>NC_140296.1:196197278-198683791 GCF_964211825.1 Aythya ferina | reverse complement strand
TTTCTTTCTTTTTTTTTTTTCTTAATTTCCTTGAATATTCCAATTGAAACAACTGGATCCCTTGTACTGTGTTGATTCCTTAGCATGAATAATTAAATATAAAGCTGAACTGAGCAGAACAACTCTCAGCAAAAGTTTAAGTAAGTCTCTGGTTTACCTCTGGATCATTAACGAGATTCCTTATCCACTCCGCCACTGCAACTTTATTTGTGAAGTCTGTTTTCATCAGACTTTATAAAGTTATGGAGTTGGCCTGATTGTTCAGTCTGGCAGTCAGTCGAGACATGGGGTCTGTCTCAATTAGACGTGACCAATTACCTTATGAGAGGAAATGGAAGAAGAATTCCCATATTGTATTTCCTAATCCCCTCACTGTCTCCCAGTCTTGCCTCTCCTGCACTCACTGGTTGCTCAGCTGTAGTGGTGAGCTGTGCAGCATTCATCATTACTCCCACCTCCTCAGATGGTGCAGATCTTTTACAACCTCCTACTGAAATAACAGTTTGAATGAGACATGGTTTAGTGGGTAATATTGGTGATAGGGGGATGGTTGGATCAGATGACCTTGGAGGTCTTTTTCAACCTTAATGATTCTATGATTCAACGTTTTCCCTTTCTTCCAAACACCATATATCCACTGTCCTGGCACTGTCTGTCCAGATAAATCTGACAATAGCACAAGGGTGCTGGGTCTGGTCTCCTTGCAAACCCATTGTTCTGAATTTGACAGACAGTTGAAAATGTCTTATGGTCCTCCTGGTTGCAGGAACTGAAGCCAGGAGTACTGTATGGAAATTCAGGGTGCTTCTGTTGCAGATCTGTTTTTTTCTCTGGCCTGTAAGGATGAAGAGTGGATATTTGGTAATTAGCAACCTCTACAGGAAGCTGTGGGATGCTTGGGAGAGTCAAGGACTGAGACAGCCTCATGGAGACTGTGCAATCAGGCAGTGCCCTGCTGACCTTTGGAAGCAGCAGAGGGTCTGCCCAGTGGTCTGCTGGCTGGTGCCAGTGCTGCAAAAACAGGCAGGAAAAGAGTGTGGATCAGGTGACTCAAAACCACAGCACACACTGCTTTTGAAGCAGTACAAATCCCCTACAGGATCACACAATTAAAGGGGATTAAAGTCCTAGTCTTGCTATTACTGAAGTCACTGCCAAAACTTCTCTTGGCTGGTGAAGACGAGGTTTGGCCCGGTCGGTGCCGTTAGCCACAGCTCTCCAAGGGATGCTCTTTTCTTTGAAAGCTTTGTCCAAAGTGAAAGCAGGAGTTTAATTCTGTGTGAATACCTGGTAGTGTCCATTAGTTTGTCTGGGTGCAGTCTGAAATATTTGATGGTGATCTACAAAGACCTCGGTCTCTGGATTACTGCTGGATATTGGGACAGTCTCTTGGCATGTGATACTGCAACGGTCCTCTGAGCAGCTCAGGATTGAATTTCTTGGAAGAAATGAGAATGGGACATTAGCAATGTATTGCCAGCAAAATAATGCTCAGTTCTTAATTCAGTTTTGTCCTCACTGTGCTCTGGCTCAGTTCAGTAGCCTGAGAGTTTGGTTTGCCTGATATCCACAGGTTTGAGAGGATAACAAGGGTTCTTGTTGGATTATTAAATTCTGATTTATAGCAGACAGTATTGCTGGAGAAAATGGAATTTATCTTCGTAGATTGGAATTGATTCTTTTTCCCTCTTAAGTAAGGAGATTAATTATTAAACATCCTGGGCTTTTGTCCTCTGAGCCTAGAGAATTTAAGAGACTTCTCAACGAAATAGAACAGCTTGGTTATTTATAATCTGATGCTCTATTAGCATGAATTGAATTAATGTGTTATGAAGTCTGATCTTATGTGTCTATCTTTAGACATAGTAAGCTCAGTTGCACTCTTCAGTCCTCTTGTAAGGCAGAGGTATAGAAATAAATAATTAAAGTCACTTCACCATTTTTTAAATGATGGTTTAAATCACAGTTTTTTCTTTGAAACTAACTTCAAATGTTGTATCTCTGCAATTAACATTAAACTGACAATAATTTGATTCCTGACCACTAGTCAGGTCATGTGATTTTTAAATGTCATTGTAAATAAGAGAATATATTAAAAACACCTCTGTAGGCAATCTCCCTTCTCTAAAAACAATAAAATTGTGAAAATCAAATTTCTGAACCTACAAAGACTTCATGTATCTGAGTAATCATTTTGCCTTCTGAGGACATTTGGGTTTCAGTTAAGTGTGCTTTTAGGAAGCTAGTGAAAGGAACAAGTGAAACTGACCACTGTAGCAATTCAAAACTATAGCAAAACTTCAAATTAATGCTTACAAAAATTGAATCAGAAATATAAGATTCCCCACTGAAATCATCAGAAATTGTTTTAAAATAATTTATTTTCTTAACCTCCCTCTATGCCCTTGTTCTGAGACCTAAGCGTTAATCACACTGTATTTGGGAACTTTAAGGAAGGATCTATTCTAATATCTCTTGTATCATTAGCCTTGTTAAAAATAACAAGAGAGAACATATGCTGCTCTTATTTAAAGGGGTCTGAACTGTGTCTGCCACAAACATTATTCAGCAGTCCCTAGAGAAATTTAGGAGTCAGCCAGAATCCCATCTGGGTCTCCTGTTGCAACACAGTCTATCAGCACTTTCTCAAATAGAAGCCAGTGCCTTTTAAGTACAATTCAGCCTTTAATTTGAATAGCAAAGAGCATTGGATCTTTTTTTTTTTTTTTCTGAAAATAATTTTATTTTTCCAAGATTTATTTATTTATTTATTTATTTTTGCTATGGAGTGAATGAGATACATTAAAACAATGAGTGAAAAAATAAATAAATAAAAAATCCAGATATAAAACAGAGACATGGACTGTAAACATCAATCCTGACATGACAGCTACATGATCTAATACACCTTCACTTCATATGTTAGCAGAACAGTCTGAGTTTTTTCTCTGCAGCCACACCAGGCTAATGAATATGTGTTTATTCTCAGGAAACAGCATTCAGACTGGATACCCAGAACCTGGAGTCGGGCAGATTGAAATGCCCTTTTGATCCTCAGCAGCCGTTTGCATCTGTGATGGCAGGTAAGAAACCATCAGAGCCAGACGCTCAGTGGCTTCATGGGCAGACACCAGGGTCAGAGGCTCAGCAGATGTCACTGGTGGAGAAACTCTGGCCGTGGTTGTGCTTCCGATGCTGCTTTATGCTCTGGGACCTGGGGGAGCCTTCAGACTGCAGACACCAAACAGTTGGAAGTGCAGCAACACAAACAGAGAAATTTGAGTGGCTGTGAAACCTCTGAGCAGGATTTCATTCTCACCCAGTCATTTATCCTTTAAGAAGACAACAACAACAACAACAAAAAACCACATGGACAGACAATGTTTCAAGCACTTCTGGGCCTCTTTCCACAATTATCAATATGTTCTGCCCTTTGAAGTCTGCTGACATCCACTATTTCCATAAATACATTTTCGAGGTTTCTATTTACTCGAGTAGCCACTTCTGAAGCTGGAAGACTAAGAACAAGATAGCACAATTGTTGCGTGCCTCACAGCGCTGTGTGGTCTGACATTTGGTGCTGAGGAATGTCAGCTTGACCTCTGGATTTCAAACCACTATAAGAGCTACTTTTGTCATGGTTTGGTTCATAGCTTTGGACAATTTTCATTTAACTTGTCCATCAAGCCTATGAATACAAGATAAGAGTGAAGCACCATGACGTTTTCATTTACAGCCAAAGAGTAGTGGTGACAATGCTTTGAAGTATCAGTCACTCTGTGTTATAAAAAGAATATGACTAATGTTCAGTCTTTATTCTCAGATAGTAAGATAGATGATTTGTGATTCTGACCCAACAGATGGGGCAGGACTTCCTTTATTAAAAACAATAGATTAAAGCCAGTGCTTATTCTTCTCAGAGATCCCTAGAACTGTTTAATGACCGTGAAGTCTATTTTTAAAATGGAATTCTAGAAACTTTAACTATTTCTTTTTCTTAATGCAATATAGCTCCATGATTTATTATAGAGTTGGCTAATTTCAGTAGCACTCTAGTACATCGACTTCTTTATTAAATCTTGTGAAATGAAGAAGCTGCTGTACTTTAGCTAACTAAACCATGAACTTTGGTACATAAGAATTTTATGGCTAGATAATATTAATGATTGGGCTGTTCCAGCATCCCTTCCCGGGTGTCAGTGCCTGGTGTCAAGTGCTTTGCAATAATGTACAAGGAGAACTGTAAAGAGTTACAGGCCTGACCAGAGAATGCATTCTTGACCTATCTTTGGATGATTACTTTATTCCCAAAAGTGCTAGGAGAGCAGTATAGCTCATGGATAAGATACACTGGGACTAGGGGAGCTCAATTCCCATCTCTGCTACTGGAGAGAGGAATAGCCTTTGGAACATTGTTTCTCTCTGCATGGTTTAATTTATCTGCAAAATGGCAATAAATATTACTTACTTCCTTCAAAAAGCACTTTGAAATCAGATATAAATATGAGCTAAATATTATTTCCTTTTATTTCCATACGTAGGTTAACATGAGTGAGTAATTTTCATTCTAACAGCTAATCTCTGAATTGTGCACAGCATTTCCCCCCAAGTAAATTCCACGGATTAATTACATGCTATTGGAAAAACTAGTCTTTCCAGCTAAAAATCACCTGCTCATCATCCATCTTCTATTACAAATTACTGCTCACCAAAACAATTCTGGAAATAACTGGAACTTGGACTGAAAGCCACAAGAAGTGCTGAAAGCGCCTTGTCAGCAGAACCTAGACAAGGATGAGCAGTTTCTGTTAGACCTTCAGGTTTATTGATCACTGAGTGCCTGTCAGTTAGCAAACACCAATTACGCTGCCCATTCCTCATTATGACAAATACCGTACTGAATGCACTATTGTTTCTTTACAAAGGCGACATGCTGTCTGAAAGATGTGCTTTCCAGTACGGTCAAGGAAATAATACATGTGTAACAGCAATATTGAAAAAAAAAGAAAGCTAACAGATCTTTTTTTGGCCAAATAAGGTGTTTGCGGGTCACTGGGTTGTGGGGTTTTTGGTTTGTTTTGATTTTTTTTTTTTAATGTGTTTATAAATTTTGCAAATGAAATGATACAACATTTGTGTTGATTGATATTTATTGTAAGTTTGCTCTTAACAAAGGACTTCTCACTAAAATATATTGTGAAATGTTTCTACTCAGAGCATCAGAAAACCTGGAAAGGTAATTTTATGTATCACACAGATCATTCAGCTTTTTATATGATTAAGGTCCACTTTTTAAAAACTGAATTACAGTTGCAAGCCATTAAACAAAAACAAAGTTTCTCTGACCAATAAAGATATCTTGTTATTTTTGTAGAAATGAAAGAGAATTGTAAAATGCACAATGTGGTTGAAAAAATAATAATAAAAAAAAATAAAATAAAATCACAGTAACTCTTTGCTTCCCTTTAGAAAAATACTGAGATCTGAAGGAAAGCAGAAAATATTGTGCAATTCTTAAAGTTGTGAAGTTTTACATTGCTCAGAAAGCTGACAGAAAATTAAATAGTAACTGCAAATGTAGCAAAAAAAATACAGTATTTTTTTAAAATTCTGGCTGCCTTATTCAAGCAAGATGTCATTTATTTTAGTGGAACTACTCACTATGTTAAAATGATCACAGTTTGGGTCTGTAGCCATATTCCTACCATTAACATGTTACATAGTTGAGAAGGTGCCTAAAGGTGCATAGTTGAGACTAGTGCCTAAATTCCTCTTCATGAATGAAGTGTCAGGCAGAGATCCCTACTTCAGGAAAGGGCCAAGATGAGAAGCTCCTGGGTTGGAGCATCCATAGTGTTTCAGTTCCAACCCAGGATCAGCAAAGCCATGTGTGCTGACAAGGCACATGACAAGGGTCATGAGAGCAAGCTTGGATTACTAGATGTCCTCTCCACATCACGCCCCCCCAGGCTCATGGGGCAGGATTTTCAGTTTGGATATTCTTACACCCCCTTAGCCCAAAGCTTATCAAAGCCTGGAAGGGAGGATTTTTTGGATGCCTAAAAGGCATCCAAAATTAGGCATGGACTTCTTCGCTTCTTAGACATGTTATTATAAATACTACTTCCATTTAAATATATAAGTAATTTCACAGAACCACAAATCCTATTAAAATATAAGACTATAACACTTTAAAGCATTAAATTAGTTCATAGGCAAATTAGATGCAGGTGATATTCACCCAACAGAACACAAATAGTTGTAATTTGTTTACTCCACAGCCGTAGAAACCCCATTTCTTTTTCATTTGTAGATGAGTATCTTTATGCTGGAACAGCTTCTGATTTCCTTGGCAAAGACACGGCTCTAACACGTTCCCTGGGACCTTCTCACGACCATCATTACATCAGAACTGACATTTCTGAACATTACTGGCTTACTGGTAAGATCCCAAACATATGCTGTTGTCATTTGCATTGTCCCTGTCTCTCTGAAGTTAATAGCCCCTTTCTTAAATAAATATATGTCCAGTAAGTGTAAATATAGATACTGTATCATGGTATCTTTGGATTATGTAGACTCTTTTGGAAAAAAGCTCAGTGGAACAAAAATGCACTTGAGAAAAGTCAAAAAGGTGAAAATACTAATTAAGGAAAGAGGAGGAGAGTAAGACCTAATAGTTCTTTCCATCTTTGATCCGTACATATGTATATAGTGCTATAATTGGAATACTATCATGACTAAAATGCTTTTATTTCCAGTCTTGTTGGAATATTTTTTTTTTCCTGATCACTTGTTAAAAGCTGTTCCCTCCAGTATGTTGAAATGACAGACTAGAAATTCCATGTTTTTAGGTAGGAGGTCTTCTCTCTCTCTCTCTCATTTTGTATTTTTCCCCCCTTTTTAGAAGGGGAAAAATACCTTTTGTTGCTGTCAGGATCATTTTAAAACCACTAAGGGCACCCTAAAATAGCTTCCCAAGCAAAACACTGCTTTTTCTTGTCCATTAAAAACATTCTGAGCTAGTAAACCCTCTAGAAAACTGGCCACATTTACACCCAGCCGGTCTCAAACCACACACAGAGTAACGTGGAAAACTTCGCTCACAAGCTAACCATGCTCAGTTAAAGCGTCCCCCTTTTAGCTGTCATCTGTCTCTAAAGATGTGGCAACACTGGCCCTGATTCAGGCTGTCTGTGTAACTATTACGGGTGTATTGTAAAGCCAGGGCCTGCTGACCACAGGGTTAAGTTGTCTTCCCAGCAATCAACTTCTGAAAGGCATAATTTTGCCTGTTAACTCTTTGAGACCTCAACAAGAGGAAATATTCATACTTTTATTATTACTTCCCTACTCCTTCTCTCCCTCCTCCTAAGCTGTTGCTCTATAATTATGTCTAGATGTGGCTCCATAACCTCAAGATTTCTCCTGGGGAATGGGGAGGAAAGGAAAAAACACTTCAAGTCAACTTATGTTTCCAGATAGGAGTAGCCCTGCAGAGAGATAGAAAATCTCACACTGCAGTGCTAACATATCCCAGTTTCATCACCTGTACTCTTCAAATGTATGGCTCAACATCTCTCTTGCTCCATCTCTTCTATCTCCTCCCTCTCATTGCTGCATGTCCCTTGTGCAGTTTAGGCCAGAAATGGGCTGCATGCAGTATTGGACTGGGATGGGTCCATCCCAGAGGCAGCTCTCTAACCATGTTCCTTAGCATCTGATTTTATTACTGGCTGCTTAGCATGGAAAGACAGTTGGGGTATCATCCTAAGGGATGCTATAATATCCTAAAAAGACAGATTTACTGCAGTTTGATCCTAAGGAGCATCTGGTGTTATCATTAGTACATATCCACATCGATGAGCATTACAGGGGGATGAAAGAGGGCTCAGTTCCCAGCACACAAGAACTTATAGCTTAAATATCCAGTTCCAAACATTTCTTCATGATATTAATGATTCTTCATGAGCAGTTTGAGACCAGGGAACAGTACAAGAACATAGGATAAACTAAAGGATTGAGAACTGTTTGTGTTTTAGTTTAGAGGTTGTGAGGGGAAGTCTGCCTTTCTTCTTTCCTATAGATTGGTTCATTTTTTAATTCTGTTTTTCACATAAAGCATCTGTATCTGTGAAAGATTTCTAAGGAGAATAATATATTAACATGTCTGGGGTTGAAAAACAGCTTCAGTGTGGCTGCAGTGTGAAAATATACCCTCGTTATGTAATCACCAAAGACCCCATATATTCTTCAAGTTTACTCTCTTTCCAGCCATATAAAAAAACACAGTCATGCTATAAGACTTCACAAACATAATCCATGCAGTGTTATACTAAGAGGCACAGGCATAAACTAGGTACTTTTAATATTTTGAAATGGTCCTTTTAAGGCTGGAGAAAATTTTGAGTGCAATTCTAAATAATGGGATCAGTTTTGCAGTAAGCCATAACATAGTCAGTATATTGCTAGGTGATTGTGTAACATTACCAATTTCATACATTTTGTGCTTTCAGATGATATTGGTATAAAAAAAAAATATTTACTTAATTTCAGTTTTAAAACCTCCACCTCATCTAAATCCCGTCTTCCTTAAACCTACTACCCATTGACCAAATATGTGCTAGACCTCCAGGAAAGGTCATACATACCTGAGTAATTGTACAATTAGAAATAAATTATTTCCAGGCGTGATTCATGTTTTACTTAGGATAAGCATGAAATGTGTAACTTGATTTTTTTTTTTTTTCCAGTGGGCTGCGGAAGTTTTTCTGTAATGCACCTTAATATTCTAAGGTGGTTTTTTTTTTTTTTTTTGTTAATTATTATTCCATTCCTGGAAACAAGATTATTCTTTCCTGGGGGAAGGCAGAGAAAGACAAAGCACAAGGGAAAAATGCGTAGGATACCTTCCAGTTCCTTGCAGGGCATCTCTATCTTGACTAATTAAGACATGTTTTAATCTCAGTGACTGAATAGCCGCTCTACAAAGGAGAAAGGGAGGAAGGCAGCTAATCTTTCCCATGACTCACACTCACACAGGCTCATACTCCTGCACGCAGTGGCACTGAAGGATGCTGCCTCCACTCAGCACTGCAGGGCTGGAGAATTGAGTGCTGTCACAGCAGCTGGCCAGAGCTGTTTGTTCCAGAGCTGGGGCCCTGGATGATGTGCATGGGGCTGGGCCCCTGCTCCGGAAGGCAAAACCGCCCACTGGAACTGTGTGCCTTCCTCCAGCTGAGATGGCAGAGGAGGGCATCCTGCAGTGGGGTACCAGACATACAGGCATCCACTAAATAGCTGCACATTCCTCCCTCCTTTACAGGAAGTTAAAGTCAGAGTTAGGATGAGAGCTTCCCTGCATACATGAATCTTTTTTTTGGTTTGGGGGGTTTGTTTGTTTGTTTTCATTTCAATTTAGTTGTCTTTGCCAGGGACAGATACTTACAGGCAAAAACTTCTTTATGTCCTGCATGTTTTGGATGGAATTCAGCTCACTGAGCTTTAAAAGGCAAAAGTTAGCATCCTGTCTGAGCTCAGCCATTTCAGTTGTCTCTGCCTGTAATTTACAGAGAGAGGTGACACTTCCACGGGGTGACTCACTCCACCTATTGTAGGAATCTGTCTTAAAATAGGATTATTTATCATCACTTTCTTCCTTTCCCCAATCAGTCCCACCCTGAGAGAGGACCTGGGTGAGTGTAGGTTAGGAGCCTTACTACTTTGATGGTTGATGGTTAAAGGTAAATGAGGTGAGCACTGTCCTTTGTATCTTATCATGCCCCATATTTCTGGCAGCCCAGATACAAAGAGCTACTGCAGAAAGTGTCCAGCTGTTTTTGTTTGCCTTTTCTTTGTTCTAGCATTTGCTATGCATTTGCTGTCCTCTTTTTCTGGATTTAATAATTTTCTCTGGAAGCATTATTAATGCATGAGAGGTTGTCCTGGCTAAAATTAGTGCTTGCTTTAGAAGGGTGAAAATAGAAGGCAGGTAACCTACAGCAAACATGACCACCCCTGGGAACCAGCAGTAAAGGATTGGGTGTAGTAACTATTCCTACCAGACCACAGAAGCATGTTTAAAAAAAGCATGAGCAATACCTGAACCTCTGGTAGCTTCTTTCTCAAAGCTCCTGATGCCTTTAATTCCCTGTTCTGTTGCATACAGTCTGGCTATGAAATTAATATGTGGGAAAACTTTCTATTGAAATAATTAAGTGAGGACAGTGGTGTGTATGGGAAAACAAACACTGGTTTAAAATGATCACCATATAATTTATTTCCCATGCAAAGAATCCAAAAACCTAATTCACAATTGATTTGAACTTGCTTTTCTATGGTTTTATGGAATGATTACAAGAGATGAGACAAATATTTCGTTTGCAGAACACAATGTGCTTTTCAGTTCATGATCTCTTTTATTAAATTGTTTTCAATCTCTTGTTCTTCATATCTTTTATGGTGTATTCTTGTTTGGATTTTACTTTCAAGATCAGTGTTCTCCATTGTGATTTAAAATCATTAAATATTTGTGTTCCTTTAATTCGTTAGAGATTCTTTAAAATCTATTCCAGGAATTGGTATTGAGATATTTGTTTTTTCATTTGGCTTGCCAAGTAAAGCAATGAAATTTATTTTTAAAAGAGCATATATTCAGGGTTTTGTTATGTGAATGTGGATTAAAAAAAAATAAAAATCTATATGAAATTCAAAAGAATGCTACAGAAGTATTTCACAGGTTACTTTATTTATGAATTGTTTAATAAACTCCATACTACAGAAGCCGTATTGGAAGTCATTATGTATTTATTCATGGTAGGAGATCTAATCTTCAAAGAGGCCTTAAAGGCCCTGAGGAGTATCTGAATATTTGCTTTAGACTCAATTTGAAATCTTCACTTAAGTTTGTTGGGCCTGACGTCTTCATCTTTTCATTTTTCTGTTGGTGCCATTCTGTAGTGTCAGAAAGGTTTAAAATTATCACAGAGGCAATTATCACAGAATCACAGAATTTCTAGGTTGGAAGAGACCTCAAGATCATCGAGTCCAACCTCTGACCTAACGCTAGCAGTCCCCACTAAACCATATCCCTAAGCTCTACATCTAAACGTCTATGGCAATTTTGACCAATAAATTTACTCTTCTGTTATGAAGGTGCATATTCAGCAGCCCTTGAACATTTTGTCTCAAGTCTTTGACTGTGAACCTTTGAATCAAGGACCCTATTTTTGTTCTCTGTGTACCATAAAGTATGTTGTGTAAACTCCTTGAGGTGAATATGAAGTAATAATCATTTAAAAAAAAAAAAAAAAAAAGACATGAAGATACAATAAAAGGTATTAATAGTATTTCCCACAAATCACCAATGTTTGCTCTGCCATCTTACACCGTACTCCTTACTATCTTTCACTGCAGCCTTACCTGGGACAAAGACCATGTATTTTATTACTGAAAGAATGTATCTCAGAGTCAAGGGTCTCTTTGCATTGTATTTGCATAAGCAGTTCTGTTTAAAGAAATATAGCATTGCTCCACGGGCCCTCAAAAGAGCTCATTTATTGTAGCACACTGGGCAATGTCTTAAAAAAAATCACACCCCAAAGTATCTGGCTGACTTGTGCAACACAGTGTGGTTGCCTGCCCTGTTGCAGTCTGGAGCCTGCATTTGTTTAATTTCTGATTGTAGTCTGTAAGGAAAAAAGAAAATAAAAATGGTGAAAAAGTAGAACAGAAGAAGACAACATGAACATGAGATCTGAATAAGACAGTCAAGAACATGGATGAAGTTCTTGGCCCAATGAGATGCAGGCAGAGATAGGCTTTCTTTGTCAGAAACCAGAAGTAACACAACTGCCATGCCACTCCGTAGAAAAAGCAAAATAGCCCAAACAGAATATTATAGAATCAGCCTGGCTGAGGTTGGAAGATGGCCTCTGGAGGCCATCTGGTCCTCAATCCAGGACACTCAGAGCAGGTTGCTCAATACCATATCCTTTGGCTTTTGGAAATCTCCAAGGAGATTTCTACTCTACTCTACTCTACTCTACTCTACTCTACTCTACTCTACTCTACTCTACTCTACTCTACTCTACTCTACTCTACTCTACTCTACTCTACTCTACTCTACTCTACTCTACTCTACTCTACTCTAGAGGAGACTCTACAGACTCTCTGAGCAACTTGTTCCCAGATGGATATAACTAACGTTTTGATGCAAAACAAGGAACCATCTCCTTAAAACTAGTTAGAGTTGTGGAGTTTGGTGTGCTAACCTTTGCTAATGTAATCTCAGCAAGGCACTGTGTTGGATTTGTAAATAGAGATGGTAGGATTGTTAAAGCACAGGTTTGTAGGAAACTTTTAACTTGGAAAAGATGTCATTTATGTTTGAATTTTTAATCCCATGGATCAATCAAAGTTCTTTCATTCATTTGCAAGCTATCTCTAGTAAACAATAGTGTATTTCTATACTCATAACTACTGAAATGTGTAATTAAATTAATTAAATTCTACCATGGAATTTGGGAAAAAAACACTTAGCTTGATGTTGGTGGTTAGAGAATGAGTGATATGGCAGACTTTTGCAGTCATTGTATTGAAGGTCTTCTTCCTTTCAAACAAGAAATGATACCCAATGCTGCATATTTATGTAAGTTGTAGTAAACTGCATACATAAAAACATAACACCAAGAGCATATATCTCAGAATCCCTGCTGGTTTTCTCTCAGAGCTTATAACAAACTTGCCACTGTGTGTCTATATAGTGATATATTTATTTCACTGAAAGATGCAACATAAATGTAGATATTTAAGAAGAATTTTAATAACAAGACTTTTCTTCATAACATCTTTTTTTGGGGGAACTTCTAGGAGCAAAGTTCATTGGAACTTTTCCCATCCCGGATACCTATAACCCAGATGATGACAAAATCTACTTCTTTTTCCGAGAAATATCACAAGATAGTGGCACATCTGACAAGACAATTCTTTCTCGAGTTGGAAGAGTTTGTAAGGTGAGGGCTCTGTCTTTTACACTATTTAAAACAACGTACAATGTTTGAAAAAGGAAAAGATAAAAAGATAAAAGATAAAAAAATAGATAAAAATAATTAAAAAAAAAAGGTTTGATCTGTCCTGAAATTTTTCAGAACATACAATGCTACTGCTGTTTGACATGTACTAATCCAAAAAGTACTTAATATTGACTGCATATATTTTATAAAAACTAATATGCTTATAAATGAAAATCCTTTGTCTAAATGATGATGTATTGACCTTCAGATATGCAACAGTGACCTCTGTTTCATAAACTTTTATTAAGGATTCACTTGATGTTGTCTACACAATGGCAAAGTATTTGGATTTTTGTGAAAAGTGCTCAGTGAATGGAGGGATATACAAATCCATCACTTCAACATAGATCAGCACATCGCTTGTGGGCATTACTGAGAGCTGAGGTCATTCGTTTGTTTTTAAGCATTCCTGATAATCAGTTTGGGTGGGACTGGTTTAAAAAAAAAAAAAAAAGTAATTTCTGAGCTACATCCACACCCACCTGGAGGTTTTCTTTCCTGTGAAGTGCTGTCTTTGACCTGTTTACAAGCATGAGCCAGGAGCTGACTCTGCTGCAGTATAAGAAGTCCCATTTAGTTGGTGCCTGAATTGCTTTAAGAGATTATTTTCTTTACTTTCTCAATCATTATGTTTGTTTTTGCCCCTTATGAAAGATTTCTCCCCTTATGGTATGCATAATGTAGATTTTTATGAGCTGCACTCTTTCTGAATAAGCATCTTTGTCAAGGGAAGAAGCCTCTTCAAACTGTAATGAGAAGATAAACCAATTCCTGTCATATGAAGGCAGTAAATAGTTTGTGGTTGAACAGCCTGCTGGTTTTGCTAATTTGTTCTTCCCGTTATAGTGGAATGGTCTCTTGACTTCTGTGACAGACATACTGTCTATCCTCTCCTTTATCACATAATATTTTAGGAAGAGATGCAGTCAGAGTAGATGCTCCCATCCTGTTCTTAAGTCTTTAGTGAATCCGGGTGCACAGGAATTGCTGGCAAAGGACAGAAAATGGGACTTTAAAGTTGCTTTAATATTAATAAACATAAACTTTGAGCAAATGTTTTTCATGTGCCTAACTAGGCATCAGCAACACTATTATAGCAAGCACATTAAGTATGTACATTTCTGTGATATTTTGTTCAGTTGTTTTCATTTACATGCATTTTCTGAGTAAAGCAGCTCCTCTGGCAGTGAAAATAGTCTTCTTAAGGAGAAAATTGATAACTAGCGAAGAAGCAAAAGAGTTTGTGATTTGCATTAAGATACATCTAGCAGAAAGGCACACAGAAAGCTAATGAACACACACTGAAAACAAAGAGCAGATACATGTGCATGAATGCATAAATGCATATGACTGTTCTGCAGACCAGCAAACTCCTAACAACTGAGATTTCAGTGACCATAGCCATTTCACACTTCTGTCCTTGACCTAAAATGTTAAGAAAACAGAAAAAAAACACCTCATTCATAAATCAGTTCTCTAGTAGGTTTTTAGCCAGATGAAAGAATGGATAATCTGTAGCTGGGTATTTCACAGTGGTGTGATTAATGGCAGAATGGAAATGCAAACACACATGATTTGCAGCTAGACATGGCATTTGCTGATTATGAGAAAGCACTTAATGCATTAGGAAAAATTGGTAGACAACAATTTTCAAGTCAAGGCACTGGGGAGATTATATTAAACTAAGATATATTAGCTAGAGATGTCCAACATCCTCTACCTAGAGAATAAGCTGATAAGGTATCATAATAAAAGCAAAAGTATTGCAAGAAGATCCTAACAACTGTGTGTAATTGTACCTTGCATTCAAGGTATTGAATGGGCAAAAACAAGACTGAATTTGTAGGGTAACCACGTTAAGTGGAAATAAATTGTTTTGAATTTTATTTTTAATAGTCAAACCAACACAACAGAAACTGGTAAGTAAGGTGATTATTATTAATGCTATTATTAATGTTTTATACCATCTTCTTTACTGAGTGCTTCCTGATGGATTCAGAATTCTCTTGATAATTTATACTCCTGTATTTTTGTATGACTGTCTTCATTATCTTGCAAATCGTGAAAATTATTAAAATATAAGTAGAATTATTACGTTTAATATAAGTTAAAATGCACAAACAAACTCCTCTATTTACAGACTAAGATCCTCTGTATCTGTGGTCTGCTGTAACACCTCTGTTATGATTAGTTCTCTCCAGTATAGGATCCATGTCTTTGGTTAAAATGATGGATAAAACTACAATTTCTGCTTGCACTGTCTCCTAAATGTACTGCATAATGTTAAACCTTTGCTTTCTTTCCTCAGCAAGCATGGAGTAACGGTGGATGGGAGAGCAGAGATTTTTGAAATCATTTGCTTGGTGTAATCCCAATTTTTCTCTACTAGAGCTCAATTGCTGTCTACCTCACTGTGCCTTAGGGCTCCTGTACATTAACGCCAGAAACACATGCTGAAATTAGAATAGGCTTTGTTTTTAATAAGGAGGTTAGTCAATGCAGCTTATTCTTTGGCTAATTTTCAGTGACTCAACAATATGGTCTCTCACTGATCTTACCCCTTAGGGAAAATCTTCTCTGGAAAGCATTCCCTTTTCCCAGCTACTTACACACCCAGAAGATTACAATGCTCTCACTGGCAGCTCTTTGCCCAGAGTCAAACAGCTGTCACTTGTCCTGTTCATAAGACCATACTTATACTTACCGTCTCGAAGCTTGTGTTGTAATAACGCAGCCACTATAGCAGTAAATAGCACTAATTTAGATTTGCGTCATCTGCATTCTGTAGATCACCAGG
The DNA here is from genome assembly GCF_964211825.1 of Aythya ferina. Classification (NCBI taxonomy): domain Eukaryota; kingdom Metazoa; phylum Chordata; class Aves; order Anseriformes; family Anatidae; genus Aythya; species Aythya ferina. Next base: position 198,667,921 of record NC_140296.1, on the reverse strand, counting down.
GGATATCAGTATGAATTGGAAGGAAGTGTTTTCAACAGTCACTTTCAGAGTCAGTTGTGTAATTTATCATGGCAAATGGCATTTTCTATTTTTGGTTTGAGGGAGGTGGAAAAGTAGCATTGGCCTATCCATATTATCTGCTACTACTTATAGTATGTTTCTCCTTTTATAAAGAATAATGTGTTAGGTTATTCGCTTTCTTTTCAAGAACAGTCATAAGTGAAGAGAGAAAAATACTATTAAATATTTGCCAGTGATATGTATCTATTTTTTTAAAACATACAGATATACTTGTGCATATTACATTCGTAATACAAACCTTAACATCTTAAAAGCATGGGTCCATATACTTCTATTTCTAGAAACACAAGATTAAGCTGTTACAGCTCCACTCTCTTCAAGCCCACACTGCAGAACAATCTTGCATTAGCCAAAGACATGACACAGTCATTACACACTGAGTCTCATTTTGAAAACAAAATGCATCATCTCTGCAGTGTGCCCTTTGCAGTCAAATAACAAGTCAGATACTTTTTTTTGGTATACATGTCCACCACAAAATAATTACAGAATTGGGATTGCATTTAAGGACAACCTTGCATATGCACAAATCTAACCCTAGAAAAGGTTTCCCTCCTATTTTTCCCCCACAAAGTGAGAAATAAAAATCCTAATTGCAGAAGCCCACATAAGTGTTTTGGATAAGGAAGAAGGTTGTTGGAGTTTTTGTTTGTTTTCTCTATAACATCACATTTTTTTCATAGTTAAAACCTCATTCTATTGGAATGGAGTGGAAATTAGCCAAAAGTGGTAGTTTCTCTGCTACAGTATGAAAATCCTGTTTATTATTACAGCACTATGTATTTGCTGTATTATAAGCTTCTCTTTAATGCTTTTGGTGATGTATTGCAAAAATTAGTGCATGCAGTCTCAGAGTCTGATTTCCAGGAGACCTCAACTGCCAAGAAATCAGACTTAAGCCCCCGATGTTGTTTTCATATTTCCCATAGTGTTCAACACCCAGAAGTGTCCTTTGTTCTAGTGGGAACAAGTGAGCTCTTTGTCTCTTTTTTTTTTTTTTTTTTTTTTTTTTGAGGGGGTGGGGTTTAGTGGCTGTTATTCCATTCCACCCTAATATATACCCAGCTGTACCTGGGGATGAGAATATACCAATTAGGCACAGCCCTCTAGGTTAAAATGTACTTTCTAAAGGCACTGGAATGTAATCATTTTAAGCACTCCTGAGTTGAGAGTGCGGGACACACCCTGCATTCCACCTTAGGGTAATGTGATTTATTTCCAAAGCCATGAACACGAGCAGAGTTCAAGGCCGTGACCTTGCCTCCTGTCTGGTGTTTAAGGCAATTTGTATTCCTGGAGTGGCAGCAGGGAGCTATTCCACCCCTAGCCTGAGTACAGGGTCTCCAGTGGGCTCTGATGTGGGACTGCTGGCATGCAAAAGTTGGGGGGTGTTTTTTTTTTTTTGTACTGGAAATAGTCTAGCCATGCCTTTACTGTGACTGGAAGTAACTGAGTCATTAACATTCTTTGTATTTCTATATCATGTAATGCATCATTGTGTAGATAATTGATCTCTCTCCACAAAACATTTGAGTTGTCCACATAGTGTAATGCTTTACCATTCAGCAGTATTAGCTAGGATCCCGGAAGTGAAATAGCCATGTTAGCATGTTCTCAGCAGGGTTAATTAGTCTGGGCTCACTGCCATACTCGTGTAACTATCCTGCTTCCAGTTCTGCAGGCAACTCATTCCAGACTAGATTTAACTTACTGCGTATTACATGCTTACATACTTTCTTCGTCACCATAATATTGCTTAGCCGCAATGCTAACCAAAGCTAGCGGTTTGTATATTTATTTATTTATTGAAATCTCTGTGATCATGATTAAAACCATTTAGAAAAAGTAATCCCTAGGAAAACTTTGGCCCTTGTTTGACAGCTGGGCATTTTTGCAGCTGTGTATCCTTCAGCAGCCAGCTCCTCCTGGACATCCAAGTTTGACATTTTAATGTTATATGCTGTCTGAAAGTTTTCAAATATTGTAGAAAAGCAGATGCTCATCAAGATGATTTCATTTTAAGGACTGGTGTGCTGGAGACAGCCCAGCTCCATACAATATTTGTTTTCTAACTGTGATGAATTATGAGATATAACACCAGGCTTTGACAGGTCTTTTGGTCCAGCTTTCCTTATTGGCAAGGGTACAGGCACAGTATAGGAAGTTTGGTATGTTTTTGTCTCTCATGGGTGCATTTCAACAATGTAACTGGAGTTTGTTTTGTTTTGTTTTGTTTTGTTTGGAGGTGTGTCATGATTTGCAGATGAAGCAAAAATATGTAAGATATGCTTATATATAAAGAGGTGTGACTGCATTTTACTGAGCCTCAGGGAAAATGAAAAAGAAATTATAGTGTCAATATAGTGCTTTAAAAGCTGGGTTACGGAAATGCAGCTGCACAACCTCTGAAGCAAACTCTAGAAATCATCTCAGTTGCCTGAGACACTCATTGCCAGAACATGTTTTTGACAACCCAGCAGCTCAGAAGTGAGGAACTTGCAGAGTTAATTGGAGAGATGTACCAATGCATAATCCAAAATTCTGGAGTTCAGAGTGCTTTGGTTCAGACTTTTGTACATCTTTAAGACAGTAAATGACTTTGTGATTTTGGAAGTTTTCTAACGTGACAAAATTAGCTCTCTGAATTTTTTTCTTTCAGTACCATTAACCTGAAGATGTACTCTTCATGGTTTACTGTTCAGGCTTTACTGATGTTTATTGACTAGTGCTGAAATCTAAAGAGATCTGTAAGACCTACCTTTGTTTTGTTCATCTGCTTTTCCAGCTCTATATCTTTGGTTGTGTATACTGAGATCACACTGGCCCACACTAGTGGCTTTAGGTGCTTGACAGTGTCAAAGCAAAGAAAGTATCCAGGCATCCACCTCAGTCGGTAAATGCAGATGACTATTTTTTTAAAGGAAGATGCAGCACCTTCCATCTTCAATCCAAATTGTTCTTTGAAGGCCATATTTTCCACTAATTATAATGGGAGCTTTGTCGTACTGGGTCCTGAGGATGTGAAATTCAAAACATTCCTATTCAAGAATGTGAAATTTTATGGCAAATTCAGGCCTATTCGTTCAGACAGAAACCGGTTTAACCTAGTGCTGCCTCACGCTGTTTTACAATACTTCTGTATAAGATTTGACAGTGCCCTTAATGCACTCAAACATACAAACTCACTCCTTCTATATGACACTAATTGTGTGATCCTTCTAACCACTTGTCTTGCTTGTGGCTTCATGATCAAAATGGTAGATATTGTAAGTTGAAGGTTTTTTTTTTAATTTATTTATTTTTTTAACCTGTCATTTTATATCCTTTTATGTATTTATATCATGTAATTTATATTAAGTATATATGAAACTACAGATAAAAAACAGGTAAAGGCAATTCAAACATACTGGATTAAACCACAAACAGATTATACCCAAAATTTAAGGTAGATTTTCCTGAGAGTTAATTAACATTTTTGTTTGGTCGAGCCATCATTTTTTTGCTCAATTCAAATTTCCACTGGGGTTAAAGCGAATGGGGTTAAAGCCTAATGAAATACATCTATTTTGTGTCAGCCTTTAAACAGTTCTGGGGAGTGTTCTTAATATTGTCAAACCTGTTGGAAGTAATTTCAGCGGGTTTACTAAATGACTCTGAATGACTCTGCAGTATAATGATACTTTATCACTTCAAAGTCTAAAAAGCTTAATTTTATTATTTCATTTGTCCCAAATCACATTCAGACATGCTCTCTCTCTCCCTTTCTTTTTATCTTAACCTGTTAGTTTCTGTAATGTCCCTGTTCCCTCCTCCCCCCCCCATATGCTTTGCAACCATCCAGAAGATCTCTTTGCCGGTTAGATTTTCCAATTTGGATCTCATCCAAAGTTAATTCAGTAGAAATGTCTGAGTGTGATGTTTAAACACTTTCCAAAATAAAAATCACCATTTTCCATAGTGAACCAAACAATTATGTATGCTTAATGTGAGTACATTACCATTCTGAATTAAATAACAGCAAATCCACTTGACGAGCAGGAACTCAAAGCTACAATATAGTTTCTTACACCCATAGTTCAGACAGAAGGCATTTTCACATAGATGTGGCCTATAGCCTTGTAGTTTGAGCTATGGTTTTCAGTTGCAGTAACAACCCTCTTTCCACTATTCTTAATGCCTAGAAAGATGTGATTGCCCAGAGAGGCATCCTTACCCATAGGTTTCATGTCAGTTTTCCAGTGATGGGTTGTGTGATCAATGGGTTTGGTAATTTTGCCATAGGTCCAGCTACTTGAGTTTCATTCTAGTTTCAAGCCAAACGCTTCCCTCATTCAGTCCTTCTGGGCATTTACTCATTTCAGCCCGTAAGTCAAAAACAAGCATTCCACTAACCACAGCACTCCTGCATGCTTCTGGTAATAGAGATGTGTGCCCCTCCTGTCTTAAGTCTGCTGTTTATATAGGGCAGAGGTTGAGGCAAATGTTTATCTTTTCTATTTGTTTTGGTTTCAGTATCTATATTTGACCCTGGTTGTGCAATCAACTTTGTACATGCAGAGCCATCAATAAATGATTTGATCCACAAGCTATAATCTTAGTCTATACTAGTCTATACTAGATACTTAAGTCTATACTAGATACTAGTTAAACTCTCCAACTCCTTTTGCACCAATCAGTGTTGATTATACTAAGGGAATGAAGCCAGCCAGTACAAAGGTATGAGGGCAATGAATCCACTGCACTAATGCTGAGGACCATTTAGTCAAAGTGCCTGACCAATGGCACTGTCTCAAGATGGGGACAGTAAGCAGGCAGCAGGACAAGGTATGCATTAGGCTCTGGACTGTGATGGGCTATGATTTCAGAAAGGTATTGAAGAGTGTCAGCTCCCAGGGACCAAAAAGCAGTCTGGGGTTTTCCACATCTGTAATCTTGAATTATGGATCGTCTGTTTCAAGAGGTGATGGTATTCAACTCTCCAGAAAAATATGGAAAATTATTATAAAAATATTCTCTGTAAACAGGTTTGCGTAGGGGAAAATTTCATGGCAAATTAAGCAAATCTAGAGGAACTTCTGAATATGCTGTTGGAGGTGATAAGGGACAGTCAGTCTGCTCTCTGAGACAGTTTGAGAAGCACCGTAGAGCTATCCAGTTGATGCTTGGTTGCATCAATATATCAATATATTAAGAAGACCTTCTTTACTGAAAGGGTTGTTAGGCATTGGAATAGGCTGTCCTGGGGAAGTGGTTCAAGCGCCATCCCTGGAGGTCTTTAAAAGATATTTAGATGTAAAGCTTAGTGATGTGTTTTAGTGGAGGACTTGTTATTGTTAAGTCAGAGGTTGGACTAGGTGATCTTGGAGGTCTCTTCCAACCTAGACCCTGGTAAGGAGGAAGGCTAAATTTATTCCAGGCTTTCTTGTTGAGGTAATGTGTGACTCAGGCTCTTCCTATCAGTGGTCCATGCACATTCACATCTTTAGTTTTCCTGTCTGATTGTGTGCAGATGCTACTGCAGTGTTAGAGAACTTACAATGTACAGTCTGTAGGCTGAAGCATTTATCCCATTCTGCCAGGCTAGACTCTGCAAGGGATATCTCTGTGGCAAAACATATTATGCACAAGGCCAAGTCCTGACCACATCATGATCTTTGGATCAACTAGCTTAAGCAGCAGAAACAGCAAAACTAGCAATATCTACTGTGTCCAGATGGGTTGGTGTCTTATATGAAGCAATTTGCAATCCTGTAATAAGAAGCTTTCCCTGTGAAAGATTCGGTCATCTCATATAAACAGCAGAATTACTAAATAGTCACCACTCTCACTTGAAGATGGAAACTGTGCACATAGAGATGAACTGACTTTCCAAGTTTACTCTAGGTATCCATAGCAAAGAGCAAGCAGTCACAGATCTAAATTGCATGCACCTCCTTTCTCTTGTTTATATTGCAAGTGTATTTTTATTCTCTCTCTCAGTCACACTTCATGGATTGCTTGATGTTTTTGGACCTGAACCATAGCTTGCTGAAATCATGGGAGGAATCTTTTCTCTGACATCAGTATGGTTTAGAACAGAACTTTTCAACCTAAATTTATGAAGAAGGAAGTCTTATTTTCCTGTGTTATGCCAGTACCTAACAGAGTCAGATAGGGCCAGAATACAGAAAATAAAACCTAATAATTAAAAATAAAAATAAAAATAAAAATAAACATTTGAAGACAGAAGTCCACTGATAAGGCTGTTGGCTGTTTCACTGTTTATAAACATAATTTAAGTCTGCTAGAAGTGTTTTTTTTTGTTTGTTTTGTTTTGTTTCTGATTTTTTTTTTTTTTTTTTTTTTTGTTTTGTTTTCTTGTTTATGTCCCCTCTGCCTCCCTTCCTCCTCGTAATGTATGATTTTGCTGCTGGGCAATGCATTTTTTTTTCTGATGGCTTTGTAATTAGATAGACTGCCCAAAAGGGAAAGGCTCCAGGGTCTTTTGCAGTTTCAGCACTTTTTCCCTCTGTTCTCCAATATTTCCTTTTACTGAGGCCAGGAATTTGCTTTGGATGGTCCTTTTGCGCATCTTGCCACTGGCTCTAATTAATAACCTGTTTCTAGAATTTTCACTAATTGTCTTTTATTTATTTATTTTTTTTTAAAGTGACTGTTCAGGATAATCACTGTCTTTAAAGTTTTATGAATCACAGTGTTTGACATCTTTGATGTTGATTGATTTTCAGAAAACAGCACTTTTTGTTCTAATGTTCATTTTGTCACTGTTACTCACAAACAAATAAGAGATTTAAAACCCCAGTGATGCAGATGTTCTTTAGCCTTGCTGCCATCTGTTTTCCTGTCTACTGGATTCCAACACATATATTTGTAAATTTCAATGAAGCTATATTATGTATAAGAAAATAGAATAGAAAATATGACCAACCTATTTTTTTAAGTGAATTTTTAAATCATTTGTTCATTGACTGTAGTCTGACAATTTTTTTATTTTTGCAATAATCTGGTAATTTATCACAAATCAGAGTTTTTGAAAAGCAAATTGTTTTGTTCTTTTGTACATAAATTACAGGCCACGAAGTTGAGATTTGCATAGAAGTCTCCAAAGGAAGACATTTGATACGGCCTTATTTTACTTCACAATTTTGCATTATGACATTTAAACAACATTCTTTATTGCTTTCAGAAAACCTTACTTACACATGAACCTGGGTTCACTGAAGTTGCGTATTAAATATTTAAATTCTTACAATAGCTTGGTAGTAATTGTTTTTTTTTTTTTTTATTATTATTATTTTTTTTTAGAACAAATTCATGACAAAAAGATAAAAATTGAAGATTTCTGTAGAATAAAAGTATCTTTAATTAAAAATACATATTTAATTTATTTTAAATTTATTTCAATTGAAATCATATTGGATTTCTTCCCAACTTTTGTAGATATTTTCTGTGTCTTTGTGTTCTTTTTGGTATTCTTTCCTCAACACATGACAGATTGAACTGCCCACCTTCTAGTTGGCAATAATCTAAATCTCTAACTCATGCAAACACTAGCAACTGAGATTTTACAGGCACTTCTTCCTGTTAAAAAAAGGTATTTCAGGCGGAAGTGTTGGTATCTGTTACAGTTTGTGAGATTACGAAGCAGTAAGTGCTAATTAAACCTTTATTTATATTCAAAAAGAAATATGCAGTCCTAAGTGCCTTCATCTGTAATGTAACAAAGTTTATAGTAAACACTGCTAATCCAGTGTGCTTAGAAGTGATATTTATGAAGATAAAATTTCAGATGCTTGTGGCTGCTCATCTGTTACAAGTAGATTAGTAATGTTTTGGGAATGAAGGTTTTCTTCATTCTGCCTTCCCCTTCTCTCCTCACTTACATTTTTCTTGTCTCATCTGCCTAAAATGTTTACTGTTCTTTGTCTTCAGTATCAGTGTCTCTTGGCTGAAATAATTTCAATAAATCAAATCTAACACACATTTCTCTCATTGCTGAGGCCAGTTCTTGCTTGGTGTAAATTGGTCCTTCAGTCATTTAGGATGTGGAAACTTTGTGGTGAAACCCTGTTCCTGGTCACTTATGCATTGACTGGTCTCTGCTTTGGTGATTTGCTCTCCAGTTTTTCTTATCTACTGACTATCCAGCCTGTACATCTTATTATATAAATACCATACTTTACAACCAGCTTGCAGTATTTGAACACATCAGTAATTCATTGCAGACTGATATTAACTATTGTCTTCTTTTTGTACCAACGCAGTCTCAAACAGATTTTCAGGCTGTACATGTATGTCTTCTGATGAACCTTTCAGAGGCCAATAATAATGAACTATGGTGGTCCAAAGAATCTGTAGCAGAGTAGGCAGATATGATTCAAAGATAATGAGTTTATACTAATGTGGTCTGAAGGTGAATCATCACATGTTCTCCAGCAGCTGAAGCTTTGAGACATATCTTATAGTCTGACCTAATACGAACCATAAAATGTTGTTAGGAAAGGAGGGGGGAAACCTCCTTTAAAGTATAGAGATGTTCAGAGATTTCTCAGACAACTACTGCTTGAGAGCCCAGGAGCACAAATATGCCTAAATTGTTAATAGGTTTTGAACCCCGTGCTTTGAGCTGAGCTAACACCACCTGTAGATAAAACTGCCACAGCCTTTGGCAATTCCTGCACTTTATCCACCAGTGAATCTTGAGCACATTTTAGGAAAACAAAGACACTGCATTGTTCAGAGATGACACAAAGAGTTGAAGAGTATTATATAACTGTAAATCAAACTAAAAAATCACATTTTTTTTTAAAGGAAAAAAGTAGAAAATGTTCATTTTGCTATATTCAGCAAAAGCAGTAGGAAGAAGCATGTTGGTGAATATGTCAGTACAAGTACACATTTTTAAACCATTGAGGTCCTTTGTGTCTGATTTCTACAACAAGATTTTTTTTTTTTTTTAACACTCTGGCCTCAGAAGAACTTAGTAAATCATGAAGTGCTGGCTGGTCATTGAATTCCCTTGCTGCTTTGTATATAGTACAGTATTATTGGCACCATTTGGATCTATCCTTCAAACTTAAGACACACTTAGTGAATGTCTGTATTAATGTCTTTTACATTCAAGTAACATAGTTAACATCATGTCCTGGCTTGAGAGTGAGGAAATACGGATACATCTTATACTCAGTGGAATCTTATACTTTAAAGAACATAGCACTTGCTAAAACTGCTTCCTTCAAGAACAGGATTTGGTTCACACTACTCTCTAGGAACTCAGTGGAACTACCGATATGTTTCAAACAAGCATTTACAAAAATTTTCTGTTGGATTAAGGGTGGTAAAACACAAGTATGTATTTTCCAATCTGTTGCAGGAGGAGCTCAATGCCTGCAATGGCAGAAGCCTGAGAAAGATATTTTTCTTTTTTATTATTATTTTTTGCCCCCACTGCAGCTCCATCGTATCTTGCTTCCTCCCCTGTTCCTGATCCTAGCCTGGTTTTTAGAGACATCTCAGGAGCCAGTGATGCTGTTCCCCATCCACCAGAAACCTAAGTGGATGCCCTGCAATGTGAGAATTCCTTAGCTAATCCGAATTGCCAGAGGAAGAAAAAGCTTAAAGCTTTTTGGTTTTTAAGATTCTTTCTTGCATCTTTGTTTGGGTTTAATTAGTCAAAAAAGTTTATCTGTCATGCCTTTGAACAGAACACACACATGCAAAGCTTATTTTTCCTATTGGCTTAAGGCTGCTAATTTTGACACCTTTGTAATAAATCTGTTGGCTAAATGCAAAGCTCCAGGCTTGGCAGGACTTCAGGAAATCAAGAGGGGAGGTAGCAATTCTTGTAAGAACATGAGTTCCAAAGGCGATAGATTAACAAGAATCATTTCCAACTGAGCTAACCTATTTAAAAGTAGCAAATGCATGAAAAGGAGAGCTGGTTAGAGTACATTACCAGACAAGTGTTACTCCTTGTGAGGTGAATTTCAGCACATTAAACCATCTTTCTGAATGCCTCTAATATTTATGATACAGCCCTGAAGGGCCAAATACAGTCCATGGAAATACTACATAATACCCTTACAGTTACAAAGCCAAAGAAAGAAAGAAAGATTTCTCCTAATAAATGAATAGTTATGACCAAATTTGTTGTGCTTAATTTTACAGCACAGGCCCAATGAGCTTCAAATTTTGTAAATGAAAATAAAAAGGCATCTCCTACAGTTGAGAGACTACTCTTGGCGATAAGAACATTTCTCTTACAGGATTGAATTCATGGTTCCTGCTGGAGTAGCACTGTCCTTAAAGATGTCAGCTTGAAAAACCTGGGGCATTTATGATAGCATTGCAGAACCTAAATGCATCTGTTATTTGGAGCCAAAGAGGACAGATAAATGTCATTCAGTACATTCTTCATACACTCAGTGGAAGAAGAAAAGCTCCTAAACAGACACTTAAATTGAGCTTCCTATAATTTAAAACTTTCTTCTAAGTGCCACTCCTCCCACACAACTCCTTCTCTCTCTTTTTTTTTCTTTCCTAACAGTCTATTACTACGTTTTTTTTTTTTTTTTTCATATTCCTTCTCATAATGCTCATTTTTTTGGGGAAAATTTCTGGTGTCGTATTCCATTTCCCTCACAGAAAAAAAAAAAAAAAAAAAAGGAAAATGTCTAAATATTCTAGAAATATCTTAATTTCTTAAATGTAGCTAAATGGAATTAGTGTACCTTTAGTGTATCCTTTCACCTATGTAACTGAAGCATGTGGGATCATAGGATCAAAGTCAATAGAAGGACACCTACTCTTCAGAAGGATAATTCAGTTTTCAAGTGACCCTCTATGATGTTTTTCTTTCTCTGTTAACTAAAGGGAACTTGGGCAAGTGTGCTCATATCCTGGAAACCTATAGTAAAAGATATTTAAAGAAAAAAAAAAATCCTTTCTGTGGAGGAAGAAATGATGTTTCCATAAAAAAGACTATTGAAATAATATGACTGTTTTTCTGAATGCTGTGTACTTGTTTTTCCGAAATCTGTGTACTATATAAACAAAATGACACAGTACTTACATCTCTGGAACAGAGGAACAGATGATAAACATATTTTCTTTCTTTCTTTCTTTCTTTCTTTCTTTCTTTCTTTCTTTCTTTCTTTCTTTCTTTCTTTCTTTCTTTCTTTCTTTCTTTCTTTCTCTTTCTTTCTTTCTCTCTCTTTCTTTCTCTCTTTCTTTCTCTCTTTCTTTCTTTCTCTCTTTCTCTCTTTCTCTCTTTCTCTCTTTCTCTCTTTCTCTCTTTCTCTCTTTCTTTCTTTTTCTTTCTTTTCCTCCCTGCCTCACTTCCTTCCTTCTCCTTTTTTTTTAAATCTATCCAGAATGTTGTGTATTATTTTTGAGTTTGTAAACAATTCTTGAAGAACCATTGATTGCAAAAATTAGCATTACAGAGAACAAGAAATCACATGATACAACATATGCTTCACAGCATTCCAGCTGTGGAGCAGTTCTGAGAACATTGCAAACAGATTTGGGTATAATTAGGAGTTTTTAATTGCTCATTGCTGAGCTGAGAAGTGACTACTCTAGCTACTTATAAAAAGGTTGTCCTGCACTTTTATATCATGTGTTAGAACTGTTCTTATTTTTTTTTAGTAATTTAGTCTTTTCATTTTGTTTTTACTAGAATGATATGGGAGGTCAACGGAGCCTAATAAACAAGTGGACTACTTTTCTGAAAGCCAGGCTTGTGTGCTCGATACCTGGTCCTGAAGGAGCAGACACACATTTTGATGAGCTGCGTAAGTTGAGTTATCTTTGATGGCTTATTTTGTCATCAGCTTTGCTTTTTTTTTTTTTTTTTTTTTTTTTATTTCTTTGTTGGTTGATCATTTTTGTTTTTCTTTTTAGAAAAGTACCACATCTAATTCTGATTTTACTAAATTTCCAAGTAGTTCCCAAGTTGGAAAGTATATTATTTATTATAATAATATTATAATTCTATATAAAAAACAGACTACCTGCAAATGGGAAAACGTCGGAATATTAGTACAAATTTACATGGCAGAAGTTAGACAAAAATAAATATTTGTTATATTTTTACAAATCTTCAAATTATAATTGATAAATGCAGAAATGTTCAATGAATATTTAAAAAAAAAATAAATAAATATGTTCCCATTACAGAAGATATATTCCTGCTTTCTACAAGAGATGAGAGAAACCCTCTTGTATATGGAGTCTTCACTACAACAAGGTGTGTATTAGGAACATGTTTACCTCTCGAAACAAATGCAGAAGACTAATCTATTGGGGATAGATTAATTATTTAATGAATCTCTTAGCTGTTTATTTTATTGAGGTGCTTTATGTAATGTTGTCAGGAAGGAAATTATTATTTTGTTTCTGTAATCTTTGAGTTAAGTGTAAATAAGGATAGGTAATATACTGCACAGTGCAATTACAAAGAAAAATTACCAAGACACTCCTTAACTAAGAAGCAGCCACTACTGTGGCTCCATAGAATATATAATCACACAAAAATATTTAGAATTGAATTGAGTGTAACACAATTAATGACATAGCCCATGAAGTAGCTGAAATACATGCCACTCAACAACCTGGGATGGTGTTCTTTGGGAAAGTGAATTCTTATTTATTTATTTATAGAAAAATACATATGAAAATAAACAAATAAACAAATGTTTATTTCTAACTCTTTGATTATCTCGTAAATGCAGTTTTAATTCTCGGGCACGTCATCTGTGTTATCATTAAAATACAGACTTTCAGAAGTGAACATAGGATGTCCTTTATCTGTAGAAAACTCTAAATTTAATAGTTAATAAATGGTATGTGGAATCTGCTGAACACTAGAAAAAAATGACAGTCTATGAAGTGATCCCAAAGGCTAACAAGTTCAGGTTTCATCTGAGCAAAGCTTTACACTGTAATGATAGTAACATTGAACTTATCAGACCTGTCCACATTGTCTGTTGTTTAGCACCACTCTCAGGTGCAGGATTGATCAAAAACCCATCTCACTCAGTGGAATTAATTAATTCACTGGAGGAGGTGTGCACTGAAGATGTGCTTATCAGTCTGTCTTCTTTTTGCAGCTCCGTCTTCAAAGGCTCTGCAGTTTGTGTGTACAGCATGGCAGATATCAGAGCTGTTTTCAATGGCCCCTATGCTCACAAAGAGAGTGTGGATCATCGATGGGTGCAATATGAAGGTCGTATCCCATATCCTAGACCTGGTACAGTAAGTGTCTCCATAATTACATACTTCTATTTTCACTCAAAGGATTGTCAATTTACATTTTCCACTCAGGATGTTTCAAATTATCCTCACAACCCTATCTCTTCTGTTGAGAGCTCAGACTTCTACCTACCCTTTTTCTGTTTATATATATAAATATACATTTTCCATTTCTCTGAGATAACGTTGTGTCCAGACTTTTTATTTTCTGATTGTCTCCTATTGTGGTCTCTTACTGTCCAGCTGTATTTCCATTTGTCAGGATCACCTATGAGGCACCAATACTTTATAAAAAGCCAAAAACATTTATTTATGGAGGATTAAATTATGATAAGGTATTTTATTTGGAGTCTTGTATTTCTGTTAACTTTGCATTTGTTAAAATCCCATTCCTTGAGATATGGTCATTGATTCTACCATGTGTGTTTGGGCATGTGTTGTGTTTTGAAATGAAATAAAGAGCTAGTTGTTACAGATTTTGTGTGATGGAAGACAAGTAATAGGAGGAAAAGTGAAGTTTAATACCTGAAAAATTCTAAATTCAAATCTGTTAGACTTGAGATGTAACCATCAGGTCAAAAATGTTGAAAGAATTTAGTAAAGAATTTCTGTACTTCTGTCTTGATATTAAATTTGGAAAAGCATGAACCCACGTTACAGCTGGGGGGAAAAGGGTATGTCTAAAAAATGCATTTACTTTTAAAACATCAGCAAAACTTTGAGTAACTCTTGCTACAATCACTGTAAAAGAGCAGTGATTTAAGAATAAGACAGATACTATCCAGGACATGTGTGTGACATCTTTACATTATCTTGGTCTGGTATTCATTGAACTAGTACTAGGGAGCTGCATAAATCTAGCCAAATATGAGCTACTGAGGTTGGACTGCTGCTCCTACCCTGCCTAGAAGTCACCTGGTTGTCTCTACACTATTTCTCTGACATCTGCATTTGTGTAACCGTTGCTTCAAGCCATATTATCTTGCTTATTTACCTTTTTTTTTTTTTTTTTTTTTTCCACACCCTTTCTTGTATCTTTGTGTTTTTTTCATCATCCAATGGATCCAGTGGATCCAACTGTTTGGTCCATTCCCTTGCTCCCTGTCATCTTTAGTTTCAGCAGGTCATGCCATGTGCTCTGATTATCTCCTCTCAGAACTGCAGGCGGGTGGGGAAGGAAGGCTTTCCATAAACAGTAAGGCAGCTCCAGCATAAGATCTGCACTGCTGGAGCAAATAAGCTCCTAATTTAGACACTGAAGGGATTACACATCTCTCTCATGCAGAATATATGGTGCCCCCAGAAAAGAAGATTACATTTAATTCTTTTATTATTGTTATTATTTTAGCATGCGCAGCTCTGGTTAAGAAGTACAGATACGTTTAGTTTTAAGTACAAAAATGGTGCCTGTGAGAACAATAGCTGGTCCCATGGTATCTAAAGAGATTAAAATAACTCTCTTGAAAACCTCACAGTGCCCCATAAGGATGAACACTCTGCACAGATAGATGGGTCATAAGCTCATTGCATTTTTGAGTGTATTAGCCATCACATGGTTGAGCTGGGATTCACAAGGAAGGAAACATGTCAAGCTGAAGCATGTCAATGCTGATCTTTATCACTGATTTGAATATCCATGCTCAAAAGTATTTTAAAAGTTGGAAAGTTTAAAGTAAATGGATATTTTCCATGAGCAACCCCTTCACTCTCTAACTGCTTCCTTTAAACACCTGATAACAGCCGTGAGAAAATGGTCTGGTAAAAATCCTTAGGAACTCTATACCCAGTGGATTTCTGTAGGAGTTTGTCTGACCAGGAGCTGAGAAGGGAAGTGGAAGTGGATTTTACTGAAGAAAGTTCTCTAAAGGGAGATATCTGTAATATTTACTATGTAGGTAAGGTAAACATATTGCTGCATACTTATTTATCATTAGTCTTACTGAGCTGGAATAGGCTTGGATTACAACATACTTCAGGCTTGGTAGTTTAAAATAGAGTACCCAAATAAGAGGTGGATTCACACCTTGCTCTCATCCTGAAGTGGACTAGGCCAAACTTCTGGATCTGAGCAGATTTAGGGTGGGATCTGGAAGGGCAGTGCAGGGCTCAAAGACAAGGAAAAGAAGCAGCATGTTACATGCCCACAGAATGCTGCAGTGTGTCTGTATGCCAAAATGTTCTTCTATAAAGATTAATTTCACCATTTCTTGCCAACTATGGGGTGATTCAGGAATGCACAGAACAAAGCCAAAGAGGGATAATCTGTCCAGTTTTTAGTTACTAGAGCATTTTTGAAATTTAATCTGTACTTAAGTGTTGCATAAAGCTTAGCATAGCCAAAACTGCCCTAATCTTATATTTCTTATATTTTAAGTTATTGGCAAAGTCTAAAAATGGCAGTACTAGGAAATCCATTTCCTTTGATGTTTGGCTTTGCGAGAGGCATTGACTTCCTTTTCAACATTTACACAGAAGCAAGAGACTGCTTACCCTAACTTAACTTTTTGCTCAGCTGCCTTTATCTCCTAAGTAAATAAAGCTGTTCACTATAGAGGCTGTGACCACTTTGATATCGAAATTTTGACAAAATGCTTCCTGTGGCAATTTGTGTTGGAGATAAACTCCCAGCATGACCATGATATCATGCCTTGGCAATGCTGAGCATCATAAGGGTGATGCAGTGGGGTCTGCCTGCCCTCTGGCGTCCTGCAAGACCCTGGCCAGGCTGACTTGTGATCAGATGCTGCAAAGCATGCAGCATTTCTACTCCAATTTTTCCCAGCAGTGTTAAAGAGCAAGTGGAAATGGTGGAAATTAAATGGAAGCAAGGCTTGAAATCTATTTCAGTTTGGAAGATGAAGGAAAAGAAAAAAAAAAAAAAAAAGAGAGAGAGAAGAATCAAGCAGCAGGCAGCCTGGTACAAAGGGCTATTTGAAAACCAAGAAAGCTTTTGCTTTTTCTTCTTTAGATGCCTAAAAAATTGGACTTGCATATCTGCAGCTGCCCCCAGATAACAAGTCCACTTTTCTTCCAGTCTTTTAGGGTTTCACCCAGAAAATTATCCTTTGATAAAGAAATCATCAAGGACTTCCTTTAAAATGTGTTCTGTGTTCTGAACCAGAATTTTCATAATGCCCTCCTAGCAATCACAGAAGACTTTTGAACAAGATTTACCTGTGAATTAGAAGAAAACAGCAGTTCTGGTTTATTTATATAACTGTAACTATTGCACCGAGACCAGCTTTTGAGAAGAACGTCAGTGTTTAAAGATGCAGATTAATACATAGTCTGGTATGTCATAGGGCCCAGGTATTTAATTGCTATTCAAAGCAACACTGAGTACAATGTATCTAGATTTCTAGATCAGCAAAGCATATTGCAGTTTAATTGACTTCTTAGCTACAAGAAGCAGCCCAGCACAGACTTTTTTCACTGCTTTTCTCCATTTGTGGTGTTATATCTCACCTCTTTCCACTCCAGATCTGAATACCAATATATGGTTCTGAGCTTCTGTATTCTTTATGGTTCTCTCTCTCTCTTTCTCTTTCTCTCTCTCTCTCTCTCTCTCTCTCTCTTTTTTTTTTTTTTTTTTTTTTTTTTTTTTTTTTTCTAATAAGTTCCTTTACCCTCAGATCTTTCTGTGATCTTCCTCAATTTTTCTTTTCTTTCTCAGTTGGTTTTTCTTCCTTTTTTCTTCCTTTCTTTAGTGAAATCCCTTTATTTCTTCTGCTAATACAGTGCAAAGCCTCATTGAGATGTGGTGTCCATCCCATTGGGACTTGGCTGAGCCACAGAGAAATACTGTCTGGCAAAAGCCTCCTCCTGTCCTCACGTCTGGTTAATTTTCCTGCTTTAATAAGCGTGTTCATAAAACACTGAGGGTTGCACAGGTTTCCTTTGTTATTTTTAGACTTATCTTTCTCTTTACCTGATCTTTTATGGGATAGGCTGCATTCTTTGCTTCTCCAATTCCTCTCTCCTTTGATCTTCCCACTGTAAATGGGGCTGCTTAATTAAGTGAAATGTTTCACTTTATAGGTTTATTTTCCTGAGAAAGCCTCCCCCACCTTCTCCTACGTACCAACATGTTCTCCCCAACATGAATCACCTCTCAATTCATAGCAGCCTTTCAAAAGGCTGCGAACCCAGTCACCTTTCCAGTGTGCTGAGGTCGGCAGAAAATTGCAAAGTGCCACATACAAAGTCAAGTTCACTCACCTAGCTGGTCTCAGATTGTTAACCTCACATTAATGTTCACTTATGTCAGCCTTTGCTAACAGCAACACAGGTGTGTTAAATGGAAAAGCAATACAAGGGGTTCAAGACAGACATTAGAACAAACCTTATACACTGAGTGGAATACAGTCTATAGCTAAAATATTAATAATAAAAAAATAAAAAAAATGTTAGGGATCCTATTTTTGTGTGTGTGCATGTGTTTGTGTGTGTTTGTGCATATTTAGGGGGGGTGTAGTGAGATTAGACGTTGATTTAATTTAAAATTTTGGCTGTATCTGTGTCCAGCAGAACCTAACTCAATATGCTGTCCCCCATATTCTTTCAGGCTTAAGCTGCAAGGCTGTTGTGAACATCTTTACAAGATGGACAGGCACAGTACGTTCATCCTCTAGAGAAACATTAAAGTTTCAGAGGGGCATGTCCAAATGTAAAATGTATTGTGAAGCTCTGATCAGAGTACAGAAAAGAAGCCACACTATATTTAGGATACTCAAGAATTGAAGTTCCTTCTCCAGAACAGATTATTACTGAGTCCCTACCAGCACATTAAGTGCTTAAGCCCCAAGAGTCATCTCTTGGCTGTCATGTAAATCACAGAATATCCTAAAATATAAGTACCCAATTTTCTAAGGTTCTTCTGGGCATCATACCAGTCCCTCAGTGCTACATCTCAGTGGCTCAGTCCTCAGAACCTGCATTTCTCATTAAACTTATATGCACATAAAATTCAGTTTGTTGGGTGGGTAGAGGATCCCTTTTTAACACAGAAGCGACTAGCCGTAGGTATTTTTTGTGTTTCTCTGCTTTTTGCTTGATGGTTCACTGATAATGTAACTCATTTGGAGCTTGGAAAGCTCTACATTGCACAGCAGGAGAATGCTGATTATATGGCCATATTAACTCCTACGTAGTTAAACATTAATTTACTGAGAGCTTGAGCGAAAAGGACAACGTCAGTACTAGCGCCTGACTGCAGTTAGTACATTCCCTCCGAGGGAGGGTCTGGTTCTCTAGTTCTTGCTGCATGTAATATAAAATAGAGAGCTTTTCAGTGGAAAACAGATCTTCTCCATTCCTGCTTAACATCTGAGCAATATTCTTTCTACTCTTGGCTAAGCTGAGACCTAATTATCCCATGAAAAGTGAAAACACTTTCAAACAGGAAGGAGGGGGGAGCTCCCAGAATGGCTCTGGTCCATGTGTCTAGAACAAATGGACACCTCCACCAGAAGGGAAGCCCAGGCTAAGGCATCTAATTCCCCAAAATGAGAGAGATTTAAGTAGTATTCCATTCTTTCATGTTTCACACTGGCTACTTGAGATGATCCCATGAGACTGCCTTGCTGGTCTGGTGCTTAGTACTGCTTGTGAAATGCATGAAAGTTTCCAGCCTGGATATTGCAAGATCTCCCCAGCAGATGCCTGCTTCAGTCACTGCTATCAAGTCCTCAAATTTGCACCTAGCCTATGTGTTTTAATCTCATTGTTAAGTGGGTCTAAGGGTAAATGTGACAAGTCTCTTTTAAAACGAGGTTTTTGACACATTTGAAATTGAAACTCTTGTAGTTCATAGGGAGCATCATTCTATTTTAAAACGGTCAGCAGACAACAGCACTGCTGAATTAAAGATACATAATAAAATGAAAAGGATTTTTTTTTTTTTTACATACCTTAAATCAAAATTCCCAAATAATTGTCGCAGTTTTAATAGGTGTTAGATCCAGCAGCTCTTACTGACTTCACTGGCTGGTGTAAAGCACTATGATTTTGGCAAATTGGATGTTTGTTTAGGAGTCTTACTTCTGGCACCAGCTTTTAAAAATCTTGGCCAGGGTTCCCATATAATGTTAACACAGTCACACCATACATCTTACTATTGTGTGAGATCTACACGTCCAGCACTCTACTAAGTTGTAAATTTAATAAAATGAGAGGAAAAAAGGAAAAAAAAAAAAAAAGAAAAAAAAGAGAGAGAGAGAGAGAGAGATGTGCAGTATTGCTAGCTTAAAGCCTACTTGCTTTTATTTGAGAGATTAGCCTTAATTTACCAATTCATGATTGCATTTGGATACAAATAAAAGACGAGGGAATAAGTAAGTATTTTTGCAGATCACCTGGGCTTAGGACTTGGTCCAGGCTGATTAGGGTCAAAATGAGCTCATACTGAAGACACTGGAAAGGCTTTAAGTTACTACTGAATTGATTCTTTAAAAGTTCATATAGGAGTATATAGAATGATTGAATAGAGATACTCTTAACAATTCTAACTCTGTTTCTGTTTTGGAGGCTTGTTTTTGTCTTTTACTTTTCACTTCTGAACATTTAGATAAACATACCATTTATGACAGTGAACACCTAAACAACTTTGAAGAATAAATTACATGGTGAATATGTTTCCTGCAAGATTCCTATCTAGCAGTACTAATTTTACTAATTGAATTTTTCTTGACTTCATCTATCTAAAAGAAAAGTATCTAATCTGAGCTAGTTGTTTAGACTTCTCTATCAGAAGGAAAGAGACAGTCACCTCCTTTCTGCAGCTCAAACACAGCCAAGATAATTTAGGTCAGGTGAGATGAATCCCATGTCTGTTGCAAAAGCAGAAGCCAATGAGATAGCATAATGATTATACTCTAAGAACTTTTATGGAGTCAGACTCTCATGTAGACCACATGAAACATCCCTGGCAGTGTATTCCTGTGACATTTGATATAAATGCAAATCTTTTATTGTCTCCAGTGGAAGATGTCACATATCTGAAACAGCATCTGGTGTTGCTGATGTGAATAAATGTGAACCGGACAGAAAACACTGATATCATTATCACATATGACATACACCAGGATAAGAACTCACATTTTCAGAGGTGACATGCTGCTTCACTTACTTACTTGGCCATAAAGCCTTTATCTCTGTGCAGCCTATTGATTGCTATGAAAGGAAGCACAAACCTACAGGAATTGTTCTGTAATGATGGGTGGACACAGCTTCAAACAGCTGCCTGAGGACTTTGCCAAAGGGTGGCCCAAATGAGTTTTTCATTCCCCTGTTCCATCCGTCATGACACAGTTAGTGATGCCTTTGGAAATATCTCCCTTGGCCAAGCATAACAGGGTCACACCTGCCCAGCTGCTCCTGGTGGTCATGCTGTCTTAGGATGAGATCCAAAGTCTACTGAAATAATTGGAAAAGTTCCTATTGACTCAAGTGGATCTTTGGATCAGACCCTTAGTTCTTGTTTCTACTAAATTAGCTCTGCAAACTGGCAAAGATTTCCTTATATTATGCATGGTAGGGTTTAAGTCTTTGGTAATACTTCAACAGCTTTATAGTTCCATATTGGTAGACATTTTATCCTAGTAATTTTTAGTAAATGATGCCATTGCTCTCTCATCTTCCTCTGTTGATAAATTTTTGGCAAAAATTTAGGACATTTTTAAGATCTGTGGGTCTACTCCTTTTTTTTTTTTTTTTTTTTTTTTTTTTTTTCCGGATAGAAATGGACTTCTGAGATTGAGCTATGAATAGGTGAGCAATCAGCAAAGTTCCATAAGATGTGACCTGTAACTCAGAGTTAGTGGGTGGTAGTATGGACCACAGAAAATGTACATGTAAGGGAAATCAACCTCTAGTACTCAGTGAGGGGGAAAGTGAATTACTGCATGGTTGGGGATGCAAAGAATAATTTTTTATTTTTATTTTATTTTTATTTTTTTTCTGGTTCTGTATAGAATAAATTGATGTACAGGTAGATAAAGAACATGGCTTTCTTTCTGTTGATTCCAAAAAACTTTGAATCAGCTCACCTTAAACATATAACCTTGCAAAGCCTTTAATTTCTGAAAGCATAGCAGAAAGCAGAACAAGGGAGATTCTACTCAAAAAGTGAATTTCTTACGGAAAAGCTAGCATAAAACCCCTAGGGATAACTTTTTTTTTTTTTTTTTTTTTGGTAGGATTTTCCTCTTTTTCTTCTTTTCTACCTGTATTAAATTGGGTTTGCAAGGAATGTCCTTTTAGCAATTATCAGACAACAACAATAATACAGACCAATTTTTGTTATCTTGTTAGTTCATTCAGACATACTTTAAATTGTATATTGAGAAAAATGTCTGAGTATGTGACGGATCATATCTTAATTCATAGACTTATCGACGGTGGAGAAATTTGCAAAAGTTATTAGATGATTCATGAGCCTAAGCACTGTTCCTGTCTGGACTCCCATTTCAGTAAGACCAACACTTCTGCTGGGCTCTCTCCTGCTGCTCCAGGGTGTGTTGTGTGCATCCCACAGTCCAGGCAGAGAGCAGGCAGTGGAAACCCAAGGAAGGGAATGTTCCAGGCTGGTCCTGAGCCTCTGGGGACAGCTTTGCTGCTGGTGGCTGAAGTTGCATGGCTGTGAGAAGGCAGTTCGCCAGCAATGGAGAAAGGACAGGCTCAGTTCTTGGCACTGTATGTATTGTTCTTAATGTGAATGTTTTGGATAATATCAAACACTACATATTGGAACAAATCTTAACATCAAGACCTTAACTGGCACCATAGACAGAATACAAGTCAAGCTGGAGATGTGGGAATGCAATCTAAAGTTTTTGTAGAAATTAGTTCTGAAGGATTGTACTGCAACTTTATTACATATCTTAACATTTTTTTCTAGCACACTACAAAAAACATTTCATCACATTGCTTTCTTCACAGCCTGTGTTATGGCTCCATCTGGCAGGAAATAAAGGGATTACTTAGTGTTAAAAAATAAGAAATTGGCAGTTCATATGTAAAAATGTGTATTTATATATAAAAATGTGTCATTCCAATGTAACACTGGAATAGTGTTTCCAGCTCATCTTATTAGTATTCAGGATCAGTATCACCACAGTAACAAAACTAGGTGTCTTCAGCTTCAAAAGAGAAGCTTTCTCAGATTCAAATTAGAGACTAAGTTTAAAGCAAAGGATGACAAAGAGATAAGGACAGCCATGGGAAGGAAATCAGATGAGCATGAGAGATGATGGGTCACTAAAATGACCTGAAAGCAAATATTCCTGGGCTCACCTGGAAAAGTGTGGAAGGGAGAGACTTGAAGGTGGTTGAGGAGGTAGGGTTATGGGTCTAACAGAGGTGGGAGTTAAACCCATCAGTAAATAGAATATCCTGGGAAGGTGTCAAAGGGGGGGGGGGGGGGCGGGGGGACACACAGAGGGTAGGGTGTTCACATTAGCAGTAGTCTGGACCTGAAGAGGAAGAGGCTACAGTGTTCAAAATCGGAGAAAAGGATGCTGTAGCAGACAAGCTGTCAGCCTGAACAGAGTTTCAGCTATGTAGAAGAGTAAGAAGAGTAAGAAAAGTGACTTCTGAGAAATAATGAGCTGCAGGGATCATCTGGCATCTGGAGAATCTGCTTTTATTACAAGAAAACTAAATGCGAAGTGTAGGATGTTCAGTTCACCAAAAAGTTGTGGCCTCTGTTTACAGGCAATATACAGGGTATTTCAGTCTAGAAAAATTAGCATGATTAAAGCACTTGTTAGCGGCCTTCTCCCACAGTAGCTCTGGGAGTAATTCCCAAGAGAAATCAAACTTTAGTCAAATGTGGGGCATGCTGGTGTGGCTCTTACCAACTTCTGTCTCACTGCACCCACAAGGCAAAAGCTCAGCCTCATAAAAGGAGCAGCTACCCATCTCTGATCACACCAGAGCAGGGAGCTGGCAACAGTATTTCTGCTTACATCCCTCTCTTTTCTTTTTGTACTTTATTCTTCTCTCCTTTGTTACGCACAGATGAAGTATTTTGTGATTTTGCTGAAAGAAATACTAAAAGAAGTCTTCAATCACTGAATAAATAGAACCTGCATTTTAAATATTTGAGATTATCCTATATTAGACAGCAGAGGGCACTCTAGATTTACTGTTGAAAGTCACACAGTAAAACTATTAAGCATGTAACAACTTTAACTGCTTATAGCTATCTGTGCCTTGAAATGGAGAGCTAGACTGCATAATAGCTCATTCAGTTCTTCCTTCACCCCAGACTTGATTTCCTTGTCTTGTAAAATAGCCAAATGATAATACTCCCATGAGTGGGGCAGGGAATGAGGAAGTGAAATTCTTTGCAGATGTACCGATCCCACCATGAGAACTTTTCTGGTTTAAAGCAGTACTTTTGAAAAATGAAGTAATGCTGTCCAAATGCTTCTTTTGGATGAGAAGAATAACTGAACAACCTGATTTCTGACTGGCTTCAAAAGTGTTTTAATAGAAAATACAATTTCTAATAGAATATAGGATTTATCTGTGACTTCTTTATAAGACCAAATTTCTAAAGTGACCTCTACTGATGGCATCTATTATAGTATAATATACAAGTAGTTCCTAAATATTTTAATAGGTGTTTTCCTACATTTGTGTATTGTTTATAACTAAATTTTGCTGTCTCTACTATATGATGTGAAAAAAATGTTAAAAATGCACCACAGTCTTGGGTGAACTGCTTGAATGTTAGTAACAATGATGTATCCTAATTACTGGTGATAGTGGTATGGATGTTAAGGTATATCTCCTACTCTCTTTAGGAGCACTGCTAGATGAAGAAACAGAAAGGATTTGGGACACGGTTTTAAGAGACATTTGGTGATAAAATTAAAAAATTATACATAGTTTCAAAGTAGTTTGTGTTTGCAGATTTGTTAGTGCAATAAATATTAATCATTAGCATTTGATTCAACATCAAACATCTCTTTTCTAACATTGTCTTTTTCTTTTCTTGCTGTCTTATAAAAGCAATTAATCTCCCCTCTATCTTCTAATTTAAGTTATCAAAACTCTGACTAAGAAAGAATAAAAACCTACAGGAGTTTTTTCTTCAAAGCTTGCATATATCTATAGGTAGGTGCAGGTGTGGGCACATAACTAACAAGAATTCAAGATTATTAATTCTGAGTAGCAGTAAAAAATAGTGAGATGAAACAAATTAGCAAGTGTTAGGTGATTTTAAAAGATAAAGGAGAATATGCAGGATAAATAAAAATGAAGATGAAGGGAAATCACTTTTGAAGACAGATAAAAATTAAAAGAGAAGAGGTGAGAGTAGAGAAATAAGGAAGAAAGCTGCCCTTTGAAGAACTGGAGGAGCACATGCTGGAAGTGAATACAGAGCTTCCCAGTGTGCTTCCACACTTTCAAAACTTCACAAAGCTTTCTAAATTGTAAGTCAAATTACCATCCAACTGGTAAATGTGACTTACAAATGGATATAGCTGATGTGCTAGCAGCTATTCTTTGAATTGGTGTGTGTTTATATAAATACAAAACAAGAGCACAGAGACTAAAATTTCACTGTAAAGAAATAATTGACTAAATTTACACACCTATTTAGCCATCTAGGGAAGTGTTCTGGTTTTCAAGGTAGCTGAGGAACTGGATAGAGTCCTTGAGATTTCAAAATGGACAGGATGTTTTTCCCAATAAGCAGGAAAACCTGCAGATTTCAGGTATTTCTTTCACAATATTCATCGCAACTTCTTGGTCTCTCTTTTTCTTTCAGTGTCCAAGCAAAACCTACGATCCACTCATAAAATCTACAAGAGACTTTCCTGATGAAGTCATTAGCTTTATAAAACGCCATCCTCTGATGTACAAATCCGTTTACCCGGTGACTGGAGGACCGGTATTCACTCGGATCAACGTGGACTATCGGCTGACGCAGATTGTGGTGGATCATGTCATGGCAGAGGATGGGCAATATGATGTTATTTTCCTAGGAACAGGTATGACTGGACTTCCACTATCATTTTGTACATGCTCCACCCTTTAAAAACACAATTTTAAAAAGTCCAGCAGGTCTAGAATAAACTCATTGACTAACATATTTTCCCTAATCACACAGCTTCAGGAAGAATTACATGTTCTGTGCCAGGGCTTCATAAAAATGCTAAGATTATAAGAATTTGTCATCTCAAGAGATTTCTCCTGAGATTTAGATTTTAATGTTGCTTGGTCCCCAGGTGATCACCCAGTTAAGGGTCAGAGTACCTGGACTTTCTTACCCTCCAAGTGTTGTTCACGACTTGTCTTTATGTTATGTGGCTCCTGTTCCTGTTGGCAGCACATCAATAAGCAATTAAAAGGAAAAAAATGAAAAAAAAATAACTTCAAGGATAATTCCTGTTATCAAAAGTGTCATGTGCTTCAATAATATACCTCATGACACTGAAAAGCTAAGAAAGATTTCAGATCAAGCCTAAGGCAATAATTCCACTTAAATACGCTTAAAGATACTACTTTGCAACATGAATAGTTCCAAACAAGAGGGCCAGGATTGAACAGAGAGAGGCCAAACTAACTTGTTAAGGAAGAAATCTGCTTTGCAGTCTTTTTTCAATAATTACGTACGTTTTTACATTTTTTATGATAGCTTAAGGAAAAAATTCTGTTTTTACCATAGTAATTAAATTCAGAATCACTGAATAGATCACCCAACAGCACGGCATGCTAAAAATTATCACGCCTGTTCATAACATTTCTAAAGTATAATCCCTCATCTTATTCCACAGAAATGTCTTGTTCTTAATCCACAGTTTGAAGTTTCCTCAGTTGTAATAGCTCTTATAAAGCACTTTGCACCAGAAGATCTGAATGCTTTACTAAGGAGGCCATTGCCATTATCCCCATCTCACTGAGGGTGAAATTGAGGTACACAGAGGGGAAAAGATTTATCTGAGGATTCACATGAGCTTTGGAGAAACTAAATCTTGGTTTGAATCCTACCCCATTGTTGTTGGGTTGTGCAGCATTTTGTCTGGACTATACAGTTTGATAACTATGCATACCCTGAAGTGATCTGGGGACCGGTGTGAATTGTCACAGAACATCGTCTTTTAAAATGTGTGGGTTTTCTCAGCCTTCAGGAGGATCTCAGATGCACTGTCACATACACAAGTTCAGAGAGAGCCTCTCTCTTTTCATTTACATCTTTCAACTCAATCCACTTCACAACTCTGTCTTCCAAAAAAGAAGGTGTGAGACTCCCCTACAGTCCCCACAACTCAGTACAACCACAGTGCAGTGGTGTCAAATGGAAAAGTGCATTTTCATAGAACATTAATGTGGCATTTGCTCCCTGGCTGTCTGGGGAGGCTAGGAATAAAATTTACCCATGATGACAGAAAATCTTTGTTTCTTTCTGAAAGTAATCTTTAATATAGTCATTGGCAAATGAAAGTGAACAAATTCAGGCTGTGAGCTGCATAAGATTTGAGAGTACCCATTAGAGATTGCTTTTCTAGTTATACTAGTGAAGAAAATTAATGTATAAGAAAAGATGAGTTAGAGCTAAAATATACAAGATATTCTTTCAGTGATTGCAGAGGTTGCATTTAGATGTTTTCTATCCTCTGCTACAAAATCTGTCATAGGAATAAAATTATACTGAGAGACCAGCAACCAGAATATTGCCATGTTACCTGTCACTATCCAGCACTGGTGCTAACTCTTCAGAGTAATTCATTTGGTTTGGAGGTGTCCAGGCTCACAGGTACCATGCAGTCACTAGGTGGCACTCCATAATATGCAGATACTGTTTTATCATGCTTTCATTAAAAATGAGTTTTCTTTTCCAGAGGCATGTGGTTTTGTTCCATTTTATCTTCTAAACTTGTCCTATGGAAAAAAAAATAAATCTAAACACAAATATAAAATTTCAAATAGCACATAGAGAAACTGAATACAAGTATACCAAATAACCTATGAGATTTTTTTAGCAGCAGATCAGAAACCTACTCTGTGTTTGAATGTATGTAACGATGTTATTGTAGAATTTAGAAAGACAGGCACATGCAACCATGCTGCAGGTCTTTTAACATACACAGGCTTTGGAAATTATGTCCAAACAAAACAAATGTCTAATATATAAGACAAACTGAAATACTTTGATTGGTAATACGATCTTTTTGTTTGGAAATACAAATAAATTCTCATTCTTTCCATTACAGTGTATTATTTTCCATTATTTCAAAAAGATGGATAATGCTTAGCACTAAGCTGTGCTGTGTCATTTCCACACTGAATTTCCACACAGCACCCAACCCATTTCCCTGCGCATTTTTTTCTCCCAAGGCCAGTAAAGATTCACAATGTGTAATGGTCTGAAACAATCTTTTTATTATTTTTTTTTTTTTACAGATGATGAATTCAAGTTGAAATTAATGATCAGATAAAATAAATATATATATATTAATAAATAATCTCAAGGTAGCATAAAGAAATAAATTTTGCAATGTTTAATCATTTTTTTTTTTTATGTTGAATGGAGATTTTGTGTAAAAATCTCCCTAAAATAAAAAGAGAAATGAAAAAAATGTATTACGTAATTTGCCAGATTAAAATGAAACCTACTTCTGATTAAGAAGCTGTGCTGATGAAAAGTAATCCTAAAAAATAAAAATAATAATAAAAAAAATAAATAAAAAATGGGTCTGTTTGGGGTCAGATGGGTCCCAATTCCTGCTCAAGGAAACATGCAGAAAGTTCCAGCTGGGATCATGAATGTGTTTGTGCTTATGAGTATTTGTATGTATGTGTTTTTGTGTAGAAGCAGTGCTAGACCACCCCTGTTGAGCACAGTCTACAATTGCATTGGCTCTGCTATATGGTAAAACCAAATATCTTTTATAGAGTTATGTAGGTAGCGATAGATACCTACATGGCACCAAGGACAGGTCCAATTTGAAGGCTACATCCTTGATGCATTAGGTTTATTTTCAGTGCACAGTTTTTCTTTTCTTTTCTTTTCTTTTCTTTTCTTTTCTTTTCTTTTCTTTTCTTTTCTTTTCTTTTCTTTTCTTTTCTTTTCTTTTCTTTTCTTTTCTTTTCTTTTCTTTTCTTTTCTTTTCTTTTCTTTTCTTTTCTGTTTATTTTTTATTTATTTTATTTTCTAGTTTAAGTTTACAGCATCACTTTTTAAAATATATATATATAAAAGTTGATATAAAGTAAGAAATGGAGTAGCTGAGATGTAACAGTGGGGTTTACTTGCTAAACGTTTGTTTCAGATGTAGGCACTGTCCTGAAGGTTGTGAGCATCACCAAGGAGAAGTGGACTAAAGAGGAGGTGGTCCTGGAAGAGCTGCAGATATTCAAGGTAAGAATTAACAGACAGTATTTCTATTATTCAGGGAACTTTAAGGCCCAAACTGGCCTTGTCTGTATGGTTGTTTGCTTGTTGGAACTAGTTCGAGTTTTCAGAGGGACACTATGTAAATTTTTAAATGTCTTGGTATTCTCTGGTGACTTAATTGAAAAACAAACAAAAAAAACAAACAAACAAACAAAAAAAAACAGGCCATGATTTTTCAGGCTCATAGAAAGTTCTATTTTTCCTGCCTTGTTCTAGTCTGCAGTCTTATTATGAGAACAAATCATTTATTATTATTGTATTTTTAATGCTACTTTTCCAGTTGTCTCAGCTTTATGATTATTCTTTGTATAATTGTAATTTACGAATCAAACAAACCAAAAAAATTCACAGATATAGAGAAGTTCTTTAAAATAAAACACCTTAGGAACTGAGAACTGAAAGAAAATAAAGCAGGTTTTGTTTATCATTGTGTTTTAATCTTTTGGAGTGGGTTTTAATCTTTTGGAGTGTTTTTGACCATTTTGATTTGGTTATTCTGGCTGAGAAGAAAAGTCACCAGAGCCCTGCAAACACCATTAACTTATTCATAAATAGAACTTGTAAAAAACAAACAAACAAAAAACCTTCTTTCTGTTGCACAGGCATAATTTCTTATTAACCTCATTGCTGGTGAGGAAGCTTACACACACACATTCCATTACAGTAGAAAAATAGAGATGTGCTTTTCCGGCTGAATTTCTTTTCCATTTTGCAGTTTCTTCTTCATTCTTTGCATTATCACTTTTCTTTTTCACCTTCACCTACATAGCTCTTTTGCTTCATCTTCACCTATATAGCTCTTCTTCGGTTTTCACTTTGCTTTTTCATTAAAGTTTATCTGTGTCCCTGGCATTTTGATCATGTCCCTGTATATTCTTTCTCTTATATGAGGTCTCAGCCAGAATTTCTGTCCATGCTAAAGAAATGATTTTGAGTCTTAGAGGCTGTGTTTTCCAAGCATGAGGACAGAATCTTTAAAAATTATTTTTGTAATGCTTTTTGATATGTCAGATGTATGATAAAACTTTGATTTAAAAGTTCTCCATGCCTTCTTCTAACCTTCTTGGACACAGATTATAAATATTGCTCTGATAATACCAAGATTACTCACTGGCCTGCCAACTAATCAGGAGTTTCAGCATGTGCACCAATTTGCTGCATTCTTAAAATATAACGTCAAGGGCAAATGTACCATATCATATTTAAAACAAAACAAAATAAAAGGTTATTTATTTATTTTTTTCTACTCAGCAGACATTCCTTCACATTTTTACTGGTAACATTTATTTTACCTCTATGGTTTTGAATCCAGAAAATTAAAGGTGGTGAGGGGCTGAAAAAAACATCTCTTATTTTCTAGAACCATATTAACATTAAACAGTAGGCATAGATTAATTATCTTCTATTAAGAGACAGATAATACTCAGTGCTTTGTCCTGTTCTTACATCAGTCACCGGCAAAAAATTCACTGTCTTTCACAGAAGTGAAATGCATCCTAGTGAAGAAGATCTGCCTTTGTATCCCTTAAATGCCATGCAAATAGCGTTTAATAAGAACTTATCTTGATGCAAAAGCTCATTGCCAGTCCCCAGGTCAGGATACTCTAAGAATTAAAGCCAGTCACCTTGTAAGTAGCAGGGAAAAATTATGGGATGTATTTTTGGAAGCAAGAATGTAATGTTTTGTTTGTTTTTGTTTTGTTTTAATATTAGTTTAAACCACATAAATTAATCTGTAATTTAATTTACGTTTTGGGTAAGTTAGTGTCTGTTCTCATTTTATTAACAAAAGGGAATGTGTAAACTAATGCACTTTCCTAACTTATTTTTTAGCACCCTTCATTTATCTCGACTATGGAGATTTCTCAGAAGCAGGTAATCACAAGCTCATTTAATTACTGCAGGATATATGGTACACTGAACAGTTTGTAATTTTCAGGTGGTGCCCGTTACTTATTGGCCAAACTTTCCATGGATAACTCTTAAAATGGATGTGGAAAGAAGGGGACATGTTTGAACTTGTTTCCAGGCCTAATTCACATTTGCTTACAAACAGTAATTTGTGTACCCAAGCTAGTAATTATTCATGGAAACAAATCTTCAGTTATATGGCTGTGGGATTTGTGAATGAAGTCAATGCACATTCATTTTCTGGACATTAGAAATACTTGGCTCTTTGCAATCTAACAATAAATTATTATTATTATTGTTATTTTTTATGCATTAGTAGTCAGGAGAGCTCAGGGCCTCATTGTGCTGAATGTTGTGCACACACAGCCTGCACACCAGCCCCCCTCCTCTTAATTCACAGTCTAAATCCGGGTGGTCCCTTCCTGTCAGGGACTGGTCCCAGTTGGCATTCCCCCTATGGGAAAGGGTTTCAGGGTAGCTCCGAGCCCTGTGCAGCTCCGTGCAGACTCGGGAGGCAGCATGACACCAGAGCCACCCCTTCCGTCCCCATGGAGGTGGCCAGAGCATCTCCGGCAGAACACACCAAATACAGGAGGTATTTTGTTGTTCAGGCACGCACAGCACAGCTGGGTCCCATCTCCCCCCAAAAAAGGTGGCAAGCCAGCTGGAAGTGCTGCATGAGCCAGTTCTGGCTCAACAGCAAGCACTTGGACCACCCTTGTCTCAACAAGCAATCCACTCACCCACTGGGGGGGAGGGGGGGGGTAACATTATCCTCATATTACTTGAAGATCAGAAGCAGAAGATGATGCTTTATTCACACAAAGTCATCGCTAGTTCCCAGACTCATAACGTCATGAACGTCATGGCTATCCAGCCCCTTATTTTTAAATGTGTTAATAAAGCCTCCTTGCCATAGATTGCTTCTGTTTTGTTTTTGGTTTGGTTTGGTTTTTGACACAGTGTAAGGGTGTTGAGTGCTGGTGTCTTTCCAGGACGGCAGTCCCCTTTCCATCAGGGATTAGTGGGGAATGGCCAGTTCACACTGAGCCCTGAGAAACAGCTTACAGTAAAGGAGGAATTCTCCTTCTTTTTTCAAAAATCTGGGACAAGGTTGAAAGTCTGCAAGTGTGGCACAGAGGAAGGGAACTTTTTAACTGGGCTACTTGGAGAAAGATCCTAATTCATTCGCTTTGCCTGATTTGCAGCAGCAATTGTACATTGGTTCCAGGGATGGATTGGTTCAGCTCTCTCTGCACAGATGTCACACGTATGGGAAGGCTTGTGCAGACTGTTGCCTTGCCAGAGACCCATACTGTGCCTGGGATGGAAACTCCTGTTCCAGATATGCCCCCACTTCTAAAAGGTAAGGAAAAAATATATCATGTGCTGTAAAAGATCTTGCTGCTTGCAAGAATTTAAGAGGTTCCCAATAAGAATGTGTCACCTTTTTCACTTTTTTTTTTTTTTTTTTTTTTTTTTTTTTTTTTTTTACTTTAACATAGCATGTCATTTACCTTAAAATTTGATCAAACTCTGGCCATGTTTCACATTTTCTGCTTGAAGAGCTGGGAAGACATCACAGCATTGTTTAAGTGTGTGTGACAGTAACTCAGCTACTGCAGCTAACATAATAAATCCATCACTTTCCTTTTTTATGCTGAATTCTTTAAGGCATGAGATGCTCAGATCAAGGGCCAGGCTGTGACAATAGAAGAGAGACGTGAGAGCCTCATAAGCTTTTGCTTTTTGTTCAGGGCACCACCATAGTTATGAAGCAAAAGTTATCAATCCTGGGGTTGGGACTACATGATCCTTAATGTCCCTTCCAACCGGAGCCATTCTATGATATTACCACTACTGGGATACTACCACTCTATTATCCCAGATTGGTCAGCAATGAAATGCATTTAACTCAATAAATGAAATGCATTTAACTCCCTGATCTAAAAGAAAAAGCTTTTCCTATCCAATTTAACTAACTCAGATAACGTAGCCCACTCTCCTAAATGTTATTTGTGGTCTAGCCATGAGAGGGAGACAGAGATTTAAGTAGTGCGATTGGTCTGCAGCAGGAGCAGTTTTTCTACTGTGACAGAGGCTTTATTTGAGCTCTCTACCTACCAGCTAGGGCTGCAGCATGGATCTGCATGGAGGAAGAGTGTGCTGCAGGCTCCAGCAGTGCATTACCTAAGCTGTTGATTCAACGTGGGATGTGCCTGTTGGAATTTTTGGCTGATTTAGCCATTGCTCTCAGCTGGCTGATTGAGCTGGAGTCCACAGCCCCTTCACTGCTCTTTGCATGAAGCCTTCCTGACAGTAATTCTTGTAGCCAGGGTCAGAGGTTGCAGTCTGAGCTCAGGATCTGGAATGAAATTTTCTACCTCAGGGGCTGCAGGGCTGGGACCTGAGCAATTAGACAAAGCATTGAAGTTAATGAGTCATAGGTTATTGTGTCATGGTGTCAAGGAACTTTATGTGTTTTCCCTCAAAGCCAAAGCAAACTAAATTCAGAGAAGCGTAAATGAAAGGAGAAAAGCAAGTGTTCAGGCTCACTGCAAAGTTAGTCACACATGAGGCCTGCTGAAGTCTGAAGTGGGCTGGAGCATGGAGATTGATGGTCCATGCATTTCAACAGATGTGCAGTTTGGTGGGTAGGCCAAAAGTCTGTGGCTCTGAAACAAAGGATGGGGTGGCCAGCCTTGGGAATCCTCCAGTAGATCAGTTGGATGTTTTTCTTCCATCTAGCAGCCTGTGCTTCCAGCATGTCTACAGCTTTCACCGCAGCAGACAGTTCAGCCTTGGGAACCCACTCTCCTGCTGAGGCATTGCTCTGTAGATGTGAGGTCTTGCTCTAGTGTGACTGTGAGAAAGGGAGCTCCTCCCCAGCTCTTCAATTATTCCACCAAAAAATTAAAACATAAACATGTTTGTAACTCTTGGGAGATAAATGCAATCATTCACAGAGGAAGAAGTGTTTTTTTTTTTTTTTTTTTTTTTTTTTTAATACTATGACACTAAAATTACACTAAATCACAGTGAGTTTAAGTAACACACCCAGAAGTTACAAAGAAAGTTAATTGTGGAACCAGATCATTGGCTTAAGCTCTTTTTCTATACATGCAGATGAAATATAATCAGATTTGGCATTTTTTTGCTGACAAACTACAATATAAGTTTTCTCCTCTTCATTTTAATGGCAGATTTACCAGTCAGTATTACCTTGGGCTGATGCTGAGCTCAAGTTTTACTATGACTTGTTGAACCTCAGATTTTTTTCATGGCACAGCATTAAGGATGTTTCCAGATAATTCCAAGACTGTCCATCCCACCAAGAGACCTACACCCAGAATGGACAGTTTGAAAGCAGTTTTAGCTATTCTTTATGTCACTATATGGCACATTCTTTATTCCAGGCAGATTTATTCTTCTCTCTCTCTTTTTTTCCCCCTCTCTTTCCTCTCACAGTGGTTTTCCCAAATCACAGGCCTTTCTCTTGATGTCAATTGTACAAATCTCTCTAGGCCACATGCAGCTTTGAGGGTGAGGCTGGTTTTAGTTAAGACTGTAATTGTCAGCAGTAGGGTGGGAGCAACGTGCATCCACATCTGCTGAGCCCCTCTGTATTTTGCTGTTGAATTCCAGCAATTATGCCTGAAGTGTTACAAGTTTTCATGCTCTTCCCATAGGCGAGCCAGAAGGCAAGATGTCAAATATGGAGACCCGGTCGCACAATGCTGGGATGTGGAAGACAGTGAGTATTTTGCACTTTTCCTTGCTCTGTAGTCCTTTTGACAACAGAGTTTGCTTTTAGGGTTCCTGTTTGTCTGTGAAAACATGCTAAACTGGGGAAAATAACACCATTAAAGTAGCTGCCCTGTGATTCAGATATATTAACCCACAGTTAAATTCATGGAGCCAAGTCTAGGGCAGTATCATTGGATGCTGTATGGGCATCCCTCCCCAGCACCCACCCAGGGGAGGGAAAACATCACACATATCACCACGAGCAGTTATTGGGACTTTGGTTAACTCAGAAACAGGGAAGACAATCCCACAGAGAAACCCTCAAGGGCTAAGTCAGAACACACCAACTTTTCCCCTTCCATCACATATACTGGATATAAGTCCTAAGACCCAGCTCCAGCTGGTAAAGCATCCCCTTCCCCTCCCCACAGCTACTTAAATACTCCTGTTATTAACAAGAGCCTACGCCCCCTCCTGTCAGTTCCCCCCTCCCTTTCCCACACCCTGTTTTCGGGTGCCAAAGAATCTGGCTTGCTCCTTTGGCAGCTGCAGCAGTTCCCTTGCAGCGTGCACTGTCAGTATGAAATCCTGTGGTTACACGGCAATCTCTGTGGCAGCATAAAATAAATGAAAAGCATTCAAAACCAAGTTTGGGTTTGTCTGGGGCTCTTATATTTGCTTATTAAAGTGAGCAACACAGTCAAAACAGTATTGATTGTATTGCTGCACTCAAGCTTTGATTCAGGAAAAGCCACCACTTTCCATTGATCTGGTGATTTTCATGCCGCAGCAATGCTGGATGCCTGCCACAGATCTCGGTGTGAATCCCTGCAGAAATCAGAGCTGCTTGCCACAGGATCAAAGCTTAAGTCTGTTGCACAGTGTAGAGGACTCTGGCTGTACATGTGTACATATAGACATAGTAACAAAGTCAGGGTAATGTCTCATTACCATTAAAGCCAGTGGCAAAACTCTTGTTCATTACCGAAAGGCCAGAATTCACCCACTTGCTGCTTGCCATCACTTCCAAGCAGTGGCATCTGAGACCATGCAAAGCTCAAGGGTGTAGAAATGCTAGCAGAAAGACTGACAATGTTATTTTTCTGGACGGATAAAGAGCTACTGGAAGAGTCAGTTTTCCTAGACAAATATAAAATGACTTAGCACGCAAATTGGTATTAATCCTTCTCCATGACATAGCACTACCAAGAGAAATTTCATCCAGCTGGGGATAACCTCTGTGTGCCATAAAACCATGAAGCTGACCTGTGCCACTCCAGGCTCTTGGTTAATTTATGCTATTTGTGATAATTAGCAACATTATGGCCCCAAAACCTATTTAAATTCAGTGCTCCAGTGTGTGAGATTCCATCCCAGAAACCGCATTGGTTGCATGAAGTTGTTTGGCTCTACTAAAATCTCTGTGGCACAGTGAAATAAAAGAAAAGTATTTAATGCAAAGAGCTTGAATTTCTGCAGATCTCATATATGTATATGTTATATTGAAAAAAAAAAATATATATCTAAAACTGTATCCATTTTATTGTTGAGCAAACATTTATGTTAGGAGACACCACTGCTTTCACCTTCCTCTCTGTTATTGCAAGGATGTAAGGAACTGCCTTAGTCTGATGATAAGGCAGATAAGACACAAATAAGACAGCCTGAAAAGGGAAATTGTGTTGCAGATTTTAGCAATGACTTGTTCAGGTCTACCAATCCCCAAGAAAGAGCTTAGATCTGCTCATGTACTTTAGTGTTTGGTCTGAAACATACTACAGGGAATTTCAAATTATACTGTAGAAAGTCAAACTTCAGTTGACTTTAGCCCTGCAACTCCTTTAAAGTGTTTGAGAGGAACAAACCAGACCCTATGATGTACCTTCAGCAGCTGCTCCACCTCTCTCAGGTTTACTAGTTGCATTACATAAAGGAAAAATATAGGCCAGATTTTAAATTCCTCAAAGGCAAAAGCTTCAGCTTTAAAGTGGAGCAAGCTCATGATATAGATTTTATTGACCTCCTTAAAAAACAGTTGCACTGGAGAAAGGTTAGCAGCCGCCTCTAAATCCTCATAGTTATAGTTTAAGCTAAAAGTTAAGTTTCCTTTTGCTTTTTTATAATTCACTCACTCTTATAGCATCTGTTCTGAATCAGGCTGTTTTCCCATTGCTTTAAAAAAAAGGTCAGGGTTAATCTCCTGTACCATGTTTGCTTTCCAGGCATTAGTCATGAAACTGCTGATGAAAAGGTGATTTTTGGCATTGAATTTAATTCAACTTTTCTGGAATGTATTCCTAAGTCCCAGCAAGCCTCTATTAGGTGGTACATTCAACGCTCTGGAGAAGAACATCGAGAAGAGGTAAGTTATAGTCATCAAGACAAGTTTCCTCTGCAGAGAATTCAGCTGAGTATTGAAAGGCAGGAGTTACTGGGATTAGCCAATGTTTTACTTTTCCTTGCCTCACCTTAGGTATTGCACAGCATTCTGGTAACACCATTTAGGGAAGAGAGAAGCCATTTGCACTGAATTATAAGCAGATTTAGGTACTTAATTTGAATTACATGCTCATTCTATAAAAAAATTAAAAAAAAAAAATAAAGAAATTAGGCTTTAAATACTGGTAAAAAATAAATAAATACTGCAAGTAAAACAAACAAACAAACAAAACTTTTTGTTCAGTAACTAGCACAACTACTTCTTCAGGCAAAAGTATGTTCAAACCTCTGCTCCATTTAGTGTCTGACCTTCCCTCATATTGTTAAACATTGTGGCTTTGTATGTCTTGCTGCTTCTCTCTTTGTCTCCCCAGAGAAAGAACAGTTTGTGCAGCAAGGACCTTTTTTGTTTTGTTTTGTTATGTTTTGTTTTTGTTTGTTTGTTTGTTTTTGTTTTTATTTTTTTTTTCTTTTTTGGAGTCTGAGGATTTTTCTGAAATGGCACTCTGAGCTGATGTAGAGATGTCACTTTAAAGAATTGCACCTTTCACCTGAAGTAGAAAGTAGTGAGATTTGTGATGGCCCTTAACTCCTGCAGGAGGCAGTTCTGGGGTCTGTACCAGTGGAGAAGTGCTGGAAAAACCTCCAGGTGCCCCTGTACCATGTCCTGTGGACTCCTTTCTGGCCTAGTGACAAAGGGGCCCTCTTACATGCCCAAAAGGTCAACAATTGGGACTGATCTGGACTGGGTTTGAGAGAGTTTCAAACCTCAGGAGCCTTCATAGCCTTTCTATTACATGAATGATTTTGTGTCTGAGGCCAAGTCCTGCTGTGGCTGCAGCCATGGCAACGTGGAAGGAGAAGAAGGGAAAAGAAGAGCTGCTCCCAGGCGTTAGATATGCTTTTTTGTTAAATGTTCATCCCAGATAAAAATTAGGAACTAACAAACACACAACCAGTCTTCCACTCTCAATGATAACCTGTCCTGTGAGGTTTTCTGAGTGCATAAAGTAGTCTAGTTCTTTGTAAAAGCTGGGGAGATGCAAGCCATGGCAGGTGCCCATGAGAGCATCACCTCTGGTTGAGACCTTCCTCACTGCTGTCGTCCCCTAAGCACTGCTTGTAACATGAAGGGAAATCTGTAGGGATGAAGCCACCTCAAAGTTGAGACCTCAGTTATGGTTTCACCCAGGAAGCAAGAGTAAAGGGATATGAGTCACCTCTGAGTTTTCTCCATAAGAAATGGAGAAATTTTAATTTACTCCCTTTTACTTACTTATGCTTTGGATTGGCAAAGATTCTTCCCTCTGCTGGGAATAAACATCTCACTAATTTATAGACATACTGCTTCCCCCAACATGAACTAAATGCCAAAGGAAGGAGCTTACTGGTTTGAAATACCACCTCTAACCTCCATTACAGTCTATAATTGGGAAAAAAAAAAGTGGTCTTCTGATCAGCAGGCCAAACATGATCATAGCCACAGGTGGTTAAAGTGAAAACCCAGCTAGAAGTATATCAGGCTTTAAAAACCTATGGGCATTCATGGTTTTTGCTTTAATTGATTTACCTTTAAGTGTCCTGTACAGAAGACTGTGCTCTACTTCCCTAAGGCAGCAGTTTGCAAATGCAATTACATATTTGATCAGAGAAAAAAGAAAAGTATTTGCTTAATTCAAACCATGTGTTTAAGAGTAATTTTAAAAATAAATTTAAGCAGGTACTTTTTTTTTTTTTTTTTTTTTTTTTTTTTTTTTTTTTTGTAATTCTGAACAGTAGTTCATATCAAGTTATGAGGAGACCCAGTCATGTTTTTTAAACAATGCATCACAACTACAGCATGTGTCCAAGTTCCTCAGAGCTACAAACTTCACCTGAAGCAGTCAGGTCTCTGTGAATAACATAATATTTCTGTATCATAAGAAGCAGCACTTTAGAGATTTGAAAGCCTCTTATGGATCTTATGGAGTGCTGTTTCTAAGTTTTACCTGTTTCAATTTAGGAAAAAATAAATAAATTGATTTTCTCCTATGTCATAGGTGCAGGTACCTGAAAGTCAGGAAGCCCAGTTTATTTATTTATTTATTTCTCTTTTATTTGATTACAAAACAAACAGCAGATCAAACTGACTTTTGAACAAAATCAGAGCAGGCTAAAAGCCTATATAACATAGCTTAAAGTAAGGCTATGCCATTTTTTACCAACATCTGTGTTTCTAAATGGTTAATTGTGGGAATGTCTGGGCCCCCATTCCCATTTTTGCACCAAATACCAGTAATCCAGACACCATGATTCCTAATACTACAGGAGTACCCAGCATGCCAAGGTTGTGATCTAGGGAGAGAGGATGGAAATGTGCACTTATGTGTGATGGCATTTGAATCTCCAGCAAGCGCACAGTATACATCTTTGCACATTAGCAGCCTTCCACAGAAATATTTACTGGGCTTGCTCTGTGTAAACAATCTGACATCTGTTTGTATGAGAAAAGTAAAGCTTTGCTAAAAGGCTAGATTAACCTCTGAGGCAAATTTAGAAGAAAATTTGAAGAAGAAATCTGCAGACAGATTTTCTACATTATGAATGCTAACAGTAGGCAAATAGCTTCTTACCACATATTGTCCCTAAAGCCATAGCAGTGTTTCTGTGATCTAGCTTTGATAAAATAGAAGTTGGAGCACATGTTCCGGAACTCCTTGGGGTGGTTTTGTTAGTTTATTTTATTTATTTATTTATTTATTTTTCCAGTCTTTGAAGGTTGCAGCTTGTATAAATGCATATGCACACATTGACAATTACAGGATCAGATCACTTAAAGACAGTATATAGCTATTAGTTTTGCTTGATTCCTGCCAGAGAATTCTTTTTCTTATTTTCTAGTGTTTTGACCCAGTTTAGTTCCAGTCTCCTAAGAACTGGAACTCATCCTGAGTAAACTCAGCTTTCACATCTCAAATTACCATGTTGGGACATTTCATTTTTTAGAAGGAAAAGAGAGAAAAAAAATAATAAATATATATATATTTAAAATAGAGTTAATCATATATGAATGTCATGTTTAAAAATGCATGTACCAGAAGTTAAATTCCTAATTTCAGATATGACTGCCTAAATACATCCACTCAATCTGTAGAAAAGCTGAGCATCACTCTTCCTGTTAAAGGGAATAAGAGTATTTGCAGGTTAAAATGTTAATCCCTTTTTTAATTTGGGCATTTTTAAATTAAGATTTTCAGTTTTCCTAATTTGGAATCTATTTTATCAGTGGAAATGAGTTCATTGGTATTAGAGCCTAATTGGAGGCCTTCCTGGAAAATTCAAGGACAGGCATAGTAATTGACTTTCTTTGCAAAGTACTTCTACTTGACTGAAATACCATATGTGACAGCAACAAGGTAGTCATATTTAATGTGTAGCTTGATCTTTGCTTAGCCAATGCCTCACCATAACTTTTCCCATTACAATTATATTTTCTGCTCCCTCTCCCTTCCTGCAGCAGATTTCTCAAATAACACTGTGCATTATTTCAGTGCGTGTCTTAGCGGTGTAACTTATTGTGATGACGATACCATGCTTTGCAAATGACTCTGTGCACCTGGAACTTAGGTTACGGACTTTTAGTTCCAGGGCTGTAGCTGCAATGTCTCAGCAAGTCTTTAAGCCTCGCTTTGCAAATAGACAGCTACACACTCTCTCTGACATGTATTACAGCTTCCTGAGGGAAGGAAAAGGGCAAAATTCAGAATAGGTGGGAAGCGTTGTGCCCAGCAGGATGTCTCCAACATTTCACCCTTTGGGTCATGGTTCAGAGTGTGACTTCCAGCCAGAGCAACCTGTGGGGAGGGACAGGATCTCCTGTGGTCCAGGAGCTGTCACCAGGTCATTTTGCTGCCAGTGGGAGTACATTTTCCTGTAGTTTGGGGCTGTTTTAAGGTCAGGAGTCAAATATCTAGTGCTTTTGTGGTTAGTGTTGCTCATGCAATTGATCACATTTGTTCCTGTGCTTGCAGTTTCAGTCACTGAGATGAGGGAGAGTGTTTTGGTGAATGGAGTTCATAAAACAAACAAGCAAATAAATAAATAAATAAAGTGGGGATGTCATTTCTACATAATGACTTAAAGTGCTGAAGTTTCCTGAAGCTTAAACTCAGATATTTATTTATTTTTTCTGAAATTCCTATGTGTTATATTCCTAGGTATATAATAGGCATCAGGACTGAAAAAAAAAAAAAAAAAAAAAAAAAAAAAAAAAAAAACACAAACAAACAAACAAAAAAAAACACAAGTGCAAGGCTGCCTATTAAGTCCTCAGTTTCGGTGCCTTGTGGCTCTGGAAAGTGTTAGGCCTTCTGCTTTAGGCTGGCCTTCACTGTGGGCCTCCTGGGGCTTGGGGCCTGCCAAACTGCCATGCATCCATGAAGGGGACAGAACAAACCATATGGTCTGAAGTGACAGAACAGGTGCAGGTCGCTTTTAACTCTCTCTTTCCTGGTATATTCATACCTGGAGGTGAAAATAAATCCCCTGAAAGGCAGAAGAACATTCCAGTTTCTTCTGCAGCCATTCTCACCCTGTCCCATTTTCCTACTCCACAGGGGTAGGAAAACAGGCTGTGTTTTTTCTGACAGACCCAGCCCAATGACCGCCTGATGTTTTGGTAGGTACACTAACGTGACTCACTCTTGTATAGGACTTGATGGGCGCAGGAGCATGACCTCATCAGGGAAGAGCTGTTGCCTTTCAACATTTTAGCCAGACTAAGACATTTTTCAGTTTGCCCAGGATCTGTGTCCTGTTCAGTTGACCTTAGTGGGTGTATGCTGGTGAATGAGACATAAGTTTCCATATCTTTTTGTGGCTGGAGATTCTTGCATCATGATGGCTGTGATTTTCATTGTTATAAACATCTGTTCAGAAGAATCTTGTGAAAAAAAAATATAAAAAAGGTGCTAAAGGATGCATAGGCCAGCCCTAAAACCTAAAAGTCAGATGAGAGAGCTGAGTAAGGAAGAGGACATATACCAAGGTCTAAATTTCTAGTAGTAATTTCTGTAACAGGAGTGAATTTCAGTATTTTTGTAGCAGACACAGACTTAATCCTTCGGTCGATAAGAAACAGATCAAGAGTGGGAGAAAATAAGATTTATTCTGCAGCCTAGGGACTAATTATAGCTCTTATGCTTTCACTCTTCTATTTTATTATGACTCATTGGCTTGGCATTTTTTTTCTAATACCTTGAGATTTTCAAGTAAGACTAATATTTTTGACAGTTTCCTAAGGGGAAAAAAAGATGTAACTCTGAGCTGCTATATAAGGTGATATTACTGCTTTCATTTGAATATATCGGGGGGTAAAAGTTTAAAAATTAGTCATAGAATGAGAAGTTAGCTTCATCTTGAGAATAATAGAATGCACATTTCTCCATAATGTCACTACCAACAACACGTTCTTCATTTTAGTTGTGAATTCTTAGTAAATAAATTTAAAAAAATGCTAAAAAAGGGAAAAAAAAAAAAAAAAAAGCAGCAGAAGAAGAAGTAGAGAAATTAACTCTACAGCTGTGTTGGAGTTACATGATTAGTTTACCAGGACAACAGAAAAAAAAAAGTTGCATATAATAATAATTCCAAGCAGAGTAATCTTTATTTCCACTCAAATGGTGAGAATGAATAAGAAGGCAATAGAAAAAAACAAAGTTGAATGTGATTTCTAAGCAAATGTTCCTCATTTCTCTCTCCTCCCTGCAACAGTTTGTTCAGGGGTTGCTGCTAACCCATGATTAGTCCAGCTTTACCTCTAACATTTTTTCACATGGTGATTAATGAGGGAAGGCAGGCTTTGAAGCCACTTTCTTCTCCCAGACAGGTGCAGTGTTTTAACTGTGAAAGAGTTGACGTGAATTATTTGTAAAGAGGGAGCTATCTAAACACATCATTAGCAAAGGACAAAAGGCATTGACCTAACCTGGTGCCACGGCACTTTCAAATCCTTGGTTGTTTTCCAACTTACTGATTGTTTGAAGATTTGCCATCATTATTGGCAAAGCCTATTGTTAAATTTAGGTTGCAAAAATCAATTTGATTTACATGGAGATATTTTTCCTTTATCAAATATTGCCAATTCCTATAGCATGTGCCATACTTTATTTAGTGTAATTTTCAAACCTCAAGTGCCTACCGTAAAGAATAAAATGTACAAAATTCAGATTATTATTATTATTTTTTTTTTATAAATTAAAAAAAAAATCACCTGCTCCCACTCCAGTAAAAAAGAAAGTTAATGGTAATCAATTGCTTCATTTTTTGTGGTTTACAATTGGTTCCCAATTGAACAAAACTATTTCTCTCCTGTTTAATTTTTATTGTATGCTGAAATTTAAGCATGTCAGCAAGCTTTTTGTGAATTAAAGCCGTTGTACTTCTGAATTTTTAAAACCCTATTTATAAATATTTAAGAAGAGGTATTGATTATAACTGGGGGGGAGAAGAATCCACAGTTGACCAAAACAGAATGATGTATTTAATCTAAGTAGCCTTTTCACTCTCCTCAAAATTTCATAAAATGTGTTTTACATCTATAGGTCAGAAACCAAAGAGCACATTAAACATTCAAGTGAAAGGTTAAAGATCTACTACCAAGTAATGAAATGCCAGGTGTTTATGAAACTCCAGAGCCCTATGGGGGAAAAAGTAGAGAGGAAAGACAGGAAGAGTTCTGAACCTATGGGTAAAACAACATAAACAGGATACCAAAAAGAGAAGTGAGGGGGAAAAACAATAATGAAGTGTTGCTCAATACGTGTGAAATTGGAGCCATAATTTCATCC
This sequence comes from Aythya ferina, assembly GCF_964211825.1. Lineage (NCBI taxonomy): Eukaryota > Metazoa > Chordata > Aves > Anseriformes > Anatidae > Aythya > Aythya ferina. The sequence goes on along the minus strand of NC_140296.1, from coordinate 198,624,253 downwards.
TACCAGAGGATAAGAAAAGAATGAACAATGAAGGCCCAGAGAAGAAGGAGGTGACAGTCACTGTAAATCAATATCCAAGGTTAACACAGGACATTCTGTAAGAATGCTGCTTCATTAAAAATAGAAGCTGTGATGGGCTGGGATTAAGGGACACAACCAATTTAGCCTCTGTTAGCTTTCTCTGCAGTATCCTGAGGCAGAGTGGGGCAACTCTCTGAGTTAACACATTTACAACTAGAAAGGGACGGCTGCTACACAAACGGTAAATACTTATGAGTAGCAGGGTGCTGGACTTGGGGGTCCAGTCATCTTTTCAAGTCTAGATATGCCATTATTCTCCCTTCCTTTCACTGAAAATCAGCGAAGCACTAGTGAGGGCTTTTTGGCCTGGTGCCGAGCCAGCCGAAAGAGCCAGCTGGAGCACTTCCAAGTGTAGGAGGTACACAGCTGTCAAGGCACTCTAGACTACAATACTGGCAGAGCCACGATAGGCAGATGCTACCACTGCAATTGCATCCAGCCCTGAGCTCAAAGAGGTCTGTCCCGTTTTCACTGAAACAATGTGGGAACTGGATCTTTGCATAGAGCTTTATGAAACCCAAGTGCCTGCAAATTAGCTTCACCTTCCCATCCCTCTTCCTAAATTCCTCAAACTGGGGGTCTGTAGGATTTTCCATTCTTAGCATGAAGCCTGGGCAGAAAAAAGAGGGGCTTCCTTGTCATGTTGCAACAGCGAAACCCCTGAGCACTTCCACCTGGCCTCTGCTCCTGCTTCGCTTGTGGAGTACAACAGCACAAGGAAACACCTGCCCTAGACATACTTCTGCCTACAGCTACTTATCTTTGGGTTCATTTATACCTTTTATGATTCTGTTTTTACTGTAACCATGAGGAAGGTACATTTACTTGGGACGAAGTGCCAATATCTGATAAAATTGAAGACTATTATGCTGTAGCTTCTGGAAGAGAAAATTTGGTCTTTTCTAATCTGTCTCCCTGCTATCTTCTGTGTCTGTTCTTCTGTTTTGACCATAATTTCTCCAGTTGGAACTCAGTATAGTAAATCAAATATGGCTGGTGCTCATGTAGAACCTGTTGTCAGAAAATAATCAATTTTCCAGGAATTTTCAGAAATTAGCATGATTTCACCCTGCTGGTGCCAATAGGCATGATTATATCCAATTTACAAACAAAGAAACTAAAACTCAGGGTTGACACAAGACTATCGACATGTGTCAGGATCCAAACAATGCCTGGCCACAGAAGCAGGCAGCCAGAGCCATGTTCTAGCATAGGTTTTTGTAGCATTTGATTTCTCCTCTCTGATGCAGTCAAAACAATTGCAGTACACAGGCCAATATCTACCTATATCTAATCTATAGGTAGATATACAGGTAGATTAATCTACTAATCTATAGGTTGCTGAAGATTGTAGTAGCTGATACAGGCTAGCAAGGAAAACTCTCTTTCTGTTCATGTATTACTTAGATACACGTGTGTTATATTTTCTGCTGATCTTGAAAAGGTCTCTTAAATCATTTAACCCTTCCAAAGTCTTTATCAAAGAATATCAGAAAATGGGAAAGCAAAAAGCCCTGGGAAGGGCACCTCATCCATCTTTTTGCTCCAAGATACCCTCTTATGATAAAGTACCAGTGAGTTAGAATCATAACAGATGGAGAATCATATGTATAAATACATTTTTTTTTTTTTTCCCATGGAGTAGAAGAGGGAATTGTGTGCAGATTTTTTACATAAAGAAACAGTGTGTAGCTTACCCACTGTGAATAAATCTAATTTAGTCATCTTTATGCCTCCATGATCTTCATTCTCTGAAGTCTGTTGGAGGGTCAGATGTGCACTCCGGGAAATTTTCCAGATTCTGTGTTGGTTCTCTCTGCCCCCACCCCTCTTTTTAAAGCCGGTGCTCAGCCCTGTGCAGAAGATTTTCTTCATTATAACAGTACCACCAGCAGCACTCAGGCTGTGATCAAGACACTGGCTTTGCTGCAGGCTGAGTAAGAGGCACCCCGGGCCCTTCGGTGCTGTTGTGACCTGCAGCCTCTGTGTGGCAGCAGAACATCGCATGCCAGGGAGATGACAGCTCTGTGCTGGAACAAGATTGTTTTCAAAGGAAATGCTGGTGTTGGAGTCTGGGAGTTAGGGCTCTGCTTTCTGCTTACACCTCTGCTACTAATCTTTATATGGTCTTTGGCAAATCATTTACTTTCTGTGTTCCCCAGCTGCAAAAATACTTAGGTGCCCAATGCCCCAACTTTTTTTTTTTTTTTTTTTTTTTATTATTATTGCATTGTATTTCTATTTTATTTTTATTTTATGTTATTTATTTTGTTATTTATTTTATATATATATATATAATTTTAGTTTAGTTTAGTTTAGTTCAGAGTTAGGTTATTTTGGAAATAATTTTCAGATCACCAAATATGTAACTTATCTTACAGTGTTATTACTTTAAGGTGCACCTTATTTTTTAGCATTTCATATCACTCTATGTTTTTGGAAATATTTCCATTTATAAATGAAACTGCAGTTCCATGATGACAGACTTCAGCTCTCACTTGCAATCTTTTTTTTTTTTTTTCCCCTATAAGTTCTTCTAACCTCACTGGGTGCTTTTAAGCATGTCTCAGTGAGTCAAAGGCAGGATCAGTTTCCTTTTATAAATCCCAGTTGAAGAAGATAAAAATCAGAGCATTTCACTTTAAAAATCAGCAGTGGTAGTTATTTTCAATGCAATAATGTCTCAGATCATTCCAGATATACAAGTACCCCCATATATTGGATATATTATGGATACCTCAAGAAAAGCAGTTAAAAAACAAATGAGATTTATGGCACTAACCACCTAACCTTCCTTGGAGAACGCAGCCTATCTACTGCATTCTGGTGTGATGAGTGCTGCTGTCTGGCCTTTCAGCTGTACACTATGTATCCTTTACTAATGCATGCTGAAATATCACTGATGCAGATGCTATAGTTAGGAGCAAAACTCAGGAATTGAAAGGATCTCATGGTATCTGAGCCATGCATGCCCCATCTTGTGGTGCGACAGGGTGTGCAGTGTGCCCGCCCTGCATTGTCTCCACTTTGGTATTGCACTGACACATGTTCTATTTTTTTTTCTGAGGAAATTCACATTCACAATTCACATTCTTCTCTGTCTAACCATGCAGCTGAAGGCAGATGAAAGGATCATCAAAACCGAGCACGGGCTGCTGATCCGCAGCTTGCAAAGACGGGATGCAGGAGCCTATTTCTGCAAAGCCCAGGAACACACCTTTGTCCACACCATCGTAAAGCTGAATTTAAATGTCATTGAGAATGGCCAAATGGAAGGCACTCAGAAAACTGAGGACGAGGAGGGCCGGGTGAGGGATTTGCTGACAGAGTCCCGGCTGCGGTACAAGGACTACATCCAGCTCGTCAGCAGCCCCAGCTTTAGCCTGGATGAGTACTGTGAACAGATGTGGCACCGGGAGAAACGGCGACAGCGAAACAAGGGTGGTGCCAAATGGAAACATGTGCAGGAGATGAAAAAAAAGCGAAACCGAAGGCACCATGAGCCGGCCAGGCCACCATCTACATAGTTTGCAAACACTATTTAAAGAAAGGACATTTTCCACAAAAAACAAAAACAAAAACAAAACAAAACAAACAAAAACAAAAACAAGAACAAAAACAAAATACTGTTATGTTTTTGTGCATCTTGCCTATGAATTAGTACTGCTTCTTACTGAAATCAGATAGCTCACCATCACTATTAATCTGTACAAGACTGTACAATGGGATTCGATACCAAATGAGATGTTCCTTATTGGAGTACCACATGCCAGGCAATAATTTTGAATGCATTCATTAAAAAGAAAAGATGTACACTTTTAGCTAATTTCTGGGTAGCCTGAGGCTACGCGAGCTGTGTTCTGTACTTTCTGCATAATTTTCACATAGGATTTAGCGTCTGTGTTCCCATGTTAATATTTGCTGCCATGTTCCACCCCAGAGGTGGCTCCATTTCAGGGGAGGGTAGATGTATTCATAGTTCTTCGGCATCTTTCTGAATAAGAAGCACGGTAGAAATGTGTGACAGATCTGCAAAAATACCCGCTAATTTACCCATTGGGCTTGTATACAGGCACATGGGTGGGGTTTGCTAGCATAGAGAGGCTCAGTGAAAAATCAAATTAAGTATTGGTTTAGGGATTACATTGATTTTCCCCATTAAAAAAAAAAAAAAATAGAGAAAGAGAGAGAAAGCATAATCATAGTTTAAGAGAGGGAAATTATCAAGCCTTATTCATTAGAGTTTGATAGCCACCAGTCTGCAGTCCATCTGCTGAAATTAAATGTTCACCCTAATTGAAATTGCCACTGAGATGCTTGGGAGTAAATTTCCTAAGTGGTGTGTGGGAGGTATGTGCACAAATCCTATTAACAAATAATGGGATCCCTGCCTGCACCTCTCCTGTTCCTCTCAGTGTTGTACTCTGGCTGTTTCTCTGGCCCTTTGCTAGCCTTATTTTATGCAGAGGAAAAAAAAAATAAAAGACAACAAGAAAGCTAAAACAAATGACGATGAGGGAAGATATTTAGTGGCTGAGACCAGTGCTCTTGACACAGAGCTGACATTCCTCAGATGTGTGTATTCTTTGGGATTTTCTCCCAAAGGTCTTATGTATTTTTAAGTTGAAAATTTGCATTGTCTGAATTAATACTTTTATTATAAATAAAGAAATCAAAAGATGTCCAAGTGTAAATAAAACTTGTAAGTTAGAAGTTTGCTGTATACCATGATTCCATTTGTAAAATGTTCCTTGTTCCTCAATTCATATTTTTGTTGTAGGAGTGTAAATCTTTTCATATAAGCAGGAAACCCTGGCCTCATTCTTGTCTGTTTGACATCAGTATGATTTTATTGAACTTATTCCTGATATGCAGCAAGAAACACAAGCTCAAAATCAGGCCTACTGTCTCTTCTTATGAGTCACAGCCCTTCTTTCTTCTCTTCCAGCTAACGTCCTCCATTTTGCCTTTCACGCCTTTTTGAGTGTGAAATGAAAAATTAGCCACTTCCTCACATGGAAGAGAGCTTTGATGGATACCAAAATGACAGACTTTACTCGTTTCTCATGCATTCTACAGATCAGGAGAACAAAGTCTGTGGGAAATCCGTGTAATTGGTGCGCGCCTCATTAAGGAACTGAGAGCATTGCTTCAGAAAGTTGCCCTTACCCATGTTGGTGTTTGTGTGCACATTCAGTCCCGGGTTGATAACTGTGTAGCTACCATTTTCATCACTGTTCATTTCCTTTCTGTTGTAAGTCAGATACAGCAATGTGTATGTCAGACTTCAGAAAGGGAACTCAACTTACCCATGCTTCCTGTAAAAACCAAAAGCTGAGTCTGCGTGTATTGTATAAAAGCCAGCAATACCATATGTCATTATTATTTTTTTTTTTTTTTTTTTTGTAGGAGATGTATGAGTTAATTAGGAGATATGAAATGGCATGCATACAATGCTTTGATAGTGTAAAGCACTGAGTGCTAGATATTATAATGTCTGTGGGGAGGAGGGAATTTCTCAGCACAGGACCTTTAATCAGCAGAAAGACTGATGCTGAAGACACTAACCAGCAGTACAGTACTTTGAGCACCTGCTGAGAACTTTTTTTTTTTTTTTTTTTTTTTTTTGCCATTTTTGCTGCAAAATAACTTAGGCCAGGCATTTCACAGGAGACTCATCGTTTTGAGTACCTTGATTTTAAGGCCAATTACAACTACTTAAAGGAGGTTTTGGGGGGTAATAAACTACTAAATATAAAGCACCCTATGACTGGCATTCTCAATATTCTTGGCTGGAAGGTTGTACTGTCATCATACAGAACCTTCTCAGTTATTCCTTATTAGATTTTTATCAGTCCATAAAGTCCCATTTCTCTTACTTAGGTATCAAGTAAATGAGTGGAATCACAGCAAGGCTGTGGTCTACATTTACATGCACTGACAAAGGGCCTACTTTTCTCGCCAGTGGTGACAGCATTTTAATTTTAGAAAACCGTCATCTCATGTTTGCTAGAAGCAAATCAGTTCTTCTATTTTTTTTTTTTTTTCCTCAATCCTTCATGAAAACTAAATTACTTGAATTATGTTTAGATATAACTGAGGGTATGTATTCTAAAAATGAACCCTCGCCTCACTGACTTTAGTAGAAGTCTTGAATGACTAGAGTCTCAGTGCTGGGAGCATTAGATTTGAATGGTTGTATTAAAATGTTTTTACTCTAAAAAACAACTTTAATTTCTTTTACTTCCAATGTTGTTTCAATGAGATTCTTCTTAAAGAAATTATCTCATCAGTGTGGGTAGCATAAAACCCCAAGTGAGATATATGGCCACTTCCATCATGGGGAAATAAATTCAATATCCTCCAAACCAGTGGTCTGTACTAGGTTCATACCACCCCATGGAGAATATTTAATAATATTGCACTGATAAATGTCTCTGTTTTGATACATTGGATAAGAGGTATGTATCCTAAAGCTGTCAGGGCTAGCTCAGTTTCTCATGCACAGAAGATCTGACATGTCCAAGGAAGCCAGAGGATGTTGGGGACCAGGGATTGAATAGGACATATCAAGGATCACTTCAGAAAACAGGGTTTTGTTAGGCAGGACTCCATAATGCAAACCCATCAGTAGGAGCAGGAGGAACCATGGGTCTTTCAGCCACCTGCAGGCCCAGAGAGGAGTTTAGAGTATGAGCTAGACTAGAAACTAGATCAGTAAAGGATTGGAAAGTATCATTTTCTTTTCAGAAAATAAATAAATAAACAAACAAACAAACAAACAAATAAATAAATAATCATCTTGTGTATAATATAAAGGCTAAAACCTAAACCTAACTAAATTTCAGACTAATGATTTGGATATTGGTTGGGTTGCTACGAGCAGTACTATGAGCAACAACAGGCTCATAGTTAAAATGAAACTGAGCCTTGCCTCCTGCAAGAGCCTAGTAAAAAGAAGTTGAACAAAGTTTTGTTCCACAGTGGAAAAATAAGTTGCCTCCACCTTAATAACTGCAGGTTTTAAGCAGCTCCCTTACTGCATACGATATAGCATAGATATTTATTTATGGATTCATTCATCCAGGAGTCCAGTTATTAATACTTTATCTTTTCCTTCAACAAAACCTTCCCACTGATCCTGCTTCAGAAAATGGCCAGTGCCTGACTGAACTGCAGTGGCTTTAAACAGATTGCTAGAATTACTAGCACAATGTGATCTATAGTTATAAAAATGCTGAAAACTGACATAATCTTTAAAGCTCAACAGGGCCCTAAACTCTGTAGCAATCTTGCAGTTGGTTAAAATAAAACAGAAAATGGGATTAGCAGAAAAAGGAATAAAGTATTAACACTTATTGTGATAAAGTAGTTCCGTTACTGGAAACTGTTCCAACAACAGGTGTGAATGTGTGTTCATGCCATAAGCAAATACTTTCCTCTCCAAACAGTTTAACTTACACTTGCTTGAGATATCAACCTCGGAATGTGAATGCTTTCCAATTCATAAGTAGATTTTAGACCTGGTTCTGACGTCACTCATAATGCAGTAATTAGGTTAAACGCTACAACTTTCCTTTAGTTCATGTGCTTTTCTGAAAGTCATGACTTTCCCTACAGTTAAAATGCTATAAAGTCTTTAATATATCCATTATACATATTGATCTACATTTAAAATTTCAGATAACGATTGTTTGTTATTTTTACTCATTATTCATATAATTAGTCCATGTGTCTCATAATAATATCTCAATATTTAATAGAAACTAATGGAAATTGATTTTGCTAAAGTGTTGTCACATGAGCATATGTGTATACCAGGACATATTTGAATGTGTTATGTTCATTTTGTAATAGAGTGTAATTGCAAAAGACAAATATGATTTTTAGAGCTAAGGTTTAGATAGGCTCCCACTGACAACAAAGATTAAAATTGAACCAAATCACAGCCTAGGTAGATTATACTCTATTTACAGTCTGGTAGTCAAACAGCCAAATCTATGGGTTATCTGGTACAGTATATTGGCTTGGTTCTTCTTGCATACTCTTGTAGTTGAGATGTGGAGGTCTAAGGAATGACATTTGTATGAATGGAAAATTAAGCCCATGTGTCTCTCTAATATATTCTGTTACATTTTATAAACTATAATGGCCTTCACTGTAGTATTTTACCATAGTGCTTCTAATATGACCCTGAACTAAGCTTCTGTAGCTAGCTGAAGTGTGACATTCTTTGCAGTTGTAATCCAGTTTTCAGGGTTCATAAAATAAGTTCATTATAGTAATAAAAAAGGCACAAGATAAGAGTTCAGTTATAAATTCTAAGTTCAATTATAAGACAGATTTGTAAGATGTTTATTTCTGTATATCAAAATAGTGAGTACCCTTAAATGTATCAGGAACTTCAGCATTTGTTTTTCTTTTCTTGGTAAGGTAAGGATACATAACAAATTATAATCTTGAGATCATCACTTGCCAATGTGTGGCTGAAACATCTGTTCTGACAGCTGTAGCAAGGATGGATTTTTACTTGCTTGTTTTTAACTTCCACCAGTTAAGCCCATTTTCTGCTACGTCTGAGACTCTGCTCTGTCAGGTAACCCTGACACAATGGAGAAATATTGCAGGATCTGCATTTCCTCAGCATATAAACCTCCCCACAAGTCACAGTATCACAATCTGCCTTCAGACAATTACTTTCCTAAGCATTAGCTTTTGTATAGAGCTGCAGATGTAAACCAAATACTGAGAGGTAAATTAGAGACCAGATGGGCTTGCATTTACAAAGGAAATTTTAGGGACTTGCTTAGAGCTCTCCTTTTTCCTTTTGCTTATGTGGTTACTGTGTATAACACTTCAATTTAAAATCAAAGATTTTTGTGCTTTAAAGTATAAGGTTTTCCATGTGATATAAGAAACAGAACATTTCCAGGTGATCTGTTTGATTGATATGGACTGCTGGTTAATAGTTTCAAACAGTGCAAACCAAGGAAGTCATCTGTCCAGCCATACATGGCTGTGATATTTGTAATGATCCTAGACATATCTTATTTTTTGGTATATTAGTGCTGTGGCTATTCCTTCCCTTCCCTTCCCTTCCCTTCCCTTCCCTTCCCTTCCCTTCCCTTCCCTTCCCTTCCCTTCCCTTCCCTTCCCTTCCCTTCCCTTCCCTTCCCTTCCCTTCCCTTCCCTTCCCTTCCCTTCCCTTCCCTTCCCTTCCCTTCCCTTCCCTTCCCTTCCCTTCCCTTCCCTTCCCTTCCCTTCCCTTCCCTTCCCTTCCCTTCCCTTCCCTTCCCTTCCCTTCCCTTCCCTTCCCTTCCCTTCCCTTCCCTTCCCTTCCCTTCCCATTTTATTCATGCTACTTCTGCTACTAAGAGGAACCATGTCCAAAGCCAGACATGTTCTGAAGGTGCTTCATCTGATAAATCAGTAAGAGGAACAGAAGGCTTGGGCAGATATTTTGATATGGAAACAGCATAGTACATTTGCAGGGAACAAAGTCTGATGGGTTGAACGAGTATGCTAAGATGTACAAAGACCACAAGGCCATTTATCTTGCATAGACTGAATTAGAGAGTAGATTTTAAAAAGGTATATATTTCTTTAAATTATGAAATGCTTTTGGTATAAACAGATCCAGAAAATTTAAGCTCTTATTAGGTCCATTATTAAATCCGTCATTTTCCAGAAATATCAAAATAGAAAAAGAACGAACAGAATTTTGCAAATTTCCACTTTCTAAATTTATTTTCTTTTCCTTTTAATTGAACTTTTATTTTAAAATATGTTCATTAAAATGTTTCTCTGTAGGACAAGATTTTTTTTTAAACCTATATTTTCACATCTCTGAAAAAAAAATCAAGAAAAACTGGGAAATTTTAAATGGAACTGGAATATGTTTCATATTTTCATGTGTACTTAAACTTGAAAAAGAAGCATCAAAAAATGCTCATGCTCTCTTTCTGAGACTATATGTGGCTTCCATCAAGGACTTATTCCATAGAAATGAACTGAAATAATCACATTTTAAGACTGCCTGTCAACATATCTCAGCTGTAAAAACTAGATGCAAACCATACAAATCTATGAAAATACAAGTGAGAACAGATTATCTCCAAATGTTTACTTTTTTTTTTTTTTTTTTTTTTTTTTTTCCTGATGCATGTGTCTCTATTCCTCTCTCCCCCAGTGACTATCTCAGGATGTATGTTGTCTGGGTTGGCTGGGGAGAGAGGAAGAGATTACAAAAGCATATCTCCAAATTACAAAATGAAAAGTCACACTAAATGGACTGCTGATAAGGATTATGATTAATACCTCACATTTGACCAATAAAGACTATATTTTCTCCTAAGGTAAAATTCATCACTCCTTCCAAACCCCAGCATAGGAATTATATACCATATATAATCTTTTTTAAATTGTGAGGCATAAGTGGTACTCAGGCTGACCTTGTGAGTGGGGTTCAATTTCATTCTTTAATGTAACAGTGTAACTATTTGTAGAGTAATATGGCTTTTTTTTTTTTTTAATAAGTGTATGTATTTGTAAATGCTGCAGCTAATTAAGTTAAAATGATGACTGAAGTATCATTTAAAACTGATAATAAGCTATGTGTTTGCCATGCCTGCTGTTTTACTAGAGATTTAAATCTTATATGCAAAGGTAACACAAAAAAATGTATATTTCGTTCGTACTATAATAAAAGACAAGTACTGAGTTTTGACTTCTTATTTAAACCTATGTCAAACTACAGAGTAAACATGAGCTTTCAAAGAAACAAAATCTGCTTCATGTCATGGAAATGAAGCAGCTTGGATATTAATGCAAGGTCAGTAACCTAAAGCATCTTAATTCATAAGGTTCACCTTGATAAGGGCTGTCAGAGGTTCAGCCTTCATGGAGAATGTTCTTACAACCAATAGACTAAGTCTACAAAAATGTCTTTAAGAAGCCATGGACCTGAGCCATTTGGATTAGTATGTGCAAAGCAGTACACAATAGGCATGTTCATAGTTATTAGTTTGTATTCATAGAATCATAGAATCATAGAATATCCTGAGTTGGAAGGGACCCTTAAGGATCATTAAGTCCAACTCTCGACACCGCACAGGTCTACCCAAAAGTTCAGACCATGTGCCTAAGTTCACAGTCCAATCTCTTCTTAAATTCAGACAGGCTCGGTGCAGTGACCACTTCCCTGGGGAGCCTGTTCCAGTGTGCAACCACCCTCTCTGTGAAGAACCCCCTCCTGACGTCCAGCCTAAATTTCCCCTGCCTCAGCTTAACCCCGTTCCCGCGGGTCCTGTCACTAGTGTTAATGGAGAAAAGGTCTCCTGCCTCTTGACAACCCCTTACAAGGAAGTTGTAGACTGCGATGAGGTCTCCCCTCAGCCTCCTCTTCTCCAGGCTGAACAGGCCCAGTGACCTCAGCCGTTCCTCATACGTCTTCCCCTCCAGGCCTTTCACCATCTTCGTAGCCCTCCTCTGGACACTTTCCAACAGTTTCATGTCCTTTTTATACTGTGGTGCCCAGAACTGCACACAGTACTCGAGGTGAGGCCGCACCAGCGCAGAGTAGAGCGGGACAATCACCTCCCTTGACCTACTAGCGATGCCGTTCTTGATGCACCCCAGGATACGATTGGCCCTCCTGGCTGCCAGGGCACACTGCTGGCTCATATTCAACTTGCTGTCTACCACGACCCCCAGATCCCTCTCTTCTAGGCTGCTCTCCAGCGTCTCATCGCCCAGTCTGTACATGCAGCCAGGGTTTCCCCGTCCCAGGTGCAGGACCCGGCACTTGCTCTTATTGAACTTCATGCGGTTGGTGATCGCCCAGCTCTCCAACCTGTCCAGATCCCTCTGCAAGGCCTTTACGCCCTCATTTGAGTCCACAACTCCTCCAAGCTTGGTGTCATCAGCAAACTTGCTCAAAATACCCTCTATTCCTACATCCAGATCATTTATAAAAATATTGAAAAGTACCGGCCCTAAAATGGAGCCTTGAGGGACCCAATTCAATAAAAGCTTCAATAAAGCTATTCAATAATAGCTTTATAATGCATGCATTTATAGACATTGAGCAACTATCGTTGTCCTTAAAAACTGCACTGACATTGTATTTTGGAGTTGCCCTCAAGACAAATAGATCACCCAACCATCCTAGACAGTCTCGGGAGCACTTTTGCCTTTAAGGGAGTGTGACTGTTTCCTGCCCTTCAGAGTGTTTTCAGGATGGGGATAACTGGGTAGGAGGAAGGGCTGTTCATTTTTGTAATGAAGCAGTGTAGCCTTCCTCCATTGTTAAAGGGAGAGGGAAATTGCTGGGAAAAAAAATAATAAAAAAAATAGGCTCACCGGTCACCTCTTTTTCTTCAGAACAGCCCCCTGTGTTTCACAGGATTTATTAAAGGCCAAGGAGGATATTTTGTTAGCAGACGGTCAGCATGTCATTTCCAAGGACATCCACACTGGTGCACTCAAGGATGTCTGCTTCCCAATCCCATGCTGTGTCCATTAGACCTCTATGCTTCTGACCCTTCGCTGAAAAGGTCCCAGGGTACTGCAGGCCTGAAAGCTGACTCCACTCCAAATCCCAACTGCAGCAATTGCCTTCTGCTTACCTCCATTCCACCTGCAGTTGCAATTGGATATGGTATTCTTCATTTCCAAGCCTGAACTCTCATTTCTGTGTTCCTGTGCACTGCTAAACAGCTGCTGGGTTCCCCCGCTCCCTCCCCACAGGTGGCTGCATTTGATAATATCTCATGTAGGATCAATCTTGGTCCCATTGAAGTAAGTGGGAATTCTGCCAGGACGTCCCAGCTCTGGTCCTGCCTCCAGCTGGTAAAGCACTTACAGCTCCTGCAGGAGAAGAGGTGCTCTACACAGGCTGCCTGATTAACCAGGTTCATTAGCAGAGGCAGTGTAAGAAAGGAAGAAACCCTTCAGCTCCTTTCTGCAGCCACTTGCTCAGTAAGACATTACATGCAGCACTGCTTTGTGTGCACTCACAAAAACAAAAGCTAATTAAGCTGAAATCTGTCATTTTCTCTGTAAGGATTTAAGCAGGCTCAAACTTCCAGACAATTAGTGATGAGTCTCAGGAATGAGCAAAAGAACTCTTACTGCAGTTGCTCAGAAACATTTCCAGAACTGACTGGCTTCCTGAGCAATCTCTGCTCTGCTCTTTGCTGTGTGTGGTGCCTCCTTCCAGACCCTTGGAAACCAGAAGTGCTGTTAGCTGAGGAAGTCTGTGCTTAAAGTAAGAGGTATGAGGTAAAATCTGGCCCTTCATGATTCAAATCACGGGAAGTGTTCTGGGATGTGTTCACACACAGAATCCATAGGTACTGTGAAAACAAGCAACTGGGAGCTAACAGTCTGTTCATAATCATTTGTATTTCTGCAAAGTAAAATATGGTGTAGGGGATGATTAGGGGTTCATATACTTTGCACTAGTGTGTCCATGCAGTTACTGCATACATATCTGCACTGGGGCAGAATGACACAGTTTGCAGTTCACAACCATATTTCTGCAAGAATGCTCATCAAACACTGGACAAAACTGTACACCAGTACACGTGGGGCAATTTATGAAATGCTAATAAATGTTATCTCCCACCGTGCTTTTGCCTACAACTACTTAGAACAAATTTGTAACTGAATATGTAATGGAAAAAGCTAGCAAGCATTTTTAAGAGTTGCTAGATGAAACTGAAGTGTTAAGACAGGAAATGACAAACTTTGACTCATTAGCCAGTTTGATTCTTTGCCTTGCAATAAAAATGTTAATGACTATCATTTCTTACATCTACCAGTGTTGCTATTACAGTACTTTACTATTACGTCTTCCAGTATTACATTCATTTCCACACGCAGGGAAGAAAGTCAACAGCAAAAGAGTAAGCTGCTCCTTTCCTGCTGATTTCTTACAGGTTGCTGTGGTCCATAACTTTCTCCCAGGAAAACTTGGTTGCTTTTTTATTTTTTCCTCATAAAGAAAATAACCACAAGCATGCAGTGTTTGGACTGTATCTGCTAACACATACTAGACTTGCTTCTCTCCATTTCTTTCCATGATTGGGATTATTCTATGTGACTTCAAGTTGAGCACAGATGTTGGCATTTGCAACACTGGAACTGTTGTTTTAGCTTTGGAAGTTGACAGCTTGGGCACATAGGAGGCTTTTAAAAAATACGCACATGAGAGCCATTGTCATGAAGGTTTATTGTTTAAGGAAACACAGAATTTTGTTATGGAATCAAAGTAATATCCGCTTTGGGTAATATCCATTCTGCTGTTTCCCAAAGCACATCAGTGGATGAAGGCTTTTTGAAGTGCAGGTTTCCATACAAATTACAGGTTAATTCTCTTTTAATGGAGCAAAGACTAGAAATTCTCTCTTAGTCTGACACAAGCTGATGTTCAGAGTGTGTCTTAATTTGTATTTTCCAAAATACTTTTAAGGTAAGGAAGGTATGGATGATATACTTGGGGTACACCTAGGGTGTGCATGGGCTGCACTGTGCAAGAGATTCTTTAGCTGATACCAAACAGATAAGTGTATCTACTGCTGTTTTTTTTTTTTTTTTTTTTTTTTTTTTTTTTTTTTTTAATTAAAAAAAGGCACCACTACTTCTAGCTAGATGGTAAACAGTGATCTAACTTTGTAATGTGAAACTGCAGACTCATTGCCAACTTCTATCATAGCCAGCATTCCAGCCCCAGCTTTTCCTAATGGCTTGCTATAAGCTTGTCCCTTAGAGGCGCAAAAGAGGAAAACAAAAACAAAAACAACAACAACAACAAAGAAAAACAAAACAAACAAACAAACAAAAAACACTTGAGAACTTCTTGTTGTAAGACCACTGAATCTCCATGTATGTGTTTGTGTAAGAGAGTGAATCCAATGTATTGGAGACAAGATACTTGCTCAGGGAATCCATGGAAAATACTGTTGGGCTTGAAACATTTGCATAAGTGACCCTGAGAGGCTGTGCAACTGCAGCATACGCAAGGGTTTGTGGATATGAATGAGCCAGTTGTGCACTGAAAGTAACCTCAATACAGCATGCCACAAGAAAATGTAGCAGCTACTTTCATAGGCAACAAAGCAGGATTGCCAGTCATTATTCTAGCCCTCAGCTGTTTTCTTGTTGTTGTTGTCTTCCTTTTTTGTTCCTTTGTTTGTTCTTTCCTCTCCACTTTTCCAAAACCATTTCAGCTTTCTGTAGTCAGCCCAGCCATAAAAATCCAGAACAGTAAATATCCTTCTGGAGATTAGGCAGCTAAAGTTTAGGAACTGCGTTGCAGACTGGCAGTGAGTCATACAAAGGATTGATCCCTAAATAGAAATTTAACATTTGTGGTACAGAGAAGTGAGTGAACTCTAAACCTTAAGATATTGGCTAGCAATGTAGATCTAACCTTTTTCTGTGTGTATCTGTCTTTTACTACAGAAACAAAATCTCAGTGTGCTTGAAATTCAGTGAACACCATAGTGTCATCTGCAGTATGCCACTAGATAAAGAGGAGGAGGATTGCTCTCCTTCTACATGTAGATAAAAGTCAAGGTTTTGAACAGGGTGGAAGTTATAGCATTTTTCAATTTTCAAAATGTTCACATTTTTCCACCTTAGTCAAGTCGTGGACTAAGCTGAAAACATGGGAATCTGTTTAATCTGCTTTAGGATGCTTTCAGAAGTCTCTACTGATGTACCTCTTGTACCTTACAGAAGGTAATGGCAGTACTGAATATGCTGCCAGTCAGAAAACCATAATCATATACTCATTTTGGATAGAATGGACTATGAGTAAAGTATATTCCACAAGACAGGAATATTGTACCTCTCAATTCAAATACCTTTATTTTATGAAAAGAAAATCTCAGAACATGAATAGCTAGTTGTTGCAATCTACCCTGTTGAAACTGTATATTGTTTCCTTTGTTTTTCTCTTCCAGCTGGTAAGTGTTTTTATTTCCTGACCTTCTTCTTCTTTCTTTCTTTCTTATTCCTGAGGGGATGGAATATTCTCATGTGGCATGCTTCATGTGGCATTTGAAGCATGCTTCAAATTGCATTCCTGACCAGAGGATTTAAAAGAGGGTGAAGAACATAACAATGTTTTAGTTCACTTAATGCAATGTAAACTTCATTTTGTAGAGGTGCCTTTATCTGAGGAATTCACAATTCACTTGTTGCATACTTCAGCTTCCCTCCCTGGTCCTTTTCGATGTCACTAAAGCAGCATATGAAAGTCCTCTAGGCTAAATGAAAATGCTCTGGAAAATAAGTGGTAGGAAGCACATGCTATTTTACGCACCGATGCAACTCCATTCTGTTCCTATTAAAAGACTTTTTTCATGAGTGCTCTTGTCCTTTTTCTCCACACACGAACCTATTTAATGACACTAAATCTTCTGGGTTTTATTTTCTAGCTTTTGTTGTTTGCGCTATATGTTCTGCTTTTGTTTAGACTGCAAGGAGACCTTTTTATTCATAACAGAATTTAGGATCACATTTATGGATAGAAGTTATTTGGAAGAGGAAAACATAATACACAGGATGTGCCAAAATTTCAGACATAATATGGGAAGCTTGGTTTATGTAGTGTGCAACCAGTTGGCTAAATGATTCAAAAGGAACTCAAAGACCTGGAAAGTATATGTGGAAGACTGCTGTATGTCTTATGCTGTATTGCGTTTTGTTATACACTGGAGTTTTTTCAAAGACAAATCTTTTTGTTTGCATAGTATAGTCTTATATTTAATTAAAAAATCTGAGCTTTGGTTACAGCATATATAGAGACAATTACAATAACAGGAACTGTGTTTGAAACATATTAAAAGTTATACTTGTGTTAAGACAGTTGAAAATATTTTAGTAAATCACAGTCTTGAAGAAGTATCCAAAACTTTTAGCTACCATACCACCTTTGGCAGTGATATGATAGGTGATACTGGTAAGAGAAGGATATACAAAATAAGGAATCTTGATCTTAACTTTTTGGTCAGTAAGAGATGTATGCACAACTTTTAATGACACATCTTAATATACACGAGGATAAGCATTTGTGAGGTAAACCTAAACTAGGTGAGTGACTGTGTCATAAATGTCACTGTTTCTGAGGTGGAAGAATTAATAAAAGTTCTGCTGAAATGAAGATAGAAATTTGCCCTTATCCTTGACCAAGAACTAGTGGAAATGATAATGTATTTTCTATTTTTTATTATTTTGGGAAAAATGCATCTGTGAATGTGATGAGTGTCTATCAAAAAAAAAAAAAAAAAAAAAAAGAAGAAGAAAAAAAGATACACAGATGTTGCATATTTGTTCCTATGTCTTTGTAGACATTGTTGCAGGACTAACTATAATCTTCAAAAGGGAAAAATAAAAAGCTTTCAAAGCATTTTCCAACATGCTTTATAGCCTATACACAAGGATCTTATTTTATTACAAAAGATATTTTATAAAAAGCTATTGGCAAAAGTCATTGTTATCTAGATGTGTCACTTGTAGCTTTACTTCCTATTGAAATATGGGATCCATCTGCTTACTGATGGTAGGATAACAGCCATCATTCCCACTTGCTTACTGTAAATGATATATCTGAAAGTACCAGAAATGTGATGGAGTGCAATCCTAGCCCTTGGTCATTCCCTCAAATGATTCATAGTTAATTTAGGACAGATTAATATACTTCCAGCGTACTGACTGAATTCCAGCTTCAGTAAGTTCAGTCTGATTCACCATACGTTTCCAAAATATGCTAAAAATATATATAATCTTTTATTAATTTTCCCGGTAGCCTTGTCCAATCCCTTTTCCAACCATACAAATAACTTAAACTCCCAAATTTTAAAAAGGTGTTATGGAGTTCTGATTAGTCTTTTGGATTCACTTATCTCCAGCTTGAATTCAGCTAACTATTTTATCCACCCTTCCTAGCCAAAGCCATACAAAGTTTGTTCAATTGAAAACGTTCTGATAAACCCACCCATGAGATACCACTTAATGTTATTCATTCACAAGTGGCACAGAATTCTTTTGAGAAAGGCCAAGTGCTGCTTTTTATTTTTTATTTTTATTTTTTACCAAGTGTTTAAAATGTTTTGCTGTTACTCATATTTAATTTTGCAACTTTTCCTATAAAAGTTCAAATATGGTGTGTCTCATTATTTCAGTGTTTCTAAATGTCAGCTAGTCTAAATATCAAACAGTTATTGTGATACTCAGAAGAAGCTGGGAAAGAAAAAGACAAAACAAAACAAAAAAAAAAACAACAACAAAACCCCTTTTTGCCAATCCAAATGAAACTTGTTCTAAAATATTTTATATATTTTTCTTGTTTGTTTATATCTCTAAAAGCAATGCTTTAGTATTGACTATGGAATATTTTCATTTGCTCTGGCATGCAGGAGTAAGAATCCAGTGGAATTTGGTGATTTACACTGAGATATTGTCATAAACTGTAAATTCAGTGTTACCAGGAAGTCCAACTTCAAAGAAAAGATTTTCAGAACCATGGCATTAAGCAATTGCTAGCGCGATCTTGAGGGATTGACATAAATACTTTACTTTTTCTTACTTCCAGCTAGGAAAACACTGCTAAGCATCAATGCCCTGTGGAAACAGATGGTATGTGATAGTGAAAGACTATTTCAAACTAAAATATGCTCACTCTTTATTCTTGCCATTCTTATCATTTTTGCCAACTGTCCCTTATTATAGTAATTTGTGTGCATATTTTCTATGGAGTCTTCTTTCAAAAACATAACCCAGACCTTTAACATATTCTGTGCTTCTGTGCCGAATCAGATCAAACCCAGGTCACCAAAGGAAAGATGCTTATATTTTCTGCGTGTACATTTTGCCACCCTGTTCATATCATTTTAAAAATCTAGTTAAATCCACACAGACTGGTTTCATTTGAGCATTTAACCTCTGCAAAGGTATGACCAATAAAGATCATATCCAACTGTCACTGTGTTAGATCAAGATCTTGGCCTAAACATATGGTACAGAAAGATTTAGGTATATAACCCTTGAATGTGGATTTGTGGCATAGAATTTCTCATCTTACTTGGTAAAAGATGTGACTTTCAGCAATACAATTTTCTCAGCTTATATAGATGCAGGTCTGGCATGACTATAAATATCACTATATATTATAAATAGAAAAAGGCCAGGCTTTATTATGCAGTCTTTGTAAATATGTTCCACTGAATAATTTAGTAATTAAACCTGTCTTTATCTGATACTATCTGATACAGAACAATTTTACCAACTCCTACTATCCTTAAAGCTTTCCAGGCTTTTTTTTTTTTTTTTATATATTAATTTTTATTAATTTATATTAATTCTTATTTTTTATTTTTTAACAAGGGAAAGCTTCTTCTTATTTGAGGATAATTATTATTTTTTTTTTTTTCCATCTTCCACTGTGAACTTATACTAAGTTGAGTAACTATTTAGATAACCCTCAAAGGCAATACTTTCCTGCAGACATATGACTATTGTGGTAAGAATCATTAAAACAATTTACTCTACTGAGAAGTAAAAATAAAGCACATTTCTGAAAGAGGAGAGGTTTTCATTCTCATACTGTCTCAGAATTTATTTGCCTATTAACTATTCCATAATACCCTAACTGGTCATATTGCATTCCTGATTCATCCAATAACTTTTTTTGAAAGTTGGAAGGCTAATTGCAGAGGTGATTATTTATAATATCTGAGTGCTTTATTCAGGGGACCCATTAAAAGCATAAACAGTGAGGACAGAGAAAGGTTACAAATGTTTTAATTAAAAGAAACATATGAAAGTTTTATACAAATATCACTCCTAAACTTGTCCAGATTTTTAAATAAAGACTTCTAATGAAAATAACATTTTCCTTCAGAAGATCCATTATGTTTTATACTAAGCAAAAGAGGCTATTTTACTCCCAGTATAGCTATTTTATTTTACTTGTCAGTGTTGTTGTCAAAATTTTCTTGTGGTATGCTCAAAATCAGATGTTTTTGTAAAGCCATGGTGTTAAATGAATAGTGTGAATTTCAGCTTGTACTTTAAAAATAAAGGTTCCAAAAAGCCACCATTCCAACTTCAAGTCATTTTTTTGTTTGTTTTGTGGGATTTTTTAACAATGTTATTACTGGAAAATCAATCTGGTTACTCTCTGGGATAAGAATATTTTACATTAGCACTATGTAAGATCTGCTTTTAGATGAATATAGCACCTCTCAGAGCCCACAGGACAAGTGGCATCATGCATCGTCTGCTATTCCCTTACACAGGCTAAATCATCCAAAAGTATTTTCCTTGCTACATCCATGGTTCATGTGTTAAATGTTGAACTGTTTGGAAATATGTATTTTTTTTTCTTTCGCATATTCATTATTTGTCAAGACTTTTTACTTGGTGATAACACACACACACACACAACTGTTAGGTCCTCATGCCAATTGTTCCCCAAAAGAGTAGGTTCTAACACTTTCGATTAGCTTTTTGGTTGTTGTTAAAATATGATTTTCATTAAGACAGAAATGCCCTGCAGGAACTATCTCAGTTTTAGTTCCACAAGATGTGATTTTGGATGGAAAGAGAAAAGAAAGAAAGAGGCTGATTAACCCTCCTCTTCTTGTGCATAGAAGCCTTATGCATTACTGCATAATGACACTGAGCAGGGATGAGATCTAAGTTTAGTGTGTCTGCAACAGACTGATCTTGTGCATATGTAAAGTAGGAAAGAGAATCTGGAGATGTAACTATTTCACACCCCTGTTAACATCCTGCATGCACAATCTCAGTTTCAGACTAATGTTTGAATTCATCCTTTGAGACAATTCTTGAATATCCTGAATATTTCATTTTCAAAGTGATATTTGAATACAATTTTAATTTTTACAGGTTTTTATTAACTTTTGTGTTGCCTCCTGATGAAGAATAAAAAAGAAGTCATGAATGATATTATAAGAGATGATTCCAAACCTCCATGTATCCCTAAACCTGAGTGTTTCCTACTCCACTGTAGTCAGTTGTATTATGGGGTACTCAGCAACTCCAAGGCATTTTCATAATGAAATATTTTCTTAGCAGATAAGAACGTGCTGGTATAGCTTGCCACAGTTTTTCCTTAATTTTAATTTTACTCTAATTTTTGTATCACTCACTGTTCTAAGCCATGATATTGTTCACTTCTTTCATTCACTTCCTGGTCTTTGGGAAATATTCAGATTGATACACAGTATGAGCAAATCATTCTTTTACTTTGCTGTGCCAGATCTCTGCCATGTTAACAGCCAGAAGGGAGGTTCCACATCTGGAAAGTAGATGCCCTCCTGCGGTGTTAGGTAGACCACACATCTGTATCTGGATACATCCTGGAGCAAAAACATACCTTTACACAGGGAACAGTGCTACATCTTGACCTCAGAAACATTCATTATGGCTGGAGAGGGATTTTTCAGACAAAATGTTCTTACCAGATCTAATTTTCAGTTGATGGGTAAGGTAGGTGATGGCTTGTGTTTGATGCGGTGAAGAGAATGACATAGCAAAACTCTCTACTGGGCTCCTCCTGGGACACCAGGAATGAATTACTTGTGACAGATGTTAGTCACTTAATGAATAATAGGAAGAGCCTCGGATACAATAGTGATGAGAGCACTGCAAGAACCCATGGAGAATATAATCTTGATGGTAACAAAAGAGTGTCCAGCTTCACAGCAACATGCCAAGAGCATGATCTAAAATGCTTAACTGGCTAAAATATCAACAGATCAAACTGAGCAAGGCTAAGACATAATGTCATCCTTCAAATTGCAGATTTGGGACTGAACTTGCGCTTAAAATAACAGTTTGATACTCTTCCCACTGAAGACAGTGGCAAGCTGCCAGTTGACCTCAGTGGGAACAGACTTGGCCAGAAGCTACTGTGCAAGTCGAATGTGCAAAGTGCTGGATTGGTACATTGGGGACATAGTTCACAGTTTAGATGCCAGAGAATACAGGGAAAAAAAAAAAAAAAAAAAAAAAAGCTAAACCAATTTTTTAAAGTACAACACATAAACACACAGTCCAGGATGGACAGTCAATGGCATCTGTTAGTAGAAGAAGGTAAGTTGACAAAAGAGAAACAAAGGGAAAGAAGTCAGCATCAATATCTACTTGTAAAAGAAGGGGATTTGGTCTCTGATCAGACAAGTGACACTACGGATTTCTAGCTGCTGAAGCTGGCAGTCTGGTGCTGGGGTAGCCCTGCAGAGGGCAGGTTGAATGTAGTGTTGAAAACAATACATTCTACTTATTTCTTTTACTGGGGGCATGGGAACACTTTACTTTGGAGGGCTGCAGGATTAAGTGCAGTAACTGTATATAAATTTGGAGTAAAACGCATCTGCCCACTTGAAAGAATGGATAGAGAAATGCATATTCTGGAAACAACTGGAATGGTGAAGAAACCGCAAATGTGAAAACAAAAGGACTCATCCATTTTGTGAAGAAGCCACAAGTGCTACTGTAAAATGGAGCTCCTGCACTGAGTCCTGCTAATGATGTAACCTGCACTTTGAGAAGTCAGTAATGCTACAAACCTTAACTCCGTGACTAAATAGCAAATGTCATGTAACATGATTTTATTGAATGATTTAAATTAAAGTCACATCCCTGGCAATCCGTACATCCCTGTATGACTGTGTTATATTGTCACAATTAACCTGCCTTGAAACACAGCACAATAAGTGGAAATAACCAGAACATTGCCACTGTTATTGCTCATGCAAGGCATTAGTTTCTTGACTTTGATGTGTGTTAGAGCTCTTCAACCTATTAGCTTTCATTGCACACAAGTGTAAACTCATTCTTAATATCATCTTTTTATGGACGTCTCACCTGTATGCTTGTACCCATCACTGGAGCATGTAATAGTGGTATCAAAGTTAGTAGAGATCCATGCTGTTCCAGCTAGTCCATGAGGAAGGCACAGGCTTGTTAGCTCTGGCTGCACTGGCTGTAGCAGCTGTCTTTACTCCACTATGGGGCAGTGGGTGGAAGAGGAGTGCCAGCCCTTGATCTATGTCTCGCCTTTAATCAGAAGTAGATTAACACAGAATTTCACCACATATAGGAACCACATGTACACTGAGCTGCATGGTTTTAGCAAAATTACTCGTTTGTAATGTTACGTATGCCGTTAGTAACAGTAACTCTAACATTAAAAATAAATACATAAATAAAGTTTAGCATTTACAAGATTTTTCCCTTGTAGGATGCTCAGAATTTTTTTGTGTGTGGAGTTTTTCTTGAACTTTGTTTTAGATGCCAGTTTGTCAGAATTTTTGTTAAACTAAAGATTGAAAAAACAGTGTGTTGTTTTCCAAATAGAAATAATTAAATCCAAATAGAATGCTACATTTCTAAGGTACACTTGACATGTAAATTCAGCTCACTTTTGTTTAAGAACATATATCCCTAAAGTAAAACATCATGTTGATTTGAAAAATAAGCTTCTGTTTGAAATCATAAATACTAATGCTTAATTAAAAAAAATAAAAGTTTTAATACTTAATGAAATTTCTTTCTGTCATTATCTAAGACAGGACAAATCTGCAACTTGCTTTAATGAAAAATAAGTACTTCTTTTCACTTTTTTTTCTGTCTGAATCTAGATGCGATCAGCAATAGCAGAATCATCATTAACAGAGTGTTCTACAGAGATAACCTGAACTCCTACAGGGTTCAACCTTGTCTCTGGCTGCTTGTTTGGTTTCTATGTACTGAGCTGTCTGCTCATCAGAGTTTCTGTGAGCAAATGTGAAAGAAAAGAAATAAACCAGCAAAAAAAAAAAAACATTATTCTGTTCTTTGCATTATAGGTAAGCTAATAACATGAAATTGAGGCATCTTTTTCTATGGTTGTTAGAATATTAAATTTGTCTTTATAAATTTGAAGTACAGAAACAATTCTGTATAAGAATAGCAGATAACAAGGTGAAGGATCTGAGGCTTAAGTGATTGCTCCCTGATGTCCAGCTGAGATTCAGCACAAATAATCATTTTGGCATCAGACAGAAGTCAAAGGTCAGGATTTAAAGCTGTCACAGAAAGATTTTTCAAATAAGCCAAGAAGGTACTTACTAAAGCATTATTGTCTGCTGTGTTTTGGGATTCAGAGCTTGATGGGAATGGGAATGCAAGGTCTCCATGGATAAACTGGGAGAGCTGTTTTATTTGGAAAATCTTTCCCACTTTTTTTTTTTTTTTTTTTTTTTTTTTTGAACAAGTCTGTACAAAGCTGGTGGGTAGAGTTCTGCTCTTTCTTACTTTTCTTCTCCTCAGCTAATCAGATTTGTATTGTATTATTATTATTATAAATTTAAATAAAAAATAACCCAGTTCATGAAAAAAATGTATGTGCTCTGTACACAGAAATTACAAAATGGATCAAGTGTCAGCCTTCTGGAGCAGGTAATGCATTTGTTATTGTACCAGTGCAGAACAGCAAAATATGACTCCTGATGCTTCCTGCTGTTGAGGATGCTTAGCTTCAGAGCACTAGCAAAGCTGTTGCCTGTATTGCTGTCCTCTCCAACATGAGAAGATGGGCACATCAGTACCAAGTCAATTCAAAGGTTGGACAAAGCCCTTGTATTTACAGGTCTGTGCTCAAGGTGCTGGTTTATATAGAACCTCAGTATCTCAGTTGCCAACTTGACAAATCAAATAGTCACCTCCTGTAAGTCCTCAAAGTACCCATACTCCATTGATAGCTACAAAAGATGAATTAATTAGAAAAAAATGCTGTCTCACCTTCTACAGCATATTCTAATGTATTTTACTATTGGTGTTACTAGGAGCAATCAAATAGAAGGGAGGTAATTAACTCAATTCATGCAGTGTAATTTGCCTTTGATACCATTCTTCATGCTGACTTTTCAATCAAAGAAAAAAGTCAGAGATATGCCATTGCTTGAGGGCTATGGATAATGAAAAAGCAGCTTTAGCTTAGGTTAAAACTGAGTACAGTATTAAGCATCATCTGATAACTCTGAAATTTCATGATTTATGAAAATTCATGATTTATGAAATTATGAAATTATCCTTCATTCCACAGAGTACTTCTCTGAAAATAGAGGGATCTTCGACACCTTTTCAAATCTAAGACTGCTTCTTTAGGACAGGATAAACATTTGAAGCCAGAGTAAGAAAGATTTCCTCATATGCTGTTGACCGCATCTTGAGAGTTCTCGATACCCTTCCCCAGCTTTGCAAAACAAATTATTAATGTAGATGTGGATGTGCATCCTTCATGATCAGATGAAGCTTTCAGAAGTTGAACATTTTGCCACTTCCTGGAGAAAGTCTCAAATTCATTACATCTCCAAACTCTGATCCCATGGGAGTGAATATTTATAAAATCCCTTTAAATGTAGTTAAACAAACAAACAAACAAACAAAACTTGTGTAACGAATGCCAGCAGTTAAGCAGGGAGAAAGTGAATGTACAGAGACTGCAATTGGAAAGATAGAGACTGAGACTGCCATAGACAGCTTTGGCCATGCCATCAACCTTGTCTCCATACTTCTTATCAATTGTTAGATTTTTAGATCCCTGAGCAAGTCTCTTGTTTGATTTCTTAGATCTCAATGTCATTCCCATTTGGAGCTCTTCCCTGGCTATTTGAGTGATTACTGTAATATTTCTATCTTTTCTTTAGACTCCCTGTATTTGTGTTTTTGTTTTGTTTGTTTGTTTTCTTACAGCATATTTAACACATACTGTAGACCAAGGGACAAATTGGGAGAAGGATTTGAGTACCTGCTGCTTCTGTTGAAACTAGCTGGAGGTTTTAGGTGCTTTGCAAATAAAGTTCCTACTGGTTTTGAATATTATCAGATAAAATAACTGCTTCTCATTTACAATGACTTAAGCAAGGATGTCTCCTTACTCCTTTTCACAGCTGGCTAGGTTGAGACACCTGAGTTGGAGCTGATGCAATCTATTTCATGAAATGAGCCATCAGTTTAAGGGAAGGATAGTAACAGCAGAGGAACTGCTTTACCACAAGAGATCACTAATCCATCTTATCCAGCATCTTGCCTCAATTCTGTATACCTATGAAGAAAGTGTTAAATGCACTTAGTGCATGTAGTATTATACCATGGATATTTTTTACCCAATCTGGTGATCAGTTTATACCCTAAGTCTTGAATTCACATTGAATTTATTTAATACTTTCATTTTCAATGCCCAGAAAATATATGTTGGTAAATTTGGCTACATCTGACTACCAGTACAGCAAATCTGCAGTTTTCAGTAAACTACATATATAATTTGCCTTTTAAAATAAATAAATAAATAAATAAAGTTAGAAAAACAAACAAACAAAAAAAGTAAAAAAAAAAAAATAACGTAGAGGCAGACAAAGAGTGAAAACAAACCAAAACAAACTAACCAACCAAACTAAAGAAAACATTGGAAATAAATAAAAAATAAATAAATAAAATAAACAACACATTTTAAGCTATTTTTTTACTAGCTTTTTCTGTTGTATTTATATTTGACCCTTATGATTCTAGGGCCAACGTTCAGTAATCTCTTGTAGTTCAGATCACATTCTGCATGCTGCTAGAAGGTCTTCCTTCCTTTATTTTTTGTGACTAAGATTCTCAAGGGAGTTGAAGGATGGTTCTGCTCTAGTTCCTTTCAATTCAATTAGTAACTGTTTTCCAGATCCTAACATAGTTTTAGAAAAGGCTTTTTATTAGTTTATCCAGAAGGATGTATCCACAGTCCTTGCACCTAATTTCATTGTACTGTAATACTTGTCCCAAGAGCAGACTCTAAAACAGTTTTCCAGCCCATGGGATATTCTGACACTTTGAAATATGTTTTCCTTCTGAATTGTTACAAAATAGAAAACTCTTTGAGACTTTTTGTCAAACAAGATATTCTGAAATATTTCAGTTTTGACCTTACTGAAATGATTTAACATAGGTTGTGTTTTAAAGAATATTTGCCAAGATCAAGCATCCTGATGGTTTCCTCAGAAAAAAATGTTTATAAAAATGTCACGTTCCTCTGAACATTTTCCAGCTCATCAAGCCAATGTTTTTGCTGGAAAATCATTCCTTTGGAAAAAAAAAATAAAAAAAAATATATATATATATATATATACATATATATATGCATATATTGCCTCACTTTTCTGTGACTGATCAGTGCTGTCTGGGATCGTCTAACTATGGGAAAAAGAAGTATAAATTGATATTGCTATAGTCATATGTTTTTATTAAGATACAGACCACTTGGAACTTGACTGATCAGTAATAAATCTGAATAGTCACTTCCAGTAACATGAACAAGACTTGACTTTTCTTTCTTGATACTTTAATAATGTAACAATGTTAACAATGTTGTTGATATCCAGTGTGGTTTGAAAGTAAAAGTATTCTCCATTTATCTGAGTCATTGCAAGGTTAGCTCAAATTCCACTGAGTATGGGGGGGTGGGTGGGGGTGGGGAGAAAGGAAAGGAAAGGAAAGGAAAGGAAAGGAAAGGAAAGGAAAGGAAAGGAAAGGAAAGGAAAGGAAAGGAAAGGAAAGGAAAGGAAAGGAAAGGAAAGGAAAGGAAAGGAAAGGAAAGGAAAGGAAAGGAAAGGAAAGGAAAGGAAAGGAAAGGAAAGGAAAGGAAAGGAAAGGAAAGGAAAGGAAAGGAAAGGAAAGGAAAGGAAAGGAAAGGAAAGGAAAGGAAAGAAAAGAAAAGAAAAGAAAAGAAAAGAAAAGAAAAGAAAAGAAAAGAAAAGAAAAGAAAAGAAAAGAAAAGAAAAGAAAAGAAAAGAAAAGAAAAGAAAAGAAAAGAAAAGAAACTATGCTAAAATATAAAGCCTTTCAGCTAATTGCTTTTCATTTATTTATTTATTTATTTATTTATTTTTAAACACTGTTGTTCAAGTGATATGTAAAAAATAGTTGCATTTGAGACTTCTGTTCTATGTGGGGTAATCCATTTTCTTCATCCCGTTACTACTTCCAGTGACATCACTAGGAATAAGAAAAGTATGAAAAGATAGGAAATTTGCCCTCAAGCCCTACAACAAGGTTTTAATCAACGTGTAAAAGGTGTATGCAGTCCCACTGCAATGAAGAGGAATTACACAAATGGGAGAACTTTGCCCTTACAGCACAAAGTACCACTAAGGTGCATGTTAAAGGAGGGAAGATTTCCAGGAGCAATCAGCAGAGGGGCTAACACAACTTCTCTGAAAGCAAAACAAACAGGTTCGGCCATAATCTTCCATGTCCTTTCCTAATACCAAAGTGTCAAAACTGAAAAACATGGTCTGAATGTCTCTGTATTTCAGTGACTCAGAGTTTATCTTTACATTCTAACAGTAATTTAGAACAAGCCTTTCAAAATTGCCATGCATTTTCTTGAGGGGGAATAAGTTACAGATGATGTGTTACATACTATAGTATTCCCACATGGAGTTAAATGATACTCTCCAAGGCATCCAGTAATGCCATTTACAGTTGGTCTTATCTTGAAAATGCAGACTGCTTGCCAAGAGGCGTTCCTGACCATTCAAGTCTGGGCAAAATCTCGCATGATCCAGAGGGCGCATAGTTGATTTATGTCTGAGATACTCTTTTTCACTCCATTACTCATGCATTTTAATTGCAAAACACTGCATAAGCACATGTGTTGGAGGACAGGACTCATTTACTACATAATCCAAAGGGGAAGTATCAGGCTTTCTGGATTGATATTTAGTTCTTGAACAATAAAAAATGTTGTGCAAAAGCCAAGGAGCTGGAATGATTGTCAACTGGTGTCATCTTTGCTCTGGTTTACAGTCACTTTCTGTAATTAGATACTAAATTTTGTACAGAGTACATTTGATACTCCAAACATGTCAGCTCTATTAAATTGAATAGAATCCAGGAGGGATGTGAGCTTAGACTGTGGTAAGCTTTGAAATCAGATGTTGTAGCTAATAGCCATTGTATTTTTACTATCTTTTTTTTCTTTTTCCTTCATGAAGAATGAAAGTCAGATAACTCATGAGTTGCTTGGGACTGCTGAGTCAGTTGGAAAGTTAGTGAATTATTTCCTTCAGCTTGGAGAATTAGTAAATGTAGATTAATAGATCTGTAAGATCTTCAAAGACTGACTCCCAGCTGAGAATAGTTTATTGCTTTATCTGCTGACTCAGCTAGAAGACAGTTCCTGGTTTGAGTCTCAGAATTAGACATTTAAATTTGGATTTTAAATGAATTCATTTAGGAGTCTATTGCTATCCCGTGACTCTAAACTTGCAAGTTGGGGGCTCTGAATTAAACAGCTAAATGGAGATCAGAACTACCTCCTTTGCTCTCTCGGTCATTTAAGTTACAGAATCACAGAATCACAGTATTGTCTAGGTTGGAAGAGACCTCAAGATCATCGAGTCAAATCTCTGACTGAACACTAGCAAGTCCTCCACTAAAACATATCGCTAAGTTCAACATCTAAACATCTTTTAAAGACCTCCAGGGATGGTGACTCCACCACTTCCCTGGGCAGCCCATTCCAATGACTCACAACTCTCTCATTAAAGAAGTTCTTCCTAACATCCAACCTAAAACAGCCCTGGTGCAACTTTAGCCCGTTCCCCTTCGCCCTGTCACTAGGCACGTGGAAGAATAGATCAACCCCCACCTTGCTACAGCCTCCTTTAATGCATTTGTAAATAGCAAAAGTTCTTAACTAGCCTCCCCAGTTAAGGCTGAGAGTACTTCAGCATACAATTTAAATATATTTAACAATATTCTGCCTCTATTATACCTTTATATGAAACCTCTGTACTGTATCATGTAGTAGATTTGAAAAATAATAAACTTAACCATTTCATAAAGTATTTGATGTGCAACATGAGGTATTGCATCTTAATGAAAATTATAAATACTTTTGTAGCCCTTTTCATTCCTAGTCTTCTCAGTGCACTGTAAAGCATTACAAACATTTAAATCTGTGTTTCAACATCTAGAAATAATCGGGGAACAGAGACAGAGGCAGATTAAGATGAAATTTAATGTAGTTCTTGTTTTGACTCAAAGGCAAAGGCAGGGATAATAAAATGTTTGTGAAATCCATGAAATCGGGAGAGCTGCACCACTTGAAAATCTGAACCTCAATCTACTTCATTAATCAGTGCACGATTTATTTCCATTGGTCCCACATTACAGTTTTCTTCTTTTCTAATTTATTATTGTTATTAATTTCTATTTCTGCTATTGTGGCTGCTATTTCTCATTTAAAAATGACCTTAAATAAACTTCAGGAAAGAACTTTTGAAATTTAGGGCTAGAGTAATGAAATGGTATTTTACTTTCTTGAGCTATTCCAGTTTACTAAATAGTAATTTGAGTTTGTTGTTGTCATTGTTGTTTGTTTGTTTTTTGATAGTTTATTTGTTCACTTGCTTGCTTGCTTATATCCGAATGAGGATTCTGTATGTGCTGCAACATTTGAACATTTGTTCTTTGCATTTCTGAAATAAAAAAGAGGAAAAGGGAAGGACAGACTCACACAATTTTATAACAGCCGCCCAGATATCCTACTAGATTATTTACAAGTTAATATACAGACTAAGCTGCTTTATGCTTTAAATATGTATAGAAATGAGACATTATAACTGACTGCAGTATTTATAAAAATGTTTTTTAAATAAATGGCAAGTGTGGGGAGAACACAATAGAAAAGGTGAGAAAGAATTACAGAGAAAGACTAAGACATAGTTCTTAGTTTTTAATAAGCCTAACAAATCACATAATATCCTTTAAACAATTGTTGCACCTTGGACTCCCGTTGAGCCCACCTCACCATTGATATTGCAAGTGTGACACCTCTTATCCCTTTATTAACCTCTCCATTTTATGATCTGTTAGTCATAGATGCACATCTGCTTCACAGGCCATAACAACAACACCTGCCTAAACATCTTAAAAACAAGGCGTCTAAGTGCATAAGCAGGATGTGTGCTCCCCAGCAATGGGAAGCAAATCCTCCCCAGTGGTGGTAGAGCCAGCAGAGCAGCTATAGCCTTAGTGGCTCATATGGTGCACACTTGTGGTTGGCTGGCATGGGGCTTGGCCGAATAGTGAGAGACTCTCAGGTCCAAACAGTTGCAAATTATTTAACAGGAATAGGGGTGTGAATTTGTTACGTGATCATGTAATGGAAGAGCCTCTCATGATACCTGTGTGCAAGCCACGGGGTCAAGGTTGTGAACACTAAGCCTGAATCTCTGTTCTTTCATGGAGCAGTACAATACTGCAGTTTACTGCCCAGTAAAAATAAACTGTGTAAAAGTTCACGAGTTCTCTTATTTAAAGATTGGTGGAAACAGCTTTGATATCCTGAATACTCCATCAATCAATCAGTCCTGTAAATGAATGCCTTTCAACCTCAAATGCATTTCAGGTGCCTCTGTCCCGTCTCTCCCTCCTCAGATACTCCAAAAAACATGGCCATTGCTCAGATGTTGAATAAATTTTCTTGCTAAGAGACAATTTTGGGAAATAGATGTGTTGGAAAGAACCCATCTGCTGCCCTTTAATTTATCTGTTTGTTTAACATTAGTGTTCCCTGAAATAACATTAAAACTCGTCTTATATATGGTAAATTGAATTGATATTATGAACACCGAGAACATTTTTCTTCATATTCCTTTTTTTAAACATAAGCGTTGATTAAAGACCAGAGTATAGGGACAGAAATGCTGCACAGCTGAGCAATTTCCACCAATGGGGGCTGTATTTCAGAAAAGAAAAAAAAAAAATGAAAAAAAAAACCAAAAACTCCATGCTCAAACCACTGTTTATAATGGTTTAACTGTTGAGACAAGTTTGCACTTATGTTTGAAGCAAGAGAAATCAGGACACTGATCTCACAACAGTTGAATATCTTGAAAACATTGCAAACATGAAACCCATCTACAAGAAGGGCTGGAGGGTAGACCTGGGGAACTACAGGTCTGTCAGTTTAACCTCAGTGCCAGGGAAGCTCATGGAAGAGATTATCTTGAGTGTCATCACACAGCACTTACAAGGCAACCAGGTGATCAGGCCCAGTCAGCATGGGTTTATGAAAGGCAGGTCCTGCTTGATGAAACTGATCTCCTTCTATGACCAAGTGACGTGCTGGTGGATGAGGGAAAGGCTGTGGATGTGGTCTACCTTGACTTCAGCAAGGCTTTTGACATCATTTCCCTCAGCATTCTCATCAAGAAACTGGCTGCTCGTGGTTTGGACTGGCGTACACTTCATTGGGTTAAAAACTGTCTGGACTACTGGGCCCAAAGAGCTGCGGTGAATGGAGTCAAATCCAGTTAGAGGCCGGTCACTAGTGGCATTCCCCAGGGCTTGATAATGCGGCCAGTCCTCTTTAATATCTTTATCGATGATCTGGATGAGGGGATCGAGTGCACCCTCAGTAAGTTTGCAGATGACACCAAGTTAGGTGCTTGTGTCGATCTGCTCGAGGGTAGGAAGGCTCTGCAGGAGGATCTGGATAGGCTGGACCGATGGGCTGAGATCAACTGTATGAAGTTCAACAAGGCCAAGTGCTGGATCCTTCACCTGGGACGCAATAACCCTGAGCAGAGCTACAGGCTAGGAGATGAGTGGTTGGAAAGCTGCCAGGAAGAGAAGGACCTGGGAGTATTGGTTGATAGTCGGCTGAATATGAGCCAGCAGTGTGCTCAGGTGGCCAAGAAGGCCAACAGCATCCTGGCTTGTATAAGAAGCAGTGTGGCTAGCAGGGCTAGGGAAGTGATTGTCCCCCTGTATCTGGTGTACCTCGAGCACTGTGTTCGATTTTAGGCCCCTCACTACAAGAAGGACATTGAGGTGCTCAAGCAAGTCCAGAGAAGGGCAACAAAGCTGGTGAGGGGTCTGGAGAATGAGTCTTACGAGGAGCTGCTGAAGGAGCTGGGTTTGTTCAACCTGGAGAAAAGGAGGCTCAGGGGCAACCTTATTGTTCACTATAGTTACCTTAAAGGAGGTTGTAGCGAGGTGGGGATTGGTCTATTCTCCCACGTGCCTGGCAACAGGATGAGGGGGAATGAGCTGAAGTTGCACCAGGGGAGCTTTAGGTTGGATGTTAGGAAGAACTTCTTTACCGAAAGGGTTGTGAGTCATTGGAATGGGCTGCCCAGGGAAGTGGTGGAGTCACCATCCCTGGAGGTCTTTAAAAGATGTTTAGATGTTGAACTTAGCGATATGTTTTAGTGGAGGACTTGCTAGTGTTCGGTCAGAGATTTGACTCGATGATCTTGAGGTCTCTTCCAACCTAGACAATTCTGTGATTCTGTGATCTGAGAAGTCAGTGACTGAGAGCAGGGATCAGTGCTCCTTCCTTGCTACATTGGCTACACCAGGGATAATAGCCTGGAGACAGAGAAATGACCTTGTATCACCCTTCATCTGGAACAAGAGGAAGCCTGGCACCAACTTTGAAATTCATTTGCTTGTTTGCTTCATACAAATGTTCCAGAAATTTTACTCATAAGCTGCCATGTATTTTCCCTCTTGACATACCTCCTTCCTTACCTGCTATTCTGCTTGAGCATAAATCCCAGTGCTAAAATTGAATTGGGCAGAAATTTTGAAGTCACCTGTCATCTTGTGGGCAAAATAAGGATGGTTTCAAATAGACTTGTGGTTTGGTTTAACGTGTCTGTTTGTTTACAAGAGATATAGATAAACTTGTGAAGAAAGTTTTTCAACAGTGATTTTTTGAATTGCTCTTGGTGTAAATGCTACTACCCTGTAACCAACAAAACAGTTCATTTGGCTCCCATCTTTTTGGGATTCCCTTACCTGACTTTAACTACTAAAACACATTGAATTAAATCCTGGTCTTTCCTAAAGCCATTAGCGTCATTCCCTGGACTCAGACAAGGCCAGGAATTCACCCACTCCCTCACATTTCTCTTTTGGCCTCTAAGCTTTGTAGCTGAGAAATTTCAAAACTGGATTGCTCATCTCAGCCCACGGGATATGGCTGTTGACCCACTTTCGCACAGCAGCTGTGAAATACAAAGACATTTCAGGAAACTTCATCTGCCAAAAGGTGCTTTCAGCCACACTATCATCTTAACAACTGCTGGGGAGTGAGTACATAATGTGCATGACATTAGCACCTGTTTTTATAACACTCCTGTTAAATACCAGAGGCCAAGACTACTGGGTCTTATTCAAAATACTACTTGCCCTCAAACCAGATTGTTTCCCAGAAAATGCCAGAGAAGAAAATGATTTCCCAAAAGACAGTCAGACTCTTTAATCTACTGGGGTGATTGCTTGTGAAAAATCACTGATTGCACCTCTAAGTTAAAATTAGTCATGTTTAAATATCACTGATTGGAATACCTGACACTGTAAACCTAAATGAAGGAGAGTCTGATAAAATATCCTAATCAGGAAAAGAGAGCATTAAATTAACTTAATATTCTAATGTACTTAATGGATTATACAAACTTTGATTAATTCAATTCTAAACCAACTCAGTAGTGACAGTCAGTGGATTCTTTAGTTCTTATCTCGTGTTTGCTTAAAGGCCTGTGTAGCAATGAGTTTAGCAAAATCCTTGCCCAGTTCATCATATTGAGATATCAAATAGAAAAATAAACAAATACAAAAAATAAAGGAAAACATTTACCGCATTTGAACCAAACATCATCACCTCAGAGAAATCAGGCAAGGCTGAATGTCTAGTGCTTACTGGATCTGTGAGTAGAAAAGAGTTACAATCATGGGGTTCAATGGTTAGTGTAGTACAAGCCACATCTCTTTACCTAATAAATGCCCTCCAAAGCTCACTATGTCTAACCCAAGCACATATTTTGCTCATCATATTCTATATTTAAAGTTCTGGTAACTTTATCACAACTCTAGGAAAATTTTTTGCAATGAAAAAAATTTTTCGCAATGAGCCTTAGAGTTTGTACTTTATCCTGGTGTCTAGTCATTACATTATGGTGTTCATGTATTTTCCTTATAAATAAAACATCTTATTCTTAACTTAAACCTCTGAAGTACTAATTGGTACTGAAAGAAGCTTCATTATTCCATGGTTTTCTTGTGAATAAAAGGTATGTACATTTATGTTAATGATCTGCTACCTTTTTTCTGCTATTAAATAATGGAAATGCAGCAAAGATTGCTTATTGCCCATACCTTCAAACTGAAAGAAAAAAGCCTAAAACTCTAAATAAAATAATAATAATAATAATAATTTTCAATCTATCCTTTTGTGTATCCAAATTTTATGCATGATAGGCAGAAAAACAGAAGATAAATATTTTCATGTATACCTTATTAAAAGATATGACATGAGTAATAGGGCACTCACCATAGGATATGTATGAATAGCAGAAATGCTGCATGCTTCCATTGACAAATGGCTCTGAGTTCACAACCATGAACAGCCATGGTCCCTGAAGACTTCTACTGAAGATTACATAATCTGTTATGTTAGATTGTTTAGATTTTTCTTATTTTTTTTTACTGAAATTGAATACTTAGAAAAAGAGTGAACTAGGCAAACTTACAATTCTATGATGAGAAAGTAACTTGTTTAATCCAATGAATATTTCTAAGAAGCTACTGTACTTTCATGGGTGAAAATACACCCATTGTGGTGTGTATCTCTCACAGATGTACAAACTGACATGTATCCTTCTACTTTGTCTGACCAGGATTACCCTAGCCTGGTGATTAAAATATCACACAGCTAAAGATAATTAAATTGTCAAAGAGTTCAGCACCAAGGATAAGATTTGTTGCCCTTTCATTACTTCACATAATTCTTAAAATGCCTATTGTTTTAAATACAGGTGTTTGTGGTTATCAGTCATCTTGGAAAAAAAGCTCCAGGAAAACTTTCACTGTTTTGTTGATGGGGTGAACACATATGCCTGCAGCCACTGCTTGGCAATTACACGTAATTCAGGAAGAAACATGTCTATGGTCTATGTTGGAGTATTAAAATTATAAGCTTTTACACTGTTGGGAGGATTTATGGGCAGAGGAGAGAGATTTGTTTAAGGAGTTCCTTCTGAAAACACTAAGAAAACAAGGGATTTTTTTCTATATTCCTGGTATGTAGTTCTTTGTTTTCTGTCTCTAAGAGATACAGTCTGCCCATAGAAACATTAGCTGTACTGTAGATTTCTCATAGTATTTAACAGGACAGTGTCTGACGCAGGGAGGCTCAGGTACTGATTTCTGATTTTAAAGCTAACTACCTGAAGGTGAGGTAACAGAGACCAAGGTCTGGCTCTCCACTGTACCCAATGACTGTCCTAGTCATAGACCAGGATAATCCTTCTTGTTCACTGAATCTCTAGTCTTTTTCTAAGTGGAATAAAGTAAACTTTTTTCACCTGAAACAGCTCACATATGGTTCTCCCCTGTTGGTGAGAGCTATGGATTTGAAATTAATCCTTTCATAAGGAGATAATCTTCAAACCCAGGTTTTCTGATTCCTCTCAGAGTTCCCTGGGCAGGGACATGATGTA
The DNA here is from genome assembly GCF_964211825.1 of Aythya ferina. Taxonomy (NCBI): domain Eukaryota; kingdom Metazoa; phylum Chordata; class Aves; order Anseriformes; family Anatidae; genus Aythya; species Aythya ferina. Next base: position 198,587,597 of record NC_140296.1, on the reverse strand, counting down.
TAGATGTAATGATGTTGCACTTTTATAAATAAACACCAACTCTGAACTCCAGATTTTTACACAGGCAGATTGTGACAGGACAAAGGTTAATGGTTTTAAACTAAAAGAGGGGAGATCTAGTATGGATGTGAGGGGAAACTCTTTACTCAGAGGCTGGTGAGGCTGGAACAGGTTGCCCAGAGAAGTTGTGGATGCCCCATCCTTGGAGATGTTCAAGACTGGGTTAGATGGGGCTCTGGGCAACCTGATTTAGTGGATGGTATCCCTGACCATGGTAGGGGGATTGGAACTAGATGTTCTTTAAGGTCCCTTCCAACCCAAACCAATGCATCCTTCTATCATGAGCATAGGCTCTCAACTTCCTAACAAGAAGTGGTGATCTGGTACTCTTTTTCTAATTATTTCACAGAGTTACAGAATGGTTGAAATTGGAAGGGATCTCCGGAGGTCATCTGGTCCAACTCCTCTGCTCAAGCAGGGATACTTGAAAGAAGTTGCCCAGGCAGTTTTTATTTTCCAAGGATGGGAGACTCCACAACACCTCTGAGGAACCTGTTCCAGTACTCAGTCACCTGTACATAAGAAAAGTGTTTCCTGATGTTTAGAGAGAACCTCTTTTGTTTGAGTTTATCCCATTGCCCTGGCATGGGGAACCACTGAAAAGAGCCTTGCTGTGTTTTCTTTGCACCCTTCCTTCAGTTATTTATACACATTGATGAGAGCCCCTGAGCCTTCTCTTCTCTAGGCTAAAAAGTCCCAGCTCTCTCAGCCTTTCTGCATAGGAGAGGCACCCCAGTCCTTTAATCACCTTTGTGGCCTTATGTTTCATCCTTTCCAGTATGTCCATCTCTCTCATACTGGAGAGGGGACAGAACTGGACACAATACTTTCTTATGGTCTGTTTTTTTTTTTTTTTTTTTTTTTTGTTCTTTTATTTTTTTATTTTATTTTTTCTTTTTTTTTTTTTTTTCTTTTTTTTTCTTTTCTTATTACCTGTTCTGGTTTGTGATCTCGGGTGGCTTCTACCCTCCACTCTGACAAGATCTGTACATGGAATCTAAATGTCAGACCAAAGGTCTAACCACAGACTGTGCTGTGAGCAGACAACTAGAAGTTAAGCATTGTACCAGTGAATGTAGTGATCCCTAAGTTCCTTTACAGATTCATATTTTAACTTACTTAATATAGAGTTCATCTAGAGCTCTTCCCATTATCAGTGGAAACAAATAGGCAGCTGGAGGGAGAGTGACCTCATTCCAAAATAGCTGTGCAATGTTGGAGGTACTTCCTTCAGTAGATTCTTCGTACTTAAACTAGACTTCATTCATTCATTCATTCATTCATTCATTCATTCATTCATTCATTCATTCATTTCCCCTGGAAGGAAAAATGTTTTTTCACTGACTAGAGATGCAGAGGTGATCAATTTAGACTAAATGCCTAACTTTTGAATAGGTGGAACCAATTGAATGAATTCTAGCCTTTATGACTTACTTTGCCATCTGTAAAATTTCAGCTGTTCTCTCCCTCAGCAGGAGGGTGAAAAGCTAAACACTTTAAAGACTGACAAATGCTCAAAAATGGAGGTTGTGAACACAGAAGTCAGCAGGAATTTTGCTACTGACTTCAGTTTTTCCAAGATTTAATGCGTATGATTTAACTTACATTTGAAGTAAGCTTTGTTTTTTATTTCCTGGTATTCATAGAACAGGTAAAAAAGTCAGTATTAGATGGCTTTCAGAAATCTAGGCTTTTTTATTATGAACTGCTACAAAAGACAATAATAGAGCTCTAAATAGCAAAGAAGGCTTAAATAATCTCATAACCATGTATGTTGTATAATGATTCCGAGTATGATTTCTTTTGCAGATGCTGGTTGCTAAGTTTCTCGTATGGGGACTTCAGCTATTTTGGGATGCATGGATGTATATAGCATATTGTTCCTCTGAATGTCAGCTATTGAGCCATTAGAACAACAACTAGAGGAAAACTGCTTTGCCATTAAACAGGAGTGTGATAAATTCACAGAATATTTTCAGCCTTGATAATCTCAAGACAGTTACAGCCTTAAAACCATTCTTATTTTTCCCTAAGCAGTAAAGATGTAGAGCAGACATGATTATGTTCTGCCTAATATTACCAGATGCTGGAGTAGTTCCCGATTTCTACATTTGTATGCTCTGTTGCATCCCAGCTTCATACCATTCACTATACACATATTTTTTCCCCCACCTTGTTTCCAGGCAGGAGAATAAAACCCTCAGGGCATTTTAAAAAGGAAGTTGACCAGTGGTGTCTAGACACAGACTTTTGTGTCAGGTATTCTCTGGTTTAATAGAAGTCAAGCCTTTGCAAACAGTTCACCATGGCTGCTGCTATCCTGATGACTGCTGATCAGGATCTCAAGGAACCTTTAAGTCATCCTGTTACTTCAGAGTTTTGTAAGAACTTAAAAACATGGGTATCAAATAGAGCTTATGAAAATAGCTTCTTATGTAGGTTTAGATATGAATTCAATAGTGAAAAAACAGGCTCTGCCAAGCATTAGCAATAGCCTAGCAAGCTAGTTCTTTCTATGTCAACTACACTGCTGGTTATTCCACCATTAAGTCCACCATTAAACCATCATTAAGCACAACATCTACACTTTTTTGGAAGACCTCCATGGTTGGTGACTTAATTACTTTCCTGGGCAGCCTGTTGCAATACCTCACAACCTTCTCAGTGAATAAATTTTTCCTAATATCCGGCTTAAACCTCCCATGGTGCAACTTGAGGCCACTTTCTATTGTCACTTGCTGCTTGGGAGAAGAGCCCAATCCCCACCTTGTAAAAGCCTCCTTTAAGGCAATTGTAGAGTGTGACAACATCTCCTTTGAACTTCTTGTTCCACAGGCTAGATATCTCCAGTTCCCTCAGCCACTCCTCGTAAGACTTGTTTTCTACACCCTTCAACAACTTTCATGGGGTTGTTGTGCCCCAAGTGCAGGACACAGAACTTAGCCTTGTTGAACTTCATACTTAGCCTCGGCCCATTGGTCCAGCCTATCCAGATCATCCTGCAGAGCCTTCTTACCCTCAAGCAGATCGACCCATGCACCTAACTTGGTGTCATCTGCAAACTTACTGAGGGTGCACTCGAATCCACCCATCCAGATGATTGATAAAGATATTAAGGAAAACTGGGCCCAGTACTGGGCCCTGAGGGACACCACTAGTGACCAGCCTCCAACTGGATTTAACTCCATTCACCACAACTCTTTGGGCCTGGCCACTCAGCCAGTTTTTAATTCATTGAAGATTACACCAGCCCAGGCCTTCAATAGCCAGCTCCTTTAGAAGGATGCTGTGGAAAACAGTGTCAAAAGCCTTACTGAAGTCTAGGTAGACAACAGCCACAGCTTTTCATTATCTACTGAATGCATCACCTTGCCGTAGAAGGAAATGAGGTTCATCAAGCAGGACCTGCCTGTCATAAACCGACACTGACTGGGCTTGATCACCTGGTGTGTTGGGTCTGTCTGAGCTGGAGTCACTTTTTCCCTGCAGCAGCCCACACAGTGCTGTACTCTGCACTCGTAGCTGGAACAGCACTGATATCACTCCAGTGTTGTGTCTATTGCTGCATAGTGCTGGCACAGCATCAGGACTCCTTCCAAGCCCCCAAGAGCCAGCAGGCTGGGGGTGGGCAAGTGATGGGGAGGGGACATTGCTGGGGCAGCTGACCTAAACCAACCAAAGGGATATTCCATAACACCTGATGTCACACTCAGCAATAAAAGGGGGGGCTCTCGTGGGGGAGGGGGCTGTTCCTCCTGAACAACCACTACGCGTTTGAGGCCCTGCTTCCCAGGACGTGGCTGAACACCACTCGCTGATGGGAAGTAGAGAATAATTTTTCCTCTCTCTGTGCTTCCGCGCGGACTGATTGCTTCTTTTGTCTCTGTTTTTTCCTCCCATTCCCTTTCCCTTTAATTAAACCTTTCTTATCTCAAACCTCGAGTTCTCTGTGTTGTATTTTCTCCCCCTTCCTCTTTGAGGAGAGGGGGAGTGAGAGAGCGGTTGTGGTGGAGCTCGGCTGCCCACCTGAGTAAAACCACCACACCTGGTTGCCCTGTAAGTGCTGCGTGATGGTATTCAAGATAATCTGCTCCATGAGCTTCCCCAGCACTGAAGTTGACTGACAAACCTGTAGTTTCCCAGATCCTCCTTCACACCCTTCTTGTATATGGGTGTCTCATTTGCTAGATGCCAGTTGACTGGGACTTCACCTGATAGCCAGGACTGCTGATAAATGATGGAAGGTAGCTTGGTGATCACTTCCACCAACTAACTCAGTACCCTTGGGTGGATCACATCCAGACCCATAGGCTTGCATACATCTATGTGGTTTAACAGGTTGCTAGTTTGCTAATCCTCATGGATTATGAGGTCTTGATTCTGCTCCCTATCTCTATCTATCAGCTCAGGGGACTGGGTACCTGCAGAACAACTGGTCTTGCTGCTAAAGACTGAGACAAAGAAGGCATTAAGTACCTCAGCTATTTCCTCATCTCTTATGACTATGTTTCCCCCTAAATCCAATAAAGGATGTAGATTTCTTTGTAGATTTCTTTGTCCTACTTGTCTTGTTTGTGTATTAAAATAAATAAATGAATGATTTATTAACAGCAGTAGTCAGATTGAGCTCAATGTTCTAATGTTCTAACCTTCTAATGTTGTTCCTGCACAGCCCTACAATATCTCTTCATAGTCACCCTTAGTGACCTGCCCCTTCTTCCAAGGGTCATAATCCTTTTTTTCTTCCTGAGCTCTAGCCATGTCTCTCTGTTCAGCTAGGAGTCTTCTTCCATGATGGCCCATCTTTTGACATGTGGGGACAGCCTCCTCTTGTGCCTTTAAAATTTTCTTCTTGAAGAGTGTCCAGCCTTCCTAGACTCCTTTGCCCTTCAGGGCTGCCTCCCAAGGGATTCTGTCAACCAGTCTCCTAAACAGGTCAAAGTCTGCCCTCCAGAAGTCCACGGTGGCAGTTCTGCTCACTTGCCTCTTTACTTTTCCAAGAATCGAGAACTCAATTAATTCATGATTGCTATGCCCCAAACAGTCTCCAGCCTTCACATCACTCACAAGTCCTTCTCTGTTAACAAGCAAAAGATCCAGTGGGGTGTCATCCCTAGTTGGCTCACCCATCAGCTGTGTCAGGAAGTTATCTTCCACACACTCTAGAAACTTCCTAGGCTGTTTCCTCTTTGCTGTGTTGTATTTTCAGAAGACATCTGGTAAACTGAAGTCCCCCACAAGAACAAGGGCTAGTGATTGCGAAGATTTCTCCCAGCTGCTTATGAGGTATTTTGTCTGCCTCTTCCACCTGGTTGGGCACTCTATACCATGACATCTCCCACCATGACATCTACCTCACTGGCCTTCTCCCTGATTTTTGTCCATAAACACTCAACACTCTCATCATCATTGTTCAGCTCTACTCAATCCAAGCGCTTCATCACATGCAAGGCTATCCCCCCACCTCTCTTTCCTAGCCTAACCCTTCTGAAGAGTTTGAAGTCATCCACTGCAGTGCTCCATTCATGTGAGCTGTCACACCATGTTTTGATGATAGCAACTGTGTCACAGCCCTCCTGCTGCACAGTGGCTTCCAGCTTGTGGTGGTTTTACCCAGCTGGGCAGCTGATCTCTACCACAACCAGTATTTCTCTCCCCCTCCTCAAAGGGAAAGGGGAAGAAAATACGATGAAAAGGGCTCAAGGGTTGATATAAGGACAGGGAAGTCACTCACCAATTACCGTCACAGGCAAAACAGACTCAGCATACTGAGATTAATATAATTTATTACCTATTACTAACAAGCTAGAGATGTGAGAAGCTAAAAGCAAATGAAAAACACTTTCCTCCCATCCACCCTTTTCTATGTCCTTCCCCTGTGTAGTGCAGGGGAATGGGGAATGGGGCTGCAGCCAGTCCATAACATTTTGTCTCCACCACCCCTTCACAGTCACTGTCTGTGGGCCCCTGCTCCACGTGGGATCCCTCCCAAGGGATGCCATCCTTCCCAAACTGATCCTATGGGGGCTGCCCACAGGCAGCAGCTCTTCAAGAACTGCTCCCACATACGTCTGTACCATGGGGTCCATCCATTGGGAACACACTGCTCCAACATGGGTCCTCCATGGGTGGACTCCTTACAGAGGCCACCCTTGCAGGCCCCTGCTACCAGAACCTTGCCACATAAACCCAATACACAGCTCCTCCTGTTTGTTTCCCATACTGTGTGCATTTGTGTAGATGCACTTCAGTTGGGCTAGGGATCCTGCCACCTTTTGGGTGAAAAAGCTGTAATTCCTGCGTGATCATTCCTAGACACTTTTGGGATTCCTAACCTGGGGGTGAATACCACCCCCAGGCTTGTCTCTGTCAAGCCTGGTTTTATCCCTTTCCACCTTCAAATCCAGTTTAAAGCCCTTACAATAAGCCCTGCTAAATCCTAAGCAAAGATCCTTTTCCCCTCTAGAGACAGGTGATCCCTGTCCACTGCCAGCAGGTCTGGTGTCTTGTGAAATGACCCATGATAAAAAACAAAACAAAACAAATTTATCTCGGTGACACCAGGCTTAGAGCCAGGTATTGATTTGCTGGTTCTTCCTGTTTCTCGCTTCGTCATTCCCTGGTGAGGGAAGCTTAGCAAGAATATATATAGGACTCTCAAAGTTTTACAAGGTGTCTGAAGGTTGTTTAAATACTGATTGCCTATTTTAGCTAAGGACAGAGTTTAAAATGTCTAGTGGAATCATATAATAGTACCTTACAAAATGATCAGAGAGGCAAAATGTTTCTTCTACCTCAAAACATTTCCCAAAAGACCTTGTGAGGTCATAGTAAATGGCTTGCAAGAAGAAACAATTATATATATTTTTCCAAGTAAAGAAATTACACTTCTCCCTACAAAACTGTGCATAACTTGTAGAATTGAAAAGGCAAATGCCTCTCTTCAAGAGCTCCAGAAGAAATAATTCCCAGCAATGAGCTACAGTTTGCCATCTCTGACCTCCAATCTTTTGGACGTCACATGTTTTCAAGCCCTCACAATCTGCAAGAAAAAGCCTGGCAAAGAGAGAAGTATGGGTTGCTAAGGGAGTTCTACAGAAAAAAAAAAAAAAAAAAAAAAAAAAAAAAAAAAAAAGAAAGACCACATGCTAGCTCTGTGAGTGAGAGGGTAAACCTTAAATCACACTCTGGAGTAGGCCCAAATTTCAGCTACTTATGGGTCAGCAGAACAGAATAATACTGGCAGCTTTAGAGAGAAATTTCTGATGCTTGTACAGATATGGAGCAGAAATAGTACTAATTTAAGCACTGGAAAGCTTTTCTCTTTAACCTTTTCTTTACTGTTTCAGTAAATTTGAATCATGTTCAAGCTGAAAGATTCTGTTGATGTAAAAAATACATAATTACTGCAGAATAATAATTCATGTCACTATACTATAAATCCCCACCTATGACTCAGCAAGGCTCAAACCCAGTTGAGCTGTTCTAGCCAAGCCCATTTGCCTGGAGCTCCTGTAAGTTCTTTGTTCAGCAGTAAATTAAGTTACATCTTTCCATCTTTCTATAACTGCCTGTTCCTATCATATGAAAGCATTTTTTTTTTTTTTTTTTTTTCCCTTTTGCCTTGTGTTGCAGGACATTCTGATTTTCAGAAACATTAAATACAGGAAATTCAGCACAAGAAAAAAGATTTGTGTTTTGGACATTTTCAGACTTATGTGTGAGCTTTAAATACTTCTCCATATTGTTTTGTTCCAATACATACATATTCTGAAATGTGTATGGTTTGTGATGTCTTGTAAACTGAAACTTTTTTTTAATGTTTTAAATGGGTGAGGTTGACCTAGTTGAATTTTTATGCAAACATCTGTCAGTGACATGAGGAAAACAAGAGTCTTGACTATCTGGTAGCCATCCATTATGCATACATGTTGGTAATAATAAAAAATGATCTGTGAATTTGGCCCAGCAATAAAAACACATGGAAACTGTCGACTTAAATATTGGTGCTATGTATTCTGAGAAGAAAGAACAATTCAAAGATTAATGAAGAATCTCTAATCTTTTTTTCCCATTAAATAAATAAATAAATAAATAAAAATTGTTGTGGGACAGCATCATCTTCATTAAGGGAACAAAAAAACAAACAGAAACATTGGATTTGGACAAAACTATTTTACATGGTATTTTAATTGTTTCAGTGTCTAATCCCAGAAACTGATTTACAGTGGAATAGCTATATTCCTCCTGTAATATTGTAGTGCTTTCATGTTTTAAACCAGGTTCAAAGAGCAGTCTGTATACATTTCCACTAATAGAAAAAAAATGAGTTACTATACGTAGATCAGGATAAAAGAATAGTACAATAGCTCAACAAGCAGGGATAGGGTCCTTTCTTTACTTAGTAGAAAACTGATTTAAAAGCTGTCTGGTACACATCAAAATGCCTTCCACAAAACTGATTCATTCTACTTTATAAATTACACAGAAATAAAGGGTTTGTGATTATTTATTTATTTATTTATTTTTAGTGTCCAAGCTACTCACATAGAATGTTTTACAATGGTCATCAAATTTGATGCCCAGAAAAAGCTGTGGGAATTGAGGCCCATGAAATCTTGTTTCAACTGCTTTTATATTTGCTGTCGGAGATGGATATCATTCTCAAAAAGAGAAGGGCGTTACTTTGGCTCCTAGTGTATTGCTGATCTTTCCCTTGTGTGCTTGTCTCAGGAGAAGCAGGAATAGTTGTATAGCTTAGTCTTCAACCGCTGATCAGTAAAACTATTTATTGGTCATCACCCTATACTCAGAAATGCTACAGTCTGGAAGCTTGCAAAACCAGAAAAAGTTTCCCAAAATGGAAAAAGAAGTGCAGTTATCTGCTGCAAGCTCCTTATTATTGCGCTTTTTCATAATTCAATAGGTTGTGGGAACTTTCAGTCACTTTCCACTATCACTTTGCTTGGAGTCCAGATGAGGGAAGTAAAGGTAATAATTCAATAGTTTCAAGGGAGGAACAAAGCTGGGAACAGATGGATCTACTACCGAAATCTCAGGTGTTCGCTAGCAACTAGCAACCAGAGCTTGAAATTAGGGAAGAGAATGAAAATCTAAAAGCAGGAAATGCAAGATCTCTTTGCATTATTTAGGGCTTCTGACGCACATTGTGTACTCTTTTCTTTCAAAAAGTAGGGCATTGAAATCTTGAGGGGTAATAGTGAAGTGTAGTACTATTCCTTGTGAGGAAGAAATTGACTCATATGGTTGAATTTTTGATGTCTTACAATAAAAAGCAATGATCCAAGCTCTCTGATCATTCTATTTCAAAGCCGTATATACCACAAAGTGTTAGCAAAGTGTTTTTTTTTTTTTTTTTTTTTTTTTTTATGCTCTTTTTATGCTCAATTTTTAGTGTATTTTAGTGTGTTTATTTTTCTGCTTAAAAATTAATGTTCCTCTTCCACAGTGGCTGCATGTAACTTGTGCTTAGTTTTCTTTTTTGAAACAACATTGAACATCTTTTGCAATTTCCAGGAAAAAAATAAATCAAACTTTTAAAAGTGATTTTCTAAACATGTACTAAAGAAATATAGTGTAAATAGCTGTGCTTGCACAACTCCAGAATCTATCACTTATATTCTTCTACGGGAAGCTCCAAAAGAAGATTGTATTACAGAAATGCAACAGTTAAGTAATAATTGAGGATATAGGTTTTTCTAGCAAACACGCTGAGAACTATACATAAGACTTGTCTTCTAACTTGGGAATGTTTACATTTTAAAATGCACTGATCTAATTAATCTGTGGTCACTGTCAACAGAACTTAGAGCAATAGTCACTTTGTGAACCTGCACAAAGGAAGCAGTCAGATAACCCTTAAACAAGCTGCCGAGCCCAGATGGGTGGTCTTGCAGGTTGTCACTTGGTTTGCCCTTTCTGTTTACATCACTTAGTTATTTTTTCCATTAGAGAAAGCCTTCAGATGCAGGGCTGATTGGTATGTTTTCTTAGTTTCATAGCCATTCATCATGTTCTAAGTATTGATTCTGCAGCTAGAAATGCTGGTTGCTCGAATCAACAGAGGATATTCTCGTTACTAGGCTAACAGAATGTTTGTGACAGGACTTTTATTTTCACTGTTAGGGCCATCACTGTGTAAGATAAATTTTCTTGTGAAGGACCAATATTTTAAGATTTCTGCATGCTCACAATGAAAATACTATGTACAGTTGGGTGAGAAACACCTGTTTTCTAAAAAAATCTTTCTGTTCAGTTTAATTTTGTTGCAGATTTTACAGATGCTCTAGGGAAAAAGAGGGACTGCATCTCACGCCCTAGGATAGACAGGAGCCTACGACAGGGAAATCAGAAACTTATACTTTAATTGTCAACAAGTCTGCTTCAAGTAAGATGTCATCATTTTATAAAAGAAACATTAATCAAACAGTTTGCAGTTACATTGTCTGCATCCCAGGTTGTGCAGTAATAGGCACTTTATTTCCCTCCCACTTGTTCACACACACATTCACCCATCTAATACTACATTTAGAACAGATTCCTTCTGGCTTGGACTCCCAAATGTTTCCACTGGAAGACAGTAAATACCCTATTTGTGTAGTACAAAAATCCAGTGTATGTACAGTTCCTGTTTAATGAGATAAAACATAAGCTGAATGTCTGAATGGTCCCAGATAGTCACATTAAACAGTGAACCAGATGTCCAAATAAATAAATAAATAAATAAACGACTTCACTGTACTAGTAAAGAAACTGGGCAAGAAAAATATAAAAATCTGTGTTTCAATGTTATGATTTTTTTTTTTTTTAAGTGGATGTTTACTGGTAAACTACATTTCACTTAAAACTAAGAGACCAATGCAGATAAATATATATACACATATGTATGTATATATAATCATATATAACTGTCGAATTACACTACATATAGAAATGATCTCTTTTGAGGGGGTGAAATTACAAACCTATATTTTTACCTGTAAAAGAAACATTCATTCTGAGAAGCTGAGTTTATGTTGAACTCCAGCACCAGTGAAAACCTTCCTCAAATCTAATTAAAAAAATCTCTTTTAATGAAAAATCTTTTCTTGCTTTAAATGGAAAATTCCAATAAATGTTTTATAACAATTAATCATTTTAAATATGTGTAAATATAATGAAGAATAACTATATTTTCAAAATAAAAATAAAAATTATCAGTTTCCTGAAAAGAAAATGTCAGAGACCCATGAGTGCATGCAGTACCAAGTAGGGGCCTACAAGAAAGGACATGCCAGAAAGAAAGGACATACACAAGCTTTTTTTAATAGTTCAGATGTTGGACTGAAGCCTTGGTTTGGGTGTTTCGTCTGAATCAGTTCACTTGTCACTAACTCATTTCTGTATAGTGAACAAATGAATACATTTGCTCTTGAGTATGGGTACAGTCAATACATGATCATTCTTGTTGATAAATTGACTCCTAAAACTTAAGTGAAAAAGTCATAAGTAAGAGCTGAGTGTTTGAGAATTCAAATAAATAATTTGTCAGGAAACTGTAACCATCTGTCAGTCCCTTGCACTTGTAGGCTTTTTTTTTTTTTTTTTTTTTTTTTTCCCAGGCCACTAACAAGAAAACTAAACTGCTGAAACTAAATAAAGAACATATCTTTCAGGCTTTTGATCAAAACAAGTGAGAGATGATCAGTCATATATAGGGAAAAAATAAGATCATAAAGAGATTACTTAGATTGTCAAAATGGATCACAGATTTATACTATAAAATAGAGGCCAAAAGTACATTCCTCAGTTATTCTATGTAAACAGACATCTAAAATGGCAAGAAACTTGTTTTCCAGCTCTACTCTACAATTAACTTTGGAAGAACTAAGGCCAACATGGAAATGACAGGTGCTTGATGAGAAACAGCTAATTCGAAATATTGGCATGTCATTAAAAATAACCTGATTTTCCAAAGTGTAGAGTTGCATGAGAAACCACTCAAACCCTGTCTCCTTTGGAATTTAGATGCCATATCCTGCTTGGAAACTTTATACCATTTTCTGACAGTCTAGGGCTGTTTCTCTACTTTGTTACTCACATAAATGATAAAGATAATCCATGATGCAAACAGTTTTTGCAGACCAGCTCAGTTTTAACAGCAGTAACTCAAAAAAACAGAAGCAGGATAATCACTGAGACACAGGATACAGTAGTCTGTACAGGCTTGTTTTGGCAAGCAGATTTCAGCTGCCTGGGGCAGCAGCAGTCTCATCTACTGCAGGCATCTACATATCCTCCTCAGATGCTCCTCCTGGGGTCATGGTGATGATAGAGAGAAATAGACACTTTTAGGGACTAATTCGTCTGACTTATTTTAGACATCTACTTTAGGAAGTGATCAGTCTATGCTTAGAGAATGCATTAGGTATCCAGCGAAAGCTTTTCTTAAAAAAAAGCTGCATTGAGATTCTCCAAACAGGAAATCATCCTTTTCATCTTTCTGCAATTAATACATCTAAGGGAAAGACTGCTAATCACAGTGAGTCCAACATGCAATTAGAAATTTCTTGACTTAAGCCTAAATTCTGGTTATCTTTCCTCTTTCACTATTGTACTTTTTTCAATCAGATTTGCAAAATACCCATGTGCTAGATATTTCCTTAGCAATGCATGGTAGTTGGCTAGTTAAAAAAATAAAATACAAAATCCAAATTGCCAGGCAAGACAATAATTACTCTTACTGTAGACTTTGTGTGGCCTTTTCTGATTGGCACATACCTAGGTTCCCCAAAGACTTGAAGCTGTTATTTCCAATACTGCCAACCTCTAGTACTCCCAAATCATTCCTATCCTTTCTATAATCATGAAATTATCTTAGGTTTCCACTATTTATAAATCTTTTCAGAAATAAAATAATCAAGGATTTTTATTTTTTTTTGAGACTTTGATGATTGCTTTGGATTAATAAGGAGAGAGAAAAATGTCTCTTAGAATCATAGAATAATCTGAGTTGGAAGGGACTCACAAAGACTCTCGAGTCCAACTCCTGGGTCCCCAAAGGACCACCCAAAAAATCAGACCATGCGTCTGGGAGCATTATCCACATGCTTCTTGAACTCCATAAGGATCGGTGCTGTGACCACTTCCCTGAGGAGCCTGTTCAAAGAGCCTGACTACCTTCTCAGTGCAAAAAACTTTTCCTGATATGCAGTCTGAACTGCCCCTGTTGCAGCTCCATGCTGTTCCCTCAGGTCCTGTCGCTGCTTACCAGACTGAAGTGTGGTGGTTTAACACAGCTGGGCAGCTGAGCTCCACCACAACAGCTTTCTCACTCCCCCTCCTCAAAGGGAAAGGGGGAGAAAATATGATGAAAAGGGCTCAAGGGTTGAGATAAGGACAGGGAAATCACTCACCAATTACTGTCACAGGCAAAACAGACTCAGCATACTAAGATTAATATAATTTATTACCTATTAACAACAACAAGGTAGAGATGTGAGAAACAAAGAAAAACTAAAAACGCCTTCTCCCCACCTCCTCCCCCCCAAGCAGCACAAGGGAATGGGGAACAGGGGCTGTGCTCAGTCCCTGTAGCTTCATCTCTGCCACTCCTTCATGGTCCCTCTCTGGCCTTTCTCCACATGGGGGTCCCTCCCACAGGATGCTGTCCTTCCTGAACTGACCCTGCGGGGGCTGCACCCAAGCAGCAGCTCTTCAAGAACTGCACCCACATGGCTCCATAAAACAGGGTCCATCCCCCAGAAGCAAACTGCTCCAGCACGGGTCCCCCATGGGTGGCAGCTCCCCCTAGGCTCTCTGCTCCTGTGTGGGCTCCTCTCCATGGGCTGCAGCTCCTGCCCGGGGCCTGTTCCTGCAGAGGCTCTCCATGGGCTGCAGCCTCCTCCAGGCCACATCCACCTGCTCCATCAGGGGCTCCTCCACAGGTTGCAACATGGAGATCTGCTCCATGTGGGACCCATTGGTTGCAGGGGGATAGCCTGCTCCACCAGGGGCCTCTCCATAGGCTACCGGGGTATTTCTGCTGCATGCCTGGAGCACTTCCTGCCCTCCTTCTGAACTCACCTTGGTGCCTACAGGACTCCTCACTCTCCCAGCTGCTGTTGCACAGAAGTTTTTTTTTTTTTCCTTTTTTCTTCCCTTCCCTTCCCTTCCCTTCCCTTCCCTTCCCTTCCCTTCCCTTCCCTTCCCTTCCCTTCCCTTCCCTTCCCTTCCCTTCCCTTCCCTTCCCTTCCCTTCCCTTCCCTTCCCTTCCCTTCCCTTCCCTTCCCTTCCCTTCCCTTCCCTTCCCTTCCCTTCCCTTCCCTTCCCTTCCCTTCCCTTCCCTTCCCTTCCCTTCCCTTCCCTTCCCTTCCCTTCCCTTCCCTTCCCTTCCCTTCCCTTCCCTTCCCTTCCCTTCCCTTCCCTTCCCTTCCCTTCCCTTCCCTTCCCTTCCCTTCCCTTCCCTTCCCTTCCCTTCCCTTCCCTTCCCTTCCCTTCCCTTCCCTTCCCTTCCCTTCCCTTTCCTTTCCTTTCCTTTCCTTTCCTTTCCTTTCCTTTCCTTTCCTTTCCTTTCCTTTCCTTTCCTTTCCTTTCCTTTCCTTTCCTTTCCTTTCCTTTCCTTTCCTTTCCTTTCCTTTCCTTTCCTTTCCTTTCCTTTCTTCTTTTCTTTTCTCTTAAATCTGCTCTCACATAGGTGCAAATAACGTCACTTATTGGCTTGGCTCTGGACAGCAATGGGTCCCTTTGGAGTCGGCTGAAACTGGCCATTATCTAGCATGGGGCGGCTTCTGGATTCTTCTCACAGAGGCCACCCCTGCAGCCCACTGCAGCCAAAACCTTGCCATGTAAACCCAATACAAAGAGAGATCAGCACCCGCCCTTCTGCTCCCCTCATGAGGAAACCGCAGGCCACCATGAAGCCTCCCCTCAGTCTCCTCTTCTCCAGGTTGAACAAAACAAGGGACTTCAGCTGCTCCTCATATGTTCTCCCCTCCAGATCCTGCACCATCTTTGTAGCCCTCCTCTGGACACTCTCTAATACTTTTCTATCTTTCTCATCTGTAATATAAGAAAGGCACTGAAGTAAGTGCCTGACAAAGACACTTACCTGGTAAGATTGACAAGCCTGTAATTGCCCTTCTTGAAAACTGGGACCACATTTGCCAGCTTCCAGTCAACTGGGACCGCTCCAGATTCCCAAGACCCTCAAAATATAATTGAGAGAGGTCCCACAATTACATCAGCTAGCTCTTTGAGTGCCTTGGGATGAATCCCATCAGGCCCCATGGACTTACATACATCCATCTGGAGCAGCAAATCCTGCACAAGTTCAGGGTTGTCTGGGAGTTTTCACAGTCATGGTCTTCCAACTCAGGGCAGCTGGGGTCCCAGAGCCCATCACTTGTGTTGAAAACAGAGGCAAAAAAATGCATTAAATGACTCTTCGTTATTCTCTTCCATTTCCTTCTAAGTGAAAGTGAGGATTTTACATTTCCCTCAGATTTAAGAGCAGCCATACTAAGCAACTAATAATCAAGAGAAATGAATTAAAAGTATAAGAACTGCCTCCCCCATATGACAAGATTGTTTAAAGAAATTTTACAGAACTTTTTTATTTTTTATTTTTTTAATCCCTGCTTTGCTGTGAATGACGTAAGTATACCAATGTAAATTATGTACAGAACTTCCTTGTTATCCATCTGTTAGAGTATCTTCTACACATTCTTAATGTTCATTAGGAACCCATAAATAGAAATAATAACGCAGAGACAGATATTTAGCTTAGAACATTTTTAGTAAAATATTTATTCTAATTGTCTCCTCTAGCTAGTTGAAGTAATATAGGTGTTTGAAGAATACAGGAATAATGTATTGTGGAGTCTCTGCCAGTTAGACCATTACAATTTTCAAAAGCATGCCCCAGGATAATGTACGACCCAAAGAAATGTCTAACTACATGCAAAATGGAGAAGTTTTTTAAGTTGGCATCTCAACTGTCCACAATTTTATTTTAAATTATTTCAATGTGAAGGCAAGAGCCTTGCTTTTTTTCTCCCTGAAGTCTAGGGCATCACATCTGACAAAATCACACCATATCATTTTAATTTACCTTCTAGATCTGAGATCATTGTATATGGGCATCACTCTGATCCTATAAATAATGACATCATTTTCAAATGTGCCATTTGCAGACGTTGACAAAACCATTATTTTTCATGATCTGTTATTGTGATGAATTATCACCCAGCCGTGGCCTCAGTCCCATGTGTAGCAAAATATTTTAAATTTCTGTGCCTGTTAAAAAAATAAATATTGAAAAAGAAAAATACTTTGTGGAAAGCTATATGGAATAATTCCTAGTCTTTATACTTGGCAATATGCAAGCAGCTTAAAAATAAATAAATAAATAAATAAAATAAAAAGGAATATGAAATACAAAACATAGTATGATACAGCACCTGAAAGATACTTGCCTTACATACTAGATGAATAGCAGGAACTCCACTGAAAACAAGTTATTTTTCCTGTACAGTTTAGATGTATTCATGGGAATATTTATGGGAAAAAACAAAATAAAATAAAACAAACAAAAAAAAGTATAAACCTAACAAATAGAGAGAACATAAAATTGTAACATACATGTTGGATCAAGATACTTGAATTAAATTCTTTACTCCATGTGCAATATTGGGAAAATTAGGAAAATAGTGCTATTGCTTTTGCAGTGTTTCTCTTAGAAGTCTTAAGCTGCGCATGCTGTGGTTGGTTGCATGAACACCTCAGCAGTCACGTGTCAGCACATGCTATTTATTTGAACTCCAGGCAAACTCTACTACCCTGTTAGTCTCATGGAGTGGCAAGTGTCATAGACATGCTTAATGACTGAGAAAGAAAAGTCACAGAAGCTCTAATGACCTCTGGAAGTCATCTTGCCCAATCACCTTATAGGTTGCCCAGGACCACACACAGATGGCTTCTGAAGATCTCTAAGGACAAAGACTCTACAGCTTCTCTCAGCAACCTGTTTCACTGCTCAGACTCTAAATTTCATTTTTTCAACATTTAAACTAAGCATCCTATCCTTTTTTTATTTATATTATTTATTTACTTATTTATTTATTTTTAATTAGTAGAAAGGCACAGAGTAAATGTCTGCATTGTTTTGCAAAAAGCTTTTTGGTACTTTTTCTTGTTAAATATTGCTGCTATTTTTTTTTTTTTTCCATGTTGCTAAACACTGGGGTAAAATCATTTCAGCAAGAAATTGAATATAGCAATTTTTCTTATTATTAAATCTACTGAAAAAAAATAATAAAAAAATAGAGCATCCTCTAAACCACTGGAAAAGCTCTGTAAAACATTTCTACCTAAAAATAGGGATGTACTAGCAAATGCTAAGTTATGCAACCTTTGTTATTATTGTTTGGTATTACACTAAAGAGTGTAAGTTTGTTACTCTAATCATAACCTGATTCCAATGCCTTCAGGGGGAGAAACATAGTCATTTCTGTTTCACTTAAGTACTCCAGTATTTTTTTTTCTGGCAGTCAGAGATGAACAAACGTAAATGGTGAAAACTTTAACTGTTCTAATTGTTTTCCCTTGGGTAGTATCTGAGGTGTTCTATGGTCAACATCTCTCCATCTCCATTTTTTCTCTCCTGGAGAAATCATTAAAGTTCTTTGCACTATTCAACATCTCTCCAAACCTTGTGCTTCATTATGGACTAATATATCAGCAGTGAATGTCCTTGGCAATTCATGCTTAGCTCAGATCTGCCTTAGACAGAAATTGCATCATCTCCACCTTCCTCAGGGCCAAACTGAAATAATATATATTTCGTTTAAAAGAGGTGGGAAGAAGGAAGGAAGGAAGGAAGGAAGGAAGGAAGGAAGGAAGGAAGGAAGGAAGGAAGGAAGGAAGGAAGGAAGGAAGGAAGGAAGGAAGGAAGGAGGTAGGTCAGTCTAAGTAGAAAAGAGCACTTGGAAGAAAATTGTTTTCCACTTGGAAGAAAATTGTTTTCCCTGAATTTTCCAGCTCTATCTGGAGAGCTGTCTTGCAATGAAGTCAGTAAGAAAATGGGAATCTTTCCCAGCAGTGCTACTGAATGCCTGAAAAAGGCAGTTTCCATCTGCATGGGCCAGAATACTCTTTCTTCTCCCAGAACACACACCTGCCTCTGCTGGTGCAGAAATTAATCCCTCTCAGACTTGACTAATGCAACTCTCCATTCCCAGGAATGAAGTTTCATAAACCAAGAAAGCCTCTATTTGTTTGAAGCACAACAGTAGACTCTGCTTAGCAACATGCTACCATGAACACAAAATTATGACTTTCTGCTCTGTGTGGACCACACAGATCACAGAGTTGAACTGAGGGCCTATCTTGTGAAGTTTTGATGTACTCATGTAAAACAATAATTTTTTTATATATATATATATATATATATATATGTTTTAAAAGGAATTTCCAAATAACAACCAATTGGTTTTAAGGTAACGGAGACTATTTTTAGTTCTTTTCCAAAGTAGAGAATGTAATTCCCCAGAAGACTGGGGAAGTGTCCAGAGGGACTCGAGAAAACACCCTGAGGATGGAGTGAGCAGGTTTTGGCAAGAGGTGCTGCCATTCTGCCTAACTCCAGGACACAGGTCCAGGGCTTGTATCCTTCAGGCCTCTGGGATAATTTCAGATCCCAACCCACCCCTCAGCTCAAGATATGTCAGCAAAACATTATAAGCAAGGCAAGTGTTGGGAAGTGGAGCCAGCCAGCGTGAGCTGGTGGACATGGCTCCCTGTGAGAGGACCTGAACTAAACACGAGCAGTCTGGGAGAGAAGGGTGTGTGCAGCTCGCCCCTGAGACAGCATGGCTGCAGGCCTCATCACATCTGGGACAAAGCAATGGAATTCCACTATTTTACTTATAGTATGCCTATTCTTTAGGCCACACTGGAGAGTAGGATTAGCCCAAAGTAGCTGCAAAAGAGCCGATTCATACATGAGACAGCATGACCACAGAAAAATGCAATTGAAAAGATAAGCTTTGCTTCTCAGAGGTGCAAAATAGCTTGAACTGCATTCCAGTATCGCTTGTCGAAAAGCTAGTTTGAGTATCTCTACATTATTCTTCAGAAAGAGAATCTTTTTTATTTTTATTTATTTTTTTTATTTTGTATTGTTATTGTTATTTTTATTTTTATTTTTATTGTTATTTTTATTTATTTTTATTTTATTTTTATTTTTATTTTTGTTAGTTTTTTATTTTTCCCTGAGCTTTTACCCAAACTCACAGACTGAAAGAGCAGAGCCAAATAAATGAATCAAACTGTGCTCTATCGACTGGGAAGACAGGAAATAAGAGAGAGAGAGAGATTTATTGTTTTTAATTTTTAAATCTTGGGAGGTGCTCAAAAGCTATGTTGATGGGACCATAGAAGTAGCTAGATAGAGACAGTAAATATCAGGAGAACCAATGATAAATCTTGCTTTTATTTTTATTGGGACAAATCCCGAGTTTATATAGCTGAATTACATGCCAAAATTTTTGAAGTTGAGTGTCTAGAAATAAGCACTTATATATACATGTGGGAATCAGTGAGAACTGTTCTCAGTACCTCTGAAAATTGCTTTCACATAGGTACAATTTATAGGACTACCTTCAGACACTGAGCTTTGAAAAAATTGGCCAGGATTTCTACCTATTTATTGTTTCCTGGGCCAGAAAGAGTGATGAAAGTAGTGCGCTTTTTATTATTATTTCCATATGCAATATATTTATAAGAATATTTATTCAAGGAACGTTACAGAAATTCCATGCTTTGTTTCCTTTGTGAAAGATACCTTCCTCATAAGAAACACATTATGCTTGGTCAAATATTTCTCTCTATGGGAGGATTAGATCCACAGAACTGTGGGGTTCTCATTTATCAGAAGCACTTAATTTATCACCTGGTTTTTATTAAAAAAAGAGAGACATCGATTCTGTTTCCATTCTGTTTGGACAGCCACTGTACACTGGATTTAGGAGATTAAGGTTGACTCTAGAAAAGTGTTATTGTGAGATATGATATGAATAGCATGACATCATTTCTGGCAATACAGTATCAGTGAGTGAGAGAGGAAAAAAAAGCAAGTTGCAGACAGTTTTCCGATAAAGGGAAATGGTTCTATATTCTTTTCATAATTTACTGTGTTTTAAGATTGTGTATATCATATACCAGTCTAGAAATAAGAATAGACAAAACAGCAATAAATTCTTCAGAGGACATTATTTCAAAAACACACTGATGTTTCTAAATGGGGAAGAAAGTGGAATTTAGGGTAGATTAATGAGGAGCCAGTGGGCTTGGATATATTTTATCACTTACAAGAAAACTAGGGATTTCCAAATGTAATTTACATCTTTGTATAAATACAGCACTTACAATTTAAACAGCAACAACAACCAATTGTATGTCTTGTTTTGATCAGTTTTATGATCTTTTTCTAATATGTATGTCATCATGGGAAGAAGATATAGTAACTCAAAAAGTAGTTCATTATAATCACCATATTCTCCCCAAAATCAAGACAAAATTTTATTAAATCATTTTCCTTATCATACTCGATATTTTTTTTTTAATGGAATAAATAAGAACTAGCTGTAACAATAGCTATAAGAACTAGCTATAAAAGTATAACTATAATATAACTATAATTATAACTAGCAATAACTAATATTTAGTCATACAAGAGTCTGTGCTGATGAATGAATTTCTGTTTTATTACTTATATCTTTGATAAAGGATTTTCATGACATATATTCCCTACCTTTAAAATAATTTGAAATCATCACAGAAACTTGTGCCAGATTATTTATTATTATTATTATTATTAATTATTTATTAACTTAATATAAATGTAATTATAATTTAAATATAATAATAGTAATAGTAATAGTAATAGTAATAGTAATAACAAAAATAACAATAACAACAATAATAATAACAATAATTATAATCATAGTAATTCTATTTCCAGTTCAGTAGTTTAGGTGCATTGGATTTCAGGTGTATGAGATGGCGTCATAGACTGTACTGTTACTGGGTGGTCTTAACAGCAGAAACGGTGAATGCATATAAAGAAAAATATTTTTTTTTCTTTTCTTGAGAAAAAAATTATTTCCTTGAGCTTTTAGACTGGTCTTTAAAAGAGCTAAGAGGTACCACTGGTCTTAACTCTGGTGCCAAGAGCTGGAATAGCAATCTAAGAGATATTCTGTACCCCATTTTTTTTTTTTTTTTTTTAGCAGATGGTTTAAATTTAAGACTTAATAGTTGCAAACACAATGTCAGAGTGGTTTTGTTGATTTCTTAGTTTCAATGTCCTAAGTCCTGGATCACATTGCATATACTTGGAACCACAACACTGAGTTTTATTTGTTGAGTTTCTATTGTTATACCAGTTTACATTATATTCATAGACTTTACTTGATTTAGCTTTACACGTTTGTATGGTAGTACTAAATGAGTCTTTCTTTAATGTAATAGGTTGTTTGCCATTATTGAGCTTAACAGAAGTCATGCAGTATGTCTACGAAGTATAAACATCCTATATGTGAAAAAAAGCTGCAGTTATACCTCCATCCCTGCAGTACAGTTGAGCTCTTTAGTTGTTACTGATTATTTATATCATTTCTGTATCAAGCTATTATCCTATATTAAAATGCTGTGAAAAGACTTTATATGTGCTATGGTTTATTTATCATTGCATTCACCCTGTATTTTAACAATCTTTGACAACTTCCTTACATTCCTAGGATTAGTTTATATATTGCCTTGTCTTATGTTAATATTTGCAGTCCTTTCCGTTATGTCAATTAACTACCAGGACATCTATCTAGACACAGTATACTCAAGTATAATAAAGAAAAGAAAAATACTTCAAGATGCTAACAAATTATAACCATGCCTAGATATAAACCAGATGTATGAGTGATAAACATAAAGATACTGAATTGTCACCACTTTTCAAAATCAGAATTTAAAATGTCTCCACCTTTGACCTGTGGTAATAAGCTTTACTAGGGCACAACAGTGATGGAAATTTAGCCCTGTATTTTTCAGTTTTTGAAAAGTTCCTTCCTTCCTTCCTTCCTTCCTTCCTTCCTTCCTTCCTTCCTTCCTTCCTTCCTTCCTTCCTTCCTTCCTTCCTTCCTTCCTTCCTTCCTTCCTTCCTTCCTTCCTTCCTTCCTTCTTTCCTTCTTCTTTCCTTCTTTCTCTCTTTCTTTTCTCTTTCTTTCTCTCTTTCTTTCTCTCTCTTGCTTTCTTTCTCTCTTTCTCTCTCTCTCTCTTCCTTCCTTCCTTTATCCATCTTTTTTTCTTTTTCCTTTTCCTTTTCCTTTTTCCTTTTCCTTTTCTTTTCCTTTTCCTTTTCCTTTTCCTTTTCCTTTTCCTTTTCCTTTTCCTTTTCCTTTTCCTTTTCCTTTTCCTTTTCCTTTTCCTTTTCCTTTTCCTTTTCCTTTTCCTTTTCCTTTTCCTTTTCCTTTTCCTTTTCCTTTTCCTTTTCCTTTTCCTTTTCTTTCTCTTTCCCTTTCCCTTTCCCTTTCCTTTTCCCTTTCCCTTTCCCTTTCCCTTTCCCTTTCCCTTTCCCTTTCCCTTTCCCTTTCCCTTTCCCTTTCCCTTTCCCTTTCCCTTTCCCTTTCCCTTTCCCTTTCCCTTTCCCTTTCCCTTTCCCTTTCCCTTTCCCTTTCCCTTTCCCTTTCCCTTTCCCTTTCCCTTTCCCTTTCATCTCTTTCTCTTTCTCTTTTTCGCCTTCCTGCCTTCTGGTCTGCCTTTCTGGTGTCTTCTTTCTTTCCTTCTTTCATAGCAACATCTCCCACACTATCCTTAAAAACAATACCAACAGTGGGGAAAAAGAAGCGACTAATGGTGTTGTGGTTGTCTGTTAGCAGAGCTCAACACAAACATGTGCTTCAGGTTATGAAATGGAGAAATGCTCACAGTAATGCACAGCCTTTTTCCTTCACTCACTATTTAACAGCTGTGTTTAGTGATGGAGAATATATGTGCTGATATAAACCAAGAGCACACATTGGCCAAATGTATTTTATCCATGCTATTTAGTAACAGAAAAGTTCCTAAACAGACCTCCAACTCTGGAGGACTGATTAGTTTCTAAAGACAATTTTACCACCTTAGATTTGATGGCAATGGAATTATGTTAACTTTTCTTTGGCAAAGCAAAGAAAACAGTGTTGGTGAAAAAGAATATTGCTTTTCTTTTTAATCACTATGAAACAGTTCTTATGAAACGTGATGTCAAGGAATATCATCTAGATTTTTTTTTTTCATATATATAACTGTAAAACAAAAGCAGATTTATTTATTTATTTATTTTTACCCCTAGAAGATACAGCTTACTATTGCAGTTTTCAACCTGTATCCTGTGTGACCCTGTTAGTCCAAGGAAAAGTCATAATGGTTTAGAAATGTCAGCTAAAGAGAGTAGAACCAACACTCAGAGGGCATTACTTCATTGTACTTCTGTTGTAGTCACTGGGATCTGAATCAAAAAAGATGTCAAAGATTTAGTTCAGGAAGAAATAATAACCAGAAGTCCTGAGGCCTCTGCTGAGCAGGCTACAGATTCACTACCTTCCTTCTGACCTTTCAGGCTGTGAGACTTGGCTGGGCTTCACGTGACCTTGGACCAAATTTCAAGCACAGCAGTTCATACTTCTATAAGGAAATCATGAGAGATTGATTCAACTAATATTGTTTTTTTTTCTCAAAAGTGAGAAAACAATAAAAGCTTTTTTTTTTTTTTTTTTCTTTTTTTCTTTTTTTATCAGAGTTTAGCAATGCCTGGTTGTACTTTTGGATACATCTGTGAAAGATCTGCATTAATGTGAAGTATGTGAAGAAAAAACAAAAGCAATAACAACTGCATGTTGAGGACAGTCTGGTTAATATACATGTCATTATACAGTATACATTTCAATATGTCAGTGCTATAAATAAATATAGTACAAGACAATCCTATGAAGGTAAGAAGAAACTGAGAACAATTTTACTTGATAAAATTAGCATTGGATCAAACGTTTAACGGGCCAGCTCAATATAGTCAAAAAAGATCCCAAGTTCCACTTTAAATTTTGAAGGAACTGAGTGCATTCAAATTTCAGTCTAACAGTGGTTGAGTTTTATGTGAAATGTAAAGAAAAGAACAGAAAAAAAAAAAAAAAAAGTTTGCAAGGAAAGTTGTTAAATATTATCTGAATGTGGGTGATATTAGCTAATATTTCAAGCAGTCTCCATGTACCTGGATCTATAGGTGCGTTAGTACTTAAATCTACAAGAGACCAAGAGAACATTTCAGATGCATGATTTACTTTATGTTTCTTATCTAAATATCCTGTTGCTTAGCAGGCTAGCCTGCTCTGTTCTATTTACTAGCATAGAAATCACCATAGTGTCTGGTGCCTATACGTCTGGCTGGAGTGGTAAATTTAAGCTGGAGCTCCTGAACTGAATCTAGATGCTGTCAGCATCAGGAGGCTGCCAACACAGGCATTGCATATCAAAGACAGGATTAACTGTAATTAAAAAAAAAAAAAAAAAATCAACAAAAATGCTACAACTTTTAATCTCTTAAAGGATGGCTGTATTATTTCACCCAGTGTAGACTGCACAAATCTATTGTTCAGAGGTTATTATGTAAACTGCCAAAGTCCCTGAAATGCTGGGGATAGTTAAATGTGTAAACAGAAATAATTCTATATTTAAACATTATAGTTCTTCTGGTTGTTAAACTATCATTAGAACAGGATGGAAGCTGGTTTACAAGCTCCACTGTTGTATTTCTACACTGTGGGTGGTAGAAGCAAAGCCATTTTAAGACAATAAAATTTCTTTGTCAAATATTCTGTAGATGGCTGTTTATACATAGCAAGAGTTGTCTCTCACCTTCTGAACCTTCAGGATAGAGCATGGATGAAATGGGTACGTTGGTTTTAGTTGTTGTAGCTGCCTCGAAAGTCAGTACTTGAATCTGCTGACATGGCTGTGGTTATTTGCCCGTTCTTTTCCCTCTGTTGAAGACTTAGTCTTACTTTCTTACTGACTATGTAAGACATGCTGAAAGATATCTCCTTTAATACACAGAGTGAGAAAATGAAAAGTTGGAGCTCTGTATGGACATATAGGTGCTCTGCTTTTTTAAAAATAATCATCGGATACTGAGAAAACAATTTTTAGCTATGTAAAAGCAGTTTAAAACCTTATGAAAATACTATTAGGGTGACGACAGTATTTAGGACATTTCTGTCGTTTCCCAATAGATGTGAAATTTACCACAGAATTTACACTTTAATGGAAAGCAAAATTGATTAATATATGCATCATATTAGTAAGATAGGATTCTAGTCTAAAATCCCCTGACTCCCCTCCTCCTGACCCCCATTTCAGCTGTCATGTTCCAAATCTTAGATAGTAGACTGAGACCTATTAAGAGACTGGAGTCCCAGATCCACAGAGGGATTCAAGCATCCTATTGACATTTAAAATAGATGATTTTTAATAGGAGTCATACAACTACCCTTGTGGATTGCAGCAAAGTACCTTCAGAGTGACTTGCAGCAGTGCCTGCTTAGTAGAATTTGAATTTCAGACCCACAGAGGTGTGCCACCTTGCTGTGAAAGTCTTGTAAAAATGCCTCTTGAAAACATTCAGTAAAAGAAAAACATCAGTCGGTAGCCATCTCAGATGTGCCCAGAAAAATTAACCACTGCAACACAGTACATGTGCCTTGATTTCTCTCCTCATGTCATTCAGGCTAACAGGATAAAAGAAATAGGAGCAGGGAAATTTCTCTTGAGGGAACTACAATGAACTTTTGAAAGAACAGGCCAGGATGTTTATTTTAGAACATTATCAACTTGCCACTTCATTCCATAATAGCCTAGTGTTTAGTATTATTACCAAGCAAGTGGGACAATGAATTGATACCCTCCTGACCAAGCCTTCTGAAAGTGCATTGACGTTTAAGGGCTGTTCTGAATGGGGATGTTCTGCTGTGCTGGATGGAGCCTTCTGCAGGAAGGATTATGGGATTTCTGATGGTTGAACAGAAAAGGGAACACTCACATGGGAAAAAGCAGTCTTGGACACCTGTCTCTGCTCACAGATTTATGTCTGCTCTTTTCCTACCTGCTGTCCATCCCATCTCCAACTATGTAATGTAAAATACCAACAAGCATTAATTATAAGTCATCTGGGGAGGCTATAGTATTTCTGCGCCTCATTCCTGGTTTCAATGGAGAAATACAGAAATTATGTTTTGGAGTTTTTTTCATGAAAAAATATGGAATTAAGTTCAATTCCAATTAATGTTTTAGGAAAAAAAGCATACCAGGTCATGTATTTTTCTTACATGCATTATTCTGGTTCTGTGGTATTGAACAGTATTATTCAAACAGAGCAGTATTTAAAATAGTATTTACTGTAACTGTTGATTCATTTCAATGCTGTTTTCAAAAAATATTTATATATTTATTTTTAATTTTTGAATAGCTTTAAATGTATAAAACAAACCCTAGCCTAGCAGATTCAGTACTTGGGATTTTTCTGTGATCTATCCAAATCTGTTTGTAAAAGGCAAATTTTCATTATACTGATATATCTAAGGTAATTCATATCCCACTATTAAAAAACACACACACAAACAACAACAAACCCACAAAATTTTTAAGGAAGTACATTAGATCCTTTCCTATTACATATCCTGAAAGATACACATAATCATCAAATCAAGACACACTGTTCTCCATATAAACAATCCTTATATTTTTTTTATTTCCTTTTTTTTTTTTTTTTAATTTTATTTATTTATTTATTTATTTTCCCATGATGTTTCAGTCTTTTGGCAATATTTGATTTTTTTTTTTTTTTTTCTGGAAAAATCAATATATTTTTGTCATGAAATATACAATCAGAACAAGACAAGTTTGCTTACTGAAAATAAATATGATTTCAAGTCATGTTGACAATTAAAATGAAGTTTTTTATCTGAAGATTTATCATGATGTATCTTGTATCAAATTTATGACCAAACATGTCAACAATTTGTTACTGTAATTCGTGTTTATTGAATTCAGTTTCTCATAGAGTTTAGCATATCAGATCAGGTTTCTTTCATTTTAAGACTTCATTGTTAAAATTTTAAAATACATTTAAAAGGAAAATAAATGGTATTAAATCATTGAAACATCCTCTTTATCATTCCCATCTTAGCTTCCTAAAAGAACTTACAGTTAAAAAATACAAATTATATCTAGTCAGTTTTCATCTAATGTACAAGAGCAACATTAAGCTATTGAAAACAATACCCAGTTTTCAATTACTGGAGATGTTTCTTTAGATACAGGAGTATCCTCAACATTTCTGCTCATTTTAAACTGATAAAATGTTTTAATTCTTTTATTATTATAATTATTTATGTATTTACTAATTTTTTTTTGGTTGAGGTGACTTCTGAATGCTTTTATCAAATTAAGCATAGAGATTAAAACTGTTTTCAAATGTTGATTTATCAACCTATCTGATCATTCTGGGCATAGTTTGTGGACCATGCATTGTACAAACTGGTCAATTAGCTGGATGAAACATTTACTTCTACTGTTTTGTTAATGTGCCGTAAATTGGTACATCCCTAACTTAACATCAGCATTATGGCTCTGAATTAGGCTAAGCTCTAACGGTTGTTTTAAAGGGCATATAAGTCCATGTGATTGTAGGTTTGTCCACACATCTCTTGAATACCTCCAGCGAACTCTGCCACTTCCCTGGCAGCCCAGTCCAGTGCTTGTCTACTCTCTTCATGAGGAAGTTCTTCCTAACCTCCCCCAGTGCAACTTGCAACTTCTTTCTTGCATCTTATCATCACTTGTCACCTGAGAAAGCAGACCGACACCAGAGCAATTGGAAGGTATCTTTTGTGAATTCAGATATTTCTGAGGTGAACTGGCAGCTAGACAGGCTTCTTGGTTTAACTTTTCTGAACTGTTTTTAATTAAGGTGCCTAAATTCAGTTTTGAATATAGGCAAATCATACATCTGGCACAGTGTTACTGGATATCCGTGCCAAGGTGTTGGCAGTGAAGGACTGCGGGGACCTCTGTGGCACGGGCTGCCCAATGCTGAACACAGCAGGCTCCAGTCAGTTCCAGCTGGTGCTATGACAGCTCCCATGCCTGCAGGTGAGCCCATCAGTGATAGGGCTGATTTAAGAAAGGGAAAAAATGCCAAACAGGCAGAGGAGGAAGAACATAAAGACTTAGAAACAGCAGAGAGAAAACTAAAGTCAGAGGAGGGAGGAGGGGAAGGAGATGCCCCAGGCCTGTAGCAGGTGTCTGCTGTGGCCTGTGGAGGACTGCATGCCACAGTAGATGGATATTGCCTGAAGGACTGCAGCCCATGGAGAAGCAGAAGAAGAAAGGAAGAAAGAGAAAGAGAAAGAAACAAGAATGTACTGACCATAACCCTCCTGCTGTTCCTCATCATCCTGAACCTCTAGGAGTAGGGGTTACAGGAGTTGGGAATGAAAGACTGAAATGGAGACTGGGGGAGGGGGGAGGAAAGGTGTTGTTTTAATGCTTGTCTTTTCATTACCCAAGTTTGTTTTTATTGGCAATGAAGTTAGTTTTCCCCAAGTCAAGATTGTTCTGTGTGTAATGGTAACTGGTAAGTGATCTCCCTGTCTTCATCTCAACACATGAGATTTCTCATCCTTCTTGTCACTGTTTCCACCCCTCCACCCGTCCTGCTGAGGGGGAAAGTGAGTGAGCAGTTGGGTGGGAGTTTGGCTGTTTTCCCAGGCTAACCCACCACATACAGAAGCAGAGAAGTCTCATTTTTGTGGGTAGTCAGCATCTGAGAGAAGAAAATGACACTCTGATGTAACAGAAGGATTCCTTGGGAGGAACCTGATAAGATTAGTATCAGTAAGAGAGTGGAAGATCTGAGATGAAAAAAAAATGGGGGTGAGGAGTGCTCCTACAAGCACACAGTTAGGGTTTCAGTGCTTATCACCAGAACACAAATTTATTGCAATTTGAAGGAAGCTCCAGAGACTTCAGTCCTATCTGCTGCTGTGCCAGGCAGCTGCTCTAGCAACGTGTGCAAGTCTCTTGATTCTTCTTTAAAACAAGGTTTGCTGACAGTAGTCAGACTGCTTAACACTTAAAAGTGCTTAAAAAAGAAAGTGAAGATTTCATATATAGAAGTGTAGCAATGTACTAAGTTAAATATAGGTTGATGTGCCTCTGATTTCCATACAATACAATAATTTCCATACAAAAATTTGATTAGTCTGTTTAACTTACACACATATCCTTGAGGAGTTGTTTGTATATAATGTTTAGAACAATGATACTTAATTCAACTGTACTGCCATTCATAGTTTTAACTATAGAAATGGTCTCAGTGAGGTCATTTGCAAATTCATTTAAAGAATATTAAAAATGAGCATGAACATTTATTTAACATGAACCTCCGAGTGCCTGAAAAGGCAATGTAAAATGAATAAAATTTGGAATGCCTCTCCAGAGATGAGAGTATGTACTGTGTTAAAGCCATTATTATTATTATTAATTATATTATTATTATTAATAATAATAATGAATCAAAAATCAGGGCTATCCTGAATTGCTAGTGATATGGATGTTTATTAAGTCACAGGCTCATAGTAGTTCAGAATACTGTTACGGTTTTTTAATTAATTTGCTTTTCATGCTACTCAAGCATATAACAAGGGGCTGTTGAGCACCACTCTCGATATCCAGCTTAAGGTAAATCTTGTAAGGACGCAGATGCAAGACTTTTTAATTAACATGCCTTTACAGGCTATGGCATCTTTGAAAATAGAGTTTGCATAGGGTTTATCACCTTTTTTACTTTTCTTTCATCTGAAGTCAGTGATTAGTTATAGGAACCTAGCTCAATGTTATTTTCTATTTGCTTAAGTTTAACTCAGTTTTTATTCTACAAAAAGTTTTGCTGCTGAAACAAAGGTGATTCTGAAACACAGTATGTACAGGAAAGTTGTTCTGTCTTTGATTTCTGACACTTGGCTATACCCAGATGTGTAACAGGAATCGTCCATTTTAAGGAAGTGATGCTTATAATTTGGGGAAGATAAGCTTCCATTTAAGTCAAAATTATGATCTTGCACATTTACTCATTTCCCAGAATAAAATCCCTTGATAAGCCTTTATCAGGAGGGGTGTTGCTGATTTGGTTGTGAGCTGGGCACAAGGCGCTGCAGGCCATGAGTGATTAGACTGCGAGGTGAGAAGTGTGGCACTGCCGGTAACATGGCGCTTGCTTGCATAGATTGTTCAGTGTATGTCTGAGGTGAAAACAAATGCTGTGCTGAGAAATATAAACCAGATTTCCTTTTGTTGGCCTGAGGATAGGAAGTGGAAAGAAGAAGAGAGAGAGGGAATACTGTAAATTGAGGCAGAGGAGAATTTTCTACAATAAGACCACTATATGAGCTAGTGTAAGCTCCCTGAGGGTGAAATTCACTCTTCTGTACTGGGATAACACATAACTGAGGTTGAATTTGAAATCTCTTTTGAAGACTTTAGGACATCTACAGCCCTGTTCATATAATAAGCTAGTAGCCCTCGCTTCCCTATCTGTGCCTGATTTATGGTGCTGAGTCCCCATGGGTTTAATGGCCACCAGATGAGGTAGCAAATTCAGCACATTGAGTATTAGAAAAAATGTGCTCTGTAGCTTGGGCCAAATACTGAATCTGTATTTGTTGAGCTGTTACAAATCTATATTCTCTATGCATTGTGAGGTGGGAGTGGTGTGGAACTTGCTTTCTCAGCAAGCTGTTAACATTCTAAAAGACTGAAAAAATAATGGAAAATGCACAACTAGAAAACTTAGTAATATGAAAGCAGAGCAAGAAGGAAAAGTGAAAGAAACTTTTATCATTCATTAATGCAATACATTAGACTTTTCCTCTTGCAGCAGAAAACCCCCACTGGAACCAGTTGTGTGGGTTCAGTGTGAAAGATAAGAATTTGGTCATACATTTATTTATTTATTTATTTATTCATTCATTTCAGTGAGCCAGTAGAGACATATTTTAAAGAAAAAAAAGTATATAATAATAAAAAAAAAAAAAACACACTTAAATAGTGACCTTTATGCATACCTTCCTGATGCTGCCATTTTTAAAGAAAGGACATAGTAGAGACAGTTTCACTGACCACGTCTTGAGTAAACATAACAACTTTATTTAGTGTTTATAACACCTCCATGGTCCTGACTCTGAAAACATAAATTACAGTTCTTAATGGCAGCATAGATTTCAGTGAGGAGTTATTACTCAGCCTGAATAAGAAGGACCAAAATCTACATTATCATTTTCATTTTGCATAAGAAGTTACTATGTGATAAAAATTTAAATTAGCTCAAAAATGTGCCAGACTTGATTTTCCCTCAACTGTACCCCAGCAGTTATAACTCATGACCTAGTCTCCTCGTGAAAGGCTAATGGATGTTTTAAATTCCTTTAACACAAAACCTGCAATTTGAAGAATAAATGCTAGTGGGTGGAATGATTCTTAATGCTTCTTTCCTCCTCCCCATGTGTTAACATACCTCTACCTAGATTTTCACCTAATGTCTTTATTTCTCAATTTTCTTGCTTCATCTCTTTCTTCTCAGCTGTGTAGCCTGCCATCCTCTTGGCATTTCCCTTGAATTTATTATGTAATTGAAAGGAAGTTCTCCTGCTTTATAGCTGCTGTCTGCCCTCCCACCCACCCCCCCATTTTTTTTTCCCCAGATTGCTCAATTCCAGAATTGTGTGTGGTTTTTATTTTCCTTATCTCTCTTTTCACAGTAAGATTAATAAGAGCACTTTAGTGAGGTTTTCCAGGTAGGAAAGTATTTACTAAAGGGGAATGACAAATATTTTAAATTAATTGCCTTGTTATTTAATGACATTATACCATTCAGTAGTGTCACCTGACATCTAGCCATTATTGTTCCTGAAGATGTATGTTTGCATCAGTGGTGCAAAAGGATCTTTTGTCATGGTGAATCACCACTGTTTTAAACTTTGGCATTTTGTTCAATGCCTTTCAACTCTAATGTGATCTAAAGTGTTAGTACAGAATATTATCAAATGATCTGTACTACTGCTTTATTCCTCATCCCACTGTGAACTTTTTCTGCATGTATACCCTGTTGTTCTGATCTATGTTTCAGTGATTTCTTAAGTATTATGAATAAATAAAAGTTGTATAAATAACACCAAACCAAGATGATAAGACGCTGATAAGATTATAGACATTAAATGATCATATTCTGTTTCTTTTGCTTTCTTCCAGGCCCTGTTTTAGGCTTGCCTCCCTCTTCATCTCCCCACTCCCCCCTGCCATTTTTTTTTTTTTTTTGGGTGGAGGTGAGGGGGGAGTGGGGAGACTGGATGGGGAGGAGGGGCAGAGGTTAATGTAGTGACTCATCTTCAAGCGGCTGTATGCAGCTAGTACATCCAGAAAACTAAACCTATAAAACTGCACCATTATGGTAAAAGGAAAGTAAATCCATCCATCAGAGGTACATCCAGCCTAAGGGAAGCTGGGGTATGTCATTTCCTGTGGAATTGATCTAACCTGGTCATGGTAAAAAAGGAGACATTACCTAATTCTCCACAGCTAAGTAAGGACAATGATGTCGCTGTTGTACTTTGCTTTGAGATCTGTGTCACTGATGCAGAATGGATTTACGCTGTGCACAGTTATTGGTTTGAACTGTTTGGGAAATATGTCAGTAAAGCTGAGTATCTGAACAGGTACACTGAATGCTCAGTTCTGTTGTAGTGCTCTTTAGTAACTTGTTCTGGGGAAGGGAAGTGGTCTTTTTCTTAAATGATTTAAATATAGTATTTTCTGAAGACAGCCTATGCCTTTGAATAGGTAAGCAATGGCCACTCTTCTAAGTAGTTGGTGATCACTTCAATGACAACATTAAATTTCTTATTGCTGGTATTTAGCTAATGACTCTGTCAGAATATCCCCAATGCAGTGCCCATAACTTCTATAGTGCCATTGGGATTCTTCTTTGACAGAATTCTGAAATATCTTTGCATGTGTGGCTGTGGTGTAATTGCCTGAAGTAACTAGGAAAATAAAACTAACATTCACATTTTTAAGGAAAAGGTACAGCATTGAAGAGGCTTTCAGGGTAGGGCATAACTGCATTACCTGACTGTTCCCTAGGCTCCCAACCTTAGATGCTATCGCACTGGGGAAACTTGGTGTGCTAGCCCTAAGGAACAGCATGGAGCGTAGAGTGGAGTGGAGACACCACGGCTAGGCTCTGTAACCAGGTGGGGACTCGATTGTTCTTGTGCACAAAACTGCACTTTTTGCCACCCTGAGCCAAAGACCTGTCATGTTTTGACAAATGCTGTACCCTAGTGTACTTTTTGCTCATTATAATATCATTATAATACCAAAACACACCTCCACCCCCAAAACTACCTGCCTCCAAGGTGCGACCACCCCTCACTGAGCATGCGCCCTGAATTTCTTGGAGCCTATTACTTTAAACGGAGACGGGAAAACTTTACACCTATCATAACTAAGATATGCTTGACTAGAGCCACTCAAGCTCCACCTAAAAGATAGAAAATAATATAAATTGGCCCGAGAGAGGGGATGTTATGGAAGATACCACCATCAGGGGAGATACCATCCCGAGGAAATACAACATCCCTGACCTCCTGACTCCTGGGATCAGTCGATGGGCTGAGCCTCTCTTCCCCCCCATTGGGATGCCTTTGGGTGAGATCTGAATACTTGCTTATAAATCTCTATAAAGTCTTTGATCCTTTTAACGCGTTTATTTCTAGGCTGCGCACCTGTAACACCTGTAACACCTGTAACACCTATAACACCTGTAACACCTATAAAATATATATATAAATAAATATTTCATGCATACTAGCTTGCTTTTGCAGTCACTATCACTGGCAATCCAAAAGAACCTGATTATCTTTTGCTGTAATAAACCATACTTGATTGCATTGTGATAGCTCTCATTAAGTGCAACTAGGGTAAGGGTGGTTATCTGTGATAGTTCAGTGTTCTGAATCCAACCAGACCCCCAGACGGTTAATGCGTTTTTGGTGAATGTCTGAACGCACCCCCAGACTGTTAATGCGTTGATGGTGAATGTCTGACTGGACCCCCAGACAGTTAACGCATTTTTGGTGAATGTCCGACTGGTTCAGTACCCTGAATCCAACCGGGCCCGTAACGGTTAATCAGCTACACCCCTTAATGCGACAGTGGCCGTGCTATAGAAATTTTATTTATTATCACCACCACTGCCAAATTTATACTATATATTTTCTATGTCTTAAATTTTAGTTTAAAAATTAGTATGCTGCTACAGCTGTAGAATTTCTAGTACACTGCAAAATTTTGCAGTAAGATTTTGCATAAATGAAGTGAAACCCTCTGTAAGGAATGAAAGCTCATGTTCATAGTTGCATGATCATTTTTCTAATTTTTTATAAGTATTTAAGTATATTACTTAATAACTTATCCGTAACAGTTTCTATTCTTAATGCTGTATACTATTTTTTTTTCTAATAGGAGATGTAATTTTCAGAAGCAGATGGCCTTGCAAAAGAATGTAAAGAATATATTTTGTATTTATTTTATATTTTCTGTAAATGCGTGCATTTTAAATTGGATATTGAAGTTATCTGACTTTCCTGTAGGAAATGTTCAGATCTGCTATGACTGTATTTTGTATTAAAGACATCTAGGTTATGAATTTGCAGTACTTGGGATATTTTCCTTTTATTTCCTTTTACTACCTCTTTTTAGATAGTAATTGGACATTTTAGAAGTTTAACAATAATGGACATTAAAAACTGTTTTAGGGATTAAAATATCAATTGGAGATGAATATGTAATAATTGGAAACATCTTCTTAAGTGGAGAATGACTCCTGTTTCTCCTTTGCATCCCTTAAGGATTTGCTGGCAAACTTATCACTGACTAATGTAGCCTTCTTTCTAATAGGCATTTATGGTCTAGGCAAATCATCATGGTAATTAACTTACAACTTAAGGCTGAAAGAAGTGTATCGCTTTTGTGAAGAGCCCAAGAAGCAAAATAATTGGATTAAAAATAAGATGGTTTTCAAATACTGAATAATGCAGTGCTGTGAGAGTGTTATAGGACTCGTTCTGACTACCCAGAGAGAATTAAAGCAGAGAACCTTACTCTCTGTGATGTTGATTATTTGGAACTAGGGAACCAAGCTGAAAGGATATAGCTGCAATTTAATGCGATTAGCCTGCCATATCAAGTCATTGGATAATTGTAGACCTTGCAAGACACTGCTCTTATGGTGTTGATATTCACTGGCCTTTGGGAGCACTGATTGAAGAGGGATGATGAGAGTAAAATAGAATTGGATAAAATTAGAGAACAGGGGCAAATGTATGTGGATTTTTCTCATTCTAACACAAAAGAAACCTAGCTTACGTGAAATGGAATCTGGCTGCAATATGCTGAAAAGCTACTTATCACAACTCCCTGTGGTATATGCAACAAACATATGGAACAATCTTGTGACTTAATCGGTCTACTCAAGTTCATATGACAGATTCATTATTTTCGACATTAGAGAGAGAATGTCAAGATCAAAAGCTCTGCACTGATTAGCTGGCAAATGTGCAATATTGTAGTACAGAGCATGCATTCATGTATGACTGCTTTGCTGCATTTGGAAATCAATTTGTTTCATTCTTGTTGAGGAAGTATTGTAGTATCATTTCACAAGAATAAAAGGCCTATGTTTAATTGCTGGCCATGTGAATCTGAACCCTTGTTTATCACCCATACCTCACACAAAGTGTATGTCAATTCCACTGCTGTAATTTTCTTTTATGCAGAGATGACACAACTTTTCATTCACGGCTACTATGTATGCCATCTACCTAAGGATGGAACAATCCAAAATTCATGAAAATAGTGCAGTGTCATGGGTTTGGCTGGGATAGAGTTAATTTTCTTTGTAGAGGCTTGTGTGATACCATGTTTTGGATTTTTAATGAAGGTAGTGGTGATAGCATGCTGGTATTTTTAGTTGTTGCAGAGCAGTATTAGAGCCAAGGACTTTTCTACTTCCTGGGCTGCACTGCCAGTGAGGAGGCTGGAGGTGCACAAGGATCTGGGAGGGGACATAGCCAGGGCAGCTCACCCAGGCTGACCAAAGAGATTCCACACCACATGGCGTCATGTTCAGCTATAAAAGATGGGTAAAGAAAGAGGAAGGGCTGGACATTGGAAATTATGGTGTTTGTCTTCGCAATAAACTCTTACGTGTGATGGGCCCTGCTTTCCTGGAAGTGGCTGAACACCTTTGAAATGAATTCCTGGTTTTGCTTTGCTTGCACTTGCAGCTTTGCTTTATCTGTCTCTCAACCCATGACAATTTTACCTTTCTGATTCTCCTCACCATCCCACCTGGAGAGAATGAGCAAACAGCTGTATGGTACTTAGCTGCCCATGGGGGTTAAACCACCACATGTAGGTACAAGCCATTGATAATGTTACATATGCGCAGCACTAGCTGAGTGGGTGGAAGCAGTGCTACTGAAGTAAAAGCAAAATAAATCTGGGTTGTTATCTATAACCCAAATTTTATGTTCATTTAGACAAGACTCTAAAACAAACAAACAAACAAAAACTATTAGTTATCTATAGTCCAAGGGATTTAACTTGACTAAATCTTTTGTAAGGATCTGGAACCAAGTCATTAATCTTTTTTTTAAATTATTTTTTATTTTATTATTATTTTTTGAACACATTAAGAATTGTAATTTATGATCACGAATATAGATCAATGGCATCATACAGAATACTCACTGATAAAGAAAAAAAAAAAAAAGTACATCCTATCTTGCTACTTTTTATTTATTAAACTATTTTTTTTCTTTTCCAGATCAGTACAACTGAAATAATAACATACTCTAAAAACAAAAATTAGATTTTGGACTAATTGTATAGCAAGCTGTCATACTGTTATTCTATACAAACAAGCAAATAATATAAATTCAGGAATAAAAAAAAATGTGTCATTTACAAACATGACAAACTGATATTTTAAATTTGAAAGTGTAAAGAGACCCATGGAGGCCACTTGTGCTAGCGGACGCTTTATTCAAATTAATAGTGAGAGCAGAGCTTAGCGCCTGCCCCTCCTGAGGAAGCTGCAGGCCGCCATGAGGCCTCTCCTCAGCCTGCTCTGCTCTGGGCTAAACAAATCAAGGGACATCAGCCACTCCTTATGTATCTTGCCCTCACTGTCTTTATAGCACTTCTTTAAGGGCACTGTCTTCATAGCCCTCTTCTCTAATACTTTTATGTCCTTCTTATACTGTGGCACCCAAAACTGCACACACTACTCAAGGTACTACACACCAGCACTCTGCACCGGAGCAGAGCAAAGTGGGACAGTATTTTCCTAATTAGCAATGCTAGTGCCTGGTACACCCCAGGGTACAGTTGTCTCTCCTGGTTGCAAGGGCACACTGTTGGCTCATGTTCAATTTACTGTTGACCAAAACCTCCAGATCCCCTTCTGCAGGGCTGCTCTCCCCTGTAGAAGAAGCTCCTCATCCCTCAATCTGTATGTATAGCCAGGGTTGCTCCTTCCAGAGTACAGAATCCAGCACTTGCTCTTGTTAAACTTCAGGTTTTTGGTGTTTGCCCAGCCCTGTAATTTGTCCAGATCTCTCTGCAAGGACTCTCTACCCTCGACAGGGTCAACAGCTCTTTCCAGTTTAATATCATCTTCAAACTTACTCAGAACACCTTCTAGTCTTCCACCCAAGTCATTTATGAAAATATTTAAGAGAACTGGCCCTAAAATGGAGCCCTAGAAAAGCCGGTGACTGGTCACCAGCCTGATGTAACCCCATTTACTATAGAACTTTGAGCCTGACCCCTCAGCCAATTGTTCACCCATCACAATATGTTTTTATTTATTTGCATTCTGGACACTTTGTGCAGAAGGATACTGAGGGAAACAGTATCAAAAGATTTACTGAAATCCAGAAAGATTACATCAACTGGTTTCCCTTGGTCAAGTAGATGGGTGACCTTGTCATAAAAGGGGATTAATTTTGTTATGCAGGACCTTCCCCTTGTGAACCTGTGTTGGCTATGACCAATGACTGCATTGTCCTTCAAGTATTTTTCAATAATCCTAGAATAATCTCCATAATTTTACTGGTCACTGAAGTGAGACTGACAGGCCTGTAATTACCACGATCTTCTTTCATGCCTTTCTTGAAAACTGGGACAACATTAGTGAGCTTCCAGTCATCTGGGACCTGTCAGATGCACAAGATCATTGAAAAATATTTCAGAGGTCTTGAGATGACATCAGACAGCTCTCTGAATACCCTGGGATGAATCCCATCAGGCCCCATAGACTTAAATGCATCTGGCTGGAGCCACAAATCCCACACAAGTTCGGGGTTGACTGTGAATTTATTTATTTATTTATTCCCACAGTCACAGTCCTCCAACTCAGAGCAGTTGGGATCCAGAGCCCAACTTGTAGTGAAGACTAAGGCAAAGATGGCTTTAAACAACTCTGCTTTGTCTATGTCCTTGTTCATGAGGTGACCATCCTGTACAAAGCTAGGAGTGATATATCTGCCAGCTAACTGTGGTTCACTGTCTTGTCAGAAGCAGTGTTAATTAAAATAACTACAACCAGAACTTAATTCTGTGAACGATGCTCAAAATATCTGATGTCTACAAACTGGGAGAGTAGAAGTTTCCACATTTCCTATAAGCTTTCTGCATTTTATTTTATTTTATTTTATTTTATTTTATTTTATTTTATTTTATTTTATTTTATTTTATTTTATTTTATTTTATTTTATTTTATTTTTTTTGATGGAAGCAGGATGACCCTTTAATCTCTGATTAGAACTCTTAATAGTTCTTAACAATTTCAATGTTTCTATTTGATTGTCTTTTTTTTTTTTTTTGTATCTTCTACCCAGAATCTTTTTAAGTTTTTATTGGATACTAAATGTTAGGTTTGAATCTTGAAATGCTGGGGAAATATATTCTTGAACCTGCTTATAACTCTTTTCGTGAAAAATCTGTTTCAACAAAAGATGTTCCTGAGAATCTTTTCAAACCTAGCAAAATGCAGCGAGGTGGGGGTTGGCCTTTTCTCCCACGTGCCTGGTGACAGGACGAGGGGGAATGGGCTTAAGTTGAGACAGGGGAGTTTTAGGTTAGATGTTAGGAAGAACTTCTTCACTGAAAGGGTTGTGAGGCACTGGAACAGGCTGCCCAGGGAAGTGGTGGAGTCACCATCCCTGGAAGTCTTCAAAAGACGTTTAGATGTAGACCTTAGGGAAATGGTTTAGTGGGGACTGTTAGCGTTAGGTCAGAGGTTGGACTCGATGATCTTGAGGTCTCTTCCAACCTAGAAAATTCTGTGATTCTGTGATTCTGTGAAAATTGTTATTCATATGTTGTGGTTTGTTTTTACATGTATAAGGAATTTCATAGTCTTGTTCCATAATATTTTTTGTATTTTTTTTTTCAACTATTTTTTGCGGGCACCTTGTTCCATCATTGTGTTAAATACTTTTAGTTTTATTTTTGCGTCAGTCATTTTTGTTGATATCATTAATACAATTGAAACTAGTGATCTCCAGACTTTGAAGCTGTCTCTATATCAGCATATTAAATGTGAAAAGATCACTATATTCTCCAGTCCTGACTCCAGACTGTTCATTCAGCCATATTGCTAAAATATCTAGCTATTTTAATCAAGGTAAGTCTGTAAACTATCAACTAGGAATGCATTATTTTTCTGTCTTCTGAACTATGCCAACAAGATGTTTGGGACAGTGCTAATTTGTCTATGTCAAAAGTTTTAACAGTATAAGTGATGAAGGTTCTCAGTGCTTGGAAATGTTCCTTAGCACCCTTTAATTTGGCAATATAGTTTTAGCATGAGATAAAATAAGTCATTAAGACATTAAAGCTGTCTGCAAATGTTACTGGGAAAAACGTATTCTTAAATGCTGTGATTCTTAAATGTTGTCTACCTATGCAGAACTCCTAATAGATAGGAGCTTATAATTTCCTTCAAAAAAGCTTATGGGTCCACATATCATAAAAGTTTGTAAGCTTGTGCATTTTTTTTTTTTTTTTCATTATGTAGAGGTTTTCCAAGCCTCAAATTCCTTCATTTTTGATGAAATATTTCTTAAATATATATACTACTCCTGTTCCGTTTAGAATCAATTACTTGGTTATAGATCTGTATGAAATCTAGTGGCTCTTACAAGATTTGCAAACTTCTTTGTTTTTCCTCCAAAATATCAGAATGCTGTCTTTATTTTTCAGTGTCTGTGTTTGAATTTAAAACCTTATAGAAAGATCTGGTCAAAGATGATAGTTTTATTCTGGGTTTACTTTAGATCTGTGATTCTCAAATTATTTTCTTGCTGATTAGAAATCAGATCTGTTCTGTTTGAAACTGGATTCTATCACAGCATAAGATGTTTAGATTTCATAGCAGTTCACATATTTCTTTCTGCTTTATGGAAAAAAAATACATATATTTATGAGTTGTGAGAACAAATATATATATATTTGTTCATCTAAAATATGTATTGTAGATGAAAACCATATTTTTGTAGAAACTCTCCTAAAGCCCAGATATTAAAAAGAATTAAATCACTTTTTCCAATTGCATCATATAGTATTAATTTTATTTAGAATTTATGCAGTGTTTTTATTCTCTTTTGTCTTTATTTATGATACATATAGAAATCTGTAGAAGTTCTGCTACAAAATTCTTACCTGTTTGAAGACAATTACAGAAGTCCTCAGTAAGACTGGTCTTTTTGTCTTCCAACTTCAGAAAGCTACCTTACAGCTATAAGTTCCTATAATTGTTTGTGACAGTCTGCTTCTCTTCACTCTTGTTGCAAGGGAAGCTGTGAGAAGAACTCTGACTATATATGACTGTACACAGGGGAACATTGATAGTGAAGATAATTGAAGTTAAAAACAAAAAACAAAACAAAACAAACAAACAAACAAACAAAAAAAACCACACATATATTTTGCTATAGCAGTTCCTTTCTAGAGTAGTTCATAACTTTATAAGTTACTAAATGGGTTATTCAGATACAACAAGCATCTGAATAATTTTTATTTTCTTATTTTTAAATTAGGGTATTACATGCAACCAATAAAGTTCAATTCTACATTTCTTTCAGAAGATAAGACTAAGCTAATATACAAAAAACGACTAACTAACTAAATAAATTGTAGAGGTAGAGCTGAGCATAATTTTCTGTCCAAAAGGCAAAGAAGAAAAAAGCTGGTGTTCTAAATGTGCTATTTTAAAACAATTATAATTTAATTTCTAACTCCAAAGTCACCTTTCTTAATTCTAAGTTTCACAAAACCATTTTGTTGTTCATCATTTTATTATTATTTCTCACTTATGTTTTGCAGTAAAATGTCATGGCCAATATCTTAAATTCAGAACAGATACAAATAAAGTTTCTCACATCAACATATATTACATTTAAATATATAGTTAATATAAGTAGTACTCAATAAGAGGGTAACGTGTTTCAGTTTCACACTGTGCTCGTTACTGAAAGATACTTCAAAAGACGGATTGAAAGACTGTTGGACCAGATAATCTTGGAGGTCTTTTCCAAACTTAATGATTCTATGAGTCTATACTTGATAATGATAGAAGAGGTAGTGCACATATTCTGACCTGCTAACTTTAACTCCATGATTTGAATATCCTTGGAGGATATCAAGGAATCAAGACTCACATGAATACCACGAAGTCTCTCCAAACAGAGTACCTTAGTAAAATCTTTTAGAGTCAGTAACTACAACATGGATACATTCAAAATTATAAGTAATTTTTAACTTCTTTTATAACAACTTGTAGAAAAAATTAGTTCCAGAGTAAAGTTAAAGATTAGCGTATGTGCTTAACACATGATAAAGTAGGTAGTGAAGTCAAAGACTTTTGCATTTCCCTTTGTTTCAATTGATTTCTCATATATATTTTTAATGAAATAGTACCACAGTCAGATGCAGATAATAATTATTCTTATCTGGTATTCAGAAATCACATGAAGGTGATTGTCTTTTGCTTTCGGTTACAGTTGCAGATCACGTGTGATCTTCATTGTCCATAAATTTACACATATTTGCTGTTGATGTTTGATTTTTGCTGATCAGAAGAACATTGATATGATTTCAATATCTTGTTGAGGGTCAGTATAATCCACCCTTTTGTGTAGGCTATTGTCCTGGTTTTAGTTAGGATGGAGTTAATTTTCTTCCTAGTAGCTGGTAGAATGCTATGTTTTGGCTTCGGATGAGAAGAGTTCTGATAACATGCTGATGTTTTAATTGTTGCAGAGCAGTGCTTACACCAAGCCAAGGACATTTTAGCTTCTCACTCCGTCCTGCCAACAGGCAAGCTGGGGGTACAGCAAGAGCTGGGAGGGGACGGACCCAGGACAGCTGACCCAAACTGGCCAAAGGGGTATTCCATATCATCTGATGTCACGCTAAACAATATATAAGGGTGGCTAGCCGGGGGGAAGAGGGACGGACTGTTCGGGGTTAGTCTGGGCATAGGTCAGTGGGTGGTGAGCAATTGCATTGTGCATCACTTGTTCTGTACATATTGGTAATACTATTATTATTATTGTTAACGTTGTTATTATTATTGTTATTGTTATTTTCCTGTCTTAATAAACTGTTTTTATCTCAACTCACAGGTTTTCCCATTTTCTCTCCCACTTTCCCAGTCTCTCTCCCCCATCCCAGAAAGGGAGGGGGGAGGGTGAGCGAATGGCTGTGTGGTGCTTAGCTACCGGCTGGGTTAAACCACAACAGCTACAGAGTCAGTTTGTGCAGTGATAGTGACGATACTTCCTTCTATCTTATCCCTTTATATCACCTAGATGCTGAAAATATTTGGTCTGGAACTCATGCATTAAATTTGGCCCTTCAAATTTGATGGATTCGGAAGAGTAAAACTCCAAAGGGACTTACTGTGCACAGTAAGTGATAAATATCTTGCAAAAGAGGAGAAATGTGTCAAATTTGGAGCAGACGTGAATTGTAGCACAATTGTTTCCATAAAACCAAGTCCTCTCGAGTGCATATTCCTCTATTATTTTGTTGTGAATGCAACACTATCCACTTCTAATCTGAAATGAATGTTATGTTTCAGTTTTATTGCTATTTTCACCCACCAATATGGAAAAAAAATGAAATATCCTTAGGGTCAAGAAATTAGAAAAGTATATCCATATCGCAACTCATATCCTATATCCGTACTAAAACCTAGATGGATGATCAAAACAAATGTAGTTGTTTTCAGCATAGTTATAATCTATTTGTAATTGGTTGGTAACTGTTAAAGTATTACTGTAAAATTGCAGCTTATGACTTGTCCTGAACCAGGTCGTGAATCTACTCCATTAATTTACTTGACTTCTGAACCCTATACTTCTGCCATAATTGAGATTTTTACTTCAATTTGTTAGATTAAAGATGTCTAAAATGTGCTAAGTACACTGATTTCATGCTCCTCAGTTGCATTATAAAGTTCCTCTTTCCCAAGTGGATTACACTAGG
Source organism: Aythya ferina (assembly GCF_964211825.1). Taxonomy (NCBI): domain Eukaryota; kingdom Metazoa; phylum Chordata; class Aves; order Anseriformes; family Anatidae; genus Aythya; species Aythya ferina. The sequence continues at coordinate 198,543,773 of NC_140296.1, read as the reverse complement.
CAAGAAAATATGGAAGAACAAGAAACAGATTTTGTTTCACACTCCTGTCAGTGAGAAAAAGAGTTAATAATAATTAATTATTGTGAGATTCTATAACATTATTTAGGAATAATAAAGAGATTTGGTCTCTTAACTAAAATTTTCTTGTGTGGTATATAGGCAGAATATTGAGGATATGGTCCATTATATTGACTGAAAAATGTGAAAAGGTAGACTCACACAGAATTTAGCTAATTATGTAACATAGCTTCCATTACCAACATATGTGATGATCACCAAGAAGATGTTGCACTCGGCGTTCAGGTGATTTGGAAAAATAATATTCCCCTTTTTTATGCAGGGATATGAACTGGCATCTTATGAATGCTATCTCTTTTCCCTTTGTTTTAGCCATTTTCAGATGGGGAAATAAAAATATGCAGAAAATATGTGCTCAATTGTTAAAATAGAGTCTCAGTCCCCTGCATAAAGCATCCTATCATATCTCCAAGCACACATGTAAACAGACAAACACAAGTCATAACCAACGCTTTTATCCATATAGTAAATATAAGCTGGTAATGACTTATTATTGTTTTGAATAAGGACTCACCAACCTTACAAGACAGAAAAAGAACAACTCCATTCCCTCTTCTTTCTAAAGATTCAGTAAACATTTTGTTACTCTGATTTTTCTTTCTCTGAGAAATAAAAGCCTTTTAAAGATACTCTCTAAGATCATTCTTTCTTTTTTGTTACACGCATTTGCCCTGTTGCCAACATCATTTTGTTAATTGCCTTTATCAAACTGTTTAAGATTTCTTTTCTAAACTGATGCACAGAATAAGAGAACTTCCCACAGAAAAGTTAGGGAAAAGTCAACGGTAATGAATTTAAATTTCCTAAGGTTAACTTGAATATTCCAGGGTGAAATTCTAATAAAAGTATACTTTTATTGTCTTTTATTGTTATTAATTTTAAGTTATTATCGATTTATTTAATTTTATTGTTTTAGTCATGTTACTTAGTACAATGTCTCACTTTAGCAGCTGTTGTTTACACCTGAACTTATTGTAAAAGTCTAAGATATCATCAGATTTTTTTCCCCATTATTTTCTTGATTTTTTTTTCTTCTGACAAATGAAGACTTCTTAAATTAACTCAGCTGGTGCACATTTGACCCCAATTTTTGAATGCATTCCTGGGTCAAGTACTTTTGTATGTGAGAAGAGGGTCTTTCTTCCCACCCTAAGGCAATCAGAGTATTCATGCACTTAACTTATAATCAACACATTTTTAACAATAAATGATTTTTTGACAGGTTTAATCTAAACAAACAAATATAATACCTAAAGCAATAAAGACAATTACAGTTTATTTTCTGTCCTCTGCTTCCCTGTATTAAAGTACAAGACCAAATGATAAATACAAGTAAAAATCTGTTACTTTATGATAGCTGGTATGTGGGTGTTTCAGCAAATTTAAATTAAAAGTTATTTTGGTCTGAAAAATCCAACAAATCTTACCCTATTTTTTAATTTATTTTTGATGTTAAAAATGTATTTTAATGTATTTTTTTATACGTGTACGTGACTCTCTCTCTCTCTCTCTCCCACCCTTTGTCTTACCAGTTCTTTCCATTGCTGAGAGTTTTGCTTCCACAACCTAAGCGCCAACATATGGTTGCATTCTGTAACATGAACTCCTAGCTAAATCTATGAAGTTTTTTTCTTTAGTTTCCACCTTTGGGACATCAGTAGGTGGTAATCTTAGCAACCTGGATGTGATATCACCATTGTGGCATTTCCATTGACACAGCTCTGCTACAGAGACCCCCCTGTCCCCAGTATAATTCCTGAGAAATTAGCCTCTCATTACAAAACATTAAATCCCTTGTCACTCAACCCTGTAGCTTGATGGAAGTGTTGGACATGCAGTGGGGGTAAAAAGCCCTCTGAAAGATTAAACTTGGCACTTCCCTGTTTGGTGATATGGTCTCTGGATGGGTGGTCCCTCTGGATCTCCTTTCAATAGACAGGTAGACAACAGCTATAGAGATGATTAGAAAGCCTTAATTTAGAAACCCCCAAATTTTATGAGTTTTAAAATGCCAACTGTATTATTTTTATACATCGTTATATTGGCAATGGAAAGGATTCTTTGATGAGAGAGTAATTTCTTAGTTATTATTATAAAATATCTTACAAAAGCTTCCCTATTGGGTGGTTTGTCTTTTCCTAATTTAACTTTCTAGAGAATGTTCAAGTTGCCTATTCTTTCCTCCTTGTGGTGATTTAGCTTTTGTGAAATCTAAACAATGTGTTTAATATTTCTTATTTGCCAAGAGAGACTTTTGGGCCAAGGCTGAAAGAAAGCAACGCTTTTTGTTAACGTCTCCTGTGAAAGCAATATATCCAGGACAATTCTCCCGGGAAAAGGAAGCCAAAGAAATTTTTTCAGCTGTAGACTGACCGAAGAGCTCAGCAATGTGACAAATGGGTTACCTTATCTGTGTGCTGAATAATGTCAAATTGTATATAGCAGCTTTGATATTCATGCAAATTGTTATCACATTTAGGTAAAGAAGAAAATTCCTTTAGGAATGTAAATGCTAAAATGTTCCTACTTCTTACAAAACACTAGTGGCTAGGGTTCAATACTAAGAAACATGCATAGTGAGTATGTTTATATAAACTCATTATGGAATTAAAATTTTGAGAAAAATTTAAGTCATTTTAATGTTTTTGTCTATGTTAAAAAACAACAGAAAATCAGATAAAAATAGTTAGTGCTCATTAACACAGTAGTTAACAGAAAGGTGAGATGACAAGCATGATATTTTGTTTATTGTATCAGCAGGAGACGATCATTTAGAACAACAGTTTTGATCACTGCTTATGGATTTTCTAGAAAAACAAATTAATGTCAGTGCTCTCATAATTCAAAACCATTCATTAAGCAAGTAAATAACAATTAAAAGTGTTATCACTGTTTTTTCATTTGAAATCTGATTGTAAATTTTTATGGGAGTTTCACAAATTTGCCATACCATTTTAATATCTGTTTTTACAGGCATATTTTATTTAAACTACGTGTTAAATGTGCAACAAACCATTACAGAAAATGGAAAGCAATAAGAATCCCAGTTTAAGTCAAATAATTAGAGGATTCAATATCTAAATGACCATGAGGCAGGGGAAATTTAGGCTTGACATCAGGAGGGGGTTCTTCACAGAGAGGGTGGTTGCACACTGGAACAGGCTCCCCAGGGAAGTGGTCACTGCACCGAGCCTGTCTGAATTTAAGAAGAGATTGGACTGTGCACTTAGTCACATGGTCTGAACTTTTGGGTAGACCTGTGCGGTGTCAAGAGTTGGACTTGATGATCCTTAAGGGTCCCTTCCAACTCAGGATATTCTATGATTCTATGATTCTATGTTATGGCTGGATTCATTTTTACTATCGTATTAGTAATTAGATGCATCATTATTAAGAATAAAAAAGATCTGTGTATTCACTTCAAAGGGAATAAAATAACCTGCAGAGCTACCTTCACTATAGCTTGTTTATACTTCTTTCTGGAGTTGAAGGGCACTGTTCATCTTCTTATTTAGCACTTTAGCACTTGCAGGGCAAGCAGGCCATCAGGCCCAGTCAGCATGGGTTTATGAAAGGCAGGTCCTGCTTGACGAACCTGATCTCCTTCTATGACAAAGTGACGCGCTGGGTGGATGAGGGAAAGGCTGTGGATGTGGTCTACCTTGACTTCAGCAAGGCTTTTGACACCGTCTCCCACAGCATTCTCCTCAAGAAACTGGCTGCTCTTGGCTTGGACTGGCGCACGCCTCGTTGGGTTAGAAACTGGCTGGATAGCCTGGCCCAAAGAGTCGTGGTAAATGGAGTCAAGTCCAGTTGGAGGCCAGTCACTAGTGGTGTAGTGGCGTCCCCCAGGGCTCGGTGCTGGGGCCGGTCCTCTTTAATATCTTCATCGATGATCTGGACGAGGGCATCGAGTGCACCCTCAGTAAGTTTGCAGATGACACCAAGTTAGGTGCGTGTGTCGATCTGCTTGAGGGTAGGAAAGCTCTGCAGGAGGATCTGGATAGGCTGGACCGATGGGCTGAGGTCAACTGCATGAAGTTCAACAAGGCCAAGTGCCAGGTCCTGCACCTGGGACGCAATAACCCCAAGCAGAGCTACAGGCTGTGAGATGAGTGGTTGGAGAGCTGCCTGGCAGAGAAGGACCTGGGAGTGATGGTGGGTAGTCAGCTGAATATGAGCCAGCAGTGTGCTCAGGTGGCCAAGAAGGCCAACGGCATCCTGGCTTGTATCAGAAACAGTGTGGCCAGCAGGGCCAGGGAGGTGATCGTCCCCCTGTACTCAGCTCTGGTGAGGCCGCACCTCGAGTACTGTGTTCAGTTTTGGGCCCCTCACTACAAGAAGGACATCGAGGTGCTTGAGCGGGTCCAGAGAAGGGCGACGAAGCTGGTGAGGGGTCTGGAGAACAAGTCCTACGAGGAGCGGCTGAGGGAGCTGGGCTTGTTCAGCCTGGAGAAGAGGAGGCTCAGGGGCGACCTTATCGCTCTCTACAGGTACCTCAAGGGAGGCTGTAGCGAGGTGGGGGTTGGTCTGTTCTCCCACGTGCCTGGTGACAGGACGAGGGGGAATGGGCTTAAGTTGAGCCAGGGGAGTTTTAGGTTAGATGTTAGGAAGAACTTCTTTACTGAAAGGGTTGTGAGGCATTGGAACAGGCTGCCCAGGGAAGTAGTGGAGTCACCATCCCTGGAAGTCTTCAAAAGACGTTTAGATGTAGAGCTTAGGGATATGGTTTACTGGGGACGGTTAGCGTCAGGTCAGAGGTTGGACTCGATGATCTTGAGGTCTCTTCCAACCTAGAAATTCTGTGATTCTGTGATTCTGTTATTAATTGTTTAAATTAGAAGGTTATATAGCCCAAGGTAAAAAACAAGCAACAATAACAAAAAAAAAAAAAAAAAAAAAAAAAAAAGGAAGAAAAAGAAGAAAGAAAATAAAAGAGAAAATAAAAGCGATTGTATTTCTGGATTATGCTGCCCATTGGCCAGTCTGTTTTGAAACAGTGCTTAGAAGATATTCATTCCCTAGAGGTATCATGATCATTTTTCAAGTACAACCACTGTTCATTCTCTCTGGAGATGCTTTGGCCTATCAGTAAGGAAGGTATCTCTTCAAAGTATGTATTAGTGAAATTCTTCTCCTGGCTTTTCACCTACTAATTGCAAGCAGGGAGCGAGTTCTCCTTTTTCAAAGAAAGCCACAATTTTAAAATCTTCCCTCAGTTTAACTGCGGTTGTAGGGCCATATACTGCATAAATTGTGATCATGATATTGTAAAGCTTTCATCTTAGTTTGAAACTGCATCTGTCTGCTGCAACATCTTTTAAATCTTGATTCATAAAGGATTTAGACCTGGTTTTAATTATTGTCTAATGTACTTGGCAAAGGTTAATATTTTGCATGGGGAAAAAGATCAACCTCTAATTCCTAGATTAAAGGAATGGAGTCCAGAATTTTGCTTAACTGTGCCTTCCGATGCTAGAGAATTTTTGAGATGTAGAGATTTACTGTTTGTTTGAGAAATGTGGAAGGCTTTTAATGGCTTGTTCAGTTTATAAACAGAACATTTAACAAAATAAAATCAACAAAAATATTTTCACATGTAATTGTTCACTTTTTTTATTTATAACAAAAGATAAATATATTTTTTTTCTGCTCCACATTTCAAGTTCATTAAGCATTAATCAATCCTAAAGTTAAGGGAATTACACTAGCATTACATTCAGCCACATTTGTCTGATACACTGATCAGACGCAAATGTACAAGTCAAAGTTTTCAAATTGTTTTATTCCAACTGCTGCCAATCGCATGATCCATCTGATTAAATCTTACTGTCATATAAGTCTTAGTGTGATGTCATATTTTAGGACATGACCAACATCACAAATGAAATATTTTTTAATTTTCACTTTCAGTGTGTCTTGAAGACCGTGGTTTTTTTTCTCTTTTTTTTTTTTTCTTTTGACATATGTCTATAAGCAAACAACAATATATGACCTGTATTTTAAAATATTAATATTTTAAAGATGTAACAAAACAAAGAAATATACACAAAAGTTTCTAAAACAGAGTTTTGATATCCTTGTAAATTCTTTCTTTTTTAGGCTAACCAATATTCTAACCATGAGTTTTAAACAAACAATTTAAAAAACAAACCAAACCAAAACAAAAAACATTATCCACATAAACTCTAAAAAAAGTCTGTACATTTTGCACAGCAAAATATACTGAAAAATCTTTTCTTCTGTAAAGATGATCTGTCCTAATTTGAATAGAAGAATTTTGAGAGTTCAGTGTAATCAGATTGGATATTTTATTAAATGTTTTCTATTTAAAAAATGAATTGCTATAATGTGGATTGGATAGAAGAACTACTTTACACCCTATTCAGTGCATAATATCATGTCTGTATTCCCTATCTTCAAACTGATCCATGAAATCAATGTTATAAATCACAGATTATATACTATTTTAATTTTAGATTATTACAGCAGGAATTACAGAATTGTAGAAACATTTAGGTTGGAAAAGACCTAAGACCTTGGAAAAGATCATCTAGTCCAACCATTAAACTAACACTGCCAAGTTCACCATTAAACCATGTCCCTAAGCAAAATATCTGCATGTCTTTTGAATACCTCCAGGGATGGTGACTCAACCACGTCCCTGGGCAGCCTGTTCCAATGTTTCATAACCCTTTCAGTGAAGAGTGTTTTCCTAATATCCAACCTAAACCTCCCCTGGTGCAACTTAAAGCCATATCCTCTTGTTCAATTGCTTGTTTCCTGGGAGAAGAGACTGACCCCCACCTCACAACAACCTCTTTTAGGGGTTGTAGAGGGCAATAAGGTCTAGCTTGAACCTCCCCTTCTCCAGACTAAACAACCCTAGTTTCCTCAGCTGCTCTTCACAGGACTTTCTATCCTGTGAAGGACAGAATACCCCCAGGTCCCTTTCTGCAAGGTAGCTTCCCAGCCACTCTTTCCCCAGCCTGTAGCGCTGCATGGGATTGTTGTGCTCCAAGTTCAGGACCCAGCCCTTAGCCTTGTTGAACCTCATACAGATGGCCTCAGCCCATCAGTGCAGCCTATCCAGATCCTTTTGCAGAGCCTTCTTACCCTCGATCAGATCAACACTCACACCTAATTTAGTGTCATCTGCAAAGTTACTGAGGGTGCAATCAATCCCCTCATCCAGATCGTTGATAAAGATGTATTTGTGAGGCATTGGTTAAAGAGCTATATATACACAAATATTAGTTTCTTGTGAACATTGAAAAAGCTCTTCAGTTCAACAAGCATCTAAGTTTTTCAGTCTTCTCCGAATCTTCAGAACATACAAAATAAAGTTATGCACTCTGGAAATTAGCTAGTCTTTGTGGTGTTGAACATGGGGCTGATAAATGTGTAAGTTTCATACCTTTTAATTAATTAATTAATTAATTAATTAATTTCTAATTGTATTTAATATTTTACTTTATTTTTTGTTCTAAGACATCCATGATGATAAATTCATATACACAAGTGATTTCACTCCTTCAGCTTTTGATTTTCTCTGGGCCTTCTTGTGTGATACCATGCAGAACACACCTATAATATATATATTATATATATATATGTATATATATATTTTGCTTAGTATGTGGCATGCGTTTTTTATGCTTTCACAGAAGATGTCTTTGGCTGGTTGACTGTTTATTTGAAAACTGTTTTAACTACTGCTGTATTAATAAACAGCGCTACTTACAGATCATGACAATATGTTTTGCAATTTCATTCCCCATTTTTGCATTATTCAGACATGTAATGAAAACAGTATATGGGGCTAGCTTTTAAACATTTATTTTTAACTACTGTTTATGTCTCCAAATTCATTCCAAGATGTGCCTAGAAAGTCAATGAATATGGATGAGATTGACCCATGTTCCTGTATTTTCACATAATTTCTGCAGAAGACAGTTGTCTGTGCTAGACTCTGTGGGAGAACTGTATCATGTGCTAACTTTGAAAGAGGGTTAAAGAGATGATATAATAGTTTTTCTTAACTCTGGTTCAGTGATTCTTTATGATGTGATTATGAGGTGAGCAGCCAAAAGATGAATAAAAAAAAAAAAAGATGAGCTTCCATATCCAAGGAATAGCTGTTGTTCATATAGCTGTTTCATAGAATAAAGAAAGAAGAATCAATTCACTTCATATATACATGTCAATTCAAGGGAAGGCAATGAGCCTTTTCATAACCACTGAACAAATTTGTAGGATTCCATAATCTTTGTCTGTTCTAGATGTGATTTTTGCTCAAACATACATTTATACATGTACTATAGCAAACCAGCATGCCACAGCAAGAAGATTCTTTCTGGCAGAAACATGCCTGTTTCACTGTGTTAATCGAAGAAGAGTTTTGTACCTCATGAGTCATTAAAACACTTTTTATTTATTTTTATTTATTTATTATTTTCTCCATGCTATATGCTTATAAACAATTGAAGACTGGGATATAGGGGCCTAATTAGAACAAAAACAAACCCCAGAGAATTAGGAGCATAGTTTCATTGGCTTTCACTGTGACTTTAGAACTTCAGTTCCAAGACACTTTTGAAGATTCCTCTCTGTACTCCTTAAATGTTGAAACATTTTCCATAAAGTATCATTCATTAGTCCAGGTTCCCCTAAGGTTAGGTCCTGCCATTCTAAATGCATTCTGCTAATGCAAAGAAAAATGATCATTCCAATTGTGTGGTCTTCTGTAATCTCTGCTGTGAGGCCAATAAACCTGAAATAAGCGGTTTGCAAAAATGTACTGTAAAACACTTCCCAAAGTCACGGGTGCCAGCTAAAAAGCCATTTTTTAGCCTTTCACTGATAAAGGAAAGCACTTAAAGAATGAAAAGTTTAGTTTGCTGGTTTTGTGCTAACTAAAGCTTGGCTCTAATGACAAATATTTTAAAATTGGCCTGAGCAATAGAAAAATATTTGACAATTGAAGTTCCATAATAGAGCTATGTCAGGGACGAACCAATTTTGTCTATTGTGCAACAGAAAACTCATATGGAAATAACTAAGCAAGAAACTAACAATAAACAAAACACGCACATACTATCTGTATTTTTTCAATGTACTGTAGAAGTAGAACCACCCCACAATTACCGTAGGTTTGCATAACTCCTAAAAAGTGTATCCTAGTGTTTAGATATAATAAAGTGTGCTTGTGTGATGATGGCTTGCAATATGGTCTAATTACAGCTGGCATAAACAAAACGGTGGTTAATCCGCACAAAATGTCCAACAGTTTATGGGCTTTGGCTTCAGTTCTACATTCTGAATGTGTAGGAACTTTCAACAAAGTTCAATCCTGCTGCAATTCCCTACCCCAGTATATACAGTGACCTACATTCTGTAGTAAAATAGGTTCTGCCAGAGGACCCCGCATTTGGAGCATGTCCTGCCTTTTATGGGCAGATAAGCAAAACATTTTATATATTTTATGAGGAGAAAGAGAAGCAGAAAGATTCTGCTTTGTGTTTGCTTCTTTCTGATTCCCCATGTTACGAATGACAAATTAGCACTTCAAAGTAGTCACTAATGTCCATGTATATACTAACTTTGTGAACAGGTATAGGACTATTAATATAGGTGAAGTCTTCCTTAGCCACAACTAAAATAAGTAAGGGTTCACAAGAGAAAAGTTGCATTTGAACTATTTTTCCTTCCTCTTGAGACTTATATAATTTCCTTTTTGTGATTTTTGTAGTTTATTTTTTGTTCCTTTTTATTATTCATCTAAAATTGGCCAGATGTACAACAGAAAAGCTGGTAAAAGACAAAAATAAATAAATAAATAAAAAGCCTTCTGAATGCTATAACAGCGTATCAATTGATTTTACTGTGCAGTACTTCATATTGTTCTAAATTAGTAAAATCTAATGCTAAAACAGTGCATTTTTATTCAAGAAATGATACTGAAAATAGGGTTTATTTTAGAAGACATTCCATCTCCTCTTATTTTTGATCAGTTCAATCACCAGTAGCTTATTTCTGTTAATAGCAAGTATTTGAGAAAACCAAGTGGTAATAACTAACAAATGTAGATTTTTTTTTCCAATTCTACCTACCAAAGTAGTTAGAATTCATTCAAGCCATATATTGTTACATGCATTCTAAGTAAGATAATCCATCTTGTTGCTATGTTAGCTGAAAAGAATATGTTCAGAAGATAAAGGACATTATAATTTTGATGATAGGCAGCTGGTAATATTTTCTAGTAATACAAGGGTGAATATTCCCAAAATCGTCATTTGGGGAGACAAATGGAAATTTAAGAAAAAAGAAAAAGTAAAGGAATGGAATAGCTTTTTTCTTTTCTCTCTCTCTCTCTTTTTTTTTTTTTTTTTCTTTTTTCTTTCCGTGTATCAATTCAGTTCATTCTGTCTTCATATCACATCTTTTATGTGACTTCTCCTCTGATTATATCAGTATACTTATACCAGTATATTTAACTGATTCTTTGATTTCTTTGAAATTCATTGCAGTTACTACTGAGGTCTATTTTTATGTATTATAACACCAACAGCTGCAAGTTCATATGTAAAAATATTTCTTTTAGATATATTCTTTTACAATTTTCTAACCATGGTATGATTTTTGTTATTATTGGATCTTGTTTTTGGATTCATAACTATTCGATTGACTAGCCAGAAGACATAGATGTTGTGCTACTTAACTGCAAGAGAAATTTTAGGTTAAAAAAAATAATAATAATAATAATCCCAGCAAACATAGAGATCCCCTCAGCAAAACAAAGTGATAATGATAATGATAATGATAATATATATATATATATATATATATATTTGTCCAAATGGACCATTTTATAGCCCAAATAATAACACAGATGGTTATCAGGTGCTTGTAGAAGAAACTATTATGTACATGAAGGTTATGAAAACATTGGTCTTAAAGAGGAGAGAGAGAAATTTCTTACAGAAGTTACATATTTTAGAGACTGTGAGATTGGTGGGGGTAATGTAATTTATCCAGAAATTATGCGTATTGTAGACTGTAAAAGATAGCAGACTGGGGCCACTGAGAAAGAAAATGATCATAGACAGCTGAAATAAAGGGTTGTTGCAAATGTCAAAAAGGTAATAAAATCATTGCAAAATAGATATGATGGATTTTTGGATTATTTTTATGTAATCAAGCATTAGCCATTGAAATGGTATTTTAGGATGAATAGTAGATTCCTTGAAACAATATTAAATAATGAAAAAGGAATAATATCTGATTTTAGTGCAGTGCTTTTTAGTCCTTTTATGCTAATTTAAAGGAATTATCTAGGATGAGAATAAACTCCCTTAGGACCTAAATGCAAGCTGAGGCTTCTTTGCAAACTTGCTGATCAGATCCTGAGTAGGAAAATAGGTTGTAATCCTATAATTATACACGAACACAGCTTCTTCTTGCATGCTGTGGGAGTCCCAACTTATTTTAGCAATTTAAAATTTATCTTTTTGTAACACCTTGGGACTTTCTTATGGTCAGTAATGGAGCCAAAAAAAAACCACCAAATCTCCTAGTCCCCATTTTGCTCTATTCTCATTAGTGTTCATGATTCATACTGGCCAGAGTTTACAGCAGAGAGAAACTGAGACAGCGTACCATTAATGAAAATAATTAACTTTTTATTTTTCTTCATCACGCACATCTTTTAAATTCATGAAGTGATGCTTTCCACCACATGTAACCTCTTCAGCTTTCATGACCTCTCTACAACTTTGAACAGAAAGCATTGCTTAATTCATTTAAAGAGTGTGAGAGGGAAATGGAAAAAGGACAACTACTGTAAACATAACTCAAAAATTCATGACAAACAAGGTAGTTTTATGATTCTGTGGTTTCAGTACGTGATGTTCTGTCTGGCAAAAAACCTTGTCAAAAGAAAGTTGTTATCACATCACTTGTGGAAATATCTTTCACTCTATCAGTCTTCATTTTTTTTTCCCGTTTTAAAAGATTTTATGAATTATATTTATAGTCTGACCTACCCAAAGGCAGATATCAGTCTACCAGGAAAAGAAAACAAACAAACAAACAAACAAACAAACAAAAAAACACCTGCCACAAGTAATGGGAATGCTGTCCCTGAAACTTTTGTTGGCTTCAAGTTTAGGTCTCACAGAGTTAACAGAAGTTTGTATGTAGACTGACTATGATGGACACTAAAGTTGAGCACAGTTTAGATATATCAGAAGTATTGCCTTTACACACCTGTCTGGAGAAACACCCTAATCAAGAAGGTGACTTTCCCAGGTTGGGACTTTTCTACCACTCTGGATGCACCAAGAACTTTAATTTTGCCAGCTGAGGGAAATCTGATTGCATGCTTTTGCTACTGGTTGAAATGTTAAAAATAGTAGGTTTTCTCTTGTTTGTATTGCAGAAGTATAATGACAAATTATTTGACAAGACTGCTGACCTAGATGATCAATTTCTGATGTAAGACAAGCGATTGCAGAGAGGTTTTGAGTGACAGAGATAGGATTTATTCTTTGCAACTCCCTTAACTGTTAACAAAATTGGTTTGATGATAGAGGAAAGCTTGTCTCCACTTCACTACTGCCCATTGTGGTGTTTGCTCCCAGTTGTTTCAAAGTGAGAAAACAGCATTTTACATACTGTCTTTATCGACTTCATATGCTCAATCGTGATTATTTTCGATAACTATAGTAGTAGGTGATTAAATTCTGTGGGTCTGAATCGTGGTTTGTAATGCTGTTATTTTCTGAGTTAATACTGATCTAGTAGTTTATATTGATGATTGACATGAGATGCTAACTATATTATATATATATTATAACTATATAACTATTATTTTCCATATTCCCATGAATGGAGTGGTATTCACTCTATCTTTACAGTGTTTTGAGATCTATAATCTGTATTGTATAGATTGGGCCACATTTGAAATCTCTGTAGATTTGGAATTCAACAGGAGTCTTGGGAAACAAAATAAAATAAAATCAACTTTGTAACCAACCAACCACACGCTTAGAATTTTAAGGGGAAAATAATGAGCAGCTGCATTAAGACCTTTTCCTTGCAAATCTGACTTTTAACAGCATGACAAACAAATCTAGTTAAAATGTCTGTTCTCATTTTATTGTATAAATGTTCTGTTAAAAGAGTTGTTGGTACAGAGTAGGGAGAGCAGTTCCCTTTGGTCTCAAGTGCTGCCCTCTGTGTCAAGGGAGCCCCCTGAAAGGAGAAGGAATTTGCTTATCTTCCAAGATCAACCAAGATCAGCATAAAAAACACCTTGTGCCCTCCAGGAATGTCCTGCATGTGTTGCCAGAACTGGAAGACAAAAGGCAAGTGAAGGTGCAAGCCAGCAAACTGGGAGCTTGCAGATGAAGGGCAGAATCAAGAGAGCCTTGGGCTAACAGGGTATTTGTGCATGCAGGAGGGAAGAGCTGCCCAGCTGAGATTTAGCAGTGATAGGAGAAAAGGAATTTCTCTGTGTTCCAAAGGGAGGACTGGGACTTGATGGATTTTAGCCAACCCACAAACCATTGAGTATGGCTGGACTGCAAAGAGCAAAGGAAAAGTCACATGTTGCCAAGACTCAACAATAACTTCCTTTTTAGGACTTTTGTTTTATCTGGCTCATCCTGCACAGCTGTTTTCTCCCTAATTACTTAGTTCTTCACTCCTGTGTAATGCATTATAAGTGAGTTAAGTCTAGATGTTTGAGGGCATGTCTTTGTACTTCTTCTTCAAGGAAAGTGAGAGCAATTCTACTTTTCAATTTGGAGTCCCATCACACAATAATATGGTATTTTTCAATGAAATGTATTTACTAATGCTTTTGCTTCTTCTGTTTCTTTAGATTTGTTAATACATGTTGGTCTTAATAACTACCTTTGATACAGCTACATATATAAAGGCTATTTTTTAATTATTTTTTATTTTTATTATTTTTATTTTATTTTTCAATATTATTTATTTTTCCTCTTACCTGCAGTGCAACATCTCAGTGAGCAATTGTATCCAGACTAAGTAATTATTTTAATATCATTCTATTTCAACATAAAACATATTACAGATATATTTTATGTGAATTTCATTACTTAATTATATGTGCTACTTTTGATAAAATATACATTTTGCTCAATAAATTGAATAGGATTCAGGTGAGGAATCAGACTACTTTATTTGGACAATTTCCAAAATCTAAAAATTGTTATACATAGGTGTTCAAGATGCTGTTGTTTGCTACTGTGAATGAATGAAGAAGATTGTATTCTTCCCTGCATGTAGGCATAATAGTGAATGATCCATACACAGTCATTCCTACAAAAGAGGCAAATTAAATCCTTCCTTGATATATCATTAGAAGCATAGACTCCTTTGTAGTGCAGACATTAACGAGGGTAAATAATCTTTTTTTCTACCAATGGTAGCAAAACTAATTCATTTACAGAAGTAAAGCAAAACTTCGGAATTCAGAAGCAGCAGTATTCATCTCAATATTATTAGAAAGGAGAGTAGTCACAAAACTGATAACTTCTGTTAGCATGGAGGACTTGTACTTGCATAAATTATCCTATTGGTTTCATTGTACAGGAGGGGATATGCATGATCAAAGCCAGGGATCATTAACTTGCTCTGAGTTGTTTATGTTCTTTGAAACAGGATGCTGTGTTTCAGAAAGATTTTTGTGGCAATAAGAAAAGTAATTTCTAAAAGTGTATAATACAGGGTAGAAAGAGAAGTTATCTTTCTTAATTTACCATTTAATCCTTTTAATCTCTGAAAACACTAGAAAGATAGCACAGTTAAGCCTTGCATGTTGATGTCTAGAACAGAAAATCTCAGTTAAATTTAAGTTACGAAGCTCAAATTTAAAAAATAAATCTACCTGTGGATGACAGTTTAAAGGAATCCAATTTTTCTAGACTTCAGAAGTCATCAGCAATATTTTAACAAACCTAGAGTTCATGGTGACATGCAGTGCAGCTATAGATTAACCCGTCAGACTTTAGGACTGAAAGATTTATTCATTTTTCTACTGACCCAGGAAGAGAACACACATACTATGCATGTTGTGCACAACAGTTCTAACCTCAAATGTATCATATTCTCCATGTATTTTTATGGTGCATTTTTCCCCCAATACCTATCTGAATAACCACACTAACATTCTCTAAATACAGGTGGATTTAATTTCATTGATGGAAGGTGCGTTAGGTTAAATCTATAAACTAATATGTACTGTATCTATGTACTGTATCTATGTATGTATGCAGCATGTACTGAACAAATCTCATTGTGTCTCTTGGTATGTACCTAGGTTCTTAGCAATGAAAGTTTGTAGGTCTTGAGTCTTTCCTGGTTTGCAATTGGTATAACTCCAACAGATTCAGCTTAGAGCAGAACCTGATTTTTGTATTTTAAATCAGTTGTAAATTTATTTCTCCATTTCTTCAAAGCATCTGTTACTTTCAAGTACTTTTTCTTGGTGACTCCAACAACAAATGAGCTCTGGAAAGCCTTTGTTTAAAGAGCACACATTTAAAGTAATGTTTTAGCATGTTGTTTCCATTCTGCTGTGGTGTACTTCTCTTTCTGCTCCCATCTGCACTGAGAACTGCACCTCTGGAAGGAAAACAAAATCACATGTGCATATGTCATACTAAGTGAAACTCTTCAATTGTGTTGTATGCAAAAGGACTAATGACAGTACTGCATATGTGACAAGGGAAAAATCAAAAGTCCAGGCTTGAAACATAAGTTTTAATTTATTTCAGTTAGAGAAGAGGTGGCAAGTGTGTGCTTATTTACTCACCAAATGTGACTGGTAATGAAAGTACAAAGTTACCTGACTAGGGTCAAAGTAATTTAAAAACAGCAAGCAAAGCACCAAATAGTCCAAAGACAAGGGAACCTTGACATCAATTTAATGTTCACCAGAACAGGTAAGTATACTGTTTTGAAGAAAGTACTCTTTCTCAATTTGGAGAAAATTAATTAAAAAAAAAAAAAAAAAAAAGTAAAAAAAAAAAAAAAAGTATATCATAATGATTCATTGTGGCAGAAGGCAGAGAGTGAGAGCAAGAGAAGAGGATGGGGAAAGAGACTTTCCGTATTGCTTGTAATGGCCTTGAGAAATCTACTGGGAATAATTTTGTTTTCTTAAACTAACTGCTCTAAACTGCCTGGCTGCAATCCTGACCTATCATCATAGCAACAGGTAATGTCATAACACAGATCCATCACAATGTATTATTTGAATATATTACATATCTTTTTCTCTCTTTTCTCTCAGTGTCCTCCAGCGCTCTGAAGCTGCTTTTGATGACAGTTATGGAAAATTAAAAAGGGGTGTAATGTGTGGGAACCAAGAGTCTGGGACACTACTGAACTGTCATAACTTGAAATCTGTGTCATCCATGAAATAACACATGCACAAGTTTATATTGTACTGTTTAGATTAGAACATAAACTGTAGCACATGGAAACTTTTCCATATGCACAGTGCCAGTGCCTAGGATTAAAGCTGGAGGTTTAAGTCTCTAAGTTTAGGACTGGAAGCCTCAAAACCTTGCTCAGACATTCCCTATCTCTCCTCTACATTTTATAGGATTATTTATTTATTTATTTATTTATTTTTTACACTGAGGTTCCCTTGTAAACTGAAGTTTAATGTCTGAGATTACCCAGAAACTGGATGGCCCACGGTTTTGAAGCGTTGCTTTTATTTGAATTATTTCAGGTTTTTTTTTTTTTTTTTTTTTCTAAATAAATTGCAGATTGAAGATGGTGGAGTTCTGAATAGGAATTCAGTCTGTAGTACATGTAAATACTACAACGTTTATACAATAAAGTAGCTGCTAATCACTAAACATTATTAGCAGGGAGTTCTTGTGATGACTTGAACAGTGATCAGAAATCAGGAGATTTGTTTTGTGTTCTTATCACAAGCCACTGTTTTATTTGTGACTCTGGATAAAGGCTGTTTATTCACAGAAGCTGAGTTTTGAAATGTAGATTAGGGCACACACTGACTTTCAAGAAACTGTGAGACCACATTGTTAAAAGCACAGAAAATTTATAACTAGCTCAGAAGGTAACACTGCAGGTCAGGATTGTGCATGGTGAGGCCATATCCTTAGGTGTTTAGAAGACTGTCTGATTTTAACTACTTTAAATTTTCATTGTCAGGCCTCAGATGAAGTTTTCAACAGATAATTATGGCAGAGCTATAATCCAGCTATTTCTCATTCTGAGACTGGGAATTAAAATCATATGGGGGTCAGAAATTACCTTCAGGGAAGGATTTTGAGGCTTTAAATTACATATAATTGGGAATCAGAATCATCCCACAGCAATATTGGCATTGTTTGGGAAAAATAATAAGGGATTATTGTCCTTAATGTTTCCAGGTTGAGAAGTTCTCTGTTACCATATTTCATCAGGAAAGAACATTTAATCACTGATCATGTCACTTCTTAACCTTCAATTTGGAAACTAAAGTATTATTCTGTTATTTATTTATTTATTTATTTATTTATTTTAAGAAATTTACTCCAGTCCTTTAATCATTTCCATGGACTTCTCTGAATGTTTATAATTTTTCATCGTCTTCTTTGAACGCATAATTAGACACAATAATCTAGCAGTGATGTCTTCAGTGTCAGTACATTTGTAATATAATCTCTTCACTCATACTTAGCATTTTCTTGATGAAACTTTCAAGGACTATGGTATTCCACAATGAAAACTCATGTTCAAGTAATTATGCATGCTGACCTCTAAGTCACTCAATATTTCTTTCATTCTTTAGAATTCCCAATCCTGAAGAATGACTTATATTCATTGTTTATAATTATGTTCTTGTCATTTGACAACATCAAAACACACATCATTTTCCCACAATAGGTTTACCAAGGAATAGAGTTCATTATGCATTCTTGACATAGTCTTTTTCCTACTACTGGTTCTCCAGATCTTTCCATAATTGACAAATATTACAGTAATGTATTTACATTGTCTTTCCTCAACTAATTGATTAAAAAAGCTAAATAGTAGTAAGCCTTAGTGTATTTGCACTGAAAATATGAAGCTTATTATCCAACCACCTGTGTACTGTAAAAATGTATACTAGTTAAAAAAAAAAAAAAAAAAAAAGAAAAACGCAGCTCTCTAAAGCTACCAGTCACATCTCTATTAACGATTTTTTTTTCTTCCCTTATCTTTTGCATTTATGACTACAAGCTCCTTCTCTTTTCTATGATAATTATTAGTTAATTAATTGATGTTTTCAGATACCTTCTATGTCTGTTTTATCTAGCATATCCTTCTTCATCAGCAGAAATTTTGGGCACTTAAGGAATTCCCAATATCAATTGCAGTTAATTACTTTCTCTCAATGGATTTTACTCATTGTTATCAACCTCATAAATCTAGCCTATGAAATTTAAGAGAACTGTAAATATGTTGGAGGTTGGGACTTTGCTTTGCACTCTCTGACATAATTGATTAGATATTTCTTGTAATTCATCAATTGTTCATTATTTCTTGTATCAGTTGTTAATTTTTGCTCTGAGACCAATGCTTCTTTATATATGGAGATAAGAAGCTTGAAATTCCTCTATAGTAGTTATAACATCTTAGTTTTAGGTTATGTATTATAATTTTATAAATCCTGAAAGTACTGAAGTGCTCCCTGCTTATGACTTTCAACGTCTCAGTAAGAATTGAAATCCCTGACGGTAGTGCATCTTTTTCCACCTATGCATGATATATTGTTTTTAAAAAAGTTGATAATCCTGTTATCTATTGTGAATATGGAGATCCACATATAGTGCTTTATATGTTGCCACAGTTACTACTAATTACAAACATTTATTTGTTACAAAATACTGGTAATGTAGAAACAGTTAAAGTTATTTTTGACATATTCTACCATTCCCCCTTCTTTTTTTTCCCCACTGACTTCTAAATAGGTTATAATCATCAATGGAAAGATTCCACTAAATTAAGTCTTGCAATACAATTTCATTTAGGAATTACTGAAATATTACAACCCAAATTCTGTAATTCCTAAGTAGGTCAAACTCTTCTCAGACATGAGTAATTCCAGTTGCATTTGTTTACTACTTAGATTTCTCACACTAACACGTAGAAAAATTAAATTGTTTTTCTTCTGTGTTCATCCGTAACTTGGTCATATATATGTTTTAGTACAAATTATGTATATACATTTTTTCTTTTTTTTTTTTTTTTTTACTTTTCTGTTATGTTCATCCCTCCTGACTACTTTAGCCATTCTATTAATGAAAGATTGATTCCAGGAAGCTCTAACAAGAGCACATCCTTCTTTCGCTGTACAAGAAGGTTGTGACTTCTTTTGACCCCTGACTGCTTTTGCTCATGACATGGAATGAATCTCTGGGAAATGCTTTAATGTTGTGCTTCTTCAACACCCCCTAGAGATCTCCAGAGTCTTTTACAATTAGTCATATATAGTGTTATCAGTTATATCCATGATCATTGCTCTTGGTACCACTTTGAACCATAAGATCTGTTCTAACTACCTACGAAGCAACCTGGAGTCATTCTGGTTCTGTAGTTGCCTTTTCTGTCTTGGCTCCAAGGGGAAAGAACAACATCTATTGGTTGATCTGCTCATCACAGTACATTTACTATATTCTTTGTAGGATAAAATACCAAAGCGGGTTATTTTTGTTCCTTGGATCATTGGAAACTTTTTTTTTTTTTTTTTAAATAAAAAACATTCCTGTTTGTAATCCCTGAATTCCAACAGTGAAGAATGTCTACAAAGATATTCCTTCAATGTAAAATTCAGTGCATTGTTTGAATTGTATGTTTTAATGAGGCCCAGGGAGACAAGATTAAGAATGAACTATTAATTGAACAATGCTTATTCTGTGCAATAAATGAGATGCACTCTATGGAAAAAAAAAAAAAAATGTGACAGGAAATCCACGCATAAATATATATGACTACAATTCAAATAAATACAGGTTATACTAAACACTTTGACATATATACACATGAAAAAGTACTAAACTGAAGGATCAGATTAAGTCAATACTTCTGCAATTTATTTTATTTTTTTTTATTGCTTACTTTGACAATACTAGTTGTACTATAGTTCAGTTAAATATAGTATGTGTAATTATTAAAATATACACTTGTCATTGTTAATATAGTTTTAATAACAATTACACAGTCATTTTCTTCTAGAATTATTTTTCATTTCTGGGTTCTGAGTCGAAACTATGAAAAGTACTTTGGAGGTTATTAGAAGAAGAGAGAGAAAGAGACAGAAATTTAAATATTTTCACAAGAGCAGTTCTCTGTAGACTTCAAAACACCCTTTCACTATATAGATTCTCAAAGGCCTACCATTTCATATCCTTTTCTTTCATTTTGTATGGCTAGAACTTTGCACTGGAGAATAGTCTGTGATTTATCATTGCTGTTTTAATCAGGGAACTGGTCTTTGACATAAGCTGTTTGCTTGACATGCTGTCCCCGCTGGACTATTTAGTTAGATTGGAAAAACAGTGGCAGATTCTGTGAACATTTTTCAGGTTAAAAACCTAATAGTTTAATCTTTCTTTTCTCTTGTAACTCCTCTGTTAATAAATTTCTGTGTCTGCTACTCAGACTACTATCCTGCTTAGCATCTTGTCATAGAAGACTAAATTAGCTGATGAGCTAAAGAGTTCAATAGGCTCCTAAACCTGTAAGCATTAAATTATTCTAAACATATCAAATTTTACAGACAATTGTGGAGTGTTTTCTAGTTGGTTTGCCAGGTCTACTCTTGCCTGAAGTGAGGTGTAGATATTGAGACTTAAGGGTACAAGTTTTGAAACTTTGATTTAGTTTTCTGGATGGGAAAACACCTTGCAGGTTCAGCTCTACAAACCTTGGATTGGGAAAGGAATTGGGACTGTAGCTGCCACTCAAGGCATTTTTTTTATAAATGTCATATTTTCCTTGGTGTGGCAACTGCACCATAACCACTCAATGATTCTGGAGGAAGACTAGTGGAAGGCTGCTGTGAGTTAGATACCTTCATCAGTACTATAAGCCCCTTTCCAGTACTTAAGGGGAGCTTAGGAAAAAAAAAAAAAAAAAAAAAAAAAAAGATGGAGAATTTTTATATGGGCAGATAGTGGTAGGACAAGGGAGAATGATTTTAAACTGAAAGTAGGGAGTTTTGGATTATACTTTAGGAGGAAATTCTTCACTCAGAGGGTGGTGAGGCACTGGAACAGGTTGTCTAGAGAAGGTGTGGATCCCTCATCCCTGGAGGTGTTCAAGGTAGGGTTAGTCAAGGCCCTTGGCAATCCAATTTAGTGGGCGTCATCCCTGCTCATGGCAGGGGAATTGGAACTAGGTGATCTTTAAGGTCCCTTCCAACCCAAACCATTCTGAGTCTATGAATAGTCATACCTAACTAAGTGTGCTTTTGCAGATGTCCTTTACTCAAGCTACTGCTGTCTGTCTGGAATATTTCAAGACTCCTAAGTACTGCTGGGACCATAATATCTTTCCATCTTGAAGTATACTGTATCTTCTTCTTAGCCAACATCTAATTATGTAAAGAAAACAGAAATTAAAACTTTGTAGTTTTATTTTGGTTTTCCTTATGTCCAAACTTAATCTGCTGATACATGCTCAATTACTGAATGTAGGTCTGTTTTGCTTTTTTTCTTCAAGTTACTAAAATGAGAGAAAAGCTGTCTGTGTAGTCTTAGTTGTTCTTACCTCAAAGGTCCATTACAGATACAATTTTCTACTTTTACTCCTGTGCTTCCAAAATTTCAATTAAATGGCTCAGTGAGCTTTGGCCCTAAAAGGTTTCTTTAAGTGGACAAGATTAATGACTGGAGTGATGATTGGAGATGGTGTAAAGAAGACTGAAAATTTCTGTTACTGCTTGAACTTCATCCTAGTTGTGAAGGCTGGCTCACTAACAAGATGGTCCTCCAGGTAAGGAAGCTTTTAAGCCAAATTGCTTACGTTTGGCTACTGAATGATTTACAAAGCCAAAGAAAGTCAACTAATTTCAGAATGTACACTCATATCCTCACTTTCACTGGGGCTGATTTTGGTGTTAAAATTTAAATGAGCCCTACTTTTCTAGTTCAGTTAAAAAAAAATAAAAAAATTAAAAATCTTTCAAATTGGTACAAGTCCCCTATGTGGATGTTTTTCATAAGATTTAACTCTTAATTAAATTGATTTAGTTTGAAGCAGTAAATGAAGAAATTATATTAAGTTGCTTAAATGGAAGACAAACTCTTTTAAAATATATTTTCATATGGAATTTCACTACTTAGCTTTGAAATTCAGTTTAAAGTGCTTCAGCTCTTCCCAAATGGACAACAGCTAAACCAAGTGCAGCTTTGTGGCACTTAGATCAAATCACATGTGTGACTGGTTTATGATCACAATGAAAAACACTTGAATTTGCTGCTCTTTTCAGTTTGTACGTTTCAAGAAAATACAGAAAATCTGCATCAAGTCAGAAGCACAGAACATATGCCAGATCTGTCATGCTGTGTTGCATAGAAAACAAGCACTAATATTAGGCAGTGGAGCTTTTTCCAAACCCCAGTAGCATGTCTACCACCCAAATTGAAAAAGTGTGTGTTGTGATATCATTACAGACAAAAGCATCACTGTCTAAAGAGTTCTACTGTCTGGGAATTAATTTCAATGATGTGAACAGAAAGAATTTTAACATGAAATGTGTTTTTGTTACTGTTTTTTTTTTTTTTTTTTTTTTTTTAAAGAAACCATCTAAGAGATACTTATGTGTGGTTCTAGTGTCATATCCTGCATTAATGTTCAGTGAAGCAGCTTGTTTGAGATGGTCTTGAATATAAATTACTCTTGGCGGCAAATTAAGCTGTTACTAAGGAATGTTAAAGGTACACATCAGGGAATGCAAAGCCAGGCAAATAAGGCTTCTGCTTTCTGTCCTTGGAGGAGATGGTTGAAATTGCTCAAAAGTAAAATAAGTTTGATAAAATCATAAATGTGTCAAAAGATATGTGGGATGAAGCCACTGAAATTCTTCATAGAAATTAAAGGTGGAATACAGTTTGTAGGACTAACTTCAAATAGAGATGGCACTATTATGCAAGAAAAAATCATTGATCTAAACAGAATTACATTAAATTTGAGACCAGCAATGGACCAGAAGTTATCAGCAGGGTATTTCTTGTGAGCATTCATTCTGATATTAGTATTAAACACAAGAGGAAACTTTTTTTTCTTAACATGGAGTTCTCTGAGGACTGAATCCTCACTGTACTATTAACTGTAGAAAGAACCTTACAGGCACTAGAGTGAAAATAATTAGAAATCTTTATCTTCCCCCAGCTTTGTGTTTTTAGTTCAATATCTTTGTTCCTGCAAACATTATACTGAGGAATATTGGAATATTGTATGATTTCACTGGTCTGGGGCCCTGGTGCACTGCTTATGATATACTCATAAGCATATAATTTGCATTAGCCTCCGTGCTAGTTCAATCACCTCTGGACAGGTTTTGTTTCCAAACTTCGCATCCTACATACTCCCTATCTGTTCCAATAGCACTGGAAATACTAGAAATATCAAGGTGCACTATGAACCTGGGTGTAAAGTAATCAGGAATTAATGATTTTTGATTTATAATAGGTAACACTGTTTATAAAACAGAAGTTCTTGTTAAAAACAATTTTATTTATTTATTTTTTTTTTAAAGTTATTTAGTTAATGTGGTACCAGTGGGTGATAAATTCCCTCCAGTCCCGTATACAGTTTTACTTGTCAGCAAAAGAAGTTTCTGAACCCTACCTCAGCTGGCTTTGTTAGCATCTCTCTCCCTTTCCTGGAGGTTGTGTGGGAGCTGTTGTCCTCAGTGTTCTGCAAAGAAGCTTGGTACAGCCGCTTGAATTTGGTCTCCATGGACAAGACTGCTAAGTTGCCTCAGAGTTGGACTTTGACAAGAAAAATGTATTCTGAAATCTACCAAGAAGAAAGATCTAATGCTCTTAATTTAATTAATAACTTTTTTCCCTCTTTTATTCACTGTACAAATGCTTATTAGCTCAAATGCTGAGGAGTATTGGATGACTCAGACTCCTGGGAGGTCTGCATGAGTTTCACCCCTCTTCTTTAAAGCATCAAAGTAAAAAGTGTTTTTGTTAGCTCATATTCCCATCTCACTTTTATTTATTTATTTTTTCTCTCTCATTTTCCTTTGTTTTTTCTTCCTCTTTCTGTTTGATATGGCTTATATACCAGGAAGTATATATGAGCATTAAACATCAGGAACCTGAATACATTGATCACTTCATATCAGTAAGAGTATTCCACTTGTGGAAGAGAACAAAAGCTTTGTACAACACATATCTTGCAACAAAACCTTTTAAAAGATTTTTCATGTTGATGAAAACATTAAAAGGTACCAAGCAATGAAAATTGTATTACAACAAGAAATGTATGTGGTTCTGTAGACTCAAAGTAATACTGCAGTATCAACTTCTGTTACTGAGTTCAGTTTTGCAATTTCTGCTAAGGTGGCGAAGCTCTGTCTCACTAATTTTTAGTGTGTTTCCAGCTGTAATCACTCTCGCATAAAAAGTCAGCTGCTACAAAAGTGGCATACTTCTGCTGTTAATATTTTGAATCCTAACAGACTCCACAAAGGCTACTCCCTTGCCATTGTCAAATATTTGTTTACAACAGAGCTGTGTGATTAATTATTTTTCCAGGACGTCCATAAAATCTGAAAGGGATTCCTTTTTGTATGAAGTAGGATGAATTTTTCATAATTATCATCAAAACAAACAACCCCTCCCCCAGATTTCATACTTGGCCAAAGATTTTTTTTTTTTTTTTCCTAATTTGAAAGAAAAGAAAAAGAATATGTAAGTGTATTTAATAAAAGCGAAATAGTTGATGGACTTACACAGCATTCAAGAAATAACATTGTCTCCCATGTTACAAAAGGGCATGCTCATAATATTGTTTTCCTACGATTATGGAAGAACATGGTTTCATGGTCCTGCTCTGATTAAGGAATTTCACATCTAAGTATGAGAATATTCTCAATCATTGTGTTGTATATTCAAGATAGTTGATTTTTTTTTTTTTTCCTGTTGAAATCACCTAATTTTGTATATGCTGCTTTGATAGTCTCTAAATCATATCACATCTCCACGGTAAGTACCCTAAAAACTGTGCAGCAGACAAATTATCTCACAGTCCTGTTCTCTGCTGTAGTGAATATCTGAATATTTTATATGGAGTGGAAAAACTTTCAAATTATCAAACTGAGAAAAATAGCTTACAAATGTTAACCAAAGACAGTGTCTTGAAAGGTAAGAGTTCAAACAACTGCATTTACATAAATACTACTATTGAATTTGGTGGTTTTGCAACCTATTTTAGCACTTTAGAACCAATTTCTGATGTTGGGAAGGTATCCAGACTGTGCATAACAGTCTGCTGATTTTTGTATGCATCTGAAATTGAGGAGACCGGGTTTCCCGTCTGTGTTCCATGTCAAGAGAAAAAGTAGAATCTGAGTTTTTGCATCCTGTGTAGATCCCTTAACTATAGATGCTTTCTCTTTCTTTTTCCTTATATGATCATGATTTTGTACAGCAGTGTCATGGAGAACACCCAGCACACAAGCTCCATTCTTGCTCATGAATCTTATGAAGCTTTTGAAACAAACATAAAACGATTTTTTATTTTATTTATTTATTTATTTATTTATTTGGGATTAGAGATGCAACCATGAAAGTTATAGTCTGTTCCTCTACATTCTAACTGCAGAAATCCATATGGACTTAATCTTATCTGTCTATGGAGACGAAGGAGATGATACAGTTTACTTTATTTCTTTTTTTATAGGTCCTCGTAAAAGTAAGTACTGTGTCAAATGTTTAAAAAGTTGGGATACAGTCCTGCTATAACCTATATTGGTGTAGATTTGGAACAACTTTGCTGCAATTTCACTGACAGAACTATGCCTATAAATTTCTGTAAGCCTTGAAAAACAAGGCTTTTGCTTGGAAAAGCATGCTGCTTAACAAAGAAAAATACAGTCTAGTCAACTTACTCTTCACTATTGTGTCTTCTAAAAGATTTTTTTTTTTGTGTCTGTTATAGCTGTTATACTAATAATTTAAATAATATGCAGGAGCTTTCTCAGGTAGTTGAATGTGACTGTCTCTATTAGGAAGTGGTTGGACTGTTCCTTGAGATGATTTTGGAAGGTAGCAATTGTCTGCTCAGATAATTTTCAGCTGTGTTCAAGAGTGACTGTGTCTCAAATTCTGCAGAGTTGGCCTTGTTGCCTTGTTGGACACAAAGAGATGAACACAAATGCAGGTTGTTCCTTGTCTCCTAAGCGACAACACAGAACAGGATTTCAGAACGTGCTTACTTTAATAACAATGTTGATTTGCAAAAATTGCATTGTACATTCGGAGGTTTTTTAAAAATTTTCATATCCTTATTGTCAAAAAGTTTACAACCAGTAGTTTGGTGCATTTCATGTATTTTCTAAAGAAAAATCACTGGTGACTATAACTAGATAGCATGCAAAACATTTTTTATTGCCACAAAAAAGAACAAAGTCCATTCTTTGTAACACAGTTAACACTTAAGTAAGTTGATGCTCTTCAATACACAGGCATGAGAAACTTTGCCTTCAGGAGGCTTCCCATTAGTGTTAGAAAGACAAAAACTATCATCTCATGGACAAATTTTATGGACAGATCTCAGGAACTGTGTATTGTAATAGCTGAAATGTAATAGGCAAATAAATAAACAGAAAAACAAACAAACAAAAACCAAACAAAAACAAACAAACAAAAACAACAGGAGGTTCTGTCTGAACATCAGAAAACATTTCTTTATTGTGCACATGACCAAGGAATTTATTGAGAAAGGCTGTGATGTCTGCCTCCTAGGAAATGCTTAAAAGACATTGGTACATTGTCCTGGGCAGCCTGCTCTGGGTATCCCTGCTTGAGCAGGTGCGTTGGACCAGATGACCTGCAAAGGTCCCTTCCAACCTAAACCATTCTGTGATTCTGTGGAGTTCCTTCATTTATATCCTTACATGAGATAAATATACATGAAATAGGTATGATTGTGTTTCATTTAGTCTAACTTACCACCCTTTGGATATCTCTTCCAGCTTTTCACAGATAAGGCAATGGGAAGAAAAGAAGGGAAGGTCTCTGCTGGAGCAGTGGTTATAAGAAATCCTTCTGTAAAGCTTTTTCTGTAAAGTCCTACAGAAAACACACAGTCAGTGCATGATTTTGTTATTATTTCAGTTCTTCCCTCCAAAAAGGGGAAAACACTCCAAAAGCAGAGAAAAAGCCTTAGTTTGATGTTGAAAGAACATCTTTGTTTGTCAGCCATAAGAGGAATTTAATGTATTTGTAGGATTTATTTATTTATTTATTTAGATTTCTATAAGATGAATACAAAATATCTGTATGAAAGTTAAAGTTCTGACTTAAAAGAACATAAAAGAAAGAGAATTCATGATCTATTAAGGATGTGGGTCTTCTGTTGTGATAAGGGATGCCCACGCAAACGCACAATGTCAGCAAGCTTTAACACCTGTCTGGTTATTCCATGTTCTCATACAGATTCTGTAGCTATATGGAAAATTCAGTTTGCACATTCAAGGCTCTGCCTCCTTGCCCTTCAGAAAGCAACCCTGTTTATAATGCTCTTACTATATTATAAAAAGTTTCTTACTAGAACAGTAGCAATAGAGCCACATTTTCTATTCACCAGCCTCTTGCATGTTCACGGCATTACAGGAAAAAAAGTCATGTTTTCTCATGAGGCTCCTACTTTTCCTGTGATTATATTACTGTCTGCATCTTCTTTAGTTATGTTTTAGTTATTATGAATCTCTGTTTTGGCATTGGTTATGTTTGTAATTTGAAGGAATGGTAGATAAGGAAAGGTTAGTCAATCTCTTCCCATTAAGAGATGTACCAGGGACTTGTCTAAAATGCTTTGAAAATTTAACCTATGATGTTGAAATGCACTACTGTAAGTAAACCTGGCTTTAGAAATCACCTAGGCATCTCTCTCAAAACAAAACAAAACAAACCTGTTTTTTGAAAGCCATGTAAGAAAGTAACTGGAATAAGGTCGTCAATGACATCTTGCTCTATTATTGCTGTGGTCATACTCCTGTAAACCTGTAATTTATACTGTTGTCCAAGGCAATCGTCCATTGCTGGTGTATGAGGAGGAAAAGGAGGGAAAAAAAAAAAAAAAAGTTGATTAGGGGTTAAACTGATTTTTTCCAACAACAACAGCAATAAAGGCTACAAACTAAACTTTATATGCACGCTATTTGAATTGTATTATGATCCTGCATGACCCACCTTAAAGCAATGTATTATACATATGCAGTAGCTACTGGCTTACTTGAACTCTGAATGATTGAACTTACAAATGTCATTTATAGAGAGAGTTAGTTTTTCCTATAAAAACTAGTTTTCCTAGAAGATCCTTTTTAATTTTGGTATTACTATTGATAAATTTTGAAGTTGGTGCAGTAAGATGATACTGCCTTTTTGATATACAGTACCAGTGTGTTTAAAATATGTTTTTGCTCCTTCTTTCAATATCCAAGCCTAGGACAGTAAGAGATTCAAACAAAAAGGTAAATACTTGAATAATAAGTATCCAGGATTCATTTTAAAAGATCAAAAATTCTGGCTGTTCAATTCTGATTGATTCAATTGAGAACTTAATCTTAGCCTTAAACTCATTCATACTGCATTGCTTTTGTAATCTTTAAAAGGCAAACAGGCAAACAAACAAAAAGAAAAAGAAAAAAAAAAAAAAAAAAACAACAAACGAACCAATCAATAAACCAAAAAACTATAGAGTTGCAGCACAAAATATTAAAATGATAACAGATTTCCCTAATGCAGGATAACCTTTGTTTTTCTGTTAGACAGTTTTAACAAAATGTAAAACACTTTTAAGCACTAGCTAAAATTAATAAAGCTGTAAATTTGTAAAGGAACACAAGAGAATGTACTGAGAGATTTTTGCAGGTTTTCTGTTTAAAATGTTTCAAATTTTAAATTTTTCAGTTTAAGCTTCCTCTTATTTTCAAAACTGTGCTAGAATGCCAAACATGAACTGAACAGTTTCCTTCATAGACTGTATTTCTATGTTTCCACTTGTCTTTTCATAAAGTACTTAATTTTCCTCATAAAGCCAAAGAATTCTAGATGACAGACAGGAGACAAGCACAATTAATATATATAATTCCTAAGACAACTAGAGTAATTTTTTAACCAGTCCTAATGAAAGCTACAGCAGTTGCAAATAGAGATCTATGTTTATACAATAATTTATGTTTCTAATAATGCCACTTATATGAACAACGTATTTCGTTAAAACTGGATAATAAACTATACGCTAAGACCGTAGCAGGCCAGTGGCACACTAGTCTCTGTATTTTTAATCAAATGTGGCTCTAGGGGCTAGGCGCTACAGTCCTGATCTTACATCCTTTCATTGTTGCACAGGGGCGGTGTGAAGTCACCTGAAATCATAAAGGGAAAGTCTAAAACAATATAGCTTAGCCTGTTAGCTGACTGAACCTTTCATTTCTATGTCTCTGCATCACAGGAAGGAAAATATAAAGAAACTGTCATTTGGAAATGAATGACCTTTGCACTAATGTAATAAAAGCAGTGTTTTGGAATCATTCCAGACAAAGGATGCTGTATAAAGGTATGATTATTATTAGTGGTTTTCAGTTACAGTGACACTACTTTGGAGCTACAGAAAAACTGAAAGAATTAGAATATTGGTGAACTAGCCTCAAAAAATCAGTTTAAGACTGTTACTGTTTTTCAAATCCAAGCATGTTTAGACCATGGATATACTCTTAAAACAAATTGTAAAATAATTACATTGTAATTCATTATTCTGTAGACCTACATGCATCAGGAAGGGAAAAAATTAATCATTTTGAAATTGAATACATGATTTGTTTAAGTTTCTATATTAAAAATGATAATAATAAAATAAAAATTACAGTGCCCTGTCTTACCGCACAGAAATAACCTTTGAATTCTAGGCCTAAACTGCATCTTCACAAAGTTACAGTGGCATAAGCTTATTCAGCTATAAAGCTTAGTTTCTTTTTTTATTTACAGATTTTATACTAATTGCAAATTAGTACCATTAATACTGTTTGTTATTATTTGACAGAGCTGGTTGAAAATAGTTTGTTTGAACAGGAGAAACCTTTCTTCAGAAACCTCAATTCTGATGACATTTTATTAAAAAAAAAAAAAAAAAAAAAAAAAGGAGGAAGAACAAATGCTGATTTTGAAATACTTCACTTGATGTTTCTCTAGTAAACAGTGCTTTTTTTTAATCAGTTTTTAGTTTCACAACCAATGAGGCAAGTTAGGTCTTGAAAATAAGTAAATTTATAGAATTGAACTGGAGGTGATAGCAAAGACTGTTGGAAGTGTAGAATCCACATTAACATGTCCTGTTAGTTAGGACAAATGACAATATAAATAAGTAAAGTGGGAGGGTAAACTAGGGGAGGGTTCAGGTTGAATGTCCTTCACTAAAAGGTGTTCAGGCACTGGAACAGGCTCCCCAGGGCAGTGGTCACAGTATTGAGCCTGCTGGAGTTCAAGGAGCTTTTGGAAAAGCATTTGGACATCTCTCAGACATATGGTCTGATTTTTGGGTGGTCCTGTGCAGAGCCAGGGGTTGGACTCAATGATCTTTGTGGGTCACTTCCAGCTCAGCATATTCCTTGATTCTATGATTCTAATTATTATTATTATTTTTTGTTAAGTAAAGTAAAAAACAAGTGTTTTTTCTCTATTGTTTGTTTGTTTTTTGTAATATCTTAGGACAGTACTTTTATAGCTGAAGGACTAGAGTAAGGACTAGAGTAAAGCTAAAGAAATGGGACCTCCATGCATGTTGCTTCTAGAAATTTCCTCTCTGTCTGACCTAGTGTTATTTTATTGTAGTGCACAGGAGCTCAGTCTGTGCAATGGATGTGGGGATGTGGTACCTCTTTTTTTTTTTTTTTTTTTTTTTTTTCCTCAGCTTCTCATTGAAAAACAGATTTTTCTATTTATTTATTTTCCTAAATCTTTTAGTGACTATGTAAGAATTCTTCACAGTTTCCAAATCTCTGTAGCTCATCTACATCTTCATCCTCTATCTAAATACCCTTAAATCTTCGCGTATAAGTTTTTTTGAAAGCAGGATTGTCTCTTGGAATCTCCAGATTTTACCCCAGAGCAAACAACACAGAGGTAAATTCAGTTGTTACTGAGTTACTATTCAGTCCTTCCTGGCAAGTAACCATTTGAACAGTTCCATGGGGTAGTATCTACTGATCTCCCATACCCCACACAGACATAATTCAGATCACTTTTATTTCTTTCCTGCTAGATTTCTTCTGTTCTTTCCCAGCAGCTCTCTTCTGCTTTGTTCCCCAACTAATAATACGAAATCTGCTTAGAGAAAATAAAATCAATTGGTCAGAAAATGATTCTTGGTTTGTTTAATGCTTCAGGTAAGCCCAGGAAGTTTCTAAACTTATAGCCTCAAATTTTTTTGTTTCTACTTCTACCACCTCCTCATTCCTCTTCACATAGAATATTGTCTATTTCATTCATTACAGTTTCAGAAAGTTTTGCAGAAGTAAATAGCACCTGTGTAACTGAGCTAATAATGTTAGCAAGTGAAATGTATTAATACCCCAATTAGCAAAGATAGTTTATGGGAAATACAAAGTAATGGAATTTCAGAAATAAAATGACTTATTGTGTTTCAGCAGTATGCCTTCCACCATAAAATAGGTTACAGTTTGGAAGGGTGAAAGAAGACCAAACACATGGTTTTGGATTGAATTCCTGCCCTAATAATTGTTATCCTATGTTACTGAAAATTATCCATGACTGGAGATAACCATACATGTAGTTTTTCCATTATTTTTCCTCTCTTCTGTGGATGACACTTCATTACTGGAAGCCTATTCCCTTTTTTCCCTTTGCCTCATAATTCAGATTCTTGGCACACCATGTTGAATTTTATGGTTAAGGGTAAAGCAAATCATTCACAGCTGTCTGTTGGTTAGGTGTGCTTTGTGCTTAAAAAACAGTCATGTTGGTGTTGCTTCAACCCAAAATCAAGTGTTCCCAAGACTCGGACCTAAACATGCCAATTTTCATACCCAATTTTCTTCTTCCTTTACTATTTTGAATGTGTGGCTGACACTTTACAGATGGTATTGGCCAAACATTGGTTTCTGGAGCCAAAATAGATCTGAATTAGTAGTCAGAAGATACTGCCCCAATGGGAGCATTAGTTTAATTTTCCATTATTGTACTCTTTCTTCAGTAATAAAGACTTTAATTTCCAATCAAGGTAATATCCATAGCAAAGGATTTGAATTAATGGTAATAAACATCTGGACTGGTGAGCTTGAAATGGGTAGTTGTAAATCCTTGGGCTTTACAGTTTGAAATTCAACCAGCAGCGCATATTTAGATAGACTTTTTTTTTTTTTTTTTTTTTCTTTTTTCTCCTTGTGTTGGCAAATTATAAGCTCTGTTTTTAAGCAGGGATAAAGTAGAACTTCTACCTAACATCTACAAATCATGATGTAGACACCTGCCTAAGTGCTGAAACATCTGTTTGGATTTACACATCCAGCACTTATTTATGTTATTGTTGAACTTTAATAAAGATATTCCAGTTTGTCTTTTCTTCTTTGTTCAGTGGAGCTGTCAGGTTCACAGTTCCTCATTTCTCTGCCCAAAAGCCAACACCAGGAAGCAGTAAAGCTGTCTGGGGTTCTTCTAATTTGTGTTGTTTGGCAAAACACCCTAGTGTTCAGGATGCCAGCTGAGCATTGCCAGCTTTTACTGTGGCTAGAGCCATTATGAAATAAAGCCTACTCTGAGACTGGCTAACTCAGATGCTATGCATGCTTTAGAATGTGAACTGGCAGAAGTCTACCAAGATTTATAGCTAATATCTACTGCCTTGACACAGTTTGGAAAGTGCAAAGAGAAAAAGCCAGAAAACACCCTTCGCAGTCAATGAAATGAGGTCTTGTTCACTGTTTCTTGATGGCTCCTGGTAAAGCTTACTTAGATTACAGGCTTAATGATGGGCTCTAGGGTTTGCTTGAAACTGTCAGCTCTGCCAGCTTGGTTGGGGACATAACAGTGAACTTGTGGTCTCTCTGGTTCTCACATCATCTGGAGTTACAAAGATTCTTCATATGAAACTAAGCTGCTCAAGGTATATGAGCCAGAAAATACACTCCTTGTGTCTCTGAAAAGATCAAATTCCAGGAGGCTTATAAACAACTGAGAATGATCAAATTTCTTCTCTTTTGGACACTTTGACTCTCAGTTAACTGAAATGAATGAAGATACTTTCAGGCATCTTACAAGTGTCTAAATAAAGTGCAGAACTCACTGATGTGCTGATTCTCAAGTCATTCAGTCTGTAAAGTACTGCACGCAGAAACTAAGTGACTGCTAGTAAATGTGTTGCTAAGCTCTTCTGCTCATTAAAAAATAAAAATAAATTTTGCAGTGGTAAGTATTTATTAACAGTATTAATTTTGATATACAACATATAAGAAACACAGAATTCAGTACTACAGGAAAAAAAATACCTTTGTATATGAAGTGAGATGAAAGATGCATATTACTATAGGACTATACCTACTAATTTTCTCAAAGGTACCTTTTGTCATGGCTTTTCAGTAGCTGCTTTTAAAGCAAATAAATCACTTGGAAAAAAACCTTAAGATTATCCCACTCCTCCCTCTATATATGTTTAGCTTACATCAAGGAAGGCTTCAGTGGATTTCTTAGACAATGAACTCTTCTGTTGGCCATGATTTAGAAAACCATCCTTTTATTTGGCAAAGTACATTTCAAATGTGCTATGGTCTTCAAGATGGTGACATCCTGCTTTTCTTCCTCAGTAGACTCCTGACCTCTTAATGCCTGACAAGCTCTTTTCCTTTCACGGATATAAGCATCTTGCTTTAGACCATAAAGTGTAGAATATTCTAAACAGATGGACATAGCATTATAATGGTCTACTGAAGATTATAATTATTTTACATTTCTTGAGATGTAGTCTCATTCAATTGTATTGGTAAATATCTCCCAATTTCATCTGAATTTTGGTTATTCGCAACACAGTAAAGAGAAACAGAATCTGGCTGTTTATATTTTAGTTAACTATGGAAATATTGTGAAAAAGAAGAAAATAATAGATTTGTAAAAAAGTTACCAAAGTCAGTATTGGAGAAAAACGTTGAACTAAGTAAAATATATATATATATATATTGAAACCTAATTTTTAAGGCATAGCATTCACAGAAATATTTTGAGGTGATAGTAGCTTTAAGGATTTTCAGACTAGTGGTTCTTAAATATAAATATATATGCCAAAGTTATTACAGATAATTTGTTTGGAAAAAAAAAAAAATTCATGTTATTTCTCTTGCAAAATAAATAATTCATAGAAAATAGGACAGAAATTATGGTGTATATATGTCAAGTATGAGACTGTTGTCAAGTCAGTGGAAACTTGGTCTCAATGTGGCATTTCCCCACTTGGTGTTTGACCACAAGATCAAACAGGTCTACTAAGCATTGTAGAGTGAATCTCATGCTTCTTTTCCTCATAAGTCAAAACAAAGTAGAGTAACAATGAAATGTTGCTTTGAAGCATTTTACCTGCCACCCTTGTGGATCAGGACCACTGAGAAAAATTTTCTTTCCAGACTGCACTCATAGTGAAAGCATTTATCTTCAAAACATGATCATAAAAGGTGGCATCAGCAGTGCTCCTGTCCTGGCTAAACTTGGTTAACCAGCTGTTTAGTTGCAGACTTTTGAGATCAGATAAGATTAAAGGTGTGTAGAAATGTAACTAGGGAAATCAGTTTCTAAAATATTTTATTGTAATCTGTTTCATACATTGACTCAAGGATATCAATATTAATAGAATATCATCAAGAAATTATTATTTTATTAATGTATTATTTATTTATAAGAAATATTAAGAATATTAGTAAGAGTTGGTCATTGGTAATCAGGTTAGGAAAAAGGCTCTACATTTTCTATCTCAGTTAAACATATTGTTGAGTTATAGGGGTAGATCAGAAGAAAGTACATCAGTGAACTTCTTTAATCATCATTAGAGAAATTAGCTCTTCAGACTAACAGGACATGAATATATGATTTTCCCTCTTTCTTTATTTCTTTTTAAAAGCTCAGTAGGTATGGCAGTGTTTCTGACTGCCCACAACTGGAACTGAGGTTTGATACTGCAAATTTAGTGCCACTTAAGAAAGAAATATTCAGGCTCTTCCAGAATTCAGCCAAATTGAACATGGGTGTTAAAGCTTGCATTTTCATAAATTCTAACAGTGATTTGCATTTTTATACTAAAGAAATATAATTTATAGGATATCAGTGCAATTATTGAGAAAAGAAAGAAATATTAATTGCTGCACAAATGAAAAGTTATGTTGGGGCTATTGAAAAACAAATTCTTCTTTGGAGAATATGCTGGCCCAGCCCTCAGCTGATTCACAACATTTTACTACTGCCATAAATATGGTGATGCAAAACATACAAAAGTTCAAAGAACAGCTGCATGTTTCTGATCTGATCCAGCAATGTGATAAAGGCAGTCAACAATCAAAGTGAATGAAAGATGGTTAGTATATTCGGCAGGACTTGCTCATATTTTTAAAGTATCAGACTCAAAGTAAATAACTATTATGAAGTTGCTATAATAGGGAACTTCCATAACTGTTACATCTCTGTAAACAGCAGAGTGAATGGCAGAGCATAAAGCTAACAAATGTTTTACATTAAAGTTTCAGGATCAATAACATTTTTAAGATGTTATCAAACAAAGCATTCAGTGTTGAAAATAACAGCCTCAGCTAGAGTATTTATTCAGTAATGCAGCTGCAGAGCCAAAGTTCCTATTGTTCCTTAATGTTTATATTGCACTGTAATGAGAAGATGGTCAGTAGAAACTGGAATTAATTGCAGATGAACTTAGAAGGAATTAAAGTTATACAATCCAGTCCAGTACTGTCCCTTTTCTGTTTTGAGGTGTGAAGTGTGGAATACAAACTTCTTACTTAGAGCTCTTAAGGGAAAAGGGAGATAATTCCATGTCAAGGTTGCATGGCTCTTAATGAAAAACTGAAGTGTAGGTGACACGTACCCTCATTGGCTATCAGCTGCAAATATCTGATATTGTCAGATTAGTGAAGCATTACTGCTTCAGTCCTCAAAAGGGAAAAAAAAAAAAAAAAAAAAAAAAAAAAAAAAAAAAAGTTTTCCAGCTGTTGAAAAGAGTTGATGGAATAAGATTGATTAGAAGCAGAGAATAGTGTCAGCTTCCCATGACAAAGAGAGCTTAGATGATCTCAATATCAGATTATTTCCACATCTATATGAATTAGAATTCTACCTGCAAAGGCATAAAAGATTAACCTTGTACTCTGTACAGAGACAAAACTATAAACTATGTGTGGAATCATTTGTGGTGGAATTCCAGATTTAGACACTTAAGTGTAGATGTTTCATGGTTTCTTTAATAGATGTAGCCATACATTTCCAAGATATCTAAACTCCCTTTGTAGTCAATTTATACCTTGTTGATTCAGTTAGAAGAGCCTAAAGAAAAATAAAGTTCTGAAGATACAAAGTATCTTACCTTACATTAAACATTTCTTCACTATTTAATTCCCAAACCTTATCTAGTTTGTTAAAAATATAGAAGCTACTATAGCATAAAATGTTCTATTTGTATTGTCTGCTTTGATAATTCTGTTCTCTCTATATATTTTCTCTTTTTTAACAGAATGACGATGAATACTTTAAAAAGAAAACGGGATTTATTATTATTATTATTATTATTATTATTATTATTATTTTAGTTGTAATTGGGAAAATCATGATAATATTTGGAAAAATCCATTCAATTATTTTTAATTTATGATTGACACACACACATAATAACAATAACTCCATCCTTTCTGTTAATCTGCTTAATATTCAGTCATTTTTTTTCCTTAGAATCTTGGAATCATAGAATATCCTGAGTTGGAAGGGACTCACCATGATCACTGGGTCCAACTCCTGGCTCCACACAGGACCACCCAAGAAGCAGGACATGTGTCTGAAAGTGTTGTTCAAACACTTTTTGAACTCTGGCAGGCTCAGTGCCGTGACCAATGCCCTGGGGAGCCTGCTCCAGTGCCTGACCACCCTCACGAACCACTTGAACTTTTTCCTAACATCCAACCTGATCCTTCCCATCCCATGCTGTTCCCTTGGGTCCTGTCACTGTCCCCAGACAGCAGAGCTCTGTTTTCCTTGTGAGTAAGCTGCAGGCTGCCATGAGGCCTCCCCTCAGCCTCCTCTTCTCTGGGCTGAACAAACCAAGGGACCTGAGCTGCTCTAGAGTTTCTTGCCTTCTAGACCCTTGTAGCCATCTTTAAGATCTACCCATGTAGATCTCTGTAGCCATCCTTTGTAGCCAGCCATACAGTTGGCCCTCCTGACTGCCAGGGCACACTCTTGGCTCATGTTCAACTTGCTGTTGACCAAAACCCGTTGACCAAATGACTTTTCTTTGGAGCTGCTCTCCAGATTCTCATCCCTCAGTCTGTATGTATATCCAGAGCTTCCCTTTCCCAGGTGCAGAATCCAGCACTTGCTCTCCTTAAACTTTATATTATTGGTGATTATCCAGCCCTTGAATTTGTCAAGATCACTCCGAGAGGCTTCTCTACCCTTGACAGAGTCAACAGCTCCTTCCAGTTTAGTGTCCTTATTTCCTGTTTCCTTTCTTCCTTTTTCCCTTCCCTCTGCAATTTTTACTTTTTTTTTCTTTTTTTTTTTTTTTTTTTTTTTTCTTTCGGAAAAAATAGAAGGTTTATGCAGACATTAGTTTCTAATACTTTAGTAATCCTTCTGCAAAACACTAACATCTGAACCTATATTGAAAAGTTCCTTGTCTAATTAAAACACATGGATACAACCATTAAAATGTAGTCAAATTAAATGATTAACTAAATGATTGTCCCCCTTACTCGGCTCTGATGAGGCTGAACCTTGAGCACTGTGTTCAGCTTTGGGCCCCTTGCTACAAGAAGGACGTCGAGGTACTCAAGCAAGTCCAGAGAAGGGCAACAAAGCTGGTGAGGGGTCTGGAGAATGAGTCTTACGAGGAGCTGCTGAGGGAGCTGGGTTTGTTCGGCCTGGAGAAAGGAGGCTCCTTATCACACTCTACAGATACCTTAAAGGACGCTGTAGTGAGGTGGGGGTTGGTCTATTCTCCCATGTGCCTGGTGACAGGACGAGGGGTAATGGGCTAAAGTTGTGCCAGGGCTGTTTTAGGTCAGATATTAGGAAGAACTTCTTTACCGAGAGGGTTGTTGGGCATTGAAATGGGCTGCCCAGGGAAGTGGTTGAGTCACCATCCCTGGGGGTCTTTAAAAGATGTGTAGATTTAGAGCTTAGTGATATGGTTTAGTTGAGGACTTGTTAGTGTTAGGTCAGAGGTTGGACTAGGTGATCTTGGAGGTCTCTTCCAACCTAGATGATTCTGTGATTCTGAGATATTAATGGTATTCCTTGTCCTGGAGTTAATAAACAGGAAATAGTGTAAAAGACAGTAAGTGAGAAAGAGCTATGTTCTAAGACAGAATGGCTTAGACTGAAATTTGAAAACTACCAAAATGTTTCTCTGTGGAATCCAATTTAAAATTTTGGAACAATGAGCCATTTGAAGTGCTTAATATTGTTATTTCTAAGATTCTCAAAATGTTGCAACATTTTCTTTTCATGTTTCTCAACTCTGATGCTTACACCATTTAATCAAAGAATGGATAGAGAAAGAAAAACTCATGATCAAAGTTACATTGATCCATCTTCATTTCTCTCCATTTTTATCTAGATGATATGACTAACTTTAGATCAGGGACTTACTGTTTATCATTAGTGTTACTAAGGAATATAACTTTTTCCTGACAGTAAAGGATGAGGTTCAGAAAATTGCAGTGTCTAAAAGATCTGTTAATTTCCTTAATTAAATCTGTCTTCTGTCTTTAAAAGGTTACAGTATCTCTTTACTTACAGATTAGCTTATCAATTCAGCTATTTTTTTTTTCCTTTAGCTTGTCAGAAGCAGTTAAAGTTGATACAGTTTGACATCTTTTCCAGACTGCATCAAACCACAAACCTGAGAATAGAACTTGGCCATTAACAATTTAATCGCCTGTTGCAATACTTCTTTTCCACATCAGCAGTGTCACACTTGATAACGGTGTGATTTTTACCTTTACTCAATGAGATGAGACAATTTATTTTACATGTTATAGTTTCTAAAGTGCCTCAAAACCATAACCAGTCAGAAGTTTCATTTTTTTAGTGCTGGCTATTTGAAAATGTCAGAATCCATAAGTATACTGGAGGTGAGATTTGGTTAAAAAGCAACAATTTTGTTTGAGAACTAGACATGAAAGCCTTGATTCAGTACAGTAAATAACATATGCCTAGTCTGAAGAATATGAAAGCCATTGACATTGGTGGGAATGGGTTTTCATACAAGATAGGCATATGATAAAATACTTATGTGACTAAATCTTAAGCTTCTATTCCTATTGTGGTTCTGGTGAATGCCAGTAAGGCCAATAAACCCATTTCATTGATTTCAGCAAGCTTTGACTCTTACATTATAGTTGAAAAAGTGAAAATTTGAATCCTCCCCCTCTCCATCCTCCTCCTCCCAAACAAACAAACAAACAAAAACCCAGATGGCATAAATGTGTGGTTTTTTTTTTGTGTTTGTTTGTTTGTTTTTAGCAATCCAAGAATGTTAAGATGGAGCAAAAAAATATCTGGAGAGGCCCCTCAATATTTTATTAGTGTTTAATGTAGTCATGGTGTAGTAGGCAATTGTGTGGATTTTTTCTGTCTCCTAAGGGTATGTTTTTTTCCCTGATGATACTTATGGGAAACTTTTACAGATCATTGGTAATCCACCACAGTCTATTTTACCCAAACATAATCAAGTGCTCAAAATTAATTTTACAAAAAATGAAACTGATGTAGTCTGAAGGATTTCATATCTCTGTATTACTTGATTCAATTTCCACAGACTGGCATCTGATCTTGGTTACGCCTCTATAAATTTACAATATTAAGTTATTTTAGTGGATTTCTTGCCAGTTTATATTGTTCTAAGACCCCACTAGAAACAAATCTAAAAATAAGTAACTTTTGTTATCTTGTAACATGGGAAAAGTTTTAAATTTCTTTTTTTGTTTGTTTTTTTTTTTTTTTTTAGGTACACTCCAAAAATTCTATTCCTTACTTACCACTATTGATGATACTGACTGATTCAGCGTCCTTAGCTACTATAGCAACACATGTAGAGTTACACATGTACTACAACTAGAGTTATAGTTACAGCTGTAGAGTAATTAGGGCTGGCTGATAATGTAGTTCTTGGTGTCTCTTTTTACATCAATATAAAATCTTTTAAGAAATTTTGTTCTGGCTTCTGCTGAGTGAGCACCTCACTTATCAAACAACTTCTTCAAAAAGTCTAGCCAAAGTGCTAATATATATTTGGGGAAGTAAGTTTTCTTTCTTCCTCAAACAGTAGTTTTCCATGTAAATTTATAATGTAGACTTTCTAGAAGAAACTAGAAAGATACCAAATTTACCTGAGAAATAATAATAGAGTGTAAATTGGAGTACTTGATTTATGATATTATTATTATTATTTATTATTATTATTTATTATTTTTTAACGATACTGCTGAAGTTCAATCCATGCATTCTTCAGCACATTACTGATCTTGTTTTTGGTAGAGGCAGGAAAAGTCCACTTTAGAAAATCTGAAATGATCACTGTAAGGTCATTGTTATGGTTGTGAGTGACAATGTAGCAGGGCATATTTGTTTCCAAGTTTCCTTGGGTTTTACAGGATTGGGACATAGGGACTTGGAGACAGCACTTAGGGACATAGTTTAGTGGGTAATATTGGAGGTAGGGGGACAGTTGGACTAGATGATCTTGGAGGTCTTTTCCAACATTTATGCTTCTATGATTCTTCTGTTTGTAGTCAAGCTTTGAATACTTTTCTTGTCTTCTTAAACACTGAAGTAGTAGTCATAGTTATTAGTATATAGTGTAGACAGTAGAAGACATAGTATTTAGTATATAGCGGAATTAACACCCCCAAGAGATAAAATAATCCTGGACTATCTTTATTAAACAACTAAGGTCTAAGGTCAGGATTTCTTGCAGTAATTTCTTCACAAACACATTTAGCAACTTACAAAATATGCATCACTATCTGTGCAAAAACATGTACTGGAACAAGGCGTAGAAACGTTTTGTTAGCTTACACTTCTACAGCCTTTGAAATGAGTTATTAAGGTGACATTGCAAAGCCATGTGTCTCTGTACATGAAAGACTCAGTTCTAGATAAAAGTCTGAAATCAGTACCTGCCCCTATAGACTCACAAATAGGAGATACAAAGTAGCAGATCAGAATTAGATTAAAATTATTTCTTTCATTCACTTCTTCAAGCACCTTTTCCTCATCTCAAGAAAATCATATCAAACTTTCCCAAAAATCATCAGTCTGCCTTTAACTGTATACGATAGTTCAAATCAGCTGAGAAATTTGTGAAGCTTCAATTTAAAGGTTTTTGTCTGTTTGCCTTTTGAAGCTATTTTGTTTTTGTTTTAGACCCAATGTTATTTGTTCTTAATTTCTTTTTGAAAAAAAAAAAAAAAAGGAAAAAAAATGCATAATTCAGCATGTACAGCATGTACATGCTGTAAATATATGAATAATGTGCCTGTAAAAGACAATCGGAAACATACAGTGCAGTTCTGTCTTTTCTGGGTAATTACATTGGTTGTTCACTATGAACCCAATGAGTACAATATGAGTTCAATAACTCTTCACAAATTTGAACCTTGTTTTACAACTCCATTTTGCATAAAAGCCAGTAGATGACATTCAAGAGTGTTGCACAGCTGATGGGTTCTGCAGGACCAATAAAATACGATGCGTACTTTAAACGTATTTCTCTGACAGTGCATTCCATTAAGACTTAGCAAATTTGATCCTCATTTTACAACTTAGTTCTGTATAACAGCCAGAAGCCTTATCCTAAAATGTGCTGAGTACTCTCAGCATGTTTGGATTCGTACAATTCTGCCTTTGTAGAACCTTGAAAAGATTGTAGAGATATTATGTTTGGATGTCAAAGGGGATTTGCATATTAGCTACAAAACAGCAACACCTCAAGAGTCTTAGGAGAAACAGACAATATGATGTATCTCCTCTTGTATAAACAGTGACATCTCAAGTTACCATTAGTATTCCCTAATATGCAACTAAGTTAAAGGTTATCATCTGCTGCAGATTTAATGGATAGCATTAGAATTACAGCAAATGACCCTTGCAGCTCCTTTAAACTTGATCGATCACAATGTAATTGTCATGGCGGGCTAGCAATTAATTTTCATTAGTCAGGGAAGTCATTAATGCTTGCAGTTAGGGAAAATGACCATTAGATTGAAGTAGAAGTGATTCAATCATTTTTTACAATTAAAAAAGTTGGCATAATTTGCTAGTTCCATATGTGCAGAAGAATATTATTGCAGTTCTATTACCATGTGCTATTCCTGCTGTGAGGCACTGGTTTGAACCAAGGGTTGAATATGGCACTCTTCATACTGAAAGAGAAGGTATTTTTTACAAAATTTCTATTTGGAATATTATTTGGGAATAATGATGGATTGCCCCCTCTTTTTTTTTTTTTATTTTTATTTTGTTTTCCTATTGCCTTTAAATCTATGCTGGAATTTAATGCTATGGTGAAAGGCATGTTTCCTCATGTCAAAGTGCTATTTGACACACAGTACCTGTTTACTGAATAAGAGAAGAGTTGAAAGATCTCTGGATCATTCAGCTGCCTTGGTAAATAGTAAATTGCCTGGCAATGACAGTTAGCTGTGATATTGCTCCCTGATATCACAGTTGGTATAACAATGCTGTTCATTCATCCAGCACATTTCATATGAGAATTTTAAAATATTTTTTCAAACAACTCCATCTCAATAAGTCCTAATCAAATACAGAAGTCAAACTGAAACAGAAAACCAAATACCTTATACTCCAAGGTATATGGAATCCTCATAAATGCCTAGTCTTGTCCAATTTCCATTCCCAATTAATTAATTAATTCATTGGTATTGTTTTCAAGTATTCTTGGTGTTGGGATGCACTCTGTTGAGACACTTTTTTTTTTTTGTTAACCTAAGAGAATATTCTGTTTCAGCAAGTCATCTTTAATACCTCTGTAAATGTGCTTTTAATGAATTTAAGTAAAACAATACAAAACTATCTAGGTCTTATTCTGTCCCTGTGAGACTAAATGTCACCTGCATTTTAGGTACTTAATAAACTACAGTTCTTTAATACATAAAGCCATTGTTTGTAAAGTAAATGCTAGAAAGCAGTGTTCTTTGAATGTTGTCACAAAATAGTCCATCTCAGTTTAGGTTAATAAGTTAGGTGGAAATGAAGCAGCAATACAGTCTTTCAAAAACATTTTATATTTTTCCTTGGCTAAAGGAATTTAGGCATTACAGTGAGCAACTTACTTAAAGTGTATATGTTTAAAACATGCAAAGGTTAGGTGAATTGCCTCTTCTCGTGATGACTAAGATATATTGAAGAAAATATATTAATACTGTTTATTATACTAAGATTTTGGAAAGTTTAATGGTCAGCATGAAAATACTATATTCTCAAATGTTCCTGAGGGAATATGCATGGGAAAGAAAAAGTTTTAGTCTTCAAAAGTTAAATAAATTTTGGAAAGTTACTGACAAGTTAACTTTTTTTTTTTTAATTTATTTTTTTATTTATTTTAAGGATGTTAATGGGAATCAGGTATATAGGTGTGAAAGAACATCAGAAATGAAGCATTAGAGACTG
Source organism: Aythya ferina (assembly GCF_964211825.1). Taxonomy (NCBI): domain Eukaryota; kingdom Metazoa; phylum Chordata; class Aves; order Anseriformes; family Anatidae; genus Aythya; species Aythya ferina. Next base: position 198,499,512 of record NC_140296.1, on the reverse strand, counting down.
ACCACTGTCCCCATTCTTCTGTTCCCCTGTGATGCTCGGGGGGAAGTGGGTGGATGAGGAAAAGGTGTTTTTATTTTAATTTAATTTAATTTAATTTAATTTAATTTAATTTTATTTTATTTTATTTATTTATTTTTATTGTTTCTCACTTCTCTAGCTTGTTAGTGATATGCAATAAATTAATCTCCCTACACTGAGTCTGTTTTGCCCATCATGGTAATTGTTGAGTTATCTCCTTGTCCTTCTCTCAATCCTTGAACCCTTTTCATCATATTTTCTCCCCCTTTCCCTTTGAGGAGGGGGAGTGGTTGTGGAAAACCACAACACATGGCACTGATGAAACGACAAATCAAATGCTGTGTTCAGTTTTTATCCAAGAAGGATATTGAGTTCCTCAAGCATATACAGAGAAGAGCAGCAAAGCTGGTGAAAGGACTAGAGAACAAGACTTGTGAGGAGCAATTGAGGGAGTTGGGGTTGTTTAGCCTGGAGAAGAGGAGGCTGAGGGGAGATCTCATCACTGCCTACAACTATCTGAAAGGAGGTTGCAGCAAAGAGTGTGTTTGTCTGTTTTCTCAGGTGACAATTAGTGGGACAATTAGTGGGAATCTCCATCCTTTACTGGATGCGGGGGGAAACTTAGTTACAAGAGATGAGGAAAAGGCGGAGGTGCTCAATGCCTTCTTTGCCTCAGTCTTTAGCGGCAATACCGGATGTTCTCTGGATACCCAGTACCCTGAGCTGGTGGAAGGGGATGGGGAGCAGGATGTGGCCCTCATTATCCATGAAGAACTGGTTGGTGACCTACTACGGCACTTAGATGTGCACAAGTCGATGGGGCCAGATGGGATCCACCCAAGGGTACTGAGGGAACTGGCAGAGGAGCTGGCCAAGCCGCTGTCCATCATTTATCAACAGTCCTGGCTATCGGGGGAGGTCCCAATCGACTGGCGGCTAGCAAACGTGACGCCCATCTACAAGAAGGGCCGGAGGGCAGACCCAGGAAACTACAGGCCTGTCAGTTTGACCTCAGTGCCAGGAAAGCTCATGGAGCAGATCCTCCTGAGAGTCATCATGCAGCACTTGAAGGGGAAGCAGGCGATCAGGCCCAGTCAGCATGGCTTTATGAAAGGCAGGTCATGCCTGACGAACCTGATCTCCTTCTATGACAGAGTGACGCGCTGGGTGGATGAGGGAAAGGCTGTGGATGTGGTCTACCTTGACTTCAGCAAGGCTTTTGACACCGTCTCCCACAGCATTCTCCTCAAGAAACTGGCTGCTCTTGGCTTGGACTGGCGCACGCTTCGTTGGGTTAGAAACTGGCTGGATAGCCGGGCCCAAAGAGTCGTGGTGAATGGAGCCAAGTCCAGTTGGAGGCCAGTCACTAGTGGCGTCCCCCAGGGCTCGGTGCTGGGGCCGGTCCTCTTTAATATCTTCATCGATGATCTGGACGAGGGCATCGAGTGCACCCTCAGTAAGTTTGCAGATGACACCAAGTTAGGTGCGTGTGTCGATCTGCTTGAGGGTAGGAAAGCTCTGCAGGAGGATCTGGATAGGCTGCACCGATGGGCTGAGGTCAACTGCATGAAGTTTAACAAGGCCAAGTGCCGGGTCCTGCACCTGGGGCGCAATAACCCCAAGCAGAGCTACAGGCTGGGAGAGGAATGGTTGGAAAGCTGCCAGGTAGAGAAGGACCTGGGAGTGATGGTGGACAGTCGGCTGAATATGAGCCAGCAGTGTGCTCAGGTGGCCAAGAAGGCCAACGGCATCCTGGCTTGTATTAGGAACAGCGTGACCAGCAGGGCTAGGGAGGTGATCGTCCCCCTGTACTCAGCTCTGGTGAGGCCGCACCTCGAGTACTGTGTTCAGTTTTGGGCCCCTCGCTACAAGAAGGACATCGAGGTGCTTGAGCGGGTGCAGAGAAGGGCGACGAAGCTGGTGAGGGGCCTGGAGAACAAGTCCTACTAGGAGCGGCTGAGGGAGCTGGGCTTGTTCAGCCTGGAGAAGAGGAGGCTCAGGGGTGACCTTATTGCTCTTTACAGATACCTTAAAGGAGGCTGTAGAGAGGTGGGGGTTGGCCTGTTCTCCCACGTGCCTGGTGACAGGACGAGGGGGAATGGGCTTAAGTTGAGCCAGGGGAGTTTTAGGTTAGATGTTAGGAAGAACTTCTTTACTGAAAGGGTTGTGAGGCATTGGAACAGGCTGCCCAGGGAAGTGGTGGAGTCACCATCCCTGGAAGTCTTCAAAAGACGCTTAGATGTAGAGCTTAGGGATATGGTTTAGTGGAGGGCTGTTAGCGTTAGGTTGGAGGTTGGACTCGATGACCTTGAGGTCTCTTCCAACCTAGAAAATTCTGTGATTCTGTGATTCTGTGACGAGGAAAAAGTCTCAAGTTGTGATAGGGGAAGTTTATATTGGGTATTAGGAAGAATTTCTTCATGTAGAGGGTGGACAAGCATTGGAATGAACTATCAAGGGACTTGGAGTCTCTGTCCATGGAGGTGGAAAAGAGACATGGACGTGACACTAAGGGACATGATTTAGTGATGGAACTTGGTAGGTCAGGTTAGTGGTTGGACTTGATGATCTTTAAGGCTTTTTCCAACCTTTTGATTCTGTGATACTATTAGTTAATTTTAACATCATCTTTTGACCTCTCCACTGATCTTACAGGAAATTGGATGACTATCTCAAACCTAGATGTTCGTATCACGAGTGTTTAGACCTATATGAAGAGCCCCTCTAGTGGTGTTTATAAAAATCATCTGAGCCTGAAACACAATTTGAAAAGTTACCAACACTCAGATGCCAAAAAATCATTGAAGTGATTTACTCGATTCAAGCTTGGAAGTCATTTTAAAAATGTTACCCCTTGTTATAAAATATTTTCTTTCTCACTTGGAAGATTTCCAATAGCACTTTCATTGCATATTGTTCTGCAGTTTAATGAATTGCCTTTTTTATAAAACAAAAATGCATTCAAGATGTCTTTGTGATAGTCTAATCCTATTTTCAGGTATGTGACTATCTAGAAGAATATTAGTTTGGATCTGAATCAAGATCCTCTCTCAAGTGGTCAACATTTAGCACTTCCTTTAGACAGTGAAGTTCAGCTGTTCTGAAATTACAATATTTAAGAACCTGAGCTTTCTTAAGCTATTAAATACTCAATTCGTACATTATATAACTAGACATTTAAGTTATTTGGAAAAAAACTACACTTCCACTCTTTTAGATGATGCTTTAATGACAGTAGCCAAGTAGCAATGGAAAGTTATAAGGATGAATAGAACTGTATTCTTTGGCACTGATGGGCTGTTCAAATGGGCTCATGTTTTCCACCTCCATATATTCATCAGCTTGAGTATTTTTCTGCTACAAGATTGAACAGTGTAAGTCAGACTTCCTCTTGACTTTCATCTGTCTCTCAGAACAGAATCCTTCTCATTATGCACATTTTGAGTCAAAACACTTGTGGTTTTTTAAATAAAACTCATGGGATGAAACCTGGCATTTTCATGCAAAGTATTATATGGTATGCATTAATGGTAAAGCAGTAATCAAAAGTTTCTGTGGGAGCTAGTGTAGGCAGACTTTTTGACTGGGTAAATCCCATTCTATTAAAATGAATGATTTTATTTATTTATTTATTTGAGATGAAGCACAATACAGGCTGCCATAAATCACATTTCATAGAATTAAAAAAAAAAAAAAAAAAAAAGAAAAAAAGGAATTAGTACAAAACCTTTTTCTTCTCACCTTGCTTTTTTACTCTTCCTGTTTTTATTTTTACTTGAAAAATGTCTTCTTGTACTACTGAACTGTCTTTACAGAACTGCATTCACAATAACAAGCCTTTGCCGTTGTTGTTGCCCTGACTAAAGGTGCCATTTCTATTCTTTAATTATCTTTAATGTTGATATTTGAAAGGAAATACCACAAGCTATAGGAAACTTGTTACAGGGGAAAGAATATACCAGAAATAGCCTACAAGTAGCTCTCTTTTGCTTTCTAAAGATATAAAAAGCCTAGGAATCTAGGAGTGGATCTATGACTAGGACTTTTGAGTTTTTCAGAAGCAGATTGCTACACTCAGTTCTCATGTGTTAGACACAGAAATCAAGGACACAGCCTGGAGTTCAGCCATAAGATGCTGTACAATATTGTGAGATTGATGTCTAATTTTACCAAAGATTAGATAATCAGGAAAACAACACCAAGAATGCTGGAAACATATATTACTCATAAATAAGTGTATAGCAGTACAGAAGGAAAGAATCTTACCTGAAGGAAAGAATCCTACCTAAATGATCCTTAACTAAAGAATCATTTAGGTTGGAAAAGGCCTTCAAGATCATTAAGTAAACCTGGTCAAGAAGTTAGGTGGTGTTTTGTATCTGTTGTTGGCACCTATACTAATAAGAGAAAAATGTATTTATATCTTCACCTAGCTGTCTTTCTCTTGCTTACAATACCACTCTTAAATCATAGTAAGTAAACTTTTGGAGTATGTTTCTTGAATAGAACTGAACAGAACCTCTTGATTTGGAAGGGGCAAGGGTCATAGAGTCAAACTCTTGCCACCATATAGGACTACCTAAAAGTAAAACCATATATCTATGGTTGTCCAGAAGTTTCTTAGCAGACTTGATGTCATGACTACTTCCCAGGGAAGCCTGTTACAGTGCCAACGAAAATTGAATTAGAAAAGGTTATTTTTGGAGCATTAACTCTTCTCCTCTGAAGAAGAAACCACTTTTTAAACCAGAAGAAACCACAAAAAAACAAACAAACAAACAAAAAAAAACTTTTAAAATTATATTTTCACACCAAAATCATAGGAATAGGAATGAGATTATTATGATTTTAATTAGTTTTATTCAAAAATAGCTAACTATGCCTCCTCATTACTGCATGACTTCAATGCTTAGTAGTCATTGATATTCAAAAGAAGTAAACTTTCTATTTTTCTATTTTCTATTCTTTCTTTTTTTCTATTCAAAATTTTTCTATTCAAAATTCATTAATGAGATCACATTTTGAGTCAGTCTCCTCTCTTTTTATAAAGTTTCAGTTCAGCAATATTTTCTTTTGCTGTTCAGATCTTGCAGAGAATTGATACTGTGAATATAGTTTTCAATTTACTGACAATGTCTGTATTTTCATAGAGCTGCTCTACTGAAATAATCTTTCATTCCTTGTGTGCTGTACTAGTCTTGAATCTTGGGTTGCTGAAACTTTTGTTTATGACTGTATACACAGAAAATTTATTTTAAAAGTACCGTGTAAAGTTAAACATTTAGAAAGCATAATTAATTTGCAACTTTAATTTGTCCCCCTTTTTGCGTATGCATTATCACAGTCTTTAGTTACATGTAACTCTGAACAGTGCTCTTTAATTTAAGGCTCTACTTGTATAACTCTTTTTTCATCTTCATTATCTTCAACTCTTATTACAGAAGTATTCAGCTTATTCCAGAAGTTCATATATGATACTTCTGATGTTTTAATGTTTCACAAATAATAATTTCCTTTAAGAGTCTTTGAGATTAAAAAAGGCTATTTTCCATATGTTTAAGATCAGAAGGGCAAGGATGGAGAGATTAAAGGTCAAACAAATTTGCTAACATGAAATGGACAATTTGAGACACACATGGCTTATTTTTTTCTTTTTTTTAAGTATATAACAGCATGTAAAAAAAAATAAATCTCCACTTTGCTTTGCAGTTTTGAAGCTTAACACTTCTGCAAATCCTCCTCTCTCATCTTGCAGGAAGTAGAGACTATGGTGTTAGCGAGCACCAGCTGTAAGTTTGAGGCAAAGGATTTAATTCTACACATCTCTGTGGCAGAAGGAAGGACATGGTTGAAGAGGGTGACAACTCTTACCTCTCTGACTGCCCTTCTAGGACGGCCAACTGTATCCTGGGATGCATCAAGCATGGCATTGCTAGCCGGTTGAGGGTAGGTGACTGTCCCACTCTACTATGCTCTGGTGAGGCCTCACCTCAGGTACTGTGTGCAGTTCTGGGCACCACAGTACAAAAAGGACATTAAACTGTTGAAGAGTGTCCAGAGGAGGGTGATGAAGATGGTGAAGGGCCTGGAGGGGAAGACGTATGAGGAGCAGCTGAGGGCACTGGGACTGTTCAGTCTGGAGAAGAGGAGGCTGAAGGGGGACCTCATCACAGTCTACAACTTCCTCATGAGGGGGAGTGGAGAGGCAGGTGACCAATTCTCCGTAAACAACAGTGATAGGACCCGCAGGAATGGTGTTAAGCTGAGGCAGGGGAAGTTTAGGCTGGACATCAGGAAGAGGTTCTTCACCGAGAGGGTGGTTGCACACTGGAACAGGCTCCCCAGTGAAGTAGTCACCTCTCTGAATTTAAGAGGTGATTGTATTGTGCATTTAGTCACATGGTCTGAACTTTTGGGTAGACCTATGCAGTGCCAGGAATTGGACTTGATGATCCTTATGGGTCCCTTCCAACTCGGGATATTCTATGATTCTATGATCTATAATTCTCTTTATACATGGGAGTGGATTCATAATTTACAACAGCTACCCAAACTCCTTTCAAGGTTGAATGCATTAAAAGCTATCAACTTGATAAGATGTATTCCCAGATTCTTCCTTGGAGAAACTTAGGAATTCAATATCTTATTTTGTATATATATAGATATATTTACATGCACACACATACAGTATGTATATGTGTACAAAATATATACATAATATATGTGTTATATATTTATATTACTTAGGGCAGATTTGATAAGTTTAGCCCTAAGAGTGAAAAATGTGTACATGCAAACAGGGAGGATGCTGGACTGCATCTCTTGCACAAGTTCATACCACATTCTGAAATGGCCCCTACACACACATACCCTTCTGCATGGTGAGAGCTATTTCTTGTAGCAGGTATAAATTCTTTTAAGTATTTGATACCATTTTTCTGATCTTAGGATAGATTTGTAAGGTTAATAAGATTTTTTTTTTTTTTTTTTTTTTTTTCAGATGGATACAAATGCTCTCTGCTTGTTTTGTGCATTGTGTAACAGCTGTGTATAGCTCCACAGTGTAATTAGCATAGTCTTCAGCTTCTTTTAAAAATAATAACTGCTTTGCTTACCTGTAAGCCCAGTTTACTAACTTGTGTTATTCCAATCTATAGATCACAAAGATCTACACACACACACATATATATATCATTATATATATATATATATCACATACTATATTCATAAAGTGAAGGGTATATGACTCTAGCTCATGTAGTTTTCTGTACATTCAGGTCATCAATACTGTCTTTTTTATATAAAGTGTTTTTTTTTTTTTTTTTTTTTTTTTTTTTTTCTTGCCAATTTCTGCTTCTTCTTGTAGCAGAAGAGAAAGCTATACAATAGTGGACTAACTTAGCCTAGAGGCTAGTCCAATCTAGCCCAAACCCCTACTCCAAACAGGGCTAACATCACAGTTAATCAGGTCACTCTGTCCCTCATTCAGTTGAATTTTGAGTATCTCTACAGACAGAGATTCCACGGACCTTTTAAGCAACCTGTTTCAAATACAGTCTTGCCAGTTTAATTAAAAGATTAGCCTTTTTTTAGAACAAAATGCCTTAGTATTTATACTAACTGTTTTAAGTTCCAGATTAATATATTCCATTATTTGCAGTAACAAAACAAACAAGCAAACAAGCAAACAGAGTAAATAATGCCTTATTTCCTATTTTGAAGAGTTTCAAGGGGAAAAAAATAAATTTCATTCTATACAAAGTATAAAAAATAAAATAAAAATAAAAACAGCTCTCCTTGCTTAAGCTTCTAGCACAGCCTTGACTAAAACAGTGGTGAAAGTTTTTTAAACCCCAAGACAGTGAGTATTTAAAGGATTAAGTTTGAGTAGAGGCTGGCGCTATGAAGGAATGTTACCCAGAGGCTTTATTTCATGTTCACCCTGTATGCACAGCCATTCCTTGGTGTATCACATTTGAAGGGATAGCCAAATAGGTCTGAAAATACTATTATTTCGTTCTATTATAAGTATTGATAGTCATAATTTGTAATGGAAAATCTATATACTTTCATGATTAGTGAAAGCATTTCGAAAGACAATTAATTTAGAAAGTTTTGTGATTTCAACATGTGCTTTTATAAAGTATTTGTACATCATATTTACCAAGTAGATATCCCCAAAATTTTGCTAAACAGTAAACGTGACAGTTTGTTTCCCAGAATTGTTCATCTCCCATAGTTACACTTATTCCTTAGACCTTTCTTAGTGACTTCTGCTTGTCCTCATATCTGACAAGATACTTGTGCACTAGTATCTTTTATTTTCTAGTTGTATTTAGAGACAATTCCTACACACTTTTTTTTTTTTTTTCCAAATAAAACATAAAATTATGATCACTATTTACTGCATACTTAGTGCTTTAAAACTTACAAGAACTGTGCAAAATAATTTTGCTTAAGGATTATTCACATCTGTGGCTCGGGGGATAAAGGATCCCCATCTGCCAATTAAGCTTATAACTACTTATCACAGTGAGACAGAAAGTTTAAGTAACTTGCTGTGAAAGTGAACTTTACTTGGGGGTTGAAATGAGGATTTTGCTGGCCATCAAAGCTATATTTTTTAATGCAGATTGTGTAGAGATCAGTAATTTTCTTACTCTTTTCACCTATTAAATCACATTTTATGTAAAAAAAAAAATAATGTAGACTCTTCTGTAATACTATTTTTTAGCATGAAAGTGCCTTGACTTTCCTGATCCCATCAGTACATGTCCAGACACCATCCCTGTACTCCTCCCAGGCCACATATCCCTGCTTCCACTGCCTGTGCATTTCCTTCTTGAACCACAGTTTGACCAGCAGGTCCTTGATGAGCACTGAGTGTTCCCTAGCTTCCCCACTTTATTCCTTACACACAAGGATGGAGAGCTCTCGTGCTCTAAGAAAAGTGTCCTTAAAGAGTTTCCAGCTCTGATCAGTTCCTGGGACACTGTCCCAGGGGATCTCATCCACTAGTTTGAACAGCTGGAAGTTTGCTCTTCTAAAGTTCAGGGTACTGACTTTGCTCTTTACCAGGCCCATATTTCTTGAGAACACAATTTCAATGAGGACATGCTAACTGCAGCCCAGACTGCCCCCAATCTTAACCTCTTTAATTATTATTATTATTATTTTTAAATCTTTCATCTGCACTTGGGAACATCAGGTACAGGAAGACTTCTCTAGTTGGTTTCTTTAATGCCTGGATGAGGAATTTGTCCTCAGTGGAATCCAGAAGTCCATTGCATACTTCCAGGATTGCTTACTGCCTGCCATGTGGCTTTTTCAGCAGACATCCAGTTGGTTGAAGTCCCCCATCAGGATAAGAGTGTGTGAGTGTAATGCTTCCTGTAGCTGAAACAAGAAGGCCTCCTCAACAGGCTCCCCTTGATCAGGCAGCCTGTGGTAGACCCCAACCACAAGGTGTCCTTTATTGATCCAGTCCTTAATTTTTACCCCAAAGCTCTCAACGTGTTCATGGCTGTTTCTCAGAGGCAGCTGTTCACAATTTATCCATTTCTTAACTCCCACCCCTCTCCCCGCCTATCTCTTCTGAAAAGTTTATAGCCTGCAATTGCAGTGTTCCAGTTGTGTGACAAGTCCCACCACATTTCAATGATAGCAATCAGGTCATATTTTTTAATTACACCATGGTTTCCAACTCCTCTTGCTTGTTTCTTATGTTGTGTGCATAAGTGTAGACGCACTTCAGCTGCGGTATCAGACTCATCACCTTTTTAGAGGAGCCCTCCCTAATTCCTTTGGGACAAATCACACTTATTTCCCTGTTGCTTCCTAAAGTTCCCAGATTCTTCTCTGTCACCTGGAAGTGCATCCCCTTTCTAGTTTAATGCCCTGCCAATAAGTCCAGACAGCTTACTGCCCAGAACACTCTTGCCCCACCTGGTCAGGTGCACCCCATTCAGTGTCAACATGCCTGCTGTCTTGAAGGTGCATGGAGATTACAGAACCCAGAGCCCTGAGCATGGCACCAGCCACATAGCCAATCATTCACTTGATCTTTTTGTCTTATTCTTATGTCTCAGTATCAGCTGGGAGGATAGAGCAGAACACTATGTGCTCTTCTGATTCCTTCAGCATCTTTCCGAAGGACATAAAGTCCCTTTCGATATTTTGGAGTCTTCTTGTTGCAACCTCATTCAATGCTACATGAAAGAGTAGGAACATGTGATAATCCTCTGGCTTTACTAGGCTTGGTAGCCTCTTTATGATATCACAAAAGTAGGCCCCCAGGAAGCAGCAAACCTCTCTAGAGAGATTGTCCAGATGGCAAATGGATGCTTCAGTGACTCTCAGAGAGGAATATCCAATTGCTAACACCCTTTCTGCTTTTTTTTTTTTCTTTTTTTTTTTTTTTTTGGTGGCAGTGGTTCTAACAGAGGTGGCTGTTTGGACCAATTTTGTATTGTTATCCTTTCCTGGGTCTTGAAAATTATTCATGCACCCACTTTCCAGACCCAGAGCATTTTATTTCTTGTGTAAGGGCACTCTGGGGGCAAGAGGGAGCCTTAGCCTTCTGCTCTGAGCAGAAATGAGTGTCCAATATCCCTTGTCTTGTGCTTCAATCAAGTCATCAGCTAAGGATTGAAAGCTAACTTATTTTCCTTTTTGAGAACTTGAGGCAGGGCTGTCACTAAGCCCATGCCAGGACATCAATATCTTGCTCAGGTTTCTGGATACTACACTGCCTGGTGAGCTCCTTTGGTAACATGGCAATTTGCTCAAAAAACAGGTCCAGACGGGCACAGTTGCACCTATGACAAGCACCTCTGCTTTTCCTAGTACCCTAGGGGTACTTCTGGATTCTGGAGTTTTCTGCAACTGAGGGTCTGGGCAGTGCTTTCAGTCTTCAGGACATCTGTTTGGGTTTAGATGTCTGCCTGAGGATGCTATAGCCCCTCTGTCTGGGTTTCAGCCTCAGACCAGCGGTTATGGCGGGTAGATACCATTTTTGTTTCAGTAGAAGGTTGCTTCTTGTTACTCCCAGAACAGAATAAAGTGACTCACCTTTCATTTTCCCCTTGCACCCCCCAAAGGCTGCTTTCAAAGATACTTTGGTTACAAGATACAAAGGTTTTGAGGTTGTCATGAGAAAACCAACATTATCAGATTATTTAGAAACGAGTTGTGATTCACACTAATGGACTTCACTAAAGTTCTAGGGTGCTAGGGTGCAAAATCACAGAGGTAGCTGAAGCTTCTGGCACTGCTAACCCAGATTAAATTACTTTATGTTCTCCAATCTTTTTCTGTGTGTGTCTGATCTACTAAATTGAAAGACAGACAGCATTAGAGAAATGCTAAGTTCAGTGTGAACCATTGTTTTTCTTAGTGCTTACTCAATAGACATTTTTTCTTCTCTATGTTAGAACCACTGGATGTTCTGCCCTCATCAGTTAGAGGAGTGATAACCTTAGAAGAATTTTTAGACTGCTGTGGAATAACTTATGCTTTCTTCTCTATCAAATAAGCAGCATACATTAATGTTCTCAAAGGAGGTTATTTATTATTACAGCGGTGTAAATGACGGCAGGATTTGGCCCATAAACAATAAAAGAGGAGTGGAGCATGTAATTCTTCACACTATTGTAAGGAAAACTCTGTCCAGCAACAATAAATTATCTGAAATTCTTTCAAGATATATGAATGACTCCATAGTCAGAGAAAGCTTGTGAGGTTTAAAGCATAAAAATGACAACCATAAATAATGGTAAAAGCCACTGATCCCCGCTGAAATGAAACAATACAACATTCCTGAGTCACTGGTGTCTTGGAAAATACATTGCTTGTCTGACTAGGAGAGATGGAAGGAAGAGAGTAAACCCATCATCCTGCTTTTTTTTTGGAAGGCTTTGACTTCCAAAAGTAAAGTTTAATGCTTCTGGTTAAAAGTTTTCTTTTGGAAGACCTATCTTGTAAGGATGCAAGTTAGTTTTTAAGACTCATGTACATACATAAATCAACAAACATATGTATATGTACTTTAATAACTAGGTTTACTAAAAGTATTGAACAAGATAAGTACCATAATCGTAATGCCCATATCTTTTAATCTATAGGTTGCGAAATAGCAACAAAGAACATTAAGCATTTTTGTAGCAGTTTGGACAGTGCCAATGGCTTATCCTGGGAGATTTAAGCTTTCTAGAAAAATACCTGCTGTAATCTGGACGTGTTCAATATCTTAACACTGTTAGTTAAGCTACACTGCTAGTTTAACTTTACCACATTTCAATGGCATAGTAATGCCCGCTGCAGATAACTTGATAAAATAGCTTCTTAAAATATTTGCCTTAAAAAAGGCAAGTCTGCAATTTCTCTTCTGATGTGGCATAATTCAAAAGCTTAAGTGTTCTTGCAGGAACAATTTAGAGGTTGGAATGAAAATCCATAAACACTAGGTTAACTTTTCCATGATCTCAGTATGCATCAATTTACTAATGCTGCCTTGGGTTTTAAATGCATTATGATGATATAGGTATGCCACTTCTAATCATCTTGTTATACAAAAAATGAAATTTTAACCTTGCAATGAATTATGTTAAATATCAAACTAATCATATTGAAAAAAAAAATTGGCAGTAATTTCACTGTAACAGAAGTGAAACTGGGGAGATTCAGATTAGAGATTAGGAGGGGATTTTTCACTCAGAAGATTGTGAGGCACTGGAATAGGTTGCCCAGAAAAGTTGTGGATACCCCATCCCTGGAGGTGTTCAAAGACAGGGCCCTGAGCAACCTGATCTAGTGGGACGTGTCCTTGCCTATGGCAGGGGGCGTTGGCACTAGGTGATATTTAAGTCCCCTTCCAACCCAAGGCATTCTATGATTCTGTGATTCTATGAAATGTAAGATTTTAAGTCAAGCCAAAGGTACCAAAAAAGTACAATAGAGTGAGATAATTTTGTAGATGGACAATATTCAGAGATAGGCTCCCAAAGAAGCCTAGCCTGTCTAACTTGGTTTTAGATGGTCGAAGCTAAAAAGACTCAGTAGTCAAATGTTCGCTGCAGTAGATTGCAAGGATTTTTTATCATCACCTCTTGAGAACAGGTAACTTGCTTTTTTTAAAATTCTGAACCATAGATGCTTATATGCAATGTCAGCATAAATTTTGACTCCTTACACAACCACTGAATATGGTCCACTGAGTCTATGATAGCCTGTGATGATAGCTTCTTTGATGAAGGTCAGATGTTATGGAACTAATAAAATGAGACAGCAGGTTCATATTAGTCTAGTCCCTATTTCAACAGAAATCTCTTTTCAACTGTTTAGCGTGTACTTTGTCTCAGTGCAGATATTATACAAAGTTGTGTACCTTCCATACTAAAGTATCTTGGCCTTGTCTGAGACAAAATTTTTTGCTACCTGACCATAGGGAGAGAACTGCTTAGCCAGTGCACATTTTGTCCTTTGAATTTTGAAATCTCTGGAGAACCTGTTTTGTCAGTGCAAAGTTATTTGTGACAATACTGTCAATATTTATCTTAAAATTGAATGCAAGATAGCAATATGATACATTGAAAGCGTCATACTGCTAAAATCCTTTTTTATTTCACAGAAGATATTCCTGATTCAATTTATTTATTTATTTTTAATAAATGTTTAAATGAACATATATGTTTGCAAAGATGTTAATTTACCATACTTGTTTAATTTTTAATTAAATTTGATCATGCTCTTATGATTCATCTGCACTGTGAACACTTGTGAACTTTCCTTCTTGGTAAATGCATGAGTAATATAGCATTCAATCTTTATTTGCACTGTCCCATTTCTCCAGTTTTAGATCCTGTCTGTGAAATGATGGCCTGTGAAGTGATGGCTGCTTTCCCAGGGAGATGGAAAATACTCAACATTTAATAAAGTAGGCACTTCAAAATGGGAATTGGTTACATCTGAGACAAACTTTTAGGACAACACCTCTTATCTGTGGATACAATATGGAGTAATTAAAAGGTATGAACGAATGAAAAATTGTAATCTTTAAATGTTTTATCTTAGATAAAGCTGTAAGTCAGGCTCACTTTGAGTGTAATAGCTGGGAGACGAACTTTACATTTTTCTGTTGCAGTTACCAAGTATCTGTAACCCTGTAACAGGCTGTGCATCTGCAGTTGTACAGATAATGAGAGAGAGCTTGTCCCAAAACATTTGCACACACAAGAGAAGATATATAAGAAAGTGGAAGTGATTTCTTTCAGGTAACAAGGTGGCATAAGTAAGATTTCAACCTACATCTGCAGAGTTTGTGTTGAATCTGTACATTCATTTCCCAGGTAAGAGGTACATTGACCAAGACAGAACTGCTTGATGGGCAGTGTGATTCAGGGAGAACATGAAATAAAAGTGTGTTACCTGAATAAAATTTTATGCGCATGTAGCATAACTCCTCACAAGTCAGGTATAGTTTCATCTCCTACAAAGCTGGTAAATACTGTGATGATTGTAATTTCAGGACTCCAAGATAACTGGTCTACCAACATCGGCCATATTGCATAAGTATGTTTTTAAGATCTGGTACTTCCATGTTGCAGGTAGGAAAGTTCTTTGTCTACATTAAGCAGCTGTGCAGGTTCAGTGTCCTGCATCACTTCTGTAAGTTTGAGGCCTATGTCTGTGACAATGGTTCATCCAAATAGCCTGTAATGTATATATGGATCCACTGTAATGTCTGAATGACTCTTAAAATATGGGATACTTATTCTTCTGTTCTGGGTAAGAACAGAAAATGAGATAAAAGCCACAGTTTTATCACAGTCAGTCACTCAACTGCAGAGTAATCTGTAGCAAATGAAAACAAATCAATTTCTTTCACAGAATTCTGTTTGGATCTTTCTTTTTATACATTTGTACTGGCAGATTTTATAAAGCTCTAAAAACTTCACAGTAATAAAAATGCTGTAGACAAAACCATACAAACAATGAACTTAAACTTTGACTAGTCTCTAACTTTCCATGCCTCTTTATTTATTTTATAATGTAATTACAGACTAGATAGAAAAAAAAAAATCTGCTTGCAATATTATACCAATAATTATTTTTGCCAGCTAGTTGCTTGTAAAAAAGAGAAATTAAAAATAGAGAAAATGCTCAAAATTTGAAAGATAAATTTCAATTATGTACCAAAATTCAATATTGTATATGAAAGTTACTTTTATAAAATTCAGGAGGGGGTTGGGGGGAAGGAAGCATTGAAGCATTATTTCTTTGTAATGTAATCTTCTGTCTTGCCATAGTTAGAGAACTAATCACTGAATATATGAACTAAATACTCAGAGAATGCACTGGAGATGGAAAGTGTTGTCTTAAATTTATATATGTAGCATATGGAAACATAAAAATTAAGTGTAGGACTTCCAAAAGAGTGTGCAAAGCACAGATAGGAAATAAGTACAAAATGTAATTTGTCAAGTTGGTTTGAAAAATCCTACCTGATCCCATTTAAGACTTTCAGTGACACCTAGTCACTTAATAGTGTATCTATAAACTAAGTCCTAAGTGACTTCCTTACTTCCCACAGAAATCTATGGCAGAGGTAGGGACTTCGTTTCAGCTATCAGAATGCCATGTTTGTGCCTTACAAGCACAAGTACAGAGTATATTAAAGGTTGGATGTGATGCTTAGGGACATGGTTTAGTGGGTGATATTAGTGGTAGGGGGATGGTTGGACCAGATGATCTTGGAGGTCTTTTCCAACCTCATGATTCTATTCTATGGTGTTCAAATAATTGCACAAAAAAAAAAAAAAAAAAAAAAAAAAAAAAAAAGATTTATTTGCTGTGAATGTTATGTTTCAAAGTGAAGGCTAAGTTTTGTTAGATGGCTAAAAGTCAGAATAGTACATAAGCCTCATAATCATAGATTCAGACCTTCAAATATTGCCACTTGTACTGGGATTGTGTCCACATACTGGGATTGTGTTTGGCCCCATATGAATTTCTTGTGGGTATTGGCCAATAATATGATGTATCTCATTTGCTATGATTAGGCTCTTTAAACACTTAGAATTCATAAGCTTAGAACATTATCTGGTAAACCTCTTTTATGAAAAACCTATTTTAAAAGGATGGGTTAGGAAGGAAGTAGGAAGGTGTCTCCAAGAGGAGGTCTGAAGCCTTAGCTTCGAAGCCAAGCATTATTATTATTTATATATATATTTTTAAGTAAATATTTCATCTTGGAAGACCCTTATATCAAATAAAGAGTCTTCCACACTCTGTTGCCTAAGTTTATGGCTCAAGAGAAGCTGTAACACAGTCCATATGGCTGGCTGTTTGAAGTGTGCTTAGTACTCCATTAGGGATTCTTGATTTGTACTTCTCAATCTGATTTCGATAAGACACAGGTTTCTTTTAGTGGCCTGACCTGGTGCAAACACATAATAGATTAATTCCATAATAAATTATGCTGGCAATAAAGCTTTCTGGACCATTTTGCTTTTTAAGTAACTTAAGTAACTTTTTTTTTTTTTCTTTTTAATGTACCTTTATAAAACTAAACCAATGTTTCACTAGTAAGTTACTTTATGTGTATACAGAACTACTTGAAGTTTGGGAATGTAATTTTGCACTGTGTGCATCATTTCTAAGTGTATTCCATTTTATTGTATTTTTGGAGATACTGACACATATACTAAGAGTTTTCTGAAAGAACATTATGCCTAGAATCATGCTGAGCTGCTAGTTTAGATTGCCTTCTATCTTAACAGTGACATGGCTTTATCATTTATACAAGTAAAGCTGCATTTCCATAAAGTTCATTATTACCTTCTACTGTTATGCATTGATTTTACATGATACTGTTACTTTCAAACAATAAATTTGGTTTAGATTTATTATTGTCTCATCATTTTACATAGTTCTGCTGTCATTTCTAAACATTGTTGATATAGAAATGGCAAACCATACTTACTGCTAGACCCAGATGAGGACCTGAATGTTCTAGGCACTGTGCAAACACAAAACCAACATCCTTGATGTAATATAAGGCAAAGATGACAAAAGATTTGAGTGGAAAAGCAGGGAAGTACAACAAAAAACAAACAAAAAGATAAAATACATCATCAAAGGAAGCCAACTCACTGGAAACCTAATATTATTTAAGAATCATTTGCCTTTCTAAAAAATAGCATAAAGGTGAGAAGTGCAGGAGCCCTCTGGATTTCCAGAGGCTCATGGGCATAACAGACATTATGTGAGAAACTCACTGCAGTATTTGTCTCTTGGCAATTCAGCGACTAAAACTGTGTTAATCCATCAGCTTCTTCCACCTTTCCTTTTCATGCTCATGACTTCTGTGATACCTCTTTTCTTAGAGACACCAGGCCCATTGCTTTACCTCATGTCCTCTCACAACTAAATAAGATGGTATGGTGGGAAAGGAAAAATTGTGAAGACTTTGTAAGTGAAGGCTTTGTTATCCAGAAACCAAAACCAAAACCCAAACCAACCAATCCAAAAACTCCATACAAAATACACAACAAGATACAACAATGTTTTGGTGAGTTTTGTTTTATTTTGTTCTATTTTACTTTCTTTCACTTGTGAAGACACATCTATGCAAGTACTACCTGATGAGACTATCCCAGAAATATGCTTATGAGACTATCCCAGAAATATGCTTATGAGAATATCCCAGAAATATGCTTAAAGTATATTGGTCATGAAATTAATAAAGTATATAAGGTCATGAAATTGTCCTGTTAAAATATACAGTGGTCTTGGTAACAATAAAATACTCTACAAAACCATCTGAGCTTCTGTTCATAATCTGTCTGCCAAGATTTGTCTCAACCTGATCATATAGATTTATCTATACCTTACATGAAAGGATGGAAAAAGAAGAGAAAACATGGATTGATTGAAAGGGAACCTTGTGTGTCCTGTGGAAGGACACACATATGCAGTTGCAGAAGAAGCTGAGATGGAATCTGAAGAGAAGAAAGAAAGATCTGACTGTGGCAGAGAATTTCAGGTGCAACTAACATGAAATTTCAGTCATCTGGTAAGTGAAGACAACAGCGAATGAGCATAAAAAGAGAAAGATGCATAAATAGGAAAAAAGAAAGAGAGGGCTTGAAAATATGAAAAATGGAGAAAATGGCAAGAATATATGACACAATGGGAGGAATAAAATCTACAGAAGAACAAAGATCTGGCAAAATTAATAGAAAAAGAATGAAGAACTATTTTTTTTTTTTTTAAGTTTATTTATAATAAGCATGAGAAACAGACAATTTCCTGAAATTCACATAAACATTTGATTATTAAAGAGGAGTAAAACTACATAAATCCAAAAACATAACTTTCAAATTTCCAAGAGAAAATCTGTGAAGAAAATGTTGCTATATTAGAGAAAATTAACATTTTAATTTAACTTTAATGCCAAGAACAAGTTAATCTCTTTATTATCAACTGAAATAATCTCTTCTCCAGATGGAAGTACTTTTTACCTATTGTCCAATGGCTGTTAAAAAAAGTTTGACTTTTCTTGTTAAGTAATATGCTTCTTTCCTATTTGATCTTGAAACAAAGCCTCAGTTATCATTACAAACAAAAGAATACTGGCTCGCGTTAATAGGAAAGGGCTTTTGTAAATCACTTAGTAGATCTACACAGGTAAAAGAATGCTGGGAACATGCATTGCCAAATCCTTATTTTGCAGACTGATTATCTTTTGTTTTTATTTATTTACTTGTATTCTCAAATGCATTTGGGACATAGCATAAAGTAAAATTGGAGATAGATTATTTTGTTTAGTACAGCTTCAGAAAATGGAAAAGCATTGTTTGACAACTGCTTTTGAATACATAAAATTCTTGCATAGACGTTATATATTGTACAACCCAGAAATATTTAAAGCAATTTTCAATTAAATAGTTGAAAAACAAAAACATGAAACTGATTTGGGAGAGAATTCCCACATGCTCAGAAATGTGGTCTCAGGTATGTTTTATATAAATATATGTGTTTGATAATCAGCATAAACATAATTCATGCATTTATACTGAGTTATGTTGAAATACAAAGATTTCCCGAATCCATTTCTATAACATTATCATTATATTAATTGGCCAAAACTTTGGTCTGCTTTATATCCAAATTGAGATTGGTAGAAAGGCAGCAGGCTCACAGTAGTATTATAGAGGGCAGAGTTTATCCTATTCTGTTTTTATTTTTTTATTTTTTTTTTTGTAATGATGAAAGAAGCCTGGAAAATTACTTGTGCATTTTGACAATTATTTGCACAATTTAGCTAGAGTC
Source organism: Aythya ferina (assembly GCF_964211825.1). Lineage (NCBI taxonomy): Eukaryota > Metazoa > Chordata > Aves > Anseriformes > Anatidae > Aythya > Aythya ferina. Next base: position 198,480,162 of record NC_140296.1, on the reverse strand, counting down.
TAGATTTCTTTGAAGGTTTTATGCATGATTAAAGAAAGCGCCAAAGAATCACTGAACAGAATGAAATATTTTGTATATGTATTGCAAGGAAGTGTTGAAAAGTGACCATTTAGAGAAAAAATGAATGAAGATTATTTTAGAGAAAATGAACAGAACCAGTAGTTTAGACTAGCATCTTCATGTTAAATGGATAACTCTCAGTGACCTACTTGGAGAAGTGCTGAGTTCCATCAGCAGTGATTGACTTCAGTAATGACTTTCTACTAGTTTCCAGTACTTTATCAAAATCAAGATCACAAGCTCTTACACCTGAAGGTAAATATTGAAATTCAACCTAGTATCTCTAAGTGAAAAGGAAGCATTTTTGGAGCTATAAGGCTATAAGGCTCCAAAAAGAACTCTATGAGCTCTAAAGTTCATAGAGTCCTGTCCTTGGTTAGCCTCACCAACTGATCACAGAAGCTACTCAAGCATACAAACATGAAGAACCTGCATGGATTTTCCTGCAGAGCCTGTTACTCAGCTTTAAACAGACTTTGTATCAAGGACTTCTTTAGCCAGCAATTTTCTTTTCTAAGATAATATATATATGTATATATATATAAGATTCCAGGTCCAGGGACCTTTTCCCTTTCGTTCATGATTTTATGAAACTACCATACTTCCAAGATCTTGTTCCTGTGGGACAAGAGAGCATTACTTTATTAGTAAAGTTGCTCATGTGCATCGCTAATGAATTAGTGCATCCATCTGCCGTGAATTTTGTCTGCCATTTTGATGTTCAGTCACTTTCTCTGGTAAGGTTTTCTTGCAGTTTTGCTCTCTAGACCTTTGTCTTTCCTGCCCTGAATAATTTAGTACCATAAGTAAACTTGGTCATCTCAGTATTCACTTCTATTTACACCTTACTTCTGTATATATGACAAACTGCACTGAAAGGTACGGACTTTCATGCAGAAATCCACTTATAGCTTTTCCTCACTATAAAGACTGATTAATTTAACTCTGTTTCATATTCTAATTAAATACATTGCTGATGTGCATTTTTGAAGAAAGTTGTTTTAATCAACGGGACACACAGCAGGTATGTTTTGTTAGCACAAGTTGTAATTGACAAGGAAAGGAAAAATTGAGCCAAGCTTTCTCATCTGATTAAAGAGATTGTATATATATATATATATATATTTTTGTTTCTTTGTTTGAAAAAACATTGTTAAAAGTCTGACTTTCGGAAGTCACCTGATAATTACAGTCTGGAAAAGAGGTAGAAGCACCAAAATTAACAGACAAGAGAGAATTTGCCAAGAACATAACCTCTCACATCTTTATAATGAGGGTAAGGAGTTTTCAAAGGAAGGTCATCAATGTCTTCAGTGAACGATCTGCTTAAAGAACACTAAGGAGGTCAGAGCAAATGATTCCCAGCCAGTGAAAAAGTATGTATGAGATCTGCAAAAACGTTTTCATTGGAGTAAGAAAAGAACAGGTCAAGGAAATTGTAAAATAGAGGTGAAGGACAGGGACTTGAAATAAGATAAGAGAGTGTGTTGAAAATAAATAAGCAACTAGTAAATATATTAGGGAATAAATTATTAACTGGGAAGGCAATCAACTCTGCAACAAAGTAATTAAACATTCAGAGCATCAACAAGAGTAATGATTCAAAGTATATGGAACCAATTATATAATTAAGCAGACAGTTGATAAAAGAATGACATAATGTAGGAAAACGAGGACTGTAAACTAGTGAAATAGCTGAGTCTGAGTGGACAGCTACTTAAACCGGAATCCAGGAAGAGTAAGACACTTTTCATGCAAGAGTCTCTTAAATAGAATAAAGTCAACATATGGAGCCTGTATCCTTAACATCACACAGCCCTATATTGGCTAAATCCCAGAAGAGGGCAGTGGTGCTCTATAGAGACTATACAATGGTGGTGGTCAAGGATTTTAATGATTCTGGTTTGGTGCCCAAGCACCCACTTCCACAGAACTGAAGGTGGGCAGAATGAGAATCTTTGTTCTCATGGAGGTGTGAGGCCTCCTCTAGTTCAGGAGTGAAAATATTTAATGCTTCCGTCCTCTAATATATCTTCCATTGTTGGGGGGGTGGCACTTTCTTTAAATATAGTGGATTGAGCTTCTATACCATGTTAATAGTTATCTCATTTCTCCTTGTCCTTGTCTAAAAAGATTTGATGTGAAATGACTTGTATCGTTTGGGCTTCACAGGAGAAATGGTTCACTGAGATTCCTGGGGTCCCATTATAAGTTATAGCAGCTGTAATTTCAGCCACTTTATGGAGCAGTCCATTTGTGTCTGCTCCAGTTCCTAATGCTACCAGCCAGTCTGTAAAATGATCCTAATCTATTACATTTAAGTCATTTGAGTCATCTTTTTGAAGATTGTTGAATGCAGAGATACCCATGAGGAAACAATGTAAGTTTTCTGTACACCACATATGTTATATGTCTAGTGAAATGTACTGCACACGTTTAAAAAAGTGACAGTATTACAAAACTGACAACTTTTCATGACCTTTTGTAATATAATGTATTTTAAACATATGGCAGGACTCCGTTCTTCTCATGGATGTAGCAAATACAGTATGAATATTTCATGAATTGTGTGTGCATGTGAAACAAATTTGTTCAAGAAGTAAGAAACTCAAGAAAACACTTTAGCCTTTTACATTTAAAATGGTAAAATAGCAACTGATGAAATATATTACAATGAATATTTATGGAAAAACAGTGAATATTTAATGAGAAGCAATGATCATCAAGGGTGAAGTGTTAAAACCAATATGGTTATAATATGGTGGTTTTCTCTACTTTTTTCTTCTAGTTTTTGCTATTAATTATAGTGTGTCATGTTTGGTCACCTCTTTTCATCTCTGTTTCTTTTGTATTCTTTTTGCTACTTATTTATTTAAAACACAATCTCTTTAAATTTAAATAAAGTCCTGGCTTACCTACTTTGATGTTCACATCTATCAGTTATCATACTCAATTAGAGTTCAGAGTAATTAAAGTTAGATGCTTAAAAGTATTTAGATATGTATCATAGGAGGTTCCCTTTTTTAAGCCTTAAGTGAAATAGTAAAACTATTCTGTTATCTGTGCAACATAGAATCTTTTTCTTACATCTTGCACTTTCGGCATGTACAGGTTCGCCAATGCCCAATATGCTGCAGCTAGGTTGCTTATACTGAAAAGAGTGGAGAACACAGATTTGTACATTAAAGAATACTATTGTCTGTCAAATATGCTTACAATAATTATGCAAATAATTTGACTGTGCCTTCGGAGATTCAAAACCACATTCATGCTGTAGATATGAAAGATATGTAGATATTCTGCAGAATTTATGATTCAGAAAATCCCCATAATAGTATTAGGAGTGTTTGTGTTTGGTTTGTTTTTTCCCAAGGACACTCTTCCGTGACTGATGTTTCTTTTGGATTCTTACAGATACTCTGAGGTAATATTGATGAATTGCTTGTCTGCTTTTATAAATCTAAAGAAAACATCTGTATTTGTGTTTTCCATTGAAAATATAAATGATTGTTTTGACTGACTAAACAATTTTGGACTTTGTCTAACAACAACATGTTAACATCAGTCTTAGAGAATTATTTTACTATACACCTCTTTCCTGATGCTCACTAGCTCTGCTGGTCAGTAGGTCTTCTGGTCCTCTCTTGACATTGGGGATAGTAGCTAATTCATTTTCTTTGGACAGATGCAATCCTTGAGCAATGTTTCATTGCTCATGAAACAGATAAAAAGGGGTATATTTAACTGTAATGGACTGAATATAAATGAAAGTACAAAGCTTTTAGAGGATGGTAATTGGTTTCAATATCTTGGAGCAATTCCCTTATTTAACAGGGAATACAATATAATTGTATTTACGTAATTCCCTATATATTTAAGGACACTTAGATCTGAAATCCTCAAAGAAGTCATTAAAATTAAAAAATAAAAATAAAAATACATGTTTTAATTCAGGAATATTTTTAAGGGGATTCCTTTAACTGAATAACCACAAATTTGTACCATGAATTCCTTGTCATGACCTCACAAAGTTTTCCAAAGTAAACTTCTTGTAAATATAGAATCACAGAATAGCTTGGGTTGGAAGGGACCTTAAAGATCATCTAACTCCAACCCTCCTGCCACCCACTAGATCATGTTGCTCAAATCCCCAACCAGCCTGGCCTTGAGCACCTCCAGGGATGGGGCTTTCCTGGGCAATGGGTTCCAGTGCCTCTCTACCCTTACTGTGAAGAATTTCCTTCTAACCTCTAAACCAAATCTAACCTCTTTTAGTTTAAGACCATCCCCCCTTGTCCTATCATTATCTACCACTCTTTTTGTAAGATCCCTTTAAGTACTGAAAGGCTGCAATGAGGTCTCCCCAGAACCTTTTTTTCTCCAGGCTGAACATATCCAGTTCTGTCAGCCTCTCTTCCTAGGAAAGGTGCTCCAACTCTCCTATGATCATCTTTGTAGCCCTCCTCTGCACTTGCTGTAATAGGTCCAGATCTTTCTTGTGCTCAGGACCCCAGACCCAGATGCAGTACTCCAGGTGGGGGTCTTCATGAGGACAGAGTAGAGGGGGACAATGACCTCCCTTGACCTGCTGTTCACACCTCTTTAGATGCAGCCCAGGATGTAGTTGGCCTTCTGGGCTGCAAGTGCGCATGGCTGGTTCATGTTGAGCCTTTTTTCCACCAAAACCCCAAAGTCCTTCTACACAGGGCTCCTCTCAATGATTTCTCCCAGTATTTACTCTTGTCTGAGATTGCCCTGAACCAGGTGCATCAACTTGCACTTAGACTTGTTGAACATCATTTGGTTCACTTGGGCCCACTTCTCCAGCCTGTCCAGGTCCTTTTGAATGGCATCTCTTCCTTCTTTGGTATCAACTGTACCACTCAGCTTGGTGTCATCTGCAAGCTTGATGAGGGTGCACTTAATCCCATCATCTATGTCATTGATGAAGATACTGAAAAGCACCAGTCCCAAGACAGACCTCTGAGGGACACCACTCATCACTGGACTACACCTGGACATAGAACCATTGATCACTACACTGTGGGTGTGGCCATCAAGCCAATTTGTTATCCACCAGATGGTGCACCCTTCAAATTCATATCTTTCCAATTTAGAGATTAAAATGTCATGTGGGACTGTGTCAAAAGCCTTACGTAAGTCCAAGTAGATGACATCAGTCAGTCTTCCCTTATCGACTGATGAAGTCATTCCATCACAGAAGACCACCAGATCAGTCAAGCACAATGTGCCCTTGGTGAAGCCATGCCGGCTGTCCTGGATCACCTCCTTGTCCTGCATGTGTCTTAACATTGCCTCCAGGAGGATACGTTCCTTGATCTTGACAGGCACAGAGGTGAGGCTCACCAGTCTGTGGTTCCCTGTGGGTCTTCCTTTTTGCCCTTTTTAAAAATGGGAGTGATGTTTCTCTTTTCCCAGTCAATGGGGACTTCACCTGACTGCCATGATTTTTCAAATATGGTGGAGAGTGTCTTGGCAACTATGTCAGCCAATTCCCTGAGGACCTGGGATGCATGTCATCGGGCTCCATAGACTTGTAGTTGTTAAACTGCATCAGGAGGTCCTGACCTTGATGATCTATAGATATGATACAGTTTACATTTTAAACTGAATTCCTTATTTGAGAAGGACAGTGGTTGAAGATTAACAACAATAAAGTGACTACACTATTATTTGCAATTTTATTTTCTAAAGCATGCATCTCAAGACAATCAAAGAAGCGTGTGAATTTTATTTGACTTAAAATGAGTGGTCAAAAAAGGTTTGTCTTAATTCAGTTAAAGTCATGTTGCTGTCTTGGAACAAGTAATATACCCATAGTTATTGTTAGTTATGTGTCAAAAATAACTACAACTTTATAGCTGTCAATGAGTTATAGTATACCTATAGATGACAAGGACACCAAGCTGAGTTTTGCTAACAGTGAAGACAGGTGGACAGATGGCTTTAAAAAGGCTTATTGTTTTAATGAAGAGAAAAAAGCTGTCATACAGAAGCACAGCCATGTTTTGACATTGGAGTAGAATTCAAGCTCAGGAGCATCACCAGAACACATACAAAGCTTTATTAGAAGAAGGGTAACTTTTCCTGAACTGTTATAAACCACTATATTATTCCTGTATCTTTCTGTGGAAAGCCTACTTGTGCAATTTAGGATGAAAATAAAACACCACTTTATTACATTTACATTGAGAAGTATAAATACTGGAATATACAAATATATGTGCATGCATATATTTTAAAATACATAAAGATTAAATTGTATATGTAGTGATGCCATCTTCCAGTACTCCTAGCAACCATGCTGATGGGACTATGATAGAAGAGCTGTGTATCATGTGTGTGTCCCTGAACACTGTGTGCTGCCGTTTACTGGACTGTGAGAAGGCCTTGAATGCTGGTGCAGTAAATGTTTTCTTTCCCAGTAGAATCATTGGATAGCCACTAGACGGAGACTGCTTAGAGGTCTGCAACACAGTGTAGGAGATGGTGAGGGATCTGCATTTATTCAGCCCAGGAAAGAACAAGCTAATGGGAGGGATCTGTTTGCTGAGTTCATCCAACACCAAAAATCCAGTTAGATATAGAAGCTGCGGCATCGCTGTCTTTAGAGAAATTCAGAATCTCAGCTGGATGAGGGTAAAAGTCACCTGATCTTACTGAGATGTGAGCTCTGTTTAGTTGGGATTTGATCTTGATGACTTCCAGAGTTGTCTTCAAGCCTAGTTTACACTGTGGTTCTTCTGCATTACAATATAATGTACCAAGGCAAAAACTTTTTTTTTTTTTTTTAATGATTATTTTAAATATGTATTTATTTATATTTAATTATTTTAAGATATAAAATGCAGAAGTGTATTGTTCACATTGGATAGAATTTTCTATAATAATAAAAAGTGGTTAAACCAAGTAGTAATTTTATTGCTTAACAATACATTAACTGTTGATAACAGAAAATTAAAAAAAAGATTTTTTTTTAGTTCAAGATATGTCTTTATTGATTCCAGATGTTTTATTGTTTTTTTCTTGCATGTTCTTATGAAAAGAAAAAAAAAAAAAAGCTAAAAAAATTTAAGTACAAGTGACACTTGGAAGTCCATGTACAGCTGTAAAATGTCAAAAAAAGACCACAAAAGCAATAATTTCTGTTTGTTTACAAACAATTTAACTTTGAACACATTACATTCTACTTCTTCTAGTGCCTCTAGTTTTTGTGTTCTTTCAGGAAACACCTGCCTTGCTGGAAGTTTTAAAATAGAAGACATAAATTGCACTCCTAGAAAACTTTTACTTATTAAAAAGCATTTTACTTCTTTTAAGTATTTACTTCTTGTGAATATATGCTACCTTTTATCTTGCCAGTTTGGTACAGGTTTTCAAATGGCAATATGACCTCTGCTGCTGTAATTAGATGTAAATTACATTGAAAATTCCTTTGGTATTTATTCTCTACTGAGAATAGAATACTCTCTATTTATTCTCTGCAATTTCAATACAACCCCTATTAGCTTTCTGCTCTTTGTGAATATCCTTTCACTTCACCTTCTGTGTTATGATAATCCTGTATTTTCATTGTTCCATTGCTATCTTAATTATTGTACTGCAGTGATAGTGTGCTGGGACAGCGCACTATTTAAACTTGAATTTATTAGCAAATGTGTTCTACAGAGAATATTTACAAATTCTGGTTATTTCATTTATTCAAACTTGAAAATTACATATTCTGAATTAAATATGTTGATATATGCATAATATCTCAGGAAAGTAGAGAAACATTTATTTTTTCATTTTTTTTGGTAGATTTTGTACAGATTTTGTAAAATCAGGCATGTCTGAGAGGTTTATGGAAAGCAAAATCTGCTGGAAGTAACAGACAAAAATGTAATACCTGCAAGGTAGTCACAAAACTTTTATTAACAGTTAGATAACAGTATCATTTGTGGTAAGCAAATGTGTAGCATAACCATGGAATTAAGAACAAAGATAAATGCTTTGACCTAGGCATTTGCTCGTTCCCAAAGCATCATAGGGATTGGGAGGTCATAGAAAAAGATTTTTTACTTATTTAAATATTTCAGGTAAAACTCCAGAAACACATAGGTTTGACTGCTCGTTTAGTTCATCACAGATAGGTTAAGAGTAACAGGGTTTTCATTTTCTCAATAGTAGAATGGAAAGATGTAAATAGGAAAGAGTTTTAAGAAGGTTCACATGTAACATCCAAGGCTTTCCTTTCTACAAGTACTTATCAACTTGATTAATTTTGTGGCTGCAAATTCTTTGTTAGTAAATAAGTTGATGAGCAATTCTGACGTACCACAGGGTGTTTTTATATCCATATACAGTTCCTTAGTTAATTATGCAGTTAACTTCTCTGTTTAAGTTTGTCCCTTACTTTTGATCAGGATTTTTGTGTGTGCTTTGGAGTGTGATTAAAAAATTATTGCATTTCAGTGTGTTTGTTATGTGAACTATTTGTCTTAATCTACTTTGAACATATAAATAACGTCTTAAAATTTTTAATATCTACTAATTCTATCACTATTTTTTAAGCTACAGTGTTTAACAAGTCCAAAGTAAATCCATAAATTGTCTGAAAAAAATATTAGGAAACACTTTTTTCATCTCAGTTGGGTGTCTCAGTACACGGCAGTTGGAATGCCAGCAGATACCTGAAGGAAGCTAAATTTAAACTCTGTGTAAAGAGAAACAGAAACAGAGACTTAGGTTATTTCTTTCTCAATAACTGAACTTTTTTTTTTTTTTTTCCTAAAATAGTTCTCAACCTAAATGCTTTCAACAGAGCAGTAAATAAAAAATAAAATAAAATAATAAAATAAAATAAAATAAAATAAAATAAAATAAAATAAAATAAAATAAAATAAAATAAAATAAATAATGAAGAAAACAAAACATCTGACAAATTGAATTCAAATACTTTCACAGGGAGACATTCTTGGCAAAGTAGTCAGGAAAGCTGTATTTGGGGAAACAATTTGGGAAAAGTCCTCCTATTCTGCTTAGACCTCTGAGATAGTTGTCTTTCTTGATCTAAATTCCTAAGTGCTTATCACATCTGGGAGTCAATTAGGGAACATTGTCTAAGTCAGTATAGGATCCTAGTCTTTTTGGTGATGTCTGAGGCAACCCATGAGAGATCCATAAAGACCCTGCAGAGCATCCAGGAGAGTACAGTACCCTTCCTGTCAACCAGGGCCATCTCTTCTGGATTGTTGCTACCCCAAGAGGTTTAAATATCAAGGGAGGTGTTACTCTAGGTCAGCACAATCTCTGCTGTTGTGGTGAAAGTACCTGCACTCAAGCTAGTAAAGTCAAAGAGAAGCTGACTTTGCAGTGCCAGGTATCACAATGCTATGACTAGATGAATGATGTAGAACATCAAAAGACAGAACAACTACATCTACTAAGGGCTACAAAGATGGTGAAGGGCCTAAAGGGGAAGACTTATGAGGAGCAGCTGAGGTCACTTGGCCTGTTCAGCCTGGAAAAGAGGGGAGACCTCATCACAGTCTACAACTTCCTCATGAGGGGGTGTGGAAGGGAAGGCGGTGGTCTATTTTCTTTAGTCACTAGTGATAGAACCCGCACGAATAGGGTTAAACTGAGGGAGGAGAAGTTTAGGCTAGACATCAGGAAGAGGTTCTTCACTGAGAGGGCTGTCGCACACTGGAACAGGATCCCCAGTGCAGTCACTGCATCAAGCCTTTCTGAATTTAAGAGACGATTGTACTGTGCACTTAGTCACATGGTCTGAACATTTGGGTAGACCTGTGTGGTGCAAGGAGTTGGACTTGATGATCCTTATGGGTCCCTTCCAACACAGGATATTCTATGATTCTATGTTTCTAACTATTTCTTATACATACACAGTGTCCTGATCAGGAATGAGAAGAGTCGCTACTTAGCAGCATATGTTAAGTGTTTACTTTACTCAGCTTACTTTAGACTACCTTTTCAGTGCAAACTTCTAAATTCAGCATTACTCCTTTCTCATTAAGGGTTACCAGTGTTCAGGGAATCACTTCAGGTTATGAACAGCCCTTTTATGATATCTTTATGACATCTATCTCATGTGCATGAGACTTAATCTATGTAGCCATTTTGATGGATCTTTGAAAAAGTGAATTTGCATCATTATATCATAAATCCATTAAATTCAGGGAACAACCATAAGACTAAACCATACATTTCTAAAGCAAATTTCAATTTTGTCTGTGCAGTACCAACAAATTTTCAAGAATATAAAATATAAATAGTTTAGTTTTGTAAGCATGAGGAAGATAGGAAAAGAAGAATCTTGCCTGTTTGGCAGCAAGAAGACAAAGGATTAATTCAACCATATCATCTAACTGTACCTTTACATTCACTGTTGTATTTTTCTTTGCCTGGACTGCCCTGGACATATGGTAATGCTTCTGAAAGATTATAATTAGCAAAGAAAGGTCTGCAAAGACTTTTCTTAGTGAACTAGACCAAAGATTAAATTAAAGGAGAGTGTATACCTGAGGAGCTTCAGGCATTTCTACCTTTAAACACCATATATAACTTCAGATTATAGGCAGAATAAATGAAATGTAACTGTTCTTTAATATTTTATTTTATCTAAACAATGTACACATACCTTTTAGAGAGTTTAAAAAACAATTTCAAAAGGACATTGTTTTTATTGTCATGTTTTCCCAATATTTGTCCTGATAATGTTAAAATTTTGTTACATTGTGTGAGTTAATTATCCTTAGGAATGTTAGGGACATCACATAGTTTTTGCTTCACTTATCATGAAAAATGCTTTTTGTAACTCCCTTTCTTAGATAACAACCTGAATATATACTTATCTTGTTTTAAAAATCATTTTATAATATTTGAACAGTGAAATATTGTCTCACAAATCAAAAAGTATCCTACAGTCTTCAAAAAGCTTTAGGCAGTTACAACACATAAGGGCTATTCATAACCAGTAAAACTCAGTCCCCAAAAGCAAATACAGTTAGAGACAATTGTGGTGGAACTTTGAACCTCCAGAGAATGACTGAAGATCTTGGCAGGTGTCATTTACCATGCTATTCACCCTGAATTTTCCCTGACTAGACATGTGGTTACATTACTAACAAATTTCAGACTGCCAGGGCAGATAAATGTTCTGTCTCTACAGTTCACTCAGCATATGCATCCAAATTTATATTTGCCCCCTTGGGCGAAAGTCAGTACTGTTATCCATCTGTCCTGTATTTTCTCCTTGACCTTTCCATGCGCACTTCCTGGTTCAACGGGATAGTTTAACTACCTCTGCAATTTTCTTTTATCAATCTTAGAAATCTTATGTGCAGTTTCCCAATTCTGAAATGCAAGAAACTAGAATCAGATCTATGAAATGGTAAATTATTCAGCAGTTAATGTCCCATTTGAAGCATAAGGGGCTTCACATATTTTTAAAGTTATATTATATGCCTTAATTAAAACAGTATATAGTTTTATATAAAATATAAAATAAAATATGTATTTACACATAGTTTTATTCTTATAGCCAAATGCTACCATTAAAAACAAAACAAAACAAACAAAAACAAACAACAACAAAAACCACCCAGCTATCAGAGATGGTAGACTGCTTTTTGTTAAAGTTATGCTAATTTTACTCACATTATGGCAATTTTCTTTTTTGAAGACCACAGCATAAAGAGCTATTGCTCATGTGAGGCCTGCCCTTATTTCCGTGTGGTGTGCAGGACTTCAGTGGATCTGTTATGATTGCCATTTCCTATTGAACTCTCATGACGAACTTGGAGAGATACCATCCAGGATGCAGGTGTTCAGGTCAAACAGGAGAGAAGGAAGTTCAAAGGCATTCCCTCCCACAATTCCTGATGCCATAATGCCAGCACACTGTGTCACAGGAAGTCTCCGAAACACCCATTTTAAGGTGTACTCACTCAGTGAAACACATTTTATTGCAGAAACCAGCTTGTTCAGATCGACTGGGAAGGCAAGCTCAATCATAAAATAATATTATACTTTATCTTGTATATGATAAACATTACCTTCATTGTCATATCCAGATTTTCCCTGTAAATTGCAATAAAAGGTGCTGTTTGATAAGCATGCCATCTGATTGCATACAATAGCTGGAAAAGTCTTGAAATTGTGTATGTTGCTAAAAGAATTTTCTTTACACTGTCCTTGGGGGAAGAGGGTTGGAATTAATTTTTCCCCTCACTTCTCCTTAGAGACACACATAACTTGCGTGAGTTTAATGAAATTTGCTAAGATTTCTGTATATGTCATCAAGCAAGTCTGTGAAACAATTACCGTGTTGTTCTTCAATAGTGTACAGCCATCAGTCATAACCAAATGAGCAGGCAGCTTCTCTACTCACATCAGCAGCATGCTTTACAGTGTACCATTTGGATCGCAGTGTAATAGAGATGTAATACATATGTCAAGTTATTGAGATGTCAATTTAAATAGAAGCCATTATGTCATCCAATAATAATTGCTAGATAGGGCGTAGGCACTGATGCTAATATTAGCATGTGAGTAGTAAGTACATATAATTTGAAAACAGAAAGCATTAAAAGTGACAATAAAATGATGTACACGCAATAAATAGCTCACTTTTACATGTATCATCCTTTCTAGATAAGAGAAGGAAATTCCTACCTCGCACAATAAAATTCATTTCCAAAACCTCCATAACTAAAGTGCAGCAAGATAATGAGAAAAAATAAATAAATAATACAATTAAAACTTCAAATGTTGCAGTACAGAGGCAAAATCATGGCACTTTACTAAAACTCCGTGACTGGTTTGCTTTTTTAAGGTAGATTTTTGTGTGTGTGTTCAGTTCTGCAATTGTGCATTTTATGTTCAATTTCCAGAGCAGCATCTTAATGACCGCTGCTCAGAATTGTTGGCTTTCCTTAAATGTTCCCTAGAGTAACGTTTCACTTATAAGCATCATTTTAAATGTAGCCTTCTGTAGCACTTTTCTTGTGATCCTCAACCTCTGTAAAGGGGTTATGTTTTAAAAACGTGGCAAATGCTGGCCACCTGTTAAGAGCTAATGATGCTGAAAGAAAGCCCATTATATCAAGATATTTTCTTGGGGAAGGTGATACAAAAGGCAGAAATCTTTCAAATGGGAAGAACTTTAACTTATTTTGGACTCCACCCTTAAAAATGCTACTTCAAAGACAGACATAAAAATGCACAAAAAATTGGGTGAGAATAAGAAGAACAGGGAGGCTTTGGCATGATCATTGGAAATGTGAAATGTGGAAAGGAGATTTATTTAATCTTTCTTTTCCTTTTTTTTTTTTTTTTTTTTTTTTTTTTTTTTTGTACACTGAGCATACAGTTTTGTCCTGCAAAATGGAATGGACAGTTTCCATATCCACTTGAAAATATGCACTTGAAAAAAGGATTCCTTTTCTTTCTTGAAGAATATGGGTCTGGATATAGGATGCCTCATTCCTTTGTGCTTATTCAAACTGATTTATATGTTTCTCCACGACAGTCCAAGTGATGATAAGAATGTACTAAGGTCAGTTAGATTATTTGATGAATGCTTTTCCTCAAACGTCAGAATAGACATGTATAAACAGCAAATTTTATCTTGCATAAAATAAAGCTGGTGCAAAAAACACATTCCTTTCTTCAGTGATCTTCATTGTCATAGAGCTTGAAAGATTATTGCAGATCATTTTTTTTATTTTGCTAATATTGTGTTCAGTTTCAAACACTGAAAACAAAGAAAATATATATTGTACTAGTGCAATGAGTAGAAAATTTATGAGTAAAAAATCTTCAAAATAAATGAGTAAAAAATCTTCAAATCCTTTGAATTATTAAAGTTCTACAAATGCTTTCAATGGAAACAAAATCATAACCATAATTATTTGGTTTTAAAAGTAAAGAACGGTAGCATTGTAAAACAACTTAATCTTAACTTCTAATAAAGCTATATTGTTAGAGTAATAGCAATGTTAGAGTAATAGCAATAGCATAACAAGATTACTGTTTTTAGTGGGAAGCATGGTACTGAAACATGCAGTTGTACCTTGTTCACTGTGCCTAAAAATAAATCATTAAATTAGTATTTATGAAAAAAAAGGTTTTTGAAATATTTTGAAAAAATGAAAGTAAAAATATATTTTAAAACAAACTTTTATAACATTTTTATAAGCATAAGATGCTTTATGAGCAAACTACTTCAACAATCCATAAAATATTTCAATGAATCATTTGCTAATATTCCCCTTATTTTTCAGCTAGCCTCATTTATCAATTTATTTTCAAGAAAATATTTTAAATGCCTTACTTAACTAAAATTTTATCTAATTTCTGTGAATAAGAACAAAGAATAGCATTTGTTTGAAAAGCTCTGATCCTTCAACACATGAACTCAGGTGTTCAGCTTTCTCTTGAATGGTAGACATTCGAGACATCTCATGTCTACCATTGGCAGAGAAGAGAAGGACTCATTCTTATTCTCTGCTTTTGGTGCCAGCAAAATTAGCAGAGGGAAAACCAAGTCCCATCTGGGCAAAAAAATAAAAAATAAAAAAAAATCAAATGAGGTGACCAGCTCATTTTGTGAAAAAGTGTTTAAAAAGATTGCTATTCATATATGTGTGACACAAATATAATATAAAATCCAACGACACCTGAAATACTGTGTTCACTTTTGTACCTCTCACTGCAAGATGGGTATTTAGTTGCTCAAGCATATACAGAGAAGAGCAGCAAAGCTGGTGAAAGGACTAGAGAACAAGACTTATGAGGAGCAATTGAGGAAGTTGGGATTGTGTAGTCTGGAGAAGAGGAGGCTGAGGGGAGATCTCGTCACTGTCTACAACTATCTGAAAGGAGATTTTAGCAAGAAGGGTGTTTGTCTGTTTTCTCAGGTGACAAGTAATAGGATGAGGAAACAGTCTCAAGTTGTGATAGGGGAGGTTTATATTGGATACTAGGAAGAATTTCTTCATGTAGAGGGTGGACAAGCATTGGAATGAACTGTCAAGGGACTTGGTGGAGTCTATCTGTGGAGGTGAAAAAGATGTGGACGTGGCACTAAGGGACATGGTTTAGTGATGTGACTAGGGTAGGTTAGTAAGGTTGGTGGTTGGACTTGATGATCTTTAAGTCTTTTTCCAACCTAAATGATTCTATGATTCTAATCAATAAGCATATGTAACAACAAACCCTAACTTTTCTACTAAAATACATAACGAATGCAGAATACCTAAATTTATAGCCCTCAGTTTTGTCTACAAGGATGGAATCAGCTATTAAATGCTGCATTCTTACATAAGCAGTGTATGAAATTCTTCATTATAATGGAAACTATTCTGTCTATTATGTTTAAGTAGTAATTTAATCATGTAAATTGCTGTAAGAACACTAGGAATAGCTCTGAGTAAATGGGAAATTTTTGCCTCAAACTGCTGGAGTTAAATATTATTTTAAAATCAATTGAAGTAGTATAAGGTAGCAAGTAATTATTCGATCCTAACTTCTAAAATTATCAAGATGTTTCAGAGTCAAAACTTCAGTTGAATAGAATTTTTACTCAAGTAAAATTAAAAAAATGTAACTGTAAGATCCTCCTCTAAGTTACTTATCTATATATGCTTAGATATTTGCTGTAAGGCTAGTGTTTTCCATAAGAAGAAGGAATCTATTATGCTGTTGCCTGTCTACTATGTTACTGTCTGTATGCTACTGCCTGTCTAGTAGCTCTTAAATGCCACTCCTGATGCAGGCTGCTGACAATAGGGAACTATATTCTAAAAACATGCAGTTGTCTCCATTCACTGCAGAAACTAGGCCTGATGATCCATAGACCATGGTCAAGTTTAAACCGCTATTCATCTCTAATACCTAACTTGCTAGGTAAATCCAGGGCTATGTGCTGGACTGTAGTACTGGTCTTTCAATTTTTATCACATGCGTATGCTAATGACTGAAAATTGCAGTAGAAAATAATCTATAGCCATAGCAACAGTTTCTTCATTTCAACCATCTTGCATAAACAACCATCTCTTGTAAAATATCATCTTAGCCTCATTTTATACAGAAACGAAAAATTTAGAGAAAGAGCATTTTTCATTGTATAACAGAGGAATGCACTTTTTATTGCAGATGTAATAAATCTGATCAACATTACTGTTGGGAAGTAATATTTCATGGGAACAGTAGCATAGAGACCTACAGTAAAGTTCAGACTTGTAACTCTTTCTCTTGTTGTTCTTTTTTATACAGTAAAATAGGTGTCATTGACATTTGGAGCCAATTTTCATGCCTGAACAGCTACTTTCTAAATGCACTTAAACAAAATACAAAAGCAGTCATTACTGTGGAGCTTTTTTTTTTTTTTTTTTTATTATTATTCTTTATTTATATTTTTAATGGATTTATACCTTCTGGGGACAAGAGAAAAATGAAGGTAAGATGAAACTTATAGATGCTGTCTGCATCAGTGTTGACACTATTTCTTGAGGGCTGACAGCTGCTAATGAATTAATTTTAAACATGACACACAAGAGGAACAAAAATGCTTTTTGTGGTTGTTTTTTCTGCTTCATTTTTGAAGAACGATAAAAATAGCAACTAGCATTGATCATAATGGGAAAGCTTATCTGTGCTAGTTTGTGATTAAATAGAAAAAAATGAACAGATTCATGAAGAAGCCTTCACTTTTCCCCCCCAAAATGAAATAAAACTGACTTTTCAGTTTAATTCCAGCATTTTAGTTGTTCATATGGAAATGTCGTAACTATTAGCATGCCAGAAATACTGCCAGAATTTCCAATTTAATGAACCAATTGATGATAAAGCAGGTAGCAAATGTCTTCTGTTTACCTGACAAAGGTACTTTTATTCAGTTTTATCCTGTGTCACTAAATTTTGGCATGCTTTTTAATATTGATAATGATGAAATTTTTCTTATTACTATTTTGATATTGAGAATTTTACTACTGATTTAAGAGAGAGAGAAAAAAAAAAAGAAAAAATAGAAAAAGGGTTTTCTTTGTCACAGTTTGAATTCTTCATTGAAAGCACAATAGTCCACACCATAACTAATCTGGATTATCATTTAAATACTTTAATATTCAAAATGTCATGTAAAAAGTAGCTCAGTCTTATCTTGTGTCTTAGTACAGTTCATCCCTGTCATTCTGTCATTTGAGCATGGTTCTTACCATTAATCTAAGACCCAACTGTGGCCCACTGATTTGTGTTTATTGATACCTGGTATGCTTAACTATCCACAGCTCTTTACTGTGATCACTTGCCCTTCATGACAAGAATTGCTTATGGTTTTTGACTGCATTAGCACAATATGCTTAATGGCCAATACTGATTCCTGTCTCGTGTTCCTTACTCTTTTCAGAATACATGCATAATATGTAAATATTTCACCTATTCAAAGAATATGGAAATAGTGGAGGATGATTGTCACCTTTTCTGTCTAGAAAGAAAGCTAAATTGATCTGCACTATTTTGCATCAGTTGAAAAAAAAGTGTTTTTGTTTTTTTTTTTTTTTTTAAAGTGGAATATATGCAAATGTGTAAGACAATAATTAACATACACTACTTTTTTGCATTACCAAATGAAATCAGGCACAAAACTTCGTGTATATGATTTGCATACATAAAGATACATGGAGTCTAACAAAGACCATATATATCAGTTGTCCTCTGGGAAACAGCTTTGATTGCTAGAGGCAAGACTTGAGACAGAGGTAAGTGTGACATAAGGAATGAATCCATGTTGTACCTGCAGAATAAATTCAAGAGAACACAATGATACCATGTCAACAATAACGTACTTCGGAGAGTGGGGCAAAGTTTTGGAAGAACACCACATGCCAGCACTGTAGCTCTTATAAGGAAGAGCAAATCCAACATTGATGTCCATGTCCATCACTAACACTTCAGTGTTTTCTTTCAGACCCAGAGAAGAATTTATTTAAAGAGATGTCTGACAACAGACCTGCAAGGAGGGTGTAATATGTTCTTTTCAAGGTGTAATGTGCTCTTCTAGGGAATGTGCCTGCTACAGGCAAAACAGGCAAAATAAAGGTGCTCTAAGATATCTTACAAAGACATAACAGATTATAACTGGAACTCAAACCTTGGTAACTACAGAAGATCACTTTGTCTTTAGAAATTCTACACAGGTACAAACAAAATTTCATTAAACAAATGAAGGAAACATGGGAAAAATATTCTCTGCTTTTCTGCCATTAACCTATCCATTGGTTAGGAAGAATACAATTTAGTCTATATATTGTATAATCAAAAATCAGCTTATAAACTTCAGACTATTGTATGTTTAAACTTATGTTTAAGCTTATGTCTTCAATTTTTAATGGTAATTTATATGTACTCAAAATTCCTAGACTGAAAGTATCAGCCCTGACTCTTTTAAAATAATCCTGACCAGTGCAGACAAACCAAGGAGTTATAAATTTGAAATAACATCAGTAAAAGAGATAATAATTTGTTAGGTTAACAATGTTTCAGTCTAAGAACTTTCATATTAGGTTACTTAGGGAACCTAATAAAATGATAAAATTTGAAATGAAACAGGGAGCATAATTGTTTAAAATAGATATTGATAAAATCGGGATTTATCATGGGTATAGGTTTGTCTTGCATACTAATCTTTTTAACGTGCATACTCTGTACTGACACACTGCTATGCTTCATTTCCTAAAAATGCATATATATATATGTAACTGTACTTAATTAAAACATTAGCATAGAATAAAATTAGTTGAGTGTAATCCCAGATAGTTCTAAAATATATTTATTTGAAGATGTGATCCTATATTACTTGTCCTTACATTTCAGGTGGGACTGAATTTAAGGCATAAAAATATAGAGGCCTTTCTATGTTAATTTTCCTCTCATATCTTACATATGGCTATATATACATATATATATTTAAATTTGACTTGCTATTTTTTGCTTTTTAGTAAATTTCAGGAAGAAATGAATCAGATAGCAATCTGAGTAGAATTAATTTTGCCAGCAGAAATTGCTCACAATTTATTTAAATGTCTGTTACTTATTTTTCTGCAAGGTAAATGCACTCAGCACAGCATAGAGCAGAGTTTGCAGGTTCAAAGTTTGTTTGTGGGCAGGTTGAAGCCATTTTTTGTGGACTCTTGCAAACTCTCCTACTTTCTGATACTCTGATATTGACATAGCAGATGCTGCTATAACTTTGATTTGCAAAGGTGACAATTAGCACAGAAATGTTTCATAGGGAAATTTTTCCTCCAGGGCTGCCCTTTGTAGAAACCAATTTCTGTGTGCAGATACTGATTTTTTACAAGATTTCTTTCTTTACTTTCAGTTCTGATCGACATCCAGTCTGCCTGTAGTATTTTGCAGTCATTGGAAGGTAGTTGCATTTTGTGTGTGTGTGTGTGTCTGTGTGTGTATTTTTAAGCAACTATATTTGATGTAAAAAGCTGTGCACTAGACTTGCATATTTGAATTCTATTATATTTTATATAATATATATAATATAAATAATATTATTTATATACATTTTATACATATATATTTATATAATATTATATATTATATTATATAATATATAATATATATAATTATACATATTTTATAATATATTATAATATATAGTATATATAATTATATATATAATATAATATATAATACATATATATATTATAATATATATTATACAATATATATTTTGTCTTTTTTTTTTTTTGTCAACAGATATTTGAAGTAATAGCAGATATTTTTTAAGGAGAATGGAACATTAAATAAACTTTTATTGTTCTAAAAACTGACTTAAGACTGTTTCTTAAGTCTGTTTTTTACCTTTCTGTAGTGATACATGATACTTCTGCATGCTCTGGCAAGATACGTCTTATAAAACATTTTTATTTTTCAAACATCAGGCAAATATGTATTCTTTTATGCTTATATTTGCAAGAAATTATCATATACAGTTTAAAAACTAAGTGGTTAAACAGAATTTAACTATTTAAACTGTCTAGTTTAATAGGTCTATCCTTTGCAAAACAGCCATACTCTTGTCAGCTGGGGTAAAATCTACTGTTAGAGAAAAGTGTCAGGAATCACATCTATAGCTGTTAAACTTCATATAAATGAGATCACACCTTCTGATCTCTTCCTGTTGATAGTGCCTGTATTTAACACATTGCTCAGAAGTTGTGACAGGACACAGAATAAGTTTTTAAAGTCACACTAGCAATACTATATTTTCTCACTTTCTGGGGAAGAAAATAAAAATAAAAATAAAAAGACATAGATTATTCTTAGGCAGAACTATGCTGGATGTAAGAGAAATGTTATTCCAGGAAAGGAAGTATTTATATTTTGGTTCAGGAGAGAGAGAATATTAGATCTAACCTTTCATACTTTGGAAATGAGCCTACTACTACTGTATAGATATGATGCAGCCAAATTCCCCCTAAATTCTTGTTGCAAGCATACAGTTAAAGCATTGAGTTAATGCATCTTTGCTGCATTATGTGCTTCAAAACCCAGGCCCTGGAATGATAGAGCTGTCTAATACCGGCCGAGCAATCCTTCCTTGCTTTGTGCAAACTTTATGCCTTCACTGTCTACCACTATTATTTCTGGCACTTTTTCTTTATTCATTGGGATTCAGATTTGGGGAAAAGTACTGCTTTAGTTGTGATGCCTATTGTTCACGGTGATTGAGAGATCCAAAGTGGTATTTTTCAAACCTCTAAGAAACTTTCTAACCATAAAAGAGACAGTCTTGAAGATTGTGCAGTCTAAAATACAAGTATAAGGAAGAGAGTAACACATGGAAAGTCAAAAGTGGCAGCAAATAAAAGGTGTTTCTCCTTTACTCACCTCGCCTCACCTGCCCTGCCCTTCATCAGCCAGTACTGTAGGACTTCTAGGACAAATTTAGTTGCATGGTCAGGCAAAGGAGTACATCATCCATATAGCAAGTTGGTGTTCAAGAGTCTTTCCTTGAACTACAGCTGCTTTGCTGGGTGTAACTTCCTTATTGCCATTTCTATGGCTTTACCAATTGGGAACAGAAGGCACACTGCATGGTACCAGGTCTTCAGATAACATAAAACATCCTATGTGGTCCCTGACACATTAGACATATCTAATGGGCCACGTTACCCTACCTCACTCCTGTCACTATTTATTCCATCTATTTTCTAACCGCACAACACAGAGTCAGCTTCTGGGTGGTTATGCCCTACATTTTCTTTGATCTATATTTTTATTTCCTTTTATGGTGCTTAATAAAAGGCAGAAGCTTACTTTTTACTAGAGAGAAACTGGAGGAGGAAAATGTGTCAGAAAATATCCGTATGGCATTGGTCCATTCCTCACTATAAATAGCACACATCCTCAGTGAAATAAAGCATTTACACCCTCAGAAGGAAATGTGATCACTCATGGATTAAAAAGGAGACATCTCCTAATCTTCTCAGAACGTTCCTGATGGAAAAAAAATAAATAAATAAAATAAAAATCTGTGGGTGGAGATAAAATTTCATTCTTAGGTTAGAATCCAAATGTAGTGTAAGATCCTGAACCACATTTTGCATTTATCTTTTTTATAGCTGAGACTGTATTCCTGCTACCTTTATAAATCTTTAATCATGAAGACTGTATTTCCTCTTCCACACACATCTTGTCATTAGTTGTTTTTAGTCCTATGACTTGTGTGTTTAACATTGTATTTTTGTAGAACAGTGAAGGTCACATTTAAACTGAGATAGTAGTCAAGAACAGCTCTAGTTAAATTAGTCCAAATATGTCAGTACAAAACATGCATGAAGAAAGCCTTGGGGTTTTAATGTTGAAACTGCATCTTTAGTAGAATTATCAAATATGAAATAAGATAGGTGACACTAAAAAAAGAGGACCTCATGCTTATAGTGGGGTTACAATTTAGAGTTTCAGAATAGTTTACAAAGTTTTAATGTGAGATCATTTCTGCCAGAGGAAGACAAATTGCAAAAGGTCAGTGAGATAGCTCTGTGCTTAGGGGAATGATTACTGCTGCTAGACTGTTTAATCTTGTCTAGTTTTTGTATGCAATTTCTTTATGTTTTATTGTTAGTAAGAGAAAATCTATGTGTGCACTACAGATCTTTCTTGGTACAGTCATCCAAATGTAATTCTTATAGTTTCACTATATTAATTTTGTTCTCCTCTTATAAGAGTCTAGTGTTGGGTGAATGGTCAAGACAAGTTCAGGTCCTTTTGCAAAGTTATTTCAGACTTCCTATGTGACCTTGGACATTTATGCTGCTGTTTAATAGCAGAAAAAGAAGATACTGATGATTCATGCTTCCCTGTGTAGTTTAACAGTGCTCAGTCTTAATGGACTTGCAGACCTTTCCCTCAGCAGAATGCAAGACAATTCAGTCATCATTTCCTAAGAAAGGAGTAGGCGAATCACCGTCTTTCACATATATAGCAAGCAGACCCAATTTGTATGTAAAGTTCATGCAGAAATAAGCCATAAAACTCTAACAGAGTGCTATCTGTTGCATAAATATGTGTAAATTGGAGCAAATCCTCCTACAGTTCCACTCAAGTCAAAGGAGATACATAACAGACAGACTTGGTTTCTCTGGCCTCTTGGAAGGTCATTTATCTTGTGATTAGATGAGCTGCGCTTTGGAGGTACGCATTTATCTCCACTGGCTGTGAAAAGGACCTAGGATGCCTAGCTCACACAGACTTCAGCATTTTAATTTTAGGTACCAAAATATGATGCCTGAGTTTCATCCACTATTGCTACTGCTGCCATGTAACTGTTGGTTCTTTATTGCATCACCATCATTCTTTGAATATGTGTCATTCTTACATTGTTGTTATAGCCTTTTCTTTAACTAGCTAACAGAATTTTTCAATAATGACCTGAAACTACAGGGAGACATGATAACAATTGAATTTACTGCAATATTTCAGTGGAATACTGTAATTAGAAATATCACCTGGTTAACAGGTTTTACTCAATGCTCACTCTGCTAATTTCAGTAGTCAGCAAAGGATTTCTGTGTTCAAACCATGCCGGAAACAGTCTTTTGACCTGCTTGTCATTGGAGTCCAAGTGAAATTACAGAACACCAATTAAAAAATCATTTAGCTGCACTGGTTTATTTTGTTTTGTGGTTGTGTGTGTGTGTCTGTGTGTGTGTACATGTGTATGTTTTTGCACCCAGCCCCAGTCTTTAACACATATGGTTTTGTAATTGTGATACACTGGGAAAGTTCAGAGTGCTCATTGGCTTTTTAGCTTCTATTTCCACCTGTGCGCTCCTGTGTCTAGTATTAAGAAATCAGACTGCAAGTCACACCAAATAGCTGGATGGAAATTTTCACTTGCATCTTCCTTGAATTTGCACCAGGTATATCAAATCTTTTCTTCAACTGCTAATACCCACCAACAAAATAAAACATAAGAAGTAAAGAAATTCCAATAGTTGCCCTCTTAAACCAGCAACTATTCTTTAACTGTATTTCTTTCCTGTCCATGTGAATTATAAGTTCTTTAGAACAGAATCCCATGATGTGTTTGTGTACTGGCTAGCATACTGAAGGCCTGCTTTTCATAAGAGCCTTTAAACATTAGCATAATGCAAGTAATAAATAATACTAACTACTTTCCTTATTTAATAGATTACCCTTGATTAACCAATGGATGTTTATTCATCTAGTTTTACAAACAGAAACAGAAGGGCACCAATGAGTCACAGGTCAGCAGATGTATTTGTAATTTGTGAGACTGGAGATCAGATGTATGTTTCATATCAGAGAGAAGATGAGAGTTATGTATGCTTAGACAGAATATTCTAAATATCTTTTTCTTTCTTTATTTTTCTAATATAGGACACCTTCACATGTATGTGTTTTGTTTGTTTGTTTGTTTGTTTGTTTTTTTCATTAAATAATTTCAGTAGTGACTAGATTAATAAAATTACAATTTAGCCTGTGCTTGGGTGACTGTCTCCACCTACTTCTTTTCCTCATTAATGTGAAATAACTCTAGGAAAAATGAGTTGTTATTTTGTTTCAGTGTTCCAGAGCACAAGAATCTTAAAGCCTAGTCACAGAGAACACATAAACCTTGTTTTAAAAGAGAGAAGTGTGTTTTTGATTAAACAAGTACATGCAGAATTTTATCCCATAGTAGATAAAGTCTCTGGAAAATCATTTTACCTGAACCATATCTCTGAAGCCTACCTATTCTAGATCTTAATAAAGTCAGTTTGCACCACATATGGACTGACAAATTTCTTAGTCTCCAGAGGTTTTTAGAAAAATTCAGTTTTTCACCAACAGTTAACGTTCACCTGTTTTTCTGTGAAAGTTGCTTGTGCTGAAGAATGTTCTTCATAACTCTACTTCCCAGTGTTTGGTTTAACCCTCTATTCTTAATTCATTTTGCATACCAGTGTAATTTGGGGATTTTTGATCTGTACATATGTAGTAAAACTGCTTTTCTTTTTTTTTTTGTTTGTTTTTATTCCAAATTAAGTTTTTTTTTTTTTTTCATTTCAAAAAAATGTTATTAGTGTCTTTGTCATGATTACTGTTATTATTAATAATAATTCTATTGTATTAAATAATACTACATTTTTTCAAGGAGAATTAATGAAATATTGCAGAAACTCAATCAACATAGTGTTGCAAGAGGTTGGAAAAAGGGTATTTATACCTAATGCAGATGTGTTTTTAAATGCCAGGGATCATGTAAACTTTCTTATGATCCCACTTAGTTATTGATCTTATGTTGTACACACTCTGTATGACCTTCACACAGGTCAAAATTATTTGTGTGAGTAATGAAGACATAATCTTTGGTCTCAATTTTGAATATATAAAGGGCAGATGCATCCTAGGAACGATAGAATGTGAGAAGACGTAGCTTATGGTGTATCAAAGTATCAAAGAACATTGAAAAAAAAATACCATCGGTTAAAGTGGGAGGTAAAAAACACAAAGAAACAAACAAAAAAACAAACAAGCAAAAAAAAAAAAAAAACCAACAACAACAACAACAAAAACAACCACTTTAAAATTGAAGTTTTAAAAAGAAAATTTTGTCACGACAGTAGCGGATATTAGTAAAGGAAACTAGCTATGCAAAAGCAGGACACAGAAGAAAATATAGATCTTATGATATGTAGAAACTTTCATTCTGCATACACATGACAGGAAGCCCAGTTTCTGACAGTTTGTACATCCCATTCTGTGAATATAATTCATCCAAAGGCAAAAATTGTATCCACCCTAAAACCCTAAAATACTTTTTTACTGGTAATTTACAGCTTCTATTACTTACTTCCAGCTAGTAGTCCCTAATTTTATATAATACATACATAAATGTCCGATCAGGATGTAATTTTAGAAATGGGTCTTATTTGGTAATCAAATTATTTTAACTTTCATTGTTGAATATTATTTAAGGAACCAAATAAATCTGGTCTAAAACTTCAAAGTATTTCATTCCTGCTCTCCCAGTGAACTCTATTCTTCATTAATGTAAATCAGTTTTGTCTGAGTCTGTTAAAATGTGGAAACTAAAATTCTAATTTTAATTGCCTTTCTGCCACTGCTTTTCAGATAAAACTTGTTTATTCTCCCTTTTTGGAACTATGTTGTGAAAGAGAAGGTATGGCAGCTGAAAATGGGACAGACCAGATTTTGGGTGTACTTTTTCCCAGTTTGCCATTAGTCTGAGAGAAAACAAAACAAAACAAACAAACAAAAACTGCACAGTTTTTAACTCATAAGTTAAAAATTCTTTCTCACCTGCCACTTTTAGTTTTTTTTTTTTAATTTTGATTTGCATAAATCATTTGTCACAATTTAAAACAGAAGCATACGGAAACACCTGCCTCACAGGGACTCATTGCTGCTGATTGAGTTACCATCTCCTCAAGAGTATTCCAGTTTAGTTGCTTGTGGTGGACTTTAAACATGACAACAGTGTATGTTGTTAAGGGCTGACCCTTAATGATTAATGAAGAAATATTATTGGTATTCTCATCTGCTCATTTTTTGACATCTTTTTTCCTTTAATAAACAACTTATACGAGTGAGGAGTTCACAAGTGGTCAGAACTACTTTGTTCTGTATACTAACTATGTAATGGATACACTTCTTTAACCTGTCAACATACAGGACTCAAACGTGATTCAGATCTGCCTCCTTCTTCAGTAAAATAGAAGTAGCTCCTTTGAAGTCAATGAAATTCTTCTGGTATCATGTATGAGAAAATGAGAGAAGAAAAAGGCCTTTTGTCTTTACCCAGGGAAACCATGCTGCTTAATAAATCATCATATCAGCAGCTGTTTTGCACTGGGGAACAACACAATAATTGATGCTGCTGTCCAGAAATCCACAGAGGTTATTGATCAGGCAAGCATGTTAACATTTCTGTAAACTGGCAGCAGAGGACAGAGGGAGTAAGAGAAATATACTCACATTGTCATTTACAAAGTATCTTTTACCACGATGTATTACCAAAAGTATTGAACTAGAAGTGTTTTTTGTTTGTTTGTTTGTTTGTTTGTTTTTTGTTGGTGATTTTTTTTTTTTTTTTTTTTTTTTTTTTCCCTGTGCTGTTTCTGTAAATATCTCTTTTTACTCATGGAAAACAACTAAGCCAAAAATAACGTTTATGTTTACAATGCAGGAGACCCTATAAACATTTTAATTGCAATAAAGTTTACTCTGTTTACTAATTGAGAAGATTAACAATTTAGACCAGTAAGACTGATGACATGCTATGCAACAATAAAAAAAAAAAGTCAAGGTAGACAGACTCTCAGATCAGGAGACTGTCATCTTTTTAAAGCAATGGCTACGGAAAATTCCTGACCTCAGAACTACACATTTTTATAATTTAATCACTATTTCACAGGATTTTTATTTGGAATTAATCTGATCAGATTGTAAAAAAGTTTATAAATAGAAATGAAACAGAAGTCTCTTGAATCAAAACAATACCAGTTTCCTAAAATAATCTTCTGAAGACTAAACATATAGACTAAGACATATATATATATATAATTCCTGAAAACAGAGTACCTGAATAACTATCATAATTCGGTATTTAATGAAATGTAAAAGATAAAATTGTCAGTCTCTGTTCAGCAATTCTATGAGAGAACTTTTGACTGCTAAAAAAGACAGTGTTTGCCACATATATATTGTATATAACATGTATATATTTAGTAAAGTCAGATAGTAGACTGTAACTTTTATATATATCTATATCTCTCTCTATATATGTATGTATGCTTAGAAGATAACAGACATAGTCATGACTTTTTGATAATACGTGATTTCCTTGGAAAGAACTGTTGTAACAGAGAGAAATCCTTCAATAAGAATGGGAGAAAAGCATATGTTAACTTTATAATCCAGTATTTAAATCACTTACCAAGAAAGAGCATCTAGTCTGTCAGAGCAGGAAATGAACTCCAAATATGCAGCTCAGATATCAACCTTTTGACACATTAGAGGAAAGTGGATTCTTGATTCATTTTCCCAACTCACTAAGTTTTTAGAATTATTTTTGTTCCAAATGCATCTAGATACGAAAATCTTGGATTTTCATGCTGTCCATAAAACTTAATATTCATTTTCTAGCTAATTCTGGAAAATAGAATCTATTTACAGAATCTATATCTACCAATGCGTAAAATTTATGGCCTGACAATCATCGTTTTCACTTGCATAATAGAAAAGGAGCTTATAGGTCTTGAGTGAAAGAATCCTCATCACTAAAACACTGAAACCATCACTAAAACCACTGAAAACATCTTGGATTAATTTTATTTTATAATTATTCTGCTGAAACACAAACAAAAAGATAGTTCTTATTTGATCCTGTCTCCTTATTACTGAGCTGTCTGTGACAATTTATGAAGCAACACCTGTGCTGATAGCTAGCTGTCCTCCTACTTCCTTCCTTCATTTGGCTGTTTGCTTACCTGTTACTTGGTGTCTGACTCCTTGTTTAGAGCTTTCTGAGAGAGAGGAGGTTTTATTTTGTTTCATTTTAATAGGACCCTAAAATGGAGACTTAAATAAGATTTACAAGGAATATTGCAAGAAGGCTACTTATTTTTCAGTAGAAATTAATGTTATTGTTAAATATAGAAAAAAAAATAGAGGTATATATAGAAAAAATAGAGGTAATGGAGTCATTTGGTAAAACAAAGAAATGGAGACTAAGCAGACTAAGCATAACTCCAGTTTTCTGTGTATTTTACTACATAACTCACAGCCACAAGATAGAAGACAAATGGGATCAACCCAAATGAATGGAAAAAAATGTTTCTGCATGTTATGAAGAATACAGTTGTTATATTCACTATTTCAATAGTGAATATTTGCTATTTCAATATTTCATTTTCATCTTGCTAGACCAGTCTGATGTACGAACAAATAGCTTTCTGTATCCACACTGAGTTGTTGAGTACTCTGATAGTTCATGTTCTTGCCTGTAATGGAGCTGAGTAGCTTGTTGCAGCTGTTTGTTCAGCAGACCCTGAAGCCCTCCTACCAGAGTCATTACTAATTCAAACAAGCCACACTCAAAGACAATTACATGTCTGAACCTTGGAACAGTGCGGACCTAATTGTAGACCTATGTACCTTCTAGAAAGAGGGAAAAAATATCTAATGCATGTCAATATGTACTGTCCATGTTCTATAGGAAATACTGTACTGTTCTTACCATGTATCCCAGAGTGGATACATGGTAAGAACATCAAGTGAATACATAATTTGTAATGGGAGAAAGCAGTGCAGCAGGTGATTTTGAGTTGTGTGTGTGTTTGGAGCAGCCTCACATACAGCTGCACTGGGAAAATGGTCTGTGTGTGCTCCCTGGAGATCTTAAACTCACAAATACTTGGTCTTCTTATGGATCAACAATGAAACTCCTCACAACATAATTAATGGCTGAGGTCCCTGTTTCTGACAGCTCACATTAAAATTGAAGGCAGCTGGCACAGCTGCCGTGTCTGGGCAAAGGAGAAAAACTAGATATGGCTCACCAGAAGAGTGATAAAAGTATTATAGCACTGAAACTCTGTTCATTCTACAGTGATACAAAAACAAAACAAACAAAACAAACAAACAAACAAACAAACAAAAAAGACTATAATGATAAGTAAGTAACAGCAATATGTTATACACGAATTAATTAGTTTTCTTTGCACCTAAATGTTATACCACTTTCCTACTTCTGTTAAGGTGCAGAAATATTATTTGTGGTCATATTATTTGTTGTTCCTTTCCCGTATTCTAAAAAAAATGAAAGGATAATGGTGTGGTCAGAATGTGGATACTGTCTTGTTCATGAGCACATGGATATCTATTGTATTCAATGACCACAGGTTTTCAAGTTAATATATCTATGTGGAATATATCTACGTGGTTAGTATATCTATGTATCTATATCTTCAGTGGAAGCACTGTCACTGAATTTGTGAGGAGCATACATTGTAGCAAGCCTGAACTTTGTGATTTTTTTTCCTCAGTGAATTTTAGTAGTTTGCTCTATTTCGCTTGTCTTCTGTCTCTTGTTGGGCAGTCCTGTAACCAGGTTACATGATTTTGTTTTACTTTAAGGCATTTTTCTCCCAGTTACTAATAGTGTTTTGCAGAATTTTACAGAAGGACTTCAAGGTAGTCTAAATGTGCTTTTTATTGGCCTTCTGTTACACAAAAACTGGCTATAAAAATTCTGCACAGGAATCCTGAAGTTTTCCATCCTGGCTTTTTACATAGACCATTGCAAATGAGATACTTTGGGGTTATTTCTACAAATAGTAACTGTGGTTTTTATATAGCTGCAGAACTTTATAGCAATGTCATTGCATAGACAGCACTGACAAAGTTGGGAGACCTGGATAACTACAGCAGAGCAGCAATTAGAGCAGTCTTATTCACAGAGAGCTGCAAACACAAGTTTGCAAATGACCATAGGATGAACTCTCTTTAGAAATGCAGAGAAATATTTCACCATCATTTGCTGCTGGTTTAGAGAGAAAGCTACCAAGACAGATAAACTTGTCAGCCACATTGAAAGTAGTTGCTTTGATCTCGTGCCATAGCATAAATGTACAGCTTAGTGATTAACTCTCTCTTATTAGTCATTTTATGACTTTCCTTCTTTTCTTAACTTTTATTTATTTATTTTCCCCTGTACATTTTCTCTTAAAATTTATTGGAAGTGGGCTTACAGGAACAATGTTCTGTTCCTGAGCTGTTCAAGGATTAAGATCCTAGATTTGGCCTAAAGAAATATTAGTGGAGAAAGAACACTTGTCATACAACTTGTATTCACGAGAAAATAAGATGCTGGTAGACGACTGGTCCTGTAAGAGTTTTTGTTTCTTAATTTCTTTGCAGTTTCCTGATATATTGCATTGAACCTAATATCCAGTTCTTGTTGAATATCTCACTTGTGGATCAAATTTTGCTCAGTGTACTGATCAAGATCCTTGTAATGAAGTTT
Source organism: Aythya ferina (assembly GCF_964211825.1). Taxonomy (NCBI): domain Eukaryota; kingdom Metazoa; phylum Chordata; class Aves; order Anseriformes; family Anatidae; genus Aythya; species Aythya ferina. The sequence continues at coordinate 198,449,501 of NC_140296.1, read as the reverse complement.
GATTTTCTACACAAGTTAATAAAGTTTTGTATTCAACTGGATGAAAAGTGAGTTAGAAGAAATGCTGTAAACAGACCTGATATGTATATATACATATCATATATGATATACGACATATATGATATATATATATGTATGTATATATTTTCCCTTACATAATGATGCATTCATTTTCTATTTCAAGGGGGCAAAGAAATAGATCTAGCATCAAGATTTCTGCATTTTACAAGAATTCTGCTCTATTTTTACATAGTTCCATTAAGTTTTTGCTAACTTGTAGACTACTTATTGTTGTGTTTTTTTCATATTCTATTTTCCAAATCATATTTAGTTCAACTTAGCATGGAACATGGACATACAGAAGTTTTTGTCAGCTTTTGCTTCAGCAATGGTCTAGACAGCTAAAGGAAACAAAAGCAAAAGCTGTTCCAAATTTGTATTTGTTGATATGAGAAATTAGATGATAGTGAGAACTGTTGAGGAATATAAAACTAATGAATAATTTTATTTATTTATTTTTTTAATCTTCAAAGAAATAGAATTATACTACCTCATCTGAATAATAATGAGAATCTACTGTTATACAGAAACAATGAATAAGAGGATATGCTCTGCAACTGGGGCTTCATTTGGATTTTGCATTAACAGCTGCAAACAAATTCAGTTCTGACTTTGGACTGCTTCTTTAATTGCTTGGAGTGGGTTTGCTGACATTATATTTGGCAGTCTGGCCAAAATATGTGTAAGTGATAGTTAATCTTTGAAACTGAGTCTTTAGTTAAGTAGATAGAGCATTCATATATATTCAATGACTTTTGTCTTACAAGTTATGAAACAGATACCCACTGAACACAAGACTTTATTGACAGTAGCAATCTTCATTCAGACTGAGAGAATGGGGAGAATCACTATTCTATCACTGCAGGGAAAAAAAAAAATAATAATAATCCTAATTTCTCTTAAATTTTGTAGCTACATGTTCTTCTATAGCATATTTTATTTGTTATGCCATTTAAATAAATCATTTTTTTATCACTAACACAAAATACATAGGTGTGTTTTTAAAATTTAGAGGGTTGAATTATACAAAATATTAAAAGATATTTATCCAATTAATGAGATCAAATGAAACAACATTTCAAAGAATCTACTGATTCAGCCTGTTTTAAAATGATGCTCCAAATTTGGTGGTTTTAGAAAGCAATCCTAGTGTTTCAGAAGTATACCAGCAGCTCAGTGAATATCATTGTTTCTTTCAGTGGCATCTGAAGCTTTATGAGATCACAAATAACATCAAAGTCTGGGAAATAAGAGATATGTTAACTTCTGGCATCAGAATCTGCATTTTTAGGAAGTGACAAAGTGGGAAAATGAAACCAGAGATGAAAATTTTGCCAGTAATGGCAAAGTGAGGTTAAGAGATTATGAGGAGAGTCTGAGTTGAAGGAGATAAATTACATAATGTATTTCAGCTTCTGCTTTGAACTGTAAGTATATATATTTTTCAGCAGAGTTGTACTACAGAAAGACTGACTTTGGTATGTGTAGAAATAGCTCCATCTTAATGCTGGCTAGTTTGTTACATAATTTGAATCCCAAAGGGACAAGAAGACTCAATTACAAAATGCTCAATTCCCATTGAGAACAGTAAGTACTAAGAAAATTCAACATATAAGTTGTCAGAATCCTGGAAAGTCAGTGCCAGAAACCTGATGCAAATCCACTGGAAACTGATGGAAAGGTTCCCTTGACTTTTGGTTCCATTTCATAAAGCTACATCATATATCTCCAAGGAGATTACTCATAAATTAACATACTTATAACCAAACAAGATGCAATCTCTGTCAGTACTCTTGTTGGAAGGACATGCATTTTGTCCCATGCTCTCCTTGTTTTTATACCACAACTGTAGTCATCTGCTGAATGAAGTATAATTTGTCCTCAGTGCAAGACAAAAACGAAAATATGTCTTGATTTGTATGAACTTGTATGGACCATACACTAGCAATCCATTAATCACATTAATCACATTGTCACATTAATCTGCAGAGAAAAGACCAAGCACATTTTGGGGCAGGTATGAAATGATGGACAAGGGAGATCTAAATAATAAATTATACATGGTTTAGGAAATCAGGAGACCTTTACTGTGGATAAAAGGAAGAATAGAATACTGAAGAAAAGTAGTTCTGTGGGAAAGTATAAAAGATAGAGGTATTACTGCTGGTGTTTCAACTTTAATTCATAACACTAAAGGAAATGTCTTCATAATATTAAAACTAATGGATCACTAGGTTTAAAATTGGTATGTGTATATATATACACACCCACACAAATATATAATAGGCAGGCCTTCACAGATGAGCATGCTGTGTATCCTTATTCTCCATTCCTTTTATTCACTGAGATATCTTGAACCCTTTCACCACAAATGTATACATCCCCTTTTCAGATATATAAAACAGGAGAGCACACTTAGGGGAAAGAGGAACTTCTTCAGACTCCCCTAATGTTTCACAGATTGGATTTTTTTCATTATTATTTTTTTTTTTTTCCTAACTTCCTTTTCTGGGAAACAAGGTAACAAATAAATGGGATGTTTTAACTCTGAGTTTATCTGACAAGAATCTAACCAGCATGGCAAATTGTTAACATCTAGTAGGGGTTTGTCCCAAACTGTTTTATGTCAGTTCTACAATACTGGGGCAGGAGGGGCAATATAACATTAATATTGCAATGGCTTAGATCCCCTCCTTGAATAGGATCAAATTAAGTTCACTGCATAATTCATGGCTGTACGTTCAATGATTGTGTTTTAAGTGAGGATCTTTTGGTTCACCTCCACCTCAGTTTGTTATAACAAACAAATCATATTTGCTTTTGAATTGCAAGGGAAAATTGGATGAAAAGGAATGCAGAAATGCTTTCTGGGGACCTTTTATTCGTTAAAAGGAAACTTGAAATCAGAATTTTGATTGCTCGAGTGCTGTTTACCATTTAAACTAACTTGATAGAGTAGGAATTTAAGAGTTCTCAACATCTTGCTTCAGATGCTTAGCAACTTTTAGTATTTGGGTCCCAGCTGAATATTTTAACTTACGCAAAGGGGACATGAAAACAGTGACCTACCTCTGAAAACATCTTTCTAAATCTGAAAAATGTGCACTGTTTGACTGGAGAGAGAATTTTGTAAGTATTGAAATGGGAATTGCAAACCAAAGCCCACAGGCTACAGTTTCTTCCAAATGAGTAAGCAATAGCATGCGACAGGATGTACTGTACATCAGCTGGCCAGTGTCAGTAAAATCTGGGTACAGTGCTGTGTCCTAATGGAACATAGAATGTGCATATATTAGAACATAGTCCATGGACTTAAGAAACTTATAAAACATTTTATTGGAGAGAAAAAAAAAGCTACATATAAATTTGAGAAATTATTATTTTTTAATTGCTTGAGAAATAATAAGCAAATTATTCTCTAGGGAGGACTGGTAAGGAAAATTGAAGTTATTTCCATGTGTAGTAAAACCTTATGCAAGTCTTCTCCATGTTCCTTCTAATTCAAAAGTGCTTCACAGTCAAGTTACTTATCCAGCTTTTCTGCCCCCTTTCTGTTTTGCGTCTCATGTTTTATCGGTTATTGAGAAAAGAGCATTGTTAATGCAGATTCTTAAATGCAGATCTTGACCCTACATAAAAATACTTTGGAATAGGAATAAGCAGGAGGGTTAAACTAGATGATCTCAAGTGGTCTCTAAACTAAACAATTGTGTGATTCTCTGATAAATTCAAATATTTTTCTGGCTTGGAAGAAGAATAGATCTCTAAAACCCATAGAATTACAGGAGTGCACACCTAATTCACCACCATCTTCCCACAAACACTTTTTAACTTTTAAAGGTGGGAAGTCTCCACCCAGTTCTTAGCCTAACAAGGTATTAATAAGTGATACCACAGATATAAGAGTATAAAAGATTACTAATACTTAATTAAATGATGCTTTCAGTTACTGATTTCAGTTACTAATTAAGAAATATATTCAGTTAAGTATATTAAGTGTATGCTTTCCAACTTGAAATTATTCCATTTTATTTTTCTAGTACAATACAGAAAATATGTCACTACTGCTGCTTTGGAACTACTTCACATGGAAGAGAAATAAGTAAAAAAAAATAAAAAATAAAAAAATAATTTAAAAAAAAGAGGAATTCTAACCCTACAGGTTGTCACCAGCATAATTCCATATACTTGAAGTTTGAATACTATATTTATATAAGAAAGAAGTTATAACTCTATCACATAAAAAAATGGGAAGCTGCATCTAACAATGCATTCAAAATGTTAACATCTGTAGGCAGTAAAATATAAAGAGATTCAGGGAACCCAATCATTCTCAGCCTTCTCCTTACACTGAAGGCTGCAGACATTTTGCATTTGAAGTCCCTAGATTTGTATTTATTTCCTCGTGAGCTCTACCATCTCCCATGTTCATAAATTTGCAAAAAATGTCACTTATTTTGCAGAGTAATTATAAACAGTTTAGTACCATGTAAACTTTTATGGGAAAGTTATTCATTTTTAACAGTTTTAGCCTCCACAGAGAGAAAATCCTGAATGCATTCTGATTACTTGAACTGGCGCAAATTCAGAGTTACCCCACTGAATTCAATGAATTTTTTTGTGATTTTTCACCACTGTAAGTCTTCAGGGAAGATCCTCACAGAAATCGATAGAAATGCACCACTTTACATCAGCTGAAGATCAAGTCTAGTGCCTGGTCAGCACAACCATTTCAAAACAGAAAAATAAACAAAAACAAAACAAAACAAAAAAGTGAATGCACAGATCTATGCAATATGTAAAGATACATATTTAATATTAGACACTCAGTGGTATGTTCCTATTATTACTGGAATAACTATATCTACAGTGGGGAATTCTGTCTGAATAAATAGCCAGTCTGGTGTTGAATACAAGCCAGTTAGCAGATTGACTACAAAGATGCCATCAATTTGAATCAAGAGGATGCTTTTACCAGTTGCAAATATCTTCTGACTTTTTTTTCTGATTTATTAAAGCTTTTATGAATCTTGCCAGACGCTTGAGGCCTCAGGGTAAGACCAATGCACATGGAAAGTTGACAAAAGAAAAATGGGTAGATAGAAAAACTAAGAACTATGCTATGTTTTTGGTTGCAATGTAACATGCTTGTTCTAGAATTGGCCTTTTGTATTTTTGGGGTGACATAGTTTCTTACAATACTTTTATTCTTTTATAAAATAGAGGCCACCTTGTTTGTTCTGACATTAAAAAAAAAACAAAACAAAACAAAAAAAAAAACACTTCTGGTTGGCATAATGTTAAATACTTCTGAGTTGGCATATCTTTTTAGATGCAAATTATAGGTCTTCTTACACACTGTTGGTCTGTTTTGACCTCTGTTGAAGTGCAAGCATGCTAAACACAGACTGGAAATTTGGCAATATTTTTTTTCCATCTCTCCGAGGATATTTCTTAAGCATTATCCCTTAGGAAACCAATGTAAACATTCTTTATCACAAATTTTTTTGAAAATCATTTGAAAAGTCGTATGTATTTCTACAGCAGTACTCCAGTAGCAATCACGTACATACTACAATAGTCAACTTTTCACAGTATATTTAATTCTATCACCTCCATATAAAATAAATAAATACATAAATAAATACATAAATACATAAATAAAATCTGACTAAGCTTGAAATGCAAAACCAATTGGAAGTTCTGGGCCTATGTGAGCTACAGTGGTCTTCTGAATTTTGTAGATATACAGTAGAATCATAGAATCATTAAGGTTGGAAAAGACCTTCAGGATCACCTGGTCCAACGGTCACCCTACTACCAGTAAACCATAAACCACCCACTAAACCATATCTCTTAACACCACGTCCAACTTTTTCTTGAACATCCCCAAGGACGGTGACTCCACCACCTCCCTGGGCAATCCATTCCAATGCTTGACTGCTCTTTCTGAGAAGATATGCCTTCTCATTTCCATACCTCCCCTGGCACAACCTGAGGCCATTCCCCCTAGTCTGTTCCCTAGTTACCTGTGAAAAGAGGCCATCCCCCAGTTCCCCACACCTTCCTTTCTGGTAGTTGTAGAGAGGTCTCCCCTGAGCCTCCTCTTCTCCAGACTAAACAACCCCAGGTCCCTCAGCCACTTCTCATAGGACTTGTATTCCAGATCCTTCACCAGTATTTGCAAATCAATTACTCTTAGCAAGGCTGCCATAATAGAGGACCATACCATCATCTCACAGAAGTGCGGGTGGTAATACAGCCTGTAGCCTGGAGTAACACAAGGAAGGTACTCAGTGCCAAGGAGCTAGGCTCATGCTAGTCCATGGCAATGAATTCAAGAACACAGGGCCCAAATACTGGGATAGTATTTTAAAGGATAAAGCAAAAGAATTTATGCAGTGGTGTAATGGATATTAATACTTATATGGTAGGGACACTTTTGAATTTACTACAGTTGCTTCATTACTTTCCATCATGACCAAATCGACTTACAATTGTAGTAAAATCTTGTAGTCAAAGTAAAGCAGTTTAATATCCAATGTCTATTGCAACTGACAAAAACCTATGTTAGCGCAGCTCCTTCCAGTGATGAGGTACATCATTAGGCACCGGTAGAAAATGTGTCCCTAAAGACCATCTTTAAGACCACAGCTCTGTTCCAATGAATGATTAATTCCAACAAGATATATTATAGTAAATAATAAACACTTAACAATACTAGTTAATAAAATGTAGCAATCACCCTTCACTTCTGTAGTAGTCCTTCCTTCACAACAAAACATTCTGAAGTCCAACACGGGCAGTATTGAAAAAGCATGTCAAATATCAAACAACCATTGAACTGCTCTTTGAATTTCAAACTTTGTTATTTTTTTCCCTTTTTTTTTTTTTTTTTAGTGTTTCTTATTTCTAATTTTCTGAGGTAATTTCACTTACTAAAGAAGGTATTTAAAGTAAGCTACCTAATACTATGGACAATATTGAAAACAGTAGGCTGATAGGGAAATAATGGACTATTTTAATTATTCCAACCCATCAGTACAAAAACTGATGGCAACTGCTCATATAATTTGCTTCACATGCACAGTATTCTTAAAAAAAGAACTAAACATATTAGAACTGAATACTGGATAATTAGTCTTTCAACTATTGGAAAATCTTGGCATAACAATGTAAGTTGGGACTGGAATTGTTAAAAGCAAAACTTTTGATTGTTGAGAAAAAAAATAAAAAGGTCATACGGTAAAAATAGTTACACAGACAGACAGGGAGAGACATAATTATAGTCCCGCTATTGTCTGTGTGTGAATACTTTATGGCATTAATTACTGAACATATGTAAATGTATTTTTATGACTACTTTAATTGAGTTCATTAAAAACAAACCCAGCATACAGCATTAATGTGCTATTTTTGGCCTGAAATCTTATCTAAGGCAGTTTTATTTTTATTTTTATTTCTTAATTGGGAGGAAGGGATGTCTTGCAAAGTTTTTCAACTTCAAAGCTGCATTAACAAGTACTCCTTTGCCTTTAGATGCAGACTTCTCATTAACTATTGCTTGTCAAGCTGAACGTATGAATTTCTTTTTAACTTGAACCTCTTTCTACATTCCCTCACCCAGATTAGACATTAAGCTCTAATGCTAATCAAAAGAGTTCCCGGGTCTGGAAGTGCAAGGCTACAATAGCTTTACGTCACTTCTGTCCCTCTATGTTCCAGGGTGTTTTCCAGAGGAAGCAGTAACTCCAGCTTCAAATTTGAGCATTGCTGAGGGTCTGTTCTTGCTGTTGCAGCCTCGTTCCCTACTACAGTCACTCCTGCACCAGCAGCAGAGGAATTTTTTGAAAATACTGTCACAGCATCCAGGTTTTCCTTAACCTGTCCTGTTCATTCTTTATGAAAGTATGGAGATAATTTCATTTTTCAGCTTCTGACTCTTTTTTACTAGGTTAGATTTATAATTACTTAATGTTGGGTGTTATAAAATACACCGATATATTTTGCATCACATATAGGGGCCATGGGGCCTTGTACAGACAAATAACAGCAGTAAGGAAATGTTTAATTCTTACAGAGTTGAAACAGATTTGAGGGCCTTACTTAGATGTGCTTTAGGTTTATTTTGACCTTGGGGTTTTCCAGAGTCAGACAAAATTGAAATTCTATTAGAAGGATGCCAAGATTTGCTCTATTGCTTTAGTCATTGTTAACTGGAGCCAGCTTTTTTTTTTTTTTTTTTTTTTTTTTCCAATCAGGAGGATTTGAAGCCACTCAAATTCCATCCCTTCAGGCCCCTGACCCCTCCTTTCTTGGCAGCCTTGCCCTTGCATCATCAGCTTGCCTCTTCTTCATGATCAATTGAATTGTTCCCTGTGAGCCAAATAATCATTTGGAATGGAAATAAAACAGAGTATCCCCATCTTAACTGGAGCTAAATTCAATTTCTGATCACAGTTAAGGAACTTCTAAAAGGAAGTCTGGTGACATCTATATAGCCTGATAACTATTGACACACATAACACTTTTCCTTTGCTGATCACTTCATGCAAGTGATGAAGCACTATGCTCTTCTCAAGTTTTCTGGATGCATGTTTAAACAAGTTGGTAAAGAAAGAATTTACTGAGGAACAGGATCTTCTTCAGGAGTCAAAGGAATCATTCTTTTTTTTTTAGCAGGCCAGAATGGGAAGACAATCTTTTGGGCTTGAGCAGATATTAAAACTTCCTGACAACTGCACTGCATACTTCCTAACATTATATGTGCTACTTGTGTGATATAAACAGGTTTCAGTTGCACAAATGTCAAGAGAAAAAAATAGTAATAATTAAACAAAAGAACTAATTTGGAGAACAAAATGCATGTATTTCTCTAAAGTTCTATGCTACTGTTTTGTTTCATTGCACTAAGTGATGTTGGTCTAGGCACCAGAAGACATATACATTAAAATATTCCCCACTCTTTTTTTTTTTTTTTTTTTTTTTCCTAAATAAATTTACCTGAATACTGAAGGAACACACTTTAGTGTTTTCCGTTTAATGCTGTATCTATATTTTTACTTTATTTACTATTCTATTTACTATTCTATATATTTTGATAGTCTACAGGAAATAAAAGAATTTTGACATTCTGAATTTCATACCTGTCTCATACCTGTCTCATACCCCCAACATTTCATACCTGTCTCACGAAAATTTATTATCTGAAAAAGCCTTCCATATAATTGCTGCTACTTTTTATTTCTCTCACAGGAACACAGTTTCAAACTGGACTCCTTTGAGAAAAAAAAGGTATTGAAAAAAATGTAGATTCCCTGTCCCAGATACTGTATTTAAATATACATGCAGGAAAAAGCTGTTAATCATTATTTTACATAAGATAAATGGAGGCAGAAATGAATCAAGACACTTGTCTACAATCATGGAAGAACTAAGAAGAACTAGCCTATTGATGATAATGTAGTGCAGAAAATGTGAGAAACTCAGTCGCAATAGCAAACTCTTTGAGTTTCTAGTTTCTAGAAGTCAGTTCAGATTTGCTAGATTTCCTTCTGTTCCTCTTAAAAAGCAGATGTGAATTGTCAGAGTTACCATGGAGTAAATACTATGGTAGATAGGTCTATATCTAAAACAGTATATCAAAGACTTAGGGGCTATAAAACATCATTCTTTTATTCCTCTAGAGTAGCCACACCAAACAAAAGGGTTCTTTGATTTTTATTTTTTCCTATTTCACTCGAGCTGATTAACAGAAATGTTTCTGGTTTATGAAGGGTTTGTCATTAAAAAAGCACACAAAGCCAGAACTCTAAATAATGTTTAGACTTTTTTGAATGTTCCATTCTAAAGTTCCATTATTTTGGAACAAAGGAGTGAATATCTAGCATACTAAGCACTTTTTATATTAGCAACATCTTGTGAAAAAGGAGCTAGTCCTGAAGGAGTGTTCCTGCTAGCTAGTTTTGGCAATAAGCATGTATACTTCATCTCATTTGAAGGTTACTTTGGTTTCCAAAATGGAATTCCTCAAGTTATTGTAAAGTCATCCGGAACAAATCTCTAAATACTACGACAAGGTAATTTTTAACCAAACAAAATGTTACTTTAGTGTTCATCCATTTATATGTATGAGGCTTCTGTATGTATTTTAAAGCTGTTCTAAGAACAAACAGCTTCTAGGAAAATCCTGCTTTTGGCTTCTAATTTCCTAATAGTGTGCACTTGAAGGTGGTGTTTATGTCACAATCCAAGGGACTGATTCTGTGCTTAGTTACAGTAACATAAAACTTACTTATGAAAGATTATTTAATTGCCATCCGTAATAATGTTGAATTTCTTTTGGGAAAATTTTGGTGGAAAACTTTTTCTTGATCCAAGAAAAATGTAAAAAATATGTTTTAAATTTCTAAAAACTAGTTGGTTATTCATTGATTTCATCAGCTTTGTAGACAGTAAGTATCAGAGAACAGTGAGTTTCCTTAGTTAACTTTCCAAGGGTTAGGGTCTTAGGTCTTTGGGATTGCCCAGCTTTGCTTTATGGATGATGAACCATGAATATTATTTGACCTTTGCACCTATTATGTATCCTACTGAGATACAAACATCATCACAGAAATTTTCCCCATGGGAAAACTCTTCCCATGTACAACTAGTTTTCAGTTTCTGATCTGTATTGAGATGCATCATCAGAGAGGCTGGATCATGTAGAATATGTGATCACCACTGTTGTTCCCATATGAAGGTGCCCATAGTCAGCTTTTTTATTTGTAAACTAAATACAGTTTCCCAGCAAATTGATAGCTTAGTGTGTTCTTCAACCATCCATTGAAGCAAGGTTATTGCAGATAACGTTTAAATAATTTCCTGACAGTTTGATTTTAATTGTCTTAACTATCATTTCCTGTGATGCAATGTTATTGTAACATGTACACCTAGTTATTAAGGATGATGTGAAGCATGTTTTTTGTATTTTCAGTGGATGTACTACTGAAAAATAACCGGAACACACACTTTAACAGGTGTGTTAGTCTTGGCTATTCTTCCAAGCTGGATTTCCTGATGTCTTTTGCTGTTCCCACATCTCACCTCATCTCCCATCCTGGATGTACAGTGTAAGAAATAACAATCCTTTCAGGGAGGAGTAAGCCTGTATTGACCTTTAGAAGGCTTAAAAAAATGAAAAAGGACATGCAAAATTGAACAAGATGGATTTATAGTGTTTCTGGCAGCACAGGTTAAACAAATACCTAACAAACTCAAAACAGAGCTGCCCAAACTGCACAGTTTAGCACTTCAGCCCTGTAGAGTTACTCATGGGATACTGGTAGAGGGGTATTTACTTACTCTGATTTGAACTATGAATCATGCCAAGCAATACTGAAGACTGAAAGACCAGCTAAGTGTGCTTGTAATGAGTCTCCCATTGCAAGTCCAGGTCAGGTTCCATATTTTGGCATTGATGTTCAGCCTGTCGGATGTAACCATTTCACATCATTAGTTAACAACATTGCCTTCAGCAAAGTAGAGGTACAGGAAAAAAAGTGTAAGGACCTCTCCAAGTCTTTGCTCTTGTTGGAAAAAAAAAAAAAAAAAAAAAAAAAAAAGTATCTCTGTACTTAACCAAGGCAAGGAGGCTGTATTTATTTGTGTGTTTGGAGGAGTTTAAAATCTGGGTGTAGAGTAAAATAATCTAATGTCATTTTTTGTTGTAGGAAATTAATATTTTATGAGTTTCCGACCCAAAATCTATTTTTAAAATCAAATATACCTCAAAATAAACTGTTATCAGAAGACTTTTAACACACTTAACAACAATAATGTATCACAGAATCACAGAGTCATGAATGGCTGAGGTTGGAAGGAACCTCTGAAGATGAAGTCCAAACCCTCTGCCAAGCAGGATCACCTAAAGAACATTGTGCAAAATGGCATCCAGGTGGGTTTTGAATATCTCCAAAGAAGAAGACTCCATGATCTCTCTAACACATTTGGATGCAGGTATTTTTTCAGGTTTGGATATGGCTTCAGATTATAATGATGATTTTTTTAAGATTCTAGAATTTCAGTACAAACTTCATCAATAAATAAATAATAATAATAACAAATAAATCTGTGTGCCCTAACACTGCATCTGAAGTTCTAACATGGAATCATTTAGAAGTTCTTGTGGACATTGTAGTCCCAAAGTTTGACTATAAACATTAAGCAATATTCAGAGTGGAATTTTATAACACCAGGGAACAAAAGTTTAAGGGCTGAAGAATCCTTTCACTTGTAGGGTAATTTTAGACAGCAGACTATAACTTCCCAAATGGAGGAATGGCTCCTTCATTGAATAATATCCATAGATCTTTATGGAGCTCAAGAGAAGACTTTATTATTGCCCCAGAAAGATAAACCAAATGAAATTCCCCAATGTAAGAGAAATCTGGAATCTCATATATTCTTACAGATGTGAGTTCCCTGGAAAAGAGAAAAAAAAAACAAACAAACAAATTTTGGCTAAATAAACTAACACGTACAATGTACAAGTGAAAAACAGACCACTTCCTAATGATGAAAAGCTTCAGAGCATGAAATTCTTGCTTTTATTACTCTAGATCCCAGAAGGACAAAAACATTTACATATTATTGTGCTGATGCTATCAACCTAATCACATGTGCTCACCCTTTTGTGCCAATGAAAATTTTTTCTCAAGGTCAACATCAGAATTTCTTAGAGAAGAGACACATTAGTGTCTGGGCTTTCCTTTGTTCCATTTCATCCCCTTGGTAAACTGTAATTTTATCTCCCATGGTGAGAAGCAACACTAGGGTTTGATATATTTTTAATTTCAGTCATTCAAATACACCAAAGCACACATATTTTGTAGGCTTGTATTTGTGAGCCTTGACTTTAAGCTATGAGTTGAATAGACCTGTGGGAGTGGTGGTATGCAAGTAAGTACCTAACCTATAAGCATCTGAGAAAAATTACTGCTGAGAGACATCCAAGTCACATTTCTACTCCACCTTGCTTCAGATCAGGATAATAACTTACTGATAATGCATCCATCTGCAGTGTTGGGATCAGGGAGTCCCACAAAGAAAGCAGTGTTCCAGATATTCCTACAGCCCTTTTACTCCTGGCTTAAAATGCAAAAGAAGAGAAACATGTATTTTCACTTTTGGAAAGGCTTGTGTCTAGGTCCTGGAAATCTATTAGGGAACAGTTATATTGCAATATATTCAGTAAATTTTTAGTGAGTTTGCAGTTTTTCAAGTCTTTGAACCAACTTGATTTGGTTTTATTTTGAGGCAAATTCTTACCTGACAACTGAAGTTCTATAATTTACCTTAGGGATACACAATGAAATTATTTTAACAAAGAAGAATGAATGGTTAAGGTAGTGGAGTATTGCTTATTGATTCTCTGTCCATTTTGTGGGTTTTCTCATACAATTATACTATATTTCACAAAGGAGTTGCGTATTATTTTCACCGTTTGCATTTATTTTCACTGTTTATTAACAAGTTTGATCTAAGCAATGCTACAGTCAACTAATTTTCTAAGGTTTGTTCTCTTTCCAGGTCAGCTAAGTTATAACAATTATTAAGTTTTCATATTGTTTTCCTTTGCTTTTTAGATGACATGAGTTAAAAATGTTCAGCTATATAAAATAGTATCTCCTTGCTGGAGACATTTAGATGGGAATGTTAAAAGAAAGGAAACCTCCAGCAAATAAAGTACATAGCAAAAGATAACCAGGAAACCAATGGACTGCGCTCACATCCTACTGAAGGTTGATGTTTTCTTGATAACACCTGAACATACTGTTGACAGTAGTCAGCAGGACTTCTAGTCCTGCATTCATTTTCAAAGCCTTTGGTCACCCTTTAAAACTAAATTCAATGAAAAATTGCACAATTAGATATAATCCTTTGGACAGAGCCTATCTGAAGAGGCAGTTCAATAACGGATTATTGGATAAGTTTATAATTAAATGCCAGCCTTCAAGAAATTGTCTTTCTTGTTTTTATGCTTCAAGCACTCTGAAACATAACCCAGGAATGAGCAACACATAAATCTCATAATATACCTGTAATCCTGCTGGGGTAACCTTATCTGCTGCTGTATTAAATACAGAATGTTCTGTGCTTATAGGGCTTAACATAAAGGTGTATAATAAGTTTTAAATGGCAAACAAGTCCTTTCTCCCATCTGATCATAGTTGGACCTCAAGAATTATGAATCCCTTATGTCAAAATTCTTCAAACTAACATTTTTGCTGATTTAGCAGTATCCAGCTATTACAGCATTATTGGCTGCATTGTAATTTATGAATTCACTGCTGTCTGAATCACATGGAAATGTGTAATGCATCAGCAGTGAATACTAATAGCAGAAAAACAGCAGGGAGAGGCCAGACCAATTTCATAATTAGAGCTCTGGCATTGCACCCAAGATCTGGATAATATTCCCAGTGCTGTTAAAAACTTTGTATGCAGTCCTGAATATGTCACATACATGGAGTTTATCTCATCAGATCTTTGGAGACTAAAACTTGTCTAACGTACTTAGCTAGAATCTTTACATAGTAAAGAGAGTTTTATCTCTGGTAGACAATCCATCTCATCTAATTTAGATCTCTCATTCAGTCTTCCAATTAACAGTTTCTTTTGAGGAAAAAAAAAAAAAATCTGTTACCCGAGCAAGATTAAAAATCAACTGTACCAAAAATAAATTTTCAATTTAATCTCTTGTCAGCAGACATTATCAAAATGAATTTGCTGTTGGTTTTGGTTGGTTGTTTTTTATCCCAATGCTACGCCTAATAGAAACACCTGCACTCAGATCCCAGCAGAATTTGTGGGAAGTACTTCGGAGAGAGGACCAACTGTCGCTCAGCACTCTGAATTAAGAGAATATTCATTTATTTTCCTTCCTTTCTTCACTCACTTCCCTCACTTCCCTCACTTCCCTCACATTCTTCAGTTTTATCTCAAGCTGAGAAATGGCAGTCTGAAAGTAGGGAAATAAACAGAGAAAAATGATTCTATAGACTCTAATACACAAGGAAATGCTAGTGATGAGGAAGTGTTGCATATCAGAACAGGGAATTGTGTACTCATTCTTATTCCCTGCCTGTCTCCCCAAGCTTTGTGTTTTGCCTCTGCTTCATTCAGCTTCTTTAAGCCACTCCCACAAGTTTGGCTGCAGTGGTGATGACCGTCAGAGAATAGCAATAAGAAGTAGGAGGGTGATTCAAATACATGTAACTTACTGTGGTGAGACAAACTCTATATTTTTTGGCACATTTCATTTGCATTAATTTTTGTGGAGGGGGGTATTGGATCAAACATGTTTGCTTGTATGTTGTCTTCTTCATTTTCAAAATGATTAGTTTGATATATTTTTAATTGAAAAAATAAATAATAATAATAATAATAATAAAACTATTTTAATGTTTCTAACGATTGCTGCTCAAATATTATGAGTGAAATCAACAAGAGCTACCGTAGTCACATTTATGTGAGAGATAAGAGTAATCTTGTTTTACTACAAGGTTAGTTTGAACGAGGTTAGAGAAGGTAGGCCTTCTGTAGAAGAAGCTTTTTACCAGAGCCTAAACTTGCAATTCTGGAAAAACAAAGGCACTATGATTTAGAACAAAAATTATTAATTTCCCATGAAATAAAACTGTCTGAAACAAAATTAAAAAAATGTTTTAGCTGTGATATTCTTCTTTATATCCTTCAGACTTGTAACTTTGTACAAAGTTTATCTGCAAATTTCAGATACACTTAACAATATCAATTTTAAACAATGTAGAATTTGAAATCAAGTTATACACATTCACTATCACTCTCAAATCTTTGTCAATGACACTGACATATTCTTGCAAAGTATTCTGATCTTGATTGAAAAATACTGTCACACACTTTTTCAACCATTTTTAATTAGTTGCTCTCAACCTCATCCTTTATCTGCTGTCATCCAACAGGCAAGGCCTTGGACTGGGACTTCCGAGATTGGTATTCAGTCTGAAAAGAATAGTGGCTCTTATGTGGCCTTCAGTTAAATTATTTATTTATCGTGTGTTTCAGTTTCTCTTGTTTAAAATACAATTAATGTTAATCAGTGGGCACTCAATATACTAGCTAGAAAACTAAACTAAATACTTGATATTTCAATTTAAAAATTTCAAATCTAGATGATGTGATGACACTATTCACAGATAGTCATGTAGATAAAGAAACAAACAGTTAAAATTTGTAAGATGTAAATGCAGCATTACACCTTCAGTTACCAGTCCAGTCCAATCATTGGTGACTCAAAATTGTTCCCATCTGTACGTTTTTGGTGGTCTTAGCTTATCTCAATGAACAGATGTCTACATCATTAAGAAACCTTTTCATAATTAACATTAATTGACACCAGTGTTGGAAAGATTAGAAAATGACCTGGACTTTGAGACTTTTCTCTAAACTGTATAAGTGAATTCACTAGAATAGACAATGAGAAGTAAATGAGGGACACTGAGGAATTTCACTTCCAAATGTATCTACTGGATTAATGATAAATTTCAGATTGGAGCACAAACAGATTAAATATTAATAAATATTAATGAATAGGCATTTGATATATATATAAAGTGATTACAGTCAAATATCAAATTGATTTTCACATAATACTTGAATGTCTCAATTCCTTGAGGAAGGACTTATTTCTGGCTGGTAGATAGGTAATAAAACTGAGCATGTAGTTTCCTTCTGAGGCAAAAGAGTTTAGAAGAATCTCTCCTCCTCAGGCAGAAATATATTCTATTGTAGGCCTGAATAGTGTGTCTTGCCTGGTATACAGGAGTGATAAACTCACATAGGTGTCACTTCCATGAACTTGAGACTGGAATAACTCTTGATTTGTGATGAGATGAGGATCCATTTCAAACACCTAAACGTCTCTGTAAATTTTCACTTTTTAATATATATACATATAAATTTATAATATAAATATATATATATATTATTGATTAGATTATCATTTCCCCCAGTCATCAGGCACTTCTACAACAAAAAGTCTCAAGTGTTTTTCATTTCACTTACCCACAGCAAACTAGAATAACTTTCATATTTATTCTATATTAAATCTTTTTATCTATATTTTTTTTTTTAAGAATTTTTTCTATGATTGTTTCAGCTCCCATTCTAGATATGAATTTTCTAGAACCACGCATTTCAAACGAAAGTACCATGCTATTTATATATGAGGTGGCTTGACGTTTGATCGACATTTTATGTCCCAATACTTGAAGGAGATGAAAACAGTTCTATGGTTAGTATTAATAATGGTCATCCATTTACAGTTTGCTTTGGAAAATGACATTCAGCTGCTTTCTTTCCTTGATGCATTGATACTCAGAGAAGGCAAACAACTTCAAAGAATGTTAAGGAAATAAATCATACTTGTATATAAATATTTATAGTACCAAATGTATCACCCTGGACCACTGAAGGACAGCCTTTTTATAAAGAAAGTTTATGCTGAGAATTATTGCATTAGACACCAAGTTTGCTGAGAAATATTTAGGCAGGATTAAATAGATTCTTTTTAACACAATATCATGTAAAATTAAAACAAAAACAGTTCCAGTAAGCCTCTATAATTGTAGACCCATCTTTAGACATTTAACATTTCTACACGTTGCAAAGATAGAACAAAGTAGTTATTGAGTTATGCTGTTATGGTTTTATACATATTTTATGCTATAGTAAATACAGTTTATAGAGTAATTAAATATCAATACTTATTAGGTTTAAAGATTCATGACATTAAATTTACATATATATATATATATATATATAAATAAATGAGTAAACTCATGTTCAGGGCAATCACCTATTTTCCATTACTATCATTTTCTCAAACATGGAGCTTTCTTTGGACAAATCATTTAAAATCTTTATTCACTGATTGTTTTCTCAAAAGAGATATAAAACCCAACAATGTGTGTGAACCTGAGAATAAAGAGGATAAACAGTGTGAACATCGATATTCATTTTTCACAATATATTCCTTCCTGTCACTGCACATCGATGTGTGCTCTCTGTAAGAAACCCTCTGGAGTCCTCCTGAAGTGATGATGCAGCCACACAAGATCACTCAGGTGTATCTATTCCTTTTAAGAAAAGGAGAACATTGTAGATTGCTGTTTGGATTCATTAAATATGTTAATGCTTGGCTTATTATTGAAGTTTTCACCTGACCCTGAAAATAGACTTGTAATCTGTTATTTGTTTTGAAAAAGAGAAAAGCACATTATTTTCAATTATAATAATGAGAAAAGATTGCAGAAACAATATAGTATCTACAGTATCTCTAGTATCTATTCAAATCTTTGTATTACATTACATGTGGGTGCTCCCACAATGATTTCTTTTTGGGTATTGATTTTGGTAATCAAAGCTTTAAATAATTTGGGGTGTACCTGTCCTAGACAGGTACTCTCTTGCTCTGCTTTTTGATAACAGAGGAAATATGCTTCTTGTTTTTAATTGAAGTTAAATCCCCTTTACATGCCATATTTATCACTCATTAGCATGAATCATGTTTTAATTAATTGAAAAGTAAGAAAAGAACAGTGCTACAATGATAGACTATGGTTTTGTTTGAACAGTGCACTCTGAATGTGAAAGTCTGGACTTAAATTTGTACATGATACAACATTCTGTTCAATATACAATAAGTTGTTTTGGGCTGCTAAAAGCAAAGACCATAACTGTAATATGACCTGATTTGCTTTCTGGTGGCATGAAATGAAGAATCAATTTTATAGCACAAATATTTTAAAAGAGGTATTTTTTTAAAAGTTAGTAATTTAGAAAATGGAAATTCAAACTATCATCACAGAAGCTGCTCAGATAACATATTTGATTGTCCTGGTTTCAGTTAGAACAGAATTAATTTTCTTCCTAGTAGCTGGTGGAATGCTGTGTTTTGGCTTAGGATGAGAAGAGTGCTGATAACACCCCGATGTTTTAATTGTTGCAGAGCAGTGCTTATACCAAGCCAAGGACACCTCAGACTTTTGCTCTGTCCTGCCAACAGGCAGGCTGGGGGTACAGTAAGAGCTGGGAGGGGACAGACCCAGGACAGGTGACCCGAACTAGCCAAAGGGGTATTCCATACCATCTGACGTCATGCTAAACAATATATAGGGGTGGCTAGCCGGGGGGGGGGGGGCCGGACTGCTCGGGGTTAAGCTGGGCATCGGTCAGCGGGTGGTGAGCAATTGCATTGTGCATCACTTGTTTGTACATATTATTAGTAGTAGTACTATTATCATCATTGTATTATTATTATTATTATTATTATTATTTTCCTGTCTTATTAAACTGTCTTTATCTCAACTCACGAGCTTCACTTTCCATTTCTCTCCCCCGTCCCAGAGAGGGAGGGGGGAGGGTGAGCGAACGGCTGCGTGGTGTTTAGCTGCCAGCCGGGTTAAACCACGACATAGATGCTTACATATCTCAAAACAAATATATATGAATGAATTGAAAGGACTCACAAAGAAAAATAACACAATTATATGGGCAAGATGAGAAGTTGCATAGCCCGGTTGAAATACTAGAAAGGCAAGATAAATGTAAGATAAAGGCAAGAAAAATGTTGCTAACATAAAAGAATGTAAGGTTTGAAAGGAAAGATATAAAAGAAGATTAAGAAAAAAAAATCTGAAGACATAAAGACAAAGAAATACTCTTTTCTGATCTGACAGATCAGAAGCATTGCAGAATGAACCAGTGGGTCTGCTGGGCCTCCAGAGTACAGAAAAAAAAAAAAAAAAAAAAAAAAAACAGTCAAAAAGCACAAGATTGCAGGGAAGATAAATGGTTTCTTTGCATCTGTTTTCACCACAGTTGGTGCTGGAAAAAAATGTCTACATCACAGCTACTCTTTACAGTTAATTTGATACAGAGGTATCAAAAAAAGGGGAAGCAAAGCAAGAATTGAACTTGTTAAGCCTGCAATACAAAATATATAGCGCTATAGTCCTTGTCACAGGACACCATTTTCTATCATATATTACTATGCTGGTTTACATGGCAGCATCTTAACTTTTCTCTTTAGGTGAGAAGAGAAAGTCTTCACAGTCTTCACAGTCTTTAGTAGTGAAATTAATTTTATCAAGTTCTCTATGTTTATTTTAAATAATATCAGGAAAAATGTCTCTAAACACAAAGTCTCTGTTTATGCAAATTTTTTTTTGATTAAAGTTAATTACCAACAAATGCATGGTGATTATTTTTTTTTAAAATGTTGATGCAAGTAAATGTTGAGTGTAATTAAACCACATCCAAACCATTAAAGAATATTAAAGCATAATAATAAATTTATAAATTCCCCAGATTGAGAGAAAACTGATAGTCAGATTTGAGCTTGTTCCTTGTATCCATCTCTCATTTCACTCAATTTTTGCCTGTATGTCAATGCAGGCTTCTTTTAAGTTCCTCATATTTACTGTCATTTTAACAAGCTTTCAGCTGTGTCTCTAAGACATAGTACAAGCTGCCTGAAGTCAGTAGGGACCACATGTACTACTGAAGGAATTTTAGATGTCTTCTCAAAATTTTCTCTCTCAAAGAATGAGACACCTGTGATCCTTGTGCATGGACAGGGCTAGGTCAATTATCTTGGCCAGTGATGTTGAAAGAAAGGAAGGGTAAAGTCTTAGCATTTAACTTTCTGGTTGTTTATCTTCTTCATGTCTTGGCTCTCCCCAAATCCAGAAATACAGAGAAACTGAGTTTGTTCTCTGTAACTTCTTTGAACTGTTGTACACCTGCATGATGCACTCAATAAAGTGTTTATCCATTTGAAATAAGTCAAGGGACCAATTCCACAGCACTGTCTGGATCTGGCCAAGAAGCAATTGCTTTACTGCAGCATATGCTGGATCTTTATTTTCTAAAGATCCTGCTGGGAGATGTGCAATAAATCCCTTTTTGCAATTGTTTCTCTCTCCATGGAGCTAAGGGTTCTCTGCTCCATCCTTCTCCAAATAGCGTATGTGAATGCCTTGCCTTTTGTTTTTAAGTTAGGACATCTCCACAGGACACATATTAACACACATTAATGAATGGATTATGGGCTTGTCAGAGCTTCCGGTGATGAATTTAGAGCCCATTAAAGACTAGGCATTGATTGCACTGGAGACTGTAGTTCTCTGTTTAATCCCTAGCAGGTGGGCACCAGTGCAAGCTTCACCATCTTGCATCAGCAGTGAACCTCAAATGTGACCTCTCCAGAGGGAGAGGGTAATTCATTTGCCATGTTTACTTTATCTTCATCTTCCTTTTAGAGGGAGGCTCCTAACTGTGCTGAATTTTTCTAAGTGAGGAGTGGCAGATGTGTGATGTGGCTCATGGTCTTGAAGGATTCTGTAGCAGTCACTGCATGCTTGACCTTCAGACAGTTTAAAGTCTAGTCCCCATGGATAAGAAATGAATGTATATTATATTATTAGCTCTGTTAAATTAACTGTAGCTTTCTTGGTGGACTTTCACTCCCAGGGCATATATTAAAATTGCACTCTTGCACCATGACTAATTTCTGTTAGGCAAAAGAATGTGTCTGTTACTACAGTGCTTCTGCAAAATAGAACCTAATGGAAAAGGTGAAAGCAGATTAAATCAGGACAAATTTGAAATAAAAAATTGATTATTTTCTTATTTTTTTTTTTTTTTCCTTTGGGGTTATGCAAACACAGTATAGTTTGTTTGTTTGTTTGTTTGTTTGTTTGTTTCTCAATCATAATACAGTCCCAGGTCTCCTTTGGATAGATGTTAGCAATAAAATTTAATAACAATAATAATAACAGCAAGAGAGAGGAAGAGACAATGGCCTATCTACCAAAGAAACAAATAAACTGTCTGTAGATTACTGAGGCTCAAGTATGCAGCCAAATGTTTTATTTCATGCCAGATATCTAATCCCTAGAAGTCACTGAAAGGTATTTTTGTCTTGAGATTTTTAGGGATACCTCCCCTTCTGACCCAGGCAGCTGAAACAGAGTATGGAAAGAGAATGCAGACCATTTCTCTTTTGATAATCTGGAGGATGCGCTGGAAAATGGTGTACTGGGTTACCGCCCCAGTGCACAAGTTCATAGATTTTTCATAATCTTGACTGCAGAATGAACACTATATTGTTATCCAGTCACTTAATTCACATCAAATTCAAGCAGATTAAAAGAAGGTGTGACTAGAAAAATGTTCTCATAAGAACCAAAAAAGATAACACAGATGCAAAAATACAAAGGTGGAAATGATTGATGAGAAGGAGTGCAAGAAGTGTGCTCAAATTATTTTAATCTCATACTGAGTTCAAATCATAAAGTTACTCTGTGCTTTTCTTTCCCTTATCGTACTGATTTGCTCTCCTTTCATGTCTGGGTGGTTACCAGCATTTCATTCCTTATGAAATTCACATGCCTCACTCTACAACATTTTGAGATAATTTCTCCATTGAAGAGACTTCATCAGAGAGCATGTTTTGCAGAACATAAGGTCTCACAGTTATAATCTTTTCTAAAGTCTTCTAGGAGGTCCAGAAAGTTCTAGGAGGTCCTTTCTTCTAAAGAAAATGTTTCAGTTTCCTCGTTGACCATGATATAAGCATGATGTAAAATGTTTCACATTTTAGAACAAAGCAAAATAAAACAAAAACAAAGCAAGCAAATAACAATAATAACAACACAACACACACACACATTTTCCTTTCTTAGAGTTGAAGGTCTCTGTTAGACCAAGCGCTGTTGTACTTTACAGCTTTATTAATACCCTTATGGTTCAGCAAAGGATAAAACTTTCCTCCTTCTCTCTTTAGGGATTCATTGTTGCATTTTCATGTGAAATGTGCCTTATGATAGACTTTATGTCTGTATCTCTGCATACCTTAAACACAGCTGATACAAAAGCCTAAAATGAAGATCATTAGCTGGCTCTTGGCTGACATAAGACATGGTGGCAATTCCTCTCCCTATTGTCATACTATCAGTTATAAAACTAACAGCTGCTTTAGGTGATGTTTAATATCACTTTTAAAAGAAGAGTTAAACCAAATAAAAATCTAAATATGTCATAAGTAAGGAACTATTTGTTTACTTTAATCTATATAGAAAAAGAAAGCAAACCAAAGCAAGGAGGCATAATGAAGTATTAAATGACACCCTAAAATATGTCTTCCCCCTTTTTTCTTCAACCTTTCATTAAAACAGAAAGTTGTTTTAAAATATATTTTCTTCTTTTCCACAGTTCTGTCCTCCCCATTTTATTTATTTATATATTTATTGCTTCTGTGTTTTCCTGACTGAGATTGTAGCTTGACTGAGGTTCAATTCTGGAAACAGCATCAACAGGGGGGATGAAAACAAATACTGGTATGATACACTCAAACATCCAACAGATCAATATCATGTGGAATTTTCAGATGACTGTGGAAAGCAGCTTTAAGATGGAATGTCCTGGCTCTTCTTGAACCTGGGAAGAACTAGTGTGGTTCAGTTACTTTGACAGGACTCTTCATACAATCAGTATATAGTTATTGTTACAACTTGTTTCCTGTGAGAGGCAGTGTACTGAGAACAAAAGAAAGCTGTCCACCAGAGTTCTTGATTTTCAGATGCTTCACTGGTTTTCTGTTACCCATGCCTCTAGTATTCCTTTGATTCTTAACAGATGATCTAATATTTGACTTTTGTTGACTTCAGAGATGTTTTCAGGCCTGAACTGACAAAATTGACTGCGATTATAGCACAGCTAAATCAGAGTTTATCTAAACACTGACCTGGAAGCTCTAAGGTGGAGACAGAATAAGTTTGCATTCACACTCATTTCCCCTCCTTTGGGAACAACCTTGCTGTTTTAATTGCTTCAAACTTCTTAAAAGCAATTCATGCTCATTTTGTGTGTCTAAAGTTTTTATATTATTCATTCATTTATCTATTTATTTTCTCACAAGGACTAGTCCACTGCTAGATAGTATCGTTCTTAGCACCTGTCCAAATTTATTCAACTACATAAAAGACTCCTAAGTTTGGAGACATTAAAAATGTGCAATTTTAGTCTGTCTGATTAGGTGTGAGATACAAGTCACAGTGACTACCTCCTGCAAGGTGACTGTCAGATGCCACACATGCAGGAGAGTGTTTTTTGGGGGATAGAGGTGCACGGTGTCTCGTTAAGCTCCGCGGCTCCATCTCGTGGGAGGAATGAAGCACATCACGATACACTCAGACAGGTGCAGCATCTCTGCAGCTTGTTGCAAACAATCCGAGTGAAGGGACAAAATTTCCATCTGCTGTGAAGGTAAAGATGAAAAAGCAGAAATAAGTGACGAGAACCCAGCAATGTTCTCTGAAGATGAGTTTTCATTTCTGAACAAGTTTTCCATAAGTCCATTTTCGCATTCCTGAAGAAATGAAATTCCAGAGATTATTGCAGCTCTCATATCTCAGATGTAGGAACAAAACCAGACCAATCTACTAGCCCCCAGTTAGTGCGCAGTAGCTGGGAGTGGTTGACTTCTAGCTCTTTCAATATTCAGATACACTGACCATGCATAATCCTATGTGTTAAATCCTCATCCACTCCTTTGAAATCTATGAAAAGTTCATTTACTTAAAACAATTGCAACTAGGTGATTTTCACGTCACAAATAGTGTCCATGGACTCGCTTTATTAAATTGTTTTGCTTTTTTTTTTTTTTTTTTTTGTTCTTCTTTTTCTAAATCTGCATGTCCTTTTGATCACAGACTAGAAGTAGGATCCTTTGGGCATGGGGTTTAGTGTGATTGATTGGTAATTGATTGGTAATGACAGGTCACCAGGCACTCTTTTGAGATGCTTTTATCAATGAAAATGTCAGTAGAGTAAAATCCCTGTTTCACCAGTGCTGGTCTGCCAACCCTTGAAGCTAACCCAGAACCCAGCCGAACAGGAATATCACAACAAGTTGTATAATTTCTCTTATAATTCCATTAGCTAACAGGTGTGAATTATAATTGGTCTAATTGTTTCAGTAAGACAGAAAATATCTGATATAAAAGATTTTTTTAACATGTCATCTAATAAAACAGTTTAAAATTCTTAGATTTTTTTTTTATCTTTGATTTTCTAACAGTCTTTTTACACAGAAGAACAAACAAAATTCTGCTTTTTCTGTTCCTTTCTGATATACTATCTTTGTAAAGATATACATATGAATTTATTCAGTTTAATTATAGTGTTCAAGGAAAACTGCAAAAACCTTAGGACCATGTTCATTGTGATCTGGTGAAACTATGTAAGATTAACAGGAAATTTAGCTTGCTTTTTAGATTCACCAATCACTTGAAAGACAATCCTGATTCCAGGAAGTATACCATGTAAGCAACTCTGTTCCCTTCAGGAGTGGTGGTGTAGAGCCCTCAGAATATATTACTGAGAGAGGAAAACAGATGAACAGCCTCTATTACCTTAGTCTGGGAGGAATTCCATGAAAGTCAGGCATGAATATTTTACTGAGGAAGGGAATGACAGTTTGATTTGTTGTAATTTATTTATGAATTAAATTTCCAAAGCTTTTTAAGACACATGCAGGCTTTTTGGGTCACACTGCTTACATCAATATGCAGAATAACTGCATCATCGTCAGTGAGATCATGACATATTTACACACTTATGAATGAAATAATTATTTTTATTAACAAGTTTAAGACTAGATTCTCTTTGCTCATGCAGATAAGCTGAAAGGACATTGTCCTTTCAGGTCTACGTTGTTGGAGGGAAACATAACACATAGGGTCTGAACCTTCCCCCATTTAACCCATAGGGCTCACAGAGTTGGCATTTGGCCACGATCTGCAATTATCTTTGTCTTTGCCAACCAAATGAAAGCAATGCGTACTTTCACTAATTAGGTGTAACAAGGTTTGACAGTGTCTAGGAGTTTCCCTCCAGTCAAAAAGCTGCCATCAGTAGTGTGACTTGGAGAAGAGCACAGGGTGAAATCCATAATAGCCATACATATGAAGAAAGGTTTGGAATTACTAATTGTAATGCAGTTGGCAGTAAAAATAATGGTAAAAATTGAAACCAAGTCTGAGAAGCACCTCATGAAAAAAATAATATATACATATATATATTCCTAAATCCACAAAAAGGACTTTTTAGATCAGAAGAGTAATTTGGTTACCTATTTTACTCTCCCTGTTTTATCAGTGGAGTTGCAAGGAGGAGGAATTGACAAATTCTTAGTTGTTAGCGAATGATTTATTAGGTGTCCAAAAGCAAACCTGTGAGCCACCAGATATAAAGAAAACAGGCCTCAAATGGTCAGTCCAGATTTCCTGCTAAGGTAAAGACTGTTATATTCATTAGGGAATCTAACAAAGGAAAACATTACTAGTATCAAAAACATGTCTGATCTTAAAGCTGTAAAATAAGAGTTTAAGAAATTTCAAGATGGGTGATTTGTTTAACATTTGTGTTACCTGCACGACATTGTATAATCAGTGTCACACTCTTGAATTTTAACTCTGAAGATCAAACTGACCACTTTGCCTCATGCTGGCTTTCCCATCCATTGCTAATTATGATGTTTGCCTTTGTAGGACTTTTATGTGCCTGGCATTCAAATGCCTTTTCCACTTGTGGCCTCAGCTGGTGTGATCCTACTTCACCAAGAAGGCATGAAGCAGGGCTGTTTTTGTTTCCATGTTTCTCTCTCTGTGCTTTCACTTCCCTGCCAGAGGTTGACAGAATTTTGTCATAAACACCAGAAGAATTCCCACTAGGTTAGTGAACAAATATTCAATCACTGTAATATCCCTTACCTACTTCATGGTGCAAGATTATTAGATAATGTCTGCAGAGTGCTCCAAAATCCTTGGACAAAAAGAAGCACAAATGTGAAAAACAGTGCTAAAAGTATACTTAGAATTTTAAACATGTGTGCATGTGTTTGCATTAGGTGGGTGTATGTGCATGTTTGAACATATATACATACATATTCCTATATATATTTATATACATTGTATTTAGGAATTAGTAGCTACTGCATACCTGTATCAGCACCAGCCAGGAGATATCTTGACATCTCTCTAGAACTGCAAAATGAGACTCACTTTTTCTGTAGAGTCAGGATTTCACTCTGTATTTTTTTCCCAATAAAGCCAATCCATGGCCTTTGCAGGAAAGACATAGGTCTTCACCACAGTAGGCCAGAAAGCTTGAAAAGAATAGGCTTTTACAATAAATTGAAAAATTCACTGAAGAAAGATCTGGTCATATCCCCATATCCTTACAGCTCTATACTCTATCCTAGAATATTTACAAAAAAAATAAATAAAATAAAAATAAATAAAATAAAATAAAATAAAATAAAATAAAATATCCTTCATTTTAATTACTTATATTACTTTCATGCTTTATCTCTCAGTTGTCAATGAACTCATTCTGCATGTCCTTACTGGATATGTGTCATGCATCTGTGACCCACGGTCTTCTGAACATATACTATCAACCACTGTCCAATCTATTTTTCTATTATTTTTTCAGGTAGGCTGAAGGTTCCCCTAAGTGTTTTCTACATTTCACTATCCGTGACTGCCTCTAGACCCATCTGTAGGATCTTAAGTATCACTCTAGCTGTTTTCTGAAAACTCAGGTAAAAAACTTCAAAATTTAAACACATGGTGTGTGAGGGGGTGGTGCTCTGATTTGAACTAATACCCAACCAATATTATCAAGGTTTGTTTCAATGTTAAAGAATTTTCTAAATGATATGTAAAAATTTACTTGCAATTCCTTTTCAGTCAGTAAATATTGTGGAACACATTTCACAGCCTTACAGTGTTTTTTGTCTTTCTCTTGGAGTCAGTTGTATTCAGTAACAGATGTTGCTATGTTTCTTTTGTATCTGCTTTGGAAAGTACCCTTGCCTCCTTTGGGATGAAAAGCACTTTATAAATGTAAGCTTACTGTTATTTCTTTATGAGTATCTTTGACAGTTCACTGCTGTTACCCATGGAACTTTGCCCTAGTAATAAAGCTGTTAATAACACTCTGTCGGTCATCCTTAAGAAAGTAATACAGTATTTATTGGAATAGCATCAATATTTATCATTCTTGGATCGGTGAGATGCATTACTTGTGCAGCATTTCTGAAGGAGAAACAGGGTTGCTGTTGAAAAGATGAAGCTGATTCTGCAGTGTACTGGGTATGAACTTTGAGTCAATGTTAGTGGAAATACAGAACATTTCAGATGTGATAGTGTTCTGTAGTTTAAGTTTTGTTTTATACATATCATTTACACAAACTCTTAATCCTGTGAAGACATGACACCATTCCTTCAGTAAAAAATGGTGGAGTGAGGTGATAAAAAGAGCCCCTGTAAACAGTCATCATTACGTATATGTCAATGTTGAAGCTTGTAATCCTAAATCCAACTTCTGTGCACTTCGGTGCTCAGTCAGCTATGCAAAGAGATGAAGAATGGAGCATCAGCTTCTCTTGGAAATCACACTCCTTTACTTTCAGCAATCTATTCTTAAAAATAATAATGAAATTATTATTTCATTTGCCCATTTTGATAATAAAATAATGCATGCGGTGGTTTACCCAGAGTGAAGCACAGTATCACAGAGAGGAAAGAAGTATATAACAGATTTTTATTTTTATTTTTTTTTTTGTCTGCATTTTTCTGCATGTTCAAAGTACACAGGATCTTTTAAATACTTTTATCAATTTTGCTTATGCGTTTCTCATGTAGCCTTTATAGTGTTACCATGCTGAATGCTGATATGCTGATAACCCATCAGGTTATCAGTATTATAGATGCTTTATAAACTCACAGATGCAAAGGCAACCAAATAAATAAATAAATAAATAAATAAAAAGTCAAAAGGCAGGAGGAAAAAGTTAAAGGGTGACATGTTTTAATAAGCATGGAAGCCAGAGTCTTACGAAAGAATTTGAAAAGGGAAAAATTACATAGTCTTGACTATTTTCATAAGTAAATGTGGTAAAAGACTCAGTACTGTAAAATAAGGAGCAGCATAGGAGATAGTAAGAAAATTCTTGTCTGAAAATATAACACAAAGACAAATGAATAAAGTACCATGAGCCAGTCAAAACTTGTTTTTGAATTCCCGGTACTGAATAAGATCATCTTTTGTCATCATTTCCAAGATTTTTCTGTATATCATGCACAAAAACTCCTGTGTTTTTCTTCTAATTAAACAATAATATAGGAATCTATAAACATTCCTATATTTTTATAATTTTTATTGATGTACATTTTTATTTCAATTCTATAAAATTTACTTCTTAAAAAAAAAAAAAAAAAAGAAATCCTATATTTACTAGATGATATCTCAAATGACTTTTGTTCTTGGGCTTTTGGGTGATGGACACCTTCACCTTAGGGATTCATGAAAGAAAAGCAAAAATATATTTGCAGTACAAACTGGAAAAAGAGAATATATATATATATATATATATATATATATATATATATATACTGAAGAAGGTTGAAAATTATTGATATGAAGAAATCACAGCCTTCCTTTTGGATAACTATAATTAAGAATAAGTTCCAGGTGTGATCTCCAGAGGCTTTAAAATTTTGCTGAATTAAAGTTCAATTTATTCTGGCCTGCTAAGTTTAATCAGAGTTACAGACAAAAAGTATAACACATCAAAGTAACACCAAAAATCCTGTTTTAACATTAAGTTCCACTTAAGCTCTATTGTCAGATGTTTGCTAGTACATCATTAAATTCCTTCAAAAGCATTTAAACAACAAAAAGACACAGTCTGCCTGAATATAAGGTCCATCCTGATTCAGGCATTACTAGTTTTTGGTATGGAAAGCTAAATAAGCTGTAACATAAGTGAAAATCTAAGGAGAATGTTGAAAGGAGTGCGCATTGTTCTCTCGTCTCTTCTCCATCATATATAATTGATTACCTTTTTTTTTTTTTGGTTATAAATGAGCGGAAAATGGGAAAATGCTGGCCTATTTATTTATTTTTTGTTGTTGTTGTTTTTGGAAATAATCTTCGAACAGACCTATTCTCTGTGTCATTTTGAATGAAGTCTGTTGGAACTCATGTCACTCCCTATAATGCAGTGTTTTAAAATTCTCTTTACCTTCATAACCAATAGTTCTAAAGTGTGTTAAGACTGATGTCATAGAGAAATGTTTGAAAAAAGTGAAAACTTGCATTTTCATTTTTATAAACCAAGAACAATCAACTTCCACCAGTCTGGTTTTACAATTAAAACAGTTTTAGAATATTGAAGTTTTCTAATTAACACAATGCTGGCTGGGCTGATTGCCTTAACTGTTAAGATGATTTTTTTGCCATGTCATTTTAGACATGAGAGATGGATTATTATTTGCAATGTAGCACTGTTTAAGCAAAGCCCAGATAAAGAATTATGGCAGAGAGTTGTCTATATAAAACAAATTCAGTCCAAGAGAACTCAGGAACAGTACTTTGTTAAATTTCTCTACCTATTTAGAAGCTCTACAATCAGAAATATAAGAGATTTAAAACAAAGCAAAACAAAACAAAAACCAACCATGTCAAACTGATCTGGAAAAGATGCATTTGCATCTTTCTTTTTTTTTTTTTTTTTTTTTTTTTTCCGCAGATATTGTCTCAGTTCTCTTGCCAGAATAAAACTTACGTAAATAAATGAATAAATAAAAATAACTATTGCTCAATTCTTCTAAGAGAACTGCAAGAAAAAGATGGCATAATATCTCTTTCTCTCTTAACAATGAAGAAGAAACCACCAGTTAACTGTGTTAGAAAGAAATCACAGCTGATATTTCTCAAAAAATAAAAAATAAAATAAATAAATAAATAAAAAGTAACATTGAAAGATGGCTCTGCTAAGAGAGTTCTTTGTTCATTGGTTTGAGATCAGGAACAATGAAGATATGTAATGCATCATGTCTCTCCAGCCTGATAGAAATTAAACAAAATGAATTCTTCATATCTCATTGGTATTCAGACCTAGGCCAGTAGAAAATGGTCTTTGTAGTCCTCAGATAAAATATCTGTTAACAAATATAGGAAGTAATGAAAATCATAGCACCGTAACTTTCTATCTCTTGGACAAATGGTACAGGGAGGAAAAGAAGTAGTAACAATCATGTTTCATATTGATTGCATTGTAATGGAAACAAGACACAGTGATGACATGGAAGCATGGGTGTTTTCAGGGCCTACAGGGCTATATAAGAATATATTTTAAACTTTATATTATTATTATTATCATTGTTATAATTATTATTTATTATTTATTTATTAACCTTCCCTCTGTTCTTGTATTTCTGTTTTCTCCTCCCATTAAATCCGAGATTTTTTTCCTGTTCTCTTGTGACCCAATGGCTTATACAGTGTCAGGCTGAAAATGTATAGGCACAGCTAGGTTGGACTGCTGTAATCCATAACAAGTAACACAAATGCAATCAATGGTAAAAGAAAATGTTATTAACACTTGCTTATCACAGGAAGTAGTCCCCATTTTTATTGTGATTCGGTTAATGTTAATTCATAGACTCTGGAGAAATTGCACAAAAAAATAATAATAAAAAAATCTTTCTGTCTCCCAGAATCAAGGAATGATATACATCTCACTAGGAGTCTATTTTAGTTAAGAAATCACAGTCTTGGAGGCATTTTCAGATAGTTCACATTGAATGTGATAGAAAGCTTAGGTAGGATGAGGAGAGAGATGGTGGAAGAAATGAGATAAGAAAATTTGAAAAAAAAATACTTTGAGATACTGAATATTATTAATTATTAAAATGTTTTTTAATACTGTGGATACAGGAAGAGTTATATTGCTTGGTAGGAAACTGCTAGAAAGATAGGCAATTAGCAATATCTCTTTTTCCCATTTTTATCCCTTTTTTCATTTCTCTCAAATGACAAATATATGCAGAAATAAATGGGTATTTTAAGAGCAGAAAAAAAAAAAAAAGTTTCATTTTTCATTTTAAGAACGATATTTCAGTGTTTGAGTTAGAAATCTGACCTCTGTATACAGTGAATGGAAAGATATTCTTAACTTAAATAGTTAAAATTAGTCTTTGAAACACTAATGAAACCTGGTTATTAAAACTGGCCATACACACTGCTACTAAACTGGGCCTCTGAAGTTATAAACTATCAAATGTACCAATCATTCAAGAATGAAGATTTTAATCTATTAATTAGAAAATTAAAAGTATAAGGAAACCATAAGTTAAAAAGCATTACTAATAAAAAGCATTACTAATTTCACCTTAGAGCTTCTTTTGCCTTCTTTTCCCTTCCTTTAGCTGGATGCATTTGAATAGCGTAAGTGGCACATCACAAAAAAATCCATTCTGATTGTCCAATACAATAGTATCTGTTTATCTTTCAGTCTGTTCAGAAAAGTAGAATGAATCTGAAATGGCAAATTGTCACCAGCTACAAAACAAGCAAACAAACAAACAAACAAACAACAACAACAACAAAAAGACTGTGTTAATTGTGTTAATGAACATTTATATTGTGCCTGCTAGTACAAATGGAAACAATAGTAGAACAGGAGGATCAAATAGGAGGGCACATAAACAGTGTAAGACAGTTAAAATGAGAGGATGATGTGAGAAAATATTTTTAAAATATCTATTGTGTAAGAACAAATAAAATATACATAATAAAATACATAAAATACATAAAATAATAAATAATAAAATACATAAGTTGAACTTTCATAATTTTATCATTTTGTTTTTAAATAAACCAAGCTATTAGAAGGTACGAATGTCTTAATTCTTCTTTGCTTTTTTCCCCTTGCATTGTATAGCTTTCCAACCTTAACAGTACTTGGCCACCTCCTTTCTTTGCTTCCTAGTGGAGCAAACATACCTTCACACTAACAATCTGCAGTCTGTTTTCACTTTATGAGTGGAAATACAAGCTAGTAAGAAATCTATTGGACCAAAATTCAAGAAATTGAATGGCAATTCAGTTGATGTCATGATGTTTGTTGGTTTTGTTTGTTTGTTTGTTTGTTTGTTTTTCAAAAACCTTTAAAAAGTAAGACTCTCAAATGTATTTTATTTGTTATCAATTAAAAAATTAAATTAAAAATATATATATATTTTCTCTACCTGGAATAAGCTCTGGCAGAATCATCTGTTAAACTAAGCTCAGTGTTATTAGCCTGTTTAACAGCTACTTTCATTCCTATGACAGGTTGGATGAGAAACTCTGAAACTGAAATCCACTTTTCTCATTAAAGAATAGTGTATTAGTGTCTAAAAAGCAGTTAATCACAAAACATTTGATATTCATTACCATTTATCTGCATTTATCTGCCTAACAAAAGCAAATTCAGTCCTCAAGCAGTAATAAAATTTTACATATCAGATTAATTCCTATGACATTCAGTGAAGTGTCCTGTGAACTTTAGAAGAAATTTCACTAAAATAATTCAAGTAAATTGCAAATGAGTTCCTACATCTGGCTTGAACTCATCTATCATTCATTGTAACATGAATAAATGAAGACATTCATCACAAAGCACGCAACAGAAATTGTGTTCTTCTATTGATATAATTAAATACTCATAGAGGGCTAAATGCATAATAGCTTCCAGACCTTTTATTTCATGCCAGAATTCAATGGCTCCATCCTCATATGTTCCTAGTCAGAATCATTGTGAACCCTCTCCAGTTTCTAAACATTTATTGCTGGTGCAGTAATAATAAACATCTTGCATTTATAAAATGTAATGTTGCCTAGAATTTTTCATTTTTCAAGAATGTAGATCACACTGTCTAATGGCTCTCATATGTCCAGCATGCCGATGAACAATTTGTCTTCTGAGTGGAGTGTTAATCTGACACCTCAAGGACAGAGCCGGTTTCAAGAAGACTGAGAAAAACTGGAATATTTCAAGTGTTGCAAAAACTACTGTAAATCCAAGTAAACTTATGCTGGGATTACTTAAAGACCTGGATTATATTACATCTGCCTTACACTCTTTTTTTGTTTTTTCTTTTTCAAATAGGAATTATTAAATATGCCAGGAGATTTTTTTGTTTTGTTGGCTGGTTGTTTTTTTGTTCTGTTTTGTTTTGTTTTGTTTTGGGGGTCTGCCAAAAATAAAGATAATTTTGTACCTAATAATGTCATTTAGTGTCCAGTCCTGAACTGGAGTTAGGAAAGAGGTATACAATAACACTGCTAGTTTTCTAGTACACTTGGAGAGACAAAAAGTTGTAAATCCAATTCTAACCTATGAGCACAAGCTGTCTGCTGGTCTATCATCAAGATCTTCCTTTTCTGAAAGAGTGAGGGCTGATAAAGTATGAAAATGAAGTTCCCATCTAGTTTCTAGTGCCCTTCATTAAATACGTTCCACTCATTTCTGTAAGAATTATGTTGATGTGATCAAATATCTGTTTAGATCTATAGAGAGTTGTTCTGAAACAAATGTCCCTGTTCTTTTAGGGGTAGTATTTTACTCATAATGATACTAAGCTGAAGAATTAAAAATGCTTCATATTCTAGATAGAAAATAATAGAAATTAAATTGAGATACAATGAAAATGATATTAAATTAAATAGGAAAAAATCCACCTTCATTACAACATGATAAAACTACACTGAATTAACAATTTTCTTTAGACTTATTTGCATGTAGTCCAAATATACATATAAACATTTGCTTACCTTCAGGCCCAAAAGTTTAGTCTGTACACAAATTGGCTCATGTCATTGGTCAATGAACTGAATCATTTGCTTTACACTGGTTCCTGACAACAATAGAGAATTTCCAATTAGAATTTTCCAATTGCTGGTCAAATCCTAGAAGTATTTGGATAATGGATAAATGGACAGTTGGCTGTGATGTTGTCTCACTCAACATTAGATGGCCACATCATAGAGACACTAGATCAATTAAAATGCAGGCAGATATGTAGCTTATTGTTGATACCTTGTTTGGAATGAGATGAATTGCTACCTCCAAATGCCTGTTTCTCCTCATTGACTGTGAAATGAGCCTGAAGTGACAAGCTGAGATGTAGATGCTTACAAGAAACTGGATGATTCTTGCCTTGCTTCTCCTCAGTGCTGGTATATGTGCACAATATAGACATTGACTGTATTGGATCATCTTGAGTGCTCTGAGAAAGCTAAGTGTTAGCCTTAGGGAGCATTCCTATGTTACTGTCTTATAGAGAGGGGAAGTTCAAATTGTACTCCATTCATGAGTCATGCAGAACTTTCTTTGTTCGGTACAGAATATCCATTTTATGGCCTTAGGAAATTTCTACCTGGATGGTGAAACTCAGATGCTAGACCATAAAACCTTTTGAAGGAGTATACAACTTTATTCATAAATCTATTATTGATTATTTTTTCCTTTTGTTTTATTTTGTTTTGTTTTGTTTTTTCCTATAAGGGAAAAAAGTGCCATAAGACAATTTCTGTGAAGTAGCACGAAATAGATGGATGGGGTATAACTGGGGAAGTTTTGTTTTTATGGGGTGGTTTGTTTTAATCAGAGGACACAATATTTTAGATTTTGGGCTCTGCTCATGTAGGTAAAGAATGTTTTCTTCACCTTCTGTAAACAATGCATTACTTTCTGAACAGAATTCCAGTGTCAAATTTTTTAAATTGATAGGTCAAAGAGAGGCAGACATTTAAAAGTTTATGTCTCTGTTGGAAATTAGAGTTTTATTATAAGATTCAGGTCTTTAGTTGTTGTTAATTGAAAGCAATTTTCACTAATAACTCTATGAAAAAAAACTTGAAATTAATTTAGATCTGAGATCCTGGTTCCAGGACTTCAATGGCAAAACTATGTTCCCTGTTGATTGGCAAATGTGTATTTTTAAATTGTTTCAAAACATTTTGCGTGTTTTTTGTCTTGGATTTGTCATTTTATCATCCTTTTCTTGCCAAGTCCATTGTTTGGCTAAGAAAAAAGTGTTTATTTGAAACTCATATTTTGTTGTTACAAAAGAATGATTTGATCTAAAAAAGTCTATTTATATACAATTTTTCCCCCAGAGTCTATAGAATCCAGAAATACGTGCATTTGAATTTTGAGCTTCTAATTCACATAGCTCTCATTAAAGTAAATAGACTTTAATCTCATTGCTACAATGTAATAATTTCTTTCAATAAAATGGCAAGTGTTGCAACCAAATAAATTGTCAAAACATATTGAGTGACGTTTTTAATCACATGTTCATTCTGCTCTTAATTTATCTAGTTACAGAGGTTTTTATTTGGCCTTGTTATTACAAACCTCTTTTTTTTTTTTGGTATCAAATAATACCAAATCGAAACTGTAGAGATCGAAACTGTATTAAGGTGTTGCATAAATGTACCCACTGCAGCTGCAGCTTGGAAAGATTTCAAGTATCACTTCTAAATCACACTCTGGTACCATTTATACTTACAATGTCATTTTTGGAAAATTTGTTGCTAGTCATGATCCAGCATGACTAGCAAGCAAGATCTTGGATACTCTTGAATCTCAGAAGGGGAATGTATACAGAATTAGGTTCTCAAGGAATAATTATATATTCTTTTGAGGCTGGGAGAGGCTGAATTATTCTCACCAGCTTAAAATAATTATGTTTCAGGTTAGATTTTCAAGTAGTTTGGGTATCAACTGTACCAGATAGCATCAGATGTCTTTTCCTGGTAAGGACATCTGGTCATAAAGACTGGCTACAACTACCTGGGATGACATAGTGTAGACTAATTGAATGTACACTTGTTTATTTATTTATTGCCTACTTCAGCATTTAAGATGTAATATTTGTGTGAACTCTTCAATATTTTTCATTTCACTCACCAAAATCATTTCAGTTATCTTTCTATGCCAGCTACAATATTATCAGGAGGTTTTCATTTTATTAATACACCATTCATTTCTACACATTTTTAGAGATACCTTGACCAAGTCCTATACAATAAAATTGCCAGTTGTGTAATGTTGTGTAATGTAGAACAGACATGTTACTCCTTATGTTCCTGGTTTAACACAGTACTTGGTGACATTGCAAGTGATTTACACAGATGTTACTAAGTATTCTCATTATTGAAAAGGAAAAAGGATTTGCCTAACTTTCCTGAATTTATAGTAATAAATAAATAAACAGATAAAAACAAAACAGTAATCTCTGTAGGAATTCTCTTTCAGATACATTGCTTTATAAACCAGAAGTGTATAGCTATGACATTTTAAGTTCAGTTGCTTTAGTAGTGGCATGACAGCCTTTAACATGAAGAACTGTATGTATTTTGTTTGTTTGTTTGTTTTTTGTTGCTTGTTTGTTTGTTTGTTTTTGTTTGTTTTGCACAAGGGTGCTAATTCTGGAACCAGAGAATTTACAAGAACAACTATATAATGTTAATACAAACCTTAACACAACTGCACTATGGTGATTTGTGCTTTTATATTTACATCACTTTGTTCTGAAGCTGTAATTTTAACCATGACCATGAATTTTGACCATGAATACTAAGAAATTAAACTTCTTACAACCTCCCTCCCCCCAAAAAATAAATACATATATATATATATTTATATATATATATATATATTTGTTGTTGTTGTTGTTGTTTCCAGTGGAGAACTGGGAAAAATGATATTGAAAACATGTATTATTATTATTATTACTTTATTTGGTTTCTAATTAAAAAAATACAGTCATTGCCTCTTTTTGGTATTTCAGAACTATATTGTTATAAGTAATAAAAATCAAACTATGTATTTAAAAACTTTGTATGACCTCTAGTCATACAAATTGTTATGTATATCTACAATTACGACATTCTTGAGATTACATTAACCTATCTCCTTAAAAACTGATAATTAATATAATATATATTTTTGCATTTTTTGCATTATTTTTACTCTAGAAGAGGAGTGTTTTCTCTGAGTCTTTTAATATCAGGAATTGTATTCATTGCATTTACCTTTTAATATCTGCTGTGAAGGCATCTGCAGTGAAATTAGTAACTGTAGTTGATAATTAAAGTTTATTTAGTCTCAAGATATATTTAGCCAATGGACAGAAATTAAAAAAAAAAAAAAAAAAAAAAAAAGAGGAGGAAATAATCATAATTTCAGTTTCATATTTATCCTTTATTGAAATGATTCAAGCCCTTAAGTGTCTATTTCTCTGTGTAGATTGTAAATTATGCAGAACAAGTTTACATGCATATAACTGAATGATACAAATCTACTCTGGTCAACAAAATACTGCCTGGCTTTCCATGAATGATATTGTGTAGGTATAGCCTTTATTTTATTTACTAAAATTAAACAACGTTGGTTTTGCTTTCAGTCTCTTTTCCTATTTTGTTTAATTTTTATTCTTAAATAAGGAAGTAAAATCTTGTTATAGTAAGACAACAACAACAACAAAAATCACACAATTGCTTCATTTCTCAAAGAAAAACAATTCTAAAACAATTTAGAGATTAAGAGAAATATTATTTCTTAAATCCTTATTATGCCAGTGTATGTAAGCACACTTTTTCTTACATGTATTTTGCTATCTGTATAACTTTGCTGATATATGTTTGTCATTACCATTGCAAAGATGTTTGAAATGTTACAGTCCAGGAATTAATGATAATAAACAATTTGGGAAGGTTAATAATAATGATATTTGAATTTTATTTCAACCATTTACCTGATGAAGCTATAATTTTTATTATTAGAACCACAAAAGTGGTTCTAATTCAGGAATGAATTAAACTGCATGCACATGGCATATTCTACATTTCTGTATACCGCATATAGCGTTAAAGATGTTTTGGTATTCAATGTATTGATATTTTCTAAAACTGAATACTTATAAATCTTCCAGAAGAACATAAATCATTACCTACACTACAGAGAAATGACCTGAACTTTCAATACACAGGCATGGTTTTATTTAAAAAGCTGTTTGAAATAGCCTATTATCTGAAATGTTAATTCAGGGATTTGCCCTGCATTGAAGAACTTACAAGCCCCAGGAGTTCCTAGCCCTCTTCACTCTTAAGGCTACTGTATTTCATTTAGCCTCATTATTTTCAATTACATGGCATAAAAGGGATTTCCAGCATGACACATGGGGAGCAATGGACACAGTTCCTATAAGCACTATTTGCCTGATTGTTGCACTACAAAGACTGGTGTTGGTGGGATCTCTTATGTCTGAATACCTGGTAAGCTTCAGAATTATCTTTCCATTTCCCATCTGTTTCTGTTTAAGTTTTCACGTGTATTAGTGCAATTCTGAAGTTTGTCTTGTTATTTTGACCCAATGGACTCTAATTTACATGAATACAGAACAGAAAGGAGCTTCAATCAATAACTGGAATCAATATAGCCATGAAAATCTGGATCCAGATGCTCTCCACTCTATAGTTATAAAGTCCTCCACATACAATTAGTGTCCAGTTTTATATCTTTGTCTCTTTAGATCCATTTTTTACTATCCTTCAAGTAAGTTAACCTGCAAAACATCAGAATTTAAAAGAAATTGACTGAAAATCCACAGAAGGCCTGTACAAGGCCTCTGTAGTATTCTTTTAATGACTTTTGTTGTATATTGGACCCAACTTTCTACAGTTATGAGTCTGTAGTAAAAAAAAAGTTAAGCTTGTTAATAATTCACACCATGTGGACTGAGAGAAAGTTCCTTAAAATAATAAAGCACTCTTGTCTCTGTTTCATATGAAAAGGGATATAAGCAGTAGCAAAATAAGCAAATATGTTTCTAATTGTGACCTTTAGCAAGAAGTAAAAAGCGGAAGAGGTAAACCACTAATGAAACCAGTATATTTTTGAACAATGAGTAACTTTTTTATTAGTTTTCCATATGTGTTGATTCATTTAGGTGTTCATCAAAGTTTTCTTCTTAATTGTCATACAGATTATTCTAAGGTCAAGTAGTCTCAGCTAGCTTTAGATTTATATTAATATCACAGGTAAAATTGAATAATTTTTAAGTTTGAAATGAAATCAGTTTGTCTGTCTCTTTCTATTCTATTTCTACAAATTGGTCCAAAATGTCTCATTTAGGAAGTTTGTAAATATTTTTTAATTTTACTTTCCAACAGAAAATATATCAAGCAACTGTCTTCAACTTTCCCAGGCACTGCTGGACCGTAGACTTAAAAAAAAAAAAAAAAAAAAAAGAAAAAAGAGTTGCAGACTCCAAATCATTTAATTTACTAAGTATTTTACTATGCTGATACTTAACAAATAATTAAATTCTCTCATGTTAACTAGATACATATATATATACATATACATATATATACATAGATAGATCTATATATATAGATAGATGTGCATACACATTTGCACATATACACATATGTGTATATATAGATGTATAGAGATCTGTATAGAGATCCATATAGCTTCTGAACAGGTAGTGGACTTCCTAATCCTGTAGCTTATGTCTCCATGGTAGAACTCAAGAGCTCTGGAGTCTGTGCTTCTTCAGTACCTCTCAAAACACATTGGTGTTAAGCAGAAAGCCTCAGCCTTAGTTAAAGAGAATTTCACTCTGACTCATTACTCTCAAACACTTCTGTGTTAGCAAGTTGGCATTTTCTAAGAAAACAGTTTCAGAAGGTTTCTAGTTAGAAGGTGAAACTCTATGGCACACTATAGGCACAACTCCCACCAATTTCAACAGGAGTATGAAGTTTCCACCTATATGTTTAAGGAGAACGAAGAAATAAAAGTGCTGGAATTTTATAATGTACTTTTGTTACATGTGTAGCCCTCCTGCCAGGTGTCAGTGGTAGTAACCAGGACTGGGTTCAATAACAAGTCTAGGGGTCTCCTTCTGAAATAAATAAAAATGGTGGCTTGATCCCCCACCTAAAACACCAACATTTAGGAATTTAATAATCTAACCTTTTACAGGTGTTCCTTCTCCCCTTGCAACCGCACAGGAGTTCTCAGAATATGAAACCACGCATACCTTTTATTTGGGAAAATACAATTTCAAAATGTATGGAAAACCCACACAGTATGTTAGCAATGTGGCCAGTTTCACAGTACCATTTATTAGTCACATGGCTTTTTATGGTGTAGTGTTCCTACTACAGGCAAAAATACACTGATATCATCTGGGCCCTTGGGACAACTTTGCTCTGCTTCATTTTTCCTTCTGTAAGGTCTGTATTACCCAGTCACACTACCACATTTTTTGATTCTGAGATGTCAGATATACCAATTAGGCATTCATCTCAGGTGCCACTGCTAGTCTGCCCCTGCTCCTGCAAATTTAGCTCTTGTAGGATTGATCTAGTCCATTCCATTGAAGACATCTTTACAAAACTGCCTGAATTTTCTGCTAAGAAATCCTACAAAATATATTGATAGTAAAATCAGCAGCTAAAGCAGGAAAACAAACAGAACAAATAAACAAATACCAACATAAAAAAAAAAAAGAAAAAAAAAAGAAAAAAAAAAAAGGATGCAGAAGTAAGTCCTAAATACTTATTATTGTATAAGAATAGAGAACCTGTTAAGCTATAAAATGGTATCTTACTTAATGGAATTCAGGTCATTAGAATCATGTGGCATGTTCTGCTGAAGTAGAAAAGACTCTTCATGAATCTAGAAATACTGGCCAGGAAATAATAAAGTTTCTGTTAGAGATGAATGCTAATGTGCAAAGGGAAAAATAATCTGAAATACATGTGCAGTGAAACAGAAAATAGCTCAAACACAAGGAAGACTAATAAAATAATATATTCCAAAGATATTTAAATCAGATAAGAATTCGTAGTATGGCATGATGTCTTAGGCAAACGTAATATTGGTCCAACATGCACTGGAACATCTCATCAGGGAGATCGTGCTTGTGACTGTACTACAGCACAGGGACTATTCAAAATGATGTAGACACTTTGGGAAGGACTTCAGAGATGTGAAAGAAAATATACACAGCCATATGCTGATTAACGAGGGTTGTTCTTATGTTGGCTCACTTGAAAAATTAAATCTATACAGATACAGCGTAAATGCATTTATTCAAGGAGCAAAGAATTATTGTTTGTTGAAATACAAGAAAATATAGTTAAAAGTGTATTATAAGGGAGATAAAGATAAAATGATCAGCATGGAATACCTGCCACAGTAGACCAGTCCCCTGTGTGAGATGAAATGAATTTTTTTGCCTTGGCTATTAAAACATTTGCATGGAAGGAAGTCACATCTGCATAGTTTCTTGAAGGGAAGACTTTTGGACTAAAATTCTACTCAGTGTAAGAATGATACTGTATGGCCACAAATACATTTTTAGGGAAATTGATATATTGTTCAGAAGCAGCTTTGTAAAGACTTTCCCATAACTGAAATACTCCCACCCTTGTTCATACCACCTCCTTGTGTGACATTGACTAGTCAGTGTGAAAACAGGAGATCATTAATTTTTATGGATTCTTTTTTTATACCTATTTTATCAGCTAACAAGTGACTGGGTTTCCATGTGAACTCTGATGGATGGTAATGCTGGCACAGATGTCCACACTGCTGCCCCTTATCAGCCACTATTGTCAGACCTGCAGCCAAATTGCTAGGCTGCTGGTCTGGCCCTGGCCTGAGATGAAGACAACTGAAAAGAGCATGGAAAACTGCTAGACACAATATGAGAAATTACTGGACATAAATAATGTAGGTTCATGGCAGTAACAGATAACACTGTGAGTACTGGCTGGATTTCATAAGTCATTAAAGGGATATTAGTGAAGAACAACCAAACTTCACAGATAATGGAATTATGTCTGTATTGGGTATTAGGGAGCTTTTAGGGAGCAATCCTGCATTTGGTTCCCCCAGACTACTTACTAAAATAAACCAATTCTGTTCTTATCACTACACCACAGGACTTGATGGAATCTGCCTTGATGGCCAGGAAACCTGGGGTAATAGGGGATACTTTCACAAATTTTCACCAGGTATCAACAGGATGGTGCCCCTTCTAGTCCTGATTGCATCAACATTTACTAACTGTTTTCTAACAGTTATTAATAAATAAGAGAACTATATAAAAGCTACAGCTTTCCTACAGATTCTCT
The DNA here is from genome assembly GCF_964211825.1 of Aythya ferina. Lineage (NCBI taxonomy): Eukaryota > Metazoa > Chordata > Aves > Anseriformes > Anatidae > Aythya > Aythya ferina. The sequence continues at coordinate 198,406,292 of NC_140296.1, read as the reverse complement.
TGTTGCAACCACAATTCTGATTGCATGGTACCTGTGCTGTAAACATGAGTTGGATGACAAAATTAGGTAGAGTGAATCTACCCTAGATTTAAAACCATCCTTAAAGATTTAGAACTTGGCCTGATTTGCGTACAAAGTTAGAAACATTTATATTGTCTATAAAAAGTACCTGGAAGTGCAATAGCAGGAGTAAGAGCAATGGTAATAACAATAGTAATAGTAATAAATTGAAGCATTAATTACCATTAACTGCATATACAAAGAAAAGAATATGTAAGATCACAGTAGCTCAGAGGCAAGAAGAAAAAGGGTTAAATCACTGGGACAGCAGCAGGACTCATTTGATCATGCTTTTCTTTCATCAATGTCCATCAACAATTTAATCCATAAGGCTAAGCTCCATACACACATTTACACCTCACAGCTATTATGTCTCTCTGGGAAGTCTGGCTGAGCAGAGGAAGGCTGTCAAAGAAGTTTTTATATGATGGACTGACATTTATACCCAGCATATCCCACAGGCTTTATAAAGAACACTGTTTAGTGCCATTAATGTTACATCTTGGTGTGTGAACATGATACAGCCATGGTGAAAAAGAGATTAAACCACAACTTTGGAAACTAAATCCTATTTTTCTGGAAAGAATAATTTTGGCTTGGATTATCCTGGGGATGATCAGTTGCCCTGTTTTTTTTTTTTTTTTCTTCTTAAAAAATATGTGCTGAGTTCTTTAACTTCCATTTGGAACCACATCAGAGCTTAGCTGAAGAAACCTTGTTTTTATCAAGACTTGATCGTAAGCAATCAGTGAAGATATCTGAATTACTGATCAGAGCTACTCCATTGCTAAGCATAACACTTTTTTCTGTCTTCTATTTTGTAGTTCTTGGCCCTCTTCCAGCTTTAAAGTAAACCATCATGAAACAATTTTTTATTTTTTATTTATTTATTTTTTAAAGAAACTACAAAGTGTATTAATTTACAGTAAGAATCATAGCATTATTTTAGAATTACCTCCACATTCCTGGATCTGTGTTCTGAAAGGGATGCCAACAACAGTTCTAACACAGAGCCCCCTATATCTGTGAAGATCTTTCCACTGAGTGCATTAAACTTTAGACTGATTCCATTTGAGAAAGGTGCATTCCTTTGCTTTACAAATTTATGCCTAGTCATAGTTTCTTATATGCTGCCTTTACTTTTGAAAATAAGTCAGAGGGCTGGCCTAGGAGGTGGAGGTTTGTTCGGATGCCATTCTGTTAAAGACACAGCCAGGAAAATCCTGAATGAGCTCCAAGAAGAGAGAAATTTGCCAAGCAGGAGGTTCCAATTTGTTTGGACACTATGTAATGTGTGCATGAGAGCTTCTGAGGGAGCAGGAAACAGGGAAAAAAACACAAGATCTTCAAGGATGAGTGAATGCAATGTTTACTTTTATCTATTTGAACATTTTGGCTCCATTAAAATGTGAGACAGATCCTTTCAAACAGAGCACTGGCTACATTGGTGGTGGTGTACAGTCCTCAGGATAGTGTCACGTTTGGAGTATCTTCACAACCTTCTTGCAAGAAGAGGAGGCAGATGCCTTTTGTACCCCAAAACAAAAAAGTAGTTATCTAGCATTGCTTAAGCGACATAGCTATGTAGTGATGGTCTGCATATTTGGTCTGCATTGGTTATATGGAAGTAACAAAGGTGCAGCGGTTCAGGATTTAGCAGAAGAATGGTAAGAGGAAGACAAAACAGCGTTGACTTCTGAGGCCAGCTAATCTAAAAACTTTTATTTTAGGCCCTTCTATAGTCAAAAGAAAGCACTAAACATTACAGAGGATTATTAATTTCTTTCTAAAACGGTCAGTATGCATGAGGAACATCACTTTATAGCTCATCATTTCTTTAATTTCTGTAGAGGAAACTTAAATATCTTTCTTAGATTAAGCAGACAAGTAGAAAACAGTCAAAATTAGCATTCAAGACAGTCTCTGTTTGAATACACAAAATAATTAGCTCACTTTTTTCTCACAGACTTTTTCACATTTCCCTGGAATCATCATTGTGATCTAATACATGTAGGTATTAAAAGTATTCTTATGAAAGATAAATGTTATGCAATATACATAAAGTCTATGCAATTTGTTCTGGAGTCTCTGAAAAAATAAGCTTTGAAGAGAGAAGTATAGCTAAAAGTGTCTGGTGAGTCCTGTTTGTCACAGATAAACAGTGACAAACTGACAAACAGTATCCTGCACAAGTGGGATAGTAAGGAAGGAAGGGATGAGTAGGGTGGGTTAACTATAGTGACTGCATGAAAGGATGTAACTAACATCATGACTGTATATTATTACATGATGATACAATACATGACTGTATGTATTATTACATAATAATTCCTACATAAGAAGGAGAAAAAGAAAAAGAAAAAGAAAAAGAAAAAGAAAAAGAAAAAGAAAAAGAAAAAGAAAAAGAAAAAGAAAAAGAAAAAGAAAAAGAAAAAGAAAAAGAAAAAGAAAAAGAAAAAGAAAAAGAAAAAGAAAAAGAAAAAGAAAAAGAAAAAGAAAAAGAAAAAGAAAAAGAAAAAAAAAAGAAAAAATAAAGATGTCTTTTTGACAATTATTTCCACTGTTCATCCAAGGTGGTGGCCTCAGAAGAAATCTGAGAACTACCTTCATACATTACCTGCCCCTGTGATAGAAATTCTAATCTTCATAACCTGAATCAAGAAGGAAATGAAGGAAATATAGAATAAATTTATGGAATAAATTGTATCTGTCTTTCTCCTTCTCCTTCTCCTTCTCCTTCTCCTTCTCCTTCTCCTTCTCCTTCTCCTTCTCCTTCTCCTTCTCCTTCTCCTTCTCCTTCTTCTCCTTCTCCTTCTTCTTCCTTGATCGGTGTATCTCAAGGTCTGTGTATCTCGAGGTTGGTGCATCCTGAGGAATAGAAAATTGGGGAAGGGGGGCAGGAAACCCGCGTGGATGAGCAAGGAGCTCATCAATAAGATCAAAAGGAAGAGGATGGTCTATGAAATGTGAAAAAAGGGCCTGTCCTCTTGGGAGGAGTATAGATGTGTTGTCAGGGTCTGCAGGGAAGTGACAATGAAGTCCACCTAGAGATGAGGCTTCTAAAAGAGATAAAGGATAGTAAGAAGGGTTTTTTCAAGTATGTAAACAGCAAGAGGAAGACTAGGGTAATGTGGGTCCCTTGATGAATGAGGGGGGTGTCCTGGTAATGGGAGATGCTGAGAAGGCAGAGATACTGAATGCTTTCTTTGCTTCAGTCTTTGCTTCAAGGACACTCCCTGGGACTCCTCACCCCTGGCAACAGGTCAAAGGGCCTGGGAAATGGAGGGCTCCCCCCTGGTGGACGTGAGAGTGGTTCAGGAGCATCTGAGTGGGTTCTACGCACACAAATCCATGGATCCCGATGGGATGTATCCACGTGTGCTAAGGGAGTTGGCAGATGTGATCACTGAACCACTCCCTATCATCTTTGAAAGGTCCTGGAGAACGGGTGAGGTGCCTGAAGACTCGACGATAGCCAATGTCACTCCAGTCTTCAAGAAGGGCAGGAAGGAGGATCCCAGAAACTACAGGCCAGTCAGTCTCACCTCTGTCCCTGGAAAGGTATTGGAGCAGCTTGTTCTGGATGCCATCTCCAAGCAATTGGAAGAGAAAAAGGTTATGAGGAGAAGTCAGCATGGATTCACCAAGGGGAAGTTGTGCTTGACCAACCTCGTTGCCTTCTATGATGGCATCACCAGCTGGATAGACAGGGGGAGAGCGGTGGATGTCATCTACCTTGACTTTATCAAGGCTTTTGATACTGTCTCCCATGACATCCTACTAGCAAAGCTGAGAAAGTGTGGGATAGATGAGTGGACGGCAAGGTGCGTTGAGAACTGGCTGACTGGCTGAGCTCAGAGGGTGGTGATCGGCGGAGCAGAGTCTGGCTGGAGACCTGTGACTAGCGGTGTTCCCCAGGGGACGGTGCTGGGTCTGGTCTTGTTGAACATCTTCATTGATGACCTTGATGAGGGAATAGTGTCTGCCTTCAGCAAGTACACTGATGACACAAAGCTTGGAGGAGTGGCTGACACGCCAGAAGGCTGTGCTGCCATTCAGCGAGACCTGGACCGGCTGCAGAGATGGGCAGGAAGAAACATACCTTGTAAATACAGTGTATCAAGCTGTAAATAAAACAATAGATTAGAAATGATGTTCAGGATGCTAAGTTTGCCTTAGCAGAAGAAATGCCATGCAACCACACCATACTTTGTTAAACCATTGAGATATGCAAAAAGATGCAAATTTAAGAAGTTATGTGAATGGCATTATAGCCAGGCTCAGGTGAAGCATAAGGGCTGACAAATGCCAAGTCTGCACCCCATTGCAAGGGAAGAATCTTGCTCAACCTGGGCCACCCAGCCAACTATGCTCCTTCTTGTTGGCGGTAGCGTGATGGTTGGACTAGATGATCTTGAAGGTTTTTCCAACCTTAATGATTCTATGATTCTCACCCAATATAATCTGTTTTAGTGTGAGATGACATCATGGATTGTCTACTCAATTCAAACCAGCTAACTACTTATAACCAAAAGTTCTTTTTGCTCCAAAGACAGAGTTAATTACTTTAAGTCCTACCATGTAGATTCAGGAGAAAATGATGTTGAGAAAATAATTCAAAAGTAGAGAAAGAATGAAAAGAATCACAGACTGAGAAGAGTTTAAGACATAAGCTAAACTGGAAATATTAACAGAAAAAAAAAATATGACTGGAATGTAAGGAATGGGAGAAAGGGTAGGTGAGCAAGTGAAGAAAAGAAAGTTATATAAAAGCCTGAATTATATCATATAATGAGAACAATGTAAAATGCCGTAAACATGAGCATATCTCGAAGTTTATTCAGTTAGACAAGTGTAGTGGGTTTACGTGGCAAGGTTTTGGTAGCAGGGAGCCATGGGGGTGGTTTCTGTGAGAAAGATCTAGAAGCTGCCCCATGTTTGGGAAGGGCCCCATTGTTTTCCAGATCTGAGCCAATAAGCAATGTTGTTTTGCGCCTCTGTGAGAGCATATTTAAGACAGGGAAAAACCGCTGCGCCAGACAGCAGCCGGGAGTGAGAGAACAGCCTTGCAGGTGCCAAGGTCAGTGTAGAGGGAGGGGGAGAGGTGCTCCAGGCGCCGGAGCATAAGTCCCCTGTGGCCTGTGGTGAGGACCATGGTGAAGCAGGATGTCGCCCTGCAGCCCATGGAGTACCACGGTGGAGCAGGTGGCCCTGCACCGACGGAGGCTGCCGCCTGTGGAAGACCCCTGCTGGAGCAGATTCTGGGCCGGACCTGTAGCCCGTGGAGAGGAGCCCACGCAGGAGCAGGTGACCTGGCAGGAGCTGCTGCCCGTAGGGGAGCCAGGCTGGAGCAGTTTGCTCCTGAGGGATGGACCCCGTGGTACGGACCCATATCTGGAGCAGTTCTGGAAGAGCTGCTGCCTGTGGGAAGCCCACACTGGATCAGTTCATCAGGGACTGCATCCCGTGGGTGGGACCCCACAGCACAGGGGACGAGAGTGACCGAGAAGGAGCGGCAGAGAAGAAGTGCTGTAGACTGACCATAACCCCCATTCCCCCGTTCCCCTGCGCCGCTCGGGGGGAGGAGGTGGAAGAGGGTGGATGGGGAGGAAGGTGCTTTTGGTTTGCTTTTTCCTTTGTTTTCTCACTTCTCTCGCTTGTTAGTAATAGACAATAAATCTTACTATCTCCTTATGCCGAGTCTGTTTTGCCCGTTACAATAATTATTGCGTGATTTTCTCGTCCTTATCTCAACCCTTGAGCCCTTTTCACATATTTTCTCCCCATTCCTCTTTGAGGAGGGGGAGTGAGAGAGCGGTTGTGGTGGAGCTCGGCTGCCCACTCGAGCGGAACCACGACAACAAGTAAGCAAAAAGCCAATGCAGGGATCCAGGTCAGGAAGCTGTGATGAGATCTAAACAGGCCTGAGATGAATCTGAGACCTTTTAATCAAACCACTGATACCTCTTGGATACTAAGTTGAATTTGGAACAAGATACACACCTCAAGTTTTTCAGTTTGGTTCCAAAATAAGATTTGGCAAGTCTAAACAGGAAAGCATTTATTTTCTTCACTGCACCAACTAGGGAAAAGTCAAAATGCACAGCCCAGAGGAAATAGATGCTGAAGGGGAGTTGGTCAGTATAAAAACAGGGCAAAATTGAGAGAAATTGCATAAAGGGTCAAAATGAGAAACCTCTATTGGAACTGAAATAGTAACAGGGCACTAAATTATGAATAGAGAGAGAGAGGTAAATGTTATGTTAAAAAAAACTTCCTGTGCTTTTAAGTTGTGGTCGTAGCAAAATCTGGACTTACTAAATAGGTTGTATTTACCTTGTTTGGTTCTACAATATAAATTAAATGACACAATGACACATATAACATGCCGCTCTGAAATGTAAAATTATTGTAGCACGAGAATTTGAACAATGAGAAACAGCTTCCTTTTCCACTTGAAATTTCCCATATAAAAAGGATTTGAGATTTGTTTTAGTGTTGTCTTCTTTAACAGTCATATGTAAATAAGATAAACAATTATAACCAAATTTTTTTTTTTTTTTTTTTTTTTTTTTTTTTTTTAATTAAGCAGCTTCACATAGACAAAAATTGAAAAGTAGGGTGAAGGAAGAATTATACATTAAAAGTTTTATTTACAGAAATACAAATATCATCACTTACAGGACCAAAATAAATTTCCCCTGATGACATCAAAGAAGCAGATCTTCAAAGAGAAGGAAAATTCCTATATGTAGTAAAATTGAGGGACTCCCAATCATTAGCTTGCAAAATTAAGCAGAGCTGTGCTTATTTAAAATAGTGAGAAACTGGTCTGTAATTTTTCTCTCCCTTTGCAGCTTTCTATCCTGTAAGAATTACAGAAAAGTACATTACTCTTGAAAAATACATAAACCCCTACTGAAGTATGCATTTTACAACACTTAACTAAGCCTGTGGAAGTCCCACATTTTAATATAATAAAAACTCCTGCTTGTTCTGCATTTGACATCCATAAATCTCAAAGCACATTTCTGGAGAGCAGTATCACTGCCTTTTGACAGTCTGAGACTAAGGGGTAATAAAAGAACACCCCAAAAATTCACCAGCTTCCAGAGTTTGGAAATTGTATCTGAAAACCAACCAAACCAACCAAGCAAAGTAAACAGGTGAGGCTGTGGAGTAATTTAAAGGCCTTTCGGTCTGCAGGTTATTCAGAGGATTTCTGAAACTTTGTAGTAGGGGTAAAGAATGATATGTGCAAGTTTGGACTGAGAAAAAAGGCTCTGCTGCACTGAGCAGTCTAGACTGATCTTTTTAGTCTGGATTTCAGCCACTTTCACAGAAAAGAAATATGTTTAACAGCAGCTACTGATGGAGGAGGAGGGGGAGGATTAGATACATGAATCCTAAAACATACTAACCTGCTTTGTATACTTTTTCACTCTTAAATCTGAGCTTTGGGTTTCTTGATGCAACTGGTTTGTGGTAAGAGCACTGCAACCCAAGTTTATCAGCACTGCTAAGAAGCACGGTAATAAGTCACTACAGAAATATTTATTACCTACCAGTAACTGCTGGTAATTGTTGAAAAAACAACCTGAAAGACATGTCTATGCTCTTGCTGGAACGACTCACCATGATGTAATTCCCTAAGCACCTCCACTAGGAGACAGTAGTAAAAACCTATGAACGTATTCTCCCTGTTACCATTCCTTCCTTCTCTCTTAAACATAGCCGAAAAAATAGCAGTATACACACATAAATTCTCTAAAAAACAAAACTGATTGTTTCACTAGGGTGTAGCTATGCAGGAGGACATTTTAGGATGTCCTGTTATCTATAAACAGACTGCAATTTTTTCACATTTATTGACAAGGAGTTTAATCCACAAATATTCTTCATTTAGTATTTCAAGGCGTTAATATGGAAATGGACCCAATTTTGCAACCTCTGTGGATCTCTAGCTGATACAAACGTTTCTGTTGGAGAAATACTAAGACTTTGATTTGGGCAATATTCAGCCCTACTTGGGAAAGCTCTGAATGATTTCATACATACTTTGCAGCAGTAAGAATTGACTAAAGCTTCAGTAGAAGTTTCATAAGCCTGCGTGACCTCACCACCACCATACAGGAAATCCACCACCCCCAGACCACAGTTCCTCCCACACTCCCCAGTTGGGAGATGGAGGGCAGAGGAGGGAGGTGGAAATTCCTGGTTCTGGCACTGCCTAAGTGTCATTATATTGGCTGAGATTTGGGCTAAATCATAGCCTCAGAACCTGGTCTGTTACCTCTTGTTGGCAAATGGTTGTATTAACTAGACAAGTCATTAATTCCCAACCTTCTTTCCTCCTCCTCTCCCTTCATAGCACACTTAACAATTCCCAACTCATCTGGCTAGTTTCAAACCTGTACTTACACCAACTGGTTAGTTTAGTTCTATTAGCTCACAGACCATTTAGACCATCTGGTTTTCCTCCAGTCTTTTCTAGAGCCCTGACCCCGGTGATCTCTGCATTTGAAGATCATCCATGTCTGAAGAAACTGTTTTTAGAGGTGACAATCCTAATTACCATTTGCTTCTGTGGGCATGGTCCCAGATCGTTCAATGTAGTTATATGATGCATGTGCATCTTTTCCCATCTGCTGTCTCCTGACACATTTAAGTCAGGGTTATGCAAAACCTATTATACATGATGTAGTGTTAGGGAATATTCACATTTTTAAACCACAAATATTGAGTCCTAGCACAATTTATATCCTCCTACACTATTTATATAACTACAAAACTTTCATCTTGTTTCCATAGCCAGTCTCACAATAAAGAGTGCATGGATTCGATTTCTAGGGATTCTTGCTAAAACTCTCATGTGACACCATCTTAGGCCCTCACCCAGAAACCTGGGAAATAAATTGCCCTGTCAGTGTGTTCAGAATGAGAAATACTTTCTCATTTAAAAGACATAAGATTGCATAAAGGGAGTCAAATGAACAGAACTATATTTTAATTGAACAGAACTATATGCTGTCTGGACACCTACATAGGCAGCCTGCTCTAAGGAACTTGCTTTGGCAGGGGATTGGACCTGATGATCTTTCGAGATCCCTTCCAATCCCTTCAATTCTGTGCTTCTGTGATTCTGCAATATGTGGGGAGACCTTCTATAACATTGATCTGGGTAAACTAAATAATGAACTGTAGGTGAGGCTGCCATCCCCAAGGCCCAGCCCTGGACCTGAACTCGTTCTACAATAGCTATGTGCAGCCAAGGTTATGGGCACTGTCCTCCTCCTTCCAGTTACATCCAGCTCACACTTCTCATTATCCAGGCTTAAAAAATTATTTGGGGACAGTTTCACCTCCCAGTCAGTAGCATTTAGATTGTAGTAGTATGTCATCTGTATGGGATCCTCAAGGACAAGTCATTGGTCAATAGGTAGCTTGGGAACAGTGGTTAGGGTGAGTTGTTCTGGCAATGTAGCAGTCTGCTTTCCAACATCCCATTTTCCATCCCTTACAGCTTTACACATCCTTCTCTCCACAAAGTCAACACTTCTGAAAACATATAGATTTGTTGAATACAAATGCATTCACTCAGGATATATCCTGTAGTGCTGGTACTGCCAGATGGAGCTGGGTATAACACACTCACTCACTCACTCACTCACTCACTCACATTAGGGTAGTAGAAAGGTGTGCCATGGAGGCACCCCTGTCACGGATTGCAGGAAGTGACTGCCAGGCCTAGAAGGCTGTCACAACCCTCTTAAGGTTTGCATTGCTTTCATGAGATTTTCTACCCATCCCAGGTAAATAGACCAATCTTCTGTTGCGAGGAAAGATATAGTACTGAAATTCTTGACCTACAACTGCTCTAAGTGTGCTCCATTGCTCCACAGTGAACTCACTGTGCCTCTTCCAGTTGTCACTTTCTTGTCTTCCCATTATAGACACAGTTCTGCCACCAGTATGCTACCAGAGAATCAGACCGCCCTGAAATATCACTCTTAAAATGGGTAAGCCCCTACAATTTCTTGAGCTTCTTCAGAGAAGAATCAGAGAAATTATATGGGAAACATTGATGTATTTTTTGTTTGTTTGTTTTTTGTTGTTCTTTTTTAACAAAATGCTTAAACCATTTATTTTGCAGAGATAGAGGTCGTTACTCTTACCCTAATCATTTCACTTAAGAGAGAACATGGTCACAGATTCTAAAAAAATATTCTATATTAAATAAACAAATAAATAAATATTCTATATTATAAAAAAAAAATCTATACTATTTTTGCTTTTCTTATTCTGCCTACATTTTCCTGCATAATGCAACTTTTTACATCCAGTAACTCAGGTAAATCTCACTATAATTATATGTGAAAGAAAAAGCCCCTTTCTAGCCCAGGAGCTTTCATTTGCTGAAAATCAAAAGATTTTGCCAAAAAAAAAAAAAAAAAAAAAAAAAAAGTGAGAATATTTCCGTACAAGGTCACAGTTACCTAAATAAATCACAGCCAGCTTCACACTCCAGACTCTATTTATATTTTGAGCCAGGGAACATCTGTTTAATAGTGGGTGGTCATGTAACAGTTTCATGGACAACAGAGCCATCCTAGCATGCTTGAAGATGTCAGGAAAGGACTATCCTGAAATAAGTGAAGAGTTGTAGAGATGTAAATTGAAGGAGAGTCATCTCCACTATTCTGAAATACTATCTTCTCAGAAGTCAAATAAAACAATATACCAGGAATGAATTAAGATGAATTAAGACAAATTTACCAGGAAAGTTCCTATTTAAAATATAAAGTACAAGCCAATACCCTATGGCAGTTTCTCAATAATAGCTGCAGTCACTTCTACCTTTATATACAAGAAAAACTTGAGATATGTCATCATCTTCTGAAGGTAACAGGGCAGTGTCTCCCACTGCCTCCAAATGTTTTGAAGAAATGTGCAGAGAAGACACAGATCTTGTTATTTTTTACCTGTGTGTTACACAGGCTAGTCACCTTGGTAAAGAATTTGCACAGAAAAAGAAAAGTCTAGATTATTGGATGACAACTGGACTTTGTAAGGATTTAGGGAGTCTAAGATGTTTGAATCTATAGAGAATCCATACCTAACACATACCATTGCCCTTTCCGTAGTACCAAAGTGTCCAGGAACACTACCTTGAGCACCCAGAATACTGAATACTGAATACCCAGAATACTAGCGCAACAACACATCATCAGTAGGGTAAAACTAACCTGTCTCACGACGGTCTAAGCCCAGCTCACGTTCCCTATTAGTGGGTGAACAATCCAACGCTTGGTGAATTCTGCTTCACAATGATAGGAAGAGCCGACATCGAAGGATCAAAAAGCGACGTCGCTATGAACGCTTGATGTTACAGAAAATGAGAGAAGAGGTCATTGTCAAATTCCCCTGCTGTGTATTTGTGGTGTTTTATTTATATGACAGCTTAAGTTTCTTTTTTCATTTAGATTCTTTCCCTGAAAATGTATGTCTACTGATTTCTTTTCAGAAGGTCAGAGAAGACAGGGGAAAAACAGAAACAACACCTGTAACAGAGCTGTCTTTCTCTGTAAAACATTTCTGTTGAATCCCTTTTCTGGAATATAAATATCCCAATCCTTGGTCTGGTTCTTTCTCTTCCTGAAGGGATCAAACATATCTCTGCCTCCTTTCAAAGACTGTTTGTATATTTTTCATTAAACTATCTTTGAATAAACAGTCTAATAAATACAGCAAGAGACATTTTCCAACTCTCGTCTCAGGTGAGTGTTCCAGCTACCAGCCTAAACAGTGTAGCTCTCTCATGTTACAACAGAGCCAGAGAATTTTTTCATATGTTATGAAAAGTGCAGGCATTGAAATAACTTAATTCTAGTAAACCTGTGGAAATTAACTGGACCATACTGTTGTAGGTTAGAATACATTTGATTGTCTTTGAAAATTTGAATTCCGTTTTGTACAAAGCATCAGCAGTCTTATAAAATGTTTCTGGACTGAAGGTGAACCCTTAGCTTTCCAGGGATCCTCAAAATTTAATCTTAAAATGGAAAATAAACCATTCAGTGTTAAGAATCCTGAGAAGTCTGTGCTGCTGCCAGACACAGAGTCTTTTGATAAACTTTATATTGAGATGTCTTCTAACTTTAGGAGACTCCTGCATAGGAATGTTAAGGCTCATTAATCCCTAAATCTTTCTCAATTTATTTTGTGTGGTCCTTCTCTCATTAAGAGAGAAGGGCATGCCAACAATCTAGCTCCATAAAAAGCTCAGACTAAGGGAGCAATGAAAAATACATTCTCGTTAAATTCCTGTTGTGCTAAAACAATCCTAAGACTCATGCAAAAAAAAAAAAAAAAAAAAAAAAAAAAAAAAAGGCAAAAAAACAAACAAAAACAAACAAACAAACAAAAACTTTAAGGAACTTTTCCACAAAAAGTTTTTTTTTTTTTTTTTTTGCCATTTTTTATGTTTCCTTTGTTGTTTCAGTTACCTGGCTATGAATGGGCCTTATTGAAAAATTCATAACAAGAGATTACATGGGAAATATCCATAGGATTTTGTATATAACCCACTCTTGTCTAAAGGGTCTGATAAAACAGCTGGTATGTATTAAGGAGCAGCATTCCCTATATACAATAAATAAGTACTGTAGTATTCTACGATGACATCCTAGAATACTGTGGTAATATTGCTCGAGACACAATCAGAGTTCTTATAAAAAATCATAACTCTACTGATCAATGCTAAATGAAACTGGCTGAAGATTGGATATGCAGAGTGGTGGATTTATTTAAACTAACATAATGTGAAATCCCACAGTATCGATAAGAATAGAATGTGATTTGTCTAACCTATTTTAGATACCTATGTAGGTTTTACTGTTTTTCTGTTTGTTTGGTTGGATTTTTTTTTTTTTGAATAAAATATTTAATTTAATATTAATATTGAATATAATATTTACTGTTCCAGAATTTCCTGTTTGTCACCATTAACCACAAAGGCATATCAGGGTTACAAGCTCATATGTATACATCTGTAGTGTCTTGTCGGGGTGTCTTTTTTACTGGAGAAAACTGCAGTAGAGATTCACTGAGGGAATTGTACCAGACTCATTGTTTTTGAGCAGAAGTCCAGGAAAAGGTGGACCAGCCTTATTTTAGTTCCACTTAAACCTCAAAGTAGAGAGCTGGTGAACACATGAGCTCACACTTGGAAGCTCTGCACTTGAGATCATTTTGATACTTCACAAACAGCTCTTCTCTCCTTCCTACATAAGAGTCTAAAGTGAAGTGTAAACCATGATAATGATTTATCATTATAAACCATTGTTGCGATATCAGGGATTCTCTGACCATCTGCTGTAGCCAAGTTTCAATAACCTGGGAGAAGCAGTGTGACAAAATCGCCCCTGACATATACTGGTGTGATTATACCAGGGCTGATTTTGGCCCAATGTATGTCAGAGAGAAGTTTATAATAAAGATTCCCTTGTTCACTTTGATAATCTGCTTCAACTGTTCTCAGATATAAATGCTAGTGGCAGATTCACTCCCAGTACTCAGATTCTCTTTTTCTTTTAAACTAAACCAGACTTTACAGACAATGTAAAGCCCTCAAAGCAACTCTAATCCATTTCCAAAAGATGCCTCAGACCATACGGTAGCCCAGGATTCTGTTTTGAATAAACCCATGCTTATGCTCCTTGCAACTATTTCTAATGTAAGTGCCTGGAAGGAGGAGGAGGGGGAAGAGGCTCATTAATAATCATGATGGTTTCAGTATTGTAAAACTCGGTCAATTTGATCATCCACTGTGCTTTATCAGGTTTGTTTTATTGCAATTTGCTTGTGTCTGCACAGTTCCCATTTTGGGGAGCCACAGTTCCTGGGAGCTCTCCTGCTATCCCCACTTCTAGCACTGTAAAACAGAGGCCTGCTGTTTTAATCACGCCTCTCTTTTTCCAATGTTGTTTGCGCCCTGGTACAACCCATCTGCCTTGAATCTAGTGCTCCACTGGGGCTGCACACATCTGCCAGCCAGACTACCTTCATACACAATTACTCAATCCACCGTAAGGCTCTTTAATAAGAAACAAGTGTGACAACGGCAAGCCCTTTTTTTTTTTTTTTCTCTCTTTCCCTCTCTCTTCCCCTCTCTCTCCCTCTCCCCTTTTATTTTTTTTTTCTTTAAACTACATAGCCAAACTGCCCTAATAGAGATGAAGCCTGATAGATCCACCCAGGTGTAGGTGAAATGGTAGAGCCTCAAGTGTAATAGATGCTGTGCATTTGTGCTGAAGTTCCACGCAGTGTCCTGAAGGGTTGTCTCGCAGCAGTGAGATGGGTTGCTCTTTGCACAGTTACAAAGTCAATGAGCTTCCTCCTGCTTACATGTATGACTAATTTAGAAACCAACCTGGATCTAGGTGAGCGCTGCAGAACTCTTTCTTCTCTTCAGTGCACGGACAAAGCACAGCACACAGTAAGTGGAAAATTTGCCTTTACTTGTTTTGCTTGGGAATTAGTTAACTGTGTTTACTTTTGAGAGAATCCTCTGAAGGCTGGTGCAGAAATGAACCAGAATAATGTTTGCATGCAGATCCCTTGTGTATTTCCTCCTGTTTTATTTTACACTGTGCCCTGGTCCTGCCACTTCAGCCTGAATACTCAGACAGTACAGCTCTGAAGCTGCTTTCTTATCTAAAACTGAGATATATAATGATATCAGTAACACATAGGTCCATTTCTTTATTGATGTATGTGTCTGTGTACATATCCAATTACAGGGCAGAAACAGAGTTTAATCAGTTTTGTGATGAAATGCAAAAACAGAAATCCCTAAATTAAAAAACTAAAATACTGTAAACCTACTCATTTCTGTGGAGGGGAGAGAGGAGGGAATAGAGGAAGGAGGAATAAGAAATCTTAGGAATTTTAAAAATTTAAACTAATTTAGCCTGCAAAAGAAAGATGAATTATTTTGTTTACCAAACCATTGATTGAAATGTAAAGAGAATGCCGCCAAACTATAAATTAACAAACTGTATCAACTAAAGTGATAGTAAAGCTTGAAACAAAGCTTGTCTAAAATGCAAGAAGAGGCATATTAGAAACAGATGTATAGAATCTCAACTTTGACTCCTCAGTCTTTCATGCTTGGTTTAAAGCAGCCTTAAAGTTGCCTTTACTTTGCATTTACAACTTTGGATTTGCAGTTAAACTGTGCTTGAACTTGAAGTCAAGATTTGATCTTAGCACACACATATTCTTCAAACCTCCTACCGGAGTTTTACTTTGCTATTGGGAACATGTTTACCACTGCAGCATATATGCTGAAATACATTAACAAGCTTTTCATGATGAACTTTGAGGTGGAATGCCAGCCAATGTAAAAGAATGTGTCCATTGCATATACAAAATGTTCTGTCTGAGAAATAAACACATGCAGGATAAAAAGGATCTGCTGGCATCTCAAGTAGATGATGACACAGTGTAAGAATGCATACCAGAAATATGTTTGAATTTATTTTCCAGAGGATCCAGTGAGATGACACTTCTCACTTTAGGCTTAATTTATTCTGAACTATTATCCAGGTTGGTGGCTGTTGTCAATACTGGAAGTGGAACAAATGAGCCTACATAGTTATGCCTATAAAATGCTTTTCAATAGTCTTCATACTGCAGAAGAGTTATTTTCTTTGCTCTTGGACAGACAAGTATATATGGTCCTTTTAATTAGCTATGGCTTTAGGCTGCTGTAGTTTGTGCATAATAGCCATTAGCCTGACTCTCCTGTTAAAAATAAAATATAATAAAATCCAATCTGTTGACAGTAATCATTTGAACATGGCAATTTAAAAAGGATGAAGTTCAAAGTATAAGAAGGTAAAGCAACCATCTCAGAAGAAATATTTAGACCTCTATTTGCTGGCATCAGACAGCAGTCAATGCCTACCCCCTACAGGGAGAGAATTTAATTTCATTGAGCCTCCCTTAGTGCATGAACACTGTAGCAGTTCAGTTCATCCACTAGAGTTGTGCAGTTATTCTCTGACTCTTCACAACTGCCCCTTAATGATGAGGTCAGACTGTGATTAATAGAAAGACATTTTCAAAGAGCTGGATTGCTAAGGAATAGCACAATTAATAAATAGCAATATACATTTTTTCTCTCTTAAATTTAAACCAGTGGAAAATGGCTTTTGGAATTTAAAAGCCATAATCATCTGTGCTCTTTCACAGCTGCAAAGTTAGTGTGAATTTACAAGAAATTCCTGCTTACCTTATGTCTTCTGCATAAACTATATATCTTGAACATAACTTTGCAACCATCCCTGTGTGGTTAGAGTAGATCAAAAATGGTCTTAGAAATTACACTATGCCTATGAATTTAAGATACTACGTATTAAGGTATTAAGGTGAGATTGATAGAGGTATAGGTGAGATTGGTAGTTATGGGGCACATTCTCTCTTTCATACTCACATCAAGTACTCTGACAGTATTAATATCAAAACAAATTACTACTCTTCCTCCCCCCATCCCCACCCCCACCCCCAGTCTAACACTTTTTGATTGGTACTTTATCCATTTCTTTTAGTAGGACTAATTTCTCTGTAAGGCATTTAGGTAAAAAAAGAATTAAGATAATATTGACTGATAAGTTTCTATTTACAGAAATAAACTGAACAAAATGTATCCCTGTTTGCTGGCCAATTTGTGTGATTGTATGTATTGAATACCTATTGTTATAATGTATTTTTTGAATTGCAGATTTTGTTGATTTTCCACATAAGATAAAAAAAATATATACTGTTTTAAATTATATTTTTGTAATACAATAACTTTTAAATCTTTCATATTTTGTTTACTATTACTATGAATTTTAAGGGTGTGCAGTTTAACCATTTAATCTACTTTTCTCTCTTTCACCATCTTTCTGGTATACACACAAGCATATACACATATAACAACAAGAAATATTATGATCTATCCATTCTCTTCACTTTTAAATGGTGCTTTAAATCCCTTAAGACCTTCTGTTGGTGTTTTCTTCAGTGCCTAAAATAGAGCCTGATCTCCGCAACAACTCATGTGACATCATGGAAGAGTCATTCTAATGGAATCATTTTAAAAATAGTTTGTTAATAGATATCATTTGACCATATTATTTACTAACAAACCTCCATTGAAGACATAAATATTAAATAAGTCTTTTTTCTTTCTATAACTAACATTTCTACAGAAAGCTTTAATTTTACTCCCTTTTGCTTGTGTAGTGGAATCTATAGGTATTGTATGACACAATGAATCCTGTATTATCTGCTTTGATACTATTACTCATGGCTGCTAAAGATTTAATGAATCTTAAACTGAAAAAGATGTAGAAATAGTGCTTATAGGCATAACAATGTGTTACTGATGAGCATCAAAAGATTACCAGGATATTAGCTAGGGTTACAGGAAAACCTCAAATCATTTAAATTCCACAAATCCAAAATATTTTCCATAAGAAATCACTAAAGAACGTTTCTCTTCATCTGTATTATTACTTATTATACAAAGCAACAATTTCAAGCTAGTTCAGATCTTTGCTCTGCCAAGGCCAACATATTGCAAGCCTAGTTAAGTATTGTTAATGCTGTTTACATTAGAATCACACCAATTATTTACTGCAGTATACTGGAGTACACAGATTTTTTACTAAGTCTTGTTTACTTCTGTGAGTTTAGGTAGAAGTAATTTGAACATAACTTGTTTTTCATTCTTCTTATGTAAAGAAAATATCAATGTAGATTTGATATATGAGCTGTTACTTGAGGGCATTTTAGGCACGTCCATGGAGCCTAAGTGTTTGGTCTAGAAAACTCATGTCCAGTGATAATCAGGTTTTGGCAGTGACTGTTTAGCACATGCTTTTAAAATAATGTTTAACATTAAGTAAATCAGACTAATCTGGGTACAATAAGAGATTTCTTGTTACCAGACTGCTGTGTCTATTAAAACTAAATCACCTCAAGTTGAAAACTTATCTTTTGAGTTCAGTTGAAAACAAATCTTCTTTGTTGTTGTTTCATTTGTTTGTTTGTTTTAAGATTCAGAAGACAATTACATCCTGTGTCTTGCTGCTCTATATCAGAGTTAAATACTTAAAATACCGTAAGTCTATTATTGTGGTTTATTAAATTCAGTGGCATCACAGTAAAGAGTAGTTGACTGTTGATAATTTATTCTTAATATATGGACCTGTGGAAGTTCACATGTCTGAAACAATGCTGTCATTCTCATATATCGTTTTAATATTCAAGTACCAGTTTAACAAGTGGATTTTCTCATATGTACAAGTAGATTGGTCTTCCGTGTGAGTGAGGAACTTGGATGTTGATGGCAGTAGATACAAATATTCAGGAATAATGAAAGTAAAACTACAGGAAGAAATAAAATAAATAAATAAATAAATCATACTTTTCTATAGACAAGCTGAATATTATTGTCTTCTTCCTATGAAGCATTGGACTGCAAATGCTATTAAACAGCAAGGGAAACTGGTAAGTTTCTTATAATGAATAAGAATAATTTATTTATATATATTTTTTTTCCTTTAAATTTAGGAGTGAGATAAAGATTCAGCCAGACTAAAAAATAAGATTGTTTTGTGCTTCTTTGCTTGTTTGTTTTCCCCAAATCTTATTTTGGGTTTCCTCTATTAAATTCAACTCAGGTGTTATCTCATTTACTTCCTTGGAATTAACAGCAGGGTTGAATTTAGCTTGCCATTTGTATGTTGAACTGTTTTAAAGTAACACTAGCTACAAGTTTGTTGCTCTGACAACTTTGAAATTAAAAACCTGTAAAATTGGGACAAATTGGCCAACAATACTGCGCACAGGAAGGTCAAAAATGTGTTTGTTAAATTTCCAGAAGGTTGGGTTGGACTTTAAAAGCTCCATAAATGTAAACCAGTCTTTGAAATAGCATGGCAAATTCACATGGTGCATATCACAGATGTGTGTCATACCTGTGTAATAACATTAGTGTTACCTTAAAAATTTACATTTGAGAAAATGAAAGAAACATGCGTGGTATAAAGTAATGTGATTTCTACTGAAAGCTTTTTTCTTCAAAGTAGGTTTTCTCACAACACAAATAGACACCACCATCTGGAGTACTGATAGGTGACACAGTTTTATTAATATTGTGTTTTAACCCATAGGCTTTGTGCTATGTTTGTGTTAAAACACAAACATATATATTCTTTTTAATGCTGTGGAAAAGTGAATAAAACCTTTCTTTCCTAATTCATGTTTTGAAAAATTCCTAAAGAATTATTAGCAAACCCAAATATATTCTTGTTCCAAAATAAGACTTGTAATTGACTTGGTGAGGTGGCTAACATGTCTACCATTCTAGTCAAGATTTTGAAAGTGATCTTTACAGGTACAGAAAAAATACAGAGAAGTATAGCATCAATAATACTACCTCTGTCCTATGCATTGTCTTACATCATCATTCTACAAGATCTTTCTAGCCTGACCTGTTCTATCCCATTATGAAGCATATGTTTCATAAGCCTGGTCATCATGCTTTAAAAAGACCACTCGAGCAGTTGAAACACAGACTTCACAATACATGTATCAAGATGATATATAATAGTAATGTTTTAAGACCACAGACATGTCACATGAAACCCTATGACTCTCCAAGAAAAATAATATGTGGAACGGGTGCAAAAAAGACATGAGGACAGTGGTTTGCAGAGCCTTTTGATCCTCAGACACAGTCTATTTCTGTTTGCCTCAGTCATCAAGACAAAAAGACACATCCCTGGCAGATCTCTCAGTGGTTAAATGGCTGAAAAGTGATGGGATGTCAAAGTGTTAATTTAAAATGAGAAGAGGAGAGAAGTGGAGGGAAGGGTGGAGGCAAAGGTTAAAATACTGGAGAGCTAATTACTCCCCCAACCTCATAGGAAAAAAAAAAAAAAAAATTAATAGGGATGATGTGCATTTCCCTTTGATAACGCAGAGATTTGGGAAGGCTGTGCAGATGGCCAGCACTGCATAGAACAGCTCTGTCAAGGCTGCTTACACATTCATGAAGATGCTATATGCCAGAAAAGCTTGAAGGTCCATGGATCAGTGCTTCCATGTCTTCACAGGCCAAATTTCCACAAGCTGAACACTGTACATGCAAAACGGCAAAAATATAAAAAAGAAAGCCTTGTTTGTTATTTTTCAATATTAGTCATGGTTTCTCGGCCCATTCATTTCTCATTACAAGAAGCTCCATCCAAGTGACCTTGCTTGGCAGCCATTTTAGCAGACTGAGAAGAAAGATTTAATGATATGACAAGCAAACATCTCTTTTTTTCACTATTATGGCTCCCTTCACACTAGGGTTAAGGCACATTAAAAGGGTATTGTGGGAAAATATATGCAGCTGATGCCCATGCTGTATTGGATCTGTGAAAAAAACAGATAACTGCTGTCTCCAGAGAAGAAGTCCTGCCAAAACTCATACTGACTTCCATAGCACTTGAATTTAGCAGAGGGTTTTGATTTAACACCTTTACAGAGTTAAATAAATATATAACCTTGCATTCATACAAGAATATGTCATTCACACTTGACATTATTAATTTTAAGATCTTGTAGGGTACAAATTTACTTATTGCTAGAATTTCCCAGTATTTTCATAAGCAATCACAAATTTGATGAGGGATTAAAATACCATTTGTAGCAATCAATACACCAGGAAAGTTTTATGAACCTGATAATCACAAGTGTTTTGAATTTGTTTGGGTTTTAAAAAGCCAGTGGCTACTTGTCAAATTTAATTTGTAAATCAAAATAGATTTTAAGTCCTACACCTGCAAAACAAGTGTTCAAAACTTATAAACTTTATGGTTATATTCGTTGGCCTTCAGATACAGTGGAAAGAGTCCAAGACAATTTTTTATGGTTGAATTATAAACACTTGAAAAATTGAGTTTGTAATGAAAATGCTGACACAGCTTTAATTATTGCAGCATGAATGATTTTATTATACACTATCCACAGTGTCTGTGCATACAAAGTACACGCTCTAGTGTTCTAATATTTAATTTAAGAAAAAAAAGTAATTATTTAGCAGATGTAGAGAGCTACACATAAACAGGCTAAACCAGTACCTTTACACTGTTTGAAAACCTATACAAAATGTTATTACCACATAAAAGGGCTTATACTTTAGAAGACTCAAAGGTACGGAGAAACAGCCTAAGCAATAAACTGCTCTAGTGTACTTAATTAAAAAGCTTCAAGTTACTGAAGTCAATTGAAAAACAGAAGGTTTGATTCTTCAAGGTAATTTTGTCCTCCTCTGTTAAGTGCTTATCAAGTGTTAAGAACTAAAATGTTGTCCCAGAAGTTTAAATAGACAATTGTTTGCTTTTCTTCTATTGAAGGCAATTCTTTATTCTGCCAACCTAGACACGTGTAATAAAATGGGTAATCTAGATGTAATTGGGTGAGATGGTTAGATTTAATTTACCTTTAATTAACTGGAATGGTAGAAGAAGCTGGGAAATCAGTATTAATATATTTCAGAAAATGACTGTTTTGCTGTTGTTCTCTTTACACAGTTAGGTATGGGAACTTTACATAGAAGGGTGGAGAGCATTGTTAATATTTGTTTTATTGTTAATATAGTTTTAGTGTTGTTATGATCAATTTTAGAGAAAAGTTTCTTTTTTTGTTTGCTTTTAATGATGCTACAAACTTCATGAAAATGCCTTGTATTGGAAAGTAAATGGTCTAGCATTTACAGTTTCCTCAGTGGGTGAACGTGGAAAGTATATTTCTGAGTAGAGCCACTACTCTTTGAGCAAGGTCTACATTAGCCTTACCATGGTTGATACCAATCAACAGCAGTGCTCTGAGACCTGTTCCCAGGAAACACTCTGGAACAAAATGCCACCAGGTGGGTGCTTTTGATTCACCAAGCCACCTTTGTACTATCCTCTGGGAACATTTACCAGTAAAGAGCTGCTGACTCTCCAAACTATGTACAGTACCCAGAACAGCACAAACAGGCTGGACAAAAGTGAGAAACCTAGTTAAACCATAAGAGCAAAGTAATTATTATGATCATATACCTGCTGTCTGTATTTGAAATTCTGCTCCATTTTACCGTCTATTACATACATGAGGGGTTCAGTATTCAAATAGCACAAATAACAAAAATGTAAGAAGAGAATTTGTGACCAGTTTCAATAAATTTATATATTGAGATCCCATGTTTTTCCAGCACAGTCTTCTGGCTGAAAAGAAGTCCAGAAGAGATTTCTAATTACTTGGAGGGATACAAAAGAATTTGGTGACTTGCAATTATACAGCTGTTTAGTCAAACCTGCAGCATGTAGGATTACATTCAGTCTGAGTTCATTTGTGCTTCAGATCCAAAAGTCACAGTAGAACGAAAACACTTGTAACTTTTTTATTTTATTTTATTTTTTAGATCAACAGTTAATTACTGTTTCTAAAATACTGATTTTAACTTTTTTATCTCCAATTCCAATCATTCATTTCTGTTATGTTATTGTCCACTAATTTTAGAACTCTTCTCTCTTGTTTTTATACTTACTTTAGGGAAAAAAAAATAAAAATTAAATAAAAATAAAATAAAATAAAATAAAATAAAATAAAATAAAATAAAATAAAATAAAAATAAAACAATAAAACAACAAGAACATAATATTGTCCCAGATTCATTTCTGGGTAGATAAAGTCCTCTATACTACCTCAGTAGTATCAGGTAAGAAACTCTATTGGATGATTTCTTTATAGGTTGATATTATTGCCCTCAGGACATAAATCTTTCTTTCTATTGAAAGACCATCAGTAACTACAGAAAGACTCTATGGTACCTAGTCTCCAATCCTGAGATGGCTGTATTAGGTGCTTAATGATGCACATGATAAATCTAGACCTATATGCAAAAGCACTCTGTTATAAATTATATCTACCATCTCCGCTCACTCTCTGAAATCCTCTGAATGTGTGGGCACCAGAAGTGGAAACAACATCCAGTAGGGGCTACACTAGGGGGAAGGAAAAAAAAAAAAAAAAAAAAAAAAAAAAAGAAACAGAAGTAATTTGATTTTGGTAACCCACATTTCTACTTGGTTTTGATTGCAGCTTTTCTCTTCATTTCAAGACAATAAAGGCAGTAATCCTATCAGTTACACTCTTTTTAGAGGTGTGGCTGGATTGTTTTTCCTGTGATTCACATTCTACATCAGCTCAAGTAAATTAGAATCAGGCCCTGTATATGTAAAATTTCAGGTCTCAGTGAGTTCATATTTCATTTGGTCCTAATCTTTTGCTTTAATTAACTATATTTTGTCTATAATACATAATGCAACATAATATATCAATCTTCAAGCTAGTTTCATGAGTGGATATTATATTCCTTCTGCATGATATATATTAGGTGAAATCAAATATAGTAAGATCTTATTTATTTCACATTGAAAATGAATATCTACCAAACAATTTAGCAATCAACTTTAAGTAACAAGGAAAACTAAATAAATTTATAAATAATTTATTCATTATTGTTTAAGTGCTGGAAAGTAAAACAGCAGCGGGGCAATTTTCCAAATACAGTATGGATCTTATACATGCTATAAAGAGGAAAAAATAAAAAGAAAAAAGAAGGAGAAAACATATAGTGAATTCAAGGGAGCAATATGATCTTAACATGTAAAAGACATTTCCTGCCTTTTGGACAGGTACATTTAAAAGTTACTGCTATTTCATTGTGGTTGTACATTTAGAATACATGTACATGTACATATGTACAGGCACAGAAAAATAAGTAAAATGTACTTCTGACTACAGAAAAACAAGTAAAAATTCAAACAGTGTGGCAGTCTAATATTTCATTTTCCAGTGGCTACAGTGAATGTTAGAGCAGGTCTGTAACAATGAATCCATTTTTCTGTTCTCAGTTGCCCTGGTGTAAATCTAGAGATGTTCCCTTCCTGCAAAGGTTAACTCCAGAGAACAATATCCCTAGCAAATATAAAAGCAAAAATTGACTTAAGCCTGAAAACAATGCAAACAGATAGAAAAGAGGCCAATTAGTCATATAATTGATAAAATTAAATCTGGCATAAATAGAACTAATTATGTCCTTGCTCTCAATTCAGATTTTATTAGCTCAGGAGCCCTTGGAGGTAGCCTAAATTATATGTTTTATGTTTAGTTTGATGGGATTTTTTACCCTGTTTACTTTATGGCCTCATGGGCTAGATCCTCAGCTGGCAGAAATAAGAGTTGCTATTACCTCCAGTAGAACTGTGAGCATTTGCACAGTGGAAGATCAGGCAACCCAGCTGGACTTGGCTGACTAACTTGATCCTTGGATAGTTTTTTATTGTCTTTTATTTTCTTTTTGTGTGTGTGCATGTGTGTGTGTTTTATTATTGTTATTATTAATAATAATAATTTCTTCCCCCCCCCTTTTTTTTTTTGTTTGTTTTATTTTTCTTTCTCTCTCCCCTTCTTTATATATGTGTACATATGTAACATATGAAAACATTTAGGGTTTAATCTCACAGCATTTCTCTGCAACCTTTAGAAAAGTGAGATTTACCATAGGGTTGTCACAATGGAAAAAGGAAAACTAACAGCTTTCTCAGTCTCTGTACAACATATGAAGAATGGAGGGGGAAAAACTCTTTTATTCTGCAGCAGAGTAAATCTGCTCTGTAGTGAAGCCTTGATCTCCCCATTTCCAGATCCTGGAACTAGTTAAAGTGCAGTACAACCCTTCATTTAGCATGTGCCTTTCCATACGAATGGAAACACAGACATGCAGAAGATGGTATGTATCCAGATCTTGTAGATACAGAGCATGAAGCGGCTATTATTGCGTGTATAGCATAGCACATGGTACAAGGAATAATAAGTCTCAGCTGGCACTTTAGTAATACTATTTATAATTACACCCCTGAAAGATGCATTAAAAGAACATTATTATTATAGTGGAGTTAATCACTTCACTGTTGCAAAATGCTAGAATCAGTGTCACTTGCTCACATTCTCCTCATGGCTTGCATTGCCAACTTTGTGAACCACTTTTCTGTTTTCTCATCATCATCTCAAATGTGGCTGCAGCCCATGTGAATACAAGAAAATAATTTTGCAATTAGTAATTACACAAGTATTAATACCTCGGCTGGTTTTGCCTCTATATTATGTCAGTCTTTCAGAAACATGAATTTGAATGTATAGCATATTTTTGAAACAGAAATGTACTATGAGTATCATTTTAGAGGGATAATTTATCAGCCACATGCCCTTCCAATTGATTTACTTAATACAAAATATACATCTTTATGATATTTTCAAGAGGCAGCTCATTTAACAGATTTGTTGCATCAGCAAAGAGTATGTAACTTTGAGTAGGCATTTACTAAATTCACAAATGATAATTTTGAAGGGACTCTAGAGAAAGCCAAATACATAGTTGCCAAGCAAAACCAAATGCATAGAGTAATCTTTAATGATGAATAGTTAAACCAAGGTCAGCGTGTCAAGTGAGGGTCATGTAACAGCACTTCATTCCCACATCCAGGCAAATGATACAGGCTTTAGTGGTCAGTCCATAAGAGAAGCAACAATACATTGGAGAAATTTTAAGTCAGATATGGCGTACTATTCTCCACTGATTCACATGCAGTTAATTTATTGAGGTTGCTAAAAATGTATCTTAAGGTAAGAGAATAATCTGAAGAGATAAGGATAAAAGTGATAAAATCAGATTTTTTATGATAAATATAAAGTTGGGTTAATAGAAAGGTATAAGCAATGGTGTTGTTGTGTGATCATATCCTGTATGCAGGTGCATAGAAGGAGACGCAGATTCCTTCACACAGATGCACAGGACAAGTAGACTTGCACTTCTTGCTGTTGGAAGCAAACATCTGGGTTCTTCCATTTTAGACTTGGTCAAAAACCTCCCTGAAATTCAATAAAAGAAGTTTTTCTGTGGACTTCAATGAGTTTTGAATCAGGCTCTTTGAACATAAGCTCTGGATCAGGTGGAATGACATCAGGCACTCCTTGCACAATGTGTTCACAGACAAGGAGGGATATTATAAGCTTCAATTGCAGTAATGTAATTTGACAGCTCATTTATAAGAGTGGAAAGGCATGGAGAAGCGAACAAGTATAAATTAAAAAGTAATTTATACAGAGACCAAACTTTTGAGCATCCTCCATCTATCCTTTCCCTTTTTTGGACTATCTGATTTCCAATTTTTATGTATTTTTTCAAAGTGATGATTATATTTTATAGACCTTAAAGAGACAAGGCTAGGTGTTGCAGATAGTAGCATGCCATTTTTAATGCATTTTAATGAGTTTTTCTTAGTTGATCATGAAGAAGATATTTTCTGCGGATGCTGTTTTCCTAAAAAAGCACTAACATAATCCTTCCATAATACCAAAAGCTGTAATAATACCATTAATAACAGCTGGATAGCTTAATCAGCATTGGATGATTTTTAAGATGAATTTGCGTAAAGGTTGGCAGAAACTTTTTGACAGAGCATTTTTTTGTGTGTCAGAAAAATACTGTCTTCTTCTGAGGAATCTGTCAGCTCTGATGGCAGTCCAACTAGAATCCAAACCTCAGATAAAAAATAGGATGGGTGGCTGCAAGGCAGCCCAGGAACAAGCAATCCCATTGTGCCACAAGTCACAATGTAAGTGTGGCAGAAGACCAGCCTGGAAGACCAGCCTGGATGAACAGCCAAAGCTTAATTTGAGTTAATACTGGCCAGTGTAGTATCAGACAACAAAAAAAGTATGTATTGTAAGGGGATGTAAGTATGCAAAAAGAGGTCAAAGGAAAACTTTGGACTGATACTTGAAAAATATGATCAACTAACATAGAAGAGTGAGGAAAACGTGGAGGTATTTAATGCCTTTTTTTTTTTTTTTTTTTTTTTTTCCCCACAGTTTTTAATAGTAATGACAGATCTCAGGCTACCCAGTCCTCACAGGTGGAGGACCATGACTGTGGGCACAGTGACTTTCCATCTGTAGTCACCAAAATTGGAAATTGTAAGAGAGCTCAATATTCATAAATCCAGAGTACTGAGGAAGTTGCCAGATGTTATAGCTAGATGTCTCTCAACAATTTACCAAAGGTTGTGGGAGTCTGGGGAGGTCCCTGCTGAACAGAAGCTAGTCAGTGTTATACCCATCTGCAAAAAGGGCATGAGAGAAAACCCAGAAAACTGCAGACCTGTAGGTTTAATATCAATCTCTGGAAAAGTTATAGAGAAGTTATCTTGGTTGCTATAGAAAAGCTTGTAAAGAACAAGGCTACTATCAGATATAGTCAACATGGGTTTATCAAGGTTCATCAGAAGTTCTGCCTTAGTAATTTTATCTCCTTCAATGATAAGGTCATCTCCTTGATAGATGAAAGGAAAGCAGTGGATATAATCTTCCTGAATTTTAGTTAGGCTGTTGATACTGTCCCTCACATTATACTTTCAGATGAATTGTCCAACTGTCCCACTGTGAGATATGGTTTCACAATACTCTGGGTGATGAACTGTCAGAATGGCAGAGCTAAAAGGGTTGTAGTGAATGGGACTACATCTGGCTGGCAGCCAGTCACTAGTGGTATTCCCAGGGTCCAGTCCTAGGGCCAGTCCTGTTCAACATTGTTATCAATTGTCTGGATGCAGGAATGCATCCATTGCTGATTAAATGCTGATTCATTGCTGAGGTGCTGTTGACTCTCTGGAGGAATGAGATGCTGTGCAGTGTGATTTAGATATATTGGAGCACTGGACAGTCATCAGTGGCATGACATTCAACAAAGGTAAATGCCAGGTTCTGCACCTGGGATGGAGTAATGATGGACACATCTGGCACAGACTGGGAGATGAGTGTCTGGAGAGCAACTCAACAGGAAAGTATATGGTTGACAGCAAGCTCCATACAAGCCAGCAGTGTGCCCTGGCAGCCAAATAGTGCATTTTGGGATGCATAGCCAGCCAGGCAATAGAAGGGATTCTCCCACTATATTTAGAATTGGTGCAGCCTCACTTTGAATATTTTTGACCATCACTTAATCAGGAGCAGAGTTATTTGATAGCGTAGATACACCTTGTAACTCTCATCTCAATTTTCATGATTTTGTTATGATGAACTATTTTTCCTTCCTTCCTTCCTTCCTTCCTTCCTTCCTTCCTTCCTTCCTTCCTTCCTTCCTTCCTTCCTTCCTTCCTTCCTTCCTTCCTTCCTTCCTTCCTTCCTTCCTTTCCTCCCTCCCTCCCTCCCTCCTTCCCTCTTTCCCTCCTTCCCTCCTTTTTTTTTTTTTTTTTTTAAATTGTATTTCTTTCTTTGTAATTGTACTGATGGAATTGGGGGAAATAGATACAGCATAAGGTGTTGCAGCTGATTTGGTTTTGGATGCTCTTTCATTTGGGGAGCTTAAGTCTTTTGGTCTGAAACACAGCAAAATGAAATAACTAGAAAAGGAGACTGACAATTCTGTAACCTTCTTCTGACAGTGTTACTATCCGAGATTTTTATTTTTATTTTCCAAATGTTTAAGCTAGATTTTGGATCCTACCACTCTATCTCTCTCTCTTGAGAATTTTTTTTTTTCAGCCAGTACCATTTTTTATAGCGAACCTTAGAAAATACAATACTGATGTGAAGAGTAGGCATGCTAATTTCAAAGGTTCCAATTCTACTTGTTAAGGGGGAATAAATAAATAAATAAAGTTACTTTGTTTCTATTGAGTTTCTTACTGTGAAAAAGCATAAAGCCTTAATAAAGATAAATGAATAAGTTGTAATTTACCCTCTTTTGTGACACTGGAACATCACAGCAAGACCTGGATATATTGCAAATGTTTAACAGGAAACAATCAGCTAACTGATTGTTAGCTAGCTAGGATAAGGCCTATTTGGCAATTATAATGTATAATTATGAATACTTGTACTAATATGAAGATTATGAAAAATTCCAATCATTAGAAGGAAAGTGATTTAATGTATTTATTTCTTTATTTTCTGTGCATGATGATCATGATCAATGTCAGCAATTTTCAAATGTTGGAATACTTGCATAGATCAGCTGAAATATTTATACCATTGTTGTGGGTTAACCCCAAGAGGTAGCTAAGACCCACACAGCCACTTGCTCACCCTCCTGCAGTGGGATGGTGGAAAGAATCAGTAAAACAAGAGTGAGAGTGCTCATAAAGACAGATAAATAGTTAAAGAAAAAAAAAAAGTGATGAAAAAACAGTCATTCACAATCAACAAATCAGTGCCTAGTCAGTCCCTAAAAGCAGTCCTCCTAAGAAACATCTAACCCAGCTTTTACTGCCAAGCATAATGTGGAATATCCCTTTGGTCAGCCTGGGTCAGCTGTTCTGGCTGTGTCGTCCACCCCAGCTCCTTGTGCACCGCCAGACTACTTGCTGGTGGAGCAGTGTGAGAATAATGTGTGAGCAGTGTTAACATAATGTGTTATCAATACTGTTTTCCATCACAAATCCAAAACATAGCACCATATGCTGTGAAGGAAATTAACTTTATTCCAGCCAAGACCAGTATAATAATTTAAAGAGTTATTAGGTTACAGTATTTTTTTTGTTTGGTTGGTTGGTTGTTTTTTTTTGTTTTGTTTTTTCTTCAGAAGGAATTTTTTAAAAGGTTGGTCATCAGGGCAGATGCATGCATGACTTCTTGTGCTCTGAAAAATCAGTGAAAATAGTTGTAGCAAATTAAAATGTTAATTCTTTCCCTTCACTGATACTTTTAATCACACAGGGATAGTTTTCTAAGTTTAGTTACTTTAAAAAACTATTTAAAAAAATATTTCAAAACTTTTATGACAAAATAAAAAATAACACTTTTTCATTGCATTTAATTAAAACTGAATGAATGTTACATTGCATTCACACACCTATTAACATAGGTAGTTTGGAACAATATGGGTTGTGGTGTGTTTTTTTGTTGTTGTTGTGTTTGTTTGATTGGGTTTAGTTTGGTTTTTACTTTTTTTTTTTTTTACTTGGGGTACTTATGGTTTCAAGTGTTATAGAGATGAAAACAATCTTATTTTAATGTTTTTGAAGCAAACTAAGTATGATTTCGCTATATTCCACTTTTTGTCATTGGATACAAAATAACATAAAAATTACTGTGAGACATGAAAAAGAGATTATGAAAACAGATAAACCAAAACTAGGGGGAAATAAAGGTTCATATGAAATTTTAAAGTCTAAACATGAAAATTCTGAAAAGTGCTGGTTTGTGCTTGTTTTCTCACTTAATTTCCTTGATCTTGTATTCCATCACTGAAGTTTCTTATACATATATATATATATATATATATATATGGCATAAACAATTATTCAGCAGTTATTAATGCCTAATGAAAACCACAGTCATGAAAAAGTTCCCTGAAGCGATCCTTTAGGATCACTTTAGGATCACTTCTGCATCTCTCTTCAAGGCTTGTGTCTCTTTCTCCTATTTCAAAGGTGAAGATAGATGAGTCACAGTAAATGCTAATTCTTGTAATGAGATTGCCTGGTGTATTGGCTTTCCCTCTGGAGCAAAGAAATGATAGTGTTGCAAATGCATCAGCTCAATTAGAGGGACCTGAACTAGCATTAACCTGTTGTGTCCTCCAGGGAAAACCAGGTAACAAAAAGCAAGAGAAAAGTCACCTCCACAGAGAAGCTGTTCCTGATGAAAACAAGGCTGTTACATGCTCATCATTTCAGCAGTTTAGGTCAACACTAACACAGGAAAAAGCAACTGGGATTTTTATTTTTATATTTTTATTTATTATTTTTATTTATTGTTTATTATTTATTATTTTTATTTTTATTCATTCCATTTCACATACTCTGTTGTCCTCTAGTGCTCTGTCTCCTGCACTTTCTTAATCTCTTTCTCTCCCACTTTTCTGGACTACACATTCCTGTTCTTCTACTGTTGTTTTGACTCATCTGTTCACACCTTCCTCTTCCCAAGTCTGCTTAATACACCTTCTTTGTCCTTTCTGTTTCTCTTTTACTTTGTCTTTCCTGTTTTTCTGTCATTGTAACCCATAGTTTGTATGAGATCTTGCTAACATGGTTTTTGCTTTCTTATGTCTTTTACCTGTTTTTACCCCACTTCTGAGATACCTTCTGAAAACACCTTTGCATTTCCAAACTCTGCTACTTAAAGTCTTCATGATGGTATTTTTTGCTCCTTTCTGTATTATAATATGTCTTTGTGAGCAATTGTTCATGGTAGATACTGAGGAATATAGTTAAACTCTTTCTTTTGGATCAAGCACATTAGTCTTACTGAAAAAGAGTATGGCTGGAGAAGGTGGACAGTGTAGAAGAGGCAGATTCCCTCCTGAGTCTGATCTTCATGTCTCTTTGGACTTCATTTTCCCCTTTACACTCTTTGTCTGTCTTGATCATTTATAATATACTCAATGCTTGTTTAGCACCTCACTACTATGATATCGTTAACTAATAGTAAGGAACACAGGTTGAAGGATCAAGTGCCTTCTTTCAGATACACTAAGAAGTGAACTTTACCATAGATTATTACTAAGAGGCTGTGGCATATTACTTCAGCCTTGCGTGTTTATTTCAACTGAGATAATATATTTAACTACCCTACATTTTTTAAGAATATGCTTATTCCTCCTTCCCTGTCTTAAATTCTTGCATATTGGTTGTATATACTGAAAAGCAGTTACTATATTTCACTTCAGGGATGGCTTACTTCAGTGCCTGATGAAGTGATCTCTGTCTAGTTTGTACTTCAGTTTGTAAAATATTTGAAAATCTCATGGGATGAAAGGTAACACATGAAGATATGCTGAATTGCACTCATTATATTCCAATCCAGTTGTAAAAATTTAAAGAAATGAAAAAATAAACAATAAGTTACAGATGATAATATTTTGTATGCAACAGAAATTAGAAAAGATGCTAGTTTAATTCCAAAATAATTGCTGTCCATCCCTTTCATTAAAAATAAAAAATAAAAATAAAAAATCATTGGCTGACTCATTTATCAAATGTTCAGGTCAGCAAATAATGTTAACATACAGTAAAAATTCCTAATGAACACCAGTTGCATGTAAAGTATCAACATTTTGCTTATTGTATACGACACAGAAGGAGGAAGTAACACAACCTGCGTTTTATTACTTGAATCAGATGCAAAGGGTTTTCAAAACTTCAAATTCAACTGAAAGCAGCTGTTGGGAAAATATCATTACATTATACCTTAAGCTACAAAAGCCAATTTAATGGTGACATTTTATTTTATTCAGATGGTCCCTTCTTTTATTCTGTCTAACCCAGTAAAGCCTGTGGAAATTGTATCTGGATGAAATCACCAGAAGGTGAAGGGCCCATGACTAAAAACATTCTTTAAAGATTATTCAGGGTTACAGTCAAATGGAATAGCAGCACTAACAAGAGCAAAGGTCTCCATAGCTACAGGAAGCAATATTACATCGTTTAGCAGTACATATAAGAAAACACAGTCTTGTTACTTGATTTAGTTAAATGTTGATTAAAGTGCAGTACAAAAACATTAAGTACTATAGTAAACACAAGTCTTATTTAAAAAAAAAAAATGTGTACGTCATTCCTCCAGAACAGTATGTGGTGTTCACAGGTGGAATTAGCTCACACCCCATTCACTTCAAATTATCATTTTTGCTGTATCTTAATTAACTATTCCCATGATTTCAGTAAATTATTTTTTATATGTTCTGTCTCTCATCATAGACATTAACACATTCATGTTATGCAGTGCCCTTGTACTTTTGCCTTCAACAGACATGATGAAAACAGGGAAGTCAATCAGAGCAGAGCAGAGGTGTGACCTGTGCCAGTGTCCCAGCTATGACTGTGGACAGCAGAAAACACCTAGAGAAGGAGTGTGAGAACAAAGTGACTCTGCCTGTTGGCACTTCAGCATCTTTTCCTCATAACAGAGTAACTTCCTGAACCGCAGGTGCATCTCATCCTTGTGGCTGGCAGCCCTCAAAACACTTTGCATCCATGGAACTCTTCTGTTACTTTCTATAATTCATTAGACTTTCTATTTCCATAACACCCTGTAACAGCGAGTTCCATGATTTAAATTTTCAGTTTATGAAAAAGTGCTACCTTTCATTTTCAGCTTGCTGCCTGATCTATTCACTGGGTGCCGTAGTGAACTTGTTAAAAGAAATGTTGAAAAATTGTTCCTTAATCAGCTATTAAAGTTAGAAAAGATTAAAATACAAAACTAATTTTTTTGTGTGTCAAAGAAGTAAATCTTGACTTTTATCAAAGACTAAATCCCAGAGGAATAGAAATGTACATGGAAAATAGATATACATCTTCTTAAAACAAACTAATAATAATAATAATAATAATAATAATAATAATAATAAACTAATAATAAATAAGTAAATTAAAATTTTAAAAGTTTATGTTGCTGGATGAACAATTTTTTTTATATCTGCATCTTCACTAATATACTGGGTCCAGTAATGCGACTTGTCTGAAGAGCTACCTTTAAGCATGAGGTGGTTTCCTAACATGTATATTTTGTTTATTTGGGACATATGCCAAATTTGTATCACTAAATATGATGAAAATAAAAAATACACATATGCATACATATAAATCCATCTATCTGTCTATCTATCTATCTACCCATTTATCTAATAAAATCTAACTTCTGTGCTTCAGTATACCAATTTCAATTTCAATATATTATATCTTAAGTAAAACACAAATGTAAATCCATGCCTCATTCACAAAGAAAACAGGATAATTTGATTTTTCACAAAATTTAATCAACTTAAAGTTATTATTAAATCTTGAGACACCAAATCATTTTGGGTTCCTTCAAACTGAAAAAAAAAAAAAAAAAAAAAAAAGCAACAAAGGCAACACAGAAAATCTCATTAACATACTTATTCTTTGTAAAGTTTCTGCATACCATGAAGATAATAACTTAATGAATAATCTCAAGTGAATATAACCAATATATTTTCCTGGTGAATTTAACTAAGTAATGATTTATGACATAACTATTTTCAGAGGTATTCTGACAGATGATCTGGGTGTAGCCCTTACTTTCATGTAAAGCTTACAATTAACTTGTATGTATCTGTTCTTTTATTATGGGCCAATCAAGTCCTAAAAGAGTTAAAACAGTTCTGGTTTTTTTTTGTTTTGTTTTGTTGTTTTTTGTTTGTTTGTTTGTTTGTTTTGTTATGTTTTGGTTTTTTTTTGTTTGTTTGTTTGTTTGTTTTTTCCTTCTGATGAGTGAATCAGGAAAGGGACATTTTTAACCAATTGTCACAAAGACCTTTCCAAACTACAGCATAGCAAAACCTTAAATATATAGACACAAGGAACTATGAGAAAGTTCAGGCTAGTCAGTGCTGTCAAAGAAATTTCTTGCAAAGAAGACAGCTTTGATTACTCTGAATAACAGTAATGCTGAGGTAGGAGAATTCTTGCAAAATCCCTACTGATCCAACTTTTGTCTTTGTAGCTGAAAGTTCATTGGAGTGTAGTTTGAACTGATGGAGAGATTAGAAGTACGGAAGCATTGCTGAAATTCTGTAACTGTTATGAAACATAAACATTAGGAAATTAATTGATTTTCCCCAAATGAATTGTATGTGGTGTGTAGTATTTGAGTTGGCAAGACTTAAATAGGTTGGTCATTTTAAAGTAGATCATAACCCCGTTTATTTAAATGAATTTTTATCCTTTTCCCAGAAGGCATTTACATTATTTACATAGCGAATGTGGTTTCCCTATTGTTTTGGACTATTTTTTGCTTGTTTGCAAAATACAAAATCATATTTCTTCATGCATATGTGGCTGACTTATTTATTTATGCGAATGGGTATTTTAAAACAAAATGATGAAGTGAAATAAAAAAATTTAATTGGTAATTTGTGAGCACTTATGCATCAAAAAACATGTTTATGTTGAAAAAAAAAAAAATGTAATTTCACTATATGAAAGAATTCTTTTATATAAATACTGATTGGCATTCTTGCTGAAAATTACGTGTACATTTGTGAAATTGAAAAATTAGATTGACTTGTGAGGAAAACACATCTTACCAAAAAATCTTCCTAGTTCAATTTTTAAGAACTGATTAAATAATTCTAATGAAAGACTATCTCTCACTAGAGGCAAAATGATTTACCTCCTTTATGTCCTAGTGCAAACAGGCATTTAAACATGGGAGGTGGAAAGGGAGCAAATACTAACATAACCTACTAAAATAGGGTAGTTTTCAAACTATCTTGCTAGGAACAAACTAGCTTCTGCTGTTAAAGGGAGGAGGTACTATCCGATGTAATAGGAGGGATATAAAAGTTGCATTATTTCATGTAAGGAAATCATTTCCTTGACATTTAATGACACAAATAAGGTTCTGAAAGTTTCCTAGTCTTCTGTTAGTATGTCATGTCATCTGGCATATATTAATTGCTCTGGAAAACACAGATCAGGGAAACATCCCAATTTTTAGGGGCTGTTGTTTTTTCATGAGTTTGGTGTTAGTGATTTCCTTGAATAGTTTTAACCAATTTGGTGTAACATTAACTTCAATGGGGTCAGAATCTGATCTAGAAAATAAAACAAATGACACTTACATACAGGTAGCAAAAGCACAATTTTTTCTTACATATTTATCTTATTAACTTATGGGGCTTGGGTTTAGTTAGAAAAACCAAAATTCTGTTAAACAGGTGTGTGTAAAGTAGCTCTGCACTCTTCCTGGATTTAAAACTCATTGGTTCTACTCTCTGGATAAGTATAAAAGAGCTATTCACCTCTTGGTATATTCGTTTCATCTACCCATTGACATTCATGGTATTTGAACATAACAGCAAGTCAAGCTTTGGTGATGAAACACTAATGGACTCTTTAAAAGGACCATTGATATAACATGATGTTGTGGGGATAGTGGACTATTTATTTTTGTTTTCTACTCATGCTAATTGATAGAATACTCTTTTAGATTTCTTAGTATCTTGAATATGTTTCCTTTCTGAATTTGGATTTTGAAGTTTATTGTTCATTTTAATTAACAAAATGTTTCAAAGTGGACATCTGGGAAATAGGAAGGGCTAGGAAAAACAAAACAAAACAAAACAAAACAAAACAAAAACAAAAACAACAGCATAGGTTTTAATATAAGCGGGCAGATTAGACAAGGAAACAAAAATCACCATGAGTCTCTCTCCCTCTACTACAAAGATGTCACCATTTTATTCAGTGTTAAGCATAATTTCACAGTGAAAGTTAATGATTTGCCTGTTCTATTTCCAAAAATTGTGATTCTCCCTGTTTTATGCTGATGGGTCTTTCATATCTTTTCCTCAAAGAGCATAATATTTTTTTGTCTGTTAAGAAAGTTCAACAGAGAGACCCTTTTGAGATGATAATTTCATTTTTTCTTCAGTAATAAATTGGATGTATGAAGTCATTGCCTTTTGTCAGTTTCTGATTTCCTCCTCCATAATATTTTACAGAATTCTTACTAATGAGTAAGATATATTTACACTTATACTTACACAGACTACATGAGTCTGATATATTTACACTTTCTACAATTTGTTTCAGGAAAGTGAAAGGAACAAAATATATCTCTAGTTTGGAAAGATTAAGATTCTGCAAGTAGCTTTCATAAATCATTAGAGAGGAAAAAAAGATATTATAACGGGTGTTTACATATGTAGAAC
Source organism: Aythya ferina (assembly GCF_964211825.1). Taxonomy (NCBI): domain Eukaryota; kingdom Metazoa; phylum Chordata; class Aves; order Anseriformes; family Anatidae; genus Aythya; species Aythya ferina. The sequence goes on along the minus strand of NC_140296.1, from coordinate 198,369,397 downwards.
ATCTGCTATTTTCAGCATGCAGCTACGTTAACATCAGTGAGACTGCACACATTTGATAATGGAGGCTATAAAAATATACAAAGACAAAAGCATTCATTTTCAAAATTATTTGGTCAATTAAATCCCAGTGATGGATTGATTTTTCAATTGCAGCCAAGTGTCTGTCTTTGGATGTTTGGAGGAATCAAGACTGTTTTCAAAAATCGGCACCTAGGTTGTGACCAAAAATACATGACTAGTTATGAAATAACATTTATGGAAATGAAATAAAAATTAAAACCAGCAAGTTTGTTCAACAAATACTCATACAAACAGTCTTAAGATTTTCAGGGATGTTGTGAGTAAAAATCATATAATTAGGATACAAATGAACTGCATGTTAATTTCCACTCATATTTTCAAGACAATTAGAATCAAAACAAAGACAGAATAAAGTGATTGGTTACACAACTGAAAGTTTTTCATAGTTTGAAATGAAGACACTTTATCAATTCTCATTTGAGGAAACTCACTTGAGGAAACACACAACAAAACTACATAAAATAATACACACTATCATTTCACATTTATAAATCTATTCCTGTCTTTGTCCTGCAAGCAGTCTGTTCTCATGTGTGATCATCTTTCCAAATATTAGTCAAAACAAAACAAAAGATTGTCTTTTTTTTTTTTTTTTTAGTAACATATTTGTCTTTTCTTTGTTTTAAAGTTTATGTTATTCTGTCTTTCAAAAAACATTTTTTTAAAAAGTTTTAATTGGATTCAAAAGTCTGAATGTGTAGATTGATTTAATATGGTACACTTCACTCCATGGAAAATATGATTTCCAGGGAGGAAAGGTCTTCAAACTTTTTTATTTTCCTTAAATCAAAACAAGGCATCTTAAATTATGGATGAAATAAGGCAGCTCTGAAAATTACATGGAGTCTGCATAGCTTTAGGAGTCTGTGTTTAAAATTAATTCTAAAGTGTGAGGCTATAGGTTTGGGGATTTTTAACAAAGCTCATCGAAACATTAAATGAATTCCAGCACTGTGGTTTCTTAGTGCTACATGTGGTATATAAAATTCTAAATGTTTTGATGGTATACTCTAAAAGCTGAGAAAACTGTCTGATTGTTCTCTAAAATTTGATATCATCCCAATCAAGTACCAGCCCAGAAAATAATAATTTCTAACCCCTAAGAGGTAAGGTTTTATCCAGCAACAACAATGAGAGAAAATATTTTTTTTCTTTAAAGATGGTGCTTAATAAAATTTAGAATATGAAATAGGGCTTATATAGCCTCTGCACTAACAGGGAATTGCTTTTGTTAATTCTTGAGGTTCTGTCCATTCTCACATCCTTGTTTTCCTAATTAATCCATTGGTATTTATTTTAATATATATATATATATTTTTTTTCTATACGGTATAATATATATTAAGTATAATTTATTTAATATATCTCAGGTTAGATCATCCCAGAGCACTTATTTAAATATCCAAGAATTTATATTGCAGTATACATACATTGGGACAAATTCTGTCATAGTATATACCTAGTGTATACCAAGAGAGATCTTGTCTGAGGAAGTGTACGCTGAAGTCAATTAAGTGATAGTCATTTACAGCACTTAATGTAATGTAATGTATTTCCCCCTCTTTCCACACAAAACTATTACATTTCCATAAAAGTACTTGAAAACTAATTTCTGTGTGCATCAATTATTTAACTCTTATGCTCAAAATAATCACCTTGTCATCTAACTCCCTTCCACATGCTATAGGAAAATAATACCAAGTTGTCTGAATCTTCCTTACCTTTAGTAACTTCTTACATAGTCACAGATTCATGGACATGTTGGATTATACATGTATATAGCATCTATACAAGTTCCTCTACTAACACCAACAGGAGAAGGGAAATATGTGACAGTTGCAAATACGAAGTGAAATCATGCTTCTTATTTGCTTATACAAATGATCAAAGAGAGTGATGAGTGACCTCTTGTTCTGAGTTCTGAGTTCAAACAGTTACAAAAGGCAAAGAAAAAACATTACTGTTGGTCACTGACAGATGAACTCCTTACTTGTCAATACAGCTTCATTGGTAAAGCAAGTAATACCAGCATTGCTAATGTCACTGAGAAACTTCTGCAGCAGCTTTGGCCCATGGTAACTAGGCCTTACTTCTAACTACTGCAGAAATGAGTAATACAAACACATGCAAAAGATCTAATTTCATTAATAGTCAATGGATTTTCATAAACTACTCCAGAATTGTAGAATACATTATTGAGAAAACAGGATGAAATAGTGAAAGAACAGTAATGAAAGAATACAGTGTTACTTTGCATACTCAGATACTTTGCATCTGAGTTTTAAAATTAATATAAATCTTAAAGTATTAAGTCTCTCTGAAACTGTGACTAGGTAAACTGAGAGAATTATAGAAAATTCAACATCTTTCCTTATGTCCTTTGGTCCATTCTAACCTGAAATTCCGATTTGTCAGATCAATTACAAAAGTTATTATAAAGTGATATATTCTGAACTTCATTCAGCTGGTTTACAAAGCCACTTGCATCTCTGACTGCTAGGATGCAGCAAGATGGGAGGAAAGAATTATTTTATCCTGTCATTTGTTCCCACCACTCTCCTTCTTCCTTCATCCTACTTCCTTCATCCATTCTTGATGAACTGAATCCATAGCTCCTCAGTCCTTTCTACTTTTTATTTAGTCCTGCCCATTATTAAACTTGAAAAGTTATGAAGATATAGCTCAAGAATGAAATGATTCAACAGAAATTGTTGAATTGTTAATCCATTAGTATCACCTGTCCAAGATGGTTGTCCCCCCTTTCTGAGCAAAATTTTCCTACAGTTCATTTGTCTTCAATAATATAAGTCCTGGTAAGGAGAGGAAGACAAAGAAAGATTGACATGGATTATAGATTTTTTTTTTATTATTATTTTTTTTTTTTGGATGACTTCTGTTCCAGTCTAGAAAAGCATCAGGTCTATCCTATCAGCACGCTCTTCACTTCTGTGGAAACATTTTTGGTCTCTTTTCACTGAAGTAGCTAGGAAACCCCACTTCTCAGCTTAAAATTCACACTGTGACCTCTCTTACATCTGTTGTCCTGACATTTAACCACTTATTTTCAGGATATAGTGGACTGGCATAATTTTGTCTGCCATTGTCCAGCAAATGGAGTCTCATTCTTTGGGTCAGAAAAAAATAAAATAAAATTAAAAATCCATTTTGATCCACTGGAACTCTGTGAACTTAACTGATGTAATTGTTTTCCTTCTCTTTTGTACTGATACATGTAATCCACCACTCAGAATGGCACTTGTGACACTGGTTATAGTGCCTATACAAGTGTCATGCTTCAGAATCACCTCTACTTTCCTTGTTGTGTGAAATCTTTAGAAACTCCAACAGTTTTTAAAGGGAGAGAAAGAAGGATGTATAAAAGCTTTAATTTTCCTGAGAGTTAAACAAACAAGATTAGTGTAGATTGCTAAAATAGGGAACGATACAGATTAGGTGGAGCAGTTTTCTTTTTTATAAAAGGGCATTTGTCCCTAGATCAAATTTAGTTTCCAATATTTTAACTTGGCTTCACAACTTGCCTTTTAAGATTTATTTTTTTTTCTTTTAAGTCTTATTGTTTTTCAGAAACAATGTAGGATTGAGATGGGAGGGAAGAAATAATTGTAGCAATTCAAACTGTATCTGGTGAGGCTGCTGTGTAAAGGAAATTAGGGACTGTGAAAAGATTAATTCCTGGCCCTCCACCAAGGGCTATGGTCAGTGCTGAAAGGGGGAATCCAAGTAATGAGTGATACACTCTGACAGAAGGAGCCTTGTCATGCACAGAAAAGGCAGAACATTTCAGTCTCCTTCAGTCCAAGCCCCAAAGGTACCACTGACAGAGTAAACCGGTGAGAGAGTTTGCATAAGATCCCAAAGTCACTGTACTGTGTTGTTGTTAAGGATTCTTTACTGACATGTCCAACACCCCAAAAGTCTAAAATGACACTGAAGTGAACAAAACTTAATGTAGAGAAGCTGTCATTCTGACAATAGTTGACTTTTTAATGATTTTGAAATTACAAGCCATAGTGGACTGTCTATAAAACAACCGTTATAACTTTAAGGTAATCCTAAAATGGTCAGATTCTGTTGCAAATAATTAATATATTTATTTTTAATATATTTAATCCTTTGCTCTAAGGTCTGCCTTGGAAGCACATTTCTTCAATTGATAGCCTTAATCTAAATCTTCTTTGTGATTAACCTCTGATTGCTTTTTTGGCCTCTATTTAGAAGGCCTAAAAGGCTTACCAACTCTTCTCAATATTTCCTGATCCATGCTTCTATTTTAGTACGTGAAACAACTTCAGATACATTCATCTCAATAATTTTGAGATATGTGCTAAATTTTATATCTTTTTGAAGTCCTCTACAGAAATCTTCCCTTCCCCCATTGAGTCCAAAAGTGAAGTCTGATAAGAAGGGAACTGAACATTTCTGTGACACCCATTGGATTTGCACCCAATAATATCTGGTTGAAATCTATCTGTAATGTCACAAAATCAGCTGTAAACTTGCCCTCTCCATAATATTGGGAGCCTTTTTCTCTTTCACCGAAGGATACATATATATTTTCATGTTGTCTTTGCTGGTGGCCTTTATGGATGTACCCTTGAATTCTCTCGTAACGGATATAAGCTCACCACAGCCCTCTATTATGGATTCTGGGCTGATGCATGAACTAACTCACATTGTACAATGAAGGCTGGTTTGTAAGTGTCTAAGATTACCAGACAAGGTGGTATGCCCATACGAAACATCATGGTGTTTATATGGAGAGATTTCTCAATAATGAGAGCAGAACTGTGTCAGCCCAGGGTCATGCTGACTTAAGTGTCAGTCTAATGTTTTTACCGTGTTTCACAGCTGCAACAAGGTTCATGTAGTTCATTTGTATCTACACTGTACTGTGTTTACATAGCCTTGTGATCTAGATCTAAGAAGGTCTTGGGGAAAGCAGGTGACTCAACTAGATGACCTTACTCATAACCTCATTAGTGGGTGATTCTTCCCTTCTTCCATAGATCTGTTTCCAGCTTTCCCCAAATATCACAAACAAAACTCATGAAAGTTGAAAGAATCCCACTGAAGTCTGTGGCTCAGCTCCAAAATGAAGAAATTTTGCCTTCAGTATTTTTGTTATATTATTCCTTATTAACAAATTGTTCCTATATTTTTTGTTTGTTTGTTTGTTCCTTTCTATCTCCCTTCTATGCATTTATTTATTTTGTTTTCTCCCTATTGGTCCTCTACTGGCAGAAGCTGATTAGTGTGGCATTGGACAGAATTCTCTAAATGGGTCTCTACATGAGAAACAATGCAGAGCTTTGAAGATCTTTGAGATGACATTGGCAGCTTGCTGACCCTAATCACCTACATGCAAATAGAGCAGTACTTGTTTCCTCAAAAAGTTGTTTGTACACAAATGTGTACAGACTAAGCAATCTGTGTTTCCATGTATGCAGAAATAACATTGTTGAATGCTTTAAGGAGGATGATTCGTCCTCTTGTTGTTTGATTTTGGCAGTCAAAAAGTCAGCTGTAATCTTGCTTAACTAAAGAGTTCAACAATTCTCATATTTACCAAGAACTTGTTTCCAGTCATACACAAGATTCATAGTGTTCATATTTCACGCTACATTTGTTAGGTACATACCATACCATAAATCACCTGGAACAGAAACAATACCATGTGGTGAACTGAAGATCTTCAAAATCAGCTGTTCATAAATGAGCTGCAGACCATGGCTTATTTCCTGGAATAAATAAATAAATAAATAAATAGACATTTGTGAACATTTTTGAATTAAGGAAAACGTGAATTTCATGATCACTTCATGAACAGACAGAAGAGAAAAGATGCTAAAGAAGGCAACTTTTGCAAACATCTCAATAAATTTATGAATATGTTACATTTTCTGAGTAAATGATGTTAAAAAAAAAAAAAAAGAAAAGATTGTGTATTAATTGAAAAATAAGCTTACTTCACTCTATTTTCATAAGGGCTTGGTCATCCATCCTGTTTACAAATAACTATGTTAATCATTACAATCTGAGAATTCAATGGCATTTTATTTTAAATAGTTTATGAGTCTCAGCTTTCCTGGTTGTTATAAACAGTTTGCCTAATTACCTTTCAAGTCTTCCTGTGTCTTCTGATTAATGAAAGATCTGTCCTGTGGCTTACACTCGAGTTGTTTTAAACTTAATGACAGAGAAAGAAAACAAAATGCTAATAAACATCCTGATGTCAGAGAAAATCATATGTTCTGGTCTAGAAACCACTCAAGCACATGCTTAATTTGCTGCTGTATGTTATTCAATTTCAGTTGAAGTTAAGCAGGTGTTTAAGTTTTGTTGTTGTTGTTGTTGTTGTTGTTGTTTTTGCATAAGTCTGTTGTTGTTGTTGTTGTTTGTTTCTTTTCTCTGAATTAGAGTGCTACCAGTTGACCAAACTAGAAGTATCTCCATTGAGACATCATTTAAATATAGAATAGTTCTATTACTGTGTCTCAACTGACAAACTGGACTAGATGTAATCAAAGAAGCAGTCACCACTTAAGCAGGAAGAATATCATAGCAGCTAATACAGTACATCCACATGATTTGGGTGATATATTTAGGTGTGAAAGAAAATAAAGAAAATGAAGTGATGCAGTTTGGAGGGCAAAATAAAATTGTGATAAATATGTAATGAAACTGGTAAGGAAGGGAGTTAGGGCAAACAGCTAAACAAAAACTGAAATTCATACTCATTACAGTGGACCTAGTCAGGTGTGTAAAGTTACATTCAGTCTTCCACTAAAAGCTGTTAAAGCTGATCACAACATAACACTAGGAGATTCACTGAACACTAAGAATATTAATTACAAATAATAACCACTCCTAATCACACTACACTGTGAAATGGACTGCCTGTATAGCAGCACTCAAAGGGTCATAGAGAAATGGGCTACATCTGGCTGGCAGCCAGTCACTAGCAGTATTCCCAGGGCCCAGCCCTAGGGCCAGTCCTGTTCAACATTGTTATTGATGATCCGGATGCAGGAGTAGAATGCATCCTTTGCAAGTTTACTGATGACACTAATCTAGGAGGTGGTGTTGACTCTTTGTAGGAATGAGACACTGTGCAGAGGAATAGATTGGAGCATTGGACAGTCATAAGTGGCATGACATTCAACAAAGGTAAATGCCAGGTTCTGCACCTGGGATGGAGTAATGATGGACACATCTGGCATAGACTGGGAGATGAGTGGCTGGAGAGCAACTCAACAGAAAAGTATAAGGTTGACAGAAAGCTCCATATGAGCCAGCACTGTGCCCTGGCAGCCAAAGTGCATTTTGGGATGCATAGCCAGCCAGGCAATAGAAGGGATCCTCCAGCTATACTTAGAATTGGTGCAGCCTCACTTTGAATATTTTGTACAGTTCTAGGTTCCACAGTATAAGGAGGATATTAAGGTACTTGAAAGCATCCAGAGGAGGGCAACAAAGCTGGTCAAAGGGCTTTCAGGAGAGGCTCAAGACATTTGTGTTGTCTAGTTTGGAGAAAAAAAAAAGTCTGAGAAGTGACCTTGTTGGTCTCTAGAACTTCCTAAAGAGAGGAAATAGAGAGAGACATGCTGTTCTCTTCATCCTGGTAACCAATGATAGGACACAAGGGAATGGCACAAAAGTGTGAGAGGGGATGTTTCCGGATATTTACTTTGTGGGTGGCCAAACACTGCAACAGGCAGTGAAGCATTTTATGCCCCATGCCTGTCAGTGTTCAAGAGGCATTTGGATAATGCCCTCAATAATATGCTTTAAATTTTCATTAGCCTTGAAACAATCAGACAGTCAGACAAGATGGCCTATAAACATCCCTTCCAATTGGAATATTCTGGTCTACTCTAGTTTAGTTAATGTATTCTTTCCTTTCCTTCCTTTGCTTTGCCTCTTGCCTTTCCTTGCCTTCTTTCTTTTTTTTCTTTTCTTTTTTTTTTCTTTTCTTTTCTTTTTTCTTTTCTTTTCTTTTCTTTTCTTTTCTTTTCTTTTCTTTTCTTTTCTTTTCTTTTCTTTTCTTTTCTTTTCTTTTCTTTTCTTTTCTTTTCTTTTCTTTTCTTTTTTCTTTTCCTTTCTTTTCCTTTCCTTTCTTTTCCTTTCTTTTCTTTTCTTTTCTTTTCTTTTCTTTTCTTTTCTTTTCTTTTCTTTTCTTTTCTTTTCTTTTCTTTTCTTTTCTTTTCTTTTCTTTTCTTTTCTTTTCTTTTCTTTTCTTTTCTTTTCTTTTCTTTTCTTTTCTTTTCTTTTCTTTTCTTTTCGTCTTCAATTAGTTCCTTTCTGCAGTCATGACAGCTGATCTTGAAATTCCTCTGTCTTTCAGTTCATTTTCAGTAGCAGGAAAAAGGGTATTATGTGTAGCATTAGATAAAATTTTAATATTCTAGTTGGTCATAGTGTTATACTGTTTCATGATATCATGGTATCGCCATTTGTGCAATTGAAAGCAGTTTAAATTAGCTCGAAAAGATTGTCTGTGATATTCCTTCACTCTTACACAATTATTCCCTTATTGGAGGGAAGAAATAATGGAAAATGGTGGGATAAAAAAGACAAAGGAAATATGGTAGTAAGAGAAAAATATCAAACAGTATCACACAGACACACACACACACACAAAACAACAACAACAACAACAAAACAAACAAAAACAAACAAACAAAACAAAACAAAACAACAACAACAAAAAAAACACAAACACTCTTTGTTACATTACAGATTGACAGCAACATAGATCATTAATGCTTTGGACTCATACCACCACACTGAATGAGATTCCTTGAGTAAAGGACACAGTCCAATCCTGTTCAAATTATACTGCTGAAAATCCTAACACATTTAATAATGGAAGAGTTACTCTAGATGTACTTAGTTGTTATACAGCAAAAATTAAAACTCAATAAATTATTAATAATAATAATAATAATAATAATAATAATAATAATAATAAAAGTTTCAATGAAATCAAACACATTCTTGTAGTGTAATACTGGCAAGTTAATTTACTTTTATAAACCAAATATTTGCCAGATATATGGAAAAGGAACACAGGTTGTATTTTATCAGCTGTCACAGAATCACAGAACTGAAGGGGTTGGAAGGGACCTCGAAAGAATGGACCAGGGTTCCAATCCCCTGCCAAAGCAGGTTCCTCAGAGCAGGCTGCCCAGGTAGGTGTCCAGATGGGACTTGAATATCTTGAGAAGGAGACTCCTCAGCCTCCCTGGGCAGCCTGTTCCAGTACTCTGTCAACCTCATTGTGAAGAAGTTCTTTCACATGTTGGTGTGGAACTTCCTGAGATCCATTTTGTGGCCATTACTCCTTGTCCTGTCACCGCAAACCACTGTAAAGAGGTTAGCTACATCCCTCTGTCTCCCACAGCTCAGGTATTTATACACATTGATGAGATCCCCTCTCAGTCTTCTTTTCTGAAGGCTGAACAGACCCAGGTCTCTCAACCTTTCCTCATAAGGAAGATGCTCCAGGCCCCGTATCATCTTTGTGGCCCACCACTGGACTCTTTCCAGGAGAGCCCTGTCTTTCTTGTACCAGGGAGCCCAGAACTGGACACAGTACTCCAGGTGAGGCCTGACCAGGGCAGAGTAGAGGGGGAGGATCACCTCCTTTGACCTGCTGGCCACGCTCCTTTTAATGCACTCCAGGATCCCATTGGCCCTCTTGGCCACAAGGGCACAGTGCTGGCTCATGGTCAACCTCTTGTCCACCAGGACCCCCATGTCCTTCTCTGCAGAACTTCTCTCTAGCAGGTCATCCCCCAGCCTGTACTGATACTTCAGGTTGTTCCTTCCCAGGTGCAGGACTCTACGCTTGCTCTTATTAAATCTCATTTCGTTTCTTCCTGCCCATCTCTGCAGCCGGTCCAGGTCTCGCTGAATGGCAGCACAGCCTTCTGGCATGTCAGCCACTCCTCCAAGCTTTGTGTCATTGGTGTACTTGCTGAAGGCAGACACTATTCCCTCATCAAGGTTGTCGATGAAGATGTTGAACAAGACCAGACCCAGCACCATCCCCTGGGGAACACCGCTAGTCACAGGCCTCCAGCCAGACTCTGCTCCGCCGATCACCGCCCTCTGAGCTCAGCCAGTCAGCCAGTTCTCAACCCACCTTGCTGTCCTCTCATCTATCCCACACTTTCTCATCTTTGTTAGTAGGATGTCACAGAATCACAGAATTGTCTAGGTTGGAAGAAACCTCAAGATCATCAAGTCCAACCTCTGACCTAACACTAACCAGTCCTCCACTAAGCCATATCACTAAGCTCTACATCTAAAAGTTTTTTAAAGACCTCCAGGGTTGGTGACAACCACTTCCCTGGGCAGCCCATTCCAATGCCTAACAACCCTTTCGGTAAAGAAGTTCTTCCTAATAACCATCCTAAAACACCCCTGGTGCAACTTTAGCCCTTTCCCCCTCATCCTGTCATCAGGCTCGTGGGAGAATAGACCAATCCCCACCTCACTACAGCCTCCTTTAATGTACTTATGGAGAGAGAGAAGGTTGCCCCTGAGCCTCCTTTTCTCCAGTCTGAACAAACCCAGCTCCCTCAGCCGCTCCTCGTAAGACTTGTTCTCCAGACCCCTCACCAGCTTTGTTGCCTTTCTCTGGACTTGCTTGAGCACCTGTGTCCTTCTTGTAGTGAGGGGCCTAAAACTGAACAGAGTGCTCGAGGTGTGGCCTCACCAGAGCCAAGTACAGGGGGACAATCACTTCCCCAGCCCTGCTAGCCACACTGCTTCTTATACAAGCCAGGATGTTGTTGGCCTTCTTGGCCACCCGCATCCAATAAAGGATGGAGATTCTCCTTAGTCCTCCTCTTTGCGCTGATGTATTTGTAAAAACATTTTTTGTTGTCTTTAATGGCAGTAGCCAGATTGAGCTCCAGATGAGCTTTAGCCTTTCTAATTTTGTCCCTGCACAGCCTTGCAACATCTTTATAGTCCTCCTTTTCCAAAGATTATAAAGCCTATTTTTTCTCCTAAGCTCAAGCTTAGCTTATTTCTTTATTCAGCCAGACCGGTCTTCTTCCACGCCGGCTCGTCTTTGGGCACGTGGGGCCAGACCATTCCTGCTCCATTAAGATTTCCTTCTTGAAGAGTGCCCAGCCTTCCAGGACTCCTCTGCCCTTCAGAACCGCCTCCCAAGGGACTCTGCCAACCAGTGTCCTGAACAGCTCAAAGTCAGCCCTACAGAATTCCAATACAGCAGTTTTACTGGTCCCTTTCCTGGCTTCTCCAAGAATGGAGAACTCTACCATTTCGTGGTCATTCTGCCCAAGACAGTTTCCAACAACCACATCTCTCACCAGTCCTTCTCTGTTTGTGAAGAGAAGGTCTAGCAGGGAACCTCCCCTGGTAGGCTCACCAACCAGCTGCGTCAGGAAGCTATCTTCCATGCTCTCCAGAAACCTCCTAGACTGCTTTCTCTGGGCTGTGTTATGCTTCCAGGATATATCTGGGAGGTTGAAGTCCCCCACAAGAACAAGCGCTGACGATTTTGCAGCTTCTGTCAGCTGCCTGTAGAACTCCTCATCCGTCTCCTCATCCTGGTTCAGCAGTCTATAACAGACCCCCACCAGGATGCTTGCCTTGTTGGCCTTCCCACCGATCCTAACCCATAGGGACTCAACCTTATCATTCCCAGCCTCAGGTTCCACAACTTCAAAACTCCCTTCCCCGATTTCCTACACTTAATGATGTACTGGTCCTGAGCCTGAAAGAAGTGCTGTTTAAATGTAGTCCAGCTCTCACAAGCACCCTTGCCCTCTAGCAGCCTAGTCCATGACATACTCCCAAGCAGGTCCTGGAAGAGGTCAAAGTTGGCTCTCCAAAAGTCCAGGTTAGCAATCCTCCTTTTAGCCTTACTTCTTCCAAGTTCCATCTTGAACTCCACCATCTCATGGCCACTGCATCCCAAGCTGCCCCCCAACCTTCACATCCCTAACAAGCCCATCCCTGTTGGTAAGGACGAGGTCCAGAAGCATCCCCTACCTCATCAGTTCCTCCACCACCTGTGTCAGAAAATTGTCTTCAATGCATTGTAGGAATCATTTGGACTGCATGTGCCTGGCCGAGTTGCTTACCCAACAGATGTCTGGATAATTGAAGCCCCCCATGAGAACCAGTGCCCGTGATCATGAGGTTACTACCAGCTGCTTGTAGAAGGCCTCATCAACCTCCTCCTCCTGATCTGGTGACCTGTCGTACACCCCCACAACAGCATCCCCCATACCAGCCCATAGCCATGAAAAGGATTCAAAGTAAATACGAAAAATATTAAATATAAATATGAAAAAAGGTGGTAGCAACATCAACAGAAATGCTTTTCATTATTTTTTCCTATAGTGTGGCAATTTCACTTAAGAATCGCTATAATATGTACTACTGTATTTACACTAATCACTCTTCTGAAAAAAAAAGTGTCAGTAATGATCAAGGCCAAAATCTTAATATAGTATAGTGTGTTCGATAGGCTTAATTTTCTAAACAAAGAAGCAAAAAAATAAATTTTAAAAATAAGTTGGAGTCATTTATGTTGAAATTGAAAACACATGCTATGATAGGGAAATGAGTCTAGTTGTTTGTGGTTGAACCTACTTGGAGAAGCTGGAGTCATGTCTGTTTAAGGCTAGATACTACATTAGCATGAAACAGTGGAAATGGATGTTCCATATATGTTTAGATTAATAAATAGTCTCCAAATAGTTTTGTGTCTGACATATTCATAAGTATACAGGAAAAGTATTTACAGTATGCGAGATGCCCTAATTGATGTCTTCATAATAAAACGATTGGGGAAAAAAGTCTAATAATTCATTTACCATTTAAAACACTGGTGGCAATGTAATGTAAGAGAACTTGACTATTTTAAAAGTCAAATGCAACTGAATAGGTTGTACTGGGTCTGGCTGGAATGTTAACTTTCCCGGCAGAAACGTTGGGAAACGTTGGTCCTCCTCTCAAACACCGGCTGCGTGCGTTGAGGCCTTGCTTCAAGGACGTGGTCAATCATCGCTCATTTGTGGGAAGTAGAGAGTAATTTCTTTCCTCTGCACTTCCATATAGCCTTCATTTATTTTGTTTGTTTGTTTTCCTCCCTTCTTTTTATTTTTCCTTTTCCCCTCCCTTTTCCCCTTTCCCTTTTTATTCCCCCTTAGTTAAATTGTTTAGTTCATAGTAGTCTTTATTTAATTATTATAATTATTTCCCTTTAATTAAATTATCCTTATCTCAACCCGTGAGTTGTTCTTTGCTTTACTTCTCCCCCTCCTCATCTAAAGGAGGGGGAGTGAGAGAGCAGTTGTGGGGTTTAGCTGCCCAGCAGAGTAAAACCACCACATAGAGAAATCACATAGTTCAGATGTTGGTATCATCACCTATGTTGGTATCATAGAATTTTTTTTGCCTTAAAATCAATTCAGGTTTAAGTGACACTCCACATTAAATGTTATTAATTATTTCCTGAATTGACTCCATTTATGTGTAAATATTAATATTGGAGTATGTTTTATTTACATAAGATCCTTTTTTCTTTTTCCAGTGGAATATCTCATACCAACTACAGAATTTAGACACTTGAAAGTACAGACTGATAATTGATTTTGAAAGAATGACCACCTGATATAACTGTGACTGGGAAATTAAAAGAGAATATATTATACTGTTATTTGAATTAAAAGTATGTCAGGTTTGGTTCAAAGTATGGCTATGAACAAAAAGTGCTAATGCCACGGATGTAAATTTGTCTTTTTTACACTGTTTTCCATGTAGGCAGGTAAATTTTTAGTATCATATAAACAGGTTTCATCCCTACCTTGCATACCAGTACTGTTGCCATCTTACTGAATGTGTGCTGCCTATATAGCAACCACATGAACTAAAAAGGAAAAAGCTTGATATTCAAGTTCCAGGCTAAGGCTCTCTTCTTGAAAAAAAAAATAAAATAAAAAAAAATAGATTTGTGTATAAACTATACTGACTGGATCTGGAAAGAACTGTCATTTTCAAGATTCTTTTTTGTAATTATGGATGTATTGTTACTCTACAAGCAGAAAACATTCTTTCTGGTGTTTAAATGCAGACTAGGGACTTAAAAATTCTTTATGACTGACTATACTCAGATGTATAAACAATTTATTATATAACACTAAAGACTGGATATGGTTTATACATGTATATGAGTTTTAGAAAGAGAATCTCTGTAGAATAATCTATACAAATAATGTTCATCTTTTTCTTTCTTTCCTTCTTTCTTTCCTTCTTTCTTTCTTCCTTCCTTCCTTCCTTCCTTCCTTCCTTCCTTCCTTCCTTCCTTCCTTCCTTCCTTCCTTCCTTCCTTCCTTCCTTCCTTCCTTCCTTTTTCTCCTTCCTTTTTCTCCTTCCTTCCTTCCTTCCTTCCTTCCTTCCTTCCTTCCTTCCTTCCTTCCTTCCTTCCTTCCTTCCTTCCTTCCTTCCTTCCTTCCTTCCTTCCTTCCTTCCTTCCTTCCTTCCTTCCTTCCTTCCTTCCTTCCTTCCTTCCTTCCTTCCTTCCTTCCCCATTTATTTCTTACCAGTATTACAATGAGTTCCACCAATAATAGTTTTGTTACCAGGAACATCAGACTTCCTCTGTGTTGACTGCCCACTTGAGTCAAGCATATCTGTTTGTGAAGTGATATGTTCTCAGCTGGATATATCAAGAAGGGCTCTGGATTGTTTAACTGGTCCGAATCAAATGTGTATTACTTCTTTCAAGGTTGCCTCTTCTGTGGCGACCTAAATTCCAATTCAAGTCAATGGCAAAACTCCCATTGGTTTTCAGGGAAAAAGATTAAACTCAATAATGTGTTTTAAATATTTTGTTTCTGTAGTAAACTCAGAAATTCAGAGTGGCCTGAGGAATACATCACACTTCAATTTATTTTTCTTTTCCAGCAGTAAGAATAAAGAGAAAAATATTCTGCAATAGCCATTGTAGCCATTGATCCTTTCTTCAATTAGAGATATGTCTGTCATTAAATCAATGTTACCTTAAATATTTTTTATATGTAGGAGAGGCTAACCTTGCTGTTTATGATCAAAGAAGTAACTCAGTACCACACACAAACATCACTCTATCTCTGCAACCCAAATATTCACTTTTTTATTTTTTTTTTCGTGATTGCAAGGGAAGCATCCTATTAAGACAAAGTTGAATCTAGGATTTAATGCTAGTATTGGCCTTCCACTAGATTGTTGAGAAAATGAAGAATTCTAACTACAGGCTGCTTTATTTGATTTCTTATTTTTATATGGTAAGAACTGCAGAAGCTGCTCTCAATTACATAACCTGAAACACATCCAGAGCCAAAATTGTTATGAAATTGCAAGATGTGTAAAAAACACTATTTTCACAGTGTTGTAGGTGTACTTTTTGAACATAACAGTGATTTACATTTAATTCTTAAATTTAATTTAAGAATTAAATTCTTAATTTAGACAGTATAACATGAATAATACAGAAAGAAAAGACAAATCCACATTTAACCAGACATCCAGTTCTAGTCTTGTATCTCTCCAATGCATCTCATGTATGTTTGTATGTTGTTTTTTTTTTTGTTGTTTTTGTTTTTTTGTTTTTTTCTTTTTCTTTTGCATTGCTTCTAAAAAAGAAACATAAGCTGTCCACCCCATCAGTTCTAACAAAATAGTACAGTAGATAAGGATCTGATTTCTTTTAGGGTTCTTGCATCTTATAAAAAATGATATGTTAACAAAGTTGGAAAATTCTGTTGTAAATGTAAAAAGATGTTTACAATTTTGAACATAAGAAAGTATTTGGGGAAAATGTGTCATATATCTGTTGTTTGAACTTTTTTTCTTTTCACTTTTCATTTAAGGGTTGATTTTTTGTCCTACTTTGAAATTTAATATAGAGTCAAAATTGCTGATAACATTTTCTTTCAAAAGGCACTTTGAAATTCTATCATCTCTTAGAAGTTGTGTTTCTTTTCTGTTGAGATTGTATGTTACAGTCCTTACATTAAGTTCCCTTATTAGCAGCTTTCAAGTTGCCCATATAATCTTCAGTGAATGCAATGAGCTTAAAAAGCTGTGTTAAACAGCCTGGTTATGAAAAAGGCCAATGTCATGTTGCCTGGATGGTAATACCCTATGTTTTGTCATAAAAACAGAAGCCATGAAATGAGTTTCTGAGTGGTAACCAGAAAAAAGTGAAAAGAAAAAAAAGAAAAAAAAAGAAAAAAAAAAAACACACACCCAATTTGTAAAACAGATAAATTCTATTATAAGGTTTCTGAGGAAAAAAAAAAAAGCCAACATTATATGAGATAAATGCCTTTATATTATTTTTGGCATGCTCTTTAGAGAGGGATGAATTTTATTTCCTCAAGTTTTCTGAGGCCTTCATAATTGCATGAGCAGAATAACCTTTACCTGGGCAAATACTTCCTTGTCTTTGGAAGGCTCTAGTAGGTCAGGCATCGCAGCTTTAGAATATTTTTTTCAGCAGACCTGTTAACCTTGATATGGCTACTTTTACTGAGTAAATGATGCAGAATTAGAGGGAACATTTTAGCACACACATGTGTAACAGCTCAAACATACATGTCTAAACTTTAAACTTCTTTAAAACACCAGAAGTATTTATAGTGATTTCAGAGGCTTTTCCCTCTGTTGTGATACTTTGATGTATCTAGAAGTTTGAAAGATTAGTAAGTTCAAAATCCTTGGTATTTCTGAAGGGATTGTGTCAAGAACTTATTTTTATCAAAGTGTCATTGTTTGTCTGTTTTTCCATTAAATTATTTACTTTATTTATATGCAACAAAAAGAAAAGTTGAAAAAAAAGAAAAGTATCTAATTCAGGACTCACATTTCTACATTTGTGGTTTGTAAATCAGGTCGCTTATAGGTAGTGCCTAGCACATAGGTGATACATGAAAAACATACATAACTTCTCTTTTGTCCCTTGAAGTCTATGGGAGATTATACATATACAAACATCATTCAAGTTTGCATCAGGCCCATCTGGTTCTAGACATGACAGCATCTCCCAGGCAGGATTTTTTCTAGGGGTCCGTCACTAAACTAAGATTTTGAAACTCTTAACACACAACTTCTAAGAAAATGATTCTCTGTTCTCTTGTGAATTACTTGGAGTAGGTACATCGCGTATTTTATTTGCCTCTTGCTTAAACTACTGTTGAGCAAAAGCCGCCTTCAGATAGCCTACGCAATGGAAGCAGCTTTAGGGGGATTTCCAAGTGACAAGCACCGTTACTAATAAATTGTCTCAGAATGTAAAAATATGACCCTCTCAGGTGGTTCAGCCACAGTGTTTGCAAACTGTGACCAAGTATCAGATTCCTGCCTTTTTGCTAAACACTCGCTATGGAACAATACATGGCTGCAACTTCTCGCTCCAGCTCTGATTGTGTAGCCCATAATTAAGGATTTGGATGAGGATGAATAGCAAAGAATGCTACTGTGCAATTGGCTGTAACCAATGTGACCTGAACTGATCCTGAATATAAACTAAAAAGAGAGAGATTGAGAGAGAGAGAGAGAAAAAAAAAAAAAGACCTCTTGTACCCTCTTCCGTGATCCATGTATGTAGTTAGCACGGACTCCCCTGCCAGGCTTTTCATCGCTGTGCTTTTAAAACCATTAGCTTGCTTTGTAGTCTTAGCAAGACATGCATTTTTGAGGTATCATAAATGAAATCTTAGAAGATACCTTTCAACATATGCCAGGCACAGTTAAAAAAGAAAAAGGCCATTATGGTTCTTTAAAGAGAGGGAAAAAATCTCAGGGTGAAATGGTGCAGACATTTTATAGAATATGGAAAGTTTGAAAGAAACTTATATAGAATAAAAGAACAGAGGAAAACATGGTTGCATTAAAGAGGGCAGAAGCTGCACAGACTATAGTTTCAATAGGATTCTTTCTCGCTATATATTGTTTTTCGTCTTCTGTGGTACATCAGATGATGCCACTTTGACTTCCACTAAGTTTTTCCTGATATTCTTTTCTTTAATAAAAATCAAGAATACATTGCCAAGAGGTTATTTGCTATAACCCAGCTGTAGTCTGCTGCCATAGGGGAAAATTTATGACTGGAAAGAATGTATATCTCAATTTATTTAGGAAAAAATGGGTTTAAGATTTTTCCAGTGGAAGCTTTATGTGGCATGATAACACTATGTGGAACAGATTTAGGCTCCTGTCTTCCAGATTTCCTCAGTATACAAAGATGTGCCAAACCACTTTACCTGAATCTGGATTGAGCTCTGAGTCTAAACTTAGCCCAGACGTAGAACTTTTATGATTCACATTGATAATGGAAAGGGATTTTTATTGCAGACCCAGATATGAATTGTTCTAGAAATGCTTTGAAGCTGTCACTTTGAAGCTGTCACTTTGTGAATCAGGTCAGAACACTCCTACACTCTTACGCTGTATGTTAATGTTTACTGATTTCAGTGGGGGGAAAAAAAAAAAAAAAAAAAAAGACAGATAAGACAGCTTTTTAGTGCTTTATATCTAGCTTGTACTTGGGAATGGTAAAGATTAGTTTCATTTTACAACAGAAAAGAGCACACATATATATACACACATATACTTATATATATTAGCGGTGGATGCCTGGGACACACAATTACATTGGGGAGGACACTTAAGTTTTCTATTTTTTTCTTCTTCTTATGATAAAGAACTGGAAAATGTGGAGAAGGCCCTTCATGGTAAAGATGCTTCTTAGTGTAATAAAAAGTGAAAAATCCTGTAAGAAATAGGTAGCTGTTTTAGCAGAAAGAAACATAAACACTGAATACAAAGGAGCAAACAAGCAAAGCCTTGAGTAGTGGAATAATTTGAGTTTAAACAGTACTTTGGTTTTACATTTCTGGCTTTATTTCTCTAGAGATTTTTAATTTCTTTTCCTTTTCAGTCATATGCATTTGTTTGGCATGAGGTGGAAAATTGTCAGGGGGCAGAAAGAGACAGAGAAACGTTCTCCTACTCTCTTCTGTTTGTTTGGAACAGAGACCTTCTTACAGTCTTACTTTCCTTACACTGTGTAACTGTATTTACTTTAACTCTGTCCATTCCCTGAAGTTAAGTACACTTACAGAAAGAAATCTTTGGGCTTAGGATTCCTGATGCCTAATTTCATCCAGACTGTGTTCTATGCAGGATAAACCCACAAATGGAAAAGGATTCCTACTGACAGGTGATGATAATTTCCACCTCCCCTTGCCAGGAAAGGGACCTGTCAGGGATGGGCCTTTGACTATTTTGTAAGCTCAGCCTTATATTAATATGACACAAGCTGATCACCGTATGTGTAAAACCTGCCTTGTATGGGAACCATCAGGTTCCCATAAAAGTATTTTCATTGATCCTCCCACACACTTTTGGCTATATTGACTCAACAGGTTCAATATTGCATAGATTGTAAATGAAGAAGCTAATAGCATTGTTTTTTTGTTTGTTTTGTTTTGCTTGCTTGCTTGCTTGCTTGTTTTAAATCATTAATCCAATTACATTTATTCCTTACAATATATTTGCATCTACTCGCTATACCAAAGTATTGCACATTTTCCATAAGGTCCAGAACATAAGAACATAAGAACATAAATTTCTAACTGATGAATTTTATTTATTTATTTATTTATTTATTTATTTATTTATTTTCTCCAAAAAACAAAGTGGATGGTTAGAGACTGTAGTTTTACAAGGTATATTGACAGATATCATCATGTCAGATATCTGTGCACTTTGCACTTGAAGGGTCTTAGTGATAATTTTGTTTTCTGTTACATTTTTGTGAAGTACAGAGCATATAGCTGCACAGTACAAAGTATGAAGAAAAAAAAATCTTCTGGAGTAGAAAAGGCTTTAGTGTGTTTTGACAAAGAAATTGAAATGAGGTAAAAGAAAAAGTGGAAGGGAAGGAAAGGGAAAGAGTCAACAAAATCTTGCATCTGCAGAGGACAGAAGAAATATCTTTTTTAATCACTTTTTAAACCTGGAGTGTGTTTTATTTCCACATTTTTCACCTTCTGATCTTCAGAATTCTTTAAAAATGGGCACAAAGTTAACCTTGAGACAAGTCCATCTAATGAATGGTACTAGACATGTAGATATCTTGGATCTGTACAGTGCTGCACTTCAGTTCATTTTTCATTCATCTCTTTTCTTTCTTTTTATTATTTAGTTAGTTTGTAAAAAAGAAGTTTCTGTTGTAATATTGTGATTTTCCCACTGAGAACCTCAAGAAAATTACTTCAAAAGCTTGTTAGAAACATTTGTTTCCATAATAACTAGTTATTTTATATAGCAGATTATAAACTATATGAGACATTAGGTTAGAGACCAGACTTGTATTCCCATAAACCAAAATATTTGTATGTTTGAAAGAAGAAAAAAAGGACTTGAGAAGGAAACTGCCTTCTTCACTGAACAGTTGTAAATCACATTTTCCAAGAGAGGAAATTATATACTCTACCTTAAAATATCAATTCACTTTAAAAGTATACAAAGTAGAGCCTTATATTGGTTACACACATTCAAATAATGGGTTATACAGCAGTGAAATGCTGCAGAATACTAGAACTGGAAAATAAGAGGATTTTTAGTAGCTATTAGTTCTACTTAGCATGGGTGATGATGACCAACAAGAAGTAAGTTGCCAGTACTCAAGTCTGCTGTTAGGAGATGGTGGAGTCCAGGATCCTCTGAGAAGAGACAAGGCTATAAACAAGATCACAGCCCTGGAGCTCAGGAGAGCAGACTTTTGCCACTTCAGGGATCTGCCTGGAAGTATTCCATGAAATTGATGGAGAGCTGGTTGATATTTGAGGAACAACTCCTCCAAGTCCCTGAAACTCTCATCCTGATGAGCAGAGCACTTTTCATAGAAGGATCCTGGTGTTCTGGCAAACAGGGAACTTAACACCAAACAGCAGTGTGGCCTTGTGTCAGAACAGCCAAGAGCCTCCTGGGCTCCCAAGAACATTGCCAGCAGGTCAAGAGAAGTGAACCTTCTCCACTGCTCAATGTTGCTGAGACCTATCTGGAATGCTTGTCCAGTGCTGTTTTTCCCACTACTAGAAAGATAGGGATTTACTGGATCAAATGCAGCAAAGGACCACCAATATGATTAAGGGGCTGGAGCATCTGTCACAAAATGAGGCAGAGAGAGCTGTGGTTGCTCAGCCTGGAGAAAAGGCTCAGGGGATCTTGGAAGTGTAGGTAAGTACGCAATGGGGGCAGTGAAAAAGGTGAAGCCAGGCTCTTTCCAGCAGTGTCCAATGACAGTACAAGAGGCAATGAACATTAGCTGAAACACAGGAAATTTTACCTGATTACAAGAAAATACTTTTTGTTACTGTGAGTGTATGTAAGGTCCAGAGCAAATTGACCCAGCAAGTCTGTACATTTTGCATTCTCAAAGATATTCACACCCTGACTGGACATGGTCCTGGACAACCTGTTCTCTCTTACCATGACCAAGCATTGGACTAGAGAATACCCAAAGGTACAGTCCCAACTCAGAAGTTCTGTAATAGCCACCTATTCTGTCATGTAGCCAGAGTATCAGAGCCATGAGTATTGTTACTATATTAGTCACCCTCCTAGTTAAAACAGACTGTTCTAAGATGAACTACAAAACTACAATCTATTTCCACTGCAACATTTACTGCATATGAAGTGGTGATGGGTAATCCAGCTTCCTAATGAATCCTGCATACATGATAAGCAGGCAAGTAAGAGCATGTGGTTTACACACTCACTGTATGTGTTACAGCTCAGCTTGCTGAAATTTCTCAGTGAAGTGCATATAAAATTCTCCTTATAAAAACAGCTTAAAATAGCTGGAAGAGATGCAATTTCATTTTATTTAACTACCCACCTGTGAAATATCAAAGAACATCCTTAAACACTCAAGAGTGGCTTACTGATTATTTGGCAAGTAGAAATGTTATAGAGCCCAGTTCAGCTTGGTACTTAACACTGTGCTTAAATTTAAGTAGATGCTCAAACCCTGTTTTAATTCATTTTCACATAGCTCAGTGGCACTTAGATACATGCCTAACTGTGTTCTTAAATGTTTTGTTGCAAAGGTGATTTTGACATTTCTGAGACACTGTATAGTCCATGATGCTGCATAATGTTATGATTTGCAAATATGTTTGCAAAAGTAACCTCCTGCAGTTCTCTGGTTTGCTTAATACCACTAATTGAGTACACTGATTGCAGGAAAGGTTTATGCTATAGTTGAGTAGTATATTTTAAGATTTATTTTTACTACTTTAGTATTCACAATTTTAATTACAAAACTTAAGAAAACTGTAAAATCTCTTTACATGGACATTAATTCAGAAAAAAAATAATAATGAAGATAACATAAGTCATTTCACAAGGTTGTAGAAGTGGTGTTGCCTGGTAGGAATAGAAGATAAAATGAAGAAATGAAGTAAGAAAACAACACTAAACTATCATGTAAAGAAAACTCTATCATTTTTTAGCCTTTAGAACATAGGTTGTGTAAGGAAAGGGGTTTATATTCCCTCAGAATTGCTTACAAGGTAACTTCAGTTACTAAAACTGAAAATACAAAAAAGCTGATTTTTAGCAGATTTTTGTTTTGTTTTGTTCTGGTCCTTTTTTCTTTCTTTTTTTTTTTTTTTTTTCTTCCCCTGTGGAAGTACCATCCAATGACTACTTATAGTAAATTTAGAATTTAGAACTCTAACTCTGTGGCTAATGAAGTTCCTTTTGCAAATCAAGACTAAAATTGTGATTGTGCACAGTTATCAGTGACCAGGCAGTATCATAGCTCCATCTCCAGCTGAATCCCCTTAGACACACACTGCATTAGACAGGTGACCTGTGTGCGGTTCACACCTTCACCACTGCCATTTGTCTCACAAAGTTTTCTCCAGCACCCCTGAGCAAAGAAGCCATGTAGACCTGGGCTGTGTGTTAGTAGTGTGATTTTCCTGCACATAAAAAGCTTGGTTTGTGTAGCAGAAAATGTCTGCTGAGATCTCAGTAATATCACATGTAATCCCCTGTTTTGTTCTCTCTCCAGAAGGTGTGCTAATAACATGTTAGATAATTAGGCTATAAATATCCAGTCGATGAGAATTAAACACTCTCACGGATTTGAAGCTAAGCTCTTTGTGTCTGAGATGGTGTTTTTCTTGTTCTTTGGTTGCACAGGGTCTTGCACAATAATGTGCAGTTGATGCCTGAGGTTTTGGGAGATTTAGTAGCCATATAATGAGGAGCTGAGTGAGGAAGATACATGTCTGCTTGTATTAACAAGTACGACATCAGGAATTGTATCACATCTACAATGGAAGGCTGTTACTGCTTGTTCAGTCTTCTGAGCTTTGTGTGACACTAGCTATGTTTTACCTTAATTTAAATTCTTCTTTCTAGAAACCGTCCCAAATTTTCCCAGTGACAAACCGTCCCAAATTTTCCCAAGTGATAGCAACACCAAGCCCTCAAAGACAACCCTTTAGCTTTCTTAAAATACTTAAATCCAGAGGAGCTTAATATAGAAGCGTAGATGTTTTCAGTTGTCTTTTATGGCTGGATTTCTCATTTAAAACTAATCCCACCTGTCACCTGAAAACTTTCTAAAATTGCCTGGCTTTAGAGCATGTTTGTTTATTTTGCAAGCACGCAAAGTTCTTTTTGGAGTAATTCCTAGCACGGGCTTGATCAATATGAAACATTATTGAAAGACACAAAAGCTCTGTGTATTCTTGGGTAAACATAATTGTGCTCCCACAATTATCTTGGTGAACAGAGGAAAACTACTGAGTAAAGTATTACCCTTAAAATTATTCTTTTAAATGGGTTCCATTGTGCACAGGTGGTAAACTTACCTCACATGTTTTTTGTATAAAAGCCTGAAATAACTGAACACTGGCAAACAAAATCTAATGGTGTCATTAAAATGACTGTAAACATTCCTGCTGTGGCAGATGTGTGCTTTCTTTCTGTTGATATACATTTGGATTGTTGGTTAAGATCAAACAAATGCAGAATTCTAGTATGTCAAAAAATGTCTGCATTCTAACAGGTTCTGCTCAGAAAGAGATCTGTTTCCTTCAGAGCCAGGATAGCTATAAAATAACCAGACTGCCTGATCAGATCCAATGTCTACTGTTATTTTCTTTGATTAGAGCTGTATTCCCTGTATTCTCCGCCATCTACAGTTTCAGCTGAACAAGAGATTATGTATTGCATCATTCTGGTTTGAGGAAACATTTCAACAGAGTAATAAATGTAAAGAAATATACAAAACTCAGAGCCAGGAAACCATCAGCTTTTTCTTCTCTCTAAAAATGTTGCCCTTGGTTTAACTATAATTGCCAGCCTTCCAGTGATTATTTACTCTTCTATGCAAGGTAACACAGGCATGGCTGTTGTTATCCACCAGAGAATAGGATAAATTTAAACACATTTCCTCAGAGCCAAATTCTCCAGCCTACAACAGAAGCTGATGGACAGCTGGGACTACAGCAGAACCACGTGCTTCCCTTCTGCTTGGAGCAGGAGCTGCGCTCCTCAGCTACTTGTTGAGAAAAGCAGAGCCCTGCAGTTGCTCAATCCTCCTTCAAGTGAAGAGTCCTGGGGAGTCTGGAGTAAGGTTCATGGGGAAAGAAGCCAGAGGATTTACAACCATCTGTTCATGCCCTCTTCCCCCCTGCACGCACCCCCCCCCCCCCCCCCCAGGAAAATGGGGAAAATGTCTGTGAAGTAGTTATATGTCCCAGAGGAGGGATTTTTTTCTCAGCATTTTTTCAGGCAACGCCCTGTATGAGAAAGGATTGGTTTGGCCATCCAAACTTTAAGCTTCTGTTTATTCAGAATAATGCTCAGAATCTCTAAAGGTTTGCAGTGTCACTCATACTAAATCCTAGCATTTAGACTTTATAATTGCAAAATTCATTTAGGTCATGTTAGTTAGCCAAGAAATACTACTATAGCCCAATCTAGATATTATACACTAGCTAACTGTTTTCACCTTTGCTCAAGTCCAAAAGAAAGTTAGATCTTCACTTTTTGTAACTGTGTGTAGCTCTACAGACAATAATGGTGTGATGCCAGGACATCAGAGACAGACAGTTTGCAGACAGCTGTGGTCATATGTCTTGGAAGCCAAGCATTTCTGTGTTGGGAATGTAGTGAATTTTAGATTTGGGGCCTGAAGCTCTTGTCCTCAACTTCAGTGGAAGTCCAGCACAGCTTTGGAATTACGTAGGTGTAATACTGATGCAAAAGACAGCAAAATCCATTTCACACAGCACAATGTATCTTTAGAAATGGGAAAAGACATACAAAGTGCTTTTCTTTTTAAAACACACAAAGCTCTTTACCTAAAGTACATCAAAGTCTTAGACTTCCTGACTTCTTTCTGTGCTGTCCAACTGCCTGAATATAGGTTGCCTGTGGTGTTATTAGATTACTGTATTTGGACTTGAGACTTGATACATAAGCAACCAGTATCAGCACAATATCTCTATCCAACCAACTTAGCTAATTAAAGCACCCCCTATGTTCTCTGAGCCAGAGGAAGCACAGAAGATTGCACAAGGAAAGCTTTCTCAGCTCAACATGAACTTCAGTTCCTGAATCAGACCCTTTATTTGAGTCCACCATCAGTGTGAAGCAGAATAATGTCAATGTAATTATTTTGTGCATAAGTTAATCTGAAAGAAAATGTGGCTTTTTATAGCTATTCCCTTTTCCTCACTTTTAAAAAACAAGCCCTGGGGAAAAAATAGCCACCCACAAATTTAGAATGAAAACATTTACAGTTACTTGTGGCTTTTATGTTTCTCTGTTTACAACCAAAATTGCTGGGAGAAAGAAAAAAAAAAAAAAAAAAAAAAAAAAAAAAGTTCATTTCTATATTTAGTAAATTGTTCTGGTGGGCATACAGTTAATAAAGCTCTCCATACACTTTGGTGTTCAAATAGCCTTCTTGACTGATTATTCAGGGAGTAAACCTGCACTGTGGGCCAGTTCCCAGCAGGCCCTGTGTGCAAGGAACATTACATAGTTTCTTGAGTAGGTGGAGGTAGCTTCTGCTCTGAAACACTCAAACACACTAGTTCTCTCCAGGCACAAGATGAAGATTTCTCACCATGGAGGTAATGTAGATGATTTTGTATTAATCTTTGCTTGGATTTTAACTTTCTTTTCATGAGAAGCACTTTTTGATTTCCATATTTCAGGCTGTACCCTCCCAGGTGCTAAACCACTTAAAAGTAATTTTCTGTATATTAGCTCTCTGAAGCCACTGAAATTTAGTTTGTTTTGTACGTTGGGCTGTACAACTTTTTAAATAGTACATATCAATTCACCTAAAACTAAACAACACACTTAGAGGTACTCAGACTACTTGATCCACACCCATGTAATTTAACAAGGTTACTTTTATTAACTGGATGAGACTCCTAGAATATGCCTTTGGCTCACAGTTGCCAGCTAATTTCAAGATTTTTCGAAGCAACAATGATGATAGTTTACCTGCACAGGGAAGGCTGTTAGAAGCAGCTGGGTAACCTGGCAGGCTGCATTCAGGACCACTTGTTTTACAGGGGCTATGTCCTACACAGTCACTATCCCTTAAGAATATTCCAAGAGCAGGAAAAAGAGATGGCTGATATCCACCTGAAAGACCTATCTTCTGGACAACAAAGGTAGAGTTGGGTTGCTGCTTTAATTGGGAAACTGAAGCATGCACTTAATCTGTAGCTTGATTGTAGCTTTAGGTTACTCAGCTTGAATAGAGGAGGTAAAGTGCCAGCTCCCAAGAAGTTCTCTGCTCCTAAAACCAGACTGCTTCTGTATTTTATCTACTGACAGTCTACTGAAGATAACACCTACATGTATTATCTACTGAAGACAACATATAAACACTTGCAAACAGGTGCATAGTCGTGCCTCTTTTCTATTGATTGATTTTTCTATTGATTTCTATTGAGTTATAAGTCATTGAGATGTAACCACGCGGCTGTTAATGCAAAGGCTGTTAATGCATCTTCCTTGTCCTGCTTGGCTCCCTGTTGCTCACAGAATATTTCTGGTAGTCATGTTACTGTGTTGGTTTGGTACTACAATACCTAACCTCTGAATCCCAGACAGACTTGAAAAGGAGATGCACAATTATCTAGCCATGTGAACAGATCAGACTACTGGTGATGTTCTTAGTAATTCATAAAATGACAAAATTTTTAATTTTTATTTTTTGCTGGTAAAGACAGCAAAAAGAAGCCAAAGTTATATTTAGATCTGTACCTACTGAAGACTTCATTGTTTTTGAATATGGTAGATTACAACTTCATTTCAGTCATATTAGTGCATTGTTCTTTAACTTCTTAGAAGCAGCACCAGATTTAAAAAATGGATTACAAATTTTGATAGTTAAATGTCATATTTTTAATGATACTAGGCAAGATTGCAACAAGGAAACTGCCATCTCAACTGAAAACATCAAAAAATAATTTTAATCGCCATGGATTTGTAACAAGGCAACACAGTCTCTTTCTCTCTCTTGTCATGGAAATAGTGCAAATATACACATTTCTATGAAAAAAACATGTGTATTTTTGAAGAGAAAGCAGAAATTGTCACATAATTTTAGGTTTGAATCAGTACAGAATATATCACTTCTTATGCAATGTTTATTACAATGGTGAAGATTCAGTATCATATACATACTGAATTAAGTATTACTCATATGAATAAGTGAATTTTACTGCTCTTAAATTTTATGTATTTATTTTAAGACTCCAAATATAAAATAGAAATAGTGTGTCAAAAATGTACTAGAAGGTTCAATTTTATGTAGTATTGAGGGTTTTTTGTTTGTTTGTTTTTCTTTGTTGGGGCAAGTTTTTGCTTACTGCAGTCTTAAGAATTACGCTCTGTTTCTCTAACAAAAGACTCATGTCCTATGCATGACAAAAAAAAAGTCTCTTGGAATAGCTCTGTATGGACTCATTTAAAATGAGTTTTATCAAGGATTTACTTTTCTAGATGCATGCTATTTTATTACTTTTTGCCTGGCCCAATAAATAATTACAATGTGATCTTGTCTTCTATTACTGTTGCTTTTTGGAATAGATGAACTTATGCACGGTTTGGAAAGATGGAAAGAGCTACAATAGAATATGGGGTATAAAAAACATTGGGCTTCAAGAACATATGCTGAACACTAATGTGCTAATGTGCTAAGAATAAATGGCTAAATAAACCAATGTTTCCCCTCATGGTCATTGATACTGAAAATTCTTTTATCTTGAAGTTGAGTCTGTTTGTTTTGCTTTGTTTTTCTAGATTTTGAAATCCTAGTTGTTCTAAAATTTTCTTCACTAAAGAAATAAAATAACCTTTTAATTTTCATTCTATGAAACACAAATTCCACAGATGAGATTTTCATTAATGCTTTATTTGCAACACTGGAAGGCTGTTAAGAGGAAGAAATTGTTAGAACAATAAACATCTGCTCCAGAAGTGTAAATAGTGCTTATGCAGTTAAGGTTTTGAATTTTACAGACAGGAAGTTTAGAATCTCTATCATGGAAATGTAACACCTTTCGCATGTAGATTGCATCTTTCAAGTCAGATATGTAACTGCAGCCACAGCTAAGAGTTCTGTTGTTGGGCATATTGAGCGAGCATTAAGAAAACACTTATGACCAAAGTTCATACTTTGGTCTATGAGCTTTTTAAAGATGAGTAAATGTGATGGGTATATTTATTTTATTTTTTTTTTCTAGTACTGATATGTGTGAATGCAGAATCTTCTCCTACACCATTCATGCAAGGGGGCTAATCATAATGTTTTATTCCTTTAAAGAGGGACATTTAAAATGTATGCCATATAGCATAATGTTATCCCTGGACAACTTAAAATCAGTTACTTATTATATCATAATTACCTGTATTTTACAATCAACATCTAATTTTATTTTTTTTTTCACAAGCCTCAGACACATAATTATATTCCCAGTTGAAGTTCATTTAAATAAATAGTAAAATGGCTTACAAAGGATATAATTTTTAAAATAAATCATAGTCATATGATTTTTATATGTGATATAAAACAATTATAGTCATAAGCACTTTACTTTCTAATAAACATTTGGTATCCATCCTTAGGTTTGTTCGGATAAATAAAAATAATTATATAAAATGTAATTTTTATTCCAAGTTAAACAGACTTCCATGGAGCAAAAGCATGTGTCTTTATAAGCATTAGTAATCCTGGTTGGTAAATATTGGAATTAGAGTAACAGGAAAGCCTCAGTAAGAGTTAGGGTCAGATTGATCTGGGTGCTCTGCAAACAACTGAATACACAGAGGGCTTGCAGTGTGACAGAGGTAAATAAATGAAAGGTCACTATGTTCCTGTATAAATACAATTTATTTATTTATTTTAATCAAAGGGCTGAAGTGGGAAGGAACCCATTTAACCTTTAAGCCTTCTATCACCCTCTGTTTTTGTTGTTGTTTGTTTGTTTGTTTTGTTTTTCTAAACGTGTCTGCCTCTTCATCTCATATTGACTTAAGTTCTCTAGCTAGCATCTATCTGGAAGAAAAGCAAATGAGAAAAAGTCCCTCCACAGGCTAAAGAGAATCTTTGCAGTTTATGAACTCTGGTTCTCTGTAGTTCTAGTAAGATGGCACATAAAGAAATCTAAATTGTTTTAAGAGGTTTTTAATGTAGTTACTCTCAACCGTATGACAAAGAAAGTTCCCCTTTTTTGGGGGCAGAGGCAATGTACAGTCATGATAGTACATGGCCAGTGTATTGACACATACATGCAAAAGAACATTCGGTACCATGAAAAAATACAAAAGATTTAAGTGTACATAGTGCTTTTGGGGATGTACAATGTCCTGAAATCTTAATTTCGTTAAGATTAAGGAAAGATAAGGGTTAAATTCCTCTCTCCTCTCCCCCCTCCCAAAGTATGTACAGAAATATTTAATAAAACTGTCTCAATAAGACATATAATGTAACCAGGACATATGGATGACACCAAAACAGCATTAAGAATTTTCTGTGTTGATGCTTAGTATGTGGACTTGACTTTTCAGAGGCAATGACCTCAGCCTCATTCCTCAACACTTCCCTTCTTCAAAGTCCAAGCGATTGAGTCAAAATTGCCAGGAGTTAAATGCCAAAGTAATCTAATTTAGTAGTTTTAGCAATAGCTGGAGTCATGCTCTGAATGTTCTGCCTTGCTTCATTTAATTAAACAAAACAAGGCAGGGCAAAAATAATAAAAAAATGAGGCTGTCAAAGCTCTGTAGTTTGCTTGTTATCCAAGTGAAATTTGTTTACTAACTTTATTCTTTACATAGAGTACAGCTAAGCCTTTTTTTCTAACTTGTTTGTAATACCTAATACCATCACCTCACCCAGGCTAAAGGCTATGAACTTTGCCTTTCTTCCAGCCAAAAGAGCAAACATTAATTAAAAATATATCACTACTCCCAACACTCAGCTACATTTTCAACCAAGTATTTTGTTCATTTGAACCGCTATGGTAATTTTGTGAAGTGAACAAAAAAAAAAAAAAAAAAAGTGAACAAAAACCAGCAAGACAAAAACATGGGTTATTAGTCCAGCAGTTTATTTTTTAGACTTTATTCTCCTTTGAGCATTGAGCAGATAAGATTCTAGTATAAATTAATGTGAAACTCCCTAGACTCCCTAGGTAAGTGTGATTCTCATGCACCTAGCTCTTTTTCTCTTTTTTTTTTTTTTTTTCAAACCCTTATTGCACAGGTTAGTAAACCGCCAATACCTGGTGAGGAGGTATTTCCTACTGTATGTTTGTAATTTCTTGTATGATTGTGTACTAGATTATCTACAGCTTCATATACCTGTTTTTAAATATCTGCCATTGTCCACTGTCACACAATGGATATTGATCTAAACAACCATACTAATGTGTCCCCATATAAAGAACACATGACCATAAGAAAGAAACCAAAAGAAGTTTAACAAGAGCAAGTGTAGAGTCCTGCACCTGGGAAGGAACAATCACATGTATCAGTACAGTCGGGGGGACGACTTGCTAGAGAGAAGTTCTGCAGAGAAGGACATGGGGGTCCTGGTGGACAAGAGGTTGACCATGAGCCAGCACTGTGCCCTGGTGGCCAAGAAGGCCAATGGGATCCTGGAGTGCATTAAAAGGAGCGTGGCCAGCAGGTCAAGGGAGGTGATCCTCCCCCTCTACTCTGCTCTGGTCAGGCCTCACCTGGAGTACTGTGTCCAGTTCTGGGCTCCCTGGTACAAGAAAGACAGGGCTCTCCTGGAAAGAGTCCAGTGGTGGGCCACAAAGATGATACGGGGCCTGGAGCATCTTCCTTATGAGGAAAGGTTGAGAGACCTGGGTCTGTTCAGCCTTCAGAAAAGAAGACTGAGAGGGGATCTCATCAATGTGTATAAATACCTGAGCTGTGGGAGACAGAGGGATGTAGCTAACCTCTTTACAGTGGTTTGCGGTGACAGGACAAGGAGTAATGGCCACAAAATGGATCTCAGGAAGTTCCACACCAACATGTGAAAGAACTTCTTCACAATGAGGTTGACAGAGTACTGGAACAGGCTGCCCAGGGAGGCTGAGGAGTCTCCTTCTCAAGATATTCAAGTCCCATCTGGACACCTACCTGGGCAGCCTGCTCTGAGGAACCTGCTTTGGCAGGGGATTGGAACCCTGGTCCATTCTTTCGAGGTCCCTTCCAACCCCTTCAGTTCTGTGATTCTGTGATAAAAACGGTGAGGTAGACATATCACATGAATGCATCCACATTATCTGTATTCCCTAAATGTTTAGACTTAGGTTTTCTATGACTACTTTGTGTGACATTTCAAAAGAAGGATTTGAGACATCTTTAATTTCTTATTTCCAATCTCATCACATTATTTTAACTCACAGTGAACATTTGTGTGAACCAGAACCCTAAACACCCTGAATATTTGTAGTTGACCAATTTAAGATATTTCTTTATCACAGAAGTTGAATGTGACAAAACAGCTAAAACACATTGGTGTTTGGATCTTGGTGAGCTTCCCTCTTCTTGCTATTTTTCTACACAAATATTGGGGTTCAGCTGAACTAACTTTAAATTTCTGCAAGGGGTACACTTGTAAGCTAGTGTCAAGGCTCTTTTTATAGTCTGACAAAAAAAAAAAAATAAATAAAATAAAAAATCTGTGCATCTTCACTTCTTGTATAGAGAATGCCATTACAGACTGGGAGCTGAGTTACACCAGTTAGCAGTGATGGCACTGGCATTTGCCACCTTTGCCGTAGGCTGTGCATGTTTTACTTATCTGAGCAGACAGAGCTCACTGGCCAAACAGCTGTTCTCCATCTTCTCTGGGGAAAAGGCAGAAGGCCAGATATTTTTCTGCACATACTTTGAAGTAGTTTTACCACTACTATTGGTATATGTACCATAATCTGATTTAAACTATTTGTTCTTGTAAAGGGAACTGCAGCCAAATTATATGAAGTTGAGGAAAAACAAGACAATATAATTATTTCCCACTTGTTAGAGTGAGGAATGGACCTGGATGTCCTCACACTTCAGCAAAGCAATGATCTGGATCCATGAACAGCTTTGAGACAAACCCAAATTCTGTTACAAGCAATATAACTAACTACATGCCTACAATCTCTCATCTTCAGCATTTTTTGCATTTTAGTGTCATCTTTTACTAAAAGGAAGGCCTCAGTTTAGACTCATCATGATTGCTGAAGTTTTATTTTCCTTGCAAAAGAGGAAAAGAAAAGAAAAGTAAAACTCAGGATAGATGGCACTGTTTAATTTTCACCACCATAGATACTTCCCAAATTAAATAACAGGTCTGAAATCTATTTTCATCTTTGTACTCTCCTGTCTGGCCCGTGGGTATATTCACTTTAACCCAGTTCCTTAAATCCATTAAACAGACAAAGATAAAGATTTATATATATACACATATATATATATATATTTAATGTTTAAATTATTGACTAGGGAAGCCACAAAGTGGAGGCAGGTAAGTTAGAGGGCAGCCAGACACTAAATGTAAATACATGTGAAATATTAGAAGATGTTACATGAACATAAAATGGCCTTTTGAATCTCTAGTTTTGGTTCCACTGAAGTTTTGTTTGGATTCCAAATATACATTCATGTACTGCTTAAGCACATCTCCCAAGCTACAGGTCACAGAAATAATCATTATTGTTGAAGTCTTTTTTGGACGTAAAGCAAATAATATTGTAAAAACTGGAAAACGGGGTAGAAATGGGTATATATTTCTAATAATATTGATGAAATTGCTGGCCAGAAAAATTGTATTTATGGAACTTTCATTAATAAATAAATAAATAAATATGCCC
Organism: Aythya ferina; assembly: GCF_964211825.1. NCBI lineage: Eukaryota > Metazoa > Chordata > Aves > Anseriformes > Anatidae > Aythya > Aythya ferina. Next base: position 198,335,834 of record NC_140296.1, on the reverse strand, counting down.
ACACTTAAAACACTTAAAAACACCGGATCTGCATCTGTCTGGCTAATTGTCTCAATAATGACTCAATCATAATCCCTGAGGATTTATCTAGGGTCCTAATGGTCATTCATCCTCAATGACCAAAAACATGGGATCTGGAAACCAGTCTAAAAGCCAAACTATTTGAAAGACCATTACTTTTTTTTCCACCAGTCTGGCCAAATGTCTGTTCAAAAAGAACCCTGAGCATAAACATCAAAACCAGTTCTTCTGGATGGGCTCATAAACAATTACAGCTCCAAACTACACATTAACCTCACTTTCTGTGCCACTTAACCATTTCAAGTTATTATCAAGCTTATTATCAATTATCAATGCGCTTTCTCTTTACTATTATATTGTTCTGTGATTGCAATGTGCTGATTTTATTTAAGCTATTGTGATTGGAGATTGAGAAAAAACATTGACTTCTGAGTCAAACAACCTTTCATGAATAATGCTGGTAGGCATTTCAATCCTGTGTTGGTGTCTAAGCTTTATTCTTCTCTTTTATCCTGCCTGTGTTTCCAAAACTATTGCATGCCATTTATCTAGAGGCAGATAAGAGCCTTTACAAATCCTGCTCAGTATAAAAAATTGTTTCAGTTATTGTCATAAAAACCTTTTGCTGTTGAGATTTCCCGTTCTTGTGATATCTCCCTTAAATGTGAAGTACATTCCAATATTTTAGAAATAAGTCTTGGATTGCAAATGAAGTAAAATCTCAATAAGTCTTAACTATCCCCTAACTATTTGAGGGAAGAGTAATAAATATATAAGAATGTCAGCCCCTTGGCAATACAAACTTTGTAATCCAGAATAGTTTTTAAAGTTAGCCTCTCTTGTTATCCGTCATGAACCTATGCCAATATGTTGTCCCCATTTTCAACTTCAAATTCAATTCATATCATACAGTAAATATAAACTAGACTCTCGTATTTCCCTGTAGATATTGTTGAACTCCGCGCATGGCAAAAAGTACTGTTCTTGTGGCAGATATTGCATTGATATCCCTTAGTTATTAATAAGTACACTAGCCCTAAAGGAAAAGCATAAACAATGCCATCATACCAATTCATTATATAGATTTCCTGGCTGTTTATATTCAGCATTTCTTTCTCTTTCTATTCTTAACATGCTTCTCACCTTGAATTCACCCTAAGTCTCTGACCTAGAATTTTCAGCCATCTTTTTTTGTACTCTAGTAGGTGACATTAAAATCTTTAAGAAAAATGCGTAGAACAATTGTGCTTTCAGTGTTAATCTTCTTTTAATGGAGTATTTGCTTTTAGCAGTCTGAAACAATCTCCTCAGCTTGATCTCTTTTTAATCTAATGCATCTGGAGAAATGGTGAAAACTTCATTCATTTACTCTGTGAATGGATAAAGCATTCCACGCTCATCTTCTATGTATGCGCATTGGAGTAAATTTTATTCATTTCAATTCAACGTTTTGGAAATTCCTAAGTTGTAAATTGTATCTAACTGTTCGGATAATACTATTAACTGCCCAGTTTGTAAAGCTCCTTTTCTCACAAGAGTACTATTTCTGTTCACTTCCATGTAGCAGGTTCTTGAGCATTTTCTGAAATGGACCTTGTTTTTAACTGTAGCTCTATGACTCACTTCTATTTTTGGAAGATTTTTTTATCAGTGTTAACCTTTTATTACAATCCATTGAACTGTATTTTAGTTGCCATTAGCTTTCTGGATCTTACCTGCATTTTTCTTAGCTTAGCTCAACAGCATGTGATTAACTATCAGAATACATGTAGGCTATTGTACACATAAACAGTTTTGTTAGAACAGAGTAATTTGTAACCAGCTTAGTTAAGGACTGGCTTCTCCAGCTGTTCTGTATGCTGAAATCCCAAAACATTCACAGGAGTTTCTAAATAGCTGAAGAAAGTGATGCTAAGATAACATAGGCAAAAATAACTGTTTTATTTAGCATGCGATTAGATATTTATTGGCTAAATCAAATGCCAAATGACTTCTGAAGATGCACAGCTGGTGACACCCTTGATAATCAGGACCTGCCAATACATGACTAATGATCTAGTACAAACTATGCTTGTCTAAGTTTTCAGCTGTAATAGTGTTTTTCCACATTATTATTTTTTCTATATTTATTTACTTTTTATTTAAAGTTCTCTGGGCAAACAGCTGTGCATAGCAGGATGCTGACTGTTTGGTTCTGCAGGAGTGATTTATAAAGATATCATACAAAGGCACATATCTCAGGACCCCTATTTAATTTTTACACAACTTTTTCTCAGACAGATTCTTATTATTGTTGTTGCATACCGTTAAAATATTTGACTGAAAGCATATCCATGAATTTTATGTTACTTCTTCACAAAGTATACTCTTAGTAACAGCAGAAGTATTAAAATACTTACAGACATGAATAAAAATATTTGGTATTTTATCTCACTGATTCCATTATACTTGTGCTTTAAGCAAAGTATTTCAATGGACATCTCTTTACTTTAGTTGTGTGTTTAAATATCTTCCTGATATATATTTTCCTTGTTACATGTATTGAGAAGTTCATTTGATTTTAAATTCATAATAATTATTTTACTTTGATTGCCAATATATATTTTTTGGAAATACATTAGTAATTATCATTTCTCTTCTCCATAATCAAAATCAGTGTCATCACTTTGGAATCATTTTCAAGGACATGTTGCATTGAACTTGGATGCTCAACTATCAGTACAGTGACAGTTACAAGTGTTGTCATAGTTTTGAGAGTTGTGATTTCACACAATTAAAAAAGATTAACTATTAAAGATGTTTTAAGATGACAAGATCAAGAAACAAATCAGAAAAAAAAAAAAAGCCATAAAACTAGCACTTATAAATACATTTTATTTATTTATTTATTTATTTATTTATTAACTGTTTCTGTGTGGAATGTTGTAGCACCTAAATTGGTTTTTGGTTTTGTTTTGGTTTTGTTTTTTTCAATACCCAGATTCTGATAAAATGAAGAAGTAGGCTGGATCCTTCTAATTGGATTCTCTTAAGATGAAAGGTCTTGTAATAAGATAGGTATTGACTCATATGTCTAAATGAAGGTGTTGTATAGATGCTCCCCCATGAGCTTGAAAACATTTTAGATGTCATGTCCTAATGTGTTCTCTACATCTAGATGCAGGTTATGAGTCTATGAAACCACACCAAATGCAAGGGGTCCCCATCTCAGGGGACCCCCAGGACTTGAAGCGGGCAGATTTCCTCGCTGTTTCTCACTGTTCTACTGCCTGATTCGCTGTGTATTGCAGACTCCATTTTCAGTCTGCTTTGACTGAGTAAAACATGGAATCCAACCTGAGAACTCTATTTCGAGGAAAATATGTACATTTAGGCACTGTTGCAGTCATGAATACAGAAAATCTATCTATATATCTCTCTGTGTAGATAGATATTAGTTTGTTTGTTTGTTTTGCTGTGGACCAGAGCTTTACCTTAGTTTTAAATGATATTTAATTTTTTTTCCCATGGGATAGTAAGACAGTAGTTTAGGTTTAGGTTTTTCCTTTTCCATTTTTAAATGAAAAAAAAAAAAAAAGAAAGAAAGAAAAAAAAAAGTCTTAAAAAAATAACAGGCTACTTCCTTGAATCTGTTTTTTTCAATGACTTCAAAAATACTAGCATTTATTTTTCAGTGACAGGTAAAAGTATCAAAAATGGATAAATAAAGGAAAAGTCTGTACAAATTTTCCTTATGCTGATAAACAAGGGGTATAAAAGTACTGATTTTTTCCATTGTTAAAACCCTCTCCCCACAGATATTGAAAAAATGCAGCTCCTCCAAAATGGTACTTTTATAAAATTGTAGGATTTCATTAAAATTTCTGGCTTGTTCTTGTATGTTTCAATGTATTCTTGGCTGTAATTTGCATTAGAATCATTTTTAACCATTTGAAACTGTCCTTTTCAAGCTGGCAAAATAATTAATAATAATAGTAAAAATATAAGGAGATTTCACTGGAATGAAAGGCACTTTCCATCTTACAAACCTGTCAACACAGAAGATATATGCAAAAAATGTGAGACAACAAGCCATATGTTTTTCTTTTCATGCATCTGGCAAAAAAAAAAAAAATATATATATATATATATATTTCTTTTGCCATGTTTCTTCTGTGATGAGAATTTACTTCACAAAACTGATGTTACATATTTCCTTGATTTTTTCCTAGTCTATTTGTCTAAATCTGCTGTTCCACACCAACATTTGTGTGTGTGTGTGTCCTGGTGTATTTTCTCTCATACTCAGGTCACCATCAAATCTTACTGGTCATGGCATTGATAAAATTGCAGGAGAGTCTCTGATCCAGCAGGAAATGTAACTAGATCCAAGGGCTGAAAAAATCAGGAAAACAGTATAATAAGGTGGTTTATTAGTGATTTGAATGCATAGGTATAGATCTTCAGCATAATGAGCAATTTAGGATATTCCACTGAAAGATATTTACTAGTTCAATCAAAAATTATGTGAATGCTAAAAAAAAAAAAAAAAAAAAAAAAAAAAAAAAACACAAACCAAACATTAGCTTTTTTAGAGGTTCAGCTGGATAATGATAGTGATCTCTTCTGGACAGGAAATCTAATAAAACATAATTTCTCCAGCTGAAAAATTGGATCATGCCTTAGTCTTCTTTGGCTTGCTTCTTTCTAGTGCCCTTTTACCTTCGGAAATGTAGGAATCACTTTTTGATTTTTATAGTACAATAGTAACATATTCAGTCCCTCATTTTTTTCCTTTTTCATACATGAAGTATTAAATATCTTAGTTTACCTTTTTCAAACTGTTCTTCAACATAGGATTTGTTTCACTATACTCTATTCCAGCTTTTTCTTATCTTTTTATTTCTTTCTTTTACAAAATGCTTTTAAACTTTCTTCCATCTTCCCCTCTATGTTATAACATTTTCTTCCATGTTAATACTAATTCCTTTATTATGTATTTCAGTGTTAAATCATGTTCTTTTCTGAATTATATTTAGCACAAAAAATAGCAAAATATTAAAACTGGATAAAATCATTCTCTTATTCTTCAGAAATCAGTTTTCACATGACCAATTAAAGGGTAAAAATTATGTAATTTACATATTTCACTTAATTTTCAGAGTAAATTCCTTGAATAGTAATGTTTCTTTTCCCATAGTCTGGATAACATAAAGGGAAGCATAAATTTCAAGCAAGGATTTTTTCTTAGTCGTTGTTACCTGAACAGGATTTAAGTAACATCACTACCTGTAAAATGTAAATTAGTATCCCTAACTAGCACTTTATCATATATATATATATATATACACACACACATGTATACATATGTTTCAAAATGGCTTTACCCATTTTACCATCTCTAAACCATAAAATCTCCAGATAGTGACAATAATAATAATAATAATAATAATAATAATAATAATAATAATAATAATGAAACAAACTGTCTTTGTTGAGTAAAGTTGCACCACATGTGGAGGCTGAACCTTCTTATGAAGCAACTCCTTTCTTTTTCTAGCTCCTCTGTGTATCATCTACCCATTCAGTCTACATACCAACAGCTCTCAGATTTGGTTTGCAAACTGACTGACTACTATTTGGTGTGATCCTGAAGACCCAACTCAAAAAAAAAAAAATCTTTTTATTTTACAGAATATCAAAAAGCAGAAGCTGGTTCATTGTATTCAGTTTGCAGTTACAATAAAATGGCATAGACTCATTGATTTCAGTGGTGTATCAGTTAATACCAGAAGGAAGTGTGTTTCTTCATCAATAATGTATGACATTATAGTTATAAGTTCAAGAACATTATTCAGTAAATGTACTAATTTCAAATATAAGTCTGATATATGCAATTTAAATGCATACCTTCAGAACATTGCACTGGTATATCTCAAACCTGTATCACTTGCATCCCAAAGTTTCCTTTTGATATCATAAAGAAAGTAAGTAGCTAAAATCTGGAAAAAAATGCATTAAATACCTTTTATGTAATATAAGTTATCAATACACAAAGACTAAATTAATGATTGCTATAAATAATCCCATCATGATAATTCAATCTGTAGTTGACTATTTTTTTTTTTTTACAAAGTCTTAGAATCATAGAACCATAGAATCATAGAATCATAGAATCATAGAATCTTAGAATGGCTTGGGTTGGAATGGACATTAAAGATCATCTAATTCCAACCCCCCTGCCATGGGCAGGGAGATATTTCACTAGATCAAATTGTTCAAAACCCCATCCTACCCTAATTTGAAATATTTCCAGTGATGGGGCACCCACAGCTTCTGGGGGCAACATGATCCAGTGCACTCCCCCTGTTCCTCTTCCACAGGTAGAGCTTAATCAGCCCTAAAATTGAGAAGGAAATAACCTTATCCTTTTTTCCATTATACACAGAGAGACTGTAGACGTCTAGTTTAAACTATGTACCTGTTTTGCTGATGGCTACATTTTGATGAGATGAATTCAGAGCAAAAGAATGACCTCCATAGGATGATCTCAAATGCTGTTGACAAAGTCATGGGCAAATAAGTCTTCAACGTTACTTATAGGGAGGGAAATAATTTCAGATAATAGTCTCATTCTTCCAAGCAAATGAAAGCTACTTCTCAGTATTGCAACTATACCTTTCATTGAACTGTTTTGCACATTTTTTTTATTATTTTAACTAGTGCAAATATCCATGCAATCAATCAATTCATATTGCAAGAATATCCAGAGGCCATAATCAAAACTTGAACCACATACGATCACGTAAAATACAGCAATTATACCAGAATAAAGAATATCCATATGATTTGAAATACAAGTGCAGGTCTATTAGTTTAAGATAAGTATGGCTGGCATTAAATATTTTCTGAACTGTATACAGAAATGTTGCTTACTACTTCTCCCCCTAAATTCAGCAGAAAATAACCTGAAGGGTTATAAAGTGAACATCTGAGCCATTTGCTCACATCTGCGCCTCATCCTGCAGAGCATTTTGGTATACACAACTGCCTAGGACTGTTTTGATTATATTTATTTTGGAAAACCTACACTTTGTCACAGCAGTGTTACAGGAGGATCAGAACAATAACTCCACCAAGAAGTCCATGTTGTGAAAACCAGGTGGTTAAAAGCTTTGATAAATTTAAAGTTGCACTGCCATCAGTTCAATCATATCAAACGCTCACATGTCCTTGTTTTCTTTGCTTTTATCTCAATAAAAGGTTTGTAAATGGCCTTAGTGAACAGCTTTGTTTTTAACACTAGTCTGTCATGTGGACTCTAAGTATTAAATAACAAAAGGGAGTGGTGCTTCCTGTATTCTAGTGCATCTGGCATTCATGTATTCATAGCACCTTTAAGCATATCGATCTGATTTTTCTGCAGCTTGTAAAGACATTTACAGTTTCAAATTTTTGCAATATTTTCCAAATGGATCATATATACATATTTAGTTTAATATACATTGATAGGCATGGCATTTGGTATCCTTTTCTTGGACAGAAAAATATGCAGAGATCTTAAAAATAAATTCAGCCCCAAGGAAAGCAGTGTGAACGTGAAACATCTCTCTAAATGGTACTTAAATATTACGTTTCTTAGATGGCATGTTGGAATGTTAGATGGGAAAAGTGGTTTCATCACCCTCCTACAAGGGTGGATAATGACAATTGTAGGCTATTAATATTAAACAGATTTATTTTTTGAGAAGTGGAGGTCTGGTCTCTTGGAGTACTCCCTAGTTTGCTTTGCTGACTGGGAGAAATGCAACAAAAGGCAAATTTCACACCTTGGTCCTAATACAAAAAGAACTGAGCTACATGGTAAGTGTGAACAAAAGATATGAAGGAAGTGGGCTGATTTCTTTATTTTCTTTCAAGAAATTCTAAGCATCTTTGAGAAGAGAAAGACAGAGTTAGTAGTTCTACATGAAAAGCTGGAGGTGTTTTAGAATAAACTGTTTTGTAATTCCAGATAAAAGTTATAGTTTTCATCTTAGCAGGTCTTGATTTATTTTAATCAAACCTGCATTCTTGGAGTATGCTTACCAGTATTTAAAATGTGTTTTATCACTATTTTAACTTTTAACACTTTAACTAACTCAATAATTGGCTCCCTTTGATAATTGTGGCCTGTGACAGACAAATACAAGGGACACATGGATATTTTTTGAACTCTAAACTATGGAAAAACAAATTAATTTTTCTCACCAATGTCATAATTAAAGAAGAAAAAATTGCTGTTGTTCAGAAAAGTTGTTTGTTATCAAAAAAGTGTAGTTAATTTTATAGTCAAGAAATGATAAAGAAATGATACAATTGGGGATTGCTTTAGGGTCTTTTTTTTTTTTTTTCCAATTTTATCGGGCTAAAAATGGATGTTCATATGATGTCATTCATGAAATAATGTGTAATTGTTTCCTTATAGATTCATATTCAGAGTTTGTTTATTTCTGAAAATTGGATTTTTGACAGTGTGTTCAGTACTTTCAATACTTTTACTAAACTAATACAAGAGAAGCCAGACTTGTAAATCCAGAGTGCTAAAGTCAATGGAAAAATAAGTTTTGCTAAGGGGCAGAAATTTTCCAGAAATTTCCTCCATTCAAAGTTTGCTTGACTGAAAGTGCTAGGTACAAAAATATTTTAAAAGTCATATATCTTAGGAGTTTCAGTTTTCTCTGATTAAAATACATCTTTGATACAAAACTTTTTTTTTTTAAACCCAATAAATCAAATTTACTTTAATCTAACTGGTTTTCAGTGACTTTTTAGGAGTAATTGGAAAACACATTTTAGACACTGTTTTATAACATTGTTTCATGTTCAATAGAAAAATCTGGGCTTAGCTCTCAATTCTCTAGCTATAAATACTTATTGAAGCTTTCCCAGTTTGAACAAAAAACTTTCCTTTATACTCACTGCTCTGCCCCAAGCTGCCAAGCTCAAGCAGACAGTGATGTAGGAAACAATTTTGTTGTATAGCCAGAAGCATTTACTTATCTTACATTTAGTAAAAAATATATTATGGAATACCCCAGAAGTACATGAGTATGTATTACCACTATTATTCTTCCAATATAAACCAGAAGAAGATCAAAGAAAATCACCAAAACACAGATTCCCTTCTTATGTGGAAGAGAGCTTGAGGCCTGCAGTTTTTTGATACTTCAGAACCCTGGTAAACTAAAGCTCTTCCTTGGCTGATGCCAGTGCCCAAAAAAATAAGAGTAATTTAGAGCTATTCTCGATTTAGTGTTTCATTTCTTTTTTGAAGTGACACACAGGGTCTCAGCACAAAAGGTCTTAGTTATTCATGTTCTTCTTTTGGGCTTCTATCAGGGGCAGAAAAGGGAAAAGAAAAATTCTGCTAAGGAAAAATATTACTATATACACTAAAAATACAATACTTTGTTTCTGCTGCTGTATTATGTTCTTTTAGGAAAAATAACTGGGTAGAGTGAAGTTCCCAGGGTGGAAAAATTATTCCTTCCTTGAAAATTACGTAGTTCATTTAGGAAAACAAGCTTTCAGAGTGAAAGTTGGTTGGCAGAGTAAAAAATCACAGCAAAGTCATGCACTACTGAGTATGATCACTGGCTGAGAGGAGCAGCAGGCAAAGGCAACCAGACATTAGAAAAGAGGAAGGAGATTTCCTCAGGGCCACAAAGATCTATGCCAAAATTGTTGCAACTCAAAGCTACTGAGTTGGCTAGAAGCTAAGACCATCCCTGCAGAGGCACAGTAGAGTTGTGTTATCCCCACCCACCTTTTTTTTTTTTTTTCTTTTTTTTTTTTTTTCCCCATTCTTTTTGATCAAGTTAGGGTGAGCTGTATTTATGGAGTTGTCCTAATGTGTATCCTAATTAAATCTGTCTTTCTTCAGGTTAAAAGTCTTTCAGTCTCTGGTGAGTTCACTGCAAATGAATGGTCTCTGCAGATCTATCTCAAAGCACTAGCCAACTCTGTGTACTTTCAAAATGTTAGTCTCATTGTCAGAGCTCTGAGTTGGCTTTTCTGCAAGAATAACTGAAGGTTGTATAGACATGTATATATATTTTTACATTATTTATATTTATATCTACAATATTTGTAGATATAAAAATGTGCAAATTAACACATAAGCCTTACGTAAAATCCCTTGGTAAAAGATAACTTGACTGTAAAAGCAGAAAATTCAGTGCAGACCAATTTACTCTGCTTTTTATATGTTAGATCTGGCTTACCTATCTAGCCATGACATGAAAACAACCTTAAAGCTTATGCCTTTTATTTTTTTATTAAAAAAATAAAAAAATAAAAAATGCTATGCTTTTATTGGAAACATTGTTTTTCTCTATGAGGTTTTCACCCTAAAGCAATATACAGTAGATATACACACTTTTTTTTTTTTTTTTTTTTTCTTCTATGGCTATGCAAGATTGCACCCTGTGGACCTCTACTCATATTCAGTAACTCTGTGTAGCTGTGCACAGAATTTGGAATACAGTTAAGCTCTATGATCCTAGTTCCATAATGATGCTCTGTATTCACAATGTCATAGCAGCATGGGGTAGTAGTAGTGGGTGACTGTTACATGAATGATCTATTTATCTGGTTTGAATTTTGTTTTAACTATTTGTTCACAGTAAATCAAGCATTCTTAACCAACTTCATTCAACATGCTTGGGCAGAAGGCCAGATTCCACCATGCTTACTGAGTACCACCTGACAGATCGCTTAACCCTTTACAAATGGTAGTGCTAGTTGCCTAGAAAGAGACTGCTCAGAGAGGTTTGTAGAATTTAATCCTCTAACAATAATAAGCAGAAACTAAGAATAATTTTCTAAGCATCTAAAATAATGTGATTTCTCATCTAATTACCTAATTTCCACTTATACCAACAAAAGAAAGTTGGCATATCCAAACACCGATGCAACAGGTGTCTGAAAGAGCTTTCTTTGTCATTGAAGAAAATAGCTGAGACTTAAATATCAAACTTCAAATAGCTAAAATGTGAAGAGGTAAATCCAAGATACATGTCCATGGGACTGATGCATTCACTAAAGAGCTGCAAGTTGGTGGCATGGAGAGGGGAATAACAGCTATAAAAGGACTCCATGTATGTTGCATGTGTAAGGTCAATATACCTTCCCTGTTCAGTACTGTTGCTTTTGGTCCATGAGTGCATGTAACATATCAAAATGCTGTATGGATAAAATGATTAAAACTTTCTGAGGGTATATTACTGTGATTGCTTCTGTGCCCCTTTCTTTAAATTAGCATCTGTGACCCAGTTGCATAAGTAGATTTCTGGCCAGGATTGAAGACTCCTTCCTACTAACCCCATTGTAGTTTTTTTATGGAGCAGAGCCATTTAAGATGTGCTGTGTTTCTTTTTTCAAGTGTTGGGCCCAAGGCCTTTGACAAGTTTTGCATTTGCAATTGATTTGCTCCCTCCTGGGCTTGAGAATAACAAGCAATGGATAATATCGCAGGATCAGACATTTCATGATGAAATAATAAGGGTTGGATGAACTGACAGCTTTTCTCAATGTTCTAAAACGCTCATTAAGTTAGACATTGTTTTGATTTCTGAGTGAAAAACTCATTTGCAAGCACTATAGTCAGAAGAAAAAAGAATTGTGTGAGATAGATATTGTGTGAGATGGATAAGTGTAGTCAGACAGTAAAATTATTATTATTTTTTTTTTTTTAATGGTAAAAGAAGCTCTTTTCATGTAGACTCCAGCTGTTTTGTTGGACTCATGCTCTAGCAAATATCAGTTAAACTTTGTTCTCTCTTTCTGAAACAAAACTAAAGTTATTTTCAGTCTCAGTATTTCATAGTCTTTTGCAATGAAACAAACAAAAAACTGTAATGTCCTATGCATCAGCTGTGAAATGAAGACCCCATGGCACTTTTAGGAAGAATAGGTGAGTTAGTTCCAGTGCAGTTTTAACAATTATGTACTTTCTGGTTTGAACTCTCTTAACATTCAGCTATAAAAATACTTTTCTTCACTGTCTGTTCTACGCTTCTGCTTGCTATTGAACTATTGCTGCAAATTCCAGATAAGCAGGAAATAAAATGAGCAAAACTTTCTGAACAGAGCAGGCTGCTCAAAAATAAATAAATAAAATAAAATGAAATAAAATAAAATAAAATAAAATAATAAATAAATAAAATAAAATAAATCAGAACTTTTCAATTCTTTTTAGTTCATTCCCAAATTGCTTGTATAATATGTTTATAATGAAAGTATAAGGGCTATAGTATGAGGATCATCTGCTAGTTATGCATTAGAACTATTAACTAACTATGGTTATGCATTAAAACTTTTTTTTTTTTTTTAACATTTTTTTTTAGCATTTTACCTCATTATCTACATTTGTTCTTTACAAACATAGGGGTTTTAAGAAATGATGGATCAGAACTGTTTCTGCAGTTCAGAAGTCTGTTCTCTCTTTTGGAGGGAAAAAATCAGTCCGTTTCTAACAAAAGCCAAATTGAATATCTCATATGTTAATCTAAATTAATTAGGTATCAGATGCAAGTCAAAGTTCACTCCGGCCTTCTGGCAGTGCCACTCTAATAGATCTCTGGATCAGAACTATGAATAGGAATGGAGTCATTTTGAAATTATGATTATTATTAATAATAATAATAATAATAATAATAACAACAACAGTAAAGTTATTCCTTGCCAAAAGAGAAATGCAAGCAGAAATTAGACTGTTGTTTAATTGAAAGTACAGAGATATAACTCAAGGTAAACCCAGAATATTTCATTCATTACTATATAGAATGCTTAATTTTCCTCTCTGTTAAATTGATTTTAAAACATAATGAAATTAAGTTTATTTTTCATTGTGTATCTCTCAGTTTGCTTGGATCAATAGCAAATATGTATTATATAAATAATAAATGCACAATAGGTTAATCTGGTTACAAAGTAAACCGAGTGAAAGGAGTAGCTGGGTTAAACCCTTTCAGGAAATAATGTGGCCTGCATCATAGATGAAGTGGTAAAGTCTACTGGAAGACAAACACTGCAGATGTCCTTCTGCATTCCTTTTAAGGACACAGACTCCAGAGAGTTTGTTATTACACCATTACAAGTCATGTTTTATGTTTTAAATATTTATAATATTATTTTATTGAAGCTTAGTCTTCAGTTAGGACACAAGGACTTTTTTATAGACATCCATTTTCACAGCATTGTGTACACAGACTAGGCCTTTAGGGCAAGTTTTACTGTGCCAATGTAACATATGTTCCCAATAGGTAAGTGACACATGAAAGAAAAGAATGTGATTTAATGTTTCAATTTTATTACTAGTAATTTAACATATGGCAGTGAAGAAGATACAATCAATAAAGCTACATGAATGTGAAAGCACACAATAAAAGATACCTCAGAAGGAAGGACTGATTTAAAGATTTATTGAATTTAACTAGTCAAATAATTCAACATAAAAATTGTATTTATGGTCTTGGTCTCATTCTTTATTGGCAAGTTCCTAGTGAATGGTTAATCATTTTGTAAACTTCTTCCAAAAATCTTGTGCAAATTTTGCTCTTCACCCATTTCTTCACCCATTTCCATTACACTTCTATAAGAAAAACATAACCAAAACAATACATTCCTTCTATACAATCTTCTGTATTTCACACACAGTATTGAGTAATATATCTTAAAACTTGTATCAGTTTGGTCAAATACAGCCCAAAAAGATGCAAACCATGAAAAAAATAAATAAAATTAAAATGAAATGAAATGAAATGAAATGAAATGAAATGAAATAAAATAAAATAAAATTAAATAAAATAAAATAAAATAAAATAAAATAAAATAAAATAAAATAAAATAAAATAAAATAAAAATAAAGAGAGAGAGAGATCCAGAAACAGAACCTTATTATTTTTATTATTATTAATATTATTTTTATCAAACTAAGAATGAACATTTTCTGAAAGTACTTAATACTTTGTGGAAAGCAAACTTTCATTTGATTTGGCAAAAATGTCCCAATTTACTTAAAAAGTACCATGAAAATCTGGAATTTTCCATTTTATTTGCTAAAAAATAATAATAATAATAAAAATCCTATTATTTTCCAAAATTAATGCTGTGGAGAGGTATTGCTATTTTAATGAAAAATATATATTTTCTATGAAATGACAGCTGTAAAAGAATTATGATGTCTTTAGCACAAGGTCCCTAACAATTTATTAAGTAGTTCTGGAGTCAAAAACTGTTTGGGATTTGATATACAATATTCAGAAAAAAAAAAAATATTAAATTCCAAGCTGATGAATGTACTATTTTGTAACTACTTACATGCAGTCAGCGTAATGAAGAACTAAAACTGGTGACCCAAAGGATAAAAAATAAAAATAAAATTTAATTCTCAATAAATTATTCAATCTCTGAAGTTCATGAAGATTTATTCATTAGGACAAAAGAAAGAGAAATCTTGAATTGGTCTTCTTTAACTTACAGAGAGCTTAGATGTTGATTCTGAAAGGAGTAAGCAGCTTACCATGGCCAGCATTTACTGTATATTGAAAAACAAACAAACAAACAAAAAAACACTATTACAGGAGTTGCATCTTTAATATTCCATGTGACTAATTTGTTTACAGTGTTTGCTTTTACTGAATATATCCTAGTTGTCACAAGGAATTGTTAGGATAGGATAATTTGTAAGACACCCTAAAACTTCACTGCAATTTGTTTTCGCTTTTATAATCAGCTTTTATGTCATGGAAGGAGACAGATTTTCAGATCCGTTTTCTCTTTTATTTGTGTTATTAATTTTATTTTACAATTTTTATATGAATGTTTGGTACCTAGAGTGACCTTCATAGTCTTGGAGGACACGCCCATGTAGTTCAATAAGCATAAGTTCAATAGAGATCCCTGAAGAAGCAGTGTTATACAAGAGAGTAGCGTCATGCCTGTCACATTTACCAGGTTGAATACAGCCTCAGAAATTGCCTCTTGGTCTAATATTGGGTTTTCCTCCATGAATCTTCCTCATTAGCATGTTCCTATCAGCTAGAAACTTCCAAATTTCAACCTCACAGTAATATAGATATTAGGCAAAAGAATACTTAAATCACTGCAGGGTCTTGACATATGTGGAACTTATATATGAAATAAGGGTTGAACACGCATATATTATTTCAGTTTCTTCATGCATTGTGGAACCTGATTCTCATGAATATACTATTCCAGTTTCCTCATGCACTGTAGAATCTGAATCCATGAACGTATTCCATTATGATCCCTGATTGCCTGTAAATGCCTCTTCAGTGATTGTGTTGAACACATGGAACCTATTTGCTTTGTTGTCACATTTTATGGATTGTGAAGCTCCTTAGGATATGGCTTGTAATAAAATTTCTATTTAAGAGACGATAGTAATTTTATATGCATATATATATAGGAAGAGAGAAAAGACACTTGTTAGATGTCATCTACATTCTTGTGTGTATTCCCTGTCATTATGACATGAAGGATTATCCAAAACGTTTGTAAAACCTGTGGGAGAATGGTAAAACTGTCATGAATTTCCATGAGGTTCCTGTTGCAACATAGCACTTTCTGTCTTCTGGGTTGAGGTGACACAAAGACTGTCAGGTTCATTCATCTTCTTCTGTCTTCTATCCTGTTTCATTTACCTTTGCCTCAGTGGTGGGATACACAATATGAAATAAGTTTGGCACCAAGAAAGAGGTGTCATATACACCTCCTATGAACTGATGCAGCTGGAGTACTAGACCCACAAAACTGTAGTGTAGGGGTGCCATATGGAAAAAAGATTCCATAATCTGTGAAGCATTTGATCTCCATCTTACTTGTCAATATATATCTTCTAATCTTACCACTGATGATGGAAATCCTTTGTAACATAGTACTCATACACTTCAGGTGACCACAGAAGACTAGAGCAAAACCAATCAGATAAAAATATTTCCCCAAGCAAGTGTCCAGTAGGTTTCTGTATAAATCCTATATGACTTGTTTTCCATTATGACATACCTACATACATTCTCTAGGTACCAAAATTCTCCAGCTATTGGCTAAAAATAAGTCCACGGTACCATGGTAACTGCCTAACATTGCAAAGAATGTTGCCTTTCGGAACTTAAAAAGCCACCAGCAAAAACTTCCTTACAGTGGTTCAGCCTTCCTTACAGCCTTCCTTAAAGTGGTATAATTAAAGCAAAGACTTATTTGTGATCAGAAAAGAACCTTCTCTGTCTCTCTTAGCATAAATAAATTGGAAGTCTTTTAGTATGTTATTATGCTTACCCCTATGTGTCTTCAAACATTGCTTCCCAAAAACTTATGAGTTTGACTAAAAAAGTGACCTCCCTTCATGTGCTAGCAACCTGAAAGACCAAATTTAAAGAATTAGTTATTTCATTACAAACATCTGTACATGGCGGGCCTTATATGATATATGAAGGAAATGGCTGAAAACCAAAGTCCTCAACAATTAAGTCACCAGCCCCAAAATGCTGACTGCCTGATAGCTGCTGTGAGAGTGCCCAGGCTGTACAACCAGAAACCACCTCAGCTATTTACCCCATGTGACCAAAGCCACAACTATGGGAAACAGCTTTACAGAAATTCTTTTCAATACCCTCCCTTTTCCACAGCCCTTGCCAGCCTTCTACACAGTAGGATCCCTGGAAACGAGCTCCAAACCCTCTCCTTCCTGACACATCCATGATGAACAGCTGCAACTCCTTAGGCACTGAATGCAGCTGCCTTGAGCTGTGCCATTGAAATAATCCAAAAAGACAGCGAAAATGGAAATACATTATTGAGTGTATGGTTAGTGGTCT
Source organism: Aythya ferina (assembly GCF_964211825.1). Lineage (NCBI taxonomy): Eukaryota > Metazoa > Chordata > Aves > Anseriformes > Anatidae > Aythya > Aythya ferina. The sequence continues at coordinate 198,318,951 of NC_140296.1, read as the reverse complement.
TCATGCATCAGCTAGATGGGTGGCTTCCAATTCATGTTGCTGAGACTGCTGGAAATCATGCAAGAAACACAAGTCTGGTTCTTTTTTACAGTGTTTTAGTTCTGGAGTTATTTCTGGGTAAGGAGAAAGTGAAGAAGACCAAACACAATTCTAATGTTCCCTTCTCTTCCTTCTTGGCTAAATTCTTAATTTATAGTATTACTAAGCTTTTACTGCCTTCAGGGGCATTCAGTCCACACCCAAGAGTCCAGTTTTGTGGTCATGAATATAATGCTTTACTGCTGTTTGACAATATCTGAAGAAGTACAGATACAGAGAGTAGGAAAAGCTCATTAGCATGGATTTCTGTTCAGGCTAATTAGTAGGCAGCTGAGAAGCAGGTTGTATTTAGCTGAGAAGACTATGAATATGATCCAGCACCTGAGATAGCTCAAAGAGGACACTGTATCATGTTGTTGATATATCCTAAATCAGATTATGATTTGATTTGCTGGTTAAGAAATACCTGAATTTAGGTATCATAACTTCCCTGCACTTAGCTAAGTGCTTAACAGCATATCTGGATATCTGGGCAGGCTTAAGCCTGTATGCTGTTTTATGAAACTCCAAGTTGGCTGGGTGCTTCCTGTGAGGCCTACAGCAATTGCTACCACCAACATCGCAAGGAAATAAAAGACAACTGTGTGAAAAAAAAAAAAAAAAAAAAAAAGGATAAAAGTTATTTGTAAAAAACAGTGCCCCACAGTGTTCTATTCATGGCACAAAATGATCCATCTGGGAAACCTTTGCATAATTATTGCTTGAAAACATTCTTCTTATCTGATCAAGTGTTTCTTAGGAATTTCTTCATAGACTGGGGTCATAAGACTGTTTCAGAAAGACATGATGCTGCCTGGTGCTGAGAACTGCAGTCCCAGTCCAGAAAAATGTTTGATTCTAAGCAAGTTGGCAGCTCGTTCATTAACATATGTGAATGGTATCATGATTTCAGAAGTTAAGCAAGGGCTTAAACAATTTTGTTTGTGTTGCTTTCCTATTTCTATGAAGCAGGCAGAAGTTTTCAGTGTATTTTCTACAGCTTATTTTACACTTTCCTCTGTTCCTGGCAAGAGCTTGTGACTCTTGTAGTTCCAATTTCCTTTTGAAATTCATGAAGTATAAAATATCACACTGTATATAGTTAATTTGCTCTTCACTTGCAAAGTGCCTAGTCCTAAGAAAACCTTAGAAGTTGTTCTTTAGCAGGCTTAAGTGGGAATAGGCCAGCAGTCTCTCAGCTTAAAACTGGCAGTGAAAAGAAAAAAAAAAAATCTAGTGTCATTTTTTGGGAATGTGGGTACGTCCACAGTGTACCTACACATTTCTTCCTAAGAAATTAGCACTGGGAAATAAGAAGGCAACAGATATATGTATATATATCTTTATATGTATAAGCATATAATATATATATATATTTTTTTCATTTAGAAAGTTTTCATGAGGGAAATAGAAGGAGACTATATGTGACTTATTGGTATATACTGCAATTTTTTTGTTAAATCTGGGCAAATGTAGAGTTCACAATGGAAAATTAATAATTTTTAATTTCAGTTATCTAGGGAAAGTACTCTTTCTTTGTTTTGTCTCCACTATGCTATTATCTTTTCATCTACACCAAATGATAGTAGTTACCAAACAATGCAGTAAATTAAAATAGACTCTTCATCTTCCCTCACCTCTAGAACAAATTATTGCAGGACTAAGTTTGAGCACCAGGCTTTCTTCAGGATCAGTATGGCAGAATCAAAAACCTATAAAGTTCATTGATGTGTAAATGCACAGTGACATTTTTAAAATGTGCACTGACTTTTTACGAATAGACATGCACAGTGAATATGAAAACATATTTCAATTTATCAGGGTGCTGTGAACCTGTGTTTCAGCCTGGTAGTGAACACTGGATTCAGGCACAGGCTCATATACTTCATTAAGAAACCTGTAATTCTGCTTTGAAGGCAAGTAAAAAATGTATTTGTATCTGGGTTGCAAGATGAAAGCATGGGATTCATGATTAACTATGCATCTGTCTTCGATAGGAGACAACAAGCAATAACTTGTTCTCACCGTATATAGCACCTTCCAGATGAGAAATGCACAGTGGTCTGCACATTCAGGGCATCTTCATAACACTTCAAAGAGTTATTTCTTTCTTGAGAGATATTATTATCTCTATTTTACAGACAAAAAAATGGAGGAATGACTAGCTACAGTCAATCTTTTCAGCAATTAGTTCCATAAATAATTCCTGCTTAAAGTCTTAAAGTTTTATTCTGGCACCTGTCAGAGTAATATCCAAGCTCCTCCTATATTAACTCAAGATGTTGGATGTATTTCAGCTTGACATCTATAATTAGTGCCTAAATAAGTAGAATTCATGTCATCTGCAGTTGTTCATCATTAAGCAATCAGGACACAGTTTAAAGCACTTACATTTACATTTAGAAATCTTCTGATAGAAACATAAGTGAAAAAGGGAAGTTCTGGGAGTGGCTCAGAATGTCTTAGCCTGCAACCATCAGGTACAAGGTCGTTCTTTCTTTTGAAAGAAAGGATGCAACAGTATGTAGAATTATACATGAAAATGAACAGAATATTAGGAATGTTTGCAAGTGATTTAAAAAAAAAAAAAATTGTTATTAAGTATCTGTTTTGTTCTCCATTTTGGTAGGGAACATGGTGATTGAAAAAGCAAAATCAATTTTGACATTACACTGAACTCTAGAACAAATTCTATTTATCAATTCTTCTTGCAACGATACTTATAGGGTAACTTGCAGTGTCAAATGAACATTGCACACAAAAACAATATTAACATACTTACAATTAAAGATATTTACTGATAAAAGAAACTAACAACATATTGCACTTTGAAATGGAACACTTGACTACTGGAACCATACAATGGAATCCAAGGAGCTCATACAGCTACCTACCACTTTTTTATCTTGCAATCGTTATAAAAGTAAATTTTTGAGGTTCCAGGGGGTAGTTTGGTAACATAAATTGCTCTAAGCCAATTCTGTAAATATATTATTAGTAAAATCCCATTAATACTTTCACAAAGATGTGTGTGTTGGTGATGTAGATAAAAGTACCTCTTGTTCTACTAATTAAAATCAGTAGCTAAACTTTGCTAATCCACTGATATTATCATATCAGTGTGTTGCTACTAGTTTCCTGTTTTGTTTGTTTGCTTTGCTTTGTTGTTTTTTTTGGTGGTGTGTTTTGTTTGTTTGTTTTGGAAGATGTGATACATGGCAAACGCTTTTTAATACATTTCATGGAACCATAGAAATGCTAATTAGAAGGAAATTCTGGATGTGTCTAGTCCAGCTTCCTGCTCAAAGTGGGACTTTTGCCAACACTAACCTTATGGCGAGGGTTTTGTTTTTGTTTTTGTTTTTGGTTTTGGTTTTGGTTTTTTGCCCCTGAAAGTTTAATCTGAGACTCTTAAACTACAATTTCTGTTGCTTGCCCCTTGCTTTGCTGTCTACTACTACCAAGAAGTGTCTGGCTCTTCCATCATTGTAACTTCCATTCATGTCCTGTTTTTTCTATTGTTGAGCCTATTGCTGTGGCTGTAAAACTGTTGAGTCTTTCTGTTACTGAATGTCGAACTATCACAGCATTTAAAAGAAAATATCCCTTTCCCACCAATTAAGTTATAAACATGATTTAATATACATGTACTTTTATATGAACATGCAAGTACATACATATAAAATTATTGGATTTGTATAATATATATCTTTCTGATAATATTGAAAGTATATTTAATTTTAACCTGAAGTAGTCATTTATTCTTGCTTATGGTGATGTCAGAATTGTAAGTTTTCATTCATATCCTTCTTTCATATGTATATTAGAATTGAAAACTACATACGCATGTAAACATGCACACATAAACATCTATATGCTCATTCCACATGCAGTGCAGACGTACCATAGTTTGAAATATTTTATTCAGGAAACAACTGAAGAATGGGATCTGTATTTTTTTTCCTCTGACAAGGTTGCTTCTCTGGCCTGTGCAAACTTTTGGATTCAAAGTCACTCATGGAAACATTTAAATATTTGTGACTACAGTGGGAATCATTTTCCTCTGGGCAAACAGATTTTTTGACTAGAGATGGACATCAGCCATGCAGATCAGATCCAAACAAGGATTTGAGGAGATTGAAACTTCCACTTACTGCACGTTGGATCCAGAATTTTAATTTAACCCATTACAAAGGTAGGGACTGTATATGAAATACATGTACTTATCCATCTGGATGTTATTTGCATCTGTGATTTAGTTAAGGGTCTCATTTACATTTTATATTTGAATTCAAGAAACTCTTTAAAACACTCAACTAAGTACCGTTGGGATGGAGAAATCATTCCACCAGAATAGTCTAAGAAGCCACTGCAGCAAAATTGCAAAATTAATTAAGATTGTTCATGGCATTACAGAGAAAACGTTTTTTGAAAATGAGAAAAAAAAAATCAGAACAAAAGCTAGTTACAAATACGATGCAGAGCATACTTTCTAGGTATGGCAATAAATAAATAAATAAATCAAATCTTTAGGCACTAAAACACATATTTATTTCTTGAAATAAGACTAAGCTTTTATTACAAGTTTCTCCCATTTTTCCCCCAGCTTTGATTTTTGTTTGTTGGTTTGTTTTTGTTTTGCAAATGAATGCAAAATATAATCTAATTTTTTGTTTATTCATGGGGACAGTAAAGATATTTGTTATTGTTGCACAAAACCAGATATCATTGTAAAAATATTCTTTTCTGGAGTCCAGAGGCTATTTTATTAAATGCTAGTGCAGGGAAAAATATATAAGGAGAATCATTTTAACATATATAAGAATTTATTCCACCATAGAGGAGGATGATGATAATATACCTAGCTTTTCAACAGCAGAGTTTACTTTTCTTCAGCATCATAAAGAAAATTAATAATTTTATTCCCATTTTACAGAGGGAATATTTAACTCCAAGAAAAACAAGTCCTAATTACATTACAAAAATTGTCTCTAGTCTTGAGACAATTTAACCATATCATATATGCCATGAGATAAAATATATCATTAACATTGTTCTTTAACCTTTCTTGCTCTTAGACACTGTCAGTAAAAAGACAGTAAAAGCCACATTTGCTATATTATTTACTGCTGCAATAAAAGGTAGTAGTTAATTCCTGGGGGGGGGGAGGCGGAAAAAAAAAAAAAATGTTTTAAAGGATAATACTATAAATCTAGGAATGGCCTCAAATATATGACAATCATGCGACATAACATGGCAGCATGGCAGTACATAATAATACTATAATTGCTCTAAGACAGGACAGTTGTCTAAAAGGACAACTTGTGGTTTGCAGTGGCAGGCTTATGTCTTGCAAAGGTCCTTGGAGTGACTCATGAAATCCTATAGAAAACCTAGGCTAAATGTTTAATTTAAAAGCCAGACTTTTTTTTTTTTGTTTTGTTTTTTAAATAAATATAATTTTGTTAAGTATAAAATGTCTGTGTATATCTACTATACACATCCCATGCTCCTTCAGTCCAGTGGATGCTACTCATGCCAACAGCAGCACATTTTAGCATGTAGTGTGAGTTGTCCATTGATCTTCAGATTCTGAGATTAAAGATGTTGCCTACATAGATGGATATCCTTACTTACAGCTATTATATTCGATTTACACTATAAATTATTGAGTATAATATGATAGCAAATTTTTTATAATCTCAACATTAACATTGAAAGTGTTCCATAGGGTTATTTTTTGTGGGGACAGACATTTAAAAGGAACTAAGATTATAATTTCAGAAGGATCATTCATAAATTATGACCATTACATGGTAGATACTGCACCAACTCAGAGCAAAATGAACAGGGTACACTAGGAGTCAGTACAAGGTCCAGTCCTGTTTGACATCTTCATTAATGATCTGGATGGTGAGGTAGAGTGCACATCAGTAAATTCACAGATGACATAAACTGGGGGGTGTGACTCACCAAAGGGCTGTGCTGCCATCCAGACCTCAACAGGCTGGAGAGAGGGGCTGACAAAAATCTCATGAAGTTTAGTAAGAAGTGCAGAGTCCTGTACCTGTGATGGAACAACCCCAGGCACCAGTACATGCTGGGGTCACAAGCTCTTCACAAAAGGACTTAGGAGTACTGGTGGGCACCCAGTTGAACATGAGTCAGCAATGTGCATTTGCTGCTAAGAAGGTTAACAGCATTCTTGATTGAATTAGGCAGAGTATCATCAGCAAGTCAGGGGAGGTGATCTTTCACCTCTTCTCAGTGCTGATAAGGCCTGGGTCCTCCAGTACAGGAGACATGAACATACTGGAAAGAGTCCAACATAAAGCCATTAAGATGATCAGGGGACTGGAGCACCTCTCCTATGAAGACATGCTGAAAGAATTGGGACCATTCAGCCTGAAGAACAGGAGGCTTAGGGGGATCTTACCAATGTCTATAAATGCCTGAAGGGAAGGTGCCAAGAAGATGTGACCAGGCTCTTTTCAGTGTTGTACAGTCACAGGACAAGAGGCTATGGGCTCAAACTGGTACACAGGAGGTTCAATCTAAACATCAGTAAGCCCTTCTTTACTGTGGGGCTGACTAAGCACTTCAACAGTTTGACCAGAGATGTTGCAGATGCTCCCTCACTGTAGATCTTCAGAAGCCATCTGGACCTGTGTGGTGGTTTTACCCAGCTGGACAGCTGAACTCCACCACAACCGCTCTGTCATTCCCCCTCCTAAAAGGGAAAGGGGGATAAAATATCATAAAAGGGGCTCAAGGGTTGACATATGGACAGGGAGATCACTCAACAATTATCATGATGGGCAAAACAGACTTGGTGTAGGGAAATTAGAGAAATTCATTGCTCTAGCTAACAAGCTAGAGAAATGAGAAACAATAAAAACAAACTGAAACTCCTTCGTCCCATCCACCCTCTTTCACCTTCTCCCCCTGAGTGGCACAGGGGAATGGGGGCTGTGGTCTGTTTATAGCACTTTGCAGCTCCTTCTCGGTCACTCCCTGCCCCTGCTCCACATGGGGTCTCTCCCACAGGATGCCATCCTTCCCAAAGTGAGCCTGCAGGGGCTGCCCACAGGCAGCAGCTCTTCAAGAACTGCTCCAACATGGTTCCGTACCATGGGAGCAAACTGCTCCAGCACGGGTCCCCCACGGGTGGCAGCTCCCACCAGGCCCCCTGCTCCTGCATGGGCTCCTCTCCATGGGCTGCAGCTCCAGCCAAGGGACTGCTCCTGTGGGGGCTCTCCATGGGCCACAGCCATCTCCAGGCCACATCCACCTGCCCCACCAGGGGCTCTTCTGTGGGCTGCAGCTTGGAGATCTGCTCTTCTGTGGGACCCATGGGCTGCAGGGGGACTGCCTGCTCCACCACGGGCCTCTCCACAGGCCGCAGGTGGACTGCTGCTCCGTGCCTTGTGTACCTCCTGCTCTCCTGCACTCACCTTGGTGTCTGCGGGTCTGGTTCTCACTCCTCACTCTCCCAGCTGATGTTGTGCAGCAATGTTTTTTTCTCTTTCTTAAACATGCTGTCACAGAGGTGTAAACAATGTCATTCACTGGTTTTGCTCTGGACAGTGACAGGTCCCTTTGGAGCTGGCTGAAACTGGCCCTTATCTAGCATGGGGCAGCTTCTAGATTCTTCTAAAAGAAGCCATCCCTGCAACCCCCAACACGAAAACCTTGCCACATAAACCCACTGCAACGTGGCACTGGGCAATCTGCTCTGGATGCCCCTGCAGGGCAGGGGGGTTAGACCAGATGACTTCCAGAGGTCCCTTCCAACCTCAACCAGTTTATGATTCTGTGATTTTTTGAAAAGGACAGTTTCTTCTCCAAAGATACAGAAATCTAAATAAAAGAAATAACATAGAGATGGGAGGTTTCAAGGGAACAATTAAGAAATACTAATTAGCACTATGACCAGTAGTTCAGAAAATACTGTTTGCATACATAACAGCTTTTTTCTTTTTTTTTTTTTTTTTTTTTTTTTTTTTAATGAGTTTTGGGCTATGAAGTTACTTGGTGTCTGAAAACATCAGCAAATAATATTTATTGCCAGGAGCCATGCCTGCTAATTACCACACTTTATCTTATCTGTGATATATCTGAGATAAATATATAGAGATATAATATTTAATCAATACATACCTCAGCATAAATTTAGAGAAACTAATGTATCAAATTTTTATATTTTGTGTCTTCTATACCAGCTTTAGAAGCTAGCTTTAGCGTTCACTTAAAATAAAATTTCAAATACTGGCAAAGGTATTTTCAAGAGAGGGCAATGACATTTATAAATTTTGGAAAAACAAAAACAAACAAACAAAAAACCTTCAAAATCCTTGAAATAGGTAGAGGGAGCACCTATAAATTAAATATATATATATATATATATTTAATCTGGGTGTCTATAAGAGTAAGATCATGCCATGAAAACAAATTAAATGGAACATGGAAAAATAGATATTGATTTAAATATTGATAAAAATACAGATAGGCATATATCGTTACAAAGTCTAGTCAGGGATAATTTCAAGAATGGCTTGACTTTTTAAAATTAATTTTGTTGTTTTTCCAAGATCAATAAGTCCTTGAGCATGTACGACTCTTATTTAATAAAGAAAAAATTAACTACAGCATCTAACTTTTATAAGTACTTATCGTCCAACTTTGTGACCTTTCCTTCACTTCCGATGCATGTAACTTCTAAGGTGATTCTGGCTTTTGTCTCGTAACTCATTTAATACCGATTTTAATTTTTGCCATGCCTAAATGTACTGGTACATAATAGATGGATTTCCTCTTGCATAACTCAGAAGTGATTCAGTTCTACAGGTTTGTCTTTGCATACTAGCTGTATAGCAGAGCAAGGAGATTGTCTAAATTTTCATGACATTCACTCCAGTAAGATTTTATGTAGTGAACAGAATTAGGAAATACAGGGGAAAACTGCAGACCAAAGCAATAGCCAAACACCTTACTTCCCTGTTACATACTACATCCAACGGGTTAAATTCATGAGAGATCACTGTGTGCAGAAAGGATGTTGCATCATTACCTGATTGAATTCCCACCAGAAATAACATCAATATGAAGAGGAATGTGGGGAAGAATAAGTTAGAAAAGCCAGAGATGAAGTCATCCCCTACTTCAGGCATTTCATGGAGACAGTGAAAAAAGAAGAGCAGTTGTTGCAGGAGCCTTCTGATAATAATAATAAGAGACAGTTATCTCTAGAAGGAGTTGAGGTGGACTGAGTGTCTGTGTCTGTTCACTGGATACAGAAATTTCTTTGGAAGACAAGGACATCTATATTAGGCTAAGTTGAAGGTTCAATGCTTTGTGACCTGCATCACAAAGCATGTTTCATATGGGTCTGTTGCACGAAGAATAGGAAATACTGGTCTGGCCTGGGAATAGAAGTAATTCTTTCATATAGTATCAGCACATTTTCAAGAAATAAATAAAAGTTGTTCATTATTTTATTGCAGGATATTTTTACAAATAAATTAAATTATTTTATATGGCATGTTGCATTCTGCAAAATGTTCTTGCTTAGAACTGGTAGGATAGGGTCTCATGGAAGATTTGTTTTAGTACGTCAGAAAGTCTGAGGGCTCAAAGTCTTGAAGTGAAGATCTGTAATATTTTTGAAGGAACTTCTCTGTTGGACAGTGTGTTCCTCTCCATTAAGTGGTTACTACATATTCTGAGGGATCTGCAGCTGAGTGAAGGACATGTTCTCAGCTTGTGTAGCTGGCACAGCTATGCTGCAGTGAGACAGATCCAGAGCGACCTTGGAGAAACTGAACACAAACATAAATTTTAGGAGTGTCTGAGTGGAATTAGGGTGTTTCACTGCACTCACCCTCTATATTTTAAGTCATAGAGCTGAAAACACTCAACAAAAACAAGAACGAACCACAATATTCAAATACTTCAGTAAAGATTTAGATTTCCTGGGATTTATTTCCAGCTGTTAGACCAGCAAACTCCTGCTGGCCTGTGAGCTAAAGCAATAAAAACAGCACTTACACAACAGGCAGAGTAAGGTACCGATGCTTATTTCTTCCATTTTACTTAAAATTCAGTCATTCCAGGTGCAAACAAGCTACCTGAATTATAGTTGTCTGCATTTAGTAACAATAGTCCTATCTCAATATTTTATAGGTAGCTGTGCCCACATACAACTGCTGTTATGGCTCTTGACTGACAGCTTGTTTCAGAGTTTAATGTTCTTCTAAGGCCCCATGACTCAAAAGACCTCAAGTAAACTGAGATCTTTTCACAGGGCTCCTTGAAGTCTGAATATCTGACCTTAATTTCCAGGTTGTTGATGAGGATTTCATCACCTCCGTGCATCCACTCTCTGACTATACTCACTTCCAGTCCACAGGTGGCTGTCAAGACTGAGCTGTGTATATTACAGGGTAAGGTGCATAGAGATTTTTTTTTTTTTTTTCCATGGGGGAGAGAAATAAATTACATAGGTGTGTAGTTCTCAGTCTGTGCAGAGATGGAAAGACAGCATGTAAGATTATCTAAAAACAGGGCTGTCATCAGATACGAGTCCATTGCCAGAGCATGTCAGTAAGGATTATTCAGTCTTAGTGCAGCAGTTTGCACAGCTGCTTGGACAAACCATCTTCCTATCTATGGCTTTTGGGGAGTTGTGGAGAACTCCAGTAGGGAAAATAAACATCTGTGGCACTCAATGAGGAAGTGTACCTCTTGATTAAATTCTCCTGATCTATGCTGAGCTTTGATTTCAGCCTTGATCAGTTGGCTCTGACAGTCTGTGTAGTAGAATGAGAAGCTGATTTTGTTAGGATTCTTCTTTTGGGCAGCCTCAGCCCCAGCTGAGATGACATTAGCATCTGAAAGCTAATTTTAAAAATCCAAAGTAAAAGAGATTACCCAACACACTTGCAATAGGGAAGCTCACAATAAAAATGTTTCTTCATGCAGTGCTTGTATTGCCAGTGGCTTTTCAGACCCAGAAGTCATTTATCCTTAAAAGTGTATTCATTGCATAAAAAAAAAGTCAGAAAACAGTTATTTACTGTGTGTCAGCACACAGACCTACATTATACTTCATTTTAATATTCCATTTCTGGTGAATGAGGAAAGAAGTTTATTAAGCATGCCAGGAAGATGCAGTAGAAATACCGGTTCTTCTTGTATTTCAACCAATAACAGGTTTCAGTAGGGAAAGGTGAATTAAGTCAATCAGCTGTTTACTTTCTGATTCCTTCAGGAGATAGTAAAATGCTACTGTGTGTTAGTGGTTAAGAAGCCAGAAAGTTTGGTATTCAAACAGCATAAAGAACAAGTGGGCCAAGAACCAGACATTGTAGTTTGTTTCCTTATTTTTATATTATCTCTTCTTCTTTGACAACAGCATAGCTACACCCAGAAAAGCAGTAATTATATCCAGAACCCATAGAGGTCCCTCATAACATGAAAATGTTGTGACATCATAGTCCTTGGTTAAGGAAATTATAATGATGGCAAAGATTAAAGCCACAGTGTAAGACAGGCAAGGAAAGAGAAGAGCCTCAGAGGAGAGTTTCTTGCTCAAAAAAGCACGACGCCATTCTGTTTTGAGAGAAAAAAAATTGTTGAAAGGTAAGTCACCTTGATTTTACAATGCTTCTTTGCATGGGGGTGTTGTTGCAAATATTTTTCTGTTGGTGTAGGTTTAAAACCACTCATGGGTAAGGTAGAAGAGAAGAAATAATGAGAAACAAATTCAGTGGAAAAACAAGTGTTGATGGTGTGACTAGGCAATGAAGTAAATTTATGAACTGATTTGATCATAGATATTAGCACCTCCTTTCCTTCAAGTGTGAGTCAGGGTGAACATAAACATCACAGCTATGTGGAAAAACATACTACTGTGAAAAATATATATATATATATATATTTTTTTTTTTTTTCAAGAGCTTCTATTTCATTTTTTTTTTTAATTGTTTTGATACTTTCTAAGCAAAAAAGTGTTTGAAATAGTTGGGCCTTTACTATTCAGAACAGGAGAAGAAATGTATGAGTGCTAAGAACACTCTGTGACACACAAATTTCTAACTGCAGTTCTGTTAAGGATATTAAAGGATCTTTATTATAAAGATCTATATAAAGGATCTTTATATTAAAGACATTATTTTTGTTAAGATACCAGTGAACCATGATCCACTGTTATGAACTCTATAGTGATAAGACAAAAGAAGTTTTTGACTCAAGTTTTACTATTTTTGTTAACATTCTTGGGTTGACCTTGGAAATACTGTTCTTTAGAAAACTTGAAGCAGTCTAATATTTTCACAGGCAAATACACATCTTTTTGGCCTTTCCTATCAAAAAGAAAGACAAAATGAGGAAACACTAGATTGTCTAAGAGAAACATTTGTCAAACATTTCATATCTAGAAATGACACGATGTGACTGTTATTCTAATAGATTATACATAGATTATGTATTCACTTTGCCTTTCATTTTTAAATAAATTTAATTCAGTAAAATTCAAACAGTGGTGACCACTGATCATTATGTTATCAGTTCTTCTGTCAAATCTTAGCTTTTCTTTGTTGCAGCCATGGGTTCACTCCTTTGTGCAATATAACAATCTCATTTTTGTAAGTTCATTGAAGCCGGCAGATAACTAAGAGAGCTTGAATTCCAAGGCAGAGTCAAAATTTACTTTATACCCATGACTAATGTCAAACCTGAACTGTATCTAGTAGAAATATTGAGTAACCTCATGTTAATCTTTCTGATGCCATCTATGGCTAGCTATAATAGCTGAGGTCAGATCACTATCCCTGATGTGATATATATCCTCCTCCTACAGAGTTTTCTTTGGTAAAGATCTATAGTGAGGAAGAACCCTCACCTCTAGTTCAGGCTGGCCTGGTACAATGAAGTTAAAAAACATTTTACACACCCTGTCAATTAAAAGTCCTTGACTCATGTCTGCAGGAATTCAACAGAGCTTAATTATTAAATTGGTGGATTTTTTTTGTTTGTTTGTTTTTCAAGATGCTTTTAATCTATTTATATATTCTAAGGTTTTCTTAATCAACCAATTTTTAAAACATAAAAAGTAGATAGGCATGTGGGTAGCAGAACATGCAACCGAAAATTTTTAGACATTATCTTAAACTGTGTAAGGACTTCCCCCAAACTGTTTTCTTAGAAAGAGAACAAGCAGACACAGCTATGACTAGATTTTTCTTCATGAGAGCAGAAAATTGCATGATGTAAATATTGTTTTTATTGTACAGATCTGATGTAACGAAGAAAAATGCATGCAATATTACATTTTCTCTACTATAAAATGAAAAAAAAAAAGAAGTTACTATAAAAAAGTCTAATCCCTAGCCTGTGTAGTATAAACCTAAAGCAATGGTAATCAACCTTGATGCGTGACTAAGGCACACATCTGTCTATATGATTTATGACAGAGCACAATCAGAGAATAAACTGTTTTTTGTTTTGTTTTGTTTTGTTTTTTACAAAAAGAAATACAGTTCCCTGTAAGATGATATTTTGCTCTACAATGAAGCATAGCACTTCTTGTTTTCATATTTTCTTTTCCCCTAGGCTTTCTAAGAGCTATACATCTACATGATTTGGTTTCTTAGCAGTCATTATAGAAATCCTTATCACCCTCTCCTGTGCAGAGGATCAGAGTTATTCACGATGTCAGAGAAATGGTTTAATCTGTTTTATTTTTTATGAAGGAACAAAAGCCTTCCTAATAATAATAATAATTTTAAATAAACATCATTTTAATAATCGTAAATAAACAATTGTATTTTTTCCTTTTTTTAAAAAAAAATTCTGTACAACAGATGAGTATATATAAACAGAGCAAAATTTATTTTTTAAATGAACTTTAATTTTCAACAACACATTTCTAATGGATAATAAGAACTGCTACTTCATGTCTATTTCTGTAGTCAAGAGATATAGTGAAGATAGCATGAACAGTTTCGCTACTGGAATTCAATGGAGACTCTCTAATTAATATGAGCTACTGAATAATCACCAGGAGATCACTTTTCCTTGATACAGGCTGTAAGCTTTCAGGTGAGTCTTCATATTTCTTTCTCCAAAGGGTGTATTTATAAGCACAATATTACTTGAGTCAAAACAGAAGGTCTTGAAAGGTTTGCACTGAAGTCAGTGACAAGATTTCCACTGACTTCAAGTGTATATTGCTAGGTTATTTAAGACTTGATGTTTTCAGATGGCCTGGAGTCTTTATTACTGCATTTCAATGAAGGTCAAGGTTATTGAACACCAATTAGGTGTTCTAATGTGCAGGGTATGATAGAACTTGGTAGCAGAATATTTTACTGAATTAAAAACAAACAAACAAACAAACAAAAAACACTCATCGAAGACCTTAAAATAGGTCTCCACTGTTGGTCTTTATTTACACAGTTGTAATGAATCACTTTCAAAGGTATATCTCACCAAGTCAGTTTATGCTACTGGTGCTGGCTGGACCTGCCAAACTAGCTGGCAAGAAGTATTACATAAGAGACTTCAGTGTAAAATTTCTGGATCCCTGCCTCAGGGAGGAAGCAAACTCTGCTTATGTATTTCTCACATTTAATGACCTTTACAGAAGGAAATTGCATGTCCTGTGACATCTATCTGCAGGAAAGCTGACTTAATAAAGAAAAGGAAGGTCTTGCATCAGTGAGAACAGAGCAGTCAATTAGTAATTTTACAGTCATGCCAAAGTTATGTAGTGATGTTTATGCAACAGTCTATTTAGATGGGCCTAGAGGAAGTTCAACACAAGTAGGAGGCATGGGAGATGGATTCATTCACTGTCTTTGCTTTAAGTCAAATACCTTATAGTCAAATACCTTATATGTTATGTTAATCTACAGTTATATCTGCTACTGCATCTCCGTCACTCATCCTGGAACCTTAATCACATGGTGATCAGAACTGTCATAAACAATTTTGCATATGGAAGAAATGTAGCTACTCCATTTCATGGAATTTTGTTGGGAAGGCATAAACCAAAAGAGATCAAACAGAATATTTATTATGATGAATGATTTGTCTAATTACAGAATAAAACAAATGTTAAAAGACCTGAGCAGAGCCAATAAAAGATACCAGTTGAGAAACTACTCTCTATTGTTAAAATCTGCAATATTCACTAGCAGAATGTTTTTACTATTTTTCTTCTTCCAAATTACAGTATTTGCCAGGGTATTCTAATAGAGTGAAATTCATACTAGGATGACAAAATAACTCTGTCATTCATGCCATTATTTCTCTCTCAAATAGCAGAAAATGTAATCTCTCCATCTTAAAAACATCTGAAATGGATATATATATATATGTGTGTGTGTGTGTGTGTGTGTGTATAGGAAAGATATAGACAAAGACAGTAGTGCATAGATGAAAAAAGACAAAAGATAATAATTTAAAAATATGGATCAGACAAAGGATACCTGATAATGGAAAGTACTGAAATGATCAAGTGTAAGTCTGGGCTCCTGTTAATGCCAGAGTGATTTAATATCAAATATTTTGGAGATCTCTTCTCAAGGGTAAAAGCATGTTCCAAAACCTATTACATTTAATTTAGTATTTGCTGATACAAGAATCTTTCAATTGTTCCCCACTTTCTTGCTTCAGCCAGTACAGGGAACAAAACTTATCATTATGTTTGCTTCAGAGCTGATTTCAGAAATTTACAGTATTTTCCCACATCAGCCTGGGGAGAACACAATATATGTCCCATTGGACTCAAACTCAGCATCTTACTCTCATGCCTTTGGACCTCTAAGGTAGCCCTCAGTTACTTTTTTTTTTTTTTTTTCCTAATGTCTCTAGCATGTAAAACTGATTTTATTTTCTTAGAAGACCACCCATTAGGTTTTCCCCTTCACTTTTCCAAAGCTGTTTCTCATTGGGAATAATGTGTTTTCCCTTATACGTACCAGCCAGGAAAGGCTTTCATTAATATGTCTAGTACTGAAAATGTCTGTGTTCATTTTCACAAATAATTTCAAAGACAGTGAAATGTTTCTACATCTCTTTCCCTGTTGGTGGTACTCCAAAATGTTAAACACACACAATAATATGTGTAATATAGCTTCTGATAATGTTTATGACAACTGGAGACAATTAAACCCAACTGTCAAGAATTGGATGTACTTCATCAGAAGCTTTGACTGTCTGTGAGTTCAATTTTGAAAAGTCACATTTGCACAGATGCACCTTTGGAGATGATTGGGAAGTAAAAATTATATATACAGTAACTTATACCATTTCTCCACTAAAAGAATGCTGTTCTCTCAAATGTTATCACTCATCATACAATTATTATGTCTGGGATAAAATTTATCTCTGCAGAACACAAAAGTATGTTTTACATAGCATCTACATCCTGCTCCGGCTTTATCTCAAGAATTTGTGATGAACAGTCTTAACAATGTGGCAAAGCAAATCATCACCTTTTAGGACTACTAGCTTAGTATACTTGATGATATGTTGTGATAGGACTCTTAAGTCAGGCAAAGTTTTGTGATGAACCTAACTTTTTCTTAGAGTGAATTAAAATAAATAAATAAATAAAATAAAATAAAACCTCCAAACCCAGACAAAGGTCAGAGATCTTAAGTGAATTAAATTAAAGTAAGATCATTTGAATTCTCCCCCCTTCCCACTGTATCTTTCAGATCAGGTTTCTGTTCCCAGTCAGCACACATGTTAGCTGGAACAATCTCCTTTTCCATTGCTTTCTGGGTTTGCTACCTGCTTTTCTCTGTCTGCTCATGCCACATACTTAGCCTCCCTTTTTTTCACTTCCCTCAGCCACTCTCAGCTGGTGGCATAAATATAGACATCCTCATCTCAAGGAAATAAAAGCCTTCCTTCCAGAGGATCCTCTCTCATCTTCAGCTCAGTAGTTCACACAATGTGAGCTCATGGGATCTTTTCTTACCTATATCACTAAGACTTTTTTTTTTTTTTTTTTTTTTTTTTTATCATGTATTGTATATAAAATATAATGAGCATGCAGTCAAAACAAAAGCAACATCAACAACAAAAACCTAAACATGGGAGAGATGCTTGATGTGAATTTATTTCAAATCTGTGTAGGTCCATTAAACAAAATAGCCTCCCAGATTAACACTTCATATGTGGAGTTTTCCACAGACAAAATGTATGTTAAAAAGTGTTCATAAAATATGTACTTCTTTTAAAATTGCTATGTCTTCAAAAGCTTATGGCTCAAAGTTCTATTTCTAAATAGGACTTTAAAGTGAACAGAAGCTAATCATATCCACATAAGGCACCTGCTCCCTTTCCTTTTGACCTGTAAGAAATAATAAAATGAGCAGATTTTCCTTTTTTTTTTTTTTTTTTTTTTTTTTCTGTTTTAATAATAGGACACTTAACAGGGTGGTCTGTGCCTTTCAGTCCTATAGCAGTTGTTCAGAGAGCGAGAAGGTGGGGCTCGACTCCACTGCCCATATTCGATTATCAGAGCCAGCTGGAAAGGGGTCAAATGGTGCCTATAAAGGATTGAGAAATGTCAGCTGTAAAAAATAGCAGGAGGTAGTTTGGCTCCTGTGATTGGTCTTGAAGTAGTAGCAGAAGACTAAAAGAAAAAGCAGTAAGGATCCTACAAGTTGTTTAGTAAATAAGATTAATTTTCTTTTCTGCATGTGTGTATATGTATGTACATGTGGGTGGGTTGGTCAATCAGTCTTTGAGACTCTGGGTTTCAGCCATAAAACATTTGCATAAGGAAAATGTCTGAAAGAGGTACAAGAATGCTGTCTGTCCCTTCTTGCCTAGAAAAGCAGACCAATTAAAATGCTTAAAATCTGTGGTGCTCGTTCTACTTATGACTGCAAGGTTTGGAATGGACTTCACATGCATAAGGAAAAAAAAAAAAAAAAAAAAAAGCATGCACCTGCAGTAGGAATTTCAGAAGGGATTAATAACTTTGGGTGCTTAAACTTTTGATGCCCCTCCTGAAAATCTTAAAACCTGATTTCTTCCCCCCCCCCCCCCCCCCCCCCCCCCCCCCTTCTTCTGGTGTATGTTCTACAATGCGAGAAAGTAAGCTTAAAAAAGCAAAAACTTTGACATTAAATCATTTAATTCATACTTTTGTAGCTTAGAGAAAAGCTCTGTATCTTTTCTACATATGATGCTAAACAGCTTAGTCTTTTTAACAGAATTTTAATTAGGAACTTCTATGCAGAATGCTGTTCTGTGCAGATGATAAAACTACAAAAATACAGTTGTTTCCGTATCTCTTGGAAGTGTTGATAGACGTTCAACAGAAGTGTTTTGAGAACAATATGTTAATATCACTCTAATTCTCCCATAACTAAGAGTATTTTCTTCAGCTGTTGTACATTAAAGGCACTAGTTTAGTGGTGTGCATATGCTTCACATGAAATAGAGAAAATATCAGACTTAAATAAATCTGATTTTTAGAACATTTTCATTTATAGCCCAGAGAGGACTGGATTAGTAGGATAATCACAGGGCTAGTGTAATGATTACTAAGGCTTTAGGGGAGCTGGAACACTAATTTGTTTTGTACTCTTAGGATACTCTCAGTTATTTTCCCAAGTAATCTATTAGGATCAGATTAAGAAAAGATAGAATCCGTAGAAGTACCTTTTCTGAATTCTTCCTCTGTTCGCTTTTATTATATTTTATGTTGTTATTCTACCTAGCTCTGAGTGTACATCAAGTTTAGTTCTTGCTTTCGTAGCTCCTTGAAGTAATACACGTGTCTTCTAATTACTTCCCTGGTCTTTGTTCAGATTTTAACACAAGAGAGATAAGGTCTGAATTTTTCCTTTAGCCTGACAAGAACAGTAGCAGGGTTGGGGAAGAATCATAGAATGGTTTGGGTTGGAAGGAACCTAGGTCCAACTCCCGAAGTGTATCCCTAGATGGCAAATTAGACAACAGCTATTGTATCATTTAGGGGCAGGGAAGTTAAGGGAAAATCTTAAAATGTTGTTCTCTTTAGCTGATAATGTATTTAATCTTACTTCACTGACAGTTTAGGTTACAGAAGATCAACACTTGTATTTCTGAGATATTAAAACCTTTTTTTAATTATTTTTTTTCTAATTACTTTAATCACAGAATCACCTAGGTTGGAAGAGACCTCCAAGATCACCTAGTCCAACCTCTGTATTAGTGACCTAACACTAACCAGTCCTCCATTATAACATATCACAAAGCTCTACACCTAAAAGTTTTTTAAGGACCTCCAGGGATGGTGACTCCACCACTTCCCTGGGCAGCCCATTTCAATGCCTAACAACCCTTTCGGTAAAGAAGTTCTTCCTAACATCCAACCTAAAGCTCCCCTGGTGCAACTTCAGCTCATTCCCCCTCATCCTGTTGCCAGGCACGTGGGAGAATAGACCAATCCCCACCTCGCTACAACCTCCTTTAAGGTACCTATAGTGAACAATAAGGTTGCCCCTGAGCCTCCTTTTCTCCAGGTTGAACAAACCCAGCTCCCTCAGCAGCTCCTCGTAAGACTCATTCTCCAGACCCCTCACCAGCTTTGTTGCCCTTCTCTGGACTTGCTTGAGCACCTCAATGTCCTTCTTGTAGTGAGGGGCCTAAAATCGAACACAGTGCTCGAGGTACACCAGATACAGGGGGACAATCACTTCCCTAGCCCTGCTAGCCACACTGCTTCTTATACAAGCCAGGATGCTGTTGGCCTTTTTGGCCACCTGAGCACACTGCTGGCTCATATTCAGCTGACTATCCACCATCACTCCCAGGTCCTTCTCCACCAGGCAGCTTTCCAAACACTCATCTTGCAGCCTGTAGCTCTGCATGGGGTTGTTGTGCCCCAGGTGCAGGACCTGGCACTTGGCCTTGTTGATCTTCATACAGTTGGCCTCAGTTCTTCTGTCCAGCCTTTCCAGATCCTCCTGCAGAGCCTTCTTACCCTTGAGCAGATCAACACACGCACCTAACTTAGTGTCATCTGCGAACTTACTGAGGGTGCACTTGATCCCCTCATCCAGATCATCGATAAAGATATTAAAGAGGACTGGCCCCAATACTGAGCCCTGGGGGATGCCACTAGTGACTGGCCTCCAGCTGGATTTGACTCCATTCACAACTCTTTGGGCCCGGCTATCCAGCCAGTTTTTAACCCAACAAAGTGTATGCCAGTCTAAGCCATGAGCAGCCAGTTTCTTGAGGAGAATGTTGTGGGGAGTGGTGTCAAAGGCCTTACTGAAGTCAAGGTAGACCACATCCACTGTGCATGTTGTCTTAAGTTTGACAGGTGACGTGGGAAAATTCACAATACTGGTTTATTCCACTGAATGGGGTTAAGTTTGCATCTTTTTAAATCTGGAGGGTAGACTGTCTTTCAACAAACTTTTTTGTAATACATTTCTATAAGGAAAGAAACCTGTAATCTCATTTACCATTATAAAAAAAAAAAAAAAAAGACAAAAACAAAAACAAAAACACTGTTCATCCTGTGTCAATCACTTTTACAAGGTCTGAGCACCTCAATAGAGCTGTAAGTCAGGATCCAAATACAGAAACTGTTATTTTTTTCTTTTCTATAGTTATACTTATATGTAACAAGAATTATATGTAACAAGCAAAACATAGCATAATTTTACGTGAGAATATTACTAACTGATTTGCCAAGGAATGTTAGGTATTGTGAAAGCACATATAAAATACAAGATGTATTCTCCAAATCCGTAGGATCCCAGAGTATCTGCCATAAGGAATTTAACAGCGTTAACCATCACAGTACATGTGTTCCAAAGAGAAATCTTAAATTTGAGATGTTCAGTAAAATGGACCGACTGCAGATAAAGCTGGTTTTAGTTCCAATTGGACTTGATCTTTCATGGATGAATTCCATGCAGAAAGCTTTGAAAAGTCTGTTCGTAGCTTTTTCCCTTTCCTTCCCCAACACCTTCTCTCTTTAGCACCTCTTGGTGCAAGAGTGTATTCAAGGTCTCGGGGCAGGAAAGTGCAGCCCAGGGTGTTTGTACTCATGTGATACACATCAGGCAGTGGTAACTTTGTCAAATTGCCAGTGGAATTTATGCACCAGTGCCTGGAAGGTCCATTTACATGAGCAGTGTTCTCAATAGTGAGTTGTAGAAAGTCTTAAATATTTTTCATTTAGCTTGTTTTCTTGCAGCTTTTCAGGAAAGAAGGAGGGGGAGGGGGTTGAATAGATGGAGAGGAGGAAATTCATACAGTCTGAAGTTAGTGTAGGAAGGTGAAATGTTTTTTCCAATGAAGGGAGCAAGGCTCTGTTAGAGTTTGAAGTTAGGTGATCTCAGCTACTCCATTATGAGCCTGACATTCTGATCAATTTTCCTTGGCTGCAGCTAGCCTTTGTGAATACCCACATATGTGTCTGAGTAGACCTGTGAGGCCAAAAAGTGCATAGTTCTTATGTCTAGCTTCTAGGCATGGGCAACGTGATATCTGTGTTACAGCACTCTGGCTAATGTCAGATCAGGTTCCCTGGCATGTGCTCTTGCTTGCTGCTTTTTTGCCATAGGGTTGTACACGCAATGCTCCACACCTGTGCTATATGATATTCCTATAGCACTGCAACACTGAATGTCCTCTCTTCAAATAATTATTATCCCCCTCCCCTTTTCCTATTGAAGATTAACTGAGTGGGCTAAAGCATGCTATAATGTTTCAAAAATTGAAAACAATTTGGTTCAATGTCTTGTGACTAGGCTTTCCTTTATATGGAGATGTAACTTCATTCCAATAAAAATAGATGCATATGGAGGCGTTGTTTTGGTTTGTTTTTTTTTTTTGTTTTTGTTTTTTGTTTTTTGTTTTTTGTTTTTTGTTTTTTGTTTTTCTATTAATGAGACAATCCTAACAAACTGCAGTTGCAAACCAATATAACTTCATTTCATTACAGCAAAGACTTCTATTTTATACAAGAGCAATACGACTGTGTTTCATCATAAGCCTCCTGCCATGCACTTTCCTAAATCATACTTTCCTAAATCATACTGAATTTAGAATGTTCTCGTTATATAAACAAGGCTTTGAATACTTTAAAGCAAAGTTCTGGTATTTTTCCTATTTATTTTTCAAAACATATAGGTAGACCTTTATGTTTTATCTGTCAATTAGTTTTTAAAATATAAAATTGTTTTCCTTTAGGAGTATCAAAGAAAACATCAATCAAACCAGATCATTCTGCTTTGACCATTAAGCACTTATTGTTGTGTGAGGTAAGTTCTTTTTTTTTTTTTTTTTTTTTTTTAAAGTTGTTTCTTTAACATATTTTTATTTTTTATAGCCATATAGCCATTCTGTGTGAAATTACTATGTTGCTTAAGGATCCTAACACTTTGAAATTTATGCACAGGATTTGAATGTTACCTTTGATTATTTTGCTGTTAAAACCTCAGCTATATGTTCATGTAGACACAGCTGGTTTGATGGACACAGATAGACACCATGGCTATATTAAGGCATAGGTGCAGTCCATGATGTGCCCTACATTTCTGGCCTTGTATGTGACCTGACAATATTGCTTATTGACAATATTGCCTGCTTATTGAGGCAAGACCTGTCTGATTAGGATTGCTTCTGAATACTTTGCTTTTCTTTGGGGAATTTCAGTTGGTAGGCATACCAGTGTCCCTCTGTCTTGCAAACTGGGTGTAAAGGCTATGATACCCCTGCTTCAGGGTTCTGGACATGGCCAGAGAATGCCATGTAGCATTTGTTGAGATGTGCAGACAGTAGGTACGTTTCAGCTTTGGTCTATAACTGCAGTTGCAGTGAAAATGCTATTGTCACACCCAATAGAACTTTTGTGCAAGGGAAGCAACATTTTCAAGAGTTTGCTCTTTCAAGTTAAGCTCTTGGATGTCTGAAATAATTTCAGGTGTAAGAACTCAGATACCACACCTATGATTCATTTGAGAAGCAAAAACTTTGAAGGTGGAAACTTCAAATAGGAATGGAAAACCATAAGCCTTTTAATACCCTCACAAAACCTGTATTTACCTGGAGATTCATTACTGAGTACTATTGGAATTTTTAATATTCCCATTGTTATAGGAATTGTGGCCAATTATGTGGTAATTTTTACTTGTGTAGACCCTAAAGTACTTTTGATCACTAATCATTTAGGTTCTTCTCAAAAAGGTAGGCTTTCAGTACTAGTTTCATTTAGATACTCTGAGATATTTTCTCAGTCACTATTTTCAGTCACTATGCAAACGAAACCTAAAGCTAGATGATATGAATATTTGTTTGGAGTCATGTCTTTGCGATACATGCTTTGACAAAAGGCCTAAAGCACTTCCTTTCTTGAAGAATTTTGTTTGTCACTCTATGTATCAGCTGCTGCACATGGATCAAAGTGCACAAAGGTTTTCTCATAGTCCTGTCCTTTTTGCCTGCAGTTACAGTCACAGAGGGGGAAAAAGGAGGGGAGATTTCTCACTCCCTTGCACAGCCAAGAAATAGCTATGATAATTTAGCCCTTAGTGTTTAAGTCATGGTCTAATGCTGCTGAATCTAACTGAGCTTGGCATCATTTGAAGGAGCTTGCTGAAGTGTAAAAGACACTGAAGTGGCTATGATTAAAAAGTACTGAAAAATTATAGACCACACTGCAAGAGGCTCTTATTCAGGTGGATGAGGTCAAGGCAGGTTAACACACAAGGAGTGCTGTTGGAGTTGATGCTTGTGTACCTCAGGCAAAGATATATTAAGAATTGTTTCATTGAGTGTATCCTTTCACCTTACTGACAAGACTACAATTGGTAAAACAAATTTTAGAATCATAAAATTTGTTCTTGCTGTTCATGTTTTTAGAAGGTGTTATGCATTGGCAGGAGTCCCTCCCTCTGTACTCTCTCCCTTTGATGTCCGTTTTTTATTCCTTGCTGAGAACCTGGGCAATAAGAGAAGGAAAATAGAGTATGGGGTATCTGATGTGACCCAACAGAAAACTCAGGTGACCGAAGTTCTAAGGATATGATAAAATTTAGGGAGGCTTCTGCTTTCTTGAGCACCTGTTCCCATATCTTAATATATACATATCTTTTTGTACCTATAAGAAATGCAAAATAAGGGTTTTACTGAGGGTTCATTTAAAAGTAAAAACAGCAAGTGGTGAACTTCCAAGTTAACTGCATGCTTCAGGATGGGATGAATGTTATTTTCAACACTGATTGACCCCAGTGTATAAAGATAAATATTTTTTGATACTCAGTAATATTTTAGTCCCATTGTCATGGCTGTATCCCAGACTATACATGAAAGCTAAGTATCTGTTTTCTTTTTTTGGCATACAATGATCTCCCAATTTTTCCAATCTAAATTGCCCCCCAGGGCACTGATAAAACAAGTCATGGCTCATAAAGTAAATTTCCTGTGTACTAATTGAAAATGGTTTCAAATTTATTAGGGCTTCAATCATCTTCCCAATATCTGATGCTTGTGTTCCCAGTAGCCCACATGACTATTAATATATTTACCTGAAAGATATTAAAAATAGTCTTCAGGTATTTTTAAAGGGAATGGAGGGGGGAAAAAATAACAACACCAAGAAAAAATATTTCATATAGTTGAATGTGGTTTAAAACAACATCTGAAACTGAGTGTTCATGAAATAACTGTCCTATATATGTTCCCAAACACTGTCTTTAATGTATGATCTATGAGAATTTGCTGGTAGCACCAGTTCAAAATGGTAGAAAAGTCATAGAAGCAAGGACATTGGTTTCTCCTGCCTTGATAAGTTTGTCTTTGTCCTTTATAAGCTACAGGAGACAGAGGGAAAGGGCTGTTGAAATGTTCTGGCTTTCTCTGCTTCCCAACTACACCACAAAGTGTAAGTGCTATGTAAACCATCCCCCAAAACCCACAGAGAGTCTGCCTTCTGCTCAGTGCTTCCTCTCTCCAAAATACTGTACTGGGAGGGAGGTCACTTGTCAGATTTCCTGGCACTGCATTTCATAGCATTTCATAGTTCCTTTAGCAAGAGAACCGCAACGTCTTGTGCAGACTGAATTGATAATATGACAAAAGCATTTGGCCTCCATGTGGATGAGGACTGGCTGAAAAATTAAAACTCTGGTTTCTGAAAGATTTTAGGGTTAAGGAATTTGTTTTATATTCTGTTAATAAATTGTATATTAAAAAAAAAAAAAAAAAAAAAAAGTAGGAAAAAAATCTCATTTTTCTAATCATGCTGATATGTTGTGAATGCTCAAGGATAGATCAATAGTTATGACTCTCACCAGTAATTAAAAAGCAAAAACAAACCAAAACCTTTTTACTCTTGTGTCTCAGGCAAATCCTAGGATAAAACCAGTCTCTTTTCATTGTTTTTGTTGCAACTGTTTAGTTTTGTGAAAATACTTAAACATTGGGCCAGAGTCTGGCTGGCTTGGATGGGATAAAGGAAAGAAGTTTCTATAGAGAATGATTCAATATCTCAAAAGATGTAGAAGACTGACTGCAGTTTTATTTTATTTTTCCTTCTTTGGTTCAAGGTAATCACTAAAAAAGGGAATGGTGGAAAGTTCTGTCTGTGAAGCATCTCCAAGGATGATGCTCTTTGTGCTTGGACACATATTCTTCGAGAGACACAGTCTTTATTATTGTTGTTCCATGCATACAAATTATTTTCACTGGACCACACATAACATTCATGCATAAATTCCATGCTCTCATGTTTTGTCTAAGTAAAAGTAGAGTCAAGACAGTTGGGATATTCCATGAAGGATCTATCTGCAAAAGATTTCAAATAAAAATGTTATTGAAAATTATTAGTTTTCACTAGAGAGAAAATAAAATAATCTGACAATTATAATTTTTGGACAGAAAAAGACCATTTTGGAGAACTCCCAACCAGTTATAATGTAGATGGCCTTTGTTTGTATGTGCCCTGAAAATCATGGTGCAAAACAGCAATCCTAGGTTGATGACTTCTAGTGCTGACAATTGTTTGTACGTGCTGCTGTACCTACCATATCTTTTGCACCACTACTTTTCTCATCTCAACACAAGAAGCTGTACTCAAAGTCTCCAATTTCTGTTTTATTTAGCTCCAAACCTAAATGCCATGGTTTGAGCTTCTTTCTGTTTTCAGAGATATATTCTCAACTAGTATATCTAGGGGGACTACAATAATATTTGCTAGCTATTCTGTCCAGCCACAGTTTCTCTGTCAAGACTCATGTTCATGGCAAAGACAACAGAAGACCAGATGAGCAACAGTTGCAATGCTATAAACTAATTCCCAGATGCAGAAAAGACTTGTTGTGATGGCTGTATTGTACATATGGAAATTAAGTCTAAACATACTGCAGTCCCCATACACTCGTGAGCCAATTAAAACGTCAGTCATGGCAGCAACATATTAGATACTGTGTTTCTCCTTCTGTTCTCTGTATTCCTATTTTTTTGATATATTCATGATTTATTGAAAGAACAAAAATATAACATAGATATTTCTCCATCATTTGCTTCCTGTTATGCTTAAGGCAATTCTAAACATAATCTCAATCACTGAGATATAAAATGAACTTCAGTAATTCTAATTTCTTTCAAATTATTCTAAGCAGTAGTTGCACTTTTTCAGTCTTTCAGATTAATACTGTCCTATAAATCTGTAATGGATAATTTGTCATTTTACAAATGTTAGAATATAAAGTCTGTGTTTTATGCAGATATATTTTTTTTCTTGTCAGGATTGTACTCCAGAAAGATGGAGTACAGTATCATGATGTGATTATAAAATCTGTCAATAGTCTGATATCTCTAATGGAAAAAGTCTTGCTACCCATTCTGTACTTTCTGCTAGATATGAGCCTAGATTTGATGTTCAAGCAAAGATCATTTTATCACAGCTTATACAGAAACGAGAACAGGTCTGATTTTCAGGTTTCTTTCACATTACTATGAGAGAATAAAAGCTTCAAAGTAAATAAGTTACATTTTTTGACCATTTACAGTGTTTGAAGAGTGTAAAGCATTTTTTTGTTGTTATTTTTGTTTGTTTCTTTAATTTTACTTTGAAAATCTAGATCATAAAAACTGAGTCTTCTAATAGAGGTTATTATATACTCATTAAGGAAAGTAGAAGTTTCACTTCTGTTTAAATGTTCCATTTCTTCATTATCTTTCCTCCTACAAAGGAGGTAAAAGGAGAAGAACATTATTTTGGAGAGCAATGAGGTTGTAAGAAGAAAGTGTCAGAATTACTTACCTACATAGTAATATTCCTTGATGAGCAGGGCTGTTGTATTTAGACTGCTATCTTACAGTGAAGTTTACCTTTATCAATGAAAGGTGGGTTTTTTTGTTTGTTTGTTGTTATTGTTGTTTTGTTTCATTTTGTTTTCAGTTGTTTTGTTTGTTTTTGTCTGGAGGAGAGAAATATTCTTGCACCAAACCCATCGTGTCATTTACCCAACATGTAAGTTATAGAAAATGCTGGAACTGAATGGTTTTCTTATGCTGAAGACTCAGTGACTTCTGTTTCTGAGGTTTCCACCATTTCCATTTCAAATTTTGATGCTTTGTATTTGGGTTACAAAATGCTGTCAAATATCTGCCAGTCCTTACACATTGTGCATCTAAAGTACTGTCTTCTCCATGCAGAGTTTTTGATAAGCCAATACAAATAGGAAAAATAATAGATTGTAAGAAAAATACTGTATTTGTGCATAGGATTATTTATTTTGGCTAGTGATCAGAAAACTGAAAAGAAAAAAAAAAAAAGTAGTATGTACAGGGAAAGTGAGGTCATTGATTTCCCTCTCCCCTTCAATATCTTATCTTTGAATTAGTTCACTGGTTTTCAAATGGGTATTTGCAAAAGCAACCACATACATTATGTATAATCTTTCTTATGAAGTATGTCATTGTGCAACCCCTTTTGAGCTAAGGTGATCCTGGGGGTTTTGGCCAGGGGTCCCTTATTTATTTTGTCTTTCCTTACTTTGTTGCTTTTCTCCTTGTTCCAGCTGAGTGCCGCTGTTTGTTTAGGTCACATGATTGGGCTACAATTTTAGGCCTAATTATGATATTTTTATCTTTGGCCAAGACTTGAGAAATAGTAATAAGAGATGATTTTAAAGCTCCAGATCAATATCTTTTGTACCACCAGAGCCCTTTGTACTTGTTGGAAAACAATGACAAGTCCTTAGTGTACCTGAGGTACACTCTTCCTACTTCTGATTATTCGTTTACCACATTTGGTTACTTTCTTGATGGTCCTATCTGAAGCATTTACAATAGACTAAATCTCATTTCTGAAGACTCCTTGAAATGGGATGGGAAAATTACAATGACACTGAGCATTCTCAGTAGCAGATGAGTTTGCTTTCATGGGTTTGGTCTCTAGTATTGTTTATAATTCAATTACTCTTAATATTATAAGATTCATTGAAAGAAAACTCCTGTTAAGATAAATAAAGAATAGAGTTTATCCCCATATATCATAGAAAAATAGGTAGACACCACTTCAAAAGATTTTAGTATTTGGAAGCAACATTTAAGAATATTAAAAATTGCTCTGAGTTCAGTTCCTTAAGCACTTCTATTTCTTTCAGCAGGGGGCCAAATATTTTGGAATTTGAGTTGCATACTAATATTGTTTAGAGAACTCATAAGAAAATAAGCTATACCTTACCCTATTACTTTAGAGCTCTCCCAGAACATTTTCCCCAATGGTGAGAAAAGCAAACAAACAAGAGAAAAAAAAATAATCCATATAACTTTCAA
This sequence comes from Aythya ferina, assembly GCF_964211825.1. Classification (NCBI taxonomy): domain Eukaryota; kingdom Metazoa; phylum Chordata; class Aves; order Anseriformes; family Anatidae; genus Aythya; species Aythya ferina. Next base: position 198,290,058 of record NC_140296.1, on the reverse strand, counting down.
AATAGCATAGCATATTTTAAAGATAAATTAGACACAAATGAAAATGGATAAAATAACTAAAGAAAAATCTATATATTCCAATTTATAACTTAAATGTCTAAAAAGTTGCTCAGATTAACTTCTAGATTTATCGCTGTATTGTGTTTCCTTTTGTTTCTGCATTCCTATACTAGGAGTTAGGCCTGAGAGAGGGGAAAGCTATACTTTTAGCCTAGCCAGGAGCTAAATAGCTATCAGTCTATCTGAACATTCCTCCTTTGTTGAAGGCAAACCTCACTCTAATAGAAAATCACAGCTATGTCCCAGGACAATGCTACTTCAAAGGTCAATACATCATTAATATGTAAACTTCAGGGACATAGTAAAAATGACATTTGAAACCATAAACCACAATGTTGCCTTGGGATTTTTATTTTGTTTATTTATTTAGCATGTAACCAAGATGGACTGGAAAGAGTCATACAATTAGAAATGAAATAGGGACTCAAAGAAATTAAGAGAGAAATTTACAAAGGGGAGAAAAAGTAAAGCAGTTAATGCAAAGAAAAAATGTTTCTAAAAAGCCAAAAGAACATTAGTTGCTATCCTGCTCTCAATATATGGTAGCTTAATTCAAGTGGGAAATATAGGTTTTTAGGAATGTCAGCATGAAGATAAACATCACACTAGTAGGTCAAAGGGTTGGAGAAGAGGATATGTTCACCACATTTTCTGGCTTTCTGCCCTACCTATGAAGCTGAGCATAGTTGTACAACAAGTTATATGTGGTTATGATAATCATATTTAGAGACATATTGACTATTTTGTTATTAAAAACAGTACATGTGTATCTCTCCAGGAGCAAATGCAGATTTGCCTCTAAGCCAGCTGACACACCAGAATGGAAACCTGGACTGTCCCTTACTCAGCTGCACAGAGATTCTTCTTTCACTACCTTCTATTTTGAGTCAGTGTAGGATGAACTTAACAGTTACTTAATTTGTGCTGACTGCTTTGAAGAACAACCTGGATAAACTGTATGATTTTTGGACAGGTCTTCATCATTCTTTAACCAATACAGTGTTAAGTTACTTTTTTCTGCACTTTGTTTTTTTTTTTTTTTTCCTTTTTTTTTTTTGGTTGTTGTTCTTTTAGTATTATTTCTTAGATTTTCCTAATTTTATCTACTTCATAAGGTAATGAAAAATAGAGATCTGTTTTTTTGGTACTGAGATAGAAGTTAAATATTTCTGTACATTTCTATATACTCTGTCCTACCATATACAATATATGTTGCATATAAATGTGTCAGTTATTTCAAAAAAAAAAAAAAAAAAAGGCATCTGTGCCTTTTGGAATTCAATACCATCAAATTTAGGGAAGATTCAAACTGAGATATTAACCTGTCCCAGAAGATGTCCCTGTAATTTGACATAGGTCTGATGTTGCTCTAAAACTGGATTTACCTTTATCTGTTGATTTGAATTTATCTTCTCTGTTCTTCAGTCTGAAACATGCTTGTATAATCACAGAATCACAGAACTGTAGGGGTTGGAAGGGACCTTGAAAGATCATCGGGTCCAAACCCCCCTGCCAAAGCAGGTTCCTCCAAGCAGGCTGCCCAGGTAGGCATCCAGACAGGCCTTGAATATCTCCAGAGAAGAAGACTCCACAACCTCCCTAGGCAGCCTATTCCAATGCTCCATCACCCTCACTGTGAAGAAGTTCTTTCGCATGTCAGTGCGGAACTTCCTGTGCTCTAGCTTGTAGCCATTGTCCCTTGTCCTATCCCCACAAACCACTGAGAAGAGGTTGGCTACATCCTTCTGTCCCCCACCCCTCAGATTATACATTATATACATTGAGGAGATCCACTCTCAGTCTTCTCTTCTCCAGGCTGAACAGTCCCAGGTCTCAGCCTTTCTTCATAGGGAAGATGCTCCAGGCCCCGTATCATCTTTGTGGCCCTCCACTGGACTCTTTCCAGGAGATCCCTGTCTTTCTTGTACGGGGGAGCCCAGAACTGGACACAGTACTCCAGGTGGCCTGACCAGGGCAGAGTAGAGGGGGAGGATCACCTCCCTTGACCTGCTGGCCACGCTCCTTTTAATGCACTCCAGGATCCCATTAGCCCTCTTGGCCACAAGGGCACAGTGCTGGCTCATGGTCAGCCTGTTGCCCACCCGCAGGTCCTTCTCCTCAGAGCTCCTCTCCAGCAGGTCATCCCCCAGCCTGTACTGATACTTTGGGTTGTTCCTTCCCAGGTGCAGGACTCTACGCTTGCTCTTATTAAATCTCATTTGGTTTCTTCCTGCCCATCTCTGTAGCCGGTCCAGGTCTCGCTGAATGGCAGCACAGCCTTCTGGCATGTCAGCCACTCCTCCAAGCTTTGTGTCATTGGTGTACTTGCTGAAGGCAGACACTATTCCCTCATCAAGGTTGTCAATGAAGATGTTGAACAAGACCAGACCCAGCACCGTCCCCTGGGGAACACCGCTAGTCACAGGTCTCCAGCCAGACTCTGCTCCGCCGATCACCACCCTCTGAGCTCAGCCAGTCAGCCAGTTCTCAACGCACCTTGCCGTCCACTCATCTATCCCACGCTTTCTCAGCTTTGCTAGTAGGATGTCATGGGAGACAGTATCAAAAGCCTTGATAAAGTCAAGGTAGATGACATCCACCGCTCTCCCCCTGTCTATCCAGCTGGTGATGCCATCATAGAAGGCAACGAGGTTGGTCGAGCACAACTTCCCCTTGCTGAATCCATGCTGACTTCTCCTCATAACCTTTTTCTCTTCCAATTGCTTGGAGATGGCATCCAGAACAAGCTGCTCCAATACCTTTCTAGGGACAGAGGTGAGACTGACTGGCCTGTAGTTTCTGGGATCCTCCTTCCTGCGCTTCTTGAAGACTGGAGTGACATTGGCTATCGTCGAGTCTTCAGGCACCTCACCCATTCTCCAGGACCTTTCAAAGATGATAGGGAGTGGTTCAGCGATCACATCTGCCAGCTCCCTTAGCACACGTGGATACATCCCATCGGGATCCATGGATTTGTGTGTGTAGAGCCCACTCAGATGCTCCCGAACCACTCTCACATCCACCAGAGGGGAGCCCTCCATTTTTCAGACCCTTTTCCAGGGGCGAGGAGTCCCGGGGGAGTGTCCTTGAAGCAAAGAAAGCATTCAGTATCTCTGCCTTCTCAGCGTCTCCCATTACCAGGACACCCCCCTCATTCATCAAGGGACCCACATTACCCTAGTCTTCCTCTTGCTGTTTACATACTTGAAAAAAAACCTTCTTATTATCCTTTATCTGTTTTGCAAGCCTCATCTCTAGGTGGGCTTTAGCCTTCCTCATTGCTTCCCTGCAGGCCCTGACAACACATCTATACTCCTCCCAAGAGGACAGGCCCTTTTTTCACATTTCATAGACCATCCTCTTCCTTTTGATCTTATTGATGAGCTCCTTGCTCATCCACGCAGGTTTCCTGCCCCCCTTCCCCAATTTCCTATTCTTCAGGATGCACCAACCCTGAGCATGGAAGAAGTGCTACTTAAATGTAGCCCAGCTCTCACAAGCACCCTTGCCTTCTAGCAACGTATCCCATGAGATACTCCCAAGCAGGTAGAGGTTGAAGTAGAGACCTGTAGTAGACCCCACCACTGTTTCTCCCAAACCAGCCCACCCCTTAATTCTTACCCCCAAGCTCTCCACTTGTCCTTCACCCTCCCTCAGCTGGAGCTGGGTACACTCTAATTGCTCCCTCACATAAAGGGCAACCCCACCCCCTCGCTTCCCCAGCCTGTCTTTCCTAAAGAGGACATAGCCCTCAATAACAGTGTTCCAGTCATGCGAGCTGTCCCACCACATCTCAGTGATCGCAATGAGATCGTGGCCCTCCAACCGAACACAGATCTCGAGCTCATCCTATTTCCCATGCTCCATGCATTGGTGTACAGGCACTTTAGGGAAGCAGCAGGTGCAGTTACCCCTGGGGGGATGCAAGAAGAAGATACTGGACAGGGGATGCTACCTTCTCTGAGGAGCCCTCAGACAATCCTATGGGAGATCTCAGAAGTTTCTCCCTGTCTTCAACAGTGACAGTAGTGACGACTTCCCCCAGCCCTTCTCTGTCACCTTTAGCTCCCCTCACTTCCCACATCAAACTTAGTTTAAAGCCCTGGTAGTCAGCCCAGAGAGCTTGCTCCCCAACACACTTGCGTCCCACTTGCTCAGTTGGTGTCTGTCTGTAGCCCATGTATCTGGTCTCTCAAAGGACAGCCCAAGATCAAAATACCCAAATCCCTGGTCCAGACCGTCTATCTGCATCTCAGTCACTCAGCAGGAGGACAGAGGAGAACACTACCTGCACTCTAGGAGAACCTACCAGACTCTTGTTAAGATTTGTCTTTTCAATTACCAACTGCAATAAAGAACTGTCTATAATTAAGTACAATGACCAAGAAACAGAACCTATTTTAGTAGAAATCTCTGCATCTTGTTCTAATATATATACCAAATAATTTCTGAAATATTTGCAAAAAAATAGCATATACTATCAACTCTACCATCAGCAAAACAGACAGTCATTGATTTCCTTTTGCCCTTCTTGCTATCTAAATAAGAGTAGACAATTAAGAAATCTCAGCTTTCATAAAGTTTATTTTCCCAGTTGGAGCAGTATGAAAGGAAGCTGCAAGGAATTAAAAATAAATAAATAAATAAATAAATAAGAAAAATAGAGGGGGGAAAAAAAAAAAAAAAGATTGATTTTTTTTCCCTTAGTGAGTGTTAGCAATTAGGTAAGCTGATTTGCAGTGAGATCATCTGTCACAATTGGAAGTTAATTTGAAAATGGATTAGCTTAGAAGTAGCAATTTCTGCTCCATGGGATTCAGCAGATAATGATTTAATTTTGTAACAGACCTCATAAACTGGCTGAGATCAATGCCTACCCAATGTGCCATTAGGCACTGGGCATGGTCCTCTACTTCTTTCTCACTTTCCACAGGTGTGCTAGTTGATTATTTTGCCTCCAGGAATAAACAGGTTAGGAGAATTGGAATGGGTAAAAATGTTTTCACTTTTCTTCTGAATGAGCTTTTCAGGTGTAAGATGAGTGACAGCAAGAGTGAAGGTTCAGAATACCACACCACTACAGAAGGGACAAATCTGCTCTGTGAATACAGAAGTCAGTAACAGCACAGTATAGATTAACACAGGAACTCCTGACATTTCCAGTGGCAGAAGGCCCTGATTCTGGTCAAGACTTTTGGGCTGTGGAGGAAAAAGGACACAGGAAGAAAAGAAGGACCTTTTCCTCTGCTCTGTCCCCAGATTTCATCTTTTCCTATGAAAACCTCAACACCATTCCGTCACCTTTTCCAAACTTCTTTGCCTCTTGAAATTTAAGATTACAGCCATGTTACCCTATCTATCCATCTTGGGTCACCATCTGCTAATTACCACCAATGCAGTGTCAGTGTCAACTTGTGGTCTGGAGGCGTTCAGGTGCATGGTTAACTGTTGTAAGGGTCAACAGTTGTTAGGGCAAGACTGAATGACAGAGTTAAAAGTACTGCTGGGGTAATTTTTTTATTTTTTATTTTTAAAGTTTTGAATGCTAGTGGTAAGAATTCCACAGTCCAAGATCAGGCTGAATTAATAAGCCTGGAACAAGTTGGTTTTCTTGCAGCAAGAATTGTTAAGATTTCAGATAATTTTCTTCTCTAAGCTAGGGAAAAAAAGCTTTGGGCTAATACATTTAGAATTTCATATTACAGGTTCAATTGTATAAATCAAATATATTTGGATACTTATATACTGTTTCATTTAAATACATTTTTACTTCTTATAAGATTTGCTTTCATTTTGCTCCAGAAAACTGATTTTCGAAATGGAATTGATATTGAGCAAAATGAATGAACATTTCCTTTTAAAAAGTGAACAATTCCGAAATATTTCTACTGTCAGAAATTAAACACTTAGGAAGCTATCTGATTAAAGCCCTGTTTAAAGACAATCAGACACCATTAAATATGTCTGGAGTTTGGTCCCATGTGTCTAAGTCTGTTTTAAAAGTGTAGAGTGAATTAGATGTTCTTTGGAATTTTACTGGAAGTTGTAACAAAAATCTGGACAAGCAAAGTTAATATAGTCTCTGTATAAACCATCAGAGCCATATAAAGGTGAGACTTGTGTGCGTTTCCTTCCCTGTCCTGCTTTCCTTGGAAAGGAAATACATCCACCTGCAGTGGCAGAGAGTCACAATATACTCTGCTGTAGCTTTTATGCAGCCAGATGAGGAATTGGAAAGTTAGAGTACTGTATATTCTGTTCAGTCTAGATATATGCTTAGAAATAATCTCTTGTTCGATCATTAATTCTAGTTCCTAATAGGCCTTCTGCAATAGCAGTTTTATTGAAGTAAACAGTATTTTCACTGAATTTCAGAGCAAATATTTCAGATAAGTATGAACAGTAGTGATTTCATTTTTTTGAATATATTTTTGTCCATTAAGTTAATGCCAGTTTTTAAAAATAGCAGTTCCACTAGACTATCTCTGAAAACATAGTAAAAGTAGTAGTATTATATTAAATTAATTTTTCTTGGAGTTTGCTTTCAAAACAACAGGAGTGACATACCAAAGAGAATAGCAATGGAAAATAAATAAATAAATAAATAAAAATAAATAAATATAAGGGACAAAAACCCAAAGTAATTTTAAGGTGAAGTTCCACTAGTTTCTAAGACAGCTGTATGAAAACAATGACTGCAACTACAAGGTGGTAGAAGTTGGGACAAAGTATCTTCTGTAGAGGTTTGTAACCAACTGTGCCTTTCTTCAATTTCATAGCAGCAAGCACACTTTGTTTTCACGTATAAGTCTTCTTTTTGTACATTATGGAAGCATGATAACATTTAGAACTGTAAGATTTTTAAACCAAATTCTGGATTTGATTTCTGAGTTTGATTGTGTGCCACCTATCTCCAGATCTGGCTTTAAAAAGGCTCCTACAAAACCAGTGAGAGAACTTTTGCCCTTATTAAGATCTCTTTTCCTTAATAATTCAGAGCATCACCTAGGAAGCCTGTTACTCATCAACTGTCACACCGAGACAACATTCTGCTTGTCTTTGGCAGCAGGGTTCTGAGTTTGGCAACTGGGTGGGACTGCAACTCTTTTCAATGCAGGAAGTAGAATTAAACCTAATCTAATCTGCTAGGGGTTGTTATGATTGGACTGTGTGGTCACTTTTAGATTCCAACCAAATATCATTGTCTGTTTAATAAACAAGATGACACTTTGTGACTATTGCATAGTAAATTAGAAGTGAGGTGAATTTCTGTGCCATTTGCTTAAAAGAAAATTTGTGATGTCAGTAACACCAGCTCCCATTTTCTGATCCTACTAAGTGAAAGAGGTCGGTTAGGGGATTAGAAGTAGGAAAATTAGTTCTAGATAAAGTGTTGGCTAAGTGAAATTCTCACACCTTTTATAACTCCAATGTTCACATGGGAGTAAGACCAAAGACATTTTTTTTCTAACTTTAAAAACAAAATTTCACATTATTTCTTAAATATTTCCTTCAAAAATCCCACCCAAGGTTCAACTGTTCTGCGTGCCCCATTTGCCTATTCAAGGAGTGAAAGAACTTTGCTAAAAAGACTTGGAGGCAAATTGTACTGTAAGCAACTGCCTGTTTTTTTTTTGTTTGTTTTTTTTTTGTTTTTGTTTTTTTTTTTTCTTAGCACAAAAAATATTAGCAGATGAGAAATCTTGTTGTGCTTTGTTTTTGAAATTATGAAATAACACGTGCTCAGGTACTTTACTGACATCTTGCAGAATGAAGCCATCAGCAATGTTTGAGTGGGATCATCCATCTCCCAGGTAAGGCTTTATTACATTCTACAGGCATTGTGTCCATGGCCTTTCTCATGCCTCCCTCTGGGCAGGGAGGCTTTGGGTTACTTGATCTATAACTAGCCATGACTCACAAAGCCTTTAACTTATCAAGAATGCTGTCAGATGCACTGGAGACACATCCACAAGTCAGGATGTAGAATTAAATACATGTGCTCCCTGATCCCTTTTGCACAGCAGAAATGAAGGTGCCCACTTTGTGTAAGCTGACTTAGCTCCATTGAGGTATATGGAGCTCCCCTGATTTATAACACCAGAAATGTGGTCTGTGATGTTTTTATTGCACTTGAGGTCTTGTGGATGTATCAGAGGTAGGAAAACCAAAAATAATAATTAAAGAAAAAAAAAAAATAGGATATGTCCAACTCCAGATGGTGTACTAGATGTGGTATATGATGAAGTTTCAAAAAATCTTGAAGGAAATCAAGTCAGCCTGAGTGTCTCCTTCCTCAAAGGTTCTCAAAAAATGATGTCCAACTCATTCTGTAAATCAGGTTCTCACTTTTGCCATTTTAACTGTAAAAGAATATCACCATATGTCACGAGGATGGGTCATTCAGTTAAGCTCCTACTTACCTGAGTACCTTTACCTGAGTAAAGGAACTGAGATATATCTTCTGAGATACTATGGAAAAAATAAGAACACATCGCATGCCACTGCTGTGTCTGCTCTGCAATACACTCCCACTAGCTAACTGCTAACTTCCGTGAAGATCTAACTCTGTTTCCTAAAATATTCTATAGTCAAAGACTCAACATTATTATTATGGTGGTTTTGTTTGTTTGTTTGTTTGTTTGTTTTCATTCATTTTACCTAGTCACTTGTATGAGGGAATATATCATGGCTGATGGCATAAAAATATTTCAATTTCATAATCACTTGGAAATATTTAAAATGAAATACTATTTCAGATAGCTAGAGAATTACCAAGTTCTTGTTATATATTCTTCTTTCTGTGTATTACATTATGACCCATAACTTTTTTTTCTTTGTATCTGGTTCAACACCCACAAATAAATTTTCACTTATTTAAATCAACTTGGATGTAAACAGTATGTCCTTATTCATGTCAGTGAAAAAAAAAATGATCCTAACACTGAAAGCCGGGAGAATACTTAGCTTGTATTGATAAGTATGACTCAGAGATTTGGATGCTATTGGATCTTAGACATTCTAGGGTGAAGAGAAATGCATACTGTTTAGTGAACATCTTTTAAGCAGTTAAAAGTCTCCTTTGTCTTAGTGGGAGAAGAGAGTTCAGAAGGCAAATGACAGAGACATTTTACCCACACCAGCTGCCCAAATTTTTTTTTTATTTTTTTATTTTTTTTACAATCCCCTTTCCATGAGGGAAATCCATAGCTGTTTGGGCTGCCCATATATTCTTTGTAACTTCCTTTGCATCTAGGGAATCCCCTAGATAGTATGTGTAGTGTCTTCTTTTTTTTTTTTCTCTTGTAATATCACAAAGTTTACTTGGGGATTTGGCTTCTTGTTGAAGTCTCCTTGAAAAAACAGACTCCTTCTTTGTAAATCATGACTCACCATCATTAATTCTCTTCCTGGCAGATAGTATTGCAAGTAGACTACGTGGGATGAGAAAGCAAGATATTAAATTACCAACCACTGGATTCATAGGGGATTTCCAGGAATCAAGAACAGTCTTTTTCCAGTAGGCTTAACTGTGAATTAGTTAAAAGATTTACATATTAAGAATTGATATTAAATTGACATTCAGTATATAGCTACTAACCAAATCAGCATCCTATCATGTATGGAGTGGATAAGTGCACTGCTCCCAGTATTCAGTCCGAGCACACTTAATACAGTCTGATGAGCTTCAAGTTGATTATACAGTGGTATTGATAAGAATAAACTCTGGAATGCCAGTTAACTCTTCTACTAACTTAGAAGAAATTAATAATAATAATAATAGTAATCTAATGTCTTTCTGCCCAGATCATATTTTTTCATTCAATCAAATGAACAAAAATTCTGTCTTGTATCCCTATGCCTGTTGTAGGCTTGTTTAACACAAGTCTATGAGACTGGAGGACAAAGGTGCACATTGCCATTTCTTATTGCCAAAGGAAGAAGTGTGATACCTAGCAAAGACAGAATTCATATCCTACAGGCTAGTGGCTTTGTTCAGAGTAATATGCCAACAAAGTTTAATGTGTAGCCTTTCACATTAACCCTCAATCAGGTTTGCTGTCAAACTGCAAGGCAAAACTTTCAAAGCAAGTCCATAATGGTGCAGTGCAGACTGCCTTCAGGCTCCCTCTCCTGGACATTTATGCATCCATGAGCTCAGGAACCTGCTGTGTTTTCTGCATACATACAGCCATAGGTTGTTCAGACCTTTACAGCACATGCTTTCCTTGTGTGCCCTGCATACAACATTGTAATATTGTAACATGTAATTACATAGGCCCTTTAAAAGGTAAACTTGATAGTTTTAATAAGCCCTTTGAATTCGATCCTTCAGGTGATTTTCTAGTTATTGGCTGTTTGTTCATTATTTTGGGTCCCTGCTTTAAAAATTATGACTGTTATGCACTTGCATTTCAATTTTTCATTTAATAGTGTGGATTTTTTTTTTGCCTTGTTCTATTAAACACACTTTTGAATATTGCTTTGTTTCCCCACATGCAGGTGTTATGAGGGTTATTTATATTTTAAAGCTTATAGTATGGTCACTGCAATTTCATATTCTCCTAGCCTTTCAGATGAAAAAAAAATATATATATATATTTTTTTTTATTAATCATGAATGGTTTAAATTTGTCTCTGTAATGCATCTCCCAGGAACTTGAAACACCTGCTGCTTTACCCTTGCCTTAGAAGAATGGGGAGGTTATATATTAGTTTGAGGCTTGTGGATTAAAATAAATCTTTGCTTTATAGAAGTTCCACCTGGGAATGGCTGCTCTACAGTTCTATAAAAACGATGAGAAAATTTGTTTCCAGCCCCAACTACTTTAGACAATATAATAAATTAATATGAAAATGTAACTTAAGCACAGTTGACAAAAACTAGAGTGCAGTGAGAAAGTCACAAATTTTGCTCTGCCAACAACATTTTGAGACCTCCTATTTTCTCTGTAGGTGTCCACGTGGCTTTGATTTTCTTCTGATTATATATATATTATATTATTACTGTTACATTGATTTTCTTCTGAATATATATATAAAACAACAACAAATCCATAAACGTTGTCAAATGCAGTGAAGAAAGAGTGTTGACCCCACTGTGTGAAGTAGCACTTGATGCTGTGTGCCTTGGTAGAGTCTCAGTTTGACTATAAAGATGAGTTCATTTGGTTTTAATTTGAGGAAGTTTTATATTTCAATAAAGTCAAAATGAAATTCCCTTTGTTCAGATTATAAGTTGTGGCAGTTGAGTTTTACATAGATCTTCTGACAGTTAACCATGACTGTTATTGTTTTCTTTTTTTTTCTTTGTATGTAAAGGAGTATAGGTAACTTTGTTAAGAAAAATGCAAACAAAAAGTAAAGAAAATGGAGAAAATGTATAGCACAATAAATCAGCACTGTGTAATTTTCTCTAGCTTGTGTACAATGGGAGAATCAAATTTAAGGTCATATGCAGGGCTGTAGGCAGCTAGTTGCATGAGACGAGGTGACAGATTTAGTCTTAGAAAACTTTGGCCTCCTGGTATTGTGGCTGCTGTTGCTATTTGGCTAAGCTGTGGTGTTGGCAGTGAGAACAGATTTATGCACATAAAGCTGCCATTCTATTAGGGCTTTTATAACACGAAATGCACTTCTCAAGTTGTACCTTGGTCTGAAAGAGCTGAAAGAAAGAAGCAATTGAGTACCAAGAGAATGGTACCAGATGCTGGCCTTTTGACACCAACCAGCAGGCCATGACTGAGCACTTCCTCCGTATACTGTGCTTTCAGCCACCTCAGCTACCTTAAGAAACCCTCATAATAAATAAACACTACCAAAACCAATAAGTTTCATGAGCTTCATGTGAAAATCAAATAAACAAACAAACAAACAAAGAGGTAAACAAATTAAAAATGCATGCTGCTGTTTTTGATTTCCAAGCTAGATGTAGGCTTACGAAGGACTATTTCTTACCTTTCTAATGCCGGTAAAATCAGTAATTGTACTTCAGTAATTATATGTTGTGGGACAGTGGGGAGAATGTAGAAGGACTGTGCTAACCAAAATATCATCTACATGAAGAACTTGGGAAGTTATTAATGAGATCTGCCTTCACGTCCCTGCATACACTGCTCTTTGTGCATCCAGAAACAAATACATTAAGCTTCTTGTTTTCAGTTCTCACTGTAAAATGGGGATGACAAGTTTTAACTTCTTCTACCCTTTTATCTCTACTTTCTTTTGGGATTTAAGGGTCTTTGGAACTGAGCGTGTTTTTTAAATCTTCAAATTCCACAATGGCAAGGTGAAAAGTGTGCTCATAAACACAGACAGATACATTAAGAATTGACTCCTGTAGTTTCAATTAACTCCGTAGTATTTGTACAGTACCTTTTAGCCAAAAATCTCCAAGCAGTTTACAAACAGTTCAGCCTCACCTTATGAGTTTTTTAAAGATTACTGCAGTTTTGTAGATAGAAATGGGGACAGAGAAAGTCTATGATGTCTATGATAGAAAAATCAGCAGGCCATGGATTTTTGAGAGAGCCTATCCTCTGTCTTAACAAATAATCCATCCCTCCTCACTTGCCCTGTGCCAAAATATTTGCAAAGTAATTGTATGGGGAGAGAGTAGGGACTAGTCAAACTGTAAGTGCTGCTACCTCTCTAATGAAAGCCACAGGCACATATTGCTAAGTTATTACAACACCAAAATGTGAAAAATAAGAGTGATGAAATATATGGAAATCAGTTTAAATGGTAGAAACTAAGCACACCCTTCTGTGGTTTGGATTCAGAGAAAGAGGCAGTCTTTGTTAATGTCATAAAGTTGCCTCTTACTGAGCCATGACAACTTTAGCTTTAAACTTAGCAAAGTAGAATAAAATAGAAATGGGCAGCTCTAGGGCAGAAAGAGTGATGGTTAGGACATCCATTTTATCTCTGTAATATAAATGCTCACCATTACATGCTCATCAAGTGACAAACACATAATATTGTATTGACTCCTACACAGTAATATTTTTAATACTTTCTTTTCCAAATAACTTTCTTTTCAGATATAAGATTATATTACTATAACTCCTTGTTACATTATAGATTTTTCATTATGTTCCATATATCTATATCTTTGTTATATATACTTCATTATATTACGTAACATTTCTTTGGAGAAAGAAATGATGCCATGTTGAAAGCTGAAATCTTGAGACCTGGGTTAAGTTCCCATTTCTCCCATAGGCATCTTACATCGCTTAATTAAACCCTTTCACATTTTGTTCTTTTTTGCTTTGTATATTACATAATCCTTTAGAAAATACTATTTTTTTCAGCTTATCCAAGCTGAAAAATACTTTCTTCTGCTGTCCCAGGACAACTCTGTGTGTATGTCAATCTATACATTCAAGCAACTAGTATAAATAAATGAGCATGTGTATGTCTGTACAAACGTATATACCCATAAATATGGACTACTTTTTCCATTACAGAAATTTAGTCATTTCCAAAGTAGAAGTATTATGAGTGGTGTTTCTCAAGGACCTCTTGGATCAGAAAGTGAAGAACCAGAAAGTGAAGAATAGCTTCTCCAGTTGGAAACTCTCAGAGAATTCAAGCAAGCATAATATAATTTATATTTTATATTACAACTGGAATTAAACCGGGACACTGGGGTTAACACCCCTGCTCAAGTGAAGGGAGACAGGGGACAGTTCACAGCTATAAAACTGGTCAAGAGATGTGGTTTTAGGTGGCATCCAAAATACAGGTAACTCAAGGACATTGCTAAATGCATTGCATTGAGTTCAAACTTCATTTACTTAGAAATGCCTAACATTTTTAATATTTATTAATATTTGAAGCTAGCTTTTCCACTTGTTGCTATTTGTGATACAGAGAGGTGAAGAAGTTAGAAGGAAAAAATATATTCACTTAAAAACAGAGTTCAGTTCTGATCTGAGTGAAACCACATGGACATGTGTCCCTGTTATTGAAAGAAGCATCAGACTTGTTTTCAATTTTATTGTGCACAGTTAGGTGCCTAACAAATAAAATGTGAGTCCTTTTATAGGAACTTGATGTTCCTATAAAGGAACCTTCCTATAAGACAGATTCCTACAGGGTAAATATGCTTTGGTTTTGTTTTCTGTGACTGCATTTGAAAGAACACTTTGCTATACTAAAAGGGAAGTGGCTGTACTGTAAAATTTTTAAACTCTTTAAAGGCTTTTATATTATTATTATTGTTGTCATTTTGTTTTTTGTTTGTTTTCAAGTGTAAAGATGAGATCAGTTTTGCTGTTGAGAACCTTCACTGACTTTCTTGTTTTTGCCCAACTGAACAAGAACTATTAGTAGTTCAGAAGGTTTAGGCTGCAAGTGAAGTATACAACTTGACTTGACTTGCTAAACATCCTTAGATCACACTTAATGTAATTTGCACTAAATTAATTTAAAGCAGTATTAGGCTCTTTCAGAGAGTATAGGACTGCTTGTGCACAGTGTGAATCTTAGGAAAACATTAGTGAAAGCTGCTTGTCTTCTGATGTGAATCATTCTGTCTTTCCCTTCTTTCCCAATCAGACACAGGCATCAGTCTGGCATGCTCATTCTAAGCTGCAGAAGGCTGTGTACAGCTGGGCTCAGCAGGCACACAGGTGTTTCTGCCTGTATTTTCTGTCTTGCTAATGCTGTCATTTTTTTAGGGGCAGACAGGATCTTTGGCAATTCCACTCAGATGTTTTGCAGATAAAGGGTGAGTGGAGCCCACCCAGCAAGAATAAGTGAAATCATCCCTGTTCCTCATTGATTTCCTGGTCATTCTCATCCTTTGAGGAAAAAAGTCAAAGGGGACAGGTGAATCATTTAGGAAGTGTTTCTATATTAGCAGGCTTATTTTACTACTTTATAGCTTAACGTGAAAGGTTTGGACATGGGATCTGGTGTTCAGCAACATTCCACCTTTCTCCCAACTCTACTGTCAGCTTTCTGAGGCACAAAGAGGTCAAGCAACTGTCTGCAAGGTCATCCAGTGAGTCAATGCCTCAATTCAAACTCACTCCCAGCATCTGCTTGACTCTTGAATTTTATCTAGCCACGAGACTCACACAAAATTAATTGGTGAGGAATTGAACACTGGTTGGATTAAGTAGGTCCTTTTATGCTTGTGACAATAGCATGTCAGTGTTTTCAAGACGAATACAGAAAATCTGGTCCACCACATCAATCCTTACAGAATAATTCAGTCCTTGTAGGATGAGCAAGCTTTAGAAACTCAAGCAACCCCATACACACAAACAAATGAGAGACAGTCTTTGGGCCATTCACTGTTTCAGTCAAAGACAAGTTTTCTTTGCTAATAGCTCTTGTGCTTCTGAGTCATTTTCTTCTGTGACCAAGGTCAGCATAACATGGCAGAAATCACTCTGTGGTAAGGAAGTGCACTATTAGCTCTGTTTTGTGTCTTCCTTTCTACTTTCTAAAGCTTGCTTTTTAACTTTTTTCATTTTTAAAAAGTAAAGGTTCCACTGAATATATAGCTAAAGTCCCCGTTAAAGCCCTGAAAATGTGAATGAATGTTCAGAGTTTGAGAACATGATGGCTGTTAATAAAATAAATATAGTTTTTCGTGAACACAAGATACCTTGATTTTATGTTTTACAAATTCCCTTAAGACAATAAAGGTGATTCTGATAATTTTTTTCAGCTATTCCACCAACAAGCTGATATCATCAGAGCAAATTACTAAAGAGAAGGAGCTAAAGGTGAAAGACTGTTTTATCAATTGAGTTTCTTGAAGTCTGCCTTTCAGGCCACTAGTCACTTGAAGAAATCAGGACCACACCCCTTCAATCTTATCAAAAGAGCACATATGTTTGTGAGGTATTTACGTTTTCATTTAATAAATGCTTTCAAATTGCTAGTGTCATAGTTGGATAGAGCGAGCAGGAAAGAGTGTTGAGGGATGGGAGCTCAGAAGAAGATTGAGTGCTTTGAAGTCACAGGATGTTTTTAGATCAGCTAACTGTCATGAAAGTTGTGCAGGTTCATTATATTTTGTCAGGGAGATGATAGTTAAAACTGAGAATATTTGTTTCTTTTGTAGAAGGGGAAGGTAATCTTTCTCTTCATCTGTTACTGTCAGATATCACCTTTTCCTTCCACCTTTGCTGGAGTCAGAAAACTGAGCTCTTTCCAAGATTAATCCCAGGGTGCAAAATGAAACCCCCTTAAATGTGAACCCGGATGGTCCCCACTGCTTTCCATTCCACATACAAATACCTTTTCTGCCTACCTTCCTTCATATGTTTTGAACATTATGGACATTTAAAATGGTGTCAAATCAAAATACCACACAAAATAGATAGATCTGAAGAGCGGGTAAGGCAGTAGAAGTGACATGACAGTTGTCAGTCATACTGCCTAATGCTACTTTGAGACACTAGGTCACTGTAATGGTAAAGGTGTCAAGAGCAGACTATAGCAGTTTCTTTGCTTTTGTAGATTGCTTTCACCAATATATCATTTTGATCATCTTCTTACAGTATTTCTTATCTGTTTCACTTTTCATTGGAACCAGACCCTAAAATTCTTTATCATCCTCCTTACACAATTCTTTTTTTCCTCTTTACAGAAGTATTTTTAAACAGTTTCTCATGGAACATTTACTAGCTGTTTTAAAATGCTTGGGAATGACATAGTCTGCTTACAACTAAGTGGCAGCACTTGTCCTGGAAATGAAATTCACATTGCTAAAGTGTTTATGGAATATGTGGAATGAGAGCATATAAATCAAGGTCTCTCTCTACATACAGTTCAAAAACAGTAATTTCATGCATTGCAAGCATTACAATAAGTTGTGCTGAAAAATAATTCACAATTTCACGAGGGCAGATGGGATGGCACTGGCAAAGCTTTTACCATGTGTAACAAAAAGGTTTAGATTTATGTGCACCTAAATAAAGAATAGACTTGATTAAAATTCACTTGTGATCATCTTTTAAAAACTTCAGAACTTTAAAATAACACTGAGACATTGGTGGTCCATAGGTCACACACTCATGACTAACCCTTCTTTAAATAAAATAGTACAAGAAAAGGGAAATGCAACACCATATTTGCAGTAATAAAAATAACAAGATCTCCACAAAAATTGACCCAGAATGGGACACTTTCCTCTGTTCCTACTTTGGCAAAATTGTCAATTAGATCTGATCATCTAATAAATTTGCTTTTATAGTGGAATATGCAAGCAGTCAGATGAGTATATTATGATGTCTGTTCTAATGAGTATAAAAGTGAATTACAGAGATTTTTGTCATTTCCAGAAATAGTATAGAAAGGCTGTTTTGTTAATGCAGACTTAACCAGATGAAAAGAAATTACAACTTTGACTAACCCAAAACCTAGTGGGTAGAAAATTATTTGTCATTAATTTCATATTTAAGACTCTAAAAGAATAAACACCTTTGTTGAAGTAGATATATCACATTTTAGTATTGCTTTAAATAGCATAATTAATTTATACTTTCTAAGTAGAAGTTATGTTCTGGTTTTTGGATTGCCCTGATCTTTTTTTTTTTTTTTTTTTTTTTTTTTATGAACTGCAAGGTAAAGTCAAGAATACCTGAAGTCATTTTCCATATGCTGTTCCCAATTGCTGCTAGATAACAACAGGAGAGTATTTGGCTTCTCACAGTACAGTACATAAATCTTATGCAATTGCTGTTTCAATTTTTCTCTTTCCTTTGAACTCTTGAATGGAAGGAAAGAATTTCTTAAAGAGTTCAGTAGGAATGTCCCATTACAAAACATCAATCATCAAATGCCCATTGTACATTGAAAGTGAGGTGATTGTAATAAAACTGACATAACTAAGCAAGCAGCATCTGACCTTTAGGAAACAGTGCTTATGATCAGAAGACCTAGTCTTCCAAACCTTAAGGAGTTAAGAGTTATCATCTCCCCAAAAAAATACCTCAGTAAATGAAGTGCTACATATGAATGTATGTGATAAAAGAGGTGGAATAAATTCTTCCCTGACCCTTAGTAGGGGAGTGTTGACAGAACAGAGGTAGAGAGTGACTTTTGAAAGGAAGGGAAATAAGGAATGTATCTTTGGGTCTAGATGGGAGCAGCTGCTCCCCTTATCTTGCATCAGTGTTAAAATAGTTGCTCTTCCTGCCATGTCAGCCGAGTCACAACACAGCATGCAATGCTGCCTTCAGTTGTTGCAAAGAAAAGGCACAACGGGTACCGTCAAAATGTTGTATCCACAATGTGCACATAAATCTTCCTTGTGCTTTGTCAACCTGTTTGCTTTTGTCTGCGCTCTGTTTTCCATGTAACGTGCTGTCACTACCATATTATTCTTTCTGAGCTTGCCAGGCCTTCAAGTATTTCCAGGGCTGGTTAGAGGAGGAAGAGCTACTGTAAGTTCTGACTCAATATCAGACTGTTGAGTAAATGTGTTTACACTGCTTACTTTTTTTTTTTTTTTCTTCTTCTTCTTCTTTCTTTCTTTCTTTAGTTGCTCCCTTCTGCTTCTCTGTTTTATTTAAGATGAGTCAACACAACTGTTGTGACTGATCAGTGCAAACCAAAACATTTAGCATTTTAAACCTTAGTGGAAGGCCTCAAATCATCCACTGAAGGGATTACTTTTTCTATTCAGCTTCCACATACTTTTACAAAAAAGAGGTGCGATCATAAAGTGGGATGTAATAGACTTCTGCATGCATACTTTGCCAAGAACATCAATGCTACAGGGTTATACCAGTCCATTCCTATATGGAATTCATAATATTGACCAACTGAAAATTGAATATTGACAAACAGAAAATACTGGAATTTCGAATGTAGAATTTCCAAAGTTCCTTGAAAAAGTTTTCTCTTTCCATTAAAGAGTCTTTACATAACTAAACCCTTGGTTGAAGGTATATGCTTTCTAATAGATAATGCATTACAACGATATACAATCGAGTTGAGCAGCATATGGGCTACCCACAGAAAGATATTTTTTTAAAGGATTCTAGTGGAGCCCTATGGGAAAAACAAACAAACAAACAAACAAAACTAGCCTGTTTTTGATGTGTGTTTAACATTTATTACTTCCTTCAGTTTTGTTGTTGTTGTTGCTTTTGCTTGTTTGCTTGTTTGTTAGAAACACTTTGGTGATTTAGAATGCTGACTACTGGCTTCTGGGGATTAAGTGAACTTAGGAAAAGGAAGAAAAAGGTAGATTGCCTTCTTTGTATCTTTATCTCCATATCTCCGTCTCTGTGCTTACATGGTCCCCATTCCCAGGGTACTACAATATCTGAAAATTTACATAACAGATTTGGAGAGCAATTTGAGGCAGAAAGTTACTATGGTCTCAATTTTGCAAACAGGAAACCGATGCACTGAGGAACTAAGCTTCATGGAAGGTCATCCAAGTAAACCACCAACACAGCAGTGCATCATGTTCTTCTTTCCTGGTCTATCAGTGAAGTCCTACTTGTGAAAAGATATCAGGATGTATTTATCTAGTCCTTTCCTTTTTCTGGCAGCACAAATTTTTTTTTTTTTACTTTTCTTTTTTTTTTTTTTACTTTTACTTTTTTTTTTTTTTTTTTTTTTTTTCTATTATTCTCCTGAGCAGAAGATTTTAGAAATGATCCTTTACTTGTCCTGGCTTGCTAATGTTTCTCTTCAGGGTCAGATTTCTAGGATTCAAAATTAAGTACATCTATATCCCACAAAAAGGTTTATAAATAAAACAAAAAGAGGTGCTAACCATATGCCATCTTCCAGTTTTTGATTTCAAGATATGTAGTTCCAAGTGTTGTTTGAACCTGAGAGCAAACCTGCATTTTGTACTCTACAGATGTTACAGCAGAGTATAACCCATCATTGCTTCTCTGGAGTACAGTGTACTGTGACTTTAATTCAGCAAAGTGCAGCATGTCAAATGTCAGGTTGTTATGACAGCAATAAACTTGTGATTTCCTTGAAGCAGATGTTTTAATTTGTTAGGTGTTTTTTTGGGGGGACGAAAATCTGCTTGCATTTAAATAGATGTTCAGACCAAGAAAGGAATTTGCTTGAAAACATCTTTTCCACCTGTATAAAAACTGTATCAGAGAAGCCTATGACACATGTGTGAAGCAGTGAAAGAAATAATCACAGAGATGACCAAATTACAGAAATCTCCCTCACACCTGAAATACATTTCTGGAGTAAGCACGGTCACTTCAGCATAGGACGTGGTTAATATAACTGATATTGCAAAAAGAGCATTAAAACCAAGAGTCTGCTGAGCAACCTTCCTCCCTGGGTAGAAATCTGGTGCATTGATGGTCCTTGCCACTGCAAATTACCTCCATACTCCAGATCCTTCACTCCTTTGTGTGCTGCTGCTTTTGCCCTTGTTTGTAGTGATCAATGTGGACTACAGTTTTAAAGCATGTGCTCAAAGTGGAAACCTTTGATGGTTTTCAAAGATAGGGAAGAATTATGTACCTGTCTGAGCAGCAGGTGAAGAATGTTACAGCTGTGGGAGCAGTAATTCAAGTAATTAATTGATCTCTCTTTACAGTGGAATATTTATTAGACCTTACCCTGTCCTCAGAAGATGGTGAGATTGTCCCCAGGCGTGAGTCTGATTTGAAAGTTCATAACATGCTGGATCCACATGGGAGGCAAAAGCTTAGGGAACAGCCTGCTCCAGTAAAAAGAAGGCAGAGAAAAACTGAGCTAAAAAGATCAACCTAGGGTTCTTCTCATGCTGGAATTACATATCTCAAGTTTGGCCATTATTATAACATATATGTCAGCAGTTTAATTGTATTTCTGTATTTATTTATATGGATTGGGAAAGCCCTGGTTGCAGACGAACATGTGCTGATGAAATTTCACACTTTTCACCATCCTAAAGTTTGGTAACTCCAAAAGACATAAGAAAATGTAAACCTAAAATCAGATTTGGACATTTCTAGAGTTTCCTTGTTAGAAAAAGAACAAGAAAAAAAAAAAAGGGGGGGGGGGGGGGGGGGGGGGAAGAAAACCCTGTTTTCTTCTTGCTCTGAGAATTTTTGTGGGAGTAAACTGAAATTCATGTATGATCAAAGTGATTCAAAAGAAGAAGAGTTAAAGACCCAAAGACTAACATAATTTAGCCTAGTGTAGACTGATCCCAAAATCAGTCACTCAGTTGTATTCTGGGGTCAATGTGGTTCCATCAGCAGTGGAAATATATTTTTCCACATTGCTTTAAATCACTTATGTGTTGGTAGTTCTGTTTACTAGATATCTCTAATAATTAAATAAGGGAGCAAGTCTGATGATTTAACTACAGATTATTATTATTTATTTTTTTCAGTGAATATTGTAGTCTATGAAAAATTCTTGCATGTTTCTTTCATCTTAAAGCTCATGACCATTCATATCTTAAAGCAGTGAATATATCCTGCTGTGGCAGTATAGAAACATTCAGAGTGGCAGAAGCCTTTGAAATGACACCTACCTGTTTCTAGTTTTGAAATATATTGAAATAAGAATTTGGGTCATCTGTAGCACTAAATATTAACTTAATGGGACTTTACTCTGGAAACTTCATTCTCGTTACACAATACAGCTAATAATATGTTTTCAGACACACCAAACTTGATGTAACATGGTCTGTATGTCATGGGGACTTTCTCACTCTTGCCCTCTCTCTGCTCCCACACACACACATCTGTGGTCAGTTTGAGGATTTTAAGCTTTACTAAATGGATATGGCTTTCCAGATCTGTACACCGGTGCTGGTTTGCTGCTAGTGTGTTTGTACTTAAAAATCATGACATTTGACCTTTAGTCCGTGGCCACAGTATAATGGCATTCACCATACCTCATTTATGAATGCAAATCAGGTCAATTTAACTCTACAGTGTGTTTACTCTGCATATTTTTAAAAGCCTTCTCTTGCCACAACATGTCTTTCTCCTAGACTGCTTCAGTTTGTGGTAATTGCAGAGCACGCTGTCACACTGGAATTGCAGGTATGGATGGTTTGAGTGGTGATAGAGTTTGAGTGGTCCGGAGATACCTTGGATCTGTCAGCAGCCAAAAGTGATGAGATAATTTGAATGGGACAGCTTTGTCTTTGAACAGCTAACAGCACCTCAGAACAAGCTTTAATAAAACTAATATACCTTGGCAATAAAACTAATATGTCTTTATTGAAGTTATTTATGCTAGCTGAGTATCTAACTCCCAGCTTGTTAGGCCAGCAAAGAGGCTGCAGGTTCCAGAAGGCTCTGCCCCCAGCCCTTGTCTACAGAAAACCATTCTTCACTGTGCCTTTGAACCCACACCATGCCTTGAGGTAAACTCCTCCCAAGTGCCAGTGAATTAAATCACCCTTGTATGGAGGTACACAGGGAGAAGCCAGGGGAATTTCAACTGGTCATTATCAATCACACAGCACAAACAGTTTGGAGGAGTAATCAGTCTCTCTGTCCTTAGCACAAAGAGGTTTACAACACCAGAGGAGTTTATTATTATTGCTGGTCTAAGATCATCAAAGTCATTTTGTTTCATCTTGAACAGTAGTCAGAGGGGTTAAAGTGAGGTTAAACTGCCTAAACAAAAATGGAAGCAATTACACAGTGGGATCATGGTGGACTGTTTGCTTTAACCCTCACTGACAAAAAAGGTACTATAAGAAAAAAGATCCCCAGCCCTTTACAATCATCTGTCTGTTTAAGTTCACACCAAATTTCTTCACCTAAATCTTTTGGGGAGTGTCACAAGTTTAGACACTATCAGTTTCTTCACAGTTCCCAACACAGCCTCCATTTGGTGTCTGATCTGTGTGCCGTTGTCATCACTCTGTGAGCTGCTTTGCAGGACAGTACTTACCCCGCACTGGAGACAAGCCCATAAAAGTTATACGTTAGAGTTTTCTACTTAGTGACTTGGCAGGAAAAGACAGAGCAATGTGGAAGAGCAGTATGATCAGGAATGTAGTGCTGGCCCTTTCCAAGCTTTAAATTGCAAGATGGGGAATTGATTCTTCTACTTCATTCAAGGTTATAGCACAGCTGAATTGTCAAACTTGGCCTTCCAGTGACCTCAATAATGTGATGGGATGAGATCTGCCCTTTACTAGTTTTGTTTTTCTGTTCCTCAAAAATGGAAGGCAGTAACATAAACAGCTTTAACTTACAGTGTGAACACTGCTGTATTATGGGTCTAAACAGAGTCTCTACTGAATGCCCTGCAGGTTCTGCTGTTGAGCAGAAAAACACATGAAAGTCCTAGATGGACTCCCAAAAAAAAAAAAAAAAAAAAAAAAAGTTCTTTTAATTCTACAAACAAGCATTGACACAGTGTTTATTGAAACATGTCTGTCTGAAAGAGGACTGGGGCTTCCACAGATAATCCAAATGAAGAATTGCATGTCTAATTTTATCATTATGTAAAATATTTGGAAAAGAGCTCCTCTGTACCCTGAAGGAACGTTACTGAAATAGCTCCTGTATAGATGTGAATCTTCACAAAGTTAATGGGGAAATATTTCTGTGGTCCTGTGTCACACCTCCAAACAAGAGGTGACTCTTTCAAAGAGTTCTCTGTATCCTGTGAAGTGTTTATCTTGTTCAAGCTTGTTGCAAGGCTTAAGGACAAAACAGCAGGGAATAGGATAGGAGGAGAACACTGTGCTTTTACAATTTGTAAGAAAACTTGCAATTCTGTGGTGTATCTTCTGCTGGGAAAAAAACAACAACAAAAACAACTTTATTTATGCAGAGAAAGCAATAAAAACACCTTGTCAACAGAACCAAAGTGTCCAAATACAAACAAAAACAAAACAAAACAAAACAAAACAAAACAAAACAAAACAAAAAAAAGGATTCCCAGTGATGGAAGTGCAGCGCAGAGTGATGAATCAGGCTCTTCTAAAAACATTACTGTAAATGGTAAAGACTAAATAATATTCTAACACAAATATCTGTGCATCTCTGACAATTAATCACAGCCAGTGCATAAAGGCACATATTTTGATCTTTCTTGCTCCAATTTAAAGTAAGGGAAATCTGTCAGCTTCAGTGGGCTAGTCGTCATTTAAAAATGCAAAGGTGTAGTACTTCAACAGAATTTATTGTTTTTGAGGAGCTATTTGGAAAGTGTTGAAGCTATAGATGAAAATGAAGATAAGCCCAAGTAAAGGGGCACTGATTTGACTGAAGGTGGAAGGTAAAACTGGCACCTGTCACAGCTTACATGTTAAAAGAAAATAAGAGTTTATTTATTTTTATTTTTTTCTGATTTGTCTGAGAGAAGAAAGCAAGAAGGCTTGGTGGAAATCTGTATTCTAATTTAGGAACATTTGAATCTGAACAATTAGTACTAAGGTGCCAGCTGACCATTTAGCAGCATAACAGTATGCCACTTGCTTAATTAAATAAATTTCCTTTCCCTCCCTCAAATGAATGGGCTACTGGACCATGGCGTGATTTATGTGTCCTCTAATACTGTCTCCTTAGACACAAGGAGGGTGTAGATGTGAGACTGTAGACACTGTTTTATTAGCAAGCATACAGTTAGATATGAGAACAGAAATAGGCAATACTTCCATCCTACAATAATCACAATGGCAAGATTCCTAATCTTGTACCATGTCATTGTAGCACAGGGGAGAACCTTATTTGTTTGGCCACTAAAAGAAGGATATCCAAAATATGTGTGAAGCTGCACCTCAGTCAGGACACCTGCACAAACTCAGATTGAGCAGTTTGTTTAATCACACCTTGTACAAGAGGTTTATATCACATCCTACCAATGCTTTCACTTTGTGCTGTCCTAAAATATTAATTATATCAACCTGAATGTAACCAAAGTTTAGCCTGAAGGTAATTTAGCCTTGAAGGGGCCAGTGTTATTTAGTGGGGCCAGTGAAGTTGAGACTGTAACATACTGTCACTGGCTTACTGCTGACAGCAGAGGCTCCTGAAGTGCCTTGCAAACTTCCTCTCACTGATGCACCTCCTTCTACTGAGTCCATCTTCCAGATGCCTCCTCTCGAGGGTAAAAGGCCACTGCAAATTTCTACACTGCACAAAATAAATTTTGTTCAGAATAGGATGCACCAGGAAATGCTTTTGCACTTGATAAAGTTATTTGAGCAGCAGAAATATTTGCTCTCTGATTAGACTCCTTTATTGAGGCAAAATGTATCCGTGAGAACTGGACATAGATTTTGCACTCAGGTCTCCCAAATAAGAATTTCCCCACATTTTCAGTGGGGATGTCTGTTGGACGTCTGATTAACCAGGCTGCCCTCAATAAGCACCAAGATTGAGTGTCACTGATTTCTGTGCACCAGGCAGTGAGCTAGACATCCATCTCCTGTAAGTATGAGATCAGAGTAAGATGCTGCAGTCAGGAGAAGGAACAGAATTTTTGACCTTGATTCTAGCACCAAGAGGAGGACTTATTTAGCAAAGAAAAAGAAGAAGGAGTCAATTTGTCATTTGAAGTCTTTATTCCTGATGAATACTAACTCACGCAGAGAGCAGAGATGAGACTTTTGGACTGTTCCCCAATAATCCCTTGAGATTTCATTCTTTCCCCTTAAATGGGCAGGGAGGATAAGACTGATAGATATTTCCAGGGCACTGCTTTGAATTAACAGTTTCAGTAGCGGGCACTGTAAACAGCCAGTCTAGATTGTGCCTTCTGATCTCCATTTAGAAGCTCTGAAGCCAGCCAATCCTTTTCTTCATTTTTATTTCCTTTCACAGAACAATTCAAAAGTATTCTTAAACTATAAAAATGAAATTGCTCCCTATAAAATATAATTGGAGTTGCATTGCAGTTCAAGTGACAACCAGATGCTAATAAAAAATCCCAAACTGTTAGTCCAATTATGTAAGTTTCTCAGTACTCTCACTGTATGAAGTCTTGTCCAAAGGAGATTTGCTTCTGCTAAGGTCTTTATTGTAATTTTTATTCACTTTTAAAGTACTTTTTGAAAGCTTTTCTCTTTCTGTATCTGCATGTTTTCTCAATATGCTGACACTAAACATGTGTGTGTTCTGTAGGCTGGGAAGCAAATCCATAAGTGTAATAGTCATTAGAACAGGCTATATAAAACACGCAGTGGCCAATACAATGGCTGTCTTTTTACCATCCCTTTGAAAGCACAAGTCATCTCCTCAAGTCCATGGGTTTCCATGGACTAATTGCCTAATAAATGCAAATTAAAGATCAAGCTGCTTACATTTGAAAACCTGCATTTTTTTTTACTGTGTAAAAAGAGATGTTTTCTGCTAATTAAATACTCTGGTTTGTTGTTGTTGTTGTTTGTTTGTTTTTTTTGTTTGTTTTGGTGGGGAACTCCAGTGCCTGAGTTTGAGTGGCTGCCTGATCCACAAGAATTCTGCCAGGGTTTATCAAAGCTGAAAATAATAGTACACACAGTTAATTTTGGATTGCAACAAGCTGAGTAAAATGGTTGTTCTGTCATTGTCAGCATTACTGAACTGGCAGAAAAAAATATTTAGTATTTTTTTACAAATTTGGAGTTCGCATGTTCAATTTCTGCTTTGGATGCAGTTCTCAGAGGATGCAGCTGAAAAGGAGATTTTTTTGACTTCCCACTGTTTAGTTTTACAGGGGTCTTTATGTTCTGTTCATTGGGTGATTGTATGAATTAGTAGCTTGAGCAAGGTTAGTGAAACGGTCTGTAAAAACAAGGCTCAGCTGCAGTGCTGTGGAATGCTGCACGGAGAGGAAACATTGCACACACATGGAACATTGTATTAGGCTCTTGCTGTCTGAAACCAATGACAGTTCAAGTGAAATTAAAAGTCCTTTCATCAAGAGATAACTTCAAAGTCCTGTTCTCCCAAAACTCACGGACAACTCCATTTTCAAATATCTGAACTGTACAGTTGTTACTCTTTTTATTTATACAAAAAGCCTGCTTTCTAAGATTCTTGTTTAATTGGTGAAACCTGTTAATGAAAACACTGGTGAATTATGGCTTTTTGGGACATAAAGATATTGACACATCACATAAGAAAGTGTGTTTACTTGTTTTGAACCTGAATACTTCCTTCTGTTCCTCACAAGAGAATACAGCATATATGGCTAGGCTTCTCTAACCGTGTGAATTACCTAAGGTCAAAAACATCATATTAAAATTTGGACTGGAATGCAGCAGTTTGCACTTAGTGGATATCAAAGATAAGGCTGTGTCTGTATTAAATATTTCTTGTAACGCTGCACTTGCAGCAGTTTCAGAATGGTTTACAGGCACAGTAAGAGATGGAGGGCTAAGTAATAATTCAGCTTCAAGGTGATAAAGAGATGAATAACCGTTGGATGGTGGGAATCTGGAAGTGAGTGTCATAGCCCATGCATGTGCTCTTCACAGCTGTTATTTCTTAGATACTAAAGTGTAGCTAGTTTTGATCAATGGGCAAATTCTTAGTGCTTTGGAGAGCTGAGGCTCATTCTCATTAACTGATAGTTCAAATATCTCTCTTGTGCTTCCTTAAGTGTTCAAAGACAGCCATGGTGTGTTTTCAGTCCTCGCAGAGCTGGCATGAAAATGTAAGAGTGGTAGAATGTAAAGCAGCCTTTGGATTTTTACTTTAAGCTCCTTTTGTATGACCTTAAAAAACCACAGCTGGAAAACCACAAACTTCTAGCTAACAATGAAGAAAAATCAGAACCACTTGACTCAGGTGTCTTGGTATCAGCTGTCAAAGCAGCATTGTATGAAAGAATAACTATTTAAAAAATATTAAATAGAAGAAAACAAAGAAAATGAATTTGCTTTGAATGGCCAACAGAGTATTTGACATTTCTTTGCAAGTGGTAATCATCTAAATGATATACATCATCTGCAGCACAAAGTATAAACAACCAAAAGGAAAATCAGGAAAATATTTGGAACATTTTAACAGGAGTTCATGAATATTATTTTTTTTCATTCCATACTTTTTAATCTCTTGAACAGAACAACCTGTAACTCAAAGTGCAGATAAGCTCACATCCATCAGATACTGGCAATGGAAATTCAATGTGTATTCATACATACATACCCTTTGATGGTTAGTCTGTCTTTCTATTTATCCATCTAAAACTATAGGGATATTGGAGCTTTAGAGCTCCATTAAGCAATGCAACATACTGTTCAATTCATACTGTTCACACTGTTCTGTACCTGCATAAATGTTGTGTCTTTCTGTGAATATATCTTTAAAACAAAATGAGGGAGGTCAGAGGATTAAAAACAGACTCCTCTCCTCTCCTCTCCTCTCCTCTCCTCTCCTCTCCTCTCCTCTCCTCTCCTCTCCTCTCCTCTCCTCTCCTCTCCTCTCCTCTCCTCTCCTCTCCTCTCCTCTCCTCTCCTCTCCTCTCCTCTCCTCTCCTCTCCTCTCCTCTCCTCTCCTCTCCTCTCCTCTCCTCTCCTCTCCTCTCCTCTCCTCTCCTCTCCTCTCCTCTCCTCTCCTCTCCTCTCCTCTCCTCTCCTCTCCTCTCCTCTCCTCTCCTCTCCTCTCCTCTCCTCTCCTCTTTTTTAGGGTAACACCATCTGAATCTGATCTGGACTAGAAAGTTGAAATTCAGATTTGAAGAAGGATTTTGAATAACTAGATCTAAAGATCACTATGTTTACATATATAAAATTTGTGAATAGTGGTTATTTTGTTTGTCTTGTCTGGTTTCAAATGTTCCTAGCATTTTAATCTTTAAGGCACAAACAACTATGAGATGTTTGCAGGTCTATAAGATAAGTTCATTTATTAATGGTTCAGAGGATTGGATAGTAAATTTGGGGGGCAGGTATTGTGTCTTGGTGAATATAATATACAAGTCAGTGAGTCCCAGTATTCAGTGAAAGCAATTGGAGTAAAACATTTTGCTTTAATGGGCTTTGGATCAAGCCATCTTACTAGCTGAAATGCCAAATACAAATAATTTCCTTTTTCCTTTCCCCAAAGAAATGCCTATAATCCAACTGTTCTTTGTCTTAAAGTCAGGCTTTAAATTTTATGATAGCACACATGCCAGAGAGCTTTGCACATAGACAGGTTTCTCTGTGTTGTCAATAACAGTTTGTGAAATGTTGGAGAAGTTTGGCTGCTGTCTTCAACACTCAAACATAAGTGGCAGAATCACAGTTCACAGTCATAATTTCATGAACAAATTATTTCTTGTTCAGATCTCCAGGAAATTATTTCATTTGGACTGAGCTTTGAGCACTTGCTCATTGGGATTGTTAATATTCAAATTCAGGTCAGTTCATTCATTCACAAATATTGTGCTGGGGGCAAGTGGAGCAGACTAGCTGGCTTTGTGCTTTGCTACACATAGACTGTGTGAAGGTCCTTTGATAGATGTACTACACTGGTTTGTAAAGGGCAGTCACAGTGTTCCATAGGGAGATCATGTTTCCATTCATAATAAATATAAGTACTTCTACGGCACCTGGTTCAACTGTGGGCATGTCACTCTCCCACTTATAAAATACCTTTTTCCTTTCTTGCCTTCTTCTAATGTACCATGAACTGAGTGGCAACCCTTCATGTTGGTCATTCTGAAAGATCCACATCCTTGTCCTGTCCATCCCATAAACTTATAATGCAGCTAACACAGAACAACAGAGATATCTCCAAGACTGTTGTGTTTTCCATATTACGTATGATTATTATAGTAATATCTCAGTATGAATCTATCCAGAACCCACTTTTTCCCCCAGATATTCATGAATGGGCCAGATAGAAACTCTCAAGCATTTGTCAAGAGAATATAAGTATGAACAGCTGGGACCAGGAAGAGAATCTTTCCTTTTTCTGATTTTCTTTTTTTTTCTGTTACACATGAACAAATAATTGGTTTAGTCGTTTGAACTTTTTGTTTTGCTTATTTGTAGATGTATGGATTTTAACAAGCCTAGTATGAATAAAATATCTGCTGAGAACTCAGACTAGTGATTCAAAGGCAATGTTGGTATTTGAGCTACTTAGAACCCATCTCAGGTTCTCTCACCATTGGAAAATCTCTACATTCATTTCTAAGCACATGCTCATCACCTGTACATGTATTTCTTTCACTTTTGCTTTGCTTATACTGTGTTTTTTGTTGTTGTTGTTGTTGTTGTTGTTGTTGTTTGTTTGTTTGACAACTCCCTTTTTCCTTATTTTTGTTCCATTTTGCTTCGCTATTTGGCCTTTTCCCACCACACCTTGTTTAAGTTTTTAAAACAGAAAGGTATAGGGAAGGTAAAAGGCTCTTCACCATTTCTCATAACTGTGGGTTTGAGACAACAAAAAATTACCAGGTAATATATTTTTATTTTAAATAAATATATATTTTGTACAGCAAGAAGTATAATCTGAAGCCAATAGCTGCAGGATTTTGAGGAAGCCAAATAAGTGAAGTGAAAATGAGTTAAAAAAAAAAAAAAAAAAAAAAAACTTGGAGGAGAGTTCCACCAGCTGCACACTGCAGCTCAGAAGATCTGATTACAGTATGCTGGAAAGATGGTTCCCTTCATTCTTTCAATTTTTTTCCTGTATTATTTCCATAAATGTCTACCCATATCTTCCACAGCTAGGAATTGGGATTTTGGTCTGAACAGCTATGGCAGTTTTAAAGTTTTTAAGTGCAGAAAGGTTAGAGTGCACTTATCAAGGTGAGGAAGACATTCTACCTTCATTAAATAACTACATTAGGAATCGGAAGAAATCTTACAAGAAAAACAAAACAGAAAAAAAAATACAGGGCTCAACTAAAAATATTTCAGTTGTCACATAGAAGGAGTAATACCCGGACAAAGCTTTAGACTTATGCCTGCCAATAAATTTCTTGTAAAGAGACCAAACTGAAACACAGATGTCCCATCTCATCAAATGTATATCATGACTGGCCTTAAGCCATGCTGGAGTCTTACTCATAACTGATTGGGCATTATAGAAATCCCTGTCTCTCAACTGGAAGCAGCAGATTTAGGAGCAAGAATGTGAATGACCGGGAGCTGCCCTTCAAGCACACATGCAGAACCAGCCATAACCTGAACAAAATGGCAGAGTACAGTTAAAACCCAAAGATAAAACCAACACAGCCCTGACAAACTTGCGCCTGAACTGGGGAGTTTGATTTCACAGCACTTTTTCAATGTTAGCAGGAAAATATATTGCTTAGTTTTCCCTGTCTACGCTGAAGAGTATTTGAGAGATCTTGTTCTCACTCCCACTCTTTGGATAGGCTCAGCCTGCATTATGCAGTTGACTCAGTGGC
Source organism: Aythya ferina (assembly GCF_964211825.1). Taxonomy (NCBI): domain Eukaryota; kingdom Metazoa; phylum Chordata; class Aves; order Anseriformes; family Anatidae; genus Aythya; species Aythya ferina. The sequence goes on along the minus strand of NC_140296.1, from coordinate 198,258,738 downwards.
ACCTATGACTTTATGTCTTCAAATGTCTTACAGGAGGTCATACAGGACCAGAAAAGTGTTGGGTTTTTTTGTTTGTTTTGTTTTGTTTTTTGCTGTTGTTTTGTTGATTTTTTTTTTTTTTTGTAGTAATAGTAGTAGTAACATGATTATCAGGATAAACTTTTGCAGCATAAATAGTGTTTTTGTGGGTATAGAAAATGACCCAGTTGGTTTCTCTAATCCTTCCTGAGAGAGACATCCTGGGGCAATCAACCCTTTTATACATTCTCTACATTTTTTCCCCCTTTTTGTTAAAGAAAAGGACTGGTTAGCTGCCAAGACCTGTTTAAATGGCAACCTATGCAATTCATTCTAAAAACACTCATTTATCATTCCCAAATTAATCTTGTAACAGGATAGCTGCTCTTATTTTCATTGTCATTTTGCCCTTTGGATAAAAGATCACAAACATATAGGTATCCAACCCAAAGATTCTAAAAAGCATATATAAAAGTTGGGAAACAGGAATGGCATTTCTATGATTATAAACAGAAACAAGTAGCCATATATCTTCATTTTTCACATATCACATCTATTAATAATAGAATGAAATGTAATTTGTGTTGAATATTCTTCAGAGTCTTGTGCCAGAAGCATAATTGTTTTCAATCAGTTTGGTAGTTGGGAGGAATTTTTTTATTTTTTTTTTAAACTTGCAGTAAACACTCACAATTTATTCAAAATGATTAAAATATGATATATTCCATTTTCCTGGCACACAGAATGCATTTTGACATGAAAAATTATATAAACAATGAACAGTTTGGTATGAAACTACTGTGCAGAATTTTAAAACCATGCATACATACACGCTGTTTTGAGGGTAGAAAATAATATCTTGGCACCGGCAAGAACAGCCTGCTACAATGAAAAAGTTATAGATGTAACTTTTTTACTGCAAGCATGCAGCCCTTTCCAAACCATGTCTTGTAAAAGCACTGCAGACATTTAAATGAACGGTCAAAATTTCTGTGGCAGGTTTGGACTCTCGATTCTTCTCTTTTTTTGGGGGGTGGGTGTAAAATTTTATGGGTTCTGCTCACACACTTAGAGGCTTTTCTCTCAAAGGACTTTCTTGTAGAGGAACACACTGTAGAATGTGTGATTTCTGACACCTCTCCTGTTCCCAGCAGCACAGGCCTAAATTTATGTTCTCTGTCCTGCATCCCACTCTGCAGGGACATGAAGAAAATAATATCTTATTTTTCCTTCATTTCCCCCCACACACCCTTTTCCTTCATGTGCTGACATATCTCTTCAAACTGACTTTCCTTGTCCTTGGATAGCGTATATCTCTGTTTTGAAAAGATGTTCCCTTTCCTTGTACAGTTGGAAACTCTAGAAATTAATTTTATTCAAATCCACTTAGAAGCAGGAAACACTCCCCAAAACCACTAAACAGTGAGTCTTTCCATTGAATGTATCAAGCTTCAGGCCAAGACCTTGATCTTCACTCCTTTTTCCTTTTTGTTAATTGTTTAAAAACTGAGTTTCTTTGCTAATCTGCAAGTTATTCTTTACAGTTTTTATAAAGAAATTCAAGCTTGTGGATTTTTTATTTAAACGAGAATTTTCTTCCTTTATCCATCACTGGCTGCTCACTGGTTTGTCTGTGGTGGGTTGCTGAGGTCACTGGTACTCTTTCTGCTCCCTGAATAGAATGACTCAAGTGTTTGAAAGAGACTAATGACTCTGATAGCCAACAAAGAATGAATTTGCTTATGTATAAACATCCTTGTTTGTATGCCAGTTAGGACATTTATGCACAGTATATCTATTCTTCAAGCATAGGTGTATGCAAATTGCAATATAGCTTTGGGGCAAAATGGCAAATGAAGCTTACATCTCAGAAGGAGAGACTTGGGAGCAGCCCAACTCCCTGGTGAGAGAGACGGTGTGGTACAGCAGGAGCCTCCGGTCCCCTTGTCTGTGCTCTGGGTTTTCCACAAAATTAAATGTCTGCAAGTCGTATCCAGCCTGCGTGTCCCAGCAACTCTCTAGTCAGGACATTAGGAGCTGTAGGACTCTGAGGCCTCTGTACTGCACAGGACCACAGGTCACATTATAATGAGCTGGAGATGATCAGAGAGATGTAAAGGACAACTCCAACTCATGAAATGGATCACTCCAGCTTGAGAGGGGTTTTGGTTCACCTTATAGAAACAAAAATAAACATAACAGTAAAAACCTTTCAGAAGAATCCCTCTCCCCTAGAGTTGGCAATGTCATAAAACATGTTTTCCTGTCATAAGGGTAAACTTTTCAGTGTTTCTTTCTTATTCATTTTTTTTTCCTTCTCTCATTGCAAAGTGACCTCTGAAACCTTCTCATTTAAAAATATCATCAATATTGAGATGCTTCTGTGGAATATTTTAGCTTAAATAAACCAGTATATATTGATTACATTCTTTGAGTAGAAGTGTTCCAAATATCTGTAAAGGCAATCTTCTTTCAAAAATCGTTTTTTAATTGAAAACATTAAAATGATAATTTTTCAATCTTTTTTTTTTTTTTTCTGTCTTTGTATAGTTTGAAGTATTTGTCTTGTGTGTTTGTTTTCTCAAACATCTGATTTCTTTTAATTAAAAATGTTTCCATGAAAATATTACATTAAAAAAAAAAAAAAAGACATATCTTACATAAGAACACTAGATGTGTTTAAGGAAAAATAATTGTAACTTTAAAAATTCATGCATATATTAAACACTAGCAGAAAATCAACTATTTTCCACTGAGGAAATATTTACATTGTTCTGTCTTTTGTTCCCTTTCAATGTAGCTTCCATATGTGTTTATCTCCAATCTTTACTTCAAGTTTTGTTTTGTTTTGTTATGTAACTGGCTTCCTTGGTTAACCATGAAGCAGAATCTGGAACTCCATAGCTCTAATCTTAAAACCTTTTAGGGCTCCAAGTGTCAGAGAGAGCTTTCAAGAAGCAGCAGTAGCAGCACAGGACCTGCTTGGGCAAAACCACTGCTGAACCCAGACCCACCTCCTGCCTTTGTCTAGGGATCTAGGGTCATCGCTATTGAAAGGCACTTTCTCAAAGAGACAAGCTAATGTCCATTAGAGTTTTAAGTTAAACCTGCCCACTGCTAACATCTGTCTGAAGTCAAACAGCTCAGCCTTCAGAGGAAAGTGTGGGTGTTTGCAGCTGGGACCATCATCTCAAATGGCCCACCAGAATGACATCTGCCTGCCTTTCTAACACATCCAAACAAGCAAGTTCGATGCACTAGAGCACAGGGCTCTGGTCCAGGACAAATGTGTAATGTAGATATTGCTGTAGCATGTCTTTTTTCTCTGCAATAATGGTGATTCCAAGCTTCCACCCACAGCTTGCTTTAATGACAGTGTTGTGGAGGACAGTGACGCCCACAGCTTGGTACTAAGTCTGTTGTCAGCTCTCAAAGTTTCTCACAGAGTTTAGCTCAGCTATTTAGGGCTGATGAGATCATTCTGTTAAATAGACGAGAGACCAAATACGAATGATTTACCAGCACTTTTGGGAACCACGGTTTCAAAATCATTGAGCAAAGCTAATCCCTGGACTTGATTCTGGCAGGTAAGATTGGCAATTGGAATTGCTCCTGTCTAAAAGGTGCAAAAAGCCTTGACTAAAGCAATATTTGCTGGATTTTCTTCGGCAAGGCTGTTATGACTTCACCGATACTTGCAGTAATATATGGGAATGAGAGAACAAACACCATCACAATTATAACAGGTCTCAGCTTTGGTGGTAGCACTTTCAGAAACCTACAGTTTGTTCTTGTTTGGTACCTGCTTTAAATTTATCTAAAGCTACCTCTTTCCTCCCAGCCTATGCTGGCTTTTGTCTGTGAGTCTGAGCTTGTAAGAACGGGTCTGTCCCTTCTGCTGAGTGGGTGTTGGTGGCACTGTAACAGTAATGAGCTATAGGAGTCATTATGGTATAGGGGTTTTCTCACAGAGGGTTGTCAGTCATGTTGGATATTGAGAGAAATGGATCTGGTTGGCCTAATTCTTTCTTCTCGGCTGTTGGTGGGACCTCTGCATGTTTCTGCAGGAATATTAGGGCAGGAACCTATACTCTAGGGTTTCCTTGCAGAGGCATCAGGGCTGGGTGCGTGTAAAGCTGTACAGCTGCTGTATTTGCCTAATGTTGTGCAGTGTAGATCCCAGCCAGGGCTCAGATTTGTGGCTGGGCTCAGAGCCTGCAAAGTGAAGGATTCAGGATTTGGCCTGTGTCTGCCTGTGTATTTATGTAGTGACAGAAAAAGCAAATTCCTTACAAGCAAATATGAGTCAAAACAAAAACATTGTGAAGGTCAGCTGAGCACGACAGCAAGATGATGTTATCCCAGCCACACATTCAACTCTTGAGCTGCCAGGCCAGCCAGAAGGACTCACAGCCAAAAGTCATGAGAAGATGCCAGCTGGGAAGCCACCCACCAACACCTCAGCTGGCTTCTCAAAACAACCGGAGCCTTAGTGTTTGACACTCAGCTTCAGGCACAGCTGCAGGGCATAGCCCAGCCACAGAGCAATACCAAGGGCTTCTCATCAGAGTTTCCAACAGAAATACTGTATATGGACAACAGGACAACATAAATTCTAATTTGTAAGGATTTCCTTTTTACAGTAGTGGAATAGTAATGCATTTAAGACTTACTGGCTTTTTTTGTTGTTGTTGTTTTGTTTTGTTTTTGTAGCATAGCTGGCATAATATTACTTCAACAAGTCAAACTCTATTCTAGTGATTTTTTTTTCCTAAATATATTGGTTAGCTTCTTGCTTTCAGCCAAAGTATTGTAAACAATTCCCAGTCACAGATGCAATGCAGAGTGAATTAAGGTTGATCAAAGCTTTTGTGCAGTCCTCAGCTCCTAGTGCTGAGGATAAAAGCACTGAGGTCTAAGTTAAGGATGTAGTGTCCTTGGAAATATATATTCCCCCTCCTTGGTTTGAATTTCATTTAATTTCATTATAACCTCATGTCTATAAATGCCCTTCCATTAAGTAATAACAATCTCTACGAAATTCTTCTTGGAAAAGTTTTGAAACTATCTGGAGGCATTTGCCATAAATGTGTATTTCATTTTTAGAGATGTGGTAATGGGTTTGCTATACTCATTTTGAGAAGTTCTATAGCATTGTGATCACTTTTCTTATAGTAATGTTCTAGATTTGACCAGTTCTATTATGTTAGGCACCATACTTAGTTGATACCTGGAATGATGCCAGGCTAGGTGAACAAGACAGGCAGAAAATCTTGTCCACAGCTAAATCTAGAATTAAAATATAAAATCCTGAGAAGAGAGCTGCCTTTCTGATCTCCTTGTCCACCTCTCCCTTACATATTCTATGGCAAAGCCTTCATTTTGCACCAGCCATCCCAACTTCTGTGTGAAAGAGAACTGAATCCACTGGGTGGAAGAGAGTTTTGCAAACAGCAGCTAAGTATCCTTTAGGGGGAAAAAAAATAAATAAATAAAAAATGTAATTTACACTCTGCATATTTGCTATTCAGTTTAGAGGAAGCCAAAGAAATTCACCGTCTTCACTTTTAAGAATAGTTTGGTTTGTTCCACATCATGGAGTATATGTAAGGTGGCTTCAGAGTGTATCAGTTTTGTCTCTAAACCAGGTTGCCTTTAATAGCTATAAGCTCTTACTGCAGATGACATGGCATTTTTCAGTAACATTTTCAAGTTGTTCTACTTCCTCGCACCTGCAGGAAGCATTACTCAGAGGTATTACCCTCTGCATACTACCTAGCAGCTCCTAAACCATGCTTGTCTTTACAACCTTCAAACTGTCCTGTGCCTAGAATGTCTTTGTTCCTGAGGGATTATACACAGAGTAAGCCTGTCCTCTATTCAGGGGAGTGAGTTTATCTGGCAGGGCAGAATCTGGCATGGAAAGGCCCCATGTCTCACCCTTTGTCAAACTGTCATGTTCAATACTCCACAAAAGAGCTCTTTCAAGTTATTTAAAACTATGGACCAGATGCTTTATCCTGATTATAGCCACCTCCTGATCCTGTTAATAGCCACCTCCTGATCCTACTCCATTCAGAACTATTCATGAAATCACCGTAATACAAAATTAATAATGCCAGCTGAATATGGCCCTATCATAGAAATGGAAGATGCAACCTGTCTCATTCCTTTTGACTGTAGCAGGAAACCTCTCTGAAGACAGCCAAACTGCTCGTTTTTCCTTTTAGGGCAATATACTAGAAAGACAGGTATTTTGCTTTTCTTTTTCTTCGTTTTTCTCCATGTGTGAATTTTGCTGATCTGGTAGTCTTCAGGACAAATGTTTCTCCTTGTGCTATAGCACTTGTAGTTCCTCACAGAGCCTATACTGTGTGTGAATATAGCTACCCACTCTTTTCCTACTACTGAGACTACAAGTGAAAGTGGAGATTTTGTAATATACCCCTGAGGGCTTAATAAATCTCACTGGTCTTATTCCAATGAGCCAGTGAATATTTTCTAAACCAAAGTAATGTTTCCGTTTGCTAATATTGGAATATGATTTTACATTGGTAGCCCAAAAGCAGAAGGATTTTCTTTTCTCTTGTTTTGAACCAGTCACTGTTCTTCAATTAGTTTTACTGTCAGGAGGAAAAAAGATTATAGTAAGTATAAAGCAAAATGTCAACATTTATTGCCTGCCTGGTTTTCTTGGTGTAATGGGAGTTGATCAAACTAGTGAGGGGTATGAAATCTTGTTCTCACCATTATTACAGAGCCAAAATTCTTGTGTGAACTTTGTATTCTGCCTAGAAAAGCACTTTGAGCTACTTGGTTAATATTTCCTGCTCCTCCATAGAAGTGAAACTTCTTTATCTTAACTGTTGCAACAAAGTTCTCCTCTTCCATAATAAATAAATAAATAAATAAACAAATAATAGATGCCTTTGATTTGCTGACAACATTTCTTAAGTGGTTAAGAACTTGTAAACTTTTCATATAGGCTATGCTTAAGGAAAAAAAATAATTAAAAAACAAACAAACAAACAAACAAACAAAAACCTTCTTTGGGTTGGATAAGTTAGAAACAGTGTTGTTAGAAAGAGTGATTCAGTGATTATATAATATGGACAACCAGAGATAAATTAAATATCATCACTGGAAGCATAACAGGATAAAACGTCAAGTCTCAAATTTGAAATAGGAGATGATGATGATGATGATGATGATGATGATTATTATTATTATTATCACTAGTTTTAAAGAATTTTTCCATCCAGATCTTAGGAGAAGAATGATTTTTGCTGACTTTAAAATAAATTTCTGGTTCCGTGTTTCCTTCTAAATGGCTTGCTATCTATTACTCCTCTTTTCACTGTAATCTGTGAGGACAGCACTGTATACATTTGAATTCTTCTGGTCTTTTAATTGGATGTGTCTCTAGTGTGGTACTGTAAGTATCTCATTTAGCATCAGTGGTTTAACATCCTCCAGAGCAAAGTGAACCCATGACTTAATTAACTTCCACTTGGGCAGTTATCTGTGCTGGGAACCTGCAGGAAGTATTACTCTATTTGAAGGTGACAAATGAATGTACATGAGGTACCACACGCCACCCAGTGGGAGATCTGACAAGAAACATAATTTATTTCATTCGTGGTGCCAAAATGGGCTTTCAAGCTGAAAACCTAAATATGTAGCAGTAGAGAAGAGGAAACAGCATGGGCTTTGTCTGAAATAACTGATTGTGTACAGTTCATAACATATATTTCCATGGGAATGTTTAAGTTTGTTGTCACTCTTCATCCATCATATTGTAGTTTGTTAGGTGTTAGCCTAAATGGTAGAAAAGAATAAACAGTCAAAAATACTTTTGAATCAGGTAATATTTATTAAATGTGTTATGAAAAATAAATGTAAAAGAAAACAGCTAACACTGAGTCAGAAATAACTTTGGTGTTTTAGGACATATTAATAATTGTTCTGGGCACTGTAGATATTGAAACATGGATAAAATCTCAAAGATCTTTGGCTTTCTTTAGATTTATTGTAATTTATAGAGCAACAGTTAGTGGCAGCCTCTAATTACCCACAGAACTGAAGTTTCCTGAGTGAAAACTTGAGATCAAAGGGCATGAATAATAGCCTTAAAGGCATCTCCCCTTACACAGCCTACTCTTAGCCCCTCTGCTGTCCTTTGGTATAAATTAAGCACCTTAAGATGAATAAAACATGAAGCACAGAAGGTTTAGATTTCACAGAAGATGAATGGTTGGGTTATTGATGGGAAAAGGAGCATGGGAAAGTATAAACCATGTAGATCTGAAAATTTAAAACTCTGTAAGCAATCACCTTTCCTTTAGTATTTTTTCTTTTATTTTCTTTTACTTTATTTTATTTAGTCATTTAGTCCAAATCCTTTCTCTTGATAAGGCAGCTGGATTGCTCTGTGTCACTGAGCTACACTTTCAAGCAAGCTCAGAAGCCTTTCGCAGTTCATTCTGTTGATTTCAGTGGGCATACAACCAGGCCATAAAACCACAAGAGCAATCACTGGTTGTTAAAAACCATACAAGCACTTACATTCAATTATAATGAAAAAAGGTGCATACCTCTTGTGTCTCGTGAAACTCAAACTTGAAGGCTGTTTGCTTCCTCATATATATAACATGAATGCAGTTCCTTCCTGATGTAAATTTCATTGCCTTTCACTAGTGTTACACTCGCTGAATTTAATACCTCACATATCCCGTCATGTTATAGATGCATGCAGCCAGAGGAATTAGGTAAGCAGGACCAAAACCCTTTCCAATGCAGGCATTTGTTCATAGAATAAGATCTATCAGGATGAATGGGTACAAGAGGCAAAAGCTGTGTATTTGTTTTGAACAAAATTCTATATTTGCTTTCAATAGAGAACATTTTCTTTGAAAAAGAAACAAGCAAAAAGAGCAAAAAGACAAATTAGTGGGAAATAGTAAAATGAAGTGTTTCTCCATGAGCTGTGAAAAACATTTACTATTCATCCTGACCACTTTTGTTAGAAATCAACATATTAACTTTTTGAAATGTTGATGTTTGGGGAAAAAAAAAAAAAAAAAAAAAAAAAAAAGCTTGTTTGCATTGGAAACAATTGTCCCAGTCTCTTTCTACCAGTGGTTAGACTCCCAAATCAGCTTTCTTTGCAAACCAGAGAGAGGTACTGTTATCATCGTACCTCATTAAATCCTATTGCCCAACTATTAGGTCAGTCACACAAACATGGGAAAAAGGGTTTTTCATGCTCTTTCTTCTTGATTAACATTAGGGTTTTGAATAAAGGTCATCTGCTTTCCAGGAAGTTGAGTCAGTCTTTGTCTCCTCTCTTAAAGCTGTTCCACTTTTTATAGTACAATTAAAAATTCATTGGACTAGAAATGAGAACCCAGGTGTCTCTCATCCCTTGGGACTGGTCCAACCACTGTCTTTTAGAGTCATTTTCTCACCCTGACTCAATAAATATTAAAGTATTTTATGCAAAGTGAAAGACCTTCTGTAGCAGAAATGGAGAAAAAATACATACAGAGTATACCATAAATTGCAAAGATTACAGCATCCCCAAGGGAGGTGGGAGTCCTGCCTTTAATCCTTGCTCTGAAGTAGGAAAAAAGAGTTTTGAATATGCCTGAATAAGTGGAATTACACTTATTTTTTGAATTTGGATTAAAATAAAATAAAATAATAAGTGTACAGAAAAGTCCTACCACTCTTTGTCTGAATGGGTCTCCTGACTCTCAGTGCAGAAAGAATCACAGAATCACAGAACCACAGAATTTCTAGGTTGGAAGAGACCTCAAGATCATCGAGTCCAACCTCTGACCTAACACTAACAAGTCCTCCACTAAACCATATCACTAAGCTCTACATCTAAACGTCTTTAGAATGTAATTTAGGAACTGGTAATGGTAAGATTGGAGGCTGTCTTTTTTATGGAATTTGGCAAAATCTTTTCATTCTGTTCAGTTTATTTGTGCAAAAAGTTTTGGAGTGACCTAGAAAACACTTTTTGTATATTTCTCCCCTGTCCTGTCCTGTCCTGTCCTGTCCTGTCCTGTCCTCTCCTCTCCTCTCCTCTCCTCTCCTCTCTTCTCCTCTCTTCTCCTATTTTTTCTTTACTTTTTTCTCCTTTTTTAAATGACAAATTAAACTTATAAATAAATAAACAGCAAAAACATTTCCATACCTTTCTAAGCTTTTTTTTTTTCCTTAAAAGCTTTTTTTTTTTTTTTTTTTTTTTTTTTTTTTTTTTCCTTAAAGGAGGTGCTGTGAGCCAACTGACTACATTGTAGACAAAAGGACAAAATTACTTTTTGTCCCTGGTGAAGTATGATGGAAAAAAATGACATTTTTCAAGCAGTTTTAATCTTATCTCTGAATAGGTGTAGCTATGCTGAAATTGTCAGGTTTAGGGAAAACTTTGAGCTCCCAAAGCTGATCCAAAGCCCTCTCTGAGTAGGTGACAGTCTCTCTGTTTACTTCAGCTGTCTGTGGAGGGGACGCAATCAAAGTTAAACCCTACTGAATGAGAAACTGTTCCTGTGTAATCTAATATATTAAGACAGAGATTTACAGAAATGAGAGATACCTCAAAGTTATCTTAATATTACAGAAATTTAATTAATTATGCTTTTGAAGTAAGGGTATTTTTATTTATTGTATTCTGCCCCCTCCTCCTCCACCGCTACATTATGGACATAACATATTGACATAAGGACACTGTAGAGGCTAATGAATTCTGATCAATACAAGCAAAATGAAGCAAAATGAGTCAGGCAATATGCAGACTCTGAAACCCTCATCAGTCAAACACCTCTAGCAAACAAAGCCTTTTTCTAATACACATTCTTTGTATTATGAGTGTACTATGAGCATAGTACTTTGTACTATGCTGCAGACTATGCTATGCTGCAGTGGAAGTTAGTTTAGTTGATCATGAAAAAATAAAATATTTGCTCATGGAGCAAATATTCTCACAACAGTCTTCTAACAATACGAATGGTTCAAAAGGAAAGGGAGTTCATAGGTCATTCTTATTAAGTGCTTGACTGATTTATTTTTGCACAATTCTCCCTTCTGCTGGAGCTGGGAGAACTGAGATGCATTTTTCCTCCAGAAAGGCTTGCTAGCACTGTTCCAGGCTGTTCGATGTGTGGGAAGGGGGTTAAAGGGATGTGTGGGAAGGGAAGTAAAGGGGGTGAGAGGGAATGTGGAGTGTCACGGACACCGTTATCCCATTGCATTAGTTACTTTGCCACATCCATACTGGTCCAGGAGGTAGAATTTGCTGGATTGAATCCACTCTGCCTCCTCTTAGCCTCCAGAGTCTGCTATATGCCCTTTCTGGAGCTGTTAGGTGGTTGTTTTGCTTGTCCTTGCAAGCCAGTTATTTAAGGAACAGCCCATTTCTACTTCTGGAAAGCTGGTGATTTTTATTATTTATTTTATTATTTTTTTAAAATCTGTCTTAAAACATTTGTGATGTCTTGCAAAGTCAAACTATAATATGGGATACAATTCCTCATCCCTATCATAAACTGTATCTTTTGGGACTACAGCTCCTCTTTTAATTACATCATTACCCTAATTATCTTATTAACATCCTCTGGTGTAGACAGCCTTTTACAGAAGAATGAAATAAAGAGTTTTTTCTTTGCCCCTGTGGCAGGCTCAAGATCAAATATTCAGATACTATTAAACTAATCATAACCATTTCACTGTTATCTTCAACTTTCCCCATCTGTTTGCCCATTCCCACTTGTCTCCTGCCATACCCTTCGACTGTAAGCTCTCTGAGGCAGGGTGTCTTGCAGGGCTTTGTACAGCATTTATTCTTAGTTGGGGTGTGTGGGTGGTGGAACAGTTATAATGATAGATTTGTTTTCTAGATTATCAATAACATAATTATGTTATATTAAATGCTAACATTTTTGCTGATCTTCTTTCTTACCTCCTAATTTTGTAGTACTGTGTAACATTTCCAAGACAACTGGGACCAGCAATTCATTTACTAATTAAAAGACCTGATAAATAGCAATGGAAGCAGTTTGAGTACAATACAGGCAAATGGTTCTCCCTTAGTGATTGCCATTCATCAGCTCAACACACTTTGCAGAAGTGAGATATGAAACATTAAAAAAAAGAATTTGATTACGTGATGTCATCCCAATTCATACTTCTCATTTCTCACAATTAGCTCATGCGCTTCATCTATTCATATCATCCACACTGCAATTATACAACTGTTGTTTGTCACTTTTTTCGTTTTCTCCTGCTTTGCAAATGTGACATTTTAACAGCATTGCTTAGGAGAAAATTACAGATCAGAATAACTGGTCATGTGTTGTGTTTTTTTTTGTTGTTGTTGTTTGTTTGTTTGTTTGTTTGTTTTCCTTTATTTTATTTAAAGCAAGAGGATATATTAATTGAAACCTGTGTTCATCAAAGAGAGAATTGGTTTAAGAACATTGGAAATTGGTTTCACTAGTAAAGAATACAAGCTGAAAATATGATACAGCTGTGTTGACCTCTTTGCAATTATTTTGAAAAGCTGGCTGTCTTCCCCAGCTGATGGTCTGTGAACATGGCAAATAATTTAACATTCATACCACTCCTGCTTTGGCATAATATATATGAATCATGGGGTCACCACTTTCCAAACTGGTAGTAGATCAGAAAAAAGTTAATGACTAAAGTTTTGGTCATAACTTGTTCCATTGATTCCATAATAAAAAACATTGTGAAATGAAATATCAAGGCATAAAAGACATTTTGTATTATGACTCAAAAGTCATGGGGAAAGTCTTTTTTAGTACAACTTGAGGAGTTTCTTTCTAATTTTGGATGTTTCCTGGTGAGCTGCTCAACTCAGTATCCCTGAGTGGCATGCATGGTCCCAGAATTCATGGTTTCTTCTTTGAGACCAGAGGCTTCTACACCATTGAGTAATCAGCCAATTGCAATCACTTTGAGTGAGTTTTAAGAGAATATGCTAGATTATATCTCAACTGAACTTCCAAATTTTGTAATTAGAAGGAAAGTTTATAATCAGATTTTTCTTAAGTCACAAAACATCCACTTAGTGGCTTGTTTGTTTGTTTGTTTGTTTAATATTACTATTAATATAAGCAGAATATGTGTATTAATATAAGCAGAATATGTGAGACGGACAACCTTGGTTAACGTAAATGGCAAAATACATAAAAATCCTGAACATTGCTCCAACAAAGACTGTATGGCCTGCCCAGAGGCCTGGGATCATTTCTAGGTGTGTGTCTTCATTACACTTACACCATTTGTGTTAAGAAAGTTTGAGTGTGAAAACCCCACTGGGGAGCAGCACTTTTGATCCTAAGTCCACTTGAGCACTGTGCTTATCTGCACATCATTTCAGAGCAAAGCTGATAACCTAATTAGATGACATGCTGGGCGATTCTCAACACAGCAGTGAGCTGTATCACCTCACCAGTTCTTCTCCGTGAGCCATCATTATCTCTGAGCACGTATGTGACCCCAGTAGCTGGCTGGAGAGGAGCTTTGTATCAGCATTGCAAATTGGCCCTGTTTGAGATTCATAAGCTTAGGCTTATCTGAATTTTAGCTGCTTTTTTTTTTTCCTGGCTGAGCCAGCACAAGCTAAAAGCAGGGATTTGTGTGGAGATAGAACTAACGCTAGACTTAATGTCAAGTAAACTCAGAGTTTTCAGGTCAGGGAAAGTACAAAGGGGCAGTGAATGTTAATCCAGTCACGGCAGCTATGACCTGTACATCTGCACTGTGCAAGCACATAGGTCATGAAGCATGACTTGTGCAGTCCTTTTGCTTGTGCATGAGAACCTGTTTAAGCAGTGCATATGATGACATTTACAAACAGGGACAAGAAGTGGTTGCCTCTATAAACACCAGCATAACACCAAATTTCTGTCCTCATAAACAGTGACCATAGTTCTGTTCTTGTTTTTACAGAGAACAAGAAGGAAGGAAATAGTGTCACCAGCTTTCCTCCACCCCATGAAAGAGCCACACCAAGTTTCACAGTAATGCTGACAATCTCGCTAGGTGACATGCGCCAGATTTCTCAAGAGCACTGTGAGAATTCAAGCAAACATTGTCTCATCTCTACCCCAACAGTAGTCTGCTTGTTTCATCAAATAGAGCCTCTGGCTTGCTCTCTGTTGGGCAGAACACACGCGTACACCTGGCATACATTTGGCACCAAAGGCATTGTACAGCTTCTGTTGCAAAGTAAACAAGCAACTGATAGCAAAACACAGCAATCAAAAGCAGTTAGTGCTTCAACTTGATTTAATGTGAGAAACATGAATTAGTAACAAATACGTTGCTTTTATTTGTCTTCTAGTGCTGTACAAGAACAATCTTTTGATGATAATTTGAGCAAACAAGAAGTCTGTCAGAATTTCTGTAGCTAGAACAACAGGAATAGGAGAACATTTTGTCTTGTGGGTTTTATGTTTGTATGTCTGTTTGTGTTACTGGTGTCATTGGAAATGCTCATGTTACCTGAGATGATGTACAAAATTGTCAGCATCCATGTGTTACCCCCGGCCCCCCTCACTGAAACAAAGCACTCTCCTTATCCATCTGTGACATTTCAAATGCCTACAGCCTTGGTTTCAGATTTGCAAAGTTAGATCTTTAAGACTAATAGTGTTGCTAAGATTTGGAGAGGCTTAAAATCCTTGTCTCAGACTTTGTACATCTAATACCCAATCTGTTTTACACACCTAATCTACTGCTCTCCATTTTGCACCTGTCATAGTTCACCTGGCATAACTAGGATAAAAGAAGCTCCTAAGAAGAAACACAGTCATAAAGTAAACATTAGAGAGATTTGAATGTAGATGGGAGCAGCCTAAAATTTAAGGGGTCACTCTGGTTTCCCATTCCAACAAAAGCTATGACTGGAAGGTTAATAAAAGGAGGAAATGATCTGCAGCTGATTTGATCAGTAATTCAATTAATCAGTAATTGAACAATTCTTTGAAGTTGTCTTTACATCTATATGTAGATTTTTAAAATTCATTAGCTAGCTTTGTTAGTATTTCTATTCCAAAATATCCTATTAGGGTGAATATAGGAAAGAAAGAATTGCAATAAATGAAAGATATTATGTTTGTAGAATTGTTTGCCATGGAAAACGGAATGCCCAGCTGAACTGGGTGAGAAATCAATAAAAGTACTGAAGCAATAAAGCAGTGTTGTCAGGGCAGGGGGTCTTGGAATACATCCAATGACAAATGCCATTCAAAGACTGTAGTGTTTTATTTGTTTGTTTGTTTTTCTGTCTCCAGATAGTAATTAGATGACTCAGATTGTTATCCAGTAGATTAAATGCAATTGATTTCATCTTCAATACACTATTTGGTAAATCATTCTCATGTATGGAGTTTTGCACACACACATGCACAAACACATTAAACTGTAATCAGATCAACAGCAAATACACTTTTATTTGCTGGTTATACAATAGAAGAATGAGGAGAAATTGTTAGTTAATGATCTTAAAAAAACAAAGATAAGAGGTAATCAGAGATTTTTACAGCAGGATAAGAGCTCCAGCTATGAGAACTGCAGAAAACGCTACCTTAATAATTACTTTTCTCATGTTTGTAACACAGCTGTTACCCTTCTGGTGATAGAAGTAGCATACTAGCATATTTTAGACCCATATTTAAACATTGTTTAGAAGGTGAGAGGCAGCCTAATATGAGAGGCCGAATCAAAGACCTGTAAGACCTGCATCATTCAACATTTACCATTTTGGTGGAGATGCTTGTTCAAAAAGTAAGCAGTTTGAGCATTCATTCTCAGGAATATGACCAGAAAATCTGTTCAACCTCCCTACCTGTGAGTGGCAATATCCACCAGTGGGGTTCATATAAGCAGTAGCTGTTTCATCTGGCAGCTTATCCTGGTGACATTAACTCTACAGAAAGACAACCGGGAACACAAATTATAGAAGGACTTAGAAAAATAAGTCAGAGTACTATTTTTGAAAGCAGCAACAGAAAGTAATTTTTCTAACGTTAACAAAGGTGTAGAAATTCAGATAAATGTTTTAAAATAAAGATCAAATAGTTCAGCTGGGTGGTTCTGAACTTAAATTTATTTTCATGTTACTCTGGCTCTGCTACTGTTTATGTTTTAGCCATGGTACTCAATGTGTTCATCTATTTTTTTGTGTGTGTTTTTCTTACAACTCACTTTCAGATGGGCAAGAAATGAGAATCAGGGATACAGACCCAGCTCTTCTAGACTTTTTTTTTAGTGTTGTATTCCTCCAAAAATGCTAAGTCCAGAAATCTGAGTAAATTGTACATCATTTAGTTCCTGAGATTTCTGAGTGGTACTATTCATATGAGGCACTAAATAGCTTTAGTACTGGTTTAACAGACATGTGATGAGTCTTTTCAAAAATATAGAATCCCAATATTGGAATTTTATTGTCTTCCTTTCACAGCCAAGCATTTAAAAAAAAAAAAAAAAAAAAAAAAATCATCATCAGGTTAATACAGAATATACAGAATAATACAGAATGTATATATTTATAATCTCTTTTTCAGTTATGTTTTCTTCATTAGCTGTTACTGCTCTAAAGTGACCAGCAGCCTCTGAAATGTTGTCCCAGATGTCTTCATGCCTTCCCATTGGGACCATCTGTTTCATTTGTTTTGATTATGCCGTGCCCACAGGTTTCACTATGTAAACTTACTACAACTCTTACCCAAGAAATACTGTCTTAGGGAAGTGCCCTTTATAAATGTCTACCCAAGATTCTTAAATAAATTACCATTTCTTCGAAGTACATGTTAGTTTGGAGTGACAGTTTCAGACAGCATTGCACTTCTGGCCGTCTATTCCCAGAACATATTCTCACTTCATTTAATGAAAGGATGACTTCTCTTGATCATGTTAAATTAAATTTGGGGAGTTCTTTTTCACCCTAAGTATCTCTCTATTTTTGTGTTAAGTCTCACATCCTACTCATGATTTATTTTATTATTTTATTTTATTTTATTTTCATTTCATTGTATTGTATTTATTTTATTTATTCTGTAAAACAAGTACTACCCCACATCAGCTTCATTGGTAGCATGTGTGACTCCCTCCACAGGTTTTAATTTTCTATTATATTTTTGTTTATTTATTTATTTGGCACTATTTTCTTGCTAACTTGTAAAGCACTAGCAGTAATATCAATTAATAGTTGCATTCTGAATCTGTATTAAAACTGCCTAAAATAACATCAGCAAATCTGTGGCAGAATTTAATATGTAATAGGTTTCTATTAAAGTTAGAGCTGTTTTAGAGCAGAAAATAAGATGTAATACATACATGTATGGCTACATGTTTAGCTACAGTATTTTCTGCTAAAGTCATCTCTAGGGAGTCAGCATTATATTCTAATACAAGCCTATTTGTCCTTGCCAATTTAAACAATATCATCTGTGCCTGTTTTCCTTCAAGGTGCCGATTTTCCTTTATCATTAAAATGACTTTATCACTCTTTAACTTAACTTTGGCTTATGTGGGAAGCCCTGCCAGTGTTTAATTTGGGTTGTTATAAAATATTTTTGCCCTTCCCCCAAGGTGTTTTTGGACCATAAAATTACTTTTGCATATCCTTTTGAATATAATTCTTGTAACACCTTAGCAGTTGCCAGGTTGTTTCCTTTAAATAAACCACCATCTAGGACTGAACAATCTCTTGAAAGCCCTTGGAAAATTCTGATCCTACTATCCCATGCTGGTAACTTTGATGATTTTCCACAGTCTTATCTCATCTGTAGCTCTGGCAGTCTCAGTCCACATCTAACCCAAGACCTGATAGGTTTGTTCTTGTGTTGATAACTCCATAATACAGTAATAGACATTGTTCTACTGCATGTATGCCCATACAGTGTTACTGTGGTTATTAAACCTATCCCACTTTTTATCAGTTTGAAATCATAGTTTTGTGTCCAATAAAATAATCATTTCCAGGTTCTCAAACACTGGAATTTTTTGTCAGACTCCCTTTTGTTAACAGTAAATAATGCTTCACCGAATTTATTTAAGAAAGGAATAAAAACAGTTATAAAGGACATGAAGCTTCTTATTTACATTGCTTAAGGTCAGAGACTCCTTCTGAACAGACTGAAACCCATTTTTGGTTAGTGGTTATTGTGGTCAGAATGATGCACGAACCAGTGTTGAACATTTTCAATCACACTACTGTAAATAGTCTCTGCCAGAACCTCTGTTAGAACTTCCACAGAAAAATTGTATTTTTGCTTACTGTCATAGTAGTTATGCATTACTGGTTCTTCAAATGAGCCCAACCAGTTTCAGAACCTTTTTAAGCTTCTCTGTGATGCCCATTAGACCTTTTTGTACCATTTAACTTAGGCAGCATGATTTATGACAAATGTCCCTATACAATTTAGCATTTAGGGAAACTTGGAAATTTTTTTGTTGCATTGTTGATGATTTCAGCTTTACTGTAATCTGTACATATGCCTAGTAGTGTTAAGGTCTCCAGCAGATATGTCTATTATATTGATCTCAAATTATGGTTATTCAGATCTGGGCTACAATCTCTGTTTCTTCTCAAAATTCCAACAGCTCAGAGCCTCTGGTTATGGATGCCTAATGTTTTATTTTATTTTTCTAAAGCAAAATATTACTTGGGCAGGTCTTAGTATTGTTTATAACATAGATGTACAACTTCTGTTATATAAACCATCCACATACAACCTAAGGAGATATATTGTTTAGATCCTGGGCCCTTTGTATGTTTTCTCTTCTCCTAAGTAAGTTGGAAAAAGCCAGTGAGCCAGAAGGATCTCCCTGATAATGTAGCAAACTAGACCTCTGCCTTCCTCAAGAGTCTCTTAGTTCTTTCTCTCTGTCATGCCATTCATTATGTGTATAATGAATGCAACTATTATTTTAGGATGTATCTGTAAATCCTTTTTTTTTTTTTTTTTTTTTTTTTTTTTCCCAGAAATGGCAGTTTTATTGAGGGTGCATTGTATGTTGGTTCTGTACTTGCATAATAAATCTGATATTCCTGGGATGAGTGTACAGTATATCCGGAGAATGATTGCTGTACACCGATGCCTCTCATTACCCATCTTTTAGTTGTTGGTGCTACATCAGCTCAGTGGTGGCAGGCACATATATTCAGAAGACAGAAGAAGTAGACAGAAAAGCAATAATGCCACCTTCTTGAAAAATGTATTTTGCTTGGCATTATAAGGTGCTGAGTTAGTTACACTCATTTCACTGCAAATTTGATTGTTACTACTGCAAGACAACGTTGTAAGAAAAAAAATAGCCAAGATTTAAGCAATCTAAATATATTTTAGACCTGTTACTATATATGAACTCAGATGTCACAGATCACTATCCTGACAAAGTTAGATATTTTGGTTTTCTTTTACGTTTATATAAAAATCCTCCTCCACCATTAGAATTTTATTCTTATGTTCAGATATAGGCTTTCAAAAGATTTGTGAGTTTCTCTGTGAGGAGCTGGAACAAGCTATGTGAAACCAAGTTAAAAACCCTGCTTTCATGAACTTAGCTACTTATTCAACTCCTTTTTTTCAACAGTATATATACGAGCCAATAACTATTGGCTCATAGTTATTTGATTTCTTTAGTTGCAGTACTGCATGTGGTTCCTTTATGCTTATGAGATTTGGAATGTACATACATGCAAAATGTAGACTGTTCCCAGCAGCATCAGACGTTCCATGGTGGCCGGGAGGAAGCCTCTACCTTTACCCTCAAAAACTAGAAGTGATGAAATGTTTTTTTTTCCGTCAATTGATGGCACTATTTATAACCACTTTGATCAGTTTTCTGAAGATGTGCTTCTCAGTAAAGGCTACTGCTATTGCATATGCCTTTCTCTCTCTTTTTTTTCTTTTTTTTCTTTCTCTTTTTTTTTTTCCTCTTTTTCTCTTTTTTGTTTTCTCCTTTTCTCTTTTTTTTTTTTTTTGAATGCCCATATGTCAGAGCCATCTCCACAAGCCAAATGGACAGAGCATCCATTTGTTTTTCAAAGTGAAGTTGTAAGATGGTTCTTACTCAAATAATCAGATTTCCATGTTATGCATTATTATTTACTTATTTATTGCATTAAAGTGATATTAGAAACTCCACCTAACTGTAGTATTCCATCATGTCACATCCTCATTGAATCAACAAATGGTTTGTGTAACTTTTGATCTGTATCTAAATGACAGTACAGAGGGAAGGTATCATACATTTTAAATATAAACTATTAATAACAGGCTGAATTTTTTTTTAAAACTCTGATAACACTTCTCTAATGAAAACAGTTATTAAATTTCTATTATTATTGAAATAATTTTGTTGTGAAACTCAGCTCAGCTTCCAAAGGTTATAGACACAAGAAAAAGATACCTTATTAATTCTTGATATTTTTACCATCTCTTTCCTAGCCCTGGAGGCTGCCCATCAGTAGGAATAGAATAGAAACACAGAACTGAAGAAATATAGTAGAAACAGAGCACCTAGATAAGATTTTCTTTCCCCCTGTCACTAACAGCCTCTTCTTGTTTCAGAAACATTGGAGAAATATCTTTACCTACAAAAATTAAGTAAAGTGATGCATATGAATTGTTCTTTAGAAAAAGTTATTCAGTGAAGCTAATTTTTGAAAGGCAACTTCAGACGTCCTTTTACATAAATAAAAAGAGGCAGCATAGATATAGTAGTAAGTACAACAAATCTTGCCCTGTTCACTGATCCAGCTGTGAATGGATCACTTTCTGGTAATACAGCCTAAGAAATCCTCTATGCATCCATAGTTTTTATTTCTCTTTTGACAATCAGCATTATGATGGAACTTTTGGTAGTGTGAGCTGCTTTCCCAGATAAAGTAGTAGAAAATCCTTTAAATGTTAAATGTCATCTGCCTCAGTTAAATGCCTTAGCTGACCAATTGATCTGTAACCCATATAATTGTCTGTTCTGAGTTGAAGCTTGCATTACTTATTTATCAGCATTATAACATTAACCTGTCCTGTTCTAGACTCTGCTGACATTATGGCTTACATATACGTAACAGTTTCTTCTGACTGAGAGGTGTCCTAACAGAACTTGCTGAAATGAAGTTACAGCATTTTTCCAACTCCCAGCTGCCATGAAGGAGGCAGAACCCTTCTGTTCTCTCTATCACAATTTTCTTGGTTCCTGAAAACACCTTTTATCTGATAGTAGCTGTGGCAGTAAAAAATCAAAATCGGAAGTGAATCACAGCCAACTCTTCCACTTGTGCACAGGATAAGTATGCCATTAACCATGTCTCTCTTAAAATTATTTATCTCATGCAAGCAAATTAGTTTGAAGCTAAGATATCTACATGAATGCAGATATCTGCTATCAGGTCTCTGCTGGCTAAAGCTAGGCACTTGACAGAAACAGAAGTGGAGTTTGCAGGACAATAGGACCCATGCGTATAGAATGTTTGTAAATTAATATAATAAAAATATATACCCAACTCTCACCCTCCCCAGTTATATATGTCAAAAGACAGAATAAAGCACATTATTGACATCAGCCCCTAACTTTACGCATATATATCTTGACATTGTGCTTTCCTCAGCAAACTTGAGGTCTCTCATGAACACAAGATGATATATACATAATACATTGAATTGAATTCATAACATTTTATGGGTAAGTGTCTTCATTTCTGTATAGCTGTGACTGTCATAGTATGACTATTTCAGATATTTTTTTCTCTTAGAGAATACATAATATATCATATAAATAGCTTGAACATTAGTGCCGTTACTAATCATAATGTTTCCAAGAAATAGCTTGGAAATTCTTTCCCACCATGTACACAGACTCTGAACTCAGAGACTATTACTAGATTTTGAGTTTGTTTAATCATTCCTGTCTTGATTCTTTCCCTCCTGCCTCTACTGAGACTTTCAACCACAAATATCAATGTTAGGTGTAATTGCTTCTGCAATGTGTTATATTGAGGAAAAACAAGTATACCTTATAGGTGCTTTTTGCATTGATGACAGAGGTATGAGATCACTTATTTTTACCTTACACTAGATAGGCTGTGTTTGCATAGTCAAAAGATTCATAACAACTCAGTTACCCAGTTCTATGTCTCAACCCTATTTCATGAGCCTTAAAACTCAGAGTTTGTGACTAGTGTGATGTTTCTTATTTCAGAAACATATATAATACTATTCAAGTACTAAGCTATCTGTTCTGCTCCTTAGTCTGTTTCCATACATCCAGAGCTGTTTCTAGGCAGGTAGTATTAGTGCCACTAAATCCTGAAGCTCAAACATCCAGTATGAGCTACCACTGTTTGCCTTGCAGGTAACTATTCCCAAGATCCTTCCATGTGTTGATTCCATGTCAAAGCAGCTTGAATAGGCCTTTGGTACTTTAGTTTACGTGAATGAAAGAAAATCACAGAAGATACCAAAATCTTATACAGAAAAAGTGTTCCCTATAATTTCAAGCACTGAAAAGAAGGCCTTTCCTAATTTGTCTGCTCGCACAGAGAGAATCGATGGCACAGAATTTTAAATAGCTTATTCTCCCACAAACAATTCTTTCCAAGAGATTTTCAGAAACGGTGGCAAGCTTTACCTGCCTCCAAGTGAAATGTTCTGTGAAAGATATTTTTTGAGACTCATTATTTGAAATTCTGGCTCTTTTAATTTGCTTCACATGGAGGCACTCAAAATAAATACACACTTATGAAGATGATGGTCCACATTGCACAAGAGCAGATGTGTCAGAGGGAGATATGTAACACATTTTTCATCTGCCAGCATGAGTATGTTAATGACATGATGGTGTGTGACTTCAGTGTTTTAATTTAGTGGCTCAGGGATTATGCCTGTAACATACCAGGTACGACTATTATAATGTACAAGCAAGAATAATGCTTTAAATAATGATAACAACAATGGCAACACTAATAATTTCACTTGATGTGTCTCCATTCCTAATGTTAGCAAAAAAAAATAAAATAAATAAATAAAATAAAAAATAAAAAAATAGACACAGAAAGGGACATAAAATGTTTTATAATATAACAGATAATCAGAAATTAAAAAATAAAAATAATAATAAATAAATAAATAAAAAGGTCAGAGGGATGAAATAGCTTGCACAGAAAGCCCACAAACTAAACTAAAAAAAAAATCTGGAGACTATTTTATGTCTCCAGACTTGAAAGTGACAGAGAAGAACATGTGGCAATTACAGAACCATTTTTATTGCTTTAAAATAACACAGTTTAATTGCTTTGATATAAATGTTGAAGCATATCTCAACTAGGAGCAAAGCAGTGTACTCAATCATGTTACTTTTAATGGAAACAGTCTTGAAAATCGGTGGGGCAAAGAACATTTGTCATAACTGCTGGCCTAGCAAGTCATGCAAGCACAACTAGATAAATAAGGTAACATGTCCTGCCACTTGTAACTTTATCCTCCAGTATATTTCATCAGAAGGTTCTTAATTTTAATCTGAATGTCTCCATCTTAATGAGAATGAGACTTGCATTTGGCTAGAGCCCAGATCAATTTCACGTAATAACAACAGTAACCATCTCAAACTTATCCTTTCCAGTAATTGAACTATATAGCATGCTAAAAAACAGCAACAACAAAAACACATAAACACATAAACAAATAAACAAGTTAACAGTCTATATCAAAATGTGCTTTATAAGTTTTGCTTTAGGAGTCTTGAAAATGTGATCAGTGAAGAAATACAATATTTGAGGAAGTGGCTGTTGCGTATACAAAATGTTGGAAGAGATTAGTGAAATAGGTTTTGCATTTTTCATGCTGTTTCCACAGGAGATGTGCTGAAAGCCATAAAGATATGCTTCTTTCTCCAACTAATTTATTTCACATATACAATAATTTGCGGTCAATAAATCTAGGACGGATTTCCATGGTAAGGCATTGGTGTGGCAAACAGAATAGATAACTTTATTCATAATGTGGTTGTGGTATTTTTATAATCAGTTTTGTAATGTGATATCACTGGAGAGTATCATCAACCAGTGTTCAATATTAAACAAAGTTTTCCAAAGCAACACATGCTATATACTAATTCATGTCATCAGGGATCCATCTTATGGTGTAAGGGACTCATCTTGTATGCACATGGCTTTTGACAAGATGATAGCTCTGAGAAATTTACTTGTACAGTTTTATAGCTGGGCACTCCAGATGGAACATTTTACCATAGTAGGACATTTTACCAAGAGGAAAATAACTCCCTCACCAGCCAGACTTGTCTTGACTTATGAAAACAAGACTTCTGGAAGGGTAGGAACTTCTGAGCTTTTTAATGAGAAATAATGACTTCACAATAACAATTTCAGTAAAATAAACAAAACCTTTGTTTATTTCGTCCACCTGTCTGTATATTTGACATCTTATAGAAAGCAAAATATTTAATCTGAGAAAATAATTTCCTTAGAAATATCTATTAAAGAGGGAAACATGTTGAAATCCAGTCATTTAAATGATCCAGAGTTTAATATTTGTGAAAAATAATTTACAGTTCAAATCTCTGTGTAATGGTCTACTTATTCCCTAAACTTTGAGAGACTAGAAATCTTGGTCCTGCATCTGTCTAAGTTAGTCATCAGACTTAAGTTTAGTCATAGTCCGACATTTTTTCAAGTGTTTTCAGCTGTTAGGATGAGAAAATTCAGCTTATACACCATCTGATAACCTGTTTCCCCAGATTCCTGTCTTTCCTGGAGGGCCTTCTTTAAAGTCCAAAGCGTGCTAAAGGAAAAAAAAAAAAAAAAAAAAAAAATTGGCCTTCCTTAAATATGGATTGTGCTGGATGTACTACTCATAACATTTCAACACGCATAGGCACAGATCCAGCAAAACATGTGTAAAATTTGAAACCCATGAGTAACTCTATTGAAGCTGCCAAAGATGGTAGGATGAACAGAGAAACCACTGAATTTCAGAGCAAAAATATAGGATGAAACTATATCCTTAAACACAAGACTGTAAGCTTTAGAAGGATATTCATTCAGCACTTGTCAAGAAGGATGAGAAGGATGTTGCTTTTCAGGTTATTCTCATAAATCATTATGGTATCTAAAATTAATCAAATGATTCCCGAGAAATATACATGTATTTGTATTCAGTTTTCCTTTTCTTATGTTTCTGCTTGTAGTGACTTTTAACTCCAGTGGGAAACTGGACTAAATTGTATGTGTAATATTTTTCTGCTTCGGCAAAGTCATTTGACTTACATAACCAAGCATTGAGTAGAGTGGGAATATTTTTAAAGGTCAAATCATAAAACTGTAAACTCCAGAGGGAATTATCTCTAGGGAGTTATATCGACTGTACCACTCCCCGTATGAAAACTTAATTGATGTCACTTGGTTGAAATTATTATCTCTTGAGTTGTAAGTTGATATGACGTTATGTAAGATAACAGAGTAAAATGCATTTTTTGGATCAGATGTTAAGCTCTGCTTGTAGTATCACAATTGGTCATTGTAAAAAATGATTATTATGTCACAAACAGAGGATTATGATGTCAGGTGGGGAATAAGTGCAGAAGCAGATAAATTCTTAAGAAACAACAGCAATTCTGTTTTCATGCACTGTCTTCAGAAAGAAAGAATGGGAAAGAAAAAAAAAAAAAAAGGTTCAGGGAAATATAGTGCACAGAAGAACACTTGTTTCCAAATAAGATATTTCATAAAGTTTTCCATAAGGTGACAGCTGTTTTTTCAAGCACCGCATTCTGTTCTCTGTTACATCAGTGCAAATCCAGAGAACTGCATTTGAATTGTTGTTGTTTGGGAGTGACATCAGGGTAACTGAGAGCAAAATTTGGCTTTAATACATTTTCTCAGAAACAGAAACCATTTATTCCCCTCAAAATAGAGAAGGGGGAATTACCACACATCATATGACATCATGTATCGTTCAACACTTTGGAAGAAAAACGGAGAGCAAGATTTGTTTGAAGTCTGAGATGTTGTGTTTTTTTTTTCCTCTTCTCCTCTTTCTAATTTGCACAATTTATTGGGAACCCCCCCTTTTCTGAAGCACAATACAGACCTTTTGGGCACAGGGGAGCTCTCTTAACAGTTGGTTTTGCCATCATAATAAACTCTTTAAGGACACTAATTCTAAGCTTCAGCACACCTCCCTGTCGTTAGCAACATAAGGCAAGTAGTTTCAGGGCTGCTTAACAGCAGCTAAAATGGACTGTTTGGAACAAAATTAGATTTGGTAAACTTAGGTCTGAGGTGGAAAATTGCCTTAAATAGGTAAATACTGGCCTTGTATCAGCTTTGTCTGCAGTGTCATGTAAATTCACCTTTCTGAAGCCACCAGTGGTAGGGGAGGAGGAAATGAGATTTCAGCTTCTAAAAGCAAGTGACAAGCAGCTTCAGAACCTAAACACTAACACATCAACTTGCTGGCTTCATTTGTATTCAACAGATGCCTTGCTTTTTCCCCCTCGCTGCCTAGTCTGTACCAATCAGTATAAACAATAGATTTTTTTTGTCTTTATGAACATATTCTTGTTCTGTTTCACTTGAAGGTGGAGACAAAACATGTAAGGAAAAATAAAAAATAAAAAGGAGGAATGTAACCTTCATAGACACATATTTATATTTTTTAAAATTACTATGTAAAGCATCAAGAAATACTCTGGAATTTGGCCTAGAGATTCATGAAATCAGTATAACAGGCATATAAGCTTTATACAGAAAGAAGAAAGAAAAAAAAAAAAAAAAGAAAGAAAAAAAAAAAGAAAAACCTGAAGGATCCATCTGTGAGATATTTTGAAATGCCAGGGAAAATGAAGAAGGCTAATTATGCTAATTTTACATTACACTTGTATACAACATGTATTGTCTCTAACTATATGTATATATAAGGTGTGCCGGCTTGAGTCCAATCTCTTTTCCATGATTGTTTCGGTATAGCATAAAGTATGTTGTGATTACACTACTTTGCATGTACAGAATACCTGGCTTATTAATATATATATATCCTTTCTAGTTTGATCACAAAGTGTTGATAAGTTGCTAATTCTGGTCCAGAATTAAGAATTTATATTATCATGGGAAATATTTGTTGGCAGTACCAGCATCTTTGTCTTTCCTTCTCTTCTGGTACAGGGCCTGGCTCTAAAAGAGCAGAAAGATGTTGCACAGTGTCAGCAGATCTCCATTATCGTATGACCTCCAACAGGGTGTCAGGCTGCACTCCTCCCCACATCTGGCCATGTGTTTCCTTTATTATGTTTACCATTGCCATTAGTGCTCAGTCACTGGGTGAACTGCTCCAGGGAGCTCTGAGTGCTGAAACTGCATCTTCAGCTACTTGGAGAGAAGAGATAGACTGCAACTGCTCAGACTTTGGTTTGACTGCACTTTCACTAAACCCAAGTGCTGATGGTAAAAACTCATTAGAGAGTCAAGGATGCATTATATCATCTGATAGTCCTTCTAGTTATACTCTCTGCTTGCATATATAAATATTGAGATAGCAAAATATTGTTTATTTGAAATATTTTTAGAATGCCTAAGAGTAAAATCAATCAATCAATCAAACAAACAAACAAACAAAAAATCTTAGTTTTCAATTATTTTCCTACAGAAATGCTCTAAGGGTATGTGTGTGTGCATGTGTTCAAGCTACATTTGAATTTTCACAGGCAAGATTTACATGACTGACAGGTTCAGCTCCATTCTAACTTTGTTTTGGATTTTAAGACTTCATGAGACAGAAGAAATCTTTCTTTCCTGTGTCTTTTACCTGCCTAAAATATCATGGACTGTGATGTCAGAGAAAAAATAAGAGAACAATGTAGTGGAAAGATTCTCTGAAATAGTTACAAATTCAAACCAGAGAAGGGATAATGTTCCCCTCCCTGTCTGAAACCCCTATTCACTGGGGATTCAGAAGGGGAAAGACAGTTAGTTAGTGCTTTTTTAGAGTCTGTTTTTCTTTGCATCCCCCC
The DNA here is from genome assembly GCF_964211825.1 of Aythya ferina. Taxonomy (NCBI): domain Eukaryota; kingdom Metazoa; phylum Chordata; class Aves; order Anseriformes; family Anatidae; genus Aythya; species Aythya ferina. Next base: position 198,230,649 of record NC_140296.1, on the reverse strand, counting down.
TCCCCTTTCCTTCTAGCACACACTTTCACATATTGCTGACTCTAAAAGCATTCACAGAGGTCAAATTATTGAAAGTTCAACCAAGTTTTCCTAGGCTATCACAGTTTACTTACCATTCCCAGTTTCTGCAGAGTTGTGATTAAATAGCTATCAGTTTTGGCATCAGAAGCCATAAGCTGACTCTTTAGCCCCTATGTTTTGTGTGATTTTGTTTGATCTTCCAAAGATGATTTCTACCCACAAACTCTATTCAACAAAATCAGACTTCTAATTTGTCAAAAAAAAAAACATCCTCATTAAAAAGTTTTTCAGTCTAGAAAGTCAAATAGGGCAGTTATATGAAGATGACAGCCAGTGGTTAGAGTTTTGTTGCGTTTATGTCTTTGTCATATACTAACAAACCACTCAGCACAAGAAGGAACAAAAATAAATAAATAAATATAAATAAAAGGGAAAAAAAAAAAGGAAAGAAAAAAAAAAAGTCCAGATCATACAATGATCATAGCAGATGTTGCATACGCTTTCAGTTTACGGTTTGTGCATATGACTCTGCTGCAATTCACCTGGGCTATTTAAAAGCCTGTGATGAATGGGTGGCACACAAGATAGTGTTGTGTCTTTCAAGTCTTTGACAGTTGGCAGTAAAGGTTACTAAGCAAAATTACATAGGGCCAAAAGGTTGGCTATGATGGATCCCAGATACAATAGAACCGGGGGTTTTCTGTATACCTAGTGATAAGGAAGGACTTCTAGGGCTGACAGGAAGGACTTGTGTACTATGACAAATGAAGAGGTAAGGATGCGATTGTTGGCATAGTACGTGAGAAAAAGAGGATCAATTTCTTGTCATCTTAATGTCTTAGTGTGTGGCCCTGAGCAAATCCCTAAGGATCAGACCTTGAAAGGTGTATGGGGAGTCTATACATGCAAATCAGAACATAAAGAGATTTTCAAAGACAAGTAGGAACTTCTGAAAACCATATTTTGATATTGATCTATATCTTTCTAAGGGCATGACCTTATTTTTCATAGTTACGACAGTTATTTGTTTTTGTTTTTGTTTTTTTTTTCAGGAAAATAGGTATTGTTAGTTGTTCAAATTCTGTAAAAAATATGGGTCATAAAAGTTGAAATTGGATATGAATGCTAAAGTAACTGAATATGTAAGACTTTTATATATAATACACCTTGCAAGCTGGTTTTTCAGCCAGTACGGGACTGTTTTATTATCTATCTTCTCAGAGATCTGCCAACTATTAAATTTATTATTTGTTAATCTGTTATTTGTTAATCTGTTATATGTAAACCTGTTATTTGTGAGGACGCCTTCCGGCTTGGTTACAATTCCCTCAACAAAGTTCAAAATGTCAGGCCTGGAAGAAGCCAAAAGTTTCAGGGTTGTTGTTGCTTTGTTTTCCCCTTTGTAATTATTTTTCTTAAATTGGCTTTTCTCTGAAGAATTAGAACGTCATATCTTTCTTTGCATTTCCCTCATCCCCTGTAAAAACAAACAAACAAACAAACAAACAAACAAATAAAATGTCCTTGTTAGTATTTCCTCAATGAACGCCCAACAGCCAGTAAACATAAGAAATCAGAGGGATGGAAGTAGCTGTATTTGAAAGGTAACAGACTTGGAAATTTTGCTCATTTTGGATGAGTACCCCAGAGCTAATCCATTGGAAACAGAAGCTACTGCACCACACCATGAGTTGGGAAAAATAAGCTCTTCGTTACTCTTATTAATGCCACATGCTTGGCACTTAAAGCAGGTTTCTTACTATGGCTCTGGGTATCATAGTTCACATACATTTGAATATGAAGATGAACATCAGGCAGTTGAGGCCAAGGAAATAGAAAAGTTTTGTTTAAGTTTGAAGAGCAATCTGCAAATGCTGCTGTTCAGACAGGCATATAACCTGTCTACAGAACAGGATGCAAAGAATATTTTTGAAGAATTTGATGAGGTGTTTAATAGACCTGAAAGTATTGTGAATAAAACACATCATACTGATACAGATCCTATTATGCTGCCAAAAGAACAAACATCACATATAGTATAGTCTCATTAGTCCTGAGAAATGAAGGAAAAGTTGATTGTGACAAGACAATAAGATGCAGTGTTACTGAGAGAAGACAGATACTAACTGGCTTGGTTAACAACCTGATCACATGCAATAATAAAAAAGTTACAGATTTGTGTAGATTCAGGAGATTTGAATAAAGCTACCAAATGCAATGTAGCCCAGGGGAACACTGGGGATTGACATGTCTAGACTTCTAAGAACAAGAATATTCCCAGATCTAGATGCAAGCCAGTGATTTTAGCAAATTTAGCTTGATAAAATGTTAAAATCTACACCTTCAGCTCCCTTTTTGCTGGTGCATTTTTAAGTAACTTTGCTCTGTAATTGCTTCAGAACTTAAAAACTGCCAGTTCACAGAATTTTAAAGCCTTTAAGATCCAGGTGGAAACAGTGATTTGTAACCTCTTGAGCTAGTTTGATAATCATCACCACTGTTAAAGACAAATAAATAAATAAATCCAACCCAATAAATCCAGTTAGGTCTGAATATCATAAGCATTTTTCTTCACCATATAGACCTTTTACAGCTTTCTTCTTTTTTCTTGATTTTTTTTTCTTCCATATGAAAGGAAGAAGAGCGTACTATTACGTACTATGTCAAGTAGACTCCTGGTTTTGATTCCTGTCTGATATCAGCACTTTCACTTAAAGATAAAGCTTCAACACATGTTGCCTTCAGAAGTGAGGCCAATATCTGAAGTTCCTCTCCATTGCTGCTTACTCAGCTTTTCTCCAATACTAGTTCATATTTTTTTAAGCTCCATGAGCTGGCATATGCACTGAGTCTGCATGAAAAGCAACCCCTTTCATATTCCCACAAAGATTATTTTTAAACAATCTTTTTTATAATTTTTCTGGAATGTCCCCACAAAAAAAAAGTCTGTAACATCCCAAATGAAAGAGTGGAAGTCTGTGACATGAAAGCAAAATGTGGCAGCTGAGGTCTGGATCTTCTTAAATGGGATTTTGCTTCTGAATTCAGCATGTTTTGATACTGCACCCTGAGCCTCTCACACATCACATGACAAATGCATTTATTTATAATTGAGCTCTAGGTTAAAGCTGCTCTTGGACCAATAATTATTCAGTTATTCTAAAGTGTGTTACAGGTATCATTATGTATACAACTGGAGCAATTTCAAAGGGACCCTTTGCAGAATTGTAAACATTCTGATTATCAAGCAACTCACCTACTACAGAAGAAAATAGCAGGGAGTCTATATGAGTTAGGATTTCACATTTCCTACAGGAGTGTGTTCTCTAGGGAGGTTTTTAGCAACCAGATACAGTCTAAGAGGCTGTTGGGGATATTTTATTTTTATTTTTTAATCTGATGTTATCCAGAAATTGCACAATGAACCCAAGAAATCTTTATTTTAAATATTACAAAGCTAGTACTGCCAATCGAAAACAGATTCTGGCTATTCCTTTGCAGTTCTGAGAAGTACCTGATCACATTGATATAAACAAGTAATGACTCATCTAAGACACAGGAAACAATTCTGAAAACATAAGTACATTTTTAAAGCATACTAAAGACTTTCTTAGAGCAGTTAAGCTTTCAAGAGCTTCTAAGTATAAAAATCACAGGAGCAGCAAGAAGATTTGAAGTAATCATGAGTCAAGTAAGGCTATTTCTGACTAATGAGAAGCTCCAAGTAATGCCAACTTATAAGTGACTGAAAGAATAATTCTGCATGGATGGTCAACAGTGAAAGCCCAGTCACATCCAAGTAGAAGTTTTTATAGGATCTATCAATGTAAAGTTGTTGCACCAAGCAGTATAGGCAGTATAAAAATCTCCAAATTATTGTGCCACACAGCATGAGACCAGAAATGTTACACAGAACCCACAAGTGTCTATCCAGATTTTGGAAAGTAAAACACTGTATAGAATGTCATATAAATGCCATTACAGAAAACAAAAATAAAGTCTGGAACAGCTATGGGAAATGATGCAGAACTGTTGTTTCTTCTGAACTCATTGAGTAACAATGGCATAATTAAACTAATGCGATCTTCTTTTCTTAAGGGGAGAAGGATATTATTTAAAGAACCAGGGAAAGTTGGGATTTTACTTTTTCCCTCTCTCCAAACTGAGTAGTTAGATCACTTTCAAAAGACCCAAGGAAAAAAGGTGAATAGTTTGTCATCTGAAAGTGAGTTGTTGCCCACCCTGAATTCCCAGAGTTGAGGTTTCTGGCACTTGCCGTAGGCACGTAGGCCAAATCATTCCTTCCAAGCAGAGCCCAGTTTCGCCTTGGCAGAAGCAACATATGGCAATGGGCGTCTTTGAGATATAAAGCCTCTTCAAGCACCACTGAAGTGCTGCTATTGCCCCTCTCCTTTTAAGGGGGTGTAGCATATGCTAGCCTGACTAGCTGATTAGCACTACTTAGAGCTAAATAGCAGGAGGACGACCCACAGGGTCAGTTTTTACCCTTCTCTGTGTCTTTGGACTGGCATATCCCACAGAGGAAAGCAAAATGTGAGCAGCCTCACTTACAAAGGATGCAAAGAGATAGCATCTCTCATCCCTTTTAACATCATTCTCTATTTTATCTCTCAAAATGCAATCTTAGATAAGTTAGTACTCATTGTATCTAATCCATATGTTTTCTGGGCAAAATATATGTTGGCTAGGGACCATGCTTTATTTATTTGGTTGCTGGAAAGTAGCCTGGAGTGTTACACATTCAGTTTACATTAGAAAGATACAATTTTAGCTTCTTACTTTCTTTTCCTTATTAAAAAAAAAAAAAAAAAAAAAAAAAAAAAAAAAAGTTGATCCTTTATCCTTTATGCAACTAGAAGTACATTGAGTGTAACAACATCATTGTAAGATGATGTGCTTTATAAAGTCCTGAATATGGTGTATCTTTTGTGTTTTGTTTCTGATTGTTTGCTGCACACAAAAGGATAATTCATTAGGCCAATTCTTCAAATAATCTCAAAGTGACATGAATTCCATTGCAGAGTGTCTGTAGCAAGTAATCCATGGAAAACAGACAGGCGTCTCTTGTCATTTTGGAGCTCTAATCCACTGCCTGGAGCATGAAAATGCTCAGGATAACAAGTGTGGGAATGACCAAAATCAACATTATTTTTGGATTATATTTTCTTAACAATGCTGCTGATCAATGGAATTGCTGAATCTGGCAGATACAATGCCACAGGATTAATGAATTAAGCTCAAGAAGCAGAAGAATTTGTTAAAGAGGAGAAGGGAAAAGCCCCTTCTTTTCCACTGGTGTGTGAATATTAAGGACTGAAAGCAGCAATGCCAGAATAAAATTCTGCTTTACCATAGCACCAAGCCTTGTTCTTCACGAGCCTTTACATTTTAATTAGAACCATACTGACACCCGCATTTGCAACTATGAACTTCAGCTTCAAAGTTAAGAATATTTCCTAGACACTGGCTTACTAAATGGGTTTGAGCACAGAAAAGAGATGCCGTGTTCTGTAAAAATTCTGTTCTGTGCAGTGTGATCCCCTTTGGTGGGACTAGATAACTGGTTTTCAACCCACAGTAAATAATGGTGAAAGGAAGGAAGAGATGTCATCCAAATACTGCAGACACTCTCACCTAAAGCACTCACAGAGTTTTTCTTCTGGAAAAGCACAGAGCAAAATAAATAGGGGGCGCCTACTTATTATTAAAAGTTTTCCACTTTTCTGTCCATATTGCATTAGGAATGCAATGAGCTGTATATATCAATGTAGAACTACTTTTCAAATTGCATGTTAAATTGATATTCAGCACAGCACAGTAAATGTAATAAACCATCGCTGTCTAAAAGGGTTTTGATGTGTGGGTGGGGATAGTTTAAGTTTGCTTACATGTTTGTATTTACAGCTCCATAACATTTAGAAGAAGATATTTTGTGTCCCCTCTGGTTTAAACAAACAAAAAATATTATCTGGTTTCATTGTGTAAAAAAATATAGCACTAAAATATTCAGAGTACTAGGAATTGGAAGGTTTGGAATGTTTTTAACTTATAAGAATGCTTCAGAGAATCCTCCAGTGTAATTTATAAGCCCCTCTAGACCTGTACGTGTCTTGAACTGATTGTTGAAGTAGGCTTTACCAGGAATTTCTTTTGCTGAATTGTAGTAGTGCAGGAGGTGGGGAGGGCGGGAGGGTTAGCACAACCTTCCCTAACAAGGCTTTAAAAGCTTCAGCGGTGAAGTTATGCTGATGGAAGACTTTGTTACTTGTTTTTAACTGGGAGCAACATGAAGAGGATTATGTTATGGGCAGGAGATGTTATTTATGTGGGTAGCAACACTGTGGCTTGTGTTTTTAAAGGGTGGGGGGGAGGAGGGACAGGACAGGACATCTTTTAATTGGAGCTGTAAAATGAAAAAATAATAATAATAACAATACAATTAATAACGATGATAATAATGATACTACTACTAATAATAATAACAGGAACACAACCCCCTGGACAACGGCATAAAATAGATCGTGCAATTTACAGCTCCGTGCCTTTCCCAAGCTCGGTGGAGGATTCTGATCCCTCCTCTAATCTCAGCCGCGATGGTTTTTGTTGTTGTTTTTCTTCTCTTTTCTTTTCTTTTCTTTTCTTCTTCCCCCCCCCCACCCCCCCATTTGCATGTGTGGTGTGACAGCAGGGAAGGGGGAGCGGGGGGGGGGGTCGAGCTTTCCTGCTCTCCCATTGTCAGCTGCACCCAGCTCGGGGAGAGCCGGTGTCGCCCCCCTCCCCGGTGCCTCCCTCCATGTGCGCGGGGACCCGCCCGCCGTGCGGGGAACGGGGCGCCCGCCAGCACCGCCACGGCCCCGGCCCCGGCCCCTGCCCCCGACCCGCACCGCCCGCCGCCGCCTCTCGCATCATGCCGCCCCCCCGCCCGGCCGCCACTCGCTCCCGGGGGCTGCCTCTTTTTCCGGCCCGCGGCGTGTGCGTGAGAGGGGCTTGAAGTTGCCCCGGAGGCGGCGGAGAGGAGGAGGAGGAATAGGAATAGGAGGAGGGGGGCCGGGGTTGCTGGCGGCGGGGCGCGGCGGGGCGCGGCGGGGCGCGGAGCCCACCCCCATCACCTGTTACCTCCGCTCCCCAGGTTGCCTGAAGTTCCCCGGCGGAGCCCGGCAGGACGGGGAGAGCCGCGGCTCCGGCTCGCAGGGACCCTCCAGTGGCTGCCGCAGCATGGGCTGGCTCAGGGGGATTGCCTTGCTTTCCTTGGGAGTATTACTAGCAGGAAGAGTGAACTGCCAGCATGTGAAGAATAACGTGCCGAGGCTCAAATTATCCTATAAAGGTAAGCCTGTTGTCCTCTCTTATTCTCCGTTTTCCTCAAAACCTCTCCTTCTCGCCCCTCACCTCCCCCTCCCCCTCCCCCCCCCCACACACACACCTTCCTCCCGGGTCTTCCTTATCTTCCGAAGGGGAAAGTGGCATGAGGAGAAATTTCTGAGAAAAATACTTTAAAAAGCCACTCTGTGCTACGGTCGGTACCACGCAGTTTAAATATAGACAAAGAGTTAGTTGCATTTGTAGACAAGGGCTCGGGATCGTGCTGATCCGGGGAAGAGTCTTTCCAGTCTTGTGCTATTTCATCGGACTTTACTCTTTAAAACGATGAGACGTGTTTGGCCACCCAGCAAACCCCCCCCCCCCCCCCCTCGTTCTGGGCATGTAGTGCTGCCACAGTACCAGATCTCTTTCAAACACCGTGGAATAAGTGAAGATTTATATTTTCCTTTATTTAGGCATGAAGTGGTTAATTTTCAAGTCATGAATATTCAGTTTGTACAAATCTGACAATCAGATGCCTAACATAAGCAGTAGATGGTGGGTTTGCCAAGAAACTATAAACTGAAAGAAACAGATCAGTCCAGAAAAGGAGGAAAGGACTGTTATGCACTAGAAAATACCGCCTATGGATGTTTAATGCAGTGCAATTTATTTGAGCTGAGGTTGTTTTCGGTATAGTCTGATGCATGTCATTAAAGATCACAAGGAAGGTATAACTGAAGAAAGAGCTCTGAGATTACGTTTATGTTGGAAATTGTGTAATGCTACTCACACTGCAACTGTCAGTAATTAACTTTTGTATAATAGTGCCTGTATTAAAGGAGGACTCTGAAATAGGCAGACTCCTTTTCTTTATCAGCATAGCTCCTCTATACATACATTTTCAGGAGAAATCACAAAATATGGTGAATATGTAACTGGGGAAGAAGTTTAAAATGTAAGAGCTGTGGAGTATTATTACTAAAAAGAATGTGTTTGTGTGTGTGTGTGTGTGTGTGTGTGTACATGTTTCTCTCTGAAGAGCTCCCTTCTCATAATTCTCAGATTATAGAAGGCTGGAAGAAGGAGCAGCAACTATCCTTCTGAAGGAATGGAGGAAAAGTAACACACCATTTCTATAGTGAAAAAAGAGAATGCGTGTGTGCATGCCCGGTCATAGATGTCAATCTCAGTTTACAGTATAGTGTCAATACATCTCTTGCCAGTAGAAATAAATTTTCTTTTTTTTTTCTTTTTTTTTCTTTTTTTTTTCATCTTTCATATGCTGTAAATGAAACAGAGAAAAGTCCTCTCTGAGACAAGGCAGATGTCATTTTCACACTTCAGATTAAAAAGAAAAAAAATTAAACACCTGCAAAACTTGGATGCATTGTTATGAAAAAATACATGTGTGGGGTTTTATTAAGGAACACATATATGCACATTTTTTGTGTGTTTAGGCTTCAGAAGATTTATATGAAAAGAACAGTTTAAGGTATTCATTCATTTGGTTTTCGTAAGAAAAGCCATTTCTATTTTACAAAATTGATTCTTTTGAATAATGTAGTCTGAAGAAAACTTCTACCATAACTACATGTCATGTCAAAAGTCATTAAAAACCTCTTAATAGCTTCCAAACTTTCACAATCATCCTGAAACTCAGATTAGTATAGAGAAGCATAAATCCTATAAAAAATGTCCTGTAAATGGTTTTAATGGCTAATTAATTATTGTTTATTATTTTTCACTTTTTAAAGTTTATTGATGGCTCAAGTTCTCTACCCCTGCTTATACTGGCTAATCTCACAGCAACTAATTTCAAAGGATGGCCAAATCTGCTTGACAGTGACTTGATTTTTTTTTCCTGATGCTACTGTATCCATGTGCAGTTTATCAACATTTTGCTACTCTGCTTATTGGTTGTTTTCCAGCTCAGCTGTTTCTGCAAGAAAGGATCTAATTTTCATTTCTTAAATGTATCAGACACCAAACTTTAATATATAGTCAGTCCTATGTGTACAAAACAAGAAACAAAAGGGAGCATTGACACTGTTTTTATGACTGATAGGTCACTGTAAAAAGATAATGAGTTCAAATGCTGAGCAACCCTGCTTCCTATCCAGCAAAGAAAGTAAATGCGTACTTAACTCAAAGCAGGTTAAAGTAAAGTCTGAAGACTTGCAGGAATTCACACTCTGCCCTTTGATTTGTATGTGTACTTAATCATAAATTTTGCTTCAGAAGTGTGTAACCCTAAAAATCAAATCAGATTCTTCATGTGCTTAATGTTAAGTACCAGTGTAAATGCTTGGACAGGTCAAGAGGAACATGCTGCATGTGCTGCTACATTGATCCCTAAGTATGGGGATATCATTATTAGTCAGGGGAAACTAAGCCTTATCAGCTGGTGCTTTTCAATACAAATTTTCCTTTCATCATTGTGCACAGATAAATAGACAGTTTGCATAGGAGCAGCCTTAAGAGATAAAGGTATTGAAAACGTGTCTTTTAGGCACTGACTGAATTACTTTACATGCTAATACGCATCTCCCAGGATATTCCTCACTGCTGTATGATTATGTGATACTACATGATTCATCTCTAGTCAAACTGTTTACAATTAGAAGATGTTACCCAGTTACTTACCCGTTCTGCCTCTCCATAAAGAGCAGTGGTAAAACAAACTCATAATATTGAAAAGAATATGTAAAGGTAAAAAGACTGACCCAAGTGACTTCTCTTTTCAGTGGCTGTCATTGTGCTTTGTTTTAACATGCATGCTTGTCTTTTTGCTTAAACCTTGGAGCTAATTGTCAGTGCTTTATTTCAAAAGAAAAGCAAGGATATATTTTAACTTCTTGTTTTTCTCAACTAATTAGATGTCAAACATGGTTAAAAAGCTCAGGCTTTTGCTTTAAAAGTTAGTGAAATGAGTCATGAAGGGTTAAAGCCCTGCCAACCTTGATTTCCTATGGTCACTTGTTTTCAAAGGTCCAGTATTAGCTCTGCCATTTCCCAGGTTGCTGGACAGAAATTTTGGTTAACTCCCATATTCGCTTCCTCTTAACTTCACGTCACTTAGTCTTGCAGCAGATTAGAAGCATCCTACAGGGTACATTGTGGATAGGAAGAGGAAGGGAAAGTGTATAAATACATATATTAAGGCCTCATCTGCGGTCTGAAAAGGTTCTTTCTGTTTATTGTAAAACAGAGCTCTGGTTATTTGGTTTATATCACCTTGATTTTGGTGACGTATTAAAGGAAGGAAATTTGAGGAGCTCATTAGGGAAATCCTTGTCCAGATGAGATCTGTGGTGAAACTCCTGTTCAGTAGCATCAAGGCTTTTGCTTTGTGCATTTTAAAGTTTCCATCCATATTCCTTTTAGAGCACAGATTAGAAAGGTTTAACATAGGTGATACCCGTCTCCTTATTTAAAAGATAACTAATATGATTAATTCTTTCAATCCAAAGTTTATTGACGTTTATAAGTTTATAAGTTCTGGATCATAGTCTCAGTATGGTAAAAAAAATAGCTGTAAAACTGAAAGCTCAGCCAAGCCCTTCAACATCTGAGCTCCTCTTTTTATGTCCTTCAAAGATTTTGCCTTAATTATAAAATAACAAGAAATGTAATTCTTGATATGTCCAAAGTAGAAGAATCTTTTCTTAAAGATTTTTTATTATTATTATTATTTTTTTTTTTTTTAAATCTCACTGGCTTGAGTTTCCATGTCAGCTGTAAGTCACTGTGTCACCAGGTCACAGATTCTGTTCAGAAAACTTCTATTGCGCACAGAGTTCTCAGAAAGTTGGTGATCAAGTTGAGTGTGCAAAGTTTAAAACAATAAATATAGCCTTAACTCCAGATGGATTTCTTGTATCATCTATTGTTTCCTATTTTCTTTTGCTGTCCTCTGTATGGAGGGGCAACGTCACAAACAGAGACAAAACCAGCAACACTAACCTTTAAATATAAACATATAAGCCCAAAGAAATAGCGAGTTTCCATTAACAATTCATTGATTTATAGATTTTTCCTAAGACAACACCCATTTTTGTCTCCATATGAGTAAATCTTGTGAACCCAATTTTCTCAAATCCATCTGTTGCGTCCTATTTCTCTATTGAAAATTACTAAATGCTGTAAGTATGTTTTGTAAGAGTACATGTGTGGTTCTTCTTTGTTATTGTTGCTCAATTGGATACATATTACTTGAGAACAAGTAAGTGGAAAAGTATTGCGCACAGATTTAGCTCTATTACTCCCTGGCTCCAGTTCAAACCATATTAAAAATAAGTGTTTTGTTTAAAGTTGGAGTGATAGTGAGAACTACTCTGTCCTTGAAGTGCAGTTGATTTACAATTTCATGTGATGGATTTTTATACGGATGAAATCCTGGCCCAAGTGAGAGCAATGGCAAAGCTTCTGTCTGACTCAATCAGTGCAACATGCTGTGACGAGGGAGGAATGACACTGCACTGAATTACCTGTATGTATGTTAGTGTAAATATGATACTTGGTTTGTATTTTGTTGACCTAGTTGGGTTGTAGCTGATGACCTGCTGGCGGTTTTGATTGTGGTTTTTCCTTTCAATCAAACTCTATAACTCACAATTCAATAACTCCACAAATATTGGGAAAGCAGGCCAGGCTTGGAGAAGGAAAAGGAGAAATATCAGCAATACAGGCTGTCTCTCTTGAACTGGGACCACTGTTAGAATTTGTCTCAGTTTTCAAGGTACCTGCTTAAAAAGCCTTTGGCTTAGACTCTGAGGGAAAAGCCTCTCCAACATGCTTGAAAAGGAGATGAAGGGCTGTCTAGATTTGGGAAGAAGACCAGGAAGCAAGGCAAGCAGGTGACGTTGACAGTTGAGAGGTGCAGGATTGTCATGTTCCTCAGCTTCCAGCCTTTCTGCACGGTGTTTCTGCATGCTCCGCTGCTCTCTGTCTTTGCCATCAGCTCAGTTCACTCTGGAGGCAATGAAGACGTCAGATGCAGCCACAGATTCCTTAGCTCTTTTTTTTTTTCTCCTGTAAATGTTGAGAATTTCAGAGAATCTCTGCATATTGCTCTTCCTGATGTTGGTTGAGTGGGATCTTCACAAGACCTGAGGACTGTCAGAAGAGACCATAGGACAACCCAAATGTATCCCATGTGCCTCTGTCATGTCCTATATGCTGACAGAAGGGAGAAGCTGATAAAGAAAATGCCTAAGCTCAGATCTTGCCTATATAGGGAAATTTTCAGCTTGCTAATTAGGGCCTGAGACATGCAGAGTAATTGGAACAAGGAGGGTGAAAACCTAGCCCAACATTTTCATTTTGTGTTTCCAACTTTCCCATTTAATTCCAGTGGAAAAAGTGGTTTCTGAATTGCAGAGCCTTCTGAATTACTTCTCTTTTCTGAGAAGCTGAGGTTCTCTGTAATTATTTGTGCTGTATGGATTACAAATGACTGACATATTCATGGAAGGTGCTGTATTGACAGAAAATGAAACACAGCTCTTTAGCTCTGTACAAGGTGTGCAGCTCTTACCCTTGCATTTTTATGATAGCTTCTTTACAACTCTCACCTGGAAAAAAAAATAAAAAAATTAATCATTTACAATTTCACTGACTTCAGTGGATGTCCTGGAAGTGAATTCTGCCTTAAAATCTGCTTCTGTGCTTGAAGTCTTTTAGATCAGGACTGAAGTACCTATCTGTTTGCTCAGGGCTTATTTAGGTGTGCATTTATTCCATAACAATTTGACAAAACAATATTTAAAATAAGAAACCCAGTCTTTGCAGGTTGCTAGAATACAAATAGATTATATATGATAATCTCTCCCGCATGTGCATTTGTATGTAAAAAAAGCATTAACATCAAGCTGCTTCCAAGAAGAAACCACTAAATGATTTGTATTTTAAATTCTTTCTTTTTGCTTGGAAGTGTGTTTTTTTTCAGGTTTTATTTAATGTATTGTTGTACTCTGATCCTTCTAATATGGTTTTGGTTTGATTAATCACTGATCCAGCATATGAGTTTTAATGCCCACAGCTGCTATTAGGGAGACATCATTTTATTTACTTCTGGGCCACAGGCTTTTTCTCTTACATGCACACCTGGAAGACTGCAATGGAAGCACAAGTAATACAAAGTTACTTCAATGTTTTGAACATTTTCTACATCACCTGGAGCCTGGTTTGACCCTAAATCTGAAAGAAAATCAGATCTTTACCTGGGGCGGTGCCTAAGTGACTGAGAAGGAAACAAATCCTTCTAAGTGGTGTCAACGTGACATTTTCCAGTTGTTTGAAAGCTAAAAAGGATAAAATTGTTTTCAGGCTCCCACACACTTATTTTTTAAGCAAATGTGTGGGGTGGACCCTGGCATCTCCACGTCAAAATTTTAAATAGAAGTTCTGTAGCTTGTCCTGGTGCACTTGTTAATTAAGGTTACATGGGAAATTTGCTGCTGGTGTTGTGCTGGGTCTGGTGGGCGATTCAGCGAATTCCTTCCCTTGCAGGATTAAAGCTCCCTTCAGGAATGTCTGCAAGTTCACGGTCCTCCCACATAAAGCCTTCATATAGGTTAGCTGCTCTCTTGCAGTAACAGCTGTGAATGGTGAGAATAACTGTGGATAGTACATTTACTTGACTTTTCCTATTTTTTTTCCAAGGGGGACAGTGCCCCAATGTACAAGAGAAAGGGATAGCCACAGCTGTTGAGAGCATCAAAAATCTTAAGAGCGCTGTAGCCTTTCTCCTGCGCAGTAGGAGGTTCTCTGTGGTGTCTTTCTCTTTCTTTTTGACTGACTATGTCAGTCATGTTAGGCTCTTGTTACTGTCAATGGGAGGAGAGGGGTACCTCCAGAGAGCTTATCTTGGGTTAGGCAGGCTGAATGAGACTTTAAGGACGCTCATCGCTCTTCAGTGACTGGAAAAGGAATTAAGCTCCTTGTTCATTCATTTAGATTCTTTCTTTCTGTGAGGATATCAAAAGAAGGTGCCAATTAAATGCTACAGAAGAATTTAGGCTGTGTCCCGAAATCAAAACTACCTAATTTAAGAATCTGTCTAAATGAGTATTTAAATTTGTGTTAAAATCCTACTGCTAAAACCTATGTATGCCCTCCGTGTCTGTGATCTGGAGATTGCCTAGATCTAACTAAATTTCCATAAAACTTTCAGTCACAGCAAGAAATATACAGTACTGCTAAATTCTTCATTGTTCTGAAAACAATTCCCTAACTTACATCTCACATTTCCCATATCTCTCCTCCTTAATAAGCTCATTCCAAACCCAGTGACACATGCTGGAAGTGACTGTCTGGGGCTGCAGAGCTTTACTAATTTAATAGCTTAATCATTCCGAGCTTTCTATATGCTGTCCCCTGACCAGCTCTGTTACTTTCTGAAGGTTTCTACTTTTAAATAAAAACCGTTTTCAAGACCCAATTTTGTATAAGTTGGTTTGTACATAAATATACATGTGCATATGTACAATTGAAAAGACAGGTGTCAGGACCCTGTCTCCCATTTTTTAGCTGACCTATTTCATTAGTGAGAGAGCCTAATTTAGGCTCATTTCTAAAAATTCTGAATAGTTGACTTACACTTTGGGGGATTCTTTTCTCACCTTGGTGATTACAGGTTCCCCTTCATCTAGGCAGGTCTACAGCAATCTCTGCAATGTGTGAGCACTAGTCTACTTTGAGTCACATCTAATTTTCATCCTTTACTGTTTGATAACAAAATACAGCAAAGTCAGAAGCTTTTGCCATTCTTCTAATGTTTTAAAATTTTTTGACATTTGTTTGGCTTCCTGCTTATCTCTCCAGCTGAATGTTGCAGAAACTTTAGAAGTGAGCAGTCAAATAAAATTCTTGTCTCATAAATATTTTTGTGCAAAGTTGGATCTTGTGGGGAACTATCCAAGGAATGAAGCAGTTATTTGTTTTCATCTAACCTTTGGAAGAAGGAAAAAGAAAAATCTCCTTTACTCTCCACTCTAATGAAGTACATGTATAAAGCTCATGTTGGTTCTGACAGCCTCTCTTGGCTCCTTTTGAAATTCCAGCCTTGTGTGAGAAAAGGACACAAAAAAGCTCTGTGAGATAATTTAAAGGACTTAGAGCTGCCTTTCAAGGGGGAGGAGTTGGTGGCCTTTTCTAGAGGCAACAGACGATAAATACAGCTCACAAGCATCCAAAAGAGCTGCATAGAGTGCAGGCTACAGCTTTCATCAGCAGCTGACACTGCAATGGCAAGAGCTATCCTTTGCACAGATCCCACACCTGGCAAGAAACAGATTGAAGTCTCTTAACATGAAGTAAAGATGTTAATATTATGTTTACTTCATGGATTTCCCAGTGCAACGTTACTACTTCTGCATGAAAATATAGTCTGAACTGTCTCCGGTGGAGCTCTTCTTCTCCAAACACAATGGCCACAGCTGCAATGATGAGTTGTTCTGTAATACCTGTAGGTCAACTTGATCTCATCCCCATCATGCAAGGGGCTGTGTCATCGTGTCATCCTCATCATGCAAGTACAAGCTCTGTGTTCTGCTAGACCCATGTGACAAATGTCAGCTCCTTTCAAGTGATGGGAGGGACATCAGAAAAGATTTTTTTTTTTTGTGGATCTCAGAAAGAAAACTTTACCTTCCAGGTTAGTTTTTCCCATATACCCCCCTACTACCACAGATGAACAGCTGTATCTAGACTTTCTGATCTGACAGCCTTGCAAACAACAATATAAATGCATTCCTGAGGTACCTGCAAATTGCATAGTCAGGAAATTGCTTTATTTCTAAATTGCTACTCTTCCAGCATGTGTCAGAGTCCATTCACCAAGAGCAAATGTAAATTCAGAAGTACAGGAAGACATGATAACATTTTCAAAGAGCCCTTGTTGGCACTTATCTGAACTATCCTAAACATCAGCAGGGCAGTATTTACAGAATGTTAGCTGTGCCATTTTCAGTTTGGTAACTCTATCCCACATTGCAGTTCTAAGTATGTATCCTCAGTCATACTACTGTGCTCTAGTCATAATACTTGAAGAAATAGGCAAGCAAAATTTCATCTCATAAGAAAGGATTTAAAGATTTAGGGATTTGTTAAATTTGAAAGGCAATTCTATATAACTCTTGTAAAAACTATTATGAAAATAAAAATAAGAATATATGTCGGAAATTTTATTTTTCTCTGAAGTCTGGAATATATAAAATAAAATTTATATAAATTTATCATTCTAACTGTTCATTTTTTATTGATTTGATTTTCCCTCTTTTTTTTTTTTTTTTTTTTTCATTTTCTTTTTGTTTTACTATATCCAGAGAACTGTAGCCTACTGAGTGAGTATTCTACTTACTTTTCTGACATCCCTTTTTCAATTTTGTGTCTTTCACCATTCTTCTAACACCCATTGCAACTTACACTCTTTACTGGACAACAGTCACACAAATTTGGAAAGCTATGTTATCCTTACCAACAAGTGGAAGCTGAAGGTTAACAGAAGCTCAGCATCGTGTATGAAGGTACACAGAAAATCTGTACTGTAATAGGAATCAAAGAAAACACCATAAATGTGAAATCTTATTAATTCTTTGGCTATTAGGTGATTTCTTGAGGAATTGCTTGAGGTCAGAGACTTGACATGCTTATTCAGAGCTGTAGCAGTTCTCAGAATAATCTCATTAATGTTTATATTCAAAGTTCAGTCGGAACTTAGTTTTGATCACCATACAAAGAACTTACAGGTACTTTAAACTGATTATAAAACTATATATTCACAGCCGTGTATGTGTGTGACATGAAACACATGCCTATTATCCAGAAAGTCCATCTATTTTAATGTGATTTGGGTATTCCAGATGGTTTTATACAGGAACATTTCACAATGTTTTTTGGAGTCTCCACCTCTATTTCACACTAAATACACTGTGAAGGTGATTACAGATGGCACTGTCTGAAGGAAAGGAGCCTTTGTGTTTAGTCTTTGCAGTACTGTCTACCAAAGATATGTGAAAGCTTGCAAGACCCTGGCCTAGTTCTCTGAGTTTAAGCTAGTCTTCTCCTTCTTTGTATCCTTAGCAGATAACCAAATTTAAAAGCAAAGAGTAAGATAAAGCTGTGTGTATGTGTGTGTGCACTTATCAGACAAAAATAAAAACCTTACTTCAAACACTTCCTCCCTTTTCCACTTAGTCTGAACATATCTTACCAGGCCACCGGTGTTTAACCTGCTCCTACATGTTTATGGGCTTTCTTTCCCAAGAGACTCTGGATACTAAACCTCTATGTCTTCCCATATGCAGCCTTTTTTCGGTCCTTCCATACCCAACATGATTTCCAACCTTCTCCAGGAGGAGGGCAGCCTTCCTCTGTCACTTGGGGAAACACTCAGTAATTAGCTCAGTCACTTATAATTGCATGTCATTTGTGACTCACTCAGTGGAAAACTGTCATTTAACAGTGCTAGTTCAAACCTAATAATGACTGCTATAATAAATTCAGAAGGAGAATTACATTTCTGTAAAATTCCCAGAATAAATATGAAATCACCTGTTCCTTCTATCATCATGGCCTGTGTGAAAATAAAACTGTTTGTGCGTATATTCCACATACCTGATATACAGCATGTAAATATTACCTTTAGTGAATTAATTCAAGGATTATTTTTCTATGCTTTGTTTTTATACTTTTTTTTTTTTTATATATACACGTTAGTTAATTCTTGCTTTGAATAACATTTTTTTCCCCACAATAAAATGCTAATTTTCATGTTATTAATTAAGAAATACACAATGAATACACAATACAAATGAATTTATTTTTATGGTTCTGATTAGTCAAAAGTCTGTGGTTTGACTTTTTAAATTAAGGTATCTTACTGAACCACTTCATACCATTTTTTGTGATCATTTTGCTGGCACTAGAAAACCTAAGCTCAGTTCCTGAAGCTGGCAAACAGATCACCAGAGACCAACACAAAAATAAATAAATAAATAAATAAATAAAAATCAGTTTACTGAAGTAAAAACAAAAAAGCAAACAAACAAACAACAACAACAAAAATGCAACTGTTTCATTTGCTTTCAAAGTATCAAATCTTTTGTGTACTATTATTCTACATTAGAAATTTTAAGCTATCAGCAATTATCTTCATGTAAATCATATATAACTTCATTAAATGTGTCTACTGTGTCTACAGTGGTGCAAGAGAAAAGGGAATTAGAGCATTGATACTGTTAATTGACATTGTACCAAAGGGAGTGAGGACAAGCGTGAACAATGCACCTTCTAGTTTTTGAATGTAATTTCTATAGCTGAAACTACAAACAGCTTTTTAAAATCCATTTCTCATAACTGGCATTCTCTTAAAAACTTTTTCTATCAGCATGTATGAATATGACAGACACTGAATTTTGTTTTGCTGTAGGTTCACCACCATTACTATGCATGCAAACTATTTTACCTTACGCCAGACATATGGAAGTGATCAATGTATGTAAATTATATGAAGGGAGGTGAAACAGTCTAGGAAACATGTACTTGTTTCTGGTTCTAAGACACTGGAACTACACCATAAAAGGAGACTTCAGGTATTAAAACAAGTTTTCTTTGAAAATAACAACTAGTGAGTGGGTAGAATAGCAATGATTTTTTTGATAATCACCATCAAAGGACAATATTGTCCTGAGCAAGGCAATCCCGTTAGGTTTTTTGGACATCAGGGTTTAGGAAAGAATTGCTTGCATGTGCAGAGGCAGACAGTGAACCTGTTGTGTGAAGAGATGAACTGTTCTGGTACCATTTTCGAGTGAGTCCATTCTGTAGGCAAGTGCTCATTAGTACTAGTCAAGAAAAAAAAAAAAAAAAAAAAAAAAAAAAAAAAAAAAAAAAACAGAGTTTAACAGGCAGGACCAGGTTAAGTATCTGCTGTTCACATTCCTCCCCAGATGTCATGTTGGTGTGTCCACCATGCAGTGAATTGAACCTCGTGTGAAAAGCAGTTTTTGTTTTGTTCAGTTCTGTGTGTTTGTTTTTTTTTTTTTTTGGGGGGGGGGGGAGCAGGGAGGTGGTAGAGGGGAGTTATTTTGTGACTCTGACTTATCAAGGGGGTAATCAAACAGTAAAAAAGCAATAGTTTAAGTCATCTCTGCCTTTCAAATCGTTTGTAAAACTACACTCCCCCAGCCCAAACCTAAGAAAATTATGCTTATATTGTGATCAAAATGCATTCATTGTGTTCCCTAGATTTTCCAATTTTCCATTCCAATAAAGTTTCTTTTTCTAAAGTCTTTTTTTTTTTTTTTTTTTTTTTTTTTTCATATTCAGTACTGCAGAGTAAGAAACTAATCTAGAGTCGGGCAGGGCTTTATTCTAAGGCATTGTCATATTTTTCATTCTGAGCTGAAAAATGACAGATCACCGGGCTTCATAAATGTGTGGAGAAGCTGTCAAAGCTCCTATTTGCATGTGAATGGTCAGCCGAGGTAGGAAGAGAGATATGTAAATAATTCTGCAGCTAGCTCCTGGCAAAGATCATTGCATTTCAAAGTGCTGTGAAAAGATACACCATAAAACTTTAACCTATTCACAGGTATGGAAACTCCTATTCCTTAAATAGATTCGCTGCAATAATGACCACTTGGGGATAAGTGAATTTTAAAAAGCAATATCAGGTCTTCTGGTCTTCCACAACTATACGTTTTCTGCTTCTTTTAATATTAAAAGGAAAAAAAAAATGCTAAAAATGCTGCCCTTTCTTCCTTCATGGGGGAAAAAAAAAATAATAAGATCTAAGGAGTAAGGAGGTGTAGACCTTCACTGAGAATCTGGCATAAGAGCATCATTGGAGTGGAAGAAACATAAAGGATTCAAGTATTATTATTCTGAATTGTGCCAGTCTTTATCTGACCCATGAGACGCTCAAAATAATCATTACTTGAATCTTGTTTACAAACTGCTCAATATTTCACTATTCTCTATTGTTGCACTGCACACTTAACTAGGTAGAATAAGTGAATGTTTTGGTTTAAAACTAGATATATCCTTCAAAAATACACAGCGTTTCATGCATCCAAAAAGGAAAAAAAAAAAAAAAAAAAAAAAAAAAAGTGAAAGTAAACAGTAGAAAAATGAGGAACACAGAGTAAAATAAAAACTCTAATAGGCTCTGAGCCAGTTAGTTTTCTGCATGTTTTATTGTACTTCGTGACTGCTTAGATAGAATTGGCATGTGTATATATGGAGAGAGAAAGATTTACTAAGCCATTCATGCCTGAAACAGCTCCAAAAACTGTGATTAGGCAGGAGCAAGGACTAGAAAATGTTTCCAAAGTAAAGTTCACCTTGAAAGGTGATGTGAATTATGTACCTACCCGTTAATCATGAGATAACATGGGCCTGTTGCTGTAGTTTTCTAAGTAGTAATCATTTTCCCTGATAATATTTTGTAGTTTCTATCTACTTACCTTAAAATGCCATGATGTATTTCATTCAAGCTCCATAATTCAGTAAATAGTTCATGTCACCCCTGTAATCATTTATAGCACACATTTTCTTTCCCAAATAGCTTCTGTGCACTAATTTGATCTGGTTAAATTATGCTGAAAAGGACTCACAGAGACAAAGTTAAACACATTTTCATTCACTGAATTTATAAAGGGCAATTATTCAAAGACTGGGATTTGCTCAATCATGCTAATATTCCTGTAATGAAATGTGATTTGTCTCAGTATTTACCAGGAGATTAAAAACAACAACAAATAAAGACTGATTTTACAAACTCCTACTCATATGAGTAGTCCCACTGATTTCAATGGACATGGCACTTGTGGGGTGAAGTGCCCTTTTGGGAGGTTATATAAGTTCTTCTTCACTTGTGAAATAATAATACAACAAAACCAGACAATTGTTAGGAACACTTGAAATTATTGAGCTTTGCTCAATTAATGGAAAGAAACAAGGAAAAAACTATTCAAAATATTGTTCTGTTTCCAAATTAAACAGTTTCATCCAGTAACAATCTCTCTTGATCCCACTTATCACATGCTCTAAAATACTACAAGAAGAGCTGTGTTTCAGTGTATTCTTATGTCCAGTATCTCAGTCTGCTGGAGTCCTTTTTGGGATGTGTATCAACACCAAATTTTTCAGATTTTTTTTTTTTTTTTAGTGCCAAAGCAAGTTTAAACTGAGTTTTTGAGCAAAGAAATACATTGTATTTTATTTCCCATTTTCCCTGCTAACAGGTCTTTCTGTTAAAACCTTCTATGTAAAAGTTCATCTGTGTGCATAACAGAGCACACACTGAACACAAATCAGCCTTGAAGCAGTTCCACTGATTTTAGCACAGTAACTTTAGATAAGTTAGTAATATTCCAATCTTGGAGCAGAGTTTCCATAATGAAATTGTTCTGTTTCAATAACCATTCCCATATCTATCCAAAAAAGGCACAACATTGAAATTTTTGTTGGAAACTCCTTTTACATTGAAACACCTTTGCTGGAGTATTACTTACTCAGCATAGCTTTACCTTCAGGCATTCTGAGTGAAAGTTGCTACTGCTTGCCTCTCACATGAGCTCATCTGAGAGGGCCTAGGAGCTCTCCCCACAGCAGGAGACTCCAGAGCTGCTTTCCTGTCTCTCCAAATAACTGCTAACGCTAGCAGAGGAATCCCTCCTCCTTTACAAATATCTGCCTGACAAAGTGGGACAGCTAACACAGGGCCATGTGCTTCCTCACTCCAGACATCTTGTCAGTGGTCTCTTGGTGCTCCTCACAAAACAGCAAGAGAAATTTCAATTGCAGCTACTCAGATGTAGCCACTCGGGGAGACACTCCATTATCCTAAAACTTACTGTGCTCTATGCCACATGTTAAGAAAATGCAGAAAGTCTCAAATGTAGTAGAGGATGGTGGGGCAATAACATTTTTCATGTTTTATGATAGGTGTTTGTTTAAAGAAGGAAACAGAATGTTTTATATTAAAAATGGGAGCAGAAACCATTTGTGGAATAAAATCCAATGGAAAATACATTTACTTTACTCATCTCCAGTGAAGGACTTCCAGTAAAGGACTGTGGAGTCCTTTAGTAGGCTGGAAGGGGACATCAATTGAATTAATTGCAGTAAATACTTGAAGTGTATTAACAATCAAAAAACACACAAAGTAATTCATTAGTAAATAGATCTATGATGCCTTGGAACTGAGGCATCCTAACACTTCTCTAGTGCTGGCCAAGGATGATATTAACAGGTAGAAAATACATTATATAGTAACATAGACACAAAAGATTCATATACATGTATGTCAAGGTCACTTACTGTAACAAAGTCTCTGAGCCTCTTCACATGTTGACTAGAGGACATACAGGCATCAGACATCTATGTAAAATTGTCAGACAGCAGCAGGGTACATGAGGTATAAATGCAACATGGGAAACTCCTACCCCTGCTATGTCCAACTGAGATGAGAAGTTCTCTCCCATCCAACTACAATAAGGTTTTGGTACACGGATGAGCTCAGCCTCTCCCTTTGTGGAGCTGAGCTGGAAGAACAAACTTCCCAAAGTCTCTGAATTCTGAAAGTATCCTTAGGTGCATGTATGCATTTACCTACATAATGTACAGAAACATAAGGATATTTATACAACCATGCTTGGACCAGATCCATAAACAGTGCAAAATTAAACCACACCCTGCTGCAAGTTATTTTTAGCTGTTCTTCAATGTAAATGTCTAATTCAAAATTACATTTCAAAATAATGAATGATCTGTTTTGTGTTTCAGTGGGTATAAACGTTTGCATTGCATAGTAGATGATTTAAGCATGAAACGTCTTGCATTCCTAAGGCTGTTGCAGAATGTGGGTGGGAGGTTCTGCTTTGCTCATGCCAGGAAACAATGAATGAATTAATATTTATCATGATGTTTCATCAATATAGTGTTAGCATTAATGGACAATATACGTATATGTTGTGGAGAGAGTGACAAATTGCTTACAGAGAAGAAAAAAAGAAAAAAAAAAAAAAAGTAATAGGTGCTCTGAAAACCAGGACCAGTTTATAAATGTTAAAAAGCATAAAAGTTGTTAAAACTGGTATTGAAACTAACTAAACAGTAGCCTTCTGCAGCAGTCAGTTAGGTCAGATACAGAGATCAAATGCTATTAAAAAAAAAAAAAAGCCAAGGTGATTTTCTTCAACTGTAACCTGAGAGCTATCAGGAACTATGTATTCTCCTTTGCTCATCCCCTTTCCTAAATCATCCACGGATGGCTATCAGTACGTTAGACTGGCTTTTGTTCTGGCTAGATATTACTGTTCTTACACTTCCATCTCCAAGACAAGCCTGGAGAATTCTCCATCAGTGTTTCACTATATGCATCATTTATGCATCATTTATGCATAGTTCTGCCTCCAGGAACAAGATGATCCCCAAATATGTCTGCTAAGGAATAGCAAAACTCATTAAGAAACAAGGTGACCATAAAGAGAAGCTTGTTTCTTTTTTAACAGTCTCCTTGTGTTTTAAACTCTAAATGGAGTGGAATTTTATCCTTACATACATTAAAAATAAATAAATAAATAAATAAAAGAAAATAAAAGAAAAGAAAAAGAAAAAACAGAGCTGTTTCTAACAAAAACATTACTCATGCTAGTATCATAGCTTTAGCTTTACATTTTTACATTTATTGGCATAACTGCAAACTTATAAAGCAGTGTGGATGTTTGCCATATGCAAATCCATCCATCCATAAATCAGCATGCAGACTGGAAACTGCACAGCTGAAGTGACTGTAATGGTAAATGAAACCTTTCACCACCAGGTCAAATGCAGTTCAGCATATGTGGAAAATGAAAAGCTCTATCATACAGGAATTGATCTGTGTTGTGTGTGAAATGAATGAGTGACCAGTTCATGCTGCTTCATTCACCACCACAACTGGCACCCCAGGTTTGAAATGGCAAATAAGAGCTGAGCTTTAATGACAAAGTACTGAAGCAACCTGGCTCATGGCCGTTCTCTCTAAGCCATGCATAAACAGAGAATTTGCCTTGTGGGACTGTCTGGTAATGTATTACAAGGATTAGGCAGGCGTTTTCCATCAAAATGAATTGTCAATGAAAAAGGAAGTTTCCATTTAATCAAAATTTTCCACCAGTTCTATCCAAATGAAAACATTACTCTGGATCATTGCGCTGATCTAAGGCACACTCATCTGACATTAAACTGTGTGTGTTCAGGGTGACAGCAAGGTTTATAAGAATTTCATGAGGTTTAGGTGTTTGCTTCCCCATCCTTTTCTACACAGGACCATAACTCACATTAAAATCTTTGACAGTACCTCAGAAAGCAGTATAAAGGTTATATGATAGCAGCACAGAATAAGACATATAAGCCAGCCTTGAATCTCAACCAACAGGATGAGATCAAGGATGAAGCATGTTTACGTTTTGTATAAGTTAGTGTCAGGAGATGCCATGCAAGACAGGACACTCAGAAACATTTCCAGACTTCTCAGATGAGGATATGATTTGACCATGTTTGGGCTGTTTTTCCTGTTAGAGCCTAAGAAAGCTGAACACCCAGACAAGAATAGACGGGTTAAAAGATCAAAAGAAAAAGCTATACATTCTTGGATTTCATTTTTTTCTAAGTTGTCACTCTGTTCAGTTTGTCTTAATTTGAAAACAGCTGTTTGAATATTGTAATTTCCCCTGAGACAAAAATAAAAATAAAATCCTTGCTTTTCTCAGCTTTTACTTATTCCTGCTATGAAACTGTGTCATCTCAGAAAAGCAGTGCTTCATAAAGCTCCTGTGTGAATACAGAAGCTCCAAACTATCTTGCCACATACAGCAATGTGTTAACGTCAAAGCATATTCTTCAACATTAATTGCAGCAAAAATTATATACTACCTTCCTAGAAAGCAAAAATAGTGCTTGGATATATTGGATAAAATAAGATTATACTACAGAAGATTATACTACAGAAAAAATCTTTTGCTCCTCTTTAAAAGAATAAAAACATAGATAAATTGAGGTATGTGTTTGTCTTCGCATTTCAAGGGCATTAATATCAGGAGGATTTAGTCTTAGGACTAAAACAGTTGATCTACAATTCCATGTTCTAACACACACTTTCTGTATGACTTCAGGCAACATTTCTGTGCGTCAGCTTCCAATCTCTAATTACT
The DNA here is from genome assembly GCF_964211825.1 of Aythya ferina. Taxonomy (NCBI): domain Eukaryota; kingdom Metazoa; phylum Chordata; class Aves; order Anseriformes; family Anatidae; genus Aythya; species Aythya ferina. Next base: position 198,205,099 of record NC_140296.1, on the reverse strand, counting down.
TTTTACACACATTTGTTTTATTTTCAAATGGTAGTACATGTTTTTTTGAAGGCAAGGACTAGGTTTTAGCGCAATGAGATACTATCTGGACTTTCCAGAACAAATAGTACAACTGATAAATAACACAAGTATTTAGTTCAAGGCTCAAACAAATGCCTAAGTACTAAAACAAAAAGCTTCACTCTTGTTTTACTTTTACTCTAGTAATAAAAGTAATAGACAAGAGATTTAAATATACATATCTATGTATATATAAAAACATTGAACAATTATATCTTAAGAGTACATGTATATCCAGCCTAATTTCACAAATCCAGGTTTAGTCCCTTGTAAGGTACCTTTCTGAGTCCCTTGCTTTTGCAAGTGAGAAGTGATTTTTTTTTAGTAGCTTATTCCGTTTAGAAATAAAAAGGCATTGTTAGTTAAAAAGGTTAAAGTATTATTTAAATGATTATTACCCCACATATAAAATTCAGAAGTGTACTATTTCTGTTTTCAAAATTTCTCCTTATCTTCATGTTATTCAGTGCTCTAGATATAAAAGCTGCAAAATATTCAAGTTTGTTACATTCATTCGTTTTAATATGAAAAGATAATTTTTTCTCACATTGCTGTTGAGAAGAAGCGGTGTAATTTTCAGTCTGATTGGTGCTGAAACTCTTTGTGCATTCACCTCACTTTTAATATAGATATATTTATATAATCTGTAGTTTTAGGTGTAGTTTGTTACACTAGTCGACTGGAACACTCTAGATTATCAGGGGACTTCCAGGTGTCACACAAGAAGAATGACTGTTTTCCAAAACAAGCTGTGCAGTCCCTTAGGTTCTGGCATAGATGAATATATGAGTGTTACTAGGCAAGGAAACCATTTCTGAAAAGTTAATCCCATGTTGTGTTTGAATGTTAAGGAAACCATCTACTCATTCTAAGGGGTTTAACCTTTCTTCAGGAGGTAAGTCTGGAACAATGGTCCATATTTACAAAAGGTTTCCGTTATTTTCCATAAGGAATACAAAACCAGAGTTTCTCCTTTGCTGGAACTGCCACTTCTTTGATGTAACTACTCATTGCCATTGTTGATTCATTCAAATATAAATTATTACAGTAATAATAAGTGACAAGCTCTGTGTTATTTTGAAATAACACACATTATGGTTCACATCATGTCTTCAGAGACGCAAGCAATGTGTTATTTCACATTGACAAGTGCTCCAAGGTGTTTGCTCTTATGAATAAAGACTTCTTCAGATAATTTGACTTTCAAGTGTACATTGTACAGAGCATTAGTGTGTTGGCCTCACCACAGTCATCCTAAACCTCCATTACCTTCCATACTATACTGTGGCACTTGTTCAAAACTTATGGGAAGACATTAGTGGACTTTGATCAGTCATTTAAATAACTTGTTCCTACTTGCTAATGCCTTAGCACATGTGAAATCCTAGATATAGTTCTAAACCTCATTATCACCCTACGGAGGTGCAATCTGAAGCCTATTATATTCAGTAAGAATCACATTGATTTTGGTGGCCAATGAACCAGAACACAGTCTTTGGTTATAACTGATGTTACAACACCGTTTCTCTTTCTGGGCTCAACCTCAGCAGCTGGCATTACTTGGTATGACAGGGAGAAGTGTGACATTATTTGCTTGCCTGGGATTTCTGACAAAATCAGAAATGAGTGATAAAGTGTTGTGTCAACAGCACTGGATCTTGCCATGAAAGCTTTAAAGTGTTTTAACCTACAGAACTGCTAAGGTTAGAGGGCCAATTTTTGCACAGGTACTTGCCAGTTTCAAGTATTTCATGTAATCATTGGTTTGGTCCTTTGAAACCATTCTTGTAAATATCCATGAGAACTGAAAATTAAGGTTGCTAACATAAAGTAACATTTCACAAGCTACACTGGGGCTCGAGGGAGCTATACTGTATCTTTTGTTAGACTGCTTAGGGTGCTGATAGTCTTCTGGGGCAGATAAACCCATGCTCCAGGTGTGCCCAAGAGAGTGAATTTAAACTGACTGACACTGAATTGACTGACTGCGAGTGAATTTAAATTTGTTCTCATAGAAGAAATATTCAAGACTGTTTTGTTGCAAAATTCAGGAGGGGAGAGAAAGGGGGGTGGGCTGGGGGAATTAAATCATCAGCACATCTTTTCCAGTTCCAATGAAATTTACCTCCTACATAACATTTCCAATATAGAAAGTATTTCAAGAGGATAATCTCACATGGATTAATGTTTATTGGTTGCCAAGGCGATAGTTTGGAGACCTTTCTAGCACAAAACAGATAATATCATAAGCAGAAGTAGGTTAGTATAAGGAGAAAATTTATTGACTTCAGGGAAGAAAATGTTCTGAACGTTTGTTATACATTTTAGAGGTTATATTAATTTCATCTTTGTTGTTTTTCTGTGCATTACTGCCATTTTTTTTACTGGTTTTGTAAGATAGAAGAAATTAAGCCTCTCCACAAAGACTAGATGTGACTGTGCAACACAGAACATTGTTCCTGTATGGAAAACCTTACAGTCTATTTAACAAAGTGACTCTGAGGTAGACAGAGAATGAGACACTACAGGATACATGCCAAGATCATGCTGTGGTTCTTTGAGAGACATGGGAAGAGGATGGATGCAATCACATCAATCCTGATATATCCAAGTTTTTAAAGAAAAAAAAAAAAATATTAACTGATTTGATTTTTGAGGTGTAGAAATAAGTATCCTTAGCAGCTGCCACTGAGACTGATAGCTGAGAAAGAATAAATAAATAAATAAATAAAGCAGTTGAAATATAAAAGCAAAAAATAAATACTGAGAAGTTCTGTGTTTATGTTCAGCAAGTAACATCTTTAAACTCTCCTTTGTAATAAGAGAGTATCTGTACATTAGGATTTTCCAAAGCATACATGAATGTGGACCTAAGCAAAAGAAGACTTTTGAAACAACATTCACTTCTAATTGTTTCAAGACTAACAACTAATTACAAGGGTATTTCTAACAGAAACTGTGCAGAATCCTGTGCAGATCTATTAAAATGTATGACTGTACAAGATTTTACTGCAGGGGCTCCTCAAGAAGGGCACAACAGCACAGCAGATCTTTTTACCTTTATATAATTTCCCTACCACCATCATAGTCTGGTCCATGTCATGGAAGAAGACATGAAGTTGCCTTGTTACTTTAGGGCTGAACACCTCACTGATTATTGTTTTGTTTTCTGTCATCTTACCTCTACAGCTCTTTTTACAGTTCTAAGCAAATCCAGGACAAGGTGATAATGATTTTTTAGATTCTTTGATTGGTTGATATCAAATTATATTCAGTTTTATCTAAACCCTTTGATATTTCTAAAGCAACTTTGAATCTCAGTTTTTCTAAGGTAGCTAAAGAGTTGGATGTTTAACACCTTTGAAAATATTGTCTTTTAAGAGAGACAAGTAAAATCAAAATAATATTGCTCATTCATCTTTTAAAAGTTATAGGTTCTTCTCATCTCTGCCCTATGTCATACATTTTAAAAGCACATCCATAGTTCATGGATCTCATTTAATCAGCTCTCAAGGTAGTCTCTGTGCTTTCAAATGTATATATGCATGTGTATATTCTGTTTGTTACAAATTAAGATAGAAGTATTGGAAGTACATTATATTATATAGCAAATAGATTAGAGAGAGAGAGAAACATGTAGGAAAAAGGAAGGAGGAAAGGAAGGAAGGAAGGAAGGAAGGAAGGAAGGAAGGAAGGAAGGAAGGAAGGAAGGAAGGAAGGAAGGAAGGAAGGAAGGAAGGAAGGAAGGCAGAGCAGGAGGGAGGGAAGAAGGAAGGAAGGAAGGCAGAGCAGGAGGGAGGGAGGGAGGGAGGGATGGGAGGGAAAAATGTGCTCAAACTGTGATCTATCCTCTTTAATCTCTATTGGTGATTTGGATGAGGGAATTGAGTGCACCCTCAGTATATTTGCAGATGACACCAAACTGGGGGAAAGTGTTGGTCTGCTGGAGGGTAGGAAGGCACTGCAGAGGGACCTGGACAGGTTGGGTCTAGGGGCAGAGGCCAATGGGATGAGGTTCAACATGGCTAGGTGCCGGGTCCTGCACTTTGGCCAGAACAGGGCTACAGGTTTAGGGGATAGTGGCTGGAAAGCTGTGCAGAGGAAAAGGATCTGGGGGTGCTGATGGATGCTCGCCTGAACATGAGCTGGCAGTGTGTCCAGGTGGCCAAGAAGGCCAATGGCATTCTGGCTTGTATCAGGAATAGTGTAGCCAGCAGGACCAGGGAGGTGATTGTCCCCCTGTACTCTGCTCTGGTGAGACCATACCTTGACTACTGTGTTCAGTTTTGGGTCCCTCAGTGCAGGATGGACATCGAGGCACTGGATCATGTCCAGAGAAGGGCTGCAAAGCTGGTGAAGGGCCTGGAACACAAGACCTATGAGGAGTGGGTGAGGGAACTGGGGTTATTTAGTTTGGAGAAGAGAAGGCTCAGGGGAGACCTTATTGCTCATTATTGTTCTCTGCAACTACCTGAAAGGAAGGTGTGGGGAACTGGGGGTTGGCCTCTTCTCACAGGTAACTGTGAGAAGGACCAGGGGGAACAGCCTCAAGTTCTGCCAGGGGAGGTTTAGGTTAGAAATTAGGTGACGTTTCTTCTCAGAAAGAGCAGTCAGGCATTGGTTGCCCAGGGAGGTAGTGGCATCACTGTCCCTGGGGATGTTCAAGGAAAGGTTGGACTTGGTGCTTAGAGACATGGTTTAGTGGGTGACAGTTGGACCAGATGATCTCAAAGGATTTTTTCAATCTTAATGATTCTATGATTCTTGCTAAGTTGGCTAATGTAATTGTCAGCAGGTTCACTGAGTGTCGTGCCATATGCTTTTGCCAAATTTTTTTGAGAAGGAAATCCACCTGATTTAGGGAAAAGCTGGAGAGAAAATATTACATCTGGAAGTAGAAATGGTAGGTCAAGAGTTTTGGAAATTATTCCAGTCACACAGGCAACATCTATTGGTGAAGTCTGATGCAGTAAGTTTTGTCTAATTGGTGGGGTTAGCAATACCTATCAAGTGACATTGATATTGATTGATTCCATAAGGCATGAGAAAATACAGTGAGAAACAGAAAGGGGGACTTGGGGTTTTGCAACAAGAGTCTAAGGTCTAAAATATTCCTATGGATGTGAATAAACTTTCTCTGAGTCTTAAAATAAACAAATTAAGTAGAATTGGGTAGTGTAAACCTTGGAAACATGGTTCCAAGCTCTAAAAATCTATAATAGAGTTGACATCAGGCAGTTGTCTCCATCTAAACTGTTTGATATCCATATCTTCTACTCTTCTTTCTCAAAAGCAAATACAAAAGGAGCTTATAGGTTTGACAGCGATTTATTTTTTTTCCCCATAGAGTTTAAAGAAGCAAGCTCACTAAAATGCAGGTCAAGGTTTCGAACAAGTTTTCAGGAAGAAGAGCTTAGTTACCAACCATGATTTTTGCCTCCAAGACCAAATTAAACTCTGTGCTTCATCTGATAATGGTGCTAGTGCTACCAAATCATCTTTGAACCGTGTCTGAAGACTAGAGGTTAAAAAGTATTGATATGAATGATAACGAATGATAACCATGGACATTAAAGGGAATTTGTCTTCACTAACTTAGGACAGAATTATAATTCTGTTGAATCAGTTACTGATGTTATACTTCTGTTTACCACCAAGTATTGTGGTCTGGAGGAACATTAAGTTACAGAAAAATGAGAGCACTTTGAGGAAACATCATTTTCAGTACATGAAAAATAAATTGCTCTGTCATACCTAATACAGTGTCTGTGACCCAAACGGTGATTTAGTCACATTAAAAACAAAATGAAGTGTTATTACTGAAGGGTCAAACTGAGAACTCCTGAAAAGCTGTGTATATCTACTGAAATGAGGAGGATAGCAGTCACTTTATTAGGACAAGTTTGGGCATTGTAATTTAGCTTCTGAAAATAAGTGAAATTCCTGCAGGTCTCACTCACTTACATGAACACATCTCATTTTTTTCCTTTCCATTCTTTTTTTTTTTTTTTTTTTCCTGATATATTTTGATTCTTAGCAGTAATAGTCCATAGTTCTTAAACTCTAAAGATACAAGAAATATTCATTTTTGAACACTACTAGAAGTTTTATCTTATGGTTGATCACAGTGAAAAAGCCAGATTGAATATCCTGCCTGGGATTTATATTTTGAATTCATATTGGACTTTTTGTTGAATGTAAAAACTCTAATAACTAGAAAATAAACCAAAATGGTCACTTGTGAACTTCAACAACATGAACCTCTTATACCAAGTGTAAATGCTTGTTTAAAAAGATTTGTGTTCCTCGTACTTTATAATTCAGTGTGATATTGTATTCCATCACCAGCAGCTTAATTTATTTCTTTCACCATCTGTTCTTTTTTTTTTCTTCTTCCATGCCAAAAAATCAGTAGCACTCAATGAGTAAAATGGAGTTATTCTCTTATTCTACTAAGCTGGTTTTATGCTGTTGTTATTCATAATATATTGGCCTATTTTTTTTTCATTGGTTTTGTTTAGATACCAAGCCCTTTTTTTTTTTTTTTTTTTTTTTAAACCTAACCTGTAAAATAAATGATAGTAAATTCTCTGTGTGAACTGTCAATGCCAGAACTTTAGTACCCACTGTTTTATGAGACATGTATCAGACCAAGTTGTTTTTTAACAGTAGTCAATAGCCTAGTAATAAATGTGGGCAGCCTTGCCACAGCTCTATCCAGCTCATCCCTGGTATTGAGCAGCCAATTGCACAAACACAGAGCAGTAGTCAAAGCACTTTTCACATAAAGACATATTAATCTAGTGATATCACAAAATGTTCTTGTGTGTTCCCTAAACCACCAAAATAATTGCGTAAGTTTTCTGAGCACCTAGAATGGCAACTGTACTCTCTTTAACACCACCTGCCCCTGTGAAGACAGGAACATATGAGTCTTCAGAATGTAAAGTTTTAGATCAGAGCACCTTGTTGAACTAAATGAAAATGAAGATCAATAAAACAGAAACTCTCTTTGAAGGCCTGAAAGGCAGAAGTTGTATGGACGAGAAATCCTTGTTCATCAAAGTAATGTCTATCCATCTGTGACAGGCTTACATAGAGGACTTCATGCCACATATTGCAAAGAAAAGATAGTAAATGAGAGAATTTACTAACCTTACACTGGAGCTTCAAAGATGTGATCACTCTTCTAGCCTAAATAGGAATAAGTTGAACATGGGTAATTTAGCTATTGAAGTGCCATTTCCTACAAAGTACAGCAGTATTTAGGCTGGATTTAACTTTGGACTTTTAAGTCTAGATATTCTATAATCTTAATTTTGTTGCTGTTTCTGTGTAACATGAGGTCATTGAATTTCAACTAATGGTGTCATTAAGTGTCATTCTCAGATGGCTTTTTCTAAATGACACCCAAATGGTGGACTATACGATCAGCTAAAAACTGCCACAGCAAAACTCTCTTATTTTTTAGCAGATTAGACCCATACTCCTCTGCATAAGAAATAAAGGAGAAAAAAATATTTCACTATGGAAAACATAGCTAGCTGTACAGAATCCCTTTCCACATACACTTATAATTTAATACAATTCTTTCTTTCTACTGAATTCTGTTACTATAATGCCAAGACTTATGTTGGATTTCAGGTTCATATCCCAACTGTATAATTCAGGATATGCTTCAGACTTGTTTATTCAAATCATTTTATTCAGACTGTGGCTAAAATAAACAGAGAAGCAATTTAAAGAAACTTGACGCAGGTCTTTCTGAAAGTGTCGTAGACATAATGATTAATATTTCCAGGAAGTCTGATGATTAGACAAAATAATAGTATAGAGAAGAGCTTTGAGGACCGAAAAAAAAAAAAAAAATCATGGAAAAAAGTTCTTACTGAAAATTGCTGGTAACCTAAACCACCTGTAAAAATACAGTATTTCCAATAGAAGTCCTTAAAGTTAAAACAGAAGTGAAAATAGTACAATTATTAAATTAAAGATAATTGAGAAATAAAATATTGTGATTAATAAGTGGCAATGGTATGCCTACTGTTTTTCTTCTTTGACTTCATATATTCATTAAGGATTCATTCAAATGGATGTGATAAAAGACAAAAAAAAAATAGCAGAAAAAATATATCATGGCTTTACACAGTTGTCGTTACAAGATGCAGCTCTTTGTCATCTAGCTATTCATCAGCACTCAGGGTGCATGCCTTCTGCACCTAACAACATCCTCATGTCAGCAGTGCTGTTTTCTCATGAAGCCTCGTTTATCTTCCTACAGAGGTCATTAAATTTTGAGCTCACTTTCTTGAAGTTGTGTCTATGTTTGCCACTTTCTCAATAGCCACCCCCATAATATTCTTGTGTTCATGAATTCTCTTTATTTCAATGATGCCACCAACTGGAGATTTTGTTGTTAAAAAAATGAGTAAGGATCTTGTTTTTGTTTCATCCAAGTTTTTAATTCTATTAGGTTTCAGTCACTTTCCCTGAACTACAAGATCTCACTTTTAGTAGGACCTAATATGTCTTAGTCTACTCTCAGCTGCACAACATAGTGTACATATACACTGCCATTACCTTGAGAATTTTTGTTTGCAGTGGTAGCTCAGTGGTTCTGTTTTAGTTAACTATGTGCCATGATAAAAAAATCCTAATTCGTCCTAGAGCTTGTGACTTTCTTCTTGAGTAATTTATCAAATAGAATGTTGTAGAAGTGGTAGGATGCATTGAAGAAGAAGCTTTGAATGCCTATATGAAAATAAACAAACAAACAAACAAATAGATAAATAAAATAAAATAAAATAAAATAAAATAAAATAAAATAAAATAAAATAAAATAAAATAAAAAGAGAAAATAATTAAATGTAATTAAAAATATGCAAAACAAGATATTAGAGATGCCTGTGTAATCCTAGGTCTTGAGTATTCTTCTGATAGATGGTGACAGTGGAGAATGTGTAAATTACGGAATCACAGGGTACTTTAGGTTAGAAAAAGCTACTGAAAGTTTACTTTGATATCTAACCCCTGCTCAAAACAAGGCCAACTAAGTTATGTGTCTCAGGGCCCTATCCAGCCAACTTTTGAGAATCATCAAGGATATAAATTCTACAGTCTGTCTGGGTCCCTGTTCCACTGTTTGGTCATCCTCACTGTGAATAATTTCCTCCTTTTTTCTAATCAGAATTTCCTGTGTTGTCTCTTGTGTCTGTTGCCTCTTGTCCTGCTGTTACTTGCCATCTCAAAGAGGAGTCTGCATAAGTCTTCTCTGTAGCCTCCCAGTAGGTAGCTAAGTCAGCAATAAAATGTTCCCTTAGAATGCAACCCATGTGACTATTTACGGATCGGTACTACAAGACTGATTACTAAACACAAACAAACACCCATAACAAAACACTCTTTTATAACATATAAACATTTATTTTTTTTCATCTTAGCTGGACAGAGTACTGAAACACTTGCCTTGACATTTTTTCATGCTTACTTTAACTCTAAATTAAATTAATGTAATATATTCTAGCAGAAAGCAATCCTAAAGACTATAGGAAATCAGCTAGCACAGAAAGTGCCAACCCAAACTCAGACAGCGAGAGAATAATTATATATATATTCTGTATATTCTGACTCCTGGATGAAATACATATTGAATTCCTTGTCTTAAAAGTAGACAGCAGTTAATTTTAATACATTTTTAAAATTAGTATTACTTTTAGGCAAAATGTAACTGTATTCCTTATAAAACTTGAGATATTTGCTCTTTTTTCTAGTCCTCCTATGTTTTGATACCAGACAGAGTGTATTTTGATTCTATGATTTTTTTTTCTTCTATTGTGCTACTACAATCATTTGGCACATGATTGTTCTAAGTGATTAGATATGTGTATTCCACCTCTGGTTCATATACACTGTATATATGAGATTATTTTGGCAGCTGTTGGGACTGTCTGGCTTCTGGGTAACATCACCTTTTCCTTCACCCAAATTGGATGGATTGAAACCAACATTCCATCAGTTCTTTCATGCTGTCATAGCTCATTTTGACTTCTCCACATACAGTATACTTTTTGATACCATTATATGCATAGCAGGGTGAATAGAAGGGTTATTCTAGCTAGTATATTTTGCATGGGTGTACGTACTTTCTTCTTTTTCTTTTTCTTTTTTTTTTTTTTTCCTTCCCCCTTATTTCACAGATTAGTTAGGTAAAATGAAAATAAATCTTATTAATGTTATAGACAGGTTTGTTTCTTAATCTGCTCCAAAATTGTAGAGATGCTGAAGAAAGACAGCTGGTGTAGACAGACACTCTAATAAGTCAAGAAGTTGAAGAAGAACATCTGTAGGAAAAGGAAGAATACTTGATTTCTGCAAGGCAGACATAGCAGTGTCATCTCTTCTTAACCAAATGACTTCAGAATAATTCAAGAACATTACTATATGTTGTACACTTTAGAAAAGTATGTGGGAGTAAGTCAGAGGAATCTGAACCGGCAGCTGAGTATTCTGCTCTCCTCCACATCAGTGCTTATTAATTACAGGTTACCAGAATAGGCAACAATATATGGCAAAATCTAGCTTCTGTGGCACATACCTTTAAATGTGGTAAAATAGCAGTTCATGTGTGTTTTATTAGAGCTCTAAAAATATTATGTACTCAAAGCATTCCAAGATTTCTTTGCTTTGTGAGACCACAGTTAGCACACATCATGTAGAGTCAGGCTTTATTTCTACCTACCTTTCCTTAATATCCTTTGTTCATGAACCCACCTAAGAATGCTTTTCTTTTCTGGAACCAAAGTACAATTTTGTTTTGGTGAAAGAGCATTTATACTCTAGTAACTTGCTCTTTACACCACGTAGTCACTGAAATTTTCTTTTCAGTAAGTAAGACTTGAAGATTTGTGGAGACCCTTAGTTTCTACTATAATCTTTATGATGAAATTGCCCTATACTCTATTTTGTTTTCCAAAAATAAGGAAAACAAACAAACAAAAACAACAACATGAAAAGACACAAATTTTGATCAGGTCATCTACTTCATGTTTTTGCCACACTCTTGAAACTTGTTCCCCAGGAAACCAAACAGTACATTTTTTTAAATTAGTTTGATTGAATCAGACTTGTGAGAGCTTCTCCAGATTTTTTATACAAGTCAAGTTTATGCAACACTGGTGAAATACTACTTGGTTATGTCTAGCCTAGATAAAATAGCTAAATTAGAAGGCTGGGGCTCTAAGGACTCAGACTTTGAAAAGCGTTTGTCTCTCAAAAAATTTTGGAGCAACTATATGAAAACTAGTCTCTTTTTTAGCCCAGCACCGTACCTTATCAGAGGCTGCAGACTTTTTTACAAGGTCTCTTGGCAGCCAGTTTTCTCAGTTGCAAGGTCAATGCTTGCTCATCACCAGAACTAGCATCCATGAAAAATGACAGCACAAGTCTATTAACCTTGAATAAATCTGTTTCTTCAAAACATCTCTCTTGAACTGTTGATATGATCCATGCTTCTTCTTCACTGCTGCAGAGTCTATCTGGAGTCTGAACTGGCAAAGGAATTTAGGACTGGTTGAGCCTGCTCTTCCCTGTATACCTCTGTGTGTGGGAGTCATGAGAGGGTGAGATCATTCAATGCACAACAGAGCTCCAACAAAGATGCCTGGCTGACAGGGTCTGGACTTGCATTTGTGGGTCTCACACACACCAGAATAAAACTGTCAGAAATGTCCCAATCTCAGCTGTTCTGCTAAGTAATTATTCTTTTGCTATCTCTAAGGTAACTGGAACCTGTGTGCTTTTTATCTTTCAGATCATCAAATATATCAGATAATAGTTAGAAGTTAGAACAAAAGGAGATGAGATGCTGTGTCAGCATGTGGGCTGCAAATGGAACAAAAGAGTTTTCTTAAATTCATTATGTTCTGAAAATACAATGTTAATGGCAATGTTCAGCCATGCAGTAACAAGCCATAAAAGGAAAATGAGTTACTCTTAATCTTGCAGTTCTTTTGTCTTTCTATATCAACATCCCCTTCTCTCTTAAACAGCTATAACGTATTACGTTAGCACATTTTTTTTTTCATTCTGATCTCAATAAGTAACTTTGCTTATGTTTCCAGACAATTAGTCTGCAAAATTGACAATAAAACCACTAGTTTGTTAAGGCTCACTGTACTCTTTATGGCTATGCTGTCCAGCAGATAAAGTGACATTTGGGGAATGCTGATATTAAAAGGACTGAAATTTGTGTTGAGATTGTTACTTAATCATCATTAAGGTGATGTAGACCTATGTGTTTTTAGCAGATATTTAACATATTGTTCCATCATTTTATTTTATTTTATTTTATTTTATTTTATTTTATTTTATTTTATTTTATTTTATTTTATTTTATTTTATTTTATTTTATTTTATTTTATTTTATTTTTCACATGGCCCTTAAAGTGGTAATGTAGTAGAGGTAAATGGAAATAGTAAGAGTGGGATGTGCTCTTTCTACCTGAAGATGAAACTCAGATGAAAGACTGCATCCTAATGTACAGGACTATTTGTAGAAAATATCAGTCCAGAGCAACTATTGCTTCTTCATGTCTGCATGATCTGTAAATTACATTATTTAAAAATAGATTGTATTTAAAATATAATGAGGACAATGAATGAAAACATGATTAATAGCTGAACATCTACATAACTTTATTACAGTATACTTATGTTATTTGAGAATCTGGCCTAAATTATGCAATAATTTGTGTATCTGACATATCTGACATACATATCCTACAATGCAACATTTGAGATTTCTGTTCTCTCTCTTTCAATGAAAGCTATGGATCTTTATTTGCCCGGTAATGCACAAGCACTTGTACTCCTCTGCATCTCTCAACTGCTTTACAAGTATCAGTATGTGCCATATCTCCAGTTGCTCATTTGGTTGTTTTCTGCTGTTGCTTACATTAAGGAAATTGTGACCTTCAGGAAAAATCAGCTTTAAGAGAGATTCATGAGTCTATTTTTTTTTTTTTTTTAGTAGGATGAAGTGGTCTGTTTTTTATTTCTTGCTAGGTCCTAATTTATCAAAGCTAATCAATATACTAAAATCATAGAATTGAAAAAAAAAAAAAAAAAAAAAGTATAGCTGAAATAGACCAGTTCAAGCTCCTGGTCAAATCAAGGCTATCTTCAGATTTAGATCTGGTCATTTTGTGTCTGGTCCACTTAAATTTTAAAGATTTCAAAGACAGAGATTTCACAGCCTCTCTGGACATCCCATTTGAGTCAAGACTTCTTTCTTATAGTGCATTCAGTATCTTCCTGTTGCAATTTGTGCATGTTATCTCTTGTCCTTCCACTATACACCTGTGGCAAGAGTCTGGTTCTCTTTCTTTTATAATCCCCCAACAGGTAATTGAAGACAACAATTAGATCATCCCTTAGACATTTCTTTTTTTCCACAGATATTACTCACTCAGACACAGTAAGTTGCAGAGTTGTTATGCATGTTAAGCATGTCAGTTTAAAATGGCACTTAACATTGTGGTTTCCCACAATTCAGGCCAGCCCAATTTCAGATTTTTTTTTTTTCGCTTCATTGTCATGGGCATATTCCACAGCTAGGATAGTACAAGAGAGCTTTAAAACAATTATTTCCATGTTGAAACATTTCTGCACTGCTGAGAGTGAGACTCAGGTCCTATTGTTTATTAAAGTGTGGTTAGATCTTTTCATGAAGTGCGAAATAATTGGTATCATTAGGTGTGAAAATTATGTTTACTGAACTGACATCTAATATACCTGAACAAAAAAAAATAAGTAATGCTTACTTTCTCACACACAAAATACTCATCTTCATATTTACATTCCATGAGTAGTGGTAGTGTACATGTAGATAAACATTTGAATGAATCAGGCTCTGGAGGGTAAGGATTGGACACAATTACAGTATTAACATTAGATCATAATTGCTGCCATAGTTAAATTCTGGTTTATTTAAATATAGCCACCAAATTATAATGGGTTCTAATGTATGGGAATGAATTGCACTCTTGTTATGTTCAGTGAATACTTAGCTATATCCTTTATGTAAACATCCTACTCGCAGTAATCCAGTAAGGACATAAGGTAGAGTCTGTTTATTTTAAGAGGTAAACCACTCAGGATTAGATAGGAATTAGGATGTGCATGCAGATATGGAGGTTTCCGATGTGAGGAAACCACAGGTTGTCCATTTCACCTTGCTTTTACTCCACAGTGTAAGTCCACCTACCTAGAAAACAGTCTATATTACTGATTTACAGAAATATTAATGTATATAATCTGAAACAGGAGTTAAATGCTATATAGAAATGGTAGAAGTTGAGTGGGTGTTAAATTTTAAGACTAGAAAAAAATCATATATTTCTTCATGCTTTTATGACTACTGAGTATTATTCAAAACAAAATTTATATTTTTATGTGCATGTAAAAGCATAGTAAGTGCCTTAATATTTGAACACTAATTAAACATGACTTCCTGTGATAAATAATGGTTTTAGTTTCTCATAATTTATAATGGTTTGGACTGAAAGTTCATATGCTGAGTGTTCTGCTTCTTGCTGTTTGGACTTTTTGGCCAACACAATCAATAATGGAAGTGAACATGCGGCATAAAGGTTGGACCACCAATTCAACTGGGTCTGAAATCCACAAAGGAAGCTTTGCTCTCTCCTCACCAAACTGGAAGATTCAGCAGCTTATTTTGTATTCATAAACTACATCAATCCCATACAACTTTTGATTACATAGTTTCCATCTATTATTTCCAAGGGACTTTTTGCTTCCTTTGATGTACAGGATAGAAGTGTGTAAAAAAGAAAGGTGAGGTCAGAGGTGCTTGTTGTGTATAGCACCCCTTTTCCATTTATTGCAGATTCTGGTACCTGTACCAAAGGTGATGTATGAATTATGGTACATGATTTCTGTCATGGACATCTAAACTATTATCTTGCTTCCCTGTCATACTTACATGATGTGTTAGATGGTCACTGTCTGTATAGCTACCTTCTTTGCAGATCCACAGAAGTATTTCTGCAGTCTGCAGAGTGTAGGGTTGTGTTTTGAAATCGTATATCTTATCATGCTAAGTATTCTCAAAGATCAAGACTTGTTGAATCAATTCAAATGCTCAGTATTTTAGGGTATTTGTGTTTTAATTCTTCCTGTGTTCCTTCCTTACTAAATAGGAATCATAATAGCTTCTCCTTCACTGAGTCATGTTTCTGACTCAGATTCTTGCCAGAGGAAAGTTAAAATGCAATTTAATACTTCTCCCTTACAGAACAGCATTTCAATGCTATGTAGTCATTAGGGCAAATATTGAAAATTTGGAAAAGAAAGATAAATTTCATGTTCTACCTATTCTGCATATTGAACAAAGGAAGGAGAATATACAAAAATGCCACATATATTAATGCAAGTGGAAGCAATTGATAAATACATATAATTAAAATGCTGCAATCCAGTTTAATGTTGATATCTCTTTTGCATTTGATTTAGGTTCTTAAATTTAGATGGACTTGATATCTTTTTGACACCTCACGATGTCCACTGACCTACATAATGCTTATTTTAGACGAACTGCTTCTTGACATGATAAAAGTTAGTCCTAAATCAGATAGCAAAGCTAGGTATAGTTCATGCGATTTATAATTTCACCATTATTCTAGAACAGAGCTCTCAAATAGCATGGACAATAAGATGTTCATATCTTCCAAAAACTTTGAGCCAACGCCAAATCCCACATTCTAAAGATCACTCTCAAGTCTTACAAGAGTTATATTAAGGCAAATTATAAAGTTCCCACTACTTATATTTTCCCTACAGAGATCATTGCAAAGCATGTCAGATTGAACATTTAATCACAACGTAAGAACAAATTTGGAGCATTGTGCATAAGAGTGTTACCTAATGACATCCATTGGGTATATATTTTAGCTTAAAGTGCATACTTAAAAATAAATAAATAAATAAAATCATTTTTTCTGAGGTTATAAGGGCAAATGTTCTGCAGGAAGTTCCTGAAAACACAGGTCCTATAGGAACCATGCCCTTAATCCCGTTTGATTCAGTTTTCAGCACAATCAGTAAAATCCCACTACCTTTGCCTGTCTTTGGATTAAACATCAAGGGTCATGAAGTAGTTCAACTAAGCAGGGGAGCAGATGCAAACTTCCTCAACTTGTGCACCTTTCTACCAGATTGCTGTTCAGGCTTGTTAGCATTTGAATCCCAGGAGAGCACTCCAGAATATACATCTGTGGAAAACAGCATATACAGCATATGTGAAAATTTTTTTCTTAAATCTCAAAGATTACACTTCTAAAAAGGGTAAATTTCCTTTTAGTGAACTGGATACTACATTCATATTTACCTCCAAACTTGAAGACCTCTTTTGTAGGGTGTTTATGCACTCCTTAATCAGCTGTCATACTACAGTTTAATTAAGCAACCTGCAACTTAAACTGCAATCAGCCACTATGGCAAGGGTGTTTTTCCCCTGACCATGGTGGAGAGTTGGCTGTTCTAATTTCATTTGTTCAAATTAGTGTGTTAACTCTCTCTGAGGAGGTACGTAGTGTGTCACAGCTTGAGGCAGGACCTCTGCACATGAATCCTTTTACTTCATAGCAGGGTTCAGACATGCAAATGTTGACATTTTGAAATTGTTTCCTGGTAGGTCAAATTAGTGTTAGTGGCTACAAAAAAAGAAAACACATCCACCCTGATGTCTTTCATAATTAGAACAGCTAGAAATAAACCCAAATGTTTGTTATTATATTTGAAGCCATGTCAACTGCTACTGGAATTACATTTGTTTAAATAAAAGAAAACAAAACAAAACAAAAAAACTTTTTCTTGAATATACAATTGTCAGTACAGGAAACAGGAATGATTACAATAGATGAATATAACTTCAGAAAAAGTAGTACGTTGTTTTTACACTGCCTGGTAATGCTCCACGGGGACTCAGAATTCACTGATTTCAAGACTGAAAGATACCCATTTCTGAAGATCTTCCAATATGTATATGTCAATAGGAAACCTCCTATTCATAAGGACAAGGAATTATTTCCCCAGCTATTTTTGAAGTATGAATATCATCTGCAAAAGAATGCCGTGATGCAGCTTTGTAATGTCTTTCTTCATATTACTTAGTCTTCAAACATTATAAGCATGTAGAAACTTTACTGTTCTGATGATAGTTTATTCCAGATTTAATCAAAATCCCGCTAGATAATAAGGAGCTCTACAGAAATGCTCAGTATGCGTAAGTCTAAGGGATATACACATCTGCATTAAAGTATTCTGGGTTTATTAAAAGCAACGGAGCAATAGAGTTGTACCAATTTATATCATCTGAAATCTGCCTCTCTAGAACTCATTTGGAACCACCCAGTATTGCTTTAATTTGGAAACATTGGAGCAGTGTCCTGTTCAATTTCAGGTGAACTGCAACTTTAGCTTATTATTATTATTGTTGTTGTTTAAATCTCTAGAGTATACCATTAACAACAATGTTAGTGTGCCAACTAGCACATTCAAAGAGAAATGTCTCCTTTAATTTCCAGTGTTTTTTTGTGTTTTTTTTTTTTTTTTTTTTTTTTTTTTTTTTTTTTTGTGTGTGTGAATGTTCCTCATCTGTCAACAGTGACTCATGATATCTTGAATCAATGTGGGCATTTGGAAGCTTGTTCAACAGTTGACATAACATATAGGCTTGAATATTACACCCAAAGGAGCATTCTTTTGGAGGGAAATTAGCAAAGTAAGCAGAGGAGCTGTTGAGAATGAAAAATACCGTTGGGTCTGGACGGGTTAGTGGAAAATGCCCTGACTTTTCCCCCAAACATTCAAATTTTTAATGTGTCCTTTACATAAGCCAAACTTATATTGAGGCTACACTACCTGCCTGAGCAATCCATTAAACTCATTGTGCAGGAATGGCAATTTGGTGTCAATAGAGAATGTTTCACCTCAGATTCAGGTGAAAAGTAGTCCTGTTTTAAATCACTCAAAGTACGAGGAAAATTAGAATGTGAAACAATGAACTAACTTAAAATTCCCAGTATACTTTGCAGAAATAGTTAGCTTTGGTAATTCTCAATTTAGGTAATAAAGAAAAGGTGACAAACACTGCTTTCCATCTCAGTGTATCTAGGCCATTTCATTAATACCTGCAGTCTACAGGTCATCCTCTGAAGGCTTCTGTTTTGACAGGGACACAAAGTAAATGGTATGAATATGAGCTCTGATCTCTGCCTAGGTAGATAAAAGTGTAGTTTTCATGGCTTGAGCAAAAAAAGGTATACTGATTGTCATTAATATTCCACTGGAGCATCAGAAACATGCATTATTTCTCTTCTCTGATACAAAATTCCACTGAACATTATTCCTGATGATAATGCTGAGGATAATGATGCTATTGTGTTGGTGCAGTGAATAAGCTGTCATTTATTTAGATAGACAAGTCACCTAGGATCAGTGATGTGGATGAGACTTCCATTGTGCTAGTGTAAATAAAGAGGTAAAGAATCCAAAAAATTAACCGGGAATAGGCAATATTGAAGCTTGGTAGCCTTCTTGCCAGGTTTTCTTGCCCAATTAATTTATTTGAAGAAAATTTCATTTTATCACTTGTTTTTGTTAGTTTGGGAATGGTATTTTCACTTTTTCAATGGTCACTTGTATGCATGTTACCTCCTTCCTCCTGATGCTTGCTGTAGAATGTCAGAGGAGCTGGAGCTGGAGACACTGAAGTTCAGCCATTTCTGCTGATAGCATCCAGCAGAAATCCACTGAGACGTGGTTCACCTGGAACTGGCCAAGTGTGTTTGCAGTAAAAACATCCTAAATTACATTCAATTATCTTTGAACTCCTTTCTAAAAGTGCCCTAAATAGACCCTGATGCACCAGGTGATTTGGTGTTCAAGCAAATCCTATTATATTTACATTGACATGTCTTTAAGAAAATGAACTTGTGCTCTGAGGTCAAGCACCATGAAGTTGTATCCAAATCTTGTCATGCATTAAGACCATCCAGACAGCAGGTGCTATGTGAGTGCTGATAATTCACTCACTTTTCCTCTTCTGTCTCTACCAGAAATTGCTAATGATTCTTTCTGATGTTCATTTAAAAGATCAAATATGTACAAGTTATTTCAAAACAAAAGGTATTTAGAAGAAATTAGAGGTTGAAATGCAGTTGCAGAAGATGGATTCAGTCAAAGACTCTAAGGGGTAGCAGAGGAGGAAGGAAGACGGGCTAAGGAGGCTCCAGAGGCAGCCACACTGCACAGCTCAGGTGAGAAAGGAGTGGCAACAGTTCTTTCATCTAATTATATGTCATATATTGCAGTTGCCTCTCCTCAAAACTCAAGTCATGGCTGTACTTGTATTCACACATGATGAGGTGGAATGTATGACATCAACCACAATAATATCAAACCCATAATAATGGTTTCCATGGGAAGAAAAAGTAGTGTTAGGTCAATCATGTAGTGTTAATTCCCCCAAATAGTCACTAAACCTCTTAGAACTTGAATTGCAGGAACTCTGTTAGCTAGGAGCTGTGTCTAAATTAAATTCCCTTTTAAGAATTTATTTTTCTCTATCTTATATAAAGCCTTGACCCTTGAAACTATGAACAAATCCTAACATCTACATCAGCCCATGTGAAGCATTTGCATAGCTTAACTGTGTGTTGTGTGAAGTGGATTAAGACATTTTTGGGGAAGCTTTTAAACTAGGGAAAGCACTTTACAATATAATTTATTTGTGTTATCAGAATTACAGTTCAAAGTTGTTTGCATGTCACAAAATTTTCAGTAGAAACACACTCTTCCCAGCCCCTTTGTACTATGGACATAATCCAGAAAAAGAATGTAAAAATTATATATATATATATATATACACACATATATATATTTCATGTTGAACTTAGCTGTAACATAGAAACTTGTATTTCCTCCTTTGAGAGTGCAATAATTACAAAACCCCTGAAAGTGGAACTAGTTTGGTTGGTGTAACCTGAAAGAAATTTAAAACTTTGATTGATAGAGTAGCATTAAATGTGGAAAAAAAATATATATATATATATGTATCATCACTTATTCTCTTTTGGCATAGAATTCTGAGCAAGGAGGGTCAGTGGTAGAAGTCCCTCCTTTTATGTGCTATGATTAAAGTGCATTAGTAGAGTTGTGGCAGTCTGTATGTGAGCTACAGAGACTGTTTAACTGCAGTCAGTGCTTTCAGCCTCTTGATGAAATTCATCCAAATCCTCCCCTGCGGATTAGAAGAAATAAGAGCTATCAGAAGAGGGAAAGATGTAAATCCAAGCATGAATTTTACTCATCCATTCTAATAATGTGAAAAGACAATTCCTCAAAGTGCTGTTAATGTGATCAAAGTGAAGAGTGGATCCCATTCTGCAAAAACAAATTTTAACAGAAGGAGTGTTGATAGCTATGTCTGAAATTGAAAATATGAGGTCACTGATTTGTACCCGTATAAGAAAAGCTGGACACAGTCCATCTAAGCCAGCTGTTATATAAAATATAATGATTTACCTACAAGTAGAACTACCCCAAAGTCTATTTGCATTTTTTTAATCATAGGACTTTGAAGCACAAGCACAAGGCAGAAGCACAAGGGTTTTTTACATGATTTTCAAGGATAAAGAGACCTTTTTTTCTGAAGCAGGTCAACTGCACTTTCCATTATAAATCTACCACTGAAGTTCTGAGAACTCATGTACTCATTCAATTTTGCAGTTTTACATATGCAACTGAATTTCCAAGGAAGCTTCCTAACCCTATTGTACATATTAACTAATTCACATTGGTAAATAATTCATGTAGTTTTTTATTGTCAGTTCAAGAAGAAGAAGAAGAAGAAGAAGAAGAAGAAGAAGAAGAAGAAGAAGAAGAAGAAGAAGAAGAAGAAGAAGAAGAAGAAGAAGAAGAAGAAGAAGAAGAAGAAGAAGAAGAAGAAGAAGAAGAATATACTTTTGAAACATTGAAAAGGACTTGTTTAATTTCAGACAGAATCTCTGTTGGATTTTCCCCTATTTCACAATATTTTAGGCTGTAGAAAGACACTCTTGCTTCCTCTTGGGCCAGTGACGGTTCTGCTGTCACTCAATGTTGGCTGATCCATCACAGGTTACTCTCAGCCTTACACTGCCTCAAATTTGACATCCAAATCCTTCATGGACCTACTCCACAAGTCTCTCCAAGAGTCAGTGATAACTTTGTTGTCAAATACTAAAGTCACATTTGAAAATAAAACCTCAGGATTTCCCCTGATATCCTTAACAAACTTAATACCTCATATTTACTAATTCTTTTAATGAGCTCAATTATTTTTGAAGTATATAAATTTGGTACCTGAAACCAAGATTTATTTGATGGTTATGATGAACTTTCAGCCCTGAAAAAGGAAGATATTTGCAGAGGAAGGATTTTGTTATAACACCTTCAACTCCAATACACTTGTTGACAAATTTGTTACTCTTGATTCTTAATAGGCAATGATGTGTGACATGTAAATACACTGACAAGACTTTTGACTTACAGGTTAAATTATCAGGAATCTAGAATAAAAGACAGACTTATTAAGAGATGAATAAAAAATAAAATTAAATTAGAAAAAAAAAATAACAGACCTCACTAAGAGAACTTCTCAAAAAGTTTTCTCAAACATCATGGTATTTTAAATAATTTATTGCTTGACCAAACTTGATAGGTTTTGACATTACTGAGTTAATTTTATTTTCAACTGAGAAGTTTTTCTGCTGTTGTTGTAGTTTTATTTTGTTTTGTTTTGTTTACAGAAGTTATGGTGTAAAGAATTTAATTCTCAGGAGCAGTAACAGTAACAGTATAAGTAAATAAATCTTAGACTTCCCAAATGTTACCTGTGCAAAAATCAGTGTGTAGATGTTTTGTCTTTGCATGGAGTTTATCTGACCTTTGTTCATCATTACGATTATAAAAATACATAGTCATATCATACCAGCTGAGCTTACTTCTGAGTAACTTGCTTGCCTGTTTAGTCTGGCATAACACCCTAGTCATTCAACTTGGCATGATTAGATGAGGAACAAAATCAATTAATATTTACTAATATAACTCTTAGCCAGTGTTGTTAGTTACACTGTTAGTGTACCTGTTGTTACACTACCGGTATGCAAGTGAATTTAAAACTATCTCATATTTGCCTTATTGAAGCATGGTCAATATTTTGAGCAAATAGGTGTTCCTATAGGGCAACTGTTCCTTTCTTGCTCTATACTGTGGTTGGTCCCAACTTGTGGGTAGGCTATGAAGAGGCTAGGACATGTCAGTCTTCTTATCTTGTTCCCATGTGGCTAAATGAAATACACTTTTGCCCTGGGAAAACAACTCTCTATCTGTACTGGTAGTCATTGAAAAGGTGTTCATGCCTATGTGATTTGATGTTTAATGTGACAAGAATGGAATTGTTTATAGATAAGGTAATCGAAGTAACAACTACCCACAATTTCACTTCTTGATAATGTTCTGCATGTTGAAGCCTAAATTTCCTACCGTATCATAGAAATGGATGAGAATTCATGAACTATTAACCAGATCTGATAAATGAGATACTTAATGAATGGGATTTAACTGGCTGTTTACCTGTACTAGCTCAGACGATAGAAAAATGTATGGTCATCAGTGCCCCATTAAACTAGCCAGACTCATTCAAGGTATATTACTCAAGGTACAGTACTGAACTAGTGTGCCTATAGTGCTTCTACTATTTGAGCTAGAAAAGAATCATAGAATCATAGAATGATAGAAAGGTTTGGGTTGGAAGGGACCTTTAAAGACCATCTACCCAACCCCCTTGCCATAGGGCCTTCCCAAAGCCCCATCCAACATAGCCTTGAATGCTTCCAGAAATAGGGCATCCAAAGCTTCTCTGGGCAAAATGTTCAACTGCTTCACCACCCTCACATTAGTGAATGTCTTCTGAATATCTAATCTAAATCTATCCTCTTTTAGTTTTATTACCCTTTGTTCTATTACATGCCATTGTAAAAAGTCCCTCTTCATCTTCCCTTTAAGTAATGAAAAGTTGCAGTAAGATTTCCCTGGAGTTTTCTCTTCTTCAGGCTGAACATCCCCAGCTCTCTCAGTCTTTGTAGGAGAGGTGCTTCAGCCCTCTGGTCACCTTCATGGCCTTCCTCTGGACTTTCTCCAACAGGTCCTTTGTATGCTTAACACAGTGCTCCAGGTGGGGTGTCATGAGGATGGAGTAGAGGGAGAATCACCTCCCTCGACTTTCTGGCCATGATGCTTTCAGTGCTGCCCAGGATACAATTGTATTTGTGGGCTGCAAGCACACACTGCTGGCTCATGTCCAATTTTTTATCCACCGGTACCCCGAAATCCTTCTCTGCAGGGCTGCTCTCAGTCCGCTCATCCCTCAGTCTGTTCTGATGTATGGGATTGCCCTGACCCAGATGCAGGACCTTGCTGAAATTCATGAGGTTCACATGGGTCCACCTCTCAAGCCATGGTCCTTCTAGATGGCATCCCTTCTATAGGGTCAGCTGCACCACTCAGCTTGGTGTCATTTACAGACTGCTGAAGGTGCACTCATTTCCACTGTCTCTGTCAATGAAGATACTAAACAATGCCGATCCCAATATGGGACACTGATGGACAGCACTTGCCACCTGGATGTTGACTGCAACTCTGAATGTGGCCATCCAGCCAATTCCTCATCCTTAAGGAATTCCTTTTCCATGGATAAGAAATGTTTGGAAACCATTCTCATTAGATCATTATTGAGCTACTGTGAAGGTCACAGTTACATATATACTAAAACCTTGCTCACAAAATCAAATACATAATATGAGATATTACAATAGCTTCAAGAACATATGATATTGAGCTTTACAAGCCCTTGTTTAGCTCGGAGGTTAATAATTCTCATGTTTTATAAGAAAATGACTGAACAATAGGGATAACCTGGATTCACTTTCAGAGACAAAAAAAAAAAAAAAAAGACAAATAATACAAATAATAAAGGGAAAATAGGTTGGTTTTTGAAATCTAAATGTTTTATGTCTTTAAAATATCATGTGACTCATTCAATTATTCAAATCAAGAACACTTTAAGGGCTGTCTTGTAGCTAAATAGCGCTGACATTAATGAGCTAAAATCTACTCTCAGTTTTACAGTATAAAAACCATATGCATCAGTATTTTGAAGTCATAGGAGTCCGTGCTTATGCTGGCGCAACTGAAACAAAACATTGGTGCAACATTCCTCCTTCCAAGTATCTGGTTTTAATCAAGTTATACTCATGGCCCTCAGTGTGTTTGTTTGTTTGTTTGTTTTTTGTTTTTTTTTTTCCTCTCCAGTGGAAGATAGGCAGGAGTGTTTCATTTAAAATGCTTGGCTTACATCACCAGTGCACAAAAAACTGTATATCTTGTCTTAACTACTTCTAATTGATAAATTGTAATGAAAATATTGTTCTATGAACTATGTTTCTAACTACATGCTCCTGAAACTAATGTTTTACAGAAAAAAAAAAAAAAAAAAAAAAAAAAAGAAAGAAGTTTGTTTTCTTTTCCTTTTTTTTTTTTTTTTTTTCTCTCTTCATCCAGTAGAGTTCAGTGAATCCAGGTGATTGGCAACTGTTATGATAAGGTAGATGAGGAGGATGAAAGCTAGGATTGATTGAACAGCTGTGAGAGGCTCTCTTCCAATTGTATTTTGATTACTGATAAGATAACCCTCCCTTTTCACCCAGTCATTTATCTCATTGAAATTACAATAACACAGAATTGCCATCAACAACAAATGCTGTGTAATTTCAAGTTTATCTGGCTCATACTGCACCAAAAAATAAAATAAAATAACATAAAATAACATAAAATAACATAAAATAAAATAAAATAAAATAAAATAAAATAAAATAAAATAAAATAAAATAAAATAAAATAAAATAAATGCTGACTGCAAAAGTTTTATTTTTATATTACTAAAAATAGATAAACCACCTCAGTGGTGAGCACGGTATGTGAGCACCGTGTGAACTTAAACACTTTATAAATCTGTATTTCGTTTCATATCAAATAAAAACAATCACTTTCCAATATTCTCGAGTAGCATAATTCTAAAGTTATGTAAAAGTGTAATTTTTTGAGGTTTTGTGTTTATTTTTGTCATTTTTATTGTTTTTTTTTTTATCATCTGCTGATAACAAATAAGTGAGTTAAAGCAAAATATAAAGCAAAACAAAAGTTTCCTTACTAAGGGCTAAATCCTAAGGTCCCAGTGATGTCTGAGGTGTAAGTGAAAGAAAATAACTGAGATATAAAGTAACCAAAAATAATATGTATGTGTATATATGTATATACATATATATATACACACACATATATATACACATGCATATATGTGTATGTGTGTGTATATATATATATATATATTCAGGTCATTGGTTGTGTTACTCAGCATTAGACTTGGAATGGGTACCAGCTCACCTGACTTCAGATACTAAGTACCCAAATCAGTTCTTGCCAATGTTTTCAGTACCCCAGTGAAACATCAGTCTGTATGCATTGTATTTGTTATCGAGTTGGGATGGAGAAATGACATACAACAAACCTGGTGCCTTTTTACAGTGATATCCCTAGTTTGCCAGATATGCTCTGCTGTCTGAGGCCTTTCAGGAAACTATCATAGTTTCCTTTCAATCCCTGCTTTTTCCTTAACTGTTTGTCATGGGCAGACTTCGCCATTGGCACTCAGAGCAATAAATGTGGAGGCTATAGAAGATAGACTATCCACTTTTTCCTTTCGTGGAAGAATTGACATTTTAGTATTCAGCAAATAATCAGAGAGTAATGACTAATTTATATCTGGGACTATTGAGGCAGATAAACAAGAAGATATACCAAAAAGGCACAATATGCTTCTGTGTAAGCAACAAATGCATGTGTAAACATGCGGCCACCTGATATTCAGTAGCTAAAGTAAAAGCCTGGCGAGAGAAGAAGGAAATGTTCTAGCATGACGTTGTGGGAGGCATTGCTCACAATCCAGCAAGATCCCTGTTTGATGGCATAATATGCATTGACTCATCTTTTATCTATTGCTAGGAGATATACAACGAGATCTTATCGTTACAGGCAAAGGAATGAAGGCCGAGAATTTTGTGCAACCAGCAACCCACTCACTTCTTTCACAAGCGTGTTATGACGAGCAGAACTGACTACGTAATCCAGTCACTGCAGAGTCACCAGTAATAAGGCGGGCAGATCTGAATCCTAGTAAAGAAACCAGTGTTTTTCTAGATATTGATATGACCCCTTTGATACTTATCAACAAAAATAATCTTGTCTGGCGTGTTGTTGTGAAGACTGTAACAGGATCACAAACCAAAGCTTGCACATTTTCTAATTTCTAACACAGACAAATTCCTGTACACTAGAAAGATAGTGTGCCTGGTAGTAAAATAAAATTAAAAAAAAAAAAAAAAAGAAAAAGTGTTTTTCTTTTGTTGTGTTTTCTTTTTGATAAGCTCTACCGAAGTAACACAGACATAAAGCAAGGTTTATAATAGAATACCAACCAGGGATACAGCAAACCTCAGGATCTGCCTAACTGTATTCATCTGTATTCATCTTAGCTATAGCAATGGTTTTCTGGTTTATTCTTTAATGAAAATGTGTCATAAAAAATAAACCAAATCTACATTCCTTGTGCATGCATATTTCCATTTATTTCACTTCAGGAATTAGACCTTCTGTGTCTATACATACTATTAAATTGCAATTCCATTAGAAAATTAAATAATGTTGTGTTAAAAGAAAGGCAAGATTTTGGGACTGGTTTTCTTCTGTAAATGTGCCAGCTTGGTCTGGCAAAGTGAATTTTCTGACACAAGTCAGACCAGATCAACAGAAACATCAGTTAATAGAAGAAAGACCATGTAGAGACTACAGAGACATACTGAAAGAAGGTCAAATACCAGAAAGCTTGGACACTGGCTGAGAACAGAGAATAAAAACAAGTCAAGACAGTGAATTTAAGGTGGTTAAAATGAAGTGGTCAGTAACAGAATCTGCCCCACTACGCTACAGTTGTTTTTAGTGAAAATCCATTATAATATGATGGTTCTTTTTAACATATGTTGCATTTCAATGATTAGTTTTGGTCACTTGCAACACTCAAAATAAATGTGGGAAGAAAGCACCAATAACAAAAGCAATGAAATCTTTATTATTTACAAAAAACATGACCAGTAAGTTTGCCTCATACAGCATTTTATAGATCATATTGCAGTCATAATGAGCACAGACCAGGTTTATAGGAAAAAGCTCAAAGCAACAAGAAGGATGATAGCTGAAGAAGTGTCAAAAGGAAATAAGAAAATGATTTCTGAACAATTATTGAAGAAATGGTTCTTGGCTGCGACAACTTGTGGAGTGATGTTAACCTCTTTGTAGTAAAATCAACTGGAGAAAGCATAAAGGAAGTAAAAAAAAAATGTCTTTCAATATAGGCAACTACTATATGTCTACAAAGGTCATGGAGATGCCAACCATTAACATGAACAACAAGAAAAATGAAAAGGAATTAGTGCATGCATAATAGACAGTATTAATTTCATTGACTTATTGAAGGCATTCATCATTTTCCTCTTGTAATTGCAATGCAATCTTTGTTGTAAATCTTAGTTTATTTTAGTACTGATCAGCTATGTACCTTGCCAGCATGACTGATTGACACTCAACAGAATTGATGGATGTCAGTGCCCTTCTGGGAATGTGCCCTGTCACAGCAGTTTGTGTCATTTTCCCAGCGATAGTCACTGACTGGATACTGAAAAGACACTGGATGGTAAACACTTTGAAACTAATTAATTTGAGGAAGTGGAATAATTAATTTGTATTGATTGTGCAAATGTCATTGCTTTGCTCTTCAACAGTCCTTTCCAGAATGTCATCTAAAGCTATATTCATCACTGGAGAAATGTACTTTAGAATAAACAGTAGAGAAACTACAGAGTTTACTAAGGTTTTCACCTCCTAGTTTTGTTGTAACTCTATCCTAATTAAATTAGCAGTGAATGAGAATCATCAGTATCCATATGTCATTTTTCCCTCAACCTATATCCTTGATCTGATTCCTGATAAGGAGAAACATGATTTCACATTATTTAAACTATACTGCTTGGAATATGCCGAGGCCTAATTTTTATTTTAATTTTTGAAAGAAACACAATAAATCTATTCATCTCCCACAAGAGTGAATAATAGGTCATTATAACAGATACTGGATTTAAATCCACGAGAAAAGCCCTAATCTTGGAGAAGATGAGGATTTTTATTTTATGTTATTTTAGTTTGAAGCTGTTACACACTCCAAAGAATTACAAGAAATATATATATAAAAAATAATATTATTTCTCTATATGGCTACACCTGGTCCTTTTAAGTTATGCCATGGGGGGTTACGAACAGTGAAGGTGATGATGTTGTTTACTCTTGGACACAATAAACTTTTGATTTCAATGTTATAATCTGGAATTTTTCATCAGCATTAGAAAGAAAATAAAATTTCAGTTACCATCTGTAGATGTGAATATTTAGAACTTTGCAATAGCAAAATCATACTGGGCTTGTTTTAAACTAAGTAGCTATCTGCCTAACTGATATTCTTTCAGTTTAGATCAGATTCACATGACTTCAGCAGACACTTGTCTTTATCCACAGCTACAAAGGGCAGAATCATACCTATGTGAGTTCAAACCAAGAGAGATGAAGAAAATTACAAAGCTTTTTGACAGTTATATTATAAGAAAAATGATCAGATACAGATGACAGCAAAGCATTTCTAGCCAAGAGTGTTCTAAGACAAGTTAAGCAATCAATCATCTGCATCGCTCACTATTCAGTAAGTCGACATTCAACATTTGAATCAGTCATTACAATGTAAAGAGAATTAGTAAAGTCTCTAACAAAATGCAAATAAGTGAACTGGAGGACAATACAGTCAAATTCTAAAACTTGGCAGGAAGCCAGAAGAATTATTTTGACAAGACTGCTTGGAGTGATTTTATTTTTTCTTGTTATATTAAAATTAAAAAAAAAAAAAAAAAAAAAGGAAACAAAAAAAAAAAAGGAAAAAAAGGAAAAAAAGGAAAAAAAGGAAGGAAGGAAGGAAGGAAGGAAGGAAGGAAGGAAGGAAGGAAGGAAGGAAGGAAGGAAGGAAGGAAGGAAGGAAGGAAGGAAGGAAGGAAGGAAGGAAGGAAGGAAGGAAGGAAGAACAAAAGAAAGAAAGAAAGAAAGAAAGAAAGAAAGAAAGAAAGAAAGAAAGAAAGAAAGAAAGAAAGAAAGAAAGAAAGAAAGAAAGAAAGAAGCTTGTCTTGAGTAGTATGAGTTTTTAAAAAGTATTTTGCAATAAAAATATATAGTTATATTTAGCCAGGAAAAAAAAAAAAAAATAGAATGAGAAACAAAATATAGTGCTGATCTCTTTGCTCTCTTTTTATGTGAGTAAACTCTTGGTTGGTAGTAAACTCTTGGTTGGTAGTGAGAGTTTTTTTCCAAATAACTGAAAAAATATTGGGGTAACACTGGGCTGAAGAATGGATCTTCTTAGGTTTATCTTGAATATGTTGCCTACTAATTCTCCCCATTTTAGAATATCTGTCATTATAGAACATCTGCTTCCAAATCTACCTGGTATAAATTAATGTGAAAAATAGGTTTAACATCTCAGGAACTACTAAGATGGAGGTGTTGAGATTCTGTGAAATTATAAGTACCACTAGAGAATTCTCATCCAACACCTTCCTTGTTCTGATTAAAGTAAAAGATGGGAAGATGAGAAGAAAAAATAAAATAAAATAAAATAAATTGAGAATTGAGGTAAAAAACAACAGCAATAATCAAAACAGCAAACATAAAAAAATATAATAATAATAATAATAATAATAATAATAATAAAAAAAACAGAAAGGGAGGAAGAGGAAGAGGACAATTAACAGCAACACTTGATTTTTATATATATATAGGGAATGTTATCTTATACTTACTAATCAATTGGATCAGTGGTGGAAAATGTGAGTGATCTTATTGAAAACCAAGAAGTCATAACAGGTAAGCTACACTGTTAGGCAGAACCTAAACATTTGGAAGCTGTTTTAAGAGGAAGAACATGCATCCTTGGCTTGGTAGAGCTAACAAATTTTAGCAGCCTGAAGATGTGGGTATGTGGAGTGTGGTCCAAGCTCTTGGATCCCAACTTGTCCACTCATCTGTCTCCAGGGTGCTGTGTGAGGAGTTATACTGGTAACTATGGAACTGTTTCTGCTCCTAAAACTGTGTTTGCTTCTGTATATCACAAGGTCATGGCTTGAACCACATAGTTTTTGTCTTCACAGGGAAAGTTTCTTATCAGCAATTTGCTAGCACAGACATGCCTTGAAATGATAGTGTTGGCTTTGGTCCCGATATGAATTTGGGTGGACAGGAATGAAGAAAGGGTGTTTTTGTGAAAGTTTATACTTCCAAGGTCTGCATTATTTTATGGCAAACTATTTTTAAGCACTTTCAGGTAAATACGTTTGTCTTTGTTAATATTTGTGTATAGTTTAGAAGACTGTGTGGATCCTTGCACTGAAAAAATTCTGTCCTTGGCAAATGAAATAACTGTGAGGAGTATTAGGACTAGGCAATTATTCTTGAGTTTAAACAGAAGCAACATTTACTTCTCTAGTTTTATTCCTGTGATAGATAAGTACACAGTTCCAAGTAAGGGAACAACATGCTGCCAGTGTCAGTAAGCTGGAATGATTGCAGTGCATGTAAGAAAAAAAAAGAAAAAAAGGAAGACTTGTGTCTTTTTATGCAATTAGCTAGTCCTTCTTACAGTTTTCTCACAATTTACAGATGTGTAGAATAGTTTTGTATGCTAGAAATATGAGATTTTGTGTTTAGATGTGTTTTTTTATCAGCTGGTCATCTTCAGCTTTGTGTCTCTAAGTTTTACTTTTTGAACAAAATTGAACATAGTCCAACAGTTGAAAAGTTATATGGATGGAATTTCACCACCTAAAACCTCATACAGGAGTTTAATTGACTTTGCTGATGATCTTTGCTTGTGTAGAGCTGAATCTCACTAGCTGTTTGGGTGTGGGCACTTGAAATAACACTCACAGACTCAGGTACATACCACTTTCACTGTGTTTTGCTCAATAAGTATAAATTCCAGAAATAAAATCCATACAAGTCAAAACATGTCTGTAATTTATTTGACCATATTAGCATAGAAAGTATTACCTTTATCTTGCAGAAATGTTGGAATCCAACAATATAATCAATTTCAATGGACTAGCTAATAGCTCCAGTTACCATACTTTCCTCTTGGATGAAGAAAGGAGTCGGTTATATGTTGGAGCAAAGGACCACATATTTTCTTTCAACCTGGTTAACATCAAGGAATATCAAAAGGTACCTTTAGTCATGTTTTACATAATATAAACATATACTTTTAATGTTGTACAATTGTTATTATCCAGACTATGTTGGGTACTAGATGAATTATGTGGTAAGTTTTTGGATATCAGGAACACTACTATTGCTAAACAGACAAATATTTGCTGACTCTTGAAAAAGAAATGTATAATGAACCTATAAGCTATGATTATGTATTTATCCCTCTATGAAAAATAAATTGCAAGTGAACAATCCAGTTATTTTCCAAACAAGACATACTTCATGTTTGCTGATAAAAACAAACAAACAAAAACAAAACAAAACAAAACATAACTACTATGTCAGTTTACACAAAATGGCCTCATTATTCTGCATTTGACAAAAAAAAAAAGCTGTTTGTCAGTCCAAATGTTGATTTCTCTTCTTTAGTCCAGCACTTTTAGGCACCCTACTTCTGCTGCTCATAAACCAAAATAGATTAAGTATTAATAAAAGACGAATAGATTCATAGAAGCTGGGCATTCTTGAAGGAAAGTATAATTTTCCTGTAGAAGCTGGACATGAATTAAAAGTAAACCAATCGTTCAGAGATGTTCTGGAATATTCTTTTGTTGGAGTCTAAATAAAACATCTTATCTTTTAATTTACTTTAGTGAGACAAAATGCTAAGAAGGTAAACAATGGCATGAAAGTTTGATTTGTTATACTTAAGTATTTTGATGGCACATTTTAAAGTCCAGGGAGTACCCTTTTATGAGAGATATATTACTCCAATACAAGGGGATTTTTTTTTTCTTGGTGTTCCTGACCTTTTGCCCATTTGACTATTAGCTTCCTAAGATGATAGCAATAAATACCTTGTGTTTTCTGTTCAGAGGGAACATTCATTTGTATTCTCTAAGGAAAAAGGATAAAAAGAAAACTGGGCATTTTCTTTTCTATTCTCTTTAGAGCAGCTATAAAGGAAACAAGCTATTTATTTGAATTCTCTGAGGGACTCATAGTTTAACGTGCAAAACATCTGGAATAATTAAAGTAAAAAAGGTGTTTCCACTGCAGAAAACAGTTCTGCAGAATGGCAAGGATTGTATCTTACATACTAAGGCATTCAGATGCCTTTGTAATACTAAATGAAATGATAAAAATATGCATATTATTAAATTAAATAAAGAATTATTATTGGTAACATGGAACTGAATGGTGGCAACAAACTTAAAGAACAGACTTGCAACTTAGACTTTAGATTTAAGAATAAACAAAAGGATTAAAGAATTTTTTGATCTTATTATTAAATACAGGAGGGTCACTGAAGAAACTTTGATCAAAATCACAATGAAGTTGGTTCTGCACCTGAACTCCAACTTCAGCAATCATTGTTCCTACCACAGTAAAAAGAACTAAAGTTTCTGTCTAAATGCTGATAACAATATATGACTCCAAAGAACAACAACTCAAAAAGCCAAATTTTCAGTCTATTAAAAATAGTTTGGTTTTGCTGACATTTAAACCAAACCAGAGAAAATACTGTGTTGTGAGAATAAGAAAGAAGAACATCTAGCCTTTAATTTTATGGATTAAAATATTGGTTTGATTAATATAGAAATCTTTGCCCAAAACTTGAACTGAACTTGAACTGGTCCTTTTGGGAGATCTGAGAAGCTTGGTTAATGTTTTTCAACCTAGTAAATTTTGATTTTCACATGTCTCTGCACATTTTAAACTGAGAATAGGAACAGGAAGTAGCAGGAATCCCTTTGAGAGCGAATGTTCTAATAAAATTTTCAGCCTTATTTTATAGACTTAAGATGTTCAATTTCTGTTTGGATTTTGTTACATTTTAAGAAAATTCTGAATTTAAAAGTGTGGTTGCAAACTGTATTTTTAAATGACACATATAATATTTCCTTCATCCTTTCTTGTCATCCTTATTTATTTATATATTTATTTATTTATTTATTTATTTATTTATTTTTGTTTTGAATAGTTTGCTTTTTACTTTTCTTTTAGCAAACAGTATTGAACACTATAGTTGTAATCCAGACCTATGGCCATTTATATTGCATTATCTGAGGCTCCCAAATGAATAGCCTGGCATTTTATGTTAAGATCATGTTTTTTTCTATATGTAATTCCTAAAAGCTTTGGGAAAAAAAAAAAAAAAAAAAAAAAAAAAAGAATAATTTACTGTGAACGTCTCTGGATTTTCTCTGTATGAGGTTAGATCCATCCAAAGCAGACATTACAGTAAACCTAGTTTTACGTTTACTTGTGTTAGAGTAGCTCTATAGGAACAACATAAACAAATTTACTTCAATGGTGTGATACTTTTCAAATACCACAACATTTTTTTTTATTATTATTATTTATTTAACTAAACCTACTAAATGAGTGAACTGCACTGAAATACACTGAAAAGGTAAAATTTATGATTCTGAGAACTATGAGAATTATGAATCTGATATTTCACATAGATCAGGTTTATTGCTAGTATCTGATTCTTTTTTTGTTGTTATTTGTGTCTTTGTTTCATTATATTACATTTAAAAGTGGATGAACACTCACTTAATGGAGAGTCAACATTTTCTTCATTTGTATTCAAGATTCATTGCTGCAATTCACAATACAGATTATATCACAAGATTGTTTTTACCATGGTTCCTATTATCTCTGTTTTACTCCTATCATTTCAACTCTTTGTTGTCAAGTTTTATGGAAAAAAAAGGAAATAAGGAAAAAAATGGGTAAAAGAGAAATTGGGTAAAGACATGCTGTAACATTTGGTCTGCAATTTGCGATTACTGAAGCTTGAAATAACACAATGTGATTTTTCTTCTGTGTCTTTAGATTGTTTGGCCTGTATCTCATTCCCGAAGGGATGAGTGCAAGTGGGCTGGAAAAGATATTCTGGTAAGTACGAATCTTTTTAGCATTTTTTTTTTCTTTTATAAAATATTTTAAATATTTTATTAGGTCTTATTGTATTAATTCTTAAAGTATTTTTCCTCCTCTGTAAGGCTACACATATGATTATAACTTCAAATGTAAACTACTTCAACCTTCTAAATTCTTCATAATGAAATTTTACCTTTATAACCAAGAGTTATGACCAGTTTTTTAATGAAAATTATGTAAATGAAATTGAATTTATTTACAAAACAAAACAGAACAAAGCCAAAACAAACAACAACAACAACAAATACAATTCTTCTTAAGAAAGAAAAGGGAAGAAATACATCAAAATATGAAATATTAACCCTTGCATAATTGTCTCCTGATCTCTGGTCACTTAAATTTTGTCTTCATTTTTCACTCTTTCAAATTTCAAGCAGACATTTCTCTTTGTGACATCTCACAAGTAAGTGGGTTCCTCTAAACTCTTCTCTGCATGGAGTTCATAGGAAAACATGGTCAGATTGATTTTAGCATTCTGCATCACTTTTGGTACCTCAGGATAGACACTGTTACAGTAGGCACGATTTTCTGTATATTTTCCCTCATTCCTCTGTACATCATATTCCCTGTATTTATGAGGTAGGAGAGACATAACCCATATCCCCCAAATAATACTCATCCTGCACTGGTAATAACTGTCTTCTTTATAGCAACAGCATGGGAATGTGAGGACAGGGCTGAAGAAGAGAAAAAGGAAAAAGAAAAAAAAAATTCAAACAAATACTTGCAGAACATAGCCAAATGAGAAATCATTGTGGCTGCCAAGGTATAACTGACAGTAGAACTTGGCCTCCTGTATATATGCTATTGGCCTGATTTTCAGAGTTGATTCCGTAAAATATTCATAATGCCAACCGTATGCCTCTAGAGAGCTCCTTTTGAATAATTTCCTAGGTCATAATAAAAATAGTATCATTGGTCTTTACCTAGGACATAGAGGACAGTTGTCTTTATAAAAAGCCATTTTGGAACAGCAGAGGTGAATTAGGTAAAAGCTAAAAATCATAGGCTAAGATATATATGTGAAAGGGCAACTACAGTTTCAAATGGCAGCTACAGTATCAGTATACTTGGGTTATCTTCTTAAATAGAAATAATATGTTCAAATTAATCCTATTTCATATTAGCAAATAATTTTCAGGAGTGTATTACAAGGTGAGGACTATACAATCTAATTTTCAAGGTTAAAAAAAAAATGAGGTTGATGTTAAATGCCTGAGCAAATTACTAAAAATACTAAAGTATAATACAGTCATTTTTTTATGGTTAGAAACCTAGAAAAATAATGAGATTCAGCACTGAGAATGAAAGCCTACTTTCTGAATTTTTAATACTTTTTTTAGAAGTTCACAACAGTACAGTATGAGTAAGTTCTATAGTTTGCACTAGGATGACTCCAATCACACAAGATGCACTTTATTATAAATGGAGTGAGCTTGGAAGTTCAGGGTCCCCCCCATCCTCTGACTCCTGTAAGCTGTAACTAATTTATCGACCTTTAATCTTTTGCTTTCTATCATATTATGCTTCTTATATTTGCATCCTATGATATTAAGACAGCAACACCATAAGTAAGACACCATAATATCACAAGTAAAAGGTGAAGCTAATACCACACGACAATGCTTGGTATGATCTGGCACATTAGGTTTGTTTTATATATATATATATATATATATTTATTTATTTATATAAAGCACCTATCACGTATTGATAAACACTCTTTGGAACCACTCTGACGGCAGGGGTAAGAACAGTGTATTCATTAGAAGCAACACAACTATGACTTGGTGGAAAAGACCAAGGCAGAAGGGGAGCACAGCACTCAGGACACAATGCAGCCCAAACTGAGTACTATAGTAGTACAGAAAAATATTGCTAGAAACAGATAATTAATTTTGGAAAACATTTTTCCCATACTTTTTTTTTTTTTTTTTTTAATATTTCTCTACAAGTTTAGATTGGAAATAAAAATGAAGAGTTTATATCTAATGTGGGTCTAGTTTTGGTAAGAGACTAGAAAAATAAAATATATACCTTGGTGTGCTCATGCCATCATCCTGGAATAATTACTGCTACCTGTTATTGCTGTAAAACAATGCATAACAAATTATTTAATGTAACTTCTTTAACTGTAGTTACAGACCACTTAAGAAATGTATTACTCCTTCCTTATTTATTCCTTAAAGCCATTGTCAGTACCTTGGGAGTGTGAAAAATAAAGGACATAAATATAACTCAACTGGTTCTCATTACTGAGAACAAGAGAAATAGAGGACAAGTAACATGCAGTATGAAACATGCTTTATTAAATTTGCTTTCAGCAATGTAACACTGCTAAGATATTAGATACTCTTCACTTGTGATGGTTCAGAACTTTCTAAATGATAGTATATACTTCTACATTGAGGTCTTAAAAAATTCTTTTTTAATTATTGATCTCTAGGGGAAGTGAGTGCTGAAAATGCAAGTCCCCAGTATTAGGCCAGGTGCGCTGCAGCAGCTGCAGTGCAAGTACAACCCTGTCTCTGCCCTGCTCCTAACCTCAGCTATGACCTCAGAGGTTTCCTCTCGTAATTATAAGAGGTAATTTACCATCATTTTTACTCCTTCAGAGGGTTTTCTTGTACTGACACTGTCAGTCATGCCAATCTGGGAGTAAGTAGGCTTGCAGTTCAGGACAGCTGGTGTGGGATTCAAGGAGTGTGGCTTACTTGGGCTGCTCTTGCTCTCCTGGTAACCCCTTGTTCCTTAAGCAGTCATTCTCATTTCTATTTCTTGAAGGACTTATTGTATGTTAATTAGTTAAGCTTTGCTCACTGTACACATTGTGGTGGTTTTACCGTGCTGGGCAGCTAAACCCCACAACCGCTCTCTCACTCCCCCTCCTTTAGATAAGGAGGGGGAGAAGTAAAGCAAAGAACAACTCACGGGTTGAGATAAGGATAATTTAATTAAAGGGAAATAATTATAATAATTAAATAAAGACTACCATGAACTAAACAATTTAACTAAGGGGAAATAAAAGGGAAAGGGGAAAAAGGGAGGAAAACAAACAAACAAAATAAATGAAAGCTATATGGAAGTGCAGAGGAAAGAAATTACTCTCTACTTCCCACAAATGAGCGATGATTGACCACGTCCTTGAAGCAAGGCCTCAATGCACGCAGCTGGTGTTCGAGAGGAGGACCGACCTCTTCTCAACAAGAGCCCACCCCTCCCCTCTTCTTCCTGTTTCCACCTTTTATTGCTGAGTGTGACACCACATGGTATGGAATATCCCTTTGATTGGTTTAGGTCAGCTGTCCTAGTGATGTTTCTCTCCTCACTTTTTTGCCCACCCCCTAGGAGGGTTAGAGAAAGGCCCAATGCTGTGCCACTGCTGCTCAGCAGTAGACACAACACTGGTGTGATAACACTGCTGTTCCAGCTACAAGTACAGAGTACGGCACTGAATGGGCTGCTGCCGGGAAAGTTAACATTCCAGCCAGACCCAGTACACAGATAGATAAACATTTTTTTAAGTATGCTTCAGATCTCTTTTCCTATGAATAAGCTGGGGAGAAGAGAGGCTGAAAGACCTCATATGAAATAAAGTAGGACTTCTCTGACAGCAGTTAACTGTTAGACTCTCCACAAAATATAAATTAAATAATAATAATAATAATAGCAATAATAATAATAATAGTCACTGTCCCGTGTAAGTCCATAGTATTACAATGTATTTCCATTACGGAGTATGAACAACACCACAGTAATATAGTAAAAATTAAAGGCTATATAACTAACAAATATGGTATTTGCTTATGTAATTCAGCTAAATGAGTAGTTCTGTGAGGCTTTCTTGCTATTCTGGACCTCAGTCTCTCATTTGATTTATTCTAGTTGCTCTAAGCCCTGTGAACATTTCTCATGATTCCTGACCAGACCTTAGTAATGATCAAAGAAGACAGAGTCTCTACAGAATAGTTCTCAGTTTTTACACTCAACTTTACAGTGCAGACATGTTTGTAGTCATATCCCTCAGTAGTGAGCCTAAATATTTTGATTTTAAGATCTCACAGGCACCTGGATCCCAGCAGGAACACATGACTACCTCTGCATTATATTACATATGGATTAAATAACAGGTAACTGCTAAAAAAAAAAAAAAAAAAAAAAATCCTGGGATGGCATAAACCAGCAAAGCAAAACTTGAGTCATTTACAAATGTTACCAGAAACACTAGCTGCTTTTGCAGGAAGGAATAGATAAACAGTTTGTTGAGTGGAAAGGTCTTCTAGTCCTTAAACTATTAATTTACTATAGTTTAAAAAGTTTTGACTACTGTCTAGTCAATACACTTCTGACTAGAGCACCATAACAGTAGTTTACATGGTACACAAAAACTCAGAGAAATCCCAATTAAATAGTATGATAGATTTCTACAACTTGAAAGCTACACAGATGTGCTTCTGAAGGGTACCTTAGGATTTTATTTTCAATTCTGATTTGACTTTCTAATTTATTTAGCCACTCTTAAATATCCCAGCACAAAATAAATTGTTAAAACATTCCCTTTTGGACTTGACTAGTTTAAATCTTTAAATTTCAATGAATAGTTTTACAGTCACATAGAAAAAGATAAACAATGACAGGTATTTATAGAAAACTTTCATATAATATGAAATCATGTTTTCCTTGGATTTTTCTAGTGAGAATTAAATGGTGATATACAACCAGATAGAAAGAGTATGAAGCTTTTTTACTTGGTACTAGCAAGTTTCTCCATACATTCCCTCACATAAACAAACAGGTCTGCAGAGTTAGACTTTCATGTCATCACACTTAATAGCTAAACAGTATCAGCACAATTCTGTGTATCAACACATTATCTGACATCTAAGTCAGCTGTTTAAGTGTCATTAGGTTTTATCTAGTTAACATTTACCTGAATTCAACTGTGATTGACATCTTAAACTTGATAGGTCTCTAGGTGGTGATTTGAAATCGTTTCAGATCAGAAACCTATTCCCAGTTTGGAAGAATTTTTAGACTCTTTATGGTAGACATAATATAGCTATATATTCTGCTTCTTTGCATTTAAGTGTGGCTTAATCATTGAGTTCATGATTCATGTGGGTAGAATCACGTGGCTGTAATTTAGTTCACTCTCTCATTTAAGATAATACTCATGCCAAAATGTTCATGTGTCATCTAAATTTTTGCTTTCTTTAAAGTTTTCCAGATCCTCCCTAAATCATAGGAAGATTAACATCTCCAAAGCAATGTGTACAATGATTTGATTGAAAAAAAAATAATAATAAATAAAAAAAAATTTGTGTAGCTTAGCAAGTGTCTCTCAGCCATATCTGGTGATACTTTGAAAAAAAAAAAAAGTTGGCAACAAATGAGCACAATTGCCTTTAATTCATTTTATTACTGTTGTTGCCTTAGGGAAAATAGAAGAACATGGAGGCAGAAAGCAAAAGTAATTCTTTTCATCTGTTATTGTAAACAAAGATCTGAAGACGGATTCTGAAAATTAAATATACAATGCTGGCTGGATCTAGAAAGCCGGCTTCTAAATTCATCTGATAGTCACAGTTTATCAGGTCAAATTACCCCTGGCCTTTTTTTT
The DNA here is from genome assembly GCF_964211825.1 of Aythya ferina. Taxonomy (NCBI): domain Eukaryota; kingdom Metazoa; phylum Chordata; class Aves; order Anseriformes; family Anatidae; genus Aythya; species Aythya ferina. The sequence continues at coordinate 198,164,940 of NC_140296.1, read as the reverse complement.
TTTATTTTTGGCCAAAGAGAAGTTTGTCCCTCTCTTTCAGTGTTCTTCCTTTAGAGGACATTTACAGACAGATATCCAGCTTTTCTATTACCAAATTTTATCACTGTAACCTTTTTCTTTCTGGCTCCCTGTCTCCAACATAACAATGAAATCCTTTGAGCATACAGACCCAGGATCATCCAGCCTACGGAAAGAGGAAAGGGGATGTCTGCATGTCTCCTGGGAGTAGGAAGGGATAAGTTAAGCAATAGATCCAAAGCAATGGACCTCCAATGAGTTTAAGAACAGAATTTACTCTTCATGTTAACATCCACAAGGAAAAATGTGACTTCTGAGCTCTTTGGAGACAAACAGTGCCACCTCATATCCTTTCCGACTCTATCACTTATCCCAGTCAGTAATCCTGGAAGAAGTTATTACTTTGGGGTCTTCTTATTCCTTATTCCTTATTCTTGTCCATAATCTTTAATGTTGGCATGATTTCCTACTAAGGCGTTTTTAACCATTTGGGAGAAGAGGGAGTGAGGCATTTTGTAAGTTTTCATAGAATCATAGAATCATAGAATATCCTGAGTTGGAAGGGACCCTTAAGGATCATCAAGTCCAACTTTTGTGCTGCTGCATAGAACTGCTTTGCATAGACACAACATAGAAAGACAGAATGGGAAAAAAAAAAAAAAAAAAAAAAAAAAAAAAAAGTACAACAAACCTATAGTTCCTTCACTTAGAAGAAGTGAACTGAGTATGGTAAAGAAGAAGTATAATACACTGGAGTCTTTTAAAGTAAAGTCCTGTGGAGATTTCTAACATTATTCCTCCCTACCCTCCCCCAGGAAATTCTGGCTGTGCCAGATCTAGTTCTTGGACACTTGATGGCACAAAGCCTCATTTATGGCAGAGTCCATTCAAAAGTTAAGCCTACAGCTTGTGTTCATTTAGACATTTGCATATGTTCTTTATATGAACTTACCAAGACAAATCAGTTACTATAAGGTAACAAGTTCTGTACTTATACAGAGGAAGGATTAAGTTAGTAATTGTTCAGATGTTCATAGTTTACCCATTTATGTATCACAGGAAGTCATTTATGTCTTTGAATGTGGGGAACAAATTAACATAGATCAAAGAGAAAACTAATTTTCCAATTTCTGGCTTATATTTTTTTTTATAGGTGTAACTAGAAATTTGCCTCTGAAGGAAACTTTATATTGATCAGATTTAATGCAGTCTTGCAGAAACAGCATTTTGTCTTTGAAGTATGAAGTTACAGGGGCAAAGAATGGAAAGTAAAGGAGAAATGGAGGAAAATTTGTTTCCCAAATTATGGGTTTTAGTTTCCTATCAATATGTGTTCCTCATGAACCCAAGTTTGGCCTTCATAAAGTCTTGAGAATTACTTTTAATTGCAGCTGGGTTACCAGCTATTACTATTTTAAAATGATTTTGGATAATTTCTTGTTGTGATTTATTGCATCTCAAGATGTAAATTTGTCCTTTATACATTTCTTTTCAGAGAAACACATAACTGGATAATTAGTAAAAATTATGGAGATGTTTAGTCCCTGTTTTCTTTCAGAGCTTCAGTCTGAACCTCACATAATAAGAGAAAAGTGTTTCTCTTGGTATCATTAACATTTTTTTCCCCTGAGTTTACTAGAGGTTCTTTCTATTTTAGTGAAAAGACTAATTTTTAGGTTATTGTTGTTTTAATAAAAGCAAGTACAGTTTAAAATTTAAGGATAAGTCTGCTCTCAAAGATCACATACCACAGTTCCTTTATACTCAAGATGTGATTACTATTTCCCTGTTAAATTAGTCCACAACTAAATTTATTTCTGCAGTTCTGTTACTTGCATACACCAACCAGTAGTTCCACTAAATTCCTCTCTGCTGCTCACAAGTTTAATATTGTTTGTTTCTTTTGGAGTAAGTGAAAGAACTAAATACTAGTTATAGAGAAAGTTCCTAAAATAACCAAGGAAATGATACCTAATTATTTCCTATGTCAAAGCTAACGCTTTGTTCAATTTCCACATCTTCACATCAACTAATCTTCTTTAAAAAAAAAAAAAAAAAAAAAAGCCTTTTTACTGTAGAGAGAGTTTTGTATTCTGAAGATAGTGGAACAAGAAAATTAAGAACACTAAATAGAGAAAGAACCTATATATTTCTTTTTTCTTTTTTTCTTTTTTTTTCTTTTTTTTTTTATTTTCTTTTTATTTTCTTTTTTTTTCTTTTTTCTTTTTTTTCTTTTTTTCTTTTTTCTTTTTTTCTTTTTTCTTTTTTTCTTTTTTTTTTTCTTTTTTTTTTCTTTTTTTTTCTTTTTTTTTCTTTTCTTCTTTTTTCTTTATTTCTTTTTTTTTTCTTTTTTTCTTTTTTCTTTTTTCTTTTTTCTTTTTTTTTTTCTTTTTTTCTTTTTCTTCTTTTTCTTTTCCTGACTGTTCAAAATGATCTGTGTTGGAACAAATTATCTGTTGATTTCCCCTTGAATAATCCCTTGCTGATTAACATGTTTCAAAACTTTAGATTATTTTCAGTATATCATGAATCTCACCATAAATAAATAAATAAATCCATTTGGTACCAATTTTTTACTGACTGGGAATTTTAGGCTTCTGTCCCAGTTCGGTATCTATGGTTTCAGAACAGCTTAATTTCCACACCCAAATGTAAAGATTCCCACAATAAGAAACATGTAACTTTGTAGTCTAGTTTACAGAGTGTTTTTATTTACAGACCCACATATTGCTAAGCAACTCTCCCTTATGAATTCCAAAGTCTTTTGCTTCCATTCAACACTTCACACATTTACATTCACTTTCAACACAGAGGCTTTGAGTATATTTATTTTAGGTGGTTGTGAGTGGAAGTCATTACAGGATATGTCTAACGCTGAATAAAGACAAGCTGATATGGAGTCTAAGTGCTCTATGTGCATATATAGCAGGCTTGGCAACCTGTTTGTCTGAAATACTCCACCCAATTAGCAGGTGTTGATTCTGTTCGGAAAGGCAGGATGTATTCTGATTTCTCCAGAAGACAGGTGATTACCCCACCCAGATAGAAGAGATAGCTGGGAGAGACACTTTCAATCTAGACTGTGGTCGCAACTTAAATTGCTGCTGGGCTTGGTGAGACTGCCTGAGTTGAAACCAAGCAGTATAGTTCATTGCTTTGCTAATAAAGCCATGCCCAGAATGTGGGACAGCTTTAGTCTACGGAGCAAAAACAGTTTTGTTTTAAAATTATGGTGAGGAAAGGATTGTCTTCCATTTGACTTCAAGGCATGTTTTGAGTTATTCCTGAAATACTCTTCTGTTACTTAAATAACTTAATTCTGTTCTGTAGGAAGTAAATACTATTGAAAAACATAACAATTAAAAATAAAATAAGTTTCTTGCTAAAGCTCCTGGAAGGGTTCAGTGTAAAATGACCATGTTATTTTTGCAAAATCCTGAAAACAGTTTGCTGGACTGCTTCCACAAAAGACTTTGGTTTGTATTGTTAACTACACATTAACCAGATGTACAAAAATATGAGACGGTCATTAAAACAGGTATGTTGTACTGCAGCCTTTTCTTGGCATATGTCTAGCTGTTCACAGGTCTAGAACAATTATCTGCATCTGCTAAATGAAGATTTATGGACTGGAAACATGTCTCCTAATTTGGACATAGTGAATACAGAACAATTTGGAGAAACTTTACTTCTTAAGACTTTAAGCAATTGCTAGGCCATACAATTAATGATAATAACAAAGATTTGAAGACCTGTTTAACTGGTGTGTTTGGTCCACAGTACCAGTAGTGAACAACTACCCTTACAGGTAGACAGACAGAAAGGCAGGCAGGCAGCGAGTCATTTTTTGTTTCACCCTCACTGGCAAAAAGCAGGAAGCCAAAGAGCTTTCCATCTGCTGTGCAAGTGTGCTGACAATTACATTGTTTTCTAATATAGCATGCAGGTTTGTGGCTTGAAGGAATCAGGACATAACTGCTTTATTTTTAGTGGCTTTTTTATCACATACTTTGTTAGTTAGCTTTTTGTTTTTTTTTTTTTTTTTGTCTTGATGCCTTAATGGTTTAAATTCATGCAGACATCCTGCAACTTGAGTAAATTATACATTTTAAATATTCTCATGAACTCTTGTCATATCAAAAAAAAATCAGACAGATAACAGGCGTAACTTAATTGGGAAGATAACTGGAAGTACAGTAAGCTGCACTAGGCAAGCAAGAAAGAATGTCTTATCAATCCTCATCAGCACCCTCAGTCTGAAATTTCTCAGGGCATGGCTTGACAGCAAAGGAAAGTTTAGATATGGAACTAATCAAGCAATCATCTTTAATTTTGGCAGTGGTGACCATGTCTAAGAGTAGTGTCATTCCTGGCATCACGGGAGGGGTCAAATCCTCTAGATCACAATACAGTGCAAGGGCCACTGGATCTCAGGATCTGGCAGCTTTTTCTGAGCTCTAACGTACTGAAGATCTTCAAAGTACAATTAGAATTCAGTTCAGAAAATAACATAGATTTATAAAAGAGATTAAGTATTTTATTTGCCAAGAGATATCCAAGGTTTCTATTGGATATATATATATATATATATTATTTTTAACGGATTTTAACTGATGGGAAATCCCTAAGAACTAAGTTAATAGAAATCCCCTCTGTAACACAGACCCCAGTATTTCAACTGCTCAGCTAACTTCACTGCAGACAGATTTTCAGAGGGTAGGACCATAAAACATTGAACCTGCTGATTGCAAGGTACAGTAATGAGAAAACAGGGATGGAAATGAAGTTATTGATCCAAACTCTGGGAGATACACAGCAGTAAATCACAGTCTGCAAATGTTTTCATGCCAGCTGCGTGCATTGCTGGCCCCTCCCACTCTAAAATCTTACACATTCAGGTTCATTTGAAATGTTATCTCATGGAGTACAGGTGCCACGCATGATTCTCCCACCCATCAAACCCTGCGCAAAGCTTCTAGTACTGGGAGATATTCCCATTACTGCCAATGCAGCAGTGGTTTTGCAGCAGTTACCAATTAGCTTACTCGAATTAAATAAAATTTTTAAAGGATCATTGCCATTTAACAGGACTGGAATGATTTGCTCTGTTCCCTGCCTACTTTGGGCCTCTTTAAGCAGACTTTACTATTTGACCAATGTTTTTAAGTGCTACTGTAATGCAAATAGGGAAACAGTACAAATTCTTAAATAATTTTACTGCATTTTACAAAAAAATAAAAATAAAATTAAAAAATCGTGCAAGTAGCAATGAAATGTGTAGCTGTGAAAGTATATGCATTGCAGAACTCACACTAAGAAGGGCTTCTTTGTACGTTTGCTGATGTGCTAAAGAGTTTGCAGGATCTAGCTGACAACTATTGATCTGTGTACAAGGAACTAAATATATATTTATTGCACTAACACTCCAGAAGTATTTTTCCTGAAACAATGCTATTATATACTGAAAAAGATACCTAGCCAGTACAGACTGAACTGATTGCAGCTGGCAGTAGACCACCGGCAAAAGAAAGAAGTGAAAAAGCTCCCTGATAACTTGGGAACATCTTTCAACAGTGTAATAAATATGAATGACAGCAGTAATATCAGGGTTTACTTATTCTCCATGGATTCCCGACCTCGCCTCTTGAGAATTCATCTAATTAGACAGAGGGAAAAAAAAAAAAAAAAAAAAAAAAAAAGTAAACATATTAATTAAACTCATGCATAGGACTTGATATGGAAACTGTCTGTTCACTTGATCTGAAAGACAAAACATGTATTTGTTTTGTTTGTCCAGCTGTTAGATGGTAGCTTTAAATCCCCTTGTCTATCCAGTTTAGACAAAACCTTCTGATAATTTAATCACGTAGTTATGTGGGAAGGTTGAAATAAAGGAAGAATGTATGACAGGGTCTGATCATTATCTGGATTAAATCAGCAGAAAACTGTTGAAGCTAATGATACTGTAATAGATTATTTGGCCTTTTACTCAGTGCCCTGCATAATCTGTCCACTTATATTTGCTGTAGTATCTCTGAAGCAGTATAGACATAAATTCTGTTTTTTGTGGTGTTTTTTTTTTTTTTTTTTTTTTTTCTTGTTTGTTTGATTGGTTGTTTTTTAATAGAAACATCTTCTTTAAAATAAGAAGAAAAAAAATAGCCTGGATATTAATTAGTCAGTGGGACTTACTCCTTAAACATCCCCTATAAAAAATAAAATAAAATAAAATAAATAAATAATAATTATATATATATATATATAAAAAAAATTGAAAACTCTTTGCTGCATCAGTAATCCAGACTGAAAGATGTAAATTCCAGGCTTCTTGGGGAGACATAATTACTGGAAACTCATAAAAACCACCTAAATTCAGTTTTAATTTTCATATGCAGAGCAGATGTTTTGACAGATGGATGGACTTTATTTTTGTAAGTGTCCGGGAAAAGTCTGCATAACAGTCTAATCAGTGTTACATATCTGTAGTGTTTGTTTTTCAATCTTTGTGCTTTTGGCTCCTATGCCTTTTGTTGCAGACATTTTCTTTGTAATTTGTTTTTTTCAGGATAATTTCTCTCTCCATAATCCTTTCTATTTGATACATAAATATTGGAAATCTCTTAAAAATTAGATGTGTATGTTTGGTTAGTGTCAGACATATTGATATTCATATGGTGGGTGTCCTGCTGGAAAGCTTAATTAATATTTTATCTTCTCTTCAAGACAAGCCCTCTGCCCTTATTTGTAATATATAATATTTGGATTTGGAATTTAGACTTAAGGTCCAGACACACTGGAACTCTTTGACCTTAATTCACACTTTGATTGTAAGTGACAATCTAACAGTTTCTCAACTTGTACTACAAATAAGAGTTTAGTGCAGGAGGACTTGCAGTAAGGTTGGTTCCTTTGCTGCAATACCTTAGTATGATGGAATGATTTTAGCTACTTTAATTTCAATAAACTGTCAGTATAGCACATAGTATAACCAATAAGGAGCACTAACCATTTATTTGGGCATGCTTTGGGGGATAGTGGCAATCATGTCATCACAGTAGCATCTCCAGAATTTACATGGGAAAAAAAAAAAAAAAAAAAAAGCTTTCTGTAAAAGTTCCCTCTGTCAGGACAGAGAGACAGAGACCTCATAAACTATGCTGAGTCTCCAGGCATGATGCTGGGGCTTAGCTGCTTAGATTTTAAGTTAGAGATGTTTCAGCACAAGGCCAAAGGCATAACCTACAGCTCTCAGGAAACCTTATGCAATTTATTGAAATATAAATGAAGATTAATCCTCTCCTGCACTAGGCAAGACAAAGTAGTGGGGGTTTTCAGGACTGCAGTAACTCCCACATGATGTACCTAATTTTCTCTTTGAAAGTCTACCTCAATCATTTTGTAACATATGCAATCACTTATGCTTTCTGCTATATGCATGCATACATAAACTCAAGCTTTAGGGCATAAACCTGTGTTTAGCTTTATACGGACAAGAAAAAATTCCTAATATGAAACTCCCCATTATAAGAAACAGGATTATTAGGTGGAAAAATTCTAGTGATTCACTATGGTGATTCCAGTACTCCTCTTTTTTAAAATGTATTTTCATTACCTATCCAAGTGATATTTTCCTGCCTACAAAGAACTCTGCAAACTTCACATTCATTTTCATATATTTATTTACATTATTAGGCCAGAAGTCCCACTCAACTCAGCTTTCAAATATTAAAACATAAAAATAAAAATATTTCCACCTAGGAAGTAATTTTTGAAAGTCTAATCTTCTTCCTTAAACTGTTTTACCTGAAGAACAACAATATTCAAAGGGTATTAATTTGTCCAGAACATGTTCCCTTTAAACAATGTTCCCTTCCTGGGAAGAGCAAAAATGAATTCAAAGGTACCAGGGGCTGAACTCACATGTGGACACAGTGTTTAAATTTCCTGATAATTTGATCATTACAACCTCTGGCTCTTGGTTCCTTCCTGTTCCTCCACTGAATATTTTCTCCCACATGCTGTAATTTGCCAAGATACTACATTTCTTTTGTAGTCTTCACTTCCTTTCCAGTATCTTACACTCTGAGATCATATAGTGAAATGCCTCCTGCTGGCATGGACCTTCATACTAACAATATAGTGCTTGCCTGAGGGCCTGTCAGCAGGGGATGTGGCTGCCAAGAAGGACAAGCCCAGTTAGAGACAACTAAGTCATTCCAGGCCTCCAGCCAAGGTGGTTGGTGGTTACTTTGTAGTCAAATTGATGTAGCCACCAGTGTTGGGACCAGCAGAGCTGAGTGCCAGATTTCTCAGATGAATACCACTGCACAAGCTGTGAAGCCAGGGCAGGGTTGGGGAAACAGATCCTGCACATTTGAGTCAGTCACCCAAGTCTCATGTAGTGGTATGGTAGTCTTAAAGCACACACTGTTTTGTAGTGTCTTCTTTGGCATACATTATGCTAAAATTTTGAGTTTGAGTGAATCATGGAGAACTGTTAAAGTAGTTACAGTAGAGATTTTATTATTATTGTTGTTATTTTTTTTATTTTTTTTTTTTATTTTTTCCCAGAGTCACATAAACCAGGTAAAACCAAGTATTCACCTTCACGGAGCAAACTCTTATTCTTCTCATTGTATCAGTCACAAACTCACAGGTACAATGACATTTCCACACATTGTGCTGTATCTGTGCAGCTGTACTTCGGCACAATTAGGCAAAGGAACGACTCTGATTACACTGCAATGGAAATCAAAGAGACTGTTGCTATTGTTCCAGTGAGAATAGTCCTGTCTCCCAGGCAGGGTAGAAACTTCACTTTGAACTTCCTGAGTTGACAAGGGCTTAAATCAGAACTGTAACTTTACTTTGATGTCATTTATTGTGGTTTAATAACCCTCTTTATTTATTTTTTTACAGTCATGTAAAATATATAAAGAAACCTAATCTGTTAGGGAGGTGTATGAGAATTTACTGAATGGATCTTAATGGTTCCTTTATGCAGCTATAAAACACAGAGAAGCTATGTGACCAGTCTGAGTTGGACTAGGGACTTTAAATGTTATACAAATTTATTTGTTATAGTCAAAGGTTTATTGCTGTAAGTATTTACCTTCCCCATTGTTTAACTAGGTAGTGTATTTCTCAGACATCTATAATAAAAATGTGTTGCACAATGAATTTAGGAGAGCTTAAAGGCAGGGATGAATAAACCAAATTGCTTATAATATGAGCAATTATAGATAGAAATAGTAATTCTACTGATATTAACTCAGATACAGTACAATTGAAGCTCAACAGTTGAAGCAAAAATATGGTTAGGAAAAAGTTAAATTATTTTTTCCTTCTCCTTCCTACCACAGACTAATCTGATATAATTCAGTGAAACTGGTAGAATTTTTCTTAATTTCCCTCCAAAGAAATCAAAGAAAGCTCTGCCTTTAAGTGAAGAAGGGTTTTCCATCTCACCTTTAAAATACTAGCTTGCAAAAACCTTCTTGCTGTATAGTATATGCAGATGAACAGTGTTTAGCAAATGCCTATAGAGTCACAGGTACTGTGTTGCTATAAACTAGAATAGCTCCACTTAAATCAGCAAAACAAATTGTAATTTACCCTGGATGTGGATCTAGCCCACGTACTCACAGCATTTTGTAAAGGTGTGTGTCCATTGGGCCCCTGTCATTTAATGCTATTCAGGTAGGCAATTATTAAATAGTAGACCTCAAAGACATTTCTAAAGTCAAGATATATCAAATCAGACAAGGCAAGGCACAGTCCTGCTGAAACAGATGTGTGATTATATTTGAACAGATACAACGTTAAGGAAGAAAATTCTAGATGCTTTAATAATGTACAAATCATTGGTCAGTTTTAAATTATGCAGTGTCAATGATTGATGCTTCAGCTGGAACACAGACTATCAGATCTTTTGCAAGGATTGTATAATTTTGTTCATTTTTAATTTTGTTAATTTTAACATTATGTGAATTTATGGTATTTGCTCAGTTTTACTCTTGCAGGTTTTGTATTAGTAATATATTTTCACAGTTTCTCCATATTTCTTTTATTAATAAGAACAAAGGACAACAGTATTAAGAACAATATAGAAACATATAGTGTAATTTTGATGATTTATGCTAGGTATTTGTTTAGTACTCTACCATTGTGACAGTGAAAAGCAGCTTGTGAATATATGTAATAAATGTATGTTCATGTTTATATATGTGTGGGAGGAAGAATATGTATGCACCGGAATTTGTGTGTGTTTTTATTATGAAAGGTCAGTATGGAAAGATTTAAAAGAGACCCCTGCTCACATCCATCTCTATTTCTTTCAATTTCCTGTTGGATTACCTTAACTATCTCTATGTTTTCTCTTCTATCTCAGTTGGAAAGATAACTTAAGTTGTCAGCAGCAAGCCAAGGACATAACAGTATTCTATATAGTTTTCTCTACAGTACTCTTTTTAGTATGTTGCCATTAACTGTTACACAAATAAACAATAAAATTAGAAGAGCAGTCATTTTGGTGAAGTCCATTATGTGAAGCAGGGAATCAGTGTTTTATATAAGTTCAGTGCTTTTCGCAGTGGTGGCCTAAGGCATGCCTCAAATTGCACATGCATTTTCATGGCCATTATTTTCTGGTTGAGATTATCTGATTTAATTAGTAAGCAAGATGAGATCTCAATGTAGAGATCTCCTCTAGGAGAGGCGGTAGCTAAAATGGTGTTGCCATGGGCTCTGGTCTACTTGGAGAAGTAAAACTGAGTGTTATACTAAAAACGCACCAACTATACATGGAAAAGTTTCCTCCTTTATTTTTACACAAACTTTACTGGTTGTTCTATTTTAATATTCTTATTTTTCTCCTATTTGAAATCCATTATAAAATTGTGTTAGTAGACTGATTCACAGACATTGACATTTATTTTCATTGTTAGACCTGGTGGGAATGGAAAGGTTAAATAAAGAAAAAAAAAATCTTAACTATCAGGTTAGACACTTGCAGTTAAATATGGAAATTAATAACATTTATTTAATAACAGGCGTTAATAGCAACATTTTTACTAACAGATAACAGATTATGTTTGTGCTAGGCACTGTTAGAACATTTTGAAGCATTGAGAACTAGAATTACTCATGATGGATAATTTACTCAAGTGGAATATGCAAAGTTTATATTTTAGGGGTCATAAACAGTTCTAATAAAGTTAGTATTCGTCTTTCTAAAATTGGTCCCTAAACATAGACAATGGAGGTGAGGCAGCATTCATATCGTTTGTAGAAATGTTATATCAATGATTTGTTTTTCATCAACTCCTTCCATCTGGCACATTTTTTCTTCTAATTGTTACTTAATTGAATACAAGCAAACAGTTGGTCCATTTTTCTTCATTATTTCATTCTGACACATTTCTATAAATGGCTTTTGTCTTACAAACACGGCAATGCCATAAATTACAAAGATGAAGAATGTCTGAAACAAATGAGGAAAATTGTTGTATAATTTTTTGTTCAGGGTTGGATGCTTTATTAAATGACAACCAAAGATATTTAAATGAGATCCTAAATCATGCTGTTTATTAAATGCTTAGTGCTAAACATGCTTATAAACAGCTTGAAATGATCACACCTTTAAAATCTGTTCATTCAGCCATAAATCCACAACACAGAAAGCACTCCCATTAGTCATAATCACCAAATTAACTTCACGGATGCAATTTATTTTTCCTTTTCTTTGCAGAGAGAATGTGCTAATTTCATCAAGGTGCTCAAGACTTATAACCAAACCCACTTGTACGCCTGTGGAACGGGGGCTTTTCATCCAGTGTGCACATATATTGAAGTTGGAAGCCATCCTGAGGTAAATTATCTTAAAACAATATTTCTTGTTCAATCTTTATTGGTGTTTAGCCATGAACCCTCTGCCAAAATGCCCTCACTCTTTTCTGGAGCTCGGTGAGTGGATCTGGTAGGACCTGCTCTCACCAGACTCTGGTGCTGATTGATAAATCACAACCATATCTGTGCTTTTCTTTCCTACATGGCATCCTTTCTGCCTGGCTCCTAAGTAAATAGCAATTAGCCCATTCTGCCTCGTTCATAATTCAGCCTGTGCATTTATTCTGAGGCCAATTTTGTCTTTTAGTCTCCTACTACAGAGTGCAGTCTGACACCATGGCAGCTTTCTCCCAGCTGGGAATTAAAATAGTGCTACGCCTTCATAAATCCCACTTCTCAGATTCGTCCTAACACGTCAACATGTTTTCATATGTGACCTACGTTTTGTTTCCTTACATTTTTTTGTGTGAAAAATGAGTAATTTTTTCCTCTCCCCATTTATTTTATTTATTTATTTATTTATTTCTCACTTTTGCTTAGTACTGCAGAAGGCATGGCATAGCTTTTGTAATATTTTGTCAGTAATTGTCGTAACTACATAAGCATGGTCTTCTGTGAAAAACAGTATCACCAACAGAAAGCAATTGGGCCATGCTGATTTTCCTGGCTGCAGGTTAGACTAGAATGCAACTAGAATGCAACTGCAGTCCAGCTAACCTAAGTGTTGCTCCATGGACTGTTTCAGTTTAGCAGCCAAACTCTTGATGTGTTTTCAGCACTCACTTACTTCATTTAAGGATATGTTTTATTGGTGAATCTATAGTTATGTTACTTGTAGCTTCTGTGATCTCTGAAGAACAGTTCTTTCAATTTACCTTATGGTTTTGCAATTCAGGTTTTCAGATTTCTCTGAATAGAAAGACGTTGTTAAATGAATGAGAACTCTGTTATTTAAAAATCAGAATTTTTTCTTGTAGAAAAATTAGCAGACATTTTGAGTGTTGACTTTATAGTCTGGAAACCATTTTTCTCTATAAAATTGTCTTTTAATATTTGAAATATGAGGCTTTTTAATGTTCTAAACATAAGGTTTTGAAGGAATAAAGGAGCTGCAAATTAGAAGTTTATTATTATTATTATTATTTTTATTATTATTTTTTTTTATACGTATTCATTAATGCTTTATTCCAGAATGCATTCTTGGCAATTAGTGATTGTCTCTTGACCACACACAGTATGTCATTGCTTACTGCATTAAACAGATTCTCTGCTTCCTGAGATCCATTTGGGAATTGGTAGACATATTAATTAACTTTAGTTCCGTAAGATGTGTGTCAATCAATCCTTGGCTATCTGCCAAGTGAATCTATCTGCAGAGAGATAGCTGGTATGAGGTCATTTACTTCTACATGTGGCTGTTTTATGACTGTGCCATAAAACTAACACACACTTTATGAAGGATTTATAGAAAGGATGATCAGAGATGAGAGGCCGGATCCAACCTTGGTTTAACATTCAATGTTTTGGAAGACTTGAGTCAATGATGTGTTTGGCCCTGGAGCTGAAAGAGGACGTTTGTTTTAGCTTCCTTTTATCAGTCCATAACTATCAACAAAATCTAAATAATTGTTGTTTTTTTTTTTCTTTTTGGTCATTTATGCAGTAAGATTATTAGCCCCCATGTGCCAGAATCGTTCTCAACAACCATTGTTTCAGCTTTGCAAATCAGGGAAAGGATAATGTACATCTGAACTGACATAGTCACTGTTAGCGTCTGATTTCCTTTTCATGTTTAAGCTATGAGTGAAATCACCCTTAATTTCCCCTTCATTAGCACAAGTTTCTGTATCCTCTGAATGATTGTGTAGGAAGAGTCATTACCTTCTCAGTCCAGTTCTTCCTGTGCAGAGAGAAACTGGGGCAGAGAGGAGGCACTAGTACCCACCTACTCTTGTGCCTTGACAAATGTAGTAGTCTATGTCCTGTCTCTTACAACGGTGATAATTTGACAAGTAAATGAATTAATTAGGTTTGCAATGAAAAACAGCCTGGACCGTCTTTCTCTGAGCTAGGGCTTATACCAATGACCTAGCCAGGAGTTTCAGTAGTTTCAGTGTGTCTTCTGCAGAAGCAGGGGGAAGAAGACAGTGCTTGATTGACAGAAGCTATTAAAGACATAAAGAAGGGGGGGATACAATGTTAACCCCTCAGCCTACACTCTGCATCTGTAAAAGCCAGCTGGTTTATGTGGTCATATCAGACAGCAGCAATGGGCATGTCAAAGGGCCACTGCTTCTGTATTGTGTATAGTTTATACCTCCCTAACATTCTATAAAAGGTAAAGAGTAAAACTGAAAACAAAGGGTTGATTTTGAGTTAAAAAATTGCCATCTAAAACATTTCCTGAAGATTCATTTTCTGCCACAAGACTTGGGGAAAATTAGCAGACTTCACCATCTGCTTGTTTATTTTCAAGCACTTAAAGAGGTAAATGTGAACTGATTAGGGGAATAGTCAGGGAATGTACCTACTGTCTAATAAGACTGCTTGTTTATGTGGTGGCGGAATGGAACCCACCTGTCTGTGTCTGGTGGAGGAGTGGAAATTAGTGTGTGTCAAACTGAAGATGGAAAAAAATGAAATTTAAAGAAAAGAGTGGGAAGTGATAGAGAAGACACTAGAAGCAATTGGAGCAAGCTGCAGGGGGCTGGAATATGGTACAATTCTTCTGATTGGGAAAGGAAATAAATTGCTTTGTGTGACAGTCATAAAATAATGGGAATATGAATTGTTAAATTTGTTGAATATCTCTTTGATATGAAGCAGCATATTACAGCCCCATTCCATACTTGAAGAAAACCATTTCTAGTGATGAAACTAGGCAGATCTAATTGAGTTTGATGAAGTACAGTATGAGAAATAATAATAGAAAGGTAAAAGGATATGAACAGCATGCTGTGCATCTGATTAAAAATGATCTGCACAAATGTATACAGCGTAATATGTTGTGAATTACACCACATTCTAAGGAGTAAAGCAGACTAATCTGTGCTTAAATCCATTCCAGATGTGGGAGTGAATAACCACAGTATTTAGAGAGAAGAATAAAGCTAAAGTTTGAATAGACTTTAAGCACGTAAGTCATGAGTAAAAAAAAAGAAAAGGACATATTTAGAGAGAACATGGCATGTGTATATTCACAAAATACCTGAGGAGAACCTAATTTAAACCTTGAGATCATCCACTGCAGAGTCTGCATTTGTACCTTCACTGAATAGGGCAAACTGGTTCATATGCAAATGACTACATTGTATATCCCTGAATTGTGAGATGACCTGAATAAGTGAGATGACCTAACACAGACACCTACACCAGCTTCAGGGGCTTGTTAGGCAACAAGTGGCATTCTCTCTAGATAACACAATATAGCACAAGAAAGCAATTACTAGACAATACAAGAAAGCAATTAGTAGAACCATGTTCTGACTTCTGAGGAAACAGGATTTAATGTGTAGGAATGTTGTCTTTAGTTGCAAAATTACACAAGTCAAATCTGTGCTTGAAAGAAACACATCCAACTGCAGGGAGACACAGAGGTGCATTAAACCCACTAGAAAATCACAACAGGATGCAAAATGCACCTGCCTGTGCATGCCTGAGCAGGGGGAAGCAGCCCTGTTCCATTTCCCCAGGGTTCCCTTTGGGGTAGTTTGTATGAACATGCAAAGAACAGTCCTGTTTAAGGAAAGAACAGGATTTTCCATTTACTTAACCTTTACATACACGTTGAAGTATAGAGTGCCTTTTTTTTTTTTTTTTTTTTTTTTTTAAACACTCAAGACAGGCACTGCAAAGAGCTGTACAAAACTGTTTGCCAGATCTTCAGCAGGAATACATTAAGGTTTCTTCAACAGAGGTAAATCAATAGACTGTCTGAAGAACTAACCCAGCTTCTTTTATTGTCTCCTAATTCCAAATTTCTTGTCATTGTCCAACTGATTAAAACTCGTTTTTAACTGGAAGAACTTAAAAGATCTGGGATTACTTTACTTGCAGGTTATTTCTCATTCTTAATCAATAAAGAAACTCTTAAGTTTAGTTCAGATTTATGATGTACATAAAACATTAAGTTATTGCATATGAAGTTATATAATGCTACCACCTGTAACATATTTGCTTTTTCCGGTCTCTGTGTATTTTAAACATCTTTAGTTCAAGTCATAAAATTTTGCTGAATTATACCTTCTTCATTTTTTTTTCCTCTTCTGTACTTCACATTAGAAGAGGTCTAGAGTGCATTTTCTAAGTAATGAACATCCTGTTTTATACATGTATGCATCTTCCTTTTTATCTGTCTGTCAGTATATAAATATGTGTATATTATACTTATTTATGTATATAGTGATGGAAAAGCTTTTTGGGGGGATTTTTTTTTTTTTCCTAAAAGAATGACTTTGAAGGAACCCGTTACTTGAAGGACCAGTGCTACTGCTGGTAGAAAACATGTCGTGTTTCATTATCTAATATAAAATCCAAGGTGAAACATTGACTTCACTAGCAACAGATGTGGCATAAATTGGCTTAACTTCACTGAAGACAGCGAAGCTGTGTCATTTTACATCAGTTAAGATTTTCAACAGTGTTTTTTAAGTGAAACATTTGAGCAAATGATATTTTAAGTTAAGAATCGATTCTTGCTAATTGGCTTCCCTTCTAATTAATTGTACCTTTATGTAGTTTTATATGCTTATCAATTATTTATAGAAAATATGAAGGGAAGGGAGATTGTTAAAGGATGATCTTCATTTGTGATGAGGATATAGCATTCTGATATAGAAATTATTTGAAAGAATTATTTGTGATGTACCAGGTCTAAGCATGACTGTAATCACAGAGAAATGCCAATAAAGGAATATTTACTTTGCAGGCAGTAGCAGCCTATTTTAGTTCAGAGATGCTTGTACCTTTCAGGCTAATATAGATCCAGTTACATGCAAATAAAACCTGAAGAGCCGGATCTCTGGCTTATGTACAATGTAAGCACGTTTTAGAGCATTACTTTTCATTGTCTAGCTGGTTTTGTCATAAATAAATAAATAAATAATAATGGTTTGTGCTATATTGGGAAATTACAGATACTCAACTTTTTTGCTGTAGTGGTTGTTCAGGTTTGCAAGTTGGTAGGTAATAAGGCAGTCAGCATTAGGCACATATCTGTCCAGGCATCTCTCAGGGTCAGTGGCCAAAATCACAAAATAAAGGGGCTTGATTTCTCTGGAATCTGCTGGATCTGCAAACCGTCACTTCTGTTGCTCCATATTACATTGATTTCCAGACCATTCGGCTACCCTGTATGAAAACTCTTTGCATAGAATCAGGCTTTTCACACATGTACAGCTTACCTCCACTGTCAAAAAAAAATAAATCTTGGCATAGATGTAGCATGTGCTTCCTAGCACTTAAGAAGTATATAGTTTTATATGCGGCTATATGTAGCTATGTATAGCATATGATTCTTTTTCCAAGCTATAATTCACTGTATGATTGGTTGGGATATGGAATTTTCAAGGGAACATTCCAATGACCCGAAGACAATATTTACGGCATGAATACAGGGAGGGGACAGAGATCATGATAATCCTTTGTCATTTTCTCTGGCAAGGTTTGACAACCATTTCCATAAGGATATGTTGTTGGAAGCTCTACACATTTTAAAACAGCATTGCACAGTATGTATTTCTTACAGACTGAGTGCTATGTCCCAAATGGCACCTCTTGTTACATGATATTGTCTTGTGATGAAGTTACAGACGTAGAAGGTCAACACGAAGAGGTAATTTGATTCTCATTTAAAAGACTTTTTGAAAAACTCCATAAACCTCTTTGTAAACAAATATGAATCACGTTGATTCATATTTGCCCTATTATAAGCCCTATTATTTATGAAGGCCTGTCTTTGAATGCATTGCAGATCTCTTTTGACTTTACTTGTATTTTGAACACTTGGTTGCTAAAAGAGAAGTTAATAAAACTCAGATTTTTCAAAACTTCATGCTGTCATCCTGAACTAAAAGATAATTCCAATAAAAACATATTTCCAGAGTAGATCTTTTCAAGTAGAATTATAAGGCTTTTTGTGTTAATTCAGTTGTTGGAACAGTTTAATTTATGAGGTAAACTTCTCTAAACTGAATAGCACACGTGGTAGCAATGGCTGACATCTTTCCTACCCCTCCCTGTTAAGCTACACAGCTACTACAGAGATTTCATTCTGAGTAAAGTGAGATACTGAAGAGAAAAATATTTTTTTTTCTATTTTTTTTTTCTGTTTTAACAAGATAGGAATTGATTTTCCAATGCAAATTATAATATATACACTTTTGGTGTAAACCACACAGTTAAAAGTATAATCATTTAAATTTGCAGCCTGAGTTTATTTTCTTGTTATAGTCAATTAAGAATGATGTGCCTTCATGACAGCTGAATATTTGACAACCAGCAGATTCATTTTGTCTTCAATTTAACAAAACAAACAAACAAACAAACAAACAACAACAAAAAACAACAACAACAACAACAACAAAAAACACTTGTAAGAATAGGGCTACTCAAAATCATATACATGCAAAGGACCTGGTTCAGTATCTAAAAATTCAGATACAGTACAAATACCTTTGGGGGGGAGTATTTAGCAAGGGGTCATGCTTTAATCATTGACAGGAAATGTGAATACATTTTTCAGTTGTTTAATGCATTTAATGCATTCAGTTCTGCCCTTGCATATTTCATAATTACACCTAACCAATTTGGAATCTATTTATGTCTAAAGTGACAGAAAATCTGTAATTATGTCTGAGGTTCACTTCAAGATTTACAAGTTGATCATTTACATGCAGGAAATTAAATCAAGTTTTAAAACTATCACAAGTCAAAACACTGTGGCTATTTTATTTATTCATTTTTATTCCTCAATCTAAAGACTTATTTGGCTTAGTCAAAATGGAAGCATGGTTCTTTACTCTCATACAGGGTAGAGGTGTATGATATGAAGAGAAGCAGAACAAAGACATGAAATATACAATTTCAAGGGCCATTTCTGCATAGCAGAAAACACTAATGAATGCCCTATTATTATTCAAGTCTGATCAGTTCAACTATTCATCAACTAACTTTTGTTTAGGACTTGATAAATATATACAAATTGCTAAGGCAGACTTGCTTTCTTTTTCAGATAAAAACAAACAAACAAACAAACAAGCAAAACCTAGCAGATCCATATTACTTTAGACATGTTTTATAGAAAATGTAAATGAAAGTCACTCCACAGGTGATGTTCTGGCACTCTGTAATTTGTTTTTAATTGAAAACTTCCCTAAGATGAAAGAAAAGGGAAGGAGATGAAAGAGAAGGGATGCTCTATAGAGAATCAATATTTCTGTGGATCTGGCCTGATCATTAGAGACAAGGAATGCCATAAAATTAAATTTTGTAGTAATAAGATCTTGTGTATTCTCCTCCAATACCCAAAAGGAAGAAAAAAATCCTCCATACAAAATAACAGAGAAACTTTTAGATTATCTCAGTGCAAAAAGAGTCTAGCATGAAGTGTAGTGATGATTTTGAACCCCTTGCATCCTAATGAGTGCAATCTATGCGCTAGCACGCTTCCACTGAGATAACTGAGAAGACCATTGTTCCCCCAATGTACATTGCTTTTGGCCTTCTGTTGCTGACAAATGCTGGTTGATTACAGTGGAGAACTGTATACAGTATGCCACAGCTGAATGACTTCCATGAATGAGAAAATAAAGCCAGTTGCCATACTCATTAGGTTCAAAGAAATGAGTCTCAGAGCTGTGGGAAAACTTTTGTTTTTGCTGCTAAAGGGGAGGAAAAAAAAAAAAAAAAAAAAAGAAAGTGAGATAGAAAGAGGCCTCCACGGAAGGAAATTCACTGAGTGGAGTGTGTACACGTGCACATGCAAGACTGTCAAGTGGATTTTCACTTGTATACCACATATACCAACCTTCTTTATGAGTCCATTCCCTAAAACCGTATCATAGAAAGGATAGATAACTTCAAATATGTTCAGGTAATGCATGATTCATGTTTAAGGGTATTAGGATAGGCTTAGGATATTGGCCTAATTTTTATTTTATTTTTAAATCTGGGGTGTTTATTTCCATGTAACAGTTGTCTTCAGTGAAGTCCTGAATGAGATATAGAAATGTA
Source organism: Aythya ferina (assembly GCF_964211825.1). NCBI lineage: Eukaryota > Metazoa > Chordata > Aves > Anseriformes > Anatidae > Aythya > Aythya ferina. The sequence goes on along the minus strand of NC_140296.1, from coordinate 198,144,843 downwards.
ACTAAGACTGAGATTTGCTCATTTATATAGTCATAGGAAAATTATTATTATTAATTATAATACACACAATAATAATAATAATAATAATAATAATAAAGCAGTTTTATAAATATTAGTTTTTGTGACCACTACCAGAGAAGCTGGGAATACATCCACTATTTGCACTTGGATATTAATTATTTATTCTATCAATTAAAGGATATTATGATTAATTATTAATTTCCAGAATGTAAATATTTCCATTGACACATGATTACCTCATTTAAAGTAATATCTCATAAGATAATACAATTTCCTAATTCATCACAAACTTACACTGTAATATTTAGAGAGATGGCAACCAGATTAAGATGTAAATCCAATTTTCTTGGTGGTAATATTATGTGCATTCATCATCAGAGCCTACAGTGTCTCTAGTAGAACAGAAGCTCAGCATTTGACTCTTGTTAAAGTAACAATTGAAAACCCAACTTCACTGTCGTGCAACATATGTAAAATTTCATCCACACACCTCCTGAAATAAAAAGACAAGTATGCCTGAATTCTTTGATCTCTCAACCAACATGGAGGAGAAAAAAAAATAACAAACCACCATCTGTTGTGGGAAAAAAAAAAAAATAGAAACACAGTATACATTGTAGACAACCTTAATTAAGGAAATTATTTACAAATAGTATAATTTCGTGATTTAGAAATTCAGGAGTAAGCAAAACTGAAAGAGGGACAAGCACAGATTTGGATAGATCAGCGTCAAAGCAATATTTTTCATTGTGGGATCCATGTAACAAAATTCCAGTTGACCTGGCCTGACCTCGTGGAGAAGAATCCCATTTTAAGTATGATTTCTGCATCTGAAGGAAGTGACTGTATTATGTTTGTAGCTCTACGCAAACATCTTGTCAAGCAGGCTTCAAACAATCAAGATCACAATGCAGCAGATTTCATCTGTGCATGATGCTCCACATATAGACCATGGAGCTGTGAAAAGCACAACCACAAATTAACCAGAGCATATAGTAAATAATCAGATGAAAGGATCTAACGAGGAGCCTGTTGATATTAATTGACTTCCCTGGACTGTATCTAAAATTTTATGAGAGCTGCTGATGATGATGAAGTGCTTTTCAGACTTGATTTTTAAAGACTGTGGGATACATTCAGCTCTCAGAATTTGCATGTACCTTTTAAACAGCATCACTGAAAACATTGTCCATTTTCATGCTTTCAGACCAGTCTCACATTTATCCTTTCTGCATATTCACAGTGTGTATGTGCTAATGCATGCACACTGACAGGCTTGAGGTCAGTCCCTGGATAGGACGGGGGAAGGTGTGCTTGGCAGTGGTGCAGCCCACTTGGCCACAATGGCTGAGCTTCCTCATGCCCAAGCTTTTCCCCCAGACCTCCTCCTGATGTTGTATCTGGCTATAAGAGTCTCAGAATACACTGAAAGGGAGCATTTCCCCAAAGGAAGGATGAGAACACTCATCTTGGATTTAATGGATTTAAAAGCAACCTTTCAAACAGATTCAGGAAAGAAAAAGTAGCTTTCCAACAATGGGAGGCCCACTTTGTGTGTTTCCAAGAACCTTTTACATCTCTTCCTTTCATCAACAGCTGCATTTGGCATGACAAAACTGGCTTCTCTACAGTCATTTAGTCTTATTTCTCCTTTGATAAAAAGCAGAACAACTGCAGGTGAAGCTACTATTTCTGTGAGTAAATAGCCGTGTATAGGTATTTCCAGTGGTTGCCTGCTGGAATAGTAAATAACTTTTCTTCTCTTGCTATCTTGACCATTCCCATTTTTATGGACAGACTCATATTGATGTGAAAATATTTTCATAATATTTTCCAGATGCCTTCTTTCCTTTAAAAGGTTTAGAAATTGAGTTTCTTCTCTGCCCCGTGTAATAGAAAGAACATCTAAAATTTTTTACTATTGAAATAAGTTCAAATTATAAAATACCACTATTTCACAGTTCAGGAGGAAAATAATAGTAGAGATTGATGCTTTGATTAATGATTAGAATTTTTCTTTTTGAGAAGGGAATCTATACTAGATAATGAATAAAAATCTCATATATGCCATACTTATGGAGAACATGGCTTCAAGAGGATCCCTGCAAAAGAGCAGATTAAACATTGTATCACTTTTTAACTTTTCAAAATACCTTTAAAAACATAAGGACAATGTTTTTTGTTGGTACACAGTCTTTCATAATTTGTCATCATGTGTTTTGCTAGCATAAAATGACATAGATTAGCAATCAGGTATTTCAAGATCCTAAAAGTCTGACAGGAGAGAAAAATACTTCATCCTTCTTTAAACAGTGCTTTTATGGGAATATGAGTCCCAGTACAGGAATGAGTGCTTGATTGCTGCAATAGTACGTGTCACTAGAAAGAAAATCCAGTTTTAGGAAGAGGTCATGGGTTACAGACTGTATTTTGTGCAGGGAAGGAACATGGAACTGTGCATTAAATAATCTAGAAATAACAGGCACATAGAAAGTGCATGGCCTTAATTATTATTTTCCTTATACATCAATACTTCTATCTTTTGCCATAAATAGTTAATCAATTTACTGTTGGAAGACTGTGGCAGATTAAGAATAGTAACTATTAAGAATAGTAATGAAACAGGCAGTGTTTTAAATATTTGTGCTAGTCCCATATGCCTACTGCTTATGTGATGTTGTAAATTGTTCTAAGGGATCACAGCAGTTCTTTCTGTCCTACAGACCTAAGAATAAAACTTATTGTAGTTATCGGGGAAAAATATTTACTCTTCCATTCATTCTCAGTTCTAGTTTACATAGTTTGTAACAACTTGCTTTCTGTTTGTGCAATCAGTAAGTCTGTTTGGAAATGTGCTGGCTCCTCTTTGAGCTCTTGAGTATAAACCAGACCGAATCTCTGTATCTTCCCTTAAATACCATTCCTGTGAGAGAAATGTACTGTGCCCTTCTGTTCCTTTCTTCACCTCTCCCTCGTTTATGTAAGACAAATAATTTAGTGACTATGACCTGACTCAGGAGAAATATATGCCTCAAACTTGTACATGCCTCTGTGGACTCTGAGTAAATTAGTTATTTCCTAAGTAACTCATTTCATTGGAAAAGGGTGAGTAACTTTCAAACATTACTTGAGAATTCAAACAAAGCCAATCAATTTTTTTTTTTCTCTTTCAGCTTCTGAATTATTTGCAATAGACAACTCACATATGGTTGTTTTTATTTATTCCCAGAAGGAAATTTTGTTTTTAAAAAATGTGTTTTTTCTTTAGCTCAGTGAGTCAGAAAAGAATGTGAGGAACACACTGGATGAAAAAAAAAAAGTCACCACTGGAAAATTTTGATAAAAAGAAATAGTGCACAGAACAAATAAATGTATAATGATGCATTCATGCATGTTAAAAGTGGTGGTGACTTGTTATGTCATCTAATCTATTCTAATTTGTGTACATCTGCAGTCATCTACAAGTCTGGACTGTCTTCTCACCTGTAGTGATATAAATCACAACTAGCAATTCTTGCAATGCAGCATAAATTTGCATTTTAATCATTTTCTTAAATGCTTTACAACTAATCATAACTATATACATTGTCCAATCCTAAGCAACTCTCTTCCTTTTCAGTGTATGTATCAAGCAGTTCCAAAAGAGCTGTCATATAACTTTTACCTTGTATGATTGCATATATTTAAATTTAAAAATACTACCTCATTTATGAAAATCTATGGATTCTTTTGAGTAGCAACTTGGTCACACTCAGGGAGATATGTTAATAAACATTCACAAGTACATAATCAGATGAGAGCACAATACTCTCCATTAATGAAATATGATCCATAATGAATTTTGCATGGGAGTACTAATAACTACCTTTAGGTTAAAGTGCTCAGATGTCACAGTATAACAATATCTGTCTAGATGTGTATCATTACAGCAAAGTAATTAAAGGTTACTTAGCTGTTAAATGGTTACCTTGGAGAAATTTGTGAATAATGTGGCTTCAAACATGCCTTCACAATGAAATTAATTAAGGAAATTAAAAAGTCAGCCTTGTAGTAATCTATTTTATGTGCAGAATATCTGGCATATAAATATATAATATGATAGGTGACAGAAAGCTGAGGAGTTGAAGATATGCCCAGTTATTTTTAAATGTAAAACAGTCTCGATTCTTCTTATGTGTAAGATAATGTTTATGCTGTTGGGTTGAAAAGAATGGTGGCAAAATGTCTGAAAAGGAATGGAGTATCAAAGGTATTGTTATCCTGTTCCAAGTGCTGCTTGAGTGCAAAGCTCAAGTAACTCGGAATGGGAGAAGTATTAAAATTCACTCAATTCTTTTCACACAGCTGCACTATATGGAGTTAAAAGCCTGTTAATGAGTGACTAGAGTTTTGCTAACAGCTCTATCTGACTCATCAGAAGGATGCTTTCAGGGATTACTAGCCTGGTGCCTTCTTCTGTACTTAACATAAACCACACCAGAAAAGTTGAGCAAGTGGCTTGATCTGTGTGTAAACATTTCTCATTGTTGTTGAAGTGGGAATATGACATGGGTGACATCCTTGACAGAGTAGGGCTCTTCAGAAATGAGAGAAATTTAATTTTCCTCATAATTTCTGTGCTGGATTGAAAATTCATTGCATAGTTGTTTACTTTAAAATCTTTTCCTAGAATTATGCAAACCAACTGTGACAAATGCACAGTACATTTTGTTTTTCTTTTTGTTTAAAGAGAAACTATCCACTAGGTAAATAGATTTATCTGTGAGATATGCACACAAGAAGGTGTAAAGTTCAAATCTCTTCTGTCCTCCTGAAATATTAGCCTTGCTCCAGGCAGTGGCATTATTCACATACCTTAAGTTTTCACCCTTATTTAAATGTTTTGCCTGATCATGTCTCTCGATAAAACAAGGAGAAAAAGGAAATTTGTCTCATGCTGCAGAAAGGTTTGCTAATAACATGGCTAGAAAAACATTAACAAAAGGAAAGGGAAGATGGAGATTTCTCAGTAGTATTCTACCTCTTTCATTCCATGATTTGTGTTTTTTTGTTCATTTGTTTTGTTTTGTTTTGTGACAGTGAGATAATTAACACTGGTGGCACTGTCTTATAAGTCACATGCAAAGTTGCTGCAAATTTCTGCTGAGGATGACAGCGGTATTGCAGATTCTCCTCCAGTCCTCCTGCTTCTACAGAGGCCAAGAGGTTTGGTCTTAATTGGGTTTACTCTATGCAATTGAGATTTCTTGACAGATGAAGTTTCAGTTCATCTGGAAAAATAACAACAAAAACAAAACCTCCTGGCAAGATAAAATAACAGTTCAAGAGATATTTGTCCAATGGATAATCTTCTGATGTCCTTCAGAAATCCTCTACATACATAAGCATCCAAAAGACACAAAGTTATAAGTGTAAAAATATATAATAATTTTAATAAATAATAATGATAGTAAAGTGTAGGAGTCTAAAAGAATAGGTCAGATTTCTGTGCTGCAGTTTCTCAAATATTACAGCTTTTTTACTTCTTGAGCACAGTAAAAGTATATATACTGATTCCAGACCTGCTTTTGAAGGGAGATGAGGGAAAATAATCTAAGAAAGAAAGACTCTCTTCCAGTGAGTTATTTTGCCCTGAGGCAGGATTTATTTTTATTCTAATTATGAACCAGTAAATGTGTAATCAGAAAACAAATGGCATTGATTACTTTTTCAAAGCAGCAAATCTAATCATTTAATTCCATACTTCCAGGTTGTTTGAAGTACAGAATCAACACAAAACCTGAAAGAGTTGTGCCATTTGTATAAATCAACCTTACTTTCTGTAGCTAAGGTTTATTTACCAGCTTGCAAAGGGTTTCATAAGGGATTTGACTGCACCTACAATACAAACCATGTGTCAAACAGCAGAAAACTGTGGAGCAATAATGCTGTTGTTTTTTTCCCTTGACTTGAGCCAAGTTTCATTTTCTGTTTGGCTAAGCATCAGTGGTCATGAAGGTGGTATATCAACAATAGTCATGGTGGCATATTCAATTTAATTAGAGTTGGTTGAGGTGCTTAATTTCATTTACTTTTTCTGAACAACAATTTATTTTATTCTGTTTTAACAAACCTTTCTATTTATGCATTTTCTCATCTTTTGTTGTAAGAAACAGGGATCTGGTTTCATTACTCAAGAGTGGGAGTAATGAAAGAGTAACACTCTTCATCAGCCTATGGTTGCCATGCCCATGGCCTTTTCCTGGGATACTTACTGGACAACAAAACCTTTGAAGTCAGTAAAGTTTAGTCTATATCACAAAATCTATTTCCTAAATAAAAAGCTGTGAAACTCATCCTGAATTTAGGACATGGAAAGTTTGAACATCATTTAACATGGAACAAGACCACAAAAATTCTTCAACTAGGCACAAATACAAGATTTATGTATTCTCTTAAAGATTGGTGAGGATGTATACAGCAGTAATGGAAAAAGTTGACTTTGTTTAACCTCGGTCAAGAAAGGGAGCCAGAAAGGGAGACTATGGACAAGGTAGTGGGAGTCTGGGTTGTGGAAAACCTCTCTGCATGACTTAAGCCTTGTTCATATGCAAATCTGTGAATGTCTCACTAAGGTAGTGCAAATCCTTGCACAGACATTTTCATTTCAGTTAATGTATTATTTCACATCTTCTTTTAGCTGCCTGAAAGTGACTGAAAATAAACTGCTCTTAAACTAGGCTCAGTGTGTAGACACAGAGTGCATCTGTTTACTGGGATCTCATTACATTCAAACATACTGGTACAGCTCTGCAGATTAGTGCTTGGACTGAAAAGGCCATTTAGCTTTTCAAAGGATTTTGCAGGAAAGCAGGCTGGAAAGCAAGCTGGGAAACAAGACCTTTCTTCTTGTCATTTGTAAGTTTGTGAGTTTGGCTTTTATTTGTGCAAATGTGTTTTGACGCAGACATTGAAAAGCCATACTCACTGTAAAAAAGATTACCTTAAAGGGAAATCGTAAGAAAACAGTGTAAAAGATGGTTAATATAGAAATTTTAATTCTTTCTGTACAAAGATTGTAACAATATAAATTTTTAAACTCAATGTACTTTCCTGAAGTTATAAAAACAGTGGCATATCAGAACCACAAACTAAAAGTCTTAAACAGAGGGTAAAAAAAAGTAAAGGGAAATGCCTGTTATTTTTTTGTAGAAGGGTGATAGAAAATCCTTTGAAAAATGTGATTTATTTTAGCTGACATTGCAACAAATAGCTTAAATAACACTTAATAACTTAGATTTTAAAAAAAATATATATATATATATATTTTGCAATCAGTATATTTCACAGGGTATTAAAGATAATAAACAAGGAAATACTTTAAAACAGGTAGTAGAAGACAGATGGAAATGCTGAAGATTTCAATTACATATAAAAAGCCTGACATCTTACTCATACAAAGCACTGACTTACTCTCATGAGCTACATTAACCATCTGAGTAAAAGCAATTAAAACCTGGTTCAAAATGATTAATTTGATTGGAAGGGTGTGGGGGGAGTGGAAGGAAAGGCAAAGTTCAGCTGTACCCACAACACCGGATTTGTTTAGTTAAGCAGTATGGTCAGAAACAAATCCAGACGAAATCTTTCTAAAACGTCCCAAACAGATACTAACTTGGTTTTAAATTACTGCAAGATTTAAATAGGAACAAGAAAAGATTGAATACTTTTTTCATTGGTGGCCCTCTAGTTTTGACTGATCTTGATTCAGTAAAATACTGTTTTCATAATAGATTTTATGGAATGAAGAATATGTGATAAAATGTTGTCCTTTAACAGGACCATATTTAAAAACAAGCTTAAATGTTTTCTGCAGTTTGGGGATTAAATCACAAGAAAAATAATTTTAGTCCACTCCCCAAATTTAGGTACCTAAATTTAAATTCTCATATTCGTGTATGTAACTAGGTGAAGGTAAATTAATTAGAATTTTATTTTCATTAAATTGTAAATCAAATGAATTACTTTCATGGGTGCATAGATGGCTTAGAACTTAAGTCTAATTTTCAATGAGGTGCATAAGAACCTAAATGACATTAAAAGTAATTGTTTTTATGCTTCTTTGAGGAAAATATATATTTAACTTCCAAAATAAAGATGGAGGGATGTATAACAATCTTTTATTGGTCAGTCCAGGATTTCATATTCTGTAGACCACATTCACTACTGACAAAATTAGTACCTATTAACTACATCATAGGATAAGTGGGATTTGTGTGTGTGTGTGTGTGTTTTATTATTATTCTAATTTTTCAGATTTATGTTCTGTGAAAATGAATTTTTGGTCTCCTATTTGGAAAAAAAAAATAAAAATAAAGAATATTTCTTTCATTAATTAAATAACTTCAGCAGTTAGTTCAAGTTTTCCCACCCATTCTTTATTTTGAGACTACTATTTCCAAATTGATAAGACTTAAATTTGAAAAAGACAGTAAGAGAACCTGCAACCAAAATTCAACCAGAGTACTTCTTGAAAAGTAAAAGTCATGTTGAAATGGTAAAGTTACCATCTCTGGGGTAGTTTAAGAAAAGGTTGGAATTGGTGCTTAGGGACATGGTCTACATTGGTAGTAGGATGATGATTGGACCAGATGATCTTTTCCAAACCTAATGATTCTATGATTCTCTGATTCCAATGTAGCAATAAAAGCCAGTATATTTTAAGAAGGGAAATAAAGGTTCGATGTAAAGGTTAGTGTCTGCTGTCAGGAGAAGAATCATAAGTACACTTACTCTCTCATAGGAGGCAAGGAGAGCTACAAAAATAAGCATAAATAACCCTTATTGTCATTACACAAATGAGGGAATGAAACTTAGTGCTGAATTTAGTTGTAATAATAAAAATTTTCATCTTGTTTCCATGAAAAAGGGATTTCTGTATTTCTTCAAACAACTTCAGCGAACAAAAGACAAAGGGAAAGAAATTGGGAGTTGAATATTTATTTTCAAGGTTGTTTTAAAGGCAAAACTCTTGTGCCCTGTGATCATTAACTACTCATAGATTTCTTTAGAGGTAGGATTAGGCTCTATATGCCAGTCTGTCAAACATGGGCATTAATTACCTATGCATTTAATTGCAGGCTAAGATGCTTTTATGTAAAGCTGTCTCAGAGTCCCATTCAGAAGGAACAAGCAAATGACTTCATTGTTTTCGGGGATATTACACATATATGTAAATTTAAGACAACTCTGAAATCTTTATGCATTTAGGTGCTTCAAAGGGACGTTTTTATTTATTTGTTATTCCCAGTTCTCCATACTCCCCACAGAGAGTAACATAGACAGGGCACTCTGAAGGGGAAAGGAGAGAGAATTGGGGTTTCTTGCAATGCCAATGAGCAATAAGTCATGAAATGGAGAAGAAATGATAGTAAGGAACATGAGTAAGATATCAACAGGAAAGTATATTGGAAGATTCAGGACTTTCAGTATTTTGCTCTTTCCTGGAATTAAATAATTTATTCACTAATTAGTTTACAGCTTAATTTCAGAGAGAGAGATCTATGCATCTTCAGGAACCTTGCTTAGCTTTTGCATATGTCATAATACCTGGGATGTTCACTACAGTGAAGTAAAAATAATCAAATAAAATGAACCAGAAATTCAGAAGCAATGCATTTCAGAAAAGTTCCTATCAATTTACGTTTCTCTGAACTAGAAAGAATGAAATTATACAAATCGAATCCAAGAAAAGAACTCAGAAAATAGCATGAAATGTCAGATACAATTTAATTGTATAAGAGTAAAAGCAGACTATTATTCAGATAGAAACAATCCACAGTAACCTGCAGAACATAAACTTAAGTACTGCTCTTAAACTTATATTTTAATGCTCAAAATCCCTGAAATGTAACAATGCACACATGTGTCTGTTAAAAGCATTTGGTGTTTTTCCTCAGACTTTGCCATCTAACACAGTAGATCAAATCCCCATGCTGAAAATCATTTTTGTGTATTCAAGTATAAATGGCTAAAAGCTAATGTGATAGCAAGGTAGAAGTGATAGGCAGGTAAGAATGCAGTTGAAAGAGAAAAGCATCTGGACATTGTAAGATAGAGCAAGTCTGGTATATTTTATGTCATTGTTGTCACTTCATTTTTTGTTTGCGGCTTACACATACTAATTTTTTAACAGGAATCTTCTACTTCCCTTTAGCAGTTCTGTGTAGGGATCTATCCTCATCATGGTACACTTTGTAATAAATGGGTTTTTAACCTCTCATATAAGTTAAGAAGATTAACTTTGCAGAATTTAAAACCTGTGACCAAAAATTGATGGAATGACTTAAAATGAATGACATTCAAGATAGAAAGAGGCTTCTGCATACCAAGAGACAAAATCCAGACAGCAGGAAAATAAGGATAAATGTACTCTATCTGAAACCATTTCACAAAAAGAAGTGGAAATGTATGACATATGATATCAAGCAAGACACTTGAAGTTGAGTCTAAAAATGTTTCAAAAGACAGCTGTAAGTTTGCATGATTAAAAGGGGAAATGAAGGATATTGCAATATATCAAGAAATAAGGAAGAGTTATGAAACCAGAGGTGGACTTGTGGGATGTTTGTTTGCTTTTCTTATCCAGTAGTTTCTGATGTTTTTACTGAATTTATCTTCAAATTGAACCTCCACCTCTATCTTCCGTTCTGCTTCTCGCCGTGACATCAGTGCTGGCTATTAGCACAAAAACTGGGTGGATCTTTGAACCCTGAAACCAAATCAAAGAACAATTTAGGGAAAGAGATAATTGCATATCAGCTCTTCTTCCCTCCAATATGTTTAAACAGATTAGATTATTTTAATAAGTTTTGGATGTGATGGAAACATTTTAGAATAATATTGTCGTGTGAATCTCCACTGACTGTATTTGAATCATAAAAGCCAGTTTAAATATATATATATATATTGAATTTTTCAGTATTCATCATCTGATCTTTGTTATAAGTTTAATAACTTATTTTGTCTTAATTTTTGTCTATGAGATTGTTTAATATTAAGTTGCTTTAAGTCACAGACTGGAAATTTTTTAGAGGGATTTTTTTGCTTCTGCTGCTACTTTTTGTTAAATCCAAGTAAATAAAGAAGAAGTAGGTATTTGCATATGGCAATTTGACCGTGCACTGGGAACCAAACAGAGATATTCCTTGGGAATCAAAGGGAGACTAAAAGCTAACTGAGCACAAAGACTGGTGCACTTTCCCCATCACAAATGATCCTTACTTACAATTTTACTTGGCACACTGTGCATAGCTTTGCGTGCGCTGACTAAGCTAAGTTGCCATTAGCTTTACTAGGATTTGAGACAAGACTATATACTTTTGTTTATGGCACTGGACAAGGCTCAGGAACTAGAACATTAGCTTTTTGCTTTGGCATAGATTTCCTGGCTAAATTACCTAATTTCTCTCTGCCTCATTTCATAAGAACAGTCAAATCTGTTCAGACCAAAGCCCAGTACCTCGGTTCTCACAAGGGCCAATAATGGCCAGTGGAAGAGAATAAGAAGGCAAGCATGCAGCAGCATTTAGTGATATAGTCTCCCAGGCTCAAGCACTCGTTGTTCTGGGATTTCCTGAACTACGGGTGGAATCTCTGTGTGTAATGCTTTTCAATGACTTGGTTTTGATGAATTAGTTCTGGCATTTCTTGAGCTCATATATCTTTTAAGTATCCACAACATCCCATGCTCTACAAATGGTTACATGTGAGGAGCAACCTTTTATTTTGTTTCCTTTAATCCCTCTACCTGCCAGTTTCTCATTTTAGAACAGAATGAGAACAATCTTCTTTTCTTCATCTTTCTTCCAGTTTGCTAAGTCAAAGGACTATAGCTTCTTGCAATATTGAAAGTGACAAAGTACCATGGATTTAAAGGCATAAGGATGGTGTTTTTGTTCTCTATTTTATTCTTTGAAATTCCTAACATTAAACTTGGAAAGGCAAGGCAAGGCAAGGAAAGGAACAGAAAGCTACTATGACTTTAGGATCTTGCTCTTGAATTGAGGCACTGCAGCAGTGTTTTCAGAATTCTTTGTCTGGAAAGACACAGAAGGAAATGGCCGTATACAAAGTGTCTGAAAGTTCTTGAAGGAAATACACAAGTTGTTCTGGTTTATTCTGGCTGCCTTCAGTCTGTAAAATGAGATTTTATCTCTAACCTTAACAAATAAAACATTTTCAGGCATAAGTGTAGTTTCAAAATTCCTGTTTCTTTAATCTGTACAAAAAGCGATGCTTCCTTTGGTCTTTTGAGGCCTTAATCAGAGCCCATTTAAAGACGAGAGGAGAGTGCCACAGGCTGAATTGGCTTTGGAGCAGACACTTAGTCATTGGTATGAGAATAAAATGGCAGTCCTGCAATTGACTTCTCTGCTACCACCAACACCTCCAGAAACAGGAAGACAGCTGCACTATTATATTTCAGACCACATTAGTAAGTGTTAATTTTAATGCCTGCATACAAAAGAAAAGGAAACGGGCAAGATATGCTTCATTCACACTGTGTTTCAGTGCATCTCTAAACAAGGACTGGCAGATCTTGCTAGCCCCTACAAGATTTTTCTTTTAAAAAACTCCAGCATCATCACTTCAATGTTTGGTCACTTTTCCTATGATGCCATACCTCTGAGTCTCCCCTTTTGAGAGACTTATGCTTTGACGGGAACCAATTACAGTTGACAATGTTTCAAAAATGGTCTCCTATTTCCCAGGAGCCTGTAATCAGTGTCCAGATCTTAGGTAAACAAAGCTTCATCTATAAAGAAAAGATACACTCAGTAGAGTTCAGAAGGTGACTCAAATAGTACAAACACCTTCTCCTGTTGAAATGTTTACATCTAAGGCAATAGAAAGCTGAGCATCATTATCTATGCAGATGGTCTGAACAGGTTTTAATAGATAAATACAAAAGTTTTTTATTTTCTTTTTCCTTCCAATTAATATAAATATTTCTGGATCCAGGACTAACTAACAGTACCCCTTTGGTAAATCTGAGACAAGACAGTTTAGAAGCAATGCAATGCCTTAGAAAAGTATTTATAAGTGGGGAAAAAGAAAAAAAATATATATATATAACCTTCTGATATTTGTCCTCCTTGTTAAATTCCCAAATTGTTTTTTTTTTTTTTTTTTTTTTTTTGTTTGTTTGTTTGTTTGTTTTTTTATCTATGTTGGTTTTCACTGGCTTTGCTGGAGAGACAGCTCAGCTCATGGTCTAGATAGATATGCTATTGTTTATGGATAGGAAATTAAACAGGTAATTTGACACAGCAGGTGAAACAATTAATATTTCAGATTTTACTGTTTTTACTTCTGCATATATGTGTTTGTGTGCAATTATGTATTTCAAAGATCAACAGTTAAGTGTGGTTAAACATTTATATGCATAAATGCAAATGAAGTTTTCATTTCAGTTGGATATTCTAAAACAAGTAATCAGTACGAATTAAGAACACATGATTTTTCTTCTCAGTGTTTATTGCCATTACTTTAACGATGACAAAAAGCAGAGGGGTGATTGTACGGATGCAAGTTTAGAAGTTGCATATTCATCAGTTCAAACCTTTTAAATTGATAGTGATGGAGAACAACTGTTCTAATTCCCAGTCATTTGGAAGGATTTGCTGTGACCGCAACTTAACATGTAAACATGGCAAGGGATATGAGAAAGATTCCTCTTGCGTTCACTGAACTTGAGGGGAATCTTTCTTTGACTTCAGTGGGGTTTAGGATGAGGCTCTAACAGAATGGGACTTGAGAAGATATGCATGAAAGTCTCAGGGACGACACCTTACTTAGGATGGCACTCACACCTAGTTACACTCTGTAGTGTATTCTTACAGTTCCTCCTCTTAGCACAAAGATTCCTGCAGAACCCAATTCATGACTACAACTACTCCACATTGTGGGTGTGATCCCATAGTGGGTGATGAAACATGAATTAACCTAGATGTTACCTTTCTTTCTCAATAAAATAATAATAATTAAAAAAAAAAAAATCATCTAGATTACATTAAAACTGGCTATAGAAAATTATTCCAGAAATCAACAGAACTTGAAAGAGAACAACTTATTTTCTATAAGAATTGCTGCATCTGCTGGTTTGCTTTCATCAATGAAATTGCAAAGCTGATGTATACTCTAATGTAGTACATAACGTAGTACTATACTATGCTATGATCTTCGTGACCAGGATTTGAGCCACAGTTCTCTTAAACAGAAGGCACCATTTCTTCTTCAAAAAATATTCATGTCACTAGCTGAGTTATCTGACTGAATGGATACTGATTAGACTCAGTAACATTGAACATTCCTATTTATGAGTCTCCATATACAGACGTATATGTATAAGCTGAGTGTGTTTTTTATTTTTGCCAGTTTAATTTACTCTACCCTTCTGGAGACTCCTGGATGATAGAAAACAGGCAAGTTAGTGAATAAAAAAGTGAATTTTAATGTATTTTTTTCAGTCACCCTGAAAAACAAAACAAAACAAAACAAAACAAAACAAAACAAACAAACAAACAAAAAAAAACACTTAAATCCATCTGTTTTTATGTCAGCAAAGTTTCTGTTGCACTGGGAAAAGAATATCAAATATTCTTGACTTTTGTAATAAAACCCCCTCAACCCATATGAAAAATGCATTGTTCCTAAACGGTGCCATGAGGAGTAATTGCAACTTGTCACAGGGAGTGCTTATAATCATGTCTACTATGTTAGTTATGTATTCATGTGAAGTTAGCTTTTCAACTGTATTGTTCTCTAATGCAATACCAGTTATTAACATGTTGAAGATATTATTTTTTCTAATGACAAAAAAATAAAATGAGGCTGCAGAAGGTCTACATGGTGTCACATAAAGTAAATGGAGGGAACAAAGACAAAAGATAGGTGCTTATTGCAGAGGTTTTAAATCAAAGCTTTGATTCACTGAAGGAAAAAGCAAATTGACAGTCAGCTTGTATATTCCAGAGTTCTTGTTTAGTTTTGTTTGTTTGTTTATCTGAATATTTATCAAACACTGGGCTAGACCTGTCAATACCACTTGAGAAGAGAAAATCGTGAGTTGCTACAGTAGCTTCTGAGGGTGTAATTCTATGTTGCTTCTTTATTTCTTGCACAAATTCTCTGAAAGCAGAGGTCTTGTTTGAGGGGCAGAGCTAAGGGAGTATGGAAGAGGAAGAGTTCATAATATTGTTATGGTCCTTCTCATTCTGTCACTCATTTAGAGTCTGTTTTGGAAACCTTTATTTAGAACTTGTGCTCATAATTATTATTATTTTTTCCACACTAGGAATTAAAAAGCAGATAGGCTAAAAAGCAATGCAGACATATCACTAAATTCTTCAGATGTGACTAATAGTTTCAAGTGTCATAATTCTAAATTGTCCAGAAGGTATTCAGTGAAAATCAGAGTCCTTGAGCAAGTCTTAAATTGGGTGCCCAACTTGTGAGCATGCAAAATCACTTGGGAAATCAGAAAATCTTGGCCATATGCTTATATGTTAACTACACTTCACCAAGTCCTTTCTATACATTGCTTCCCCAATCTGCAGTTGTTTTTGCGTTGTAAATAAGATACCCTTGACAAAACTGGGCTCAGACATGAAAGTTCCCCAGGAAAAATGGAGAACTTTTCTCTTGTTAAACAGCACCTTAATTATAGAGGCAATTTTACCAACAGTCCCCCGGGGGAAGCATTTTCATTCTCATCAGGAAAGCTCTTGAATAAAATAACACCTTTGCTAACTTCATTTATTTACAACAGGACACAAGACTAAGACTAGGTTAGATTTATTGCCATTACATCACTGATGCTCAGTAATTCATAAAATATTGGGCCTAGGAGTTAGCACTGCTGTTATTTCCTCTGATGCCTGACCTCACCACAGTCTAATAACATACAGGAAATCCAGAAGACAAAGAAGGAAAGCAGTGGTCTTGAATGCTAAAAATAACCATAGAAAACTACTACAACCCTGTAATAGACTATGGCCTCATAATTTATTTAACGTGGTAGTAGAATCTGCTAAAGCAATTAGAATTTGTTCCAAATATTTTTAATGGAAAATATGTTGGGGGTAAGAATAGGAACACTAAAAGAATTGAGACTTTTAGGTTATGTAGTTCAGTTACATCTACTGGTTTTAGGTTTGTATATCTTATTGCTTACATATGCAGACCACTTAATAACTTGACTAGAACAGACAGTCATTGTAATAGCAGTTATATGTCCTGAGGTCATCCTATATGAGCCAGACGGTGATTTTAGGTGATGTATTACACTTGACAACCCAGAAAGTTGCAATACAAAGACATTTTAATTCTCAGTGTCCTCTGAGACTTGTTCAATATCCTTGATGATATCTAATGTCTGGTATACCATTGGGATGGCGTTTTGTTGTCTTTACTAATCACTCAAGGTTAACGTGTCATTCATGTTAACTACGTGTGCTTTTTGTTGTTTGTTTGGTTGCTTGCTGTTTTATTTATTTTTCATAATCACTATATTTGAAAGGTTTTATTAAAGGAATAAATAGTATAGACTCTATAATGAAGTCCCTTGACATTTTTCTTGTCTGCTCATTTAGTTTTGTAATCCAGAATTAGAATAATATTATATCTAAAACATTAATTTAGTCAGTGCTTTAGAATTGGTGTAAATGGGTAAATGACATATCAGAAAAAAAAAAAAATAATAATAATAATCTTGCATGAAAGTCATTCTGGTGTCTATATCTTGTGAAATATTTATGTAGCTATAAATGATATGGAACACTTCCATTTTCACAAAGGCTTATGGCAACTTAATGAATATTAATTTATTTAATTTCAAAAGAAAGCAAAGGAATATGGAATTTTTGATATTTCATTGAAATAAAACTATTGAGAGAGTGAGTTGTCCAAATTCAGTTCAGTCTAGGGACACAGGTTTTCAAAACTTGTCCTTACCCAAGTTGTCTACTGCATCTTAAGGTATATTCTGAATGTCATAAGCCAGGAAAACTTTCCCATATGAGTGGTATATTGGAATAAAAGGAGAAAACAAAAACAAGATCTCTGTTCCATTAATCTACAAAAGGAAGCATGAAGCTACAGATGATATTAACACCTCCTCCAGCTTAACATAAAAAATAAGATTTACAGGTATCAAAATTTTAGTGAACTTCACGAGTGGCTCCTTGGAAAGATTGGTTTGGGGTCTGAAAAGGAGGGCAGAAATTAATGCACAGGCTCTTGGAGAGGGCATACAGTGAACAGGAAGCAGAGCAAGCCACCTGAGATCAGGCACAGAGATGTGGACACGTCTTCTCAGCTCATCATCACTTCTGCAGGTAAATTCTCTTCAATGAAGTTCCTTCTCTATCATCTTTAACATAGCACAAAAAGCAAACAAACAAACAAACAAACAAAAAAGTTTAATCTGCAGGTCCTACAGAAGCTGGAGATCTCTCCTTGGGGAATTTTTTTTTACTAAAAATTAACTAAATTTAACTAAATTCTGTCACTTAGAGTGATTTCCCACAGGGTTTTAAAGCTGATTCCCAATCACTCAATTTGGCTGAGCCTTAAGTTGGAAAAATATATATATATATATAAATATATATATATATAAATATATATATATAATAAAGGTGTGTTTTTTTTATTCCAGAGTCCAGTATCCCACAAATGTGTACAGATAAAAACCCTATAGCACTTGGAGCCTGAACAGTAACAGTCAAAAGCTCATTGTGTGTATTTCCTTTCCTTTCCTTTCCTTTCCTTTCCTTTCCTTTCCTTTCCTTTCCTTTCCTTTCCTTTCCTTTCCTTTCCTTTCCTTTCCTTTCCTTTCCTTTCCTTTCCTTTCCTTTCCTTTCCTTTCCTTTCCTTTCCTTTCCTTTCCTTTCCTTTCCTTTCCTTTCCTTTCCTTTCCTTTCCTTTCCTTTCCTTTCCTTTCCTTTCCTTTTTCCTTCCCTTTCCTTCCCTCCCCTCTCCTTTTTTTTTTTTTTTTTTTTTAATAATTAATGATTTAAAACAGTTGCAGTATTGCTTCACTTTTCACCTATTTCCCAAATGGTTACCACTTTCCTCGATATTTACATTTGTTCTAATATTTGTATTTTTTGCATATTTTCTTACATTATATTTATTTGCACTTGCTCTTTAAAATAAATAAATAAATAAATAAAACATTCCACTGGGATGACTTTAATAAAAGTTCCTTATTAAAAGTTCCATAACAGCATGATTCCCAAACCTGAAACCAAAGTCCTCATATTTAAGTTTTCATGACTCAATAGATTAAGTGTGAAATAGGAAATATAATAACAATAACAACATAGCCATATCCCACAGTGTTGTTCTACTTAAAATTCATCTTGAAAAGTAACACAATTCATAAAGAAAATAATTTCTCGTAGAGTGAAATGTACTTAAAAGATTGAAATATCCTTGATATAATCAAAAAATGTCTGCTGTAAAAGTTGTACTGGGCAAAAGAAAAATAATTAATAAAAAAAATCACTGATATAACTGTATTGGAGAGAAAGAAAACAAAACAAAACAAACAAACAAACAAAACAACAACAACAACAAAAAACACTATCAGCCTGTGTTCTCAAAGTCAGATGTCTTGAATCAGATGCCTCAGCAGTGTTCGTTTCAGAAAGGTTATCCTGTTAGCTCAAACCAAAAATCATGAAGCTTCTTCTATGGTCAGTGAAGGGGGAACCTGCCCTTGGGAACTGCTATTCCTAGTTGGGCTGACTTGCCATTCAGAGGTATCTTTTGCTTTTTGCTGACTGTGATTAGAGCAGCAAATTTAGCAAGCTCAGTTAATGTCTCTGTGTAGAAAGGATAAATCCAGACCTTAATTTTCCTCTCAGATTTTCCTCTGAGCAGGAAGTGAGACTTTTCCTTTTGTTTTCACAAATGCTGTAAAACACAGAGAACATAATATCTCAACACCAGCAACTTCTGGCTTGTTTAAGAGACACTGGCATCTGACTTAAGTCTGCCAAAATGGATCTTCCTTTCTGGTGCATTGTAATACTCCAGGCCATTACCATCATTTTTGCTTATTTTTTTCTCTCACCCCCTCTTCTCCACCCCCCCCCCCCCAACTGCCTTTTTCTTTTTTTTTTTTTTTTTCCCTTTCTGTAATCTATTTGTCATATGAAATTCTTCATGGTAGTACAAGAATCTGTGAGAATAGCAAAGGAAATATTAACAGCAATAATGCTCACAGCTGTGGCCAACTCTACCTTTCTTTGCTAAACAAAAGATACGTTAGTCTTTTGGCTTCTGGCATCCTGAATGTTTCTGGACCATCCCACATGATTGTTCATCATGATGATCAACTAGTCCCTGGAAGACACCCTGAAGATGTGCTTCTTTCTATTTATGGTTTGAGGGTTACAAGAGTAAGGATATGAGTTCCTTCAGTTTTACTGGCACAGCTGGGGAGCATCACTGCTGTCAAACCTGCTATGTCTTCCGTGCTTTATAATCTAAACCAGTAGTACCTTCTTAGTGGCTGTGTACACTCCAGCAACATAGCTTATTCAGATAATCTGCATACCCTGTATTAATTTGTTATTGACTAGCAGTGTTTTTTCTGCAGTAAGCTCTGAAATTCTGTGATGGTTTCTGCATGACTAGTCTGAAAAGTTTCAGGAAAAAATCGCCCCAAAATTCTATAGTCACTGCTATCCATTAAGGGAGGTTAGTTCTTCCCCACTAATCACCAGCTTTCTTACAAGCTAAAAATAGTAGTAAAGTAGGAAATAGTAATAATTAATAATAATACGTATAAATATTAATAATATAATAATTATTATTAATATTAATAACAATAACAATAATAATAAAAAGCAGTGTGTTCTGTCGTCTTTCTTTTCCTTTGTTTATTGAGGCAGTTCTGGATAGGGTAGTTGCTAAGAGAGATGCTAAAAAAGGATTTTAATAATTCTTATACTGGGTATATCTACAGAACTATGTATATGTGGATATGTAGACAGCATATACATTTACGTTTATGTATGTATTGTATTGTGTTTGTATGATACTGTCTGACTGAAGCTATTAAATAGCAAGATATGAAATAAGTCTTGTCAAGTAGCAATGCCTTGTCACTACTCAGTACCATGATATAGGACATTATATCAACCATGTTTCAGCTGTTTGAAAGTGAATCTACATATAGCCTGAAAATGGCAGATTATGAGCTTAAAGAATGGGAATTGCAAGAACTTTTACATTCATTTCCAGGAACGAAATGTACTTCTTCCTGGCTAAGTCTTGACATCAATCACACTGTGTGCTACAGAAAAGCAGATAATTTAAAGAGTCAGCTATAGAGAAACATCAGTGAGATATAAACTTAGAGCTTAATAACTCACACACCAACTAAATAAAATATACTACTGCTAGGTTTTTAGCTACTGGAATCCTTAAAGAGGTTTGATGTATATTGTATTGTCCTTTTGGGCTGCCAGAGAAACTAAAGAATGGTTCTGCACAGCAAACTGGGCTTATTGTTTAGTTACAAAGGCCTTTATTTGAATATCTATTTGCCCTTTTATTTTTCTTCTTGCATTTCTAGAGAATTTGCTCTTATCACAGTCAGCCTTGGCAATCTTTCTTTGTCATTCATTCCTCTCTTTGGTAAGTAGCCATCACAAAACTTCGAAGCAATGAGCTTTTGGTGAATACACAGCTTTTCTTGCTGAATATGGCTAAGGTATTTGCTGACACACTGCAGTATCATTCTTTGTATTCAAAGTACAGTAAAACCCAAGAGAAAGCAAAACTGCAAAGTGTTTAGAAACTTTTCTTGGGGCAAATAATGGGCATGCATGATTTCTAGCTCTCAGCAGTCATGTGCAAGTAAAGGCCATACACAGTCTAAACGACCCCTAAGTCTCTAAGCAGACCCTTCTTATTTGCTAGCTCCAGGGAGAATGATTTTTTTATTGAGTCATTACAAAAGGGCTGCCATCTCTCACTGCTGCCTGCACACAGGTTTTGAAGCATAGTTTGGGTAGACAGGACAACTAATAATATCAGGAACATAACCTAAGTTCTCTGTTTTATGTGGAGGTTAACTCTCTGGACAATGAGCAACACTTTTACTAGAAAATTAAGAGATGAAATTTTGCCCACAGACATTCACATTGACTTCTCATGTGACCTCCTGCTGACATAGCATCTCAGGGCAGAACTTGGATGCAAGTTCCACAGATGACTGATTGTACAATCAAGTACTTGTTGTTGACCATATCACTTTCTAGGCTTTACAGTGGATGGGCTGAGGGGAAGACAGAGCTGGGGAGAGTATGTAGGAAGGTTTTTATTCCTCTGTTATTTGACTTCAGCACCCAAAAAGGTAATTCGGCAAGTTGCCCTATTTTTGATCAGTTAGACTTCCTACATGTTTATCAAAACTCCCTGGGGCTTCAGACTAACCATGATACATTCATTTGGCACTTTAAAGTGACATGTTTATCATCGTTATTACTCACTGATAAATTTGGAAAGTTAATGTATGTGTCTCTATGTTGCATTTTAACTGAAATATGAAAACACCATGGGATTGATTTCCCTGTCATGCTTCTTATCTCCAATGGTTTATTCCACAACCATGAAGAAAAGTGTAGATCATTTCTTTTATGCTGACCAGTGCTTCACTCTTTTTTGCTTGCTACACACCAACAACAGTGGAGTTACAGTGACATAAACCAGAAGAATACAGTCAAAAATCAGATCCTTCCTACATAAAATCACTTTCCACATCTGTTTCCTTTTTGTCTAATGACAAAATGGAGTAATCTTGGGAATACCTTCTGCTTTAACTGTCCTACCACTGATTTTATAGTCTTATCAAATATCTGTTGGAGTGCATATTGAGCAATTATCATCTACTAAGAAAAAGATCCTGAGAAAACATAGATTGATGATAATATTTTCAATGGCTTATAGCATTAGTAGCATTTTCTATTATTGCAGTTCAGGTCTAACATTCTCCTCAATTTACTATTTTTATTTATTTTGCAAGATCTAGATATGGACCCTACCACAGAATTAAATACATAAATACATTCTTTTTCATTATTTATTCATTTCTGGTTAGAAGGAACAAAGTCAGAAAATTGGATGGAAGTGAGGAATGCATCTGAACTACTAAAAAGTAGAAAGGACAAAGGAAAATGAAGAAATTTAATATTGTGAAAGATATTGCAGATCCAGGATGACTGTATAAACATAATCAGCAAGCTTCATCTACAAGAACATGCCTTAGGAGACTGAACTTGAATTCTGTGATCAAACTTCACAAAGTTGTGCCCTGACTTTTTACCTTAAAGTTTAGTAAGCCTCTCCAGATAGACTGCACTATTAATAATCAATTTTCCCTTCGCCAATTTCTCCAGTAAATGAAGTGAAATGTGAAGTCCTTCTGGTGTTCCTTTGAGAATATGTAATACACACACAGAGATACACAGATGTGTGTTTGCATAATGTAATTAAACAAGCCTGCAACAAAAACTATAGCCCATGATCCACTTAGAGAAACATGGCCTCAAAAGATATAAAATAATACCATGTGGAAGTGTGTTTTGTCAATGATCTGGACAAGGCCTGAATTCAGCACAGACTAGCAAGATGGGGAAGGCAGGGTGCCAGAGAGAACATTGGTTCCAGTTACTTGAATTCGCTGGTCATGAGAAAGACATTAGATATTTGCGTGACTGATCTTCACATTAAAATAAATAAATAAATAAATAGATAGATAGATAAATAAATAAATAAATTACCAAGGCAATTGCTGAATAAGATTTCAGTCATTATTTTAATTTTTACTTTTTACATCCCCACAACAACACCGTGGACTTCCAGGACTCCATCGGTGAACACTGGAGCATTGCCCTTGAGGATAAAAGCATTACGTGCAATTTTGAGACTTTTGTTTGTGAACACTGGACAAAGATACTTTCTAGAGTTTACATTGGAGTAAAGCTCTTATGAAGTTTTAGCCTGAAATTTAGTAGAGAAGAGAAGGTGAATGGACAACTTAAGGATAGACTATGACTACTTCAAGGGTAAATACAAATTGAACCATAGAATCAGAATGGTTTGGATTGGAAGGGACCCTTAAAGATCACTGAGTTCCAGCCCCCTTGTCATGGGCAGAGACACCTTCCACTAACTCAGGTTGCTCAAAGCTACATCTTCATGTGGGTGGGGCATCTACAACTTCTCTGGACAACCTAAGATCAAATAGGAAAGACCAACACTCTTTGCTATCATTACAGATGATATAATAAAGACCAAAAAAAATATATTACTCCTTGGAAGGTTTGATTTAGAAATAATGCTTTGTTAACAGGACAATGGAAGGTTTTCATGATTTGTTTAGACAAAACCAAAGCTGACCATAACCTGTGTTGGCAATAGTCTTACCTCAAATGGAAGGTTTAACTGAATGATACCAATAGATCCCTTCCAATCAGAAACTCAGTGATTCTCTGATTGTAAAAGGGCAATGATAATAAGAAAGAGGGAGGTTTAGATAGTCCATGGAAGCAGTGAGTGCTGTAGGGACATGAGAATTGAGATAAAGAGATGATGTATTGTGAAATAACTAAGGAAAAATATTGTAGCATCTTCTCAGTTTCTTTCTACTATGAATACATATTTTAAACATATTTTGTTCTGTTTCTTTTTGTTCATTTTCCTAAAACAGGTAATTGATCTCTGACCAGGCAGAATAAATAAATAAATAAAACAATAACAGTAAATAATAATAACAATTATTAATAATAATAACAATTATTATTATTAACAATAATAATAATAACAATTATTATTATTAACAATAATAATAATAATAGTAATAACAACAACAACAACAACAATAATAATAATAATAATAGGTTGAAGCATGCTGTAGTTGCTACTACAGCCTAAACTACTTTGTCCTGTGAATATCTATTAACGGAGGACCTTCAACATCTACCTCAGATAGGCACAAGCATAAGCAACTGAGGACTGGGTGCACAGACTTAAATAAGCAGAATAGCTGTCAGGGGGTGTCCCGGCATTGGAATTCCTTGACTTTGTTAGGTGTCAATGAAAATTAACAACACTGCTGATGGGAAATGGAAATTTCAACATTCAGCTGAAATTCAGCTCCACAAGTCTTCTGTCAATGTAATGTCTACTATGCAAAAAACTTATATTCTTCTGGCTTTACCCTCAATGCAAAACATAAGATAAACAAACTATAAAGTTTGATTGGCAGATTTAGTTCCCTATTTAAAATTAAAGTAATTAAATGTACTGAAAAACCCATTGCTGTGTATTTACTGACCTTGATTTGAAAGTTAGTGCTGACTGAGACACTTTTTAATCTTTCTTTATAACCCCATGTACTTTACTTTTTCCCCAGCTGGTATTTTCTAAAAGTTGCATTGCACAGTACTGGAAAAAAAAATAAAATAAAAAAAAATAATAATTAAATGATGAAAAAATATATAATAATAATAAAAAAAGATCTGGTGATGCAGACTTCCCTTAAGCCACAAACACCAATATGAATCATATATATTGTGCGCTATTTAATTCAACTTTTTTAAAGTGTCCTTTCATCAAATAATGTTGTTTTTTCCTTTCTTTTTTCCACCCCACAGGACAACATTTTCAGAATGGAAGATTCTCATTTTGAAAATGGCCGAGGAAAAAGCCCTTATGATCCTAAATTGCTGACAGCTTCTCTTTTAGTCGGTAGGTGTCAGAACATGTGTTCAATGAGATGTTCACTGCACAGATGATAATTGCCAGTTTTCTGTCTCTCTCTTTTTTTTTTTTTTTTCCTGCTTATACTACCTATGATAGGACTTTATGTGCTTTCTTTCTAGGCTGAAGTCATTCTGGTTTCATTTTTTAATATAGTTGGCCCAGCTGTCTTGAGAACAAGGTTTGTGTAAACCAAGATTCAAGAATCATATGAATTGCTTTATCCTTCTGTAAGGCCTTGATTCTGCAGTGTGTTTCTCCTTCTCAGAGAAAGGTGACTCTGGAGGCATTTTAATTGCTCAGTTTACTGTCTGGCCTCACTGATGGCTGCACCAGCAGAAGTGAGATCAGGATTAAGCAATTCCTTGTATCAGTTTTGTTGTAAAAGCTCATAACCAATTTTTACTTACGTGTGAGCTAGAGATACACAAGCATTCACAGGTCCAAGACTTAAGATGATGTTTCAGCTAAAGAAATATGACAGTGAATGCAATTAAGTTCCTGGCCAGAAAAGAGAAATTTCAATAAATTAAATATACGTGAATTAGTAATGCCTAGTTTTGTGGAATATGGATGTATAGAGCACCTGGCCTGTGTTAATCTAATTGAACTAACCTAATTGATTGGATTTATCTAATTGATTGAATTTATCTAATTGAATTGTGTTCATTGTTTTTCCTTCTTCCTTTAAAAAAAAAAAAAAAAAAAAAAAAAAAAGGGAAAAAGCTGTTTTGCGAGAAGAAATTAAGAGCAAAACAAATTCGATTCTTCTTTCTGTAAGAACCCTACCCAGGTATAGCCACTTAACATCCTTAATGTGTAACTTTCTGGAAATTAATCACAACTTCAAAATCAAGGGGACAACAGTATCTCAGAAGACTGCAGATTCTCTTATCACATAAGTCTTTAGGAAATGACAAATAATATAAAATAATATACCCTGTTTCATCCAGGACTTTGCCTGTATTGCTAGTCTTTCCTAGCAACTACCTGTATTGTATTTACATTGCACTTAAAAGTGAAGCTATTCAAAAGAGACAGCAACAAAAATTTAATCTTCAGTGGGCCTCATTTCCTGATCTTCGAAGCCCATAATGATCACAGGTGATGAGCTACCCTGGGGACATGCACTTTTTAAAAGGGGAAAACAAAAAAGATGTCCACATCTTGCTCCAACTTGTACCCCATACAAACAGAAAGGAAAAAAATTTGTGTGTAAAAGGCCATTGTATAAATTAGTGCCTGGAGCAACATGAATTTGTGGCAGAGCTGTTCTCAAGGGAATGGCTTCACTATTTACTTTAATATACAGTAAAGAAAGAGAATGATGACAAGCCAGTATTACATGGTATACCCGGTATGCAACTGCACAAAGTCAACAGTGTCTAGCTTTTCACATTCTTTTGCTTTTTTTTTTTTTTTTTTTTTTTTTTTTTTTTTTTTAACTCAGTCCTGCACAAATATGATTAACTTATTTCCCTTGGCTTAGATTTCATGTCTTTAAAACATCTTTGCTTTCTTGACCCTACTCTCTATCACTATAATTTTCACTCCATGTATTCTTCTTCCTAATAAATAGTAGACTGAGCATCATATTTTGATCTGAATCAGACTTCAAATAGAATCATGGGTGTGTTAACACTGTGCAAAATGGCACAGATTCAAAATTCAATGCCAGTGACTAATTTCTGCTTTAGTGATACACAAAACTCAGGGTGAAGCTAAAATTAACATTCCTGCATCCTGAATATGAACACCCTTTCTCCTCTGACTATTCATAGCTGCTTCACAATTATATTGTGTTAATGATTGTAATGCTGCATTTATTTCAATCTTTTACTGAAGACATTCCCCTGATATTTAAGTGTACAGCAGATTCACCACTAGTTCAGAATGGCTTACTCCTATCTTTGCCAAAAAACAAAATTTGTGGCAAAATGATGACCAAAGGTAAAATAACTTCCTGTCCTGAAGTTGGAGGTGAGAAACTTCATACCACCCTGGGAGGTGAGAAACTGGTACTGACCTGGCCAAGGTATGGAGAGGTATGATCCAACTGCTTTCTGAAGCAGGTAGCACTGGCCTGAAGTAATGAATGGGACTATGAAGGCCAGAAGAACTTCTTGACCACAAATCCCCTTCTAAGCTGAATGATACTCAGCTGCTCCTGGCCCCTTGTCTGCCAGTCCCTATTCACAAGCGAATAGGGATCATTTTAGGTTCAAGAGGGCAACTGTAAAAAAACTTACCCAGCACTAATTAAAATGCAACATTGTAATTAGTAACACAATGTAGCTATAAGGAAAAAGAAAGCTGAGAAGTAAAAGTAATTTGTATGGTTAAATGAGGGAAGGAAAAAATAACTTTTGTTCTTCATCAAAAACATTAAAGAAAGATTTTATAAAGTGGGGGAAAGGTGTATATTCTTGACTCTCTAACTAGAGGGTAAATCTTAGGTATGTAAAATGTAATTACACAAGCTGGAATTTGGTCAAAATACCAAGGTTAATTTACAAAAAGTAATTTAAGATCTTTAATAGCCATTAATACTCAGGATTCTTATTTTCTGTTTCAGCTGAAACTTCTATAAAAAGGATCTTCAGAGTTCCTTCTCTCCTAATAAAATCAATAATATTTGGAAAAACAACTGCAAAAGTTCACCATTATTAAATTGTTCCAATATTTTTCTAATGTGTGTTCTTTGTTTCATCCTGCAAATATTTTTTCATTATTTTTTGAGAGTTGTTCATTAAAGGTAGTTATTGTTACTCTACTCTTAAGTAAATACCAGCTGGGAACATGATATAACTAGTTTCCAGTAATGTAAGACATTTTACAGCTATCCCCATCTATATGCTGCTAACTAAACAATCCCCAATGAGTAGGCTAATGCAAGAGAATGTAGAGACTAAGCAGTCCCTGGGCACTAGTGTGTATTCCAGGGTAGGACGAAAATTAGAGGGAGCATTGTGTTCACAGGAAGTAATCACAGGAGAAAATTATCACTGAATTTATTAGTCTAAAGCAATTGTATGGGGATAGTTGGAAAAAAAAAATAAAAAAAATGTTTCATGTTTCACTTATTTTTAATATATATATATTGGCACTGGTTTAGATGCCTTTATACTTTCAAATATAGATTAATGTGATCTGAAATACAGTAGCTTCTTACAAAGGAAGAGAGTATGGTCCAATTTATTAGAATTTAGCTACTAAATTCGTTTGAGATTCAGGATTTTATAATTTATTTTAGTTTCTGGGATGTTTTGACTTTTAATTTTAACAGGAATTTCTTCAAGCCACTGTTGTGTACTTCTACAAATCTTAATTTTAGTTATATGAATAAATATATAATCCAAGGATAGCAGATTTCATTTGGGAACTTGCACTAGTGATAGCAACTGGGACTTTCAAGCCTTGGTTTTGACTATATTCCCCATCCATTAAATTTTCTTATTTCTTTCAGAAAGGAAGCTTGTATTTTTGTCCTCTCCAAATATATATATATATATATTTAAGAATGCAGATTTTTTTTTAAGGGCTAAATAGAAACAATTCAACAACAACAACAACAAAAAAAAAAAAAAAAAAAAAAGTATACTTTTCAGCTTTTAACATAATAGCATCTAATGAACTTGGGAAGATGTTGGGGAGAGTCATACAGTTCCATGTGGCTTCTGTTCAGTACATGGGAAAAATAATTCCTCTTCCCCTATTTTCAGTCCCAAAGGTGGTCTGTATAGGGAAACAAAGATTAACTTACATTTAACTGGAGGCAAGTAAAAATTCTTGTATATCTTTTGAATAGTTATAACTTAAAGGATGCGCACATCTGGAATATGACTTGAGACTCATCCTGAATTTAGCAAAAATTATCTAAAGTCTTACTAAATGAAAGAGTATTCCTTGATATTCCTATCTGAGAGAGGTCAAAATCCCCTTATTTCTTTACTGCAGCACCACACCTCTAATCCTGCCAAAAATGAAAAAGATTAGGCCTGTGTCCATGAGAATACATTTAAAACACTAAAGGGCTGTTCTGTGGCTTCAGTGCACAGGGAGCACTACCACGTATTCTCCTGAGTTAAAGATTGTATCTGAAGTCCACTGACTTCAACATACCTTTAGATGGTTCCTTCTGGAAATCAAAGCAAATCAGTTGAAATTGCAGTCACTGGAGTGGGTATACTGAAAGCTGGAGAAGCTGTAATAGAAAGCAAAGACAAGGCAGCTGGTCTCCTGTTCTTTCTTCAGAACATGCTGAAGCCCATCATTGGCAAAACTTTCACCCTGTCACTACTGACAAAAAGTACCAGACACATCAGAGCAGACTAGCCTTAAGTGGTTTTGGGATTAACTGAGTCAAACCTGGAATATATGTGACTTTCAGTGGTGTTTATATAGTGAGCTAGAAACTGAGGTGTTAAAACGCCCTAAAATTCTAAATATTGTAAATATATAATTTCAATTAGTTTTTTTTTTGCTATTTCTTTAGTTTTAGTAATGTAGTATTAAATAAAGTATATATATATATATTTTAATTGTTTGACCTTTCTATCTGCTGATAACTAGGATATAAAATAGGGCTTGTTACATTTTTTATTTTTCCCTTATATTTATATTGATCTATCCTAAATCACTTGGGAGTGGAAGACAAGCAAATGAAGATAAGGTTAAATAAATGTTAAGCATAGTATCAAAGCCATTTTCACAACCAAAAAGATTTTACATATTTTAAAATCTCAACTGCATACCCAGTACATAATAATTGCTATAATTAAGTGATTGTTTGTCCTTCAAAAAAAGTTGAAAATGTCATAGTGGAATGATAAATCGTTAATTAATGATATGCTGTTCTGTTTCACTTTTGATTACACCTCCTGCTGGGCATGACTAGTCTATTTGCTTCTAATCTCTGCTGTGAATTCATTCAATTCCACACCTTTCTGTTATCATGTTTTCACCCTTTTTGACTTTCATGACTACCATATGGTACAGAGTCGCTGTACATGTAGGTTCAATTGATAGTTACATGGTGTCAATATTCTGGGGAAAAGATACCAGTGATATCATAACAGCATGTTTGGACATGGTTGACCCACCATCCCAGCACCTAAAATTGCCCTGAAAATGATACACTTCTTTGTAAAGAGTGTTTTGAAATGAAGGTATGGTAGAGTTCATTGTGACTATAAAGTATTATTACTTTAGCTTAAAGAAAGAGCTATTTCATCCTCAAACTTCTGTTTTTCACAGGAAACCTATTTAAAATAGGTAGCCTGAAAATAGCAGGTAGAAACAATAATGCTTTTTAATTCCTTATTAAATAGGAGAGGGTATCTCATTTCCTATACAGGCATAGAAGAGCATAGTCCAAAAAAAAATGCATTTTTTAGCTATTTAAATTCAGAGTACTTTCATAGGCAAGCTCAAAAAATAAATAAATATCAGAAAGACACATTGTTTTTTGATTTCTGGACGTTTTTTTGTGGGTTCCACTGCTATGTATTTATTATTTTGAATTTCTCTACCAGTTTCTCTGTGATCCTTCTACCTGGTTAAAGATGGGCATATTGGGACCCTAATATTACGAGCTTCATCTGCAGCTAGGCTACGTGTATGTCATGTATGGGTTGAAGTGTTACAGGTCAATTTTTAAATCTGTTCAGTACGGTACACATGGGATAAAGGTAGTAGGAGATGATCTCCCTTAACTGTTGCACTTTACCAAGCTTAATTACAAAGGTGGCAGCAGCAGAAAGGCATGTTTGTATTGTGTATAAAAGATATATTTTACAGAGGATTTTCCTGATTAAGGATAATAATAATAATAATAATAATAATAATAATAATAATAATAATAATAATTAATAATAATATGTGGAGATGTCCAATGTTCTTGTATGAAGAATTCACAAGACATGATGACATTCTGAACTGCAAGTGAATGAGCCAATTTACTCTTCCAAACACAGAATAACAAAACCCCAGTAAACTGGGAGGAACCTCTGGAAGTCTCCAGTCAAAACTTCTGTTCAAAACAGGCTAATTTCACAGTTGGGTAGATTTTTGGGTCATTGCATACCAATGTCTTCTAGGTATAGGTGTACAAGCCATCATTGTTCCAGCCTGAGAATCCAAACATATCTTTGTGGAGTGCCTACACTAACAGTTGGGAAATACAGCTCATTTGAGAGAGGTTACAGTGATCTCTGCACTGAGAGTAAGCGGATCTAATCATAAATTTCCAATGACAATGCATTGCATATGGCTTATTGCTTTATAATTTTCTCATTACCCCTATTAGTATAATATAAACATAGGACTGACAACTTTCTCTGACTTACCATGACTGGAAATGTTTCTTACAATTCAATCCTCCCACAGATGGAGAATTGTACTCTGGCACAGCAGCAGACTTCATGGGCAGAGACTTTGCCATTTTCCGAACTCTGGGACATCATCATCCAATCAGAACAGAGCAGCATGACTCCCGGTGGCTAAATGGTATGTAAAATGTACATTTATACAGTTACATTCATCTAGCCATTAAAGACTAGCACACAGCTTCATTCCAGCAACATCTGTGACATATACACCCTCCTTTTATTTGGAGCAGAATTTTGTCTTAAACTAGTTAAACTAATCAAAAGTGATTTATAAAGAAGCATTTTTGTTTTAATTACATTGAGATTTGTGGAGTGTGATTAAATTTAAAACATATATAGAAGCTACAGCTAACACAATTAAGCCACAGCAGCAGATTGCTGTAGGGTGCAAGTTGGACAGAAGCTCAAGGCTTGTGGAGGCATCAGCCACACGTCAACACAAAGTAGCTACAGAGCCCTGGACAGGACTGTGCTCTGTAGAGACTTTAATTTTTGAGTGGATTGAAAGGAATCTGACACCGGCCACCAAAGTCCAGCAGAAAGTGAATCAGTTCTATAAGTGGGCCAGAGCTGTCAGTAGTTTGGAAAAAGTGAAAGGAGTCCTGGGTATTCCAAGGTGTTGAGTTTCAAAATATTCAACAGTTTAACGCAATAAAAAACTGTACATTATTGTACGGATATTACTAACAATCCTGTAGTTGCTTGTGTGTATGGGGGGAGAGGGAGAGTATCAGTGTAAACCTGTTTTTGCCTTCATGTACCAAAATGCTTTAAAATATATTTGATTATTCTATCCAAGTTCTACTGGAATCAAATTTTCACTAACTTAAGTGGTTTTATGCTTGGCATTAACTATACCAGAACGATGCACATTTTGGAAATGAGTATTCATCATTTGAAAAAGCTGACATTTGATTTAAGTGAGACAGTAATACTAGCTGTAGGTATTCTGAGTTAATTTATATTTTAATTTTAAAGACTTGACTAGCCACTTTTGCTCTACATGTTGCTTGCATCTGCCAGACTTTCACTTCTGTTTTTGAATTCACAGAATATTTTGTGCTAAGATATTTTTCACTTCTGGCTATACTTATGTCTGTGCTGAGGTCTGAGTTTTCTTATGTGGTTTTGCAATTCAGTGTAAAGTGTTCATGCAAATTTTTAGGGTATACCAGAAGACAATCTTTTATCAACACAGTTTTGTATTAGCTACAATCAGGACCTTTTTGTTTCATACTGGTTATTATATTAGTTCTATGTATGATCTATAACATAGCCAATCAGTCTCATAATTAAAATTGCAAAGGGCATATTTCAGTGCAGGTTGGATAAACAAAAATATGTAAGATATGTACATTGGATATTTGTATCAGATAAACATGTGTTTGTGTGTGTAGGTATATGTATGTATATTTTTAGTATGATGTGTTGCATGAATCTGATTTTTGTCCCGTTAAATTTAGTTTTGTCATAACTCATCCAAACTACTGTGAGGACAGATTCAGGTCTATTACAATTCAATTCTACAGTCCATACTTGTCCATTAACCCAGAAATATGGTTCATTGGTTTATTTTATTGTAATAATAGAGGAGATTGCTGTACTTCAGGAGACATTAAGGTACAAGGGTTACAGACATAACCATCTAGCTTGGTACCTGGTAGAGCAATACCCATTTTCATTCTGATAGTCATGATGACATAGAGTCCAATCATGCAAACAAAATTTGCTTTTGTGCAGTAGATTTGCACAATGACAGCTGAGTCAGGAGCATTTATGCAGTGGGAAAGCACAGCCATTGTCCACAGCCCCTGTACTTCATCGCTAAAAATGTGTCATTCCTTTGTGGATTCAGTTATCAGTCTTTCAGCACTAAATGTGAGAACTGCTTTTCTCAAATTAGCACTAAGGTTACATCTGACAGAGTGTAGAAACCACAACTGCTTTGTGCTCAAGATGGGGAGAAGAAGACATTCGCACATAAAAAGCCAATGAAACTCAAGCACTCTAAAATTTAAGTATCATCCTAAACAAGTATAAATGTAGAAAGACAGCATTTACCATAACACATGATGATTTTCAACTCCAAGTGTAGTTCTTGCACTGTCTTCCTGTATGGAAAGTTTCAAGCTAATTTTAAAATGCAAGAATCAGACTAGGGCTTTTAGAATTTATTCCTATAGCTATCTATAATTTAATAGACAATGATCCTGAAGTACATTCTTGAAGACATTCAGTCTCTACCTTGCAACTTAATAAAGTTACATTCCTAATAGGGAAAGGTTGGCTTAAAATCAGCACTACGATGTCCTTATTAAAGGCTCTAAAACTTCAGTGTTAATTTCTCAGTGATAAGGTTCTGGTAGCCTTTCTGCACAGCATTCCTACTTTCAGGTTTGAAGCTCTGCAGACACGTCATTCCTTTGTTGTTGTTGTTGTTTTGTTTTGTTTTTTAAATTTCTATATATTTATTTTTACTTTGGCCATTTGACTGTCTTTAATGTAATTAAAAAAAAGATTTGTGATTGCATATATTTAAAGTGGATATACTTCTAATGAAATATATTTATATTGAAGGATGAGATGTACTCTACTTTCTTAAAGATCTGTACAAACTAGTTTTGAACCTTAAGTTTGTAGACTTTTATACATTTTTAGTAATGGCATGAATTATTATGTAGTGGTGGGTTTGCTATTCCAGTTGCTTTCTAGAGTGTGCTTAGCCTTAGGTTATAAACCACTATTCTAATGGACATACACTGAAATCTTGATAAGGACAGCAATTCTGATCAAATTTACAAAGAGAAATTCTCATCCCAATGGAGTTTAATAGCTAGGTGGTGAGACATCTGGTTATAAGTCCTTGTTAATGTTTACTTTATTCAGAACAGAAACTTGAAACTGCTTTCCCCATATGAAGGCTGCAGGAAACACAGCTGCTTGGTAGCAAAAACGGAGAGAAGAAGACACTTGCACATAAGTTTACAAACTTTCTCTAGAATTTAAATGTCATCTGGAACTGGACAACATTGCACAAGAGTGTTATAAGTTAGACCACACAATTTACTGGTCTATTGAAATTATTTTATTAATCAAGTAAGCAGACACAAGCAAAACAGCGCTGGGTGGCTGGGGAGTCTCCGCTCCACCACGGCACGCAACTTCCCCTTTCCAGTGTCGCTGTTTTATAGCATTGAAGTTCCAGCTTGTCGAGACTTGTCGAGACCTGTCGAGACCTGTCGACTTGTCGAGACCTGTCCACTTGTCAAGACCTGTCCACTTGTCGACTTGTCGAGACCTGTCCTGAGACTGCGCAGTCTGTTGTTGGGGGTCGTTATTCTTCCTCCGGTGATCATGCGTTGTGCTTGTGTTCAGGTGGGGGCAAAACAGGATGTCTTGCTTTGTCCCCATGTTACAATGTCGTGAGTTATGAAACCTTATCTCCTCAGTAGATTCTTTAAATTCTCAAGGACAATGAACAAACCCCTACTAATTTATCACAAAGAGTAATTAAGTTTTTAAGATTTAAGTATGAACAGAGAGTTCTTACAGACATCACACAGTCACTTGCTGGAGATGTTCCACCTCAAATCTAATGTTGCTGGAAAGAGGGCTTTTGTGGTGGTTTTACCGTGCTGGGCAGCTAAACCCCACAACCGCTCTCTCACTCCCCCTCCTTTAGATGAGGAGGGGGAGAAGTAAAGCAAAGAACAACTCACGGGTTGAGATAAGGATAATTTAATTAAAGGGAAATAATTATAATAATTAAATAAAGACTACCATGAACTAAACAATTTAACTAAGGGGAAGTAAAAGGGAAAAGGGGAAAAAGGGAGGAAAACAAACAAACAAAATAAATGAAAGCTATATGGAAGTGCAGAGAAAAGAAATTACTCTCTACTTCCCACAAATGAGCGATGATTGACCACGTCCTTGAAGCAAGGCCTCAACACACGCAGCCGGTGTTCGAGAGGAGGACCGACCTCTTCTCAACAAGAGCCCACCCCTCCCCTCTTCTTCCTGTTTCCACCTTTTATTGCTGAGTGTGACACCACATGGTATGGAATATCCCTTTGATTGGTTTAGGTCAGCTGTCCTAGTGATGTTTCTCTCCTCACTTTTTTGCCCACCCCCTAGGAGGGTTAGAGAAAGGCCCAATGCTGTGCCACTGC
The DNA here is from genome assembly GCF_964211825.1 of Aythya ferina. Lineage (NCBI taxonomy): Eukaryota > Metazoa > Chordata > Aves > Anseriformes > Anatidae > Aythya > Aythya ferina. Next base: position 198,109,442 of record NC_140296.1, on the reverse strand, counting down.
TGCTCAGCAGTAGACACAACACTGGTGTGATAACACTGCTGTTCCAGCTACAAGTACAGAGTACGGCACTGTATGGGCTGCTGCCGGGAAAGTTAACATTCCAGCCAGACCCAGTACAGCTTTAAACTGTGCCCAGGCAAAGGGAAGGTGCTGAGCAGCAGCTCTTAAATACTTCTAATTCTTTTTAAAAAAATTAAACACTGTCAGGCTTGTAAAGACATATCATTTTTTATAAATAATTAAACAGTCACCAAGCCAAATAAAGCAACGGAGACTGATTCTATAGCTGTGCAGTCAACACATTCATTTAGAAGGTAGGGAACCATACATTAGTCACTGTAGCAGTGTATATTTAATTATTGATACGCAGTTGGCCAGATGTGACATGGAGGCATTTGCAAAAACACAGCAAAATATATTGATGTTCAGGTAAATCACCTTGGATATGAAAAGTTCAGTGCCCCGGACTGAATCATGCACTTTGTTATAAGCCATGCGCATGCTCACCCTGGATGTTATTGGCACGTCAAGCAAGTGCATGGAGTTTCTCTGCACAAAAAGCTTTGACAGTCTGGGTTGGTCACAATGAGGGTCAAGAATAGTTTTGGACTCTCAGGAAAAAAAAATAAAAATAAAAAAATCTTGAAATAAAATAAAACATAAAAATAATAAAAAGTAAAACATAAAAAATAAAGACATCTCCTATCCAGCTTAAGGAGTAATGGCTTTGATGTTGTATCCTACAGAGTTCTGCCTACAGGCAAAAAACATATTTTCCTTTAAATGTGCCATTACCTCCAGCCATCAGAGCCATCAGAATCCAGTGTTATTTCAAGAAAGTGTAGATCAGATCCATGATCTGTTTCCATGAACTCTTTCAGCAATAACAAAGATGAGTAGGAGGTGTGAGCAGGTTGGAGCAGCTTTCCCTGGTACGGGGGAGTTCCCCAGTTAGCTAAGTGCAGAGTTTGCTGTACATCACCCATTCCCATCTCTTCAGCCTCAGAAGCATTCATGCAAGGGCTGAGGGCATGGCTAGAGGCAAGAAGGCAGAAATGGTGGTGCAGTGTACCAAAGCAAATGCTAAGCAATGCAAAAACAATGCACTGAAGACAGTTATTAAGTTGAAGATCAGGGGAGTGGAAGGAAAGCTTGGAGCTGCCCTCATCTTCCTTGACCTGAGCACAGGGGACCTGGCTTTAAATTGCTAACATTTTGTAAAATGAATAACCATAAACATTTGTTTTAGAATCAAAACAGAAATGGGCTGCAGAAGATTGGAGAGGAAATGAAATCACAAAATACTCATTAAGGTTGTATTATGAATCTGGTTTGCACCCCAAAAAGTGAGGGACCACTGGCTTTGCTCACCTTCTTAACTAGCCCTGGAGTTAAGAGAAAATGTCAGGCTGGATTTCCAGCCTTGGTGTGGAATTTCCTTGCTTTTTGTGGGTTTAAACCCTCCCTGATTTTTTTTTTTTTTTTTTTTTTTTTAAAGCATACTTCTTTCCATGGCGTAATTTTTAAAGCGGGGTAGTAGCTTTGCTTAGTCCCCTGAGGTTATTGTCCTTGGTAATCTTTACTTTACAGTTACATAAACAGCTGAGAATTATAGAAGCTGAGCGACTGTTCAATAAAAAAAAAAAAAAGAAATGCCCTCTTAAATTTCACAGGCTCAAAGGCAGGAAACAAGGACTTGATACTCTCCTGGAATTTATACAGAACTTTAGCCATCACTGTGTGTTGTTTCCATTTATGGCAGTTTGTAGGATGTCCCAACACTGGAAACATGCACACATAATTTTGATTGTATATTCATTGCAGAATGGAGAAATGTATGGCAAGAGGACAAGATTTCAAGTTGTTGATATGATTTTTCCTCTCTAATAACAATGTATAAAAATGTGTCAAATTGTTTAGAAATTACAGAATTAACAGAAAATTATGGAAAGTAACAGAAATTACAGAAATTAACATATGTTCTCTTCCAACTACTTTAGTCAAGGCTTAGATGTGTTCATTTATTGCATCCTTGATCTATATTTTTTCTTTGGTCAGCCACACCAAACCCTTTTCCCATCCCTATATATCCACTGACACCTCTCTCTTCTGTGACACTCCCTAAATGTCTTCCTAGTTTCTCACTTTCCAACCCACACATTGCCAATCCAGACTAGTATCCCCAGATATCCTAGTATCTGGGGGTTATTTCATAAAGTGTATTTGAGATATTCTAGGAGGAAAGAGGTGATGGATGCTATGAACACAATAAATCTCCAGCAAGAAAAGAACTATTCAGATAAAGGACATTTGAAAAATCTGGGTATGAATTGGATATGAATAAATTTAGTTTACAAATCAGTAGTCAGCGAGGCAGCCTAGTAGATTTGAAGAGGAACTTTTGATAACATTTTATGTGCTCTCAGATAGTGTGCTTGCCTGACATCACAAGGGACTGGAGCAAATAGACTGTCTCCCCCAGGACTGCGTTCACACAAGTTTACATGGGAATATTTAGTCAATCTTACCAGTGAAAACAGTGAGGTTTGTTTTTCAAGGATCTCTTGCATTTAAAGTATGCATTTCTATCTCTGAACCAAATTAGCCAGCTGATATCTCCTATCACACAGGCTGCAGCATGGAACCAAGTCTTGCACTTTCCCACCACTGCTTATACAGGCATGAAAAATTCTGACCCTTGTAGGAGCAAAACATGTCCATATAAGCAAGTGTCATTTCTCACTTAATTTACCCTCCCACTCTCATTCCCATTAGCTTCATTGCTAAGAATAGTAGTAAATAATTTCACAGTGATAAATTCCATGTGTGACAAATGCTAATGTCACCTAACACAGTGCTAGGAAGTACTCAGAAACTATGGTGACAGTGGCATAATAATGTTTTTTTTTTTTTTTTTTTTTTTTTTTTTTTTGTTTCTTAAGTCTGTAGATCTAAATCTGAGAGTCTGGATAAGAATTTTAAGTTGCTTTTCTCTTTTCTCATTGCAATCTAACAAGTCATTTCTCTATACTTTTTTAATACCCCTCATTCTTTTTCTCTTGGAAGAAACTTAGAATTTCTGGAAGCAGAAAATTTCACGTCTTTCTTACTGTTATTACTTGATGTTTATCCTGCCACTAACCTGTAATGGTTACAACACAGGTATATTTGATCAGAAGATACTAAGGTAGTTAAACCTGGTGACTCATTCTGTCTGATAGCTGATACATTTTTCTTTATACAAAGAGAAACCTTTGAGTTGGAAACCAGAGGCCAAATAGCAGTTACAGAATTGGCAGTTGCTTTATAGTTCTTCTGGATGTGAGTAAAATCATGAAGGTCATGATTTTTACCCACCACTTCATGGGTGTGTAAAAACAACAAGAAAAATGATTGGATCCCAACAAATTACCTAAATAAATTATTTTAATTCCTTCTAACAAATAGACCTTTTTTATTTCTTTTTCCATTCTTTCTTTCTCTGTCTCTTTTTTTATTATTTTTTTCCTTCCTTCTTGTCTTTCTTTTGTTATGGTCATGTCTGGATCATTGTCGTCATTAAATTTAAGTGCTGTGGATAAGATTGTGTTGTACTTAGGTATGAAAAATTGGCAGACATATAGAAAAGATTGTTTTTAAGGCTAGAGTGGAAAAAGAAGATAGGAAAAAAATAATAATAAAATAAAAATAATAATAAAAATAAACATAAAAATAGAAAGCAGAAGAGGACGTTCCTCTGTACTGACCATAAATTTTGAGAACTTTCTGACATTCGAGAGAATGTGACCTGGGGCAAAGAGACTTGCATCAATAAGCGTACTAGTCTAAGTTACAGTCACAATATGCTTGGGGAAGTTAGGGCACACATTAATTAGTCCAGTAACACCTGATATAGGATATATATATATTACATGGTTGACTGTGGTCTCATTTATGGGTTTTAGCTTGGTCAGCCTTATTATCCACACCAAAAAAAAAAAAAAAAGTAGCTGGGAGTGTAGGTTAGAAACCATGCTTTGTTGTAACTCGGACTGTGACTCACCCTTTTTATAGAGCATATACGATCAAAATAATGAGCGAGCTCAGAGTTCAGTGCTTTGTGTATGGTTTCCAGAGGAGACCAGATAAGCTTTTCTGCTGTGCATAGAACAGTTTTAGGAAAGAAGCTTATAGCTCTCAAACAAGCACTCTGGGATATGACCCCAGTCTCAAAAAGATCACTGCACAGTTTCTTTCTAAACAGACTAGGAAATGATTGCCAGCTTTGGGGTCTGTGCTTACTCGTTGTACATTGAATTGATATATTGGTGATGTGTCTTAGACTGGATTTTATTTCTATTTCTATTTATTTCTATCTCTATTATTTTCTATTTCTATTTTATTATTATTTATTTTTATCTTTATGTTAGTCATGAATCAGGTCAACAACCCAGTAACTCCTGATGTAAGGGTGAGACCTGGGAGTATAGCTCTTTCCTTCACCCATGCTCTGACTTTTCTGAAGATGAAATTGGACAAATGAGACAGAACAAGCTCTGGCAAATCCTAGATGTGGATAAATCAGTATACCTAGTATACCAAGCAAATTGGGTGTCCTGCTTGGGTGGTCAGAATCAAGTTTTAATGAGCCAGGTGAGTTGCTTGTTATATACACAGAAGGACAAACTTCATCTTCCACCTCCAGCTATAGATGTGTAAAAACAGGAGTCACAATCTCATCCTACATGTCTCCCACTATGTACTCTCTTGTTTATTTATTTATTTATTTATTTTACAAGGAAGGATTGATTATTTGTATGCATTAGTTTCAAAGAATAACTTGTACAGTTGTCAATGGACAACTTTGTAAATAAATGGTCTGTTTATGTAAGGAAGGTGACAAACTAAATAACTGATGCAGTAGTAGCTGCATCAATAATTTCTGCTAGAAAGCTTTCTGTACTACTTTTAGTGAATATATGATTAAAAGAATTATATCTGTCTAAACATATGAGTATAAATATAAACACTACTTACATTCATCAGTTCATAGTTAGGAATTATTCAATAGTTATTGAAAATTCTTGCCCTGGAGATGAATTTCAAGAAGAAGAAAAAAGATAATTTGTCTCTGTGAAGGCTCATCATTGCTCTGATGCTTGGAAAACAGTAACTTTTAGGTACCAAATACTGCCTTCTTTCCTGTTAACTAAAGTAACTAGCCAGTATTAAAAAAAAAAAAAAAAAAAGAAGAAAAAAAAGAAAAGAAAAGAAAAGTTAAGCAGAGATCTGGTTGTAGGGAATCACACAACAGAATACTAATTGATTTAAACAAAGTGGGAAAGAGTCTGTTACAGCCCCCTTCATTGAGATATGACATACATCTGATTTTTTTTTTTTTTTTTTTTTTTTTGGGGGGGGGATGTTCTTGTGCTTTTTTATTTCCTTCAGCTCTAGCCATCATTTTAATGAGTGTTGACCTTGTCAATACCAATTTCCTCTTCCCAGGCCACCACGTTCAGAGTTTGGTGGGCATTCAATAGAGATTTACTGTTGACTGGGTAATTTGAGTTCATGTGTGTGGTGAAAAATTAGTGAGGAGAATTACCCAGAAAAGTGGATGCCATGACAATGCATGTCACCATGGTGTGACCAGCTCTGCTGACATAGGTTTAAAAAGCTCTCCCCCTGTGAAAATGGGGCCTGTTTGCAAATTAATTAGTTTCTGGCAGCAGCTTGATTGTTGACCCAAAGTTTGTAGAGTGGAAAAACAATCAGATTAGTGTGTTCAATATAAAGGCCCAGTGCAGCACTCAAATGCAGTTTGCCAAACTGTTGAAACCGTGAATAGAGTGAAACAAATTCTTTTTTGAGAAGCCAAGGCAAAGGTTAAGTGTGATGTGACTAGAGCATGCTGGCTGAGAGGGAGGGGAGAGGGGGTGGGTAGAATTAGAGGTTTCAGCCATACAAAAATGAAGAGTGTTAAGCAAGTTCCATTGAATTTAATGAAATTCACAGCTTCAGACGCAGTGTTTGGCAATGTTTTAGTCTGTGGTAAAAGGAGAAATAAGATGGCTTTGTTTTGAGAAGTTTCCTTTATACAGTCTTGTCGGACTTCGGAGATTGAGACTCTAAAGACTATTAGAGACACTTCCTGAGCCTCCATGCTGTTTCTAAGCACCTGCAGACTTTGAGGTTTGTACCAGTTCCTCCCCCTCCCTGCCACACACAAACTCTCTTTATCTCTAATGATTCAACTCAAGGCTTCCATTCATCACCTCCTGTGTTTGGGCAGGTTTCTTTTAACTAGTGCTGGTGCTGCAACTCATGGGCAAGTGTATTAGAAATCAACTCTTGTGAATAGGTAGACTAATTAAAACTTGTTATTCAGGTATGGAGACAAAAGTTAGACACAAAAAAAAAAATACTACAGGTCAGATCTTTAGATGATTCTAGGTTAGAATATCTTCACTGCAGCCAACATGTATCTACTGATTCCTACTCACTGCAGTTCTTGTCTCATGCCACTAATAATATGTTGTCTTTCTTCAATGTCTGTTTTTTGTATAAATCTGCTTTTCAACATCCATTTATGGCATTTGCTGTTATTTATACCCTTACAATATTTCCTGTACATCGTTGCAAAAATATATATTTTTATTATTATTTTCCGTGTATGTCAAATAGAAAGAATGGAAATGCAAAATGGAAACAAATATGGAGAAGACTGTACTCATGGACTACTCACATAGTTTTTTCTTCACCCAATATCTTGGCTGTGTTGGCCTGGATCAGGATACGTGATAGAACTTGGCCAATGGGAGGACAGAGCAGATGAGCTGAAAAGCACCAACCAACCCATCAAGTAGATGAGATGCTCAGTACACTTAGCAGAGCATATAATGTGAGGATACAGCATCTTAGCTGGTTCCAACCTCTTTCACCCATTCCATAAAATTACAACTGTTAGTCTGCAATTTATGTAGACTTTGTGATTTGTTCTTGGTAATGGGCTGAACCTAACTCCCTTTACACTAACATTCCTGAACCGTGAATTGCTTGTCCCAAAAGGTACTCAGTGTTGCTTGCAATTAACACAACTGATTGCTCAAAGCCAGCACCTGATGTGGCATGTAGCCAGCTGGAAACATAATTGGCTCTTTAGATGGGCAAACATCCACTTCAGAGTGGAGTTTCTGATGAAGGAATTATTAGTTCAAAGTAAGCCAGGTATTTGAATACCTGGTCTATACATTAAACCCTCAGCTAACATTAGACACAGCTGAATTATGTTGCAGACTCAAAGCCTCCCTTTCTCTCTGTCTCCACAACTTCCCCTCCTCTTTGTTCATGAAATCGTGTAAATTCCAGTCTGAATGCTTGTAAGGCTAAGTAATTGCTTTTGTTCTTTGGGTTATTTAATTACAAATCTCAGTAGATGACAGGTTCTCTGCACTAAAGGAAGACATCACATTTGCACAGTTACAGAATCCCAACACAAATGTGTGTGGCAAATCAGTGACTGCAGATTTATTCATGTCCTCTGGGACCTGCACTGCCTTTTCAGCTTAGCATGCAATATGATTTAAATTACAGCTTGTGCAGAGCTGTGCCTTGGGATTACACTCCATGTTTCCAACTGTTTATAGTTCAGTGAGCTTTAACCTCTGTGATTCTGAAAATTAAATAATGTCACGGCTGATATCAAACTGATGGCTGGTACTAGATGGTAAGTACTGTCGTGTATTAAAGGCCTATTTTTACAACAAAGTGGAAACATCAATGTATACAAAAATGATAACACATTCAGGTAATTCATGAGAATATGCATTCAGGAGTCACACTAGCAAAGAATGGCAAAAACAATATTAAGGTCCATTCTCAAGGATATATTTCTACTTATTCTGTATTTAACAGAGTTATGGCTATTGACTATTAGAGTAGGACTGGATCTAAAACAATACTTTGTGATTAGGCAGACAGAGAATGCAAGATCAAGAAATGTAGCTAGAGGATCTGTTGTAATTAAATTTACATTTGTAAATGCATTGCAGACTTTATAGTTTCATTATTTATGAAACACTATGATATATCAAATCTTATATCTTGAAGACCTGTTTGTGCTGTACCTGTAAGACATCCTTATATTTCTATAACCTTTCAACAGAAGAAAAAAACCACCTAGTTACAAAGTGTATATTTAAATTTAACATGTATTTTCTCAGAAGATGTTATAATCTTTTTATTAATTAATTTATTTACCCCCCCCCCCCCCCCCCAACATTTTAATTGATAAAAAAGATTTTAGTGATTTTTTTCTTTATTTATTTCTGCAAACCTGGTGTGTCCTGGATAGTCCTCCAGCCACTTCACTGGGTTCCTCCTCAGGTTCCACCAGGCAATACCTGTAAAACAAAAGGGTAAAACAGATGTCACTATGAGTATAATCTAGCCCTTAGAGCCTTATTTATGACAATGGTGTAAGGAAGAGAGAAAATGAAGGGAGAAGGACAAAAGGGAGAGACAAATGGATATCTGTTTTTCATTTGTAAAGGTAACATGTTTAACCAAATAACAAATAAAATAAACAAAGTAACCCCAAGTACCTTACTTACAGAATCAGAGTTCTCAGATATGATGAACAGATCACCAAAAAAAAAAAAAAAAAAAAAAAAAGCTTGACAAATGGATCCTCATTTGATGCCTTTAAGTATTTTTATTTTTTTTGTCAGAGCACTCCATCCTGCATACCCCATTTTGCTGTAGTGCCAAAGTGCATTTTTCCTACCGATCTGTAGAGAATAATAAATTACTTACTTTAGGTGTTAATGCCTAGCTTTTAGGTTTCAAAGTGGTGTCAAAAGTATCACATCCCTTGCTCTTCCATTGGATTCCATTGCCTTATATTGAAGTATCCTTGTTGGATAAATGTTAGATTTGATTTTCTAATAATCATGTAAGACAGGTGGTTTTACATGCTACACAGTAAAAAAGGAAAGAAAAGAAAAAAACTTTTATGGTAATGTTTAAAAACCATCAAGGTTCACATGTATTCACATGTATCCAATAGAAGCAATGTATTCACTTAGAAGCAACGAATACCTCATACAATGTGGTAATGAACAGATAAAAGACTACACTATTGAAATATGATAACAATGGTTTTAAGAATCTCAAAAATTATCTGGAAATTTCAGTATCCTAAAGCTTTCTGAGTAAGCCACCAAAACTGAACTGCAAGCTAATATACCTTTCTGAGCTCTTTTTTTCTCAATTGTATGATCCATATCACTGGTGGCTACAGACAGAATGTTTCACATGTTAAGGAGGTGAGATGTTCTGTAGTGTTCTCAGAGAAAATTACCCATTTTTAAAGTAAATGTAAATTCCAAATTTTGGGGACCAACAATTCCTGTATGGCATCCAACAGAATCTGATATTCCTGGTCTATTTAGGGCATCCACAAGCATACTAAGTAAATGAAGGAAAAAATAATTCCCTTTCTGATTTGCCTTTTAAAAAGATAGGCTGCCCTGTATTTTTATCATATTCATAGGTTATAGAAAATATTATTCTTAACATAATATTTAATGTATAAATTTATTTTCCTGTTGGTAAGTTTGCAAAGTTTTCTGTTCAGATAAGTTCATCACATTTTGTAGGAAGATTTTATTAGATGAGTTGGTATAAGAAGAAACTGGACAACCTTTCAGGGACCAAGCTCTTTTTCAGGTCAGTATTAATGAAAACAGAAGAAAAGTTATTTTAAAGACTGGATTATGTATTTCGTCCATTCATTCCACACATGAAATATTTGCAAACCTCCAGTGCTAACACATTAACTGTGAATATTGTCATACATGTATATCTGACAATTGGTGTTTATTGATTCTTTTACTGCTATTTGAGAAAATACAAGTTCTCTGATAAACAGTAAAAATGTTCCACTGAATGTTTCTGGATTAAACTAGGTCCTCTATGGACAAAAAACATTTGTGCAGAGGGAAGTGCTCTTGCATAGAAGAATTGTAGATACAATTCAGACTTCTCAAACTCTTTTTTAAACTGTCAGTTTAAACTTTTTTTTTTTTTTTTTTAATTGTCAGTACCTTGCAAGCAGGAAGGAAGCATAAAGACATGAGAATAAGATCTTAAGTTTTGTGGTGTATACAATAGAAAATATTAAGTTTTTAAAGAATGGGAATTTGAACAGCAGACAAAGTTTTGCAGAAGTCAAGTAAATGTCTCTTTTATTCATTTTATGCACTGACATAAGATGTACAGAAGTACAAAGAAACAAATAATGATATCATTTTATCAATACATAATGAAGGAAACCAAGGGAACTGCCTTCAGTCAAAATCATGAATCTTGATTTCTAATGTACTTTCTGTGACTTGTACAATAAGATAGAAGAAATGTACAGAAACATCTGATAGACAAGCTCTAAAACTAGCATGGAACTATGCAAGCAAGTTTTAAAACCAATGACTTATAGTATTCAATACAAACATGTAAATGTACATAAAGAAAGCCATGTTTTCACCTTAGAAAAAAATTAGATATACCATATATGACTGAAAAAAATAGGAGGTCTATAGCCTGCCTTGTTCAGAATTACCAGTATGCTTTAAGTGATTCCTTGATATTGAACTGGCAGTGATTTTTGGCCAGTGATTTCTTGATATTGCAGTGGCAGGCCCTGTAAACAAAACTGTCACTATTGGATCTGATAATTCCCAAACCACACACACACACACACACACACACACACACACACAAACAGAAACAGTTATTCCTTGTATTTTATATTTCCTGATCTCTATGATAGTATATCACTGTGAACACTGTCAGTCAGAGAGCACAGCTCTATTCAGTCACCCATCTCACCATTCTGTTTTCTTCCATTTTTCTGAAGGAGCTTCCACGAAAGACAGAAAAAGCTTCATAGGAGGGAAAGGTACAAAACATTCATATGAGATATTTTACATGGATTAGTGAGTCATAAGTTTTTTCCCCAACATAAGCTTTTTCCCCAACTGTACAGATGGGTTTTCATTATTATTATTATTCAGTTCTGCTCCATATTTGACATATTTTTCAGCTTTACTTTTTGTAGTTGTTGTTGCTGTTTCCCAGACTTCTGCTGGTAGAAACCATTCCTTACATTACAATTCACATCTATTTATTATGATTTAAAACATATATATATATTCAGACTGCATTTCAGAAATATTTGGTATAATTACTGTGATTTTTAAGAAGAAAAAATTTCTTGATGTAACATTGTATCAGCTTCAACATTTTATTTATTTTTTTAAGGTAGTGAAGGAAGAATTTGTAGCACACGTGAATAATAATAACAATAAAAAACAGGGGTTGTTTTTACGAAATAAATGTACATACCAATCAAATAGAGTTTGAAGAGAACAAATTTCTCACAGAGTTGTGCAAGAGGTAAAACTTTGCTATCTCAAACAACTCCAAGGTTTTCATCACACCTGTGCTATGAAATATTTTCTATTTTTTTGTCTGGTTTATTTGCTTCTGTTTTTAATTCTTTTCATGAGCAGAACAAAGTTTCACATCATCAGTAAATTAGTAAATTATTTCAGTTGGGTACTAATGTTGTTAATTCCTTAAAATGACTGACACTAAATTAATTTGGAATCACTTATTTTGCTCACATGAGTACTGAAAGAGGTTGTCATAACTGATGTTATCAAGTTGAATACCTAAGTTTGTGCTGAGGGGTTTTGTTTCCGCTTGCAGACACTTTACAGCATTTTATGTTGCTGTGCTACACTGACAAATCACTTAAAAACAGTCATTCACCCAGTCTTTCTTTTAATCTTTGCTGCCATCCTTCATTAATCTTATGTTAATGGATTTTGTGTCAAGTTACTTTATATACTAGCTGTAAAAGTTAATTATAACAACAAAACCTTTTTCATACTTTGACAAAATGACCTTAGTTTTGTGGCCTAATCTAAAGGATTTAACAAAGAAATCAAATTGCAGGAGATTGGATAAGGTAGGAAGTGGCTACATGACCATGCTCTGCTGGATCTCTGCTTGGGAACTGGCTGAGGCTGAGGATCATTTCCCGATGACTGATCATCCCTCACTGAAAAAGGAGTTGATGGCAAAGTCCTGTACAGTTTTTGACATGATGTCTGGAAGGAGATTGCTTTTACAGCTACATGACCCCTTCCACACACTTCAAATTGAACCTGGCAGTACAAAATTTGGTTGGTTTTGTCCTACTTTGAAAATAGATTATGTCTGACACAAAGGCCATATTTATTCACAATGGGGGCAGGAAAAAAATAATAATAATAAAAAAAAAAAGTAATACATGTGTGGATGAATGGTCCTGATGGAGACAAGGTTGAGCACTTCATGGAACTGACAGAGATATTTTAAGAGTTTAAATCTCAGGAGACATATGGAGGATGAAGACATACTTGTCAAGCAAGTGTTGTTCAGGTTGGGGGTTCAAGCTTTTGCCAATTGTGCTGCTGATGGCTGTCCCATTTTCCCGTCAGTGAAATATGTTCACCTTGTTAATCCCCAGCCATTCCTCACATCACACCAGGGACTTGTCTCCTGCAGTATGCTGTGCCAGCAGCTGGGCTGAAGGTGCTGCTGAAGCATGTTCTTTCTGCCTTTGGGACACTTTCTTGTAACCTCTAATTTCCAAGCTATGAGATCAAGACTTAATTTCATCAAGACTTAATCACGTATCTCCCAGTATACAGGAAGACCTGGGAAAATCACATGAGTGGAGAGGAGCAGATTTGAGTTTTGGGTCATTTAAGATAAACTGCTTGGGAATCTCCAAGGACTTGTGCTCCATCTGCAGAGGTCCTCCTCAGAGTTTACAAGAGACAGGCCCATAACATGGCTCTGATTGCCAAAACTGTGTGGGAATCAGAGGCACCTTCTGCCTTCATTGTTTCCATGCTCCACTTTCTCCTGTAATATAGCACTTTTTAACACAAAGACTGCAGTCTTTAGTTTTTGTCACTAAGCCAGAGCTCTGAAGATGGAGGTAACACAGTTAAGGCACAAGCTTTCCACTGTTTTAATTTCCAAGCATCAACGTCAAGAAACTTCAGATAAACGATCGACAGGAAAGAAACAGGCTCTTAGCTGGAACTCTCAGCAGCTCTTTCTGCAGAGAGGTTAGGAAATACAGAAAAGCAAGATAAAAGTATTCCTACATGGAGATAAAATGCTGCTGGCCTTCCTTTCTGATCTGTGAAGGACAGTCGTTTTCTCAGTTGCCCAATTATTTTCTTTAAGGGACAGCTATGTCAGTTTAAAATTAACCGTGTTGATAGATATACAACACCTCAAAACATAGTCAGCAATGGGAAAGAGGTGTTAATTTTGGTTGCTGTTCTGTAAAGAGATAATAATCACCTCTTAAATTAAGCACGGTGGGTAGATCATAAACATTGTTTTGTGAGAAATCTAATTTATGTTGAGAATTAAGCTATAATTTTACTGAACTTTTGCATTCCCTTTTCTTCACCATATAATTAGCCATTCCAGGGGAAAAAAAAAAAAAATGTTGTTGTCTTTTTAGAATAAAGATTTCAGAAACTGATAATTGCATCAGAGATCAACATTTTCTTCTTTCTCCTTCCTGGTGTAAACTAGTGTTCCTCACAAGAAATATCCATACTGAATTATGTCTCTGTAGCAGAAGGGGTATCAGGGTAGTGGCAGTGCCTGGAGATAAAAGCCTTGGCTGGTACTCAGGGGCTCGTTTACACAACTTAGAGGTGCTAAATACCGTAAATTAAAGTTATGCTCTCCTTGAAGTCACTTGACACCATAGCGGCTGTGACACTCGCAGCCAAAGCACAGAGAAGCCTCAAGGACTAGATTCCCGGTGCCGTGTAGAAAACTGTATCGCCAAGATGTGGAGGGATTTACATGAATAAAAGCGTCGTGTATCTTTTTATTTGCTATTCTGAAGAGTTCATGCATTGAAATGATGGAAGAATTATATGTTAATATTATTTTAATACCTTTTATTTAATACCTTTAATACCTTTTATCTGTAACAATACGTAATCTTTTTCTGTCAGAATAAAATTCACACGGATTTCCACTGAAACAGAACAGTCAAACTGTGAAAAGGAGATTTCTCTTTCAATTCTGCAAAGGGTTATGAATCAATAATAACAATAATAATAATAATAATAAAGACTATTAAGGCAATTAAAATTGCAAGAAACCTTAGCTAAACTTTTCATTTATTAGCCCATTTGATAATCTATGTCAGCAAAATTAGTTCCACTAGTCTCTCTCTCTATATACATATATATATATATATAAAGAAGAAGGATATGATTTCTAAGAAGGACGACGTCAGAAACTATCATAGCTAACAGTATAAGAAAATCATGGTTGCTCAGAATCAATCTGGCTTGACTGAAAGACAAAAGTATCACTTTGTAAATGTAGGCAAACTTTAAAACTCTTTCTGTTGAGAATTTCCATTGCAACATCAATGAATCACCACAGTCCTTCTTACATTGTGATAGCTGCTAAGATCTCAGCCATGGTTGGTCTGCGTGCCAATCTGATGCCAGTAGTGTTGTTGAAGAGCTTCATTCTAAACAGTGACTCTATGAGACCTCTGTTGTGTTTGCCCAAGTCATTTCTTGCAAAAGATACATGAAAGTGGAAGAATTAAAATGAGAAGACTTTAGAATAAGACTATTAAAAGCTTTGGTGTTTTGTAAACTACAGTTGAGTGACTAAAACTGCAAAACAACTTAGTTTTCTCATCAACATATATTAAAAGCTTTGTCCTCTGGTGACCTTACCAAATGGCTCTGCTAAGCATATTTATGACCAATGCTATAAGTCCTCCTCTCTGTGAGTAGTGGAGCTTGCTACTCAAGATCAGATTTTCTGAGGACAGTACTTGCTTCTCTGACTTTCCTGGGTCTCAGAGGAGAGGCACTGTACATATTTATGAAGTACCGCATAGCTGTCTATGTCTGTTTTTGCTAAATTTTTAATTTCAAATTCCCTAGTTCTGTTCTTCTCCTCAGGACCTTAGTCACCCTCCAGTAATTTTCATTACATTATAGCAATTTTAGTTTTACTGTGCATAAAATTTCCCTTGTTTCTTGCTGTGAACTAGTAAATTAGTCATTTTGACTACTACTATATAATAATAGGGGCATCCAGTTCAAACTCTTTACAAAACATTTCCTGAGAGGATTGCCCTTTTGCTCCTGTCGAATGATCAAGAGATGACCCTAGCTTCTGTTCCATCAGCTAGTTCAATTTTGACAGCTAAAAGTAATTTTTGTGCTTCAAGTTTATATATCTTAATTTAAATAATAGAACTCTGTTAGAAATCCAATTTCTGTTTTTTATTGTTTCTTGCTATTTTTGACTGTGTGTGTGCATGCATGGTTCTTGCCACTAAAGAGTAACGTTTGTAAAAGAATAAATGCACATCGATTTTTCTTGGCTTTTTCTGAAGTCAAAGTGCTGAGACAAGCAAAACATGTTTCCATTACTTAACTAAGCAAACAATGGCATATAAATCATAGAGGCAGCTGGACCAAGGTGTCGTTTTCATAAAGAGCCAGATTTCTCATGAAGGACAGTTTAATGGGCTGCTGCCAATGAAATGTCTGCAAAAGTGGTAATTGCAAAAGGACACAGAAAAAGTGGCGCTAGAAAGGTGTCATGTAGGAGCTGAGAAATAGCCTCGCAGTCAGGACAATTGGAAAAAGGAGACTGAAAAAGGTGTGTGCTTTAATAATTTGCTTCTTGATGCTGATTGCTTTAAATCAAAATCTAAGTTTTTATTTTTAGCTTGTTCACATTGGCTGCAAGATCAGAGAAGTGTTTTTAGCTATAATTTTATTTTGCTCATGTTTATTCTGTGGCTTTGTTTCTCCTTTGATCATGCTTAAACATGTTTCAAACATGTTTGTTTGATGTATGCTATTTTTTAAAAGACTCTTCCACATTGTATGGTTATGTGTTGTTTTAAAGCAATGAATCATTGCAAATTATTTGCTGTCAAATTATTTCTTAAATCCAGTTTCAGAAAACATGCTTTCTGGATGTCTAGCCAATAGAAGAATCATTTTAAGCTAGAACGTGTTGAATTATTGCAGTGGCTTTTCTGAGTGCTTCACTGATTGAAGACAGTTCTAGGGTCTCAGAATACCCTATAATTCACATACAGAAATTTGAAGTCATCTTATCTATCCACAACACCTGCAGTGCACCAGCATTTACAATTGTCACCAGTGGTTTTGGATCAAAGTTTCACTTTCCGTTCAATAAAACTTGCTTGAAGTTCATTCCAGCACTTCTTATGTGGCTGTGTTAAATATGTGAAATAGGTCAACCCTGACTGAATTATTTTAAACTTCCCATGGGGAGCCTCGATACTGAACCTGTTTAATTTTGCAGGGTAAGGCCAAGCAGTCTCAATACTTGAACATACACATTCATGGATAACATTCTTTCTTCTGCTGCATGGGTGAGCAATTAGGAGAGTCAAGGACAAGACCCTCTTCTGTGGACAATATCTCCCTTCCCTTCCTCATAGAGCAATACAAACATGCTACACAGTCCATGGAGAGTGCTATGTTGCATGACTGCTGGCCATCTGGCTGATTGATTCATCATGGCCCTAAACAGTTAGTTGTAAGCACAGTCTGAAAATCCAGAGCATTATGCCAGCGTGCATCAAACTTCAGATCAAATAGCACCTCAGTTAATGAAACAATAAAGAACACACTACAGATGACTAGTTTATACCATCCCACACTTTATAGGCTGTATAGCCTACTGAATTATCAAACACATTTCTCTTCTTCTCTCTGAACATGCGCACACAACCATAATATAAAATTGCTTGTATGATCATTATATTCTTTCTGAACAGAAATTAATTGTGTCTATATGCAACAGAACACGTATAGCCTTTTTTTTTTTTTTTTCCTTCATTTGTTTCATTACATAGACACACAAAATGTTATATGGATGGAAGAGGGGGAAAAAAGTAACAGCAACGAGGGATGTATAACATGAAGCACCACTCTTTTATTGACTAAAACATATTGATTTAACCAGGTGGCAAAATAAACTGAGGTTTGCTCAGTAAGAAACACAAGTGTTAATCAGCAGAAGCTGTTCCATGATGTACAACAGATATGTTCTAATACAAGGCTGTATGAGCATTCTATTTTGGGGGATGTAATTAGGATTACTAATCACTAATTGTAATTCTGAATTCTTCCCAGATGAGCACTGCTAAGAAATATGTAAAAAGCATATTCACGTGCTCTAGCTATGGCCTTAGTTATATTCGACTTATTCAGGCCCCTCTCATCTGCTACCACTCTGCTAGTTATCTGAAATACATATTTTTAATCTCCAACTATTTTGTGTAATTCTTTTATCAGTTCTGCTCAAATACTAGGCTTTTGTACTGTTCTAGGTTCACTTGCAAAATTAAGGGACAGAAAGAAAAGAATAATAATATGCTAACCTGGGGCAAGTTTATATAACCTTTACTATATCAGCAATATTACTGACTTGAATGGGTCTCCCCATGGGCTCATCACAAGCCAGTGTAAAGTTAGAATTTTGATGTCTGACAATATAGTGATTTATGTTAGAATTTGATATCTTGTGATTTACAAAACCCATTGTACTGAAGACAAATCATTCAGCCATTTGAGAATGTATTTAGATTTTGGTTGAATGGTTTTTTTACCCCTTTCATTAAGACCTTAAGATTGTATAAACAACCTTATGTGTTCAGACCAGTTCTTCAGATCAAGTAGCCCAGACCAGTGTCTGGGTGTCTGTTTTCTCTGATGAATCCTTCCTCAGGTTGCCATTTGGTGATAGATCATATAAAAATAACATACATTAACTTTGTGATAATATGATCTAGATATTATTTATCTAGGGCCTCATGTCAATGTAACTTTAAGGCTAGCTTGAGTTCCTGTTTTAGAGATGGAGAGCTTAAGCTCTTTAAAGATTTCTAATGTTTTTGTTTGTCTAAAAAGATTTATTTTAATAGAGAATAGGTAATAGACACAGTTCCACTGAGATCTTTTCTGTGGTCTTTGTTGTTCAACATGTTCCTAAAAAAAAAAAAAAAAAAGAAAAATGGGTTGAGCAGCTAGATGAGAAAGTTTTCATACAATACTACATTATTCAACACAGTGAGACAAAGAAATACTGTGATGAATTACAAAAGGATCTTATGCAACTGGGTAGCTAAGCAATCAAATGACAAATTAAATTATTCCTGATGAATGATATAGTGAAACAACATGGGGAAAGACACGAGGAAAATAGGCCTATCTTCACATATAAAATGATGGACTGTGGACTGAGCATTACCAATCAAGAGTGAGATTCTGGGGTTATGGCACATAAAGTTCTACTAAATTTTAGCTTTCTGCTTAGAAGCAGTCAAGTCTGCATTAAATGTTAGGATTTAATAGAAAAGAACCGGTAATTCAACAAAGAACATTGTATAAGAGCATCTCTATAAGAGCACAATTCACCCACAACTGCAGGAATTTCAAATGTAGGAAAATGAAGTAAGTAAGAATCATCTTCAAACCACAAAATCAGAATTAGCTTTTAGTTTATTAGATTATATACTTAGTGACAAATTGAAAAAGGACACTGTGAATTAATTCTGAAGAGATACCTGGATGGAAAATTTTTAAGAGTTAATAAACACATTAGACAAGCAGCCAAGCAGGGAATCAGATATGCTGAAAATAGCTGGAGGCAGGGAAATTATTCAGTGGAAGTATTATTTGGCCTTTGAAAGTATTATTTGGACCTACCATATTCTTAATTTGTCCCAGATAATTTCTTTTGGTTGATGCTGGAGTCTGTATATTGATCTAAGTAAACCTTGGTGTAAGTCAGTATGGCCATTTCTATATAATATATAAAAAACATAAGCATAAAAATACAATGCAGTGTGTGTTCATGTAATAGACACATTTAAGCATATACATGCATATATATAAATATATCAAAAAGGTTGCTTACAAACACTGTTGTTCTTAATAAGGCAATGGGTTTCACAGGACAGCTAGTGCAAACTGGCAAAACAAATTACAATTCATTATTTCCATGACTATATGGCAATAAACATACACTGAAAAGATGTTAATACATGACACTGAAATAGCTTATAATTTCACATAGGAACAGGACTCTTTGAGCAGTTAAATATAGTTCACAGTTAATTATCCCAGCAGGATGTAAAATGGCTATAAAACAGATTGGTAAATCTGTTGGATATGCCTTCTTTTTCCAAATATAGTGAAAGATACCAGCCGAAGTATCTCTGTAAAATAGTGATGAGACAGATTCACCACTGACATAAATTTACATTTATGATTTTACAAACTTTTATCCCAAAACTTCTTACTGCCATGTGTTTTTTTTTTTAATAGCTAATAAGTGTGTTTGCACCTTAAACATTTTCATTCTTCGTCAGCAAATAACATCATCAATCTAATTGTCAAGAAAAAAAAAAGTTTTCTAAAAAAAAAAAATCTTTAAAAAATAACAATACAATATTTTAAGAACTCGAGTAGATTAGTAGATACTTTTTTTTTTTTTTTTTTTTTTTTTACAATAGGACACTCTTTTCTTGTTATAAAATGCTTTCTTTATATATTCTTCTTTATTATGATTGTCTCATTATTTATCTTATTTTATGAAAGACTTACAGAAATATTATTGATCAAAAGTCAAAGCATCCAAACAAAAAAACAAAAATGTCAATAATATCTACATTGAATTAGGAAGCCATTTCCATTCATGTATGAGATTCCATGAATATTTAGTTGCTCCAGTGATAAGGTTAAGGTCAGTCCATTAAATATCTACAGTAAACGTTTATATGTATTAGAGATAAAAAGAATATAAATGTCACATTATAGGTAATGACATACCTAATTTGGATATACTTCTTACTTGATGCAGAGATTGATTCTGGGGAAGCAAAGTCACATTTATTTGACGTAAGGAAGGTAAGTGATTTTATTCATGGTATAGTAACACATACAATGATATTGTCTTCTCAGATCCTAGATTCATTAGTGCTCACCTGATACCAGAAAGTGATAATCCAGAAGATGACAAAATCTATTTCTTCTTCCGTGAAAATGCAATTGATGGAGAGCACACTGGAAAAGCCACTCATGCCAGAATAGGGCAGATCTGTAAGGTAAAATGATGTCTTCTTTGTGTGAGATTGAATGTACTAGCAGGACACCGGCAATTTTGGAAACTGCATTTTCATGCCTGTAAACTATTCAGTGTTAGCCCTGGCATTGTAGTGAAGCAGAGTGATAGTTATTGGATACAGGCAAAGATATAATATTTATTTCCTTTCCATTTGGGGAAGCTTAACTATGACTTTATGTTTAAAAAATCTTAGGCATCTTCTGATGCTTAGAATGTTTCTGCAGAAGAAACCTTTTACAGGAAATGTGATACTTCCAGGTAGGCCAAAAACATTTGAAAAATTTATTTTTAAAGAATGTTAATACTTTTCCATTTCCACATTAGTGAAAATCCTTAAAACAGAGGCAAAGGAAGATTCAACAAAATAACTGTTTAATTTAGCTGTAGAAATGGGCAACTATCCAGAAGACTGTTAATGATTGCAGATTGAATCATCCACCCACACTGATAAATGTCCAAATATTTTCTGACAGACTTAAAAAAACCCTACAAATTAAATTATATTCATAAATGTTGTAACTTTGGCATGTAGGATGTTTACATTAAAATTCTATGTTAATCCATACACGTAATAGTGATATGGTTTAGTGGAGGACTTGTTAGTGTTAGGTCAGAGGTTGGACTCGATGATCTTGAGGTCTCTTCCAACCTAGACAATTCTGTGATTCTTTGATAATTTTAGTTTATCCCTCAAATCCAGAAATGGCTGCTTGAAAACCAGTTACTTTGTAAGTATGAGTTCCTTCGTGTAACTCTACTCAGACATTATGCATCAATGCAACTGTGTTGGCATTTCCACCTACTTTGTTCACATGCAATTAGTATATCCACTTTGTTGCTACACAGCTAAAAATAATGAACCCTGTAGGCCTTAGCAAGCCATGTCAGCCTGGGAGCTCTGGGGTAAAATATTCTGCTTGTCTGTCTTTTTTTTCAGCTTTATATATATAATATATATAGGGAGTTTATTGTTATTATTATTCTCTAAATGTTGTGAACTATAAAGTGATGCTGTGAACTATGTGGTGATCCTGTGTAAAATAAAATTAATTCAGAATTGATGTCTGGCATCATAATTATGTTTTTATATGTAGAAGTTGAATTATTTTTTCTGTTTTCTATAAGTAACACCCTGTGATTATTTAACATATTTTCTCTGCACTCTGTTGATCCTTCAAAGACTGTTACTAGGTATTAATGCAAAATACTTCTATTATTAGAATGACTTTGGTGGACACAGGAGTCTTGTTAACAAATGGACGACTTTCCTCAAAGCACGTCTGATTTGTTCTGTGCCAGGACCCAATGGCATTGACACACACTTTGATGAACTACGTAAGTGACAGAGTGGCTTTGAATATAACAGCATTTTCTGGTATTATCCATACAGAATGTTACTTATTTTCTTCTTCTGTCTCTTGTTATTGTTACAGAGGATGTGTTCCTGATGAACTCAAAAGACCCTAAAAATCCAATAGTCTATGGAGTGTTTACAACTTCCAGGTACAGAATGTATCATTTTACTTACATGGAAGCTTGGGTGGTTGCTTGTTTTAAAGAGGTCTCTTAGTTAAAAATGTTTTTAAGAAACACAAAATTTTCTTAACCTTTGAACTGAGAAGTCAGCAGCAGAAAGAAGTAATTAATTAGGTTTCTTTTCTTTCGGGCAATGTATATCATCACTCTGAAGCAAGTAATCACAAAGACTATTGGTTTCTCATGTTGTTCTTGCTGTTGAATTGCATTTTAATAGTGGAGATAAGAATTTGTAGTCCTTTCTACACAGACCTGGAAAAGTAACATAAGCACCAGTATTGTTTGTTTTTGGGAAGGGTAACAGAAAATCCACAATATTAGAACTTTGCTACTCAATGAAGTATTACTTAAAAAGGTTGCTGAAATCTGAAAGTTTTAAAAATCTTTCAAAAGTTCTGTTATTGAATCACATGTAACTGTGACTTGAATGTTTTGGTTTTATGGTGTTTTCATCAGAAACAAAATTATACTTGTAGCTTTGGCCTGAGGAAGGTTTGCAATACTAGGTACACAGAGCATTGCCACATTTATCTATAAAGGATGAAAGATTCCGTCTGTAGACAGACAAAATGTTGCTAGTGATAACCAGGCATAGAAAAGGAAGAATTATAAGTGCTTGCTGTTGTCTCCTGTTAAGAAATTTCAAGGTAAGAAGCAACACGGAAGTTTGCATGTGTACTACCCAAACTGTTGTCTGTAGGTCAACAAAATTACAAAAGAGACTGCTAAAAAGTAAATTAAAATAGAAAAATGTAAAGAGTAGGAAAGAACTCAACAATCTTCAACAAGCCCTGGTGAAGTTTACTCAGACCAGTGCTTTGGACTTGTGGGGACAATATGTTTTTAATAGTGGAATAGTAGCCGTTTGCTTAGCACAATGTCTGAGAGATCATATCAGTTATACTGAACTTTCACAAGAGGTGAGTTAGGATTGTTCCGAGAGCATGTCAGAGTTTTGATAATCAACACATGTAATAAATTAGAAAGCAACAAGCTGTTATTCCCATAGCTCACCCACCTGATTAAACCGACTGATAATTTAAAGAACCTGATTTGACTTCTTCTCCCCTTATTTTCAGTAATATCTTCAAGGGGTCAGCAGTATGTATGTACAGCATGACAGATGTGAGGAGGGTATTTCTTGGTCCCTATGCACACCGAGATGGCCCAAACTATCAGTGGGTTCCCTACCAAGGGCGAGTGCCATACCCACGGCCAGGAACTGTAAGTACCCTAAGAAATCTAGTAATCTAAAAAAGAAAACCATGGAAAATATTTTCGCACATTATATGGTCCTTGAGCTGAGATCCAAAACAAAAACTGAAAAAGATGACCCAGACCGAGTGTCAGAAGGGAAAGTTTCTCCAGGTCCAAAATTTACTGATTTTCTTGTAAAATATGAAGTCAGTATATCTGTGATCTAATTTAATTTGGACTTTCATTTTGGCATTCTTGTCAACATAACAATGCTTTGCTG
The DNA here is from genome assembly GCF_964211825.1 of Aythya ferina. Lineage (NCBI taxonomy): Eukaryota > Metazoa > Chordata > Aves > Anseriformes > Anatidae > Aythya > Aythya ferina. The sequence continues at coordinate 198,086,155 of NC_140296.1, read as the reverse complement.
CAGGATGCAATGCTATGGCTGCAGGAATTTGCTGAAAGTCAAATGTGTAATAAATTACTCTGCATTATTGTCTCCTTGGAATTTGCATTTGTTCCAAATACTGGCAGAACCATTCTTGGTGAGAATGAACAGAAGACAGAGCATCTGCCTGACTGTTAAGAAACACTGAATTGTTTGCAACATTCAGTCTAGTACAGTAAGACATATTTCTACAATGAATGTTAGAGTAACAATAACTGATTTCTTCTGTCATTTCTTTTTAATCTGTGCCTCTACCTGTTTCCGTTTCTAGTTTAAAATATTGGTGTATATGAGACACACATATCTACAACTGCAAACTGATATCATCACATTCTAGAAGTATTTAACTGCCTCAAAGTTGCCACTAGTCTAAGAAGATAGGGAATTTATGAGAAAAGCATTTATTGTATACATCAGGATAGCTCCTTAGCTGGTGTAAATCAGCTTGATCCATTTATATTCTGGAATATCATTACTGAATATAAAGCATCCATACACATGCAAACATAAATAGAAACATAAATAATGTATCTGTTTGTAATATTTCTTAAAAGCGTTCTTAAATATAAGGCAGGAAACAAACCAGGAATAGTTTTGATCCTTTCTCTTTTTTAAACCATCTGATTTTCTGTTATGTTTTAAAAATGTTATTTCAAATCTGATTTTTTTAACTGATTTCCAGCAGGTAGACAGTCTATATGCTTAGCCTAACAAAAGTGACCTCCTATGTAAAAGAAAACAGTGGTACCCTGACAGCCATAAGCCATATTTCCCAGCTTCTACTTCCTCTGCTAAAGGAATTCCTAATTCTTTCCAGAGTTAAAAGACAGAACAAGGGAGGTTTTATTTCTTTCTTGATGCTAAACTTTTTTTTTTTTTTTTTTTTTTTTAATTACAGTGATTAAAGCTGATATGTCATCATGATTTTTTGCTTTTTTTTTTTTTTTTGTCAAAGTAGGTAAATATAGCTAAGTGATATATATTTTTCTGACTGCCTTTTCAGAATGCATTGTACACTTACAATTTCACTGTAATATATATATACTAAGATTCACCAAGAGCATGCAAAGACATCAGGATTTCCTTGTAAATTACTTTCTTATATAAGGATGAATGTGTTCCCAAATTCTACATAACCCTTCAGTTGCGTCATGTAGTGCAAGAAGCTATGCCAGTGAAAATTAAGTTAATAAGAGTGGCTGAGACCATCAGTTTCTCCACTGCCAATGACTCTAATCATTGTGTCTACCACTTTGAAAAAATTTTTATTCTTGTATTCACAAAACTCATTCTCTTGTATTAGTATGATAAAAGTGAATTTAAAAATGAGAGACATCTCTGACCACAACGGAGATTTTATTTTTCTAAAGTGATAAAATTGAATTTACTTTCAATGATGTGTTGAGAATAGAGAAGAATAATTTTTTTGAAGTTCCTTTAGATGTCAGACTTGTAGCTGCCTTTTCCCTAAAGGGAAAGAGAAGGAGAAAAACAAAAACAAAAACAAAAACAAAACACACTGAACTTACAGTGATTCAGTTCCAGCTCTCACTGAACAGTGCTGAATTATCTGAGGAATTTCATAGGTGAGGTGCCAATGAACTTCCCAAGCATCTGGTGACTTGCCCAGTCGGAGTAAAGAAAAGGAAAATTAAAGGTTCTTTTGAAAAGCTGGAAAACTGTGTAAACAATTCTACATCAGCTTTATATTTAACAAATAAGTTGCCAGGATTTTTCCTTTAAACTCTACAGAATTTTATTTATTTACTTAACCTTTTAGCATTATTTGGAAGAGAAGGGAGGATTTTTATATATACCAAATTTGAATCATGAATTCATACTGATTTTATACGAATTCAGATACAAAGCCTTAGTCTTGATTTTGTCTCCTTTATGCTGCCAAGACTCTACTTTCAGCTGTGTCCAAAGGCCTTTTTTTTCCTACCAAAATGTAGTTTTTGTTTTAGTCTGTTGGATTCCCTGGTAGTCCAGTTAAGGTATAGCCTAGTCAACTTTTATTGACTTATCAAAATTCTTAGCATAGCATATTGAAAATCAACAACTGGATGAAGATACTAAACAGAAGAGTTCAGTTGACTTCAAGATCAAGATCATCTCTGCAACCTTTATGAGGATATTTTTTATTCATGTATAACTTTTGGAATGTGAAAATTATTTCTTTGATACAAGTGGAATCAGGATACGGTTGGCTTTCTGGGCTGCAAGCACATATTACCAGCTCATGTCGAGCTTCTCATCAACCAGCACCCCTAGGTCCTTCTCCTCAGGGCCTTCCTTGTACTTCTCTTCTTCCTAATCCTTTCTCTTCCCAGCCTTTATTTGTGTTTAGGATTGTGTTGTCCCAGATATACGTCCTTGCATTTGGCCTTGTTGCAATTCATGAATTTCATACAGGCCCACGTCTCAAGCCTGTACAGGTCTCTCACGGATGGCATCCTTTCCCTCCTGCGTGGCAATCCCACCACACAGCTTGATTGCTTGATTGGCAAACTTCCTGAGGGTGCACTCGATCCCACTGTCCATGCCACCTGACAGTGCCGGTCCCAATACTGCCTCTGAAGAACACCACTTGTTACTGATCTCCACTTGGACACTGAGCCATTGACCACAGCTCTTTGAGTGAGACCATGCAGCCATTTCTTGTGGTCCGTTTATCAAATCCATAGATGAGGCAAAGAAGGCATTAAGCACCTCAGCCTTTTCCTTATCTTTTGTAACTAAGTTTTCCCCCTGCATCCATTAAAGGACGGAGATTCTCCTTAGTCCTCCACTTTGTGTTGATGTATTTGTAAAAATATTTTTTTTGTCTTTAATGGCAGTAGCCAGATTGAGCTTCAGATGAGCTTTGGCCTTTCTAATTTTGTCCCTGCACAGTCTCGCAACATCCTTATAGTCCTCCTGAGTGGCCCACCCTCTTTTCCAAATATTATAAACCCTCTATTTTCTCCTAAACTAAAGACATAATTCTCTGTTCAGCCAGGCCGGTCTTCTTCCACACCGGCTTGTCTTTGGGCACGTGGGGACAGACCGCTCCTGCACCATTAAGATTTCCTTCTTGAAGAGTGCCCAGCCTTCCTGGACTCCGCTGCCCTTCAGAACTGCCTCCTAAGGGATTCTGCGAACCAGTGTCCTGAACAGCTCAAAGTCAGCCCTCCGGAAGTCCAATACAGTGGTTTTACTGGTCCCCTTCCTGGCTTTGCTAAGAATAGGGAACTCTACCATTTCATGCTCACTCTGCCCAAGACAGTTTCCAACCACCACATCTCCCACCAGTCCTTCTCTGTTTGTGAAGAGAAGGTCTAACAGGGCACCTCCCCTGGTAGGCTCACTAACCAGCTGCGTCAGGAAGCTATCTTCCACGCTCTCCAGAAACCTCCTAGACTGCTTTCTCAGGGCTGTGTTGTGCTTCCAGGATATGTCTGGAAAGTTGAAGTCCCCCATGAGAACAACCACTGACGATTTTGCAACTTCTGTCAGCTGCCTGTAGAACTCCTCATCTGTCTCCTCATCCTGGTTCGGTGGTCTATAACAGATGCTTGCCTTGTTGGCCTTCCCACCGATCCTAACCCATAGGGACTCAACCTTATCATTCCCAGCCTCAAGTTCCACAACATCAAAACATTCTCTAATATAGAGAGCCACATCACCACCCCTTCTGTGCTGCCTGTCCCTTCTGAAGAGTCAATAGCCAGAGATTGCAGCACTCCAGTCATGAGAGCAGTCCCACCATGTTTCCGTGATGGCAACCAAGTCATAGCCTGCCTGCTGCAAGATGGCTTCCAGCTCCTCCTGTTTGTTACCCATGCTGCATGCATTAGTGTAGATGCACTTCAGTTGGGCCATTGCCTTCTCTTCCAGCCTTGCCATTGTTATTCCTGACACAGTTCTAACAAGCCTTGTTTCAGCCCCGTCCCCCTTCTTACCTAGTTTAAAGCCCTCTCAATGAGCCTTGCCAGCTCCTGGGCTAGGATCTGTTTTCCCCTTAGAGACCCATCTGCGGCCATCAGGCTGGGTGCCGAGTAAAGCGCCTCATTATCAAAAAAAAAATAAAAATAAAATCTGTGTTGGCACCAGCCTCTGAGCCATGTGTTTATCAGGTGGGCTTTCCATGTCCTCTCTGTACCCCTCCCTGCCACCGTAGGGATAGACGAAAATACTACCTGTACTGCCGCTCCATCCACTAACCGTCCTAGTCCCCTAAAGTCCCATTTGATAGTCTTCAGGCTTCTCTCTTCAATGTCATCACTGCCAGCCTGGACTATCAAAAGAGGATAACAGTCAGAGGGGAGAACCAGGTTGGGAAGCTTTCTGGCAATGTCCCTCACCCTGGCCACAGGGAGGCAGCAGACTTCCCTATGGGTAGGGTCATGCCGACAAATAGGGCCCTCTGTTCCCCTAAGAATGGAAGTCGCCTACAACAATCACCCTTCTTTCTTTCTTGGTGGAGGCAGTCCTGAGTTGACTTCCTCGCCCTAGGCATCCTCCTGGGTAGACTTTCTACCTCATCCACTCCTACCGGTCTCTCAAACTCTGGGGCCTCAAATCTGTTGTGTAAGGGCACCTGGGAAGGTGGGGCTGGCAGGGGGGTGCATCACCTGAGATGTCGAGCAGGGACCTGTGTGTATTCCTCCTCAACTCCTAGATCCCCAACAGCGACAGGGGAGGGAGTCCACCCCCAATTGGGGTGTCTCACCCCGGTACCTCTCCTTCAGGCCCTGCAGGGAGTTGCTTCACAAGTCTATCTGCTGCTCATACTCCCTGATATCCCTCAACCTCTCAACCTCTTCCCTGAGTTCTGCCACCAGGCGGACCAGGTCATCCACCTGCTTGCACCTCACACACACAGTCTCTCTGCCTCCCGAAGATGGCAGCAAAAGGCTCAGACACTCCCTGCACCCAGAGACCTGAATTGCTGCATTTTTGGGTGGGCAGTCAGTCTGGGTGTGTACAGACTTCCTAGAGAGAGCACTGTGCCTGGTGGAGACCATTGCAGCCTAGCTAGCAGTAGACTGCTATTAGAGGAGTTGTTCATATGGGCATGGGGGAACTCTCTGCCCTTTCTGCTCGCCTTGCCTGCGCAAACTGCCTCACCACTCCTTTTTTGATGCGCCACATCCTGTCGCCGCACTCCCTAAGGGCAGCTTTTGAACGGCTGGGGAGGGGGCGCTTCTGGCTCCGCCTACGCCTCGTTTGCCTCCCTCTCGAGGGCTGCAGGGTTCTGGCGGCTCCCTCAAGTGGGCTCGATGCCGGAAAAATTCACCCTGCCTGTCCCGATCCTCCACTCCGCTGCAGAACACGTCTGCCCCAGAGCCAATCGCCTCGGCAAGTGGCAATCTTAACAATATATATTGTAAAATTAAATATTTATATAATATAATTTAATATTATATTACTATTAAATATTAATATAATAAATTAACATATAATTTATTATAAAATTATTAAATTATATTATTTAATAAATATTAAATTATATTTATTTTATTAAATATTAAATTATATAAAGTTAAATATTGTTAAGTTAAATAAATTAACAGTGTATAGTTCTTGTGTGGTGATCATAGAATCACAGAGTGGTTTGGGTTGGAAGGAACAATAATGACCATCTAATTCCAACCTCCCTGTCATGGGTGTCCCACTAGATCAGGTTGCCCAAAGCCTCCTCTAACCTAGCCTTAAACACTTCCAGGGATGGGGCATCCACAGCTTCTCTGGGCAAGCTGTTCCAGTGCCTTTCCACCCTCAGAGTGAAGAAAGTCTTCCTTATATGTAATTTAAATCTACCCTCTTTTGGTTTAAAACCATTCCCCCTTGTCCTATCTCTATACACTCTGGCAAAGAGTCCCTCTCCAGCTCCTCTTTTAAGCCCCCTTTATGTACTGGAAGACCACTATAAGGTCTTTTTATTATAGAATTTTATATAGAATAATTTATATTATCTAGTTAATCATCATCTAATTAATCTCAGTAATTAGAATTGAACTGCAGTTGGAATATGAATCAAAATTTAAAGCAATTGAAGTGTGAAATTAAAAAAAAATCAGGCAATGGTTTGGACAATGATTAGAAATAGTGTATCTGATTTTATCTTAGTAATAGATCAGCACAAGAGAGAAAGAATATATAATAATAGAAAGGCTTTAAAATGTTGACATAACAAAATGGATAACAAACTTGTTTTCTGCTTAGTATGATTCATATATATTAATTGAATATCCTCCCTCTCTTCCATCCTATGTAATGGACAGTGTTGGAATTTGCTTACTAACAAATATGCCAAAAAGTGACAATTTACACTTTACATGTCCACTCTTGAAGGATCATTTTGTTGAGTATAACAACTATTCTTCTTGACAACATTGATTTTTTAATTTCATTTCTGATGAATTATTAATAATCTGGATCAAGGTGATAGCAAAGGCAATTGATTTCTTCTGCTGAGCATCCTGAAACGGCTGGATTCTTGTTTAATAAGATGTTGCCCTCTAGGTTTTTAGTTTAGTTGGAAGATACTCTATATGTGCATATAAAGGCAAATTATCTAGGGCACCTGTTTGTATTTCAGGTTCAAATGCTGCAATTACAATAATTGTCAATTGTCTTTCAGAGTCGTAGATATCTTTAAAAGGTATTTGTGTAAAGATTAGTAATGAGGTACAATCAGTTGTCTTCTTGGTATCTTTGGACTAATTATGGCTCATTTTCTTCATCCTTTCAACAGTGTTAATACATTACTAAATGGTTATTTTAAAGTAACCTTTAAGTGTTCATAAAATACTTAGAAATTTTACAGAAGAGATAGGGAGAAATGGTGGTGATCAGCCACAGTCCTTCAGTCTCCTTGTGGGAAAATAAGGTAGGTGAAAGTAGAGGAATATTTTTGTGGATACCAGAGCAATGGTTTTACCTCTTTTTCCTTTCTCAGCCTTTATATTTTTCTTACATTGGAAGAATGATGGCAAAACCCTCCTGCTTTTCACAGATTACAGAGACAAAAGTGGTTGGCCCACTCATAGCTGTATAAGGTGGCAAAGGGATTATTTATTTTAAAGAGGAATTTATTTTAAACTTACTGTTTTATTTAAGTTGGGATAAATTGTGTCTATTCTCTCCATTTACGTTAAAGGGACCCTAATGTGTAGCTCATTTATTTAATTTATTAATTAATTTATTTAATGTGTAGCTCATTGATACTGCATGTGTCACATTTAGTCAGATTAGTCAAACCCTTTGCTAACTGCACACATTAGAATATCTGTAGAGATAATTTAATGTAAGAGGATCCATGTTATCAGGACTAAATTGATGACTCAAACTCATTAAGACAATCATGAATATAAAGTCAGTAGAACAGGTTATTGTCCTGGCACTTCAGAGCTTGATTACTAGTAGAGAAACTGATTTCTAGGAGCTGCCCAGGATGGTTGTTGAGTTTCCTTCTCTGGATGCCTATCTAGTTGCCTACCTGCTCTAGGGAACCTGCTTTGGCAGAGAGGTTGACCCAACAATCTCTTGATCCCTTCTAACCCCTACAATTCTGTGATTCTGCAATTCTGTGATAACCAGTCAACTTCAGCAGAGAATGCTTTGAAACTAAGTTGAAGGCATAACTGATTAATTATCTGCAGTACAGATAAGGAAATTCTGAAATTGATTGTTTTATACTGAACAATTTTATAAAATTCAGAGTTTGTTCTTTCTGTCAATTAAAGAATAACACTAATCAGTAAATGAATGAAAATCCATTTGCACTGCATGGTAGAAACGAAAATGATTTATGAAAATCATTTACATCCTGTTAACTATATTGTTTTAAATCCAAAATGAAACAAAAAATAAAAATAGAGACCTTTAGTGGCAGAATCAACTTTTGCTGTCTGTCATGAAACAATTAGATTTCTTGTCACACTTAATTATAAACTGAAGATATGATGATTGTGATGAAATAGATTGGTAGTATCTTTCTACTCTTCAGTATTAAAATGCAAAATACTTATTTTTTTTTCCTTTTTTTTTTTTTTTTTCTTTTTTCTTTTCCCAGTGTCCCAGTAAAACATTTGGAGGCTTTGATTCCACCAAGGACCTTCCTGATGAAGTTATAACATTTGCAAGAAGTCATCCAGCCATGTACAACCCAGTATTCCCTATCAACAATCGTCCAATCATGATCAAAACAGATGTAGATTACCAGTTCACACAGATAGTAGTAGATCGAGTAGACGCAGAAGATGGCCAATATGATGTGATGTTCATTGGCACAGGTGAGTGCCAATCTTGAATCTACACTATGTGTTCTTCCAGACATTACAAAGGCATAGATCAGATAAAATTTCATACTCTGAAAGATAAAACACTGAGTTATGTTCCAGTGATTACCCATGAAAATCTGGGGCAAGATTCAAAACTGTGTGTGGGGATCCTTTTGTTTTATACGTTTGCTGTTACAGGTTAAGGCCATGGCCTGCATAGCTTAATTCTTTAGGACCTTTGCCAGCTGGAGTAAGATCAAACTCTTTTCAACTACGGTTATTAGGGAATTTTATTAAAAATATCTTACCTTATTAATTATAATTTAGTATTAAAATGGAGTTTTTGAGGTACCCATTTTGAAGCACATCATAAGAAATATTAACATGAATGAAGCAAGTTTCCAGGTGCGGGAAATGTCTTGTGTGCCTTTCAAGTATTTCAAATATTGCTTTAAGATGTCCAGTTCTTTAGCCAGAAGAGTAGATAATTTTACCTAAGATTCAGATAACTGGCACATAAGACATGTTTTAAGAAGATTCAGATAGAAACATGGCACTTTTCAGAAGTGCTGCAGAATGAAGCAGACTAGGCATTGCATCCAAAGTGGAAATACGCGCTTGGGAAAGAGAATTTTCCCAGAAAAGTAATAACAAGAAATAGCAATGACCAGAAATTAGCTGATATGCATTTACCTTAGTTCAGTGGCTTCAGAAGGCCTATGATGATTAGTAGTTGGTGCATCTGATTCTTCGTCTTTGAAGTTTTCGTATTAGTTTGCTGTTGTTTCAGTTATGTTCAACAAAAGCATTTTAAACTTTTGTTAATAATTAGCCATTGACATCATGAATTCAAACCAAAACAACCCCACATCAACCACTTCTTTTCAGCTTTGGACTGAAAAAAAAATGTCTGGCTCTGTTTTATGACAGTCCAATTTCTGACTTGCCTACAGTTCTGGTTCTCTAGACCTGGGGTCAGATTTCCAGAGCAATAAATTTCAAGGTCTCTTTCATGTTGATGTCTGAAATATATTATGAGGAAAACTGAGAGCTGATGAAACTTTGTGTACAAAACACACTGCATGTGTAGCAATTCAGAACATTTACTTCAGGAAGTGTAGCTTTGCAGAAAAAAAGTCCAGTGCTTTAAAGCTGTGAACTGAGTTATTAGATATCAGTGTTACAATATTTTCTTGCATAAAACACTGAAAAGTAGTTTCATATGATTTTACGCAACACATATATTTTCCATCACGCACTAAATGGTTTAATGCAATCTACAATTGGCAGTTTTGTGCCTTTCAACAAGTCTTCTATGACCTGATTCAGCCCACAAAAATATTAATGACAGTACTCCCCTTGGCTTTGGCAGAAGGAAACAATCCATTCAACATCTAGGGTAGGATGTAGAACAAACATAAGGAGCTGATTTATGTCTACCTCTGGAGGTGGTAGTTATCTCACCAAGGTTTGGCATTCAATCTAAAAAAGATGCCTTGATTTCTGCAAGTGAGAAAGATAAGTATTTCCAGAAAGAGGTTCTTTGTGCTTTCTTCAAGACTTCTATTAGAGTAACACAAACAGTTATGTAGAAGTTCCTGTCTGTTTTCAGGCAGTACAGGAAGACTTGCTTAAACCTGAAACACAACTTTTAGACAGTTATCATTATGTATGGTGGTTTTTATCTAAATCAGTCAGGTGAGGTCTCCCTCTGAAGAAGCCTCAATCTCTAGCTTTTACATTTGATTTGGAAATTCAGACACTCAGTTCTCTAAACCATTAATACTCAGCTGTTTGGTGAGTGTTCTGCATCCCATACAATTTGGGATGCTATTTGTGCCCCAAAACTGCAAGAAAAATATTGAAAGGTTATTGCTTGCACTTGCCAAAAGATGTTTCAGCACCAAAAATACAGTTTTGTGAGTGTTAATGCTTCTGGAAATACTACCATTGTCAATATAAATTGTTCTTTTTCCAGGAGAAGGTTATTCCAGGAGGAGGTCTTATCCCTAATGAGAAAAGAATAGGTGTTAAAACACCTGTGCTTGGAGCTGGTGCTTAAAAGATACTCTACACTGCTCTGAGAAAACTGTCCTTACTGCAGTTTTCAGACTGAGGCATCTTCCATGCAGGGGCACAATAAGAAAGGAAGAACTAAGGCCCTGTCTGGCTTGTTGCCACAAAACTGCACTGAGCTGCATTGAGCTGGCTGGTCAAAGTAAAAGAAAGCAAAAACAGATACACAATCAGCACATACTACATCTTCCCCAAACAAAGAGCAAACTGGGGAGTAGCTTAGGAATCCTAGTCACAGTGCAATTTCCTACTTGATGACCTATGACAAAACCAGAATTAAGCTCTCTGGGACATGACTGGATTTTTCTGTTCAGGTCTGTCCCATCAGATTAGATAAATTTATCTGTATTGCTGTTGCAGCAATCTCCATTATTCCTTCATTCTGCTGAACTTCAGTATGTTGAGGATTTTTTTTTTCTTTTCCTTCCATTGAATAACTGATGATAATTGAACACAACATAATTAATAGGCATCCAGTGTGGTCACATTTTCCTTTCCTGTGGGTGAAATCTTCAGTCAAACAGTTTCTTTCCCACTGTGATTGCACCAGAGTGTTTCACAGTGGAAAAAAAAATCATATCAGAATGCTTGAAATTATATCAGGAGAAAAAAAAAAACAAAAACAAAACAAAACAAAACAAAAAAAAAAAAACAGGATTTAAGATACGCACTTAATGCATATCCTGAATGTCTGATGTTTAGGATCATTTGGCACAGTCAAGGTACATCTGTCAGTAAAGCAAATTAATAACAGTAATCTTATCTTACTCGGCAGAGCCTATTGATCCTAAAGGAGAAGCCTGATTCCATTTGTGTGAAATTGTTTGAAACTCTACTCTGTAAAACCTGATGTAGAACTGAGATAAAGCTCCACTTCAGTACCTTTGGCCTGACCAGAGTTTCCATAGTGATTACTTTTGGCCTCAGAGGCCTTCTCTGGCATCAAGTGATAGTAATTGTTGTAAAATTCAGTTAAAACACAGATTTCTTTTTGAAACATTTTGTTGGGAACTCATGTCTACTCAGTGCCCTACTCAGGTTCACAGTATCAATTGTGCTGTTTCTTCAAAAATGCCCCTATATTTCTAGAATATGGAATTTGATGGACTGTGACTGAGGACAGACATAGCCCAACACAGAATACAACCATGATAAATTACTGCACTGTACTGTCATATTTATTAGATCACAGTTCTCTCTTTTACCCGTATATTTTGCTCAAAACCACAGTCATCAAATTATCAAGATAATTAAGGAAATGAACTCAACCATTATATTACAAATATAACTAATGCTAAATTATCTGTTGTTCTCCATTAATTGTTGTAGGTTTTACTTCTTGTTTTAAAGTTCATGTTGCATTTGTTCTGTAGTGTTCTCACTGCTTCTTGAATTAAATGTATTCATTTTGTAGTAGTAACCATAACGAAAACCGCTTCCAAAAACAACTTACCTAATATCTTTTCTAGCTTAATTTGTACATGTAGCTACCTAAATAAAGCTAAATATATATTAATTTAGAAAGAACTGTTTTCTTTTCTTTTAAAACAAAAACTATGAATTTGTGACTAATGAAAGAAAACAGTGATGCAGATATTTTGTAGGAAAAAAAAATATATTTTCTAAACTTCTAAAAATATAAAATTTCATATAAAGAAGTTGAAATACCAGAATTTTCTCACAAGATCATTTGCTTTTAAGATGCTTAAGTTAAAAAAATAACATTTTCACACTATGAAATGTGTTTCAGTTTTACCTGTATTTTTCAGTTTTGAAGTGAGTTGTCATCTTTTTCATTAGAAGTTTCAACATATATATATATATTAAAATTATGTTTTGACTTTGTGTTTTTATAACTTAATGCTTGTTTTAAGAATGCTGATCTTTATAGTTCTGTTATTTTGAGAATATTATCCATTTTAATATACCTTGTATCTTCATAAACTATTAATAAATGTCCTTAGGGATGTCATTGTTATTCCTATATTTACATGGTACTACATTTGATTGGTTAAAAAGAAAAGTCACATCCAGAGTTATTGCCATTTCAGAGTCTGCAGTGATTAAATCATTTTTTTCCCCCTGATTTCTGGGAATTTCAAGTCTTGGTATTGTGCAGTTTAAAGCCACTTGCAACCCCCCTCCCCTCCCAGGAATATAAATGGATATAGTGCTAAAATACTGGCACACACCTATTGCTAAAACAGAAGATACAAGTTGATTGCTTTTTACCCCTCACCTAAAATACACAGAGTAATATAGACGCCTTAAGGGGCTTATATATCTTAGGTACTTTGTTTGACACAGGGAAGATCATATGTACTTAAGAGATCTAACAGCTTCATCTATCTGGCAACATTTGTCCAGATGTTTTTATATCCATACTGAGCCTTCTGACAACATCTTCACTTGCATTTTAAGAATGACAAACATCATACTTCAAAATGGACAATAAAACATGGCCGAGTAAAGTTACTGCATTTCCTTCCTCAATTAAGTGACTGAAACATCTGTCATTTTATACTGTCATTTAAATAGTATTTCAGTCCTGCTCATTCTTTAACAGTTAAAGTAGTATTTCTCTTCTTGTTAATTTTGTTGAATCTTGATATTAAAAAAAAAAAAAAACAAACCTACGGAAATTCTTTCTTTCTTTCTTTCTTTCTTAATAGCAGTATAGTATGTGATACAAAAGTGCAGTGATATGTGGCTTGACAATCTTTATATGTGAAATAATTACATATAAGAGCCTATGATTACTCTGATACATACAGAAGTAGGCTTCATAAACACCTGAAAACTTTTTTTTCTTTTTCTTTTTTTTTTTTTTTTCTTTTTCAAGATATTGGAACAGTTCTTAAAGTAGTTTCAATTCCTAAGGAGACTTGGCACGAATTAGAGGAAGTCTTGCTGGAAGAAATGACAGTCTTTCGGGTAAGTGCAGCTAAATTTCAAGTGTCAAGTTGTAGATTTCTCTGTGGACAGCTGCAAACTGAACTTCTTGCAATCTAGCCAAGGGATAGCCTGGCATACCCCTCTAATTAGCTTGCCATTTGCAAACCCAGACACTAGTCAAAATAAACCTTGGAACTTTCAGTGTTAGCTGGAGGTTAACGATATACAAAAAAAGTTATTCTAGCCTCTTGTTTTGTGGTTTAAAATGTAAATGAGTATCTATGAATCTGAGAGACATTACATGCAGTACTTAGATAAGTATATGTGCAAGTTTGTCAATAATGCCTGTCTCTTTTGTCTCTTTTCTCCCACAATACAAGAATTGTGTAGAAGTCTAAACTCTTATTTAATAGTTAAACGCTATTTAGATTATCGCATAACATAACTTTTATGAAAAACACTGAGCTGCGCGGTTTTCTTATTCTTAATAATCTCAGAAACAAAGAAAGTGTTCATGTTTTCAAAAGTGACTTGAGACCCTTGTTTTCAGTGTTTGACACAAGACACCGTGAACATTCCCTAATTGTTAACACTTTTCATGAAAACGAATCTCTTCTAGTTTTTCTGTCTGGGCCACCTAAAAAAATACAGCATCCTTATAGGCACTCCCACTAGTGGAAGCCAAGTAAACCTTTCAAACACTTTCCAGACAGATCCCAGGGCCGTCTCTATTTTGTACACAACAACAAATCACTTACTTTTTGTCTGTGCTCTTTTACGGCACTATTTAACATTCCACAGACTTCTGAGGGGCTGTTACCTGTACAGGAGCACTGAGTTCATGTGATGGCATGAAGATGATGTGTACATGGTGGGCAAGCCCTTAAAGCCCTTATCACATGGTGTCCCTGCAGGTGTTCTGCCAAGGGCAGAACAGAGACCACTATTTTGAGCCCTGAAAAATGGATATCTTTGTTTTTAAGGTCCACTTTTTTTTTTTTTTTTTTTCTTGCCCCCCTTTTACTTTTCTTTCAGCTGAAAATAAAGTAAAAACTATGAGAAGAAAATGAAGCAAATAATTTGTGGTTCCCAGCTGTCTGTCTTTCTTATACATGTAAAAGTCATTACATTAATGCAGGGTAATTTGGCAATTGTTGATAATGTACAAGTCTCTTCCCCAAATCAAGTAGAAAGTGCCAAGCTAAAGGAGATCAAATAAATATAAAAGTGAAGGAAAGGAAATAAATGGAATTAAAGTTTTCTTTCAAAAAGACTTTACAGAAGTGCTATGGAAAATGGCAAATTCAAATTTAGTATTTTATTTTACTTATGTATTTATTCGTTGCACAAAGAGATTTTGGTGTTCTGATTTACTTGAAAGCTCATTTATCTCCTTTGGCATACATTTAAGACTTAAAGAGGGCATTAACATACTGCAGTGTAATAAGCAGAATTTGTCTGCATAGGATCAAATATCTTTCAATGTATTTTGAAATACATTTTCAATAGATTTTAAGTATACCTTAAGTGCATCAAAAAGAATGGATTTTGTTGCTTAAACAGCAATGTCCTGAGTACAATGCTTTTCATTTATAATTCCACCAAACTGAACGACTTCCATATCTTTTACATTGATAACATGTCTCTTTTAACCTCATTTGTGCAATATTTCTCTGAACAGCTGAGCAAACAAACCAATGAGTTCAATTTTCATTCAAATGTTACACTTAATTGATGCTTTTTAATATAAGGTATATTAACCCATTTAGTAATGCAGGTCCACATGCTTAACATCCACTGAACCATACCAAATTCTCTCAGGATAAGCAAGTTGAAAGCTACATAAGTGTGAAAGCTTAATAAGTACTTTATTATTTTACATAACCAAAACCATGATGCATGAGATCATTAGTAAATTTTCAGATGGAATGAAGTGCATACAGAACTGACTTGCAGACTTCATAACAAATCGATGCCATTTTTACTCTCTGGAGAAAATCCATTCAAGCAGCTGGGCCTAAAACATATAAATAATATATCTTTAATAGATCTAAATATACTTACTCTGCTAAATATTTGCTACAGTCTGTTATATAAGAAAGTAGATAGTAGTCTGATACAGATAAATGTAATTAAGAGTAGATACAGCCAAGAGAGGAATAACTCTCCTAGTGACCCATTTGGTTGATTAAATAATGGATATGCCAGCATGGGAAACAAACAAACAATAAACAAAACTTCTTGTATGTTTTCATTCTGAATTCTGTAAATATGAAGAACTTTATTTTTTTGTTTCATGTGAATAGTGCAGCACAGTCAACAAGATTATTCTTGTGATTATAGTTTGTTCTTACAAGAAAAGATTTTGCAGATTTTTTTTTCACATTTATATGGTTAAAAAGTATTATTTATTTCAGTATTATAATCTTAAATATGTAGTATATATATTTTGTTTTAGACATTATTATTTTTATATTTTCTAGGAGGTTATTTAAATGCAGCTTTAATATTAAAAGATTAATTTAATTTCAAAATGTGAAACTAGTAACAAAGTAATCACTTTGAAATGGTAACAATGATTTAAAACAATATGTCTACAATAAACATAACATGAGAGATACGTACACGCATTCTAATTCACTTATAACTTGAAAATATTCCACTGCAAAAGACAGCAAGAAGGACCATTACTAAAGAATGTGTAGTTTAATTTCAGGTTTTCTAACTTAGTCAAATAGTGTTCTACCAGAACTTCTGTATTTATAGAGCTCATTTTATATTTTAACTCTTTCCCCCCTCCCCAGGAACCCACTGTTATTTCAGCAATGAAGATTTCCACAAAACAGGTACTATATGCACAAACTTTAAATCACTTTTAAATATTTATTGGCCTCTGTCTTTTAGAGACAGTAACTTGGCAGTCAGTAGGGATATATTAATTACAGCAGCAGCACCCCATGCCTTTACATAAACATCAGTAGTTTCTCAGGAAAATGTGACATGCAAAGGTGAAAGGAAAATCCTAGTTTGTGGTACTTACTGGTAAGGTGGAAACTAAACACAAACTAACCAGCTGGAGGATCTCAAGAAAAAATTCCACATATTAAATCTCATGACAGAGAAACTGTTCTAAAGGAGTGACCAAACTTGTTCCCTTGCTTTAATGGAACCAGTACTACTCTGTAGCGTTGGTAGCAAATTCTACCAAAGCCAATGTTATAAATGGAAATTCAATTCACATGACAGAGATCCCTGGCTCTAGTTAGGCATGGAAGTAATGTTGGAAGAAAGTATCACCAGAAGAGATTATTACCAGAACCACTTCTGATCCCAGCAGAAAAGAGGTAGTGGAATACGAAGAAGCCCTAGGATGAACAAAGTGCAGAATGGTCTCTGTGAAGAGACACAAAATAAATAAAGACTTTTCAGTCTCTAAAATGGTGTAGTTTACAAACAGGCAGGGACGTGATGCTAAGGACAATACAGCATGGTAAAATCATGAATTGCATGGTGTTCCTTTCCCTCAGAGGCTAATCAGACAGCTATGTAAAATATGCAAAAGAAGATACCTTTTGACACAACACACTCTCTGGAAATGACCATGGCACACAGTTTTACAAATCCTATGGTGGATGCAAAAAGGAATTAGAACCACTGATGGGAGAATGTACCAAGGAGCAGTAAGGATAACAATGTTGTTTCTGCATCAGAAAGCCCTTAAGATACTGATCATTGCAGACTGTGGGAGTCTACTGGGGCTACTTAGTCTACTTAAACTAGATATGCATTGCTTCAGTTCAAAATAAATAAGTATGTAAATTAAATGTTGTGCAAATACCAGTTACTTGTTCACACTCATTAATTTTTCCATGAATGTCATTCTCAGTAAAAAGGAGATTTGGTATTACTTGCAGGTTTATGTGCACTGAAAGACGTATGTATTCTAAATAAGATTTAGTTAATTTAATTCTCTATTCACTATTAAACAGAAGTTGAATTCACTGTATGTAGGAAAGTTGTCTGAAAGCATTCGTGTATTTGACAGAAAACATTTTGTTTGGGGCCACTTTTCTGACATAGTTTATCACCTAAAACAACAAAAATGGCAGGACACACACACACAAAAAAAAAGTGCGATTGCATACTGAGATATTTAAAAACAAACCTGTCAAGTTGTATATGTGTTCACTTCATACCAAAATGTTCTGCTTTGGATTATTTTTATAAGTACATTCCCTTAAAGCAGCCAATCATATTTGATAATGAGACATATATTTTAGTACAATCTCTTCTTCAAAGTGTCTTTAGTTATTCAGGAGAGATTATGATTTTCTCTGGGTCTTTTGAAAACAAATGTACACTACTAAAATTGTCTAAAGCTAAAAAAGAACATAAAACACAAGTTAATCAGGCACAGTTAAGCTCATGAAAAATCAACCAGCCTCAGGATAAAATGACAGAATTATGATACAGTATGACAAGCTTTTGGCAATGTGTCTCTGTATCAAATAAGTATTTGGCAACATGTTTCCATTTTATATTTAGGTTTTCAAAATACTGTAGTTTTACAGTTCAAACACTTACTCGTGTTCTGATAATCACAGTGTTTTTCATATAAACAGCACTATAACTTCATGCATTGTAGAAAGCAGAAGCATGAAATGCAAACAGTAAAAACAGCAGGTCCTGTTGAATACATTTAAGGACATCACTTTATTTTATTTTCATCACTACAATTCTTTTATCTTAACTATAAAAGCATGGTACATGGTACCTCATTTTTAAAATTCTTCCTAAGTTCTTCTATTTTTTAAATTATTATTATTATTTTTTCTTTTTTAATTGCAAAATTCTCACCTATGTCTTCCTCCAAATGCTAGGGAAAGATTTTGGGAAGCACAATACAGCAGAGAAATCATTGGATTGCTTAAAATGTTAGTCTAGTCTTCCCAGCTTCTCTGGAGTAATGATACTTCTGCAAGGATTTTTAGAAGATTTATTATTATTATTATTATTATTATTATTATTATTATTATTATTATTATTTCTCTCTAGTTTGATCTGTTAATCAGATGATTCATTAAATTAAAAAGCACTTGGGAGACACTTTTTGCCCAAGAAGTAGTTTGTCTGTGTATGGCAAAAGAAAGTCAGACCATTGATGCAAAACATTCTATTCCTACTTTCTGAATTTCTTACTGCCTGGATTTATATATTATTAGTGTCCAGAATAATGATCACCAGCTGGAGTCTAAAAATATAATGAGAAGAGCAGCAAACAGATCAGCAGCCTTCAGGCTGTGTGGCACCTAAAACACATGCTATAGTTCAGTGACTGAACTTTATGAACTTACTTACAAGGAGTAGAGATTTTAAGTAACCCTATTCTGGCCTCTTTTTTTTTTTTTTCTTTTTTTTTCTTTTTTTCTTCTGTGTTTCTGGTAATTCTCTAATTCTAAAGACATTTATTAGAAATTAGAGAGGGCTATTTTACAAAATGAAATTGGTTACATGGGTATGTAAGAAACCATTACACCATACTTCTTTATTTTCCCATATGCATTCTCTGGGTTCATTTTTATATTGGCTACACACATTGCTACACACACACATATATACACACACATATATATTAATGCCTCAATTACATAGGACCCAGATCAATACCATCTGGACATTTAAGATACTTAAGTGAAGCTCTAATTTGACCTATGCTGCCTCTATAATCAGTAAAGAGAAAAGGCATCCCCCGAGAAATGATTAGGTCACCTATGATTTGAATTGCTGCTCTTTTTACTGCAGAATGTACCCCTAAGCTGGGAACTTCATTAAGTGACTTAAGTTAAAGAAAATCATCCCTTCATGTCTGTTGCCTGTCATCTGCTGCTCAAGGATACACTAGCTGGGGACTGCTACGTACAATGAAGGCTTTGTGGAGAGATATGAGTGGTCAGAGATTGTTGCCCAGAAGGGCGTGGCTTTACAGCCCAGCTACGGTACTATAATGGATGGAAGCAGCTGCTTAAATAGGGCTTAGTTTTCAATTTATTGGTGAATTTTCTTTTGGATATTTCTCCTTGACATATTTTCCTTGAAAAACTACTGATGTTTACATGAAGGCAAGGGATGTTTCTGTTACAGTTCATATGTCTGTAAAAACTGCCAAACTGCTGTCTCAAATAATTTAACACCTTCTTTGAACGCTTTCAGTTTTCTGTCTCCTGGTCTCCAGTGCTCATCATTTACAATAAATAGGTAATCTCAGCCACCTTCCATCCCTGAATTTCCTGGAATTGGTACCTCTGGGACATCCCAATGCAGGAGATAAAGAATTTTGATATTTCTTGAAAACCTATTTTTTCATACCAGATATATTTTCTAAGACAGAAAAAATGAATACAAATATGCATTTTCTTGGTGGGATTTGTTGGAGTGACTCAAAAGAGAAGTGTTAATTGCTCCATCATGGGTGCTGGACAGCTTTTGATAGAAAAGTGTCAGTGTTTTAAAAACAGAAGGATTACACCATGCTATTTTTATATATCCATTTATTTTGTTTTATTCTATGTATCTCAGAATTAAGTGTATTTGCTTACTACACTCATACTTGTTTGCTTTGTGAATTAGTGTTAAGCTGAAATATGTCTGGACTTTCATATGGGTTTAGTAGTTGTTTCCTCATGCCTCTCTTGGGACCAGCCTCCCAAATGGACCACCTGGATTTGATATCAAAGAGCAAACTGAGAGAGACAAGATTTTCTGTTGTGACACGCTACAAATGGTACCTCATTTTGTTTGCATCACTTTTTTCTTTTGCAGCTCCTCTCTACCTTTGAACTCCATCTTTCATTCAACATTGTTTTTTATCCAAATATAAGTATGCCATCTTCCCTCATTAAATATATGTTTTAATGAAAATGTGTGACCTGCAGAAAAGAGTATGAAGAATCAGAATTACTAGACATGCAAAGAAATGCATGCGTGGCAGAACTTCCAAGCTGAAATGTATCAGCATCTGTCTAAAATAATTTACTTTAGAAGTCCCCCTGCACATACACAAATCTAAGTCTTACATAGGAAATGGAAGTGAAAGCTGCCTATTTGTTTATTTATTTATTTTTAAAAATGAAAACCACAATAATATTCTTCATTGTTTTCTGTCACTGATTGTAGCACTATCCAGTAAGGGGATCTGAATACAAGGAAAGAAAAGAAAAAAATACAATATTATTTTTTCTTCTTAGAGAAGCCACTGAGAGTTTCCTTTAAAAAATCAGTCATTCCTATTTGATTTTTTAACCAGAGGACAATTCTCATTCCTTTAGTGTATAACAGGACCTCCATCCCCTTTTGCATTTGTTGTTTTACTGTAAATATTTTAGGCTTTCCTAGCAAAAAACCTGGTAATTTGCAATTTTATTTATTTATTTGTTTGTTTATTTATTTATATTTTTGTTACAGCAACAGCTCTACATTGGCTCTGCCACTGGAGTTTCACAGCTTCCTTTACACCGCTGTGATGTGTATGGAAAAGCATGTGCTGAGTGTTGCCTCGCGAGAGACCCTTACTGTGCCTGGGATGGTTCATCCTGCTCACGTTACTTCCCCACTGCTAAGAGGTAGGGACAGTTTCAGATATCTGCATGGTTTGCTATTTGTTTTAACTGATGATCTCAATATGACCAGAGGGCTTTGGAGATTTTTCATGGCATAGTTAAATGGAGTCTTTTCTATTCCAAAGAAAACATAATTGTGGGAGCTACGAGCAATATGAAGTCTTGGCTGATTTAAAGTGAACACTGCTACTTCTTTGGTTGGCTTAAAAACTGTTGTAAAAAAAAGTCAAAATATTCAGAGAATATTGTTTCTGAAATGTATTTGTAACTTTCTATTCAGTAATAAACAGGAAAGAAATTGATTTTCTGTAACATTAGGAGGGGTGTTGATATAAAATAATAACAATAAAAAAACCACTACTCAAACAACTAAATAATCCTACATTTTCATACGTTGTAATTCAAAGAAAATTTGTCTAATTTGTTTTGAACAGTAATGGAAAGTTATTATTTAGTGATATATAACATTATTACTGTTCTAAAGTATAATTTATATGTTGATGTATGTCTAAATGCTCCCAGATCGAAACAACTGTTATTTTATTTTCACTCTGCACTGATGTTGAAGGCTTTGCAATGTAAAGGTTAAGGGAAAACAGACTCTGTAAGTAAAAAACAGCATTTTTATAAGAATTTACAAGTCCTAGCTGCCTATTCTGAAGATTTAAAATCATATTTTCTTTGCCTTCCTTTGTTTCTAGAACTCTTTCTCTTAAAGCATATAGTTACTGAACTGCTGTTAGTTACTGAAGTAGAAATTAGGAATAACTGAATTGATAACCACTTGCAAATAAGAATACACTGGCGTAGTGTTGAGATTCCCATGATAAATTGGATAATCCAAAGATGAAAACATGTTAACATTAAGAAACAAGGAGTACAAGGATTTATACATGTAAGGACCCTTTATATATATATTGAAATTAATGTTAACATATACTTAGTTGGGAGTTTCAAGATTCAAAATTCCAGTTTTGAATTGGTTGTTTTAGGAGATGAAATGTAGTATGGGGTGGGAAGTAACACTTGTGTCACAGACTTTTCAGATGGAGGATTAAAGTTCCAAGGTTTGCATTACAATGCATCCTAAACAACTACTGATGATAAAAGAAAAAGCTGCTTATGGAATGAATATCAGGTTCTATTTTTGCACCAGGAAGCGGAATTAATCTGAGACTTTTTTTTTCCCCCTGAAATTCTTTAGAAAATAATTAAAAAGGAGAAACAGAACCCATCCCAAATGAAGAGCTGGTCACGTTTTTTCCACTGCATGGGATAATTTCAAATCTGTGTTGGGAACACAGCATTAAGAGGAAGAGGAGTAGGAAAGCAGGGAGAGGGACCAGTGAGGTTTTCAAAGGGAGTCTGAAAGACTGAATTGATCTGAAAGTTTTAAGGGTTAGAAATCAGTGTGGTTGAGTACTGCTTCTGAATCGAAGGAGATTTTAGTAAGGTCTAACCACTGGATAATCCTTCTCTGCTACCTCTCAACTATTTTCTGTCCCTGAAACTCATGCTTTCTCTGCATTCATGCTTTCTCTGCATAAAATATTTATTTTTACTCCCTGCCCACTCAAGACTCACCTAATCATATAATTCATCTGCTTACATATAGAGAAAAAATAGGGCTTTTAATTTTTTCCTTATCCGTCTCTTCAATTTATTCTCTTAAATGGCAAACTGAGCTCGCCTTTGCCATCAAGGGTAAAGGGAAAGACAGCTCTTTTTACTGGGATTAAGGGGTGAGGTTAATGAGCTACACTTGTCTGCATAGCTATAGAAAAGCCTTGGGTTGCAAAACTTGTGTTTCTTAAGCTCACTTAAAAAGTAAGTTCTGGGAGACTGAGGTCCTGACAGGAGAAGCAGCTGTTCCATGAAACCCTCCCCCTTTCTCCCCTGGGAGCAGCAGCAACAGTAGAATAAAAAGTTTACTGAAGGGGAGGATCAGCTATTTACCTGGTACCTGCTGTACCCACTGCCCCAAGCCAGCTTTGAATGCATCTGTGACAAAATCAGCATCATGGAAAACAACTTAAATGTAAAAAAAAAACATTTTCCAAATAATTAATGTCTGCAATTTTAGGCTCCAGAAATACTGGGAGAGTCCTGAGGCATTTGCACAGATGCTTTTCTAATAGAGCTTTTTTTTCTTCTTCTTTTTCCTTTTTTTTTTAAAAAGAAACTTTTACAAGCCATGATTTTAATTTACTCCTCTTTCTTTGTATATTTAAGAAGTTTAAATGACAGTTCAGAGCTCCTGTATTGTGACCCCTTAACTCTGCCCCATGTAGATGTATTCTGGTTCATATTTCATAAATCATCATGTTGATACAATGCTATGTGCGACATTTTCCTGAGATTCTAACTAAACATCACATCCAAATTCCATTGACAGTAATATGAATCTTTCCACAGGCTTTTTCCTACAAATAGTACCCTATAAATATACTGCCTTTCAAAATTTAGGATGGAATAATGTAATTGTATGGTTCCTTATGTCTTGGGGATATTTTTATTTATTGGTAAACAGCACTATAAAGAAGGTATCTGAAATTAGGGTCAGTATATTTTTGAATCTTATATCAATCAACAAAAAAATCATTCTTATTAAAGCATGCTTAGATCTCCTGATTCACTAGGAACATTTTTTGTGGTTTTTATTTCCATTATCTCCATTTTTAAAAATTTGTTGCCATACTTCATATACATAATTTCTGTTTTAACGTTTCAGTAGTTTTTAGCTGAAAGCAAACAAACAAACAAACAAAACAACAACAACAATAAAACATGTAAAGTCTTTCAGCCAAGAGGAGTCAGCTGCTCGGTTGATGGTGCCTCTGTGAAAACAATTAGTATGTGCTGATGCTGGGCTCTTAGAGACTGCAAATAGGGTTAGTGAACTGAAGAGTTCTCTGTACTGCACAACAATGACTTTTTAAAAATGTGGGCTGTTGCCACAAGGGAGTGACCAACAGTGCTTTTTACAAGGCTACTTGACTTTTGCATATCCGTTGCTGGATGCTATAATCTGAAATCACAGCATTGTTCAGCAGCTTAATCCTCTTTGTTCTCCTCTAATTTTGCAAGCCCTCAGGCTTTCTCTGGTTCCTAAAGTAAAATCCTCACACTTGAAACACATCTTTGTTTGCCTTGTTCTTCTTGCTTTTTTAATATGAAACCCTTTTCTGTGGCTCAGTTGAATTTTCTGTCACAGCTATTTAAATAAAAATAGGAGCAGACAGAGAACAAATGCAAAAACAAAAAATATATTTAAAAGCTTTATTCTGTGACATAGAGTATTTTTAGCACAGTGATTTTAGATCAGTTTGTTTTCCAAAATCGCTAGTGGAGATCAAAGAACGAAAGACTTAAGAATCATTTCCAAATCTTCCTGTGTAAGTGTTTTATTCAGTTACTCTAAAGACAAAGCCATGTGCAATACATACATTAAATGTTTTACACATACATTAGTCTGCAGTGGCTGGGATCATCTACTTAATTTAACTTAGATTTTGTAGAAAATACAACACTTTGACACTCTTTAAAAGCCATTAATTCTAATATGTCATTTTAACTAAAAGGTGCCATGTTACTTACAGTATTCTGTGTTTGCAGAAAAGCTATGTTTTCTTCATGTTTTTGGTATATGCTCAACTTTACTGTTTATGCTTTGATACCTTATAACAGTCCCGGTATCTATGAATCAAGTCATGAATTTGTCTCTGATTAATATTACCTAAAAAGTTAAAATGTACTTCATAGACTCAGTACAAGAGGCATGATCCTGAAGACTTTGTCGGTAAGTGTAGAGGCTGATGAACTATGATAATGCATAGAATATAATAATAAGCTGATTTCCTTCATCATGTTGATTAGATGCACTTGTGACTTATGTAATTTTATGTATATGCTCCATTTGTTGACAAAAGTGAATGCTGACCATTGAGGTCGCTAATAATTTTCAAATATAATACTTACAGACGTACTAGACGACAAGACATCCGAAATGGAGACCCTCTTACCCACTGCTCAGATCTGCAACATCATGGTGAGTTATGGGAATGGCTAAATTACAACAAATTTGTATGAACTTACAGACTCTGCACTGCATGAGTAGAATAGGAAGCACGTGAATGGTTTGTTGGAGAAATTGTCTTGAACATTTTGTACAGACGAACCTAATGTATCATTTTATTACAGCATCCTATTTTATGCATTTTATTACAGCAGCCTGGATCAGACACTAAAGATAATTATTTTTTTATTCCTCAGTTAACAGTTTTAATTATTATTATTCTTTTTTTTTTCTGATTCACTTACCTTATATCATATTATCACACTAGGTTCATTATGTCAGAAGAGTATAATACCACCTTCAAAACAGAAAGAAGTACATACATGTTAGTTCATATAGTTTGAATGTGATGATAAACAAGCACATAATTAGCCACCTTTGCTAAATATGGAATGGCCTTTGTTGTAGGTGACACCCTAACAGTTGTTCCATGTAGTAGGCCTGTACTGTGTGCTTTCAGTATGTTTTCGGTTTTCTTTGACATCTTTTACTTTTGTTGTTTTATTTTCACATACTGTATTGACCAGATCTTCCATTATTGAATTGCTTGGCTCACGAACCTCACAGTTACTAATTTGTTGCCAAACTCTTCAAAAGATCTTCACTCAGAAAACGAAAAATGTACTTTTTGCCCTACATGAAGAGAACACTTAGGCAACACTTCCCTCTGCTGGAAAAAAAAATAAATAAAATAATAATAAAAAAATTGTGTTTGTGTTATATCTGTAATAACAGTTAAACTATTGCACAGATTTCTGGGATAAATAAAGTAGAGGTGGCTGAACATGGAGATACCTCAAAACCCTTATGTCCATCCAGTTCTTATAATAGCAACAATGACTAATAATCCATACATGTACTCTTGTGTCAGCTGCAATTCACTACTACTATCTACCAGTAACAATTTTCTCTATCTTCCTTTTTAATTATTAGCTATTTAATCATAGTTAGGATTACTGCAGCTTTTCTTTTTGCTTCATTAGTTTCAGACTCAGGCCAAGCTACTCAGAATAAAAGGCTTGGGAAAATTCATGAACGAACTATGATCAATATACAATTGTCACATTTTTATAACTCATGAACGCACAATTAGATTAATTTGAATTTGACAATTTGGACTAGTAGAAAGTTCACAATTTTCCACTTAAATTATATCTAGTAATAGACATCAGATAGCAGATGAGACAACTGGCTATTGGGGCTGAGATGACATTTTGGTTCCCCAGTATGAAATTACATCAGGCACTACATGTGGATTTTATTCCTGAAAGCAGCATGTCGTAGACATTACCTTCACCTTTTTTAGTTTCTCCATCTTTAAACTACTCATGGTGAGCTAACTACCACGGGCCCATTTTATTTTTAACATTCTCTTCCCATTGCTAGCTGTAATTTATACAACTTCAGGTCTATTCCCTATCTTCATAGACCAGGAAAGTAATTAAAAACACTTTTTTTTTTTTTTTTTTTAACCTTCCCCTGGAAAACATACTTGTCTGAAAATATATCTTCTGTACAAAGAAAAGAGATTAATCTTGTGCAGTTTTTTTTATGACAAAAATCATGAGAACTCAAGGTCAGGAAAAAGCTATTATATACTACTCTTGACCACAAGGATTTTTAATACAGCTTTGTCAAAATAGGTAAAGCAGTGAAATATGAGGCAAGATACCACTTGAAAATGATTTCACCATCTAGTGGTGAAATGAAGATGGACTGACTGGAAGAAACTAACTTACAAAGTTAGTTGTGAATCTGTAAAATTTTCTTAGATTATTACATATGGAAAAGTGCATCATGCAGTATACAGACAGCTACATGGTCCATGAACTTTGCCAATTTATGTTATTTTTTTTCTTTGGCTCTGACCAGTAGTTTCATGGACAACACAAGTAGAATTGGGAATTTTTATAGCCAAGAATGAGCTCCAGCAATCATTTACTACATTTCTACACATTCTTCTACAGGAACAAAACAAACAAACAAACAAACAAAAAATGGTCTCTTAGTATACAAGTCACTTTTAAAGACATTGTGGAAATTTACGTAGATATCAGTCAGAAGCAATAGTGCTTAATAAGGTTTAGTTAGCTCTCTCAGTTCTTTTGTGCAAATGCTGCACAGTACGCAGCAACAGAGAAAGATGAGGATCCTCAGTTGTACATGTGTTTGGCCAGATATAAGTGTTTGAATTTAAAAACATAAATAACTTTGTGTCAGCCAAAGAACAAATTTTAATTATTCCATATTAGTGCTATCAAGAAATTTATCAAGGTGGTTTTGTTTTTTTGTTTGTTTATATGCTTGCTTGTTTTGAATAATTTGTAAGTGAGGTGGAACCTTTTCTTAGGTAAGTCATCCCAGGGAGAGCTCATAGAACTTCTCCTTGTTTGTCTGTAAAATCAGATGCATTCATCTGCAAACCAATCTTGGGATAAGTACCTAACTTTTCATACTTCTTTGGTTATGTCGGAAATTATGTATTTATCGGGGTAGTAAACTGATATTGCTGTTGGATTCATTTTGGGAGTTGCAGATCTCAGACAGGATTTGGGGTTCAAATTCATAACCACCTTCATGACTTCTATAGTTTTCTAATTACTCCAGCTGTTCTTCTGAACTTCCTAGTCGTTCATTCTTCTTCCTACTCTCTTCATCTTCTCCCTCAGTCCCAGAAGTGTTCTCTGGTCCTGTGATTATGCCATCACTTTGCTTTACTTTCTTGCACTCTACATACTCAGTATTACGTGAAATCTATAGACACTTTGGGACCTGTTTTCTGCTCCCTTAAATCATAGAAATTGAATTTTAAGGATTTCTTAATTCCTTCCCCTCTCATTGCATGGCTGTTGCTAATTTTTTTGGAGCTGTGAGCAACTTGAAAGGGGGCTTCTGCTACCTACCATGTGATCTCAGACCTGAATGCCATGGGCAAGATCCAACAAGCCACCCAGAAGTTTCAAACGGTGTCAGCATTCACCTTCAAGCTAACTTCCATTAAAACAGTGGTTAGTTTCTCAAATATTAAGGATATCCTAGATGTCTACTTTTTTCTGAAGAAACTCCTTTATATACTTAAAACTATGCTACTGCTCATGCACAGTAGGATCCTTGCCAAAGAAATGATCCTAGGTGAAGAAGGGGACATTTCCTACTGGCTGTTTTATATGCTGCAGCCATGCATGTGCTGTCTGTTGTGCATCCCAGTGCAGATACGAAACTACCTCTTGTCAACTGCATGGCAACTGTTTAGCCATGTGAATTCTGTTCCTAAATCAGAGCATCTAACTTGAAACAGTAGAGAAAGGACACCTAGATCATGCTGTTGAATCTATAGAGTAGCAATGAATAATCATCCAACCATTTCCATTTGCAATCATTATCTTTTCACTTCCAGTCATATTCAGTTAATGTCTTCATATATTTCCAGTTCTTCAATTTTATTGACAAAAATTTGCCCAAGCTCCATCAGGCCTTTCCTCTGTACACTTGGCTACATTCTGTTCCATCTGTATTACAATTTTGTTGTTGGTTTGCTTTCTAAGTCATTCCACCATTTCTCTCCATCTTCCTGGCCTAAAGCTGCACTGACATTCTTCATTGGGATGTGGTTTCTGAGAGATGTCATAAAAATTGCTTCAGTTTCTCATTTATATGATACCCTGCTTACTTGCTGGAAAAACTTATAATCCAGCAGAGGAAAGCAAACTAATCCATCCCTATTTGTTTAACATTTATAGGCCATTTGATGTTTCCTTACTGAGAACTGGGCAAGCACAAGTTCCTATTCTGTCCCCCATCCTTCCTCCTATCCTCCATCGTGCTGCAAGTCATTATGGAAAGACATGATTTCTGTGTCAACATAAACCAGGAGCTCAATTTTAACTTTGGCTCAGTAGTCTAGCAAACAACTTGTGTTTGCTAAACTTGGCCAATATGATAAAGGCTAAGTGAAAGCAAACACATTGTGACAAATGATTTATTTGAGAATATTTTCATTAGACATCATTTTCCTGTTAAACTGTTTCAAAAGAAGTTCCTAAAAAAATTCCAGTACTGTAGATCAAAAATGGAAAACGGAAAGAATGACAAATAATGGTAAGGAGACAGGAAACCCCATGAGATCAAAACAGTGTTAAATAGTTTACCAACTCCTTCCTCTCCATCTACTCTGTAGGATTATTGTATTCTTGCCACTTAAGACCATAACAGCATTTTAAAGAGCTAAGGTGGAGAGTTGTAATATGATGCCTTATAGCCTCTGCGGTATTGGAGAAGAATCAAATGCCATATAAGTCCTATAGCTATGTGATATTTCCAGCAAGTTGATGAATATCTTGAAACATTGCTGTTACAAAAGGAAGTTATTTGTTTAACTTTCTTTGTCCCCTCCCATAATGTCTGGTTTATTAACCTCATTACATTTCCATAAATTATATCTGTATGAAAGGAAATGATTAATTGAAGATTGTTTCCCTGAAAACATTATTCCTGGTCATTAACAGCTTCAGCAAACCATAGTGCTATATAATCTAAATACATTATACTACTTTTAAATAGCCTCATGTTTTACTACTTTGCTCTAAAGTATTATGATCATAGAGTCCAGGAGGCATCATTACAGGCATTCTGCAACTACACCCTGAGTTTTCTCGCTGCATACAGTTGGCCATAAAAATTCTTGTCATGTCCTAGATGTTTTCCTTGATGAATAAAAATGAGGTTTGAACAAAATTTCACAATGAAATTCATTAACTTCACATATTGATATATTAACAGCTATTAGGATTTAAAATAGAAAAATAAAAAAAAAAAAAAAACTACAAGGGTTGCTTACAAAAATAGAGGCAATGGAGATTTTCCAAAGACATGTTGGTATGGAGAAATTTATCTTTAAGAGTCTTATTATGTTGAAACACCTTAAAGGATCCCAATTTGTAAATAAACAAATTCATTTGCTAATTAAGATATTTTTTTCTTTCCTGATCATTTAAATTTATGTTTCCCTCTTCCCTTTCCCCTTCCCCTTTCCCTTCTCCTTCCCTTCCCCTTCCCCTTTCCCTTCCTTTTTCCTATTTTTCCTTTTTCCCTTTTCCCTTTGCTTTACAGATAATCTAAGTGGTCAGACTGTGGAGGAAAAGATTATCTATGGCGTAGAGAATAGCAGCACTTTTCTTGAGTGCAGTCCAAAATCTCAGCGTGCCATAGTCTACTGGCAATTCCAGAAGCAAAATGATGACCACAAAGAAGAGGTACAGTAGAAAAAAATTAAGAGACACAACTAATCTTTTCTATGAAGATATATTTGAGCCTCTGTCCTTCCCAGAATAATGTCCATCTTTACTTCAGTTTGCAGTTGTTCTCCTGGAATCTTATTATTTTTCTTGCTCCTCATCATATTCATACCCTTATCACATAAAATCCCATAAACTCCAAGAGATTTTACTGATCCACATCAGA
The DNA here is from genome assembly GCF_964211825.1 of Aythya ferina. NCBI lineage: Eukaryota > Metazoa > Chordata > Aves > Anseriformes > Anatidae > Aythya > Aythya ferina. The sequence continues at coordinate 198,055,742 of NC_140296.1, read as the reverse complement.
AAACTTTCATACTCTGTCCCTGGTTTACTCCTTGTAAAGCATTTTTTGTTTGTTTGTTTGATTCTTTGTTTTGTTTTGTTTTGATTTTCATTCAGATATCTTAGATATACTAAAATTCCCTTTCACAGATGGTCAACAAAAAGCTAGTATGCTAAGTACCACCTAAAGCATCGTACACAGATTATATTGAACTTAAAAATTACGAAGACCTGAAAGCTGTTGCTACAGGAAAAAAAAAAAAAAAAAAAAAAAAGAGAGAGAGAGAGAGAGAAAGCTGACTATATTAATCTAATTATGCTATGTAAAAGGTAGTCCAACAGGAGTGTTTCCTGTGTGCTGCATGCTCCAAGACTGAACTGCAGATAATACAGATAGAGTGAGGAACTGTAGTAGACCCAAGAGTATGAAAATTTGCATATCATTTTCATTAAAAACCAGTATTCATAGAGGCAAAACCACTCACTTTCTCTGATTGCATTGCACTAAACTGACAGATTATTTTCCTCTTTCTCTTGTTACCAACATTCTTACATTATTACTCGGGTTTTTGAGAACCTATTATCCGGGTTCTCAAACCATCTTACTATCCAGCTAGGTCACATATGTCATAAGAGAATAATCTACTCTGGTATGTAGAGAGATCAAGCTAGGAAACTAAAACTTGTCTGTTGCATTTAAGTATTTGGAAATATAGATGAACTATACTGAAGCACGTTTTTTAAAGCATGCATTTAGTTATGTAAACTGATTTATATACTTTTGCTTTATTTGCATAAATAGTAAAATATTTAGAATTTATTTTTGGTGAAGAGAGCAACAGATGAAAATGTGCCCATTCTGTCCACAGCTCCACATGGATTCAAAAAAGGAAATTATATTTGTAGATATCAGTTCATTCATAAATATATGATATTTTGGACAACTACTTGTTGAATATTAAAAATTTCAGAGTGAATCCTTATTGTTCTTTTGTAAATTCTCCACTTACCCTGAACCCCCTCCTACAAATAAGACCTTCTGTAGTAGGGAACAATCGAACCTTTCCCACATATATATTTGGGCATAACTTAAAGGTAATAGTAAATGTGTCATCTTTAATTAAGGCAAATGAATCCATGCTGGCTCTGCTGATTAACTGTTGGCATTTTCTCTAATTTTACTGACAATTCCATCTGATTGAGCTGCTACCAATATTATTCAAGTATCAATAAAGACTAAAGAGTAAATTCTTCATCCTCCAAACTCTTTTTGTACCACAAGAATAGTTTGCCCAGAGTATTTGACTCTGCCATAACTGCAGATGACTGGCAAGGGGTATTCCATTTATGTGGTTTTGGGCTTTTTGGCCAAATTTTACTAGCTGAAATGAACTGTGCTAAGGAACTTGTATGTTAAGAGGATAATTTTGCACATATATGAAAGCAAACTATTGAAATTACCCCTTTTCTCTAATACAGATAAAAGTGGATGATCGAATGATCCGAACAGAGCAAGGTCTATTGCTACGAAGTCTTCAACGGAGAGACTCTGGTATTTATTTTTGTCATGCTGTGGAGCATGGCTTCATGCAATCTTTGCTCAAAGTGACCCTGGAAGTAATTGATACTGACCACCTGGAAGAGCTGCTCCATAAAGAAGATGATGGTGATGCCTCCAAAACCAAGGATGCTACCAACAGCATGACACCCAGTCAAAAGATCTGGTATAGAGACTTCATGCAGTTAATCAATCACCCCAATCTCAACACAATGGATGAGTTCTGTGAGCAGGTTTGGAAAAGAGACCGCAAACAACGCCGTCAAAGGCCTGCCAATGCGCAGGTGAATACAAATAAGTGGAAGCATCTACAAGAGAATAAAAAAGGTAGGAACAGGAGGACCCATGAATTTGAGAGGGCACCACGGAGTGTCTGAGCTGCGTTACCTCTAGGAACCTCATCCAAGTAGAAACTTGTATAGAAAGATAACTGGAAAACAAAATGCAATATACATGAACTTTTTCATGGCATTATGTGGATGTTTACAAGAGTGGAAAGTTCAAACTGTTTCCACTAGGTTTAAATAAAATCCATTTCTAACTTTCCTAGTAAGTCCTTTGTCTCTGCTCTGATTCTAAGACCAGAAAGACTGGAGTATCAAGGATGAAAACTCACCTGGACCTAGCTTAATGCTCAAAGAGTTCTCCAAGTATTCAGCAGGCAGGTTTTGCTTTCCCTTTTGCCTGAGATATAGACAAAATGCTGTATTTCATGCTGTCATCTTAAAGAAAAGAAAAACAAAACCCACCTTTCATCATCAGCACTACCACTCCTAGACTTATTATAAAACTGCATGAACTCATTAAGCTGATGAACGTCTAAACACATGATTGGACACAAGGATTTGTTCTTGTTTTGTCTACCAGTTCTCCTGTTTATAAGTACTAGAAGAGGAAAAACAATACTGAATGAGATTGTGGAAATTTGAACAACATATGGAAATTTGAACATCATCTGGAGGAACAAAAAAATTTGGAGTACACTGGCCTACTACTGATGACTTCTTTCAGCTTTGATCTAAAGATGTATTTTATAAAAAATATAATTTAAATGTACGATGGAAAATATGCAGCAAACATTAGCTCTTTTCTAAAATAGATTAGACTTTCTGTCTTAGAAATATTGTACTTCCTAATTATTGGTTTAGAGTTAAAAAAAGTGACAACTTCCAATTATGAGCTGCTTTACTTTTTTGTTTGGAAAATCTTCCAGGGGAACTAGTCACACTGCAGTTCACCTCCTCCCTACTGTCTCAGTAACCTTTATGACATGTAACTTCAAAGCAATTTTAAAACTAAGCTATTTTAACATGAAAGTCACTGTATCGCATGGAAGTCTTCTGCATTCTTTTCTCTAAGTATGGTATTTGAAATGATTGAACTTGTGTAATACCTTGCTATAGACTGAACCAATTAAGAGGAGAGCGTCGATTTTCAGTTGTATATTTTTTTATTATTATTAAAAAACAAAAACAAAAACAAAAACTAAATAGCATTAAAATACCTTCTACTAATTACACTCTTGCTTTCTTGGTTCATAAATATTTGTGAATGCTAATATTTAAATAATGTGGCTCATAGACTATCATATATCCATGAGCAAAGCTCACATTCATCTTAAGGTGTTTTGTTCCCAACTCAGTGGTAGAAATATGTCCACACTAGTGATTCTCTGTGCTCCTTTCTTTCTGTGGGCCAGATCACCCAAATTCAAAGTACCAGCACTAGGCCACATATATATAACCTCAGAGCCAGCAATCTGTTTCAAAATCAAAGGGACTATTTTATCCCTGGGTGATGTCTGCTGCAGTAGTAAATTGGTGCAGTTCAGTTTAAGACTATTTTATACTAACAGATAATTTGGTCCTGCACTTCTGTGTTATTCTATATACAGGAGAGCAACAGGGTAAAACAGACAATGCACTTGCAACATAAGTGTCAGTTTAGGGATATAAGTAGTGGATTTATTCACCTCAGCACATATGTGCCTTTGGTCCCCAGTTCTATGGTGTCCAGTTCTTTTGAGGTCATCTTTCTCCAGCCTCCTATATTTTACCTTGGTAGAGTCAGTAAATGGCATAATTTCAAGTAATGTCATTGTGGGGAAGATTACTAGAACAAAGTCCTTAGTTTGCTAAAGGAGTTTTTATATAAAAGTGTGTCTGTATTGATGACTGATCTGTTTTGCTGTTATTCACTCCAGATTATTTAATTTATCAATCACAACACTATTGGCCTTATCAGATACAATGTAACACAACCTCTGTGACAGCAACTCTCACAGTATGTCCCCATTTCCTTGCTACTCACTAATTAAAGTATCTTTCTGATGAGCAAAACCTTGGCTTCTTGCCTTCACAACAACTGGGTTATCACTGAAGGCCCAATCACTTTAGACCCCTCTGAATTTTTTGCAGGTGATGAACTTGCAAGTTTTTTTATGCAAGTTATTTTCTAGCATAAATTCATTGAATAGGGCAGGACAAGTCTGTAAGGCCATGCAAAGTACTTGGGAATTTAGTTTTGAAGCAAGTTTAACTATCTCTTGTGTTTAACTTGACTCTTGTGAACTTTAGTGTGCTGTTAAATTCCCATACTTTCATGATACGCTGAGTAGGGATAAATTAAAACATAGGTTCAACTATGTGCTTTCTTGTACAGAAATATTAATTTTCAGTTCAGCCTATGATTAATTTGTGAGCTTTGTTGTCTGCTGAAGTATTTAACTGTAATCACAAAACACTCTTTAGCCTTTTGTGTAGGGCTATTATGTAGCATCAAGTCATTAGAATCCTGTTTGTTACAAAAGGAAACAGTTTTAAAATGAACCTCAGAGAATTCATTTGAAAAAATATAGTTTGATTTTGACAGGCCCTAAATGACTTAGTTTCCTTTTATACATATTAATGGTATTGCCATGTAACTTTTTTTTTGCTTTACCTTGCTCATTTTTGCTGCCATTTGCTGAAAAAAATATAAATCCTATAAAAACTAACCTATTCCACCACTCCTTAAGAAAAGAACAGCTTACATTAAGTCTGTGTTCTAAGATATGCTTTTCTGTATTAAAAAAAAAAAAAAAAAAAAAAAAAAGATAATTAATGGGAACAAAATTACAGAAGTTGCAGTGTTTTTACTATGACCTGTCAGTCTAATTGGATAATAGATGTGATCAGATCTTACTGACTTAAATTCAGTCCTCACTGACACGAGTAGTCTTGTTTATGTCTTTGTATTTGCTCATATAAATAAGAGGATAGATGATAAGTCAGCAGCAGAAATTGATGTCTTTCACATTCATATTATGGTCAAATTAAAACAACAGTTAATACTAGTGAAATTAACTATTTTTTTTTTCCAAAGAAAATAGGCCTTAATAAATTCATGGATATAACGATGCCCTGGAGCTTCAATAAAAATCATACCCCTATTTGTGTCATATTTTTTTAACACACCATAAGGATTAAAAATAAAGGTAAAAACAACATTTCTGTAAATCATCAATAAAACCCTCTAAACCTCTAGTTACAGACTTTAGAAAACGTAAAAAGTTGTGTTTATGCTGGAGAGAAATGAAAAGTTTCATTTATAACCATAAAAAAAAATGTTTTGTTTTAAGACATCCATTTGAAAGGAACAAAAATACATTGAATCTTATTCTTACTCATGTACACTACACTTGCATGGATCACTGAAGATGGGAATTTGTTCAATGTCTCCTAAAAACTGTATGATGATTTTGTTAAACTATAACATCAAACTGAGAAAATGTGCATCTTTGCAGAACAGAGTTAAATCTTAATGACCCAATAAAGTCACTATGTAAAAAATAAAATAAAATTAAATTAAATGCATGTGAATGCGCATTTACTGATCCTTTTTATGTATTATTTAGTGAATATCAATGGTATGTGTTTAATAGTTCAGCTTTTGCTACCTACACATTAGCCAAAAGAGATGTAAATATTTTTGACTAGATAAGGAGGTACAATGTAAAGTACTGTTATCTAGAGGTACTCCATTTTGGTGTGTTCAGCATAATACTAAAATGCAAGATTTTGCCACACAGGTAATATGGTAGTTTATTTGCTATATCAGTGCCAAAGTTATGTGCTTATTCTTTAAGCACATTCCTTACTGGATAGTAAATAATTCTAATTCTGTATCTATCACTTCAATTCAGATGGGAACTAGAAAACTGGAGAGGAAAAATGTAATGAAACTGCTGCTGTAAATTATTTCTTTTAGCATGTATTCAGTTGTTAAATAAACATTTCTTCCAAATATTTGAAGTTCACTGTCTTAACTGTTTATATGGAAATGTGCCCTGTAACCTTCATGAATGTATGGAGTGTATTGCTGCCAATATAATGCTATTAGTGTATATAAGTTCTGTTTACTAATCCAGAAGGGTTGTTGTTTTTATTAATGGTGTTTATTGTTTCTTTATGAAGAGTACAAACTAGTAAGGCTTGAAATGGAACCTTCAAACTTATCTTCAGCGTATCATTTGACACAGCCTCATGGACTTGTGCAGGTAAAGCTGCACATGCACATAAGCAACCCACTCTGCCCATGAACAAAACTAAGGCAGCCTGGAAGCAAAGCAGAAACTAGCAAGTTGCTATGCTTGATGAAATCTACTCTGTATCATTCAAATGGCTTAGTACAGCTACACTGCTTCCTCTTGGAAACTGGCTTGCATAGACAGCAAGTAAAATAAATCAATTTCTGTCTGTTATCAGCATACCCTTGTATTACGCAAATTTAGTAGCTGTCTGGAAGTGCCTAAGGGCTTTATCTAAAAGTAGAATGGCATAGCATTAAGCATTGTGCAAGCAGATAATGAGATGAATTCTACCATGAAAGACATGAAGTTTAACAATACTTGACAAGAAGTGGGAAAAGAAAGTGTTATTTCCATTTGTCACATGAAGAATTGAAAAAAGAACCAGTAGTACTCAATCATCACTAATTCATTCATCTCTGTCCATGTGCCTCTCTGTAAAGCAAAGATAGAGATGTCTACTTCAAAAGTAAGTTGTACAGTTGCTACTGTCTTTTGAGCATGAAAATAAGCCCTAACAGCAGCCATGTTATTCATTGGTTTGCGAAAGATGTCATCAGACACATCAAAATGGAAAAGATGTGGAGGTCAGTCAATGCACTAACTGAAAGACCAGGGTATTTTTATTATTATTTTTTTTCTGTCTGCCTAGTGCAGGGATTATAAATACTCATAAAGGATGACCCTTGTTTCTGAATATAGCCACACTGTGTCCTTTACTAGAGTACTCTGCAGAGCACAGCTAAACTCATTGTCTTTTGCAACTACTTTGCTACATTGCCAGAAATGTATAATGCCTAGGGTTAACCTTCGTTGACATTGAGTTGGAAGAAAGAAGAAACATTTGTGGTTTAATGCATGTTTATATATATATATATATATATATATACACTAGTGAATCTCTGAAGAACATGTTTGGCAACCTCATCTATCAATTGTTATAAATGTTCCTTTTGTGAAGACTGAAATATACCCTTCTGTTTTCTTACAGGTCACATTCACTGAGCTCTCCATCAAACACATGTTTAATGTGAGGCAAAGTTATGATGTCTTTTTCCAAAGCCTAAAACAAAAGGACTATTCTCTTCAGGATGCTCAGTATCAGGATTCAAGTAGATCAGAGTATTAGTGAACCATACAGTTTCTTTGCTCCCCATAAATACTTGAGTGAAAGGTTGGAGGAGCTTCATAGTAAAAAACAGAAACCATAGAGGACAGGACTTTGGGGAAACTTTTTTTGTCCTGGAACTTATCAAAAGTTGACATTTTGGACAACTTCAGGATGATCTGAGCTAAATCCCAAAGCTCTAGTCAAACAGTTTCCATACTGAAAAACTTTCACTGCAGTTAAGAAAGCAACTTTCCTTTCTCTCATAGTATTTTCTCACCCCTATAGAAAATAGGACTCTTACCTCAATAGTAACCCATATTGGTCATTAACCATCCTTAGAAGTCCTTTGTTACCTTTGTGGAAACTCGAGAAGTTGGGGCTATTCCAGACCAGCCCCCTGAGGCAGCAGGTTGTAAGCAAGCAATATAAGCACTAATGCCATGCTGAAGGCTAAAATGTAAGGAAATTCAAGAAATTTTAAGTGTGAGGAAGGTCCTATTCCATACTGCTGTGTACTGCTACAGGCCTCACTGGCCATGAGCCGGAGTCAGTGTTTGCAGGTTTGATCAGTCCTTTCTGAATTGCTGTTTATCTGTTTAATCCTTGATCATCTGCAGTTGTTTTCCAGATGTAGACATCTCTGCCTTGTGACATAACCTAGCATACCCTAACAATCTGATTTTGTCCAGCTGACCCTGTTTAGTTGACACAGTAAAGCTGGGAAAAAAAAAAAAAAAAAAAAAAAAAAAAAAAAAAAAAAAAAGTACACCTAACCTATTCCTAAGAATTAATGTGGACAGGATCGTAACCTTTTTTTCTTTGAGTGTAGAAAGCCTGATAAACAAACAAACAAAAAACCTAGTCACTCACCCTGAGTGCAAGCCTTCCATGTCTACCAATACACTAATAAGTACTGTTGAGCTGCATCTGAGGCATATTGAATTGATTTTGAAATATGAATCTTTCTTTGGATACAGACCCAATACTTTTTCAGACCATTCCACCTTACAGACTGGTATAAATTAAATCTGATAGTCTATTCTGTGAACAAAACTTTACATCCCTCAGCATGGGGTATCCCTGGACCTTCATTAATTTATGCTTAATACAAATATATTATACTCACTTCTGTAGGGGTTTCATGCTTCGTCTTTTCTTGTGTGTTAGAGATGCATATTCCTGCATGGAGACAGGATAAAGAAGTCATGGCAATTCTGGTAAATATTCCAATGTATCACATAAATATCAAATACAGCTAGATTTGAATTTCTTATCTCTTTCTGTAGCTGAGAGCAGGAGACAAAATAAATGCAGATATTTGAGCTATGTTCTGCAATGACCAATCCCTTAGGCCCTTCAGTCTCATGTCAACTTTTTTCCTGGTTTGCAGAATTCCATAGAAAATTCCACAGAAAAATGCATTCCTATAAACTCTGCTTTCTCTGAATAATGCCACATTGAACAGCTCAATAAACCAGAACAAACAGACAGACTATGTAAGTTCCTCTGAAGAAGGCTTAACTTTCCTCTTCTGTTTGTTATTTTATTATACTGTCACCATGGGTGCTCTTTTCCCTAGGGTTTTGTCAGGAATTCCATTTTGAATCCCAGTTTCTAGGGATTTATAGTTTTGTCTAAGCTGATTTACAGGTTAAAGGTTTTATATCCTGGATTTTAAAAGCTTTTAATCCAGAAATGGTTTTACAGTTCCTAAAAGAAAATGGCTACATTCTGTTGAATTCAGTTTTGAAGGCAAGAAAAAATAATTACAGCTTTAGCAATGTGAAGTGGTTGTTTTGGAGACTGTTCTGAAGGAAAAAAAAAAAAAAAAAAAAAAAAAAGGAACAAAGTAAATCTCAGTGAGCATAATAAAAGCTTCTAATCTCACTGGCCTTTAAATCTGGTTTTGAAAACATCTACATGAGGACCAGAGGTCCTAAATCAGACAAACACTGGAGCATAGTTTTGCATACATATTTGTGACTTAAAGATATGCTGCTGCTCATACTGTGCTCTCTGTAGTGGTAGGCTTTCTCGCTTCATGCAACTCCCTTCATATTAATCAACCAAAGATGATTTTTAAATTTCTATTCTATGTAAAGATAATGTAAGCTCAACTCTTGCACCTGTTTAATACCTGACTTCCACTATAGAAGAAAATAATTGCTTGTGCTGTTTTTCGTGCCAGGTAGGAAAAAATGGTTTTTTGTTGTTCTGATGGAATTGAAATGTAAAGGCTGCAACTGATCCACGCCTGTTAGAACACTGCAGAATTCTCACACAATTTTCCTTTATTAATGCAACTATATGCAAACACCAGTCTTATAAATATGTCAATACTTCTAAAAATCAACAAATTGATATTTTTTGTCTTTAAAGCTAACCATCACACTTAGCTAGATCCTCATCCAAATAAATAAAGCTGTGTGTTCCACCACCTTTTTTGTTGACTGGAATTTATCAAACGTTAGGGGTACTGAAAGATATGCTTCAATCCTTGTGCTATTCACTGTGGTTCAAAACGTTACTTATGAAAGATAAACAATTTAATGCCAGTGAAAATCAATTGAATATAACAAGGCTTCAAACTATGGTAAATATTTAACATATTATACATCTCTGTTATCTTCACTAGCTAGAGGGGGAGATATGGTTGAATGTAGAAGAATTAAAATATTTATAGTTAAGTCCGCTGTTGCACATCAAAATAGCAGACACAATGCAGTTAAAAAAATCTTATTTGGACACTGAGTAAAACACATGAATACCCAGCAAATAATGGTTCTTCGTCTCCTAGAAATTCTCCTATCTGGTACTCACTGTGCTTTGACAATATGTCGATGATTGTATACACTGTTGACTGTTAGAAAAGTGTCTCTGCAAATATTTGGCACTGTTGTTAACTAAACTCTTTGTAGCCTTTGAATCTGCTGAAAACTTAATAAGGCTCCACAGATACTCCCAGGTATGGTGCTTTCATCAATTCTATGATGAATCTTTTTATGAGAAGGTTATGGGAAGGTTAAGGACAGAAATAAAGATTACCAGAACATATATCTGGATATTTTTAATTAGGAAAACATGAAAAAATATTATTTTAGTATTCACAGGAAATAAGATCATGAAATGGCAGCCTCTATTCATGTCTCACCAGCATTAATAGTGTTGTTTTATTTTCAAATCTAGTTATCTAAACATATTATTATTCAGTCACTAGTATGAAAATCACTTCTATCAAAGATATTGAACACTTCTGAGTTTCTTGCAAGCTCATTGAAAACATGTCCCACTAAGAACTGAAATATTTGTCAAAGCTGTATTTGTCAAGACTGTAAAACTACTAAATCCTTGTGTTTGGGCTAGTTTGTACAGTTAGATTTATACTGTTGAATCAGCACATATATCACAAAGAGATAATTCACTTTATTGAGGAATATTTATGAACTCTCCCAAGGCAAAACAGGGTCCTCGTATTTCCAATCTTTTGGAACTGGCATTTAATTTATCAGTGCCAAGAAACCACATCTCTAATGCATTATCTAGTATTCCAGTGGTTCCTAATTGGTAGATTAGCCTGTATGAAGTCTGCCATATTGTACTTTTGTCGCTTTTTTTAGGCTAGTATTTTACTCCCAAACTTGATATATGATACATTTATCCAAGTCATCACAATAGTATTAAAATTACAGTGATGAAATAATTAAAAACATATACTATTTTCACAATTTATCTAAGGAGTGGTTACAATTATTGGTAACTTCTGAAGTCTTTGTCTTATTTTTGAAGTAATGGTAAACAAACACTGAGGTGCTCTAGTCTATTTGAGTGTTACAGACCTGATGGACTGCTAAAAATAAGGGAAAGTTATTGGAAACAAATGAGATCTGTTTTCTTTGCAGTCGCTGGAAATTTCACTAAGATCAAGCCAGGATTTACTTTTCCTGCCATGAGAAGCTAAAATCCATGGTTTGGGGCATTCAGACAACACCAAGATAGAAACCTGTTTTTGTAGTGACTGAGTAGAATGGGTTTGAAGAAACAGGCCATTGTATATCTAGTACCATGAAGCTCTTGACTTTTTGGTATTAGCAACAAATTCTGACATGACCACATTATGTGATTTACATATGAGTTTGAATTTCTTTTTTACCTCTGGAATTATTTATCAGCTTGTTTTCAGTCCAAAATGTGAGTGACAACACCTTTCAGCACCAGACAATGACTTTCCAAATTTCTGCTGTAGATCTTGATGTTTGAAATAGTGTTGCTGAAGAAAACTAGATAGAACAGTGAGTTTTTCGTGGAAATACTTCTAGGGGTATAAGATTCTAGTATTAATAAGGAGGATATTATCACATCATAAAAAAGAGTTTAACTTGAAGTTTAAGCCAATTTGAGGCTGGTGGTTTTTTTCATCATCTTTCCTGAAATTATATTTTGTAAGAATGAATGAATATAGAAATGAATGAATATAGAAAATGCAACACTGGCCTCCTCTCCTCTCCTCTCCTCTCCTCTCCTCTCCTCTCCTCTCCTCTCCTCTCCTCTCCTCTCCTCTCCTCTCCTCTCCTCTCCTCTCCTCTCCTCTCCTCTCCTCTCCTCTCCTCTCCTCTCCTCTCCTCTCCTCTCCTCTCCTCTCCTCTCCTCTCCTCTCCTCTCCTCTCCTCTCCTCTCCTCTCCATTGATACTTTGTTTATTTGCTTCTTTTTGTTTTGTTTTGTTTTGAATTATATGTCTTTATCTGTTTCATCTTGTGCTCATGGTTTCTTAACGTTGTAAACAAAGCTGAAGTTTCCTTACTCAAGGATAAAAGAGGGGTCTAGTGAATCTTTCCAGAAAAAAAAAAAAAAAAAAAAAAAAAAAAAAAATAAGTAGCAAACACTAGGGAGAGGGTAAAACTGAAATGGAATATGGTAGAAAAGTATTAGTCATGAGTTGAAGGTGCTACACATAGACCTGAAGGCAATCAGGCTGTTTATTTTGTTTCCTCAAAGAGAATCTAGAATCTGGATTCCACAAGTGTATGCAGAAGACCAAACAGTACAAATGCTTTGCATTCAAATTTGTAAGCTTAAAGCCAAAGGATAGGAGATGGAAGGGTATCTGTCATTGTCAATCTGAATAATCCAGAAGAGGGAGGCTCAGTCAAAGTCTGTCCTAGTGTCCTTTAGGGTCAGATCTGCAGTAAATGTGAAAAGGCATCTCCAGATCTAATTCTGTTTAGAGGTGATACATAAAATAGTAGTCTTAAAGAAGACAAGTATCTTCATATTTATGAAGTAAAAAGATGATCATATACTGTAGTTGAACTTTACCCAAATCTTTTCCTATAGAATCATAGAAAATCTGAGTTGGAAGGGACCCACAATGATCATCGAGTCCAACTCCTGGGTCCCAAAGGACCAACCCCAAAAAATAAAATCAAATCACAAGTCTGAGAACGTTGTCCAAGAGCTTCTTGAACTCTGTCTGGGGAGTCTATTCCAGTGCCTGAGCACTCTCAGTAAAGAACCTTTGCCTGATATCCAGCCTGAACCTCCCCTTTCGCAGCTTCAATCCATTCCCTTGGGTCCTATCGCTGTTCACCATACAGAAGAGATTAGCAGCTTCCTCTCAGCTCCCTCTCATGAGGAAGTTGTAGACCGCCATGAGGTCTCCCCTCAGTCTCCTTTTCTCTGGGCTGAACAATCCAAGTGACTTCAGCCGCTCCTCATACGTCTTCCCATCTAGACCATTTACAATCTTTGTTACCTCCTTCAGACACTCTTTAACAGCTTTATGTCTTTCTTATACTGTGGTGCCCAGAACTGAACACAGTATTCAAGTTCAGATCGCTCCAGTGTGAAATCAAATGGAACAAGCACTTCCCTAGACTATCTAGCAATGCTGTGCTTGATGCACCCCAGGATACAGTTGACCCCCCAGCTGCCAAGTCATAGAGCTGTCTCATATTCAACTTACTATCAATCAAAACCCCCAGATCCCTTTCTGAAGCCCTGCTCATATTGTTGGTGATTGCCCAGCTCTCTAATTTCTCCAGATCTCTGTGCCAGGCCTCACCACCCTTGACAGAATCAACAGCTCCACCCAGTTTGGTATCATCAATGAACATACTCAAAAAAACCTTTAAGTCTTTCAGCAAAATCATTTATGATCCAAATTTTATGATATATTTTTGTTTTTTTTTTTTTCAGTAACTATTTTGTTCTTCCAGAGATCTTGTTTTCAAAGAAGCATGTTTTCCAAATATGAAATGAATGAATGTTCTTTTGCTATGTGTAGCTGAGAAAAGGTCAGAAAATAAGACTTCTCTCTTAAGAATTCTTATTTTCCTCTGAAATTGTTATTTTGCAAATAAAAGAATTTGATTAACTTCTGATAACATCTAAGATAACAGTTTCTTAGATAAACTAAACTCTGGAGTTCTTAAGAGACTTTTTGTTAAATCTTGAACAATAGGCATCGTACTCCTTTAAACAGACCTATTCTCTTAGATCTCTTAAGTACTTTAGAAAATTCCTCAGAGAAAATGTAATCATTATTCATTTTTCAAAACATAAGAGCATACATGAATTAGTATGCTGAGTCAAGTCCATCTTGTCAAACTACCAGTATGAAACACTGGACAAAATCAATGTATACATAAGTCTATAACAACAACAACAAAATATATATATATAGTGATAATTTCTCTGAATAGTCTCCTAACTTTGAACAGTATGCATCCCAGGAACCTCCTAGTCCAGAGACAGTTTCTATGCACTGATGCAATCCTTATTGGATTTCTATTCTGTGAACTCTGTCCAACTTCTATGCAAATATTTACCATCTACAATATCCTTTTGGTAAGTAGTTTCACATCTTTAACCTACCATATAGTGGCTGATATTTTATACTGTATTGTCTGAACTTGTTAGATGCAAACTTCATTTAATTACATGCCTTCTTACCCCCCCAAATTTGCACTAGGACAGTCCCTGAGTAATCACTCCATAATCACCCTCTTCATGCCTGTTAAATAATTACAGTAGAAGATTCATTCATCTATTGTTTTCTGCCATAGATGTGATTCCAAAATCTAATTGCTTTTAAAGTTTGCTAATTGTATTCTGTGTGCTTGATATTCTCTGTGTATTTCTGTTAAACAATACTTTGCTTCTTGTCCTAATATTAATAGCACTTGCATTTGATACAGCTCAATGTGTTCTTTTTTTTATTTTATTTTTTTTTTTTTATAGACTCTAAGCTATAGTCTATACCTCCACATTGTGACATGTTTTGCAAGTGAACACATCAGACCACTAAATCATAGAATCATAAAATAGTTTGAATTGGAAGAGACCTTAAAGATCTTCTGATTCCAAACCTCCTGCCAAGGGCAGGGAGACCTTCCACTAGATCAGACTGCCCAAAGCTCAACCTGACCTTGAACACTTTCAAGAATGGGGCATCCACAGCTTCTCAGGGTAACCTCAGGGTAACCTGTGCCTCACTACTCTCTGAATGAAGAATGTTTTCCTTATATATAATCTAAATTTACCCTCTTTTAGTTTAAAGCCCTTGCCCTATCACTACACTGCCTGAAGTGTCCTCCCCAGCTTTCCTGTAGGTCCCCTTTAAGGGCCTCTCAAATAAAGTCTCTTAAATAAGGTCTCTCAAGAGCCTTCTCTTCTCCAGGCTGAACGTCCCCATCTCTCTTAGCCTGTCTTCATAGGAAAGGTGCTCCAGCCCTCTGATCATCTTCGTGGCCCTCCTCTGGACATGATTGAGTTCAGAGGAGACAAATCTGCGTCTTTGTTATGCTGTAGTCCTAGGGATAAACACAGTACTCCAGGTGGGGTGTCACAAAAGAGAAATACAAATACTATTTAGTGTAGGTATACCTCCAGTTAGAGTATAAGGTATAAGTATAGGTATAGGTATAAGTATATTACTTATAAATGACAACAAATTCTGTATAAGTGTCGGATATTAAAAAGTCAGCAATCCCTAAAGAGATATTTAAATGTAGTATTCATTAATATTTTTTAATTTATTAGTGTATATTTTGAGGGTGTAAAAGGCCTATAAATTGTCACATTTAATCATACTATACATAAATAAGAAGATGACCTGTACAAAAAGTGTAAATACAACCCCAGGCAAGCAGAAGGAGGTCAACATGGCAATCAGCTGGGAATAAACCCCCAGAAATAGTGAGATACCAGTGATTAGTCTAATATTCAACTGCTTTACCACAACAGTTACCCAATTGCCAAGTATTGTCATACTAACAGAGAAAACTAACAAAGATGTTTTAACTGAAGGCTTTGTAAGAAAACTGATTGCACAGCTGAACTCAGTAGAACAATGCAAAAATTAGGAGTATACTTCTTCTGTCATTATCCATTTTATTTTTATAAGCATCATGGGAAACCAATTATGATGACAGCTGTGAAAAGTCATTAAAAATTGTACTCATTATCACTTGTTTCAGATTACCCATATGAGGAATAACCAAAAAAAACAAAACAAAAAAAAAAAAAAACAACAAAAAAGCCATGATTCTATATGCATAGTATAGCTTACTATCTTGTTAATTTACTCTCACTGGTCTTTAAAAACAAACAAATTCAGTAAATAATAAACAGATTATATTGATAAGAAACAACTTTTCCTCTAGAAATATCATTTGTATCCATGAAAGGATAAGGATCATTTTATATCATTTATAGTATGCTTTATGCTTCCCTCCTATGCAACTTCCAAAAACACTTTTGGGACATTATTGTTTAATGTGTGATCGCTGTATCTTCAAAAGTGAGTGTAGAGGTTGAAGTGGATGTCAGCGGATATATATGAACATTTAGCACATTGCCCAAAACTAGAATATATTATTAGAGGGGAATAGCAGATGACTGAAAGAGGCAAGACAACCATACATATTTAAAACCACTGTGATTATTTATCTTGGCATTTGTTCATAACTGTTAGATTAAAAGTTATATTAAAACCATTATATTAAATAAAAGTATTATTTATTATATCTTCATGAACAGTAGCTTCTTTAATGCATTATAGAAACAGCCAAAATGCCTCCAATATTTAATTAAAAACATGTATATTTTTCCTAGAAACTTTTTTTATAAGTGGTCTTTCAGTTACTGAGGTACTTTAAATATCACAAGAAATGGCACAGCTTTTTGTAGAGAAAGAGTCATCAAATGAAACAACTTCTTAAACCATTGGATTTCCCTTAGAATTTTTAATTTGACCAACCTTTGGGGGTTTAGAGTTATTACAATCTTAACAGAGTTAACACAGCTTATTTTTTATTAGTTGTATACAATACTAGAAAATTTTTCAGGCATATACTCAGAATGTGTTTTGATCTATATAGGCACTTAAGTAACATATATTGCTACATCTTCCCTAACAGATTTCTTTCTTCTTTACAACTCATGTAGTGCTCTCACTGCTCTACATTTGGGAACTCAGGCCAAGGATAAACAGAGTGGTTTGGTAATGTTACCTGTGTGAAATCAGAAAATTAACCCAGCTTTTCCAAGTCTGAAACCACAAGACTGTGCATCCTTCCTAAATAAATGGATTTGCAACGTGTATTTCCACATGCCTTATATTACCTTAAAATTATTTGCAAAATATGCAACATATACAAAATAACCTAAGTTCCATACCACATTTTCTGTCTGACTTAAAACTTTTTTTTTTTTTTTTTGTATATACTTAACAAAGCTTTTCATTTTTTTTCCTATATTCTTTCTCCTTTTAAAACATATCTTGTTTCAGAGCTGATATTATATAAACCATGAGTTCAAGCCAGCTCCATATAAACTACATGATATCTTTCAAACATATGAAATATATTTGATCAACTCTCTGGAAAATATTCTTTTTCCATATGGGCTAGTTTTCACATAGGGAGTTTTGTGTTTCTATGAAAAACATAGCATGTTCAGACAAAAATAATAGGTAAGGAGTTGCAAACCACTGAGTGGGAGAAGCAGGTGTCCAACTGGATTTTCACATAGGAAGGTCATAAAGGTCACTGATGGTGATGAGGTCTCAGAGATTCCCAAATCCTCATAAAACTATTCCTTCCTTTCCCAATACACTAATTTTCTACTGCTTTTGATAATACAGTGACTCAGAAAGTAAAACCTGTTTTTTTCTCCTTTGCTTGTCAGAAACAAAATGACAACAATTTTCTGAACTGATATTTATTAGGGCAAAACAAGAATATTTACTAAGGTCCTCACCAAAAAGAAAATTCTTGCATTGGTGTGTCAATGTTTGTCTTTCTGGTGTCACACTAGAAACTCAACAAAAATGTAATAGTAGTAAAATTGCAAATATGTCTTTCCCCACTGTCCTAAAATGGGAGCGCAGACCTTGTCTAGTAGAGAATAAAGTGATGTCAGCCCTTTAGTGAATGTTTGATGGTCACTTCCTTCTTCCTTCCATTTCTCACAAAGTGGTGGCTTACATCCATATGAGTTAGGTGATTATTGTCAGTTGTGTTTTATTCTCTCTCTCTTAATCTTCTTTCCGTTTATATGATTTACTTTTGGTTACAATTTTCTAGAAGGATTTGACTGGTGTTTTCATCCACCTGGAGTTCTCTTTGTGAAATATTCTTCATCATTTAATTTTCCTAGTTTCCTTAAATTTTTTATAAGCAAACAATTGTTTTTGCAAAAGAGAATGCAGTCCTTGTAGGGAATAATCTGAGTGAGATCACAGAATCAGAGAATCACAAAATCATAGAATGGTTTGGGTTGGAAGGTCCATTAAAGCTCATAGAATGGTTTGTCTTGAATCACCTAGTTCCAAACCCCTGTCATGGGCAGGGACACCTTCAATTAGATCAGGTTGTCCAAAGCCCCATCCAACCTGGCCTTGAACACTTCCAGGGATGGACAGCTTCTCTGGGGAACATGTGCCAGTACTGCACCACTCTCTGAGTAAAAAATGTCTTCCTTATATCTAATCTAAACTTATCAGCTTTTAGTTTAAAGCAGTTACACCACACCCTATCACTACACTGCCTGACAAAGTATCTCTCCCCATCTTTCCTGTTGTCGTGGTTCCGCTCGAGTGGGCAGCCGAGCTCCACCACAGCCGCTCTCTCACTCCCCCTCCTCAAAGAGGAATGGGGAGAAAATATGTGAAAAGGGCTCAAGGATTGAGATAAGGACGAGAAAATCACGCAATAATTATTGTAACGGGCAAAACAGACTCAGCATAAGGAGATAGTAAGATTTATTGCCTACAACTAACAAGCGAGAGAAGTGAGAAAACAAAGGAAAAAAAAAACAAAAGCACCTTCCCCCCCATCCACCCTCTTCCACCTCCTCCCCCCGAGCGGCGCAGGGGAACGGGGAATGGGGGTTATGGTCAGTCTACAGCACTTCTTCTCTGCCGCTCCTTCTCGGTCACTCTCGTCCCCTGTGCTGTGGGGTCCCACCCACGGGATACAGTCCTTGATGAACTGATCCGGCGTGGGCTTCCCACAGGCAGCAGCTCTTCCAGAACTGCTCCAGATATGGGTCCGTACCACGGGGTCCATCCCTCGGGAGAAAACTGCTCCAACCTGGCTCCCCTACGGGCAGCAGCTCCTGCCAGGTCACCTGCTCCTGCGTGGGCTCCTCTCCACGGGCTACAGGTCCGGCCCAGAATCTGCTCCGGCAGGGGTCTTCCACAGGCGGCAGCCTCCGTCGGTGCAGGGCCACCTGCTCCACCGTGGTCTCCTCCACGGGCTGCAGCGTGGAACCCTGCTCCACCGTGGTACTCCATGGGCTGCAGGGGGACATCCTGCTTCACCATGGTCCTCACCACAGGCCGCAGGGGACTTCTGCTCCGGCGCCTGGAGCACCTCTCCCCCTCCTTCTACACTGACCTTGGTGCAAGGCTGTTCTCCCACTCCCTTGACTCTCCCGGCTGCTGTGTGGCGCAGCGTTTTTTCCTGTCTTAAATATGCTCTCACAGAGGCGCAAAACAACATCGCTTATTGGCTCGGATCTGGAAAACAATGGGGCCCTTCCCAAACATGGGGCAGCTTCTAGATCTTTCTCACAGAAACCACCCCTATGGCTCCCTGCTACCAAAACCTTGCCACGTAAACCCACTACACCTGTAGGCCCCCTTTAAGGATTGAAAAGCTGCAATAAGGTGTCCCCAGAGCCTTCTCTTCTGCAGACTGAACATCCCCAGCTCTCTCAGCCTGTCTTCATAGGAGAGATGTTCCAGCCCTCTGATCACCTTCATGACCCTCCTCTGGATCCTCTCTAACAGGTCTATGTCTTTCCTATCCTGTGGGCACCAGAGCTGAGCGCAGTGTTCCGGGTCGGGGTCTCATGAGAGCCAAGTAGAGGGGAAGAATCACCTCCCTCGACCCACTAGCTGCACTTCTTTTAATGCAGCCCAAGGTACAATTGTGTTTCTCATTGAGATGACAATGTCATCTCAATGTCATGGTTTGCATCTACTAGTTCTTCTTGGGCACTCAATGCCCAACCTCTATGTGTGCTTAGGATCACCCCAACCCAGGACCTTGTACTTGTCCTTGTTGAACTTTAGGAGTTTTGCATGGGCCTATTTCTTGAGCTTGTCCAGGTCCATCTGGGTGGTATCCCTTCCCTCCATCATGTTAATCACACCACTCCACTTAGTGTCATCAGCAAACTTGTTGAGGGTGTACTTTACCCCAATGTCCATGTCATCAACACAGATGTAAAGAGTAGTCGTTCCAATACTGACCCCTGAGGAACACCACTCATCACTGTGAGATCCTGGAAACAAATATCATAACCTTATTTGATCATTCTACTACTATTGTTTCTCTGTCTTAATGGAGGAGACTTGGAGGACCTTCTGAACTTTAATGAATAGTGAAGCTTTTATATTAATTGAACACCATAAATATTACTATTCTTTGGGTATATAGACATAATATACCAAGAACACTATGCAGAAGTACAGCGGTTTTCAGACAGCCATATCAGTTAACAACATAGACATTTGGCATGCTTTTATTTTTTTTAAGATTTAGATTTTGGTAAATCTACATCTGTTTTTTCACAGGAAAAATTGGCTGAGAGGAACTATAGAAAAACAGTGACTGTATTTTCTCACATATAATCAGATAACCCACATCCCTCCAGAAGTATTGCTCTTTGAAAGTAAGATGAGCAGATAACCCACATCTCAAGTCAACTTTAGTGTGAGAAATCACAAGCAGGGACACTACTGACGAAGACATAGAAGGTCCAGGATATAAGAAACAGCAAGACACTGTGGTAAATATCTCATGCATTAGCTGAGTATGCGTGTAATTCACACTGTGTCTGTTGTTAAGAAGTTTTGCTGTTAAGCAGCTCTAAACGGCTATGAATGAAAGTACAGCATCAGGTTAAAAAACAGTTTCAACCTCAAACCAGAAGAGAGCTGAAGTGGAACAGATGGGCAACCAGACTCCTTTAAGTGAGGAAGCTTAACTAATGGGGCCTTTGTTTTGCGTTGGCAGGACTCAAGAAAGTATTTTCTTTTTCAGATTAGTTAGTCACTTCCACATTTTGTTACAGGATAAGTGCAGTAACTGGATGTCATTTATGATAACTATAAATTACAAGGAAATTAGTACAATTAAACAGTGGAAAAATATTAAATTCTATACTATACACATGAAGTGTAAGAGCCTTTGCCCCAGACAAAGGCATATTAATGAAATGTTATGTTCCCAACTGCTTTTCTTAAGTCTGTGTTTTCATGAGAAAGAATCAGGAAAAATAAAAATAAATAAATAAATAGAAGAGCATAAAAATAATAATTAAAAAAAAAAATAAAAACACACAAAAAACAACAACAACAACAACAACAAAACACACCCAATGTCAACACCACCAACAACAAAAATGCTTAAAATAAGTACTCAGATTGTGACTTTGAGAAGAGTTGTGAGAACATCAACTGATTTTACTGCTGCTTGGAAAGAAATTCAATATTTTAGCAAAATTTTTGTTGTTTTTTTTTTTTTTTTTTTTCTAGCTATTTGACTCTTATTCTGTTGAGTAAAACAAAACTTTGCATATTCTTTGTAAAAAAGTTTACATGAAAAATGAAAAAGAAAATATGCCATTCTACCTCCTTTAAATTTTTCTCCACACAGAAAATAGCCACAAGTCCTAAATTTGGTTAAATACTTGAAATAGAAGGGATGCTTCTACTGTAAGGTTTTTGGGTGTGTTGGTCACTATGGCTAGTTTTACAGAACAGATTAAATATTCTAGTTGCATTGTTGTTGGGTGACCCTGTGGCTATGTGGCACACCACGGTACATATCACACAGCTGAGCTCTTTCCATCTCAGGGAGTCACACTTAAATTACCTACTGGGAACACCATCTTCTATCACTCAATCCATTTCTGTAGGTATGGAGAGCACTGGTTGACATGGGCCAAAATTGTAAGAGGGCATGCATTAACAATTAGGCATGAGTGTTGGACCAAACCCTTGCTCCGGTTTACTTCTTAGATACCCAATGAGGATCACATTGTTGAAGTAAAGAGCTCTAAGTGACTGATTTAGTTTGGCCAAACAGAATAACAACAGTTAATACACTGCCTCCCTTATTTGTAAGTGAATAGTTCACTCCATTCAAGAGAGGTGAAGGCAGGAAGTTTGATCTTGAAATGAGGTCTACTCTAGCAGACCAGTTTGAGGGGACTGACTGATATCAAAAAAAAGAAAACTGAAATCTGAACCTTGATGCCAGTACTAGTCTCCTGCACAGAGGTTCTACACAGCTGGCTCAGAAACCCTGAATAAGCACCTCTTCACAAAATGAAAATAATTCTACTACACAGATATTATAAACACATTTTATTATGTAAGAAAACAAAAACAAAACAAAAAAAAAACAAACAAAAAAAAAAAAAAAAAAAAAAGAGGGTTACAACTACTACTAAATAAAATTTATCATACACATATTTACTTACCCATTTGTGTGTCATTTATAGACATCATCATTGTCCCAGCTCGGTACATTATTTGCTGATGTTATATTAATTCGAGACCATTGTAACTGTTTTTGTAACTATTTTGAAATAAAACTTCCCCCCATCACTGCCAAATCTTCCTCTCTTCTCTGACGCAGCCCAGCTGGTGTTTATTGCAATCTAGGATATTAAAGGTGGTAAGAGTTTTACTTTTATGTCCTTATCTTATAAATAGAGGGTGTGCTACAAGGCACCAGCACATAAGGTCTATCGGGATTTATTTTTTTTTTTTAAGCCTTAGGCAGGCTCCAGGGTGGATGATAGGTTTCCCTCTCCAAATACAGTGTTGACAATTTCTGTCAACAAAGACTCTAAGAATATGGGCATCTTTCACCTGGCATGATAGGCATGAGCTTAAAACAGAGACAATGACTCAGATTTCCTTTAGCACACCTTACTTTCTGATATCTGAATTGGAAGGAAGTTGGTAGGTGTTTTGGCCATGGTTCAGTGAATGGTTGATGCTGTCTGGGGATGTATTTCAGATGTGGTAATTGCTCTCTAAGATGTGTATTTTTGTACTTCACTAATGTAGAGATAGGCTTCAGGGTGGCTTGCATTCAGATTGCATCGATAGAAAGTGAGGATTGTTGACTCAGTCTCAGCTGTGCAGAAGTGTTGTAGCAACTTATGAAGGATTTTATCAACCGATTGTGTTTTCTGTTGAGGATCCCTTAGGACCAACAGAGGTGATAGCTGCATATTCTACAAACAGATCCAAAGCTCCTGAGAGGCAACCACCTGGTAGTGTTTGAATATATTACATCTGCAGTACAGTATGTTACTTTACCATGTGCAAAACAAATGCACTGGAACAAGAAAATCAATAAGTCTCACATAAATATGCAGTATGATTTGGTTAGAAACATTCAGATCTTGACATCTTAATAAAATACATGTAAAAGGAAATATTCTTCACACTGTGGCGTTAGGTATCTAATTTAGATGACTAAATGATACCCTAGGCTCTCTTCTCCACTCAGCAGAGCTCTCAGACACCAGTTCACCAATTCAAGCACCTCATCTACATAGCTCAGCTGAAATGATGTGAATTCTTTACTCTGTCTCAGCCCTGTATGAGAACTATTAGATATGGGATGAGGAATATGCTTTTAAAATTGCAGTGGCTCTTTCCAAGTGATAGACTTAGACATTTTTTATTACAGACTGAAGTGGGGGACAAACATGCCTGTGTAGTGCACACACAGTTTTGTAGAAAGATTATTCTGCTAAAAATTACACTCCAGTGGCAGGGGAGCGCTGTAAACTAGGACAGGTATGCATGTAACAAATTCTTACCTGTACTGAGGCTTGGTTACCTACATTCCAGTTCATTCATTGATGCAGATTCTCCATTACTTGAAACAGTAGAAAACAATGCTTTTGAAACAATATATTTTTCAGATGCTTGTAAATAAGTAATAAAAGCCTTGCTTGGGACACTTCATGAGAATGCCTAGGGGTTGTGGTACTGGCCTTGTTATATGGGTATCAACACTGGAATTACCAGAGGTACCAAAATATCTGTTGAATTTCATTATCATGTGATATGCAAACAAAGAAGGGTAGAGAGTTCATTCACAAACAGCTTACTTGTTCCTTCAGTGGGAGATGAATGGGGAGAGAAAGCAGCAGTCTCCTTACTCATCTTCATCAGTTAAGCAGGGCCCTAGTTCTGTTGTTAAAAAGTTCTGCTGTGAAGCTCTAAATAGGTATGTCAGGCCACACAGTGAGAAGTTAGAAATCTTTACTGACCATAGATTTGCTCTAGTATATCATAGACACGAGAAGGTTTAAGAATAGCCTCTAGTTTCTCAAGGCTGAAATGCCAGACAGATAAACGTCAGCAAGCAGCAGTGTGGTAAATCACAAATAGGGATAATATTGTTACTTATGGATTATACCAGACACAACTGGGGAAAATTCCGTGCTAGCTGGCAGAGGAGCCTCATGGAGGAGGGATACCCTGGCCTTGACAGGGACCTGGCAGGGACATGGGAGGAGAAAGCAACTACGATATACGGTAAATACAGAAAATGAATCTGTTGCGCGAGCAAGGCATTAGAGACAAAATTTCTTCATCAATAATCTTACTGACGTACAAAGAACTAAACAGAGGTCACATCTGGTGCTGGGGCACCTGGATCCTGCAGAAGATTTGTATTTGCACTGCATTTATCTACCTACTCTAACCTACCCTTTATCCATTTATCCATCCAGAGAAAGACATCTCACAGAAGCATGACCAAATATAACTGTTGTAGAAGAAGAGGATTATTGCTGTTTCAAAGTACATTTGTCAGGAACAAAAGATTTTATTCAAATCTGGGTAAAGTAAAATTCCACATTACTGTTATCAGGTTTAGGGGAAGGTCTGCAATAAGATACGGGGCACCTTGGCAAAACTATCCTGTTATTTTAAGAAGAAAATGGAATCGTACAGGGAACTTTTGGTCATTTTTTTTCCATGAAGTCTGGAGAACTTATTCCCACCTGGGGGAACGTGGTCCTACCAAATAATTTGGAGAACAGGAAAAAGGAAATTGCACACTGGCAGGGTTTACACTAGACAATGGAGCAATCTCCTTATTGCTTAAACATGCAGGCTACATATTTTCTCTCTTTTGTTGTGGCACCTCCCTCCCTCTCCAAAAAAAGCTGAATAAACATGAAAGATCAGCAGACATATTATGTTTTACACAACAGAGCATGGCTTTATAGGGCTTTGTTACATCTTGAAAAGATTAAACGCACCTGCACATGAAGAATCTCTATCCATCTGAATAATCAGGTAAAGGCACCTCTATTACTAGGGCACAGGCCAAAGACAGGTTTGGGCTGCATGTTTGTAACAAAGCTTTTTTAACTGACTGTATCCTATGATTTGAGAGGAGCAAGGCTGCCATCCAGTGGATCTTCTCCAGTACAAAACCGAATTTAAGAGCATTAAGGTAGAGAAAAATTTCAGAGGAAAATTTGCATTTTCTCTTAGTTTAAATGAGGATCTGTTAATTATATATATATATATAATTAACATATATATATATATATATAATTAACAGATAATTAATATATATATTAATCTCTAAACTAGGTGACATGACAGCTGAAAACTATGTTGGGAAGAAAATGTTATTTGCTTTAAATCATCATTAGCTTTTTTTTTTTTTTTTTTTTTTTATGGACTAGGATTTTGTATGTATTTAGTCCATTTACATGAAACTGTTAGATAAACGTGCTTTAAAATGAATGTTTCATGGCTGAAATAGTAGTGTTTTTGTTAAAGGACACCTTGCATTTTAAAACAGAAGACATATTTATAAGCCTAATTCAGAGCTCCTGAGAACTGTTTCATCCTTCAACAGGTTTGGGACCAGGCTCTGTTTGAATAAAAGGGAAATTTGAAGCTGTGCATTCTGGTTGAAAATTATCATGCATATTACATATATTCATCCCTAGGGACTGACAGATCAACAGGTAGCGTTACAAGGAAATTTCCTGATATATATCTCCTTGCAGATCCCACTCAGACATAAACGTTTTTGTGAACTGAAAAGATGAAGTTCAGGCGTGGTGAATAAGGCAGAATGGTAATCTGCTCCTGAGGCAAATCATATAAATTCCCTGTGACTCCTTTTCCTTCTGTCTAAAACAGGGATAATCTAGTTTGCAGGCAAAATGTGAGCTTCCCTACACTGTGAGTTACAAAGGATTTTCAACTCCTCAGAGAAACGAGAGTATTTGTATACTTCTTGATAGCGTTTAAACAAGATATAAATCTATCAAAGATTTGAAGGAGTCTGCATTGCCCAACCCCTTTCATCCCTCCTCTTCCTCACTAATACCTCTTACTAGTCCCCCTGGCTCCCAGGACACCCATGAAGATAGCACTGTTCTTTTGAAGAGCTATGATTAAGTTCAAGTACTCTTGTTTCAGTAAACTCTCTAACAAGGATGAATCAATCTGTTTAGCTTAACCAAAATAAAGCAAAGCGATCCTTTCACCACAGTTCACTGGTTCTTTATTGGGAGACAAAGTTCAGTAAATGAAGAGCTCTGGAGCACAGGTTGCAAAGTTTTAGTAAGATTCAATTCTTCAAGATGAGATGGGATAAATTCAGATGCAAACAAGGTCAGGAATGTCAGCAGTAGGATGCTTAAGAAGCAGTTTAGCAGTTGTAGATTCAGAATCAGAGCAGGCATTATATGTTTTTTTTCTCGAGATTTTTACTTTGGAGCATGAATTTGCTAGTAGAAGTGAGATAGCTTTATCTTACACTCATCCCTTCCACTGCCACCCTGTCCCAGATCAAACTAGATTATCAGAAGGTTTTTTCTGACCTTAGAATATTTGAATATATGGAGTCCTTTGTAAATAAATAAATAAATAAATAAAAATGTTAGGAGTACTTGCTAGGAACAGCAGAAACAGTTAGAGTTGAATAAAAGAAAGATGAAAAAAAAAACACTTAAAATGGGTTTTAAAATAGGAATACTATATAGGGGACAACTCTTCACTTTTATTGAAAATATTAGAATATTCACATTCAAAATCTCTCATATATGAAATGTGAAAATATTTCAATCAGAGATATATCTAGTAACACAATTAAAAATATATATATGTTTGGTAAAAAAAAAAAAAAATACCCTAAAAATAGTTTGGACTTTAAAGAAATTATATCTCCTCCAAAGTCCTTAGAGTGTTTTGCCATATTCTTTTTCTTCATACCAAGTATTCAAAATCCATCCTTCCCTGTTTAGTGTGAACCCCTTTCCTATTCCCTCCATCCTCTGTCCCAGTCCTTTAAATGGACAAATCTGATCAGATAGAGAACACTAACTGAAATTAATGCAATCATTTGATTCAGGATATTGTGAGAACAAGCATTTTTTTCTGGGTTTTGATCATTAAATTTGCTTCACTTCAGATATCTAAAAATTAGACATTGAAATATGAGGCAGGTTAACCCAGAAGGTTATTCAACTCATTTTTCTTAGATGCTTTTCTTATATGTTAAGATGAGCTGACGAAACTTCTGGAAGTGCCTATTTCTCTTCTTTGACTATGTGAAGAGCTTAGACAACTAAAACGGAGCTAGTCATGCTAACTTTTAGATGGTTAAGTTTGACAAATGAATCTTGTCTTCTGTTTCTAAACTAGGACCACCTAGGAAGAACAGAATTCTCTTTCTTTCTTAACCATATAAAAGATTCATTATTATTTTTAAAGATTTTAGTCTATTCTTATTCAAATCCATGCACAATACTGTCCTAATACTTTTTTTTTTTTTTTTTTTTTTTTAAACACATCACAATTACTGAAGATAAAAGCAAAGAAAGAAAAGCATTTTATTCTTGTCAGCCACTAATATCAAAATTAGGTTCATTTTACTTGAGATGGTAATCCTGTTTATGAACTGGTTTGAGGTCATACAAATAGGGTACTTTCAAAAGGCCATCATTTATAGGAAAAGTTGCAAAAATGAAGCCACAGCATTTTACATATAATCTTTCTCATCTGAAGTTTACTACTAAAGCCTTACTTAAACAATCTCTATTCAATCAGAAATGAATATTATAGATCAGACAGTAAGTACCTGAGTAAGTTGTGAAATACCAATGCTGGTCTAATTTTGAAACATAATTTATGTTTCACATAAACACAAAATCCTGTCTAATAACATGTTTTTATATATATTTTCATTTATTATGCAACATTCATATTATCGTTCTCTAAAATTAAGATGTTGTTTGAAACGTGTTTAAGACTTAGCAAATACCTCCAGAGACATTGTTTTCCTGTACTGGTGTAAAAACAAAGAAGTAAACAAACAAAAACAAACAAACAAACAAAAACAAACAAACAAACAAAAAACTAAAATGACAAAGCAAAACAGAAGATTAAACAAAATCCCAAATCAGTCTTGGTCTCCGCACTATAAAGAAAGTGCAGATGAGCTTCCTTACATGAAGGCCAAGATAACAGTAATGACCTCAATTTCCTTCTAATTTTTCAGAAAGTCTCAAACATCTCCTTATCTCTTTATTCCAGCTGGGAGCAATAAACAAAGATATGCACCTGAGTAAGGATAGCTGCCCTACAGCAGACTGGTTTAATGGTATCTGGGTTTTTAACTGCCTCATGGAAACTTTTCAAGTCCATGCAATGAGCAGAGCAGTTAACAGATACAGCCATACTTTGATTTTGTTTATTATTATTATTATTATTATTATTATTATTAATTTCCCCATGACTTTGTTCCTGGTATGAGATCTGTTCAACATAAATAATAAGGATACCCTCTAGTGGTAAACTAGAATCCCACTTAGCCCTGTGTTTATAATTCACAGTCTTTGGTAAAGCTTCATTTCTAAAGTTGGTACCAGAGAACCCATGGTTGTTTACAGGCACAGAGCTACCACATCTTAACTTTAGGCTCACAGCCTCTCACTCTGATCTTTGACTCCCCACAGCTAGGACTATATCTCACATGTAGCACAGGACCATGATATCCATTGTTTACCAACTTTTCTGGGTAAAAACAGGTCAAGCAAGGGACAAATTGTGATATTCTCTCCTATAGCTAGGAAGTACACTAGTAGTCTCCTATGTTTCCTATGTTCAAAAGAAGCCTACTAGAAAGTACCTGTCCTTTTTTTGCAGCCTAGAATAAACTTTATTATTATTATTGTTTTTTAATCTGCTATATGGCCTAATATTTGTGGTTTCTTGCTTCATGACATGTCCCACTGCATGAAAGTTTATATACTAGAAAAATGGATATTTAAGACTTAGAATATTTCTGGTCACATATTTGAAATAACACAGCTAGGCCTGCAGGAATAGTCCAGTGAAGAGATCAAATACTTAATCTGAAAGCCTGTTTAATTCTGCTGTAAATTTCAGTATGTAGCTGCCATTTTCCTTAGAGACTAGCTAGGAAAATATTCCTAGAAGAGACATATGGCCTGTGGGAGAAAGAATATGAAGACCTGAGAGGATGCTTCCGTCCAATTGGATTTCCAAGGGCTTGAGTATTTAGCAGATTGATGATTCCATCTCTCTCTTTGTCTATAGGCAGTCAAACAGCCCTCCTCACTACAATGACCAGAGTCCCCAGGTGACTTGGAAGGAAATTCCACACATCAAAAAAAAAATTCATAGTAAAACCACATGGGGTAGCACACGTGAAACAATCTAAATGTACTTGAAATATAAAGCTATTCCAATACATGTAAGTGACAACAAAAGAATTATTTATCTTTGGGTAAAATGAGCAGCTGTAAAAACATCAGATTTTCTCAACAGGGGCTTCTTCCAGGTGAGCTCAATTATTATCTATAAGCATACCAGAACAGAGCTGAAATGCTTTTTTTTTTTTTTTTTGGATTTACCAATAAATTTCTTTAGTTGTTTTTTATTATTTTTATACCTATTTGATTTTTATATTCTTTTTAAAGTCTGAAAAAAATATATTATTGTTAATTTAAATAAGAAAGATCATAAGGGAATGAGGTTTTTCTCTTTTAGTAAAATTTTCTGCAAAATGTTGTAAGAAGAAATGCCATGAAATCCTATTGAACTACTTTTTTGAACCTTTTTTAATTGTCTGAAATTAATTAAATGTATGAAAAGGACAACTATAATAAAGATGACATTTCATTCAGGTACTTTCCATTTGATAAAAAAGTTCTTTTTCACGTTTCACGTAAAAGGAGGTTTGAATAGTTTTGTTCAATTCTAACTTTCTCATTCTAACTATCAGTTACAGTAAATGATCAAAGTGAATGAAACAAAACAACAACAAACAAACAAACCAAACCACCTACCCAACCAACCAACCAACCAACCAAACAAAAAAAAAACAACCAAAAAATCCCTGGCAACTTGAATAGATACAAAAGAGAAGAAAGAGAAGAGACAAAATGGCACAATTATTTCCAAAAGAGGTTCTATAAGCAGCACAGTTTTGTTTTTTTTTTGTTTTTTTTTTTTTAACCTATAAGTACACATAATTCTCTCAGACATGAAATAGAAACATGGACACTAACACATAGAAAATGAACACTTGAGGAATTTGTCCAATCTCTCACAAACTATATGAGTGAGCTGAAACTTAAGTCAGACTGTCTGAATTAAGTCAAGTTATTTAAACAAAAAATGATGAATACTCTACAATGATTTAGCTTACAGTTTAGCCTAATCCTCCTTTTTACACTGAGTAATTGGTGTTCCTTTGGTTTATATAGTTGGGTTAATTATCTTTTCTTTTTATTATCAGGTGGTAATTTCTTTTTTTACCATACTAACTTTGTCCAATACTGTAGGCTTGTGGACACTAAATTTTGTCTTGGTGGTCTGAAGAATTTTACTTTTCTTTTTCCCAGTTTTCTCTCCATACTGTGAAGAAGAGAGAGAAAGTAACCAAGTGCCACCTGTCTTTTGAATGTCTCCAAAGCTTTTATCTGTTCATCCAGATGGCTCCATTTGCATCGACAGTTTTTGTGGCCATTTCAATTAGCTTAAGCTGCTCCATGGTGCATCTAATTATTCTAGTATGCATTAAAATAGAACTTCAAATTCACCAGCAGATTTTAAATCAAATGCTGGAATAAAAAACAAAAAACAAAAAACAAAACAAAACAAAACAAAACAAACAAACAACAAAAAAAAAAAAACGATAAAAACCACTTCACCCCAAATGTTAAAATATATGGCTAGGAGTCTACAATCCTGTTAGAAGACTTTTAAATTTATTTTTATATTAAGCTTATTATGGTATGGAAAATACCATATTTTCTAATAGATTTTTCTAATATATATTTTTTTCTGTTAAATTATATCACGTTCTGAAAATTAATATTGCATACATTCTTATGTTAAAAAAAAAAAAAAAAAAAAAAAAAAAAAAAAGCTTAATTCAAATAAATTTTCCATGGGGAAAAATATTTTATTGTGAATTAGACTGATCTGGAAGGAAATATTTAATTTTTAACACAATAAAAAATTATATTTCTAGTCCATGTATACCAAATTTGTTTCCAGCCTGACTATGCCCCATTCCCACTTGTCAACATGTTGACTAACGTGACAATTGTTAAACTTTATCAAAATTAAACCATGTCAAATGTTGTGCACATGTGCAACTGATCTGTATCACAAGTCAATAGCATCCTAGACATTTCAGATTTACCACACATGTCAATTAGCTAATTTTAAGAACTGTGTAGATGTTTCTTTTGGAATTCTGATCAGCACTTGCTAGAAATTCCTGCTCAAGCCTGTAGCCTACCATGCAAATTGTTAGAGCTGATGTGTTTTCTCCCTGGCAACTTTATTTCAGTGAAACATTCCACAATCCCATATTGCCCTATCTCTATTAGAGCTCAGTGCATTTTTAGACTAAGTATACCTTATATGTGGAAGTACTATTTGAAGTTTTAATGAAATCTGTATTTTTTATTCATAAGCATTTGGAAAAGAAGAGTGGGGAAATACAGATGGATCAGGAAGAAGAGAGAAACACAGTCATTTCTACTTTATTTTGTTCAAGTCATATACCTGTCCCACCTCCCTTCCTCTCTCCACCTCACACCCCACCAAATAAATAATAATAATAATAATAATACAATTAAAAAAATAATAATAAGTTCAGATGGCTCTGGTCCAAAGAAATAGTCTGATCTGTTGTTTGGTTCAGGCAAAATGTGGTTCAGTTTCCTTAATATAGCAACCATTATAGTGCATGTTTTCACAGAATGTCTTGTGTTGGAAATGACCTTAAAGATCATATAGTTTTCTGTCAAAGTAAAATGAAAAAAAGTTATAATAAAGAATATAAACTGCTGAAAAGAATACAGGGTAGAAAAAAAAAATAATATTCATATTTGCTGTGCTAATAGCATGACTGGTATCCATGGCACAGGTATTAGAACTAGATGATACTTAAAGCTTCTTTCAACACAAAACATTCTATAATTCTATGATATAAAGAATTGACTGGATGGTTGTACTCAAACAGATGTAGACAATGACTTGATGTTCAGATGGAGAACACTGAGAGGTAGTGTTCCTCATGGGTCAATATGGGAACTATTTACATCTTTGTTGATGACATGGACATTAGGATAAAGTACACCCTCAACAAGTTTGCTGATGACACTGGGATGCCACCCAGATGGACCTGGACAGGCTCAAAAAACAGGCCCATACAAAACTCCTAAAGTTCAACAAGGACAAGTACAAGGTCCTGTACCTGGGTCAGGGCGATTCTAAGCACACACAGAGGTTGGACACTGACTGAATATAAAGTAGCCCTGTGGAGAAGGACTTGGAGTAGATGAAAATTGTGGCATTGTGCTGACAATGTGCACTTGCAGCCCAGAAATACAATTGTACCTTGGGCTGCATTAAAAGAAGTGCAGCTAGTGGGTCGAGGGAGGTGATTCTTCCCCTCTACTTGGCTCTCATGAGACCCCGACCCGGAACACTGCGCTCAGCTCTGGTGCCCACAGGATAGGAAAGACATAGACCTGTTAGAGAGGATCCAGAGGAGGGTCATGAAGGTGATCAGAGGGCTGGAACATCTCTCCTATGAAGACAGGCTGAGAGAGCTGGGGATGTTCAGTCTGCAGAAGAGAAGGCTCTGGGGACACCTTATTGCAGCTTTTCAATCCTTAAAGGGGGCCTACAGGAAAGATGGGGAGAGATACTTTGTCAGGCAGTGTAGTGATAGGGTGTGGTGTAACTGCTTTAAACTAAAAGCTGATAAGTTTAGATTAGATATAAGGAAGACATTTTTTACTCAGAGAGTGGTGCAGTACTGGCACATGTTCCCCAGAGAAGCTGTCCATCCCTGGAAGTGTTCAAGGCCAGGTTGGATGGGGCTTTGGACAACCTGATCTAATTGAAGGTGTCCCTGCCCATGACAGGGGTTTGGAACTAGGTGATTCAAGACAAACCATTCTATGAGCTTTAATGGACCTTCCAACCCAAACCATTCTATGATTTTGTGATTCTCTGATTCTGTGATCTCACTCAGATTATTCCCTACAAGGACTGCATTCTCTTTTGCAAAAACAATTGTTTGCTTATAAAAAATTTAAGGAAACTAGGAAAATTAAATGATGAAGAATATTTCACAAAGAGAACTCCAGGTGGATGAAAACACCAGTCAAATCCTTCTAGAAAATTGTAACCAAAAGTAAATCATATAAACGGAAAGAAGATTAAGAGAGAGAGAATAAAACACAACTGACAATAATCACCTAACTCATATGGATGTAAGCCACCACTTTGTGAGAAATGGAAGGAAGAAGGGGACACCTTATTGCAGCTTTTCAATCCTTAAAGGGGGCCTACAGGAAAGATGGGGAGAGACAATTTGTCAGGGAGCATAGTGTTAGGATAAGGGGTAATGGCTTTAAGCTAAAAGAGGGCTTTGGGCAGCCTTGTCTAATGGGAGGTGTCCTTGCCTATGGCAGTTGTGTTGGAACTAGTTTATCTTTAAGGTTCATCCAAACCCAAACCATTCTATGATTCTGTGATTATATGTTTCTATTA
Organism: Aythya ferina; assembly: GCF_964211825.1. Taxonomy (NCBI): domain Eukaryota; kingdom Metazoa; phylum Chordata; class Aves; order Anseriformes; family Anatidae; genus Aythya; species Aythya ferina. The sequence goes on along the minus strand of NC_140296.1, from coordinate 198,021,906 downwards.
ACTTATTTTATTTTATTTTATTTTATTTTATTTTTTATTTTATTTTATTTCTGCAACATGGTACTACAATATTTTCCACCAGTGCAACATCACCACATTTGCTTGCAGAAACGTAGTGATTTGTTGGACTTCACAAATGTTTATACTGCCACTCACTGACAGGTTTTATCATATTTTTGCTCTGCTAGTTCAGATTTGTTTGTTGCCTGTTTGGAGTGAAGTAATAAATATCAAAACAGGATACTATAGTAAATAAAAACAAGTCCCTACTTAGCATTTCAGTTCTAATGTCCATTTTATATGCATGCACAACAAAAGCAAAATACTGTTACTTTATTGAAGCTTCTCGATGCTTTTGTGCATAGGCATGGACAATTACACAGGTCCAATGAAAGCTCAGAAATTTGTTGAGCAGTGGTAATTTGAACATGTGTCTAAGCCTTCTGTGCAATTACTTTATATCTTCCATTGCTGATTGATTCTCACTAGGCAGTTTTCCTTTCTGTTGATTTCTCATTTATTCATTTTTCTGCTTTTTCTATGCTTTTTGCATACTACATTTCTTTTTCCTCAAATTTCTTTTCTTTACTCAAGGTCCACGTTTTTTTTTTTTTTTTTTTTTCCTCAGAATTTATGAGTATTTTTAACAGTTTATTAGTCACAGAAGCAGACTAAAGAAAGTCATCTCTTACATAGCTAAATTGGAAAAGATCCCAGAATAAAGAAAATACTAAATAGAGCAGAAGAAAAGTCAGCATATGGATGCTATCTATGCGGAAGGAAAATAGCCAACTGTACTGTAGAAATTCCCACTCGGAAAAAATACAAGGAATGAGTGTTTGTTTAGCTCACATTTCTGCCAATGCAAAGGACCATCATGACCCATAAAGTAAACCCAGGAGGTGGAAAGATTGTCTTATGAAGGGAAACACAAACATCATAAATTCAGTTTTTGTTGTGATTAAATGTACTTGAAGAATGCATTATACATCTTGAGAAGATCTCTCAGTGCTACCATGCAGAGACTACACAGTCAGCCCAAGGCTCAGCTACTTCTCAAGGGTATGAGGCACATTTAGTGACAGAGATCCTCTACCTAGAAAGAATTTCTGGAGTCAGCAGCTGGTCAGAAGGCAAGGATGGAACAATTTGGACTGAAAGAGAGACCCATATTTTCAAAAAACAGCAGTTAACCATAATTAACTATCATCTGACTAACCATGATTAAACATATTTTCAGAATATTGCATAGTTGCATTTCTGTAGAAATCACATTGATATCAATTAACTTTATAAGGCTTTTTTTTTTTTTTTCTTTTTAATATGGTAAGTAAAGTCTCTGTATTGCATTTGCTAGTGAAATATGTAAATGATCTTAACACAAACAAACAAACAACAACACATTAAATGGCTTGTTTAAGATACAACATTATTTCTTCAAGACTTTCCTGGACCCTGGCAGACGTGTATGGAGGAATGAACAAGTCATGAAGCTGGCAGACTCTGTACTCCAGAGATCAAAGAGACTGAAATTTTTATTAAAAAAAAAAAAAAAAAAAAAAGGGGGGGGGGGGGAGGGGGAGAGTCATTCAGAGGAAAATATGGAATTTGTAACAGCCTGTGAATCTGATAGTTGAAGGAGGAAGACCTAATCCTAGTCTTTGATAATACTTGACTTGGGAAGATTAATTTATAGTAAATTTAACTCATTTTCATGTTTCTCAAAATCTTGCAAGAGCACGTGCTGTTAAAGATTATGCAGGATCTAATTCATGACTAGCATGAAACTTTGGAAATATGTAATACAGACACTGGATTTTATAACTCAGATTCTTGTGGGTTCTTCGTTACAGACCTTTTCATTCTGAAATGCAGCTAAACGGAGTATGTTTTGATAATGAAACATGAACAGGAAAAGAAACATTGTAATCTGTGGCAAGTGAATCACAGTCCATACAGATTCCCTCCCTTGTGCTAGTCTAAGATAGTGACATCTTAGAAGGTTGGTGAAGGATAAAATATTGGTCTTTTCCATATGCATTATCACTGTTTGTCCAAATATTCCACTTAAGAGTGGGTAATTTTAGTTGCAATATCCTTGTTTTACAGCATATGATTTTTAAGTGTTAAAAGTTCTGTCTTTTGATGTTAACAACTTGAAGTCTGCCACTAATCTAATACTTCGGCAGTAACTTCAAAAAGCTTTCACACCTTTTCTTTAATGAAAATCAAACAAAAATCCCACTTTCTTTGTCAGTTTCTGAGAATTTTTTTTGGAAGTTGAAATTGCTTTCTGTTATTCTAGAAATAATATATTCCTTTCCTGGAGATGTGCTTAAATCCCTACATGAGTAGTCCTAAATTATTCTGAAATTGTGTAGGGAAATTCACTGCGGCTTTTTCTGGCATTATGATTTAAATAAATCACACAGAATTTCTAGGTTGGAAGAGACCTCAAGATCATCGAGTCCAACCTCTGACCTAACGCTAGCAGTCCCCACTAAACCATATCCCTAAGCTCTACATCTAAACGTCTTTTGAAGACTTCCAGGGATGGTGACTCCACCACTTCCCTGGGCAGCCTGTTCCAATGCCTCACAACCCTTTCAGTAAAGAAGTTCTTCCTAACATCTAACCTAAAACTCCCCTGGTGCAACTTTAGCCCATTCCCCCTCGTCCTGTCACCAGGCACGTGGGAGAACAGACCAACCCCCATCTCGCTACAGCCTCCCTTGAGGTACCTGTAGAGAGCGATAAGGTCGCCCCTGAGCCTCCTCTTCTCCAGGCTGAACAAGCCCAGCTCCCTCAGCCGCTCCTCGTAGGACTTCTTCTCCAGGCCCCTCACCAGCTTCGTTGCCCTTCTCTGCACCCGCTCAAGCACCTTGATGTCCTTCTTGTAGCGAGGGGCCCAAAACTGAACACAGTACTCGAGGTGCGGCCTCACCAGAGCTGAGTACAGGGGGACGATCACCTCCCTAGCCCTGCTGGCCACACTGTTCCTGATACAAGCCAGGATGCCGTTGGCCTTCTTGGCCACCTGAGCACACTGCTGGCTCATATTCAGCTGACTATCCACCATCACTCCCAGGTCCTTCTCTGCCTGGCAGCTCTCCAACCATTCCTCTCCCAGCCTGTAGCTCTGCTTGGGGTTATTGTGCCCCAGGTGCAGGACCCGACACTTGTCCTTGTTGAACTTCATGCAGTTGACCTCAGCCCATCGGTCCAGCCTATCCAGATCCTCCTGCAGAGCTTCCCTACCCTCAAGCAGATCGACACACGCACCTAACTTGGTGTCATCTGCAAACTTACTGAGGGTGCACTCGATGCCCTCGTCCAGATCATCGATGAAGATATTAAAGAGGACTGGCCCCAGCACCGAGCCCTGGGGGACGCCACTAGTTACTGGCCTCCAACTGGACTTGACTCCATTCACCACGACTCTTTGGGCCCGGCTATCCAGCCAGTTTCTAACCCAACGAAGCGTGCGCTAGTCCAAGCCAAGAGCAGCCAGTTTCTTGAGGAGAATGCTGTGGGAGACGGTGTCAAAAGCCTTGCTGAAGTCAAGGTAGACCACATCCACAGCCTTTCCCTCATCCACCCAGTGCATCACTTTGTCATAGAAGGAGATCAGGTTCGTCAAGCAGGATCTGCCTTTCATAAACCCATGCTGACTAGGCCTGATCGCCTGCTTGTCCTGCAAGTGCTGTGTGATGAGTCTCAGGAGGATCTGCTCCATGAGCTTCCCTGGCACTGAGGTCAAACTGACAGGCCTGTAGTTTCCCGGGTCTGCTCTCCGGCCCTTCTTGTAGATGGGCATCACATTTGCTATCCGCCAGTCAACTGGGACCTCCCCCAGTCACCTGGACTGCTGATAAATGATGGATAGTGGCTTGGCCAGCTCCTCTGCCAGTTCTCTCAGTACCCTTGGGTGGATCCCATCCGGCCCCATCGACTTGTGCACATCCAAGTGCCATAGCAGGTCACCAACCAGTTCTTTGTGGATAGTGAGGGCCACATCCTGCTCCCCATCCCCTTCCACCAGCTCAGGGTACTGGGTATCCAGAGAACAACCGGTATTGCCGCTAAAGACTGAGGCAAAGAAGGCATTGAGCACCTCCGCCTTTTCCTCATCTCTTGTAACTAAGTTTCCCCCCGCATCCAGTAAAGGATGGAGATTCTCCTTAGTCCTCCTTTTTGTGTTGATGTATTTATAAAAACGTTTTTTGTTATCTTTAATGGCAGTAGCCAGATTGAGCTCCAGATGAGCTTTGGCCTTCCTATTTTTGTCCCTGCAAAGCCTCGCTACATCCTTAAAGTCCTCCCTAGTGGCCTGCCCACTTTTCCAAAGATTATAAACCCTCTTTTTCCTCCTAAGATCAAGCCACAATTCTCTGTTGAGCCAGGCTGGTCTTCTTCCCTGCCAGCTCGTCTTTGGGCACGTGGGGACAGACCGTTCCTGCGCCATTAAGATTTCCCTCTTGAAGAGCGCCCAGCCTTCCTGGACCCCTCTGCCCTTCAGAACCGCCTCCCAAGGGACTCTACCAACCAGTGTCCCGAGCAGCTCAAAGTCAGCCCTCCGAAAGTCCAATACAGCGGTTTTACTGGTCCCCTTCCTGGCCTCGCCAAGAATAGTGAACTCCACCATTTCGTGGTCACTCTGCCCAAGACAGCTCCAGACAATCACATCCTCCACCAGTCCTTCTCTGTTTGTGAAGAGAAGGTCTAGCGGGGCACCACCCCTGGTAGGTTCACTAACCAGCTGCGTCAGGAAGCTGTCTTCCACGCTCTCCAGAAACCTCCTAGACTGCTTTCTCAGGGCTGTGTTGTGCTTCCGGGATGTGTCAGGGAAGTTGAAGTCCCCCACGAGTACAAGCGCTGATGATTTTGCAACTTCTGTCAGCTGCCTGTAGAACTCCTCATTCGCCTCCTCATCCTGGTTCAGCGGTCTATAGCAGACCCCGACCAGGACACTAGCCTTGTTGTCCCTGCTGATCCTAACCCAAAGGGACTCAACCTTGTCATTCCCAGCCTCGAGTTCTACAACCTCAAAAGACTCTCTAATATAGAGAGACACCCCACCACCCCTTCTGTGCTGCCTGTCCCTTCTAAAGAGCTTATGGCCAGGCATTGCAGTACTCCAGTCATGAGACTGGTCCCACCACGTCTCCATGATGGCAACCAAGTCGTAGCCTGCCTGCTGCACAATGGCTTCCAGCTCCTCCTGTTTGTTACCCATGCTGCTTGCATTGGTGTAGATGCACTTCAGCTGGGCCATTGCCTTATCCCCCGGCCTTACTATTGTTCCCCCTGGCACAGCCCCCCCTGGCTGAAGCCTTGCTTCAGCCCCATCCCCCTTCCTACCTAGTTTAAAGCCCTCTCAATGAGCCCTGCCACCTTGTAGTGGGTTTACGTGGCAAGGTTTTGGTAGCAGGGAGCCATAGGGGTGGTTTCTGTGAGAAAGATCTAGAAGCTGCCCCATGTTTGGGAAGGGCCCCATTGTTTTCCAGATCCGAGCCAATAAGCGATGTTGTTTTGCGCCTCTGTGAGAGCATATTTAAGACAGGGAAAAAACGCTGCGCCACACAGCAGCCGGGAGAGTCAAGGGAGTGGGAGAACAGCCTTGCACCAAGGTCAGTGTAGAAGGAGGGGGAGAGGTGCTCCAGGCGCCGGAGCAGAAGTCCCCTGCGGCCTGTGGTGAGGACCATGGTGAAGCAGGATGTCCCCCTGCAGCCCATGGAGTACCACGGTGGAGCAGGGTTCCACGCTGCAGCCCGTGGAGGAGACCACGGTGGAGCAGGTGGCCCTGCACTGACGGAGGCTGCCGCCTGTGGAAGACCCCTGCCGGAGCAGATTCCGGGCCGGACCTGTAGCCCGTGGAGAGGAGCCCACGCAGGAGCAGGTGATCTGGCAGGAGCTGCTGCCCGTAGGGGAGCCAGGTTGGAGCAGTTTTCTCCTGAGGGATGGACCCCGTGGTACGGACCCATATCTGGAGCAGTTCTGGAAGAGCTGCTGCCTGTGGGAAGCCCACGCCGGATCAGTTCATCAAGGACTGCATCCCGTGGGTGGGACCCCACAGCACAGGGGACGAGAGTGACCGAGAAGGAGCGGCAGAGAAGAAGTGCTGTAGACTGACCATAACCCCCATTCCCCGTTCCCCTGCGCCGCTCGGGGGGAGGAGGTGGAAGAGGGTGGATGGGGGGGGAAGGTGCTTTTGGTTTTTTTCCTTTGTTTTCTCACTTCTCTCGCTTGTTAGTTGTAGGCAATAAATCTTACTATCTCCTTATGCCGAGTCTGTTTTGCCCGTTACAATAATTATTGCGTGATTTTCTCGTCCTTATCTCAATCCTTGAGCCCTTTTCACATATTTTCTCCCCATTCCTCTTTGAGGAGGGGGAGTGAGAGAGCGGCTGTGGTGGAGCTCGGCTGCCCACTCGAGCGGAACCACGACACACCTCCTGGCCCAGGATCCTTTTTCCCCTAAAAGATAGGGACCCGTCTGCGGCCATCAGGCCAGGTGCTGAGTAAAGTGCCCCATGATCGAAAAACCCAAGATTTCTGTGTTGGCACCAGCCCCGGAGCCACGTGATTAACAGGTGGGCTTTCCGTGTCCTCTCTGAACCCCTCCCTGCCACCGTAGGGATGGACGAAAACACTACCTGCACTTCCACTCCATCCACTAACCGACCCAGACCCCTAAAGTCTCTTTTGATAGCCTTCAGGCTTCTCTCTCCAAAAAATATGGAACGCTTCACGAATTTGCGTGTCATCCTTGCGCAGGGGCCATGCTAATCTTCTCTGTATCGTTCCAATTTTAGTATATGTGCTGCCGAATGCCAAACACTGTTTGAGGAAGTTTATTTTAACCACTTCCTTTCTGTCAGCTGGAAGTCAAGAAATTGGACAGTTTCTGAAAGATGATATTTATATGCTGTTAAAGTTTAAATGGTTCTTGTTTCATATTCTTTTATTATTTCAGAGAAGAATGTTGATGATTAAACATCCATGTTAAAGCTGTAATAATTGTGATATCTGAAACATGATCAAAGTTTCAACTGAAAATTATTCCATTGTATAAAGTAAAATGTGCTGATGGAAAAAAATAAAATTATTTTAATCTCATATATATCAAAATACCTTTATAATTATAACACACATCATAGTGCCACAAATCTATTTTTATCAGACTACTTTAGAGACTTAATTTGTTTTTCAGAATGAATTTATGACAACTGCTTCTCATTTCAATTTAAGTAACTTCTTCCAAAATAGCTCCTTACGAAGAAATACCAAAAATGTAAAACAAGTATATTTTTAATAAAATCCTTCAAAATTTTGAAACCATTTCTGACTTTCTGAAAAGCCCTAACTTTCTGCTCTCTAATGATTGAGTGGTATTATTAAATTTCTCATTAATGAGGTTTAAATGCATATTCAAACATATTAAGATAAAATATCGTATTTAATCGAAACTTGATGCATATAGAACTTTGATCAAAGTACTACAAAAGGTTATTTGTCTTAATTCTACTGTCCATAGATCACTTTCTTTTACACACTGCATATTTGTTAACCTCTTTACAATGTTGAGGCAGAAGTTCTATTTTGTTTAATTTTAATTTGATAAAATTTTATAGTAACATAAATATATCAAGACGGTAGAATATAAGTGGGTTCTGTGTTCAATACTCTCAAGTGGAAAATGTATTCCCAAAGTATTTACCAATGAACGGGTCCCAAGTGGGCTTCAATTTTCCTTCAATATAGCTATGTGGCTCCAAAACCATTACTCTGCTATTAGGATACAAGCCTAAACCAACTGCCAAATTGTGAGTTTTGTTTTTCCCCTGCTTCCAGTACTTTAATATTTTGTGACCTAAAATATTTCCTCCCTTGTTTACTGTCAGACATCAACCTGTTCTCTCTCTTTCACTCTCCCTTTTTCCACCTCCCTCCCTCCCTCCCTTCCTTCCTTCCCCCCACCTCCCCAGTTCTTACTACAATTAAACTAAAAGAGTAACAACTTTGTTACCTTGTTGTTCATAAATATGAGATCAAATAAGTATTTAGTACTATCTGAAGTGAGACAAACGAGGAGAGTCCATTTCAGCTGACTATCAGCAGTTCTGACTATATGCTACTAAATTTATGTATGACTTTTATTGTTAAGCTAATCTTACAAATTAACTGCCACCATTGGTCAGACAGAAGTTCCTTCTATCAGACTATTTCTCATATAATAAGCTCCTCAGAGGAATAATGAAAACATTGAACTTACAGATAGGTTTTCTATTTTTCTGCCATCTTGAAGCTATACTCGTAAAAGTCAGTTAGTACATGTAAAACAGAAGAGAATTTTTCACTTCCAATGTCACTTTTAAGCATGATGGAGCTGATTTGTGGATTTGGACTGAAAAACAGAGCCTGGGCTGCCATAGCTCCTGCTTGCAGGGATACACAAAAATTTCTACTACTTATAGTCATTAGCTCCAGCTGCAGTAGTTGTTAATAATGACAGCTGTTCTGCAGAAGTACTGATTGAGAAAGACCCTATGTACCTCAGCAAAAAAGGAAGATGAGCATCCTAAATTTTGTCTTTATCACCACGGGAACAGAGCCTTTTACTGGACTCAGAATACTCAGCATCAAGCATGTGTCTGAGGAAGATGAGCATATTGAATTAGTACAAACAATATCTAAATCAGTTTGTGACTTCCTGAAGGTTTTGCTTTTTCTGATAAGACTTTCATATCCCCTCAAATGCAACATTTAGTGTTGGACATCGTCATCCACCTTGCAAAAAAATGCTAAGGAAAAAATAAATGAAAGATCAAAGCAGGATACAATTCTTACAGCTCTGTCAAAGGGAAACATTCAATACATTTGAACATGTCATTTAACTGCATTTTAGTTCCCAGGGAGAAATAAAACTAAAAGTGACTGAACCAAAGACTTCTGAGTAGAAACAGGGAAGTTATAGTACTTTTAATATTATTAAGGCTGAAGTTATGTGGATGAAAAATTCAATGTTATGTGTAATCTGTTTATGTTACTGTTTAGAATCAAGCAAAGAAGAGTCTAACAGTGGAAACAAACAAACAAACAAACAAACAACAACAACAACAAAAAACAACACTGAAGGAGGATGAGGTCCATGTTTTCATATTAAGTGATATAACTGAGCAACTAGCAAAACAAACACATAATGTTGGCTGATCCCACTTGAATCCATGGCTCCAAGGAGACAAAGAAAATTATAGAACAGTGTCATAGCTCAAAGAATTCTCCAATGTGCTGAAGTGGTAGAGGTAAGGACAGTGTAAAGATTTCATTCATTTTAAGAGATCCTCATACTTCTTGTAAAATTAAAAAAAAAGTTATTTGAGAAATTATGTGCAATTAATAAATTTGACATAAGCAATAAATCCAGTGGCTATTCATCATACAGTTTGTTGTGTTAGTAGTTCTGAGTATTCTAGTGGAATCTTCTGTCAGAAGGATAAATACAGTTGCCATGAGATTTCTTTCAGTAAAAAGTCTCACACTCCTTTATTTCTCCTTACCACCAGTAAGTACACGTATATGTTTGGCTTAAATTTTGCAAAATACTGAAAATGAACACTTGCTTCTAATTGATTATATAGAACTCATATCTATGACTATGTTAGACTCTTCAGTCTCTGAGAGATGTCAGCAATTTGTAGCTCACTTAAACTGTGATCCAGAACCCTATGATCCAGCAGACTATGACCAAGAAGTGCATCTTGGCAAATACCTACTTAGGAAGAATACTAACAGGGAAAGTAATGGTTTCTCTAGTGCTTTGAGGGATTAATGGGGGAAAAATATATATTTATTTTTTTATTTTTTTATAATATATTTATTTTATTTTATTTTGTTTTGTTTTGTTTTGTTTCTCTCTGAAAGTCATGTTCAGTTTAAATAAGAATATCCTACGTGGTATGTGTTAGAACAGGATACACTATTACAATAAAGCTTGATAATCTGTATTTGTGGAAATAAAGTACAGCATTTAATGATGTACACATTCTCTTCATACTCATGACACTTACAAATCTTTGATCTATTAGTTCGTCCTGTAATGTAATGAAAAGTTTCTCTTTTATTATGTATTAAAAGTTCATTTTCCTTCTACCCAGCCAGCACCTTTTCTTGATTCTGACAGAATCCTGCAGTGCAGTAAAAATGTTAACACAGAAAATATGTCATTGTATGAGTAACATTTTGTAATCCATTAAAAGTTGGATTTTTATATGATCTGAAATGGTGTTTTTTTGTTTTTTACTTTTCTTTTAAAATTTATTTATTTATTTATTTATTTCTAGTTCAACTTCATATGAAATGAAACCTACACTGTGAAGGCAGAAGATGGGAGAATATTCATTTCCCTTCAGAAATTAAATTTAATTTCATTTCATTTTAAATACAATTTAAAATTCTGGCTTAGCTGGTTGCTCACAGGTTTCATGAAGAAACATTTGTAATTTTGAAGTTCACCAAAGCCTTTGAGATCTATTTGCTCTGAATGATAGTAATCAGAAACACATGTAGGATAAAAGATAATTTGTGATGAAGTGTTCAATATAATATAAGTTGCTCAAAGAGATCAGTTTTCATGCTTCACCTCACCGGATGTGCAAAAGTCTCTTAAGGAACTATCATTAGTATAGTATATTCTGAAAATATAATTTTTATGAACAAAGCAATAATCCCATATTCTTCTTTCCTGTTTTCCTTTTGATTGGTTTTAGACAGGCTAGAAAGAATTATTTGTAGAGTAGAACTCAAACGATTTCCTGTATGAATCAGATTTCCTTATTACTGTTAGAAAGTCACTTAAGGGATAAATAATGTTCAAGTTTTAACCAATCTTTTTTGACAGTGAGTGCAAGACCTAACTTTTCTTAGTGTCTTTGAAAATTTCTCCTCTCTGTACCTCTCTTGACTGTCAATAATATGCAGTATCAATATGTTGTAAATATCTTGCAGCTAATACGAACAAACACAACAACACTGTTTGTTAGGTCGGAGGTTGGACTCGATGATCTTGAGGTCTCTTCCAACCTAGACAATTCTGTGATTCTGTGATTCTGTAATAAAGGGAATATTTAATGAGGATTAAAATAAAAATCATTTTTCTCTTTATCATTCTACTGTTGCTTCTACCTCCTGCTTGTAATAGATATAATTTTGTGACATAGTGGAACCTTCTGGGGATCCCCAAACAGACAATTCAGTCATCTTCTCATCTTCTGGAGTAGTTAGTTCCTTCACTCTCTTGTAATGTCAAGCAGTGCAACAGCAGAGATTGAGTGATTTCATCAGTTTCATATTTGCTAGGACTTTTTCCTTGCATACAAAGTTACTTTAAGGAAAAAAAAAATAAAATATTTTCTTTATACAGTCTCTGAACATTTACACATAGCTTTCTTGGGATGGTAGCCAGAGAGAAATGCAAATTCTATTTCCTTCGATGATGGAGAATTTGCAGTCAACAAAGGTTCAAATCACCCAGGAGTCTTTCTGATTAAACAGAAACAGGAAGCTGACTGAAAAAGCTTAGGAGACCACTTTGCCAAGAAAGGACTTGCTCAAAATTTGATAATTGTTGGTGAGAGTCAGAGTTGTGAGGTGCCACAGAAAGAGATGACATGCTGTCACATACAGTGATGGTGCAGAAAGTTTCGAACTCTCAAAAATTTCTATAGCTATGGCTCTTTAAATAAAAAAATGTGCAACAGCTACAGACAATTACAGGTCTTGGGAGGGTAAGATCTCATTACCTGGATTTAGTGACATGAACTCAAGAGCCTCCTAGTAATTATAGAGAGACTGTACTTAGCCGTTGTACAGATGAAGACCCAATGTTACAGAAGAAAGACCTGTTGTCCATCTGGTCTTTCCTTGTAAGTCTGCAAGGACTTGTTTTCCTTGCCAGTCTCCAGATGATAAGTACCTACTGAGTGCTTGTGTTTGGATATGTGCAAAATATATCCATACAAAAAATATGTATGTCACATTTGCTGTGGTGGTGTTGTATTTTATTGTGCTTTGTCATGGAGATGTACGGGAAGTGGCTTGATAGCACAAAGTCTGAAGATGTCAGCTGGTTCAGCCAGATGCTTCTTCAGAACATCAGACAGCTGTGCAACATATGCTGTGCACTGAATTTTCCAGATTGCTGACCTTCTTTTCCTGATCACTGGCGGGAACATATCTTTATCTCGTGCAGAACAAAGGAAATAGTCATATTTGCCTGATATTTTCTGCTAAGTCACTGTGAACAGCAGGCACAAGGTCACAATTATGGCAATAATTATGGCAATAATATAAATTATTTTATTCTGTTAGTATTCCTGTTCTCTTTTTTTTCTGCCAGAATCATCAAAAGGATTTTCTTTGTGAATTTTGTTTGTTTGTTTGTGGATTCCTTTTTTTTCTTTTTTTCTTTTTTTTTATTTTATTTTAAATTTCAAAGTATCTAGAGTTTATTTTATTTTATTTTATTTTATTTTATTTTATTTTATTTTATTTTATTTTATTTTATTTTATTTTATTTTATTTTGTTTTGTTTTGTTTTGTTTTGTTTTGTTTTGTTTTGTTTTATTTAATTTCTTTTCATTTCTTTTTATTGTTTATTTTATTTTATTTCATTTTATTGTATTACTTTTTATTTTATTTTGTTTATTTTATTTTTATCTTATTTTTTATTTATTTATTTTTTAAAATTCTCTCTAAGCAACTGAATATTAAACTCATCAGAGAATTGAGTTTGCATCACCAAGTCAAAGTTGATGCATAATGAAACCCAGCTTTCTCCTGAAACTATAGGGAAAACAAGACAACTTTGATACAGTAATACTTGTTTAGAACTTGTTTAGAACATGACACAAATTTGTCAGAAAGATAAATCTTCAGATTATATTGTAATTCAACTGTTGTAATATTTCTTTTTTTTTTTCTTTTTTTTTTTTTTTTTCTCTGAAGTTCATTTTAAAGGAGGAGTCTGGGATAGTTTCCTATTAATCTTAGCACGTGAAGTCCACTACATGATGGGGAAAGGGGGCAAAAAGAGAAGAAAAAAGTTTACAGAGAAAAAGACATATTAAATTTCCAGGCCATAACAAACCCATACTCAAAAGTCCACGTGAACTTCCTTCAGGACAGTTCCTTTAAGACTCTACCTTGGGAAAAGTTCAAATATGAAATGATTTGAAAAACAAACAAACAAAAATGACAACAACAACAAAATAAAAATAAAAACATACAAAATATAAAATATAAAAAAATAAATATATATATAGATTTTAAAAAAATATCTTCCAGTATCCATATATAAATAAATAAATATGACCAATTTTATTCACTTCTGTCAAATCCAGTCCCTTGCTTTCCTAAGGAACCATACAAGAACAATTTATTTCTTTATTGTGTTAAACAGAGTTTCTCCTTTACACCTATAATAACGGATATCATAGATTGATCCAAATGACTGTACCATGAGTATACTAGCAGAAAACAAACAAACAAAGAACAAAAAGTAAAGTTCATGAAAGGTAAATTCTAAATTTGATGTTTTTTATAGCTTCTGATTTGTGAAAATGAAGTCCAAAAGAATTAGATTAATAATTAAACTTTTGTAAGTCATAGGCAAGAAAGGAAAGGTGGGGGTAAACACAAGAGCTCAAAATGGTTAGTTTTGTCCTTTAACCAGAGCCAATAAAGAAAACAACTTTGCTGGTATAAGATTAGAATCTTTATATATTTTTAACAGTCATTCAGACCCAGACCACCCAGACCATCATTTAGATTCTGTCCTGTTTTGAGATAGAGTTGACTGGAGAAGACCTGTTTCTTGCATCAGTTTCTACCAGAGGTTGCCAAGGAGCACAGCACTTGTACTACAGACAAGCAGTACAACATATCAGTGCACATAGCAGGTAAGATGCAAAGAGCCACTAAGCCTCCCTTCTCATTCTCCATCTACAGGTTTCACAGACGTATCAGTGTCTGTCTTTCATGGCAACATAGAGACTTTGTTTACCTAAAAGAAATACAGTATTTTTGAGAAATGCAAACATTGTTTTTTTTTTTTTCAGAAAACAGACTTGAATAAGAAACTGTTCAATGGTGTTGTAGAAATGAGGGCCACGGACACACCTGGATGACGAAACAGGAGACAAAATGATCTGTACACATTATTCATTTCCTTTTAGACATATACTTTCCATTTTCTTTCTCCTTTCTTGATTGTCTGCTCCACAGTAGAAGTTCTGGTTGATTTAAACAAGTAATTAGATTAAATTAAAGACAGAAATATGTAGCATGAATATCCAGAAAACTACTGAGAGCAAAAAAAAAAAAAATAAATTATTAGCAAAATCTCCCAAGGGAAGATGTAGAAATTCTGCTACTTGGGACTCTGCAATTAAAAGATTCTCTGGGGAACATTTCTGGGAGATGGGCTTGATAACTTACTAGGACTTTCCCCTCATTAAAGCCTGGAAAGACAGACATTATCACCAACAGTAGGAACACGGTTCATTAAAGTTTATAAGGAAAGCTGAAATACTTACTTATGTGACATGAAAGTTGATGAAACAGAAAATAATATAAACACCACCAGACACGGAGGGAGTCTCAACTGTCCTTTAAAGAGTAGGGGGAGAATGAAGCAATAAAAAGTCCCGTTCTTTTCACTGACCCATGTTGGTACCTGTACACCTCATGTAAAGCTTGACCTGAGAGTTTAAGCAATTACATTCCATTCACCCTAGTGAGCATACAAGGCTGTATGTCCACATCATTATATCATTGCATTATATATATATATATATTATACTTGTATGTTCCTTATATTTTATATCAGGGATTTATAGCCAGCTCAGAAGGTAGTGAAATTATCCCTTTGTGAAATTATAGTAAGAGGAAACAAACAAACAAACAAACAAGCAAAAAAAAAATTATGAAAGCAACTCAAAAAGTGAAATTTACAGAGTGGTCATTTATATATACATATTTTAATTTTACAAGACACTTTTTTTTTTTTTTTTTCTCTGCTGTAACATCCCATCTTCAGATTTAAGTTTTCTCATCCAGGACAGCTCAATCTGGTTGTAATAAAATTCAATGTCAGCTGACAAAGAGAATATCAGGGTCCAGCTTCAAAACAGAATTCCCTTGTTTTGTCCACTTTAAAACATTCTACAGTATTTCTGGACTAAGAAGGGTGTTTAGGGCATTGGCTTAGCATTCAGGACAGTATGCTCAGTCACAGATTTTATGAGAGGCATATAAATCATTTAAGTGTTTAGGAACATTACTTCTATAATTTCAGACAAGTAGCTGGCTAACATTTTGAAACATCAAATATTAGTTTATTTGTGCCTAATTCTATATGTGAAAAATTAAGATAATATTTCTTCACATATACATACATATATATGTATACATAAATGTATTAATGTATTTATGGACATAAATGTATTAAGATTAAGACATTCCAGCACTGTGTCAATAGATCCTTAATGTACCTAAACTAGTCAGGTTGTGTAACACACACTGACACTAACCCACCAGGGACTCTGGATGAGTGATTTTAATTCTGCATTGCAAATTGTGATAACAAGCTCATTTAAATCAAGGAAAGTTTTACTTAGACATTGTCATGTATTTAGCATACTACGGAAATATTAAGCAATACTTAAAGAAGATTTAAAAGCAAAAAAATATTTCATTTCATATGAATATTTTAAAAATAAGAAAAAAAAAAAAAAGAAAAAATGACTTAATGAGTTAGTTATTACTGAACTCTGCCTGTCACTACAAATTCTTCAGTGTCAAAGTTCTGTTTATAAAGTACTGTTTATAATCTACTTTTTATTTGATTAAAATTTCATTTTCAAACTTAATTATATCAGGCATGGTTAATATGACAGTTAGAAAGTCCTGCGTGCAGTAATTTTATGTAGGGGATTTAATTAAACCTAGGGGATGTTTTTTAATTTGCTACATAAGATTTACTTGAATTGGTAATTCTTAGGTTCACTGCTGCCAGTAATTGTATGTCTTTTGTGTTGCTATCAGCAAAGAAGTTCATGGTAGTTCTTTCAGATCAAATCTTGACTGAAATCTAAAGTAACTTGAAGATCTGTGCCATGTTGGTTCAATACCTGTGCCTAAAATGATCCAGTTATAAAAGGCTTTCCTAACTGGTGGGACTCACTTTGAAAAGGGAACAAGAGAAGGGAGCTTTGGCATATGACTGGTTAAAAGAGTGTCACTCTTCCAGCAATATCTAAACACAACTTAGGGTATAGCCCACACTAGATATTATTTGCAGTAAGCAATATGGAAAAAGCTACAATAATGGTTTGGCTGAAGAGAATACATCCACATCTGCAAGGACGGATCATGCATAGGTGTTGTCTGTGCTGCACCACTTGCTCACCTTGCTTACAGAGATCTGTAACAGTCCTTGGTTCATTAGCTTTACTACCATTAATGTATCCTGTACTTTTGCTATGTGCCTCTTGTTCCCTTTCAGCTATCCATGGAAAAGGGCTGGTGGAAGAGTGAACCTGGCTCTAGAGAAGTCTTGGCTAGGGAGGAGAGGAAAACTGACAGCAGCTACAGCCCTAATTTAATTGCTGTCATCCCTTTGGGTTGACCAAGAATCTATCCTTTCTGATAGCAGCATGTTGCAGAACTACAGACTTCCTGACCTGGTCCTTAAAATGTGCCTACAGGACTTTGCTATACCTTCTAAGTTAGTTGTTCCTCATTTTCCCAATAGACCTACAGCATTACAGTACCTTTTCTTGCAGCCACTGCAGGAACCTATTGCAAGATCCTCCATCACTGCAGGGGACTTCTAACACCTACTCCACCACATAGATTTTCAGCAAAGAACAGGGCACCTGGAAAACATTAGTTAATCATTTTTAATATCTTTCTGTCCAGGAAGCTGGAAGAACTAGTAGCTATTAAACATATCAGTGTACTTATCTGCTGTTACCAGGTGTGTTTTTAGAGTGAAGCAAACAAAATATTTGGAGAATGCTTTAAAATTAAATTAAATGCATTAAATTAAATATTTTAATGCATTAAATTAAAATTAAATGCATTGAAATTAAAATTAAGCCTTGACATGACCACAAGAGCCACATTTCTCCTCTGGATGTTGAACTTTACATCCACCAATAAAAAAAAAAAAAAAAAAAATTTTTTTGAACTTATCTAACTATTACCCTGTATTGGAAACATCCTCTGTAGACTTTAAAGGTCCATTTGAAAATGCTTCCTACAAGTGTAAAAATTAAATGTATCCAGAAGAACTTCAGAGACTGAGAAAAATTTTGGAGCCACATTAATTTCAGCTGCCATCACAGTAGGTTTTATAATCTATGCCATAGCCTGGTCCATTTGGAGGAGAGATTTCTAAGATCCAACTATGTAGGAAGACAATTAATGATTTAATAGGTAACACTTAAGCATTTTATGCAGTAGACACTAAGAGAACACTTTTTCTGGTATGTCATCCTTGAGAAAATATAGATCTTGACTGTAAAATATCAGAAAAGACCTCATGGAAAATGTTTTGCAGGGTTTTTTCCTTGATTACCTAGCTAAATTCTGTCCAAATGATCACATTCTTCCTATGCAAAAATACACTGTAATTTCATTGGTATACATTACTCTTAATTTCCTTTCCTAAACATGGTACATAATGTTGATGGCAGAGGAGATGTCACATTCACTATCCATATACATACAGAGACATATGTAAACAACTTGTGAAGAGATTTGTGGTTCTATATGGTATGTAATAAAAATAAAGATATTATTGGATGCCATTCTCACAAAATGTCACTTGCAGGAGTGATGTCACTTTTTTAGTTGGAAGATCTTGGCTGACCTCATAATGTCATTTGTAGAAATACAAAAGTTAAGTAAAAAATGTAATACAAAAATAAATAAATAAATAAATAAATAAATAAATAAATATAAAAATAAACAAACAAACAAAAAACACACACAAGCATTCAATCTCTTTAAAATAAAGAAGATAGGGCACGCTTAATTCTAGTTTATTTCCTGCCAGATATTAAGTCATACTGATATTAGGTAAGATACAACAATGGATTTTTAACTCATTGCTTCATATGATTATTTCTGTTCTTTATCTTTGTATATATATATATATATATATATATTAACGTTAGGGTTAGTTCTTGTGGAACATATTGCAATGATCACACCAGACATTATTAGCAAATCCTGTTGCATTTACACAATGCTGGGTTGACTTTTCTGCTCTACAGAGAAGCAAAGATGGTTAGGAACATACTTCTGTGATATGTCTTTGTGTTTGTACTGTATCTAGAATCTACAACTCTGAGTAAGACTCAATGAGTTTGCATGCAGTACATATTAGAAATAATAAAAACCAATAAAATAATGATGTTGAAACAACCAGGCTGTTGCTGTTCTTATAACTAACAGCGACTTCTGCTAGCTACTTTTGTTGGCACTATGGAAAGAAAAAAAAAAAAAAAAAGTTCTACAATGAATAATGTTTAATAATCTGGCAATGAAGAATTTTTCTTCCTGGTTTCCAGTAGCTTACTGAAGTTTAAAAAATGGTACCTCACTTCTTCATTTGGCTGGCTTTTGTTTTATCTCTTCTAAATAAATAAATATTTGTATCATGTGTTTTGACTTTTTGACTTGGATTTATTCCACCATAACTTAGGAGTAATAACGTAAATGCTATGAGTTTGTAGAAATATCTGAGTGGTATTCTGCTGTAGCTTGAGGCCTTATTTTTATTATAAACTGTTTTTGTTCCCATCTGAGAAAGGTTTTTTCCTTCCTATTTGCTTGGAAATTTCATATTCTGTTATACTGTAAGGATCATGTTTGTTATTATTGTTATTCAAAATAAAATAACTTTATGAGACATTCTCAGCATGAAGACATTATTTACAATACAATAATATTTTTACTTGTTTGGAATGCTGAACTCTTGTATAAGGTCTAGCTTGTCTAAGAAGAATGTAAGAATCAAGCTCTTGTATGAGATTCCTGAGAGGAATCTCTCTTGTGGAGCTACTCTGTGATCCATATCAAGCAAGAACCCTGAAATAACATTTATTTTTGCTTGATAGCAAAAACCAACCAAGCAAACAAATAAACAAACCAAAGCAAACCAAACCAACCAAACAAACAAACAAATACAGTAGGTTATTTTTCTAAAAATCAGATCACTGGGAGCTGTAAAAATCCATTTTCTGCAGAGCTGGAGTGACAGGTCAGGGTGTTTGAATGACCCTACCCAGAAGCAGCAGCCACAGCCCCTGCACTAATATCTGCCTTTCCCATCTCCTTGAGCAGCAGCCACTGCCACATGCTTGGATCCCCAGAACTTTTTGTAGTGTTCCCCATTCAAGCTCTTAGTTTTGTTCCCCATGCACCAACCTCCAGGTGAAACTGGAGTATCACCTACAGTTAGCCCTATCTCAGCTGCTGTGTCCCATTCTATGCAAATAGGTAAGTAGGTCATGAGGGTCTGCAGTGCAGTTTGCCTCTTTATTCCATAGAGTAGGCAGCATATTTAGCAGTATGGGACACTGATACTCCACACTGACAAGGCTGAAGCTGTTTCTTCCCATATATGTTTTAATCTTATTGCTGCAATAAAATTCTTATGCTGTTAAAAGCCTAGCTGAACAGAGATAGCTAGGTGAACAGGTAGCAACACACTGATGTGGATACTCAACTTCTGTCTGTAGAGCCATACTGAGTGGTGTGACCAGCTCTTGGTGCCATTTTGAACAGGACAGAACAGTGTGGGGGGGAACATGCTGCACCTAACTCAACACTGCCTTCTTGCTCACCACTCTGGGGTCACAGTGATGGAGAGGGAAGAAGGGTAAAATCCTGGAAGGTGGAAGGAAAGACCTCTGGCTTGAACTAATAAATTAAGGAAAAACAGAATAACCTGAGAAACTGTCCTGCAAGAAGAGGAACCTGGAAGGACAAAAAAATACCATTCATTGTTGTTGGGATTCAGAGGCCTTCCTATAGCTTTCAGAAGATTACGTCTCACAAAGAGGGTGATCAAGCATTGGAACAGGCTGGAGGTATTTAAGAAATGTGTGGATGTGGCACTGGGGGACGTAGTTCAGTGACGAGACTCAGTAGGTCAGGTCAATGGGTGGATCTTAAAGGTCTTTTCCAACCTATTTCATTCTATGATTCTGTGATACTAGTGGTTTGAGCACTGCAATAATAATATATCATGACAGCCTTTTTCTTTTTGCCTGGGAGTGCAGGGAAAACTTTATGTCCTTATCATGACTGAATACAATACCACAAGCCAACCGGGAAAGGCTTACCATCTACCTGCCTGGTGCATGACTCATCTGGGGAGCTAAAAATAGCTTTTTTCTATGGGGTTTAAAAAACAAGTGAAAAAGTGCTATGTAAAGCATTTGCATTGCTTTGTTAGAGAAATACATTTTCTTCTGAAAGTAGGGCTTGAAACAGCTCAGGGTGTTGTACTGCTGTCTTCCCAAGTGTCTTTCCACCCAGCAGAACGAGGAGCAAGATTCACTGCAGATTCATGAAGACCATACATGAGGTATGGACTTCAAGAAAGGAAGGATAATATTATTTTTATTTTTTTAAAGAAAACAGATTTATATGTAATAATGACAGAAACATAAGATTTACACACCACTCATAAACAAATTGAAAAGTCTGATCAATTATCTGTTCTTCTAAATATTTCATATGCTTCAATGACCTTAATAGTTAGTGTTAACTTAGTAAAGCTCAGCCCCTCCAGAATATTTATATTATCTAAAACCATCCTCTGTCCAGTCTTTGTTTCAACCATGTAATTAACACAGGACTCTCACCCCTCCAGAAAGTCCTAAGTGTCTGAAAGCTGCAGGACTCTACATTAGGGACCAGACTTTGTTGAAAAAAGGAACATCATGCCCATTTTAAAGAGGGTAAAAAGGAAGACCCAGGGAACTTCAGACCAGTGGCCCTCACTTCTGTGCCTGGCAAGATCATTGAGCGGATCCTCCTGAAGGCAACGTTAAGGCACGTACAAGACAATAAGGTAGTCTGAGACAGACAGCATGGCTTCACCAAGGGCAAATCATGCCTGGCCAAGCTGGAGGCCTTCTGTGAGGGAGTGACTGCTTCGCTTGACAAGGGAAGACTGACTGATGTATTCTACTTGGACTTCTGTAAGGTCTTTGACATGGTCCCACATGACATCCTAATCTCTAAATTGGAAATATATGGATTTGAAGGGTGCGCCAACCAGTGGATAAAGATAGTCTATGATTCTATGATATAAGGACAGTAGCAGCTGTGGGTTTTGCTGGGTTATACTTCTCTGCATCGTTAACATCAGCTTCCTAAGACCAGGTGGCATCTCTGTAGAAATCTCCTGCTACTGGGCTATAGCATGGCAATATAAATATTTGAAGACATTAGAAGTAGTACGGACTTTTTTGGTCATACTTTTGCTGTAACACATCTCCTCTGAGAAGTCCACTAAGATGACAAATACATCTTGTGAGACGGATGTGGTCCTTATATCATCAGTTAATATATATCCTCAGTTGATATAAAGCAACTTCAGTCTAAGCAACTTCAGTCTATGCAACTATTTGTTACTAGATCTAATATTCCCAGTGATTTTGGTAACCTTCATATTATGGGTTATGTTTTCAGAGTTGTAAGTTAGACATCATTACACCGTGAAGGTTATCCTAATATTAAGAGGCACTATTAAGTTGCAATTAAGAATAAACAGGTAGAAACTGCTTCCAAAATTTGGGGTATCACAGTGGCTAGAAAAGAAATTGAATCAAGTCATTGGATTTGACTGGGCAACAAAAAGACCTCCCAGTAAATTAGTTTTCATCAGTGGAGGTAAACTTTCTTGTGTGGATATAATTAGATTTTATGCAGTCAGGTGAAAAGCATTCTCATTGAAAAGGCCCCAGATAGACAGGGAGGCATTGCTTCTTTAGTAGATGGTAAATACATATGGACTTAATCTTGCCACCAAACATAATGTGTGCCTGTATCAGATGTTAATGTAATTTACCAGATCAATTCAGAGTTCAGTGAAGAAAATTCCCCATGAAAACGCAACCTTTATCTTTATGCCTTATTTTACCCCATCCTCTTTGATGAATTTTATTTGCCTCAGATTTCAACAGCTCTGTCAAACAGTCTGCAATGTTTCAGGTTTAATATCATTTTATGTTTCAAACATAACTTCAGAGGAGTAATATACTGGGATTAGCTGAATAGGCCTATCTGATTGATGTGACTGTAGCTTTGCAAGTATCCAGTTAACCAACAGCAATAATAAATGATAGAGGTAGCGAGTTTTTTTTTTTTTTTTATACTTATCCAGGAAGTTCTGCTTAAAAAAAAAAAAAAAAGAGAGAGAGAGAGAGAAAGAGAAGAATAATCTTGCATGCAAACATCTTCTTTAATCTTCTAAACTCCAGAAATAGAGGTTATTCACTGAAGTCCAAAGACACAATTTTTTTTGCTGGCTGCAGCACCAGCTAGAGAAGTCATTGTATATTTGGGTTCTAATCTGAAATGGTCTTGCTCATATGACTGTCAAGTTCATAAACGAACAGCAATATTCAGTGCCTGGTGCCCTAGGTCCTCAACTTCCTTCAAATAGTAAGCTTACTTAGTACCTACAACTGCTTGTCATAGGTAAGCAAAAAAATAAGTTAACAACTGTGATACAAATGGACTGGCAGTAGAAAAATAAATATATGTATTTATTTATTCATCAAGACAATGGATTGGATGTTTTGACTGGAGGAAAAAACATGACTTGAAGATTTCCATAGAAAAGTATCAAATCCAAAAGCCTTCTATTAGGGAAAAAAAAAAAAAAAAAAAAAAAAAAAAGGCTTGAAAGTCTCAGTTAATTCAGTTAATTTTTATTGAATGTGTTATATTTATATTTTACTATATGAAGGAACTTAAGATTCATACTGCCAAGAGCACAGGATGGGATCATGTGGTTATTGGCTGGTGTGCCCTTCAGTACAACAGAGTAGTCATTGAAGCATTTACTCTTGAAATGATTCAGTGTATCCACGTTGAACAACACTGGTTAATGGAAATGGCTCAGCCTGACCACATATACCACTCACAAAATTCCCGACACAGTTCCTCCCTTTCTAATACTGTGTCTGACATTCTTTCAGGAGATTGCTTTTTTTATATATACCTTATTAAGGAATAAAATTCAAAGGAGGGAAAGTGTGCTGTTTCCCTTTCAGTGTTACATTTGTAAAGAAATTGAAGATTTTTATTTATGCTATCTTTATGTTTTTGTTTATGCTATCTTTAACAGATAAGAGCTCAAGAAGATTCTCAAAGGAGAGACCTACGTTTTAGAAATCTAAAGTGAAATCAATTAAAGCCCACCTAAAATTCTCTCCTTGCTCATAGATCAGGAAAAGACCTCTGGAGAGTATCACCAACAACAGTTTGCAACTGTCCTGCACAGAGCTGACAAAAAACATAGAGTATGTACCTGTGCTAGTGAAGTCTTATTTAAAATCATTTCAGATGCTTTGCTGATGCTGATGAGGTACATTAAACAGCAAAATGTTACTGAGAATAATAGCGAATAAGCAGCTCTGAAATGCTTCTTGCTGCCTCTTGTGTGTCTCATTTTAACATTGCGTGATATGTCACTGTTGCAACTCTTGTAATTTCTGTTTTATCCTAAGCTATCATAATGCTTTGTGACAATGGATTTAGTTCTCTGGGACTGAGAATATCTTCTTATTTTATCTGAAGCACCATGCATTTGAAATAACTCATTTACGAGACATCTAGAGTGGTCTCATTCACTTTCTCCTAGAAGACACTCTCTAACAGAATATATCTGCAGGCTCCAGCATGTGGAATCATTTCATCTAGTACTACAACTGTCAAGAGAAGTTCTGACACTTCCTTAAATATTCCAGGAGCTCTCCTTCCAGGCTTTATCCAGTTTTCCAACTAACTGCAGCTATGTCAGCTGATCTGTGAACTATTATTTCATCAACCTGAACTTTTTTTTTTTTTTAACCAAAATATTTTAAATTGTAGATCTTTTCTAGACTAAATGTCTTTGAATAAATAGGTTAGTTCATTAGGCAGTCCTGTGGAATGGATAAAGGGCTCAAGAGATAAATGAGGTAAATGTGTAAAAGGAATGTATTTTCAGACAGTGTGGGTGACATTGGAAGAGAAGACAGTAGCAAGCTTTTGTTCCTGTGACTTCAGCAAAACTCTCTGAAACCCTATCCCATTCATTTTCATCTAGGTATGGAAATCAGCAGTGATTCTGGCACAATAAACTCTGAGAAGGAACCTTCAGTGTAAATGGTTAGCCTTTTAATTCTATTCTCACTGTCAAACTGCTACAGGACTGCAGAGATGTGTTAGGATGGGATCATTATGTTTATAGCTTTTCATTTAACATTCAATATGTTATATGTTCAATATTAACATGACTTCTCCATGTAAATGAAAAGTCTACTGAAGAAGACATAGCAGAGTGTTCTGCAAATTCCAAATAATAAATGTTTTCCATCTATTGTCAGTGATTCCCTTCTGCTATGTGCATTTTCAGTCCTTTTTAGAAGTACAAATAGAGAGTAATTTTGGCTTATCTTTAATTCAGTTAGGATCAGTCCTTATGGCTTCCAAAGACTTTTGACAACCTTTACAGAATTAGAAGCACAATGTGAAGAGTTATGATTCTTGAAATAAGCACAAAGAAAATATTGATTTCTAACACAAGCCTGTTCAGTAAAATAAACTTGATAAGGAACTAAGATCTGAGTGTTTATATTTCAGTTGAATACTTTTTGGCTGAACAGAGTAAGTTTTTTAACTGTGTTTGTTTTTAAATAATTTGCTGAATCTCCCTTGGTTACTACTCTAGGGTCTACAAAATTACAAATAATAAAGAAAAATGATATTTACCTGTTAATCCCAGGAAAACTTTGAGGTCTCTTTTTTAAAAAGTCTGTAAGAAAATCTCCAAGAATATTAGTCAGCATCCAAAATAAGCTTGGGGACTGTTGTATGAGTAACATTTTCCACAAGTTGTTCAGTGAAGTTCTCATGGCCGTTTTCTGATTTGCAGAACAGTTTTTCTGTCCTAAAACTTAATTCAACTTTCACTAAGTCTGAGATTCTTCTTTTCATTTATTGCCAGACTGAAATTGTACTTTTTTTTTCTTGCAGCATGAGACACATTCATCTAAAATCAAAAGTGAATCAGCATTTTCTTAACCCTGTCCATTTCTAAAAAGTATCTTAGTTGTAAAGGTCTACATATGCATACAGCTATGACATTATTTTTTGATCCCATAGGTAACAGCTTTTCCACAGAGCCTAAACACAGCACATGTCTCAGAAACAATTTCTGAAAGACAAAAATATTGTCTATTTCCATTTAGCTTGTTTCATTCTAGCTATCCAGCCTATCAAGGACCACTAGGTTGGCATTGATGTGAATATCATTCTCAGTTATGACTCACTTCAATGTGGTTGAAAGAATAGATACTGTGTTTCAATACAGGGTATTTCTTTTCACCCCATGTCAATTGTAAAAATATTTGTCACCCACAAAGTGACCATTTACTGGTCTGAAAGTTGACTCTGTTCTTACAGTGTTATACTGGTCCCTAAGGTATATGAGGGTCCTGGGAGTTTGCAAAAAAAATAATAAAAAAAAATACATAAATAAAATAAAATAAAATAAAATAAAATAAAATTACTTAACTGCTCACATTTTACTTGGAAAAGTAGTGTCAACATTATGTAGAGGATGCTGTTTGTTTTTGGGGAAAATACTTTGGTATCCTGGAAATGAAACTATTTTAAACTCCTTTAGCCAATGTCAGTTTCCAAAAATGCTGCAGTCAACATAAGAAAACCAAGGCAATTTGTTCTGTACATAAATTCATGGCAGAGCTTCAGAGCAACTTATAAGGGAAGTAAACATCCTCCTCCCTCATATGCTATCCGTCAACAGTCTTTTTAAATCACAAAGAGCTCCTTCAGGCCTTCTACAAGAAAATGTTCTGCAAAGCGTCTCTGAAAATGTCTCCTTTACCCTATCTTATAACTGTATGGATAAATTAAATGAAAGAGATAGCAGAGATAGCAATTTTGTTTATTTTGGTTTTAGATATTTGAGTCCCAGCAGGTATACATTTTTTTTTAATGTCTTTATTTTATTTTTTTTTCCCCAATTATTGGTAGTAAATTTAATCTCGTCTTCCAAAGCAATATAACCAATTCAGGTTTCCTATCAGTTCTGACCACTGACTTTGTGTCCACTGATATTTTATGGGAATGTCTATTAATTAGAATCTATGGAAAACACTGACAGAAACTTGTAACACAAAAATATGTAAAAAAAACAGCTGTAAATTCTACCAGAATCTTTAGGCTACTGTGTTAATGGCTACAGTAATATCTTATAATATCTAATTATATATAATTAATAATTATAATCTAATTATAATTATTAGATGATGATGATAATAATAATAATAATAATAATAATAACATATAATTAATAATTATATCTAATTATCTATTAATAACAGTAATATCTCTTATGCTTCATTCCTACTAACAGTATTAAAGTTTTCATCATAAATAATATGTCCAGTGAAAAGTGATCCATGATTTATAGCACTGTTACACAAAAACACATTTGGAGATTGAAACAATGGTTCTTCCAGGAGCTGGATTCAGAACTGGTTTTCAAACAGGCATTGGGCTATATATGTCTCTGGATGTCCTTTCCTGCCCCTTTCAATTTTCTGAGATTTTCAACAATGAAGAAAAAAAAAAAAAAAAAAAAAAGTAAATTATTTTGAATATTAGATATTAGAACTAGAAATATAAAGGTAAAATTTACAATCTCATGTATATGTAATGAAGACAGAAGAAAAAAATGTCTATATCCTACTTTGGAAATTTAAAAAAAAATATTGTGGTGAAAAATATACATGAAGCTTCATGAATCTTTTCTATTGAACATTCTTTTTTGTTGTTCTTTGTTGTTGTTGTTGTTGTTATTGTTGTTGTTGTTCAACTTAATGAAAAAAAAGGCGGGGGGGGGGGGGATAAAAACATACCCACAGCCATGAATTTTATATGCAGTGAAACATTATTTTCATTTAATATAAAATAATAATTTATCCTAAAATCTTGATTTTTGAAGAATAATGTATTAAATTTCAGATGTCAATTTTGAGTTTTTTATTGGAGTGTTATTCTGCAACAAAACTAGAGCAAAAGCTGGAGCAAATGTTGAAATGACAAGAAAATATAAAATAAAGATTATATATATATATACACATACATGCGCACCTTTGTCTTTATGTATGTCATTTCAACATAACTAATACATAAAATAAGTACCTGTAATTTGAAGATAAAATATTCATGTTGCTGCTCCATTGTGTCATCAGTTGCAGTATGTTGGCTAACCTTTTCTAAACCTATAAATGGGTTGGGAGATACAAGATTGTGTTTACTTAAAAAAGTTGATTTTATCAGGAAAAAAAAAAAATAATAATAATAATAAAAAAAATTCCTTCAAGCATATTTGATGTTGGTCTTGGAAAATAAATAAATAAATAAATAAATAAATAAATAAATAGTATATGCAAAATCTCCTGTTACGTAGTATAACCAAGTCTGAAATCACTGATATATTCAGATAACATGTTTTCTACAGTAACACATCCTGCAGTACTGAGTTAACTACACCACTTACTCCAAAATGTCTTAATAGCATGACAATATTGTACAAAGTCAAGGTAGTATAGTGTTTATTTCAGTAATATATATACATATATATTTTAAGCAAATTTGCTGTAAGTGAAATGATTATCCTGTTTGATTTTGGATTAACTAAATAATAAGAGGCTGCTAAAGATAATGCAATGGGATTCCTATATATTCCTATAGCAAAGATCTGCAATCTGAAGGTAAATATGAATGCTTATGTTTCGTGAGAGAACAAGAAATATATTAACTTGAAACAACCCTAATCTGCTTTGATTAGGTTAAAAGATTTGGATCAAATCTAGATTTGATTAGGCTCTTTATATAATTCGTTATAAACAAAAGGGAGGCTGAAACTCATAATTTGCTGTGGAGAAGGAAGAAAGTTCTGACATGTCAGAAGCTGTAGTATAGAATAATAGAACCATAGAATGATTTGGGTTGGAAAGGACCTTAAAGATCATCTAGTTCCAACCCCACTGCAGTGGGAAGGGACACCTCCCACTAGGCCAGGTTGCTCATCCAGGCTGGCCTTGAACACCTCCAGGGATGGGGCATACACAGTATCTCTGATCAACCTGCTCTACTGCCACACCACCCTCAGTGTGAAGAATTTCTTCCAAATAAATCTCCCCTCTTTAATTTGAAACCATTATGTCTTGTACCAAACTTGTATAGAGTAATCCTGTACCAAATTGCTAGCAATTCCTATTCTACTTGATATTGGTCATCACAGGTAGCATAGTGTCAATGCGATGCTTTATTCCAGTGAATCCAAGAATAAGATAAGCTAAAGAGACTCTATTCTCTATTTGGAGACTCTATTCTTAGGGGAACAGAGGGCCCTATTTGTCGGCCTGACCCTACCCGTAGGGAAGTCTGCTGCCTCCCTGGGGCCAGGGTCAGGGACGTTGCCAGGAAGCTTCCCAACCTGGTACACCCCTCTGATTATTAACCTCTTTTGATAGTCCAGGCGGGCAGTGACAACATTGAAGAGAGAAGCCTGAAGGCTATCAAACGAGACTTTAGGGGTCTGGGTCGGTTAGTGGATGGAGCGGGAGTGCAGGTGGTGTTTTCATCCATCCCTACGGTGGCAGGGAGGGGTACAGAGAGGACACGGAAAGCCCACCTGTTAAACACGTGGCTCCGGGGCTGGTGCCAACACAGAAATCTTGGGTTTTTCGATCATGGGGCACTTTACTCAGCACCTGGCCTGATGGCCGCAGACGGGTCCCTATCTTTTAGGGGAAAAAGGATCCTGGGCCAGGAGGTGGCAGGGCTCATTGAGAGGGCTTTAAACTAGGTAGGAAGGGGGATGGGGCTGAAGCAAGGATTGTTGGGGCTGTGCCAGGGGGAACAATAGTAAGGCCGGGGGATAAGGCAATGGCCCAGCTGAAGTGCATCTACACCAATGCAAGCAGCATGGGTAACAAACAGGAGGAGCTGGAAGCCATTGTGCAGCAGGCAGGCTACGACTTGGTTGCCATCACGGAGACGTGGTGGGACCAGTCTCATGACTGGAGTACTGCAATGCCTGGCTATAAGCTCTTTAGAAGAGACAGACAGCACAGAAGGGGTGGTGGGGTGGCTCTCTATATTAGAGAGTCTTTTGAGGTTGTAGAACTCGAGGCTGGGAATGACAAGGTTGAGTCCCTTTGGGTTAGGATCAGCAGGGACAACAAGGCTAGTGTCCTGGTCGGGGTCTGCTACAGACCGCTGAACCAGGATGAGGAGGCGGATGAGGAGTTCTACAGGCAGCTGACAGAAGTTGCAAAATCATCAGCGCTTGTACTCGTGGGGGACTTCAACTTCCCTGACATATCCTGGAAGCACAACACAGCCCTGAGAAAGCAATCTAGGAGGTTTCTGGAGAGCGTGGAAGATAGCTTCTTGACGCAGCTGGTTAGTGAACCTACCAGGGATGGTGCCCCGCTAGACCTTCTCTTCACAAACAGAGAAGGACTGGTGGAGGATGTGATTGTCTGGAGCTGTCTTGGGCAGAGTGACCACGAAATGGTGGAGTTCACTATTCTTGGCGAGGCCAGGAAGGGGACCAGTAAAACCGCTGTATTGGACTTTCGGAGGGCTGACTTTGAGCTGCTCGGGACACTGGTTGGTAGAGTCCCTTGGGAGGCGGTTCTGAAGGGCAGAGGGGTCCAGGAAGGCTGGGCGCTCTTCAAGAGGGAAATCTTAATGGCGCAGGAACGGTCTGTCCCCACGTGCCCAAAGACGAGCTGGCGGGGAAGAAGACCAGCCTGGCTCAACAGAGAATTGTGGCTTGATCTTAGGAGAAAAAAGAGGGTTTATAATCTTTGGAAAAGTGGGCAGGCCACTAGGGAGGACTATAAGGATGTAGCGAGGCTGTGCAGGGACAAAAATAGGAAGGCCAAAGCTCATCTGGAGCTCAATCTGGCTACTGCCATTAAAGATAACAAAAAAACGTTTTTATAAATACATCAACACAAAAAGGAGGACTAAGGAGAATCTCCATCCTTTACTGGATGCGGGGGGAAACTTAGTTACAAGAGATGAGGAAAAGGCGGAGGTGCTCAATGCCTTCTTTGCCTCAGTCTTTAGCGGCAATACCGGTTGTTCTATGGATACCCAGTACCCTGAGCTGGTGGAAGGGGATGGGGAGCAGGATGTGGCCCTCACTATCCACAAAGAACTGGTTGGTGACCTGCTATGGCACTTGGATGTGCACAAATCAATGGGGCCGGATGGGATCCACCCAAGGGTACTGAGAGAACTGGCAGAGGAGCTGGCCAAGCCACTATCCATCATTTATCAGCAGTCCAGGTGACTGGGGGAGGTCCCAGTTGACTGGCGGATAGCAAATGTGATGCCCATCTACAAGAAGGGCCAGAGGGTAGACCCGGGAAACTACAGGCCTGTCAGTTTGACCTCAGTACCAGGGAAGCTCATGGAGCAGATCCTCCTGAGACTCATCACGCAGCACTTGCAGGACAAGCAGGCGATCAGGCCCAGTCAGCATGGGTTTATGAAAGGCAGATCCTGCTTGATGAACCTGATCTCCTTCTATGACAAAGTGATGCGCTGGGTGGACGAGGGAAAGGCTGTGGATGTGGTCTACCTTGACTTCAGCAAGGCTTTTGACACCATCTCCCACAGCATTCTCCTCAAGAAACTGGCTGCTCTTGACTTGGACTGGCGCACGCTTTGTTGGAAGCTGGATAGCCGGGCCCAAAGAGTCGTGGTGAATGGAGTCAAGTCCAGTTGGAGGCCAGTCACTAGTGGCGTCCCCCAGGGCTCAGTGCTGGGGCCGATCCTCTTCAATATCTTCATCGATGATCTGGACGAGGGCATTGAGTGCACCCTCAGTAAGTTTGCAGATGACACCAAGTTAGGTGCGTGTGTCGATCTGCTTGAGGGTAGGGAAGCTCTGCAGGAGGATCTGGATAGGCTGGACCGATGGGCTGAGGTCAACTGCATGAAGTTCAACAAGGACAAGTGTCGGGTCCTGCACCTGGGGCACAATAACCCCAAGCAGAGCTACAGGCTGGGAGATGAGTGGTTGGAGAGCTGCCTGGCGGAGAAGGACCTGGGAGTGATGGTGGATAGTCAGCTGAATATGAGCCAGCAGTGTGCTCAGGTGGCCAAGAAGGCCAACAGCATCCTGGCTTGTATCAGAAACAGTGTGGCCAGCAGGGCTAGGGAGGTGATCGTCCCCCTGTACTCAGCTCTGGTGAGGCCGCACCTCGAGTACTGTGTTCAGTTTTGGGCCCCTCGCTACCAGAAGGACATCGAGGTGCTCGAAAGAGTCCAGAGAAGGGCGACGAAGCTGGTGAGGGGCCTGGAGAAGAAGTCCTACGAAGAGCGGCTGAGGGAGCTGGGCTTGTTCAACCTGGAGAAGAGGAGGCTCAGGGGCGACCTTATCGCTCTCTACAGGTACCTCAAGGGAGGCTGTAGCGAGGTGGGGGTTGGTCTGTTCTCCCACGTGCCTGGTGACAGGACGAGGGGGAATGGGCTAAAGTTGCACCAGGGGAGTTTTAGGTTAGATGTTAGGAAGAACTTCTTTACCGAAAGGGTTGTTAGACACTGGAACAGGCTGCCCAGGGAAGTGGTGGAGTCACCATCCCTGGAAGTCTTTAAAAGACGTTTAGATGTAGAGCTTAGGGATATGGTTTAGTGGGGACTGCTAGCATTAGGTCAGAGGTTGGACTCGATGATCTTGAGGTCTCTTCCAACCTAGAAATTCTGTGATTCTGTAAAACTACACTTCTGATGGGTTTGGTTAGCTTGAATATACACAGTCTGAATACAGTGTCCACACTCTAGCTGTACTTAAGGAACAAAATACCTGATAACACCTGTGAGATCAGTCTGTAGTATTTGAAGCCCATTTTGTTTGACTTGATGGAGACTGTGGAGTGTTTCAGACAGGGGCTACCTGCCTGAAAGACAGATTTATATAGCATGTTGCACCATAGTTCCATGTCCAGCCCTAGGATTCCTCATAGATGTGGGGTAATTCAACAACAACAACAACAACAATAACAACAACAACAACAATAACAACAACAACAACAAAGATAGATAATGTTGAACTTGCTACAACATGAAATACCAGAGATTAGTCCCCCTTCACTTTTTTCAGCTTTTTTTTTTTTATTATTTTTTTCCACTGTGAGGTTTTAAACCTTGGGTTTGAATATGTTTTACAGAACCATAGCAATGAACAAAATCTGGTAGACCATAAACCATATGTACTTAAAAAGTGATGAGCAAGGAGGTAATTTGTGTTTGGTCAGTATTCAATGAAAGGGGAAATGTGAAATTTAAATACTCTCACAAAGACCTAGACACCTAATTCAAACCATTTCTGAGCATCTGCTGGCATCCATCATCATTCATCAGTCCTCTGTGATTTGTTTGAACATCTGAGCCCTGAACTTGATTTTACAGCATTTGACTGGCAGAGTATGACCAACAGAGACCATGAATGAAGTTTAGATATTTTTCTGCAGTCTAGTAATTTGCTTCCTCTTGCAGATGAAGGCAAAAGTGAGTGGAACCAGAGATGTAAGAAACATTAAAGATTGAGGTAAGCAGAAACTGAGGTGTATTTTTACCATTATTCTATTTGCTGCACCTTTGGTGATCATGCTCCAGTTCTGAAAAGGCTTCTTTGAGTCACTTACTGAGCATTTAAAGGTTAAAGAGACTTGTGTTAACTCAAGTGGGTAATAAGGGCTGCTACCCTGGGATCTTCTCCAAAAGTAGATTGCAAAATTACAAAGGTGCAATCATGCTCTGAGAGAAGGGAAGAAAATCTGTCACATCAGGGAGCTATCAGAAGGATTAAATGGGATCTCCAGAAAAACTTAGTGAATGTTTTACTTCTTGATTCATGCATTTCAAACTCAGAAAGTTTACATCAGTTTGGGTTGGCCTCTGCCCAAGATACTTCCCTCCATTTTTCTTCAAAATGGCAAAAAAAAGTAAAATAAATAAATAAATAAATTAGAGGTTGAACAAAGCACATTAGATAAATTCCCTAGCACAGAGGTAAATTAAATTTCTTCTTATCTTTTCTAAAGACATATTTCAGTATTGAGGAGTTTGCCTTATTATCATGTTATTATCTTATCAGGACTCTGGATAGCCCCGGGGGGCTGGAAAAGATGACCTCTGGAGTTTCCTTATGACCTCAACCATTCTGTGAGTGCTTCTGTGAAATGAAAGAGACCATTCTGCAGTGAATTTTTCTCCATTTTTCCTGTTTTACTGTATCAAGCACTTATCTACTAATTAGAAGAAAGTCTGAAAAGTACAAGTGGAATGGAGCCACCTAAACATGACATTACTTTAGCTATCCTAATCCTCTATCTGTTAGGTAGAAAGGGTACATCTCTTCTCTAAACCCTGTATCCTAAATAATGTCCTGAACATATGTCTTGGATAGGCTATGATATCACAGGTTGCCCTCAATAGCATAGTTATCTATCCTAGGTATCTCTTGCATATACAATTCTGTAACCTCACTTTTTATTTTCCCCAGCTCATTCAGGATCTAAATAATTTTTCAGGATAAAAAAGTACAACAGAGTACAACAGATGAAAGGCAACCTTTCTTTAAAAAAATGACAGAATCATAAGTTACTTGAATATATCTATTACTGTTTTTTTTTTGTTTTTTTTTTTTTCTTTCTTTCTTTTTTTTTTTTTTTTTTTCTTTTCTGTTTAAAACTTAAAAATCAGTCATGGATGAAATATTTTTTTTCATGACAGACTAGAGTGGAAGAGTGATCCAAAGCTCCAAGTGGTCATCTTCTCCACTGTGTAACAGCTAGCTTATAACCAGAACCCAGCACATAACTATATTAGTTTTCACCCTCGAGCAACTTTACTGCCTATCTTTCCAAATATTACTTCAAACTAGAGGCACTTGAAAGTACTGAAAAATCTGTATTTCTTACTTCTAGAGCAAGAGAAAGACTAACATTTATTCAACAGTTTTTGACAAATGACAATTTCTCTCACAGTGCCTTTGTATCATTTATAAAATAAGCACATATACATATTATATGTATACATATATATATATATTTTACGTAGCTAGCTGCTTAATAGGCTACAAGATTTTTTTCCAACTTGTTTTTTTTTTTTTTTTTTTTTTGCTAAGCATGATGTACAAAATACTGAAACAAGTTGAAGATTCGCCTTCAGATTACTCTAAAGATATATCAATTAGCAACTTCAGTGCAAAAACATTGTGCAGAACATTTTGAAGTCTCTGGAAACACTAAATAATTGTTTTCTTTATAGCTAATACAGAACTACAACTTATGTGTTTAATTTTTTAGTATTTTTTATACCTAAATAGATTATTATATGAAATAAACAGACAAACAACAACAAAACAACAACAAAGAAACAAACTAAAATTTACATTGAGAAGAATCAAGTCAGACCAGGCTATTAAAAAATAAACACAACATTAAAACAAAGTGTCTCATGTTAGTTTTTTTGCCAAATTCTTCTGGGGGCATTCCCAGCTTTCAACTTTCTTCTGACTTTTAACCTGTCAGGTCCAATTCGATAGATGCATGCAAGCATAATCTCTAGTGATATTTCTATTATACTGTAAAGTAACTCTACATTATCAACGTAAAGCAATAAGCTAAATTGTATATATTTCACTATATATACAATATATAGTCAAATATAAAGTATATTTGACTATATATTGTATATATAGTGAAATATAACTATACATTATATTTCCACCTTTCAAATTAAGAGAGTGATCCAGAGTAATTATCAAGTAGTTTTGTAAAGTAGGGTAGATCTTTTCAGTTAATCAGGTAAAGATCTGTTTCAAAAGACTTTCAAAATCATATCCATGCTACACGCTTATCAGATAATGAAAACCATTAAAATAAATGTCCACTACCCTATAATATTAAAAGTCTCTCATGTTGTTCAGGTGACATGTGACGCTTTAGTTCAGGTTGTAATCACATTTGCTTCTTAAAGCATAGTTACACTATTAAATGGACTGCTTTATTAGTTAAGTAATTGCTGACCACCACAAATTTGAGGGTATATAGTGGATTATATAGTGTAAGCTGCACTTTCGAGCTCCTGTGTTAAATGGTAAAGATAATTTTATAGTTGGAGCTTATTGTATAATTGTGGTACATCACATACTGTATAAATCTAGTAGAGAGGAGTACCTAATTTAGATTTTATGTAAGGTCCTCAGTTCCCAATCATAGCCCTATAAATCCTTACCATTTAGAAATTGACTTTGATTTTTTTTTCTCTGTTGACAAGTTCTACTTCCCTTGTCACTCAGTCACTTCTTAAGTAAAAAGTAATTAAAAATCTTTTTTTACTGTTTTATTTTTATCTTTACCTTCTTTTCCCTCAAGATGTTAAAAGCTCTGTACATTAATTAAAAAAGAAAAAAAAAAAAAAAGAAAAAAAAAAAAAAGAAAGAAAGAAAGTAGAAAAGAAAAAAAAGTCTGAAGCAACTATTTTGGGAAAAAGAAGGAAATTTCATTAACTAATGCATATATAAGCAAAACAAACAAACAAACAAACAAAAAAAAAATAGACATTTAAAAAGCTACTGCCAGCAATGGAAGAAAATGCTTTTGCCTGAGGCAGGATTTTCTGCTTAAAGCTTTTTCTCCTCCATCATTTTCTCTGCAAAGTGAAGATTATTTCACCATCAAAAGCAATACAGTGTGTGATTTCCCTTTTTCAGGGTTCTGGAATAAAAATTTTACTACCTTTATGGCTTTGATTTTTCTGCTTCTTTTTTCTTGAAGTTCTGAACAGTTTCTCATTTGAGTGGGGTTTATTTCCTGGAGTTTTTATGCTATACAGATAACAAAATTGCAATGTAAAGATGTGGAAGATGTCATTATTTATCTTGATGTTTTGATATGAACTATTTTCTGGAGTTACACTGGAGGAAAATTATGTTCAAAGTACTTGTAAGATCTTTTTTTCTTAAACAAATAAAGTATGATTTTTTATTTTTATTTTATTTTTTAATTATACATCAAATGAACCATTAGGATTTGTAATACTCCAGTGTTATGGTACCTAAACTAACTGCAGTCATTGCAGTATATATCTTTATAACATGCCAAGGAAAAATTAAGGACTAGATCCAAAACCAGACTACAGACAGATGTATGCTGCGCAGTACCAACATTTTATGCATAGGTCACCCTATTCACTCTGGAAGTGGTAATAACATACCTCACTATGGTGCTGCATTCACACTGATGCAGCCATGTTATTTTGGGGTATTATCTAGAGGAAGTTTTTAGAACTGGTTTCATTGCACAACAATTTTAGGCTGCAGTACTAAGTAATTAACATGTGAGTATGACCCTTACTATTATTTGATAAGACCTAGAAGTAGCATATAAAATAATAAATACATTTCACAAATGGATGCAACTATATCTTTAATATAAAATACTTATTAGCCAACAATTATAATGCACTCCCAAAATAATATTATAGTTCTTATTCTTTCTTGATATTTTAATTAACAAAACAGCTCATCTGCTCCAATTAATTTTCCATGAATTGTTTGGCTAATTTAAAGATCTATAAGGCTTGCAGATTTGACCAAGTTTGTCCAGCCTTATCCCAGAGCAGGATTCATCTTAGAATGCCACACATGGATATTATAATGAAGAACAAAACCCCAGGATTTCTTCTTTCTTAAAGGAGAGAAGTAGGGATCTCCAGAAGGATTTAACTTTTAATTTTAGGATTAACTTTAACTTTAACTTTAGGAAGGATTTTAACTTTAAAATAGACATGTAAAATTAGCCAGATGTATTACACTCCATATCTGCCTCTTCCTCTCTCTACCACCCTCTGGTCCTAAATTAAATTCTTGTCTACACAGATTCAGCTTGGAAACATGTTCTGGCAATTCTAGAGTGCAATTTATCTGATTTGTCTTAGATGTCTTCTTCAGAATGAGATGAACCATACCTTACAAGTACCTAGTTTGCTCATTGACTATAAACAAGATCTAAATGACTCCTTCTGTAGACAGATACATTTGGCCAAATGATTCCCACACACTGTCTAATGCAGAGCACATAGCTGGAGGCACAGTTAGATCATTTCAAAATAATGAATATCCCCAGCATTTTATATACCCCCTCTGGGGCTATATATAACTACGCATTTGTTGAAGCTGTTCTAATATATGTTAGCAGTCAAACTGGCACAAAGATCAAGGGAAAATGGAGATACCCTAAACCACATTTTATACTTCTAATTATGGGCAGTCTTGAGAACAGGTCACATTCATTGAATCCATACTTCATGAGATATGCATCTGAACTAAGGATAAAGCTCTATCCAAAAGCTCATTTTGTCACAGGATAAACTCAGTGTTGTGTGCCAGACCTAAATTTGATGCCATTCCAGCCTGCAGAACGTAAGGATGACTTTGTGCAAGTTTGGCCAAGCTAGATTTGAAAGTGTAGACAGCATAGATGTACCATATAAGTTTGTGGTACTTTGTGAGGTGAAGAGAAATTTTAGGGGAAATCAGACTCTTTTCAAAGAATTGCTTGTGAATACTGTAAAAAAAAAAGCTTTCTAGCTATTTGATTTCATAATTTGGTGTCTGAGTGGGCTCAACGCACACAAATCCATGGGTCCCAATGGGATGCATCCGCGTGTGCTAAGGGAGCTGGCAGATGTGATCACTGAACCACTCCCTATCATCTTTGAAAGGTCCTGGAGAACGGGTGAGGTGCCTGAAGACTCAACGATAGCCAATGTCACTTCAGTCTTCAAGAAGGGCAGGAAGGAGGATCCCAGAAACTACAGGCCAGTCAGTCTCACCTCTGTCCCTGGAAAGGTATTGGAGCAGCTTGTTCTGGATGCCATCGCCAAGCAATTGGAAGAGAAGAAGGCTATAAGGAGTAGTCAGCATGGATTCACCAAGGGGAAGTCATGCTTGACCAACCTCGTTGCCTTCTATGATGGCATCGCCAGCTGGGTAGATGGGGGGAGAGTGGTGGATGTCATCTACCTTGACTTTAACAAGGCTTTTGATACTGTCTCCCATGACATCCTACTAGCAAAGCTGAGAAAGTGTGGGATAGATGAGTGGACGGCAAGGTGTGTTGAGAACTGGCTGACTGGCTGAGCTCAGAGGGTGGTGATTGGAGGAGCAGAGTCTAGCTGGAGGCCTGTGACTAGCTGTGTTCCCCAGGGGTCGGTGCTGTGTCCAGTCTTGTTCAACATCTTCATCGACGACCTTGATGAGGGAATAGTGTCTGCCCTCAGCAACTATGCCGATGACACAAAGCTGGGCGGAGTGGCTGACACGCCAGAAGGCTGTGCTGCCATTCAGCGAGACCTGGACCGGCTGCAGAGACAGGCAGGAAGAAACCAAATGAGATTTAATAAGAGCAAGTGTAGAGTCCTGCACCTGGGAAGGAACAACCCAAAGTATCAGTACAGGCTGGGGGATGACCTGCTGGAGAGGAGCTCTGAGGAGAAGGACCTGGGAGTCCTGGTGGATGACAGGTTGACCATGAGCCAGCACTGTGCCCTTGTGGCCAAGAGGGCTAATGGGATCCTGGCATGCATTAAAAGGAGCGTGGCCAGCAGGTCAAGGGAGGTGATCCTCCCCCTCCACTCTGCCCAAGTCAGGCCTCACCTGGAGTACTGTGTCCAGTTCTGGGCTCCCTGGTACAAGAAAGACAGGGATATCCTGGAAAGAGTCCAGCGGAGGGCCACAAAGATGATACGGGGCCTGGAACATCTTCCCTATGAAGAAAGACTGAGAGACCTGAGTCTGTTCAGCCTGGAGAAGACTGAGAGGGGATCTCTTCAGTATATAAATATCTGAGGGGTGGGGGACAGAAGGATGTAGCCAACCTCTTCTCAGTGGTTTGTGAGGATAGAACAAGGGGCAATGGCTGCAAGCTAGAGCACAGGAAGTTCCGCACTGACATGCAAAAGAACTTCACAGTGAGGGTGACGGAGCATTGGAACAGGCTGCCCAGGGAGGTTGTGGAGTCTTCTTCTCTGGAGATATTCAAGGCCCATCTGGACGCCTACCTGGGCAGCCTGCTCTGAGGAACCTGCTTTGGCAGGGGGGTTGGACCCAATAATCTTTCAAGGTCCCTTCCAACCCCTACAGTTCTGTGATAATTTGGTAACACTAAGTTATTAAAGAAGCTAAAGAAGTTAAAGAAGTTAAGCTAAAGAAGCTAAGTTATTAAGAAGCTAAGTTATAAAAGACACTAAAAGACTTCTATCAGGTTTTCTCTTTTTTGGCTTTTCATCCCTCATTAACTTCATCCATTGATCCATTAAAGAAGCATAAAAGAGAGCAATGTCATTTTCATATTACATAGATAGAAAACAGAAGGCATCAGAACGTTTCCTAAGAATAACCAACAGACCACTGGAAAATTCAGGATTAGAACCGGTTTTGTTAAGATCTAGGCCAGGCTTCTTTGCATGAAACAGCACCACTTATATTGGAACTAATGTAAAGTGTGTGCACTTGCATTCAAGCATGTCTAAGTCATCAGGATGCTGACATGACAGTATTTAATTTTCCAGACTAAATTATATTCCATTTTCATTACATGGTGCCTTAAAAGCAGTTACAGAATATGTTCTCAGGCAATGCATTTACTTTTGGTAACACAGGTAATGAATATATTCATGAGAGGTATCCGTCACAAGGACAAATAGATCCCAATACTCTTTCTTGGCCTTAATTGCTAGTGTAGTACTCAGTGCTCAGTACTGTGCATGTCAGAATTCAATGTTTTAGGCTACATCTTTTTTTCATAATTTTTTGACATTACATGTATTAGAACAAATCCAAAAAAAAATATACTAGTGTAACATGGTTCCACATTTTAATCGGCAGTGTTCAAAAACAGAGAGATAAAGAATGAAAACCCAGCAAGACTGACATGCTTATAAATGAATAGTTAATAAAGAAATAAATGGTGGGCCAGCTGAAAACAAGTTCCATTACAAACAGGTAGAAAGATGATTCTGAAGAATAAAATTATTCAAGTAAGAAATACAAGATATGAAGCATGTCATACTATGGTAATAAACTCTGAAGATTACAAAGTAAAGGACCAGACTTTGAGTAAATGCTCTGTATTTAGCAGGCCCCAAAGCTTTGGACTTTGTATTTCAGTTTTAGTGACTGCTGAACTAGTTAAAGGAAAGACAAACAAAAAACAAAACAAAACAAAACAAAACAAACAAACAAACAAAAAAAAAAACCAACAAAACACACACACACAAAAAAAAAAAATCACAAAAAAAAACCCACCACATATTCAAAGAGCATTTAAAAAATGAGAGCTTGCGAATGCCAAGCATTACTCATTACTCTATGGAGACTTGAAAAGGCCAAGAAATAGGCTCCGCAGAAAGGCCACCTTGCACAGTGGATGTTACACACTGCCCGTAGGCTCTGCACACAATCCAGGCACTGTCAGACAGCTCTACAGGTTCTGGCAAAAGAGTAATTTGAACTGTTTTTGGCTGAGCTTGTAATGCTTCATTGCTCCCATGTCTTTCTCTTGTCTGAGATACAGTAAAGCAATCAGGAAATGTGAACTTTATTTCAATTGACTATATGTCCTGAAGGAGTTCAAGGGGGATCCACCCATTCTCTCATACCTTCCACATAATAAAGCTGCTGCTAGAATGTCATTTTGTCTAAGGTAACTTAAGGTTGAACTACACTGTCTTTAAATTATGTTGGCTTGTACTCAAGGTTTGATTTGAGATTTTAGAGCCAAGTGGCTTAAATATTCATTACCATACAATCTTGTAGGATTAAAGTTTGACAGAAAACATTTTTTTTTCCAGAGTACAGTTGACATACATATATAGTTGACAACATGTGGGCAATACAATAATAAGGATTTTGTATTTAAATGTGAGCTTGAGATGCAAACTAATATAATAATGCAGTTTTATTCTTACTTCTTTTTCACTTTTTGGTTTATACATACACAATAGAATGAAAATTTCAAGGTCATAAATTTATTATATGGAAGCTGTGTCTACACTCTTCATCAGAGTTAAAATGTTCTCATTCTACGCACTTATATATGTGTGTGTGTGTGTGTCTTTGTATTGTATAAGTAATCTCTCCTGTCTAAACCACAGGGAGCTTCCATCTATGTCAGCTTTAGACATACCAAAAGCAGATAAATTAATGAGTAGCCTCTCCTTTTGTCCTTAAGCAATGATGTTATCCTTAATAGCCATTTAACTGCTTTTGCACTTTCTCTAACGCTGGCTTCTATATACTGCAAATCTGTCCACAAAAACATTGTCCTTTCTTCTCTAAAGCTGCTCAACCACTTCTGCCAAGACCGATGGCTCCAGCTATTTTTCTTGCTCAGTTATACCACAAAGTGTCTGTGGAAAAGGTACATAACTGTACCTGTGCTTTTCCTGCCTGGTTCTCCACCCTGTCCTTACTATTTCCTATCCTACTTGATTTACATTAGTATTCTACATTACTAAGTTAAAGATAGTGTTATTTACAGTACTGCTGACCTCAGGCACTCAAAAGGAATGTGTTAGACCCTGAATAATAATGAGCTTGGCTTCAAATATATAAATTTACATGATCAT
Organism: Aythya ferina; assembly: GCF_964211825.1. Lineage (NCBI taxonomy): Eukaryota > Metazoa > Chordata > Aves > Anseriformes > Anatidae > Aythya > Aythya ferina. Next base: position 197,979,858 of record NC_140296.1, on the reverse strand, counting down.
AGGTATGCATTTTATTTGCCCTCTGCAACTTTACAGTAAACTTTTTCCAGTCCTCTTTACAAATTTGTAAGCCAAGATTTTTATTTATTTATTTATTTATTTTTTTTTATCAAAGCTGAGATTCTTATATAAAAATATTACTCTAGAAGCTGAAATGTTGGAGAAAATATCAGATATCCCAAAAGCTGTGATTAAATTCAAATGCAATGTGCTGTGTTGGGAATACATCTGTTTGAGCACCTAAGTTTTACTGCACTGTTATTTATCTTCCTGTACCCCAGAGCTTAGAGCTCTCTTTTTTGCTGGCTTTTTTGCTAACTGATCAAGAAATGATAGATGCATAAAAGCTGAACCCGATGAACTATCTTCTTCCCTTTGAGGAAGAAGAAAGAAGGCCAAGACTATCTTCCTTTTGATGTTGTTATGTACTTCAGCAATTAGTTATCAATGGAAGATTTCACAGCAGCCCACAAGTCTTTCAACCTCTTTTCTTAACACAGCTGAAATAAAAACTGGAAGCTGGATGTACAAAGAGTGAGAAAGAGGATTTCCAGCTAAAACTGAAAATGTTGCATGAAAATCCCGTGATATAGATCTCTGAAGCAGGACCAAGGTAAATCTGAACTTTAGCCACCATATGAAAATATTGTTGTGTCTAGAGAGAATAAGAATAAATGGGAGAACAAAAAACTCACATTCACATTCTCAATAAGCACAATACTAAAAGCATGTGTTCCATTAATCAGCATTATATATAGGTGATTTTACATTGGAAACATGGCTTACTAATAAGCTCAAATCTGCTTTTATGATTTATTTATTTATTTATTTATTTATTTATAAATATAGATGGGGGAGGGAGTAAATCCAACTGAATGTGTTCCTGCAGACTAAAAAGAGCAGCCTGGTAGATTGATTGTGAGTGACTATATTTTGCTATTTCCCTCCTCACCCAAATGGTAACCACAAATGGTCAAACATTAAATTTGGATTTTTATTTCAAGCTTGTCAAACTAAACCTAAGTCTTTCATACATGTATACTTATACCTATGGTTAATATATGTAATAATGCTTTCATGACTTTTAGTGGCAGCTTGCTATATATAACATTAAATACCTGCATGATCAGGTTATTTTATTAGGTACAAGTTAATAAATATGAAGGGTCAAATCCAAATGATTTCAATTTTCTGTCACATAAACTTACAAAAGAAGAAATGTAACACTTCAATGTGATTGATTGAAAATGTTTCAAATTTGGTAAAATATATTTAGGACCTTTGTTTTTTTCTTACATTTGCTGCGTTATGCAGCAAGGTTTACTGGGAGATAGATGTGGTGTACAGATATAGGTTGGATATTTCCAATAATGATAAAAATGTACAAGTAGTGAAAAATCCCTACATTCATCCCACCTATCATGCTGTGCAAAGAATACATCATCTGTTTCAGCACTGTAGCTGCAGCTCTGGCATAAGAACCTACATGTTATCCTGCATAATGAATACCGAAGAGAATTGCAGTAGCAGACAGAACATATTTATTTAATTTTCAGGGATGAATGGCTAGCTGATGTTTTAAATGATGATATGACAAAATGATTAGATTGTGTGGAGGAAAGCTACTTCCAATATCTGGCAGTGGAATGTAGTTTCACTACACCAGCAGCAGTGTTTTTGTGAAGTTTGATCAAAGCAGAGTACTTGAAAAAGATAAAGATCAAAGGATGGTGGGCCATGGCTGTGGGAATCACATATAAAATACAGCTGGATGAGCAGCATCTGTTGCTCTCTCTTTTTTTTTTTTTTTTACTTGTTTTCATTCCATCCAAAATGCAGCTGCAAAGATTTTCAATCTTGCTCTTCCCTTATCTACTCACATCTTAAATTCAAGCATCTCTTCCTCTCTTTCAAAACACTTTACATGTCCACTCCTGGTTGCACCAGGGCCCTCCTCACCGCTTCCTGCTCTCTGCAGCCTGCCAGCTCCTCTTGCATGACTGTTTTCTTTGTCTTCTGAATCCACTGAATATTTTTCACCTTTTATGCTATGACACCCTGTAGGCTGGAAAAATCTTCTGATTATTTCAGGCCAAATTCAGTTCCTCTGGTGTCTTCATTTTTTTTTAATTATTATTATTTTTTTTTAATTCCTCATGTTACTGTATTGGTATGTCAGGGAACAGAGTTTCTTCTTTTGATTTGATGGATAGAGGAATAACTTCCACATGTAATTTCTGGCAGCCCACGTCCACATAATGAGCCAAATTGTGTTATTGAAGGTATAAGGAGTCTCAGTACTTAGCAAAATACCAGGCATGGAGGCGACTGCATGATTTTACACATGTGGAGTTAAAAACAAGCTGAGAGAGTGTAGGGAAAATTTACCTAGTTGGTTTCACTCTTGATTTTATTTAGTTTAAGCTATATCTTTGAAGCCAACATAATCCAATCTGATCAATATGAAGGTGACATACAGCAGCTTGAACTAATTCATAAATTGCTCTTTTATGACACATTTCATCAGTGTATCTGAGAGCACTTTACAGGGGAGATGGCAGGACTGTTCCCACCATGAAGGCAGATGTACAGAGAGTTGAGATCTGTTTCCAAGGACAAAACAGTCATTAGCCAAGAAGTGAAAATAAGTTCAGGTCCTCTCTTTTCCAGTTTTGAGGTCTATCCACTACCATATGTGGTTAACTACTTATCACATCCTGCTTCCTAGCAAAGCCTTCCTAGCAAAGCAGGAGGTAATAAGAGAACAAAGTTCAGTGGTCAAACCATGTGGTCAGTTTTCCTATTATGTTTTAAGACATTTTTTAACTGGGCTATAAGGTTTAAAATAGGTTTTCAAGGTAAAACACACACACCAAAAACAAAACAAAACAAAACAAAACAAAACAAAACAAAACAAAACAAAACAAAACAAAACAAAACAAAACTTATTTTTGTTTTCAACTAACTGAATTCTCATTTTTGTTATATCTGGGTAAGTAATTCCCCCCCCCCCCCCCCCCTTTTTTTTTTTTCTTGCAGAATGAAATAGTCAGAAAATATTTCCTTATAAAATGTCAAAAAACATATCTTCTCTAAGGACAAAAACTCATTACACCTAGTTAGTGATTTATGCCTAGTGTTTTTTATTTCATCTAGCTGGGTTCATTAGGAAAACAGTTCTGATTTGGACATTTTTGGAGTGATTAGGAAAAACATCTCACTGGAATATGAGAAAGTCAGCTAATGCTTACCTTGCGTATTCATATTCATTTATAAATTCCAGCAATATGGGCATAAGACCGAAATAAAAGCACCCACTTTAGCCAGCTATAAATATACTGGAAATGCAATCCTGCCAACAGAAAGAGTTCATGAGGCCCTTTATTTTTGGTTTGCCACTAAGGAGAAGCTCTTGTCTTTCACATATGCTTTACAATGAATCTGTGTTTAGGCTAGATGGTGATATAAAGTCAGTGCATATATTTGGAAAAGAAAACTTGTGGAAGACACTAACAATTTCCTTTGTTTAATACTGAAGGCTCTGTTGAAGGCTCCTAAGAGGATGTGTTGGTGGTTTGATTCAGAAAATGAATAAAAACATGATCTTTTGAGAACCAAAGGTTAATCTAACAAAACAGTATCCAGAGAAGATGTTATAACTACTCAGAAGCCCCACAGAATAGCCTGAGGCAGTAACTCCTGAACATTTCTGATATATCATATTTATTTATTTATTTATTTTAGCTGGTGTGTAGACTTTAAATTGAGGTTACACATACTTTCAGCAAGATACATATAAGTTCTGCACTTAGGTCCTCCAGGTTCTCAGGTACTCTGGGAGCAAAAGCTAGCCATTCTTTTTATTGAATTGAAAAGGAGTATGAATAATTCAATAAGCACATTCAACCTTGTGTTTTTTATTTTGAAGTCAAAGACAGTTATTACCTTTTTGCTGTTGAAAGTTACAGTTTATAGAATATGCAATTTGTACTGTAAATCAGACTGAGCAGCATGAAAAGTCCCTGTAATAATTGTGCAAATCAGAGTGGAAATACAATAGTAAATTCAGTGGAATATATTTTAACTCCTGTTAACTAATTATATTTTAAATAATATATAACAATATTAAAAGCTTGTGATTCTGAAACAAAACATAATAAAAAACAGTTTTTGTAGTATGATAATAATGGTTAGGTATGTAGTCCTGCTAAAGAAATACATTTCTTAAAACTATGGTAGTAGTTATTTATATAAGATTTTTTTAGGGTGTTCAGAAGGTTTACTTTGTGACCATTTCTTTTCTTTCTTTTCTATTTTTTTTTATGTTTCCTAGAAATATAAATTATTCTACTGCAGAATCCTAAAATATAATAATGTTTATTACAAGATTTTATGTATATAGAACAAAAATTATATGTCATCTACATAACTATATAACACCTAGGGTAAATAGATGGTTTTAACATAACTATAATATAATTTTGTGTCAGTTTTCTGAGTAAAAGACTTATAAAACTAAAGATTTCATTCTGCATTTGAGATTAAAAGAAAGAAAGAAAAAACAAAAGTTAACCTAGAATTTGTGTGTACTACGATGTCATATCTTACCTACCTAGTGTTTGTACTTCTTTTTATATGCAAACTTTAAATATATTTAGTCAATGAGAAATATTTGGTAGGTCGCTGTAGTATTTATCCTGTGTCTCTCCTGTCATTCCATAACAATTTCTTATTTCTACCATCAGTCACGTAAACATGTATTACTCACGTGAAGATTTTATGGTTCCTTATTGAAACATTACTGACCATGTCAGTAAGTTACTTAATTATGATTTTATAAATTTATAAATTTGAATTTAAAATTTGATTGCTAATATTACATAAAGCTCATCTCAGTCTAACCATCCTTTGCAAGTTATACTACTGACAATAAATTCAGTAGTTTCCAGTCAATATTATTGAATTTTATATCTATGATGCTTCTGTCACTGAATGAATTACCTCCAACTGGAAGAATGACTCCTCCACTCCTTATTCTTTGCCCATCTTCCAGTTCTTGTGACACTTTAAAATCTGTTTTGCTAGATAATCAAATACACCAATCCACGGCAGTCCACTGTGGACTTTGGCGTAAAAGAACATTGACAGAATTATTAAACCTAAGCAGCAGAACAGATTTTTGCTCTCTGGAAAAGCTCAATCATTTTGGATTATGTAAACCAGCTATTTTGCTCTTCAGTTCTGCAGTTCTGATTACAGTTCTTCATGAAATTCTGTGATTAGACTTTCTATGTTTTATCAACATTAAAATACTTTACATCCTGACAGATGTTAACGAGAAGTATCAAAACATGAATACAACCTGAAAGTGTCACCTGCTATTTCTAGTAAATATGTGTTAGGCACCTGACTTCTGAACTCTTCTATTAAAAGTGCTAATTGCTATTAAAGGTGCTGAAATTATCACTGGATGCTTTAAATCATTGTCTTTAAATCAGCTTCTCTAAGAACTGCTTAAGAGAGCACTGGTAAATGTAATTGTAAAAAATATTAAATACCTGCAATAGGTATTCAATTTTCATGGTTTTTAGTATTTATTTATTTATTTATTTATTGGAATAGCCAAGAATAGTATAGCAAATTATTTCCTATAGCTTTCCCAGTTTACAAAAACATATTGCTTATCTAGGTCCATTAATGTCTAACAATGTTAATATAATGATGTATTTCACAGTTGCAGTCTTTTGCCATAAGACACTTTTGGTGCATGCAAAAAGCCCATGTATATAGCATTTAAAAGAATCTAAATGACTCATGATAGACAACCTCAAAAGAATGTTAAAGTTGAGCAATAAAAATTCTTGAGAAACAATTCAGTTTCTAGTTTAACTAACATAAATATATACTAACTAACATATAATTAGGAAATTTAAGATAGATTTGGAGATATAAAAATTACAGCCTAGAAAAAATAGTTCTTTTTATGCATCCCACATTCTTTCTTCCTCGGATGTTTGTGCCATGAAAGGTATTTGAAGTAAGGCCATTTAAATAACCTAGACTTATTGAGAATGTGTTTACTACACTAAAATGTTCCTGGAGAACTTGAGAATATTGGATATGTTTTGTGTTTGGAAGTGAAAAATATAATCTAGTGTGCAAAGTTGTTTTATGTTTATCGATGACAAATCAAAGTACAAGATGTACAGCCTTCCTGTCACTTTGGAAATATCTAATTATTATTGCGTTGCTGTATATGTATTGTGTTGTGTTATAATATACATTCTGTTTCTCTCTCTACTGAAGAGAAACAAATCATTTGTTTCATCAACAGGAAGGAGGCAAATGCTGATTTTAATTTATTTTATTTATTTTATTTTATTTTATTTTATTTTATTTTATTTTATTTTATCTTATCTTATCTTATCTTATTTTATTTTATTTATTTTATTTTATTTTATTTTTAATTTCCTAAGTGAATTAGTGGTTTTGAAAGTAAACTAGGTAGACAGAAAAGGTGGGCCACTGTTTATAAACAAAATCAGTCTTCATACAGTTCTAGAACCAGTGCCATGGATTGGTGTATTTGATTGTCTAGCAAAACAGATTATAAGGATAAAAAAGAGCTGATAGGAATAGTAATAATTTCATCAATAGCTTTATCATATTACTGACAAGCTGAACTCTTTTTCTGAGTTTCTAATGGTAAAAGACTGTAAAGAAAACATAAGTAGCTTGACCAAAATAAACTTTCATTATTCTTACTGATAAATTGGAATAGATCTGAACTCTGTGTGAATGTAAGATATAAAGTTATTCCATTTTCCATATGGTTTGGAAACACTGGTACCCTTACAGTCTCAGAAGTTAGTCTCATGTGATTATGGTTGTGCAATATATACTATCCCCTATAGCTCATTAATTAGCTTGTGGAACAATTTATAGGTTAAAGAGATAAATGAACTATTATTAAAAAAAAAACAAAAAACAACAACAACAACAAAAAAAAAAAAACTTGAAAATTGTCCAAGTAATAACAAAAGGAGAGATCTGGAAGGAACATGAAGTGCCTTCTGAAGGAATTGGTAATGGGATCTAACAACTTGTGAACCATTAGAAGGAATCATTTTCTCTGCTAACAAAACAACTGGGAACAATTTTCTACAATTTGGCAAACTATTAATTATACTGAAGAGACAGGAAATATAGAATAGACTTTAAGCTTTATGTGGCTTACACTGTGGTAACTTAAGGAGAAATTGTTTAAATAACTTTAAGACTTGGAGCATAATGAAATATAGGGAGAAAATTATTTGTGCCGATGGTAAATGACAGCATAGAATGCTAAGACCTCTATTAACTTATCAAAGAGACTTACAGAACAGAATACAAAAAGATTTTTTTGACATGTTAATTTCTTGACAGATGACTATTAGATGTTTTTGTATCTATACTATTAAGCACATTCTACTTACTAATATTTCTATTACAGTATAATGGAATATTAAATATAAGAGATATTGCTTATAGGCTTTTTTGTTTGTTTGTTAATCTGGCTAATTTTAAGCTAATTTTAGGAATAGAATTGAACTTCCACTCCGGACTGAAATTTTCCTCACATTTACATCCAAGTTTTATTTGGAAAAAAAAAAAAAAAAAAAAGAATTATAATTTATAGGAATGGTAATCTCTGCAACTGCCTTGGAAAATATCACTAAGTTTTAATGACACTTTAATATGCTTCCAAAGCTGCAGATGTTTCTGAATATGTAGAAGAGAAAAAAGCCAACCAAGTAAGCTTAATAAAGAAGGCTTTTGTGCAAGATAGATGCATGCTTTTTTAGTTATTCCAAGTTTATTTCTTGCAAGCTTGCAGACTGAGCTATTCACTATACCTTTCTTATCTGTGAAGGTAAACATTATCATAAATACTTGTAGCATTAGGAATTTACATAATAACTGCAAAAACTCTCTCAAACACCCTAGAAAAACAAATCATAGAGCAGAAGACAATCTGAGGTAAGGATTCTTTAAACACACTCACAAAACATTCCATACATTTCAAGGATTATATATGGAATTTATTTAGTACATATGCAAAACATGCTACAGCTGAGTCACAAAAAAAATACACCTTTCCTGATCAAAGCTATACCAGTAAATTTACGAGTAATATTCCCTTTGTAGCAATGAATATTTTTTTTTCTTTTCATTTTGTGTTTAGCAATTTTAAATGTCTCAGTTATTATTTCATATCAGTATTGATAAAGATGGTCGTTTTATAATTCAGGAAATAGTAATGCCAATGGCTAGCCTCCAGCACATACCATAAATGTTACCACCTTATTATATTTTAGTTAGGATTAGTTCTAACATTGTATTTCTATTCAGATAGCTTTGTCAGAGATACAGAGATATGAAGGTCTTTGTAGTCCTCTCATTAACATCATATATAACAGTGTGTTGTGAGACGTGAGGGAGCCTTTGTGGTTATACATCTTCCTTTCCTAATCGGGTTGAGGATATGCTTGTCTCCATTTTTGCTAATGTTAAAATTAAAATAGAAGTGTACATGGTGAAAGCATACTTTCTAACCTCATGTTTCCACTGGTTTGTAGTAGTAAATTGTATACTGGAATAGCAATAAGATACCTGCAACATGGGTACAGGGTGCACATAAACTGATTACATCCCACTCAATGTTAGTATCAGTATAGTAATTTGTTCCAATTAAGTTTAAGCATTTAACTGAAAAGTTTAAATTAGGAACTTGATTAGATTAAAAAAAAAAAAAAAAAAAAAAAAAAAAAAAAAAAAGTTGTTTCTGTAATCAGTTTTTTCTGTAATCAGTGGAGAGATAAATACATGACAGTTCACAATGAATTTCTAGTAGTTTATTAAATTCATCTATTAGTGGTACTGCCTTCTTGGACTGCCTGTTTCTGTTCCCTGAGCATGGATGAACCTAGGGCAGATAGGCTGTTAATTTATCATGAAAAATGAATCCTGCCTGCAGTGTCCCCCTGCTTGTGCCCACAGTGGTTGAGACTCCAAAGGTGAGACATGGAGAGGGTAGGTAACTGAAGTCTCCTGCAGTGTTTAAGTGGAAGACCCTGTATTCCACATTTTTTCCCAAAGTATGGTAGCTCACTCAAAGTTAACTCTGGAAAAAATCCGAATGGAGTGTCACATAGGCATGACGCTTCTGAATCCAGGAAAGAAAATTCTTCCTATTCTATTGATTTCCAGAAGATTTTTTTTGTTTTTATTGACTTCCAAACTTCCAGAAGAGCATTTGTCCTTGTCCTTGGCATGGGAGCTATGTCTTCCTAGCCCTCCAAGGAATGCTAAGGACAGTTAACAAAAACCAGACTGTATTTGATTTTAATGTTTTTGAAGTATTTCAGGCAGTAGATTCAAAGACATGCTGTGTACAGCTTAGCTTCTGAGTCAACCTAAAAACTGTGCTACTTACCCATATTTCCTAAAGAATTATATTCTTTCTGCTTCTTAGAGTTCAAGTCAGTTACACTAGGATATTTCAACATGTGATTTTAAACATTCCAGCTGCAAGTGCACCACATTGTTTCAAGAAGTTAGGAGTAGATTTTTCACAAATTATTTTTATTTGATAAGATTAATAGTGAATGTTAGATGTTAGATGCTTTAACGACATGATTTTTCCTTGTGTGAATATCTGCGCATTGTAAAAGGAAAATACTATTTGGATGGATCATCTTCAAGCCTGTAAGATTTTGACAAATTTATAGATTAGAGTGCCAGCAATTTGTGATATCAAATAATACAACTGTTTGGAAGATGGAGAAAAATAATAAAATAATAGAAACGTCCAATATTCATTTGAAAGAAGAACTGATAATGGTCAGCTAGATTTTAAACTGTTGTACAAAGAACAGACACAAAGTTATGATTCTCTGAACACAGTAAGATTTGATAAGGCAGAGTAATTACTCCATTTGTGTTTCTTTTTGAAGGCTCACTGCCTCTCTTTATAGAAAATGGTACCTAAATTATGAGTTTCTATAAGGCTTGTCATCCCAATTTAGGCTACAGAACTTCACCTAAAGTCAAGAACATTTGAAAGAATAAAATATTCATGACAATTTTTGGTGTAATGAGCACAAATCATCACTGGACTTTTTTTGGGACCATAGATCACTTCTTTTAGTGTCACATTCTGACTGGCAACAACATTGATACTATATTTGAAATATGGTTTTGATTGAGACTGAAGAAATTATTTAGTATATAGCAAATTACATTTTTTTTGGGGGGGGAGGGGGAATAGCCTCTTGTGTCATACAAGCTAAAGTAAATTTGAATTTTACTAATTACTTAATTAAATTTTAAATCTCTTTGGGAAGAGAAAACATGATATGTACACCTAATTTTGCCATTAAAATGTGTTACTGGAATAATTTTATGTCTTTCAAATATTTATGTATTTTTTAATTATTTTAAATATTAATTAAATATTAATTAACTATTTTCAAATATTTATGTATTTCAAATATTTTAACCATTACGTTAAAATACTAAGTGATGTGGCTTGTAACATCACACAAAAGAATTTCTGCCATCTTCAGATAGAAAGGAAGAAGCTGAATGTAACAAAGTAATTATTAGGTATATGAATATGTATAAACTTCATCAAAGGACTACGTTTGCATAACAATTAAACATCTTGTGTCCAACCTGGCTGAAGCCATGTTAGAAAACTTCTTCTTCCTTTAACATTTTATTTTCTCCAGAATCCCCTGCAACTCTTGGTTCATTACAATTGCTTCAGTGTGGGGTAGATCCTCAGCTGAACCAACAGCCAGTACAAGCTGACGCATAACTTTAAAAGAGTTTCACTGTCGGTGGCACTAAGCAACAGTGTCTTTACAACACCAAAGGGGAATAGGGAATACTGTAGCACTGGTAGGCAGAGAAGACTGAAGACCTTCATTTGGAGGAGGCATGCACAGCCTTTGAAGGATGAATACAAATTGTGTAAACTTGGCATTGAGGAGTTGGCATTAGATATATGCTGTCAAATATGAAAGGTATAGGCATATGGTATGCACTCAAATATCTGCTCCTTAAGGGTATAGGAAATAACTATGCAGAATTGGTAGCAGATGTTCCTTCAAGATACATGTATTTAGGTCCTATGGAAAGGTCCAGAGCTTTAATGACAACAAATAACATCTAAGCTATCCAAGTTTCTATAAATTCTACCTCACCTGCAGAGTTTTTTATGTAATCCAACCATTTCCTCTACATCTCAAGATAAGCTTTTGCTTTCTATGTAATTACACAGGACAGCTATGGAAAAGGTCATAAAGATGCTCAAATTCTCCAACCATTTAGAATTACATGTTCTTAATAAAAGAGTTGTCTGACTTCATTAAAATTATATTATTTACATTTATGTACATGTACATATATATATTATATACATTATGTACATGTACATATATATATTATATTTTTATAAATATATATATATAAATTTCAAAATGTTCTGTTCAAAGTGTATGTTTCAAAATATATTTCAATATGTACTATATACTTTCATTGTGTTGTTTTCTTTATATCCCTATTTCACTATTTTTTTAACAAGTTCCTTCCTAAGCAGAACTTATTTATTTGTGGGTGGCTGACAGGTCAATGATATCTTCTATTCAGATGACCTATCCCTTTAGTCTCCTTGTGAATTTTGTCTAAACAAACTCCAATACTTTTTGTTGTTTCTTTGGTTGTTTATTACCTTAAAATAGTGGGTAGTATCATGCAATTCTTACTAAACATCCTGAAAAGCAATAATACTAGTCTGCATCTATATGTGAAATGATGTAATATGAGAACAGGTGAGGGAAAGAATGAGACAAAAATTAAAAAAAAATAAAAAATAAAAATAAAAAAGAGGAAAATGTGAGGAAATTCTGATTCAAGTTCGGTTTATACAGAATGTCAGGACTTTTATTGAAAAGTTTTGGACAGATAACTTAAGGAGAATTGTTAGATGCTAAAAGTACACAAAAATATTTGCTACTAAAATAAACAGCAATGTGTAATGATGGCAAGATATTAATTCTGAACTTTTTTTTTGCAATATTTCTAAATCGATTACACCAGTTCCTGGTGTAATTTCCTGATGATGCAAAATTAATTCGAATAAATTGAATGATTCAGAGTGATTTCAGTGACTCTGTAATGAGATCACAGTACAAAGTACACAGTAGTAGGGTAGGTCTAAGTCACAAAAACTGTCTCTTTTTAGTTACCCAATATCATCAGGCTTATTCTGGGCCTATGTTTCCTTAATTTCTCACACATTGTTTTTAATACTTATTTTCTTTTTTTCTTTTTCTTCTTATTTTTTTTTCCCCGTGCTTTCCTGCCTTTCCAGTGTTTGACAAACTTCTTGTTTTCTTTCCTTGATATGGTCCACAATATTATTTTTTTTTTCCATTTCTCTTGCTCAAGAACCTTTCTGTCTTTCTGAATCTTAAACACAAATGAATTGACTCAAATATAACCCCCACAACAGATGCTATGATATAATCCTAATTATATTGCATATACATTTATAAAGCTGAGCAAAGCATGCAAAAATGACAAATAAAAATAAAATCAAATAGCGATGATGCATATTTAAAAATATAAATAAATGAGTTACAGCAATTTCTATTGAAGTATTACAAAGGAGACTATTATGCTGTTACTTGCTGACAGAATTCAATGAAATATGTGGAAAGATTCCCAATAATTTTATTTACAATAAATTATTACTTACAATATAAATATGCATAAAAAAATCTGTGAAGTTTCATAGATCAAATATTATTTCTAATAACTGATTTACTTTATAAAATAATATCAATGTTGAATATATATATATAATATAGATGAAGTTTGAATTTTTACTTTATATCAATACCCAAAACTTGTTGCTAAAACTGAAATTAAACACTGTTGTATTATCACATTACCCATTTAAAGATTAATGGGCTTGTGTCTGAATGACTGTTAATGATCATGATCATAAGTAATCTTTTCCAGCCTGTACAGTTGTTATAATGCTGGCAGCATTTAGTAAAAATAAGTTGACTTATTTCTAAAAGAAATACAATGTATGAAATGAGAGGTTGCAAATATTTATAGCTGGAGGAAAACAAAAACAAAAACGAAATCAAAAACAAAAACAAAAACTTAGTATTGCAGTGTGTCATCTTTGACACTTTGACACTTTTTGACACTTTGACCAGAAAACTGTGGAAATGGATCAAATGTGAAAGCTTTTATTTGGAAAAATTACATGCATTGATTTGTTTTTTTCTTTTATTGATTGTGAGCCAGATTCTGCTCTGTCCAGCATATTAATGTCTATCCTTTTTCAGAGCATGATACCCATGAAACACTCCATTATATTCAATAAAGAGACAGAAGGGAACATATTTACCAATGTTTCCTGATTAATGTATCTATAACTCAACTTTCAGGTGATAAAATGAATGCTGTGACATGTAGTGCCTTCTAAACCATAGACATCTTATACTTGCTGCATTTCTCTTTAATGAGAATTTATATGCCTTGTACTTAAAGATACCATTCTTCCATGCAACAGAAATTCCTGTCCTCTCCAAATTCAGTGACTCTAGTAAGAAAACTAGAACAAAACATGTTATTTTGTGTAGGTTTTTTATTTTTATTTATTTATTTATTTATTTTTCTGTAAACATGCCAGGAATGAAATCCTACCATCCGGAGATTCTCAGGGAAATATTTCTTCATAGATTAATTGGCCATCATAAAAAAAGAAATGCTCAGGAGACCATTAATGTTTTCAATGAGATAAAAAAAAAAAAAAAAAAAAAAAAAAAAAAAAAAAGATTTATTCTATATTTCTTTTTATTCTAAGAGAAAAACCTGGAAATAAGGACAATAACCTTAAATAGGTTATTGGAAACCTTGGAAATAGGGATGATAACCTTACCTAAAGTCTAAGATTGCTTTAGGAGGAAATTCAATTCCTTATTTCATAGCTGTTTACCTGTTCTGCTATTGCATTTGCAAGATACTTATGATGTATCCTCCCATCTTAGTTTCTCCTTTGAAATTCTCAGTTAAACAAACAAGTGCAGAGGTCAGAGTGATGTGACCTTTTTTTTCAGTCACACCTTTGGCTTTTCTCAATTCAATTTGTCTGCAATTCATTGTTAAGAGCTTACTAATATTCTTTTGGTCTTATTCTGTCAGGCCATTTTTATTGCTCCAAAGTGAACAAGTTACAAAGATTGAAAATACAAAACCTGACAGGAGATTAGAAAATAGTTATAGTCTCTGACTGAGGAATTCACAGAAATTTTCACTGTTTTACACAGCAGCTTTTTGCTTCCCCCAGAAGAAACGGTTATTTGTAGGTTTTTACTTAAACAAACAAACAAACCATATAAAAACATTTTATTATTTGAGGAAATAAATTAACAGAAAAGAACCTGTAGCTACAATGATGTATTTTCACGTTTCCTCACCACTACATTTCTTGCTTTCTCCATTCCCACATCTTTCAAAAAAATTAGGATTAGGCAGAGTTAGAGATCTGAAGAGAACTATTGATTCCTATCTGTACCAATAATTTTTGCTTTGCATTTCTCTTATGGGTTGTTGAAATCCATGGCTCCTTTCTTCCATTCAAGCAGCCTACTACAGATGAGCTCCTGAATGTGTTAGTGACACAGCACCTCGCAGCCAGGGGGCCCTCTGTACATAAAATAGGCAACAAGGATTTTTTTTCTTCCTCATCCCTCAGCTGCTTGCTGTATTACTGTGATTCCTCTGTATGGAAAGAGAGCATATTGTGTGCTCTAGTCCTAGCACAGAATTTCAGTAAGAATCAAATATGAATTTTCAACTGTAAAAACACAGCCTTTTTTTAATTGACTTAAATAATAGCTATTATTTTCCTTCTCTGTATTTTCAGAAATGGTATAAGTATTAAAACCACTTTGTCACTTATGTTTACTGGGTCATAGGTAGGAGACGTGGCTTCTAAAGTCTGTGTACAAAGGAATTCAAACGATGTATTTGCTACCCTGTGCCTCACCCAGATCTTTGTAACAGCAGTAGGCTTTTATCCTGGAGTAGACCACACAGAATTCACACACACACACAAAAATCCCAGTTGCATAACCCAGTTTCATCTTTTAGTAGAAAGCCAAATACCAAGTGAAGCTCCATTTTAAATTAAATATGTCTTAAGAAATTACATCTTTGTGAATGAGTTGCTGCTGATGAGCCAGGACTTTATACCTCTACAGTTCAGTATTAATTTGGAAAGAAACTGAAAAGAGCCTGGTGGTGTGATTTATATAATATGCAATAGGAAAGGAAAGGAAGCTCAATAATTAGTCTAGCTTAAACACTGTACAGTGTATAAATAATGAAGTAACACTTCCAATATTTTTCAGCTAGTTGTTTTCCTGACTCTATTTTTTTTTTAATTTATATAAAATTAATTCCTCTGGGACCAGTTTGTCAAATGTTCATGTATCCTTAAAACATCCTGTGAAGTAAGGAAGTACTATTAATTCCAATTCTATAGGTGGCTGCTAAGGCACAGAACAAAGATGATTTACACAGACTCAAGAAATCTGTGGCTGAAAACTTCCAGGACATGTAATAATTTATTTTTTTTTCCTCTATTTTGTAGTCGCTGGGTATCAGTTTTAATGATAGTAAAGTCAAGCAACACTTTTTAAACAGCTAATAAAGCTTTATTATTTTCTTCAGAAGATTTCATAAAGTCATGTTGAATGAACATTTAATTTAGTGTAAACACCCATTATGCACTACATACTGGGCATTCTATCCTGCATGTGTTATACCCTGCCACAGACTGTGGTTCACACCACTCAGGTGAGGGCAGCATCTCCATGTCAGAGCTGATCCCAGTTATGCTGTCAACCAAGGTCTGGCCTGCATGAAGTCTCCTGTTCTGCTCTGCAAAGGAAAGGGGGAAGAAAATGTCTCTTCAGGAGGACATTGGAGATCCCCTCTTTACAATAAGAAGTCAGCATAGATGGATTTGTATGAAAAGGAAATGTCTAATTGAAAGAATAAGAAAAAGTGGCTTAACAGATCTTGGTGCTCTCCAGGTTTGCCAGTAAAGAACATGACAAGCATACAGGAAGAACTATTCCTGTATGGAAGTTGAAACAGATTAGAAAACACAAACTCAGCAAATGTACTGCTGATGCTGAGTTAATCATCATCACACTTCAGATATATAATTCACATGTTATGAAATGTGTCTTCATTTGTATGTCTTCTGTATAAACTTTTTCTTAAAGGGACCGTGACTAACATTCTTAGATGATAGATTTTTGGAAATAAATTTTTATTTTTGTTTGACTTTGATTCAAATAAAGAAGAACACACCTAGTTACATACCATTGCTTTTACATCTAGGACTTTGCTTGGTAACATTGGTTGGATGATTTAAGAAAATAAATAAATAAATAAACTCTTATTCTGATTCAGTTCTGTAAATTTTCAAGGCAAACACAGAAGACAAAAATAGAGACTTCCAATGTGTTGTGGGGCTAATAAAGGCTGATCTCATGGGTTTGTGTTCTTTAGTATCCCAGCCTTCCTAGAACAGCAACCATGGCAGGACACAGCGATTAATGGGATTGGTTTAAAGGGTTGCAGATAATCCAGAAATACACATGCTCTTTTTTGGCCATGTTGAAAAGCCAGCCATCTGTCTGAATGCAATATATAGTTCTGCCTGTCTGAGCTATGAGTCCTATCTGTCTGAGTTTGATCTGTTTTTTTCCCAAAGCAGCACTGATAATTCAAATCTCTTTCCCAGATACAGATGACTATTCTTACAAAACGTGTAGGAATTTAATAATATTTATTACTTTCTTCTTCTTTCAGATTTGTTTGAAATGTTCAAAGTTAATCATGAAGAGGATGAGGGAAAATAAATAAGCAGATAGATAGGGAAATAACTACTGCAAATACACATACCTTGTTTCTTGGAGAAATGCAGCAGGTCAACAATAACAACAGAATTGACAGTCATTAGTAAGATTAAAGAAATGCCCGAATTTGTCTACTTCAGATCACACAGATATAGGCCATGTCACAGAAGAGAGCTACAAAAACAAACACCTAAAGAAACTTGGGAAATTCAAAAAATTCATTCCATGACCTTGTCTTTAAATATGCTTTCAAAATTCCTAAATGTTAGGAATTTAATTGTAAGATCAACATGAAATTCATATTGATTATGTAGGTGGATACGGTAGAGGAGGAAAATCATCCCTCTCTATGGAAGTATAAATTCAGAGAATCACAGAATGGTAGGGATTGGAAGGGACCTTGAAAGATCATTTAGTCCAATCCCCCTGCCAGAGCAGCAGGACTAGCAGGGTCTGACTATGTCAGGTCACACAGGAATGCTTCTAGAAATTCTTTGTAGTGATCTCAAAGGATCTAGTTGTGAGATTTGTTTGCTCTCTGTTGGATGTAGCCTGGATAATAAAGTCTTGATCCATAGAGATTCCATTAAAATAAAATAAAATAAAATAAAATATAAAATAAAATAAAATAAAATAAAATAAAATAAAATAAAATAAAATAAAATAAAATAAAATAAAATAAAATAAAATAAAATAAAATAAAATAAAAATTAAATTAAATTAAATAATCATCTGAGGGAAATATTCTTCATCCTGCAGAGTCCCCATAGTAAAGAACTACAGAAAGGCAGTCCTTACAGCCAGGAGAGGTATCTGAGTTAACTAGATGCCCTTCCTGGGGTATTATTATTATTATTATTAACTAGATAATTGTGTTTCAGAGTGGATCTCTATGATGGATAGAGGGAACATACAGCTGCCATACAAATGGACAACTGCCAGACACTGTTTTTCTTGTGAAAAACAATGGAAGATCCCTAGGGATCCTCCAAAGTTGGAATTATTTGGAGATCATTTGTTTTTGTCCATAAAAGGTGTCTTACTGATATTTCATAATAAAAATGAGCTCTGTACAGTTGCTATAACCAGAGGCAAACAGCTTTGAGTTCCTCATTAGGCACTTTAGGCCTAATGGACATTGTGTGCAGAATCATTTAGGTGGTCATAGGAGAGAAGTTCTTAAGTCACAGTGGTGACTTACCCTTAAAATCTTGCCACTAAAATGACTACTGCATTTGGCTGTTAAAATACTTTAGAAATTTTAAAAATAATTCCTAGACCTAGTCAATAAAACTTTATCACATATATCTTGATATGTGTAGCTTAAGCACACATTTAGTTTATAGTCCATGAATTTGGTCATAAAAAGTTACTTTCACTTTTCCACTCCCTTCTGTTTTTTTTTTTTTTTTTTTTTTACTTAAACTTTAATGATTAATAAAAGGTCTAGAATTAAGTTGGAATCCAGAGGTTGGCACATAATTTTTCAACAGATCTTTCTTCTGTATTTGTTGATCCTTTACTTGCTGTCAGACATCTCTTAATGTTTTGGTGGTTTCTGTGTCTTATTAACTAAAAACTCTAAAGTATTATTGAAATCAGTTTACATATTTTTTTATTTTATTGAAATAAGATATTTTGCAAGCATAATAAATATAGGTTTCATCTCAGTTTATGTGGAAAAGCTTTTGTTCCTTTAAAATACTAGGTGTATTTAGTCAAAAAAATGTGCCGTAGTAATATAGCATATCATCTTTCTAATATAACATAAACTGGAATGTATGTACCTGTTTGTTGTCTTCATAGTTTCACAGTTGTTGAGAAATATAATTTCTCCTTTAGTTCCAAATCCTAGACTTCTGGAGAATATTTTCAAAACTATAGATTCAATTGTTTTCTGCTCTCCCTGTAGTGAATGAAAATAGCTTATTCGTATTATAACGACTTCTTCTCTTTTGATCAAAAGATTCAAAATAGAAAATACTTGAAAATTCAAGGGAGAGGGAGGGTACATTCTTCCTCATTATTCATTTTACAACTTAAGCTAGTTGGTGCAATCAATTGGTTGTATTTAAAAATTGTTTGGCAAAATGTTATGCCTGCTAAGACCAAGGTTTAACAACAGCACAAGACCTAATGCAGTAATGTATGAGCTTATTAAAATGAAAAATAGTTTTTACAGAGGCTTTGTAATTCAAAATCAAAATGTCGTAATAGAAGTTTGATAAATTATATAATTGATATAAACAATCATATCTTTTCTAGCAAGCTCTTTGAATTTATTTGGTACACTACTTCACACTCGATACTCTTTCCTGTTGTAAATTGACATTGTCCCTTTTATATTAAGGAAGCTTTATTTTGATTTATGCACATTGATTTATGCCTTCTGAAGACTGGTAGTAAATATTGACATTAGATGTGCTAGTTCTGATGACTCACTAAGAAAGCTGGTGCTTTGTAAGATTTATTTTCTAAAGAGAGAATGAAGAAGGATTTAAAATCTTTCAAGTAAAAGTCTTAAGAGTTGTCACACCTAGAGAAAAGGATTCATTGGAATGTTCTTCAATGTTACCCTAAAGACAAATCCATGCTATGGAAGACAGAAATTCTGACCCTGTGAAATTATGCAGATAAAACTGTATTCCAAAATACTATTTTCCCAGTACTATACTGGACTAAATGTTATTGATAAAATATAAGAATAGTATACAGGAATTCATAATCAGTTGTCATATACAATCATCTGAAAAACTCTCTGACTGGGATTTAACATCCTTTTAGTCACTGTAAATATCTGTATACCACAAGAAGAAAGAATTCTGTTGGGATGATGGATTGGAGATGTTCCTGGTTTTGATTTTCTCATCATCTTCCAAAGGAAAATAATAGTACATTATAATAGTACAAAACTACATCTTAGTTGTGTTTTTTATTCTATATTAACTTATTTAAACATTTTCATTCAGGTAACTGGTTCAATATTCCTTTCAAGAAGACACCCAAGCTACAGAAAACTGTACATAGAGCCAGTTGTAGCTACTACTCTATCTGTAATGAATTCATCCCATGCAGTGCAGAACAAGTTTTAGAATTTTTTGATTATTCTTTTCAACAATTTCTCAAATGCTGGACTTACTGCCCAGAAGACGATATCATATTTAACACCTAGATACAAAGACACTTAGATTAAAAATCTTCAGCTTCAATAAGTGGCCACTAGCAACCAAATTAAAAATCCTGTGTCCTCATCATACACCAAATGTATTTTCAGATGAATTTTGGTCATTGTGGCACATGCTAGTGGTGTTCTACTTTCAAAATATTCTTTGTAATTCAGAATCAGGGATGACATGTTGAACCTCCTTCAACTATATATATATATGCTTTTTTAATTTGTATTAGACCTCTTAATAAGTTATCTTGAAAAGCTGCCTGGCGGAGAAGGACCTGGGAGTATTGGTTGATAGTCAGCTGAATATGAGCCATCAGTGTGCTCAGGTGGCCAAGAAGGCCAACAGCATCCTGGCTTGCATAAGAAGCAGTGTGGCCAGCAGGTCTAGGGAAGTGATCGTCCCCCTGTACTCGACTCTGGTGAGGCCGCACCTCGAGTACTGTGTTCAGTTTTGGGCCCCTCACTACAAGAAGGACATCGAGGTGCTTGAGTGGGGCCAAAGAAGGGCAACGAAGCTGGTGAGGGGCCTGGAGAAGAAGTCCTACGAGGAGCGGCTGAGGGAGCTGGGCTTGTTCAGCCTGGAGAAAAGGAGGCTCAGGGGCGACCTTATCGCTCTCTACAGGTACCTCAAAGGAGGCTGTAGCGAGGTGGGGGTTGGTCTATTCTCCCACATGCCTGGCGACAGGATGAGGGAGAGCGAGCTAAAGTTGCACCAGGGGTGTTTTAGGTTGGATATTAGGAAGAACTTCTTTACTGAGAGGGTTGTGAGGCATTGGAATGGGCTGCCCAGGAAGTGGTGGAGTCACCATCCCTGGAGGTCTTTAAAAGACTTTTAGATGTTGAACTTTGCAAAATGGTTTAGTGGAGGACTTGTTAGTGTTAGGTCAGAGGTTGGACTTGATGATCTTGAGATCTCTTCCAACCTAGACAATCCCATGATTCTGTGATCTCTTCAATTCGTCTACATTAAAAAACAAAGCTTCATATTAATGTATAAAAAAGCTTTGTATATTAATGTAGCTGAATTGAAATGTATGCTACAAGTTATGTGGGAGCAAATGTTAACAGGATAAAAATGTATATCCTATATATAAGCCCTTACATGTGGTAAATAATATTTTCTGTTACATAAAAGAAAGAATTGTCTTGAGGGACAATAGAGTGTCACATTTTTCAACTTTGCTCATCACTGCAATTTAATTGCTGTGGATCCAGATCTTGATCTCATTTACATTTCTGAATTCACTATCTCAGTCATAGACTTCATGGAGAACACATTGCAAAATCTTGATGTCTTTTTGTCTTTTTCTTCTTTTCTTTAATTAAAAGCTTTTATAACTGGCCTTTTTTTTTTTTTTTTTTTTTTTTTTTTTTTTTGTACTTTATAGAAATAATTTCTGGCTATCATTAGACTTACAGAAAGATTAATGAATCTACAACTCTGAAACCCTCTCAAAGAGATCAGTTCTCAGCAGAGGTCAATCAGAAAGTCAAACTGAACATTTTTTAAGCAATTGAATAGGAGAATATTCCATTATAGATGTCAAGAAGAGATGTAACTAATGTCACAGAAGTTAAAGGTTAGGGGCTAATCCACTGAGAAGTCATTCATGGATCATATTTAAATTGTTTCAGACACTTTTAAAAAGTGTATTCCCTTGTAAGATCTCTGCTGAGATGAACCTTAAGTCTTTTCCTTAAAAATAGAAGGAATTTTCAATCAATTAAAAACAATCTCTACTAAAAAATGTTAATGTAGCAAGAATAATATATTTAACATCCATTTACTCTTTCTAGAAGTTCTACTAAATTAAAAATGAACTCTATTAAAATGTGTACCTCAGAGAGCAGAATTTTGGGTGTTAATAAGGTGAACAAATTCTAGTATAAGACTTTTTGCTTAGACATTAGCATATGTACATTTAATAAAACTGATTTGAAGCATCTATTTTGACTGTTTTGACTCAGAAAATGTTAAGAGTAGTCTTTTTAAAATGGAAACTGCCACAAGATAACATTAAATTATCAGTTAACAGAAGTGTAATGAATTCGGGCTGTTCTTGGTTTAAGGGGGAAAAAAAAATAACAGTTTGTTTATGTTCAGAAGACACTAATGCCAAATGGTGCCATAGCAACCATTTCAGGACCAAATCATGCTCTCAAATGTCTTTGCACAATGCCTATGATAGTTTTAATGGGAAGAATGCCATTATCCAAACTGGATTGTGGCCAATAATACACACCCACCTGGATATATTATTACAGTGGTTTCAAGAAAAAATTATGTGATTCAATTAATAAAGGTTGATGCCTCTATTTTGAGATATATGAGTTAGTCATCGTTGTTCTGTATATAAACTGTAGGTTTATATAGACATACAATTTTCATTCTAAAATATGAAATAACTGATTAAATTCAAAGTGTCCATTCCTTGGTATCTACCCCTACTGGAGTAACCAGGCTTAGGCAGAGACGACTAAGTGCTTCAACTTCTACAGTCTAAGGCAAGCAGAGAAGAAGTTTTCTTTCCTCTTTTCTCCTACAACTTTTGTAAATCTGTTTTATAAAAACCCTTTCAGAATAAGGACTTCAAGAAGAACAGTAGGGCTTAGTTCCTAGTGAATATCCTATGTATTGTAGAGACTCTGAAAATTGTTGGGTTTGATCTGAGCAAAAAAGAAAATGTCACCGTTAATTATTACAGCCATGTCTGGCCAGACAGAATGATGATATCACATATCAGAAGCAAATGTTTTGAGGAATATCTCCAGGGTTTTGATTTTAGAAGACAGAGAAAACACTTTCTGCTCATATTTTATGAATTTTCCTTTTTTTTTTTTTTTTTTTAGTAAATAAATAAATAAATAAATCCTGAATCTATCTGCAGGCAAAAGTTTTGAGGTTAAGTTCTACAAAGACAAATAAGTTGAAAAAATTTCTTATGCAATAACTGTTCTGTGTGTTTGATTTGGAAGGGAAGGCAAAGTGCCTGTTTTCTCTTTGGGGATTTTTAAACTGCTAACTTTCTATACTAATATTTGTGGCTGTTTGAAACCATACAGCTGGCTTTTTTTTGTTGTCTTTCAGCCGTATCATCAAACGTAAGCCAAGGACTATGCTGTTGCTTATCTATTTTCATCTTCAGTCCCAAACTGCATCATAGCCATGTTGGCAGTTATCATTTTCAGGGTATTGTGATGCTTGGTGTTCTGTATTAAGCTGATTGGGTAAAATACTTTTTGGATAATATTTATGACAGTTTCCAACTCTTGCTCCTACAATCATATAATCAAAGGTTGGAAAGGGCCTTTGAAGGTTATCGGGTCAGCCCCAACACTCAAAGGAGCTAATTTTAAACTGCATAACTCAAGGCAGCAAAAGTCCTCTCTGACTTCTCTTCTTAAAGCTGAACAAATGCAGTTCTCTGAGCTTCATCTCACACATTATATGCTCCAACCTCCACTCATCTTGGTGCCCTCCCTCAAGTTTTATTCACTTCAGTAAAAGCAAGAAGAAAATAAGCAAAAGATTAACCTAGTGCTTTCACTGTTTCGTAGATGTAAACTGGGTGGGGCAGCTTTCTGTATTACATAGATTTTAATTTCAGTGTACTTAGATCTCTTTCCCTTGATGGAGATTTCATTGCTTCCGTAAGGTGTAAAGAAATTCCTGCTTCCTAAACTGAATGAAAACACATTTCCTCACACATTCTCTTTGTGATTCCATGTATTTCTTGCATTTTTCACTAGGACTGCAATATTTCAGGGTCAGGACTATTTTGTTCCTTCTCTGCAACATCTTGTATAATGAAGCCATGTTCTTGCCATACAGATCTTGATGCTGTGACATTGATTTCCCTCTGCTTCATCCCTTGTTTCAGAGGTAAAATAAGTAATGCTTCAGTATTTCCCCAGCCATAGTGTCACCTGAAACTTTCCTGGCTTCCATGTCACATGTTCCAAGTGCCTTTAAACACTTGCAAGCCCCAGCACACAATTAATAAAAGTCTACATGTCGTGGTTCCGCTCGAGTGGGCAGCCGAGCTCCACCACAGCCGCTCTCTCACTCCCCCTCCTCAAAGAGGAATGGGGAGAAAATATGTGAAAAGGGCTCAAGGATTGAGATAAGGACGAGAAAATCACGCAATAATTATTGTAACGGGCAAAACAGACTCGGCATAAGGAGATAGTAAGATTTATTGCCTACAACTAACAAGCGAGAGAAGTGAGAAAACAAAGGAAAAAAAACCAAAAGCACCTTCCCCCCCCATCCACCCTCTTCCACCTCCTCCCCCCGAGCGGCGCAGGGGAACGGGGAATGGGGGTTATGGTCAGTCTACAGCACTTCTTCTCTGCCGCTCCTTCTCGGTCACTCTCGTCCCCTGTGCTGTGGGGTCCCACCCACGGGATGCAGTCCTTGATGAACTGATCCGGCGTGGGCTTCCCACAGGCAGCAGCTCTTCCAGAACTGCTCCAGATATGGGTCCGTACCACGGGGTCCATCCCTCAGGAGAAAACTGCTCCAACCTGGCTCCCCTACGGGCAGCAGCTCCTGCCAGATCACCTGCTCCTGCGTGGGCTCCTCTCCACGGGCTACAGGTCCGGCCCGGAATCTGCTCCGGCAGGGGTCTTCCACAGGCGGCAGCCTCCATCAGTGCAGGGCCACCTGCTCCACCGTGGTCTCCTCCACGGGCTGCAGCGTGGAACCCTGCTCCACCGTGGTACTCCATGGGCTGCAGGGGGACATCCTGCTTCACCATGGTCCTCACCACAGGCCGCAGGGGACTTCTGCTCCGGCGCCTGGAGCACCTCTCCCCCTCCTTCTACACTGACCTTGGTGCAAGGCTGTTCTCTCATTCCCTTGACTCTCCCGGCTGCTGCGTGGCGCAGCGTTTTTTCCCTGTCTTAAATATGCTCTCACAGAGGCGCAAAACAACATCGCTTATTGGCTCGGATCTGGAAAACAATGGGGCCCTTCCCAAACATGGGGCAGCTTCTAGATCTTTCTCACAGAAACCACCCCTATGGCTCCATGCTACCAAAACCTTGCCACGTAAACCCACTACACTACAATACCTGCTAAAAGCAATTACTGCATCTCTCCACTCAAAATATGCTCTGTTCAGCTGGAGCACCCCACTCAGAGTTTATTAAGACTTGGCTCTGTTATCATCTGTTTCCCAGCCAGGAACTATGAAAGTTATGACACAGGAGGAAAACTAAATCAGCAGAACTGACATTGATTTCCATGTGTGCATGATCTTGCTCCAAAGACTAGTAACATAGCAACAAGGGTTGGATTTTTTCCTCTTTTTTTTTTTTTTTTCTTTTTTTTTTCTTTTTTTCTTTTTCTGTTTATATAGCTCTATTCACCTTTATTGCCTATGGATTAAATTGTATACTTCCTTTGGGGCATTTTGGTTTTATCAAAATAGAAGATGAATTCACAATACCTTGTTCACAGTATTCATTTCCAAATGTATCATGTTTGTGATAGTTAAACCTTTATATAGCATCTGGTTTTGATGGAATTTCTGCTTTTATTCACTAATGCTGTTGGTCTGACCGGGTCATCATGTGTGACTTCATCTGATATGTGACTTCATCAGTATGGTTTAGTTAGTTTATTTTACATCTGAACTTCAACATCTCTATTTCACTCTTTACAGAACTCCCATATATAACTTCAGGAAGATCAATCAAGAATAAGATAATTTTTAGAGATACATTTTATTTTCATTTTCCACTCTGGTTCCCTTTTTGTGTCAATGCATTATTATCTTCTCTTAGCTGGATGGAACAGAGTAAGCAAGTTATGTATGAGCAGTAAGACAGTTACATAACGTGAGAGTGAAGTCTCAGCCAAATTTTTAGGTATCCCACTACCTGGACACTTACACAGTCAGGTTAGGCACAGGGTCTCAGTAGCCATTGCATGAGGCTACCGTGCATTACAACAGGGAGTTTCTGGGTAGCTTTGTTCTAAGGAAGCTGTACAGTCAAAAATGATAAAGAAGCCTATGGTGGTTTATTATTTACCCTGCTCACAGATTTAAGGTACTTGTCTTGTCTCAGAAATCAAAGCCTTCTTTTTCCAACAAGGAAAATTAAATAAAATTTTCTTGAAAGGATACAATTTTCTTCTTATAGCAAGAGTTTACTGCACCTCCTGGTTATGAAGCTGAGGCTGAAATCCCTTATTACAAGGGAAAATACTTTCTTTAAATCTTTATTTCATTTTTTGGTAATTTAACTTCACTAACAATTCTAAACAGTTTGAACTGTGAAGAAAAAAAAAAAAAAAAAAAAAAAAAAAAAAAAAAGAACAGTATGGAACAGAGCAGGAACCTAGTTATATATTGACTCAGTTACTTGTAGTGATTTTGGAATGTGCTTATGAAAAACATCAAGCTCCTGAAAGAAAAAAGAAAAAAATAATAATAACTGTAAGCACTCTGTCAAATCATACTCAGGTGAAAATCCCCTGGTACAAAATTTCAGTCCTTCTCTCTCAGACGGTAAGTTCAACTCTTTCAGAATAAAGTAAATTAACAGAAGCTCAGGATATCAGTTGTGTTCTTTCCATCAAACCACAGTCTCTTGACAAAGTCAGTCAGTCAGTCCATCCATCCGTCTGTACATCCATCCATCCATCCACTCGCCTACTCAATACTCCCCCTCAACCAAGCTTCTAGGAGACTTTTATGAGGACCAGGTGATCTTCAAGCTATTATTTGATTCCCCCTGTCTCACATGTACAATTGGGAGGTACCTGATTAGTTGCAGATGGAGCTTGTTAAATGTTAAGAACTTTAAGAACTACCACTTTTTATGATACCTAATGCCAGATTTCAATGAAGTGGAACAGGTCTGATCATTTCTTTTATCTCCAGATGTGCATGTTATTTTTAGAAACTCTGTTATTAGAAACTATGAAATTGTTAATTGTTAATGTAAATAATGTTTGATGAAGCTATCCTGTATGATGGCAGGCATGATGGCAGTACAGCAAAGCACTTTAATACATGTGCAGCTTAAAATTGTTAATTTCATAGTTTCTAATTATCTAATAAAATATCCCTGAACTTGTGGAAGGACCAAAAAGCCATATAGCTCTCAGTTAGCTTAATTATGGGGTGAGAATCAGGAAGACAAAAAATACAATGGACAGGAATTTCAATTGTCAGACAAGATTCTCATCAATAAGAACTGGTTGCAAAATTTTCTCCCTGCAGGTTAGTACAAATAATAAATAAATATTGTTTAAATATTGTTGTAAATAAATAAATATTGTTGTAAATAAAAGTTTTTGTGCTGTTATTATAACTGAAGCACTTTTAGGAAACAAAACAAACAAAAACAACAAAAAAAAAAACACCAAACAACAAACAAGCAAACATAAACAAACCTATTAGAATTTACAAGTAACATTAGTTTTGGTTTCAGTCTGTCCCCAAAGAGAAGGAATATATTTAGGGGATTCTACTATCTTTTTGATATCTAGGAAACCAGAACAGAAAAAACTATGAACAAGAACATACTGACAAATTCAAACAGACATTTTAGTGTTCTGAATAATTTATTGATACTTAGAAGGGAAAAGATAAATACACAGGTGGCTAATATTTAATGTGAGACTCTCAATGATTTACTAAGAACATCTGTAGGTTGGTTTATATGTGTTCTGTTCAGCACTCGGACACTCATAAAGAAGTTGTACTGAAGGAATGGGAGAACCACTTCAGAGCAGTCATGATGTATACAGTGTAACTCACATGCCAGTGCTGATAGAGAGATTAAGTTTCTCTCAAGGACTGTCAAGTACAAATGGATTATTTTTTTTCTTTGTCATGCTAAGTTTAGTCAGATGGTGAAAAACACAGAAAAGGATTCTGCAAAGATTTCGAACAGGCAGAAAGTGTATGAGCACATGTACAAAGAGGTTTTTACGAGCTAGTAAAACTTTCCTCAATCATCTGCTGTAATTTCAGCAAGGTATCTTTTGTACAGAGTTTACTTTGACTGTTTATTTGGTTCTAGACACCTCAGCTAAACTTCAACACAACTCATGAATTGTCTATACTGGGAGTCAAATAAGATTGCAATGTTAAATATATGTCTCTGGAGATGGATCTTACTGAAATAGTGTGTGCATACTAACGTGAATGTAATAGAGCAAAACTGAACCTTTGGTACATTCATGTGTCACTAAAGTTGGTCCTCATCATGGACTTGCAGTGGATTATAGCTGTCACATGCCAGTGTCTTCCAACAGGTCAAGTTATTAAAGCTAACTCTAGAGGCAAGTGCTCTCTGAAATGCAGTTGTTTGATGAAGCTATCCTGTATGATGGCAGGCATGATGGCAGTACAGCAAAGCACTTTAATACATGTGCAGCTTAAAAGAAATAGTATACTTCCCTGACTACCAAGGAAGTTCTCCTATGCCCCAAGGGAAGGAGCTTTTCAGTCCCAAAGCAAGAATACCCAAGTTCTGACTCATTAAAATAGAATTCTTCTATTTCCCTTTGGATGCTTTTTTGGACTGGGTAGCCCCTTGCAAACCCCAGTACTGTACACAATTATTCAGTTACTTCATAAGATATTTCTATACAATTAAAAAGTAGTAGCATTTCTTTACTAAGATTCCTGTGCTGAAATCCCAAAAGGATACTTTAGAAAAGAATTATGTAGTGATACTTAGAATAACTGAAAGATCCCAAATCAGTCTCATGAGTTTATTACATCTTAATGGCTTTCATAATTCCATTTTGTTCTTTTATGATAAAACAGCAACAAACAAACAAACAAACAAACAAAAACACTTCTCTTGTTATCACTTGTCCTTTATGCAAAATCCAGGTTTGTATCCCATTGCAACAAATGTATAAATGTACCTCTGCCCTTTATTAAGATTGTGTGCTGGGTGAAAGACATTGCTTTTCCTGATGGCTTATAAGACAGAACTGAATTCAGCTCACCCTTCTGTTTCTTTTTCCAAGATAACTTGAGTTAAAAAAAAAAAAAGATTTATTTTTATCATTATGTCAAGTAGATTTTACTTGTTACAGACTGAGGCTCTGAAATGTTTGAAATTGAAGATAAAGAACTCAAGCAAGATCCAGACCACTGATCTCTTCTCTGTAACAGTATCTTTTGTGTGTTACTTTAAAGGTTGAGAGACCCATGAATACCTTGAGAATAGCAAGGAAAGCAAGTAAATAAGTTAATACATCCTCACACAAAATTATCTCTCCCCCACCCCAAAAAAAAAAAAAAAAAAAAAAAAAAACTACACAAATTTTCAAACAATAAAAAGGAACTTTGAAGGTGGAAGGTTGAAAACAATCACAAATGGAAGTCATTTGTGTTTCATACGTTTTTTGGAAGTTTAAGCTTACAGCTATTTATTTGATGAAAAGAAATCAAATATACTATGCTTATCTCCCTGTCTTCTCACACGTGTTCTTCAGGAATGAATTCCTAGTGAAATCATTCACAGTTAAGTGGGGTGAAAGGATGATATAAATAGGGCATAGGGACCATGCATTTGCTCAGCAAGATTCTGCTTATTCTAATCTGTTTTCACTTACTTAGCATCCACCTGGACTATTGTCTTTAGATAATTTCATATTTTTTAACTGCATTTAATGTCATCCTGAAAAAAAAGAGAAAAAAAAAAAAAAGCAATCTAGCAATCTCAGGTATTTGGCTCAGGATCATGGCAATCTCAGGTATAGACTCAGGATTGTGAAATAAAGGGAACAATATGTCAGTATGCAAATCAACATTGACTTAAAATACTCTTACCTTGTATAAATACACCAAAGCAGAGAAGTTTAAGCTCTTCATCAGCCCTGGAGAGATATCTTTGTCTGCAACAGGTGCAACATTTTAAAATTTTCTTTAACATTCTTGGTAAGAAAGCCTTCAATAAAGCAGACCTCTCCACCTCTCAAGATGAAGTTAAATAAATAAAAAACCATTTAATGGTAGCTCTTAATGCATATTGACATAGTAGGTAATGGCTAATTCAACATTTAGAAGCTAATGAAAATCAGTGTAAGGGTGATGTATGATCTGCAGAATACACCTTTGACTTTCTATTCTACAACATTTTGTATCATGAAAGCTTGAGAAGATTTTATCTGCCAATCAATTAGGAAAAAAAAAAAAAGAAAAGAAAAAAGAAATTGTTTTGACTCACTTTTTTTTTTTTTTCTTTATGCTTTCAATAGATTTTGAGTCATCAAAGCATTTAATTAAAGCTCTAACTTCAAGCATGGTGCTGAGCAGATATTTCAAAGAAACCAGCTTGCCATTGTGTTTTGTTAAACTGGAAACAGATTAGCAGGAGGCATGATGTGATATAACATGATATTTAAGTTAATGTAATGTAATGTAATAATATAAGAGATATCTGCAGCTTCTCTGTAGTGGTGTCCAATAGTCTTTGCACCAGATGCGCAGCCTGGCAAAAATGCCAATAAATGGGGAGACAGCTAACACTTTTCTTTTTTTTTTTTTTTTCTTCAGTCAAGGTCTTCCTCCCACTAGTCAGTTCTTTCATCTGAGTGATTGCTGCTGATATAACCACCAGCTTGAGCAAACTGTCAGCAATTTTGGCTTCTCTATTTTACAGTCAAAGGTGTAATTTCAGGCCATGCAGGCATAGTGGGACTGGTATAAATAAGCTGCCTTAGGTGCTACTAATCTACCATGAGCCTGTAGCAACACAATATGGGAAAAGCATAGTGGAAAAACAAGGAAGGAAAGAAGGAAGGAAGGAGGTAAGGAAGAAGGGAAGGAAGGAAGGAAGGAAGGAAGGAAGGAAGGAAGGAAGGAAGGAAGGAAGGAAGGAAGGAAGGAAGGAAGGAAGGAAGGAAGGAAGGAAGGAAGGAAGGAAGGAAGGAAGGAAGGAAGGAAGGAATTATTCAGCATTGTGCATGCCTGTTAAGGCAATCACATTTACAAGAGTCGTTTCAAATAAATGTAGGGTTTTCTCCTTCCAAAATACATACATACATACATACATACATGTACATACATTCTGGAGCTTAGATCTAATCATATCCTGAAACTTCTATCATATAACACAGTAAAATAATTTTTAAACTTTTCTTTTGTATATGTACAGAAAGTCTATGGAGTGCTTCAGGAACCTCAAAAGCTTTCCTAAAATGGTCATTTTATTTAACTTACCAAACCTTCACATTCCTGTTCATAAAGTTGTTAGGTCTAAATCCTGAACTGTTTAAAGTCATTGCCAAAATTTTCAACGAGTACATTAAACGCTGGTCTTTCAAACTATTTTTATATTTGATAAATATTTCATGAAAGACACTGTATTTAGTAAAAGTTGAGATATTCTGACATATTGGTACATACTTTAGGTCATCCTATTTTGTTTTTCAACTTCCTTGTTTTCCAAAGATACAAAGTTGTTATATTAAGAGTTACCACTGTTGCACCATGTGCTGTGCAGATTTCTAGCACTAACCAGGTGTGCCAGTTTTCTCTCACCTGCATCCCTTCACTCATGTTATATTTAGCAGTATAATTTCAAAGTATGATTGGAAATAAAAAATATATACTACTGAACTCTCATCCAACTTTCTGTGAAATTCTGCTTGGTAGGAGAAGATACTGCACTTTTCAGTAATGTGAAAATAGATGTTTTAATTATCTGCCAATATATATGGACTGTACATCATAATGTTTTCCACACTAACAGTTTTGAAATACAATTTATGTATACATGACAGTCAGAATGGTTATACAGGAATGTTTTTTGAACTTGTATCTCAGATTGTGTTTACCTTTTTTTCTGTAGTCACAGGCAAGACAAGGTAACCAAATTTTACTGTTAAATTTTGTAGATTTTAAGAGTGAGTGGATAAATGAATGTAAATATCATGACTGTATTAAACAGTACTAAATTAGGACAAAAATAGCAATAAATAGAAGGAAGGAAGGAAGGAAGGAAGGAAGGAAGGAAGGAAGGAAGGAAGGAAGGAAGGAAGGAAGGAAGGAGGGAAGGAAGGAAGAAGGAAAGAGAAAGAAAAAGAAAGAAAGAAAGAAAGAAAGAAAGAAAGAAAGAAAGAAAGAAAGAAAGAAAGAAAGAAAGAAAGAAAGAAAGAAAGAAAGAAGGAAAGAAGGAAAGAAGGAAAGAAGGAAAGAAGGAAAGAAGGAAAGAAGGAAAGAAGGAAAGAAAGAAGGAAAGAAAGAAAGAAAGAAAGAAAGAAAGAAAGAAAGAAAGAAAGAAAGAAAGAAAGAAAGAAAGAGAAAGAAAGGAAGGAAGGAAGGAAGGAAGGAAGGAAGGAAGGAAGGAAGGAAGGAAGGAAGGAAGGAAGGAAGGAAGGAAGGAAGGAAGGAAGGAAGGAAGAAAAAGAAGGAAAGAAACATTAAGATGTTTATTCTTTTCTTATGTTTTGTATTTTGAGACACCTTTTCACTTCTCAACAATTTTTTGGATGACAGCCAACACAATGCTCTTTTTTTATTATTATTTTTTTATGGTATAGACACTAACTCACCTTACCAACTCATTCTCTCCTCAAAATATCTATTCAAATATTACAACATACCAAGATTTATATCCTTTTATGACAGTTGTACAAGATAAAAATTATGTCTTCTGGTAGAAGATGTGTCATATTATTGTTGAGAGGACTTCCAAGGGATTCCTCTAATTATATTACATGGGTGGAAAGGGAGAGTGGGTGCTGTTAAAACAGAGCATATGATTCTGAATGTGGGTGTCTGCTTGAAACACACTGTGCTGGTGAGTCATTTTTTCAAGCTGTAAAGATTTAGGACTACTTTATTTTAAAATGTTAGAGATTGCTAAATCCACTATTTCAATGAATGTGAGAACACTGTAGCTCCATGTCCCAGGGTTCAGCTAGTAGCAAGGCTGAGCATGAATTCTCAGAAACCCCACACACAGCCAGCCACAGTGATCAAAGCCATGCACTCACTTAAATGCACCCAGCACCCACAAACATGAGCAGTATGGGCAGCCCAATCCTTCTCTTCTGTTGATTAGGGTGTCCAAAGTCTGGTATATGGAATACATATGTGTATATACATGAAATATGGATCATTTCAGTAGCAACCTTAGAGAGTCCATCCAGTAAACAATCAATAGTGTCCCTCAAAAGAACCCCCTTTTCCTCCTGTTGCTGGTACTCAGCCATACAAACCCTGGAGTTTTGCAGTTCCTCTCTGACTGATGGTATTCAGACCTTGTATCCTACTTGTCACCAGTCCATCTTGAAGTTCGCTAGTTTTCACACATACCCACTCAGAACAGAGAGCACACCCCCACAGAAGATCACTGAAGCCAGGATTTGTTAAGATAAGACATGATACAGTGTTCAGGTGTGGTGTTCAGTCATTTATTTTCAAATTTCTGGTCCTTTCAATCCCCTCTGCGATCCTTCCTATTCCTTGTTTCTTCTTAAATCACGTCAGTTCCTTTCTTTCCACATCTTTGGTCCTTCCCCAACATGTTCAAAAATTCCACATATTAAGTTTTACACAATCACAAAACATACCTCACCACAATGAGCCCTCTAATCCCATTCAGTCTGCAGGGTGCACTGGGACAGAGAGTCTTTGTGAGTGGGCTTCCCACCAGGGAGAATAATTTCACCTTTTTCTATGTAAAGTCTCAGGATGTGGCACAGGGTGCCCTCTCCACACTAAGTCACTGTTGTGGTTTTTTTTCAGCTGTCATTGTTCCTCTTCATATTTCTGTTTTTTTTTGTTTTTTGTTTTTTGTTTTTTTTCCCATTTATGATAATGAGCTTTTAATCATATAATCTAACATGCATTTTACAAGCATTTGTTTTTCACTGGTATTGTAGTTAATTGAATTTACAAAGTGATAATTACTTTTCATGGTCAACAACAGAATATAAAGGCACATTTTGTCACAGACATTTTGGTGGCTTGCCTTTTAGGGGTGTGTGATCTGTTCCAAGCATATGTGATTACAGCCTTTATATCCAACAACACATTGTTCTGGTCTAATCTATTCTTTTCATTTTCTATGTTCCACTTATCAATAGAACTTTAGTAGGGTTTATTTCATCTTACTTTCATACAGACATTCTGCAATACCTTTATGCTATAAAGAAAAAAAATCTTTGGATTTGACATAAGAGGTAGTGAGTATGATGGTGACTTTTATGCACTGTAGGATTTGGATTTTCTCCCTAATATTTATTTTAACCTTTGATAAAACCTAATGATCCACGGAGAATCCTTCCTTTTGTGTTTGAATAATGGAAGTTTTGCCAACATATTAATCATCTGCCACAACATGATCTTTTAGACTAATTTGACTGACAGTGTTGAATGTCATAAAAATAATGATTGAGCCCAAGAACATTATTTGAAAGTCTGTTAGAATGTCAGATTAAAAAGTGAAGAACAGACTTAGTATTCCCCTGACAGTCTGTTATTCAGGAGATATGCTTCAACATTTGAGGCTAGTTCTAACTTTGTATATGCTGAAGCTTTAATGCCCTGACAATTTTCTGCTGTGTCACTACATGATGACATTTGTCATGATGGCATTTGTGATGACCATTAGAATAATTAATTATATCATGTTGGGACAGTCATTTTAAATATCTTTGTTAGAGATTCATATCCATTGATAGAAGCAGGGAGAGATTTTTTTTATAACGACCATAGTTCAGAAGGCTAACATTAGAAACTGAACACACATTTAAGTTTTTGCATTCTTAGTTTATACAGATTATGTTTTTGTTTGCTTGTTTGCTTGTTTGTTTTTAAGTATTGCACTAATTTTGAATCTTGAGTTGTAGGAAAACAAACAAACAAACAAACAAAAACAAACAAACAAACAACAACAAAACAAAACACCCCTCGTAAGGGGGTGTCGAGAGGCAGGAGACCTTTTCTCCATTAACACTAGTGACAGGACCTGCAGGAACGGGGTTAAGCTGAGGCAGGGGAAATTTAGGCTTGACGTCAGGAGGGGGTTCTTCACAGAGAGGGTGGTTGCACACTGGAACAGGCTCCCCAGGGAAGTGGTCACTGCACCGAGCCTGTCTGAATTTAAGAAGAGATTGCACTGTGCACTTAGTCACATGGTCTGAACTTTTGGGTAGACCTGTGCGGTGTCAAGAGTTGGACTTGATGATCCTTAAGGGTCCCTTCCAACTCAGGATATTCTATGATTCTATGATTCTATGAAAACAAACAAACAAACAAACAAACAAACAAAAAACAACTTAGGTTTGGTCTTATTTAGATATACCAAAATATTTATTTGAATTATTTTTCTCAAAAGACTCTCCCTCTAGTCCATGGTAAAATGGGCATTTATAATGGAGTAAATGGACCTCACAAAAGGCTTACTGACCACAGTAGTCTTTTTGTTTATTTGTTTGTTGGTTGGTTTTGTTTTGTTTTGTTTGTTTGTTTTTTAACAGCTGCCAGTGCTTCGAAACACAAACCAAGCAGCAGTGAATTAACTTCCCACAGAAAAATATAAATCTTTCACCTAATACAGTAAAACTTTGTAAAATGTTATGAAACTAGTATGACTAAAATATAGCGGAAAGGATTTGATATTACTTTGTGCAAGAATAAAGAATAATATTTAATCACTAGATGGTGAGATCATTTCTAATTTCTTTCCTATTTTTTTTTCTTTTTTTCATATGAAAATGACATTTCCTTTTGAATGAGATATTTTATTAATAATGTCTAGAAAATAAAGCTTTTGTAGGCAAAACAGTAGGACCGTCAGTCTGTATAATTCATTAACATGTTCTCATTAGCTGTCTCTTTGCTCCCTGATGGAATTTGTATTTCAGCCCCCAATACACAGTTATTAAGCGTGTACTTTCCAACACATCATTCTGATATGAACTACAGTATTAACATTTTCATTACACAGTAATGTATAGATGTATAGAAATGGTGCATCACTATCACTGTATGCTTTTAAAAAAGATTTTATGAAGGATTTGTGTCTTGGGAAGTTATTTTTCTCACCGTATAGCAATCAGCCTATGTATGACTGTATATCATACATGTGTTTCACTTAAAATATATATAGATTTAGTATACTTTATGTGAAAACATGAATTATAAACCAAGCAGCACCTTGTAAATTTTTTAAACAATACATGTAAATGTTGCAGAAACCAAATACCTTATGGATAGCGTGTTGGAACCTCACTACATGAATTCTTTTCTGTCCTTAAAAATAAATAAATAAATAAAATAAAATAAAATAAAATAAAATAAAATAAAATAAAATAAAATAAAATAAAATAAAATAAAATAAAATAAAATAAAATAAAATAAAAATAAGAAGAGGAGACAGTGGACCTGCTTGTTTGTAATTGTGTCCCCCCTCCTCCCGTTTTTTTTTTTTTTTTTTTTTTTTTTTTTCCTGTCAATAAGCAAGCCAAATGGATAAAATCTAACAAACACTGCTAAACTAAGAATTATCTTATTTGAGGAGATTCTATATCCATGTCATGGCTGCAATAAATACCATCAACAGAGGCAGAGGAGAAGCTAGAAAGCTATAAACTGTTGGTCTAAAACATGAACTGATGCATCTCAGTAAATATCTTTTGAAGAAGAGAGTGGACAATTAATAATTATCCAAATTATCCAGATTATCCAAATTATCCATGCATCAGGTGAGGTTCAGGCTGGATATTTGGAAAATGCTCTTCACTGAGAGGGTGGTTAGGCGTTAAAACAAACTCCTCAGGGAAGCAGTCGCTGCATTAAACCTGCTGAAGTTCAAGAAGCATTTGGACAACTCTCAGAAATGTGGGCTGATTTTGAGGTATTTCTGTGTGGAGCCAGGGGTTGGACTCAATGATCCTTGTGGGTCCCTTCCAACTCAAGATATTTTATGATTCTGTGATTCTAAATATGGAAAGAGTATGAATATACACAAAACAAAAGAGAAATAAACAATTTTTGTGATGTCATGAGAAATAAATTGATTACTAAAGCAGAAAAATGTGTAAATAAGAGAAATAGTAAAGCAACGGTCAATGGAAAGGGCCTGGAAAGGTACAGATAATTTTGAAAAGCAGGTGCATATTGAACAGAAAAGGAATGAAATGAAGAAATTAAACTATACGTATCAGTATCAAAGAACAAGTTAACAGCTCAGAAAGAAATAACCTTGGGAGGTAGTCTTATTAAGCATATAAACTTTGAATCTGCATCAACAACATACAACAACATACAGATGGATTTAAAATGAACCAAAATGCTTTTTTTTTCTGAGTTTAAAATACTCTTCACACTTGAGAACACTGAGATTAGTTTCATCTGAGTGGTACGGAGATGTCTTTGCATCAAAGTAATGCTGAGTATTGTCAATATCATGAATCTAATGCTCTGAAATTTGGAAAAAGATTAATTAATGTGCTTTTTATTTTTTTTTTTTCAGAAATGTATTTACTGTTCTATTCTTGCTTATTTTCTTTAATATTTCCTCTAGAGAGCTGTCAGGGACAGCATTCCTGATGACCTTTGATGGCCAAATTGTTGAAACAAAGGTTTCCCCAGGTTTAGTTAGACAGTTAAAGAGAGGTGAGTAAATAATGAGTAAATAGATAAAGTAAATAGAATAAATAAAAGATAGTGTTAGTCAAAAATTACAGCAAAAGTTGTAGAAACCCTATCATGTTTTTGGCTGGAATAGAGTTTTATTATTATTAGTATTATTATTTTTATTTTTGGTAGACACTGATCTGTGTTGGGGATTTTTGATTAAAACAGTGATGTAGTGATGATAACACAACAATGTTTTTAGTTGTTGTAGAGCAGTGCTTACACAGATCCCAAGACTTCTGTGCTTCTCGCGCTGCCTGGCCAGTGAAGAGGCTGGGGATACAGTTGGGAAGGGACACAGCCAGGACAGCTGACCCAGACTGACTAAAGAGATATTCCATTCAATATATCATGCTCAGCAATAAAAGATGGGGTAAAGAAGGAGGAAGGGGGGATGTTCAGAGTGATGGCATCTGTGTTACCAAGAAACTGTTACATGTAATAGGCCCTGATTTCCTGAAAGTGGCTGAACACTTGCCTGCTGATGGGAAGTAGTGAATTTATTCCTTATTTTGCTTTGCTTGTGTGGACAGTTTTTACTTTACCTAGTGAACTGTTTTTATCTCAACCCAGAAGTTCTTACACTTTTACCTTCCTGATTCTCTCCTCCATCGCACCTGGGAAGGGTGAGTTAGTAGTTGGGTGGTGCTGAGCTGCCTGCCAGGGATAAACCACAACAGTCTATAGCAGCCCATGTAGGGCACGAAGGGTTTGAGATGTTGACAGATTTGATTTGAGTGTGGAGTGTGTTAGACAAAATTTATAGGTGTTGTAGCTATTTAGCTGCTAATTGGCAGGCTTGGGTGTTTGTCACAGGGTTTGTTTGCCTTACTGTATACTAGAGATCAGTTCCTGTTAGTGGCTGATTTTCCTTTTGCAGTTTGCTGTACTTCTTATCACCTTGCTTTGCTGTGCCTGGAGACAACGGTTATGGCCATGAGCCTGGGCCAGCTGACAGCCAGGGTATTGTACTGCTATACTGGACAGGCTGGAACTCCAGACTGAACTCAAGTCAGAGGGACTGTGACTTGCGGATGAGTCTATGTGGCAGTACACACACCTCAAAGCATCTCTGGCCATGGAAAACTCCACTCCAGAGCAAGTACACCTCAAAGCACCTGTGGTCATGGAGGAATCTGTGCTACAGCAGATACACCTTGCAGTGTTTGTGTCTGCAGGTAAGGCCATTCCAGAATACCTCAAAGCATCTGTGGCTGTGAAAGAGACCACGACATAGCAGGAGGAACTGAAGGGACTGTGGCCAAAGTAAAAGGTGATTTTAGTTTTTTCAATTTTGAAAAATACTAGTTTTTTCAAAATTGTAAACAACTTAATTCATGGTCTAATGATGGAAATTACTCTCTGCTCTTAAAAATGAGTGATATACAATCCCTGAAAGTGAAAGCATGTGAATTACCTCTATGTTTTGGAAGCATGTTTCTTGATGTAGCTGTTAAACAAATCTATTTTCAGGTCATTCAGCCCATCTCTGCTTTCTGTGGTGGTGAAGCTGTTTTTCAGCATTCATGTTCCCTTTTCACTTGACTTCCCAAAATATGCTAACTTATAGCCAGGACCCTCTGGCCACATGTAGGTTGAGATTTACTGCTGTGAGATTTTGATGCCAAGGCCAGGAATGTATTTTTCCACCAAGAATAGCACACTGTATGTGTCAAGTTTCCTGTCTGGTCTCACTTCATTTGCTGTTTTGGACTGGCAGAAAAGGCTGCTGCAGAAAGGATAGGCTCATGACTTGTCTTTTGACCACCTGCCATTTTCCTTTCACTGACTTCAGTTTGAAAAACTTGTTCTATTCTGAACAAATTGTATGTTAGCAACCAAGCCTTACAAAATAGCATAAACAGATTATTTTATGCAAGGAAAATGCATTTATGCTTTCAACATACTCTTGATAACACTTCATAACTTAATAAGCAAATTGTGAAACATTAATTTCTTTCTATAAATTGCAAATATCAATATGTTTTTCAAAGAATTTGGAGAAAAATTAGAGTCCACTCACAAAAATCGTTATTGCTCTTTGTTTGTGTATACCTACCATATACACATAACAAGGCAGCATTATCTGTTACAGAGAGAACTGGCTGAAAATTTTGCCTAGCTCTTAATGTAATTTTGGGTTGCTAGCTGATGTGATGGAAAAATTTTTAAATTTCTATAATTTAATTTAATGTGAATTTAATCGCTCTTTTTTTTTTTTTTAATTTTATCGCTCTTTTTAGGTACCTCAAGGGAGGCTGTAGCGAGGTGGGGGTTGGCCTGTTCTCCCACGTGCCTGGTGACAGGACGAGGGGGAATGGGCTTAAGTTGAGCCAGGGGAGTTTTAGGTTAGATGTTAGGAAGAACTTCTTTACAGAAAGGGTTGTGAGGCATTGGAACAGGCTGCCCAGGGAAGTGGTGGAGTCACCATCCCTGGAAGTCTTCAAAAGACGCTTAGATGTAGAGCTTAGGGATATGGTTTAGTGGAGGGCTGTTAGCGTTAGGTTGGAGGTTGGACTCGATGACCTTGAGGTCTCTTCCAACCTAGAAAATTCTGTGATTCTGTGATTCTGTAATTTAATGTGAATTTCTTCACATTCACCCTGAAGAAATTAGAGCTTTAAACAGAAATTTAAAATGTTGAATGGTCAAGCTGTGAGATTCAAGTGCTGCAGATGGTATATCGCATGCTCAGTTTGTGATTTATCACATTTATCACATATATTTGGAAATGGAATCATCTTTAGCTCGCAACAGTCCCGTGTTTTTATCACTATGAATGAGCCCAAAAAAGTAGGTACTATTTATCAAGCTTCCTTTATTAATATAGGATAAGTAGTTTCAACACAGTCTCAGTATAAGAACCCCTTAGGTCTGATGAATTTACAGTTGTCTAAGACAAAAAGGGAAGTAGGAGGAACACTGTTATCTCGTTTCAAGAGGTAGGGAGTTATGGGCTTGGACATATGGACAAATTCCCATGGAGATAAAAAAGTTACTGAACAGCAACCACTGTGTTGCAACTATCCTTTTTGTGTTTTCTTGGTTTGTGACAAATGTGAAGTAATTCAAATAATCCTTATATTTCATCACATATTTTGTTGAGGACCAAAGAAATGTAAATCACTTCACACTTGTCACAAACTAGAGAGTGAAGATAAATAGCGTTGCAGATCAGTTATATTGAGTAACTCATCACAACACTGTGACTTTCCATGTGTCTGTGAGACCTAGATTGCCTTTCTGTGCCAAACATCAAATCTACTTTTCTTGAGCCTTCTTTCTATGTCTAACCTAAACACAAATCAATACTACTTCTACACTTTTTTCAGTGCCAGTC
The DNA here is from genome assembly GCF_964211825.1 of Aythya ferina. Taxonomy (NCBI): domain Eukaryota; kingdom Metazoa; phylum Chordata; class Aves; order Anseriformes; family Anatidae; genus Aythya; species Aythya ferina. The sequence goes on along the minus strand of NC_140296.1, from coordinate 197,938,713 downwards.
ATGGCAACAAGAATTACTGCAAAAAGACTAGCCATAGGATATATCCAGCCTTACAGTAAAAAAAATAAAAAATAAAATAAAAAAATATATAGATCCTAAAAGTATTGAAAGGGCTAAGTTTCCAGCCATCATTTTTAGACTCCAGAAGCTTGGACATTCAGACAAGCAACTAGCATTTGAAATATTTATTCAGTGAAAGTAAAGTTGAAACTATTGGAGTCTAGAAAGTTCTCCATCACTATTCGTTACTACTACACAGTGCTATTCCAAAAGTAATGATTTATTTGAAGAGATTATGATTATACTTCTCATGAAGAATCTTGAGGACAAGAGAAAAATGCTAGCAATGCATCTGCAGCAGCTGCTTAGTCTTAATACGGTCACTGTGTTTTTTTAATTGTCATTCCCACCTGACTCATGTTTATCTTTCATTTGTGGAAAATAAAGTCTTATTTACCAGAGTAATGAATTACAATTTTGGGGCTAAGGAGAAAGAAATTATCGACTAATTTCTGTAGCTTTCTGCAGGTAGCATAGACATAGCATTTGTGTTTCGGAAAAAGGGTGTTTTTGTTGTTGGTGGTGGTGGTGGTATTTTTAATAAATATAATTGCTTCCACTTTGGTGAAAGTAAGTTCATAATTTATTCTTTCATTACGAATGGCTTGGTGCCACTCAGTTTCACCTTGCAGTCTGATTCTTCTGGTTGCTTAAAAACTACGGGAGGGGTAAAGTTCATGATAGTTCCTGGGCAAATATTGGGGTCATTTTCTGCTGAAGAAAGCTGTAGAAATATTTGTAGAAGCATGAAAATTTCATTGTGAGGAATATAAAGAGGAGACAACACAGATGGATCACTGACTATGGGTTTATTGTTCTGTTTATTCACCCCATCACCTAGTTTAAACTAAATACAGTGCCCTGAAACTAACTATTTAACATAGTATAAATGGTATGCAAGACGTTCTGACCCTATGTAAGAGAGAATATCATCTTCTTTTGGATGGATGCAAAGATCTACTTTAGTGCTTGCTTGATTGTATTTCAGAAATGTCATGAATCACTTAAAGTCCCATCTTCTTCCCCAGACTCTGTCCTCTAACTGCCTAACCACTGTCTTTTACACATTTGAGTCTTTATGACAGGTGATATGCGTTTCATATTTCTTCTTGATCATATATCTTCCTGTTTCAAAAAGATTAGGTGAAATGGAATGACCTATGGGGAAAAGAGAGAAAGTAGCAGAGACTTCAGGGAGTGACAGGCAAAGGCCTCTAAGTGTGGGGCTGGGGAAATTGAGCTCAGAGATGATGAAGCTGCTGTAAAAAACAAAAACAAAAACAAAAACAAAACAAAACAAAAAAAAACCAGGAACTGAACAGCCAAAGTTTAGATGAAATAAAAATGATAAACTCCCTATGGACTAAAGGGCATACAAAGTTTAATGCATTTCAAAGATCTTTGAGTTAATTACAATAGTGTATGAAAGTAAATTTCCACCTGCAGGGACACATGGGAAAAGGTGAAATTGGTGCATAAATATTCCTTGGATAAAAAGTTCTAAAATATTACTCTGTACAAAAAGAAATGATAAATTCTAGTTTTCTTTCTTATAAAAAAGTAACATTTATTGATTTTAAAAGCCTTGTGGTCTTCTTCAGGGAGCTCATTATAAGGGAAAGGCCTAGCTAGGTCTACTTCAAAGTAACAGTTAACTTGGACTCTTATCAATACTTTTCAAAGAAATGTCTTTCATCTGAACTTGGTGCACTATCACTTTTCTCTTTCTTTTTCCTTCTGTGTGCATGTGTATGTATCGATCTCCTAGAATTACAAATAAGTGTTTGAATGCATGATATGCACAAAGACATATACACATATATATAAACATATATGAAGATATGTATATTCTTAAAAACATCTGTTACCTCCTTCAATAGAAAGTTACTTAAGGAAATTTCATTTTAATTTATTTCCTAAATATTTTTGAAAAAAATACACTTCACAAGTAAATGTATACCACATTGATTTGGCCAAGCTGGGTTAATTGATCCCAGTTGCCATGCATACTATTCTCCTTTACCGTTTCACTCCCACTTTTGGAGGTAGCTTCAAATTGCACATGTGGCATGGACCTGCATTGCAGTAAATGAGTTGTGTTAGCATAGTCATTAGAGTTAGATTTATGTGAACAGGAGATCAGGAGCAATCTACTAGTCCCAGTGGATTCCTTCAGTTTGGATTCACAGTTTGTGTAAGTTATGATAACAGTCTAATTAGTGCTTTGGACGTACAGTTTTCTAGTTGGCAGATAAACTACAATAGCTCTTTCAGTAATTCTGCTCATTATGTCTTATTAGTATCAGGCATGACAATATAAATCTAATTTTACAAGAGATTTATAAGAACTCCTACTGGGAAGTGGTCCTTTTCCAAATGACCTTTAGTCTCTTTTTCTGTCAGCTGTATATTTCTACAATATAGTCTACAGCATGTAAAAAAAGTTAATGTCTGAGAAAGTACATATAATTTATTCAAGCAAAAACTGTTTTGGAGAAAAACATTAACGCTAATATTAGTATTTCACCAAATGGTTGCATTAAAAGAAAAAGAAATTGTAGTATATAATTTCTAATCAAATCATGAAAAAAAAATAAATATATATATATATAAATATATATGGTTTAAGTGTAATTCATTTTCACTTACATAAGAACCTGAAAGTCTTTAAAAACATCTTAACCTTAGAGAGGAATTTTTATTTTAGATCAAAAGAGGGAAGGTTGTTATATTCCAAAAAGGTAGTTGTTGTTGTTATTATTATTATTATTATTATTATTATTATTATTATTATTATTATTATTATTATTATTATTAAAGTGGAAATTGAGAAATCACCAAAGCTTTGCACTTTTTAATTTGTTTTTAGGGATATGTCTTTTGATTTTTGAATTGTCCTAGAATTAAATATCTTTTAAATATCCTAAAATATCTTTTTTTTGGGCTATCTTTTATGGGAATGCAGAATATCTAATTTAGAGTTGAAATGTATAAGAATTTTTAACACGTCTGTTGTATGATAGAAAAGAAACTGGGAAAATACTATTTATTTTGTTTCTGGTAGAGTTCAAGTGTCAACAGTGGTCCCATAAGCACAGGTTTCCTATCCTGCAAAACTACTGCGGTTTTTGTCACTGTTGGTGATATTAAATCAGAACATTAATTACGCTTTATATGCTATAACTTCATTTGATGGGGTTTGTATGAATAAAAAGAAAATAATGGTTTCCCATTGCACAGGCTTGTGATTTGGCAAGTACAGCTTTGTCTACATTCAATGAGAATTATATAAGAGTCCTATGCAGTGGACAATCCCACAGAAAGTATTTGATATTTGTTTTAAAGAACAAACATGGTTGCTATTACACTGTAAGAGATTATGCATGTCTTGATTGCAGTTCACATTTTTAGTAACGACACAACAATATATTTCTTTGTGTGAAAACAGAGAGACTAAGATGCCTTCACTTACATCCGCATTGGCCAGTGACTCATTCTGTATTGTAGGAACAGGACAATTTTCAGTCTTTGATCCCTGTCAGCTGAATAACTAAAACTAAATCCAAAAATAAATAAATAAATAAATAAATAAATAAATCAATCAATCAAGCAAGACTTCTTCATCTGTTAAAACTAAATACAGTATACTTATTAAAAATACAATGAAAAATAAATACGTAGAGTCATCCTCTTGTTACATATAACTGGCTTAATATGGAATAAACTCTCTGAATATATTATATTAAAATACATGTGAGGAGATACATTTCTCAGTTCTTTTGAATGTGGGATAGAAGCAAAGTCAATGTGATGTAAACAAAAGGTCTTAATTGCCTCGAGATTTGGATATATTTTAACTCAGATTTTATCTCTTTTGTTTGTTTGTTTAATTTGATAACCTTTAACTTTACTATTGCATATATGGGAATCAATCTGTATAAGTTCAAATACAATGACTTAATTTATTATTAAGTTATTAATTTAACTTTATAAAAAAGTTGAATAGTTTTGTTAAGGTTATTAATTTAACTTTGCTGATGATAATAAACTTGGAGGAGTTGTTGACTTGTTGAGGATGGAAAGGCCTTGCAGAGAGATCTGGACAGATTGAAGAGTTGGGCAATCACCAATCACGTGAAGTTTAACAAGAGCAAGTGCCAGGTCCTGCACCTGGGATGGGGCAACCCTGGCTATACACACAGACTGGGTGATGAGACGCTGGACAGCAGACCTGCAGAGAAAGATCTGGGGTTTTGGTTGATAGCAAGCTGAATATGAGCCAGCAGTGTGCCCTGGCAGCCAGGAGAGCCAACCATATCCTGGGGTGCATCAAGCACAGCATGGCTAGTCGGTTGAGGGAAGAGATTGTCCTGCTCTACTCTGCACTGATGTGGCCTCACCTCAAGTAGTGTGTGCATTTCTGGGCACCACAGTACAAAAAGGATGCGAAAGTATTGGAGAGTGTCCAGAGAAGGGTGATGAAGACGGTGAAGGGCCTAGAGGGGAAGATGTATGAGGAGCAGCTAAGGTCACTTGGCCTGTTCAGCCTGGAAAAAAGGAGGCTGAGGGGAGACCTCATCGCAGTCTACAGATTCCTCATAAGAGGAAGTGGAGGGGCAGGCACTGATCTATTCTCTTTAGTGACCAGTGACAGAACCTGAAGGAATTGTGTCAAGCTGTGATGGGGAGGTTCAGGCTAGATATCAAGAAGAGGTTGTTCAGTGAGAGGATTGTCATGCGCTGGAACAGGCTCTCCAGGGACACCAAGCCTGTCAGAGTTTAAGAGCATTTGGATTGTGCTCTTAGTCATATGGTCTGATTTTCTGGGTAGACCTGTGTGGTGCCAGGATCAATGATCCTTCTGTGTCCCTTCCAACTCAGGATATTATGATTCTGTGATTCTATGATTACTTATGATTATATACTCCTTTTTTTTTTTTTTTTCTACTATTATTCTTGTAACCTGTGAATAAATAAATGAATTGTTTTGACCATAGTACAGCTTTATTTGAGGTATACATGACTGATCACATTGTATGGCTATTAAGTAGGAAAACATTTCTAGTATATTCAATTCAAAAAAAAAAAAAAAGTAACTTGCTTATTTCTAGCTTTTTTTTTTTTTTTTTTTCCTTCCCTAGAGATGTTTTAGAACAAAGAAATCTAATGCAAATCTTATTTGATCTCCTCAGTGATTGTCTCCCTGTACTTGGCTCTGGTGAGGCCGCACCTTGAGTACTGTGTTCAGTTTTGGGCCCCTCACTACAGGAAGGATATTGAGGTGCTTAAGTGCATCTCTGCACTTAAGAGTGCACTTTCTCTGCACTCTTAAATGCAGAGATGGACAACGAAGCTGGAGGGGTCTGGAGAACAAGTCTTACAAGGAGTGGCTGAGGGAGCTGTGTTTGTTCAGCCTGGAGAAAAGGAGGTTCAGGGGTGACTTTATCACACTCTACAGGTACCTTAAAGGAGGCTGTAGGCAGGTGGGGGTTAGTGTATTCTCCCACATGCCTGGCGACGGGACAAGGGGGAATGGGCTAAAGTTGCACCAGGGGAGGTTTAGCTTGGATATTAGGAAGAACTTCTTTATCAAAAAGGTTGTTAGGTATTGGAATGGACTGCCCACGGAAGTGGCTTAGTCACCATCCCTGGAGGTCTTTAAAAGATGTTTAGATATAGACCTTAGTGATATGGTTTAGTGGAGGACTTGTTAATGTTAGTTCAGAGGTTGGAGTAGGTGATCTTGGAGGTCTCTTCCAACACAGATTATTCTGTGAAATTTTGATCTAGATATTTTGGGTTACAGATGAGACATCCTAGTCACAATGGAAACTGTTGCATACCTGGATTTCATCAGGCACAATACAAAAAAGTTATTCTGATTCACCAAGACTTGGTTAAAACCAATACATTCACTTACAAGACACACGTTACTTTCCTTCTACAGATTTAACAGAAAATAGGTTTCCTTACCAACAGGCATAGGCCATGGGAGCTCTGATTTATGACAAAACCAGTCTAACAATATTTTGGAGGGTATATAGGAACTTTCCAGTTTCAAAGCAAAGCCCATCTGAAAAAGGCTTGTTCATAAAAATAAATAAATAAATAATAAAAAAGAGGGGTAAGAGGGCTTACCCTTGGAACATATCCTGAGATAACTGCACTGATTCTCTGCAGAAACCAAGAAACCATCACTATTCCACCCCGTGGAGATTTTCCTAGCCAGTCAGTTGGCTTATGAATCATATGTACTATCATAATAATGGCTGAAACTACAATAAACACTTTTCAACTTGAAGAAGGCACTTAACAGACCTTGGGATGTCCCTCCCCACAGTGGCAGATGCTCTACAAAAACAGACATTAAATACATACTACTACAGACAGCAGTCTCTGGCTGAGCTGCTGTCTTTAAAGGGTCAGAGTGCTCCAGTCTTTGCTCCCAAATCTCATCCCAAATGGCCCCTGGCTCTGTACCACTGCCATTCTGTATTTCCTTTCAAAAGAAAGGAAGAGAAGGAACCAACACTCATTACAATTACAACATATGCACTAATAAGCACAACCTGGGGGCCCACCACAGAATGTATCTGCCCCACAGATAGTTACAACATGGCCTGAGGTTACTTACAAATAATAATTAACATAGAAAAGGGACAATGCTTCTGTAATGAGATTTTTTTAAATACTGTGTAGAGCTCTGTTGACTTTGGGGCTGTGCATGGGTTCAGAAATCTGTCTCAAAGGCTTGTACAGAAAAAGGTAAAAGAACTTTTCCCTTGTTTTACCAGCTGTCTGCAATGCCTGCAGATTCTGTGAAAACTGAACTCAAAATGTCACCTTCTTTTTAATTACAAAGAATCAAACTATGCTTAGCAAAACATAAAAATAGAAATCTCTACAGACAAGATACCATTAGCCAATGTCTTGTTAGTAATTCATTTGTTGTAAAAGGAATTGCCAAGAACAAGTCACTGTTAATTGTATAGCAGGTTATATTTACTTTTTACAAGAATGTCATATGGAACTGAATTTTCAAAATCCTTTTTATGAGTAAATCTCAAACTTTCTAGGCTTGTCTAGAAACAGAAGTTGGTGTTCACTAAGGTAGAACGTGATTTTATGGAATGCTAGTTATTGCACATTAACTCCAAACGCTAATTTTCCAGTCCTACAAGTAGGTAGTGTGCCAGAAATTTATGTATTAGCTGCACCTACAAAAACTTTCCTGTCAAGACGACCAGTCAGGCATCTTTTATTCTACAAAATCCCATTTTTTCAGCAAAGCCTTATTTTACTGAAACTTTTCTATATCTGTGTGGTACAAAAGTCAACTTGTTGGAGCAGTCACAAAGAAAGGTAGAATCATAATTTTACATCTTGAAGAATAGTTATTAGGAATACAACCCCCACTCCTCATATATATATAAATGGCTGTGTAAATGGTCCTCAAAATGATACAGAAACTGAGGGCGCAGAGAAAGTCATTGCCAAGGAATTATATGAACCTCTTAGTCACACACTTAGCCTTTATAAAGCTTCATTAAACTACTATTCATAGCAATTCTTTATTCCTTGAAGGAAACACTAGCACAATGCAGATGTTGAGTCACACAAAGTCATTGTACAAGTATCAAGAAAGAAACTCAGCATATAAAATATTCCTAAAATTGTATCTTAGCTCCTATGAATTTGAAGGCTATGTTAACCCAAAAGTCTCAAAACACAGTCACAGAAAAGAAAAGGTGTTGGACTCGATCATCCTTATGGGTCCCTTCCAACTCAGGATATTCTATGATTCTATGATTCTATGATTCTTGATTTTGCATTGGAGGCAAATATTGTTTTACATTTTTTTACAGGCAAAAGAAAGTGGGTCAAAGAAATTAGGATTTTTCTCCAAGTTGAAACAATTTTTTTCTGGGATAGACAGCATTATCCTTGAATAGTCCTGATACCCAGGCCTGTTCAGTTTCTCACTGTCATACCTTCAAATAATACAAATTTAAGTGCTCAGTGTGTATTGTCTAGGACTGAAGTCTAAGGTGTTAACGTCATATATATTATCTCTCATATATATAACGTCATATATATTCTCTCTCTCTCTCTCTTTTATTATTTTTTTTTCCTTTTTTATTTTAGCATTAAACTACAGCTCTTTACAGTAATGTTTCAGGACAGAAGGAGGCCATGCAGTCCAGCCTAGTAATTCCCAGTAACACAATGTTAATATTTTCATTGCTTCAAAGTGCTTGTCCAACACTTTCTGAATGATCACAGCTGTGGTTTCTGGTGTCATCTCAGATCAGAAGATCAGTTCTCCCTGTTAATTACCTCTTTGCATCCTGATGATAGTCATAGTGCCTGATCTTCTCTTGTTTGACCTTCTGTCTGGCAACAGTAAAGCTTTGAAAGTTCCATGTAACTTTGTCATATTTCTTATTTGTCTCTTTTCTCTTGAATATTTACAGTACACAGTAAAGCATGAAAAGGGGTTCTACTCCTGAACCCCTGTTTTTTATTTTTGATTTTTGATTTAAAAAACAAAAACAAAACAAACAAACAAAAATATTATCTACATATGAGTTTAAGATGTCTGGAGGTACAAAATCAGGTTCCAGATTCTGTACCTTGAGATGTACATTCATTTGCTGAGACAAGGAAATGCTTGTCTTATCTTCAGGTACAAGAAGCCACATGATACATCTCTGAGGCCAAATTTGTACTATATCTTCCATAGACTTTGAAGCAATTTTATTTTGAGTCTGGCAAGCTATTGATAGAACATTTCTTCCTAGCCAGTTTTACCCCAGCAGTTACACTTTTAATTCTTATAATACTCTAAAGTTCACATCTACATTTCACTTCTAGTTCAGTGAAATATAATAAATATGAGCAACCACACACATGTTGTGATTTGAGACCATTCAGTGAAGCACCCTATCACAGCAGCACTAAAATAATTGGGACATCAACATTTAACAAACATGGAAACTTCTCACTGAATCCTGAAGCAGTACTGGAGACAAGTACTGCTTAGCAAAACAAGTTATGGAGATGATTTTGAGGATGTGGGACATCCTTTTAGCCAATGACCTACAATGAATCACCTACTCTTTGTTCCCACAAACACTACGGAAAAGGCTGCCTGGTGGATCACTGTTTTTCACAGAGGCAAAACACCAGTACTCTCACATCTTGCTTCTTCTCAAGGGTGTGGCTCCTAGGCTCTGTCTCTCAGATGTTCTCAGCTCTGAGCCAGGAATTTTGGTTTCTTATGGAGGCACTATATTCTCTCTGTGAGAGACAGTGGATACAAATCACAAATTTTTAAGTCCTTGAAAGTATTTACTGACTTTACTTCTTGTTCATTTTTTCCTAATCACTTAACACTTGCTATTCACTAAACATTAATAGCATAATTATTACTTAAATTTGTGTTTTGTTTCTGTATTTATTTTTAGAAGAAATACTTTGAACCATCCCCACACAAACTACCAAAATTCTTTTATTCTAAGTTGTCTTTAATCCTTTCTTTCAAATTTTCAGTATCTTGCTATCTGTTTTCTTAATTTAAAATATAAATAATATTTGAGTCTCCCCTCTATTTCAGAAACCTTCTACTGTATTCTTCCTTATCTGCATCTACTGAGTTTTGTTGTGCAGTTCAGAAATGAACTTCAAGCAATATTGACTTTTATTTTGGATATCTGGTAAACCTTTGGCATCAGAAAAATTAATGAAGTTAAATAATCACTGAAATATGTATTTCTCACTGTCTATTCTGAATCTTCTCCCCACTCAAGTCTTCTTCTGATTTCATATTATGATCTGAAAAGAGATCTTGTGAGCTAAAAAAGAAATACAGAATGGTTTGTTTTATATTATGTCTATATTTTGTAACTTCAAGTATTGTCTTGCTTAGCTTCATAAATGTTCCGCTATTTGTAATCTGGAAGTTACAGAGTCTCTTCCAGTTGTGATTTATTCACTGAATTTTGGTGAGATTATTTTTTTTTTCAGCTTCAGCTCCTTTTGACTCATTAACAGTTTCTTCTTCTCTCAGTCTCTGAGACCTCTGTTGTTTGTGGATGCTGTGGAACTGTTCTGATCTTTTGGTCATGAAAGTTTCAAATATATTGTCTTTTCCTGACTGCTTTCAGCTTTGCTTCTAACATATTTCCCTGGAGCTTTCAAAGGCTGTAGTGAGCATGTTTAGATTTATTTATTTATTTATTTTTAATAAATTTGCCAAATATGTCCAGATGGCATTTACCTCTAGATAGCAGAGGTAAGTGAACTCTGCATATGGGGCTCTCCTTCCCTCCAAGCTAACCTGCGACCCTATGAACTCCAGCAGGCCAAAATGCAGAACATATTAGCCCGAGCTTGGGAGAATTTAACTACACTCCTTTGGTCTTGTATATCAGCAGGCCTCTATCTGCATAATTATAAAATACTATATTAACAGATCCTTGTTATAGATCCATGCTCCGGAGAAGCATGGTCCTTTCTCCGCCCATCTGCTCAAGACATAAACAAGCTTGTGGTGTTACATGCCAGCAACACTGATAGGAAGCATCAAGTTAACTTGGTAAAGCGTAATGATGATTCCTATTAAAAATGTGGAGGCCCCTCCAGTCCCTCATGAAATTACCTGTTAATATTGCCCTCCATAACATATTCATGTTTCCCTTTCTTTGGAGACTTTGACTCCAATATTTTGAATATTCACAATGTGCTGATTAACTTCTAGACAATGTCTAGTCTTTCTCCAGACCTCAGATTGCACAAGCATCTGTTACTTCTTGACAAATGATAAATTTCTTTGCTATCACTAATAAAATAGTAAATTATGACTTCCTGACTTAAGGCTGCAAGCATGTCCAGAGGTGGCTTTCCCTGGCTCGTATCACATTCAGACAACTGGAGCAATAGCAACAGTGGTTAACTATATGTCAGCTTTGAGAAGTCTGATTTGTGTCCTTCCTATAACATCTATTATATCTCTTGGATTTTTTTCAACATGATTGTTGCTACTGAACTTTTCTAACAGTGATAGGTGTTAAAAATTAGTGCTTCTATATATGTGTCCCCATTCTGTGCTCTACTGCTGTCATTTACCAGTAGGTAACTCTAAATATTAACCATTACAATGAAAATGAAACTGTTTTCTTCCATTGGATAGTAGCTGTAGATGGGGAATTGCACACTTCCTGCACAATTTTTTACTGGTTAAGAGGTTTGAGTTGGCTTAGTCTGAAGCCCCAGTGAGAGCTGTTATTCCTGCCCTTCTCAGAGAAGCCATTTTGCACTCTGATTTAGTTGAGCACTTGGTGTGCACTCACACTTTTAAAAAAAACTGTATACTTTTTACATGGTTTTAATTCCTGATCTTTTATGATGAGCTTGTTTCCACATTGTTGTATAGCATAACTTCTCAAAACCAGTTGTAAGCAGCTGAAAAGTTAGAGCTGAATAAAGTTGAGATAAAAGCTGTTACTTGTGATGTAAATAGATATGAACTGGCAATTTCATATTGCCCTTTCACTATTCCTTACTGTTTAGGACTCTGAAAGCTGAATCTGGCAGAAAATTTGCCGAGTTTACAACTAACAAGTCAGCCTTGAATTTAAACTTGGGAAATTATGTGGGTGCAAGTGCATGACTGTGAGTGAGATGAAATGATTTAGCTTAATGACAGCACAGGCAGTGATTTGGAAGAATTTAAGACACAGATTTTTAACCACTAAAACATAAAGTAACATATGCTTCACCAATGGATTAATAAACTAAACTAAGACTTAGAAAGTTCTATACAAAGTACTAGCAATATTCATACAGATATTCTCTGTTATAAATATTATTTGAATGATAAACTGAAACCACCAGTGAAAGATTAAAATCAGACCTGTACAGTTTAAACCTACTCTTAAAATATAACATCCTGTTGCTAGATGGTTTACAGACAAATTATTGGACTCAATAGAGGGGAAATTCTTTTGCCTGTGTTATACAGGAGGTCAGGTTTGATGATCGAATGGTCCCTTCTGGCCTTAAAAGCTATGAATCTACTTCTTTTCTGCAAAGTACACATAAAAGGTCAAATTTCCAAGGCTGGAATATTTCACTGAAGGACCAGAAGCTCTATAGATGTCTTTAAAATAATGGAAGTGGTAAAAAAATGCATAAAATAAAGACAAGGGAAACAATAAAAAATAAAATAAAATAAAATAAAATAAAATAAAATAAAATAAAATAAAATAAAATAAAATAAAATAAAATAAAATAATAAAATAAAATAAAATAAAATAAAATAAAATAAAATAAAATAAAATAAAATAAAATAAAATAAAGTAAGGATTTTTTAATCTTTCACACTGCAAATAGGAATGGAATGTTAAATACCCAGGTATACCATGTGCTTCCACGAGTACTTGGCAGTGCTTAAAAACAACTCCAGCACAGAGCTCAATCTAGTCTATTTTGCAATGGATGCTTATGCATAATTTCTCACCTAACAAGAACTTGAAATTCTCTACTCAGATGAAAAAAATATTTCCTGAACTGAATGTGTACTTCACCTCCCCATATAAACAAACAAACATAATTAAGGAGTTGCAGGATCAAAATAGTTACTAACAACTTAACAACATTACCACAGTCCTCATATTAGCATCTACCCGCCCATGGACTTATGAAAGTGAAAAATCTATGTTACCACATTTTCATTTTTGGAGTTTATGCTGTAATTTTAGTGGGGATTTCAGACCTTTGGAATTCTCCTTCAGGGTCCATACTACATGTTTTTGAGGCACCTTTTAAGCATTTTAGATCTCATGCTTAAACTGTGTCTTATTTATAGAGACATTATACACTAAAAATTATATTCTACTATTTTAACTCTGAAGAGTTATTTGGTGACACAATGAAAAAAAATCCACTCAACTGCAAAGTACAAGGCTATACCCTCTTAGCAATCAGTACATAATTTAGGTTCCTCCAAATATTTACATTACTCATAGATGACTTATCAAATACAAATAGTAATGAACATTCCTTCTCCTCCATCTTGATGAGCTCAGCTTCTTTGCAACATTGACTCCCTTATGATGAGGCATTTCTAATCAGTACACATGCTGCAGATTCATTCCCTACATCTATACATCATTATTCTGTGCCCCATTAACCTCTACCAACTTACTTGAGGTATTCTGTCAAATAATTCTAGCAAGAGTTTAATTTTTAATCCATACAGATATTTTCTGACAAACTATTTGTGCTTGAAGAGAAGACAAAAGTAGCAAAACATGATAAGTGGAAGAAAAAATGCTGAGCTGGAGAGCACAGTGAGATGTTTTATTTAAATGACAATCTTTCATAACCTTAACCAAAGCTCTTAACCAAAGACCCAGGAGCACTCAAATTTTACAGCCTATATTTTAGAACACTGTATTCATTACTGAAATTCAGATAGAGATGGAAAAAGAATATGACAGACTTGTGAGCATACATCAAGATGAAACAAGATAGGAAGATAATAAGGAATCTTCATACCAGTGTAGGAAATACAGATGTAGGAGCAGTTGGTTAAGTAAAGTTTAGTGGAGATACAAGAATTATGAGCCAGTGTCACTTAAATTAATAATTTCATTCCAAAATCTAGAAATCAGGATTTTTTTGTGAACTGCTTGTACTCAGAAAGCAGTCAGAAACAATGCTGTAGAACTTCCTCCCCCCCCCCCCCCCCCCCCCCAAGGTACCTGACTTATATATATTTAGGCTTGCTTTATGCAAAATTTTGAAAATAAGAATTAACTCTTATACTGTTTAAATAGATTTCTTATTTCTATAACATTATAAAATTTCTTATCTGCTCTCTCCATGTAAAAATGTAAGGCATGTTTTACACAACTTCCCTTCCCTTTTCCCCTACTCTTACAACTCCCCCTACTTAAGAAACAGAAATTTCTGACAGAAAGCCCTCACTGGCAATCACCATCTGTCTTTGTGTTCACTAGTAGGTGCTAATTGGCATGAGTGAAAGGAGGTGGAAATAAACACATAGCCCAATATAGCCAGTCTTGTTTGACTGAAAAAGAAAATTTCTTTGAACTTTATTGGATCTCCGACAAAATGAGATTTTCAGGGCAACAAATGCTTAGATTTTTACCAGTGTTACAACCACATTATGTCTTAGGAATATGGAAAAACATACAGGCCAGATTCTGTGATCGGTTTTCTAGCAAAAGAAAAAGAATCTCAGCACTGGTACGTTTTTAGACATTAATACAGCTTTTGTTTTAACACTTGCCACCCCAAAGGAACAGTTTTGGTGCTTGAAGCCTAGAAGAATTGTTTTAGAGAGTAGAGGATTTGTTGTACCATACCTTAGTCATACTCCAGCTCGGTTGCAAATTTCTTTCCCCACATCTGCAATTACTGCCACTGGATTCAATGGGTTAACTCAGGACAGGGAACAACTGTCAATTGCAGCATCTGGTGTCACTTTTGACTTTTATATATGTTTTGTTTTTCTCAAAAATGTGAAAACATAAGATGGTTTGAAGGACAGCAACTTTCAACTGTAATTTTCAAGTGGGTAAAGCATATATATTACTTATTTGCATTTCTGCAACTGTTTTTTTTTTTTTTTTTTTTTTTCTTAAATAAGTCAAATAGATTTTAGAACATTGTGTTTTTGCCTGCTTTGAAAATTAATGCGAACCTTTTCAGGAATGTGTTCTACAAAGTACATTTTCAAATACTCCAAACAAGTCTCTTCATAAAAATTATGTTTGTGCTGCAGAACCATGGTATGATATTTTGAAACTGTTAGATAACAGAACTTTATTGAACTAATATTTAATAATACTGATCATTAAAAATATTTTAGAACTTAACAAAAAAATAAAAAAAAAGACTCACTATGAGTGCAGATTGTGATTTTTAAGCTATCCTTGTTGAACTTTGTCATTGTTCATCAGGGAATTGGGATTTCAGATTGGATGTCTGTATGTGAACAAGTAAAGAAATAAGTTAGACAATACTCGGCTGCAGTTTCTGTTTGCAAATGTTACTGTTCCTCTACTCCTGCTAAATCCATTCCAGACTTCCTGCCTTATTTTTCTTCATGCAAGTTCAAGCTATGAAACAAATAGAGGTAAACTCAGACTTCATGACATTTTCCTTCTTTCCATTCTTTTACAAATCTCAGTTATTGCAAGGGCAGTATATGTAAACTCAAAATCAAAAATTTACTTTCTTAAATACTGAGCAAAATATTTTCTCTCATCTACTAGTACAAGTATCCTTGACTATGGTTATCATACTGATACACACACTCATTAATAAGTTGTTTGGTCCTCATTTATGATCTAACATTAGTGTATAAATATTTCACTTCATTCTTTTAACAGAGATATTAAATGAGGCAAAACAAAAGAGGAAAAAAGCTACATGCCACATTTAGCATACAGCATAAAGCGTTCAGAATGTTGATGTAATGCTTTTCTACTGAAACATTTTTCATGTAGAAAATAATCTAACTGATGCTGAACAGGGACACTGGGAAACCTTCCACAGAGAATGGTTATACACTAGTTTGATGGGACTTATAGCAAATTGCAATTTTCACATAAGGTTTTTATTTCTAGATTTTGAGGAGCTTTTAGAGAAATTCCTGAAGAGTATTACAGCTGCTTGAGAAAGTAAATAAAATAATAACAATAACAATAACAATAACAATAACAATAACAATAACAATAACAATAACAATAACAATAACAATAACAATAAAATATATTAAAAAATAATAAAACCCAATGTATTTACAAGGGGAAAAAGTCTTCTGGCTTTCAACTGCCACAACACTGGTAATTTTGTGATTAATATTCAGTATGCATAGTCCTAAAAATAAATCAATGCACAGTTTGAATGCTGTCTGTTCGGATACACATAGCTGTATGTTTTTATGTTTTCAGGTCCTGATAGAGAGACTTGTGTTCTGATTTTACAATTGTAATGAGATCCATAATTTTAAAGTCATTTGGATTAATGCCAGTAAATCTAGTTAAGATCTATATTCTTAAAAAAAAAAAAAAAAGGAAAAAAAAAAAAAGTTTTTTCTTGAGTAGAGATGTCCCTTAAGTGTGTAATATATATATATATATATATATTTTTTTTTTTTTTTTTCTGTTTTCCATCTGACTTACAGTCTATTCTTATATGTTGCTGGTAGCAACCTTAAACTCAAAGAATGGCTTTGTAGTCCACAATCCGTTTGGAAGTTAAGCTCTTCAGAAGGATGATTGGCTGTTATATAAATCAGATTTTACATAAAACAGTCTTATTAAAAGAACCATTATAGCTGCACTCTGTATGCTATCCATTAGGTGCCAAACAGCTTTTTCCAGCCACACATGAGGAAGTACCAGCCTGTCCTCACTGCCTCTACAACTGTTTCTAAGGGATCTCATAGTTATGATGCATAATCCTTGCCAAGTGCACCCAAGAAAGTAGCTATAGCAATGAAAGAATATGTCAGATTATTCAAAACCAACTCTCATCGCAAACATCAGGAATCTCACTGGAATAATGGTCACTGTTAGCCATACCAGAACCCTAGCTGAATTCCTCTGTGGTAATTAAGGAAAAAACAATAAGATAGAAGTAGGCTTAAATATTTATTTATATCTCATGGGCATTATCATAGGGATTTAACTTTCTGGAAAATGCCTGGAGAACAGAAGGCCTGAAACTGAAATCTATGCATACATGTCTGCCTCCAGCTTGGTAAGTAGTGATATATCTTAGAAGAAATTAAGCATATGCTATATCAAACCCTGTTACAGCTCTCTGATGAGAATTTCATTAACTAAAGAGTCATTAACTCACGTAGTCTGACCTGCATAATTCAGGATATATATAATTCAAATGTAGTTAAATATAAAATTAATTAATTAATTAATTAATTAATAAACTCTATATGGAAGCTAATAAAATCATGTAATGAAAAATACTTACAATGTATTCCATTTTTATTTTGAAGACTTAAATTTGGGGAGTCCAAAATGTCTTCCTAATCTATAACACAACTGTGTAATGAAAGGAAAGGAGCCTTACTTATAGCTAAATTTGTCTGTCAAATGTATTGTCATGGATTGTCATGCCTTTCACAATATTAAAGTATCTTTGATATTTTTGTTCTCATTATGCCGAGGCTTAATAATAGCACTGGAAATCCTGTTGATAAACACCCAGAATTTATGCAAATCTGCCCCATTGTCCTATTTTCTTTGAACAACCTGGTCTAGTGAAGAGTGTCACTACCTATTTCCAGGGGGATTGGAATTAGATCATAGAATATACGGGTTGGAAGGGACTCACCATCAAGCCCAACTCCAGGAAATTATGATCTTTAACGTCCTTTCCAATCCATACCATTCTGTGATTCTGTGATTCTATGATTTTCACTCGTTGCCTACGATGATGTTACAGAAATACATAATCTTTACCAACATGTTAACTTTGGAAGTATCAGAGCAAACATTGGAATTCTACTTCATATCATTAATGGCACTTGACTTAGCATGAAGAATTGGAAGTATTATGCACTCAAAGGGTCTCCTCAGGATGCAAGTTTTTTTTTAGCATAAGATGTGTGTAATCACCAAATACAATTTCAAGCTCTCTTTATTTGGATTTTTTTTTTTTTTAATTATGTCTTTAATTAGACTGAATATCACCTGTGTCCAGGAATAGCCTCAGGGAAATAAATGGGACTACTTGTGAACTAAGGATCTTATTTAGGGCAGTGTGAGGTGACAGCTTGATACTTACTTTTCCAGTTTTAGCTGGCAACATATTTTTGGACTATTTTTTGGAAAGTTTAAAATTTTCTCTCTGTCATCTCTCAAAGATTGCACAGTCTTTTTTAAGACTAATCAACAGACCTAAATTTTACCTAGGAAAGTAAACTCATGGTCAAGTAAAATCACAACTACAACTGAAACTGCAAAGATCTTTCTTGTCAACAATTAATTCAATTTTCCTCTGTTCTCTGAGATGTCTCTTTCTTGATCTCAACACAATGAGGTTATTTCAATGCATTTAAGCTGTAATAGAATGCACTGTACAGCAAAAACAATTTTAATCTTTTGGATGTAAGTAACATGGAAAGGGCCATCAATTCTGACTGTTTTTTTTGCTCCCCATTTATATGATAATATAGATTTCAAGTGTTTATTTATTTATTTATTGTTATTCTGGCTGGTAGCTCTCATCAAATAAAGAGTCAGGAATATAACTCTGTGAAAAGTTACTCCAAATTTCCCATTACTTTTCCTGAGTCTTCCTCTAAATTATCTGGTTCCCACTACTGTAAATGAAAAGCTTCTAAACCTGACAAGTATGCTTCACTGTAATAATTGTTTTATTTTACAAAGTAGATAAGTCATTCACAGAAAATAAAAAAGATCATGATCTTACATAGTCACATTCTTTCATTTTCTAAAAAGTACTTAGTCCTGTGTAAACTGGAGATGTTATTCAATCATTATATCAAAAACTTTCTCTAACTCAGAAGGACGAGAGTCACATCATTGTATCCTCAAGAGGCATCAATGTGATTCCAACTCTGTCCTATTCTTTCTTTAAAAGTTCTGTTCTTAGTTCATTACCTGAAATAAAAATTGGGCTGTCCTGAATGCTCAAGGTGTCCACCCATACATTGAATGCAATTTATATAATTCTAAATAATTAGGAAGGAAGGAAGGAAGGAAGGAAGGAGGGAAGGAAGGAAGGAAGGAAGAAAGGAAGGAAGGAAGGAAGGAAGGAAGGAAGGAAGGAAGGAAGGAAGGAAGGAAGGAAGGAAGGAAGGAAGGAAGGAAGGAAGGAAGGAAGGAAGGAAGGAAGGAAGGAAGGAGGGAAGGAAGGAAGGAGGGAAGGAAGGAAGGAAGGAAGGAAGGAAGGAAGGAAGGAAGGAAGGAAGGAGGGAAGGAAGGAGGGAAGGAAGGAAGGAAGGAAGGAAGGAAGGAAGGAAGGAAGGAAGGAAGGAAGGAAGGAAGGAAGGAAGGAAGGAAGGAAGGAAGGAAGGAAGGAAGGAAGGAAGAAAGGAAGGAAGGAAGGAAGGAGGGAAGGAAGGAGGGAAGGAAGGAAGGAAGGAAGGAAGGAAGGAAGGAAGGAAGGAAGGAAGGAAGGAAGGAAGGAAGGAAGGAAGGAAGGAAGGAAGGAAGGAAGGAAGGAAGGAAGGAAGGAAGGAAGGAAGGAGGGAAGGAAGGAGGGAAGGAAGGAAGGAAGGAAGGAAGGAAGGAAGGAAGGAAGGAAGGAAGGAAGGAAGGAAGGAAGGAAGGAAGGAAGGAAGGAAGGAAGGAAGGAAGGAAGGAAGAAATCTTATTTCTGAAAGTCTAACAATTGTCACTATAGAGGTTTTATTCAGTGTACACATCCTATTACTTATTACTTAAATCTACTATAATGTTCACTATGCTAACTCTGCACAAAATTTTAGCTGTTTTTTTCTTTTATTTCTAAGCAATCAGCTATAATTATGCATAAAAATTATGCTACTATGTTAGGCTGCAGCTTTTAAATCAAGAAATCCTTATTTACTAAGATGGGGAGAAAGACCTTGTCAAATCAAGTCTCCACTGCCTCTAATTGCCCAGTAGTTACCAGCAGCAAATATACTTTCTTCATTCTGTTTCCCTCTCTTGAATGTATATCAGTTCTGCAAAGTTTCTTGGAGAGGTGGTTGAGAAAGCAAGTGTATATTTCAGAGGAAACATCCTCTCTATTGGCAAGTACTTCATGGTACAACCCTTCTTCTATTTTGTTGATTAAATGGCCACCACAAGCCAAGAGAAGGAAAGAAGCAAGACAATTATCATAGTCTTTAATGTTGTATAAAAAGTGAAACATTCAAAGTGATATTGAATGATGTTGATGAAGCAGAACTCAGGAAATGAAAATGTTATGTCATTGAATAAACAACATGGTGTCTTTTATGTAAAAGAACAAGGATCAAATATTTCATATAGCTCTATAAACATTTAAAAAACCTATTCCAGTAGTCTAGTAAAATATTGGACTAGAGTTTCACATAAATGTCAAGAGTTAACACATGTAGGCCAAAAATCTGGAGTGCAAAAAGATACAAATGAAACATAGCATTCTGTTTTCGGGGTCTTGACCATAAATGTTGAGAAATCCTTACTGACCATGTAGAAAACTTTTGCCTGCTTAGAAACTCACATTTTCAACATTCTAAATATGGGAGATATCAGAAATAAGAGTTGTACATTTGTTGTACATTTTTTACTGTAGTCAGTGATAGTCTATAACTAAAAAAAATCTATTTTTGAACTTGATTCATAATTTGTTTTTCAGTCTTGGACTTTCATCATTAACTTCATATTTTCTTGCAATGTAGAAGGACATCTGCTTTGGCATGGTATAAGGAGAGAAAATGTACAGGACTATTATTGCACCAAGTTTGTCACATATCTGGCTGCACATTGCATACTGTGTGAAAAAGAGACCTCAACTTTGCCAAGTAAAGCTCTTGCTAGCTGAAGCTCCACAAGGCACTGTGATATCTCCACATTAAAGGATCTCTCAAAAGCACTTGCTTTAAATTATTCAGGCCTCTGCAAACCCTACATAGCCAGCCACTAGGTCTAGCAGGCTGAATGACTTCTCTTAGAAAAGTGACAAGTGCAAGATAATTTGGAGAAATTGGTCTACAAGTAGTTGATTAGTGTGTTTACATTAAAGATTTTCTAGTTCCCATCCTGCTGTTGCTTGTAAAAAGAGTATTTAAGAATAAAGATTTTCACAGAATCACAGAATTCTACGATTGGGTTGGAAAGGACCTCAAGAGATTATTGGGTCCAACCCCCCTACCAAGGCAGGTTCCCGAGAGCAGGTTGTCCAGGTAGGTGTTCAGACGAGCCTTAAATATCTCCAGAGAAGGAGACTCCACCACCTCCCTGTTCCAACCTGTTCCAGTGCTTCGTCAACTTTACCGTGAAGAAGTTGATTCATATGTTGGTGCGGAATTTCTTGTGATTCATTTTTTGGCCATTGCTCCTTGTCCTGTCCCCACAAACCACTGAAAAGAGGTTGGCCAAATCCTTCTGTCTCCTACACTTAAGATATCTGTAAACATTAATATGATTCTCAAATATTTTGATATATCTTTAGACAATATTACAAATATAATGTTACTTCGAACACATTTTTATGTGGTTGTAATGTGGTCTTTAAATGCACCTAGAACATTGGTTTATATATGCAACCATGATAAAGCAAGTTTCACAACTGTGGAGAAAAAATAGGTGGTGAAAAATTCTGTTGTTGCTGTTGTTTGTTTGTTTGTTTTAATATAAATAAGACATTTGAAACTTGTAAAATTTCATCATCATATGCCTAGAATTTGAAGAGATTATTCTGTGATTGGTCAGTATTCTCTCTCCTCATTGTTTAAGTTATTTCTAATTACTATCAATGTGTAAGCAAATGCATCAAGCATTTGAACATTTGAATAGATAATTTACAAAATCAGAACCTTTTGAACAAAATCATTAATTTATGCGGATCGCTAATTTCTTGCCTATCTCCATAAAGAAAATCAGAATTAATATTCAATGGGATTTGCAAATTGAAAACTTGTGTATAGCCTAAACATAAATGATTACATAAGAAAAGATTCATGTAAGCAATGTTGAAAAATATCTGCAATGTTAAAGAAATTATTGATTTTTCTCATCTGATTTACCATCTGGTTTATAATTTTTCATACAATACATATACACTTCAGTCTTCAATGTCAAATGCTGAAGATCAAGTGAGAATTGAATAGTTATATAGAAAAAAAAAAAAAAGAAAACAAAAAAAAGAAAACGTTAAGAGAATCATTAAGAAAAAATAAAGTACATGGTGATATAATTTATTCCAAACGTGAATAACTAACAGCTAAAAAGTGAGAGTTTCCAATTTTGGAAAGTGAATTCTGTTGCAAACCAAAAACACTGTCAGCAGTAGAAAGTTATATTAATGTACTTAATACTCTAAAATTTAGCTGTTCCTCATTTTCTCTATTTATCAGGAAATATTTTCTATTTTTATATAAATTAATATAAGAAAACCATTTTAGTTCTATGCTGTATTAAACTTATTATTATAGTTATTCTGTTGTACCTACAGGATTTTAAACCTTGTTGCACCTCTGTACAAAGGATCTGAAGGTTGAAGGACTGAAGGTTGGTCTCAGAAATGCATCCTTCTTGCTATATAACAGATAAGGACCAGCATAGTTTGGTTTCTCGAGGCATTTGTGTGTTAAAATAAATAAATAAATAAATATAAAATAAGAAAATGTAACTTCTATTTATATTCTAGTATCTGGGATCTAAAGTGCTACTCCACATGGGTGTGGCTTTTTTTTTTTTTTTTTTTTTTTTTTTTTTTTTTTTTTTTTTAACAGTTGAAAACAGAGAAAAGAAGGAAGGAAAGATAAAAAAAAAGAATACATAAGAATTTGCATAGGAAGCCACTGGAGCAGAACCACAGATCACTGTCTTGTTAGACTGTGCCACAAACAATTCATCACTTCATTCCAGTTCAAACTTCATTGGTTTCATACCACTATAAAAGAAGACAATGTAAAAGAAAAAGTCTTAGATCAACAGTACTGACAGATGTAGTTGTATAGAGATTTCTCCTGTAACATTTCCTTTCAGAAGAAAATCCACATTCCTTCTTACTGAATATCATATTATTTTTACAACTTCTAGGAAAAATAATACATTGTACTTTTACAGTTCACTTATAGAGCTATTATGCTTTTTATGTTTTTTTTTTTTTTTTTTTTTTTTTTTTTTTTTTTTTTGTAGTATGAGTGTCATCTTTACTTGGTAATTAATAACATCTGACTCCCTTACATGACAAATAATGTTTCTTACATCCAAGTTGTCCCATTGCCAGAAGTTTTGTATAGGACTCCTAGGGAAAACTTTTTATGTTTGTGTGACTTTCTAAAGGGTTTCAGACTTCTGGGAAAACAGATTTCAAGTCTTGAATCTGAAATAACAACAGGTTATTTCAAATTCAGTTTGTTTCTGTTGTAGTTGCTTAAGTAGCGAATGTATGAATAGGAAGAATAAGCCTTACAGTGCAATGTGTAAAACATTTTGAAATTAAACCTATTAATTTATAGTAAGGTGATTGTCTATCTAAAGGGTGTTTCTATTCTAGACTTTCTATATGTAGGCCCCATAAATATTCAAAGAAATATCTTTGCTGCATACCTTTGACATTATTTATTTTTATTTTTATTTTTTTTTTTTTTTGTATTGGGAACCTGATATGCAAAGAAATGAAGTAATGTGAACAAATACCACAAAAGCAAAGCCAGGAGTTGACTGGATCTTCTGATTTTTAATTCTTAGCCCTTTAGAAAATAAATTATATGCATCTTTCATTCGACATTCCTGCGGTTGTTGTTTTGGCTCTCAATAAAACAGTCATGTGGTTTAGAAAGCATCAAGAAGCTGCATATTCATCTCAGCAATTGTTTTGAAAGGCAGCAGGTGGATAGTTGTGTTTCAAGAAAAATATATTTTTCCTGGATGTTGAAACTAAATTTTATATGAAAAATGAAATAAGAAAAAAAGAGTTGTATGATTCATGATTCTATCCTGTGGCTGCCAATAGAAAAAAAAATAGGATCATAATTAGGAATCACAATTTTTGATTACAGATGCCATATATATCACTTGTATTTTAGGGATAGTGAGGGCATTTTTGATAAACCTGAATAATGCATGTTGATCTTAGCTCAGATAACATTAGCAGTTTAAGTATGTATGGACATTTAAATGATGCTACAGAGCATAGACATCTAAACTTCTTTTACAGTTAGTAGAGATGTACCTTCAATGTAGTCTAAGAAAGGATTTTGAGACTGCAGTTGACTAATTAGCAGTTGACTAATATTCAGGTGAAAAAAACCCTGCACTTAGTATTTGTGCATGGACTGTTTAAGACACATGACCAAGGTATTAAACACATCCCAAGAACTCCAGAAGGAAGAGGAAGCCACAAGAGACAGATGTCTTGTCACTGGGTGGAGGAAGGGGTGACAATGAAAAGGATAAATTAAGAGATTGGAGACATATCTTGTTTTCCATGCATCACATTTATGAAGTAGCTATTTTAAAAAGAAGTACATCCCCAGAGAAAAGACTGCAAAGCAGTTACAGTTATCCTTTAGGAATTATGTTATTATTCTGTTTATCTGTCTGTTTTAAGTGCATTCTATTTCCCATGTGAAAAGTTTGTTAAACAAGGTTTGTCAAACTTCTCCCCCGCACCTCCATTGAGGCTAAATAAAAATTAAATAAAAAATAAAATAAAATAAATTATACAAGCACTAGAAGTGCTTGCATAACTTAAGATGGTGGATAGAGACAGTGTTTTTATACCGGCCTCTATAAAATTTGAAACTAGCTCTTGTTGCTGCCTGTCAAACTTTGGCAAAAGGAAAAAGTGTACCAGTATCTCAGCATCTTCACACCAAAGATTCAAAATCATAAGCCTCAGGCAGTTCTCCAAAACAGAAAGTATCTTTACAAATATATATATATATAAAATTCATGTTTATTTAGATGTAGAAATTATTCATATAAAGAAACTTCACAGAAAGGGAAGAAAGTGGTGGGGGAGATCTAAAGGATAATTGTTAACTATTCCAAAGACTTCACATTTTTTACATTTATTATGTTTTTATTATAAGGGAATTTAATCCAAAATATACAGTGAGGGCTAGAATCACATTTCACTATCTGGTGTTAATAAAAATATTATCATTAAAAGAAGGAACACAGACCAAAATGTTATATGTTATTTGTAAGGTGAAAAGATTTAAGAAATTTTAATTTGAAAAAGAGTTGCACTTGGGGGATATTTTGATCAATGCAGCATCACAAGTGCTGCTACAAGCTTTTGCAGTAGACTAAAGATCAGGAAATTTAAATGAGCTTTTTGCTACCAAGGGGTCAATTAAATGTGGATGGTTTTGGAAACCCCACAGGGATGAAGGGCAGCCTGAGTTGACAAGATCCAAATTAAAAACAGTTCTCAAAACTCCTGCTGATCATTATTTTTTATTCTTCCTAAATGTTTTCTGTTCTCTATGTTCAAACTAACACAGAGAAAAACTATAAATCTATGAAGAATATAGTTCCAAAATTAACATACTTTAATGAATAATGCTTCTAATTCAAATTCACAGCTTGCCAAGTACCAAACAATTTAATAATTTGTTCCAGGCCAAATCCAGTCCAGAACATTAACAACATTAAAAACTACAGCAGTCTAATTTATGATTTTATTGTCAAGTGGTCAGTATAAAATATTTGGTCTGGGTCCTATTTACAGGTAGGTTTAATCCATGTGGTATCTGTTGGGAGCTTCAGGAAAAAAAAAAAAAAAATATATATATATATATATATATTTGATTGATTTGATTGTATAAAATGAAGTTGCTTTTTATGAACAAGACTGGTAATTTGTTTTTCCCCTCAGTGTACACTGTCACTTTTTGTGTGGTGTCACTTCTAGAGTTAAATGTCCCTAAATCTGTCAAAGAGACTGCTTTACAAACTTCTTGGCTTCTCCTGTGACTGTGGAGGCAAATTTGAAATGGTCTGTAAACACCAACCAACCTTTCCATAGCTACATTCATTGGTACCTTTCTATTATAATATGTCAGTTTCCATTTTCCTTTTAGCTCCTTTGAAACCCTCTCATGCAGTTTCCCCTTCATTTTTCTCATATCCTATCCTAAAAACAGTTACCTGACATGACATTTCTCAATTTCACTATTCATCTCTCTTGACCTCTTTGCACTGGTTCCATGTAGAAATGCGCTTTGCAAACATTCTTTGGTGCCAAGGCTCTCTAGTTCTTTTGCCCCCCCCCCCCCAAAAAAAAAAAATAAAAAAATTTATGGTGTATTCTATTTTATTTCTTGTTTATTTTAAGACAGACTGCTCTCTTCATAAGCACTAATTTATTATAAAAATGACTGAGAAAGGTGATACTGGTGAATAACTGCCAAGTGAAAGTCTGAAATGAATAAAATGAATAGATGCAGAAAATATATTTGGTTATTATATTTCTAAGATAACATTTTGTTTTGTTTTGTCTTTAGGTTGAAGTTGTGGATCATCTACAGAAATTATAAGAGAATAACATAAGGTACTGTGAGCATTAAAATCTTGAGCAAAATGTTCAAAGTCTTTATCCATAGACAAATTTCTGAGAATATCTCTGGAAAGAGCTAATGTAATGACAGATTAAGCTTTTCCCAAAAGTTAAGTGTCAGTAAAGACGTGTGTATATGATTTTATTTTTAGGGGGATCATTTAAAGACAATTTAAAAACAGGATATTAGCTGTGGAAAATTACTGGCCCTTGAACTGAAATAAATAAAAAATGACCCTCAGTACAAAATCATTCCTCCCATCTCACAGCTATTCAAATAGTGAAGTCAATTGGTCATTTGTTGGGTGCTCAGCCCACAGAGAAATAAGCTCCCAGCTTATGGCTGATCAAGATTTATGTATTTATAAATATATACTTTTAGTTGGCAGGCTTTCTTGATCAAGCCTTTTTTAGAAGAAAATGGCACATTTCCATAAAACTGACAAATAATAGTAATCTTTCTCAGACAGGCTTCCATTCCGCTGAGGGTTTTAGTCTGATCTAACATGGGAACTGAGTACCAGATCTGCTGAGGTCCTCAGAATAGTGTTATGTGAATAACTGTATTTCAGTACTTTAAAAGTGAAAATGAAGTTTCAGGTTGAAGACAATATGAAATTATTTTTCTCTTTAAAAATTATTTATATGTTTGATGAAAAATTATATTTATATTAAACTTCAGAAAGGAGGTTCAAGTAAGTCTATCTGTACATCTATGTCAGATAGCCTTCTAGCTTGGGGTAGACATGCAGAAATACATCTCAATATTATATATGGTTTAAATATTTATTTATATTAAAAACAAATAAAAATTGATTCCTGGGTTTAAATCACATTTCAATTTAGTTTAAAGTTGGATGTTTCACATCTTGACTTCTAATCATTGGCCTAGTGAATCAACCCCAAGTTACCTGTGCACACTTTATCAGTTCTGTGAGCTTAATCACTTTGTTATTTCCATGAAAAGTAGTTGCCTCTGGAATTATTCAATTAATGGGATAGTTTTCTCAAGAAGACCCAGGGAACTACAGGCTAGTCAGTCTCACCTCTGTACCTGGCAAGATCGTGGAGCAGATCTGCCTGGAAACTATGCTGTCCTGCACAACAATTTTGTCTATAAATTGGAGAGATATGGATTTGACAGACCTATCACTAGGAGGACAAGGCATTGGCTGGATGATCATACTCAAAGAGTTACAGTCAATGGCTTGATGTTCAAGTGGAGACTAGTGATTCTCAGGGGTTAGTGTTGGGACTGGGGCTGTTTAACATCTTTTTTAGTGACACAGACAGTGAGATTGAGTACGCCCTCAGCAAGTCTGCAGATGACACCAAGCTGTATGGTGCAGTCAACATGCTGGAGGAAAGGAATGACATCCAGAAGAACCTTGACAGGCTTGAGATGTGGGCCTATGTAAACCTCATGATGTTTAACAAAGACGTGCAAGGTCTTGCACTTAGGTCAGGGCAATCCCATGAACAGGTACAGGCTGTATTGAGAATGGGTTGAGAGCAGACCTGAGGAGAAGGTCTTGGGACTGTGAGTCTTGAAAGCATGAGCCAGAAATGTGCGTTTGCAGCCCAGAAAGCCAACCGTATCCTGGATTGCACCAGAACAAATGTGACCAGCAGGTTGAGGGAGGTGATTGTTCCCCTTTACCTTGCTCTTGTGAGACCCCATCTGGAGTGCTGTCCCCCAGCACTGGAGCCCTCAGCACAAGAATCACAGAATGGCCAAGGTTGGAAGGAACCTCTGAAGATCATCGAGTCCAACCCCCCTGCCAAGTAGGCGTACCTAGAGCATGTTGTGCAGGATGGTATACAGGTGGGTTTTGAATATATCCAGAGAAGGTGACTCCAAAACCTTTGTGGGCAACCTGTTCCAGTGTTCTGTCACCCTTACAGTAAAGAAATGTCCCTTCATATTCAGATGGAACCTCCTGTGCTTCTGTTTGTTCCCATTGCCTCTTGTCCTGTCACTGAGCACAACCGAAAAGAGAGTGACTCCATCCTCTCATTGCCATCCCCTGAGATATTTATACACATTGATGGGGTCTCCCCTCAGTCTTCTTTTTTCCAGGCTAAACAGGCCCAGTTCTCTCTGCCTGTCCTCATATGACAGGTTCTCCAGTCCTCTGATCACCTATGTAGTCCTGCTCTGGACTCACTCCAGCAGTTCTATGTCCCTCTTGTACTGGAGAGCCCAGAACTGCACACTATACTTCAGGTGTGGCCTCATCAGGGCTAACTAGAGGGGGAGGATCACCTTCCTTGACCTGCTGGCAACACTCTTCCAAGTGCACCCCAGGGTACCGTTGACCCTCTTGGCCACAAGGGCACATTGTTGACTCATGGTCAGGCTGCTGTCCGCCAGGACTCTCAGGTCCCTCTCTGCAGAGCTGCTCTCCAGCAGGTGAGCTCCCAGCCTGTACTGGTGCTTGGGGTTATTGCTCCCTAGGTGCAGAACCCTGCACTTGCCCTTGTTGAACTTCATGAGATTACTTTCAGCCCAACCCTCTAGCCTGTTGAGGTCCAGAATGACATGTACCTGTTGGAGTGAGTTCAGAGGAGGGCCACAAGGATGATCAAGGGGCTGGAGCACTTCTTCTATGAAGACAGGGTGAGAGAGTTCAGAGAATCACAGAATCATGTAATAGATTGGCTTGAAAGGGGCCTTAAAGATCATCTAATTCCATCCCCCTTGCCAGGGGGGTTGCTTTGGATGGCATCCCTTTCTTCTGTTGTAACAGCTACACCAATCAGCTTGGTGTTGTCTGACAACCAGTCCCTTGACAGACCTCTGGGAGACACCACTCATCAGTGGCCTTCACCTTGATTTTGAGCTGTAACTCGTGCTGTGGCCATCCAACCAATTCTTTATCCTCTGTATGTATTGGAGAATTTAACCTAGAAAATTGGTTTTATTGAATGAATATTTTTAGCATATTCACATTTTTCACCAATAAAATTATAATTTCACAATATTTGGTGTTCCTACCTCTCACTATTAATAGAATTTGAATCAAGTAATTTTACATTACCAGAAAAAGAGGCTATCCAGTTTCTGGTATTTTTGGTGATGCAATAATTTGGCTCTGAAACCCTTGGAAAATATTACTGAAGAAATAAGATCTACACAAACAGCAGAAGTCATAAACTGGGATAAAAAATAGAGGATTATGGGTTTTAAAACCCAGATGATTGAAGAACTGCATAATATTGTAATTATTATTATTTTAAAAACTATATCATAGTAACTGCTATGGCAGTCTGGCAGTCATGTTGAGCATCATCTTGCACAACAGCACCAGACCATATTACTTGCTATATTGTAAATCAGGGCTTCCCTCAGGCAGACATAATTTGTATCTTTCTGGTTTTGCCTACTTTAACTTTTCTATTTTAGGGAATACACATGTGTTTGTGTTAGAGCAGGGAAGTCATAGCAGACTAAACGACAGTCTATGGTGACTTTTCCTTTTGGGTCATACCCTCCTTTGGTGTAGGAGGAACATGGTCACTTATATAAAAACAAATTATGATTCAGAGAATCCCTACAGTGGGATTAACCAGAGAAGTGTGGTTTTCAATATACCCTCATGAAGTCCCAATATAAATAGACTTGAACTGGTTAATTAATCAGCTCTCTAATCCTTGCCTTGTCTATTATGTACAATGTGGTTTAGTTAATTCAAAATAGACATGGTCCTGAGCCACAACATTTATAAGATCATAACATCTAGGGGTGGAAAGCAGCTAATACATCATCCAGTACACCTCCCCTGCAGGGCAGGGTAGCCTAGTTAAAAATGACCCAAATAACATGGTTTTAACCACATCCTGAGCCAGCTAGTCTGTTGTCTAACTCATCCTGATGCCACAACGCTTTCTTGGATTTTTCTTCATACCTTCCTTCACACAGCTTGCTTTGACTTCAATTCAGCTATGGTAGGGGAGTGAGCCTCCTTTGCCTACAAGATAGCTTTCAACATTCACGTAGACAATCATTTGCCTTCTGTTTATACTTCTATCTTGATTTTTGCTGTTGTTGTTGTTAGTTTTCCTTCATTTGCTTGTTTGTTAGTTGGTTTTGAATTGGGGAAATTCATATTCATTGTATATGAAATTTCTGTATTAGCTAGCACATTCTTAGGATTCTTTTTTTTTTTTTTTTCCTCATATTTGGCAATACTACTGAACTTTTGCTATCCGGCTATAATACTGGATTTCTAACTAGTCATTCTAATGACTGAATGACTGTAACCATTGATTTTACTGGAACAATGTCAAATTGCTATGAAGACAGCAACATCTTAACAGATGAGGGTAATACAATACTTATCTACCCTTAATAATGATATAAATTATGTTGGCAAACAGAAAATAGATTTCCCTGAAATCAAGTATTCATGCATCTAGCTGGAAAATAAAGCGACACTCCTCTTTCTTTTCCTCAAGAAGCTAATTTAAAATATTAATTTCATGTTGTTTGATACCCTGTCCAGAAACTTGAAAGCTTTTTGTTTTGTTTTGTTTTGCTTTTAAGCAAAAGTTAGTGGTTCAAATAAATATTTGTCTAGACTGATGTCAAAAAAGAAATCCAGTGATGACTTTCTTTATCATCGTAATAAAGCAGATGGTAAAAAATATGTTTATGGTGTAAAGAACACCCAAGTTCTGAATGCAAAAACAGATCTTTCTGTTTCAACTAACACACAGCAAAAGTCAGTAAGTCAATCAGACAAGAAGTTCTCTTACAGAGAAATATTCTTGGCTATAAGACAGCACAGGCGTATGTGTGTGCAAAGGCAGTTAAAAAGGTAATGATGGATTTTTGGGGGTTTTCTCCCATGAAGGTGATGATCTGGTTAATGCTGAGATTTCAAAAACCCTTACAGAAAATAGATTTTTCAGTTACTCCCACACTAGTGGGAGTAACTGAAACATCCCTTTATGATGTTTTTTACAGAATCTGAAAGGTTCATTGCCCACACTTCCAAAGCTGTCTATGGCTGCAGAGAGATCAGCTACTGGGAATCAGGAATTGCTACAAAATATCAGGGATTTGTGTGCTTCAGTACAGCATCACAGTACTTAAATGTTAGTTGCCTGACACCAGAAAAAGGATTCATATATATATCTATGAATCTCTTTAAACTATGGAGAAAAATAATGTTCTAACCACTGTGACACAGAAGCATAACAACTAAGCTTCTTTCTGTGTTGCAGTCAAGTACAGACAGCTCCTTTTCTAGCATGTTTCATATTAAATGCCTGAAAATTTTTCTTTAGATTTCCTTTGTCTTTTCTTCAGTTTTTGGACTTTGGTGCTGTCACGAGAAATCTAATTCATTCTTGAAAGCAGATTACATCCTGCTGAGGCAAATCAGAGCATATATCAATTTCACTCTCTGCTTTTAGGATTTGTCATTGTGTCTTCCACTAATAGGTGTAAGCAAGAATACAAACTAAATATAGGTCAGGACATGCATCCAGCCTGATCATGTCATCACCTTGCTCGAGTAGGAATGTGAAATCCATTAGCATGCAATAAAACTGGAACTAATTTTCAGATATTTTGCATCAAAATGCATTTACAGCTGTAAAACCTACAACTGATTTGTGGTCAAAATAGTTTAGTATTTACACTTTCCATTTCCCCTTTGAGACAATAATTACACTAAAAGATGGCCATAGGATTCAGACATAAAATTAGTAAGTTATATCTTCGTGTGTCTGATCAAGGAAAGTAAACTTTTGTTTGTGGCTTTCTCTGTCAACAGCCAAACCACTTCATTCTTGGGTAGAACAACTAATAGCCAAGAAATAAAACAACGAAATGTCACCTTTAAGATACTGTTCTTATATAAATAGCTTTTTTTTTTTTTTTTTTTTTTTTTTTTTTAACTATAATGAAGAATCATCAATCAACTGAAAGCAAAGTCCCTCTTTCTAAATTAGCAGGGAATATCTGATACCCTTAATTACTTAATGCTTTTGATCATTACATTCTTACTTCCTTCTCAGTCATCAGTAGAAAAGATGACATGCCATATTTCATCTTGGTCTTCAACAAACAACTAGCTGTTTCATTTTTATTCTTTTTTTACAGACTTCAACAGATATTTAGTAGCAAAAATATCATTAAAATACACACCCTAGAGAAATCAATAATTTAACTTTCATCTATAACTAACCATAGATATTTCTGTGACCCCTGTACTAATCATAAGTTGGGCACATGGAGTTGATTTCAGGAATAAGATACACTGATAAGCCATTTTTTTTTTTTTTAGTGCAAGCTATTAAGGAACCCCTCAAAAAGTCTGCTTTTGAAGAAAGAAACATTTATTCCATTGTTTTTTATAGGTTAATCAAAGGAAGCGATGTATGGCCCAAACATTACTGTCATTCACCTGTATTTAGTTATAGAAGTGATAGTACAGCAAACAACAAAGTTCCAAGGACAGTAAGTTTCAATATTTACCTGTCAAAACAGTCTTCCTGGAATCAAGAGGGAAGTAATTCAACTGGGATTTTTTTTTTCTTCCTCCAGAGCATTAATTTACTGTATAATTTTGTGGGTAGTTTGAAGTACAGGTTCATGTTTTGTCAAAATCTTGTGCTTAATGAATATTGTATAAATTTGATCTTAGATCAAAGAGAAAACTTACTGTGTATAAAACAAGAGAAACACTTCCCCATCCTGAAGTCATTGCTTATAAACACTTTGACTTTCACATAATGTTAGGATCCAACTTCAGAAGACAAAGGTAAAAGTTGAAATCATTTATAATATGAAAATTCCACACGATGACTAAGTTTTGTTATTATTTCTTACTATTTCCTTGTATCAAACAGGATCTGGCAGCATTCTTTTGCTATCAGTTAACATATCCTCCCTAAGGTCAGTGGGGTCATCCAAATGGTTCTGCTTCCTTCTTTGAGAGAGTACTCAGAAGAAATTATCGAGAGGTTACTCACCTGTTGGATCATTTTTTTCATGTTCTTGTTGTGTCTTGTCAGAAATCTTGCTTAATGTGTCCACAGAATTTTTGTGGGTTGATTAGGAGTTAAGAGGCTGCAGTATCCACACCATGCTGATGATGAGCAGTTCTGTGTTACTGTCTCCTCTCATACTCCTGTCACAACAGAGGCTTTCCAGTGGAAGCTGGAGCAGACATGAATTCTCACCTCAAAGGCAGAGATAAGACAGAGATAAAAATTACATGATATAAAGATATTTCCTTCATCTCCCACATCTCAAAGTATTTCTCTATCACAGAGTTTGAAAGCTGAAATGTCAATAATAACTGTAATGCTCAGTGTATAAGCAGTGACATAAAAAGGTTTGCAAATGAAGTTCTGTAAGAGAAGGATTTCTTTTACTGTCTTATATAGGCTTGTCTGTTAAATAAATGAAAATGTGATTACCCGTGCAGTATTTCTACCACTTCTTAAAGGACTAGTGAGGATTCAGGCATCATTAATTTTCAGTGAAGGCTACACAGATCCTCTTGGGATTGCACACCTTCTTTTGATCTGCAAGCATAGTCCAAAATAGAATGACAGATTTCCTGCCATGGCTCAGCATATTGTCTTCAGAAAAAGGAGGTAACCTTGTAGCTTTCAAACCTGGTTTTAAATTATTATTATGGCAATTCTTGGACCACCCTAGTATTAAAACTTCTAAACATTTTGCTTTATAGTTATAATGTTTAGAATTTGTTACTGGTGCTAGTAGCTGCAGATCTAGTTATTTATATCATGCTCCTGTGTTTACATTTCACTCTATCAGCTAAACTTAAACCAGTTCACACAATATGTCAGAAGAATTTTGCATTAGAGTGTTTAGATTTATAGTCTCAGTGACTTCATTAGAATTGTTCTCGATCTACATTGGTTGCAGCAAATCAAACTGTGTTTCACAGACTTTACACAGCAATTCATAACTAATGTGTATTTCTTTTATTAGACTTTCATACTGTATATACAGAATGCAAATGTACACGCAATCTTTATTTCTTTGTTTTCTCTTAAGAAATCATGTAGTCTTCTTTAGTAGAGAGTAATTATACAAATTCTACTTCAGCAATCAAATACATGGTTTGCATTTGAATTTTTATGTACGTTCTACTTACATGTTTCTAGGCATGAGCTTTTATATATCTGTCAACATACACTTAACTGGAGATTTTGCTACTGAAATAAATTCAGGTTTGACAGAGATCTGTTGTGTTTGCCTTATTAACAGAAAATAGGCAGTAAACTCACTGTGTTTACTCTTCAGAGACCCAGCAGTGTACATCATACAGGCTCTGAAGCCCTCAGGCATCTGTGTTTGTACTCATTTAAGGCAGAATCCTAATATTTGAACATCTTAGTTGCCATTCTTCTACGTACTGTTTAAAATCCTTCAGGAACAAATCTTTCAAAACACCCCTTGAGGGGAGACCATATGTCTGTTTAATTGAAAAGACACTGAGGCAAAGAGCTTGACTGCCTTGCCTGAGGCCACAGTTTTCTGATTTGAAATTGTGTACCTATCCACTACTCATTTTGCATCAGTGTTTTTTGTGTATGGGTGCAGGCTGGTGTAAGTCTTACAGTCCTTATACAGCAATTTTAGAAAAATTAAGCAAGTGTTCTCATCTGGTGTGAACTTTCATTTTTCCTAGGAAAGAAAACAGTTTCCTGTTTACACTAATATATGATTTTTTCCATTTCTCTTCCTTCTTCTGGGGTCTTTTTCCAGTGCAGTCATCTTTCCTCATGGGCAGCAGCTATTTACTGCTTTTCCATGCCAGCACCTCTTGCTGCCAGTCAGCTAAAGGTTCGACATCCAGCAGCAGCTCCAGATTTTGTGAACCCTTGCTCTGTTGCCCTTCCATCCATGGGCAGAGAAAAGAAACTGAGGAACCCACACAGCCCACCCTACTCAAGAATCAGAGGTCAGACACATGCACACACAAAACAAAACAAAACAAAACAAAACAAACAAACAAACAAAAACACCTTTGTCCTTGGGCACAAATATGAAAATCGGCTTGCTTGGGTATTTCTGATGCTGCCAGAGCTCTAGCCCTGAGACACATTGTGTTTGTAGGGAGCCAAGGAGTTATGTACTGGCTGGGGATGTGTGGGGTCTGAAATGCAAGTGAGTGCACGTAAGCTCTCATCAGCAGGGAATTGCCCTCATTTGTATGTACAGTGTGTTTGAGTAGACCTGCTGCACCTTTCCTCTTATCCAAGTACAAAATAAGACCCACAGTTTCCAGCAGCTCCATCCTTCCCTTTCCTCAATTTCCATAACTAGAAAATGAAACCAGAATTTAAAGCAAAATCTGGGGAAATAATTTTGAACTCAATGCACTAACTTTGTCATACCACCTCAGGATATCTCACAGAATCACAGAATTTTCTAGGTTGGAAGAGACCTCAAGGTCATCGAGTCCAACCTCCAACCTAACGCTAACAGCCCTCCACTAAA
Organism: Aythya ferina; assembly: GCF_964211825.1. Classification (NCBI taxonomy): domain Eukaryota; kingdom Metazoa; phylum Chordata; class Aves; order Anseriformes; family Anatidae; genus Aythya; species Aythya ferina. The sequence goes on along the minus strand of NC_140296.1, from coordinate 197,902,892 downwards.
CCATATCCCTAAGCTCTACATCTAAGCGTCTTTTGAAGACTTCCAAGGATGGTGACTCCACCACTTCCCTGGGCAGCCTGTTCCAATGCCTCACAACCCTTTCAGTGAAGAAGTTCTTCCTAACATCTAACCTAAAACTCCCCTGGCTCAACTTAAGCCCATTCCCCCTCGTCCTGTCACCAGGCACGTGGGAGAACAGGCCAACCCCCACCTCGCTACAGCCTCCCTTGAGGTACCTAAAAAGAGCGATAAGGTCACCCCTGAGCCTCCTCTTCTCCAGGCTGAACAATCTGAGCTCTAAATAATTGGATTCCTTCAGCATCTACTGTATTAGCTGTATCCTGAGAATATGAATAAATAACATCCTATCACAGTTTGGATAACAGTTCTAGAGAGATATGGGGGGTTACACTAATTTTCAGTTTACTCACTAAATATGGTTTCAGTTTTCATGCTTGAGCATGCATTTGGATTTTTGTAGCCTATTTGAAAATATATACATTAAATTAGAAAGGGTATTAATTTTTCCGTATCAGGATCCTTCAAAGCAAAAATGTCATTTGGATTACCTCAGAATTGGAAGTGTTTAAATTTTGCAGAACTACATTTTAAAAGGAATGAGTCTTCCAGAATTCTTCTAATTCCATCTTTATTTGGAAAAATATATATATATATGATAAAATAAATAAAAAAGAAGTGAATATTTCTACAAAAGCTAACAGAATCTGGGGGTCGTGGTAGACAGCAAGTTGAATATGAGCCAGCAGTGTGCCCTGGCAGCCAGGAGGGCCAATCGTATCCTGGGGTGCATCAAGAACGGCATCGCTAGTAGGTCAAGGGAGGTGATTGTCCCGCTCTACTCTGCGCTGGTGCGGCCTCACCTCGAGTACTGTGTGCAGTTCTGGGCACCACAGTATAAAAAGGACATGAAACTGTTGGAAAGTGTCCAGAGGAGGGCTACGAAGATGGTGAAAGGCCTGGAGGGGAAGACGTACGAGGAACGGCTGAGGTCACTGGGCCTGTTCAGCCTGGAGAAGAGGAGGCTGAGGGGAGACCTCATCGCAGTCTACAACTTCCTCGTAAGGGGTTGTCAAGAGGCAGGAGACCTTTTCTCCATTAACACTAGTGACAGGACCCGCGGGAACGGGGTTAAGCTGAGGCAGGGGAAATTTAGGCTGGACGTCAGGAGGGGGTTCTTCACAGAGAGGGTGGTTGCACACTGGAACAGGCTCCCCAGGGAAGTGGTCACTGCACCGAGCCTGTCTGAATTTAAGAAGAGATTGGACTGTGAACTTAGGCACATGGTCTGAACTTTTGGGTAGACCTGTGCGGTGTCGAGAGTTGGACTTGATGATCCTTAAGGGTCCCTTCCAACTCAGGATATTCTATGATTCTATGATTCTATGAATCACATCCAAAGACATAAATCCAATTTTCAGAGAGGTTTCCCTGACCTCAGCAGGCACCAGAGCATGTTCATTAACAGCAGCTTCTAATGGTCAAATGCAGCACACTGGTATGCCACAGCACTACAGAAAGGTGCTGATAATAACCCTATCAGATAGATGATAAACTAGCTTGTACTGAGGTCAGTGTTTGGAGGCAAAGGCATTGTCTTCTCTACAGACAATGTCTGAAGCACACATGCTGAGCTACTGCCAGACAGCTGGCTCTACAGCTGGCACATAAATATACAATTTAACACAACCTGCAATGTGTGTGCAAGAAATAGAGCAAAGAACTGTGTGACTTAGCTCTTGCTCAGTTCTTGCTCCTCTTGTTTAACTGTGGCACAGTTTCCAACTGATTTAAAGCTAGCCAAGGTATGTGTACATGACCTGCTGTTGGAGAACTAACAGGTAGACATGACCTCTTCCCCACTTCTGATTATAATGCCTCCAGGAGTCCTTGGGCACTCTCATTGATTTAGTTCTGTCTTTTCCCCAGTTACTTTTTATTATTTTTTTTTTTTTTCCCATCTTAGTAGTTTGTATCTTTCATTTTTCTTGAACAGATCTGTCTTCTCCCATCCATGTATCCTGCCATTACAATTATTAGATTTTCACTATTTTATTGTACTAGATCGTTTTCAGTTTGCTGGCATCCAGAAATTTCTTATTAAATATTTCTCTCCAGACATCATTATCTTTTTTGGCTACAGAATTAGTTTGAGTGCATTATTTTCAAATTCATATATTAGTTTTCATTTTTCTTTCTCTGTGATTCTTTCTGTATAAAACAATGAGAAATATAAAGACCTAACATAACATTAATGCCCCATTAAAGTAGTGCAATTGTTAATAATAAAATACAGCTCACAAAGTGCTAAATGATTTTATGCTAGAAAATATTGTAATCCTTCATTAACATATTACAGACATGAATCTATAATTTTTATTTACAAGAACTTAGTTTTTGCCACAGATATATTTCTAATGATGTGACTTTTAATGATGTTTAACTACAAAGACGTGAAAAAGAGATTATGTTTTCTGGTATTTGGTAGTTTCAGTGTAAGAGGCAGCTACCTGATATTTGTAAATTTGATGTTATCATGTTGTCACAGCTTTTTTTTTTTTATTATTTTTTTTCCCCAATGCTGCCCAATCCTACAGACATTCAGTTCCACAAGTAATTTTACTCACTTGTATAGACCACCTAGGATTCCTGACTCAGATGGTTAAAAATTAAGGTGGAGAAGCCATTGCACAGAACTAGATTTGAAAAAAATAATAAAACAAAACAAACAAACAAAAAAGAAACAAAAAAAAAAATCCACCTTTTAAAAAAAAAAAAAATAAAATAAAATATACAACTTCTATCTTTTTGTTCTGAACTACTTACTAGCATGCTGCTTAATGACTCTAAATGATAATGGACATAAATAGTTAATTCAAGGGTTAATCCTCCTCTAAAACTGAGCTGGGAACAAAAGCCGAAATGACTTTTCAGAAGGGAAGGACAGGAAGAATTCTGACCCTTCTACTGACGCTTTACAGAGTGAAACCATGAAGCAATTGTGGATTCAGTGCATGGCACGTGGATTAAAATGCTTCCTAGAAGCAGCTAGTTCTGTACATCGCTGCAACCCTCCCTGAACTTTCTCAGTAAATACAGCAGCCTGACAGCCTGGCTTCCCCACTGGGTGGATCCTGCAACTCCAGGAGGGAATGGCACTTCTTGTTTTTAATTAGCTAAGGTGAAAGGTGAATTAAAACTGGCTGTTTGGCAAGTCAGAGCAAGGGGCTGAGTTCTGAAGAGCACCAAGGAGGAGGGTGCTTGCTTTTTTTTTTTCTTTTTTTTTTTTTTTTTTCCCCGTCCTTCTCTGAATGAATTGCCTTGCAGGAGGGACTGAAAATACAGCTTCTTCCTGAATCCACGGGCAGAGTTGCTAAAGAGAGCTCAAGACACAACACTGCAGAGTAACGCCTTGGAATGTCCTCGCACGTTATAAACAATTATCCCAGGGAGGGAATATTTTTACATGACATTTGCACAGCTTGACAAATGGCTAGCTGAGGCTGTGTGCTTTTTTGATGAACGTGGAATTTCCCATACAGATACCCCATAAACTGACCAAAGAGAGATATCTAACAGCGCTGGGAAAGTAGAAGTGGAACTTGGAGCCTTAAAACAAAAACAAACAAACAAACAAACAAACAGCAGCAATTCAGCGAAGAACACAAGAATTTGATGTTGGGCAGGATGGCATATGCCCAGGACATTTTAATACTGGCGTTTTATAGCTTGTTACTAGAGTTACCGATGGGATGTCATGCAACAGATACGAGGCAGCCAAGGTTACGTCTGTCGCATAAAGGTAGGTCAATGTGTCAGGTTTTTAAAGAATTTATGTTAATGTAAATTCATTGATTTCACTGAAAGTATTGCACTAGGGTTCAACTGTAGTCCTTTAACAGAGCAAAATATTTATCTTCAGAAATCCTGGAAATTATGCTGTACTAAATTGTATCTGTAATTGAGTTTACTAAAATCAGAGAGATTTGAGGCACTTGCAATGTCTGATTTTAGGCTATTTAAATATTTTTCTACCTGAAAGTGTATTAGATTTGCTTGTCATTCTGACTTGTCTTCCATGCTCTAAGAAGGATGTCCGGTTGCTAATAACATGGAGAAGATAACCCGAAATTATTGCTGAATAAATATACTCTTATGCATCAAGTAATCCTTAAGCAATTGAATGTCTGTTTCACTTTTAGAATTCTATTTTTGCACAAATATAGCTAAGGCAAAAAGACTGAATTCCTGTGCAACCATATGATTCATTTTCTAAACTAGCAAGTGTCATCACACTATAATTAAAATGACTAACTGCCAATGTAAGTCTGCTTGCACTTTAACTGTTACCCAAAGTAAAATGTTATTTTACATATGTGTGTATAATACTTATAAGCATCTTTTTCTTTTCCTTTTTTTTATTTTTATTTTCTTTTTTCTTCCAGTTTACCTGAAGCCTAAAACCTTCTTCCTTAGTGCCTTCAAAGTATCTCCTTGTTCTGTCTTGGATTGCATGTGATTTAAACTCTTCTTTATGATTCAGTTTTAATCCTGCATATATCTATAAATACCTGTGCGTAACCATGCAATTTCAGTTCTCTATAGCAGTATATACACTTGTAAATGATGTACTTAGAAATATATGACAGGCAGTTATTGCAGTGAAGGTGAAAAATGCAAGTGCACAAGATAAATTGGTTATTGGTGAATCAGTAATGTTTTTGATATTACCTTTTGGGCAAAGATGAAAAGGAAATGCCTTTTTGCTGACATTGTTGGGAATGAGAGAATGCTAATTTACTCAAGTACATTTCTGTGCTTATGAAAGTGATAACTAAGCTACATCAGTGTGAAATATACTGGAATACCTATTTTAAGTATGGCTAAGATTTAAAATCTAGCATCAGCTACAGTTCCATGTGTAGACAGCTTTAGTCTAAACAAGGTTTAATTGTGTTTTATATAGCAAACTAAATTACCAATCATAAAGGAAGAAGCAGAATAGGGTAATTGGTCTGAATGTCTTGTTAGAAAGCTTTAAGAAATGGGTTTCACTTTTATAGGGCAGTAAAATATATTTTAAAGAAATATAGGCTTGTCATGAAAAGCTCTCTTGTAAGTAAACAATTAATTGCTATCAATGAAATAAATTATATGATCTGTTTTACTATATAAATCACTTATTTTTTAACCAATGGTTTCAAAGTATAGTAGGAATGAGTGATAAATTATGATTATATAATCCTCTCACATCTTTTTTGTTGAAAATGTGTATTTGAATGTTGATTTATTAAAACTATTAATGTTGATTACTAAGACTATTGTTATTATAGATATTTGTTTACTTGTAAAGGGGTTGAGGAGATGAGAAAAGCAGAGTAAATGAGACAAATAGACCTACTGTTCTGTTGGTCCAAGGCTCTGGTCCAAGCTGCCAGTTTTGGCAAGCTCCCGACTATAGTTCTGCAACTATTAACTGCTTCTGTGCTAACTTGTAGTAGTAATTGTTTTTCCGTTGGTTGGAATCAGTGTACATTTCATTGCATACTACTTCCATTTTCAGCAGGGAGCCAGTAATTTGGACATAATGCATTATAACTCTGATATCAAGGAGATTTTAAAACATCCATTTCTCAATGAGGGCCAAACCTCCCCTAGCTGATATCAGTTTGCCCAGATCCAGTGACACAGATATACCTGTCCCAAGCAAATTCTCTACCATGAATACAGACATCACCATCTTATATTTCACCTTGTAGAGTAGCCTGCCACATTTTTCACACTTATGAAATGTGACTGATTTTACAAGCTGTATTGCAGTGAGTGAGTGTTTGACTACATATCCGAAGCCAAAGGTTATACATGGCATCCCTGCCTGCACCCTGGAAACAGCTCTTGTAATTCTCCCAACCAAAAGAATGTAGCATCCAAGCATGAAGACTATGAGTAAATGTTGCTGTATTCACTAATCAAACAGGAACAGCAGGAGGGTCCCTCATCTTAATTGCACTTACTCCAAAGGGATGCTGCTTTGGGTACCAGCTAGTCATGGGCAGTTGCAAAGTGGTGGTTATGTATCTTCTTTACAAAACTGCTCTAGCCTGTCTGAGGTGCCATTTTCATACAGAAAAGTGAAGTCCATATGTGTAAATTTTGAGGGTGGAATAGACAAAAATTCAGTTATATTTTTCACTGCAAAGACCCTGAAACATGAAAGCAAACATGCCTGTTCACTGCCTCCCTTTGTAACTGGATGTTGACAGTTAATTGGGATTCCAGAAAGCTAAGCTAGTGCTGACTGATAAGTTTAACGGGGGAGTTTTTGCAACTAGTCCACTTTGAAATTTTGTTACTTAAAAAAAAAAAAAAAAAAAGGCAAGAGAAGTCTTCCATAAATTACAAATGCAGATGTTAAGATTTTTATAAATTCAGAAATTTCCTTTTCATTTATTTATTTAGTTATTTATTACTTTATAAAAATGATGTTCAGTGAAAGTGCAAGGAACTGACAGTGACTGAGAACATTTTGCCCTCAATAAACCAACCTTCCAATCTTCACCTGCAGTACACACATACCTTCAAATCCACTGCAACGAGATCAGGTCATAACCCTTGTTCAGAGGGGTCACCTCATGGATAGAAATACCACAATCCCCTTGCCAATTAAGGGATATATTGTGCAACCCTTGTTTGACTCTATGGTCATTTACTCAGCTTCAGTGGGAGTTAATCAAAGTCCTGCATTCTTGAACTACTGTTCATCCTGTCAGGTTAATGTAAACTGTAATGGTGATTTTTAGTATCATAGAGAATGCTCTTTCTTCATATTAAATTCAAACCTGAGAATTTTGTTATTCTTTTACATTAATCCTATAACCACCTAATAGTCGTTTTATGATTTTAACTTTATTCTTAGAAAGTTGAACTATATACAAGTCCAGGACTTCATGTTTTCCTCAAACCAACAATTTTTGTTCACCAGAAAATTTATACTACAATTAATATAATTTGTGGTATTAGCAGTATGGTCGTGCTGAAGGCTGGTGTTTCTTAACGACTAGTGAAGATCTTGCTTGGGGTAATAATGTACTCCAATATCTTCATGTTGATTTGTACAGATAAAAATGTGTTATTGCTCACTCAATATTACAGAGAAATAAAGTTTCTACATTATGAAGTTGTAGGTTGACAACTACATTTAAAAATCATTAGCTCATTTTAAGTACAGTACAGGCTCTGCCTAATGAGGTGTTAATGGAGGCCAAGCTTCAGCCCCTATTTTTTATTGGCTGCTGGTTAAATTCTTTCCCAGTATCCCACAGTTTGCGTTCTCACAATGGGATATATATAATTAAGGTGAAATCAGCACACACTGCATGTTAAAAAGAAACTATTTACATTACAGATTGAAATGTATTAGGTTTCCAAAGGGTAGGAGGGATATATTTATATAAGCCTAGTAGAACTACATTAGACCCTCAGGGCCACATAGAATTCAATGTCAGTACAGAAACGTCTTTGGGAAGGATATACAGATATCACTGGTGGGGTAGAGAAGAGGGCTTTTGTAGTCCTCCCACTGGTCAGACAACTGATTCTTTACACAAGCTTTAGGTTTATTATTTATCCAATTCACAAGAGGTGACTGGCAGCAAGTTTGGGAATGCTTCCAAGTAATCGTAGATGCACTTGTTCACCAAGACTGCATTTCTTTTTGGCAGAGAATTCATCCCAGTTCCTTACATAACTGCAGTTTGTTGACAAAGTCTTCTGTAAGTATTACCGTAGCAGAACTTGAAAGCAATAAGCACTACTGCTGTGGATGCAAGAAGCAGACTCTTTGCTACGTAACATGAATCATTTTCCTGGTTTTGTTTTAAAGGACTAAGTGTCATGTGAAGTTGCAAACCCAAAATATCCTGTGTACTGCTGCTTCCACACAGCTACCTCCCTGCTTTCAAAGTGATAACACCATCTTCTATTTTTAACTCTTCATCATATATTGTACTGATAATTACTTAATAAAAATTAAATAAATAAATAAATAAATACATTTTACTTAAATAAATGCAGGATTAATGATGTTTGTATGATTTACAGTATGCTGTGCAAGGGTGAGCATCAAGCATCTGTTTCATTTTTTTTGAGAAACTTTAGGTCAATAAATATTCTAGAACTGTGCAATGGGAATACTAAATATTATTAAAACTGCTGTCCTAGTCTTCTTCATGAAGCTAGGCAAATATGAGGAAGTTATAACATGCAGTCAACATTAATTAGAAGAAAAAAAAATCTCTTAAAGAAATTCATAGCCTACAGCAAGAAAGATAAAAATCTTTGTTTTACAGATAAAACCCTCTTAACTTGAGTATACTATTTGAAATGCTTTCTGTTGTATAGTTAATGTTTGTCATTTAAATAATCCATTAAGGATTCATGACTGAACATGAAACAAAATGCTAAATAAAAATAAGAGTTAAAAGACTATATTATTAAAAATAAAAATCTGTAGTTTAGTTTTAATTCCAAACTCCTGTGAAGCCAGAATGTTAAGTTTTGAAGAAACAATATATGAGTAGTTTTTAAAATAAATTCCATCTTTAAGTTAGTGGAAACTGTAAACTGCAAGATTCAGATTGAAAAACTGAGTTTACACATAGATTAAAGCAAATAAAAATATTTATTCTCATGGTTTCAAATACAAATGTTACTAACCTATTTTTTCCTCTTTTCAGTCATCTCATACAAACTGACGAACTCAATTTTCCCTTTATCTTGTTTTTTCTGATCTTCCTTAAAGCTACAAATTCTGATTTTGGAAGAGGTAGTTCACCATGTTAACCAATTGAGTTTAATGTTGATATAACTGTGTTTCTCTTTTAAGCATCTTCTGTTTTGATGAAACTATAAATCGATATGTTTTTGCCCGTGCTGCATACCTTTGGCAGACTTTTAGAGTGGTTTAAAATTTATTTTCAAAACAGTATAAAGCAGGACTGTATTATTATGTGTTCAGCTTCTAGTCTTACCTTGTGATCATTTCCACGCTTACAAAAATCAACTAAGTAAAAGTAGTTTTAGATTTTTTTTAAACAACATTACAAATACAAGGAAAGATTTATCTGTTTTTTTCTCCGAGTTTGTCCATGTTTCTTGATGCTAGACATTTTCAGAGGATTTGTAAACTGCAACACATTACAATCAGGCATCTGGATACACTGTTTAGCTATGCTGCTCTAGGAGAATATATCATCTTAGTAATGCATCTTTGTTTCTCTACTAGTCTGCTCTCATTCTTATTTTACCTGTAATTTGCAGGAGCTCTGGAATACTATGGTATGTCAAAGGTTCCATTTACAGTTTCTGTGCAAGTATGTACAGGAGGTACATAACCACAAAGATGTCAACAGAGTGATGTCTGCCAAACACCGTGGCCTTGGCATGACACACAGACAGTGTGTGTAGCCAATAGCTGCAAAACTTGGATCACTCATATAAAGAAAAAAAAAAAAAAAGAGTAAGTTGAATCTCATCTTTAAATTACTTTTTATTAGACTCAGGTAAAAGCAGATAATTGGTAGTTGTTTTTGTCATGTCTTGTTACCCTGTCTCAATATATAGTCTCTCTATCTTATAAACTTCACAGTTTAGTACAAAATCAATGAAATGTACTAGGAAATAGCAATACTCTCTGCCCCGTTGTCTTCCATGATAAAACTTGGTGTCATAGCGAGTGTAACTCGCTATGCCTGTCACTGGTTGACTTCTAGCAGTAACATCTCCAGTATCAAGGAAATGAACCAAAATTGGATTTTTCAATGCTTTTGTAGGTTAAAAAGTCAGCACAAAGGAAACCCTGGAACAGTCTAATGGCAAAGACTAATTTGTCATAGACATGCAACATATAGTTTCTAAAACTGTATTACCCTTCTTAATTGAATTTGCTTGAAATGAGCTTTTGTATCAAACCTAGGCACAAAGGATATCCTTCCAGTCTGTGAAGGAAGGTTGCAAGGTTGCACGATAGAAATGAAAGTTTTGTGCTTTGCATGGCCAATGAAAATGTAGTTGTAAGTATCCTTATAAATATTAGCTATCCAAAATAAAGAAGAAATAAAAGGTCAGAAACTTCATTCTTGGGGAAAAATAAATAAATCCAATCAAACAAAGCCTGTTAACCAGAAATAAAATCACTTTTTGTATTCCTTGGGCCTGAGCAGAAAATGTTGATTATTTATAAGAATTTAATGACAGGTGATATATAGTCCTCTTTAAACTGTGATTTGGCAGCAGCAGCTAAGAGTAAAATAATGTTTATGATCTTTGTGTAATCATGTTGCTAATATTTCTACTTCATCAGTACTGAAGATTTTCAAGTCTTAGGAAATTCATTCTTTCTGTTCAGCATGCAAATTCTATCTTTTGTTTCTATTTCTTTAAATCCCTCCAAGTATATTTACTTACAAATTTAAAAGATTCTTGACTGGATCCCTCCAGCATGATGATGGCTTTTTTTGGCAAATTATTTGCAAAATATTTTTTTAAACCAAGGAACCTGTATTTGGAAGGCAGAAAGAAGATGTCACAATAGATAATGTATCTATTCTGTGTTTATTTTTATCTAAAGGATTCCTGACTTCATACTGTGAAGCAATTGAAGCTTCTGTAGGAATTCAAACAATGGTTTTTTTTACTGTTTCTAAGTTTGCTTTATAGGCTTTTCCTTACAACACTTTTGTTTAATAGGCCTAGTAAAATGGTGAATGCAACTGTAAATATATCTTTTATTTGTTGATGTGTAATAAACATCACAGGGTCTTTTCTTATTTTGATCTTCCTGACACTGGTGAAAGAAAATTGTACAAAATGAATGAAAAGTGCTTTAAACTGATTGAAGAAAACAATAGTCCCCAGATACCTTAGGGTCAATACCTTGTTTCTTTTTTTTAACAGATAGTTTCCTCCAGAAGTGTTACTAAAACTTAATAATAGTAAAATAGCAGGTTGTTTAATGCAAGGGAATTATTCTAGATAGCACTATTCACTGGGGTCATCACTGAAGGTCATTTTTCATCCAGAAAGCTAAAGGTTAGCATGTGTTGCTTAATTCCATGAGTTCCTGCAACACTTTATTTATGATCAGGCAAAGTACTTTCCTGTGGATGTGTGGTAAAAGACAAGAGTGATGGAAAACAAAACCATTCATTTATGTATTAAATATTTCATCTCTGTTGATTGAGAATGATATGATGCAAAGCTTGAAAATATTTGTTGTCTTGGAGCCCAGAAATATGTAAGCTGTCGTAGAGATCCTGTTAAATTGTTGCTGCAAAAATGCTTTGTTTTTATATGCCTGTGTTTACATGCAGTGAGTCATTATTTTCTCTTCTCTGCTTATCTTAGGCAAGGCCACATCCTTCTGCATATTTTCAGGTTACACAAGCATCTGGGATAGTAGTTGTTTGTAAATACACTACTAAGGAGGTGTTAAAATATTTAACAGGTTGAGCATTTCTTGTAGTTCGGGAAGAGGCTGTAAATAGTCCTATGTTGTGTATTGATGCCATAATATTCCTTATTGAGAGACTGCATGTTTCTGTGGGGCAACATTCAAATAATATAATGTGTTACTTCATTTCTAAAATACTTGAATTCTTTCAGATGAAATGCTTAACATTTAGAAGTTAAAATAATCAGTCAAGAGTGGTTCTCCAGCAACAGCTGTGAAAGCAGTACTTTGTGCCTAAATTCAACCACTAAATATAGGAAACTTTTACTACAGAAATAGAACAGAGAACTTATTTCACTGTTACTAAAGACAATGGCAAACCTCCCACTATTTGTATGACTAAAGAGTTGGCAGCATATTTCCTTATTCCTGGACTTATTTTCTGAAAGAGGTGATTCATTTTGTTGTTGCACTTGTCCTGGACATGTACTTATGAGTTCCCTGAGTACAGAAGGACAATAAAAGTCAGCTTGAACCAGAGGCCTGACTTAACACTCAGATAAAAGTAGGTGAGATGGACTTGGGATGAATGTTTGATGATAGATACAGGATGTTACATGTCCAAAGATAAAACCTTGACTGAGAGTGACTTATTTCAGACTTTACATGCAGTACAATTTTCTTGACAAAGTATAAATTAAGATATTATTACTAAGTACTGTGTCTTTAATCTAATAATGACCTGGAACATGAAGACAAGGGTGTAGTCACTTGAGCAATTTAAGCAGCTACTGAAGCTGCTGGGCACAGCTATCTCTGGACCATAGTACTGGCTCAAAGGTGTTCTGCATCTATTTCAGTGCACAATATCCTGGCTTCAGCTAAGCACAATATTCTGAGTTAGGTTAAGCATGATATGCTGATTTAGGATAAGCAGATTTCAGAGCAGCTTAAGCTAAACTTGTGCAGTTCATATCATAATGAACCCCTCACAGCTGCCTGCCAGAGCTCAGCTACTTTCTGGCCAAGAAACAGTAATAAACAGTGGTTATATAAAAGCTGCTTAAGTTATTTCCGTGACACACAAACTGCCCTTATAAACCATATTTGACAACTTTGATCCTATAAATACTTGATCGTGTGTGTTCATTTAATCGTACAAATGCCTCCATTGACTTAAAATTTAAGTTGGTGTTTGTTTGCTGAATCAAAGTCTAAGTCCCGGATTCTCTGTGGCCATCCCTGTAGTGTGATTGATTGAAACCAATCATATCAAAAGTTCTATTTTGCCCGTACCCCAGGCATTACAAAGCAACATGAAACTTTGATGATTTTGATTTATGTCTATAATTTCACTTTTTATTTTTCTGTTTGGTTAAAATAAATAAATAAATAAATAAACACATGAAAAGGCTTAAGACTTACATTTTGCTGGTTTTTTTTTTTTGTTTTTTTATTATATGGAGAGTGGTATTTTCAGAAAATACGTCTTTGTGGATTTTATAGAGCACCATAATAAGTGTGGGCACTGGTAATTTAGAATTGTGAATTAGATGTTACAAGTACTAAGTTGTGATCTCTCTTTTTTTTTTTTTTTTTTTTTTTTTCTTTTTGAAACAGAAAAACTCCTTACTTTGTTAGAAAATGAATCAAATTATTTAATGGCATCAGGTTAATGGATTTGTGTGTCTGTGTGAGATTTCACATTTACTGCTTTAATCTGCACTAAAACTCTTGAGCTGTAAAATTAGCTCTCTGGGCTCTTAAGAAGAATCTTGTACACAATTTAAAAATAAAACAACAGCAACAACAAAGTTTATAACATGGAAATATGAAAATAATAATCACTGATGTTTATATATTCTTGTAAAACAACTCCTGAAGTGTGTTGTGAATTGGATAGCAGCATAGAAACACTCAGTCTCAATATCATTGAAAGGTAACGGAGGTCCTGCTATTGGCTGGGAGTATTGCAGGACCCATGGGGAATAGCTGTGTTATCGTGTGTTATCATGTCTTAACATGTTTTATATTTTAATTGGCAATCTGTAACTTAACACAATGTAGGTTTTTATTCTATGAGGAGAATGTGCCTCAAAGTTTCCTGAATTAGGCATACACCATGTGACTAATATTCCTGGACTGATAGTCCTGCTACAAATTTATTTGGGGTAGTTTGATTTCTATGTCCAACTGTTTGCAGTGTAAGTTTTTACAGCTGTGGATTTCTGTATAAACTCTGTCTCAGTGGTTTTGCTTTATAAGTGTTTGACCCTTCAGTCTGTAAGGTCTACTCTTGGCAGACATTGGCAGAGCTTAGCTATTACCACATTCACCTGAGTCCCATACTTATGGTTGTAACTGCGTAACAGTAGCACAGGGTAATAACATTATTCTGTCAGCATTTTGGAGTTCTGCAGTTGCTTTCACACTGCTTTCTGCAGTTTGCTTTCTAATAATGCTTTCATTATTTTCACAATAATGTTGATACTATTCAGTCATTGCAGGATTGTTTACAGACATTTAAAAATGCATCTGAGAGCAATAAAGGGTGGAGGTGGATCCTGAGAGCTGGGCTTGCATAATTGGATTGGAAAGCTTTCAGACTGGCCTTAGCGTTGATTGACAAGACTTGTTTTGGACTGAACAGTTCCTAACCTAAGCAGTTACTGGTTTTCTCTGTTCTTTACCATACTGAAACAGTCTGCAATTTTCTTCCCTTTATCATTAGTTTTTCTAGTGTCTCCCCTTAACAAATCACTTAATGCTTCCACAGTCATACTCATCTTTCCACATTCCTAATATTTTCTTACTGCGGCACATCTAGTGGTAGACCAGTTACTAAAGGTAGTAACAATCTCCCCCTCATGTAACCTTCACCAGCATTCCTGGAACTTTTTATGTTCATTAACTACTACTTTGATTCCCTAGGTGAACAAAATGTAGTAAATTGTTTCTGCTTGTACTTAGTGACCAGTCAGTTTACATAGCCTATTTGACCAATTACCTACTAATTGGAATAATTGGATAATAACTTAGTTCTCCCTTTTCGTTAAGGAGCTAATGGAATGTTTCCACTCCTTGACTGCTGATTTTCATGAAACTTGGAGGAACTTGGAGGAACTTAGTGTTTATAAACTGAACTTACTCCCCTCCATTTTCCCAAGAAATGTGGAATTTCTCAGAGGGATCCCAGGAGTCATAGGGAAAAAACTGACCACAGACTATGTCACCAATGGGTAGTGTGATCAAGAAAGCCTCTTTTTCTTAGGAAATTAGATTTTTGTTTTTATTTATTCATCACAAGGGAATCAAGCTATCTTTACTATTACAGAACATCATCCTCTCCTTTAGTCCTTCTAAATTGTACTTCTGTGGCAAAGTCAAATGTCAATTCAGTATCAATGCAATTATCTTTCACCATACTTCCTATGAAAATTTCAGTCTTTTGTACTGCAGGTATCTATTCCTAGGTAGTCCAGCTGCTCAGGAAGCCCAATTTAGGCTGAAGATATTTTCTTATTACATGAATTGAAGGCACTGACCTTTCTTTATTGAGGGTTAAAGGGATTAAAAGTAATAAATATGTGGGGTTTGGTTTTTAATTTTTTGTCTGTTACCACTAATCAGAAACAGTATAATAAATCAGTATTTGGAAGTGGTTTTCTATTACATTCCCAACTTTCAGGCTGGTCCAAACCCCTCCCTCTGTAATTTGGTCATTATTTTTATTCTAGTTTGTAGATATACACATCCCCGGTTCCCTACACAGAGAGTATCAAAACAAGAAGCTAAGGAATGAAGAAAACAGACCATATCAATTTAATGTTGAAGCAAATATGGAAGAAAATAACACAAAAATTCTACATGGCTGTGGAAGATGGAAGAGCCCTTACTAGGAATAAATAAATAAATAAATAAAAATAAAATAAAATAAAATAAATGACTGGGAATTTTATAGAAGAACAGATAACTACCTAAATAAAATCCAAAACATCAAGATCAACTAGATTTTATGAAAAGATTTTGTTATATAAAAGGTAAAAGAGAGTAAAACATGACCAAAAGCTTATCAGGCAAACATCTGACAAGTGTGTAGACAAGCAAGATTAAAAGCAAAATCTATAGTATTTTTACATATTCTTAATAAGGAGTAATAACAAAAATATTTTTGTTTACTTTGTATTGTCTTAGATAGTGTCAACCTCAGCTCTGAATAATAAACTATTAATAGATTGTTTTATGTTGTACTCACAAGCAGTAGTATTTATATCTAACCTCCAGAGTACTTAGTAAACCAGCCCTTTATTTAAAGCATTTTGAGATAAATTAACCTATATATTTTCTTGATTGTGTTTTAAATGCATCAAAAAATTCTAGTGTATTGATGGACCCATTTTTTCCTTGGTCTGCTGTAATGTTTTCTTTTGTTATGTTTATCTAAATATTGTAAATTCAATTTTGCAGATAGCTTATTGAATGTTAAAGAAAACTTGTTGCCTCAAAATTCCTGAAAACATTAGCAATACTATTAAGGAGAATATGACGCGTTGTCTTTCAATACTGGTCTCCAAAAGAACACTTATTTCTGTGAACAGTTAAATATTTAATCTTAAAATTCCATATGAATCATTTGAGTAATTCTGAGACTTCCTTTATATGCTAGTAAACTGAACTTTAACATTATTCTTTGAAGTCATAGGTCCTGAAATTCAACTACTTTCAAGAATATTAGGATTAGTATATAATGTTCAGAGTTGCAAAATATTCTTGGAATCATAGAACACAGAGGTGTTAAAAATTGGTAGTAAATTGAAATAGCCTTATGTTTATTTCTTGAAATATCACAATTTTTTCTGGAAAGGCTGATCCCCTGCTCTAAGAATGCCCATTTCTGGTAAAGTTTTTTTTTTTTTTTTTTTTTTTTTTAGATGAAAATCATTAAGTAATAATGACCATTTTCAATAACATTATCAGTGTGTTTAAGTCCTACTTTTTCTCTAGGATATAATATTATATAAATATTATATAATATATAATATAATATATAATTGTGTAATTATTACTTGAAACAAGTTTGTCTTAAGCATGTATTGCCTTAAACTATTGTGGTGGAGAACAAATGTAAGGAAATTATGTTCTGTTGCTCACTTATTACAAGGCAACCCACATTACACACATGCCCTTCTGGAGACTGTTTATCTAGTTTTCTGTTTGACTAATCATTCTTCAGATTTCATCATAGCTTTGCAAATCATGAACACAGGACTCAGGAACACATTCAGCTTAATGAGTCATGTGGTAGCTGGAGAACTGAGTGCACATTTGTGGCCTTAAGCAAATGTAAATTCATGATTCCAGCTTCATAGAATCATTACAATTTGGGACCAAAGCTACATTACTTTGATTCTCAGGCAGAGTGGAGACAAGTATCCAGTTATCACAAGTCAGCTGATTCATGTTAACTTGTCATCTCATCATAACTTCATCATGAATTAAATCATCAGTTCACATGTCATAGCTGGTTCCCTTCTCTTGGCCTCAGTGGGCTGATTCTTTTTGTAAATGGTTTCTGAAAAAATAAAATAAAATAAAATAAAATAAAATAAAATAAAATAAAATAAAATAAAATAAAATAAAAATAAATCTAAGACTCCTGCAAATTTGCTTTGTGGTTTGTCTTTAATTCATTTTCTTGAATCTCCAAGGTCCAGGAATATGTATGACTGGTATCATGTGTTTATGTAACTTTCAGCTAGTAATACAAGGATTTAATTTAACTTTTAAATTATTTTCATCCTTCAAATTTTTTGTGCATTTTAATTTTGTTTTTGAATCTCTGAAGTTTCATATTATAAGTTTAATTTCTCTCTCTCTGTCTCTCTCTTTATATATATATATATATAAATATATATACATATCTTCTAATTCAATGTGGTCATTATTACTTAATTTTGCAATTATAACTACTTTTTAATTTTTTACTAGCATTTCCTTTGGTATGTTCCAATATAAACCATTTTCATGAAGGAATCATTTAAAATGCAAAATATAACTTCTTTAAACTTTTTCTCTACTATGCAGTAATCAGTTTACAAAAGAGATGTTCAAAACATTTTCTAATGTAATGGTGTTCTTTTGTGTGGCCTCATTGTTCCTTCCAAGACCCCAGTCTTAACATTAATACATTCTGTTTAATATATCAGAATGAATTAATGTTAATATTCTCATCAGTGGAAGTACCATATCTACTCTATAAACATGAGTTTAAGAAACAAAAGCACTTCATATACTTTATGATGCATTTACTTTGTTTCAACAATCTTATTTATTATTTACAGATTTTAATTTGTAGATTATAGCTATGTTTCATTATTTTGTTGCATGAGTTTCTTGTTCAATTTTTGGGTGCTGTGAAAGGAAAGAAACTTTTTACAATCAGATGATTATCTGTCCTGACCGATTTTCCTGAATGAACTATCTTTTTTGTTATATTCAGATATGAATTTGAGAATACAGAAATTGCTAAATTTTAAGCTCAAGAGATATTTTACTTTGACTTGCTAGTCCAAATTAGTGTGAAAGAAATTAATTATTTTTATTGAGTTATTTTATGTTAACTTCATATGCTCTAATCTTCTGGAAACTATCACCTTCCACTCAGGGTCATTTTTAAAGAGATGAGCAGATTTATGAAATTTAGTTTGTTGTTGTTGTTGTTTTTGGTTGGTTGGTTTTAATTGGAATATATCAGATGTTGTAAATGTAATGACTGAATCCCAACATTGAACTGCTATGGCAGCAGCATCCCTAATAGTTTGATGGACGAGAGACCGTAAGTATTAGAAGGCCTTACCATCCTTCACACTATATATAAAATATAATTTATATGTATATATAAACAATATAATAAATCTTTTATTTTCCTGTAGAGAACACAAAAGATTGTTAAATTGTTCCTAAATAGATCTTGATTGCTTTGGAATATTATTCATGTAACTAAATAATAGAAATTGTGGAAATAAGTAATTACTTTTTTTCATCCTCCTACATCAAGCACTTGTAGGGTTAGTTTTAGTTGAGTGGAATAACCTCCATATCCTTTTCCAAACTTTCATGACTTTAATTGTTATGATTTGTAAGTGGCAATGAGAGCAAAGACATCAGATTGTCGGTCAACTGCAGAAGCAATCAATAATTTTATCTAGTGTGCATTTCATACAACTAGTAGTTTTCATGCTATTAACCTAGTTAGATAAGGAGAGTCTTCTACAGATTTGCTGATGAGTTTCTCAGTTATATAAAATTTTCAGTCTGAGAAAAGAACATGTCTGTTGATAATGGAATTTTATATTTTAGCTCGCAAAACTGCCAACTTATATCAGCAATCATCTGTATTTTCTTTTTTATTGATCTTTTAAACTTCCACCAAACCCTGAAAAAATTCCAAAGAATTCCAGTAGCAGTAAGTTGTGTGCTAACTCTGAGACATGTACAAACACCTCCTGAGTAATCACTTAAAATTGTTAAACTTGTGATTTATGACAAATGTAATCTCTCAATTTGCAGTAAATTGCTGGGAAAAATTTATATGTCTAAATCAATCAACTATACAGCAGATGAAAACTTTCTTCTATCCTTGGAAAATCTAGAGTGAGAGTCACATGGTCAAACAGAACAATAGATCATTCATGACTACTGAATAAGTGGCATGTTTTTCTTTTCCCAAGCCAATCATTTCTTAATTGAATGCCTTTTTGTATCTGTCTCTCTGTTAAAAGCAGACATTCTTTGGATAAAAAATTTAAAAAGATGAATGATGATATAAGAATACGTGGGATTTGTTCTGAGTTGTAAAAATCAGATTGTAGTAAATGCAGTAAATATCTGATGAATAATGCATTGTATTATATATAGTTTCAGCTCATAAGCATGACCAGCTTTTTTTTTTTTTTTTTTTTTTTTTGTATCTATTAAGGTCAGTTGAACAAGATTTGATATATATATTGCATGCTGAGGCTCGAACTCAGTGTAACCTCTGCAAATGTGTTTGGGACATGTCTTCTGACTTTTTAGTGCTTCAGTTGTCTGTGTCCCTTCTAATCATTTCCATATTTTGAGGGAACTTGTATTTTTGGAAGCTTAATTTTGTTTTCACTGTACCTTCACTGCAAACTCAGGACAGAACTAGCTTGCATACCATGGCCCAAGCCAGGCTTCTCACTTTGAAGTTCTTCTAAAATTAGCCTAAAGTTTCATGTGTGAATGAGAACTGAGTAAAAGCCCAAATTAACAGTGCTGTGAAGATGTGTCATTCTTTCAAATGTTACTTCTCTCTTTCTGTTCATAGTTAAGTAAATCTCCTTGAAGTATCAGAAACACTCTGATGAATTTGAACTGTCTGGCAAGTAAAGCTAAGTTTAGGCTCTTGTGGTTACTAACCCTTTTCAGGGAGAGTATTCCCTTCTGATTCATAAAATCGTATAACTAAGTATTTTTTTTTCTCTGTTTCTGTGAATCTACAATGTGTTTCTGGTTGTATTTGGCTCCCCAATCTTCTACATATGAGCTTTCCATACAGTTATGTGAACTTAGGACTATGATTGAATTTATACTTGAAAATAAATAGTTTGTGAACATCCTCTGCAGCAATTTCAGGAGGGGCAAGAGGAAAACAAAGGAAGAAAGTAGTCCTCTGCACCCTGTTAAAATCCATTAAACTTGAGTTCAGGATGGTACAGATTAAGATATGTTGGGATTGGGTAAGGCTGTGCAACTGTTGAACATTTCCTCAAGCACGGTTTCTTAATATTGTTTCAGCAGGCTTTGTGCCTATACATACTCCCATCACCCTCAAGCTATGACCCAAATCATGACGAGTATATTATTCCTCTCTTGATATGAAATTCTACAGTGATCTCATTCTTTTTAGGGTCTTGGTCAGCATGGCAGAAAGGAAAATGGCAGTGAATGAACAGTTTCATCCAAACTGAAAGATCAGTATCAGTCACACAGATAATTTTTACCTATGTTGGTTGTATTTTTAAACAGTGTCCCAAGTTGCAGAGTTAGAGATGCATTGTTGCTGAAGAAATGGTGGTCTTTCTAAACTTTCTCATCTGTATTAGGAGGGATAAGTGGGTTATTCTCCTCAGAAGAATAATCTAATTAAGATGTTAATTGTCATTCTGCAGCATCACAATCCTACATTTGAGGAGGAAATGTAACATATGTGTTACATTTTCATATGTGTTAAATATGTGTTACATTTGTGTAACATTTGGGGACGACCTGCTGGAGAGGAGCTCTGAGGAGAAGGACCTGGGGGTCCTGGTGGATGACAGGTTGACCATGAGCCAGCACTGTGCCCTTGTGGCCAAGAGGGCTAATGGGATCCTGGCATGCATTAAAAGGAGCGTGGCCTGCAGGTCAAGGGAGGTGATCCTCCCCCTCCACTCTGCCCAAGTCAGACCTCACCTGGAGTACTGTGTCCAGTTCTGGGCTCCCTGGTACAAGAAAGACAGGGATCTCCTGGAAAGAGTCCAGCAGTGGGCCACAAAGATGATATGGGCCTGGAGCATCTTCCCTATGAAGAAAGACTGAGAGACCTGAGTCTGTTCAGCCTGGAGAAGACTGAGAGGGGATCTCCTCAGTATATAAATACCTGAGGGGTGGGGGACAGAAGGATGTAGCCAACCTCTTCTCAGTGGTTTGTGGGGATAGGACAAGGGGCAATGGCTGCAAGCTAGAGCACAGGAAGTTCCACACAGACATGCAAAAGAACTTCTTCACAGTGAGGGTGACGGAGCATTGGAACAGGCTGCCCAGGGAGGTTGTGGAGTCTCCTTCTCTGGAGATATTCAAGGCCTGTCTGGACACCTACCTTGGCAGCCTGCTCTGAGGAACCTGCTTTGGCAGGGGGTTGGACCCGATGATCTTTCGAGGTCCCTTCCAACCCCTACAGTTCTGTGATTCTGTGATTCTCTGATTCTGTGCTTCTGTGATATCTAAGACCTGTGGAAAAAAAAATTTGTCTGAAAGCTGTTTGCTTTTTCCAGCTGTTTCAACTGTTAGATACTAAAACCTTTCATTTTCCTTACCTACATTCCAGGAAAATCTTAACTACAACACTAAAACTGCAACTTAGAAAGTGGTTGACTTATTTAAAAAGTAGTCATTAGAAAGGATTCCTACAATAAAACCCTCCAAGATAATTACCTTTGTCGACATAAAAATCAAAACAAAGAATGGCAGTTTTGTGGGATATTAAATATTTAGATAATTTAGCTGTATATCTTTGCTATTTCCTTCATACTTAGTTTTTACCCTTGTAGTTATAACTAGGATCAGAAATGGAATTGTGGCAATATAGTAAAGGAAGATATAGAATTACAAAAAAAAAGAAATCCCTCATATACGGGATATATCCCTTTATATATTTATCCCAGCTTAAATCAGGCCAATAACTAAATTTCATACATTGATAGTTTTGTATTTGGGAATACATTTTGAGGGCAATTCTAGCACAAATTGGCTAATTGGAACTTCTGGAGTGCTGGAGTGGAAAGCAAGGTCATCTTTCCTCATGTACTGTTGGTAATCTCAATAACTACATTAAAAACAAATTTGAACTGAAGAACTGTGTTGCAGTACATTACATTATGCTTTGATAGGATTTGACACAACTTTAATTGATAAGTTCTCACTTGGCACAATTAATATATTTTTTCAAATGATCTTTTATTTTACTGCCTCCCATTTGAAGAGAAAACAAGTTTCTCTTTACTTGAGATATTATTTATCTACTATTATTTCAAATAGCAGCAATAGCTAAAAAAAATAATAAATCTGTTGCAGGTAGATGCAATATAGATTATGTGTATATGTGTGTGTGTCTGTATATATATTTTTTCTCATTACCAATAAATATTCCAGAAATATGTATGGAAAATAACCATGAATCTAATCATGAGATAGATCTCACCATTTTCTTTATAAATAATCTTGCAAAAGCTAAACTCTAGCTCAGAAGAAAACATGCATTTTACTATAAGTTAGTACTGCTTTTTTTTTTTTTTCTTTTTAAATGTAACAACCATGAAAATATAAATAAACTTATCTTAAAATCTATTCTAATTTTTTGAATTATGTGAATGTTTAAGCCAATGTCTCTCTACTGCAGAGGTCTGATTTGAATATCTTATCATTTAGTATTCACTTCCTGTAGTGTTTTGGATTTCTTAATTGATTAAAAATAAATAAACAAACAAACAACTTTGTTATCCTTATTGAATATCATGTTTTAAAATGTATTATTTTGTTACTTATAAAGGACAACAGTTGCCTTTTTGTTCTTTTCAGTAAGTATCATTATAAACTATATATTGATTTTATGACTACATTAAGAGAAGATGACCATTTGTAATCCTTGTATAGCTTAATGCAGTTCTTCAATAACAGGTCCTGGTGTTTAATGAAAGCTTCATTGTCATTGTAATATCACTTGAAGTTCTAAAGACAGCTTCTTTAATCACATGCGACTGTCCGGAAAATAGATGGACTGTTATAATATAGAATTTAACATATCTTAGCTGAGCAATCTTTGCAGTTCACCTTGGCAGGAAGACCCATCTGCCACTTTGTTTTTCTTCGATGAGTAAATTCAGACTTCCAAAAGATGCTGCAGACTAGTCTGCCACTTAAGCAACAAATGTCATGTTTTCAATTTTCTCTTCAAACCTTCAATTCCGAGTAGCCTGCGGGACACTGAAATGTTGCACAGAGTGTAACAATTGCTGCTCACTACATGTAACTGAGAAGCAGAGATCCCTGATGTTTCAGGTTACCAGGGAATAGATCCATGGAGTATAGCCAGTTTCCTGGACTATTAATTAAGTCAAGGATAGAGTTTTCTGCTTCACTGTGGATCATTTAGACAGTTAATCTTTCTTACAGATCAAAAAGCCATGCCTGTCCACATCTCAAGGAGTAATTTTTTTTCACCCTATATATTGAAATAACATATGTCTTTCACCAGCAGGAAGCAGTTATTCACCTGCAGCGATAAGTAGCTGCACTTACACTGAGAGAACATGACGTTCACAGTTAAAAAAGGCTGTCCACCTTTCTCCTACTCATTGTATTCCATTAACTAACTGAACTATTTTTTACCAGAAGGAATTGTAATGCCTGCATTTTCCAATGCAGTCATATAAAAGCCAGGCCTCCAAAGCAGAAAGTATCAGCATTGGAAGGGTTTGCTTATGACATTGCACAACCAGGTTTGCAGCAGCAATTTTTCCACTAAGAATATATCTTGTCTCAACCTGTATATCTTGAAATGATTGATTATAAAAAGATAGTTGGGCAAGAGTGCAATAATAAGCCCTGAGCAAATCTTGTCCACACCTGTTTGTTTCTATAAGCTTACTACTTAAAAGTAATGGGTCAATGAAACTGTGTGAAACTTTTTTATTTTTTATTTTTTTAATGTTGGTACACAGTCTCACAACTTCTGTGTGATAAGTCAATATAAATTTTGTAGCAGTATAGTATGAATCAGAACTGATGATGACAATAATGATCCTTTTGCTCTTTAATAAATGCTCTAATGTAAAATGAGCCTAGCATACACCTGGCATTTCAATCATCATACTTCAAACACCTTTTTTTTTTAGGAGTGAGTACACATCTATTCATGGAGAAAATATTTCAGTAACAACATACTTTTCTCTAAAAGAAGAAAGTGTTCCAACTTGAGATGCCAAGTAATACAGAAATATATATTTTTTTTCCTTTTTATGCTGCATGAGAATAATTTTCTACTTCTACTTTTTCTATTTGTGTCATGGACCAGGATTTTGCAGAATTATATTTTATTATAATTAGACTATCTTCCTTTTCCTCTCAGCACAATTTAAATTACATTCAAATTGCAGTTCCATTGAAATTTGTATTCACTTTCAATGTCAATTGATGTAGCATCTCTGCCTGCAGTGTCTTCACTTCAGTATTGATTTCACTATTCTACAGCAGTACAAGTACAGTATACCAATAGTTTCCTAGATTTGCAGAGATGTGCTGGACCAGTCCAGATTTGTAGTGATGGATTAACTGGAAGGCCATTTCCCAGATGTAAACAAAATATTACAGTGTTTTGTTTTAAAAAGAAGTTATTGAAATAATTTTCAACTTAACTAGACTATAATAGATATTTTTCTTTACCAAAGTGAACACAGTTCCTATTGAAAATGCCCATCATCCAAGCAAAGACAAGACTTTTACCAGACCTGTTGGGGTAAAAACCCTCAGAGATGATCCCAGGTACATTATTTCAATTCAAATTCAATTCCTAGAGAAAATTCTAATCACTCTTTAACTAGTGAGAAGGTCTGCAATAAAGCAAGTCCTCCAACATGTGCTAACTAATACATTCTTTTTTAGTTTACTCTAACAAAGTACATGTCCAGTGAAAAAGCTGTAGAATAATTGAGTAGTGGGCATACAGTACTATGGATTAGCTAGATAGGTTGGAAGAGGTTTACAAGATAGGTTTACAAGAGCTAGTGAAGGTCGTTACTCTGGGACCTTGTGTTTCACCAAGGACAACCTTTCCTAAAGGATGGCATTTGTTGGACATTTCCAAACTGTCTTTCCAAACTGAGGCAATCATCAAACTGGCTGACAAGTGCTGTGTTGTGGCTGGCACATCCTTGAAACCTTTGGCTTCTCTCATGCATCCAACAGAGTTTAGTAATAACTTGAGTAACTTAAGTACAGATAAACTCTCCATTGTGTTAAGTATTGCATAAACGTATCTAATTAAAGAAATTATTTAGAGAGAAAAAGAAATTATTAAAAAAATTATTAAAAAAATATTAAATATATATATATTTAAATAAATTATTTAAAAAGGAAGTATTTAAAGAGAAAAGAGGTGGTTATAAATTCAACCATCTCCCAGTATAGATGGAAGTTCTAAGCATCAACTAAGACTAACACCAGACTATTACTACCTGCATGGAAGATTGTTTTCACAGCTTCTGGAACCAAATTAAAAGCATTAAATATAAAAGCTTCATAACCTGGGGTTTTCAAGGTGTCTCAATGGATATTGATGTGCAATTTTACATGTCTGTCTCTGTCTAGATATATGTTGAAAGCTGACTTCACTTATATATGTTGAAATATTATATGTCTATTCAGCTTTATACTGTTAGTCTTTGTTAGCTGGCATGAGAATATTCTGTCTCTGGTTTCTATTGTGCAGCTTATATTGGTAAAATGATGTTAAAGTATTCTCAATAAACATTTATGTCTAAATAAAAATATTTATCTTGGATTACCTATAATACGACATTTCCTATGAGAATCTGTTTGATATAAGAAAAAATATTTTTCTGACTGTTGAAATAGTACAGCCTGTACTGTGTATAGGGTCAGAATAGATTGTTATAACATTCTTTTATTTATTTCAAATTTCTGGGTCACTTCTTAATTGACATAATTAGTCTATCTCTGTTGAATGCATAGGTATGTATAGGCTTAGTACAATTTCATTGTCAATAGACTCCTAATTTATAAAGGAACTTCTGATACCCTTTCATCATTAATGCTCAGTTTTCAACTAATGCACGTTTTTTTTTTTTTTTTTTTTTTTCCATTGGACTTTGAGCAAACATGTGAAATGTATTATTTTAGTTGCTACGGCATACCTGAATTTAAAAATAAAGAAAGAAAATGTAGGAAGTTTTATCCTGTTTAACCACAGCATATTTTTTCCATCCTCAGGGAAAAAAAAAAAAAAAATTCTGTTTGAAAAGGATACTCTGTTAGCTATAGCATAATGTTTTCCCTGACTTTAATGGATTTCACTGTTTTAGAAAGCACTGGAAATGGAAAACTTTTGACACTAACAACTAAAATCATATCACATTACTTGTATTAAAAGCAATAAGCCCTTAGAAAAAGAGAGCGAAGAGAAACATAGTTACAGTAGCGTTCTTTCTTTGAAAAGAGATACTTCAAGGATTTATTTTCTTTAGAAACATATGTAAGTAAGCTTAATTATACTGAGACAGAAGTGTTGAATAACAAGGAATTAGTTTTAAATTCAGATAAACATCTATCACTTTAATAGTTTGGATATATCTAGGGACTATTAAGCATTCAGTCTTAATAAAAGCATTAGCGTGACATCGTATTTGACATAACAACTGAAAATCTTTGTGGGACCCACACACCTACCTATGCTGTAACATTCTAATGTTACATTATTTACATTACTTCTATTTTTTCTATTTATTCTTATTATATTCTAATATTCTAATATATTCTAATATTCTAATTATTATTCTATTTTTTTTTCTAAGTTACATTAATTCTAATTCTATGCTGTAACATTCACCATTTCTAGTTCTGTTCTGAATTGAAGTCAAATTTTATTTATATTAAAAGCTGCAAGTATAATGTTTAAGATACAGACTATCATGATATCATGCCATGTCTGGAATAATGCTGAACAATAGATTACACGCCATATATTTACACTGCTGATAAACATGTTATCAGAGTTAACCCTACTGATTTATGGCTTCATAAAAAGTAAATTCAATGTACACTGATTTTACAATTATATGTGGAAAGGAAGTTATTTTGCTGGAATTACCCGTGAATTGGAATTTTTCATGGACTTTCTTTTCTTTTTTTTTTTTTACTTCAAGAAAAGTCAGATATATTTTCCACAAAGAAATGGAGACAACATGTTTCTTTTCAGGCAAATCCAACACAGATATAAACTTTACTTTCCTTTGTATTTCTAGTTAAGCACTAGACCACTCCTCCTGGTGACTTGCATTTTTGTAGAAGTTTCTGTTCAAATGCTCAGATTCTTCTTTGGCTGGAGTACTTCATAACTAAGTATAATATAACCATAACTCAGTGACTGTGTATGTGTGGCTTTTTACTGTAGTATTCCTGCCAGCTAACATTTCCAGTGAACTCTGTGGGATTTCAGTGACCAAATCCTTATATAATCCACTTAAATCCCATTGAAAATCCTACCATTAATTAATCCTCTCAGTAATTCTCCTAATGAATACTAACTGTAAAGTTAACTTTTCTGAGTAAGAACAAACATAGAGTGCCCATATTCAGACAGCAACAAGTTAACTCTTAATATTCTTGTTACCAAGAGGCACAATCTAATTTTAGAATCAGTTAATACGTTCTTAGAACCCCCTAATCATGACATTATTTTAGGGTGGTCAAAGCCTTACAGTATATTTATTATTTATGGAGAAGAGAAGACTGAGAGGGGATCTCCTCAGTGTATATAAATATCTGAGGGGTGGGGGACAGAAGGATGTAGCCAACCTCTTCTCAGTGGTTTGTGGGGATAGGACAAGGGGCAATGGCTGCAAGCTAGAGCACAGGAAGTTCCGCACAGACATGCAAAAGAACCGTGAGGTGAGGGTGACAGAGCATTGGAACAGGCTGCCCAGGGAGGTTGTGGAGTCTCCTTCTCTGGAGATATTCAAGGCCTGTCTGGACACCTACCTTGGCAGCCTGCTCTAAGGAATCTGCTTTGGCAGGGGGATTGGACCCAATGATCTTTCGAGGTCCCTTCCAATCCCTACAGTTCTCTGATTCTGTGATTTAACTGAACTGAGTTTAATTTCTATAGAAATTAGAAAGATATAGAAGAAAAGCTGGTAGGTTACTATCTCTATTTAAACATGCATGATTATCATAACCTATCCAAGGGAAGTTATCCTATTCTATCCTATTCTTTTTTTTTTCTTCTTCTTTTTTTCTTTTTTCCTTTTTCTTCCTCACAGGGGCATTAGACTAGATGATCATTCAAGGTCCCTTCCAATCTCTAACACTCTGTGACTCTGTGATTTTGTGATATAAAACCAACTTTTTTGTAAACAAGATTTTAATGTTTTAATTTTATTTCACTCTTTTCAACAGAATCATAGATTGCCACTGACACTAGAATGAAAAAAAAAAAAAAAGGCCTTAGGCTTTTAGCATGATTCTCTGTATTGATCTGATAACTGTATTATTGCAGTTTACCCTTCAGTTCCAAAACATCAATTATGTGATGTTTTGTAAATCAAAGGAGATATGTACCTGAAAACAAGCAAACAAACACAGAAGAAATAAAAACCTTCTCCAGAGGTGAGAAGAGGTTCTGTCTACCAACTATGCACTTATTTTCCCCTTGATCTTTTAACATGCTCAGGATATCATGAGTTATGAAAATGGAAATATGTGTATATTTTCCTAGATAATTCAGTCTTCATCTTACCTTAGGCCTAAATTTCACCTGACACCTGAGAATTTGGTTTCACATCGGGCATTCTTTACATCACATTAATGAGATTCATGGGTTGTTAATAGCAGTGAAGCAATGTTTGTGAACATTTTCCTTTTTTTATTTTTTTCCTTTTATTTTTTCTCCCAGTTATATCCTTGAATAGAGCTATTTAAGTTTAGCCCTGGTGTCAAGTGGATCTATGGAAGGCCTTGGATTTAGTAGTTATCCTTCAAATCAACATTAAAAAAAAATAATAATTAGAGAACTGTTCATCTGATCATATTCACACAGGTTGAGAAAGTTGAGACTTGCTGCTGTCTTCCAGCTACCAACACCAGTTGTTTTGGAGATCTTTGGTTTTCTTACTTATATCTAGAAAGTTCTGTTTTGGGAGCAGCTACAATAAAAGAGTTCTCATCTCCTCACTTACAGAAAAATGTAACTGTTCTTGAAAACATTACCTTTAGTAGTCAACTATGACTACAACTGTTCTTATGGATTCATTACTGTTTGGTATGCAGTGTTAGGAACATGACAAATAGTCTTATCTAATAATTGAAAAATATCTCGAGTTCCATTGATCAATTCTGAAAGAAATACAGCCTAGTAAAAAGCAAAATGGGAGTAAAAGATTTGAAAAAAAAAATATAAAATGATGGCATTTAGACTGTATGGTTAAAATACAGTTGGAATGGAAAAGAAGTCAGTAAAAGAAGGGAACAAATAAAATGAAAGTTTAAAATTATACATAGGAAAACTTATTGAAGCAAGAGAAACATTTGAAAAGCAATTTAATGTCAGAATGACAGATGTTTATGTTGAAACTAAAATTTCACTTTTCATAGCACTGTATTGTGGACCTTATTATTTGAATAGTATTGAAGATTGAATTTATTTAAAATAGTCTTCTTTATTATAGCTATTAATTTCTATACCACAACTACCTATATTTTGACTTTCAGTTTTTACTTGGAGATCATGAAGTACACTTTATAAGATGTACAACACTCATTAAATATATGGTGTTCATTTAATCAGCAGTTTGCCTGGTTTACTCATTTGGAAAATCAACATGTGTCTATAATGTTCATATGCTTTAATTTTTTGGTGGCCTCTTAAAGACAGAGGTCAAAACGATAACATGCTCATGTACAGCAACTGTGAAAGGCCAATCAGAGTAAACTACCCATACTAGTGTCACAGCTGAAAAATGAGTATTAGTCACTTGTCTAATTTATAGAGACAGGTGAAAAGAACATGAGAATCTTGCATCCCAGTCCTTTTCCCTTCCTAGCTAAATCACTTTTGCAGTCCAACAATTTCTCCCCCAACACTACCCCATAGAGTTCTGTGAGCTCCAGTAAGTCTCAAGCATACTTAGTTAAGATTGTATGTTTCTTATTAAAGAAATATTTTCTGGTAGAGAACATAAATTAATTGAAACATTTCCATTTCCAATTTGCAAAGTATGCTGATTTTGCCAGCAAAGGAATCTTTAACAAATATATTAAAAAATATTGGAAAGAGACATTTTATGGTATCTCTGCCCTGTTCCAAGAGCTGTAATTTAAAAACTATTCAGTTGAAGTCTTCAGATTTAATTTGCTTTTTAAGTCTCAAAGAGTTATTCAAAAATAAATAAATAAATAAATAAATTAATTAATAATAATAATAATAATAATAATAAAACATAAACTTTTCTTTGCAAGTTATTTCTTAAACAATTTTACATACAAATGGGTATAGAAACTATTTGGGGGAGGTTGCATATTACATTTGCTGATTTTTTGTTTCTTTGTGTGTTTATCTTACCTTATCTTCATCCTTGCCTAATAAAGAATTTACATTTGTGGAGAGATGAACTGTGGAAAATATGATCTTAATGTACATAATCTTGGAAAGCAACTAGGCAGAATGTAACAATATAATTCTGACCTTGCCAGGGAGGTGATTATCCTTCTCTATTCTGTCCTTGTGACATCTCACCTGGAGTGCTGCATCCACGTCTGGGGCCCCCAGAACAAGATGTGGACCTGTTAGAGCAGGTCTAGAGGAGAACCACAAAGATGAGCAGAGGTTGGAGTATCTCTCGTATGAAAAAAGGTGAGAGCTGGGGATGTTCAGCCTGAAAAAGAGACTGTCCAGGGAGACTCATTCTGAGTCTCATTCTTGATTCTCATTCTCTGTAATGAAGGACAATGCTCAACATTAGTGTACAGTCCCCCATTCCATGCGTAAGTTACATATCTCAGTATACTCAAGGCAACTGGCATACTACCAATTATGTTATTGAAAGTCAGAAACAAACTGATAATTTCCACTGTGGCAGGAAACAGAAAAAAAAAAGAAAAAAAAAAAAAAAAGTCAACATTTCAATCCCAGTCCTCAGGTAAAAAATTACAACAAAACAAAACAAAACAAAACAAACACATTAGGTTTCATATGTCTGCAAGACAAGACTACAAACATTTTTATTTTTAAAGGTAATCTATTTTTCAAATAAGAGAACAGGTCTCACTTTTCCTCTTTTGACATATCATTCCTATTTAATTTAGGAGGTGGAAGTTTCAGTCTATATAGACGAGGCCCGAACACAACTTTTTTTCCTTGTCTAATGGCAACTCAGCCTCTTATCTTACATCTGCAGTGGGCACTTTTAATATTGAATTGGTCTCTCCTCCAACTGAAGTTATCACTTTTATAAAAGTGTTTCAGAGTCATTAAAGAGAGGATACAAGTAGAAGTTTACTGTTAGTCAATGTCTACA
The DNA here is from genome assembly GCF_964211825.1 of Aythya ferina. Classification (NCBI taxonomy): domain Eukaryota; kingdom Metazoa; phylum Chordata; class Aves; order Anseriformes; family Anatidae; genus Aythya; species Aythya ferina. The sequence continues at coordinate 197,871,335 of NC_140296.1, read as the reverse complement.
TACCAACTTTAAGCATTTTGAGCTAAATTTCTAACTGTTGTTTTACTTGTTATTGTCATTGCTGAATTTTATCACACAACTAGAAAAAACTGCATTTATAATCCATACTGTAGCACTCAATTTAGCTTTCTCTGAGACTGCTGCTTTCCTGCCTTGCTTTTCACATCAATTCTTATTTTAAATTCTGAGCAGGAGTTGTCATTTTAATGTGTACTTAAAATATGTGATATAAACAAGAATGTTAATGTAGTATTAATTATTTCTAGTAGGCTATTCTCATAGGCCTTAAAAATGAGCATTTGCTGTTAAAAGTATGAGTCTGGAAGAGGCAGATCCTACTTATCTGCTAACTTAATTCAGATTGGGGATTTGGTGATTCAAATGTTCATTTTTAATTGCTATGAAAACTTCTCAATTTTCACGGGTCTATTGTGGAAAAGAAAGTGTGCTTTTACTGGCAAAGGAGGAAAAACAAACAAACAAACAAACAATAGAAAAATACATTAAATAAAACTATATCTGGACACTTTAAAATTTTATTTGGTCTGGGACTCTATTAGCTAATGTAAGCCCCTGTGAGATCTGTTGCCAGTAGTTAGCTATATATGTTTATTTACATACCAGTAATGTTTTTAATTCTTGAATCACTGAAACTCACATGCAAATTAGAATTTCTTCTTGGTGCTCTACCTCAGACCTTGGTGAGAACTGTTAGACTGAGAATAGAAATATTTCTGACCAGAGGGTAAAACCGGGACTGCCCACAACCTTTGCTTCACCCTGACAGATGGGTAAAACCAGGACAACCCACAACCGCTCTGTCTGTGTTCCTTCCTAAGCTTTCCAGTCCTGCAGGCATGCCTGCAGACCTGATCTGGTTCCTCTGCCTGCCCAGCCCAGGGAACAAGGCTCAGACAGGGAATTAGCACTCCCTTGGACCAGGTCTGCCTCCACTTGCTGTCCAAAATAGCTGAGCTGGCATGGAGCTGGTACAGTAACTTATTTCTGGAAAAGACTGTAAGTAAAAGACTGTGGGAGCAAGGAGGAAGCAAGAGAAGAATTATGACTCAAAATTATGTCTGTGAGTCACTGTGTTTCCCTGGGCTACCCAGGAGTTATACTCAGCCTCCCACTTGGAGTGAATGCAAAGCCACAGCTTAGCTCAACAAGAAAGCTGAAACTTGAATTTAGAAGTATAGGTTAGCAAAGAGTGACTTAATGATATTTGTTTGTTTGTGTGCTTTTATATTGAATTAAGAGCATCTGCAATAACTCTGATAAAGTCAACAGCTAATCTGAGATCATGATGGAGTTCAGTGCTGTGTTCAGCTCTGGGGCCCACAGCACAAGAAAGTTATGAACTTTTTAAAGCAGCTCCAGAGGAGGGCCACAAAAAGGGCTGGACAACCTCTCCTATGAAGAAGGGCTGAAAAAGTTGTGGTTTCTCAGCCTGAAGAAGCTCCAGGGAGAAGTTATAGTGGCCTTCTAATACCTAAAGGAGGCCTACAGGAAAGCTGGGGAGGGATTCTTTGTCAGGAAATGTAGTGATAGAACAAAGGAGAATGGCTTTAAACCAAAAGAGTGTAGATTTAGATTAGTTTTTTTACTCTGAGGCTGGTGAGACACTGGAACAGGTTGCCCAGAGAAAGCTGTGAATGCCCCATCCTTAGAAGTGTTCAAAGCCAGGTTGGATGGCATTTGGGGCAACTTAATCTACTGGGAAGTGTCCCTGTCCATGGCCGGGGGGTTGGAACTAGAGGTTGTTTAAGATCTCTTTCAATCATAGAATCATAGAATCATAGAATATCCTGAGTTGGAAGGGACCCTTAAGGATCATCAAGTCCAACTCTCGACACCGCACAGGTCTACCCAAAAGTTCAGACCATGTGACTAAGTGCACAGTGCAATCTCTTCTTAAATTCAGACAGGCTCGGTGCAGTGACCACTTCCCTGGGGAGCCTGTTCCAGTGTGCAACCACCCTCTCTGTGAAGAACCCCCTCCTGACGTCAAGCCTAAATTTCCCCTGCCTCAGCTTAACCCCGTTCCCGCGGGTCCTGTCACTAGTGTTAATGGAGAAAAGGTCTCCTGCCTCTCGACACCCCCTTACGAGGAAGTTGTAGACTGTGATGAGGTCTCCCCTCAGCCTCCTCTTCTCCAGGCTGAACAGGCCCAGTGACCTCAGCCGTTCTTCGTACGTCTTCCCCTCCAGGCCTTTCACCATCTTCGTAGCCCTCCTCTGGACACTTTCCAACAGTTTCATGTCCTTTTTATACTGTGGTGCCCAGAACTGCACACAGTACTCGAGGTGAGGCCGCACCAGTGCAGAGTAGAGCGGGACAATCACCTCCCTTGACCCACTAGCGATGCCGTGCTTGATGCACCCCAGGACACGGTTGGCCCTCCTGGCTGCCAGGGCACACTGCTGGCTCATATTCAACTTGCTGTCTACCACGACCCCCAGATCCCTCTCTTCTAGGCTGCTCTCCAGCGTCTCATCGCCCAGTCTGTACATGCAGCCAGGGTTTCCCCGTCCCAGGTGCAGGACCCGGCACTTGCTCTTCTTGAACTTCATGCGGTTGGTGATCGCCCAGCTCTCCAACCTGTCCAGATCCCTCTGCAAGGCCTTTACGCCCTCATTTGAGTCCACAACTCCTCCAAGTTTGGTGTCATCAGCAAACTTGCTCAAAATACCTTCTATTCCTACATCCAGATTGTTTATAAAAATATTGAAAAGTACCGGCCCTAAAATGGAGCCTTGAGGGACCCCACTGGTGACCGCCCGCCAGCCTGACGCAGCCCCATTTACCATAACCTTTTGGGCCCTGCCCGTTAGCCAATTGCTCACCCATCGTATAATGTTTTTATTTAGCTGTATGGTGGACATTTTGTCCAGTAGGATCCTATGGGAAACTGTGTCAAAAGCCTTGCTGAAGTCCAAAAAAATCACATCAGCTGGTTTCCCTTGGCCCACCATATGGGTGATCTTATCATAAAAGGAAATCAGGTTAGTTAGGCAGGACCTACCCTTCACAAACCCATGCTGGCTGGGACCAATGACTGCTTTGTCCCCCAGGTGCGCCTCAATAAGTTCGAGAACCAACTTCTCCATGATTTTACCAGGCACTGACGTGAGACTGACAGGTCTGTAATTGCTAGGGTCTTCTTTCTGACCCTTCTTGAAAATCGGCACAACATTTGCCAGCTTCCAGTCTACCGGGACCTCTCCAATTCCCAGGATCGTTGAAAAATAATTGAAAGAGGTACCGCGATGACGTCCGCCAGCTCTTTCAGCACCCAGGGATGAATCCCATCCGGACCCATGGACTTGTAGGGATCCAGGTGGAGTAGCAAATCCCGCACACGTTCAGGGTCAGTTGGGAGTTTGTCATCCCCACCATCCTGGTCCTCCAGCTCAGGGCACCCTGGGTCCCGAAGCCCATCATCGGCATTGAAGACAGAGGCAAAGAAGGCGTTTCAACCTAAAACATTCTATGATTTTGCTTCATTCCTTCCATTGTGTTTGTTATGAGTCTCACAGTGAGAATGATAACTGTATACATACTTGTTACGCTAGAATATTTATAGCCTGCAGATGAACATCTGCAAATTGAAAGTCAGTTTTGAACATCCATTTAGTGAAAGTTCAGCTTGTTGTTTCTTAGGAGCAAGAATACATTTTTTTCCTACAGGTTCATTCTTCTCTAGTGGCAACTTTCAACTGTTCCCATATTTCAGGGTATGCATTCATGTTCAAATGTTCTAATAGAGCTAAAATGTTAACATTTCTCTGAATATGTCTACATATGAAACACAATTTGCTCCCACAGTTGCTCCTGATAAATTGCTTCAGCACAATATTTATCCATTCCTCCTTAGGATGACAATTGTGCTTAGCAAGTGTCCTTAACAAGGGTGCTCATATGAGTCACAGTATACACCTAGAAAAAGAAAACAGCAACAACACATCTCTTTACTTTGCCTTACTGGATAGTTATTCTTTTTGTGCACCTCATTTGCTGCCTATACATCAATACAGGGGAAAAGCAGTTTAACAGACATAGCTCTGTCTTGCTAAGGGTACTAAAGTGTCTTGTTGTTAAGGTTTCTAAGTGCAGCCAAGGGCTGGGACTAGCAGACTTTCAAGCATTAAAGCTTCAGTGATTATCTGGAAGAATCTTTATAAAAGCACCTAAAGCTTTAGTTCAAGTGTTTCTAGTAAAATAGGAGGAATTGGGTCCTTGTGACCCCCAAATTGGGTCCAGCATTCAGGAAAAATTTCGGGCTCTTTAAGTTCAGTGAGAACCTTGCCAACACCAGATGAGACAGTGGGCTGTCTCATTTAAAACATTTAAAACAAACACGTACATTTAAAATAAAAACAAAACAAAACAAAACACAAACAAATAAAAATCCAACCCTGTAACTTGGCATTGGATAAAGGTGAAATAGTTGGCAGCTTTATTTTCTTGTAATCTCATATCATTATGATACATTAAAAATAGATGTGTGCTTTTGTGTATATGTGCTTATATGCATACTGATGCACTATGTATATGAGTATGTATATACACACTTCTTTTACATGTGTCTTTATATGTATATGCATAGATATCCATATATACACACAAGTGCACATAGCTTCACTTTCTTGGTTCATGAAGTTTCATTCTTGTTTAAATATACATCTTTCATAAAACCTCTTGAGTAATTGGTCCTGTATTGTGGGTTAGCAGTGTACTGTATTTCCTCAGGGTTATAATCCTGTGCACATCTCTCAGAGTTTTTCATTCACTAATTAGTGCAGTCAGAGATCAAGTCCATTTTCTATCAGTTGGAATTACCTTTTCTATCAAGTTTTTTATAAATGTATTTTTTGTCATTTATATCACTAAAATAAAGAAGCAGTTAATATGGCAAAATTCTTACTTCCATATAGAAATTAATTATTTCTTTACACTCATTATTTCCAGTATATATGTTTTTTATATCTTTCAATATCAGAACTTCATAGCAAGAAATTTACATTCCTGTCAGGAGGCTTTCCATTATTTCTGTTCCCCCACACTGAGCTTTCACCCAGCTTTGTTGTTTGAGTGGCCACACTCTTTTAAGGGAGAAAATTCCTCTCTCAGAAAAACAAGGAAGATAATACATGCTTTCATAGTCTAAGTTTTGTGAGTTTAATGGTCAGTTTTCTTAAGAAAACAGAAAGATATTTCTGTTCGTGGTATAAATACACCAGAAAATATTTTCAGATAAGAAGGCTTTCCACCCTGCCTGAAACTAGAAGAGATATAATCCCAAATATTTAGGACCTGTTGTACATGTATTGTATTATGATTTACTAATACAAAATAGTCAAGTTTACAGTTTTCATTTATACATGGTCTGTTCTGAAAGTAGCAGGACTTTTTTTTTTTTTAATTATTCATGAGAATAGAACAAACGATTAGAATTTTTCAAAGTGGCACTCTTCTGCATCTACACACTGCTGCCAATGAGTTTTCCAGTTTTCGTATGCCTCCAGGAACGCCTGGACCATAATGCCGTTTAGCACCCTCTTCACAGTCTCTTGAAGCGCCTCTACAGATGCGGGATGATTCCCCTTGAGCATCGATTTTATTCTCGGGAATAGAAAAAAGTATGTCGGGGCCAAGTCAGGGCTGGAGGGGGGCTGAGGCAGCGTTGCCACCTTGTGCTGGGCAAGATACTCCACTACATGGAACACTGTGTGGCTTGGCACGTTGTCATGGTGCAGCCGCCAATTGTTGACGATGGCTGAGTGGACACAAGCAATGTGTTTTCACAGTCTTGTGAGGACTTCCACGTAAAAAACTGCATTAACTGTTTGTCCGAGTGGTACAAACTCTTTGTGGATGACTCCATGTCGATCAAAAAAGCAAATGAGCATGGACTTTTGCTTGGATTTGCTCATTCATGCTTTCTTGGGGCGTGGGGAAGCAGGGGTGTGCCATTCTGTGCTCTGCCGCTTACTCTCTGGGTTGTATTTAAACACCCACGTCTCGTCACCGGTCACTACATTGTCCAAAAAGTCGGGCTCCTCATTCACATGATGAAGAAGATCCTAGCAGATCGCTTTACAGTTGGCCTTTTGCTCCTCTGACAACACTCATGGCACAAACTTCGCGCACACTTTCCTCATGGCTAAGTTTTCTTTCACCATCTCAAAAACTTGGGTTTGAGGAATGTTCAAGTCATCAGCAATCATTCTGATACTCATCCTGTGAGCACAGTTAAGTAAATTTTTCACTCATAACACATTTTTGTTGGTCTTGTTGGTCGAAGGGCGTCCGGAGTGGTCGTCGTCTTACACTCTTTCCCGACCTTCTTGGAACAGCTTGTGCCACTCAAAAACACCCGATCTACCCATGGCAGCATCACTGTAGGCCTCCTTAATCATGCCGTGAGTCTCTTTGCCCGTTTTACCAAGCTTTACACAGAATTTGATCGTGTATCGCTGCTCCAGTAAACGCTCCATGATTCTCCGTGATGAGGCGTTTCGACAGGTATTCACAATACAATTGACCTGCCGATTTTTCCCAGCGTTCCCAATATCCGCCTCTACTGATCCTGCATGCACAGACCACCTCTCATCTGCCCGTTCGCCCAGGAAAAAGTCAGTCCTACTACTTTAAGAACAGACCATTTATTACTATAAAATCAATTTATACCCACAGTGTAAGTGGGTATAAATTACACCCTCCCAAGGTGTAAGAAAGAAACATTTTTTTTTCTTTTTGGTGTAAGAAGGAACCTTGCCCACACTGACATTAATGACAGAAAAGGCATCAGGAGTTATTTCTTAGCAAATCTTGACATAATTTTTTCATCTCACCTCCACCTTTTCCTGTAGACAAATATCACCTGTAATTATTTTGCATGAATCACTGTCCCAGTAGCATGGGATACACGTGCCAGTGCTGCAAACTATTAAATCTTTTGAACGCCTTTTTTCAAGGAATTTTAATTATAGCACCCAAGGTCATTCTTGTTGAGACTTTATATCATGGGCCAAACTTCAGATCTCAGTGAGTGAGGCAAGAGGTTAGTATGTGTAACTTTATCCACATTGCAAAGTTCATATGCTGCTGATTATAAACTTGCAAACAAATCCTTCATATCTCTCCTCACTATAACAGTTTTATAAGGAGTTCAGTTTTTTAGAAAAATAAGAGTAGGTGACAAGGACAAATTGTCCTGAAGCATGCGAAGGAAATCTAACTTCCCCAATTTATGATGAAAAAGAGATTATAATTAGAAATATCATATCTTTTTGGACTGCGCTGAGTGTACTTAGGTCACTTCACAGTTTTGCTGTCAAGGAATAATTGGCTTGACTTCAGTGAGACAGGATGAATTCTCTTTTCATTTTTCTCAACATCTGGTTTTGTCTCTTTCCACAGGCAGACATATATTTATAGACTAGACTTGAGCTGAAAGGACAGAATCAAACTCTTTGCTCACTAATTTAAAAACTCAATATATTTGGCAATTTGAATAAACAAAATGTTTGCCAGTCTTTATGAATGGTACCATCTCTCAAGGGACATTCTCTTAGACATTTGGTTCATTGTCTGAAATATAAATTTGGAAGTTTTATAAAATTTTAATCCAAATTCTCCTTTGGATAACATTAATTAGCACACAGTAGATCACAGTAATGACAGTAATCAATCATGTTAATATTTCTGCTATTTATCCTACACTTTATGTCTTACAAACATTCATGTCTAAAGTCTATTTGGTCAGTGCAGCAAAACTGCATTTATGTTGTACGGTTCTTTATTTCTTGACAAACTTTGTGTTTTCATTTTTTTTTTCCTTTTCTCAAAAAGAACCACCCTGGTTCATCTGCCTCTTTCACTTTATTTGACATATATATGTTTTACACCTTAAGAATTGTTTTGTCTCACATGTGTAATTTGCTTTTAGCCTGCTTTTATCATATTTGCTTCAGAGAGCTTTCATGTCTTCAGCTGTGATTAAATTGTGTTAATTAGGAAAATATCTAATGGCGTCTTGCCCATCACCATGCCCAAATGGTCTTGTAAAGTTAAGAGAGAGAGAGAGAGAGAGAGACAGAGAGAGAGAAAGGAAGGAAGGAGGGAAGGAAGGAAGGAAGGAAGGAAGGAAGGAAGGAAGGAAGGAAGGAAGGAAGGAAGGAAGGAAGGAAGGAAGGAAGGAAGGAAGGAAGGAAGGAAGGAAGGAAGGAAGGAAGGAAGGAAGGAAGGAAGGAAGGAAAGCAATATATACTTTAAATTCCTTTGATGCATTTACAAAAATGTCAACATTAATAATATCTTTTTTAGATACCAGTGGGCAAAAGTATAACAAGACAGATTTGGATAGAAAATAATGTAAATACTTTTTTTAATAGTAAGAATAATTATTTATTGGGAGAATTTTCTAGCTAAAGTGATGGAGCTGTTATAATTGAATGTCTTTCTAAATCATGTACTTGAGCTCATCAAGAAATTATTAGGCTTGATGCAAAAATTACTTAATTAAATATTATGTCCAGTGTAAAGGTCAGACTACACAGTCATAACAATCCTTTTAGGCCTTCACTTGCAGGTAAAATTGTTGCCAAGCGAATACAAGTCCTAACTTCTATTGATTTCAATAATAAAATGTTTTTATCCTATAAATTTATGAACAAAACTTTGATTTATATTTTAGTTCATTTATTTTTAATCTATTGTAAATAGATTACAAAAAAAATAGATTACAAAAAAATAGGTTACAAAAAAGAGTGAGATATGGATACAATGATATATACTTCTTTATGTTTTTACAATGGCAATGAGTAGTTATATTTTTAATTGTACTTTGTCCCAAAGAATTCTGAAGGGCTTTGCAAATGGATAAATCAAGTTCATAATTTCAGCCAGTAATGGAACAAAGCTGTCTCTTGCATAAATCTTGTTTGGCTATTTCAATGGTTTTACGCATTGCTGTTTTTGTTGTAGTGATAGGGTCATGGTATAATAATGGTCATGATATAATAATAGTTGGAAAATGGAAAAAAAAAAAAAAAAAAGAAAACAAAGGAAAAGTTCTTAATGTTCATTCAGCCATTAGTTTCATTCTCAGTGAAAGCACAACAAAATGTCTTCAGGTATAGTCTTAAAGTTGTAACTATGCACCAAGTTAACAAACAGTTGTTCTCTGAGGGTATGGACTTAATGATGTAAAATGTTTTATTATTGTCTTGTGTGTCTTTACAAAAGGACAAAAAATATAAAACTACCTTCTTAATCACATTGAGAAATGTCCCTGAATGAAATGAGCTAAATGTCCCTATGGAAATTTAGCATTTTTCCATCTGCCTTTTCTTATCAATGAGCCTGTTAAGATATATATATGTTTTACTTTAATATTGGCTTTAATATTAATTAAATATTTAATATTTAATATATTTGATATTATGATAGTGTTTATATACACCATATATAATGTGACTTCCTCTAGTCAATTACAGAACTTTTTGACTTCCCTGAGACACAGAGAAGGTCCTTGCTGCCTTTTCTCTTCTGCAAGTTAATGCCTGTATTTATAGCTCCTTCACAGCAGCAGAGTCAGGCAATTTAGAAACTAACAGGGGTCAGTCTGCTGTTGTGACCCTTAATTGCTTCTGTCTTAAAACATTTCAGTATTTCTAAGATGTGTAATTCTTTTTCTTTTCAGTGCACATGAAAAGGGATAATGTTAGCATTTTGCAGTTAATTCAATTACTTTCCACTTGTGAAAATGCTGACAGGATTTCCGACCACTGGAAGAAGTGCCCTGACTGTTAGATGTGATTGGCAGCCCAGACATAACTTATAAACTGCAGCTGAAATTAAAGCATTTTATCTTCACTGATATATATCCTTCATGACAAACCATTCAGCAATACTTTTAACCCGTTATTTCAGATTTTCAACAGCAATTAATGACCTATTTGTTAGATAATGATCTCAGTCAAATCACAGACAAATCAGCATCTGCTTCAGTAATGGACAAGACTTTGAAGCACTTGTGAACGTAAGTTATAGCTGTTGCTTTTTTAAGTACTTATAGTATTTTTTTTAGATTTATATTATTTGCAACACTATTATAAAAAGACTTTGAATTGTGTATTTCATATTATTTAAAAAATATGAAAAAAAAAAGAAAAAAGAAAAAATATTCAAAAAGAAAAGTGTCGTCTGCATACTAGAGAAAATAATTTACTAGATTAAAACATATATATTTTATTAATTATATTTAAATATAATTTTAAGAATTTGCAAAATAGTATAACAGAAAATAGGTTTGGAAAGTAAAGTGTGAAAAAAAAGCAATTATAAAATGCATGAAGAGAAAAAATATACTTTAAACTATGATAAAATAAAACTTGTAGTCATCACACCTATGTTTCTTCACTTAGACTTTAGTTAACCCAAATGTTCTCTACAGTATATGGAAAGAAAAAGACATGTTTCCAAGGGTGATTCCTGTGGGGTTAATTTCCATCTCCAAGGGGCTACATTCATGATTAAGTACATAGAGATACAGGATGCCTCTGTACCTGGTTTAGATTGGGCATCTAGATTTTAGACAGAAAACATATGGGACATGAGCTTCCATTAAGCACCCATCCAATAATATTATCAAAGCATGAGTTTATAACAAAATAAGGTATACGAACAGAGAAGAACTAAAAACGGTGAAAATGTCTATATGACAAATCAAGGATTTATTCCAGTATGAGTATTGCAGACATGTGCATGAAACCTTAAAACTCAGAAGAATAGATAACAATAGATAACAGCCACATACTAGAGCTCTACTTTTTTTTTTTTTCTTTTTCTTTTTTTTTTTTAAGGTCATAAAAAGGAGGGGAAAAAAAAAAAAAAAAAGAGAGAAGAAAAATTTGAAAATATTAAGTAGAGTGAAATCCTAAATGAGCAAAAGATGCACTTCTAGCTTGAGGCGCAAGAATATTAAGTATTTATTTTATTTTATTTTATATTTTATTTTATTTTATTTTATTTTATTTTATTTTATTTTATTTTATTTTATTTTATTTTATTTTATTTTATTTTATTTCAATTGGCATATCTAACCTGAGGAGCTAGAATAACAATGTTTAGTCTTCTGCATAGCAAAGGCTTTCTTAATTAAATATATGTCTGGGTCTGTATGTGCAGACAGCTGCAAGAACAGAAGGTTTGACCAGGGCCAACTAGAACTCTCTTGAGCAAGAGTGTTTCATAGCTTACAGAAGAAAATTTATTTGTGGTCTCTCTCTTGGGTCTCTCTTCTCAAGGAAACTGATCTTATTGTTAATTTGTTGCCTCTCCTCAAAGATCAATGGGAGATTGATGCATCTTCCAAAATTTGAAATCAGAGATGAGATTGACATACCAAGTTGCCTTGATGCAGTAAGGAATATTGGTTGAAATGCCTTAGACATGCATTATGGGTTTATGTTTTCAGCAGTGAATATCCAAAATATCATTACAGCTGATTTTCTACTGAAAAATAGTGCCCTAAGGATGTGAGAGGAATGATTAAATCACATTAAAGCTATAAGCATTTTAACATAGTCAATATATAGGTATACTGTTCTTTTTTCTTTCTCTTTTATTTTTTTTTTTTTGGAAAATAACTTAATTATCTTGAAAGACAAGCTAATATGAGATATGAAAATTAAGAGCTATTAGGGAAAATTAAGTAAAGAACTATGCTTATATGTAATTTAAACCTTCCTTGAGGAAGGTTTAAACCTTGAGGAAGGTTTAAAATCATGACAAATTATAAGACATTTTTGTCCTCTTTTTTTGTCCTCTTTTAATCAAATTTACTTTTACACTCTGCTTCATTTTAATTATTAATTTCCATTTTTTTTTAATTCTTTGGCTTCTGCAATGATAAGTAAACATACACAGTGCTTATTCACTTAAAAATGAGTCAAAATGATTCTTTTTTATTTTTTTTTTCAGAAAAATCTCAGTTATTAAGGAATCATTACTACTCCAATATGTAGCTGGTTCTTAAGACATAAAGTCTAGCTTTTTTCACGTATCTTACAGATTTTTCTTGCAATATTTATTTTTAACTAGGAAATAGTTACAAGTTATATAGTGTAATTCCTTTTGTCATTTTAGTGGATATAAGCAAAAATAAATAAATAAATAAATAAATAAAATATTTTTATAAATGCCTCTTTGTTATGTCTCTGTTTAATTACACTTACAGATATGGTTTTCCCCTATCATCATGTGCTTTTGGTTATAGTGATATCTGCATTTTAGAGGATTTAAGTGTTAAGTATTCATCATCTGTCAAGAAAAGAAATTGTTTCGTTGCATTTTAGAACAGGTATAGACTAATTAGAAGCTAGTGGAATTTTATTTATTTATATAAAAGAATTCTTCAATTTAGGACTTAAAAAGTCAGAAACATATCTTCTGCTTCAGTGCACCATTGATTGTGCAGATTGGATTATTACTTAATCCATCAAAGATGTTAATTACACCTTTTAATAATTGGAATTGTTAAGACAAAAGAAAAAAAAAAAAAAAAAAAAAAAAAAAGATTAATTTAATGATAAGCAGTTTTAACACAAAGCAAGCATTTTAAGTTCAAGACGTTGCCTGAAACAGGAGAAATTGCCTGAAGGCTATGGAGAAAGCTTTATATGGTATTTATGTGACATATTTCCTTACTTTAGCACAGTTTACAGCTGGTTACTTCTGTTTGTGCTTGCAGAGTCTTCTAAGGATTATTCATGTTGACTAAAATAAAATCAAATGAAGCTTGAGATTTCTGTACAATCTTTGTATTGCTAAAATTACTTAGCTATATTTCTATGAGTATTTCTATAGCAGTAATTAGTGAAAATCACTTTCTCAGTGATATCTGTTTTGAGAAGAATATAAATATATAACAGACTAGGTGAAGCAGTACCAAAACAAATTTCCCCTGTGAAGTAAATATATGCGGGCAGGAAGAACAATACTATATCAGTTTAAATTGTGATGATGAATTTATGGAGACAATTTGTAATTATTAGTTTCCTTACCAGGCCTATAAAATTTACAGAGTGAAGTTCACTTGAAAAGTCCTTGTCGAATCTACATGGCCAGATATATTTTATTAATTTATCACAAGCGTCTCTTCAGTGACTTTAAATTAAGATGTGCTGAGGGCAAAATGGCTACATAGAAGTAATGCAGTGGATACGCAATGGATACATAGAAGTAAGCTCTTGTAGAGTAAAAGAATATTGACCATAGAGTCATCAAGAATTTCTGTGAACACATAATTTTTTGCTTTGCTTTGTTTTATAATGAAATAAAATCAATTCATTTCATGGGTAATCAGTTCAATGAAAGGAATGGTTGTAACATTTGTTTTTTTTTTCTGATGCAATAATTATAAATACACATTGACAAGCTATCATATTTTAGATAGGAATGAGTGTGTTGGGCTTTTTTTTTTTTTTTTTTTTTTCCTTAAGACTCCACATATATTAATTTAGGTTTCTAAGGCAGTTTTTTTTTTTTTTTTTTTTTTTTAACATGCAGAGGAATATAGGCTACATCAGTACAAAATAGATAATTTCATATCTATCTTCCTCTTTCTTCAGTTTAGACTAGGTCAAATCAGACAGACTAGGTGAAAGAAATATCTTGTGAAATTCGGAGGTTGGTTCAAATGGATCTCATTCTGAATTCTGTGGAAACATTTTTGTAGGTTGCCTAATCTCTGAAGCCTTATAAATACATTGCCAAATCATAATCCAAGATCTACATGAATCTGTATGTTCTGATCCTTGTAGGTATTATTTTCCACTGGTATTAAGAGAGGCTGAAATTTAACCTGAATATTTCCCATGATCAGACAGACTTCTAACACATTTAATAACAGCCCCTTGGCTGTCTGCAAATGATGGCAGTGCATGTGCAGGGTGGAGGGGTGAGGGTCAGTGGACCAGCTGTGTGCAAACCTCAAGACACTAACTGTGTTTTTTCAACAGGCACTGTAGTTATCAGTTACTATTTCATGTGAGAACCGTAGCTTTGGCCTCAATGATTACCTTTAACCCTAGCAACTGCTAAATCAAGAGAATGTTATTTTATTTACTCTGAAGAGGTCTAAGATGCTGAAGGTGATCTGAAGACTCAGCAAACATTGAACTTTAAAGAAAAACTTTTTCTGCTCGTGATGTTTCTTTTGGCAACACTTGAGTAATGTGCTTGTCTCTTATATCTTCTGATGGTGATGGAAATGTACGCAACTTCAGGCTAGTACTCTGTCAGTACTCTAACAAGTGTTAAATAAAAAAATCTATCTAGGTTGCCTTCTGGATAACAAAAACCCTGAAAATTTGTTGCTTGCTGTTGAAATGTGGGCTAAAATATTGAAACTATTGAAGTATAAGACCATGAAATTGCTCTCTTAAAGGTGCTTGCCTGCACAAGGAAGAAAAGCAGTCAAATTTAATAAAATAAAATAAAATAAAATAAAATAAAATAAAATAAAATAAAATAAAATAAAATAAAATAAAATAAAATAAAATAAAATAAAATAAAATGTTAAAGTATGCAGTGTCTGTAATAATTGAAAGGGTGGCATACTTTCACATTCTGTTTTGTAATGACACATTTTCAAACAATTGCCTTTCACTTGTTAGTATACTTCAGTGTTACTATATGGAGAACCCATGGTCAGCGAGTAACTGAAGATTCTTGAAAATCACAGTAGTCAAAGTTCAGATGTAAGAATTTATTTCCAGATTATGAATTTAATTCTAATCATTGGGATATAATGTTGAAAATTGTGAAAAAACAAACAAACAAACAAAAAAAAACTGTAGGAAAGACAATTACTGGAACGAAAGAGCTGTGTTTTCAGTCATTTTATAACCTAATGTCAGTCTTACATAGCTGACTCAGAAAATAAGGTAGAATAGACTTTTCATTCTATTCTAGGAGACATTTAAATTTCAGAGCAGGTACAACTGGAGAAAAGGATGAAGCTTTCTGTATCTTGCCTTGCCCTGTGTAACCAGACTTTCTCCCAGGCAAGCAGAATGTGTATCCCTGCCCCCATATATCATCAAAGTGTAGCCAGGGCAAAGACCTGAAACCAGGAACTCCCAGAAAACAGTACTCCCAATTCAGATTGCAGTCCTGCAATTCAGATACAGTGGTTATAATGAGCAATTGACCAAGAGAAGGACATGAAATTGTGGAAAGTAAGAAGAATGTTTTGTTGATTGACTAATCTTGTGGTCATTTAATATAACAAACACAAGTTTGTAATAGGATATAGAAATTAATTTGCAGTCCTCTAATGAGAAAAAGGAAAAGGAGGATGTGACAAACTAATATTTCTTTTTCTTTCTGGACTTTGTCAGGGGAAAATGGTACACAGACTTCTTTATTATATTGCAAAAAATATTTATGTAAAAAATATTTATTATATTGCAAAAAAATATTTTTGTCTAGCAAGCTACATTTACTGGACTTGCTAACAATGTTCACTAATGTATTCTTAATCCAAAGTATCTTGGGAACTTGGACCATATGTAGTGACCTTTCAGATAGTTCCTTGAAAAGCTATCAGAGTAAGAGCTAGAAAGTGAGAACACAAAAGCTTTCACCCTAGCTTTAACCAGGAGGCTGTCTCTCTTCATATTGTTTTCTTGGATTAAAACAAGCAAACAAACAAAAACAAAACAAAACAAAACTGAAGACCAAAAGTATGAATTTTGTCTCTTAAAGATCTGGTTCTAGTTCCAAACACTGATATTTATTATTTTACCTCGATTTCCAAGTTTTCACATATTTTGACCCACTGATAACATGTTAAACCTAAGCTAACTTCCAGAAAAACACGAAAGCAAAAACATTATTCTTAAACACAGAGATTCTGTCAAATACTTTAACAGAGGAACTAATGGGGATCTGGAAAATTCTCTTTCAGTAGTGCACAGGAGAGTACTACAGCTCAGCTATGAATTGGTCATAATGGAGATTTAGGTAAAGCATGATTTAAAATCTATATCTAGCAGTACAGCATAGTTTTGTTTGCTTATTGCAGAATCGTGGGATCATACTTGAAGTGTTTCAGAGACTATATAAGTTTTTTATATGTTGATGTATAATCTGAGGGGACTAGAGAAAAAAAATGAACAGTATTATGTTAACATACATTCCCTGGGAAAAGATAAAAAAATAAAAAAATACAACAACAACAACAACAACATAACCCACATAGTTTGTGTACCAAGCTAACAATGATTCTATAAACAACTTTCGAGCAGATTCTGAAACCCAAAGATATTAAAAACATGTTGACCAACACTGTCAGAAAAAGAGTAAAAGTCAGTTTTTAAGTTTGAAACTGCAAGTGAATCTGGTGGATAGAAGTAATGGAATCTATCGTATCACTAATATGCTTCTAAATAGAACTACCAAATTCTTGCACCAATAATTACACCTGAGCTTCTCGTAAGAGAATCCTTTATAACCAGTGGAGGGGAGGGGAAGTTGGGTAGGGAAAAGGGGGAACACTTCTAGAGTGCAATTTATCTCAGCAATGTTGGACATATGGATGAGGTAAACAGCTGTGTCCCTGGAACTAGTTACTTCTTTGCTGTAGAGATTAGTCAAAGTGATCATAGGTAGTCATTAATGTCGGGCTTCTGAAATTGGATGTCCCTCCTTTAATGTAAGGTTTTGTAAGGTATTAGGTATATATCTGAATATTTAGGGATGAAAAAATGTTTCTTGTTTCTATGTTTAATCTTTTTCCAGGCTGTGATACAAGGTTGATGTCATTAGCCTGTCCTCTAAATGTGGTCCTGAAATCTCACTTCAGAAGTGTTATGAGTATTCTATAAATGCAGAAGTGAAAGCAGAACCTAGTTTTTTGACTTCTTTGGCTCTTCAAGTATTGCCAAATGTCTGCTGCCCAGGAAGTAATAACAGCAACCTAGCGGTTTTTACAATACTTGACTGAAAACTTTTGAAATTGCAAATGTATTACAATTGGGAAAAAAAAAAAAAAAAAAAAAAGAGTTACAACATCAATTTCTGATGACAATTTCTTTGGAACTTACTTAGGTTTTGAAAAGTACTTTAGTTGCAATTAAAAGAAAATATGGTGCACCTGCAATTTCCTTTGGCCTAGTCTTGACTGATTTCCATGTATTCTAATAACATTCTAATGAATGTTAAGTACTAAGGTTTTTTGTTGCTGCTGTTTTCTGTTTGTTTAATGAAGCAAATAGGATTGAGTGTCCTTACTAGTACAAGACATGAAGCATGCAATTATTTGGCTAGCAAGTAAGTAGTAACTGGCAAACTGTGTGGAGAATCTGGAGATTAGATTTGGATGTGGTGCTTTGGGGCATGGTTTAGTGGGTGATATTGGTGGTAGGGAGATGGTTGGACCAGATGATCTCGGAGGTCTTTTCCAACCTTAATGATTCTATGATTATATGACTGTCCTGGTCATCCCAGAGTCTGCAGTGAGGACTGAATGGCATAGGGACTAAACTATTCTTGCAGCTGAGTGGGTGGGTCTTTGCACTTCAGAGCTAAGACAAATAACTAGCTAAAGCAGGAAAATATTTACTGCCACTACCCACTACACATACTGCCACCATACATAATGTACTGACATTATGACTGAAAATAACTTTCCTGGCTCAAAGACTATCAAAGTTGCATATTTTCCACCAATAATACAAGATCTTTCTTAAATCAAGGGACACGGAAACAACATCTCTTATAATATCATAACCACATCTGTGTCTGCATCCACTGTACAAGTCAGTGCACATTTTCATCTTGTATCAATTCAGTCATCTGTACTGCCTGAATTAATAATACCATCTTGCTGAACTTCTCATGCAGTCAGTAGACAAGGATGAGCCATTACAAAGGGTCAAGTAGGTCAAATCTCTCTTTGGAGGGTCATAATTCTCTCCATTTTATGGGATTCAGTTTATGGGATTCAGTTACTGGGTATGCAGTTCAGTAGCTTGGGTGTCTCTGATAAGTCCTCAGTAGAGCTGGAATTAAAATAAATCCACATGATTTAGAAAATTATTAAGGGCAGTGCAAAGGAGATGATAGAAACCAACCAATCAGTATCTGAAAGGTTGCATTGGTCTTCTGTACTCAGGTTACTAAAGAAAAGAGGTCAGAAAACATTGCATTTCTTTCTTTTTCTCCTTGAGCTTCCTCAGAAATTCATTCCAATATTAGCATTGACCATGATCTTCAGCCAGTTAAACATGCCATGTTTAAACTAAATGACTTAATTTGTCTTAAGAACTGAGATCTTGAGTTTTATCATTAAACAAAGGTCTTCTGTTTTAGGTCAAATATGAAATAATGAATATTTTCTAATCTTTAATCTAATTGTATCAAATGCTCAGCATGTCTTTTCTTCTGAAGAAAAAGAACTCCCAACTGAAATAGCAAGCAAACAGTAATGTTTAACCATTCCTGTTGTTTCTTCTCACCTTTTAGTATGAGATCCAGTTTGTTTAAACCATACCTAAGTTTAGGAGCCTGTAATTCTTAACAATTCCATATAATAAAGCAGTGATTTGTGTACTCAATTCATTAAGAAATTTCTCTGTCCTTCAGACGTCTTACCTTGAAAGGTACATGAAATCTTTGGACTTAACAAAATTAAACTTGTCTTGAGAAGCAGAAACCAGAGCATTAGAGACTCTTCCAAACCAGTGAACTAACTGTTAGGCTAGGCCCATATGTGTGTTTGCTGAAATGGTTGCACAAGCCCTTGTACTCTTCACTGACATACCTTTCTAAGCCACTTGAATTGTACTTTGCCTCATAAAAGAAACTCACACTTATTCCACTGAAGTCACCTAATCAAAGTTTAATGGTAGAAAAGGATGTCTTAATCAATAAAAAAATGGGAGTTGAATTTTAGATATGTGTCCTCATTTTATATACAAATAAATGTATATTTTTTAATTATCAAACATTTTTGATGAAAAATAAAACTTCAACATCTTATGTGCTAAAACATCTGACTGGTTGTTACAGTTATTAACATATAAATACTTCAAGATCTTCATTATAAAGTATATATTTATCTATTTACACCCTTGAGCTACACCATCAAAGATATCTTTGTAAGCTACAATTTTTAGTAAAAATAAATTAAAATTGTTCTGAATCCTACTGAAATAACAAACTGTGGCAATCCATATGGAATTCATTTTACTTCATATTATGGGGTTTGTGTCACTGCTGTCCAATTTGACATCGAAAAGCACAAAAAATAACATTGACATAAGGATATAGTTATGTTTATACTTACGGAAGCAGATTTTTTCTGTTATTTTCAAAGTAATGTCCTTAGAATTGGCACTCTCAACCAGTTTTCAGGAAAAAAATGTTGGTAGCAAGCATGTTAAAATGCAGCAGCAAAAGCCTATGAAATGAAAAAGCTGTCAGTTCAGCTACTGTTCTTAGTCAAGTACTTCCATTGTACCAATCAGAGGCTGGGAGACTGGAACTGGGAGATTAAGTCTTTACTTTATTTACCTAGACATGCTTTGAGGAAAAAGGTAGAATATGTGTCTGCTGGCTGTATCAATGCTTTTTCTCTTAGGGTTCATTAAGTCATCCCCATTAAAGTCAATAGACATATTTTTAATATGCTTAGTATTTCTTTCTCAAAGCAAAATGAATTGCATTTTTTCTTTTTCTTTTTTTTTTTTTAATGTATTTCCTGAAATCATATTTTATACACTTATATAATGCACTTTATTATTTTTATTATTATTATTTTAACATCTACAAAGCTTAGCCTCCACAATGGCTGTAATAGTAAGATCTTTAGGTGCCTGAAAGAAATAACAGAAAGGAGAAGGCAATAAATAATTGTTCAGTGAAGACTGAGCAGAACTTAGAAATTATCTAAATACAACCAAAGCTAAATGAATATTTATTTTTAATAAGGGTAGGGATCACAGATTCACACAGAATCACAGAATTGTCTATGTTGGAAGAGACCTCCAAGATGATCTAGTCCAACCCCAACCTCTGACCTAACACTAACAAGTCCTGCACTAAACCATATCACTAAGCTCTACATCTAAACGTCTTTAAAGACCTCCAGGGATGGTGACCCAACCTCTTCCCTGGGAAGCCCATTCCAATGCCTAACAACCCTTTCCATAAAGAATTTCTTCCTAATATCCAACCTAAACCTCCCCTGACATAACTTTAGCCCATTCCCTCTTGTCCTGTCGCCAGGCACATGGGAGAATAGACCAATCCCCACCTCGCTACAGCCTCCTTTAAGGTACCTGTAGAGTGTGATAAGGTCATAGAATCATAGAATCATAGAATATCCTGAGTTGGAAGGGACCCTTAAGGATCATCAAGTCCAACTCTTGACACCGCACAGGTCTACCCAAAAGTTCAGACCATGTGACTAAGTGCACAGTGCAATCTCTTCTTAAATTCAGACAGGCTCGGTGCAGTGACCACTTCCCTGGGGAGCCTGTTCCAGTGTGCAACCACCCTCTCTGTGAAGAGAGGTCGCCCCTGAGCCTCCTCTTCTCCAGGCTGAACAATCCCAGCTCCCTCAGTAGCACCTTGTAAGACTTGTTCTCCAGACCCCTCACCAGATTCATTGCCCTTCTCTGGACTCTTGAGGACCTCCATGTCCTTCTTGCAGTGACGGGCCCAAAACTGAACACAGTACTCAAGGTGCAGCCTCACCAGAGCTGAGTACAGAGGGAGAATATGTAAGTAAAAAGTCATTAGTAACAATTAATACATACAAGGGAAAATCTCCATCTGAGTTAGAAAAACAAGTATGAGGAGTTTAGTATATTCAAATCAGGATATAATTTTATTTAACCCAAAAGCTGAGAGAGTTAGAATCTTAATTTTTAAGTTCAATGACAAGATTTTTTTTTTTAAATTAATTGTCAAAGTGGAGAGAAAAATGTGTGGATGGAACTTAACAACAATGACAGCAGCAAAAACAACAAAACCACAATATTCTATCAAGATTTTGTTCTCCTCAGAAATGTAGAGTGAGATTCCTACCACCTAACTTTAGGCTCATCCAGCTAATCTAAAAATATCAGTTCACTCAAAAAAGAAAAATAGACATCTCCTTTAATTCTAAATGTCTCTATATATACAGATATGCATTCATATGTAGTACTTTCCTCTACACATACGCTTATGCTTTCCCACTGATTTGATGAGCCTAAAATACTATCTCGCACTACAGGCCTAGATTCTGTTTTGCTAAATTTACGTGGAGTCTCTTCAACTTAAAAGTTCTTATAACTTGGAATTAAGCTGACAATGAGATGACACTGAAGATAGCTTCATCAAAGATAAATGTGCTTACTTGTACTACCATATTGTTATTTGATATATGATGCATTTCTTCAGACAGATGAAATGTAGTAGAGCAAATGTGTCTAGACTTCAGTAAAAATTTAATGTGGTGCTATGAGCTTATATTACTCAGCTGAGGGTTAAGGTTAGACAGGTGTTAGTACAGACCTTATAAAATACATAAAGAAAGGAGAGTTATTGAGTTTGAAGAAGGGCTGTTTTTGGAGTTCCAGAAGTGTTATTCATGGAATGCAACTAATCTAATGGACTCGTTTATAGGCTTGGCATAAAAACAAGCAGAGTGTTAATGAATTTTGCAGATAATGCAAAGAATAGATGACCTTCGGAATGGGGGTGTGGGTGTGTTGAAGTATTAGACAAAATAAATTGAATGAAATTTTAATAGTAACAAAATCATGGTAATGAACGTAACAGGCTTTAATGAATTACTCTTAAAAGCTGCAGCCAAGACTTTTGGGACCCATAGGGAAGGAGAAAACAAAAGTCTAATGACTGATCCCAGCGTGATTAATTAGTGATTGGGATTGTCCATGAAAAGAAAAAAGGGCTCCTAAAATCTATAAAGAAAAGTATTTCCAATGGAATTGGGAAATATTATTATATGGTTAATATAATAATATTGTCATTGTCATGGTTATAATATGGTTATAAATGTTATGGTTATAAATGGTTATAATATGGTTATAATATAACTATTGTCATGGTTAATACTGATGACATATGCCAGCCCAGTGCCACTGAGGAGGCTAAGGACTACTGCCCATATCAAGCTTGAAGACAAGTTTGGGACTTCCATTGGGATTCCACAACTTGGGACTTCAAATGAGAATAAATATTATGCAATGCTGTAAGACTTCTCCAGCTTCATTTTTTCTGATGCCAAAACCCATAACAAAGCTCTGTGAATTACAGGATGTCCCTGCTGCAGCTCAGGAGCTAGAGTTACTGAATTTGATCAGAAAAAAATAAATAAATAAATAAATAAAAGCTAATGCAGAAGGATCTGAAGAAAGGCGCAGGCTAGTAATTCAGGTGGCTCATGAAGTGGAGTACAAGTGCATGGTTCAGAGTCTTCTGCTTTCCTTCCACACAGATGATCTCCCACTCATCACAGTTCATGTTATAGAAAAATACTGCTTGAGTTGTGTAGTAGAAAGCCAGTTGAGAAAAGGTAAATTTAGAAATAGGACTTCAACTAAAATCATATGCAGTAAAATAAAATGAACTCGCAGGAACAAAAAAAATATCTTAGTAAAACTGTAACCAGGAATAAGTTATTAAATTGTATTTAATATTTTAGTAATGTTCTCATACAAGAACATTGAACAATGCAAAGAAGCATGAATTTTTTAATTTAATTAAAAATAAAGTAAATGCTACATTAAAAATTCTGATACATACAAATATTTATCTTTTACAAATAATAATAATAAAAAAAGATAAAAAGACAGAAACAAACAAACAAAAACACAAACAAACAAACAAAAAAGAACTGAGGTACCTGAAAATGGATCAAACTGAAAAAAGAACCAAAAGAACCTAGCCAGACCAGAAGGGGTGGGACTCATGTTTATGAGTACTTCTGAAACCTTAGTAAGCTTTCAGTTTCTAAACAATTCTGAAAAGTCTTACCTTGATCTTTGTTTTCCAACCAAAACTGCTATCTAGTATAGAATATAACCATGGATTTTTATTAATTTTAAGGATTTCATAAGCTCATAGTGTAAAGGTTTATATTGTTGGTGTTTGAATCATTTTATATTTTATGATTTGACACTGCTGATGAAAAAATTGTTGTAGTGTACATTTTTCACAATATTGCAGATAATAATAAATAATAATAATAATTAATAAATATTAATAATAATAAATATAATAAATAAATAAATAATAACAATAATAATAATAATAATAATAATAAATAATCATAAACAGAGAAAGATAAATATTTTTTTGTGAGAAAGAGTACCCAAACAGTAACTTCTGGATGTTCGGTGGCAATTTTTACATCTTGTCAATAGTAAAAACATTGAAGACAGTAAAATCTTGGAGTTGATATCTAGCTCAGATTAAGAGTATCATATTTTTCTTAATTGAGAATATTACCGTGGCTTTTTATTTGTCCTAATCTCATCTGAATGTACTTAAATGTGATTTATTTATCAAAAACCCAATTAAATGTAACATTTAGCAGAGTTGGGAAAGATTTTATATTCTCCAATACTATGGGTAAGTGAATAAGAAGACTTTTAAACAATATAGTTTAAAATTATATATACATCATAAAGCAGAAGAATATTAAAAGGTTTATGTATTTTCTGCAACCTATAGGACTGAATGTTTTAGTTCAAATCAATGTACTAATAGATCTATCTATGAGTTATTAATATTATTGGCATTAGTTCTTATTCATGAATGATAATAGCAATCCATTTTCTCAATGTGTATTAAACACCAGAAGGCTATGGTTCAAAACATATACTATGTCACTTAGTATTCAAATTATTCACAGTTCCTGAAGCATCAAATTTTAGCCAGGGTCAGAAGAAAAATATGTATAGATAAGCGAATTATTTAACTTAAAATTAACCTTACATTCTCTTTTTATTATGAACAACATATTTCAGAGCAATTAGCTAAATGGACTTGAGGTAGTGGAAAATATATCTGCAATTCTCTTGTGGAGCTAATTAAGTCCTCTGTGTTACTTTGATGTGTTTTGTAGTATAGATTGTTTAATATTGGATTATGCAATTCAGCATGTCTACATTACAGAGTGGAAAATGTAACACTATGCCTACAGCAAAAAGTAAGTGAGGCAGTGGCATGGCATGGTTGATCCTGTAGCACACTTATTATTCATTTCTTAAATGAGGAAAGTTGGCTTTCACAAACAAGACGGTGATTTATCATGTAGATGAAGTTAGAAGGCAAAGGTTACTAGAGGCACACATGTAAGAAAATGAACCTTTTTCATACTTTAGTTGAGTAAGAGGTTTATGTCTTCCTTAAGCAGATATAGTATACAGTTCCCTTTCCCTTCCTAAAAAGAACCCTACATTATTTCAATGTATTGATTAGTGTACCTGAAAATCTAGTCTAAGCTCTATTCCCCATATTCAGGTGTATACAACCTGCAGGGGAAAATATAAGATGTATTCAGATATATATACAAGATGCAGAGGGGAACTGATAAGAGAAAATATATATATATATATTTCAAAGCACAAAATTCTGACTATGATGTTTAGATTCTATTCTTGGCTCCAGAACAAGTCACAATTGCTAAGTTGCTTCTAAATTTAATATATTTTTCATGCAACTATTATTTTCCCTGGGAACCATAGCTTATGCATATGCAAAATATCAGCCTTTTTGAATACATACTGGCTATAGAACATGAGTTTGATAAAGAAGCCATGATGGGTAAAAGTGACATATATTTCACTGTCTTCAAGGTAATTACAAATTACAGTTTCCATAATTGCAAGCAACTATTTCATCTTCCTTCAACAGAAAGAAGGGAAGTCATCCACTTGGGTCGGGGCAATCCCAGACATGAGTACAGACTGAGAGAAGAACTCACTGAGAGCAGCCCTGCAGAAAAAAGATTTGGGAGTTCTAATGGATGAAAAACTCTACATGAGCAGCATGCACTTGCAGCCGAGAAGGCCAAAAGTGTCCTGGGCTTCATCAACAGAGGAGTGGCCAGCAGGTGGATGGAGATGATGTTCCCCTCTGCTCTGCCTTTGTGAGGTCACTCTTGGAGTGTTGCATCCAAGTTTGTGGCTGCCAGCACAAGAAAGATGTGGACCTGTTAGGCTGAGTCCAGCAAAGAGCCACAAAGATGATCAGAGGGCTGGATCAGAGGGCTGGAGCACCTCTCCTATGAAAAAAGAGAGAGCTAGGGAAGTTCAACCTGAAAAAGAGAAGTCTTTGGGAGACCCTATTGCAGCCTTTCTGTACTTAAAGGGGGACTTATATAAAAGATGGAGAGTGACTTTTTACTTGCAAAAATAATGATAGAAAAAGGGGGAATAGTTTTAAACTAAAAGAAGATAGATTTAGATTAGAGATTAGGAGGAAAATCCTCATTCAGGGGGTGGTGAGGCACTGAAACAGTTTGCCCAGAGAAGCTGTGGATGCTCTTCCCTGGAGATGTTCAAGATCAGGTTGGATGAGGCCCTGGGCAACCTGATCTAGTGGGTGGTATCCCTGCCCATTGTGGGGGGATTGGAACTAGATGATTTGCCAATCCAAGCCATTCAATGATTATCTATCCACTGTGAACTAGGCTTTTTGGTTAAATGTTAGAACTTTTTCTGTAGACAAATTCTGTGACACAGATTCTTTGGGGGCTGAATATGCCATTAGAATGTGATTTGGATTAGAATTATTTAGGTTGGAAAGAATCTTTAAAATCTTCTAATCTAACCTTTAACCTAGCACTGCCAAGTCCACCATTAAACCATATCACTAAGCATCTACACATTTTTGAAGACCTCCACAGATTGTGACTCGACTATTTCCTCGGGCAGCACATTTCCTATATTTCACAACCCTTTCAGTGAAAAAATTTTTCCTAATATCCAAACTTAATCTCCCCTGGCACAATTTAAGAACATTTTCTCTTGTTTTATCACTTTGTGTTTGGGAGTAAAGACCAATCTACACCTCACTATAGCCTCCTTTAAAGTAATTGTAGAGTGTAATAAGGTCTCCTCTGAGCCTCCTTTTCTCAGGGCTAAATAGCCCCAGCTCCCTCAGCGACTCCTCATAAGACTTGTTCTCTATACACTTCACCAACTTTGTTGCTCTTCTTTGGACATGTTCCGGCACCCCAATGTCCTTCTGCTAGCAAGGGGCCCAAAACTAGTTCAAACAGAATGAGTTTCTTAATTTTGCATCCCATACTCAAGTGATTCCTCGATTAAACAAGATTATTATTGAATTATGTAGTCAGACTAACTAGACTAGCAGCTTCCAATGAGGTTTTAATTAACAGATTACAAATACGCTTTTCTTAAAGCTGTTGTTGATGGTTACAGAAGTTACCGCTGCTTGTTAACATTACTGTGGTAACATTATTTGTGCTCATTATTGCCCCTTGGCTATGATTCTGCAATAGGAATGTTTCCCTGCTGCTTCTTGAAATCCAAAGACAAAGAACCAAGCCCTTCAGAAGCAGTCCCTTTACGGTAGACGTAAGAGATGCTTGGGACAACAAAAACTCTTCTTAGCCATGTCACTGATGCTGTAATATATCAGTTAAATAATAATTATTATTTTCTGGAATAAAATAAGCTTGCAATAGAATAAGTTATCCAAATTAAAACAAAACTAGCAGGCACAGATTTAATAAAGAGGAAAGACTGCATCTAATAATAATTTAAAAAAAAAAAAAAAAAAAAGAAAAAGAAAAAAAGTGGATCCAGAGAACAAACGCCACAGTAGCACTGACCTGTGATTATCTGTAGCCTTTAATTTTTTATATTCTTCTTGGCTACTGTGAAAACTAGTACTCTTCCAAATAATATCTGGGCATGGTTCAGGAACAATACAAGAAAGACCATTCTGAGTTAGGGGGTTGGATGATTTAATGTTGTCTGGAGATGAAGATAGTAGAACAGTTTAATTTTATGGGTATATGTTATGTGGCCAGAAAAATTTAGCAGTACTTATGTAGCCAGGGAGACGATACTCTTTCACAATAGTGGGACCTATTACATCATTAACACCTCTCAAACAGAAGAGGTATCAGCAGTTTCACTTCTGTAAATGTTGTTTTGTATATCACTGTGGTGGTTTTACTCAGGTGGGCAGCCGAGCTCCACCACAACCGCTCTCTCACTCCCCCTCTCCTCAAAGAGGAAGGGGGAGAAAATACAACACAGAGAAGTCTAGGTTTGAGATAAGAAAGGTTTAATTAAAGGGAAAGGGAATGGGGAGGAAAAAACAGAGACAAAAGAAGCAATCAGTCCGCGCGGAAGCACAGAGAGAGAAAAAATTATTCTCTACTTCCCATCAGCGAGCGGTGTTCGGCCACGTCCTGGGAAGCAGGGCCTCAAAACACATAGCGGTTGTTCAGGAGGAACAGCCCCCTCCCCCACGAGAGCCCCCACTTTTATTGCTGAGTGTGACTTCAGGTGTTATGGAATATCCCTTTGGCTGGTTTAGGTCAGCTGCCCCAGCAATGTCCCCTCCCCATCACTTGCCCACCCCCAGCCTGCTGGCTCTTGGGGGCTTGGAAGGAGTCCTGATGCTGTGCCAGCACTATGCAGCAATAGACACAACACTGGAGTGATATCAGTGCTGTTCCAGCTACGAGTGCAGAGTACAGCACTGTACGGGCTGCTGCAGGGAAAAGGTGACTCCAGCTCAGACAGACCCAACACAATCACCAATGTTTTTTTGTTATTGATGTGTGATCTTTTTCTGAGAATAACAGTGGCTAAACACAGTTTAGATAATGTTGGGAAAATGTTACCAAATCTAACTCATTAATTGTCTTCTATAATAAGATTGGTAACACAAATATTCACCGTATATTTAATTTTTAGTACAAATAAATTTTAATTAGTTCTTTGAAAAATATCTCTTGGTTTGTTTATTTACATTTCAGGCTGAATATAGTGCAGAATAGAAGAAATATGATTCAGAGTGACTTTCATCTTTTTCTTTTTTTTATTTTTTCCACAATGATCAAAGTCTTCCTTGATTGCAGACACTGAAATTTATTACACTGTAGCTTCCTACGTTCATCAGCATGTGACAGAAATAACAGCATTTTAAGCATTTTGATCATGAGAAAACATTTATCAGGCTGACATTTTGGCTACTTTACAGAAACGTATGAACTTATGAAGTCCATCAGTAGCGCATAAGAAAGGTATAAATTAAAGTTCTTTTATGACATTTTGAGATATATGATTAATGGGATATAACCCAATTTGATTAATCTATGCATTCTTATGCATTCTTAGTATCTCTTATTTGACATTTATAGCTAGTTGCTTTTTTTCTGAAAATTCTTATTTTGTTTATATGCAATAGGATATTAATCATCCTTCCAATTAGTCTTTTTTTTTTTTTTTTTGGCACCAAAAAGCCTTGTCTTTACACAGAGTGTTTCCATTAAACACCTGCTGCTATACTATTTGGTAACTCCACCACACATTTACTGTTTTCTTCTCTCTTGTCAAAATTAGTTTTCATTCTGCACCTTTTATGCTGTGTAATGTTAACAAAGTATTTGAACACAAAAAGCCATTTCACATGTAATGAAAACAATTTGAATGGACATGCATGATGTTCATGCAAGGGGAAAAAAAATCAAGCAGAAATGAGAGTCATCAGTGCTGGAACCCTATATTTCCATTTGATAAACAATTTCAGTGTTCAGTGACAAATTATATGTCTTGAGTATACACCTGGAAACAATAAAGAATGAAAAGAAGTTAAACTACGATGTGTGAGAGTATCCATTAATGCAGAAACCATAGTGATTACCTTTAAATCATTATTTTACTTCATTCCAAATGTGAAAAATCTTACAGGGAAAATAAATAAATAAATAAAAGTGCTGAAGTGCTAAAAATAATAATAGTTAAACAACAACAACAACAAAAAGATAAAATCTTGTGGCGGCCTCTGAAGCTCTCACTGAGGTTTCTTCAGCTTTCAACTTCCATTTGAGGTGAGGGCTTTCATTACACAGCCTGTTGATATTTCAGATATATCAATGCCAACAATGAAAGCCATGCTTTTTGCATGCTAATAACCAGCCCTGGTGTTAACACATGGAATGAAAATAAATGTCTATGTGATTTTCAGGGAGCCACGTATGTATAAGAAATTCTTGAAAAAGGCCAAAGATTTTTTCAAAATCTGTTATAAAACTGACCTGGAAAAAAAAAAAAAAAAAAAAAAAAAAAAAAAAAAAAGTAGTTTCCTAATGAATTTGGAGGCAAGAAACAAAGAAGATCTTTACAAAAATAATAAGGGAATTGGTAGTGTAAGTTTCACGATGGAAGATATTAAATGCTTCTGTGTCGTCCCTCACAACAGAGTATTTGTAACTATGAAATGAGCTCATTAAAAATCTATCACTGAATCTGGATCTTAAAACACATGCCATCATATATATGAGTGAGAATGCTTGTTAGTAATAATAATTATTGCTTGCAGTACTAATAATTAAAGCTCTTCCAGCAGCCAGTGTGTGCTCTTTTCAAGATATATTTTTATATATTTTTTGTCATCTCCTTGTCTCCTTTTGTCATCTCCTTTTGCCTAATCTCCCCCAGACCCCTCACACCCTTTTTTGCTCCTTCTTTTTTTTTTTTTAAAAAAAAAAAAAAAAAAGAGAAAACATCTCCCCCCTCCCCCCTCCCCCTCCCTGACTTGTAAGGATGGCTCAGAAACCTTTTGAAACTGTAGGCAGACAAAATACCTGGCTAGCTGTAGAACAACCATAGATCAGCTTCAATTTTCAAGGTGGACTTTCATATAAGCTGGAATGGTGTTCAGGCAGAGCTTATTAATTCAACAAGCCTAATGGTAGATTCTTATATAGAAATGTTAAATGCTGTGTAGGCCTGTGTATTTATCTAACGTAACAACCCTGTGGTCGTATAATTCATTGATTTTCTGTGTAGTGCTGCTACTGCCCTTTTAACATATTTCTCCTACATAATCTGTTTTAGATAAACATTATCAAATACCATTTTTTCCATGCTCTATCTACTCTCAGCAGCTCTGAAAGATAAAAAAAAATCACTAAAAAAAAAAAAAAAAGCATACACTGAAGTGTGGAAATGTGAATGCCAGTTTTTTTGTAGTTTGATTTTTTTTTTCCTTTCTTTTTTCTTAGACTGACATGCAGCTCAGGTGCTACTGCCTGCACCATTAGCAACTATGTCATTCCCTGTGCAAACATAATTCAGCAAACGTTAATAAGCTCTTATTGAAAGCAGCTGATAAGAGTTTACTGAAGGCATGGCAGTGCATATTTTAATGCCATTATTGCATTTTTAATTGAAATTGCTCTCCCCTTAACGTGCCACACTTAACCTCTAAGTACAATACAGCGTACAAGAGTTTTGAGACTGTTGCACATTAAAGGTGTGTAGTTAGGCATAAAGCCAAACCTAAGTGCTCCTAGCTTCTGTAGAGAATAATATCTTCTAAGGAATGCAAATATTTATATTCAGAAGGTTTCCTTAGAAGCAAATGATTCAGCCTTCAACAATCTCCAGTTCTTCCGAAGAAGGAAGTAGATTATTTTACAGTGTTAATGAATGATTAGCTTTCAATTTATATTGATTCATAAGCACAAGTAAATAAATAGCTATTTTGTTTAGTACTGTCTTTCTGAGTGTTATACTGATACTTGTGAGTCCTTGAGATGGACATTGTATTTCTATTAGCAATTTTATGTTAAAAAATATGTGGTGCATATAGGTCTGTTGTCCACTATTCATCATTTTAAAAAGTGATAAAACAACAACAAAAACATTAAATCCCCATTCTGTTATCAATAGTGGAAATAACAAACAAACAAACAAAAGCTTGTTTTTGACAGCTGAACAGCTTTGTTAGATTGTTTGCTGGGCATTAACAAGCTTCCAGATGTCTCGAGCCTCTTCTCCAACCTTTACTACTCTCGGGAAAAAACAAACAAACTTCATGTAAAACCAGCCATAATTTTATGAAGTTAGTTGCTTATGCCAAAATTAATTTCAGAGGAAAAAATGGTGTGTTAACTAAGAACTGCCCAACCTGAATAATCAAATGTCTGTCAGATCATTGAATGAGCTTAGAAATCAGAAGTATCTAATTAAAAGTATTTTGAAAATGAAATGAAATGAAATGAAATGAGTTTCTTTTTCAATTTCTTGTGGTTTCAGGTCTTCATGGTTTTGTCACATATTCAGCATCTTCTCCACAATCACAAGAGAAATTTGCAGTCTAAAAATATTAGCTTCTCAAATAGATTGAACACTTGCAGAAAATTCAGTGCAACATGGTGGAAGCTGGTGATGTTGTAGAAGAGGTTAAAAATAGAGTGTGAGTGATGCATTGCACCTGTATTGACAATTTCAGTCAGTATGAATGAAAAAACTTATAAGGTTCTCTCTTACATAAAACTCATAAAATTCGGAAGGGCTAGATTTATGGAAAAGTTAAGACAATGTTCAGGTCACTAGATAGATTGCCATTATCTCTGGTTAGAGAGAAATGAGAGATATCATTAGTTTAAACAAGTCAAATACCTTATTTATTTGTTTAATATATTTTCAATATTTTAAATACTTTATTTTTTCATTATAAGTATTCTATTATCCCCTTCTAAAAATGAAAATATAGATACCCTATATTTAGTCAGTTGTCAGAAGACCAGCTGTAAAAGAACAGAAACATTTTGATTTGAAAAGAAACTTATGTATTGACACTTCAAAATACATTATTTTTCTAATCTATACATGTATTGAACTAAAATTGAGTAAGCCATTACAATTCTATCACACCATGTCTTGTAATTTAGTGCTATGTTTTAATATAAATATTATATTCTCTGACTAGAAAGACATCAAAGTGGAAAACATTTTTGAATATTACTACACTCTTTTTGCATCTTTCTTGTACTAAATACAAAGTGCCTAGTTCCTCAGGGAATTAGAAGTATCTAGTGGGAGTGAGGATAAAGCAATATTAAAAACAAACAAACAAACAAAAAATCAATTTATTGCAGAATTTCACAGTACCTCCGGTGTTATTCAACTAGTGTTTCTATTCAACCATTACTTAAATTTTTAAGATATTCTTCATAGTTAACAACACAAATAAAAATCCCATGCATATCCAACTGAAAGCCTTCCAATTAATAAGGAAAGACATAAAGCCAACATTGGCTTTTCATTAGTTCTATATGCCATTTCTAATAAGGACTGAATAATAGAAATTCATGCTAAAACTAATCTTTTCTTTACAATAAGAAAACTATAGTGCAGGAAAAATTATAAAATTTTTGGTCTGCATTTCCACAGTCAACGGACATATCTGTTACTGTATATTACTGTAACATTTCAAACACTAAATTAAATTACAGACAATAGAATCAAGTATAATTTACATCTGTGGGAGATTAAAAAATGAGGCTCATTAAGTAGTGTATTTTTCCTATTAGAAATATACATGCTGAAATAATGTTCTTAAAACTTTCTTTTCAACTAGACTTTGCTGTTTCAAATGTACTCCTAAGGCAATGTACATACTTGTTTTTTAAATGTGACATGCTGAAATCAACCTTAACTTTCTTGGATGACTTGACT
This sequence comes from Aythya ferina, assembly GCF_964211825.1. Lineage (NCBI taxonomy): Eukaryota > Metazoa > Chordata > Aves > Anseriformes > Anatidae > Aythya > Aythya ferina. The sequence goes on along the minus strand of NC_140296.1, from coordinate 197,838,570 downwards.
TTCTTGTGCTGCAGTTTAGGTAACTTTACCACTCCTAAGTTCCAGCCCTGCTACTAAACCTATACAAACAGCCTGAAGCATACTTTATTCAACAGGGCTACAAATAAGCACCAAAGGTCCACCTGTGTTAATATGTTTTGTAGGCTTCTGCTACTTCTGTCACACACTATTAATGTTATAACCAGAAGGAGAGATCAAATAATGTCAAAATTGAACCTGCAAACTTTAGTCTAAACACATGAATCTGTACCATCTGAACTGAAAATCATACTGTTAATTTAATATCAGTAGAGCTCACATAAGTCATAAAAGAGCTACAAACATTACTAGTAGGTATGTTTTTAAATTTATCTTGAAATTGGTATATTGGAAGTATTTTGGATTTTAATAGTAGACATCGGGTATTTTTGTTCCTAACGCCAGCAATTTTTTTCTGTAATTTAAATCATCAGACTATATAAATAAATTGGAAACAGAAATTCAGTGTATAAAGGGCTAGATTCTGCATAGCTGTATTTTCTTTTATACCAGTGCAAATAGGCCAACTGAAATGAGTTTTGCCCCTATAGAACTGGTCTTCAGTTTCTGTTTAAACATACCAAAATGACTTGCAATTTATAATACTCTCTTTTGCACCATGATCTTACCATCTTTTGCTGCTGTGGTTTTTCACCCAGTGACAAAGACTGAATGGAACATGAAGTTGAATCTATGTTACATCCATCCATTTCTGGATTTGTTACATTACACTCTAATCACAAATATTTCTATAATTTCTTTTCTCAAAAGACTTATTAGTCTTCAAGAAAAAGTCTGTACCTGCATAGAGTTTGTAGCTTGATGAGAAGTTTAATGTTTATAACTGTGTGTTGAGTTCTGGGACTGAAAGCCCAAATTAGGTGGTATTGGAAGACATATGAAGATGATTAAGCATAAATGAATCCAAATTTTGAGAACTCTTGTGTAATGAAACTTCTGAATGTTTACAGTAATATTCCGGAGACTCATTCCACTTGTTTTTTCATTTAAAACTCTCTGACATGAGAATGTAAAAAGGAGATAGAATAAATATTTAACATGAAGGGATTCCTTAGATGTCTGTAGTACAGCTTACTTGAAGCACAGGATGGTATTTCAAGACGCAAAATTTGTGTTAAAGAGCTGATGCTTATATTGGTGGTACAAATGCAAGTACAGGGGCACATAGACTTAGTGGAAGTCAGAGTTGCATTAACAATGTCAAGGCACCTATGCAATCTGGTTTCTAGGCTGGACGTCAGGAGGGGGTTCTTCACAGAGAGGGTGGTTGCACACTGGAATAGGCTCCCCAGGGAAGTGGTCACTGCACCGAGCCTGTCTGAATTTAAGAAGAGATTGGACTGTGAACTTAGGCACATGGTCTGAACTTTTGGGTAGACCTGTGCGGTGTCGAGAGTTGGACTTGATGATCCTTAAGGGTCCCTTCCAACTCAGGATATTCTATGATTCTATGATTCTATGATTCTAGTAAAGACAGATTCCATATTGCTGCCTTACTAAAACAACATGTGTAAACCCTTATCATACACCAAATGTGCAAACAACCAATGGATACACAGTGAAAATAAATCCTTCTAAAGGACTTGCTTTCTGTTCTCTGATCTTTATAAACCTTCTAAATAAATAAAAAAAAAAAATATTGAAATTCCAAAGTATTAGCTCCGTGACCTAATTTAATAATTGATATAAAGACACTGGCCAAGTGATCTATGAATTACCAAAATGCTTAAATTTATAGGGAAAGAAAAGGTCATTGTTTTCAATAGATATTTAGCTTTTTTTTTTTTTTTTCTTTTGCATTAATATAAGCACTAGGCAACACTTTCATAGACAATGTTGTAAATTAGTTGTGTGACAATTTTTAGAGATTACCTTATTTTCTGTAGTGATGTCATTGTCACTGAAACTAGTTTCAGAGGAAAAATCTGCTGTCACAGGAAAAAGAAAAAGAAACAAACAAACAAAAAAAAAACCAGACTGCTGTTTGCTTTTATCAAATTTACTTTTCTGCAATAATCTTTTGAAAATACAGGTCCTCATTATAGCTATCATATTCGTATTTTTCGAATACCACCATTCGAATACCACCATTTTTAGCACAGTCTGAGATGGGAAGTGGCTTTGTTGATAAAATGAGAACGTTGTGTGAAATAATGTATATAATGTAATGTATATAATGTAAATAGACATATTATATACTCATTCACACAAGCACACATCCTGTGGGTCACAGAATATTTTCCTCAGATGCCTGTACTCCCACAAAGACGGAATTTTTATCTTACTTTTTTTATCTTACTTGAAAAAGTGACAAGTCCAACTAATGATTTGGTATCAATATATGCATATAGAAAATTCTGTTCTTTAGTGCAAATTGCATTACGGAACATGAAAATGGGTGAATAACCTGGAAGATAGCTAACATGGCTATTAACTAGAATAATTAGAGTAGATTGTGGAATGTTTCATCTCATTCTTGCTTAATAGGTTCATCTAATAACAGTTCTGGTGCTTGCCTTTGTAGATTATTATAAGGCTAATAGATCTGACTGTCACATTATTTTAAGGACTGTATCCTTATTGTTAAATGACCCAAAGGTTCATTTGGTTCCCAACCCAATGGTCCTTGGTTCCATTGTCCTTGAAGTATTTTGTTTTTGGTTTTGTTTCTCTCTCTCTCTCTTTTTTTTTTAATGTATTTTTTTTAAGCCAATATTAACAATTGTGTTGTGTTTTAACAACTTTATTTTCCATTACTTCTGAAAGTTTGAAATGGTGAGAGAATGTCTTATAGTTATCTTACACTCAAACAAATGTCTGTGATTGCAAAAGATGCAAGGAAGAACATTCTGATCTGATTTTCTTGTGATAAAAATGCAATACAGATTGTGGACTATGTGGTCTCAGTGTCAACCATACAGTTGATGTGCCATCCATTGCCAACCATCCATACCTAAGAGTTGTTTATGCAGCTCTTAGACTGAGAAATATATCTTGCAGCAAAAGAGTATATTGAAATTAGAAACAATTTATATGTATGATACTTATTTCTGTGAATAAAACTGGCATATTTAAGCTATTGATAATATAAATATTTCATTTACAATACACAAATGTGTATTTTCTGATGTTTTTCCTCCTTTTTACTTTTCTCTATGAAGAAGGCTTTCTTGTTGCTTTCAGAGCAGACAGTATTTAATATTATCCTAGCGGGGTCAGAATAAAATAAAATATTCCCAAATCTTTAATTCTTAAAGAGAGGAAATTCCCTTGCACTTCAGTTAAGTTTATATGGTAAATGGCAGGATGACTTAACTGTAACATTTTCTTTTAAAGTATTAATGAAATATAATATAAACAATTAAATAGCTTTCAGTTAAATAATATATGTTTAGGACCTATTCGTTCCTAAGTGTACTCACTTGTGACAGTTTGATAATAACAGTATTCTGTGACAACCTATTTCATACAGTTCATGATGCTCATTTTACATATCTTCTGTAGTATCAGGAATGGAGAATTGTATAACAGAGCAATATGAAGTATGTCCTCAAATAGCCCCAAGGTCACAAATAATATGCAGAATATGAATTTCTGTTTTTATTGGAACACTTTTATATAAATTGTTATTTATTTTTTATATTGCAATATACATTTCTGTTTATATTGCAAACAAAAACATTACTCTCAGACTCATAAGTAGTATAGTACTTGGGACATATAGTTCTAATATAACATCTTTGAAGTTTTAATATTTACTTTCTTGTTTTTCATTATTATTTTGGACAGGAAAAAAAATTAAAAAAAATTGAAATAAAAAAAAAAGAAAAAGAAAACATGGGGGTGTATATTTGCACATTTTAAATGAATACTCCTTTTTCTAGAAGAACATTTCAATTTGAAGTCTTAGTTGGCTAAGATGAACCAGCTTTAATCAAAATAAAATATGCAAAATTATCAAAATAGTTCCATTATGTTGAAGTGAAAATTATAAGACTTTTCAATATTTGAAAATGTTCAGCATTTGAAGATTATATTCCAGTTTAGGATTGCAATGTTTTTCAAAGTCACTAGAAATTCTTTCAGTGCCAGAAAAGAGTTCCATCCCAGTTCTAATATATGTATGTTCTTCTTCCCTTTTATTTTTTTTTTTTCTGAAGGTAAATTATCATCTATCAGGATTGTAGCCATGTAAGTTGCTCATTTTCATTTCATTCAGAATATGAAGTTTCCAACCTCCTGAATGACTTTGCCAATCACATAAGTATAAAACCAAGCCCTGGCGAATTTGATGAAATCTGAAATTATTATTTTCTTATTTTCCCCATCTTCATAATGGAAATCTTACTTTTTGCACTGTTTGGCTGTGTCTTCCATTTAGATTGCAAATTCTTAGAGAAAAGGATTGTCCAGCACTGCATGTTTCTAATCCCTCAGTCACTATGGATTCTACACAATATTCTATTATAAGAAAATGAAGACACATGTCAACCTCTCATTTCTGTACTATACCTACATACTACAGAAAAAAAGAAAGCAATAACCCCTGTGAGGAATAAACACCATTAAAGGAAATATCTCATGTTTTACCTTCCATAAAGTCAGCTATATCAAGAAAAAATAGGTTGGCCTTAAAAAATCTGACATTAAGCACCAATGCCTAACCAAGAAGCAAGTAAAAGGTGAATTTCTAAAGGGAAAGTGAAGAAGAAAAAAATGCCCATTCATAGATGATATTTATATATACCATGTGTATCAATCAAGACAGGGTAATACCAAGGTGGTGTTCTATTTTGAAGGAGGAAGAGGAGGAAATCTTCTTTTATGGTTACTCTCAGGTTGAACAAGGATATAGAGATGTTACTTGTAATTTTGTGAGATTGTGAGAAAGTGGAGACTTTACATGTAGATTTCTCTAGTGTGACAGGACTTTTTTTTTTTTTTTTTTTTTTACCATTGGGTATTTGTCTAAAAGCATCTGAAGGGTTTAGGAGCACAAATTACATCTGAAATTCAGTAGGAGGTAACCTCTGACTGTTAGATGTTTAATCAAAATCATACCAAAATTTACTGTAAGAATTTTATCAAGATTGAAATTGCAAGAAAAGTGCAATAGTTCATAATATAATTTGTAAATGTTATGTGACATGTTCACTTTTAATCTCTGGTTGCACCGCTTATGATCAATTCTGCTGAATTCTACTATCTCAAAGACAAATGCAGAAATACCTCAATTTTTGACTGCTACTGTTTGCGAAGTGTTATTGATTCTGAAATCTTTCAGATATATGTCCAATTTTATTCAAATAAAGCTTTTATCTGTCTCTTTCTTCCAAGACATTTAACCTACCCAGCGTTTTACAGTTAATTATGCATTCTCAGGCAGAAAGAGTGGAGACATAAATTTTAAAGACAGTTATTTCTATGTATTGCTTTTCGTTGCAGTGCTGAAAATTGCAAACATTGTCAAGGTACAAACTTAGCTAATGTATAGAATGCATTTTGTAGTGGACTTCACCTATTAAATTTAATAGGCTTCCTTAAAATTCAGAGTATAGAAATAGGTTGCATACCTTTGGATTCCTGTACAAAATACTTTGAAATGTCATTTAGGAATTCATCTTTCTCTTGTTCTGATTTAAAAATAAGTAAGTAAATATGACAGCAGGATAAATATCTTTTATATTTGTGGGATTTGGCCAACCTATTTGCAATGGTTTGTGGGAACAGAACAAGGGTAAATGGCCACAAAATGGATCACAGGACATTCCACACCAACATGTGAAATAACTTCTTCATGGTAAGGGTGACAGAGCACTGGAACAGGCTGCCCAGGGAGGTGGTGGATCTCTGAAGATATTTATCTCTGAAGATATTTAAGGCCCGTCTGGATACCTACCTGGGCAACCTGCTCTAGGGAACCTGCTTTGGCAGAGGGGTTTGACCGAATGATGTCTTGAGGTCCCTTCCAACCCCTACAATTCTGTGATTCTGTAATCTTGAACTAGATATCTGACCAAACAAAATAAAAGCTGAATGAGGCAAATCCCACCAACAGTATAAGAGAATGAATTCTTACATAAAAATCCATCTCAATGAATTAAATAAATAAATCGATAAATAAAATAGTCATAAATAAACAAACAGACTTTTTTATGTATTAGATTTTCATAAATATTCAAAAGCATTTGGGATGTACCAGGAAGACCAGGATGGAATCACAGATATGTAAGTGCTAGTTACCTCAAATTAGGTAGGCTTTCTGAAGACAGTGATGCTTAGCAGCTGAATACTTGTCTCTATTCTGTGGATTAAATCTTTAAAAGAAACTATTCTTGTTAATTAAAGAGAATGGACTTTAGTGTAATAACATAATAATTTCCACATAGCTTCATTCACTGATATAGAGGTGCTGTTCTCAGTAAAACATGAGTTTATTTCAGCATGTGAGGTGTAGCTAATCATTTTAAATTGGCCTATGGAATATTATCTCAAAATCTGTATCTGCTGTGAGTAATTGATTTGTCAGGAAAAATCAAAAAACAAAAAACAAACAAACAAAAAAAAACAACAAAAAAAAACAACAAAAACAAAAACAAAAAAACAACACACACCTTGAAAGTTTCCTTTCATCTTTTTCATGCTTTCCATCTCAATTTTCCCTCTGCTTTTGCTTTTTTTTTTTTTTTTTTTTTTTTACAATGTATCCTTTCTCTTTCATTCTGTTCTTTGTCGTGTTGACGATTCCAGAAAGCCTTACGTATATTGTCAATCACATGCCATCCTGCCCAAGAACATATGCCCCTGAAAATCACATGGGATAGCTCATTTTTATCCATCTTTTCAAAGGAAATTCAATTTAACAGTCATTTTGAATAGCATAAAACCCTGACTTCTGGCATCTTCAGTTTAAATGAAAGCACCAGATTCTCTTTCTGTCAAAACACTGGATCTCTCCATAGGAAGAATTCTACCCTTACCAGATTGGTGTGGTAATAAGCATGTAGTAAGCAGTACACCTTAATAAATTGAGCCCTCAAGAGACTGGATTGTCTGTGTTTCATCAGAAGAGGGCTATGATTATTTGAACCATATGTATCTTTCAAAACTCAAGGGTTTTAGAAATTGGTTCTTTCACTTGTTAACACTTAAGATATTAAACATAATGTAAAACATTTTATGCAAGCATAATGTAAAAATAACATTTCTTTCCATAGATATGCTTTCTTCCATAGAAATGCCTTGGATGAAGTGAATAATGTGCTCAAAGACTATTTCATGGATGGTTCTGTCATCCTTAAACTGAAGTAATTTTGTATTAAAAATACCTGATTTACATTTCTGCTGGAAAGTATTAATAGGCAAACATATTTCTGAAGTTTTCTGTCACAAATTCTATATTTAGAATTCATATTATATATATATGTATAATGTATATATAATGTATATATGTATATATACATTATGTATATAATGTGTATATAATGTATATATGTATATAATTCATTATATATATATGTATAATGATAATAATAACAATTATTATTGCATACAACATTATCACTTCTTATCACCAGTACTCAAAATGTTTTATTAAATAAATAAGGATCATTAGGATTTGAAATCACTAGAGAATTTTAGGCAGTCACATTATACTGGTTTAATATTGCTCATAAGAGTAGATGTCTATTCTTTGGACTGAGATCTGGGGCAATGTAATAACAACAATGGTATTATGTCATTTTGCATAAGCAAGAAATATAAGAAATATGGTTTAATATTTTCTATCACAACCACATTTTAAAAATTTAAAAATGTGGTTGTGATAGAGAATATTTTAAAAATGTGGTTGTGGTAGAGAATATTTTAGGATTGTATCTACATTTTCTGAAAAAAAAAAAAAAATCACACTAGAAAGCTAAACAATTCGTTTTGATAATGAAGTCCCTGGTACTAGGAATATTTCATTATGACTATAGAAAATTTATTTGAATGCTTCCCAAAATTTGCTATTTATCATCAAAATGAATAAAAAAAAATCATCACTGTGCAAGCAGTATCCTATTATGTGGAACTAAGTATGGAATCAGTATAGTAAACTTAATTTAAAATACCTGAAAACATATGCTGAGAGCCAGTTTGTTGAAAGCATGTTGTGAATGCATTAAAACAATTATCTTTTGAATTCCATTTAAATATTTATCACTTTTTGGGATAATGTCATGCCTGTTGTTTCTCAAGTTCAGATAAAATACAGGAGGAAAGTTATTATTAATATGTAGTTTGACAAATGCTTCATGAATATTGGTGTGGTTACCTAGCTTAAAGCTAATGGATTTAACTGGGGAAATGGTGGTTGAGCTCTGGATTAGGCCTTATGTCTGAAGCCATAGTAGCTCATGTAAATCAAAAGTAATATCCAGAATTTTTTAGGGTCACATATCTGACAGAAGGCAGATAACACCTACAGTATTATTAACAGGTACTGTAAATGTTATCAATTGATTTACAAAGAAGTTTTCTTTTAAGACAATGTCAATTGGCTGTAGTTTCTAACTAGGTTTGATTAATTATGAAAAATATCCAGATTTTATTATACTGCATTGAATTTCTTTTTAAGAAATAGTAACAATAGCTTAAATATCAGATTTTTTTTTTTTTTAATAAAATGTGCTTCTGATTAAAATTGCTATAAATCTAGCTTGTATGAAGATTATATGTGTTTATTTTCAATTTGATATACAGTTCCATTGCAGAAGTTTCCAACAAGAACTAAAAACATTAAATACGATCTAAGCATAATTTTTGTTTGTTAATAGTGTGTAGCATATCAATACTATGTGCCTTGGTAGATTTATAATGGTCAAATTTCTGTTTAATAATTAAAAACAGACCAGCTACAGTGGTACTAACTGAACATAATATTTTGCCACTAGGGAAGAAAAACTAAATATTTGCTAGATGTGACAGGTGAAAATATAATAACGTGAAATGGAAATATCAAGAATCAGGACATGAGCTAATATGATTAGCTGTGTTAAAGGATTTCAAATTCCACTGAAATTTTTCTGCCATAAATGAAGTAGAAGTAGAAGAAACAAAAATATAACCTATGATTTATTAAATGTTCTAGTTATAGATTTTTCCAACAGCCTTAAAGAAAGAAGAGAGACTATACTGTGTTTAAATTGAAAATCTTCTCATCTGTCCATACCATACCTTTCAATTTCAGAAACTTTTGCCTCTGTAATTTAAACAAAGTCACAGACAAAGGTCTTCTAAGGAGGGTGCTTACTTGTCACTATTAATTAAACTTCATCATTAGATCCACACATTCTTAGGAAATGTCTAGAAAAGCACCAAAGAAAAAACATTTTTTCGGGGACTTTGCTGCATCAGCTCACTTTGTGAAGCCAATTACATTCTCCAAATATAGCTAGATAGCCAAACTCACCTGCTGTTAGGAGCAGAGGTTGAATCATGTGAGAGTATTTATGAACTAATGGGTTTTTGCTTGTCATTACTGGACTTTGTTTTCTGTGTCCTACCCTGCCAAGTTTCTGAGGCTTCTGCCTGCCAGCCACAGAGATAAAACCTCAAGCAGTGTAAGTTCATACTTCAGTCTGGCTCTGACTTCTAAGTTTACCTCCTACTGATTCTAGTTACCTAAATGGCACTAAAGTATCTCAGGATCCAGGTATTAATAGTATAATGACAACTTTCACCATTACTACTATATTTTTGAATTAGCTTGTTATTTGCATATAATTTTGCCTTTAAAATTTTATTTTATTTTTTTCATCAGATTTTACTCACAAACCTCATGTAGCCACATTAACTTTAGCTGTTTCTGGATGTTTTACACTGCTTGCTTTTCTGTTGCTCAACTGTCACTTGTTTACCTGAGATAGTGCCTCTGTCCTGACTCTGTAATTAGTTTTGCAGCAACTGACAACTGATGAGCAGGAAAGTAAAATTACTAATGCATTAGCTCATATTCAGCAGCATAATTTTGGGGTGAGTTTTCATCTCTACTATTTTTTTCCAGGGAAGAAAATTTTTACCTCCTGTTACCAATTTTAGTGGAATATTGCCATTTAGAGGTCATAACCTTCTCAGAAAGATCCAGCCACTTGTAAGATTATATTTATGTCCTTGTGATGTATGAATCTTTAGAGTACCATTGAATATTAACCTTTTTTAAAGTACTGGTGGTTTAAAACTGAAGGATACTTGCACAGATTGATATTATCATTAACCTATAGTTCATAAGCTGCATTACAGATGTTTCAGGCTGTCTCCATATGTCTCCTATTTGTTTTTCTTCCTTTTTCTTTCTGTCCTTGTTAGGCACAAGCAGATTCTGGTTTTCACTTGTCCTATAATAGCAAATAGTTGAATAGAATACCATTATATAAGGCACACCAAACTGTTACAAAGCCTTTTCCAATATGCTGATAATTGGAAACGTGGAATGTCCTCCAGGTGTTCACAGTACCTCTATTTTATATCTATGGCCTTTTACATTATTGATGTGGACAGAAGGCAAACCCAATTGTTACCTCTTCCTGTAAAGCAGCACTGAGATGCACATCTTACCTATTCAACATGTTCAAAGTGCTAGACTCGTGTCAGTGCCCTGCATCTGGAAAACATCTTTGCCAGAAGAATGTTCTGCAGAATTAAGTAGTGTGGGAGGTGAGACTACATCTCTGTAGAATTTGAAAGGGGAACCAAAGACTTTTATGAGGGCAAAAAAGGGCAAAGGCAATAGACTGTTGTGGTGATGTAATACTATGGAAAACAGAGCAGAAACTTTTTCACTCCCTGGGAAAATAGAAGACAATGCTGAAATAATATTTATTTGCATCCAAGGTCTAACGCTATACATTCCTCACTATGTTTTTTAATTTCTGAGAAACTGGACAACTCACTATACGCTGGCTATTGTGAAACAGTAAAAATTTTTCTACATTTAATGTCCTAAGCATATTTTAGAAGTTATAAAGAATGAGGTTTGGAACCACATGATCTTTAAGGTCTCTTCCAACCCAATCCATTCTATGATTCTATGATTAAAATAAACAAAAACAAAGCAAAACAAACAAGAAAAAAAATAAATAAAAACAACACAAACACACCGATATTATGAATATAACTAGCATTGCTTGACAAATAACTAATAGAATCCTTCTTGTCAAAGGGATTAAGTATGAATATGTTCACTGAATTATATTTGTTATAAGAAAAAGTACAGTAAATAAAATCTGTCTGAATATTTGCCAACAAGCAAAAAGACAACAAACCTGTAAGTTTATTCTCAGCATTTAAACTGGGAAGAAACTAGATTTGTTCTACTTAGATACTACATAGTGCTATTATGAGACATAATCTAGCAGGCTGGATTTGCCTTCACTATAAGTATAGTGAATATATAGTGAATATGTACATATTGAACCAGTAATTTTTTTTGTTAAGATCATTCATATTGTAATGGTGTGTTTTTATTTATTGTGTAGAACTTTTAAGTTAAAATAGTAAAACACTATACTATCATTAATATCACTTTCTCAAATTTGGGAATTTGGGGATCGTTACACTGAGGCGATTTGTTCATCAACTGTTAGGAAAATGAATGGTCTTTTCTCTTTTGTCCTTTGTTTTGAGCACTAACTATGCACTCTCCCTCAAAAATTATTCTTTTTTTTTTTTTTTTTATCATGCATTTTATTTTTTTCACAGAAAAACTTTATAGAAAAGTGTTTTTTTTTTGTTTTGTTTTGTTTTGTTCTATTTGTTTTTTTTTGTTGTTGTTGTTTTTTTTTCACAGAAATCTGTGGAAACTCAGCAAACAGAAGGGTTGTACTCATCTGAAATCTTTACCATGTGAGAGAAGCTGAGAGTTTTTCGTCCATGTGCTAGAACTGTTACTGTACTTTATTCACTAACTCTTTAATATAAAATGTACAGACTATTTTGAGCACTAGAGCCAGCACATCTTTCCCAGAAAAGCAATTTAACTACTAAGTTAGTGTCACGCTCTTGCTTGTTCACTGTGCCTGAACCTGAAAATTTTGTTGCACTGCTTCAACAGGAAATGGAGAAAGCATCCATCCTTCCCTACCAATCTAGCAGCTAATAACTTGTGATTAGTCCTCTTTATGGAAAGAGGAAGATCTGTGTTTTGATGCATTTAGAAAAGGAAATTGAACTCATCTCATGTCTGCTATTCCTCAGGTGACCAATTAAAACAATAAAATATTTTTTTAAATATTAGTCAGTACTATATTTTCTCTGTCCAGAATTTCAGAGGAAATCACAGTTGCACCTGATCTTGTAAGTGTTTTAGATGTGTTCAGTATAATTGCAGGTATTAAATCCTAGGATTTGTTAGAAGAACAACCTCTTTTTGGCTTGTGCTCAAGCTTTAGTATGAGCTAGGAACTGAACTGTTCAATTTAAGGATGTGGGTATAGCCAGAAGCACAACGCTTGACAGCTTGAGGAGTCTATAATAACAAGGTAACCCTTGCAAGCATAAGCTTGGTAATTTACATGAAGCCATATATGAGCAAGAATCAGTTGCTTAGATGTGACAGGCATCTAGTGCCATTTTAGACTCCCTGGGACATCCATCCCATTTTCTTGGTATTCAGAAGGTGCTGTAACCTATTTTTGTACACTGTCCTAATATCTCAGATATCTTACAATGCCCACAAATCCTAGTACCTTTCAAAGGAGCTGCATAATACTAATAAATTTGTATTTTTATAACCAAATTGTACCCCAGATCTCCCTGCTTGGTGTTTTGCGGCCCTTCCAAATGTCACATTTACTTCTGTGCTGATCTCTAAACCTACAGCAAAAATATGCCTGTATAGATATGGTGGAGGCAGACCTAAAAATACCTCTTTTTACAAGCTTGATCTTGAGAGGTGTTTAATATAGTCAATGTTCATTTAAGACAATTAAAGATATAGGTGTACTTGGCAGGACTGTCTCTTACATGAGAAAGTTAACAGTTTAAATGATCAGGTAGAGGAATTCATTGTGCTTAGTATTCTCACTGAAAACAAGCAAGTGATTTCTTTGATTTATTTAAAGAAATATTGTCTTGCCTATGAAAAATTTGCATTCAGGACAAGATGAAAGTAAATCGAGGGAAGATACCAGAGTATCCTTTCATGGCTTGTACATAATTAGAACTTTAAAATGCAATTCATTTTCCACAAAACTGACTTGAAAATAAAATAAACTGGATGATTGATATGCTTACTAATAAAGTCATTTTATTTAGGACCTAAAGAATATTAACCTAAAGAATATTAAGAATATAATATATACCTAAAGAATATTAAGAACATAAAGAATTTCCATTTCCATCTAATTTCTAAGCATTTCTAATTTCATCACAAAAAAATAAATAAATAAATGAATGAAACATCAATCTGCTGGATTTACTTGGCAAGAGAAGCTTGCATTGAAAATACCATCTCCACATTGCTATTCAATCTTACACTAGGTGTATCATTGCCAAAAATGGTCAGTGCATTAAGCTTTGACAAACAAGACTCTTGTTTTATTCATCATGATACTCCTCTCTGTGACTTACTTTTTCTATTTGTTAAATCAATCCAAAAACACACGTGCAAATTGTTTTAACCTCTTCTGTTGAAAAATGTAATGGAAAGTCTAGATATTAAAACAGTTCTCCACAGCTATTTAGTTTTTGAAGATAGCTCAGGAAAGAAATCACTTGTGAGGTTGAATGACTCCTTTGATTAAAAGAAAAAATTATCATCTAAGGAAACAGTTTTCAGAAAATAGTTGCTTTAAGCCTCTGTTGACATGAATCAGATCTAGTAAACAAATATAGCAAAATATATTTATCTAATTACTAAACTTCTTCAATGCCACAAGAACAATATAAATACTAATTTAAAATAAAACTAAGTTGTGTTTGTTGTATTGAATTCATAGAATCATAGAATGGTTTGTGTTGGAAGGGTCCTTAACTATCATCTAATTCCAATCTCCCTGACATGGACCTCCCACCTGCCACACCTCCCACTAGACCAGATTGCTCAAAGCCCCATCCAAGCTGGCCTTCGATAATATCCTTAAAGAATACTAAATATTAAGTTAATTAGAATGCCAAATTTTATGTTAAAATTATATAGCTATTAAATGCTAAGTTTATTTCAAGTAAAAAGAATTATTTTTTCTCTTTTCTATAATTTAAGATGTAAGTAAGGTATCTATTGAGGAAAATTAGGAGTCTTTCCTTGAGACTAAACCAGAGATTTAATCTGATATTTCATACCAGTTCCCCTGTGTATTGGTATGACAGAAAAATCCTTTTTTCTGTTCAACTGGAATATTTCTCACATATGTTATTGTGTATAACTTTTGAATGTTGAGTAGCAAATTGCAAAACAAGAAGAGGGAGAGAAAAAGAAATTCAAAGACAAGAATCTGAGTAAACCCTACTGGGACTCTATTTTGTTTTTATTCACACAAGAATGGAAATAAGAATTGTTGTCCAGAGAAGGGCAACAAAGCTGGTGAGGACAAGTCTTACAAGGAGAACAAGTCTTACAAGGTGCTACTGAGGGAGCTGGGATTGTTCAGCCTGGAGAAGAGGAGGCTCAGGGGTGACCTTATCACACTCTACAGGTACCTTAAAGGAGGCTGTAGCTAGGTAGGGGTTGGTCTAATCTCCCATGTGCCTGGCGACAGGATGAGTAGGAATGGGGGCTAAACCCAGGGGAGGTTTAGGTTGGGTATTAGGAAGAAATTCTTTACGGAAAGGGTTGTTAGACATTGGAATAGGCTGCCCAGGGAAGTGGTTGAGTCACCATCCCTGGAGGTCTTTAAAAGACGTTTAGATGTAGAGCTTAGTGATATGGTTTAGTGCACGACTTGTTAGTGTTAGGTCAGAGGTTGGACTCAGTGATCTTGGAGGTCTCTTCTAACCTAGATGATTCTGTGATTCTGTGAAAATTAGTCATGATAAATCTTTTTGAAGTAAGAGCATTTGAGTTCAAATACAGAACTCAGATCTCATTGGTTTGGAACACCCTTTCCTCAGAGAACTCAGGACACATTTTTAATAGTGATGTGAATTTTGGTAGTTTTGTATTTGGGCCCCTTATGAAGCTGCCATTCTTAGCTTAAAGATGCAAATCAATTTCTGAAAACCACAGAATATATGACCGGTATCCCATATATGGATGCCAGAGTGTTACACCAATGCAAGAACTTTCTTTGACACATGAACTTTCTCCTCCTTTCTCTTCAAGGACTTTCTCTCACACAGTGGGGCAGTCCTCTCACAGAAGACCAGATGAGGGTCCACTTTTAATTTTTTTTCCCCTAGCTCTGGGACCATCCCACCTCTTCCATCATCAGCTGCTGGGACACATCTAAACAACTGGCAAAGTTATGTTTAAGGACAGCTGTGAGGATAAAACTAAAAGGAACTTAGTGACTTTTACCAAGAATGACTTTTGTTTCTTCAAAATGAAACAATTCACCATGATACAGATATAGGAATATAGTTCTTTCCCTCAGTCCCAGCTCTGCTGTTTCTAAAACAGCCCTAGGGCACTTCTTTTGAGACTTCCCAACAACAAAATGATTCTTAGCCTCTCCAACATGTTGTGAGCCAAACTGTGCTCTGCACCATCTGATGAGAGTGCAGAAAGACCCCCAATGCTTGCCTCTTTCTTCCTTCCTTCCTGAGGCCTGATTCCAAGTTTCTGCAACATTACACAGGACGAATTTTACTTTCTCTGTGGAAGTGACTTTAGTCTGGATCATACACAACTAAGCCCCAGATCCCCTTAACAGTTCAACATATTTCTTGACAAAATTAGTAATCACTTGGAAAAATATGAATATGTATCTTACAAAGTTTATACTGTTATTGAATTTAGTGCCAACACTTTCCATGAAGTAAGTGGACACAGTGCTGGGTTTAAAACAAGCTTTTTACTTTTCTTTTTTTTCATTTTTTTCACATTTCAGTTAATGTCCTTTAGTCCAGTGTTTTTTGGTTGGTTGGTTGGTTGGTTGTTCATTTTGTTTTGTTTTGTTTTGTTTTTTTCCTTTTTATAAAATATTTGGGAGAACACTTGTTCCCCCAACACCAACCTGCACAAAGATTATGATGTAAAGATTCACATACAAGTCTTTTGGAAAGATGACTTGTTTTGAAAATTGTTCCAAATTGTTCCCAGGTGTTTTGTCTCTTTCTTACTCAAAGATTATATGATTAGCATTTTAATGTCCCACAGCTTCTTGTCTAGTTCCCTAGGAAAATATGAAAATGAAGCCATGAAACTAAGCTGTATGGTATTTATCATGTGTACTCTGTATGTCTTTCAGAGCTCTGGGATTTAAACAGGACATCAGTCTTTCATAGCCCATTTGGATATCTTGGCCTTCACATAATGCTGCTGGATGAGTATCAAGAACGACTGTTTGTGGGAGGAAGAGACCTCTTGTATTCCCTCAGTTTGGACCGAGTCAGTGACAACTATCGAGAGGTGGAGTAAACAGATATATATATTTATCACTTGGTTTGATAATGTGTAGCACAAAACAACAGAGTTTGCATGAGTGGAAATGAGATAATGGAGTTCTTCTAGATATTAACATTTTGTGTATGATCTTTAATGCCATGTTTATCTGTAAAAAGAATAAAATAAAATACACTAACTATCATTTCTTTTCCAATGAAAATGACTCTTGATAGAGATCTGGGAGTCACATAGTTATTTTTCAGTCTCACTTTTTTCAGCATGTTTACTAAAATTTAAAGCATTGCACAGCACATTATATATACCTAATTTCTGTATCTCTGCTATATAATTAAGGCTTAATCACTCCCCGTTATTAGTATATTAGAATTAAAATTAAATTAGAATTTTTCTACAGCACCAGGAAAACAAACAAACAAAAACATAAGTTATAAGAGAACACATAAATTATGCAATAGCAAGATAAATCCTGCAATTAATTTCTACCCCTTTCTACCCCAAGTCAGTGCTTGTAAGTACTGACTGAAAGTATCATTTGAAGTCTACTTTGTGGTCTGTGGGAGGAGAAAGGGGAGTCAAGTCACAATGTTTCAGATTCTTTTGTTTCTGTCCCTTCTTGTAAGTGAACAGCATATTCTTATACCAACATCCTGGTCCACTTCCTTATCTCTAAGGGTAATTAGCATGTTCTGTTATTGTGAATAGATATGTTTTATCCTTTTTATAAACAGTTTGGGAAAGGCAATCTTAGATATAGGGAAATAGAGATACTCAGGGAGGCCATTTGTGTATTTATCTACATTTAAAATATATATATATTTTTTACATATATACATTATACATATATATATATTATGTATTATATATTGTATGTTATATGTTATATGTTATATGTTATATGTTATATGTTGTTATATGTTATATGTTATATATATAATAATTTTTTAATTCCTCAGAGGTCACTATTACATACTGAGCTTTGCTCCTCCATAGTCAGATATGAGTTAACTTCTTTTCCATTTGACAAAACTTATTAATATCCTGTGACAAGATATTAGAGCTCAGGGATATAAAGACATTTATGAGGCAGTTTCTATAAAATAAGCTTGTTTTCCCTTGCTTATTCCCTATTCAGCAGTAAACTTGTATGAAGAAAGATGACAGAATAGAACATTTTATGCTTCTGTCCAATCACCATTGTTCCATCTAGACACACTCTGAAAGTTTGTTACTCTCTTTTTTGTTGTTTTAAAATGGTAGATCAGCCATTTACTCTGAAACTGTATGCTGTCTTGAGACCTATGTTCAGAGTATGACAAATTAATGGAAGCTCTTCTTGCTTACATGCCTACTTTTATGATGTGCAAAAGATGAGACACTGAAATAAATGGAACTTGACCTAACATGTTTTGAAACATGACCTCACTGGGACTTATCTCCCTTGAATACAAATGTAACAATCTTTTTCTCTTTTCCCAGTGTTCACTCAGTGCAGATCTTATTCAGTGATAGCTAGGGAAAACTTGATTGTCCCACAGCACTATCAGCAGAAGTGTGGAATGAGACATTTCTGTTATATGAGAGCTTAATTACTGAGATATGCTGGGGAAAGTTCTTGGAAACAAGAGACCAGTTAATTCATTACTAACAAAGTTATGTATTAAGCTGCCTTTAACTGTATGTTGATTAGCCTTCGACCTTTTCTTTCACACTGAAGACTTTAGTTTAATTAATCTAAGATACCAGTTCTAATCTAGAGAAAGTATAAGAAGAAGGAGACAAGATTCTGGGTTTTATTTTCTCTCTGGTAACCAGGATGAATCACTAGCTGCAGAAAAGCAGAAGAGATCTTCCATAAATTTGGTAGCTTTGGGGTAGATCTAATTGATTTTTATTCATTCATTTATAAATTTATTTATTTATTTATAGCAAATAGCTTATGTTTTTTAATCCATTACCATCCCATCTTCCACAATTTGGAAGATGAGTATGCTCTCTAAAAACTAAAATAAAACCCACTCCCAGCCAGATATGTATCCCTTCTGCCATAAAATGACCCTGTAATTCCTCAGGTAGTCAGTTCTAGCAAGAATGTCAGGAGTCCCCCAAAGAAAAACAACAAAATGCTGAGTGGATATAAAATGCTTATGTTTTGAGACCTATTGGCTTTCAAAGTATTTCTAATTAACTCAACATGTTATGTATGTATCCCATAAATCTGCATTTGATAAACCACACTGTTCCTTAAAGTTCAATTCTTTGCATCTGTCAAACACAAAGTAGCACTCTCAAAGATAGATCATAGGCACACATTATTCTGAGCACCTATAATATACAATAAAGAAAAAAATGTATAAAAAATGGAAAATATCTCTTAGGGAAGGAAACTGTTCCTGTCATTCTTGTACAAGCAGAAGATTTGAGGAGAGCTCACAAACATGGTGTAGACCTTCTTGGTACTATTGGACAAACACAGGGTATCGCTTATCCACTGGTCATATTCTATTTCCTTGGCCTACTTTTTATTTTTATTCTTTGTCTCTTTCCTTGCATATAATATGCAGAGTTTTTCTATCTTAGTGTTTAGTACTTCCTACCATAAGTTTCTGAAACAAAGCTAATCTTTTTTTTTTGGTTTCTAATATTAATGCCCTAACGATATCAGTGGCAAGAATGATGGAGGCCAAAATGAAATGAAACTTCATTACTACTTGAAACCACGTGTAAAGCCAAATCTGCAGAGGTACCCTCCATGTGAACTTTGCTTTCCCTAGAGATTTCATTTCCTTTCATACCACCTTTGGAATCAAACTTTGCACATATTTGGGATTTGATCTAAAGTCTTTAAGGCTTGTAACGAGCTAAGACACTGATAGATAATTGTATTTGATATCTGTTGCCAAATTTAATTTATTTTTAAAAAAGCATTACAGTTAATTTTAATTGTTGTCAGAGCAGATCTTTGTTGACAGA
Source organism: Aythya ferina (assembly GCF_964211825.1). Classification (NCBI taxonomy): domain Eukaryota; kingdom Metazoa; phylum Chordata; class Aves; order Anseriformes; family Anatidae; genus Aythya; species Aythya ferina. The sequence continues at coordinate 197,819,015 of NC_140296.1, read as the reverse complement.
AAGCTTGAACCAGTGCTGGTAGTTCAGTGATCTGACAACTTTTAGAGGAGGACAACCACTGGTTTGAGAGCAAGCAAGGAGGACAACCTCTTTTCCTCTCCTGTAGAAGTGAAATTAAATTGTACTTCCTATTTGTCCAAAACCTCTTTTCAGATATTCATTCTGTGCAGTTTTTGCTTTAAAGTGTTCAGGAAGGGCTTGCTATGAAGAAAAGCCTTCATAAGTACAGAGGCTTGTCCAGGCAGGTTTCAATATGCTGTTTCTGTTTCTGATCCATTGTGAGATAACTCCGGGTTAGGATTTATGTTGGTGTTGTAATACGTAATAAAGCCCTGACAACATATCTTGTGTTTCTCACCTCTGGTGAAGCTAGCTGTATTTCTGCTCTAGACCTAGCTGAATATAAGCCCACTGGCTTGCATTTTCTTTGTATATGAAACATATGCAAACTGAAGTAAGAAGCACATAAATTTGATTATCCACTGGAATTACTTTGAAAGAGGTAAGGTGGGTATGTATTTGTTGATACATACACATAGTATCTGCCAGACATAACAGGCTATTTTTGCAGAATTTGCATTCCAGATAAACACAAGTTATGTGTTAGTTAAGCAGCATGTATTGACTTAAAACAAGAACTGGAGTTGCTTAATTGCTCTGTCATATACCACAGTTCAGACTAGTTCACACAGTAGTACATTTTAGCCTGAACTACTATGAAGTTAATATAATTTCTTGAAATCATTTTTCATTCAGCATGCCATCCTGATTTTTTTTTTCTGAGACTAGTGACTGAGTATTGAAACTGTTTGGAGATTCTAATTAGGATTCCAGATGCAATTAAAAAGTCTTTTTTCCCTATCTGTAACTATCATTTCTATTGCCCTATTATCCCTATAATTCTTCTATAATTCTTTTTTTTTTTTTTCTTTCTTCAAAGAGCATTTTTAAGTATAGATTTTTCCTGTCTTTTCAACAAAGAATTCTCTTCAACGAAGAATTATATCAGTCAGATATCAAGGATAACAATATTGTGGTGCAAGATGAGAAAACATCACTAAACATGAAATTTAAAAACTTACTTCACAGTAATCTGCAGTAGTGACAACTCTTAAATGATTATGTCCAAAAAAAAAGGTCAAGCTTGTAGCCCTGTGAAATGTATGTTAGTGTGATGTTATTCCAGCCTAGATGCACAGGAAATTTCTCAACAGTATGTATTGACAGCTTGCCAAAAGATTTAAATCCTGGCAAAGAACCAATTCAAAGTTAAAGCTGGTAGTTTTCATGACTCTAAAGCATAAACATAAGGAAAAATTAGATGTGGCAGGTTAAAGGCTACCATTACAGTTGATTAATATCTGGATATCCATGCAGTCCAGAAAAATCTTATTTATCCCAGTTAAGGGAAAATGCACTAACTGCACAAATATACTTAAGTGCAGTAAGTACACCTTGATAAAGTATTATTACCTTAGGCCATTTACTACCCATTTCTTTTCAAATGATCATAGAGAGACCAAAGTTGTATATCGGTTGTGTAAACCCAGCTAAAAAATTCTTGTGAAGATTTCATGATTAAAAGGAATGATAATAACAACAACAACAACAACAACAACAACAACTTTTTTGGTGTTTTTCAACACTTTTTTTTTTACTACGCACATTTTTGAGTACTACGATCAGACTTAGTATGCACATAAAATCAAATTTTGAAGAATGCTTTGAATCTGATGTGTAGAGTCTCTCTAGGTCTAAGTATAAAAGAATCTTGAAGAGATCAAAATCTTAATGCTTGTTTAGATTAAGATTCATAAGCTTTGTAAGAAATTACTTCAGGCAACTAACATGAGTTTGCCTTACGTGTAGGTAACTGGCTATGAAAATACAAGATAGATTCCCACAACTCTGCATAACTGATGGAAAAGGTGCATAGATGACTGCCTTTCTCCTTCTGACAGACACTTTTTCTATGACAAGCTATGATAAGTATCCTAATAGGTAATACACATATGTCTGAGACAACAACAAAAACAGGGTTTCACTTGGAGGATTTGTACAGGAGTCAGTTTTAAAAAGCAGGTCCACAGCAGAAGTGGTAGATACAGTACAGCTACTGTTGCTCATTAACCTTTTTATAAGAACAATCCACCCAGGAGGGAAATCCCTCCATCTCTGCAAGATGGTTATGCACATATCCTCCACTTCCCATCACAGTATGCTAAGGACCAAATCCTTGCTGCTTATTCTGCTTCTGCTTTTCAGCCTTCCAGATAAAGGGGTAACAACCTTTTTTTTTTTTTTTTTAATATATATTTATTTATTTAATCTCTCTCTTAATCCTGTTTATGTATTTTAATTACTATCTCTTAAGTGGAGTATGTTTACATAAATATTTTGAATAGCACTGGGACTAAGTACAAAAACAATCACCTACACACTTTATATTAGATAATAGCTTACAGAGTCAACTGTTCAGTTGTTCATTCATGATGTGTTTTCTCAGCTTCTGCATTCCTAACATCCCCTTGTATCACTTACAGGCTAAAAAGAAAACAAACCTACAACATTTTAGCCTACCAGTAAGAGCACGTCTCTGTGGTTGAAGTTGTGGTTTTAAACTTTTATACTCAAGAGATCCTAGAGCTCACATCTCCTAACTTCTAGGCCTTTGGTTAAGAACAGGCTGTTCCCTACTCCATCCTCTCTGCCAATGAACAAATGAAATAGTAAAAGACCTTGACTTCTGAGCTTTAGGCTGAATAAACCAGGAATGATGACTGAATGAGTGCCTTCACAGTACTTCAACAGAATTCAGCCTTCCAGTACCTAAAGTGGGCTACAGAAAATCTGTAGAGGCGCTCTATGTCAGGGAGTGTAGCAATAGGACAGGAGGAATTGTTTTAAACTGAAAGAGAGTAAATTTAGAGTAGATATAAGGAAGACATTCTTCACTATTGACCACGTTGGCCAAGAACAGTTAAAATTGTTGCCTCATCCCTGGAAGTGTTCAAGACCAGGCTGGATGGGGCTTTGTGTAACCTGGTCTGGTGGGAGGTGTTCCTGCCCATGGCAGGGTGGTTGGAACTGGATGGTCTTGAAGGTCTCTTCCAACCCAAACCATTCTATGATTCTATGACTTCAAGCTTTTTTTAATACAACTCCAGGATTTGTAACTTGTTCTAAATACTTGGATTTTTTTCGGGGTAAAATTATTTCAAGAAAATGAGGTAATATAATTAAAAAAAAAAAAAAAAAAAAAAAAAAAAAAAAAACTAAGAGAAGATGGATTTAATTTTAAAATGTTTTCCAGATATAATAATAATTTATTACTGGACTATTGACAAAAATATCTTAATGATGGCATCCATTTTTTCATACTTATTTTTTTTCAGCCAAGCCTGTTATCACTGAAGTGAACATGATTTTGTTTTCACTTTTAAAAATTCTAAGAAATAAAGTAACCATTCCAGTCTGCTGAGTCAATGTTTAACATTGTTTTCATCCAAATAAATCATGCATTTGGAATGGATTTTTTTTTTTTTTTAATAGTAGTAACAGAAAAATGATCCTAGTTGTATAATTTGGCTTCACTTCCAGTAACTGACTGTGGAGAGCTGATCCTACTCCCATGAGGTTGATTGCTGACCCTCATTAACTTCACTGTGAGCCATTTTTTTTTTCCTAACTGCCACTTAAAGAAGGAAATCAGTAGTTCAAAATTAATACTCTAAGGGAAATTGTTGGAAGTCACTGACAATTTAGCAGGGATATTTCTACTCAACTTATATAAAATGTCCAATACATTAACTTATTTTAAATCTGTTTACCAGTATTAATTTTGCTGAGTTACCCTATGCAAAACTGTTACAACTAAAATATGTCACCATCTTGTACATTTTTAGAGATATTTTTAGCTAAATTATTTGGCTTGAAAACTGTTCAAAATGTAACAGAAACTTGATTAAATGTTATAGCATGCAATAAAATAATCTCACATGAAGAGCAGTGGAAAAGTGATATTAATATGATCAAACTGCCAATTGAATTATTTCCTGTTTGTTTGTTTCTCTTCAGATTCACTGGCCTAGTACACCTCTTCAGGCAGAAGAGTGCATAATTAAAGGAAGAGATGCTGTAAGTATCATTTATTACAAATCAAATATATTTTAATTATACTCACTGCTGACCAAAAACAAGGATTCAAACATCCCTAAATTTCAGATAGATCAAAGCATAGATATAATTCTAAGTGTTGCAGCTTAAAAGTATGTAACCACTATGAATACACTAAATTATTAGTTTAATTGCTTTTCAAAGCAGCTCAGAAACAGGCCATGAACACTTATCATCTGAACTTTCTCCTAATTCTTTCTCTGGTGACAGCAAAGAAGTTACCTTAGTAAATACTTTTCCTATTTCTATTTCCCTTTCTTTTTATACACGTATAATACCATCTCTTTTCAAACCTTTTCATATTCCAATTAATTTCTAAAATTCAAATTCTCTAAAAACATTCAAAAAGCAGCTAAATTATTAGTAATTATAAGATATATTCAAAATTCTTTTGCCCTATAGGTTTTCTTCAGTTTAAATTGAGTTATATAAATATTTTATTAATAAACCTAGAAGCTGTTCTGTTCTTGTGTTTCATTGCTTTGACTTTAATCAGTTACCAGGAAAAGACATGAAAGCTCACTGACATACAGTGGCTAATATCATTGGCATGACAGGATTAAAGTTCTTCTGGATGGGAACTCTCCATAATTTTGCAGTGCACCAAGCTCATTATCTGCACCTCATAAATACACAGCAAATACAACACCTAATAAATCTCACAGCTGTGAGAGCTCACACTGTACGAAAGGATTTGAAAATTATGATAGTTTTACAGAAACAGTGATAGGAACACAGAACAAGAAAGGGCACATACAGTGGTTTTCCACAAAACACAGCAATCAGGCAGCCTTGATGATAACCACATTCACTGTGAAGCCTAGGAAGCAATATATATTCCGGTTGAGGTAAAAGCATGAGAAACATCCACATTAAGGGAATGGATGAATCAGAGTGGAAAAGAGAATATAATAATAATAGTAGTAACAACAACAACAATAATTTATTAGAAGTTCATTGCATTTTTCTGGATGCTTTTGGACCTTTGAGGATTTCAGGTGTCGTGTTGAATGTAGTGTTTTTCTATACTATCTGAACTTCATGGTCATATTAAATGAATCAAAAATCTATGGTGTTTCAGTTTTATTTAATACTACTTTTCAGCATAGGCTGCAATTACACTAAACCTCTGTCATTTTTGCTTCACTATTACATGATACGTTGTATTTTCTGATACTTTGAAAATATTCTTTGGGTTAAATAAATACATAAATAGGTATGGTTGTTCCAATTTAATGTAAAGTTTTCACCCTCAGACTCTCTAAGGATTCCCTAAAATTTGAAACCTTTTAAAATCCATTCTACTAGTGTGTCTTCAAACATGCACTGTAATGAATATGATCATTCATTACATATGTTTCCCAAATTCTCTCTGTGAAAGTCAGGTGTCTCATTTTTAAGAAGAAAAACAGAGAATTTTTAAATAAACAAAATAATACAGAGTTGGTGTCTTAAAAACAAACAAACAAACTAAAGGAAATAAAATGTTAAAATTGTGAAAGCTGGAAATATTTCAATACCAACAAATAGCGAACGATCCTCTGATCCTCATTCAAGGCCTAATTATGTGTGGGACAATGTTAATGGGTAATGCTAATTAATTCCAGGGAATCCTTAGTAATTTTCATTAACATGCTCAGTATTCAGTGAGCTAAATTGCTCAACATGCAGAGAATCTAAATTAGAAACAAAATTACTTGCCTTCTCATCTTCATTTTTTGTAGACATAAATGAATATTGGCCTAATGGTGTTATATCTTAAAATCAACCTTTTGCCATTTCTAAGTTCTGAATTCTATTTATCACACTATAAAGTCTCTGAGAAAAACAAAACAAAACAAAACAAAACTCATCAGTGGTCTTTCAAAGTTTTTTTCTTGTTTATTTCCAACTTTATTTTCCTTTGCAAAAGATCTGGTGCTCACTGCATAACTGATATTAAGGAGGTCTGAAAATGTTATAATAAGCATCTCAGTGTTGAGGAACTTCAAGTGTTCTCTGCTAGCTCCCTCTCTATGACACGACAACCCACTTTTGCAATGTTTTACAATCTTTAAAGGTTATCAGTTCATCTTGTAGCAGTAAAACCAAGTATTGTAGTCATAAACAAAATTTTTGAAAGCTTGAAACAGACTAAATAGGACTTTTGAAAAAGTCTTGTCTTAACACTTGCATCGTCTTAAACTCAGGTCACACTTTTCTGATCCAGTTCAAGCCAAGGATAAAATCATTCTGCTCTCATCCAGTGTGCCAGGAAACACACCTGTAGGCCTGTGGTGTGAGAACTTTTGATCCTTTCAATTACTTTATCAGAGCTGGAAATCATACAGAAACAGAAATCAAATTCTGTTGTGATGACTAATTCCTTCACACTAAGAAGATTCAGATGAATGAAATTCTACAAATCTATTAATATCAAATCTGTTAATATGTCTATGGAGTCTCCTAAAGATAAACAATATTTATTAATTTAAATGTAGGAAGACAACTTATTTTAATATCTCCTGCCTGATCCTTCCTTGTTACATGTACAGGATATTATTAGTGGGGTCAACAGCAGTGTCTACTTGTTTTTGTTTTTGTTTTTTTTTCATTTGTTTTGATAAAGGCTAAAAATGTGGAATGATTTTTTCTATATTTGGTGTCTTCTCTGCAGAAATTTTCAGGCATTTCTGTGAAGAAACACAGGAGAAAAATTGTATAATTTATGCTCATGCGAAGAAAAAAATAATCCTAAAATCTCTGTTCCTCTAAAATGCTTTTGAGACAAAGATCAAGAGTTGCAGAGATATATGGATTAAGAAAAAAATAAATAAAAATGGAGAAAAGAGCTTCAGAGATACCACAGAGACAGAACAGAGGGGATAAGTCAGAAAGGTCATACTTGGAATACAGAGAGAATGAAGAAGACTATCAGTGCAAAGCATCTACTTAAAAAAGCTACAACACATCATAAAACTACTATGTTTTAATATTCCACTACTACCAGTTAGTAAATATGTACGAAATACAAGAAAAGTGGGTATCTCTGTGTGTTGATTTTCATGTACTTGATGACATCCCACTAATCTCAATTCACTGATTTTCTATTTGTCTGGCAATTAAGTAGAAAATTTTTCTCAGTGGGTCTAAAAAGTACTGTCGGGTGAGAGACCATGCAGATGCCATATGGAATAAGACATTAGTAGTAGTAGTAGTAGTAGTGGTTTCCTTCAAAGAAATAAAAATAGAAAAGAACAAAAAAAAGGGGGGGGGGGGAAGAAAAAAGAAAGAAAGAAAGAAAGAAAGAAAGAAAGAAAGAAAGAAAGAAAGAAAGAAAGAAAGAAAGAAAGAAAGAAAGAAAGAAAGAAAGAAAGAAAGAAAGAAAGAAAGAAAGAAAGAAAGAAAGAAAGAAAGAAAGAAAGAAAGAAAGAAAGAAAGAAAGAAAGAAAGAAAGAAAGAAAGAAAGAAAGAAAGAAAGAAAGAAAGAAAGAAAGAAAGAAAAAGAAAGAAAGAAAGAAAGAAAATATCTAAGAATTAAGAAATTCAAAGACTGATATTAAAAAAAGTTCATTTGTCCTTTGCATATTCAGCTTGCCCAGAACAGTTCAAGTTGTTGCCCCATCCCTGGAAGTGTTCAAGGCAAGGTTGGATGGGGCTTTGGGAAACCTACTCTAGTGGGAGGTGTCCCTGCCCATGTCAGGGGGATTGAAACTGGATGGTCTTGAAGGACCCTTCGAACTGAAACTACTCTATGATTCTATGATATACATATTTAATTACACAGTGTTTTTGTTACCTGCCTGTGTAGACTATCTAATTCTTTTGAAAAATCACATAATAGTCATGGTTGGAAGGGTACTGGCCCCATCCCTGATGCCCACGTACAAGCAGAGACAATTTAAGCAGAACCTGGTGTCCTGTTGCTTTGTCTGGATAAAGTCCCCTACAAGGACCAGGTCCTATGAATGTGAGGCTGCTCCTATCTGTCTGTCGAGGGCCTTGTGTTTATTCTACGTTTTCAGGTGACCTGTAGCAAGCATCCACTATAATGTCACTTAGCCCTCTCTTCCCTTTCATCCTAACCCATGAACTCTCAGTCAGCTCCTCATCCATCCACAGGCAGAGCTTAATGCTCTCATGCATAAAGGACAACACCTTCTCATCATCTTCCCAACCTGTCCTTCCTAAAAAGCCTGCATCATTTCATTACAACACTCCATCAGGGAGCCATCCCACTACATCTCCATGATCCTAGAAAGATCATAATCTCGCAACTGCATCCACATCTCTGACTTGTTTTCATGTTTATTCCCCATACTGTGTGCATTAGTGTACAGGCACTTAAGAGAGTGTCCTGGTTTCAGTTAGAACAGAATTAATTTTCTTCCTAGTAGCTGGTGGAATGCTGTGTTTTGGCTTAGGATGAGAAGAGTGCTGATAACACCCCGATGTTTTAATTGTTGCAGAGCAGTGCTTATACCAAGCCAAGGACATCTCAGCCTTTCGCTCTGTCCTGCCAACAGGCAGGCTGGGGGTGCAGTAAGAGCTGGGAGGGGACAGACCCAGGACAGGTGACCCAAACTAGCCAAAAGGGTATTCCATACCATCTGACATCATGCTAAACAATATATAGGGGTGGCTAGCCGTGGGGAGGGGGCCGGACTGCTCGGGGTTAGGCTGGGCATCGGTCAGCGGGTGGTGAGCAATTGCATTGTGCATCACTTGTTTGTACATATTATTATTACTTTCCTATTATCACCATTGTATTATTATTATTATTATTATTGTTATTATTATTTTGTTATTATTATTTTCCTGTCTTATTAAACTGTCTTTATCTCAACTCACGGGCTTCACTTTCCATTTCTCTTCCCCGTCCCAGAGAGGGAGGGGGGAGGGTGAGTGAACGGCTGCATGGTGTTTAGCTGCCGGCCGGGTTAAACCACGACAGAGAGGCACCTCAGTATGTCAGATTCCTAAAGAGGGTTTGAGAGATTTCTCCATGCTGGTGCCCTGTAGGTATTTTCCTTCTTACATGCAGGTTGGAGGTGACCCTGACCCAATGTTGTGGAATCAGTGCTCCTGTCATTCCTGTCATATCCATCTTGTCGTATCCTGTCATATGTATTCTGGCCATGGCTCTGCCACAGACTCTCCCTCTGAAACAATAACTTCTTTCAAATGGTCATTAAGACACAGGATTGTTCTTATCTAAATATACTAGTCCAAAAACTGGACTTAAAGAGCAAACTTTCCAAAATGAAATTCCTCCACTCTCTTTCACACATTCATTTTATGATAGATTAACTTGTCTTTTGGAGATGTATGGCCTTCTTCACTGAGTATTGAAAGAGCCTAGAAGAAAAGTTTTGATTAGAAGGCCAAATTTTATAATAGCTACTTTATAATAGCTATAATAGATATCTGAGATTAACCCCATGATAATTGTCTTACACTTCATATGACCTGGGTCTTAAAACCCAGGGTCTGAGAAACAGAAATGTCACACAGTGAGTGAAAATGAACAGAAATTTTACTCAAAACATAGAAAACACTGCATAATATTAAACACTCCAATAAACCAAGTCCCAGGAGTTCCAAAATTAATGGATACATTTTTCTCACTCTCTCTGTTCCTAGTTTAGCACAGAAAGGATAATGACCCCACATCTCAAAGCAATGTTTGAAAAAAATTTAATTGCAATGTTTATGAAGCTTAAAATACGCTAATGAGTCCCAAAGTATTGCCTCAGGGAAAATGAATAATTTCTTCTTCAAAGGAGGGTGCAAATGGTGGAACTAAAAGAAAGCATGAGGTTATACAATATAAAAATATTGATTAGCAATGAATTACACACACACAAAATAGTTGTGCGGTAGCCTTAAAAATAAATAAATAAACAAATAAAATAAAAAAGTGTTATTTTTCTTGAGTTTATTTAACTTGTGAGGGAAGACATTTTCTGACTCTTCATATCTCTTGCTCTGAATTTAATGCCTAGTGCATCTAATAAAAGTTAGTAAAATTAATATCTAGATTTGGATAATATACTTCAGATTAAAGAAACACGAAATATGTTTTATAACTTATTAACTCCTGAGTCATAAAGTGCTTAAAATAAGCTGTGATAAATAAAAGCTCTAAACATGCTTCTAAACATGTCATAAGTGTCTAATAAGTGTCTATCCATGGGTTTGGTGAGACTGGGGTACTAGTATAAAGTGGGAGAACTAAGATTTTATACATGATGGAAAAGGAATTCTCTGTATGCAGGCCATCACTTGACATATTAAGCACATGACATATTAAAACAACAACAACAAAACACAAGCAAACAATCAAAAACTTTTATGTTTTTAATCTATCCTTTTTAACAGAAATGCTAAGATATTTCTATGTTTATTTTTTATGTAAACTAGGATGAATGTGCGAATTATGTCCGTGTCCTTCACCGATACAACAGAACACATCTCCTGGCTTGTGGAACAGGAGCTTTTGATCCACTCTGTACCTTTATTAGGGTTGGGCACCCATCAGAGGTAAGAAATATCTTTCATAGTAATGACTCTTTAGATTTATATTGCAGCTCTATGGCTAAAAATAAATATTTAAATTCAAGTGCTCAGAGTTCTCATACAAAGCATACAAGAGGTTGTTTTTCCCAATGGAAATGTAATCATCATTCAAAACTAAGTTTGTGACTAGGGGATCTCACTAACAAGGTATATTTTGGAAAATTAAGCAAAGGACTCATCTTTTCATCTTAGAATTTTATACCATTTGAGCTGATACAGCACTTTTTGAAACAGCATCCTTCTTAAATATTTCATTTTTTAGCATAATCTGTTTTTTGGTGTTGTTATTCTGTTTTGTTTTAGGAAATAATGCACCGTATAACAAATATATTTTTAGTTTGATGGCAGATGGAATATCTTAAGCATTTTTTACCAAATTCAGCTTTTAGTGTTGATCGTATTCAACAATGCTGAATGTATTCAGCAATTCCTTAATATTAATTTTAACTGGGTGAAATAATACTACAGAACAGATCGTTAAATGTAGCATAGAATCTATACAATCTGGATCCTTCCTGCCTCAATTATATTAGATCAGAATTAAAGGATCACCAAATGTACCAATTCCTCATTTAAAATTAGTGTTTAAACCTCCTTAAGTACCTTCTCCTGATTGTATGAAAAAACTTTGTTACTACATGGGGACCACAATGCTGACTGGTTGGACTTTGGACTTGCTTACATCCTGATTCCTTTTATACTTGTTTCCTCCTGCTCCTACATACAGTCAAAAATAAAATAAAATAAAATAAAATAAAATAAAATAAAATAAAATAAAATAAAATAAATAAAATAATAGTGAATATATTCTGAAATTCCTTCTAAAAAAAAAAGAAAAAGTCTTAGACAGTGTGGAAAGGTATGAATTAAAGGTATAGATTACATTACCAGTTCTGGACCTGCCAGTCCATATGGAAAAAACAAAACTAAAATTCAGCATGAAAATTGGACACTTAGAGCAATCCTTTTGCATATACTTAGTGATGCTGAAGAAAATATTTATTCTATTATAAGGTGAAGCAACCAGTAAGGAATCCCACTGTTTATCCAAGCTGCCCTGAATTTGGAGATTTTCAGTAGGATGTTAAAGAGGCATATGTGATGACTGCTTTTAGGAATCTGACCAGAGATTCCTGGTCATGCAGTTTGAAGATGTGCTGGATAATGGCTTAGTTGTCTCGTGTTTAGTGACATCTCCCAGTAAAGTTGAACATTTTTCATGGAGCTGATGTTAAAACACCATCCAAGAGAGTTCTTGCTTTTTCCAGTGCCATGTACAGGATTTTCAATTTGATTGCAGTTATATTAGTCCACTTCACAGGTAGGTTTAATTTTGTGTATATTATTTATAAAATAACATAAAATGAACAATAATAAAAAAACTTACTGATGATCATAAGAAAATAAGAAAAAATAAAGCTTCTAAATAAATATTTACAAGTGTTTTTCTTTCTCTTTCCATATTTTGCAATGTTTGCCAAAATCGTTAAGATATGTTACAAATAATCTGTTGATTTGTATGTATATACAAGGAGAAAAAAATATATTTAATGTTTTATGCAGCTGAAATTGGATAAACTGGAAAAAACTCTGCTATATTCTAGAAAATTAAAGCTCAGTTTTGAATTATGTTCTATAAGTTTAAGGCTTACCTTCAATTGTGAAAGAAATATTGCAAATATACCTTATATTTATTTATTTACTTTTGCCTAGTTCCACCCCCCCTGCAATGGAAAGGGACATATTTCACTAGACGAGGGTTGCTCAAAGCCCCATCCAACCTACACTTCCAGGGATGGGGAAGTGTATATTAGTAATTAAGTTAAAATACAATGATGATGATGCTAGTGATAATCTTAATGTACATTTTAACTGTATGTTAACATAAATATGTGACTACAGGGGACATTCTTCCTTCCCACCCTAACACACCTGCAGTTATTCCATATCAGAATTACTCACTTTATCAGTCTATTAATAATGTGTTTTCCCTAATTCATTTTCTCACAGATTACAGTTTATGCTCTCCTAACCAATCTGGTTTTATTCCATCTTTTACATCACACTTCAACTGTTATTTCATATATAGCTGGGAGTTTTGTGCCTTCCATATCGAAGCAGCTATTCTTCAGACTTTTCTCATACATACAGTATTGCTTATTGGTGTATTGGTCAGAACAGCAGGAAAACAAAGAATAGGGGCTAGAGATGATTTAAAATAAGCAGTTGTCTCAAATAAATATTAATAACAGATATAATTTTTATAAAGTCTACTAAATAAGTCAATAAATGTATTTATTTTAGTAATATATATATTTTAATAAGCCTTTCTGTGTAAAAATGTACCCCTTTGAAAGATTAAACTAGAACCACATCACCAGAAACAATCTCCAAGGATCCAATCTATGCTGTAAACCTTCATCTGCTGTTAAAATCAGAAGCACTTCAATAGTTACGAATGCAGTACAGGACTTATATTTAAAGCTATTTGATATTCAGAAATACATTGCCTTCTAAAAATGAGGAACAAAATAATGAGCAATTAAAAAAAAAAAAAAAAGTGAATTTGCATTTCTTCTTTGGTCCTGTTATGAACCTTGTGTCAGGCTTCCTTGTACAGTTTAAAAGAAGCAATGTCTATATATTTAGGAACACTATTTAAGAATGTATAAGCAACAGACTAATAAAAACACAAACCAAAAAATAAAAAAAAAAAAAAGAGAGAAACAAGATTTGTATATAAGAATGTGTGGCTCATGATCCTCCCCTTATGTATCACTGTCCTTCCTTTCCTTCTTTTTGTTTATTATTCTTCCTTTTAAAATTGAAGTTCTAAAACTTTACCCACACTGAAGTCATGGGAAAATTACAATTTTTCTGTTTATGTAAACCAACAGGAAACTCTTTTGCTACACTAGTAGCTATAAGGACATAAGTAGCTAGACTAATTTCCATTATCTGAAAAGTTGACCATCAGGATTAAAAAAAGACAGGTGCCATGTGTATGGCAGTTTAAAAATAACATATGGTATGTGCTTGAGTGGGGAAATTGTAATCTTGAAGGATAAGGTTATCATGTAACTGCAGGAAGTAAAGGGACCAGATCTGTCCTCAGAAAATTGCAGTTTAGACTCTGTGGTTCTCTCTGGTGAGAGTACCCTGAGTCAGTAACTTCAATTATTGTCTTGCAGTTTCCTCCACCTCAGCTCTCTTGTCTCTGTCTGACTTTCATGGAAAAGAGAATAACAAATCATTGGCAGCTGCTCCCCAAACACTTTAGGTCCAGCCTATATATAGAACCTAAATATAAATATATATATATATACAAAAATATATATATATCCCACAAATAACCTAATCAGGGAATACAGTGATCCTTACACAGTACTACTGGCTCCCAGCCAGCCTCAGATAGAGACCATGACAGCATCGCACTCTCTGCATTTTTCTGAACTTATTTTTAATTACTAAGCACAGTTGTACAAAAACAGTTTGTTCTTTCTTATACATTAATGCATCTATTTCTTCTTTACTACCCAGTTCAGAGCACAATTGAATCACAGAATCACAGAATTTCTAGGTTGGAAGAGACCTCAAGATCATCGAGTCCAACCTCTGACCTAACGCTAACAGTCCCCACTAAACCATTTCCCTAAGCTCTACATCTAAACGTCTTTTGAAGACTTCCAGGGATGGTGACTCCACCACTTCCCTGGGCAGCCTGTTCCAATGCCTCACAACCCTTTCAGTAAAGAAGTTCTTCCTAACATCTAACCTAAAACTCCCCTGGCTCAACTTAAGCCCGTTCCCCCTCGTCCTGTCACCAGGCACATGGAAGAACAGACAAACCCCCACCTCACTAAAGCCTCCCTTGAGGTACCTATAGAGAGCAATAAGGTCGCCCCTGAGCCTCCTCTTCTCCAGGCTGAACAAGCCCAGCTCCCTCAGCCGCTCCTCGTAGGACTTGTTCTCCAGACCCCTCACCAGCTTCGTCACCCTTCTCTGCACACGCTCAAGCACCTCGATGTCCTTCTTGTAGCGAGGGGCCCAAAACTGAACACAGTACTCGAGGTGCGGCCTCACCAGAGCTGAGTACAGGGGGACGAACACCTCCCTAGCCCTGCTGGCCACACTGTTTCTGATACAAGCCAGGATGCCGTTGGCCTTCTTGGCCACCTGAGCACACTGCTGGCTCATATTCAGCCGACTATCCACCATCACTCCCAGGTCCTTCTCTGCCTGGCAGCTCTCCAACCACTCATCTCCCAGCCTGTAGCTCTGCTTGGGGTTATTGTGCCCCAGGTGCAGGACCCGGCACTTGTCCTTGTTGAACTTCATGCAGTTGACCTCAGCCCATCGGTGCAGCCTATCCAGATCCTCCTGCAGAGCCTTCCTACCCTCAAGCAGATCGACACACGCCCATAGCTTGGTGTCATCTGCAAACTTACTGAGGGTGCACTCAATGCCCTCGTCCAGATCATCGATGAAGATATTAAAGAGGACCGGCCCCAGCACCGAGCCCAGGGGGATGCCACTAGTGACTGGCCTCCAACTGGACTTGACTCCATTCACCATGACTCTTTGGGCCCGGCTATCCAGCCAGTTTCTAACCCAACGAAGCGTGCGCCAGTCCATGCCAAGAGCAGCCAGTTTCTTGAGGAGAATGCTGTGGGAGATGGTGTCAAAAGCCTTGCTGAAGTCAAGGTAGACCACATCCACAGCCTTTACCTCATCCACCCAGAGCGTCACTTTGTCGTAGAAGGAGATCAGGTTCGTCAAGCAGGACCTGCCTTTCATAAACCCATGCTGACTGGGCCTGATCGCCTGCTTGCCCTGCAAGTGCTGCGTGATGACTCTCGAGAGGATCTGCTCCATGAGCTTCCCTGGCACTGAGGTCAAACTGACAGGCCTGTAGTTTCCCGGGTCAGTCCTCCGGCCCTTCTTGTAGATGGGCGTCACATTTGCTAGCCAACAGTCAACTGGGACCTCCCCCAATCAACAGAACTGCTGATAAATGATGGATAGTGGCTTGGCCAGCTCCTCTGCCAGTTCTCTCAGTACCCTTGGGTGGATCCCATCCGGCCCCATCGACTTGTGCACATCTAAGTGCCGTAGCAGGTCACCAACCAGTTCTTTGTGGATAGTGAGGGCCACATCCTGCTCCCCATCCCCTTCCACCAGCTCAGGGTACTGGGTATCCAGAGAACAACCGGTATTGCCGCTAAAGACTGAGGCAAAGAAGGCATTGAGCACCTCCGCCTTTTCCTCATCTCTTGTAACTAAGTTTCCCCCCGCATCCAGTAAAGGATGGAGATTCTCCTTAGTCCTCCTTTTTGTGTTGACGTATTTATAGAAACGTTTTTTGTTATCTTTAAAGGCAGTAGCCAGACTGAGCTCCAGATGAGCTTTGGCCTTCCTAATTTTGTCCCTGCACAGCCTCGCCACATCCTTAAAGTCCTCCCTAGTGGCCTGCCCACTTTTCCAAAGATTATAACCCTCTTTTTTCTCCTAAGATCAAGCCACAATTCTCTGTTGAGCCAGGCTGGTCTTCTTCCCCGCCAGCTCGTCTTTGGGCACGTGGGGACAGACCGTTCCTGCGCCATTAAGATTTCCCTCTTGAAGAGCGCCCAGCCTTCCTGGACCCCTCTGCCCTTCAGAACCACCTCCCAAGGGACTCCACCAACTAGTGTCCTGAGCAGCTCAAAGTCAGCCCTCCGAAAGTCCAATACAGCGGTTTTACTGGTCCCCTTCCTGGCCTCGCCAAGAATAGTGAACTCCACCATTTCGTGGTCACTCTGCCCAAGACAGCTCCAGACAATCACATCCTCCACCAGTCCTTCTCTGTTTGTGAAGAGAAGGTCTAGCGGGGCACCACCCCTGGTAGGTTCACTAACCAGCTGCGTCAGGAAGCTATCTTCCACGCTCTCCAGAAACCTCCTAGACTGCTTTCTCAGGGCTGTGTTGTGCTTCCAGGATATGTCAGGGAAGTTGAAGTCCCCCACGAGTACAAGAGCTGACGATTTCGCAACTTCTGTCAGCTGCCTGTAGAATTCCTCATCCGTCTCCTCATCCTGGTTCGGTGGTCTATAGCAGACCCCGACCAGGACACTAGCCTTGTTGTCCCTGCCGATCCTAACCCAAAGGGACTCGACCTTGTCATTCCCAGCCTCGAGTTCTACAACCTCAAAAGACTCTCTAATATAGAGAGCCACCCCACCACCCCTTCTGTGCCCATCTGGCTTGATAACTTGCTCCCCAGCTACTAGTGATGCTTCCAGGGAACAGAAAACTGATTAAGAAGAGAATTATAATCTTAGGTGGAGACATTACAAGAAAAATATGTCTCTACATAAATATTTGTAATGAAGTGGAATAAAATAACACAACACAACAAAAGAAAATTTGTCCATACCAAAAACGGTCTTAAAAATATAAGAACATTCCATTCTATGCAGCAGCAAAAACTGCTGCTTTTTTTTGTTTGCTATTTCTTAATAAATAAATAAATAAATAAATAAATAAATCTAGTAAAACTGAAACTTTTTATTTAAGGGGTAAATGCTAGCTTATAATATGTAGTTACTGCATATAAAGAACATTTCTTTATATATAAAAAATATATAAAAATATATAAAATTTTTTCTTTATATATAAAAATATTCATAGTTTTTAAATATATTGAACTTCATTATAAGAAAAATCTAAATTGATTTGTGAAGTAGGTTACTTCTGTAAAGAATCTTTGGGATCTTTTATATTTGACTGTTTCTATACCTTCTTTTAACAATGATACTTTGCAGACCTTTTGGGTTATCAAATGTGGGAGGAAAAAAAAATCATTTTAGCAGACTTCTGTGTATCTACATGCCTAGCTATCAGAGCATATAAAGCATTAAGTCTCCCATATGGAATTATGAACACAGAAGAAATACTTGCTTTGTGGTCTCTACCTTAAATTAAGTGTCCGTATTGCTTTCTGAGCAATACTGACAAGGAAAGATGTAATCCTCTCAGCAAAAGATTGCAGGTTCTTGAATTTTAATGTGCATATTAATAACAGTTACATATTGTAGACATTTAAGAACTTGATAGAAGGACTGTATTTTCTATAACCTCGGCCCTTGCAATTTACTGAAAAATACAAAGAGAAACAGTGTGGTGGAACAAAATAACCAACTGAGATTCTAGCTCTTGTGTCTCAGTAGTCCCATGTTGCAGGAAAAAATGTATTTTGTTGCTGAATGAATGCTTACATTAAATCATCCATTTCTGAATATCTTTTTGGTAAGAAAATGGAGTATAACAATTCTTCCTTTGGACTGTGATAATATCCCAAAAATGGGTTCATGCTTGTATTCATATTCTACATTATCCTCTATCCTGATTCAATAATTAGCATGCTTTTGTGAGGTGCACTCTGTCTTATGAAAAAGAGTGTTCTTCCTCCAAGTGCATAGTCTTACTATGCAACTACAAATGCATACTTTCTCATCCAAAACAGGTTTGAGTTGTGTCTTGGAGAACACTGGACTCCTGTCAGCAATCAGTGAAGACAAAATATTTTTTTTTTTCTCAAAAACAGGCAGAATTTGGTTGATTAATTGGCAGAGCATTATTTCCTGTAACTTACTGAAAATCAGAACCTTTAAGTTTCTCAAAAAAACAAAAACAAACAAACAAACAAACAAACAAAAAAAAAAAAAAAACAGTAAAAAATGTCCTTTTCCCCTAATCAGTTTTCCTAAAAAATATTAATCTAAGTTACTATGTGGTAATTGAAATCTTTCACAATAAAGTTATATTAAGATACCTTATATAATGATTCAATTCATCTTTCATGCTTTTAATGGCTTATAGAAATATAGTAGAAGTAGTATCTATAGATCATAATTATAGAGATATCATTACATTTATTTTAAATAATTGAAGTTTTTAATTATTTCAACTAAATATTATTAAATAACTATACTTGAGCATGTTAATCATATAAAAAATAAGCAACATTTACTGGATTTGTTGAATTCCACCTCATAATTTTTTTCTACAGCTACAGTCTCATGAAATATATTTTACTAATTCAAATTATTTATAAATTCTATGATACGTAATATACATATACATAACCATTTGAAAAAATAAATGTATGACAGATTAATACAGTTATTTTATTTGAATATTGTTTTAATTGATACTACTGTGGAAATCCAGGCTGTTGTGGTCACTTTAATAATGTTGCTGCCAGCATTATTACCTTATTACCTATAAAGTTTTTATAGGTATATACATATAATATATATATAATGTAATATATATATAATGTAATATATATACATATATAATATATATATGTATATAATGCAATAATTATTACATTATTACCTATAAATATATTACCTTTCTAAAAATATACAATTATTGTCAATGATAGCAACAAACAGCTTTTGATTTTTTTCTCTCTTTCTAATTGTTTTGATTCTGATGAATGTTGCTTTCCCAAATCTAAACATTTCAACAAATTACCCAATATTTTTCTGCCATTTAGAAGTTACAAATACGGAAAAATTTGACTGCCGATTTTGAAGACAGAACTAAGCTGGAGTTTCCAAAAGAGCATACTCCAACAAAACATAAGGTAATTGCCAGCTGCTCAGTGAGTTCATTATCACTGACTTCATGAAATATTTCCAAATGTCAAAAAGGCCATCCAGATCAGAAAAGGTGGGTTTGTCTATCATCCAAAAAAGAATTTCCTTCATATTATTACAATTAAATTGTGTGTGTGTGTGAACAAAGCAAGTGTCAGAGGCCCTCCAACCTCAATTTCCCATGATGCACTGAATATGTATCCTTCCCACGTGTTCTGTGAGAACAAAATGAGATAAGTCTTCAAACAAAATATGAAAAAAAGATGAAGGAAAGTAGAGGGAAAAAAAATTACTCTGCTTCAACTCTTGTCAAATCCACTGTTGTCACTCCTGTTGCCTTTGATACCACCAGGAAAAAGAAAGTTTTGTAGTAGAAGATGAGTAGATAAGAAGATGAGTCTGTAGGAGAAGATGAGAACAAGAAATGTTTTCCATTATCAGTCAATGTTTCTTCACATCTACTTGCTAGTAAAACAGTTCTGTACTGTTGTAAGTAGCTCAAAATACCCTAGATGAATTATGATGAACCTTAGGTAAATCAGATGAAGATGTCAGACAATATTTTTTTCTTAATGAGCTATCTATTCAGCAGAGCAGCAGGTTCTAGGAGCAGCTTTCAAATGTCCAGACTGCCTTATTAAACATGAAGTAGCTTTAAAAATGTATGGGATTTCTACCAAATACAGATAGTGTATTTGTTGTAATACTCAACCTCCATAGGACCTGCAAAATGAGTGGAAATACCAAAAGAAAACAATTTGCAGAAATAATATCCTACGTTTTTTACAAACTATATGGAGACAATAAGACACAACTGATTTATGGAGACTAAGGTCTATCTGCATGAGAAAAACCTGTTGAGGGAAAGGAAGATGTGGTAAAGAACAGTGCATTAGATGTATCAGCAGAGGAAACTAGGGCTGTTTTGTCTGGACAAAAGGAGGCTGAGGGGAGACCTCATTGCTCTCTATAATTACCTGGAAGGAGGTTGTATTGAGGTGCACATCAGTCTCTTTTCTCATGTGACAGGTGATAGGACACAAGGAATTGGCTTCAAGTTACACCAGGAGAGTTTTAGACTTGGATATCAGAAAAAAAAAGTTCTTCACAGAAAGGATGGATAGGCATTAGAATGGGCTGCCCAGGAAGGGCAGAAATACCACCATCCCTGGGGGTATTTAGGAGATGTGTGATGTGGCACTTAGAGACATAATGGAGTGGTGGACTTGGTAGCATTAGGTAATGGTTGTACTTGATAATGTTAAGGGTCTTTTCCGATGTAAATGATTATATGATTCTATGATCAAGAATTTTTCTTCCAGAACATGCTGTAAATCTTAAATGTGTATGTAGAGCTGGCAGAGTACCTTTTTCAGTGCCTCATATAACTAAGTAAACTGCCTACAGCTGTATTTCTCCACCTCAGAAAGCTGATGGACTAAGTCATCCTTTCCACAAAACACCCTGGTTGTTTCAGGGAACCCACCCTAAATATTTCTAATCTGATGTACTGTTTATTAAGCTCTTTCCTCTTCAATTAGCCCGATGGGATTCTGCTTGTCAGGGAACAACAGCTTTAAATTCCAAGTCTTTTAGGCCTGTTAGAAAGAAACACCCTAAAGTGAAGTAGCAGGTGTACTTGTTTGTAGAACAGTTCATTCAAACTGGAATTTCTCCTGTCTTTCTAATCTGTGTTTCTCTTAATAATTTATTGGATTAGAGGAGTGACATTTGTTTTTCTATATATTCAGAACAAAAATAGGATAGGGTTCAACTGTGCATTATGCTTTCCATTTGCCTTTCAACCCCCCAAAAAATTAAGTAAAATAAGTCCCTCAGTTCTTGCTTTAGCAATTGAAGTGAATTGACATGTAAATTAGAAAGAAATAGCCTTTACAGGAACATGCGAGTATTCCAGTTTAATATCTTAGTTTAATATTTACATGGCAAAATTTTTATGTTCTTGACCAACATTTGGTAAAGTCATCATTATTTCAGATTGTTAAGGAACAAAATTCTATACATATTTATGTCTATTATGTTCAGATATTTTTTCTGATTTATCTTTTTATAATCAAAACAATGATCTGCACAGTTATTCCATCTCCATAGTTTTCCCTATTACCTCATCTCCGCTCTCAGTTTGCATAGGATTAGGGAGGAGGAACATCTGGTTCCACTGATCAAACAGAAGTGGGTGTTGGTCAGTCTTCATTAAATAGAATGTGTGACAAATTCTTGCCCTGAAAATATTTGCTCAGAGACATAGTGTTCCTCTTTGGAAGGATAAAAAGACACCACTTAAATACCCATCCACTAAATCTTAACACAATCTATTTGTGCATTTGAATCTGCAATGCTAATCACTATGAAAATGCTTTCTTATTGAAGTTCTGTGTACCTATAGTTCATGTGAAACTATTAGTTAAGTTGAGTGATCTTTAAACTAATGTCAAGAGTTCATGTACATAAAGTGACATCAAGTAAGCAACTCACTGTCATAGAATTTTTGACCAGAAGGGATCATTATATCATCTAGTCTGAATTGCCACCTCACAGGCTGTTAAATTACATAAAAGCATCCAAAAGCCTCAAATTTCATTTAGATAAAAGGATTTCAGGTTTTAGAAGTGAAATATGTATGTGTTTCAAGAGAGATTAAAATGTTACCTAAACTCAGACAGGAAATGAATTAAATTAATATTATCTCTAAAATCGCAGCAAAAAAAAAAAAAAAAAAAAAAAAAAAAAAAAAAGGTTCTGTGCTGCAACAAGCAAAAAGAAACAAACAAACAAAAAAAAGACCAACACCAACCTTAATCTGAAGAAATATTTCTTACTCAATCCATTTTTTATATATACATCCCTATGAAAATAAACAAGTACTAGATAAGCAACACATGAAAAAGATTTTCTGCACTGATTCAAAGAATACCATCTTCTAAACTGGACAATCTCTGATACTTTTGAGAAAAGATAAACATCCTTTTATGACATGAAAACTTTCCTTTCTAAGCAAAGCTCATGTCTATGTGAGAATTCAAGTTTCTGAGGTACAGTTATAATAATTATCCTTATGAACAGTTACATATGTGAAGCTCAGTAAGTTTAATAAAGAATGGGCAATTCTGTTCTTCCAAATGCTTTGCTTGGAAAGGAATAATTAGTATTGCATAAATAGAAATAAAGGCCTGAAAGGATCACTTGAACATTTTATGTGATCAGTCACACATTGCATGGATGATTTCTCCCAGATAATGAATTAAAGCATATTTAGGAAAATATGTATTGCCATTTTAAATAATCCAAATAATGGTAACTCCATTCTTTCATTGGTGAGCTGTCCTAATATTTAATTGCTTTCGAAGTTAGGAAATTGCCACTTACTCAAGGTTAAATTTATCTAACTTCAACTTCCTGCCGTTTAACCTTGATATGACTGTGATAGCATAGTTGAAAATTCTCTTACTACCATTTCCACATCTTTTCCGTATTTAAGTACCTATACACAGAGATCAAGCCACCTCTTCACTTTTTTGATAAGCTGAATAAATATAGCTCCTTAAATATACTACCACAAGGATTCCTCAGCCATATTTGTGTCCTTCCTGTGAACTCTGCAGTATTTTTACACGTTCTGGAAGTGTGGACACTAGAACTAGACATGGCATTTGATGAGGCAAGGTCACTTCCCTACTTCAGTTTGAGATTCCTCTTTTCACAAATTCAAGTGCTGAGTTCTTGGCACAGCATCACACTGAAAATTCTCATTTTTGTATTCTGCACACTTGACTCAAAGATACTCTCTGGAGCCCAAAGTTATTCCAGTTGATTTTACACATTTAGTTGAGACAAATAATTAGTAGTCACATATAAGAAGGTAAATGAAGAGATTTCCAGAGACGCTTGTTACGTTTAGCTGTAAAAAGGCACTTATCATATCCAAGATCCCAAATAATAGTAGTTGAAGTAGTTGAAGGTAGCTTGACTGAATGAAGATCTGAGCCTTCACTTTTTAGGGAATTCTTAAGTAAAATCTTATGATATAAACTGTTGTCCTTTTTCCAAGATATACCGCTTTGGATATGGTTGTGTTAAAATATATTTTGTCATCTTCTGACCTTTGTGTTTAGAGTATTCCATAACCTGAACACACTCAGAGCACTTATTAACATTTTCTCTTAGTAGTTATGCCTGATGAGTCTTTTTGTATCATCCGTAAACTTCACCATTAAAGAAGTAATATATTTGTTTAAATCAATGCTAAATTAAAATAAATAAATATATAGATAAATAAATATATAAATAAATAAATAATAAAAATAATATATATAAAAAATCAGCTTTCTATAAAAACAAAACGAAACAAAAACTAAGGAAAACCTTCAGGAAAGGAGGATTCATCAATGCGTACCTAATAACAACTATACTTTATTATAAATAAGCAGTTAATTCCTTAATAATTCCACAATGCACATTGTTTCATCAAATAGCTATGTAGTTAAGTCAAATGCCACAGAGAAAACCAAGTATTCTATATCAGCACAGTTGTTGTAAGACTGTCTTATCAGTCAGTCTTACACATTGTAACAGAGAACAGGTTCGTTCGACAGTACTCCTTATCCATAAAATGGGGTGAGTGACTTTTGGGCACTATCTAAATATGTCTATATCTGAAATTTAAATTTAATTTGGTAGATCGGTAGAGATTATGATTTGATCACCCATATGAAATGAATTGTCCATTGTATTAAGCCTGTCTTTTAGAAGATTAAAGACAGATGGTCAGGAGAGAATGAATCACTACAGAGGTATAATGTTATTAACCCAAAGAGAAAGAAATATTCCACCTGTGTGGTAATCTGATTGGGATAGGTAAAACATTCCAGTCCTCATCATACCAATTTTTAGATTCTGCCACCTTTATTTATCATAGAAAGTATTTTTCTAAGAGAGGGTACCTTATGTATTCTATGGCATTATTTGAGGAGTGGAGGTACTACACGATAAGGTGTTAGTAATCATAATTAAAACCAGCAAAAATTGAACAATGACAGGATTTAGATAATACAGGTTTATAAAATACACTTTTAATACTCAATAATTCTTATATAATTTCAGAATGATTTTTTTTTTGTTATTTTTTCTTGATCTATCAATATATATATATATTCTAGATTATAAAGTAAACTAAAAAGAAATATTTCTTGCAGTTCATTTGTGTCTTCAAGAGCAAATAGCTGGAGGCTCCTCAGGCAGTGGATCCAATCCTTTGTCCTTTCTTCCAGAAAGCCCATTTTGGCATGCCTTTCTGTAGCTCTGTGGAAGGACTATTAGCTATCTAAGGCTCCCTTAGTCAGAGAGCACTTCCCCAGAGTGTCTCTTTCTTTCTGAAATGCAGTTAAATGTAATCATTGTCTTCTCTGTGCCTAATGCATCTGTTCCTCCATTCATCATCAAATCCTGTAATCTAGCCTCAAACTACAGAGCTGTATCTTTTGCTTTTTCATGACTTTTCTCCCCTAATTGTTATGATGACAATCATCAGATAAAAATACTTTTATCTTGCATTTGCTCTGGTGTGACCCTCACAGTCTCAAGACAAGTTTAGACTGTCAAAATCAAGAAAAATTGAAACTCTTGGCTGCCCTTGCTCTGTTCTGTGTAAATACAGAGCAGTTCCTCACTAAACTTCCTTTGCTTATGTGCATAGTTTTTGTACACTCTGTAGCTCTTCTTTCTCCTGGTCATAAGACTATATCTCCATATACAAATATTTAAATATTTTTATTCTAGAGATTCTTTATGGGGTCTCTGGAACTTTCATATATACCAACCATAATACTACTGCAATATAATTATAATTATTGTTGGCAATGGTCCTATATACCATAAAACTTTAATGAGTTCATCTTTGTTAAGTTAAGGTTTTGTAAAAGTGTGTCCCCTAAAATTCTGATGAATTCAATCACTTCTGCATAACTCTGATCAGCCAAGGACCCATGATTTCTATACGCAGTTTTTTCTTTTGCCGGAGTATTTCACATGAACTAACTCAGAGAAGTATATTATTTCTGTTACTTTAGGCCAGATATTTTGACAGAAGTCACATATTTCTAATCCTTCAGCAAACCCAGATAGCAGTCTGACGCAGCTACAGATTTTAAACATGTATTTTCACTGGTGCCTGAAGTATATTAATCATTTGAATGTAGAATAAAAGGAATTGACCTGAAAAATACATTTGATTTTTTAAGGAGGATTTAATGTCTGTAATATTTTATGCACTCTTGTACCATAGGATTGTCGTGGTTCCGCTCGAGTGGATAGCCGAGCTCCACCACAGCCGCTCTCTCACTCCCCCTCCTCAAAGAGGAATGGGGAGAAAATATGTGAAAAAGGCTCAAAGGTTGAGATAAGGATGAGAAAATCACTTAGTAATTATTGTAACGGGCAAAACAGACTCGGCATAAGGAGATAGTAAGATTTATTGCCTATTACTAACAAGCTAGAGAAGTGAGAAACAAAGGAAAGAAACCAAAATCACCTTCCCTCCCATCCAAC
Source organism: Aythya ferina (assembly GCF_964211825.1). NCBI lineage: Eukaryota > Metazoa > Chordata > Aves > Anseriformes > Anatidae > Aythya > Aythya ferina. The sequence goes on along the minus strand of NC_140296.1, from coordinate 197,793,072 downwards.
CTCTTCCACTTCCTCCCCCTGAGCGGCGCAGGGGAACTGGGGACTGGGGGTCATGGTGAGTCTACAGCACTTCTTCTCTGCCGCTCCTTCTCGGTCACTCTCGTCCCCTGTGCTGTGGGGTCCCACCCACGGGATGCAGTCCTTGATGAACTGATCTGACGTGAGCTTCCCACAGGCAGCAGCTCTTCCAGAGCTGCTCCAGATATGGGTCCGTACCACGGGGTCCATCCCTCAGGAGAAAACTGCTACAACCTGGCTCCCCCACGGGCAGCAGCTCCTGCCAGGTCACCTGCTCCTGCGTGGGCTCCTCTCCATGGGCTACAAGTCCGGCCCGGAATCTGCTCCGGCAGCGGTCTTCCACAGGCGGCAGCCTCCATCAGTGCAGGGCCACCTGCTCCACCATGGTCTCCTCCACAGGCTGCAGTGTGGAACCCTGCTCCACCATGGTACTCCAAGGGCTGCAGTGGAACATCCTGCTTAAACCCACATAAACCCACTACAAGGATGATTGATCTTTTCAGTATGTCACTGAAGAGTAAGAGGATTGAAAACAGATCCTGAGAAGAAATACAACACCCCCCCCCCCCCCCAAAAAAAAAAAAAAAAAATCTCAATTATGTCAAATAGAGGAGATCTAAATTCAAATGGCTCTTTGAGAACCCTAGCCTTATTATTTAATCCATATTTGGATCAGAAAATAACCATTGAATAAACATGGAAGGCATAATTTTCAAATTTAGTAATCCTCTGACAACAGGCAGAACTATTTTTTTGCCAGTGCTTTTGCCAGATACTTTTGAAAATTAACATTTGGAATTTTTTTAGAAGACCTTACATCATGAAATATAAGGTATTTTTTCACTTCTGGAGCATCCTAGTTGTTCACTTAAATAGCCTAGCAATTGGACTTATAAACTCCAATTATTGTCTTATAAATTGGTCTTATAAACTCCAATTAGTTTTCTACTGGTTTTAGAATTTTAACTTTTTAATGAGTCTCTTGGATTTATACAAATCAGGCATCCATCTAATATTTGGGACTCTAATTATCAGAAACTGCTAATACAAGCTTTTCTTATTGTCTAAGTGTGGGCTACAATACAAAAAGGATATATGATGTAAGTCTTTTCAAGTCTGATTCAATAAATATCTTCTGTTGTTATTCAAAGAAAAGAGATAGTGTTTATCTCTTTTACCAGTGAGGTAAAATGTGATGAGGAAGACATACAGATCATTATGGACATACAGGTCATTATGGAGTCAGAATTCGGTTTGGAGACCTGCATTTGAATTATATTTTCTTCTGATTTATTGAAAAGTTTTGTGATTTTTCAGATTTTTTTATTTTATTTTTTAATGGTGATGTCAAGGTTCATCTTTCCTAGATGTGTATTTGTACTAAAAATGTTATAGTGCAAAAAAGAATTAAATCAATATGAGGTTTATTCTGTGGTCAAAAATATATTCTTTTAGTGACTAGATTTTCATTTCTCACATGAGAAAAAAATCCAGTTACATCAGTGAAGACAAATCTTATATTTGATTAACGTTAATGTAAGTTCATTTTTCCTTAGTTTAGGTCATGTGAGTGTGTATGGGTGCATATAAACATGCAAAATGCCAGACTTTAAAGGTATAATGTTACATTAAACCAGAATTAAAAATTATATGAATAAATGAGAAAGTGCATATGAGCATCAAATACTTTATTTGTTTATAAATAGCATATTTGCTATTTTGAATACCTTGAAATTCTATTCTCCACAGAATAAAGTTTGTTACTGACTTGGAGATTTCATAAATTACATTAATTCCCATGGAGCTTAGAGCAGTCAATAGAGCTGCAATGTTGTCCCATTGGATACCAAACTTGGTGAAGTTCTTAAATCACGTTTTCCGATGTGTTACTTTATTGTTTTGTTTCTTTGTTTTTAAAACAGTATTAGAACACAATGACTGTATAGAATGGGTGAATCCAAGAATGATATCCATTATTTTGTGACAAGGGTCTCAGTGTAATTGTCATAAAGATAATATATAAATGCAAGTAAAAAAGGCAAAACTGCAGTGGACCTTAATGGAAGTACTGTGTGAGAGAGTACTTCCCAAATCAGAGTTAATCTGCCAGCTCTTGTGCACCAGTGTACACAGATGCCATGAAAGCTTCTGAACATGCTTCCTGCACAGTAGAATGGTGAAGAACCCCGCAGGATCCCTCTCCTTAACATACCCCCTCCATTTGCAGCTCTCCTTTTTGCTCTGGGCTTCAGAGCCCAAATCCAATGACACTTGTTGAAATCCCACTTTACCAGGTCATTCAGTCAGTGAGTCCATTAGCACGTTCTTCCCTCATGAAGTCAGTGTGTCCCAATGTGTACTGTCCTATCCCAACAGTTTTTCTTCCTCAATCAGAACCCTATAATTAAATAAGATCAATCTTTAATGTTTATTCTCCCTTTATTTTCCATATTAAAAAAAAAAAAAAGTTTTTCATTCTTTCTCACAAGCAATGCATCCCTACTTTACAGTTTCACCATTCAACACTGTTTGCAGGTGAACCTTCATAGTTTTTATTAGTTTTGTTTTAAAAAGTTTCAAATTATATGGCCCCTAGAATATGAAACACAACAAATAGCTCTTGCATGAAATGCCATTCATACTCTAAGGTCATGTAATTATGGGCTCATTAGTACTAAGAATGAATTTTGTGCAGTGAGTTATAGTAAGTAACATATCCAATGTTAAGAACTGTATTCACAAAAAAATGTATAAAAATCTGACTGTCAAAATACTTTAAATATGATTTACCATCCTGCAATATATATATATATATATATATATATATATAATATAATGATAATAACAATAAAAAGGCAAATGTCTCCTGGAGAGCAGACTTTGGTTTTACACTTTGCAAGTACTAATATACAATTACGAATGTAATTAAAGGTTCTGAAATTGTTTAAATTTCCTTTAAAAATGGCACTGTGGTATGTTTTACTTTTTTTGTTTCCTGGAAAATATTAACAATTAAGAGTGAAACAGAAATCCACTTCCTGAAAATCAAATTATTTTTTCTCATAAAAATTGTATCATAGGAAATCCCAAACAAAGCCTCTATATTTTTAAGCCCCTGATTTAGTCAAAACATACAGACATTGCATTAAAGCTGAGAATAGGCTTAGGTACTTTGCTGAATAGCAGTGGAAGAAAGCATATGTTTTAAATTAATCACATGCATAAATGCTGTCTTGAACCAGAGCAAAGCTGCACTCGGCATGAAAGAAAGCAATTTTCTGCTACAAAAGTTAAATACAATCTTTAAATTTTAATGTCTCTGATTGACCTTTTCTTTCATTATTACTTATAACCAACATTCTTCTTCATTGTCTAAAATTATCAATTCATATAAAGTTAATGGTAAAATGCTTGTCACCCTTGGAAATATCTTCTATCCTTTTAAACTACAAAATTATTTTAAAGGTGTATAAGTTTTTCTGAGTCACAGTTATCATAAATCAAACCCAGAGCATCATTTTTGTCCAAACTACATGAAGAAATTAGTAATTCCACTCCCAGTCCTACATATATTTTTTTGCATGACTTTTATCCTAACCATGAGGAGTGCCCATGAAATAAGTTGTGATGTTAAATTGCTGTGTTGGATAATCTTTGAGGAAACTGTCAGTTTTCTTCTGACATTTCTCAAAGTATTCCAATGTCACAAACAGCAAGGAGGGTTAGAATTATGGTATTAGCCTTCAAAGCCAGTTATTAATGTGTAACGCTTATTTCATTTAAATTGGCATCCTGTGGAAGCTGACACATTTAACACCTGATCTTCAGTTACTTGCTTCAGTAATGGGAATAACTTATTGCCACCACGGAATATTTGGTATGCTGTCCTAAAACATAAAAGTGGAAAATCTCTCCTGCAGAAATCCCTGCTTACATTTTGTAGTGACTTTTCAGACAGTTTCATGCATCTGAAAGCATTTATTAGATGTGCATCCTGTTTTGTATCAAGACTGATGAGATTCATTTAAAAACTTTTCCAAGTTACATTGAAATTCAAACTTTTGTTTACTTTTACTGTTAGCAAGGGTTTATATATTTAAGTTATAATCCTTATTCAGAAATTCCAGCTGTTAAAATATAGATAATGAAGGGACATTATGTATGCTGCCTAATGTTTTCATTCATGGTTATACTGTTAGCTGTATTAAACACGTATATGTCATGAGTGTTAAAAGAGATGGGCTTATCTTCACCATTGATTTTTCTAATTCTCAGGTGAATGGTTAACTATGTTAGTAACTTTTCATTGTCATACTATACTTTGGAGTACAGTGACACAAAATCTTTCCACATCTTCTGGAAGAATCCCACAATGCCCCAAGTCTCAATGGTCTGTATGAGTGGAGTTTTACCAGGAGAAGATCTGAATATGAAATCTGATTTATGATAAACAAGTGAGATCACATATTGTCCAGGGAAATTTCATTTTGTTCCCTCTGTAGGATGACATATGGACCTTACAGTATAAACCACAAGATATAAATAACAAAACTTCTACCAATATTGATTCAAAATATTTTTGTTTCCATCCTTTATCACTTTACGTGAGTATGTTTCCTCAATAAGTTACAATATTATTTCTTTTTCCTATCATTGGCAAGTCCATTTTTCTTTTATTGTGGAAAAAACAAATGTTTTTTTTAAAAAACAAAGTATTAAGACTATGAAATTATATTAAATTTGAAGCTCTGAATTTATCTCTTCTTTTACTTCTACAACTTCTTCTTTTTCTTTATTAAGCTGATCCATTGACGAATACTTTAGCTAAGGTCCCAGAAGGTTAGCTTTCTCATGAGTAACTTTATTTTTAATACCTGATTAGAGGATAAATAAAATCAGACATTCATTTATATGATATTTTATGAAAATTATGAATTCCTTGTCCCTTTGTGTAATTTCAGAATTTTTTTCTTTCCCTTCCTGAGTTCTTCTTGCTATTCTTTTTCTACTGTTGACCCAAAATATTATGGTATTTAATTTAAAAATAAATAAATAAATACATAAATAAAAAGGTATGTATGTAATGTCTGAAAAGTGTGGAATGGGGTTGAGAATTCCACACACAGAGATTTTTCTTCATTGTTTGACATTTACCCAAGAGCAGGGTGGGAATAGTTACTTCTGATGCACAATTGTAGCTGATAAAGTATTCTTGCAACACTGCTCTCTACCCAGAATGCTTATATTTTTGCTGCATCAGCTTTAACATCAGGCACAACTGTAGGTAATCTGCCAGGTTTCATCAGCAAAGGAGCTTCTGGAGATGTAAGATGCTGAGTGTCTTGTTACTTCATGGGCTTTAGGACTGTTACGAGCTTTTGTGGGGTTTCTGCTTGTTATTTTTATTTTGGGGTGGCTTTTTCACTCCAAGTAGATAAGAAACAGATGTTTTATTTTCCAGACCTACATTCTGGGTTACACTCCATTTTTATGGAAACTCTCCAACTAATGGAATTCTTACATTCTGACCAGAAGTTGCAGAAAAAAAATAAAAATGAAAAAATCATGTATTATTTAGACAGATGGGAATGAAAGATCGGTACAACAATATGAAATACATAGAGGTATTCCATTAATCATCCAGGAGTAAGCACTAACAGCTCCCCAACTTTCCCACTTTCCTTATTTTATTTTATTGTATTTTTTAATTATCTTATTAGTTTTCCATCATATGCAATGGTTAGTATCTCTCCTGCACCTTTTCTACTTGTACATATTTTATGTTTCTTTTAGGAAAACTTAACTGCCATGAACAGTTAGGAGCATAACTTCTCTATTTAAAGAGAAGGGAATATTAGTTTTGCTTGGGAAGAAAAATTTCTAGGTTTTAGAGTTGGATGGGTGGACACAAGAAGGTGACCTGAATGGAGAGGGAAGCATGAAGCATTAGACAAAGCAGACACATAATCAAGTTTCTGTGCCTCTCAAAAACACAACTTTCTGGGGACTGAGACACAAACACTATAACACCTTCCCACAGATTCTCCCCAAAAAAAAAAAAAAAAAATGTAACTAACAGTAGAAAAAAAAAAAAAAAGAACTGTTATAATGTCAAGGACTAAAAGATCATAAAACTATACAAGGACTATCAGGACACAGTATGAAAAGGGGAAAAAAAAAAAAAAAAAGTGTAACATTTTTTATTTATTTTTATTTTGTCCAGTGTAGATACACTGAGATTTTTTTTTTCCCTTATGAAATACTGAATTATTCTAATTTGCAGTCTAATAAAATCTGACTTTTATCATTAAAAAGCTCCCGGACCTCTTTGGGCAAGATCCAGGGAGAGATCCAAGTAGATCCACATCAGAGTTCTGGGGGATTTGGAGGTCCTGCCATTATTTTACGTCATGGAGGTGATTTTATGCCTTAAAAATATTATATTAGCAACCTGAATCTGAGGTTAGTTTACTGAATAGGTAGATTGAATTTATTTGATATGTTTATATAATCTGTATTTCATTAACCTTTTGAATAAAACTTATTTCAAACTGGAACTACTAGACTATTATAATGTTTCTTAGTTACACACTTGATGGCTGAGTGGCTTATAGATGAGCTTTCTCTCTGTTTCACTTTTACTCTCCACACAGGGTTTTGTAATAATTTTTGTTGTTTTTTAATTATTTTTTTTAAAGGTGATGACTGTCACTTGATAATTTCATCAGACAGCAGTATTTATTCGACTCTTCTGAGAAAGATAAGACAAAAGTAGCATTTCAAATGAAAATTTGAGTTGTAATTTTCAGCCTTCAAAGCCTTATACAAACAAAAATTAACGAAGTTGCCTATACTCTTCTTATGCTGATATTCTGTTAAATTTACTCTAGAAATCACATCTGCTCTGAAAACTATAACTGTGGATTCATTTCTAAACATATTTTTAGGAAGAATATATATAAACATCTCAAAGCTACCAACAGAAGATAACACAGCATGATATATTTTACTACTGGAAAAAAAAATGTTTAAAGAAAGAAAATACATTCCATGGCTAGATATCTATCTAATGTTTAGGTGATTTGGAGAAAAGATAGAGGAATCTTACCTCCTTACTCCCATAGAAATGAAACAAGTAAAATTTTACTACATATTTTAATGACTTCTTTGGGCAGTGAGAACACAATGGTGATTTGTAGAAACCCAGATAATTTTTACAAGTATATCAGTGAGCAACAGTAATTGCATTTACTCCCTAATGAATTCAATTCAGAACAAAGGTATAACAAAGTTAAAGTTGGTCTCTGAGGATTTTTTATTTGCCTGCAGGGCTTATGCTGTTTTCTGTGATTTTTTTTTAAAGGATCATCTGTTTCAACTGGAATCGCACAAATTTGAGAGAGGACGAGGCAGGTGCCCTTTTGACCCCAGTTCTTCCTTCACCTCCATCTTAATTGGTAATGATCTTTATGTCACAACCTTCACAATCCTGTCAATCATTCATTCTGAGTCTCTTTCTTCAGCACACTGAAGGTGTTGTCAATCTTTCATTGTAAACTTCCACATGTCATACTTAATCTTCATACTTAATCCAGTGTCGCCCACACTAATATTACATCCTAGGCAGCATTAACTTCAGCAAGAGTGCCTCACTGAAGTAAGTAGATGCTATGTGACATGCACCATCTTGAAAAGGTAAATGATTGTTGCATAATTTTGAAAATAATAATTTCCTGTTTTACTTCAAAGCAAAGCAATATGCCTAGATTAATCTTTTACAATGGTGATGCAAATATGCAAACCTAACCATTTTTCTTCTTTTCAGATGTAATCTGAATAACAGACATCTTGTAAAAATGTGAATTTAACTGTTTTTTTTTTTTTTTTTTTTTGTTTGTTTGTTTGTTTGTTGTATCTGAGGCACTTATTGTTTATATAAATTATAGTTTGTGGAGATTGACAGAGATTTATTTCAGTGCTGTTTATAAAAATCACACACACAAAATGGATGAATACCTGTTTTGAGGGTTGATCTTATACTCAACAGTTATAAAGACAGAATTCAGTGTAAGTCACACACTGCCAGAAAGCTGTGGTTAGGTAGTGCTTCTCTGCACCTTGATGGTGAGTTTATCACTGCTGGGCTGGGATCTTTGAAGTTGTAGTAGAGCAAACCATACATTTTTTCTCCTGTAATGTGTTCCAGAAAACATTTTGTGAGATCAAGTAAACACAGTCTTAGCAATATTACAGTACATTGGCTAAAAATAGGCTGGAAGAGCAGGTAGAGGGTGAAATTTAGATATGGTTAGGGAGTAACACAGTGACTATGTGCTTTTAGGAAACATAAATAAGATGAAAACTGAGTATTCTAGAAGAATAGTCTGTGAAAGAAATTACTAGAAAAGAGAGGTTAAGGATCAAATAATTTTTTCAGTGAGAAAAGAAAAGAAAAGAAAAGAAAAGAAAAGAAAAGAAAAGAAAAGAAAAGAAAAGAAAAGAAAAGAAAAGAAAAGAAAAGAAAAGAAAAGAAAAGAAAAGAAAAGAAAAGAAAAGAAAAGAAAAGAAAAGAAAAGAAAAGAAAAAAGGTAGAGAGACCTTGATATTTCTATTCCATTTCAAATCTTAAAGTTGGATCTTTAATTTAAACAGTTAAGTTTCTAGTTATTAACTTCTGTGATATAGATAACCCTTGATTGTGAGGAAGTATTTGCCATGAGTGACAGATATATTTGTATAAGCAAGATTTATTTGTTCCTTTACATCAGCAAATCACAAGAAGAATATTTACCAATAATACCAAATTTCTCAAAGTCCAGCAATTCATCAAAACCTTGTTCATTTCCATTATCAAACATTACAACTCAAAATTTTAAGTCAGTGGTTTAAGAAATCATGAAAGAATCAAGGGAAAAAAAAAAAAAAAGTATTTTGACTGACCTTTCACAATCCATTACATACAGATTGTTACGCTTTTCTTCCACTCTTATTTCTAAATTGTTTCTAAAATTTTTAACAGATTCCAGTCTTAGCTCAGTCTGGGAACAAAGGCTCATCCCATGGAATTTGCTGTAGGCCTGAAACCTCATGGTCTAATCTTGAAGTCCTCCTCAACCTTTATTCAGACAGAATTAAGTAAATAAATTAACCTGATCATGTTCCTACTGTGAGATCAATGTGAATTTTATTTGCTTAAATGGAAGCCAGATTGTCCCAGTGAGCATTTCAAGACAAATGATTAGTCGTTGTGCTTCTGGTCTGTTCATTACATTGCCTGGATTATTGGAAGTCCTATGAATCCTCACAGCTTTAACTGAAAGAGAAATTCACTAAATAAGCTTTTCCTAATAGTCATAAACTCACTAAGCTAACATGGAAAGATTAACACAGAAAAAAAAACAAACAAACAAACAAACAAACAAAAAAAAACTTATTTTTTATCAGCTCAGTGGTACAACTCCAAGAAATAGGCAATTTCTCTCCCCGTCATCAACAATAATATGACCTGAGAAAGCTATTTACTGGCTGTTTTTCAAGGCCTCCACTGGAAATTCTATCATTTCATAGAATCATAGAATGTTTTAGATCATAGATCATAGAATATTTTTAAACCATAACCAAATTATTTGTTATGTTTATAATTTTTATTTATAATTCTATTTATAATTCTATTGAAACTGAACACTTCTAACACTTAAGAAAAACATCCTAAAGTTTCTTTTTGTTTTGTTTTGTTTTTTAATTTCCATATATTTCACTATATTCTACTAACCAGAGACATACAGATTACAGAATAAACAGAATTAACGCTGCTACTTAGAGGACAGGATGTGTTTATCTCTGTAGGTATCCATTTAAAAAGGGTGGAAGAGACATTAACCAAATATGGCTAATGTTAAAGAATCTTTAATTGACATTTGAAAATGAGACTGAGACCTCTATCCCAAATTAATTCTAAAAGGAAGAGATGTCCCTTCATTCAGCCTTGATGTCTACTCATGACCCCACGGCAGGAGATATCAGCCTCTGCATCGCAAACTCTTCACGAGTAGTTGTACAGTTTTCCCTCCAACACTTGCAGGCTGCATTCCTCTTCACATCCTCCAATTTTATTAGAAAGTGAAAACTGCTGCTGGTATGAGGTCAGTGTTCTCTTGGAGACTACCCCTAGGCTGCACCCATTTAGGCTCAGACAATGTGCATATCCTTGAAAAGGATTCAGGCAAACCTGTTACCAAAGGCTTTCACATCCCAGCTTCCTTTTCTTCCTAACCAAAAAAAAAAAACAAAGTCTGCTTCTGCCTCTGTAAGAACCATATCTAACTCACATTAACAACAGTCTACACCAGTGTGGCTATTGGTTAGCAGTGAGGATTAGACTAACAAAGAAACTTTATCTACTTCTGGTAAAAGTTTGAAAGCTCTTCATCTTGCAAGATCTTTTGCACCATTGCTAATTAGAACCAGATTTAGATAGATAAATTTAGGAAGAAACAGAATCTATTGTGTGGTGTCTCTTTGCATATTTTGACACTTCAGCTAAAACCTCACTTCAGGAAAACAATAATCCGTGACTTGGCTTTAGAACTATGCATCCATGCTGTTATATGTTTTATTACAGGTTATCTGACTCATTGGTAAAGTAGCTTGTGATGAATTCCTCAATTTATGAACAATTAACTTTTAGCAATTTATTGTCACTATCAGGAAACAGAATGGATGTTGGATGGCAAGCAGGCTGAATAAAATGTTCATGTTTAGATAAACTGCATTTTAAACTTTTGGACTTTTATTTCTAATGAATTCTCCCATCTGCTTTCAATAATCAAAACTATGTTTGATATCTGTTCATGCACACAGATTAATTTAGAACACACTCGCTCTTGAAAGCTGAGAAATTAATTTATGCCTATATTTTGTTACCTGCAATATTTCACAAGCATATGGTGATAAACTTAAACTACATTTGAAAAAGTTTTTCCACCCAAGGAATCCATTCTGATAATGGTTTCTGTTCTCACAATTTTAGAACAGTTTCATGTATTTGTGTATTTTTTTTTTATTCTAGACAATTAACTAAAAATAATACAGTTTCTCTCAGAACGAAAGACAATAATTGAGTGACAGAAAAGCACATACAATGAGAAAGTTTACTGGCTAAACAAATGCTAATTTCTTTTGAATTTGTGGTTTCCTACTGGGAAAAGTATAGCTTTCTGCAAATCTGAGCTGGCATTTTAAATATAGCTGATATAGGAAAAAAAAATGACAAGAAAAAAAAAAAGTTGACAAGAAAAAAAAAAAAAAGCATGGCTGACAGAAAAAGAAATGCATGAAAGATGCTGCTTATATTCTATACCTTTATTCATAACTGAGTTAGTCCACTTAGTACAAAGTCATGTAATGGGATTTCACATAAAAATACTACAGATGATTAGCTTATATCTATCAGTTTGAAGCAGGTACACAAAGCTATACTAATACCTATACTAAAGCTATACTAATAACCAATGAAGGAAATCAAATTCCAAGATGGAAGCAGCCTATTTATAAAAATTCCTTGTATGTTAAGTTTTTGGAATGAAATCACATGCATCTTATGTAAAATATACCAAATAATTTAAAATAATTGGAAATTTTTACACTGATAGTTCCAAAACAGTATATATTTGTAGCAGATTTCAGTCAAAAATCCAACTTTACTTTGTGGTCTTTACTATGTAAAGGTAGAGATTTTGTCAAGAAATATGGTTGTTCTGTTAGTAAGTCTCTGTATGAGATTGGGAAGGTCATATGACAATAGGTATCATTAAAGAGCATGATAAAACCCCTTAAAGGAATGAAATAAAAAAAAAAAAACAACATTAACAATGAAAAAATACCTGTTCTGTTTGTGTGCCTTAGTCTGCTGAAACTAATAGTAATGAAAAGGACAAATAAAAAATATCTGATAGTTTGGGTACTTCTGTGAAACAGAGACCCCAATAACGACTGAAACTGGTATGCTGTACATCAGTTACATTAAAAACAGTAAATATGGGGCATAACAGTAAATATGGGACATATGTCCTGCATTATTAATAGCAGGAGCTTCTTTAAACCATGACATGAATGGATGTTAAAGTGAGAATAAAACGAACAAAAAACTAACTTAATTGTTCACCTCAAAGCACATTTCTAGCACATTTAACTTGTGTGTAGTTTACAGACACCAGAACAAGATCACAGAATCACAGAACTGTAGGGGTTGGAAGGGACCATGAAAGATCAGCGGGTCCAACCCCCTGCCAAAGCAGGTTCCTCAAAGCAGGCTGCCCAGGTAGGTGTCCAGACAGGCCTTGAATATCTCCAGAGAAGGAGACTCCACAACCTCCCTAGGCAGCCTGTTCCAATGCTCCGTCACCCTCACTGTGAAGTTCTTTCGCATGTCAGTGCAGAACTTCCTGTGCTCTAGCTTGCAGCCATTGCCCCTTGTCCTATCCCCACAAACCACTGAGAAGAGGTTGGCTACATCCTTCTGTTCCCCAGCCCTCAGATATTTGTATACACTGAGGAGATCCCCTCTCAGTCTTCTCTTCTCCAGGCTGAACAGACCCAGGTCTCTCAGTCTTTCTTCATAGGGAAGATGCTCCAGGCCCCGTATCATCTTTGTGGCCCACTGCTGGACTCCAGGATATCCCTGTCTTTCTTGTACCGGGGAGCCCAGAACTGGACACAGTACTCCAGGTGAGGCCTGACCAGAGCAAAGTAGAGGGGGAGGATCACCTCCCTTGACCTGCTGGCCATGCTCCTTTTAATGCATGCCAGGATCCCGTTAGCCCTCTTGGCCACAAGGGCACAGTGCTGGCTCATGGTCAACCTGTCGTCCACCAGGACCCCCAGGTCCTTCTCCTCAGAGCTCCTCTCCAGCAGGTCATCCCCCAGCCTGTACTGATACTTCAGGCTGTTCCCTGGGGAACACCACTAGTCACAGGCCTCCAGCTAGACTCTGCTCCGCCGATCACCACCCTCTGAGCTCAGCCAGTCAGCCAGTTCTCAACCCACTTGCCGTCCACTCATCTATCCCACACTTTCTCAGCTTTGCTAGTAGGATGTCATGGGAGACAGTATCAAAAGCCTCGCTAAAGTCAAGGTAGATGACATCCACCGCTCTCCCCCCATCTACCCAGCTGGTGATGCCATCATAGAAGGCAACGAGGTTGGTCAAGCACGACTCCCCCTTGGTGAATCCATGCTGACTACTCCTCAAAACCTTCTTCTCTTCCAATTGCTTGGAGATGGCATCCAGAACAAGTTGCTCCAATACCTTTCCAGGGACAGAGGTGAGACTGACTGGCCTGTAGTTTCCAGGATCCTCCTTTCTCCTTCCTGCCCTTCTTGAAGACCGGAAGATCAGACTCATGAGTTTATACATGCCTTAACTTTGTATATTATGAAAGGCATTTTGAGTAGATTAGAAACAAGTAAGTAGATCTTATGAATCTGTTTTACTTTAAAGAAGTAAACTTATATGTACTTACTATCCTTTACTTCTAGGAATTCTTGATTTTAGAGGAAAAAAGTTTGGAATTGATTGAATTATGCCCTGTACTTAACTCCAAGGATAGACAAGAGTAGGGAAAAAAAAAAAAGTAAAAAAAAAAAAAAAAAAAAAAAAAAAAAGTTAAAGTACCTTTAATTGGTCCCAAGAGAATTTTAATGTATTTGTTTGCTCAAAACAAGTAGTAGCTAAAAGTGTGTGCACATCACTTGAGCTAAAACTGTTTTTTGACTGGGGGGGGGTGTTCTTAAATAAGAAGAAAAAAAAAAAGGGGAGAGGATGAAAATTTCCGTTCTTGTTTTAGCAGGAGTAACCATGCTGTGTTAAAACATAATTTTAGCAATTAATTTGTTTAGTATGTGTGAATATAATTCCTTACTGAATCTGTAATTTAACTGGATGAGATGAAGAAATGTGATGGTCTGTGAAATCACTCAATTTGCAGCTGATTTTCATTGGAAGATACTGGTTTATCAGTGTGTTTTGCAGCACTATAGAAACTGCAACTAGGATGGAAGTGAGTTGATATGTAGTAGTAGGTTTTCAGTGGAGGAGAAAAAGTAGAAATATTGCTAGGGTTTTTCAAAACTCAACTTCAGTTAGTTCTCTAAAGTTAGAATTAGTTAGCACTTGTAAAAACCAAGTGGTGTTCAGAATTTGTAACATGGATTAAAAGGATATAGGCAAAGAACTATTGTAGAGCAAAAAAAAAAGTAGATCCTCTTAATGTCAAAAGTGTAAAAGATCTCAGAATTACATTGAATGTTCTTGAATTGAGATTTCTGCTGGTCACACTCCTCAGTATCTCATCACCCTCGTTAGGTCTTCAACTGTCTGTTTGACAGATGACTCCTGTCATTTGTCTTCTGTTTAGATTAGTAACACTTGACTGTAAAAAATCAGATTTAATTTCTGTATCTGTAAAATTGCTTTAATGTAACAATATCCATCCAAGACTGTGACTTCAATTTATTTCTCCCAGGATCTCACAGGTAAAATTAGTGATAACTTTTTGGGTGTATGGTGGGATACCGTACCAGTAGGTTAGTTATGCATACAGAATTTAGACCTATGTCAGACAAAATGAACAGGCTTCCCATCTGAATTTATGAATGTTTGTATGTATCCTGAGCACTAGGAAAATGTGAAGAATCATCTTTCCCACACTGAGTCTTTTTCCATGTTTCAATACCACGTTAAAGGGATAAAGGAATCATATTTTTTTATTACACATCACAGAAAGTTGCCAAAAAAAAGAACAATCACACACACACAAATAAAAATGCAATAAAAAAATTATCCAATGGCATTCTTAAAGGGGGCTTTCTGACTAATGTAACTCATTAATTTCTGTTGTAAAGATTGATTAGGACATTATTCAGACACTGGCAAGCTCCATTGTATAAACTGAACTGTGTTGTTAAAAAAAGTTCTCTATTAGTTCTGGTTAACTTCTGATACTATAACTTGTTGTTAAAAAAAGTTCTCTATTAGTTCTGGTTAACTTCTGATACTATAACTTGTATTTAATTTCACTTGCTAATATTTTACACTAAATCACCAACATGTATTTTACAAGGCAATATTCATTCTTCATAAAGTGAAAACTATGCTCAGCCCTGAATCAGCAGAGATCTCCGAACAAGCTCCACCTGCCAAATTACTCTATGTTGTTCAGAATGTTTATTTAGAGTTACTGTACCATTACATTGATATATATCTCTTGAAAGAAACTAAATTCACACACTGAGGGAAACCAACAAGATTTTTTTTTTTTTTTTTTTATAAATTCCAGCAAACATTATTTGAATTGATTTGTCATGATTATTACTTTTTTTAGGAGGTAGGGAACCGTGCCACTGGAAACTCCACTCAGATTAGCCTAGAACTGGAAATAATTTATTTCCCTCTTCTTGTGCAGTTTAATTCCTGCTGCGTTATTTTCTAACATAAGGGTGCCACCTAGTGACCATCAGTGTCTGCTTTTAAAATTAGGCCTAAGAAATTTCTAATCTAATTCCAAATGGATATGAAGTGTATTACTCTTAATGCTTGGTTAGTTAAGAGAGAATTGCACCCATGCATAGAGAAGTTGTAGAATTATTGCTAGTATTATTGTAGAATTATTGCTAGTATTTCAATACAGTAAAATATATCCAATATCATGATTATAGGTCAGATAGTAATAGGCCAGATTTCTGAACTAGAGATATATCTCCTTTGGTTGTACACAACTATATGTAGATTTTCAAAAGTTATTGATAATCAGTATATCATACGTCATTCCACTTGCTTAATTCATGAGCATCACCTAAACCTTTTTGAAAATGGGCCCCATTTCTGCTCCCGTAATTTTGTCAGCAAATGTTCACCATCAGATATGCAGGATGGAAGACATCTCAGGTCCTGTCCCTACTCTGGTGAATATTTTAATGATATGAAGACAAGTTGATGATGGACAAGGGCAAAATAAGTTCCTTTTCCTCTGTCTTCTGAACACCTAAACTCGTCAGCCAGCAAGATACACCCAAGATGCATTTATCCCAGGTAAACTGGAACAGCTCTAGCAGTCTGACTGGGGAAAAGCAAAAACAAAACAAACAAACAAATAAACAAAAAATATAAAATAAAATAAAATAAAATAAAATAAAATAAAATAAAATAAAATAAAATAAAATAAAATAAAATAAAATAAAATAAAATAAAATAAAATAAAACAAAATAAAACAAAATAAAATAAAATAAAATAAAATAAAATAAAATAAAATAAAATAAAACAAAATAAAACAAAATAAAATAAAACAAAATAAAATAAACTCAGTCTAATAAAACTTGTGCTTGTTTATAGAAATCACTTCTAAATTGACAGGTCCTACTTCTTATTTCCCCAGCTCAGGAGAAAATCCAGCCCTCAGTGTTTTCAGTACGTTCTTCACTAATGAATCTTGTTTTCAGCCATGTTTTGCACAGAGCCAAATGTCACAACCGTCCTCTGAAAACACTTCCCTTTTTGAGGCTCATTCTGTAGATTCAAGCGTGGTGGCACCTTAAGCTGTATCCATGCACTGTAGCCTAAATCAGTGGGTTGATGCAGCTATCATCATTCTTTTCCTTAGCACTGCATCCTTTGGAACCTGCCGCTGCATTTTCATTCAATTCAATTCAAATTTCATTCACTTTCCTATTTGTTACCCACTCACCCTTCTCTTCCTCTGTCCCCACAATTGCTATTGCTTTCTTGCTAGCCATTTCTCATCCCTAAAATACTCATAAACCATAAATCCAGTTCTAGGGGACAAGCAGTTAGCTGCTCCTTGTTAACAAGACTGGTGCACATTCAGAAACAAATCACTGATCTGAATCTTTGCAGTGGTGACAATTTAGGTGTTGACAAAGGATAGGTATGTCTTGGGCTAGACACTGTATGAGAGTGAGATCTTTGAACATTGGTACCTGATGTGACAAAATGTTGTTGTGGTAAATGTGGTTACATGTTATTTTAATAACTTCACATTTTGTGTGTGAATATATCCCAAAGTCATTGTCAGTCTTGAAAATGAAGTTGAGCCCATGAATGAAATTGGAAATTCTTGACCTCATTCTGTTCCAACTGTTAAGTGCCACAATGCTGATACAATATCTATAAACCCTTTGAACTGCATGTAATTTACTGACTCACTTTCCTGAATTTGAGCCAATCCAAATGACATGTTTATAATGCAGTTCCCATCATTTGCAATGAAATTAGTAAGTAGAGCTTTATCATATTTGTTTGTTTGTTTGTTTAATGTATGGTCTACAGGTGGTGAACTTTTTACTGGTCTGTACAGTGACTACTGGGGAAGAGATGCGGCTGTCTTTCGCACCATGAATCATATGGCGCACCTCCGAACTGAACCTGATAGTGAGCGCCTGTTAAAAGGTACAGCAAGTAGAAGAAAGAATGTAGAACCAGCAGTGTTTTGGATGACTAGAGAATTTCTGTTTAATCAGAAATTAAAATGACATTGTTCATGAATATGCATATCCAATTACAGATGATTATTTTTTTTTTCATGATTTTTTTCATTAACTTCCCACCAGGTTTAAAAAATTGAAATCTTTACTCTGATTGCATATTGGTTTTAATAAGTGAGGCTTTGAAATCCTTAATTTTTCACTTTTAAAAATGTTTTCAATATATACTTTGGTTATTCCATACTGTTTCATGACATCAGTTATAATTAAAATAATATTTTAAAATTCTCTAATTAATGGGAGATTTTAATTAGAACATAGGTTTTTTTTTGTTTTGTTTTGTTTTGTTTTGTTTTTTCTAGATGAGATCATTTAATCTTTATGTTGCAGTCAAATAACTGAGTGGTTGCCAAGTTCTGTGCTAAAGAGGCTTATTGTTATACAATAACATAAAATAATAAAAATACAATAAACATGCAGTCCAATAGAATAAAAAATAAAGCAGATTATTTTAAATAAAAACATAAAAATATTGCACAAGAAAAATATTGAGAAAATTTCTGTGCTGGTAAGTTTATGAAATGTTTCATGATCTTTAGTCTGGAATGTAACTGAATTTCAAAGCACAGAAGTTTCTGTGTACTGGAAAGCCAGAATCTTGATTTTTCTTACTCCAAAAGTATTGCAATATTTCATCATAATAGTGACATATAGTGACAATAGTGACAGCTAATGTTTGGCAAAAAGAGTTAATAATTTCCTTTTATGGTAATTCATATGGTGAGCATTATCTTCTCAGTGAACATTGCTAGAAAGGGCAAACAGAATTTTTTCCTCTCAAATTTCAAGGCAGTTCGCTCTTGAATCAGAAGAGAGAAAAAAAAAAAAAAGTTCTGCTACATGTTTTTTTTTGTTTGTTTTTGTTTTTCCTTCATTAATTTGGCATCAGACTTGAATTAAATTCATTTTAAAAAAAATGTGTTTAGAATGTGTTTAGATATCCACTATAAGTCCAATAGTTAGGCCAGTGATGAATGGAGTGTTTAAATATATGGGTAGCAACAATTACATAGATGCTTTCAATATGCAAGCAAAGTTGCTTTTCTCTCTGGTAGATGTCATTATTTGTAATATACAATTATAAGTATTATGGCCTTAAAAATAGTTTTTAATTTACTCTGTATTCAAAATTTAATTTTTCAATGTCCTTAAAATGAATGTCCTTTCAATGTCCTTGAAGAACACATTAGAAAATTTACAAGCAAAAATTCTCTAGCAATGTCTTCAAACACAGTAACTGTTTTCATACAGAACAGAAATTTAGAAAATATTTACACTACCAGCTGCTTCTTAAGAAATTGTACTAATTGCACAAACGACATTCTAATTTTAAAAGCTTGTAAAAATTTGCTGCAATTCTGTGAGATGAAATCATTCATAGCTCAACTTGGTGTGGGGTTAAAAAGTATATAGAATAGACTGAAGTTTGTACTTACATGTAGGTTTCCACTCTGTAATGAAATGTCAAAGTAGGAAAATTTTAGAAGGTTTTTATTTCATAACGAATATACACAATGTGTCTTCTATCTATGAAGATATGTGTCCTAATATGCCTATTAGCTGAGATTATAGACCAGAGATTTTTCTTTAACTAAAAGGCTATGTTTCCAAAGGTAGCATTTGTATGCCTGATTTGTATGGGGCAAGAGATTTTTATGTGAATATTAGTGCCAGGTTTCAGCCTAATACAAATTAAAATACATAAACCCTGGAGAACAGAACTGGAAAGAGATCCTGCACGTATACAAAAGGAATATTGATTTGTGAATTACAGCTATAAAAATAGTTTGACATTAATGTATTCCACATGTTCTAAAGATACCCACCTACAAAAAAAAATCATTTTTTTTCCATCACAATGTTCCCCTCAGGTAGTTTTCTGACTGACAGATCCCTGACTCTTTCAGTTCATTATTTTTTTCTTTTCCCACCAGTTGATTCTAAGAATTGCAAAAATAAAATAATGTTTTAATAAGCTTGACCTCAATGCATTTTTGTTTTCCTTTGAAGAACCAAAGTTTGTTGGCTCATACATGATTCCTGACAATGAAGACCACAATGATAACAAAGTATATTTCTTCTTTACTGAAAAAGCATTAGAGGCTGAGACAAGCAGTCAAGCCATTTATACCAGAGTGGGACGTGTGTGTGCGGTAAGATCCTTTTTCTAACAACCCAATTAAGTGGACATTTTGGTTGTTCTTCCCCAGGCAAATATAGCATCTGTTAATGTACATGAGATTAAATTATAGGTCTGAATGAAAACCCTGCTTCTAAACAGCCTCAAACATTAGAAAACTCAAAAGTGTCCCAAAATCTGGGCTTAAAGTGAATTCTGCTGAGAAAGAAGGACAAAGTTCAGAAACCTTATTATTCTGCTCGTCCTATTGCTTGTTTCTTGAAAGAGACTGACCCCAATTTCACCAAAACCTCCTTTTAGGTAACTGTAGAGAGCACTGATATCTCTCCTTTTCTCTAGGCTAAATAACTCCATTTTCCTCAGCCACTCCTCATAAGATTTGCTCTGTAGAACAAATTCACCAGCTTCATTGCCCTTCCTTGGACACTCTCCAGAACCTCAATGTCCTTCTTGTAGTGAGGCCCAAAACTGAACACAGTACTTGACATGCGGTCTCACCAGACCTGAGTACAGAGGGACTATCACTGTATCCCCAATCTTGCTGACTACGCTGTTTCTTGTACGTTTCTTTATGTGGGTTCATGATGCTGTTGGCCTTCTTGGCCATCTGAGCACACTGCTGGCTCATATTCAGCCAACTATTGACCAATACCCCCAGGTCTCTTTCCACCATGCAGCTTTCCACCACTCTTCCCCCAGAGTGTAGCATTGCATAGGGTTGTTGTGCCCCAAGTGCAGGAACCCAGCATTTGAGCTTGTTGAGTTTCATAAATTGGCTTAGGCCCATAGATCCAGCCTATCCAGATCCCTCTATCTATCCTTCCTACCCTCAAGCAGAACAACAGAACAACCATACAACTTGGTGTTGTCTGCAAACTTTTACTGAGGGTGCACTCAATCCCCTTTTCCATTTTATATATATAGACATTAAAAAGAACTGGCCCCAGTACCGAGCCTTGTGAAACACTACCACTAGTGACTAGCTGCCAACTGGATCTAACACTATTCACCACAACTCTTTGGGCCCAGCCACCCAGCCAGTTTTTTACCCAGCAAAGTGTATGCCCACCCAAACCACGAGTAGCCAGTTTCTCCAAAGAATGCAGTGGGAAATAGTGACAAAGGCTTTTTTAATGTCTAGATAAACAACATCCACAGCCTTTCCCTCATTCACTAGGTGCGTTACCTTGTCTTAGGAGATCAGGTTCATCAAGGAGGACTTGCCTTGGATAAACCCATGCTGACTGGGCCTGCTCACCTGGTTGTGCCATATGTGCTGCATGACAACACTCAAGATTATCTGCTTCATAACCTCCCCTGGCACCAAGGTCAGGCTTGTAGTTCACCAGGTCTTCCTTACAGCCCTTCCTGTAGACAGGAGTTATATTTTCTAGTCTCTAGTCAACTGAGACCTCCCTGGATAGCTAGAACTACTGATAAATATAAGGAGTGACTTGGTAAGCACTTCTGCCAGCTACCTTAGTACCCTTTGGTGGATCTTATTTGGCCCCATAGGCTTGTGTGCACCTAACTCGTAGGTCGCTAACCATTTCCTCCTGGATTATGGGTGCTTCATTCTGCTCCCCATTCCTGTCTACCAGATCAGAGGACTGGGTACCCAGAGAACAACTGGTCTTACTACTAAAGTCTGAGGCAAAGAAGACATTAAGTACCTCAGCCTTTTCCTCACCCTACGTCACTATGTTTTCCTCCACATCCAATACAGGATGGAGACTCCCCTTAGCACTCATTTTGTTGCTAATGTAGTTATACAAGCATTTTTTGTTGTCTCAAATGGCACTAGCCAGATCAAGCTCCAGCTGGGCTTTGGCTTTTTTAATGTTCTCCCTGCATAGCTTCACAACATCCTGTAGAACTCCTGAGTGGCCTGCCCCTCCTTCCAAAGGTAATAAACTCTCTTTTTCTTCCTGAGTTCTAGACAAAGCTCTGTGTTCTGCCTGGCTGGTCTTCTTCCCCACCAGCATGCACCCTTTTCTTGACACAACAACCCAACAGCCACAGCAAGGCAGGAATTGAAAGTGCTGAAAATTTGTTCGAACACCTTATAGATGCTTGCCTCAGACTTACTCTAGCTGTATTAGCTCTATAGATAGATCCAGAGCTTCAGTTTCTAAGACAATGTCCATTAAACCCTGCACTGTGATTCTAAAGCAAAGCTAAACTTTGTTAATGTACTCACTACATCCAGTTAACCAAAATGAGACATAAGAGGCCTGCAGCAGCTGTATATTTAACCTATGCAGGGATGCAGTACAGAATTAAGAAATTCTTACAAACCCACAGCTCTTAATGAGACCTGGACTTGATCAATGCAATCTTACTTGAAAAGCAACTCCAGAGAAATACTACTAATGGACGTGTGGTTTGAAAATGTATACTTTTGACATTAAAAGATACAATGAGTGGCTAATTCAGTGGACATGTCTGTGGTTTTAGATTTGTTCAAATTACCATCAGTGTTTGTTTCTTTTTATGCAGAATGATATGGGAGGACAACGAATGCTCGTGAATAAATGGAGCACTTTCCTGAAAACCAGATTAGTTTGCTCTGTGCCTGGGAGAAATGGAATTGATACACATTTTGATGAATTAGGTAAATATCTTAGACTTCAACAAACTTAAAACCATCATATAAATGATATTTCATTGTAGCACATCTTACTCTCCAATATTGTACATGTCTTCATTAGTCTTTTGTTTGTAATGTATATGAAGTTCTATATATGGGGAGTTAATTATCATCAATTATGCCTTTACTGCTTGCATTGTCTTTAAACATTGCTTTTAAACTCTGCATAAAAATACATAGCATATATAAGTAAAATAACATTATGCTTTTAAGAAGTAATGACATTTCTCTTTTGAGTCTGAGAAAAGTAGTTTATTGCCAGTAACACTGCATTTAAATTTTACAGAGGATGTGTTTTTGCTGCAGACTCGTGATAACAAAAATCCAGTGATATTTGGCCTCTTCAACACTACAAGGTAAACAACTAGAAGAAATAATAACAGCAGTAGAAGAATGTTTGAACAGCTTATTGAACAGTTAGAAGTTGCATGATAAATATCCCAGAGTAAATATATAATAAACAGTTTAATCCTTTTTTCATCCATAGCGGGCTTTCTTGTTAAAGAAAAAACTGCTTTATGACAGGAGCTTGAAGTCTCACACAGTAATCCAATCTGATTCCAAGAAAACAAAACAAAAACAAAACAAAACAAAACAAAACAAAACAAAACAAAAACAAAACAAAAAAAAAAAAAAAAAAAAAAACATTAATTAACTAAATATTTCCCTGCTTGAAAATTTTCTAGTGCCAACATGTATGCACTTCAGCACACTTATAAAAGAAGTCTATTAAAGCCACCTGTCTTTCTTTAAGAGATTGACTGTATTTCAAGTTTAAGTATATAGCACCTTAAATTTCTTCTGACTTCTTAGTAAATCCTAAAATGTTATCTGTGATGTTGCTGGTGGCCTCCTTTTCCACAGCAGCCTAATCCAAGTGCAAGACTGTTTATTGGAGATCTAGCTTTAGGATGTAACTGGTAGAAAGGAGCAGCTATGCTATTGCAATTATTTATCTCTCCTGATTTGCTGTTTTCAAAGAAAGAGAGGAATATATAGTCCTGTAAGGAAGTGGTCACCTATTACTTCCTACTGGACTTCTGTGTCAGTAGGCAGAGGTTGACACCATTAAAATTATCTGAATCACCTTCTAGTCTTCAGAAAGAATTCTTTTGTAGAGATCTTTGATATTTCTTCAAAAAAAAATATTAATTGCTTCTCCAGAACTAAGAATGTAAAAACAATAATAATTTTTTATATATATATATATATGTATTTATATATATATAATTTTGTGGATTGATCTACATTGTGTGGTCTTTATGAACCCTGACCAGCATTCTCGCTCAACAATATAAAAAGACTCCTGTTCATTTCAGTCAGTTCTTGGCTAATTCCCATCTTTCCAAGGAGCAAGAATAGGAAAAACCTTTGAGAAGAAAAATGGTTAAGTGTTTAAGTCACTCATCAAAGACCAAAGAGATAATTTCCTTGTCCTTCCTCTCTGTTTATAAACAAGTAATTGAGAGCCTGCTTCAAATTTTCAGATAAAAGCACTGAGCACTTTTTAAGTATTATGAATATAAATATATTAAAGACCTTGTAAAGAACATTGCACATAGTAGTTACAAGAAAAATATATAAGAAACACCAATTATTTTTTTCTACATGAATGGTGTTGCAGTGTGACTTCTTTTTAACCATATTACAATACCAGTATTATATGTAACAAATGTGACATATTGTTGTAATAATGTCTTTTAATTTTACTTCATAGCAATATATTTAGAGGGTATGCTGTATGTGTTTACCACATGGCAAGTGTCCGAGCAGCTTTCAATGGACCATATGCTCATAAAGAAGGACCTGAATACCACTGGGCTCTGTACGAAGGGAAAGTACCTTATCCTAGACCTGGTTCAGTAAGTAAAATTTATTTTCCACTTCTTTACCCGTGTAAATGAACTTAAGAAGAAAAAGCAAACTGCTAGTAACGCATAAATCTTACTGACTTCACAGTCCAGGATATATTTATTTTGATATATACAGATTATAACATTTCTGGAAGAGTGTGGAAACTTAGCAATAAGTTTTGTCAAACACCAGAACAATATATCTCCAAAAAGAAAACAGGGGAGTCAAGTATATAGGGTTTTTCAAAATCCTAATGGGACTTGAATTCAGGATCCAAAGAGGAATGGAATGGAATGGAATGCAATGCAATGCAATGCAATGCAATGCAATGCAATGCAATGCAATAGAGTAGAGTGGAATGGAATGGAGTAGAGTAGAGTAGAGTACAGTAGAGTACAGTACAGTACAGTACAGTACAGTAGATCGGAATGGAATGGAATGGTTCAGTTGGAAAGGATGTACGAAGATCATCTAGTCCAACTGCCTGACTTCTTCAGGGCTTACCAAAAGGTAAAGCATATTATTAATGACATTATCCAAATGCCTCTTGAACTCTTGAGCAATGAAGTTACCTCTCAGGCTCCTTTTATCCAGACTGGACAACCCAAGTCTTTTACCATCTTTGTAAAGTGTAAACTTTACACTTTGTAAAGTATACACTTTCAAGTACCTTAACATCCTTTTATTCTGTGGGGCCCAGAGCTGCACACAATATTCAAGGTGAGACTGCACCATCACTAAATATGGTGGGAGAATCACCTCTTTTGACTAGCTGGCTATTCTGAGTTTAATGTATCCCAAAATGAAGTTCACCCTTTTGGCAGTTCACCCAGGGCACACTGTTGCCTCATGTTGCCCACTGTCACTAGCACCATCAGAACACTTTCTGAAGAGCTGCTCTCCAGCCACTCATCTCCTAATCTGTAACTATCTCCAGCATTACTACATCCCAAGTGCAGAACTCATTTGTTGACTTTCATGCCATTGATGACTGTCCAGTTCTCCAATGCAACTAGCTCCCTCTGCAAAGCATCTTGTCCCTCCTGGGAGTCAACAGCACCTCACAGTTCAGTATCATCAGCAGTCTTGCTAAGGATACATTCCACTCCTGCATCCAAATCATTGATAAAAATGATCCCAGGATGCCAGGCAATGGGGAGGCACCTTCAGAAGGTTGTTCTGATGCTGCATTCAGATGCAGTAGGTGCATCTGTGAAGGAACTTATTATTAATAATAATTATTATTATTATTACTAATTTACCAATGGAAGAAAACAGTGAAGAAAATAAATTATTGATTTTTGAATTATTTCAAAAATCTAATTCATCTGGCAGCTACTGCAGCATATCTTGAAATTGTACAGGTGCTGTCATCCAGAGAATTGTTCTTGCCTGTTACTTAGATTTTTTCATTTGGTAAACAAATTCAGGAGAAATTACCAAATTTATTACTTACAGAGAATTTCTACAAGGAATTCCTAATTCTTATGCTGATATCTCAAAGACATAACTGATACCGGGCAAGTAGCTCTGTGTGGCCCTGTTTGAGCAGGGGACTGGACAAGATGACTTTCTTAGGACCTTCCAACATCAACCATTCTGTGATTCTGTGATCACATGTAATCTTCATCTCAAGCTCTTTTTCTGTTTCAGTCTCTTTTTGAAGAGTTTCCAAAGTTTCTATCTATGTTGTATTCTTAACGCAGGAATTTCATGTTCCACCTAAGGGGGTGAAGAGATCAGTGGTGCATGAGGGTGTCCTTTGAATTGCCGGGATCCATCATCATTTCAGACATTGGTCACAACTAGGGCTTCCCTCACCCTCCCCTTCTTGCTGTAAATCAGGAGGAGTCCTACAACAGGCAAGGCCAGGGTAACCCAGGGAAGCATCACATCCAGTCTTTCTTTTTTGTGCCATACCTTTTGGGAATACAGCTACTTGCCCACCCATGGCAGTTGTTATGTGTTGCAAAGCTGCTTTAGTTTACGCTCATTGAAGGTCTACCATTTAACATGTCAGTATTGTGTAGATTTTAGTCTTTGTGAGACATAAAGACATTTCTAATAGCCATAGTATGTGGCTAAAACCCACACACAGCTTTCACACTTCACCTCTTTTATCTTCTTGCAGGCTAAGGACTCACTCTCTTGAGCTGGAATAAACAGTCACTGGAGCATTACTTAGAATGCTGTTTTTCCTTCGCTAACTGAATCAATATTCTCTTTTATACCAAAAGCAATCACTTGCAGAAGTAAATGTTTTATGCAATTCATTTATCTCTGAATCACAGGAATGAGAGGTGAAAAGGCCTATTAGCTTATCTAGTTCATGCCAGTACAGCTTTTCTCTCTGTGGCATGATTTCAAATGCATGTCCTCTCTCATTTTAAATTACTGTTTTCTTCTGCTTCTCTTGAGGTTAGACATAAGTCCAAATACAGAACTGGATACTCAGAAAAAAATTAAATCTGGGATTTTTAAACACTGTGAATATGATTGACTATCTTGGCACTATAATTGTGCTGATATCAATACCATTTTTTGTTTGTTTGTTTGTTTTGATGTTCATCAAAGTAAATCATTGGTTTTGAGTCAAGATAGTAAAAACAGATAAGTAAATTATCAAATTTTGAGCAAAACAGTGTAATTCAAAGGAACTATTGATTTCCTATTTGGTTTCCTATTTATAGCAAAATTACAGTTTTTACACTTTTACCAAGCCATGAGACAGTAACATCTATGCACTGCAGAATGGATATTTATTTTAAAAAGGTGACATGATCTAAGTTTTTTAAGTGGCATTGATTTAATTTTCTGGCAGACGAACACCTCACATACATTATTTCAACTGGACTTAAACACAGGCAGAAATTTAGTATTAAGGATTGTAGTCATTACATTGGTACCATTACATTGACTAGCACTAAAGATTAAATGATGTTTTTTAGGAAAGGACAGAACACTGTGCCAGCACTTCAGTAAAGTTGACAATGATTTACACGAAGGTTGCATTAAATTCCATTCCAAATCAATGCTTCCCTCCCTTGCCTCTTAATGACCACATTTGGGTCGTAGTGGATTGTAGATTCTCTAACAGGCAAAGCATAGGAGCTGAAAGACACAAAAGAAGAGAACAAATAATTTTTCCAGTGTCATGGAACAAGTTAATTGTGAAGTCAGGTCTTTCCTGAGCATTAATTGGTTTAATCATGTTTGTCTATAAGTTACAGAGCACATCCGAATTTGGATTAACTGGTTATGCCGGTTAATAGAGGATTACTTCATTTTTGGCTGCTCCTCAAGGGCATAGTTTAGAGGTCCTTTCAACACTTTTATTGTAGCAAGAAGCTGTAGTTTTTTTTCACCCTCCAAAGAACAGGTCAGCATATTGATAAGGTGAATCTCACTACCTTTCCCATTACAAGAGACAGTGAAAAGCAGCCAAATGCATCATATTTTTAGGCACCTCTGCGAGTCAGCACTTTCATCTCAGCTATTGAATAGGAAAAGATAGAGTCTATAAGGAATAAGAGGAGAGCTCAGAGCTAAATAAATAGAGAACCACTGCTGGATTTGCTCTGAGTCTGACAGGCTCTGCAATCTGCTGCTCTCTGAAGTCTGCTTGAAGCATTGCTTCTGCGATACACTAGGATCCTACTCTGTTGATTCACTTAGTGTATTTGGACTGCAATGTTTCTGAGAATGACATAAGCTACCTCAAAAATGGTGTTGATAGACTTCAGGGACAGCTGCGTCTACTGTTTCTTTTCTAGACTACTTTATTTTCTATAATTAAAAACAAAAAGCCTGTGAAGGATTATTTTTATTAAATCTCTCTAAGGCTAGAAGTTTGCAAAGGGAACTTGACAATGACTATTCATTTGATATGCTGTGCAGTGCATGGAAAGCAGAGACTTAGCCTATCTTCATGCTCCTGTTCTGTTTCTGTATTTCAAATAACCAATGAAACTCCATTACTAGGTTAGTTAGACAATTACTTTAAAGTCAACACTGAACAAATACTTTCCTGAAGCTAAGCCCAAAAAGTGGAAACAAACATTGCCCCACTTGATAAGTGCAGGAGTTTGTTCTTGTCAACTACAGCTGAACACAAGTTTTAAATTACTGTTTCTAGTAAACACAAAGAGTATTTTATTTCATTTTATTGATTGAAAAAAAAATCCAATTTAAGTAGGGAAATGTTGCTACTGTGGCTTTGCTTGAAATGCTTCTTAAAACCACACTGTCTTATGAATATTTGGAGAAAGTAAATGGTTACTGAGCTATTTCCAGCTTGATCATAAATGGTTTAAATTAGACTTCATGAAGCAAATTGGAAATGTAGAATCTACGTGCAGTTAGGGAATACTATATCCTTCACAAAGCATCCTAAAATTAACTTCTCTATGCAACGCATTAAATTATCTCTAATTGCATATTTGACCAAAGCAGTAAGCCTCTTTTAATCAATCATTGAAGTAAAGTGTATTTGCAAAATGGTAGATTGATCATTGTAAACATTGGTATTTTGAGCTAAACTGTGATATATAATACTGCCATCATGAGATAGGAATTGGAATCAAATGTAATACTGTTAGAGTACTGGAGATCAAGAATCACCATTGCTGGAATCATTTTTAAGTGTGCTGAGTTTCTTATGGTAATACATTTTGCATTCAAAAGTAATTAGAGTAGAGATTGATTTCAAGTATTACTATTCTGCTGACTTTACATGGCTGTCTCTCTGATGAAGCAGGAAACCCTTTTAACTCTGTCAATGGCCATTCTCATTACATTTTCAATATGAATTTGGGGAAGAAATAAACACTCTATATTTTTATTTTTATTTTTATTTTTATTTTTATTTTTATTTTTATTTTTATTTTTATTTTTATTTTTATTTTTATTTTTATTTTTATTTTTATTTTTATTTTTATTTTTATTTTTATTTTTATTTTTATATTTTTATTTTTATTTTTATTTTTATTATTTTTATTATTATTTTTATTTTTTTTTATTTGTTGCTGGTTGTTGGTGTTGGTAGTGTTTTTGTTTGTTTCTTTCTTTGTTTTGTTTTTGTTTTTTTCCAAAATCCAGAGGTGTCAATATAAGTTTTCTATTTCTAAACATGCAATTACCAAGTCTCTGTTCAGTAAAGCCTGATTAATAGACCTTGCTGACTGGGTTCCCATGATTAATAATCCATACATGCATAAAGTGTAGACTACGGTGGAGTTCTGTGCTAGTTTTTATGCCAGGTTTGGTGTAGACTTGTCATTACCCCTGAAAACAATACTAGTCTCTGACAATTTACTTGGCAAACCTTCAGGATAATCTGAGTTTTATGTTTTTGCAGTGTGCCAGCAAAGTGAATGGAGGTCTGTACACTACCACCAAAGACTATCCTGATGAAGCTGTCCATTTTGCCAGGAGTCATCCACTGATGTATCAGCCCATCAAGCCTGTTCATAAAAGACCAATACTAGTCAAAACAGATGGGAAGTACAATCTTAAACAAATAGCGGTAGACAGAGTAGAAGCTGAAGATGGGCAATATGATGTCTTGTTCATTGGCACAGGTAAAGTAAACTAGGAATACAATTGATTTAACGGGTTTTTGACCTCCAGGATGAATGAAATTACCTACAGTCCAAAAATAATGAAGCAATACAACAGTCATTTTAAGAATAATTCTGTGCATGATGGAGCCAATCTTCACTAACAGCCTTACAGAAGTGGTTAGTCATTCCAGACATACAGTTCACTGTGGCGATAACATAATACAGAAAAATAATGGTAAGAAAAACTTTTAAAGACTAGGACTAGAGACTTAAGTATAGTATTCACCATCACCTTCACCCTACAAGAACTTTTAATCCAATTCCTGACCTTATTTTTAAAACTTCACAACACAAACATGTATTTCAATATCTTTCTGAGCTGAGACTTAGACTCTGGGAGAAATAGAAATGACAATGAATTTCAGAAATATCAGTTCAAATTCCTCCATTTCTGGAGATGACAAATCTATCTGCTACTGTTAAAAAGAAATTGATAGCTTCCAGACTTGGGTTATGACACAGCTCAAGGAAGGAAGGGGACTATAACCAAATTTATGGTTCAAAAAGAAAATTAGAAATTTCCTGCAAATTTTTTTTTGCCTTTCTTTTGTGATGTTTTCTAAGATACATAAAGGTTGTTTAAAGAGGATTTTTTAAACACCTACCAAAAAATATAAATAAGGTATAATGTGTCACAGAGTTCTGCAACCCTAAGCAATGGGGAAAAAAAAAAAAAAAAAAAAAAAAAAAAAAAAAAAAAAAAAAAAAAAAAAGTGGAAAGCCTAGAACTGGACACAATTTTAGTCATATCTAATCTGCCTGTAAAAAATCCAAGGATTCAACATTCACATGTTATCAAGCTAACAACAGAAGTGGTGACATAAATTGTTTTGACCATTTTGTCTAGGCAAGCATTTACTGTGAATTATTTTTTACTAATGAAATTCCTCTGATTCCTCTGAAAGCATTTTTCAGTGTAGAGAACATTGAAAAGAAGAAAGACTGTAAACTAACAAAGGCTTATTTATACTAGGGATGTATTCTGATCTTTTAAATAGCTTCTGTATGGTCTCAGTGTTGGACTCAGTGTGGTCCATAAAACATTGTGTCACTTACGTTTCCACAGCAGATTTAATAACAGTGACTAGATTTTTAATATTTTGCACTTGCACTTATGATTTAGATATTATATCTAATACTTGTACACAAGTACTCTATTTAGCAAAATTGAAACCATTGAGATTTAAGTATGCACTTTAGAGCTGGGCTGGACTGGCACCTAACAGCTGCTTAGTCTTGCCTAATCTCAGGTGACAAGAAATTCCATCATAGGTATTTGGACTTTAGAAACTCTAAGATGATTCCTGCAACCTCC
This sequence comes from Aythya ferina, assembly GCF_964211825.1. NCBI lineage: Eukaryota > Metazoa > Chordata > Aves > Anseriformes > Anatidae > Aythya > Aythya ferina. Next base: position 197,761,917 of record NC_140296.1, on the reverse strand, counting down.
ACTTTGGCAAAGCTCCCATCAAAACCCTCACTGCTTCTTTCATCAGTATAATGTTAGAAAGGGTTAATCTTCTTTCATCCGAGTCCAACACCTTCTATGTAACATTAGTAAACAAGGTCTTACATCCCAGCAAAAATTTCCTTATGGTATCAGTGCAGATTTATCAAAAGGGAAGTCTGAATGTCAGAATGAACTTTCACCATTTCACATCACCAGGATTTGAAGAAGGACTTATGAAAATCAGAGCTCAAATTTCTTCTTCCTCTTCCTCTTCCTCTTCCTCTTCCTCTTCCTCTTCCTCTTCCTCTTCCTCTTCCTCTTCCTCTTCCTCTTCCTCTTCCTCTTCCTCCTCTTCCTCTTCTCTTCTTCTTCTTCTTCTTCTTCTTCTTCTTCTTCTTCTTCTTCTTCTTCTTCTTCTTCTTCTTCTTCTTCTTCTTCTTTTGATTATTTACTATTCCAACACAAAATGGATTACTTATTCACTTTCAGAAGTGGTGTATGACCCCAGTTTAATGGTTCCTCTCATCCCTTTCATCTTTTGCTGAACATTTTTCCCACTGCTTGTCTGCTTAATATTTCCCCTGTAAATCAAGGATGACTGAAAGTAACATAAGAAAAGAAGCAATATTTGCATTGTTGATGGCAGATTTCAGACTAAGGAAAGTAAGACTATTATAATAATAGTCTGCAAGACAAGGCTGAAGTGGTGGAAGACTAGATGCTGCTCTTGTGTTTTAATTTCCTGGAAGAGATGTGCTGACAGAGAGACTGGTAAATATAAATTCCAATGTACTTTAAACTTTTTGAAAGTGCAGCTTTTCTTTGTTTCATTTTCCTTTGATTACTACCTTCAGTTCAACAGCAGCTCACTGAGAGAAAGAGAACTGTGCATAATGAACCCCTGAAAGCATTGGTATTCTTGCCTCAAGAACAGAGCTGCTGCCAGAAATTAAGTATAATTAGTAGTTTCCTAACCAGTGTCAACACACATATCTTATAATTCAAGACACTTTATATTTCCCTAATTTGATGGTCTCAGCTTCTGCCTACACTTATTTCTTTTATTTTTCTCAAAATTTTAACTCTCTTAGATTATTTTTCTGCTCACCAAGGGGTTCTGGCCCAGAATTTGAAAACTACCTGAATTAATCAGGTAGGTCAAGGATGTCTCAGCTGCCTCTTAGTTGACAGATAGGCCAGAGCATGTCACAATGTCTTTGGAACAAATTAGCATACATGATTGTTCTCTAAGTGTAAGAACCCTCATCAATAACAGCAATGTGCAACTACTTGTATGTATAAGTTCCTATTCATGATCAGTTTGAAGATGTTATTTAATGTCTTTTAAGGCCAAGTAAAAGTTTCCACCAATTATATATTTTAGTATTTTATTTTTCATTTTTATTCCCAGATAATGGAATTGTTCTGAAAGTCATTACAATTTACAATCAAGAGACAGAATCAATGGAAGAAGTGATTCTTGAAGAGCTACAAGTATTCAAGGTGAACTGTGCTTTACATGAAACATACATACAACTAACTGTCTTGTATGTTTTTCAGATAAAAATGTCAAAAAAATCTGAGGATAGACAAATATAAAATAATTGTGCACAAGAAAATTTCTGATTATCTAGATATTATATGACATAAAATCTTTATTTTCTACTAAAGTTTTTCTAAAGTGGAGTTATGTTTAAGTACTGAAGCACACTGTGGCAAAGCAACACTGTCTTTCTATTTACATACTCAGTGTGTGATTAGAAACTTATAGCATTTTACTTAATTTTCCCTCATATCTAAGTATTTAAAATAATATAATTGCAGACACAAAAAATGTGTCCTTAATGTTGGAAGCTTAAAAAAGGACCAGATTATTATTAATAATAATAATACTAAAAACAACAAGTTCCCAGAAAGAGTGAATCAGTTAATGTGTCATTACAGTGAGTAAACTTCATTCCTGGTGAGGCAAAAGTCACTTTTGTTTAAGAATAACCTAAAATTAAAGCTCACTATTCAGTATGTGGCAAAGGTAACACAATGAAATTCACTTAATGAATACTCACATCACTTTATTTTAGCCACATGAAGTAGAAGGCTAACCCACTTGTAACCACAGAGAAAACCTAACATCCAAATGTAGATATTTAAATCCGGCACCTGAATTTGGGCAGAGTAATTATGGACTTGCTACCCTGGGGGAAAAATGTTGGTTTTCAATATACCTATTAGGAGCCGTGTTTTGCCATTGCTCCAGGAAATCTGAGCAGAGGGCAGAGAGGAAAAAGTATGAGAAGGAATTCCTGCTATTTTTACCTATCTTCAATGTATGTTTTGTTATAAAGAACACTCCACTTATCACTCTGGAGTATGACAAAAGGGATTCAGTGGTGGCAAGAGCTAATGTTATGTTTGACAGGGAAATTTTAGTGTTCCTGTGACTCTGATAATCCTGAATTAAGTGTTGGCTGGTTGTTTTTAAATAAAATATTAAAAAAAAATAATTCTCAAAAACAATTGCCTCACGTTTTTCTGTAATGTCAGAAGTTAGAGCAAATCAAAGTATTTCACAGAGATGAACTTAAGTAAACATCAACACTATTTTACCTAATTTATTGTCATGGCAAAACTACTTTTTTATTTTTATTTTTTTCTAAGTAAGGATGCTTCCTATTTTCTAGGTGCCAGTTCCCATAATTTCTATGGAAATCTCATCAAAAAGGGTAAGTATTTCGTGAGTTTGACATGCAAACATTGGGACTCAAATTCAACAAAGCTGTAAGTCTGTGTGAGAGGGAGAGAGAGAAAACAATGTATATCATGTCTAAAGAGACCAGGTCTCATAACATGTAATACGTTTGCAGTGCAAACTTATGGTTATATGCTCTGTTCCTTTATAAAGCATTAATATTTTTCAAATCTAACATTAAAACTCTTTAATCCATCTCCTTATCTTATACATATTGTTCAGACAAAAACAAGTAAAACAAAACAAACCAAACAAACAAAAAAGACAATTTGATCCATGAGTTACTGAAATAGAAAGAACATCAAGGATTAGCTTGGTGGATATGGCAACCCAACGAAAAGTTCCTTGTTGATAAAAGTAGACACGTCAGCCCCACAGGGATATGAGTCCTAAAAGAGCCTTGCTGCCTCCCATAAATACTCAGGGGCCCATGAAAGGCAGAGCTGTTTGGATCTAACTCCCTTTTGAGTCCACCACCAGGACAGTTATTTCTCAGAATAGACAATCTTTGCAATATAGGTGCACAGAAATGTAGTAAAACACAAGTAACAAAGACTGAAGATTGTATTAATAGTAGGCGTGAGTGTGCCTCAAAGATCATTTTAGTCTTGGTGTCTAGTCAACTTGTATTCCCTCTGTAATGTAGAAAGACAAAGTCCTCTGAGCGATTTAGGGGAAGATCCTAACTTTAAGTTTTCCAAATTATTTCTTGGATCTATTTATTTTTTTTTCCATAGGCTGTGAAAGGACCTCTGGAGACTAGATTGTCTATCATTACACCTAAGTAATTATTTGGACAAAGAGGCCTGGAACACTTCCACGGATAGGGCATTCACTTCTCTGGTCAACCTGTTCCAATGCCTTACCACCCTCTGAGTGAGGAATTTCCTCCTTATATCTAATCTAAGCCTACTCTTTTTTAGTTTAAAGCCATTACCCCTTGTCCTATCACTCCTCGGCTTTTCTGTAGCTCCCTTTAGGTACTGGAAGGCTGCTGTAAGGTCTGTCTGGAGCTCTCTCTTCTCCAGGCTGAACAACCCCAATTCCCTCAGCCTGTCTTCATAGGAGAGGTGCTCCAGCCCCTTGATCATCTTTGTGACTCCCTACCTCCCCCCCCCCCAGCTCATTCTAATACTTCCATGTCATTCTTGTACTAGGGCCCCAGAGCTGAATGCAGGGCTCCAGGTGGGGTCTCATGAGAGAAGAGCAGAAGGGGAGAATTATTTTTTTTCTCAGAACTTTTGATGCAGCCCAGTTGGCCTTTTGGGCTACAAGGACACATTGCTAGCTCATATTGAGCTTCTCATCAATGAAGACCCCCAGGTCCTTCTCCTCAGGGATGTTTTCAATATCCATTCTCCACCCAGCTTTTATTTGTTCTTGAAATCTTGAAATAACAAGAAATTTCCTGGTACTGTGGACAATTAAATGTTTGAATACTTGCTAGGCACAGGGTTGGTACCAAATTATTTTGTCTCTAAAACATGATTTTGAGCAGAAGTATAGTGCAGTTGAGTTTATGTGGAAAAAAAAAAAAAAAAAGGTTTCTCTAGTGAAGCATTTTTGCTGTTCCCCTTGGACTTTGGAGTTTGTAAGCCTGTAAAGATCTCATTGATAGCTTTGTTTCAACATCCTTGTAACACTAAACAGCCTTCACTTAGTCAGTGATATAAAAAAATATTGTGTTTCAGGGTTGAGCTATTTATCTGTGTGGCTGGGAGGGAATGTTCTTTGATGTTCTGTTGGCTAGATATTGGATGCTTTTTGCCATCCTCTCATGAACCTAGACTTACAGTAGAGCTTACTCTTTCTAAGAGATGAAAGAGAAAATCCTATTTTGTATGTTTCATTGAAAGAATTGTTCATGTGTTCTGGGACAGTCATGCTGCAATATCGGAAGATGAAAGAATTCCCCTTGAACAAGAACCCTAGGTTTCATCATTTTAAGTTATCAGATTTAGTTCCTATTTATCTGTTTTATCTCAGCTAAAGTCTTTAAACATTGCTTCAAACAGCCTCTCCTAGTCTCTTCCATTGACATTTCTGACAGTTCAAATTTTGAGACCTAGAAAGATATAGGAGGTATAATCAGGGACAAGAACGAGCTATTTGGATTAAATTTCATGGTTTGTGAAAGGCAAGCCAGGCTAAATGAACTGACTGTATTTTCCAGCTTTAAACAATTTTAAACTATAAAAAATTTGAAAGCTTGGACTATGTTTGTCCATTAGGATAAGCACAATTTAGAGTTCATTAGGAATGTTTTTTTCTGACACAAAAAAACATTGAAGCAAGCAGTGCAAAATCAGTTCCTATTGCAGTTCCTATTGCAGTGCACACTGTGTATTTCTGCGTTCAGTTGATTTACATTCACCAGCAACAAGAAGTATTTCTCATATCTCTGCAAATTCAAGCTATACTTTTCTGGATTTTTTATGTCTTAGATCAACAACTTGTGAATCAGATTTATCATCTTTCATTTCTTTTGAAAATGAAAGTTACATTAACTTTATTCAAGCAGTCTTAGAATGAATGATGGTGATATGTGTATATATATATATATATGTAGATTGTGACCAGTTAAGTTACAAGGAAAGGTAGCACAGAACCAGAAAAAATACCTATCTTCTGTGCATTGAGGGATTATATAAATCATAGAACTATTGTGAATGCGTATATGTGACTATACTGTATGTATGTAGCCACATCAAGAGTTAAATCCTCATAACTCCAGTTTTAATACTGAGATTGCTTGTAACTTTATCAAATTTGAACTTCTTCAATTAAAGACTTTAAGTCAAGTTTTGCAGGTTTTTGTTTGTTTGCTTGCTTCTTGTTTTTGATGATCGGTTAGGTAACAGAAGTGCTATGGGGGAGGCATTGGAAACTACCCTGAGGAAGAAAAAGACATGTAACACTCCCCCCCCACCCCCCACCCCCCGCCCCCAATTCAAACAGAAAGCTTACAAAACTGAAACTTCCAAAGTTTCCAAAGTGAGGAAATGCCAAGCCAAACTTGCTCATTCTAGATTCTTTCTGCACCTCCATCCTCATGCAGGAGAGTTTAGTTTGTAACCAGTTTTCCTGCAGAGTAACTCTGCCTCCCTCAGGTTACAGGCTAGATGCACAACTGGCAATCTGCTGAATAACATTTCTTTAAAACTCTAGTAGTGGCAGAAATTTTAGTGGAAGTTCTAGGAATTTAATCATACATATATATATGTATGATTATACATATATATATATATATATATTTTTTTTTTTTTTCCTCCAGCAACAACTCTATATTGGATCTGAGTCAGTCGTAACACAAGTGAAGTTCCACCAGTGTGACATGTACGGCACAGCCTGTGCTGACTGCTGCCTGGCTCGAGATCCTTACTGTGCTTGGGATGGCATCTCCTGCTCCCGGTACTATCCCACAGGAATGCAGGCAAAGAGGTGAGAACTGCTTATTTTTGTGAAATCTGTTTTGCAAAATAGCTTAATAAAAGTTCCTAATGCAGTATAAATTACTTCATATCTCCTCTTCATACAAATGAGTGAGAAGACATATTAGCTGATAAGTTATTAGTGAGCTTTAGGGAACAGCTAAGGACCTGAATTAACAGAATGGCATAAATTGCAATACCAAGAATATTTTATGAATGAAGAAAACTGTCTACTTAGTCATTATTTAAACAAACCCCAATTTCCTTTTATTTCACCTGGTGGGCAGAGAAAATATGTTTGTTTCATTCCTTAAATTGTCAAGGACCTATTTTGTTAGTATTTGTACAGAACAGGTATCACACAGCAAAAATATACTATAGAATACTATATAGAATACTACAGAATTTCAGAGGAGGGAGGGAAGGAAGAAGGAAGGATGGAAGGCAGGAAGAGAGAGAGAGAGAAAGAGAGAGAGAGAGAAAGAGAGAGAGAAATGAAGGAAGGAAGGAAGGAAGGAAGGAAGGAAGGAAGGAAGGAAGGAAGGAAGGAAGGAAGGAAGGAAGGAAGGAAGAGAAAGAGAAGGACAACTCTGTTAATAGCCATTCACCTCCATCAGATAAAACAAAACTAGGATATCTGCAAAAGCTACAGACTTTATAAAGTGACTTTATAAAAACATGTTGATCTGCAGGCCAGTTCAAATCACTTTATGCTTTAACTCTCATTGGGCAGACTTCTCCTCTCCATGCCCAGTCACTTATGGATTCTGGCCTTCATTCTTTGTGCAGTAATTTCTCATATATCTATCTTCTTTCCTGCCCTCTCAACTCCAGGTTCTCCAACTTAGGTCAATAGATACCTGACCAGACATATAAAACATGCACATTTTAATCCAGACATTTTCACAGGACCTGGTCTGCTCTGCAACTAGAGTGAGTCACTCAGATCCTTAGCCAGCAAAACTCTGGTTATGACTAAGTCAAGCCCTTTCTGTGGCATTTTTACAAGTACTCTTTCTGATGATTTATGTTTAGATATACTACACCTACATTGACGCCAGGCTTCAGAATTAATTGAATAACTTCTGGAGACAGTTTTGAAAACCTGTGCAGATTGTTCAATCAAAACAAACTATCCCCAAATTGATTATTGTTTTTTTTATGGAAAACTAGGGAGGTTCTTTTCTTTTATTTTTTTGTCCTAAACATCTTATCTTCCCATGAACCTGGATACACTCAAACAAAATCACTGCTATCCAGACAAAACAGACATTTCTGTGGCTTTTGTAAAAGATAATGAATGCAGGAATTGTTGGGTAGCATAGCTTTTGGGTAGGGAACATAAAAAATTCAAAATAAGGAACAGAGCTAATGACCGCATATTTTAAAATCTCGGACTTTTTACACTGAGATATAAGCTAAACCAAGTAGGAAATCCACACCACTTCTACAAGCAGGATTGCATAGTCTTCTCATGTCTCTTGCAAGCAGACTTATGGGAGGAAGTGCGCTCTGCTTGCCTGCTCAATGTGAGAATTATTCTCAATGTGAGAATGAGAGTTATCATGATTTTAATGAGTATTGGTTACTCATCTAATGATTTAAACGCCCTTTGGGGAAGAGAGTAGGGGGTAAACATTTTCCTACCAGCCTGCTAGGCCTGCATCCACATTTATGCTGTTCTGTTGCAGGCTGTTTACTGTCTATGAAAAGATAAAAGAAACTCGCTCAGTCCTTTACTCAGTTGCACATTTTTAGCATATTTCTCACCTAAGACAATTTCCAGAGTAGCAGCCCTTAAGTTCCCTGACACATGCATTTATCCAGGGTTGAGTGATATGGGGCAGCACCCAGGCACCTTCCTGTGCTTTACCTCTGGAATTTTCAGCAGGTCAATCTCTAAAAGAAGAAAATACTGCTGTTATCACCCTTCTGTTGTTAAGATAAGAGCTGCAGTATTAGAGAAGGGATTTGCACTCTACTGAATGTTCTCAAGGTCTGTAAAACTTTTAAAACTACATTTAAGAGTTTGGGGAATTAGCAAGAACTTACAATACTGAGAGGGATGTATAGTATCTGTTTTGTTCACTTTAGCTCATACATAAAGCTCAGAACGTTTTAAAAGTTATGAGCTTACATTAACTGTGCAAAAAATGGTGAAGCAAGGAGAGCTCCTCAGGACACACATATGGAAGTTGTTTTAATTTACCTCCTGCTGGGTTCCAGGTGGAGAGCACTTCTGGAAAGGCATGTCAATAAATGATGTGGAGTTTTCTAATAGCAAGCAATGCTGAGCAGGTGATAACCCTGCCGTGGCTGCCCTGTGCTCCAGACATATTAATGCCCCACCCAAGAGCAGACACTTCTTGATTTGGCTTGGCCTTGTCTTAGGGCTCCAGACTTTTGCACAAGCTGTGCAGGGTCGTACAATTAGCATTAGGACCAGAGGCATTAGAGTGCGCCTGTTCTCCCTGTTCCTGGCAGCCATACCTCCATGGGGCCTCATGGAGCAAAGACCTTCATACTGCAGCACACTTATGCTGGCTTTAACTGTCAGCAGAAATGTGGCCCTTATACTGTACATTTAGGTGTGCTTCTGAATTGTATGGGTAGCCCTGCTAGTGCAGTAAGAGTACTGTCAAGAGCTCTTTTAATTCCAGTTCTGCTGCTGAAATGTTGAACTAAAGCAGGGATGCACAATGTATATTGCTCCCTTTGATTAAAATGCTGACTGCTTTAGAGCCTAATGCCCAAAAGGTATAACAAGCATTTAGAGAAACAAGAAATATAAAAACTGTAAACTGTAGGCACATGAAAGATATAGATAGAGCTGCAGCACAAATTCAAACAAACAAACAACAACAAAAAAACACAACTCTTTGCTTGACAGCTGGTACTGTTTTAAATTTGAAAGCCTATATTTTAATTCCTTGCAAATTCATAACCTGTTTAATTAATTAAATATAGGATTTATTTAGGGAAACGTAAACACTGAGCCAAAAATTCCATATCATAATGCTGGCAGCATAGCATATTATAATGTCATGGTAGTTACAAGTGTATGTCTCCTGCATACTGCAAATACATTAGATGTCAGAAGGAAATTATTTTGCATTCAACTTTGAAATATGCTTGCAAAAGCAGAGAGATTCAGGACCTAAAGAACTGTTTTAGTTCACTATTACCTCAGTAATCTAATTTAGACAAGTTCAATTTTTATCCAAACAAGCACTAAATTCCACAGATGAGGTTCTTCACTGTGCCACCTCAATGTCTAGGCTGAAAAAACACTGGAGTCACTTTAAAATACCTTTCAGCTGGTAACCCTTTATTACTCTGCTAACTATAGGAAGCTGACAGTTGCCATCCTGCCCTCTCTCCTTCTCCAGCCTTTCTTCACCACCCACTCCACTAGCACACACACACGCATGCTTCATCTCTCATGGCTAGCAAGAGAGCTCCAAACAGACATTTTTTTTTCCCCCAAAATTTACTTTTTTTCTCCCTGTGTACTGAGCCCACTTGTACACAGTACCTTGTGTGAAGAAGATAAAATCCTAAGCATTCTTCCTCAGTCCCCATGTTACTGTTGAATGGTGTTTCATGGCACCAATCATGCTTGTAGGCAAAAGAATATTTTAACAGTTTGCTTAAGTTTCTACTTAAGTTATATGCTGGCATTTGAATGAAATGCTTTGAAGAATAGAATCCAGGTGCTAACTCAAACATCACTCAGTTGTAACATTTGGTTTTGCAAAAGAAAACTCAGTCTACTGGTTTATTTATTCAAACTGCAATGATGTGTTTTCTCTGTGAACCATTTTGACTTTGCCTCATCTATCCCTACAAAATAATGAAGAAACATGAAGATAATGGTGATAAGTATGATAACTATATTGTTTTCCTATAAATCATCTTTTCCAAAGTCCTGAAGACACAGAGTTACAGACTGAAATCTAAATTCATGAATTTATGGATTACAAAAGACACCTCTGTGTACTTAGTACATTTGTTAGTCACTGAAAATTATTCTTTATAGTAGCTTATCTCAGTGTTGTCTGGTAGCTTATTATTCATGGAATTCTGTATGAAATGATTACAAAGAAAAAAAAAAAAAAGGATAACTAATACCAGGATTATATCAATATTTGTGAAATACATTTACCTCCCAGCATCTCTCTCTCTTTCAGCACCTCTTCTCATTTTTTTCTACTCTTCAAAAAGTAGCAGGTGAAGGCACAGATAAATGTCTCCACACTCACAACATCAAAAATCCTTCCAACAAGTAATTATTTTTTCTTGAATCATTCCAATGACTGGAGAAATATTATATCTTACAGGACTATGATATTTTAGCACTATGACAGTAGTACTGAAGGGTACTTGGTATACATATATTGCTAACTTTTCTGTTCCTACCAGATAGGGTTGCCCCACAGCAGCGGAGTTTGTTTGTTTGTTTGTTTGTTCCTTTTAAGGTTAATGTCTGTAGTATTTATGTGTATTTATGCAAGAAAATGTCTCTTCTGAATTACCTGTACACACAAATATGTAAAGCTGTTGGCAGCATTATTTAACACTGACACTTTGCAAAGTTATCAGTAGCCATGGCTACTACATCCATACATTAAAATGAGAACTCCCAGGACATGTTAAAGCCTTGTTACTATCTCAGAATCTCATCTTTCATTCTGAAAGATGCAATTATTTTTAGCATTTCTGTCCAGTAGTCCCCATGTAGTCCCCACCAAATTTGCAGATTCCACTGAAACAACAATGGCAAAACATTATCTCTGCTGCTCTGATTATCAGTAAAAGCTAAAGCTGTTCTGTTGGTCCTCCAGTACCACTACACCAAAAGTCTATTTGTGTGACAGGACTCAGAAAATAATCCCTACCTACTACCTATGGCAGTAGATTGCAAACAACTTCTTATTTCCGATCAGAATCTCAGTGCAACTTGTACCCATTGTACCTCGTCTTTTCTATGTGGTTCCTTCTAAAGAGGGAGTCTCCATCTTGTAGCTATGCTTTAAATATTGGAATTGCTCTTTATGTAAATTCAGGAAATGTATCCATGGTATAACTGAATTTCGGATTGTTAGAAATACTACATCTGGCCTGATACCTCACTCCAGTTTCTTTTCCCTAGTAAGCAATCTTAATTTTATTTATCAGGACATTCAGAAAACAAAATTTTGATAAAAAGTACAATTCTTCTGGGGATACACTGTACAATTATGCTTCTAATCATTCTTTTGTATTAAAAAATATAAAATAAATAAATATATATATTTAAAAAAGGAAATTTTCCATGGTTTCAAGAGTGAGAGAACCCAAAGACAGGCTAAAAATCTGTTTGCCACTTCCTAACATGGAATGTTCCCCAGTTGGTTCAGAAGATCTTGTTTTAGTATTTATAGTGTTAGTATAGTTACACATAAACTGCACATAGTTATGACCATTTCTAATTAAAATCTACATCATTTTTTTCAGACATGATCACCAATAGGTTGAACTGAGAAAAAATACCAATGCATGAATGAGTATTTCTCTCAACAATGCTAAATTTTTAGGACCCAATATTTAGCTCTCTATGCTTTTAATGAATGTCACTCCAGTATAACGCTAGTAATCTGTAACCTAAACACATTATCTCAAACAGTTCTGTTTTTCCCCTCCAGACGTTTCCGCAGACAAGATGTTCGACATGGAAACGCAGCTCAGCAGTGCTTTGGCCAGCAATTCATTGGTAATCTACTCACACATTTATACATTGCTACCAAATGCCTGGAACAGAAAAAAACAAATTTTGCCAATAGTATGGGCGAGACCACGATCTCACCTGAGATTTTTTACTGGCATATTCCTATAATAAACTATAAAAGTTATGGAGATAAGCCCATATCATCCAAGTCTAAGCAATTACTTTGTTTCAATGGCAGGACAGGTGCATCCCCATAGAGTGTGTGCAGTCTTGCAGTCCTGTTGTTGACATTAGGGATGTGGGTAATGAATCTCATGAGTGCCTTCTGACCCCTGGGCAAAGGCTTCCAATGGAAATACATAAGGGAAGATGGGGCAGGACTGTGTCTAATGCTGTTGTCCAAACCTTGGAAAATGTTGATTTCAGACACTGGTATTGGGAATGGCAAAACAGACAGAAGCTGAGACGATGGGAAAATTTACTTAGCAGCTTTTACCAGGCATCACTTTTCAGTAGCTATCTGGTTGGATGTAGATTAAATTTCACTCTTAAAAGTAAATGTATCTTGAAGACAGAGTATTGTCAGAAACAAAGTGGCAGACATTTTTAAAACCTTTATTTTCACACCAGGAGAAGTTCTGGAGAAGACTGAGGAGCGATTGGTTTATGGAATAGAGTACAACAGCACCCTATTGGAGTGCACACCTCGGACCTTACAAGCAAAAGTAATCTGGCTTGTCCAGAGAGCCCATGAAACTAAGAAGGAAGAGGTAATTATTGTTATGTCCTAATCTTTTAATTAAAAGATCCCATGGTTAAGAATATTATGTCTTCACTGAAAGGCGTGCCATCAGTTGCTGAAATGTGCATGGGCATAAGGGAAAATCATTGTTCATCTGAATCATTATGATCCACTGAATTAATAGAATTTCATCTGGTGTCTGAGTTCAGCATCTTGAAATTGAATAACTACACAGATGTTCTAGAAGAAGCTAAACTTGACTGAATGTCTCAGAACAAAAGGGAATCCACCACTTCTCTTGGTATGTTATTACAGAGGTGAAAATTATACATATTACTCCCAGTGTTAGTCTTGCTTAATGTCTATTAATTCTGGCTGCCTCAGCCATTACATCACAGAGACATCTAAAAATGAGTGTTCCTGGTTCTCTGCCACCAACATGCATTGTGGTATTATAAAAGTACTTAATGAGTGTTGCCATACTTAATTCCCTGGTACCTATCTGATACATGTCATTTTAGCTATCCCCACTTAGTATGTGTAAGCACTTAGGGAGGAAAGACACACGACCAAAGGATATGGTTGGTTTCCTTACTGCCTAGCGGCTAGGCTCTGCTGCAAACTCCAGCTCAGCCATAGACATACACAGATGTAACTGTTGAGTCTGAGGAGTGGGATCCATCTAATATTGAATATGGACATTTACAATAAAGATAGCTAAGTGGGAGCTGGTCCCTGTAGGCTGCTTTGAGGTCAGAATAGCTGTTGTTGCAGTTATAGCCAGTGGTGTCATCTCATGCCAAGCTAAACAGCTTCATTTGGTCAAGTAAAAAATGACTAGGTAAATCACTGAATGCAAAAGTAAATGAGGAGGCCACACACAGCAGTAGAAACATAAAATTAAGCAGGATGGATGCCATCCCTACTCTCCGTAAAACATATTTCTTCCTGAAGTTTTGTCCAAGTCCCAGACCCTCAGAGGGACCTTCACATTTGGTATTTCCTAATGCATTTTACTGGGAGATCCCAACCTATTATTCATGATCATTCTTACAGTAGAATTGTTCTTTCACAAAAGGCAGTGAATTTTGAGGATTTTTACTGTGTTGGGCAGGAGGATGTCCTCATATATGCCATTAGACCCAGCACCTCAAATGCTGAGCACCAGAAGCACAAACTCAAACAGACTCTAACCTTCCAGTACATCTTTATACTACTAGGATGAATGTATTTTAATGTTTCCCCGTCATAGTTATTCTGTTTTACATGAATAATTCTATAGTCATTAGTAAAAGGTAATCCCAAGCAGAGAGAAGCACTTCTCTTCTAAATAATATTTAGCATTTTACTGCTTAAATAGAAAAATGGGGCTTCCATTATTCTGCTGAGCTTTTCTGCTGGTTAAATCAGACAGCTCAGTGCTCCCTGCATGCTAGCATCTCTAAAAGCTTCATATTTAATAACCTAGTTCTCGGAAGCTGCAGGGGGAATTCCAACACCAAACTCAGAACTGAGGTTTCAGGATCACAGTTAGATATAAACACAGGTGCTGCTTCAAAAACATTTGTAAATGAGCATTCACGGGGACAGTTATTGAAGGTCAGCTGGCAAATGCCCGCTTGTTTTCCATCCAGTAGTTATCTGCATGTTTCAACCTAACTCCCCTCTGTGATTTAGCCACAAATGACTAGCTCATGCTGGGAAAACAGGAAACTATCTGCTCTATTGTCTGTTCTACCATGCTTGCCAGATCCTTAAGATTGCTTTCCTTTCACAGCATAACCTCTTCTTTACTTCAAGTAAATATTTTATTTACTTACAAACTGTGAATTAAAGGAGCTTAGAACTTTAATATTCCTCCACAAATTTAATATTATATTCCTGAAAGTACTTTTCAAAAATAATCACACTGACTTTTTGCAATAGTGAACTCTCATCTATGCTGTATTACTGCATCGATCTGTTTTTCAGGTGAAGACAGACGACAGAATAATCAAAATGGATCTTGGTCTGTTATTCCTGAAGTTGCATCGCCTAGATGCAGGGATCTATTTTTGTCAGACAGTGGAACACAGCATCATTCACACTGTAAGGAAAATCACCCTGGAAATAGTTGAGGAAGAACGTGTAGAAGAAATGTTCAATAAAGATTATGAGGAGGAGATAACTCACAAAATGCCATGCCCAGTGCAGAGCAACATACCTCAAGCATCAAAGCCATGGTACAAGGAATTTCTTCAACTGATAGGTTACAGCAACTTCCAGAGGGTGGAGGAATACTGTGAGAAAGTCTGGTGTACAGATAAGAGGAGAAAAAAGCTGAAAATGTCTCCATCCAAGTGGAAATATGCCAACCCTCAGGAGAAGAAGGCAAGGATCAGGCCAGAACATTACCGACTGCCCAGGAACATAGCTGACTCTTGATGAACAAAATCCACCTGCTGTTTCTGGGCAAAATTTTATTTGAACTTAAATAAGAGTGAGAAATCAGTCTTGGTTTTGGTAATTGAAACAGGTTTATATATATAAAATATCAGGACTGAAAACAAAAATGCTATGCTAAGTTATACTGTACACTCATGATGACTGTTTAGAAGAATTTTACACAAAATCTTCTTAACTATCTGTTTCTAAGTAGGTCAATGCAATCAGAGTTGTGCATTAAGGAGGACGTGACAATCTTCAGACTTTGAGTGCTAGAATCACTTTCCTGTGTGGACCATGCTTGCTCTGTATATTGTTGCAAATGATGGCATATTTAAGCAAATTCAAATAGCTAAGCATTCACAAGTGGATGAAAAATATAACATATCTTTTCTTGGTTTCACAAGTATATCATGCTTCTGAAAGCAGCACGTCTTAAGATCTTTCATTTTGATTGTGACCTGTCTGAATTTATCACTGAGAAAAGTGAGATGTGTTAATATGGTGTCCTGCTATTTCTAAAGATAATGAAGGGAAACCCTATTTACTTCCCAGCCGTATTTGTCTCATCAGTCATTTATGAAGTGCAGTGTACTGTCACAGCTAAATAATATTTCCTAGTAACTTAATGTAAGTCAAATGCATGTTCAGAACACAAACAGAATGAAATTCTTCAGCACTTCCATATAAAATGTTGGAATAATGGTATGGATAGAAAACAATTCTATCTTGTCTCTAGTAAT
This sequence comes from Aythya ferina, assembly GCF_964211825.1. Classification (NCBI taxonomy): domain Eukaryota; kingdom Metazoa; phylum Chordata; class Aves; order Anseriformes; family Anatidae; genus Aythya; species Aythya ferina. The sequence continues at coordinate 197,746,121 of NC_140296.1, read as the reverse complement.
GGGTATTTCCTTAATAACGACAAGAATTAAGAGAGTGCCCTCTTGTGGCAAAACGAAGCAAATCTGATATCATATATTTTCTCAAGAAATGAGTATTGCTAAGTATTACCAAGACCCACAGCTGGGTTGTTTTCAGCACACACGTCTAGTCACTATGTGCTAAACACACAATAAATAGAAGGTAGAGTTGGAAGTCAGTTATGCTGGACAGACAATATTTTAAGTAATGCTTTATGTTGTTAATGTGCTTTGGAGGTAAGATGCAGTAATGAAAAGTTAGGAAGTAGATTGAAACAAGAATAGCATTATATAGATGTGTTTCTATAGTTTCACAGTCCAGATAAATCTTTTCCTGATATGTACTCTCTGGTTAAAAGAGCTGTTTTGCTGCTCTTGTGCATGATATCAGGAGTGGAGATGAAAGAAGTAAATAACTTCTAATTGAGGGCTTTCAATACTTTTTTTTTTCTTTTTCTTTTTCTTTGAGTACAAGAAATCAGATTCAGGAAATGCAGAAAGCATTTTCCAAGCAGTTTACTACTTGGAAAACCTGATATTACAAAATGAGCTGGAAATAAATAATAATAATAATAATGATAATAATAAAAAGATAGGGAAGTTATAAACACAAGTGAGTCATAAATGAGCTAACTCCTCAAATAAGAACATGATGCCAGTAAAGTAAATAGCCAAGCTGATAATAGATTTTGATGCTGCCAAGAAAATATGCAAGGAATTAACCAACCACAAAGAATTTAATGTCCAGCTTCAATGTCTAATCAGGAAACAGAATTTGGAATTAATGGGAATTAACATCCTGGAGAATAGAGATTTGCTAGGTTTGCTATGCTAACAAACCTAGCAATGGATGCTGAAGGAATGTTCTCCAAATAGACTGGATCTTACAGATGGACCAGGAAGCTTTGCTGTGCTCCTCTGGGAGAAGAGACTGTTCCCGGGTTTGAAATGAGCCTGTGTGCACACTGTCAGCAACATGAGTACAAGAAAAAACACGTTTGACACTGTGTCCATGGAAGAGCAGATTCAACCCTTCCATTAGTCAGTTATGTTAAGGAAAACTTTGCACTTCATTTAGCTAGAATGCCTGTCTGAGAGATGGGAATGGACACTGTTCACAGCCTTGCATGAATTTTTATGTTTGCCACCTTTGATCTGATATGGGAGACTGGATAAAATCACTCTTCTGTGACAGTTTAATAGAACTTAGCTGCAGTTAGAATTGTCTGTTTGTTTACAGCTACATGAAAAGAACTAGCACTGAAGGTTGTAACAGAGAGAACATGTAGAATAAGAATCCCTAATTTATACCTCTGTTCAATTCACCCTGGAATCCCTGTCTGGAAAACTGCTAAAACATCACTGAAATACTCTTTTGATAAATTATGGAGTCCACTTCTTTTCAACAGTAATAGGAGTTATATATTACTTTTTTTTCAGATTCATTTGTTAGCTTCTAGTGCCAAATGTACCATTAATGGATTATGAGAAAAGAATGACAGCATCTCATCCTGATGGAACAAATGTAACTTTATGTCTCGTTCTCTGAGATTTCAGGTAGAAATCATGTGATATGCAAATCAGGATTTCTGATTTTATATGAGTGTGTATTTTTAGCACCCCATCCCTTTAGTGGTTACATGTGGAGAATTCCATTAAATTTTTATTAAAATAATAAATTCCTAACTCACACCTTGCAACTTCCATTGTTGCAATGACTGAGAATTTGTAACTACAATGTCTTGTTCGGAATGCTACAACATCTATGGAAGAAGACAAAGACTGACAATAACGTATTTTGGAAGGCTACGCACAAATGTGCTCGTACACTTACAATGTTATTTAAAATGCTTCTTTGTATATATGGGGGGCATTGTCTACTTCTTTTCATTATGAGTTTGATGTATTTTGTATGTGCATGAAGTGGTCAAATTATAAATATAAATAAGAATTATATTTGGCTGACATCATCTGTATTATTTCTCATAATTTAATTTGACCAGACAATGTGATCCTGTGCAGATCACTAGTCACACAGTGCTATTTGCAGATGCACTTTGCCATGCATTTTATGAGCAGGTCTTAGAAGAATGTTAGTATACGGTTGCCAGTTGGGAAACTGTGGCACTGGGTGATCTACAAGTAGTAGATCTAGTGCAAGTGGTCTACATGGCTTGTCTGTCATCAGGCAGCAGGGTGGAGAGTTAAAATAACTCTCACTAAGACATTATTTATTCTTTGCTCTTGCTTCTGTGTTGTAAATGAGATTATTGTCACCTTGTACAAATTACTATGATCTCAGACTCTGTTGGGGCAAGATAGTGCTAGCCTGCAGTGAAATTCCTGCCTTGTATGTATCTAAACAGGGCTTTAAGGTCTACAAAATGCGGTCCCATCCAGGTCCCTGAAAAGTAGAGTTAACAGTCAGTCATATTACAGGAAGTGCTTGAATTAACATAACTGACATAGTTAGGCAGTTTTTCTTTTTTCCTTCTAAAAAATAAAATAAAATAAAATAAAATAAAATAAAATAAAATAAAATAAAATAAAATAAAATAAAATAAAATAAACAAACAATTGTTTTCTTCCTCCTCCCTCTCCCTCCCCCCACAAACACCAGTCAAACAGTTTCCATTTTAAAAAGTCCATTAATCCCCTTAGTCTATCTTGAAGCAGTAAAGCTGGAGTTATTAATGCAACTTTATATCTCTGGGACCAGAAGGTACAAATGCCTTTGAAAGATGCACTGACCAGATAAGAAGCACTGAAAGTGAGCTTTTCTACATTTGTAATCTAGCAGGATGTCTGCAATGCCTATCAGTCCCAGAATCCTGTTCAGTTTACCAAATTACTGTTTTAAAGGAGAATTCATGTCCAGTTAACATGAGTATTTATCACAAATGAAACCATGATTGACATGCCTAGTCTTGGGTGACACTTACTTTCTCTGAAAGTAATGAGTGACTTTTTTTTTGTTTTTTTTGTTTTTTTTTTTTTTGCTTTTTTAATAATTTAACTGACTAGCACTATAGACGGGAAAAAAGCAGAGCTAGCAATGTCAAGTAAGGCTACTAGGTGTTATAAATTAATAAACATTTTACAATTTCTGAACAAATTTGACAAACATCAACCTAATCCATCACCATAATCCCATTCATCAAGACAACTTTGATGATTCACCTTATCAACAATGGAATAAGACATGACTCTCACGTAATGTTGAACCAGGAAATATATTGTTAAGTCTTTGTGCTCATAATTTGCTGAATTGTGAAACACTATGTAGAAGTGCAGGATTTAACATTGTTGAAGAGAACTGGAGCCTGGAAGCCCTGGCTGCCTGATTCTTATATTTTCTGAGATACTGACACATATCTAGAAAGAAAAGATTTAACTGAAGGAAGAGAATAATCACTGGAGATTTCAGGGAGTCAAAGATTGCATTTCAGAATATCTGCTGGTTAAACAGCTACTGCACATAACCTGTTTCAGTAGACTTTCCCAATTGCAACACCTGGCAAATTCCAGTGAAAAAAAAAACACTTTACATGCAATGCTGGCTAATTCAAATGCAGAATTTCATGGCTTTGAGAGTGTTTTTGCACATATTTAAAAAAAAAAAAAAAAAAAAAAAAAAAAAAGCATTTGCATAAGTACGGTCTAAGATTATATTTAATGTGGGTGCATTTGTGTGTGTTATGAACCCTAAGAATGTCTCTAGTCAGTTTTGAGAGCTATTTGAAATTCAGCATATCCTGCAAAATCTGACATATATGCTGATTTCCATGCTGACTTTTTTTCACTAGCTCTGAAGAATCACACTCACCCAATGCCCTCAACATGAATTTCAAGCATATCTGTACTCATAATTATGTCACATAAATAATAATAATAATAACAACAATAACAGTAAACAGCTGCAACATCTGTAATTCACTGTCTTCTCCTTTACCCAATAATGGGATGAAATTTGCAGAGCAATGGGCATAATTAATGCACCATGATCATTTTCGACATTTTAATTTGCTAGATGTATTAAAAGATGTTATTAATAATCAGAATTTGAAGAATGTACTCTGGACCTTGTCAAAATCAGGTAATTGAAATATTCAACCTTAGTTTTAATGCAGGCACACAGACCATTAGGATTTAATTTAATAGATTTTTGTTCTACTTAAATATGCTACTTAACACATTATTATTTTGCAATCACATGCACACACACAAAAAAGGTCATTTTTAGTGCTTTTAATATTCAAAGAAATACTGAAGTATTGGCTAATTCAGTTTCACAATAGCCACCAGAGGAATGGAATAACTATTAATTATTAATCATTATAAAATCATTAATATAGTTAAACATTATAATATATATCATATATTATTCATATATATTAATATATTATAATGTTATATTATCATATATTATTCATATATTATATATTAATATATAATAATGTTATAATATTTATTTTAGCATCCCTTACTCTTGTTCACAGGAACAAGAAGCTACACAAAGCTCCCCTATGAAACAATGCCATATCTTGCTGCAGCAATATATGGCATAGAGCCAGGTGAGTGGGCAAGTTAAAACACCACATCACGATGCCACATGGAGACCCCAGCCTTTGCTCCAAAAGTGGTGTGTGCCAGCAGTGTAAGGGTTGTGTTTGTGCTAATCAACATATTTTCCAGGCAGCTTCAGTTTACACAAGCATGTGGTAATAGAGACTTTTAGGTTCCAACCTATTTGCTCCTTTTTCAATGTGTTTGTTGGGATGAGATGATTTGTCAGATTAACTCCACCAGGTTGCTTTAAAATAATCAAAAAGACCATTTCAAGATATTTTTTATCTCAAAGTAAATATTCCACAGCATCAGTATAGCTGAAAATATGGTAACTGCTTCTGAGCAATCTTGTTTTAGAAAGCTAGCAAATGAAGACAGCATGGTGGATGAAGTTGGCAGCATTCAAAAAAAAAAAAAAAAAATAAATAAAATCAATGTATCTTAGGGAATTTTTTTGAAAACAGATTGTTTATTTAAAGCAGCAAAAATCACTAAGTAATGTGCTGTCATTCATTCTCAAGCCGTTTCATTACAAACTACTTTTAATAACAAAACATGACTTAGATTTGCTCAGAAACTAGTGGAATTAGGTGCTTGTTTGGATAACACAGTTATGTGAAAACAGATATTCATAAAACTGAAGTGTAACTTCCAAAGAATACCTGCCTTCTGTTGTATCTTTCTGCATTTTAATCATTTGGAAATAGTGTGTGGGGTTTATTTTTTTCGCAGCTAAAAAATACTTTAATTTATTTATTTATTTTTATGTGCACTGACCTTTTAACAGTGTGCTCATGCTTAAAAATCATTCAGCCTGGAATGTGAAATATCTTTTAGAAATTATGAATGTTCCAGCCTTGAACATTACCATTTATGTTCTGCACTTGGTCTTTTGACTGTTTTTCAAATCTTTGTAACATAGTTTCATGAATTTCATTAAATATTACACAGGCACATAACTGTGAGCTGGCAGCAGAATATTTGGCTGTGAGTTATTTATACTGGTGTTAGGTTAGTGTCTATAGTGATCTAGGAATGACTCACCCACAGAAGCTTTTATAAAAGACCTTGAACTGTGATTTGTTATCATAGTTCCTGTGCCTGGGTGGATTATGAATTGTGGGGATCTTTTTTCAATTTTTATTGCATAGAAAATATGCTTCAGAAAGTCAGAGACATCCTTTTTAGTTTATAATCAATCAATCAATCAATCAATCAAACATTTTCCATCCTATCTATCCTTTTCAAAACATTTAAAATGCACAAATTAGGAAACTGTAGAGGAGAAGATGAAGTGAGGGTGGCTTTTCTGGAACTTCCTTGGTACTTCCTGACTTGCCAGCATGGTCAACTGACATGTCTTTAGTAGTGAACCAAAGAGAGCTAAAGCATTCCCAGTCCTCTTCTGTATCTGTCAATAAAACTGAAGTTGCTGAGAAATGGCTTCCATTTCTACAGCCTATATTGGGGAGCATGCCCCAGCAGAGATGAACATGCCACAGGTTGTTTTCAGTGCCTCAAAAAATATCTAAAGCCTCAAAATATCTAAAGCCTCAAAAATATCTACCTATTAGCCTGGTGGGAGCTGAATATGCAGTCAAGCTATACTTTCAAAGGCTGTATAGGAATTTGTTTAGCCTCTAATCTATTCAGTCTGTAGGGGAAGTGAGTTTTCTACCCTCTCAGTAGACATAAGTCTTTCAAGACTCAAAGGTGAAAAAACTGAAAAACAGACTGTGATCCCTTTAGGTCCTACATTTGGTCCACCTCCCTCATAAGAACTGCTTCTTTTAAGACATGTTAAAGAAGTGTATCAAATGAAGCAATTAGTCTCTTTTTGTAACTACAAACAAAAGCCATGTTGTGGGAAATCTCTTACAGAAACATAGGGTTCTTATCATAAGCACAGTAAAGGCTTTCTCTAGACCACCAAGGCCTAGACAGCCATATAGGCCAAGGACTGTTTAATGAAGGACATAATTATGTCCAAAGAAGGGCAACAAAGCTTGTGAAGGGTCTAGAGAACAAGTCTTATGAGAAGTGGCTGGGGGATCAGGGACTATTTAGCTCTTAGAAAAGGAGGCTGAGGGACCTTATCGGTCTCTACTATTAACCTAAAGGAGACTATAATGAAGTCAAGTTCAGTCTCTTCTCCCAACCACTAACAGGCTGCCCATGGAAGTGGTTGTCACCATCCCTGGAGGTTTTCAAAAGCCATATAGATGTGGTGCTTAGGGATATTACTTAGTGGTAGACTTGGCAGTGCTAAATTAAATGTTGGACTAGATGATCTTAGAGGTCTTTTCCAACCTAAATGATTCTATGATTTTATGATTTTATAGTTGAGGCGGAGATTTATGCAGTACAGACAGCATGTCTCTCTTTAATAAACACAAGACTTTTACCTTAAATAGGTAGAACTAACCTGTTAAATTAGCAATCAGTAGATATCATGCAACAGACTGAAATAAATTGTTTCTAACTTTCTTTGGAGGCAAACTGTGGGATGCTAATTTTGATACATTCAGCATGAAATGTTTATCTCCTAACATGACAAGTTTGGGGGCACTCAAAGAGGCATTTGTACCAATCCTAGTCCTCTGAAGAGATTTATCTACTACACATTCCCTGCTCATGCTGGTTTTCTGGTACACCACCAGGACTGCATGAATGCAAACAAATGCGTATCATTTGAATGTCCTTTGAGTGACACACATGAACCTGCTGTTAAGATGCACAATGCAGGCATTATCAAATATGTGAAATATAAGAAATACCTTCAATAACACATTTCAGGTCATTGGGATAGGCCCTTGTGTCGAGGCCTTCAAGCTATTACCTAACACTTTGAAAAGCAGCACCTACTTTCCAGCCTCTCATTAAGGATAGGTCCAGATAGCTACCCCACAGATCTCCATGGTAAGCAATCTACCAATAGCTTGACTTATGCTACTCCAAGGGTCAGATTTCTACTCAAAAGTGTATTGATTTTAAATCAGAAGCAGAATCTGATAGAGAGTGAACATCTTCACCACTACAAGGAACCCTTTACTTTTAATTTTTATAGGAATTCTTTATAATAAATATAAAGAAATAAATCCCTGTTCAAATAATTGCACCATATTTATTATACATACACAAAGTAGAGCTACTTTTGGCTTTCTCTGGTTTCAGATTTGTAAATTGTAAAATCTTTCTGTCACTTGGTCCTCAAAGAGAGATATCATGCCTCAGATTGGTGACATTGAATACCTAGAGTAAAAACTGAACAAGGCTTTTCTGCTATGTTTTTTGTTTGTTTGATTTGTTTTTCATGTGTAATAACTTTTTTTTTTTCAGTTTCTTACATCACTACATAAGTGAATAGTGGGAAAACAAAAGGGAATACAGTTTTACTTCTTCAAGCCTTCAAAAAAAAGTGGAATTAGAAGGAAATATTTTACACAGGTTAGTAACAGTAATAACAGCTGCTGAGAGATATGATATGCAATCCAATTAGGCCTTAGCCATATATCAATTTTCACAGAATTTCACAGAATTTTTCTAGGTTGGAAGAGACCTCAAGATCATCGAGTCCAACCTCTGACCTAACGCTAGCAGTCCCCACTAAACCATATCCCTAAGCTCTACATCTAAACTTCTTTTGAAGACTTCCAGGGATGGTGACTCCACCACTTCCCTGGGCAGCCTGTTCCAATGCCTCACAACCCTTTCAGTGAAGAAGTTCTTCCTAACATCTAACCTAAAACTCCCCTGGCTCAACTTAAGCCCATTCCCCCTCGTCCTGTCACCAGGCACGTGGGAGAATAGACCAACCCCCACCTCGCTACAGCCTCCCTTGAGGTACCTATAGAGAGCGATAAGGTCGCCCCTGAGCCTCCTCTTCTCCAGGCTGAACAAGCCCAGCTCCCTCAGCCGCTCCTCGTAGGACTTCTTCTCCAGGCCCCTCACCAGCTTCGTTGCCCTTCTCTGCACCCGCTCAAGCACCTCCATGTCCTTCTTGTAGCGAGGGGCCCAAAACTGAACACAGTACTCGAGGTGCGGCCTCACCAGAGCTGAGTACAGGGGGACGATCACCTCCCTTGCCCTGCTGGTCACACTGTTCCTGATACAAGCCAGGATGCCGTTGGCCTTCTTGGCCACCTGAGCACACTGCTGGCTCATATTCAGCTGACTATCCACCATCACTCCCAGGTCCTTCTCTGCCTGGCAGCTCTCCAACCATTCCTCTCCCAGCCTATAGCTCTGCTTGGGGTTATTGCGCCCCAGGTGCAGGACCCGACACTTGGCCTTGTTGAACTTCATGCAGTTGACCTCAGCCCATCGGTCCAGCCTATCCAGATCCTCCTGCAGAGCTTTCCTACCCTCAAGCAGATTGACACACGCACCTAACTTGGTGTCATCTGCAAACTTACTGAGGGTGCACTCAATGCCCTCGTCCAGATCATCGATGAAGATATTAAAGAGGACCGGCCCCAGCACCGAGCCCTGGGGGACGCCACTAGTGACTGGCCTCCAACTGGACTTGACTCCATTCACCACGACTCTTTGGGCCTGGCTTTCCAGCCAGTTTCTAATCCAACGAAGCGTGCGCCAGTCCAAGCCAAGAGCAGCCAGTTTCTTGAGGAGAATGCTGTGGGAGATGGTGTCAAAAGCCTTGCTGAAGTCAAGGTAGACCACATCCACAGCCTTTCCCTCATCCACCCAGCGCGTCACTTTGTCGTAGAAGGAGATCAGGTTCGTCAAGCAGGACCTGCCTTTCATAAACCCATGCTGACTGGGCCTGATCGCCTGCTTGCCCTGCAAGTGCTGCGTGATGACTCTCGAGAGGATCTGCTCCATGAGCTTCCCTGGCACTGAGGTCAAACTGACAGGCCTGTAGTTTCCCGGGTCAGTCCTCCGGCCCTTCTTGTAGATGGGCGTCACATTTGCTAGCCGACAGTCAACTGGGACCTCCCCCAATCAACAGAACTGCTGATAAATGATGGATAGTGGCTTGGCCAGCTCCTCTGCCAGTTCTCTCAGTACCCTTGGGTGGATCCCATCCGGCCCCATCGACTTGTGCACATCTAAGTGCCGTAGCAGGTCACCAACCAGTTCTTCATGGATAGTGAGGGCCACATCCTGCTCCCCATCCCCTTCCACCAGCTCAGGGTACTGGGTATCCAGAGAACAACCGGTATTGCCGCTAAAGACTGAGGCAAAGAAGGCATTGAGCACCTCCGCCTTTTCCTCATCTCTTGTAACTAAGTTTCCCCCCGCATCCAGTAAAGGATGGAGATTCTCCTTAGTCCTCCTTTTTGTGTTGACGTATTTATAGAAACGTTTTTTGTTATCTTTAACGGCAGTAGCCAGATTGAGCTCCAGATGAGCTTTGGCCTTCCTAATTTTGTCCCTGCACAGCCTCGCCACATCCTTAAAGTCCTCCCTAGTGGCCTGCCCACTTTTCCAAAGATTATAAACCCTCTTTTTTCTCCTAAGATCAAGCCACAATTCTCTGTTGAGCCAGGCTGGTCTTCTTCCCCGCCAGCTCGTCTTTGGGCACGTGGGGACAGACCATTCCTGCGCCATTAAGATTTCCCTCTTGAAGAGCGCCCAGCCTTCCTGGACCCCTCTGCCCTTCAGAACCGCCTCCCAAGGGACTCCACCAACTAGTGTCCTGAGTAGCTCAAAGTCAGTCCTCCAAAAGTCCACTACAGCGGTTTTACTGGTCCCCTTCCTGGCCTCGCCAAGAATAGTGAACTCCACCATTTCGTGGTCACTCTGCCCAAGACAGCTCCAGACAATCACATCCTCCACCAGTCCTTTGTTTGTGAAGAGAAGGTCTAGCAGGGCACCACCCCTGGTAGGTTCACTAACCAGCTGCGTCAGGAAGCTGTCTTCCACGCTCTCCAGAAACCTCCTAGACTGCTTTCTCAGGGCTGTGTTGTGCTTCCAGGATATGTCAGGGAAGTTGAAGTCCCCCACGAGTACAAGAGCTGACGATTTCGCAACTTCTGTCAGCTGCCTGCAGAGTTCCTCATCCGTCTCCTCATCCTGGTTCGGCGGTCTATAGTAGACCCCGACCAGGACACTAGCCTTGTTGTCCCTGCCGATCCTAACCCAAAGGGACTCGACCTTGTCATTCCCAGCCTCGAGTTCTACAACCTCAAAAGACTCTCTAATATAGAGAGCCACCCCACCACCCCTTCTGTGCTGCCTGTCTCTTCTAAAGAGCTTATAGCCAGGCATTGCAGTACTCCAGTCATTAGACTGGTCCCACCACGTCTCCGTGATGGCAACCAAGTCGTAGCCTGCCTGCTGCACGATGGCTTCCGGCTCCTCCTGTTTGTTACCCATGCTGCGTGCATTGGTGTAGATGCACTTTAGCTGGGCCATTGCCTTATCCTTCAGCTTTGCCATCGTTCCCCCTGGCACAGCCCCAACAATCCTTGCTTCAGCCCCATCCCCCTTCCTACCTAGTTTAAAGCCCTCTCAATGAGCCCTGCCAGCTCCTGGCCCAGGATCCTTTTTCCCCTAAAAGATAGGGACCCGTCTGCGGCCATCAGGCCAGGTGCTGAGTATAGTGCCCCATGATCAAAAAAAACAAGATTTCTGCATTGGCACCAGCCCCAGAGCCACGTGTTTAACAGGTGGGCTTTCCGTGTCCTCGCTGTACCCCTCCCTGCCACCGTAGGGATGGATGAAAACATCACCTGCACTCCCGCTCCATCCACTAAACGACCCAGTCCCCTAATGTCTCTTTTGATAGCCTTCAGGCTTCTCTCTTCGATGTTGTCACTGTCCGCCTGGACTATCAAAAGAGGGTAATAGTCAGAGGAGCGTACCAGGTTGGGAAGCTTCCTGGCAACGTCCCTGACCCTGGCCCCAGGGAGACAGCAGACTTCCCTACGGGTAGGGTCAGGCCAACAGATAGGGCCCTCTGTTCCCCTAAGAACATGTTTGTCTCCAACAACAATAACCCTCCTGTCTTTCCTGGTGGAGGCAGTCCTGAGGCGTGGAGTCAACCTCCTCGCCCTAGGCATCCTCCTGGGAACACTTGCTACCTCTTCCTCAGCTACTGGTCTGTCGAGCTCCAGGACCTCAAACCTGTTGTGTAAGGGCACCTGGGAATGCGGGGCCGGAAGGGGAGGGCGTCGCCTGCGATGTCGAGCAGGGACCTGTCTCCATTCCTCCTCAGCTCCCAGATCCCCTCCCTCTGCCCGACGGCTACAGGGCAGGGGGTCCACCCCCATTTGAGGAGTCTCACCTCGGTACCTCCCCTTGAGGCCCTGCAGGGAGTTACTCCAGAAGTCTATCTCTCGCTCACACTCCCTGATGGCCCTCAACCTCTCCACCTCCTCCTTGAGCTCCGCCACCATGCGGACCAGGTCATCCACCTGCTCGCACCTCATGCACGCAGTTTCTCTGCCTCCCGCCGATGGAAGCAACAGGCTCAGACACTCCTTGCATCCGGTGGCCTGAACTGCGGCATTTTTTAACAGGTAGTCGGTCTGGGTGTGTACCGACTTCCTGGAGAGCGCGCCGTGCCTGAGAGATATGCTGAGAGATATGACATGCAATCCAATTAGGCCTTAGCCATATATCAATTTCCCACCCCTTGATGAGCTTTAATTGGAGAACTGCTCCTGACTTGTTAGCTCTGCTGCCAATGCTTTTGAGTTCAGAAGATGTCCAGAATGAAAGAGATCACCTCCTGGTAGGTATGAGTCATACTGATGAAATCCAATACTGTCAGTAGCCCTAGCATACATACATACTGCAAGAACTGAAAGCAAACCCTGCAGCCACTCCAACTATCACAGCTTCCTGGGCTTCAAACACTTGGTGGCTCTGCCCAAGAGTAACGTGAACAAACCAGAATTGCACCATTAAAGACAAACACTAGTCTGGGTTGGGAATGCCTGCTGTTTAACTTGTAATGCAATTAACTGTTTCACCAAATGGTTGAACTGGAAACATGATAATCAGATGTCTATGTTGTATACTAAAGACTCATCAGTTTCCATGGGAGGGCTCAGAAAGAAAGTTCTTCCCGTGCTATTCTGATCCAGATAGCCTTATCCTGCTTTTCTTCATTTTGATCCCTTTGACCCTCTCTAAATTAGATTAGTTTTGCTTTCTATCATTATAATATCTGAAATGAAAACTAAAAGCCTTATGGACTTCATAGTACCACCGTATGTGTAAATCACATTTAGGGTTGTGTTTGTAACAAAGGTGATATGAATCTGCTTCAGATAGTACAAGCTAAAGCTTTTAGAATAAGAGGTTGCCTATCTAGTTCTAATGAAAATCAAAAATTTATAATGAATGAAAGTCAAAATATATAATTATATATATGAACTCCCACAGAGCTACTGAATTAACTGATAATTACTACAAATGGTGCAATAACTTTGCCCATAAATGTCATCCACCATTTCTGTTAGTATCTTGACATTTTCATACACTTGCCATTTCTGTTTATGTCATCAGTTTTAAACCTTTTTTAAGGCAGAAGCAAAACTAGTCTATGATTTGGGTTTTCCGAGTGAAGGCTTGTACACCATTCCCATAAAATGAGGATTTTACATTGGGAGGTTTCTGCTTAGAATCTTCTATCTCTGTATGACTGTATGATCAAATCTCTTATTTCCATGAGGCTTTTCTAGCATCAGTAGTCTCCTGAGTTTCCCTTATTTCTCCAATGAATAATTTTTTTTTTTTTTTAATTCTTTTATATAAAAATGCCATTTAGATGCAAACACCATGCTTGGCACTTCACAGAAATCAGCTACAGCCTTTCTTAGCAGAGAATGACTCTTCAGATCGGTGATTTAGCTTGAGAAACCTGAAACCCGAAATGCTTAAAAGAGATCTATCAAATGTTGATTAGATTTACACAGCAATGTGTCTGGACTTGTACAAACACAAACCAGAAACCAATTTTGAAAAAAAAAAAACAACAAAACATACAAACAAAAAAAACCACCAACAACAACAAAAAAAACATGCTGTGGGTTCTCAAAGCTAGCTCATGGGTCTATTTTTATTTTATTTTATTTTATTTTAATGAAATGATACTGCATATTAATAGGCAGAATGCATACATCTTTTGGCATTTAAATAGATTTCAGAGAAAAAAAAAAAAAAAAAGCACTATTAAATATCTGTGAAACTATGCAGAAAAGAAATGTGGATAAATACATTCAGAGAGAATTTGATTACTGCATAATTTCTCCAGAATTTCCTTTCTGAGAACAGCTTAATTCCTTTGGATATACCCAAGATAACCAGTGAAAATGTAATTATATTTCACAGCAAATAAGTACTTGATGTCCTACTTCCTGAAAAGATCTATGAATGTCACTTGCTACCTGACATTGCAGATTAGGACAGCTCTAACACCTAACACTCTCGAACCATGAACATACATCAGAAAGAGGATGCTATTAAGCATCGTCATTTATCATGTGTGCTATTTTAATAAAGAACTGAATTTTGATCCCATTTCATACACTAAATGATAGAATCATAGAATGGTTTGGTTTGGAAGGGACGTTAAAGGGACCTCATCTAATTCCACCCCCCTGCCATGGGCACAGACACCTTGCACTAGAACAGGTTGTTCAATATGTGAATATTTTATATATATATATATATATATATATATATAATCACAGAATCACAGAATGACAGAATTTCTAGGTTGGAAGAGACCTCAAGATCATCGAGTCCAACTTCTGACCTAACACTAACAAGTCCTCCACTAAACCATATCACTAAGCTCTACATATTTATAATATATATATTATATATAATATATATAATATATAATATATATATATATATAAAAATATATATAACCACACAATATATAAATATGTGGTTCCACAACCATATTATTATCTTGAGCAATTTTTGCATTCCAACTGCACTAGACCTGGCCCCTCATTACTTTCCCAATGTGCCCCTTGCAACTGCATCTGAACAGGGTTTTTTGTGGTGTCTAAGGGGGACCTGTACAGAGAACTGAACATCTTGTATGACTGGGCAGGAAGCACAGGAGGAGCCAAGAACACAGAAGTTGAAAAAAAGCAGGATGGAAAGCTGACTTTGTAAGCCAGATTTGTTGTTGCAAAAAGTATCCATGACCATTTTACATGTTCAATTCCATCAGAAACAAAGACTATTTCCTTATATTAAAATAAATAAATAAATAAATAAAAATCCTAAATTTCTATGAGAACTGTTGGTTTTCCAGAGACATCTCAATTATTTCCACGTATTGCCTCTTCCATGTATTGTTTTCTGATTATGATTAGGTACATATCCAAAGCTTTGCAGTCACATGAATATGTGCAAAGTATGTTAAAAAGATATACATCTTAGCAAGCAGTGGTGTGGAATGTCTATGAGGTTTGCAGAAATGCAAACACTTTATAAAACATAAACAAGTGGGGAATCCATTCAGTCTATAAATCACTCAACAATGAAAAATGAGTAATTTGAGTAGCACAGATGTATGATAAATAATATATATTTAAGATATACATGCATATTTAATTTTTACATGTATATTTAATTTGCCTGCTGGAAACATGATTGAAAGAAAATAATCACCACACTGTCTACTATGATAGTCCAATTTTTTAGGAATGAGAGATTATTGTGTACATGTGAAAGGGAGGAAACATTATGTTAAACAAAGCAGAGTCAAATAAGACCCTGTGTCTTATTAACATACATTAACTGTGTCCCATATACATACATATATATGTTTATATATACATGTATACATACATATCACTCTGTGTTCCTGTATCTTCATGCATTGAAATTGCTTGTTGAAATAGGAAATTAAAATGTGGAAAATGATGAAAAACATGACAAAGATTATGAAGAAAAACAGCTATAGCGTAAGTCTTCATTAAACACTTCATAATCAAGGATGGAAGGAAGAAAGAGAGAAAGAGAGAGAGAAGGGAGGAAGGGAGGAAGGGAGGAAGGGAGGAAGGGAGGAAGGGAGGAAGGGAGGAAGGGAGGAAGGGAGGAAGGGAGGAAGGGAGGAAGGGAGGAAGGAAGGAAGGAAGGAAGGAAGGAAGGAAGGAAGGAAGGAAGGAAGGAAGGAAGGAAGGAAGGAAGGAAGGAAGGAAGGAAGGAAGGAAGGAAGGAAGGAAGGAAGGAAGGAAGGAAGAGAGGGGGGGAGGGAGGGAGGGAGGACCTGTCTTAATCTTTACAGATAAGAATTTGAGTTTTCAAAACAGTCACAGCTTCTATTTGACAGTTTGGTGAATGGAACACCTGACCAAAACCTGTCATGGGAAATCGTAAATTCAAAGCACCTCTCTGTTAGTGAAAGAATATACTAGTTGCTTACTGACAGGTGTTACTTGTACAGGAGTTACAGAAAGTCCATATCCTATCTTTAGTAAGTTCAAACTTTTTTAATGTGTTAAAGTACAAAACTTAAATATATCTATATCTACACGTATATCTACGTTGGTTCTTTTATGCCTTCAGAAATAAGGTGAAATTAATCATTTAGCACTTATGATACACTCAGGTGCCAGAGATGAACATCAAAGGACTTTAAAATTCTCTTGTTGGAGGTGTGTTCAAATAATACAGTATTTAAGGCATTGGGAATAACTGGCACAAGCATAAAGGAAAATATTGAATGACTTCTAAATGTTCATTTGGTGCTCTGAATGAAGCAGCAATCTAAATAGAAGAGCATTGACTTTCTTATGTTACAAATGGTGAAGAATATGTACACATTAAAAGGTTAAATTAAAGCTATAAAGGTAATTAATTGTAATTAATTTTGATGTTTCTTATCTTTTGAATTATTTATTTTGAAGACTTTACTATTATTATTTATTTCTCTATGTACAATAGACAAGTTCAATTGTCTATCTGTGCCAGAGGTGTCTTTCAGAATATATTTAAAACTATTGATTTTTCAGATTGATGTTACAGAAGTTTTTTTTGTTTGTTTTCTCTGTGAGCTGTAAAAATACATTGATTGCGTATAATAATAATAACAAAAACAGTAGAATATGACTGTTAAAACATACATTGTGATAATAATTTGAAGTATTACTGAACATAAACAAAAATAAAACTAACCAGCTGACAGTCGGAGATTTAGTTTTCTTCTATAGTCCACATAGAGAAAAAGTCGTCTCTTTGAACTTGGCAAAAAGATTAACATCTTCCGAATCAGATCATGATGGGATAAATATTTATGAAGAAAAAAAAAAAAAAAAGTTATACAAGTGCAAAATTTTATGCTAAAAAGTAGCATAAATACATACATTAAATATCTGATCTCTCCTTAGTGAAGAAAAGTTCATATCTGCACATGTGTACACTCGTACTATTTTGCTCATCATAATCTTTCTGTCAACTCTTGTAGGGAAAAAAAAGTCATACTTTGTTGGATCAGGTTAGGAACAGAGATTTACCTTTTAAGTTAATATTGATTTTGGAAATGACTCAAACTCTTTAAATTGAGAACTTAATTTTATCATTCTTAGCAAGACCTTGGATATGTCATTAATACTTCCAGGATACAGATAAAAGTTCAAAGTCACTCTCACTTTCTTTAAAAAAATTTAAAAAAAAAAAAAAAAAATCTTAATGAAAAGTTTAAATATGTAGATAATATTCTTTTAGCTGTTCCTGATAATTTGGGGGAGATTTTCAAGAAAGTGTCAGGTTATCTCAAACTTACTCAGTGACCTCAGAGCACTAGCTAAGAAGTCATCATGGGGAAGAAGTTAAATAGAACCTAAAGAGAATTTAAATTACTCCTTTTTCATAGAATCATAAAATATCGCAAGTTGGAAGAAACCCATAAGAATCACCAAATCCAACTCCTGGCACCACACAGGTCAACCCAAAAATTCAGCCCATATAACTGAGAGCACAGTCCAAATGCTTCTTAAACTTCAACAGGCTTGGTGCTGTGATTACGTACCTGGGGAGCCTGTTCCAGTGCGTGATAAGCCTCACAGTGAAGAACCTCTTCCTGATATCCAGCCTGAACCCCCCCCCGACACAGCTTGACACCATTCCCTTGGGTTCTATCACTCATCCTAAAGAGTATAGATCAGTGCCTGCCCCTCCACTCCCCCTCATGAGGGAGCTGTAGACCGCAATGAGGTCTCACCACAGCCTCCTCTTTTCCAAGCTGAACAGTGACCTCAGCCGCTCCTCATACATCTTCCCCTCTAGGCTCTTCACCATCTTTGTCATCTTCCTCTGGACACTCTCCAATAGTTTCATGTCCTTTTAGTACTGTGGTGACCAGAACTGCACACAGTACTTGAGGTGAGGTTGCACCAGTGCAGAGTAGAGTGGGACAATCACTTCCTTTGACCAACTAGCAATGCCATGCTTGATGTATCCCAGGATACAGTTGGCATCTTTTTATGCAGTTGTTTGCCACCTCAAACAAATAGTATAGCACAGTGGGACTGCAGTCCTTATTTTGAGTTCCTGTTATCTCTAATACAAGTGGTTCAATTTGTAGTTTTAAATTAATTTTCCTGTTATTATTTCTCTTTTATTTTTTTTTCTTGCAGCTTTGAACAGTATGTGAAAGGGAGCAGCAAAGAACAGGGACATGATACCTCTGCTGGCAAGGCAGGGGCCTCACTGACCCAGGCCAAGCCTGCTGTCCACAGGAGAGGTGAGCAGGGCAGGCTGGAGATGCCAGACATGCTCAGCCACAGTCTAGATGATCAGACAAGTCCACAGCAATGACATAAGGCCAAGGTCCAAGCCATGAGGACAAGGCTGTGTGGGACAGGCTCAGGATTAGCAAGTCCAAGGCAGAGGCATGGTTGCAGTGTAGCTCAGGCAAGGGCTGCCACAAGCCAGAGCTTAAATGCAGCTCCCAAACAAAGGGCACAAGACCTCTGTCTTTGGCAAGTCAGCAAGGTTACATGGCAGCACCATATCAGAGTTGACCTGGAACAACCAAACCTCTGGCAGGGAGAGAAGGTGTTGAGATTGCCACTGCACTCCGGTCCTTGACTTTAATGCGACAGCATGTCACAATCTGTGATGCCTGGCAGAGCCACACTAAAAGCTCTGCCACTGCAGCATGTGAGCACAGAACAGCCCTGCAGCTGGGATGGGTGAAAACCTGTTTTTTGTCCCCTGGCTGTAACCATTCTTCTCACTACAAATGTGTTTGTATAGTGAGTCATTCTCAGTGCTAAATGTGTAAGAAGCACACACAGCAACATAAAAAATAGACATTACACAGCTGAATTGTCAAAGCCTGGTCTAGTCTCTGGGATTATTGTGAAGAAAGAATCACAAGTCTCATATTTAATGCAAGAAGTGAGTTAGCTTTAAATTCCATATATGCAAAAGCCTCAGAGTAAACATGTGGCTTACCAAAGAATTGTGCTGTATAGCTAGGATCTATAAAAAGTTCTCATGTCCATACAACACATGTGAAGTTGGTAGGGCTGGGAGGCAGAGCTAAGAGGAAAATCTAGCAATATTATATTAGCAATGAGCCCTTGGAGCACTTAGTTCTCTCTGTACATGCTGCTTTTGGCAGTAGGTAGCAGTGTCCTGACTCTGCAGGATTCAGAGGCTCACTGAAAATGAACAGACTAAAGTTACTACATTTTTTTTTTGGTACTTCTGAGGTAGTAAGAGATAATAAAAAACATCTTAAAAAAAAAAAAAAAGGCAAAACAAAACAAACAAACAAACAAAAACAAACAAACAAACAAAAAACTGGGCAGCCTGCCCTAAGGCACCTTTGGCAGGGGGGTTGGACCTGATGATCTAATGATCTTTCGAGTTCCCTTCCAACCCCTTCAGTTCTGAGATTCTGTGATTCTGTGATAATTCTTGGTAGATTCAGTTTTCATTAGGCAAGAGTAATTTTTCTTGTTCTCCAGCATTTTAAAAGTTTAAAGGAAGAACTTGTTTGAAAGAATAGTTATGTGCTGCTGATGTCATGATGTGAATGGTGATTAAACCAAAACAGATGTTCAGAATGCCAAGCATAGTCTGGTATTATTGAAATATTTATGGGCATCTTCTGTTTATACCACTGTAGAGGCTCATATGTAATGTTGAGAGTCTAACAGAGAAGAATTCTATTCTGTCTCAGTTTAAAAAAGTCAAAGCAATTTAATAATACTGTTTCCCTTTAAGAGAGGCCTTGGTTCTGCATCCAATCTTAGTGAAAATCAATAAGTGAAGATTTTTATGACAGGAAAACACTTTTAAGAGTCATTACTATTGAAAATCCATGTTTACTGCACTGTATTTTAAGCAGTAGTGCCTACCTATTGCAAGTACTCTTGGAAATTCTAAAGACTTATGATCTTTCTTGTTTTATCAAAAGCCACAAAGGACTAAGTTGCTGAAAAGTAACTTGACAGCTGTGATGTGCCATTTTGTTACAGGTGGTAATCCTGTGGGAAGGCTTTGGTTACACATACTGGTTTTGTTGAAAACTTTTATCCTTCCATGATCATTTTCTTCTGCTATGAAAATCTGATAAACTTTTAAGGAATGACCTATTTTCATGCACTCAAGATGCTTACACATCAGCTTGATACATATGTTTTAATGATTCTAATTATACTGTGAGAGAGTATTTTTGTGTCTGAGTTTCTGGGACAATATGCTTGTAAGCATTCATTGCTGTATTTTTGAATCTAGAAAGGGAGGAATATTTTAATTGGTGTCATGTTCCAGCCTACTTTGTTCCTACATATATATATGGAAACACATAATTATGAATTCTTCCAACATTGAGAAAATATGAAGAAAATATGAAAATGTGACAGCCTTGTGGTCTGCTGGTGGTTGCACAGTCCCTGATTTGGGCCAAGAGTAAGGCAAAGGGGATGGCTTTAATCTGGCTTGTGTAGATTATTTGTGCTTCCAATTTCTTGAGTTGCACCTTGTGTAGTCAAGCATAATTTGAATAGACTCAGACCAGCTTGGGTGTATTTTAGGAACTGATCTGGTCTGAGGACACACATAAGAACAAAAATTACCATTCTTCTCAAGAGGTTAGAGGAACTGCTTGGTTTTCAGCTAACTGACGACTAGATATCTATTTCAGTTTAGCACCACCATCCTTCATAGTTGCAGCATGCCCTAGGTTTAAGGTGCAAAGCTAGAGTATTTTAATGCTGTATATAGGAGTGTAGGGGAAGAGAGCTTACAAGCCATTTCTTCTATTCTCTGATATCACAATGAATATCATCATGTCATCTGAGTTTTTTATTTGTTTTTCTTTGCAGGTTTTGTTTGTTTTAATGTTTTCATTCTCTGATTTAATAACAATTTCCTCCATTCTGTTTACTGAAGTGGCCAGATAATAATCAACTCTGTATAGAGAGGAATTAAAAATTATAAATACAACAAAAATAATTAGAAGTCAATCACATGACTACTATGAAAATTAGCAGAAGATACTTTTTCTACCTATCACTCCCAAAAACGAGTCATCAGGGAATCTTGAAGAAAGAAGTGATAGTGGCACAATGTTGAGAGTAGTTCCAGGAAATTTATCAAAAATACAGCAACACCAGAAATACATTTTTCTGCAATGGAAAAATAAAGTCAAAATTAAAATCATATTTCTATCTATATAATGTTACAGCCTATTTTTTTCAGTTCAATATGTCTATTGCCATTACGACACCAGACTTTCATGGTTCTGCACTAAGGCATGGGTTAGCATGACCCAAACTACAGTCTTTTGGTTTGAAAAAGCCCTCAGATGTGCCAGGTAACTTTTTCTTCCATACCTTTCCATACCTGCTCTCTATTCAAGCTTTTGGGCTGGAAACCTCCAGGAATTACAGTAGGCTATTGCTACTAAACCAAATTACTGTGATGAGCTAGATTTACCCATTTGGTAATTAAATTTACCTATTGGGTAACTTGGCAACAAGACCCTTTGCAGATATACCATTGTGGTTATTTAGGTTCTTATAAATAGGTAAAGTTGTTAATATTAACAGTGATTTTGCTGGCAGTTGAACAAAGGGAGTCTTAATAATTGAAGCTGTTGCCCTAAATCATACCACAACTGACTCAGTGCTTTGCTCCTTGTTCCTTCTAGTTGCAGGACAAAGAAGGTTAGTTTATGCAGCTGTCAGAAAGCCTGAATACATCCTGCTGCATAAACAAGAGCTTCACAATCGTGATGTACAAAAGGCCAGAAAGGCAGCATAGCTGTGAAAAGATGAATTGCAAAGCTGTTATAAGTCACAGTCACATAACCCTAGTCAAAGAGCTATGATATGTCACCTCTTCACAGCACTGCTTTTGCTGGCCTTCAAGTGCAGCATGAAGTGTAAGGCATAATTTCTTGTTGTTCATTTTGCTCATCGGATTGTCATGAGATATTTCAGGCTATTTTTGGCCTCCTTCTACCCATCACATTGTCAAGACAATGGGAAATAAATATGCTTTTCTGTTTTCCTTCCCATTGTTATAATGCAAATGAATTAATATTGTGCCATTCTCTCTTGTCATTATGATCCTTCTCAGAAAAACAGTATAATAGGAAAATATAACAGTCTTTAAAACCTTCAGTGACAACTAACCATTGTGGAAAAATGTGCTGCAGTAAAAGAAGAGATGTGTGTGTGTTCATTTTGGGTAGACAGAGGATGGGAAGAACACGACGTAGAACAAACTGAAGTAACCCTTTCTGGTAACAGAAGTTCGTAACCCTCTGGAAGCTTCGTTTCTTAGTCTTAAGAAAATGTGCCAGTACCGGGTAGAATCTGCATTGATCCCCAGGGGATATTTTCCCCCTTTGTAGCAAAACAACCCATTAGGTAAACAGAGCTTTGTTGCCCATAGCAACAGAAAATTGCTTTCTAGCAGGACAGCAATGTAGTTTTGTTTTCCTTATTTCTTTCTAAGTTAGAAATAAAGATCAGCAGGAAAACAGAAGTACAATTACAGTTATGCCTTGCTCGATAAAGACTGGACAAATACAAGGAGAAAGAACAGACTCATTAACAGAATGATGTAAAATATTCCCTAATTTATAGTATTTACCTGCAACTTTCTGCAGGTACAGCAGTGACAGGCTGGAATTACGTTGTTCCAACTGGCAGACAGCTTGACACAAAGAAGCAGATTGTTTTTTTCCTATTATGTTTTCAGATGTTGCTTGACTTAGATTAAATGAAAGTATATTCCCAAATACATTACACAGGCTTTTGCTGGCTGGGGCATAGGATGTGTACTTTCCTGTTGGTGTTGTCCAAATAAAATAAAATTACAAATGAAACTAATAGAAGGAAAGGTCATATGACCAATGGTGGAAGTGTGTGTGGGGTCAGCTAGGAACAGCTATAAGAATTCAGTAAGGTGCTCTAAAAAGGAAAACTGAGTGAGACCTTGTTGCCCAGGCTCTAACCTATGGAGTATAACTGTAGTGTTAATAAAATAATGCAATCAGTATTCAACTGACAACTAAAGGAAAGAGTAAATGGAGAGGTTTCACAGTGCAAAGAAATCAACTTTAGTGTAGTGTTAATAAAATAATGTAATCAGTATTCAACTGACAACTAAAGGAAAGAGTAAACGGAGAGGTTTCACAGTGCAAAGAAATCAACTTTAGTGTTTCCTCAGGAATCTCTGCTATGATCTGTGCTGTTCAACAAAATCATTAAAGAAAGAAAAAATGGAAAAAAAATGTGACAAAGAACCTTCCCAGTTTTGGTAAGCTATTCAGGGTAATAAGAACAAGGCAAACTGAAAACAGTATGAGACTAAAGAACGAGTAAAATGGTTAAAGAAAATATAAAATTCATTTGAAAACTTGAAATCAACGTGAAGTGATGAACAAGAAAAAATAAAATCTGAATTTTTTATCAAATAATTTTTTATCAAATTATGGTCTCTGGGCATTTTGCTATTATATAAATAGATGCCCATCCTTGGAAGTGTTTACAGTCAGGTTGGATGGGACTTTGAGCAACCTGGTCTGGTGGGAGGTGTCCCTGCCAGGGACACCCCTTGCAGGGGGGTGGAATTAGATCTTTAAGGTCATCTTCCAACCCAAACTATTCTGTGATCCTATGACTTTATGAAATACCTGGTTTATCCACACATTAAATATTCTTTCAACTTTTTTTTCAATTATAATGAATCTTTTTAAGAAGGATAGTCCAAAAATGTGTAACCTCAGAGGGAAACAAAGAAGGCAATGTAATGACTTCCATACCAGGAAACTGGCCTCTTCAGCCAGGAAAAGAGTTGAGTGAGTGTCATAGAATGAAGAGCTGCAGAATTGTGAATGGCATGGAGAAGCTGAGTAGGGAATGATTAGAGACTGCCTCTTCTAACGCAAAACCTGGAGGGAATCCACTGAGCTTACTTCCAAACATGCTGAAGGAAGATGCTTCATGCAACAGTTGAATATCCCTGAAAAGTTACGCAGGCTGAAGCACAAACTGAAGAAGTTTAAGGAAGACAGATTTGTGTTCTGTGAAATAAACATGCAGCTCAGGAAGTCCTTAGAAATGGAAAAAGTTGTGGGATGTGAGTGTTAGGGATATCTCACTAACACTAACTGATTTTTTCCCGGGACAGCAGTCTGGAACTGATTTGTATCTGAAATCTCTTTTCCAAGTTATCTGGAAAAGGTTTACTCCCTCTTGCCTTTAGGAAGAGGTGGATAGGATTTAAGTACCTGGTAGATTTAATGAGAATTAGATTTAGTGAAAAAAAGAAAAGGAGGGAGGCTTTGGAAAACTTTTCTTTTTATCCCTCCATTTCAGCTACTCCATTTCTTTCTAACTGACTTTATTCCTTGGCTGCCATACAGTCTTTTATTTTCTTCAAGGAACGATATGGATATCATTGGTTGAAATGTGACTATAAATAAAATACTGCACTGAAAGAGAAATAATGTGAGATTTTATTTAAAAGGCTGAATTGGGGATACTTTGTAATTATCTAAGTTTCTTCATTTTTTATTATGGCTGAATTATGAGATTTTACTTTACATTGGGGAGTAAACCTTTTCTTTATAAATAAATAAATAAACTAGAGATATAGTTATATGGATGGTAGGCAGTGACACAAATTGAGATGTATTAATGCTGCAATGGGGAGAAATTCTCAAATAATTCATAAATCATCAGAGAATTAGAGGAAGTTTATCTTACTCGGTTTAGCAGTAAGAATAGGCCTGAGAACTTTTTGGTCTATTTATATAAACGTATACAAATAAATGATAGAAAATTAGTTATAGAATAATTCTTGTTCGGTCTAACTTGTGAGAAATTTGGGGACCCTTAAGAACTATACACATAAATCTGATAAGTGTTTCAAGAGCCACCATTTGCCATTAAAAACAACAACAACAACAACAAACTCACATGAAATTAAGTTGTTATTTTAAACTTTAATCTTCTTATATTCTTTTTTTGAAATGCATATTCATAGACCATGTGACTCTGAAACAGTATGAAAATGTGAAACTTAAAGACTTTTTTGAAAATGAGAGGCAAACATACATAAAACTAATTTTTGTATATTTCAAACAATTTATTATTTTATCGATAAGTTCTTGATTCCCTCATACTTTATATTATTTGAATGTCTGGTTTTATTTTCCTTGATTGCATATTATAATATAACTTCCAGAATTACATTTCTAAAATAAATGCTAGTACTTATTAATTCAAAATGTGCCTTCTGTGATTAGTCTGCAATAATAGCCTAAAAACTGATACTTCGTTATAGTATTTGGCAACCAGGAACCATGTCAATGTGAATGGTGCAGAAGAAATGGAGAGTGAAATTAACTGGAAACAGATGAGACTGTTTTCAGTTAAGAAATGCAAAAATCACACCTAGTGGAAAAGTAAGACCCCCAAACCTGCAATTGCCTCAAAAATGACTTTAGGGTGATTTTATACACACAACATCATGTGCACTATCAGAAGTATGTGAATTACATCATTGATGTATTAAAAAAATCTATTCTGAAATAAATAAATAAAAAGATCTGTAATCTTATAATCTCTCCAATTGATTTCTCTTTTGTGATGGATTCTAATTAATTTAGTGTCTTTCATGTTTTTTTTTTTTTTCCCTATCTTAAGTTTCCTCGACTGGTCATACTACTTATTTTTTCACTTAGTAATTTATCTATAGGTCTGCTGCAGCCAAAGTACAGAAATATCTCTTTCACATTTTCAAGGTTTTGCATTTCTTTGACACCAAGCTTTTGGTTACATATCAAGGCTGATTCTTTCAAATCTGCTTACGATTCCTTTCATATTAAACAATCTCACCATTTCCAGAATATTTTTGTAGTCAGAGCACTCTTCACATAAAATACAAATTAATCACTCCTCCCAATTCTTAACTGATTTACCCCAGGCAAGTGAGTAAACAGCCCCTTTGAATGAGGTCATTAACTCAATCACATACAATTTACCTGCCATGAGTTAGAATAAGGGCTGGCACACAGTAATTTTTGGTTGCTGACCTGCTCACAGACTTTGAGATCATACTTGTCTCTACTGATGATTGAAACTCTGGGAGTGCTTATGTTAGCTTTTATTTAGCTTTTATTTAAGCTAAATAAAAACTAATAGGCTGATTTTCTCCTATGCTTCTCCACATCCACGGGTACTCCATATATTTAATGATATTTTTAATAGTGAGTTAGGCAGTACAATGCAGCTATATTCTTTCCAGATTTTTTTAAATAGAGCCTCTCATAAGTCAATAAAAGGCTTCATTCAAATATGATTACAACTTGGAAAACATCCCTGGTGGCCTAAAATCTTCTCTCCAAATGAAATCTGAATTTGCTTAGAATAATTCCCTTTCATGTTCATTTTCTATGTACTATTGTTCACACACAAGAATTTTCTTTCTTTTTACTTGCAAATAGTAGTGCCAGACCAAAATCATTACAGATAAATACCTGTGTCTTCTTCTAGCATTGCAAGGACTGTTTTGGAGCCACTATGGGCAAATGATAAAAAAGTACTTACTCAAGGTTCAGGAAACAGCTGATGTGATTGCAATGTGATCATTTGAAAACACCTCTTTATGAATCACAACTAGTATGGGTTTTAAAACAAACAAACAAAACATATAATAAATAAATTATGGTTTTGCCCCCCCAGGAAGGTGGAAAAAATAAAGGTTGAAGTGTGTGTGTGTATGTATCTGGAAGATGTTGGGTGGAAGAATAAAGATCAATCCTCAAACAATCAAATGGTGACTGCTAAAGATCATTAAGGTTTGATTGACTCCATCTTACAGTCTTTCTGAGGTAGGCTTTTCTTTTCTGTATCTCTGTAATTACCATAATTTGTCATCGTAGTTATCAATGTGATTTTTGACCTAAGTTGATAACTGGTATGATTAATAAAGATATAAGACAGTTAATAGTCAAGAATGACCAGGCTTGCAAAACAGAGACCAGATGCAGAGCTGGAAGTGATTGATTGCACTGCCTGGAAACTGCAAAGGACCTTTCATTTAGCTTGTAGTGGCAGTCACGTAGCAATCTGGTGAGGCATGATTGTACACATTAACCTTGGCGGTGGGCTAGAATGATGGATTTCAAGTGGGGTATTTTGACACCCAGATGACTGAGACCTAATGCAGTCATTGCCTATTGTATTCAAGCATTTTTATACAGCTTTGGGTTTTCATATTTTACAGTGATGTAATGCACTCTCAGGTATTATTTTGTGTGTGTGTGTGTGTGTAAATATGCTCTTAAATTTTAAAGCAAAAAGTATCACAGGATGAATGGACACAGATTAGCTTGATCACCAAAATATGCATTTAATGATTATATGACTGATGATTAAGCAGTCATATAATGACAATACCATATTGTGATAATTTATAATTACAGATATTCAGTCCAATCTTCTGTTTGAAGCCAGCCACTTGAAATTAAATCTCATGACCATTGCCTCCTACATTGGTACACAGGTTGTGGTTGAGACTAACAAACATGGGTGAGATATTAGGATACACTGTTGTTTACATCCATGTGCACAGATTTTGGTAGATGTTCCTTTATGCATCTATACAAGAGATTAGCAACATGGTTAGGTAAAGCCACTGCAGGCACTTACTGTGTAACTTTGCAAATTATCTACCTTTCATCTAACAGTAAGAGGTCAATTCCATGTTTCTAACAGTTCCATAATTCATATTGATTTTACTGTCTGCTTCTAGAATTTGAAGCAGAGCACACTGCTCCATTTAATCCTGCAGGCACTGTGATCTCTACAATGCTATTCAGTATTACTCAGTGAGGTAAAATTAAAAAACAAAACAAAACAAAACAACAAAAAAAAAGGTGGGGGGCAATAACATTCACACAAGAGTCTTAAAATGAATCACAGAGAAAGCATTAAGAGCTATTGTCCATTTAAAATAACCATATTTCCAGGTTCTCCTATTAATTATCAGTCACCTTATTTTTGTTTCTTTATACTAGAGATAGACTTGAGATTTTCTGTTTTCCTTCAATAACTGTTTTGACATGTACATTTAGAATCACAGAATCATAGAATCTTTTAGGCTGGAAAAGTCCTCTAAGATCATCTAGTCCAACTCTTAACCTAACACTGTCAAGTCCACCATTAAGCCATGTCACTAAGCACTACATCTACAAGTTTTTTGAAGGGATGGTGATTCAACCACTTCCCTGGGCAGGCTGTTCCAATGCTTCACAACCCTTTCAGTAAAGATTTTTTTTCCTACTATCCAACCTTAATCTCCCCTGGCACAACTTAAGGATATTTCCTCTTGTCTTATTAATGAATGCTTTAGAGGAGACCAAAAATTTGTATATTTCCACTTGAAAGACACATGAGCAGAAACAATATTGTATGCTCTCTATGCATATAAATAAGTTATTGAATAGAAGGGAATGAGTCCTTCTTACATGTCTTAACCTCCAGAAACAGTTCTAAGTCTTTCAACAAGGTCCTGCACCTGGAACAGGGCAATCCCAAGCACAAACACAGGGTGGGTGGAGAATGGATTGAGAGCAGCCCTGAGGAGCTGCTGAGGATGTGGTTAGAGAGAAGCTCAGCATGAGCCGGCAGTGTGTGCTTGCAGCCCAGAAAGACAAATGTATCCTCGGCTGCATCAAAAGCAGTGTGGCCAGCAGGCTGAGGGAGATGATTTTGCCTTTCTGCTCTGTTCTTGTGAGACCCCACCTGGATCATTGCATTCAGCTCTGAGGCCATAAACATAAGAAGGACATGGATCTATTAGAGTGAGTCCAGAGGAGGGCCACGAGGATGATCAGAGGGCTGGAGCACCTCTCGTATACAGACAGGCTGAGAGCCTTTAGCCTGAAGAGAAGGCTCTGGAGAGACCTTATAGCACCCTTCCAGTACTTAAAGGGGGCTACAGGAAAGCTGGGTAGGGACTCTTTGTCAGGAGTGTAATGACAGGACAAAGAATATTGGTTTTAAATTAAAATAAGCATAGATTTAGATTAGATATAAGGAAGAAATTCTTTACTTTGAAGGTGGTGAGGCAATGACACAGGTTGCCCAGAGAAGCTGTGGATGCCCCATCCCTGGGACTGTTCAAGGCCAGATTGGATGGGGCTTGGAGTAGCCTGGTATGGTGGGAGGTGTCCCTGCCCATGGCAGAGGGGTTGGAACTAGATGATATTTAAGGTCCCTTCTGACCCAAACCACTCAGTGATTCTATAATTTTGTGAAAGTAAAGGTAATATTAAATGTACAATTTTCCCTTGTTATATTTCAAATTCTGCATATTCTGCCAACAATTTTTCTTCATCACAGAATAGGCCAAGTTTTATACTAAAATCTCATTACCTTCTGTTTGTTTCTAAGTTTATCATGATCCTGTTTGACAGCTCTCAGCAGCTCAGTTTTTCAAATGGTGAAAACCCTCAATTTTCCTCCAAAGCTGTATATTTCTGGCAGATCTAGGAGTTATACTGTTCCCTGCAAAAGAAAGCAAATTATCAAAATGTCCTGTACTCCTGCAGAACAAGGAGTAACTAAAAATAGCTGAGGTAGAGCAGTCTTCTCTGTTTGTAATGGACTGGTTTGGCTTTGATTGGGCCAAAATGCCTGCCAAAATTTGGCAGACAGCAGACTTACGGACAGAACACAGAGCAAGTTTGTACTAGCCTTAATTAATAATTAAACATTATCCTTCCATCCCCTTCATCTATTCTTCATTATACAATATTTTGTGATTTTACTTCTACCATCCCATACTCATGGCTTTCAGGGTAACTAGCAATATCTGAATACAAGAATGGCACTGTGTTAGGAACACAACTCTACTGATAAAAGATTGAACACAACTCTGAAAGTAGATGAGACTACAAAAAAAGAAAAAAAAAAAAAAAAGAGCAAACAAAATTCATTTCAAATTTCTACAGACCTTACAAGTTCGTCTATCTCAGCATCTAATCTCAATATGTTAAACTACGTAAAAAAGGGAGAATGGTACATAATATGAGAGTGGGACAATTGCCTTTCAGTGGGGCTTAGCTGTCCAAAGGACCCCAAAAGGCCACTTTGCTCCTTCCCCATAGCTGACCAGCTTCCCCTCCATTTCATGGCAGATGCTTAACAGAGCATGTGGCTGTGTTTTACTGTAGTGCAGGATCACAGACTAAGTAAAAAGATAGTTCTGCAGCGTACATCAAGCAACAGGCAAATGTGGCAGGTGAGTCTCAAAGTGTGAGACTTCACATGTCTGCTTACACAGAGATTTAGAGAGGTGTTTGGGGAAGGCAGCTGTCAGAAAGAAAAGGCATTTAAAGTCTTCTGTGACCTGGCTAGAGAATGCCAAACTATGCCTAAAGTGCTGGGTTTTGGAGCTATACAAAGCTTTGGCTACCTTAACTTCTAAAGTAAACATTAAGTTTGTAATTTATATAGGTAGGCTTGGGACACATACTTGTCACTTGTGGTAGGAAGTGCTGTTAATGCTAATTTATAGAGCTCTGTGGTGCATCTATTATATATTGTCTTGTTGTCAGTTCTTGCCTGGCTATAATGGCAGCCTACTGGGAGCCTGAGCTTTGCAACATCTGTTGTCTAAAAAAGAGTGAGTCGAGACCTCCCAAGCAGAGGACAGCTCTGAAGCATCATTGTACCTAGGGCTGTGCACATATTGTATTTGTACACAGTGCTCTTTTGCTGTGTTATAAATCCAAGGTGTTTGAGAGTGGTAGTGATAAAATATTTCTTTTTAAAAATGTCAGGTTTTGAAATGTGAGTTGAGAATGTGAGACTTGCACTACACAGGCAGAGGACAATGCAGAAACAGGAAGATTTCCATGCTACTAATTTAGCATTACTGCAGATGGTGGCGAGAAATGTTTCTTGATTATTTAAATGGAACAGGACACTGCCTTGTTAGTAATGCTAGTGAACCACTAGTATGGTAGTGCCAATACGAGACAATACATAGTTTGTATTGTACCTTGTACAATACAACTTTGTGCTGATTCAGTACAAAGTACAAAAAAAAAAAAAAAGTTTTTTTTTTTTTTTTTAATTCTCCCTCTCATATTAATTTTATGCAAACAGTATAAGATTTACTCTCCTTTATGTTCTGTCTGGTTGCTGTTTCTTGCCTATCCTGGCGCATATTTTACTTCGTTCCACTTCCAGGTTACAGTCTTGTTTGATATTTTATTTTGTTAAAAATGAAGCTGTACTGCAAACAACCAGATCCATGAAGTTTACATTTAGCAGTAAATTGTCCTTGTTGTGAATGTCATTCTACCAACCCAAGGAGAGGAAAAGCACATGGGCTCTTTTAACAATAATAGACTATAAAAACAAATGGTGTGTTTCACAGGGAGGAAAAAAAAAAAAAAAAAAAAAAAAAAAAGTAAAAAGAAAAAAGACACATTTACATTTCTACACATTCCACTTACTACTAAGTATTCCATGATTTACAAGCTAATAGTAAGCTTTAGCTTAGCCAATAAAATTTAAAAGACCATCTGGGAAAAAAAACCCTCTAGATTGATGGTTACTGCAACGCTGGAAAGCCACAGTTTAGTTGGGTATTTTTCTCATTCCTGTTTCAAATAACAGTAAAATAACTGTGCTAATGTAAAATCCAGGGCAGCATTGTGAGTACAGCTCCCAGATCACAGTCATTCTTCTACTTGTGTTTTCTTCTTTTGTGCTAGACAAATATCGTGAAGTGGCCCTGTTGGAAGAATTGACTTTTGACATACCCAGATATCCAAAAACAATTAGATTAGGATATGTTATAAATGAATATACTTTTAATTTTGAAGTTACAGATTTTCAAGTAACTCTGGTCAAAGTTTCTTTATATGTATATTTATATATATATAAATGTATATATATATATATATATATAAAGCTATAAAAAGCTACCTTTTCACTTTATAATTTGACTCTGGATGATAAAATATATTTGTGGAAAACTTGTGAAAACTCTCTGGGTAATTTTTAAAATACACTGTTGTTTTCATTTTGTTTTGTAGTGAAAGGAGAATATACAGATTCTTTTTCCATTAATAGCCTCTTCAGTCTTCTTCCATAATACAGTTTGGAAGTTGCAGAAAAAATCAATTCCTTTTTGCATGACAAGAGTAAGAGTCACAATGCGTGACGATGGGTAGGTAGAGGCCCATCTTGCCCAATAAGCCATTGCAGGCCTCTGACACAAATCTGATACCAACAGAAACAGTCAGTCCACTGCAATATTCACATTGTATTTTAGATATCATGCTGCCTGCACAAGCATGTCTTTTCCCTGTTCCCTCACAGAAGTCCATATAACATATTTTTAGCAAAAAATAGAGACGATAACAAGTTGTCAAGTCATTCAGCCTGTCCCATAAACCCAGCACTCTCTCCTGGGGTGTGTTCTGCAGCAATGCTGAACTCAGCAGAATGGCTTTGGTGTGCTGTCTCATTTTTCCTCTCACTGATTCATTCTTCCATGCTGCAAAGGACAGGTGTAACCTGTGGTTTGTATCACACATGTTCAGCTATAATTTGCTTGTACAGAACTGTCCCCAGATGAATATAAGGATGACTCCAGGGGAAATTGCCCAGGAATATGCCCAGAAGCATTATTTCTGCACGTGCACCTACAGTTATCTACAGCATGTCCTTTTCTCCTGCTAATGCTGCCTTCATGTCATGTGTCTGTGACTTATTAAATATGTAGGCAAGTGTTATCCTGACAGTGACTCAGCAGCAATAAGGGGATATTTTTTTCTTCCATGTCTAAAAGGTAGGTGTCTGTGTGAGTGATCAACAGAAAGACATACTATTTGTGTCTATAGGACGATGGAACTCCAAATTATAATGAAGTGTTTCTGTATACCTTTGCATCCACTTTTTATGTTTTAATGTGACAAATCAACTGTATGGAGGTGCTCTGCGAGGTGTCTTCCCCCAAACAAGAGGATGTGGTGATTGTTTCCATCACAGAAAGAACAGACACTACCAGAGCCAAAAGTCACAGCATCACATTTATGACCACAAAATTCTTCTGTCCATGAGAAAAAGTCTGACAGGGAAAGCAAGAAAAATGGGCTTCTGATCTGTTAGTCTACTACCAATTTTCTGTGTGTCTTTGGGCATCTTCTGCAATCTTCTTTTGTAACTTGTTTTATTAGTTCTTCGGGGAAGTATTTTGCTTTTGTACATGTTTCTGCAGTGGGTAGTCTAAGTGGAGACCTGACCTCAGTTTCAGCCCTTAAGCTCTTCTGTGGAACAAATACCTGTAATAAGCATATCTACTGGTTTCTCCATTAAGATGCCTTTTGTGAAATCCATTCAATGGAATTGTTTCACAATTACTCCACAATAAAATCCTTGGGCTTTTAGAGAAAGAAAAAAAGCTGACATATAAATGCATTTGTTTGTATATTTTTAAAAAATATAGGCACTTTGACTGCCTTCACATATTTTCCTGCACTATTCTCACTAATTAATGCTTTCAGTACAGATAATGGCTGCAATTGAAAATTGTTTTAGTATCTAAAACCAAAACACCAATCTAGGGTTGAAATGATAACTCCTAAAAGAAATTTGGAAAAAAAAAAAAAAAAAAAAGAAAAAGGAGTCAGCTGTATAACCGGTCGGCTATTTGATCATCTTCATGAGTTCTTGTGAGGGAGACAAAAGCAGGGGTGTTATTTCTTTTTTGATGTAACAAAAAATATATGAAACTAGATTAAGAACCAGACTCAGATGCTCACTGCAGTGAAGACATAGGTACATAATTCATTGCTTGACTAATGCATTCCAGCAGATGATTATTTCACATGTATGGCAGGATGTGTCAGACAGTTTGATTTAGAGTCTGCTCTAACAGACTCGATTTTCAAAGCAGTGCATGAGGAGTTTGCTTCCTCCTCCATAACCACTATTAAATGCACATTGAGAAATCTGACTTGAATTATAAAGTTCTGATACATGAAAGCAACTCAATTCGGAAAAAAGCTTGAAAAAATGCTTATATCCCCCTGAAGATGGTGAGATTTGAGATGCCAAAACTTTCTCCCCCTGCCTAGTGGTGAATTGGGACTCTAAGTAACTTTGTTAGGAACTTCTGTATCAAGTGATGGCCTGGGACAGATGAAAAGTTGCCTAGAAAACTCCCAATGTAACATGGAAAAAAATGAAACACAAGCCAGTACTTGTGATCTCTTACCTGGGGTGTACATCGACGTGGGTATGTTTATTATTCTGTTGTTTCTGACAATGCAAACTTTTGAAATGTAGTTAGGTATATAAAAATAAGAAAATTTAACAATTTATATGGGAAAGGTGAGGCAGTTGTAGGTTACTGAGGGAATTCATGACAGTGTCTATTAATGTTTTGTGTTGTTGGAGAGACTGCAGTCTCAGCAGTGATGGATCATGTCAGGCCTCCAGCTATATTCTAAGTGACTTACTCCCCTCAAGTAAAAACAGTGAGGTACAGATCTAATCAGTCCTATATACTATATATAAATTAACTGAGTTCCTTAAACCAAAAAAAAAAAAAAAATAAAAGATACATTCAAGAAAATTTGGCAAACATGCTCCTTAATATTCTTGCTGAGGGATCATACTGTGGATCTTTCTTTTTATATGTTGCAGTTTAACACTTTCTGTTCTCATACTGGAAGTTCAGTTAAGTAACAGTTTTTGCTAAAAGAAACAAAATTCCCTGTAAGTCTAACTAACTAAGAAAACATTTGGTATAGGCAATGAATGTGATTTACATTCACTGTGTCCTCTGAATTACAGTATTCAATCTAAGTCTCAAGGATTTTCATTGTTTTATCAACATCTATGTCTTGAGCTGAGCATGCAACTCTTCTGCTCCCTGCAGATCCATCACCTTTCCAAGAATCAAACTCCAGAAGGCAAAATTGTACAAACAAACAAACAGTCATTCTATATTTTCTGTTATTCTCATTTTCATAGTTAATCCACATTAGGAAAACTGGAAAAGATAAAATAGACTTTGCAAAGTATACTCATTAGCAATTTATCTAATTCTTATTAAAGAGTTAATGATTAAGTTAGTTACAAAAAATGCTGGGGAATGGGAAGACCTTCATTCACCCTTGACTGTCAGCTAAATTAGATAGCTCCCTGAGCTCCAGCACAGTCAATGGTGAAGTCTTTTCAGAGGTTACATAGAGGATGTAAGATGACAAGACTTCCATTTTAAACTCCAAAGTTACTTAAATAAGTAACTCCCTCCCCAAGGCTGAAAATATTCATAAAGCCTATGTGTTTTCTTCAAGTACAAAATACTTAAAGGCTGCTTCTCAAGCATACAGGTTTAAAGCCTGGGGTAGGAACAAACCTGCTTGAAAGTTTATAACTTATTCTATGAGTCCTGTGTAGAAGTCATTTTGAAGAAAGAGTTACTCCTTGCATTTTGACTGGATTTCCAGATCTGGGTACAAATTGCTTTTTTAAAGGTCCTGACAACATTCTTACTTTTATTTATAGGCTGTGCATCTCTCTATGCTCTGTTCAAGAGCTTTGGACAAGCTGGCCAAAATTTTCAAAATAATTTGGTTTTAATCCTTTCAGTCTTCGAAATTCACTGCCTTGCTATCTGTCTTTAAAATCTCCCAGATTTTCTGTTTCCTGTTTTCACTTTTCTTTGACAAGCATCTGGAGTTTTTTTCAAGCCAAGTACATATTCAGTATCCTACAGTGCTATAAGCTAAGATTCCTCATCTTGCTCTACTTTCTAATTCTCACTCATGCTTTCCTTTTCATATTTTGTAACCAACTACAATAATCAAAATTACCTTGCATAACATCAATTTCCATTTTGTGTAAGAGCGACCATACAAAAGATGTAAATGTCCTGAAAGGAGATCAAAGCTCATTTTTCCATTACAGAATGTTTAAAATTAATCAGAAAAAAAAGGACTTACAAATTGCACTGTGAGGCTGAATCAAACTCAGAAAGGAAGAAAATTTGGATTGAGGCTGGCCATCTGTTCTTAAATCACTGGAAAAAGAGGAGAAAAAAAAAAAAAAAAAAAAAAAAAAAAAAAAAGCCAGGTAACTGAAGGACAATATTTTCAGCCTGAATTAACTTCCCTGGGCTCTTGCAGATTTAAGACTGTAGATTAAAGTACCAATCTTGCGTATATCTTGTAGCAATTCTTTCCAATGTCTGGTTGCTCATACACCATTAGTGATTTTTTCATTTTCCTAGAATATGAATATTCTGGAAAATATATTTCTTGGCACTTATTAGTTACATGTGAGTATTAGCCACCAGAGATCTTCAGTCAGAAAAATCACAGATTGACAGCCAGACACAGAGATGATTTTACTATTTTCTTTGGGGTTATTATTAATTAAAAACTAAAGTTTTGTTTTTGTTATAAATTTATTTATTTGTTTATTTATATGATGAAGATTGGAAATCACTGCAGGCAGTTGAGATTCCTTAATGTCAGTGAATGAAGACAGAAGATGATGGAACTGAAAGGGTAAATTCTGTTCCATTATGCTGAAAGAAATTTAAAGAAAAGTAGTAGAAGATATGAAAACATCCAAATTGTGTTCGCTTCCATTCAGACTGTTATATCCAATACTTCGATTTTAGGCTAGCAACATTTCTTAGAGGGAGTCTTTCAGAAATACTTCATAGCAATGGCTATTCTGTTATCCTGCTTCCTCTGGTGGTCACAAGCAGATGCCTGGGAAGAGTATAAGAATAGAGGAAGCATATGTGATTCAGCACTCTCTGAGGCTCTACCAATTTTCAGCTTATAGACTACCCAAGATATATGTGGCTTCTCTGTTTTTTTTTTTTTTTTGTGATCCTGAACAGATTTCTCTTTTATGAGCTTGTATAGTCTCAGCTTAAATCCATGTAAACTTCTAATATTGGCAAAATCCTTTTGCAATAAATTCCACAATTGTACTACCTGTTTTGTTAAAAATCACTTCT
Organism: Aythya ferina; assembly: GCF_964211825.1. Classification (NCBI taxonomy): domain Eukaryota; kingdom Metazoa; phylum Chordata; class Aves; order Anseriformes; family Anatidae; genus Aythya; species Aythya ferina. The sequence goes on along the minus strand of NC_140296.1, from coordinate 197,709,056 downwards.
TTTTGCTTATTTTGAATTTACGTACCACTAATTTCATATGATGTTCTCTGGTTTTTGTTCTAGAAGACACATCAGATACCACATTGTTTTTGCCATGCCACTCATCATTTTATGATTGTCTACAATTTACCTCTCAGTCACATATTTTCCAGGCTTACAAATCCCATTATAATTAGCCACTCATCTGGAAGTCACAGTGTATTTTCTGTGCATTTTATGATCATCCTTGCTTGTCATCTTTGGACGCTTTTCACTTTTCCAATGAAACAATTTTTGATTTTGGGTGTTTTCTTCTTTATTCTGTCCTCTACAGTTCCTAACATTTGATTTACTTTACTGATATTTCAGGAACAAATGTTGCTAAGTATCATCTGAATTAAAAAGTAACAAATGGGTTCCAGTTCCCACCTAACTGGGGTACTGAGAGTACAAATTTGTAGTAAACGTGTTTGTATTTTGCATTGTAAAGGCTATCTGTTCATTAGAAAAAGTAACAGAAAGGGAAAAAAAAAAAAAAAAAAAAAAGAGAGAGAGAAAAAAAAAAAAAGAAAAGAAAAAAGTAAAGGTTACAATAAAATAAATTGATGGTTGTAATTTCCTGTTCCTTAAGACTTAACTTCTGCATTGTCTCTCTCACTAGTTTCACCCATGCATTAATAATACACTTATATATTTCTTGAGGGTTCACTTGGATTGGTACTAAACACCAAAGTTTTCCATGTTACCTGTTTTGACATATTTCCCAATCCTAGAATAGCCAAGCTTGGCAGGAACCATGTTTAGAGATCATCTAGTCTGATCTGCTCAAGGCAGTCACCACAGAGTCATTACCATTTTGGGAAGGATGGAGACTCGACAACCTCTCTAGACAAGCAGGTAGTGTAGTGTTTGCATCAAAACCGTAGAACTGACGTCCAGTATAATGAAAGAATTTCAAAATCCAAATTGTACCTTGCAGTAGAGTCATTTTGTAGCTTTTGAATACCTTTTCAATTTTCCAGCCTAATTACTAGTTACTACTCTTTTTAAGTGCCTTTGACTCATCCTGCTACAATCTCATATTTTCCTTCTAAATGTTCTCATAGAAAATTAGGTCACTTCACCCTGTTACACATTTTGAGGTCCACTTCAAAAAATATATTTCACATTCTCTTTGAATTTTGGGACAGAGGTTATAAGGAACTTATTTGGTTTTATTTTCTTCAAGGAATTTTCTTGTAGAGTTTCTTTTTTCTCTTTAAAATAAATACAGTTTCTTTTTTTGTGCTGAACTAAGTACATGCCACAATGTGACTTTTAGAGTAGCTTTAATGAATAAGCTATTGCATTACTTTTTCTTGTCAGTTAATTAATTTGTTAAATTTTTAGGTACTGAGGATACAGAAGTTGACCATGAACAAAACAAAAGAGAGCTTACCAATTCTTTCCTGGAAATGGAGAGGCAAAGTATAAAGAGTAGTACAAGTAATCTTTTAATGTTACTTTTAAATGATTCCTTCAAATTAATTCTCCTCTTCATTGTATTTACATTCTGATTTCACAAGCAGGAAAGTTTGTACAAATATCACTTTCACTATGTTGTAGTGAATTTGTGAGAAGTGTACTTTGTATCTGCAAAAAGTCACACTCCATTTGGTAGCTAAACAAGGTTGCTTTGTGGTCTGTGTCCAATTGACACAGCTTGAAAGCTGAATCTCATTATTTATGAGCAGTTACTCATAACAATTCCACTTACAAGACGAGAATTATCACTATGCTCTGTCTAGAGTCCTGCAAATGCTCATGCAGATGTGTATGGACAGAGTAGTGCTTTTGAGTTCATTTCAGCAGCTTACTGATGTAAGCAAAGCTGTTTAGAGCTCTGAAGCCTTGGAGTATATTTACATGAGCTGAAAAGGCTTTTTCTGTAAAGCTCTGCTGCGGTGTTCACCATCACTGTGAAGCAATGGCAAGAAGCCTCTAGCAGATGTTTTAAAAAATTCAGAGTTTTACTACCTCCATTGTCCCCACACCTCTTATGACTCATGAGGAAAATACCACAGTCTGGTAGTTACAAGGGATTGCCAATGGCACAGGGTCTTCACTGCCCCTCCTGGAGGGTGAACTGGTAGAGACAAGCCTCTGGCCCCAGGGAGCTGTCAGCCTTCACTGTACCCTGACAGCTTCATTAGAAATCTTACCTTTGCCTTTAAAACATTAGATTGAGACTCGTGATCTCAATACTAAAATGGGAAAGAAAAAAAAAATGCATGTTTTTAATTCAAGAAGGTAAGAGAGAGCTCACTGAAAAGTACAAATGCTCACTTCTTAATAACATCCTTATTATGGATACAACAGAAGTAGATATTTGTAGAAATAACATATGGCTCATTTACTTCCAGTTTTGATATCCTATCCATTATTCAGGATGAGTATACTGTTTGGGAAATCAATGCTTATGAACATATTCATCTAGCTGCCTGATAAATAGGATCTAAAGCAATAGGCAGAATTTTACATTGCACATAGCCCTATCCATGCCAATTTATTATCACAGATAAGTCAGCTTCAGAAAGACTTTAGTTTTCCTTAGGCTCCCATATACTGTAGGAGAATTTGGTTTTGTCTTAAGGTAAAGAGAATTTGCACCCTCTTTCACTTATGAAAAAACACCTCTGCTTATTAGTCCTTGATTAGAAACTCCTCCCAAAGTGCTAGATCTTAAAACCAGAAAGCATCTTCGGTTTGCAGACAGCAAATTCTGTGTGTCCATCATATTTACTTTTGATTTCCATTCTTATCTATTCTTTATTGACACACAACGTCCACACTCACTTTTTTTTGCCTGTCCAGTTTGTTACATACAGTATCTTCAGCTGTGGACTGGAGATAAATTAGTGACTCAGCCTGCCACGGATATACCTACTGAGCAAGAGGGACTACTCTGTCAACTTGGAGACTCTACCCCATGTGAAATTCCTAATCAGGTATTTTGTCTTTATGAGTAAAAAAAAATGCCATCCATAAAAATTGTCAGAAGTGTATGCATACTGGTCAGTAAAGAAGAATGTTCTACAGCCCAGGAAATATGATTTTTGCCATAACCAGGAAGAGGCCATGAGATTTAGACTGACCTGCCATTGCAGGCTGTCAGGATATGTATGGGTTTGCCTTGTCATGGTTCCACTTGTTTTAACATCTGGCAAAGTGACTGTAGCTTCACTTTTGTGTGAGTTGAAGCTCTGTGAACCCCATGAATGGTTAAGGTCTGTCAAACCTGTGGAGGCACTGAAGCAGCCCATGGTATCAGTGGAGGCTGGGAAGGCTATGGTGCAATTTTCAGACTTCATCTGGGAACCAGTGAGAAGGAAGAAGGTCCTAATCCTAATTAAAATTGGATTTTAATTAGGTCCTCTCCATGTGAGCAAATCGTTATTTTTTTATTTTTTTTTCTGTCTATTTTATTGGCCTAATCCATGCCAGGCTGGAACGATCTATTTATGATCTACATGTAGATGTGTTTTCTTGTCTCTCTATTATGATTTCATTACAAGTAGCTTCCAGTGCCTGCAGTCCTGCTGCTGTTTTAAAGATCATGTGTTTTATTTTACATAAACTTCTAACGGGACCGTGAAAATTTTCTGTGTGCTGGTATTTATAGGTAGCAAACCGATAGGTATTTATAGGTAGTACAAACCGATATTTAATTAAAGTAGACAGAATATATTTAAGGATATCCCTATTGCATGGGGATAACAAAATGGTGAACTAACTAGATAATAAATGAGACTTTGCCTCAGAATATAAAGAGGTATCACTAACAATTGACAGGATTTTACTTCCAGTGAGAGTAAAGGGAAAAAACATTACTGCGCAGTTCAAACCATTTACATGTACACAAACCATTTACATGTACATCTAATGAAAATTGAGGAAATATTGCTATTGATAAAAAATTGTAGATTCAACATTGTTGCAGCTTTGTTATATGTATTTGCTTACCTTTTTTTATGGTACAGTTTGTTGACCAGCACAGGAGTTGTTACTTTTAAAGATTTCTATTTCACATACTACTAATACCCTCAGGAATCATCTTTCTATTGGTAAAATTCAGGTTCGTGATGATTATAATGAGAGTCTTGTCAAACTTATTTTGGTTTTCCAATAAATTTCACACCAGCCAAGATGTTATTCATGTTAGAGTTGATACAGTAAGGGAAAGGAGGGTTACAAAATGATGCATGCATATGCATGTACATGTATGCATGTATGCATATATACATATTTATTGATATGTGTGCGTATATATATATGTATATATGTGCATATTTATATATCTATCTGTATGTATACACACCTTTTTTTAATAGTAATTTTTTGTGAAAAAAAATATATTTAATACTTAGGAGATACATCAGCACACTCCACTTTGTCTTCATCTATTTCAAGGTCTAAAACTTTTCAGAATTGTTGAGTACTTCTTCACATAATGGTTCTTGTGCCTATTCTGTTCCTAAATTACATGAAAATTATAGATTAGCAAAGTAAATATGATCTTTATTATTGTCTATAAATGGCCATAAATTTTAGACTGACCTAACAGTGCAGGGTTTCAGGACATGTCTTGTTTTGTCTTGGCATAGTTTCACCTTGTTTTAGCAATTGCTGGGTGGCCAAGTGCCTGTGCTTCACCTTTGTGTGAGCTGAAGCTTTGTGACCACCATGAATGGTAAAAGTCTGGCAAACCTGACAAACAAAAAAAACAGTTTCTGCTTTGCAAGCAACAGACTGTGATATCAGTTGGGGCTGATGAAGGCAACTTTCAGACTCTAGCAGGGAAGCAGCAAGAAGGAGGCAAACTGCAGTAAGAAAACATAAATACAGCTCCAAGTGGAATCCAAGACAGAAAAGGAAGAGACTCCCACCCATGGCGAACATTGTACACCTCCTGATGAAGAATTCAACTCTCCATAACTGAAAAACGGACTGACAACTCATAACCACCAGCACAACTTCTTCTTGAAGAAGACTGCAACTGTAAACCTGTAAACAAGAGGAACATTGACAGCATGAGCATAATGCCAGAGAAAAGGGAGGATTCTAGGAAAAGGGGTTGCATATACCAATTTTAACTGCATTATTAATATGGCTTTGCTCTTTCAATTAGAGAACTTGGACTATTAAACTGTTAAAAGAGTAGCTCAGTTTAAATTCTTTAGTTTTATATATGCACTGTATCTCCCTTGTCCGTAACTGCTTATATATATATATATTTATATATATACACATATATATATCATAAATCATACCTTGAAATCCAGCCTTAGAACCAAACTGAGATATGGCTGTGGAACATAGCTGTATTTGTTTATATGATGTTGAATTTCATCCCTCATAAATATATTTCTAAATGGTGCTGCTCATAACTAACATATTTCTGTTAGGCTGGTCTATTACTCAGTTTTCTTGTTCCTAACATACGTAGAGAACACCCACATCTACATTTAAAATACACTTGATAAATACAATATCATGAGGAGTGAGGAAGTGATTCGATAGCACTTGCCCTTTTACTCATGCTCAGAATGGGAAATAGGGTGGGATGACTGAGTGGGTTAGACTGCTTATCCATCTGTCTTTATTTTGCAGGACTTACGTTATACTATAGCAATTTTATTTCTCTGCCATATTTACTCTGGCTAGGTGTTATTTTGTCCTTTTATGCGTCTGATACTTCAAAATCCTAGGCATTCATCTTACTCTTCAAGATTAAGGTCTGTTTTCAGAATTCATCATTGCCATGGAGTTGTTCATACATCTGTTTAAATAGTATGACTGGGATCAAGGAAAGTTAATGTCTCACATGATTAATCAGTCAGATATCATGCCAGCTATAAATACGGACACTTGCAAGGACATAACACACCTCAGTTGTCCATAGGGATAAAAAAAGGTTCTCTGTCTTCTCAGCTGAGGTCCCGTCTTCAGAAGAGCATCCTGTTGTAAGGATGAACTTTCAACCCATGTTGTGAAGTTGGTTTGTGTACCAAAAATCTAATAACTTCAAGGAAAGAAGACATCTGCTTCTTCATGCATCCTCTTTAAGTCATGAGCAGAGAACTGAGGAAGCTCTAGTTTCTTCTCTGAAAATCAATTAAAATATACACATAAACAGTTATCGAATAACAGTGTTCAGCTTGAGTGAGTGCTTAAAATCTTTACCTAGCAGATTAATTACGTTAGCTTATATGTTCTATGTCTTAAATGCATTAAACTTTAAATAAAAACTCCTGTTGCATTTTTTGAAAATTGTTGAATATTGGCTTCTATGAGTTGGAGAGTGTCTACATGTATTAACTTGATCTAACATAAGAATTTCCCTGTAACCATCAATCAGTTGCCACAGCAGCACAAAGGAACTCAGTCTTAGCTACATCCTTCCCAGATTTTCCTATTACTTTTTTTAAAACATGTTACTTACCAAGGAAATTATAGTGAATTCCACTTTGTGGTACTTAATTCCATCAAGGCATTGGTTAAGAAACATCAGGTAGTTAACTCAAAATTTTAAATCAAAGCTAAATTGAAAATTTAGCTGTAGTTTTTGTTCAATACCACTTGAAATTAGCTATCTTGCTCAAGATTCAGGAAGGTCAATGAATTCTCAGTCCTACCCCTGTGAAGGGATGCTGGAAATTGCAAAAATAAGTATATTCTCAGAAATGTATAATTCAGTATTTCTCCAAATTCCACTGTCTTTGGGAGGAGAAAACAGATCCTTTTGAATTGAAAGTATATTTAAAGGGAAGAAAACAATAACAAAAACCCTCCAGTACATGGAAACTCTACTTCTCCGCTAGTTCTAGAGATTTTACATAAGAATAGCCTAAACTCTAGTGTTTAGCAAGTCACCTGTTTTTTAATTCCTGGAATGACTTAAACTTGCCCAATGTGGTATCTGCTAGTCCAGTTAATAAATAAATAAATAATAATAATAATAAAGTTAAGAGTTCACAAACTGAGGAAAATTGAAAAGCACTGGTAGAAGACTTGTACTTTATGACATAACACCTAAATCTGTTACAGTTCCAGATAGTCTCATGGGTCTTAGCAACTTGTAACTTGAAGAAATTTTCCTCTTAACTTGAATTAACTTGAAGATTTTGTGTGTGTGTGTGTGTGTGTAGAGGAAACATCATGAGGGACAGGTCTGGTGGCAGCCATTAACATTTTCCACCAGGGGAAATACTGGTATTTACAAGGGAAAACTGTCTGCATAAAAGAATTAGTTGCAATTTTAATATGTCACTTAGATAAAACTTTCGTAAATTTTAAATTAAACCTTGTCTTCCCCGAATCCATTGCATGCTTCAGTTGATTTCTTTGGGGACAAGTTTTCCTTTTTTGTTCACCTAAGTTTATGCCACCAGTCTATGTTAAGCAAATAACAAGACAGTTTTTACTTATAGATTATTACTGATCTCTTTGTATTGAATATTACTTTAAATATTTGCAAACCTGAATTTGCTTTTTGAGCATTTTAGTTTCTTGTTCTACCACTGATTCCCTGAATGAAAGAACTAAGACAGACTGGTATTATGAGCATAGTACATAAACCCAGCCAGAAGGAAGACTAACTGTTTCAACCTGATATTAACATCATCACAAAATGAGCTTATTTTCCTTAGTTAAATGAATCATTGTTACATTCTCAAAATGTCTGTTCAATAGCCATTCTTATGAATCAATATTGCTCATAAGAACAAATACGAAAAGAGAGCATAATCATTTCTGAATGTAGCCAAACATAAGTACAAAATGAAAGCCAACAGAATGGTACAGGAGTTTTTCTTCTTCAATCACTGAAAGAGAATGGGAAGGCAAATTCACTGAGGAAGATTATTCAGTGACCGTGCTCTGTGCCTTTGATAGCACTGTCTCCTGCTTTCAAAAGCATCAAATTCACTATGCTCAAGTATCTACAAAATGACTTATAAAGATGCACTCCAGCAACTTTATTTCTTGAAAACACAAATGTGAAACTTGAGGCAAATATTTGAAATATTGTTGTACTGAACCATTTCTAGTTAGTTACTATACTGTGTTCATTTTCAAACTGTTTCTTAAAACACACATGCTGGTACTTGGTTAGGACTTGAGATTAAATGCAGCTTCTGTAGGACTTTTCTAAGAGAATTGCGCATCTATCAAGAAAATGTCAATTATTCTAAAGTACAAATATGGTAACATATAAATATAAAGATTGTTAACTCCTAGAAGCAGAAGTTTTAGAAGCAGAATATAAATCAAGGGTTTTTGTTTGTTTGTTTGTGTTGAGTGTTTTTTTTTCCCTCCTAACTTGAAAATATGTAGAAATTCTGCTCAAATACCTGAGATGGTATAAAATAAAGCACCTGTACAAACTTTTGTGTTTCTTTTCCAGAGATCTGACTTTAAGGAGCACTGGAAAGAATTTGTGTGTATATGTATTGTGTGTATGTGTGTGTGAATATTGCGTCAATGTCATTACTGCAGAATTAGAGACTGGAGATTGCTTTGCTGATTTTATTTTATTTTGTTTTGTTTTATTTTTTTATTTTATTTTATTTTATTTTATTTTATTTTATTTTATTTTATTTTATTTTATTTATTTTATTTTATTTTATTTTATTTTATTTTATTTTATTTTATTTTTTATTGCATTTTTCATTTCATTTTCAAAGAAGTAAAATTATTCATGCAAAAATCCAGGTGACCCTCAGGTCTGCATAATTAATACTGCTTACAGAATGTTGCAAAGAGAATGGAAGGAAATAGAACACAGAACAAGATGGAAATATGTTCCCAACAAGCAGAAATCAACATAGAATTGTAGTAAGACCCCTAGGATCACAAATAACCCTCCTCTGAATAGCCTCCAGTTAATGGATCTCATGATACAAATATTGCATTGTCTTTGCACCAATCTACCAATTTCTACCCTTCCTCTTCTTAACTCTGACTTTTATTAGAAGATTATTAGAAGACCAGAGTTAAGAGCTGAAAGATTTGAAAGTTGTTTTCTGATCTGAAGCTGACTGAATATGGAGCTTTTTTCTACATCTGTATATAACCCAGGGAAATGTACCTAACTTCATAAACTGCTGTAGTTTGAAGTGTATTGTAATTGTGCTGACAACTATTACAATAATGATATAGTATTTTCTGACTGCTCTTTGTAACCACTGTTTAAGAGATAAACAAAGTCATGTTTCCCAGAGAAAGGCTAGATAATTGAAGTATCTTACAACCTACTTTTCATCTTGACTGGTGAGAAGAATATACATTAATTTCTAAAAATAGGTTATAATAACAGATTAAATTTTTTTACTCTAATTAATTTTTAATTTTTACTCTTATTAGCATTAATGAAAGGAGAACCACTCGAGCTAGCTCATGTAGAGTTAAGAAATTTTTTTTGCAACATCCAAGTAACATCTTGATAGCCACACCACTGTCATAACACGTATGCCCTGCTCCTTATCCTGGATTAGAGCGTATGATTGACAAGAAAAGCCCTTCACTGGACTTCCTGCTAAACTCAAGCTTCAGGGGAAGTGGCAGAGCTCCCCAAATGTTTCTGAGGGCTGAAGAGGACTGAGAGGTTATTCTTAGTGCTCTCCTTTTAGCAGCTTCATCCCGACAGTGAAGGTAGACCCGTGAGGGGTCTGAGGCCGGCGGGCCGGGAGGTTCCCCTCGGGCTCGCTAGATGGTGCTAGGCGCAGGCGGGAAGCACTGGGTCCGGGTCCTGCAGGAAGAGCCCGAGCAGCTCTGCTTCTTCAGCATCTCAGCGTCTGGCTTTAAAATGGTGGGCAAAAGAGCTTCGGAAAATAAATAAATAAATAAATAAATAAATAAATAAATAAATAAATAAATAAATAAATAAATAAATAAATAAATAAATAAATAAATTCTACCTGAAAGAGGCGCAGCGTGGCTTCTTCAGATCACCCCAGTCATCTGAAAGCAGATTTTGCACCAGATAATAAATAGGTTGCTGTTGATGCATCACCAACCAACATAGCACCCTTACAACAGTACTGCCATCCCTGTGTCAGCTTTTCCTCAGTCTTCTGCTTCCTCCTTCTACCCCACTGGTGGTTGTACCTGATCCGTCTGCAAATATTTTTTTGCAGAACTGCAGACTGCACCCCAGGGCAGGGAAGGTGAAAAGTTTCACAGCAATGTCACAGGCTGAACTGCTTTTGTTTGTTTGTTTGTTTAACTTACTTTATTGCCAATTAAAACAAACTTCTGATTGTTGATTTACGTATTGGGGAAAAAACAAGCAAACAAACAAACAAAAACCAAAACAAACAAACAAACAACAACAACAAAAAAAACATAATAACGTTTTAATAATAAACACTTTCCCAAGCCAGGTCAAACAAGCCAAACACTTTTCCTTCCCCCTTCCATTTCCAGACACAGCTTCATTTATTTTTGGTGCAGTTCACCATCCTTTTCCTACAGTGATGAGATTAGCACAACAGTAGGCTGAAGTTGTACGTTCCATGGTTTCATTCTGTTGCTCTTCCTTTCTCACTGATTTGGAGACTGCATGGTTCTTATTGTCCCTGCCCTGCCCCAGCATGGCCACCCATAGGCTACAGTCCCTCAGAGAGGCCCTGGCCCTAGCCCCAGCTCTGGCCCTGGCCACTTCCCTCCCTCTCCCACAGCAGGGGCTCCACACACTCCCCCTACCCTCCCATCTTTACCACTGTTTTCACAGTGGTTTCAGAGCTGGCTGGGACCAGCTGTGACAGGCCCCAGGCAGGTGATGGCCTTCCTCTCCTCAGGGCATGCCTCAGCCCCTTCACCATTACGCTGCAGCTTCTGTCCAGTGCAACCAGCAGCGCCAGTGCCCCACTGCCAAGGCTCCAGCTGTGCCAGGCCCTTATTGCCCCCTCCAGCTCCCTGAACGCTTTCGGCAGCTATAAGGAGGAGGTAGCGACTCAGTCAGCGGGCTGGAGACCTGTTTTTTTTTCTTCTGAACTCTGGTAAATATCAGGCTACTCAGTTTCCTTTAGTGTTTATCTAGTAAGGTAAAAAGCATATTTTTACATAATTTTTGGACATGTTTCTACAGTTTATGAAAAGTTTAAGTGTAATAATGCCTTAAAGAGATGCCGTACTGTCACCCCTGGTACTGCTCACTAAACCTGAAGGGCCTGTGTAAAACAGTGCAAATGCTCTGGTTTACTTTCTTAATTATACAATATGAGATGTATTTTTAAAAAGAGGTGTGTTTCTGTTTCTTACAGGCTAAAAGAATAATACAGTTACTTGCTGCAGGAAAACGCATAACTGCTGAAATGTTAATGCTCTGTATTTCTTCAGGTCTTTAACTCCCTGGCATTCAGGCACTTCACAAGTTGCAGTCTGTAGCTGAGGCTGCTCCACACAAACACTCTGTTTAGAACAAGCTTATGTTTGGAATGTCAGCTTATGGGGACAGGTGATATATGCAGATCTTGGGCTTAGGTAGAAGGAACTGGATCCCTAGTTTGCATTTTCCAGATTGCAGTTTCCCTGTAAAACTTTGGGATTGCATTTCTGCACAATTGCATTTTGTTATTTCCATTCTTAAAGTGTACATACTTCCTTTTGAATAATTTAAGGTTGATTTTACACACAGTGGGCAGGCCTACCAGCTTTCTGTGACTGCATCAACCTGGAGTTTTCAAACCACAGTGCTGCTCTGGGTGATACTTTTCTTTTGCTGAATGATTACCAAGCTTTTCACAAATGCTCCTTTACTCTCCGTTACAGGTGGGCCTGTAGTAACGCAATAAAGACTTGTGTATATATAGATCTGTCTCCTCAAAGACAAACTGATACTGTTTCTATAGTTATCTCCCTCACCTAAGAACAAATAAACTAATGAAACTAAAGGGCTCCAAGGTTTGGCCCCTTCCATTGTAAAGAATCTTTCATTTCCAATTCTAAACAGAATTTTCTTTGTTTCACCTTGCATCCCCTATCCCTTGTTATTTTGTGGTTTACTTCTGAAGATAGTTTGATAATTTTCCACTAGGTAGCTGAAAACAGGAATAAGATCTCACCCCAGCCATCTCTACCAAACTGTGAACCAAACATCTTGTTCACTTGCCATTTTGCTCCATTTATGGCTAAAATAATTAATTTTCTCTCAGAGCTGTCAGCTATGAAATCTCACATAAGACCATGTGTTTCCATTGATCCAAAGCAACTAGGAGACAGACAGTAAGAATGTTCCATCGTTTTCTTCACCCATGTTCCTTAACACCACATGTTCCTTGTTACTTATTGCTGTTTATGACAAGATGTTGCTGGTGGCTTACAGAGGTTTCCTGTCAGAGTTCAGTTTGAAATATGTACCATAGTCTGATTGTCCTTGGCAGTGATAGGACATGGCTATCCTTACATATAATAGACGTTAATCCAACCTTAGAAAGTATTCTCTGACTGATAGTAAATTTGAGAGCCTTTCCCTCTGAGATGTTCATAATGCTAATAACCCTTTCTAAGTATGACAGTTTAATCATGCAGATCCACACAAGGAGGGAGATTGTCGCAATTCCAGAGAGATAACCAAGTATTCTGTTCCTATCACTGAACATATTTAGAAGAGAAATGAATGCTATTTGATGTGTTGAAATACTAAAGCTTCAGGTAAAATCAAAGTTGTCTGCTCTAAGTCTGGGATTGCTTCTCAATATTCACTTAAATTATACATGCCTCTATTTTAATATATCGATCAATGTCATCATGCTCAGCAATAAAAGTTGGGGTAAAGAAGAAGGAAGGGGGGTCCTTATCACAGTCCATGAGTTCTCACACTTTAACCTTTCTAGTTCTCTCCCTCATCCCAACTGGGGAGAATGAGCAAGTGCCTGCATGGTACTTGGCTGCCTGCTGGGTTAAAGCACAACAGTTTGTTTTCCTTTTCCTTTTCCTTTTCCTTTTCCTTTTCCTTTTCCTTTTCCTTTTCCTTTTCCTTTTCCTTTTCCTTTTCCTTTTCCTTTTCCTTTTCCTTTTCCTTTTCCTTTTCCTTTTCCTTTCCCTTTCCCTTTCCCTTTCCCTTTCCCTTTCCCTTTCCCTTTCCCTTTCCCTTTCCCTTTCCCTTTTCCAATCTTCTTCTAAGAGTCCAAAAAACAAATTTATTCTTCATCTGGAAGAAATAAGATCTAATTTATGACTGCAAAGCTACAGAACCAGACTTTTACAGTGTACAGTAGTATGTCAAGTATAAAAGTAAAGGTTAAAATCTTCTGTTCCGGCAAATGAGCACAGCATAGTCATCACTGAGGGAATTATACTAATTTCTACCACCAGATCAGGCTTCACTTGAAAGTTTTATTTCTGCCCTTCAGTTGGAGCAGGTTTCCTAGCAAGCTTAGGGGGTCTCCACCATTGGTAGTATTCAGAAGTTAACTACATATATATCCCTTAGCAGTCTACTTTAACTTGAAACTTGGTATTTTGGCTAGCAATTTATCAGAGCAATACAATTTTCTATATTGCTTGAATAAAAATAAAAACAAACAAACAAACAAAAACACAAACAAACAAACAAACAACAACAACAAAAAGTCTGATACCAAAATGAGATTGCAACCTTTAGCTTGTGGCAGACTATGGGCTATTGGCTAACACAATCCAGAAAAGTAGATCTTTAAGATCTTTAAAATTCACAGTTTAAAAAGAGAAAATTTTGATGAAGTATGTGAATGATTTAAGAAGTTACCCCAACTTAGTAGTTACAGGTTTCAGTATGGAAAAGGCTTTGAATTCAAAGGTAAATTTACATGAAATCTCTATTCTTCATAAGGAGGGAAAAAAAATAAAATAAAAAAAAAAATAAAAAAAAAATTGAAAAGCAGCTTCCAAGTGGGATGAATAGGTAATAGGTACACCCAGAGGGATGTTAGGAATAAAAAAAGTTTGCCTGTGGAATATAGGAATGTTCAATAAACAAAGTTCTGTCAGTACTGTAGGGATAAAATAAAATTTGTCAAAAACCATGCTAGTTTTGATTTTTCAAAGGATATAGTTATACACAGGAAATGGAGTAAAATGCATTCTAAGTCTGGTCTTTAACTAACTAGTTACAGGGATGCTTTACTAAGGGTAGATTCACCAGTTTGAAGTGGTCAATGCTGTCTAGTTTGGTACTCGTGAGATCATAACTATAGTATCATGTCCTGTTTTGGGATTCTTACTATAAGAACGATGTCAATAAACATGAGGAAGTCACACACCCTATGCTCCAGGCCCACGGAAATGGTGATGGTATTCTCCTGGACTTCCTCATGTTTATTGACACAGAGAACTGGATTTGTTCAGCCTCATGAAGTACTGGGGAGGCATGGGAGAACAAGAGGCAACAGTCAAATGTTACAGCAGATATACATACCAGAAAGATGTGAACAATTTCTCTAACAAGATTTCTGGAATTTCCATCCATGGAGGTACTCAGAACTGAAGTGGACGAAGCAGGGGATAACATCTGACTGAAGTTGGTGGTGCCTTATGTGGGTACTTGAAGATATGACATCCAAATGTCCACTCTAACCTGAATTATTTTGAAGTTTTGTGGTCTTTTGTTAAAAACTTAATCAGTTTTCTGTACTCATTAGATGTGAAAGATTTAATGTCTCTGGGAATGGACTAGATGGAAACGTCATCAGAGAATTTTTCTGTGTGGTGTCTGAACTATGATTTGGGAATGATTTATACATGTGAAATTCCAGGTCCAAGTTCTAGATGCCAAGAGGAATAAATGATGTTAGATAGAGCTTGTAAGAAGGAAAGAAATGTTTGCACATCTTTCCCAGGCTAGTAGTGACCATATAACAACTGACTGTATGTGAATGCTTTAGAGATTGTGATTTCAATCCAAACTTACTATCTTTGTATTATCATCAATTTTTTCACTCTCTAGGATAAAGGAGGATATAAAGTGTCAAGATCTTAAGATCTCTGTAGGAGTCTCTGCATTGGCTTTCTTTTGCAGATTTCAAGGCATCCCATGCAATTTAGTCTTCCTCGTCTTCTTTTTTTTCTGTTGTGCTGTCAGATCTACTGGCTCAATTTGTGTTATTTCAGGTTATAATAATGATGCAGAATCCAACTTTGGTGTTCTTGCATGTTTCTTTTTATTTTCCCTTGCTTGCATGTAGAGCTGGAACCTTTTTATGTTTACAAGATTAGCCTTTTTAGCCACTGCTATATTGTGAGTACGTCACATTTCAGAATTGCAGCTGCGTATCGGGGTTACACATTTCTATAATTGTATTCTTTAATGATGTTATTTAAGGGGAATATTATGATGTAGTTTTAAAAGTTAAATTGTATTACTGTGTCTATTATTTCCACTGCTTTTCCATTGCTTTTCCATATGGACGCCAGGAGGGGAGTGGCTAGCTACTTGCTGTTTTTTTGTTGTTTTTTTTTTTTTTTTCTCTTCAACTATTTTATAGGCAGTGTTTCTGTTTTTAACAGCATTAGATGATGATTTTTTACTTTAACTTTCATCCTTCATTGACCAGAAGGATTCCTTCCTCTTTCAGTGCATAATTACTGAAAGAGACACATCATACAGTTTTATGTCATCTGACTACTTCTAAGCTAGTTGTCCAGGTGCTCTTTAGAGTCAGTTAAGGAAGATGAGTATGTCTAGAGCATGATTCATATAGCCTGTTTTAGATGGCTACTCTAGGAGATGAGATGAATCATATTCTAGAGAAGCTTTATGCTCTCCACTAAAGACAGCTTTAACAACTACCTCATAATAAGATGTTTATGCTGGGGTTTGCTGAAATTGGTCTAATGAAATGTGCCTGCATTAGTGCCCTGCATCATTTTAGGCCTGAAATAAAAGCTTTATTTATTTATATTATTATTTTTTATTTTTAAGAATGGCAGGCAATTATCGCAAAATACTTTTACTGCCAGCTCACATTAACTCAGAAGCATCATCCCAATGATGCAGTCATGGATTTACCTGCCTAGAAAACCTAACATGACATTTCTCAGATTATGTTATTGTAGCATCAGATGCCACATTGTCTTTTGCAAGTCAACATCTTTTACGTTCTGATCAAGATAATGTTCCAGTCTCTCAATCCAGTTTGCTCTAGAATGCCTGCTTCTAGTTTCTAGTTTCCAGTGATGCAGGGCTGCCTTCACTTATCAAAATGCACCAGTTTAGTTTCTTCTCTGTGCATGCCCCTTCCTCTTCTGAAATACTCCTTTGAGAAAGCTTTTACTTCTTCCAGGTGCAGCAGTTTCATCAGGAGTCTTTTGCCTGTGTTTCTTCTAGATGTTAAATCCTTTTGGGTCCATCTTTCACACTGACCATAACTTGTATTTTGTAGACTTCATTACAGTTTACAGTTCTGTGTTATTTCTGTTGTCCAAAAGTTATTGAGAACTTGGTGTTTGTTATTTCCTTTGGAAAACAAATGAACAACAAAATGAAATTTGTCATTGTAGGCTGAATTCACAATCTTCTATCATCCTTTATAGTTAAACATATTTATATGCCTGGTTGTTTTTTGATGTGATTTTGAAGGAAAATTTCAACTTGACTCAGCTGTAGAGTATTTTCAGTTTAACTTTAGGTCAACTGTGTAATTTTCAGTATAACAGTCACAGATTTCTTCTCTTATTTGTATATATTAAAAGTACTATCTGGATAAGATCTGGATAAGCAGGAGACTTTTGAAGAGAGTCTGTAACACTTCACGAATTTCATAATACTGATAGTAAGATGAATGATTTTGTTAGCTTTATCTTTTTATTTATTTTTTAATTGATATGCTTTGACTGAAAACTATACAAATAAATATTATCCCAGCATTTTAAAACTCAGATTCAAATTTTTTTAACTTCTGCCTTCAATGTAACTCTGACTGCTTTCTTTCTCAGAAATGACTCTTTTCTGGCAATGAAGGAATTCTCACAAGAGTATTTTTTATCTTGATTATTACTCTGTGTGATTTTTACACTGAAGTAAAATCTTACACAAACAATCCAGGAGCCAAAGTCTAGGAAATGCAATGATTATAGCTAATACATTTTGGCATTTTTTTTCAGGTTTTATCATAAAATTTGTCTTCCAGCTTAAATGAAGTGCTAAAAGAGTAAAGAATTATAATTTATTAATTTCAAAACACAGCTATATGGAGAGAACAACTACTTCCTGGTGATGATAATGCAACTCTCTGTGCATCACTAGCAGCTAAATGTTGTTCTGAGTTTGAAGAAACAGAGTGGAACTACAGGGATTCTCCAAGACTATCTTGCTTAGTCACCTTTTTTTTTTTTTCTATTTGATTCACAGAAAAGATCCCAGTATCATTAAAAAAAATAATTCTAATAATAAAAAAGAAACCTTCTTGTGAAGAAATAGGTAAAAGCATTTATTAATTTCACAGATGCCTTCATCTAGCCACTGGACTGTGTCACATTTGAGATTCAGCTCAGGTTGATAGTGACTCGAATTGGCAGCCTAACATAAAGGTCATATCTATTTTCTAAGCCATCTGAGAATTTCTGTCTTCCATTTAAATATCATTTGAACATCTATCTTTTAAATATCAGAACAATTAAATGATTAGAGAAGATCACTATCAGAAGTTATTATCTTGAAGTAGAAATGTTTGTCCTCTAAAAAATTTGTTGTACGTTAAGTAGATGCTGCTCTGTTCAATTTAGAAATCAAGAAGTTGTGTTGGTTTGTGCAACACAGGAAAACAAACTGGATGACTGTGTTGATCCTTTTCTTTACTGAAATATATGCATCTTCTTCTAATGAGCAGAACAACTTATCAACAAATGAATATGACTGAATTAGAATTACCGAATAAGTCTGCATGCAACTTACTGATAATGTTAAAGAAGGCCAAAAAATAAAAGGAAAATTAAGGCATTGAAGACCCTGAATAATTAAAAGCATCTTCAGCTTTCATCTTGCCCACATCTTGTTAAAGAGAAAGATGTTACCCTCATCCCAACTTCTGTAAAGCATGATACTATAAGATCATGAAAATATAAATTCACTTGAATTTTAAAATATCACTAAAAAGTGAGCAAAATAGTATCAAAAGTGTGTGTTTTTAATTAAAACTGTCTTCCTAAATACAAATTAGTTTAACTAGAAGTTATTTACTGACTTAGGACTTAATGAGATAAATTGTAAGGATTGGGAAGGAATGGGATGATGGTAAGATTTTAAATATTAAAAAATTGAAATTTCTCTCTGCATGGGCCCTAACTTAATTTATTATCTCCTTCTTCTTAATCATATCAAACAGAAATAAAAACGTAAAAACTTAATGGCCTATTTATTTATGTCCTGTGTCAGGAAGATCTGACATACTCTTTTGAAAGATCTGTTAGGATCTGCAAATCTATCAAGTTGCTGAAAACCCTTCAAAAAGCTTCTGCCTTCAATGAACCATACAGAAAACTGCAATTTCTTAATTATTGATTTCTTAATTCTACCCATCAGCTTTACAGATAATCCTGTCCAAATTATAGATAAACTTAATGCTTGCTCCTCTTTTCTTCAGCTTTCCAGAGGTATTATAGTTAATCTCATCAAGAGGAGAAACCATCATTTTACTGTGTTTATGATAGGTACAATATAATGGGGACCTGTATGAAAGGGCAGACTTGCAGAGCTGTTAGAGACTTACAAATGCTCATAGGTGCCTTCTACAAATGAGAAATTAGACTTGGGATCCACTTCTGGCAGTCCTCATTAAAATTTCTTTGGCCATTAATGTTCTTAGAATAGAAATATGAAATAAAACAGTAAGAGAACACCTATCATTTCCTCCTAACTATAAATTTACATTTTTTTTAATCTTTTGCATTTATTCACTTGTTTATTCATTTAAGAATTGATGGTGTTAGTACTTGAGCTGTGGGTTCCTTAAGTTTACTTGTGAGCATGTTAGGAATTTAACATTCTTTTGTTTCTGAGGCCAAATTTTCTTCAGTGCCAAAATAAAATAAAATAAATAATAAAATAATAGCTGGCAAGTGTTTGAGCCAAACTGGGACAAACTACATTCCAAACTACATTCCATCTACAGTGGAATATGCAGTCTAGCCTGTGCCCCTATAAAACGCTGCCTCTCTTAAATCTACCTGCTTATGTTAAGGTAAGTCTAGAATTTCTCTCATATTGCTGCAGAGCTTCACCCTCAAAAGACAGGAAAGTATGAAATTGCATGGGAGCCAGAGCTATAGCAACTGGTGCCTGTGCATTCAAATGATGCTAATGGATTCTGCTTGTCTGGGTACATGAGAAAGTAGTGAAGAGACTGTTTGGTATTAGTCATTCCAGTTTATCTTGGGTTATATTAATTACTAATTATTAATTAAAATATTACTAGTTATTAATTAATAACTGATCGCGGAGAATAGGATTTATTGCATAAAACCTAGGTGTTCAGAGAACAATTATTTTCTCATTTACTGTTTTTATTCTAACACAGGAATGGTGTTTAGGTTTTGTATTTAATGAGAATTACACTGTTTTCATTCTAAAGGGCCTGTTTTCCATAGCAGTAAAACAAGCATAAGCATTTAGGCTGTAGATTATTGTTATGAGAGAATCTGGCAGCAAATGAGAGCAGTGTAAATTAATCTGAGGTGTATTCTGTACTTCTTTTCATCCAGCAATCTGAACCCTAGGCAAACAGATGGCTGAGGATTTCTCTGAAAGATTAAATGCTTCAATATGAGCATTTCTCAGACTGTAATTTAACATGCTACTTAAAGCCTGATTTTTCTTTTTCGTTTGTGTGTATGTGTGTGCATGTGTATTAATACTAAGGCATAAGGGAGCAAATCCCAAGATATACTGTTCTATTAAGGCATAGCATTAATGTTTAGATCACAAACTACAATAACTGCTACTACAATAACTCTGACATTGTTTACTTAGTTATAATACAAGGCATTCATTATAGTTCCTCTTAGTATCATTTTTTTTCCTTTATCTAAAGAAATAACTGAATATTATGATTCCTACATTTTAAAGCAACCAAATGTTATATATGGACTATAAAAACCTAAGGGGTAGCAGTAGCCTTTTGAAGGATTCTACTCTTGATGGCTGCTTGCCAGATGATCAAAGCTGGTGATTGAAGCAATAACGTAAGCTCGAGTACAATGATCCTGTATTTCTTCCAGTATGTCTACAGGTACAGATGTTGCCTGAACATGTGTAGTCTTAACTGCAACGTTAACAGTGAAATCTTTCCTCATAAAACATGGAGGAAAGAGGTAGAATCAGGAGGCTGTTTGTTTCTGTTTAAATGGAAGACACAGGCCTGTATTTTGCCATTTGTTTTGTAGGGGATAGATTTGATTTTGCTTTGATACTGTGAAAGCCTCTCTTAAGATTGACTTACTTCTAATTTAATTGATTCTATTTAAACTAAAAAGTAATGGGCTTGTAATATTGGGTTTATTAGCAAAACTCTGAAGTTGTTCCTGAGATGGGCAGATATTCCATAAAGACACAGTCATAGAGCTAGCTTGTACGTCACTCAGTAGTGCCAGTGCCAAGTTTACCTGGCATACTATGCCATCTTTTGTCTTTCCTTTACTAAAATATTTATTCCATTCTGAAGAATATATGCTGACCACAAACATTTACTTAGGATCCTCCTGGGAACCTGGATTTAACATGGAAACACTCATGAGCTAATGTTTCCCAGCTACTGCTTTTAATCCCAACAACAAATGGCATTAATTTGATTTTAAAACTGTTTCCAAAACAGTACAGATATACTTTTGTGTTTCTGCAGAAGAAGATTTGATATATGACTTTTTCTTTTTTCTTTCTTTCTTTTTTTTTTTTTTTTCAGCAAATTCATATTCTGATCAGTGCTCATTCCCTTGGAGCAAGAGATAAAAATACTCTGTAGAAAACAGACCAGGAATCACAGTTACCTCAATCTTTTTCTCTTCTAGAAATGTGCAGTGTTGCCAAAAGAAAAGAGAAAATAATGAAAATGTAGCCTTTTTAATTTTAGAGTCTGTTTGATTTGGTTTTCATTGGTGAATCCTTGCTTCAGTAATACCTTCTTTTAACAATAACATATGTTCCTAGCAATGGGCAATTATTGTGTGAGTTTGGCTTTTGATGTATTTATTGGTAGTCTCACACAGTTAATAACCTCATAGCTAAGATTTTTTTGCAATGTTCATATTTAAATATTGTTTGGAATATTTTGGTATTTTCTTTATAGAGATGTGTAAGGGGATAGTTTAATCAAATGTATTAAGTTTGGTAATTAAGACCTAGCCACAGCAGATGGAAAGGGCATTATTCATTTCTTATTAATTTCTTCTTTACAACCCTTTTATATAACTGAATCTGTTCCTCTTCAGTCTCCCTTTTTTCCCCCAAGATTTACTCCCACTATTTAATGTATTTCCTGGACTTCTGATATTGTGTTGCTTTTTGAACTCTACTAAGCATTAGGTACTGTGTCCTCCTGTTCAGAGAAGTGGAAAATTGCAAAGTGGAAGGAATACTTTAAAGACAGTTTTCCTTAACATAAATGTTTGACTTAACATGACCAAGTTGTCGACATGTGCAACCTGTGATCTGATAAAACCTCAAATCTTGCTCTGCTGCCTGCCTAGCCACTCCCCATGTTTAACTGAATGTACCTGCTCAAATAAAAAAAAAATATATAATTGTTATTATATACAGAATTTCACAGATGTCAAAGCATTTATCCAACTTTTCAATGTAATGAAGTTAGACTTCAGTATTTTCCTCCAGTATATCCATAGATATCCTTCAGATTCATGGTGTTAAAATTGCACTAAGAAGCTTTTTTTTTTTTTTCCATTATCCCATGCCAGATCCCTGTGTAGCATACCTAGATGTGTTTTTCATTATTTGCCAATGAATTACGGATAACTGTTATGCAGGCATGGCTATCTCTCTAGTTTTGCATCCATCCTGTAGCATTTTTCTTAATGTTGTTTTCCTCCCTAATTTATGAGCTTTAATGGACTCAGGCTAGAACACCTACTGCTCCTCCCCTTCTGCAAGGCCTACTACTTTTCTAGAAAGCATTACATTGGTCTGATATGTTTTAGTTTTTGCTAGATTAATCTTGCCTGTTATGCTTTTTTAATTATTTCCCAGGTAATTACAAATATTTTTATTATCACTCCAGTGTTTTTTCTGGTTGGCAAAAAAAGATTCAATACCTAAACTCATAATTAAAGCAAGGAGTAAGTGGTTTAATTTGCAGAAGACTTACTGAACAAATTTGATTGTGGGCATATTCAAAGGAGCTCAACAATCTGACTGTTCAGCCAAGTTAATTTTTCTAAGTAGGCAGGTCAAACTTGAGGCACTTGACTGTGAAAAAGATTTTCCTCAGAGAACCATTAGTGCCAAAAACAAATAATGGGTTTGAAACTGAATGTATTTTTATCAGTGCTTCAGCAGTAGATTTAACTACTGTGTTTAACTACTCTACTGTAAATGGAGTAAAGCATACAAAAATGGGGTCTGGGCTGTCATCATCAGGCACCACAAATCTCCTTTAACCTGGGGCATCTGCAGCATGCTCTTAGTACAAATAACAGTGAATAAGTTAAGAAAAGTCTGACACTTTCTTTTTTTCTTTTTTAATTATTTATTGTTGGCTGTCCATTTTAATGGATTTTTTCATTATTAAAATTTACTTTTGTTTTTAATAAGTACATATTCTCCTCCATATATATAGATGATGATATTTTGCTTGTTTTGGAGAACATTGAGAGATCTTGAGGGCATGGGAGAAACTGTAGACAAAGCATTGCTTTGTCAGTAACTTCCTTAGTGCTCATGCTACTTGCGGATTGTGGAGTTTCAGTTGTTTCAACTGAAAACTTAAATTCCTAATTAAATTGTGGTAGGTTTTTGTAATGATGAGATTGCTTGCACTGTACTGTAGATATGCTAAAGCACACACAATGCAGTCAGATTTGCCTCTCAGACATTATATTGTTAGTTTACAAACTACACGGTTAAGTCAGTTAAGTGAAAATGTCTTACTATTGTAATTCCTCAGGCATCTGTTGTCTGCATTAAACTTTTATCCGTTTGGAAAAATGCTTTATCATCACCTTGGCAAAGCTATCAGATACTGTGTTCCCAAAAATGAATGTGGCATTTGTGTTTATTTTGCGTGTTGCTCATAGGTTGCTTTTGATTTTTTTTTAAATTTACTTCTGATAAACAAAGAAGTGTGTATAAACATTATCAGTACCTAAATGTTTCAAAGGTGCTTAAATTCATGCCAGATGCTTCAGTGACTCATTATCAAATGGTGAAGTGTTGAAGTGGGTGAGAGCTTAAGATATTCATTTTTTCCTACTGGGAAAGTCTTTTCACAAAGGCTTTTTTTATTATTATTTTTATTATATATATTTTTTTATTTTTTTCTTAAGAGTCATTGTTGATCATAGTTTCTTAGTATGCAGAATCAACAATAGCTAAGCAGGCAGTTTACAAATCAGAGCAATTTGCTTCTACTATCTGCATCACTATAGTGATTTTATAGTAGCCAATTACTTAGGGAAATTTAAATAAGATGTTTTTAAGAAAAATGTGGGTAATAAAATAATCTTTGTATATATAAAAGTGTATGTATATTTATATATATAATGGGTTTTTATTTAGTTGTAAAGGCAAAGTGTGTTTGGTGGGACTACAAAAGTCTGTAATTTTGCTTTCCTGCATCTTGATCAAAATCAAAATTAGTTAGCATTTGGAAAGAGGAATAGGTGTGAAATGTGTAAAATAACTAACAAACCAAAAACATCTAGATGTCATTCAATCTGATCTGTTTTTGTTTTGAGGCTTGGTGAGTGCCTCAGCTTGATACTGGTCATCTCTTCAAGCTCTTTTTGACTTCTGTATCCATTTTCTCACAAGACTGTTACTGATTTCATCCAAAGACGTATATATTTTTAAATTAATGACTATTCATATATAATCTCATTTGCTTTACGCTCTGGTACCTGAAACACACTTGCATCCTAAATGGAGTCAGGCATAACAATAGATATTGCACTGAAAATTCTTTTCTTTAACCACCATACTGATCATTTAAATTTTGTTATTGTCCCTTAGGTCACTTGGATACAGGTACAAAGCTGGCCTGTACTTGAACACAAGTGTTGAGTTGAAACAATTTTGATTTCTGGGGATTTTATTTTCTAGTACTTGCCTATATTTACAACTGATCTCTGAAGCAAAAAGTGCAACTAATTGAGAAAACAGAATTTTTTTTTATGATAGGCAATGAATTTAAAAGTCATAATGACGCTGACATTTCCTTGTTAATGTGTAGATATGTACTTCAGTTACTATATATTTTACATTAAGAAAGAAAATTCAGATTTTATAATTATTTATCCACTTATTCTGTAGATAATATTTTCAGTCTCCAAGCAAAAAGAAGACAGTGAAGTTGGTGGAGTCCTGTTCCTAAGCAATATTACCTTCTAGCTGTTAGACGTTATCACAATGCTATGTTGTTCAGAATACAAACAATATGAAGAACCGTGCAACAAACACAATAGAAATTATCCATTTATTGATTTTTTTTCTTTTTAAAATCTAATTGAAAATGTAATCTTCAGAATTAACAGCATGATTTAAAAGTCATTAAAATAGATGGAAATGTATCCATTCATTTAAAAATTCTTTAGAGCAGGCATTTAAGTAACTTTTAATGCTTATCTCTCTATCTTGATAGGTATTATCTTTATTGTACCAACGATGCTGTCGAGTCATGGAAAAATTAAATGTTGATTCCAAAGACACAAGCATATATGGTTGCAAAACCAGAACTGAAACATTACAAGCTTTCTGTCTGTACTTTGCATTCAAGGCAATACTTCCCATTTTTTTATGTTGCTGTTGTTGTTGATGGTGGTGGTTGTTTTTTTGTAGAATTATGGTATCATCTAGGTTGGAAAAGACCTTCTAGATCATCAAGTCATCAACCTGACCTACTGAGTGCCGTCACTAAACCATGTCCCTTAGGACCACATCCACGTGTCTCTTAAATACCTCCAGGGATGGGGATACCACCACTTTCCAGGGCAGCCCATTCCAATGCTTGATCACCATCTCAGTGAATAAATTCTTCCTAATACCCAATCTAAACCTCCTCTGGTGCAACTTGAGACCATAGTCTAAACTAATTAGTTGTTTAAACTAATTTTAGAAAAGGCACTGTATTTGAAAATATAAGTTGTTCTTGGTATCGTTAAAAAAATATATTTTTAATGATCTATTTTCATATAAAACAAAGCCCATGTACCCATATATTATGGTTCAAGAAGGACTTTGTCAAAGTTATGTAGGTTACACAGCTCAATGAATAAGAGTACTGATACAAAATAAGGTGGTTATAGGTGGTGCCCATTTAAAATAAATAAATAAATAAATAATCTCAAATATGCCACTGAAGTATTTTTATCAGTTTTACCACCAAATTCTCATTCAGATATCAGTTGAATAAAGAGGAACATTTTCAGTGGCACTGTGACTTCATTGCTTAGGCTAATCTTTAAATCAGAGCGATATACCAATAATACCATGTATATAGAAATAGCATTTAAAGGTAACTATATACAGGGATGTGAGAAGAGAGAACAAAGGGAATCATAGAATGGTTTTGGTTGGAAGAGACCTTAAAATTCACAACCCTAGACCTGAATGCAGGATTCCAAGTAGGGCATCACAAAGGCAGAGCAGAGGGGGAAAATCACCCTCCACCTGCTGGCCGCTCCTCTGTTGATGCAGCCCAGGATGCAGTTGGCCTTCTGGGCTGCACATATGCACTCTTGGCTCATGTCTAGCTTTTAATTCACCAAAACCACCAATTCCTTTTCCACGGGGTTGCTCTCAATGAATTCTTCTCCCAGCCTGTACTCATGTCTGGGATTGCCCTTACTCAGGTGCAGCACCTTGCACGTGGATTTGTTGAACCTCATTAGGTTCACATGGACCCACTTTTCTAGCTTATCCAGGTCCCTTTGGATGGCATCCATTCCTTATGTTTTATCTACTGCACCACTCGGTTCAGTGTCTTCTGCAAACTTGCTGAGGGTTCTCTCAATCCCACTGTCTATGTCATTGGTAAAGATATAAAACAGTACAGGTCGCAAGACAGACCCCTGAGACCACTCATCACTGGCCTCCACCTTGGCATAGAGCAACTCTCTGGTTGTGGCCTTCAAGGCAGTTCCTTATCCGCTGAATGCTCCACCCTTCAAATCCATCTCTCTCCAATTTGGAGATCAGAATGTCATGTGAGACCGTGTTAAAGGCCTTACAAGAAGTTTAGGTAGATGACATTGGTCAGTCTTCCTTTCTCAACTGATGTAGTCACTCCATCATAGAAGGCCACTAGATTGGTCAAACAGGGTTTGCTCTTGATGAAGCCATGCTGGCTGTCTTGGATCACCTCTTTGTTCTGCATGTACCTTAACATTGCCTCCATGAGGATATGCTCCATGATCCTTCCAGGCACAGAGGTGAGGCTCACTGGTTAATATGGAAGTGAAGCCCCAAAACATGGCTATAAAAAAGAAGAATTGTGCAAAACTGATGAAACACAACACAACAAGAAATATTAGAAGTTGCATACCAGTGATTTAATTTATTGAGGAGTCTTCTCTTAGTTACCAGTTACAATGAGCCTAGGAGGAAATTAAACAAAACAAAACAAAACAAAACAAAGCAAAACAAAACAAAACAACAACAACAAAAAAAACACCTTACAGAGGAGTTAGAATCTTCTCTTTTTGCCTCTTAAAATGCTCCATATATTCCCACGGAGTTAACAGATTGGTGATGTGCAATACAATTTTAGTCTTCCATGCTGGTAACCCCAAAACATTACAGTAATTCTGTAATGCTATTAAATCTTGGACAAGGTGCTACTGGGGTTAGTGATGATCCCTTGCTGGGCAGGTAGGAGGAGGATTCAACCTTCACATTCCTCTTCATTGCCAGAGTAGATGCCATGCTTGCTGAATGGATAGAGGTGCTGTAGAGGCCAAAGGAAGGAAGAGGGTCAAGCCTTTCCACATGGAGTTGACCTCTCGGGGCCAGAACACTGATCCTGGCAATGATGTTTATTTGGTTTTGCAAAGAGTATAGCTTCAGACTCACTCCAACCATGGAATTAATGTTGGCTTCCATCTCTACAGCTGGTCAAGGAACCTTTATGGAAAGGTTCTATCAGTAGTATTTAGAAGTCAGCTGATAAGTAGACTAATGCAATAGAAAATCAGTTTTTGATGTATACTAGTCACATTCCATAGCCATGTAGCTATATGTTGGGTATTTTCTTAGAGTGCATTCTTCAGACATCTGTACGGAAAATCCATCTTATTTGTAAATTATATTATAAAAGACCAAAAGACCATCTCTCCACTTTGGTGTCCAAGCAAGTACATTTGACTTCTCTTTGGCAGCAAATGTATTCTGTACAACTCAGCTTTCAAGAGTAGGTTCAAAAGGTCCCAAGATTTCAGACAGAAGCATAAATAAATATGTTTAGTATATTTTAACCAAATTACTGCCACTAATCTGTGTTGAGAGTCCCTTTGTCAGAGCCTTGACAATAAACAGTAAAGCAGATTTATTGCCAAATAATTGTCTGGACCAGAATGAGATGGCAAAAATTCTTCATTCAGTTTTCCCATGTCCTTTACCATCTACCTATAGTACAATGTATTCAGGTTCAAAAAATACATTAAAAAAATATATTTTTGGTTTAAATGACCAGCACATACTTTCACAATTGCTTTACATTAGACTTTAAATATTAGGTCAAGTTTTGAAGACAACACTCCCTCAAAATCCAGAGGAATTTGCAGAATAGCAATCCAGTGTTTGAAAATCTGAAGTCTGTTCCAAAAGCTGAAGAGGATTTCTAAAGTGTACATAAGATTAATTGCTGTCTTCCTCTTGTCACCAATAAGTATTTGCTTTTTCTCTTATGTTTGTGCCACAAAAAGCAGGAATTTAAAGAGAACAAAATGACTTGGTGCTTCAAAAAGCATTGTTTGGCAGGGAGGAAGGAAGTGGGAAATAGGTGTTGTTGTGTTTTATTTGTTTAACTCATTGTATTTATTTGTTTAACTCATTTTCATGCCAACCGAATGTGTCTGTGTTAATCATATTATTATGTATTTTTATTGTGATCACTCCAAAAGCTTGAATCCATATCTTGTGTTCTCTTAACAAGCCAACAGTAACAGACTTGGCTTGTAATGGATTCATGGGTCAAAGTAGATGTTTTAGGAGTCTTGTGTCTAGCTCAGTTCAGAACAGATATTCTTTGTTATAGCAGTGAGATCAGAGTAAGATGGTATTTTTGTTATTTTGTTTGGTTTTATTTTGTTTTATAATCTGGCCATAAAAAATACAATTATCACATTGATAAGTTCCTTATTATCCTAGAGCATCCAGGTAGAAAACCTATTTATTTTTATTTACTATTATTTTCATCTTTTTTTTTTTCTACCCTTATGTATCCATATCTCCCCCCTCCCCCCCCTTTTTTTATATATTTTTCTATTTCTATTCTCTATCATCACTTATTGCCACAGTTAGCTCCAAGGTAGCTTACACTTTTGCACTAGAAATTGTTAGTAGAAAACCATGTAAAGCTTCTTAAAAATGGATGTGATGTGTCTCTGTTTAAGATGGCTTTTGCTTTGTTCGTCTTTATCTTAAATCTGAAAGAGTTTTTTTGTAATTCTAAGTGAACGCATCATTTTTTTTCTGATTTTTGTAATGTATTTAGATGATGCAAAATCTGTAAAAATGCAAAAACAAACAAAAAAGAAACACCAATCAGTCAGACATTGTTTAGCATCACTCAATAAGGTACTGTACAAACAAATGCACTCAACAGGCCTCTTAAAGCATATTTTGTGATTCTGGAACTTACCTTGGTATACACACCTATTAAAATAGTTGGCAAGACGTGCTTTTTAGGACTAAGAAACAGGCTGTGGAGAAAGGAATTCAGCTCTGTGATGCCAGCATAAGAAGGACATGGACCAAGGATAGTCAGAGGACTCGAGTACCTATGAAGATGGGCTGAGGGAGTTGGGGTTGTTCAGCCTGGGGAAGAGAAGGCTCTGGGCTTATAGTGGCCTTTCTGTACCTAAAGGGGGCCTACAGAAAAACTGGGGAGGGACTCTGTCAGGGAGTATAATAGCAGAACAAGGGGGAACGGCTTTAACTAAAAAAGGGTAGATTTAGATTAGCTATTAGGAAGAAATTCTTCACTGTGAGGGTGGTGAGGCACTGGAACAGGTTACCCAGAGAAGCTGTGGATACCCCATCCCTGGAAGTGTTCAAGGCCAGGCTGGATGAGGCTTTGAGCAACCTGATCTATTGGGAGGTGTCCCTGACCATGGCAGAGGGCTCTTTAAGGTCCCTTCCAACCCAAACCAGTCTGTGATTCCATGATTCTATAATTCTGTGATTCTATGACTGGCTCATGGCATTTCTTCTTCAGTTTTATTGCTATATAAATGGCAATACAAATGTTTTGTAAGATGGTAAGGCTTATAAGAAATAATGTTAATTTGTAGTTCGGATGCATTTCATTGTATTTCTCCTCTATAAAGTACTTATAACCTGCAGCATAGTATGCAGCCTTTAATAATGAGTTTTTTCATTATAAAGTTTTTAGAATTATATAATATTTTTAACTGAAAGGAAGTGTTATTAACGTGATTGGCTACTTTTTCTTCTTATTTTCTAGTTAAGCATCTGTCCCAGAAGAGTATCTGGCATTGAAAACCAGAATTTGATTTTCTGCTGAGGTGAATGCACATCACTCATTCTCTGATAAAACCTCAGATAATTAATATAATATGAAAGTTTTATATTGTCTTTGCAGGGATGTTCCTGGGCAACTAAATGTACTGATAATTTTTGGCATGCTGTGTATTTCTATTAGCTATATTTTTTCTTCTCTTACCCCGTGTATGCAATTGTTCTCTATGTCTACTAACTCAGACATATTTTTCAGAGATGCGGGTATTCTGCTTCTATGAATGTCATATTAATCTTGGAGCTCTATTGAAAATGTTCTCAATCACCATCATTATAATCCTCACACACTGTAATTTACTATCGTGGCTGCAGTCAGCAAATCGTATATAATGTTTACATGAGAGCAGGCGATCTCACTTGCCTGTCTATTGCCTCCATTATGCTCTTCAGCAGTTTAATTTTACATAGCATGAGGGAGAGGCCTGTTGTGGCACTGTACTGTGTTAGTTGTGTTATCTGTGAATTAACATGGTGCTTCAGGTAATGTATTCTCATGCACCAAGAGAAGTTAGGCACTATGGTTTTACTTAAGCAGAGAAATAAGACAGAGAGCAGCAACATACATTACTTAATTTAACATGCCATCCAATGCCAGCAAACCAGTACAATTGTGGAGAGGAGAAGAATTTTGCCCTTTTTTAAAAAAGAAAAGGAACGTACAAAAACCCTACTGGAAAGTTTGTATGGTGCTATAAAATACAACTTTTTCAATCTTGAAATTAGGGAACTCCCCATTAACACATCAGGGTATCAAAGAGCATATTCAAAATATGTATGTATTCTTTAATTATAACACTTTAATAGGGCTGCATATGGTCACCTTCATAGTTTAAACTTAAAAACCCAAAGAAGTGAAAAACAGTGGACATTTTTGAACTTCAGAGACTGTATAGTTTCAGTTATGCTTCTAGTTTTGTGTAAGAAAACTCATGTAAATTGCACTGCCTCATAAATGACTGATGATTTTGTTTTGCTCTACTGTCAGAGGTGATCTTTCTGTCACTTGCTGTAACAACCCCTTAATTTCAAACCATTTTGCTGTTCTTGGCATCTGTTTTCAATCACTTCATACTTTGCAAATCCTAATGACTTGAAATGTGCAATACCTTCAGGTTCCTGCAATGATGTGTTTTAATTATCTTGGAGCACCATTCTTTGAATTGTCTGTTGTATATTAAATCCCACAGTGGAAGCTCTGAGACTTAAGTTTTACTCATGTTTCTGCTGGTGAGTTCCTATCAGATTGTGACCTATAGTCAAAGTCAGATTTCCAAAATGTTATACCAACATACAGATACTTCATTTTCAGATATCAGGAATACCATACTTATGCTATTCACAAATTCTTCATGGTCTATTTTTAAAACCAAATTAGGCCATGGACTGTGAATTTCCCTTCCCCTACCTTCTATTTCCTTGCAATAATGATTAGTATTTCAAGGGACAGGAAATAATATACTTCAGTTACTTTGAATAGTTCAAAAGTAGTTCAAAAATGTTCAATTGTTTCAAATATTAAAATATTCAAATAATTTCAAAGATACAGATTTCATTTAAGTTATCTTTAGCCTCCGTAATGTGGCATTTAATGACCACCTTTAAAAAATAATAATCATACTCTAATATTACACTTTTCAGTATCAGGAAACTACAACAGATAATTATGAGATATAAGATATTTTGTTTAGTTTGTTGTGGTTGCAGTATCTCTTTCATTAAGGAAGAAACATGACTGCCCCATACTTTGAAAAGAGTACTTCTTAGCGGTACTTACAAAAGATAAATCAAGATAGTGAGGTTTTAGCCACAGAATTCTTTAGGAGTTTTACAGTAGTTCCCAGTTGTGCTTTTGAACAAATCTGCAGCTCGTTATTTTTTTAATACTTCAACAGAGTCATGGCACACTGTTGTTTGAAAGTAATTCATAGTATCTTGGCATCAGTTTCCCTGGAGACCATAGAAAATAAAGTCCCTTCCAATATGGAAACCATAATAATTTAAATAGTTTTCCCCTTTCTTTCAAAAAAAAAAAAAAAAAAAGTAGCAGTAGGAAACACATGGAAATTATTCCACTGCCTCTGACATTTGAGTTCTATTTGATGAGTATTTTAGTGGGCTTTGGTAAAATTTTGAAACCTTAGTGGACAGATGCATTGTTCCATTATATTACACTTGGTAGCTGTGTATAGAACTCTGTAAGTCACAGAATGGCTAAGGTTGTCAGGAACCTCTGGAAGCCATCAGGTCCAACACCCTGCTCAAGCAGGGACACCCAGAGCAGGCTGCCCAGGACCATGTCCCAGTGGCATCTGAAGATCTCCAAGGAGGAAGACTCCATAGCTTCTCTGTGCAGCCTGTGCCAGTGCACCATCAGCTGCACAGTAAAGAAGTGCTTCCTGGTGTTCAGATGGATCCTCTTGTGTTCCAGTCGGTACCCATTGCCTCTGGTCTTGTCACATACAGCATCAGTTCTATATATAGTATTTAAAATCCCATAGAATAAGCATAAATAATAAAAGCATATACAATATTTGTTGTCAATTGTAGCGAAAAGGTGCCAAATCGGATCAAAGTAGTTGAAGTGGGATTTGTGTAGAGTTAAGGTGTCAAAGTATGACTTAAGGACTTCCAGGTTCCTTCCTCTAATGTTACCATGTCCCAGACTAGCCCCAGTTCTTACAGAGACCTAACATTTAGCATTTTCCTTGGTGCCTACATTTATTTTTCTAAATATAACCCGTTTTTCATTCTTGACAGTGTTGATCAGTTCTGAGCATAGCTCATGTCTCAGTCTGATCGGGATCCAGAGCTAGACATCTGTTTTCCAACCACATTGATCTGGAAGGACTTTTCAGGGTACATCTGAATCAGTTTTTGACAGATTAGGCTTCCTTGGAACTGAAAAATTTGAGAAACTGTGTTGAGGAAAAGAGGATGATGCAGAGTATTTTTGTGGGTAGAGAACTTGCTCAGGAAGCAGAAGACAGGATCCAGTTCTTAACTCTGTTCAGTGGAATACAAAGATGAGTTTCCTGTCTTTTCAGAAATTCCCTTCACCACAGGTTGTAATCAACACTGAGGTAGTTTCAGTCTACTCCCCTTTTGAAACCATATCAGTGTTCTAGTAAGATTTTCATATCTGTGAAGTTAGGAAAGGTTATTGAGAAAAAGCCCAAATTTTTAACTTAGTGTTTAGGGAATGGGTTGGGACGGTTGATGACTTGTTCCAGTTTGACATGGAAAGTATCAAAACAGTGTCAGGTGCAAGAATCAGACTCCAGGGTCTCTTTCAGCCCAGTTGAATGGCAGCAACTACAGATGGTCTAAAGCATAAAAATATGGAGAAACAGGAGGAGAAGATAAGCAGAAACAATTTTTGGACATCATACACACTGATACATTTACACACTGTGGTTTCTATTCTGTTTCATGCGGATGCTATGCTGGCTTGTTATCTCTGGGCTTCCACTCACACCATAGGTGTAACAAAGATTTTAGTGAATGGAGGATAAGCTCTTGTTATTTTCTGTATGGCCAGGATTTCACTCTGAGCTTGTAAATAAAAATAAAAATAAAAATTTAACATGTTTCTAAATTCATCTTCCTTTTCTCTCTCTCTCTCTTTTTTCTTTTTTTTTTTTTTTTTTCTTTTTTTTTTCTTTCCTTTCTGATGCCTTGCAGTAAAAATTCCCAACAGGTACACTGTGCTGGCCAGTGTGTTCTGCCCTGCAACCAATCTAAATAGCCTGGCAAGAGCAAGGGGCCCGAGGAGCAGAATATCATGCATGACAGGTGACAGGTCTAGCAGCTGGTCATAGTACTGTTCTCTAGCCGAGCTGGTCAGGGTCAGGACTGCTCAGGGAGATCTGTCATATGTCTTCAGTTTTAAAATAGAAAAACATGTGCCTCAGGTATCAAATTTTGGGAAACATTGTCTATAGTAGCTTGATGCTATACATGCTGATGTCAGTAGTAAAACATGCAGTCAGGCCTTTGCAACCCCACAACAAGCTGACAATTCAGTAGTTCCAGTATTGTCTTGGTGACACTTAAGGATTCACTGGTATGAATAAATACTTAAGTGAATATTTGCACAATTGCAGAAAAGCGGGAATACCTGGTGCAAGTAAAAGGCTACTTCATTATGAAGTTTTAAGTTACTTAAAGCATTTTAAACAAAATGTCACCATATAATTCTCAAGAGGTTCCAAGTAATTGTGTGAACATTGATGAAGTTACAAAGCATGAGCAAAAGAATTGCTGCTAAAATATTGTATCTTTCTCTAAGGCTATTATACCTAAATGTAAAATACCACAAGTTTCCAAAATGGGTCTAAATCTTAATGAGAACTTTTCATAACTTATATAAAATTATATTTGTTTGGCATCTAACCTTTTCTTTTTCTTTTTCTTTTTCTTTTTCTTTTTCTTTTTCTTTTTCTTTTTCTTTTTCTTTTTCTTTTTCTTTTTCTTTTTCTTTTTCTTTTTCTTTTTCTTTTTCTTTTTCTTTTTCTTTTTCTTTTTTCTTTTTTTTTTTTTTTCTTTCCTGATTCCTGAATCAGTTACCAAATAATCCATAATTTGGAAAGTCACAAAATATAAAGTGCAAGAATCAGATTTCAAGGGATCCAAGGGATCCTTCAGCCCAGTAGTTCTAAAGTTGAGTAAACTGTTAAGAACATGACTTTGCACATTAAGTTATATGCTGAAGCATTACATATAAAATATAATATAATCATTCACTGTCATTAAAGCTAATTTTAATGGAAACAACTATGGTAATTGCTCATAGTTGCGATGACTCGTGATCAGTTGCAATAACAGCATTCTTTGCTTTGTGCTGCTATGCATTTAATGTCAGTTTTGTCACGTAGACTGAAATTACTGTAAAAAAAATCTAGAATCAAGACACAGCTACTTGTGAGCATAATGGGAAGAAGAGCTGAAAACTGTATAATCAGTTTTGCTTGTAAGTTACAGAGGTCTCATTTTCTGGGAAGTTCTGTTTTCTGGGAAGATTCTGTTGATGGGCAATTGAGAAAATTCTTAATTTTTTTCTTAATTTTTCATTAATTACTTTTCTTTTTTTTTTTTTTTGTAAAAAAAAAAGTATTTAGGATGTAATTTATTCAGACAGCTAAGAGATGTGGGTATGGCAACTGCATACTGCAAAGAGAGTCAAATATCAAGGCAAAGGAGTTGGAAAAAAAGAGCCCTAATTTCCCCACATCAGCCTGAGACTTCTTCAGGACTTTGGTATGTCAATTAATCTCTTTGTTTTAATTTGTTTTAAAACCAGGATTTTATTTATTTATTTTTTTTTTTAGTCTGGAAGGCTACAGAGATTCTAAATTTAGTAGCATTTGTAAATCCTTTGAGAGGCTTCATTGGTAAGAGTTCTAAATTATTGCTACATACAAATATGGTCTCATTTTCTTAAAGGTTGATACCCTAACAATGTTAAATGAATATTTTAAAGGGACGGGTTGAAAATTAATTTTCTAGTGTTGCACAAGCACACTAAAATTAAGTATGCAGTAACTAGCACAAATTACTTGACTTTTGCAATACTGTGTACTTATACATTTGTCACATCATAAATATCTATTTTTAAATTTAAAAATGACTACATATAAACCAACACAAACATAATATGGAAAATAGTCAGGGAAAGACAACTTCTACAGTTCATGGAATTATAGGAACCAGGAACCCAACTCTATATGTTGCTTCTGGGAATAAATAAATAAATATATAAATATATATAATAGTTGTAGTCTAAACCTCAGCAGTAAAGATGGTTCACCCTTCTGAAAACTTCCTGTGGTTCTGATTGAACTGCTCCTTTTACATGTGGTTTACCTCTATCTTTTTGCTGGTAATTTAGGCACTTTGCAGCAGCTTTATTTTGAAGCATTTTTGTCTTACTGCGTCCCATTTACTTGGCTTTTTTCAGCTGACTTGTAGCTTCTCCTAAATAAAATCCCTCACACCTATCCACAGCTATCCAGTAATGAATTAATACCTAGAGGGCCTACTTTACATATATATATATATATACACCATTCTTAATTTTCCATCCCTTTCCCTGCATCTTGAAAATTTGGAATGTATGCCTGAGTAGCAGTAGGAGCATTTGATGCTTTACTGAGGTTCATTTCAATTGAATGTAGTGGTTATTTGTTTCTGAAGTAGTTCAAAAGACTAGCAAACTCTGTTACCATTAATATATTCTGTGCAGTCTCTATGGAGAGCTCACCAGAGGTTTGATATGATATAAGACAGAGTGACTTTTTCAATAACATGTATTTAGAATATAACAACTCCCTTAAAAGGTTCAGGATTAGCAGGAAAGCCATTTAATCTAGGAGGATATGCTGATTAAAAAACAAATTATGTTTGCAAATTGAGAGGTTTAGGGAAAAAGAATAGAAGTGTCTTAATTTGTGCTGCATGTCAGTGCCACTCCAAGAGTGAAAACATGGGGGAGAAAGGGAAGAAGATTGATTTGGATCAAAAAGAGACACAATAGCCTTCTCATGGGCAATCTCACTGCAGGAAGTGGAAGGATTCCCTATCCATGAAAGTTTCGTTGGACACCAGTACTGTATCCAGGTCTAGGCTCCCAAGTACAAGAGATGGGCATACTAGGAAGAAGACAATAGAGGGCAACCAAGATGATCAAGGGACTGGATCTCTCTGCCTCTCCTCTTTTGAGGAGAGGCAGAGAGAGCTGAGACTGTTCAGCCTGGTCTAGAGGAGGCTGAAGCGGTCCTTATGAACACCTGAAGGGAGGGTGCAAAGAAGACAGGTCCAGGTCCTCTTCAGTGGTGCCCAGTGCCAGGACAAGAGGCAATAAACA
Organism: Aythya ferina; assembly: GCF_964211825.1. Classification (NCBI taxonomy): domain Eukaryota; kingdom Metazoa; phylum Chordata; class Aves; order Anseriformes; family Anatidae; genus Aythya; species Aythya ferina. The sequence continues at coordinate 197,672,280 of NC_140296.1, read as the reverse complement.
CAAACCAAAACACAAGAGGATCCATCAGAACATCAGGAAGCACTTAATTGCTGGCACAGGTTGCCCAGGGAAGTGGTGGAGTCACCATCCCTGGAGGTCTTTAAAAGATGTTTAGATATAGAGCTTAGGGATATGGTTTAGTGGAGGACTGTTAGTGTTAGGTCAGAGGTTGGACTCGATGATCTTGAGGTCTCTTCCAACCTAGAAATTCTGTGATTCTGTGACTTTTGAAGATCCCCAAGGAGGGAGACTCCACAACTTCTCAGCTTCTCAGAAGTTCTCTCCACAGCCCATTCCAATGTCTAACAACCCTTTAGGTAAAGAAGTTCTTCCTAACATCCAACCTAAAAGTCATTGGGACATGGTCCTGGGCAGCCTGCTTCGGTTGTCCCTACTTGAGCAGTGTGTTGGACCTGATGGCTTCCAGAGGTTTCTTCCAACCTACACCTTCCTGTGATTCTGAAGTTTGTTTCTGAAAGGTAGTGCCTAGGGGTAGAGTGAACTATCTTGACTTATACAGGTGATGTTACAGTTTAAGTAGACATAAATGTCATCTAAACCAAGACGTTAGATACTAGGATTGGATGCCAGGATGTACTTCTTTTGAGGTGTTTTTAGTTAATGTTATGCCCTCTGTTACAATTTTATCATGAGTCTTATGCTTTTCAGTGTTCATGTAAACCTTGTTTCTTGGAAGAAATGTAGTGGACCAAATTCTTAGCTTATTCAAAGAAACTAAGATTTTAAATAAAACATTGCTTGTTAGGATTCGTAGTGCTATCTGTCCTCAAGATTTTATCTGGTCTTTTGCCCTTCAGGTTGTAGAGAAAATGCAAAGATCATCATTCTTAGGCCTTCAAATCAGACCAGAAATAAAAATAATCCAATCTATAAAATGTCTTAAAATTCATGAGTTCTTTTCTTTCTTTCTTTTTTTGTTCTTTCTTCCTTTTTTTTTTTTTTTTAACAGTCTCACAGTTTATTGTGCCTACGACAGTACAGTTAAATATAGAATGTTCATTCATTTTATCCAATTGAGTTTTTTATCTGTCAAAATCTTTCTGCTGTTACATCCAGACTTCCATTTAGCTAGCTAACCCCTTTTCAGAAAGACAATCAATGTACAATTTTTATTTGGCACAATGCTATAATTAAATTATTCTCAAAATACTTTTATTTTTAAAATAGAAAGGTATGTCTCATTTGTTGCAACTATGTTCAATGTTGTTTGTAAAAAATATTTTTTCCCTGTGATGCTTTTTTGAAGCCTTACACTCAGCTGAAAATCCACATTTAGCACCTGCTAAGATTTTTTGGACTTCTGAAATTATTTAGAATAGAAAAAGGAAATATTTGGTATGTGTTTAAAAGTGAGAAGTATATAGATCTGCCAGGCTGGTAAACAGCAGGAAGAGCTTCTCACAAGTACTGATAAACATCTGTAGAGAAGAAAATATGTAGCATTTGATGTCATACAGGGGATAGCAAAGTTTAGGTAGACAAGACAGGATGCTTTTTTATTCACTTTGTGATATCTGATTCGGGAAATATTCATCTTAGCTGTAAAGTGCTAAGAATGCCCAAGGAAGGGAAAACTAAAAGTTTTATTGCTAAATTGAAGTTACAAATTCAGCCTAGCATAGTCAAGAGTAAAAATCATCTACCTCAATGTGCGCGTATTAAAGATCTTTCTAATCTCTACAATATTTTTCTGTTTGATTTTGATACTCTGTTCCTTTCTAAGCTATTAATATTAGTATGCAACTCTTTATTCTGTCACTGAAATTGGGGTCAGTCTCAAAGAGATCTAAGAGACATATCTTCCCTTCCCTTCCCTTCCCTTCCCTTCCCTTCCCTTCCCTTCCCTTCCCTTCCCTTCCCTTCCCTTCCCTTCCCTTCCCTTCCCTTCCCTTCCCTTCCCTTCCCTTCCCTTCCCTTCCCTTCCCTTCCCTTCCCTTCCCTTCCCTTCCCTTCCCTTCCCTTCCCTTCCCTTCCCTTCCCTTCCCTTCCCTTCCCTTCCCCTTAATTGATCTCATATGCAATCTATCCAACACACAACTGAGGCATTAGTAGAATCAATCATGCAGCTGAACTGTGTAAAATGCAGTTTCCTGAACATGGAGGGGAACAACTTCATGCACCAATATATGGGGGCTGACCAGCTCGGGAACGGCTTTACAGAAGAGTACCTGGTGATCCTGGTGGACCAGGAATATACCCTCGCTATAAAGACTAATGGTAATGTGAGCTGCACCAGGCAAAAACAACAAGTTGAGGGTGGAGATCCCCCATACTCAGCACTGGTGAGGCCACACCAGGAGTACTGTGTTCAGGTCTGAGCTCCCCAGGTCAAGAGAGACATGGGCATACTGGAGAGGTTCCAGTGAAAGGCCACAAAGTTATCAAGGGACTGGAGCATCTCACATATGAGGAAAGGCAGAGAGAGCTGGGACTGTTCAGCCTGGAACAGAGGATGCTCAGGGGGATCTTATCATTGTCTATAAATACTTGAAGGAAGAGTGCAAAAAAGATAGAGTCAGGCTCTTTTCAGTGGTGCCCAGTGCCAGGACAAGAGGAAATGGGCTCTTGTTTGAAACTGAAACACAGGAGGTTCTTTCTGAACATCAGGAAACATTTATTTATTTATTTATTTATTTACTGGGTGTGACTGAGCACTGGCACATGTTGCTCAGAGAGGTTGTGGAATCTCCTTCCTCGGAGATGTTCAAAAACTATACTGACATGGTCTAGGCAACCTGCTCTAGTTGATCATGTGTGGGCAGTACGGTTGGATCAGATGACGTCCAGAGGTCCCTTCCAACCTCAACCATTGTGTGATTCTATAAAGTACTATTTTCAGCTGTTTTTATTGATGTTCTATTTCAAAATTTCTTTTTACCCAAGTTTTAGTTTGGGAATTATATCCCACTCAGTTTGAATAAGACTTACAACAAACATGATGAACATCACTCTCCTATGTCTTACTGTCTGAATATGAATAAGAACAAACAAACAGGGAAAGGTTTTTACAGTTGTTTTTGATTAGAGTTGGCTCCAATTCTATTTGAGAAAAATAAATATATGGTAGATTTTTTTTCTTTGAAGTGTTGGGATTCCTTAGTACTTGTCCACAGCACATGGCTTTTGAAAACAGATCACTTACTATAGGGTTTAGGCATACCATCAGAGGTTAACTTTCATTTACTTTATCTTAAAATAAATATCAGTGCCCAGTATCTTTAATGCTGTAGTGATTTATGGTCCTCAGAACAATTTTGCTGTCTTGCCAATAATTCATTCCTACTACGTGTTTTAGGGGAATGTGTTTTAAAACAGAACCTTTTAGATTAAAAGCATCAATTAAATGAGGCAAATGTACTATAATTACAGCAGAGATACATGGATATGTCTCAGAGAAGATTAACTTAAAAGCTAATTCTGAACACTTAAATGTCAGTTTAATTATTAATGGAGAATTTACTGTTTGTCAGAGATGATGAAATGTTCTTCCTAGCTAGTTATTCCTGTGAAAATTGGAAGGTGATGCATATTTTGCTATTTGCTGTCCTCCTGATTATGTATAGTCCACTCCAATGAGGGTATTCTCTGAAGCTGCCTGATCAGTCTACCTGCCATTTAATGTATGGCATCTCTACTTTGAATGCCACAATAAACAACCATTTCTGTTCAAGCAGAAATTCATGCTATGTTTATTTCCATTACAATATATCTATCTTTAATTGCTGGATATCCGTGTCATAAACTGTGCTCACTTACATTTCATAAGAATTAGACTCCGTTGTCTGAATATGCAAATAGTAGTATGTGCTACAGTTCTGTAATCTGGTACCCCCCTGATGAGGTAAACAATGTAGCAGTCTGTTTTTACTAGTAGTAGGATTCTGTAGAATACATATTTGACTGGTGTCAGTTTTTATTTCAAGGGTCCAAAGAACTGTAGTAGCAAATCAGTATTTTGAAAAGAAGAAAAAAAGCATTATCAGCTCTTAGTCAAAGTAACTTAGTAGTTACTGGACTCTATTATTAATATTATTATATTATTCCACATCAGTGATTTCCAGTCATTGTGTAACTGATATATTTATCCATGTCCTTTTTCCTCGCTGAGTTTCAGACTGTGGATTGTGACATCAATTCCTATTGTTTAGCCTTAAGTTCACAAGATATTGAATTTCATTTCATTTCTATGATTGCTGTCCTCAAGATCATCCAATTTTTCCTATATGAAAGAGGATTTCCAGTTCTTTCCTGTATGGACAATGGCTACAATTCTGTTTAATCGGAGAATCTCATTAACCCACTCCTCCGCTTTGTGCCAACAGCATAAGAAAGCATATTAAAAAGATTTATCTTATGACCAATTCTAGAAAATATCTACTTTAAACCCTCATCAGCCTTGTTCTTTTGTTCTACAAAGTGCTATTTCAGATTTCTTACTCCTTTTTTTATTTCTTTAATAAGTTGAGTACCATAGTGTTATCGTTTTCACCACTGCAGCACTAGCTCAGATGTTTAACGGATACCCAGATAGATAAGGGACACACAACTTTTATGGAAAATGAAAGTTCAGTGTCCTATCAGTGGAAAATTAGATTAATCTCTATTGGTATATCCATTCTCTCTCATTTATTTTTACATCAGTATATCATGATAGACTGTATTTTTTTTATCAGTATGGATGTTAAAATTTGCAAAGAGGTACTAGAATGATAAAACAATTTGATAGATGAAAGGTAAATTTAGAATGTAACATTGCTTTATTTCCTCCCAACAGTAAAACCTGTGGGAGAAATGTAAGAGAGAATACCTGCAGGGTTTCATTTGTGTACTAAGAGGCAGAACTAGAAGTAGAGACCTATAAGGTCTTCCATCAAAAACCTAAATTGAGATGACTGGAATATATTCCTGAGTACATTCCACTGGTGGTCACCTTGTCTTCTTACTCTTGATACATTCCCCACTTTCTTTGCTACTCTCTGGGGCCTAGCCTGATTAGTGATCTGGAATCTGTAGCAGTTAGGCATCTAACTTGATAGCTGTTAGAAAACATACTTCCTGACTTCTGTCATATTCAAGTGTACAGATACAGTACCTGCTATGGTCCTGATAACATACGGATAAAAGGAATGCATACTAATTTTCCTTTAAAAGTAGCCAGCTGAACACATCTAAAAGGAAATCTACTTAAATTCTCTTGTTCAATACACTTTAGCTATTCTTTTTTACTCTGAGGGTGGTGAGGCACTGGAACAGGTTGCCCAGAGAAGCTGTGGATGCCCCATCCCAGGGGCCAGACTGGATGGGGCTTTGAGCAACCTGGTATAGTGGGAGGTGTTGGAATTAGATGATCTCTAATGTTTCTTCCAGCCCGAACCATTCTATGGTTCTATGATATTCTCCCATTTCTCCCTTTTATTTTTATTTTTTTTTTTAAGAAAAAAGAGCAAAGAGGGAAAAAAATACTGTAGTATTTTAATAAGTAGACTTGAGCATTAACTTTAGTTTAGCCCTGACCATTTATGAGTTTCTGACTGCTTCAGACTTACAGCATGAAATCATTACCATTTCAGCCTTTTATTCTGTAACATCACATATATGCAAACTAGTCTTGAAAGGCACATCGCAACCAAAAGATCAGGGGTAGTGCTTTCAATCTGAAGGGAAGCCATTTCAACCAGAATCACATAATTTGCCATTTTTGACTTTTGCTCTTTGCTTACATCAGTTTCTCTTCACAGAATATAAAAATAAACTTTGCACCTCTTTGTGAAGACCCAGACATTTTTTTTTTGTTTCCTTTTATCACCATTTCATATCCTTTTCTAACCAGCATCTCAAGAATAAGAATGGGATTGGATGTTGTTGAATATGGAATATTTTTCCCAGGAAATAACAGGCATCACAATGGATGTTTTCTGTGTACCATCATCATAAAACAAGAAGATAAAGGTTTGGAAATAAATGAAGGTGAGCTTGCATGTAAGCTAAGTCAGTTCAAATGATACATATGTGATCTGAAATTAAGTACAGAAGCTGACAAAACAGTGGGCAGCAATGTGGGTAGAATAGAATAGAATAGTTCAGTTGGAAGGGACATGCAGAGATCTAGTCCAACTGCCTGACCACTTCAGGGCTACCCAGAAGTTCAAGCATATTCTTGAGGGCATTGTCAAAATGCCTCTTGAACAGGCATGGGACATCAATCACCTTTCTGGGAAGCCTGTTCCAGTGTGTGATCATCCTCATGGTAAAGAAATTTTTCATAATATTCACTATGAACCTCTCCTGGCTCAGCTTTGTGCCATTCCCACGTGTCCTATCACTGGTTACCAGGGAGAAAAGACCTACGCTATCCCTCCACTTCCCCTCCTTGAGAAGTTGTGGAGAGCAATGAGGTTGCTTCTCAGCCTCCTTTTCTCCAAACTAGACAAAGTGTCCTCAGCCTCTCCACATAGGACATGTCTTCCAGCCCTTTTACCAAGTTTGTTGCCCTCCTTTGGACACTTTCAAGTACCTTAACAACATCTTTATATTGCAGATCCCAGAACTGCACACAATATTCAAGGTGAGGCCACATCGATGCTAAATATAGTGAGAGAATCACCTCTTTTTCCCAGCTGGTTATGCTGTTTTTAACACATCCTAAAATGCAGGTCATAAAACAGAAGCAGAAAAACATTTGTTAATGTGGACTTCAATATAAAAAATCTTTTCTTCCTTCTCTGAATGTGCTTTTGGGGTGAATTCAAATTGTTTCTCAGTACCAGCTGCCTGGGGACACTGCCTGACCTGGTATCAATCAGCAATTGGCTAACAAAAATCAGCAACAAATGGAGACCAGCTGAACTCACATCTTTATTAATTAATTGAATAACAAGAACTTTATTCAGATTAATTTTATTAGCAGAACTCAGATAATTTAGCACTTTGAATAGAAAGGAAGGTTTATGCAAGTCATGATATATGTGACTTAGTGAACCTCCTATTGGATTTCTTGTATTTCTCTCTAGTGCTCCAATGCACACCATAAAAAAAGATCTACCTGTTCCCCAGAGAGTTTTCAGAGAGAGGTCTGTTTCTAGGTAAAGCAGGATAATAACATTCCTTGTTTTTTGTCCCATGAACTAACTGTAAATGAATGTAAACAGGTCTGGGAAGAAATCTATTCCTACATTAGATTTTCTATTTTTATTTTTAATAGTATTAATTGTTGTTTGGGCTGTTTGCATTTTGTTTTTTTCACTGAAGTTGACATCTGTGTGCTTTACTTAGTCATCAGACAAAATTCCCTAAGACATTTGGCTGCTTCTACAAATAAGCACTAAAAATATTCAGAAATTTTTCTCAACCTAGCGTGTCTGTTGACTATATGCGCTACTTTAAGACTTTTGTAAGCTTACAGAAATAGTTTCAGTGGAAACTTCTTTGTGAACTTTCTGTTTAATACAGTTATCGTGACCTCTCTCTGCAGCTGCCATATCTGTGCCCTGCTACAGAATACAGGTCAGGGAAAAGGATGTGGTGATATTGGCTTCCCGAGGAAAGGAGAACCCCTGTCACAAGGTAACTGTGTCATTCATGTCATTCAGTGATTTCTTTAGATAAGGAAAATTGCAAGAAAATTCCTGCACTGTGAAGGACGAGGTAAATAATTAATTCCAGCTGGAAGGTAGCTATGAGAAAAACTTTTATTTATTTATTTATTACAGAAAAATGTTCTGTTACTTTTGTAGCTCATCTTTATGAAATTTTCCTTCTGTCTGCATTTTATGGTTGCACTATTTGATTACAGAAGCTAACTGCTTGTGATCTTTAAATAGAGGTTGAAATAAACACTTTAATTCTGCTTTTAGAACAACTTTTTTTTTTTTTCTTCTGATTCTTCTTGCATACCTAATATTCTTTCTTTTACACTGTAACAGTATTCTTTTTGTTTGATTGATATTCTTATGAAAGTAGGATTACATCAGATGTCTTTTTAGGAAGCTATACAACTATAGGCAATGTTTCCAGTAATTACAGTTCAGTCAAATGAAAGGTAGAAAATCATGACAAAGTGTATACAAAATGGGAATTAAAAACAAGTAAGCAAACACAAAATATGAATGCACAGTTCTCTCTCTTTTTTTTTTTTTGGTCATTATTTAAGTTCTTTCATCACTGTTAACTGAACATACTGTTCTGTCAGATGACCACACAGTCCTAGAAATAGAATTACATTTCTTGTCATTTATAACTACAAGTCAATTAATAGTACTGAATTTGGGTAGTACTGAACATTCTATCTCCATAGCTGCAGAACGTAATATATATTTTTTTCAGAACTCATCAGATGAGTCTCTAGATGAATCATATCTAGGAATATTCAGTATATTTTACCCCAGTTTGAAGCAAACAAAACCTTTGAATTCTTCCTTCTGGTACTACAGTAGATGTGGGAGAACCATGCAAGAAATAGATCCAGTCCTGTCTGTGATTAATCCATGGCATATTTTTACAGGAGGGAGAAGTGAATTTGGAAGCAAGTGGCAAAAAAAGCTTGCCTAAAATATTAGGAGCAAGTACATAAACTGCATTTACAGATGTTTCTCCAATATAGGAAAGCTTCAATCAAACTAATATTGCAAAAAAATTGTATTTATGCATCATTTAGGAAGACAGAAGGTGTCATCATTAAGAGTTAGTTAGCAAAGAGTTAAACCGGTTGGAGAAATGAAAAGCATTTGCACTAACAGCACAGTTGTCTTGCTTTGATTCTGTTTATGCCTCTGGAAATGTCTAGCAGGCTTGCAGGCAATGGAAAGAAATGTGATTTATAATAGATATAAAAAGCAAAGTTCCACCTTCAAGCTTGAGGGAAGGAAATAGGATTGTGGCTGAACATAAACCTACTTCACAATTCATGCTTTGTTTCTTCTCATGCAGTCCCATTGGCATCAATGTGTGGAAGTTACCTTATAACTGGTTCCTGCAAACTGTGATTTCCTTTAGAGATGAAGCTGTTATGCAGCTGAACAAATTCCTGTGTAAAGGGAAAATACTTGTTTCTCTTGTACTGACATTATCTGGTATATTGTCACTGTATAAATTATAGCTCCTTCCATAAACTGAGTACATGAGGAAGGTCCACAGAAGCTGGGCTGCATTGCAGAACTCACAAGTTATGATCATTGTCAGATGGTGTAACTCTTGATTCAGGACTAAAAAGAGTCAGTAGGGTCTTGCCACTGATCAATGATTTGCAGTTGTAGACTTAAATCAAATTCAAAAGCCACCTGCTGGTGCATCTCTTTTGAGAAGATGTCAATCCAATTAACTGTTAAGAGGTTCTGTGCTTGAAATATGAATGCATTTAATCAGCCTTATTTCGCTGGTACATACATATTGAAGCATATTCTAAGAATAAAGCTACAGATCGCTGTTTAAAAATAATTATTAAAGTTGTTATAATTCTGAATTATTTACCAAAATTATGTCTATATGCTGAATGGGTACTTGAGAGGTAGGAATAACAAATTAGAGAGGTATAAACTACAAAGGTTTATTTTTCCAAAGTTCTTTAGAATTTAGACTAATCTCTTGTATACTATTTGTATGTAGGTTACGTAGTTTCTACACTAAAAAAGTATGAGGAAGAATAAATGCACATGAGGAAGCAGTGTAAAAAATCCTGAGTCCACAGAAGTTAATGACAAAAATACAACTGACATCAATAGGATAACAATTTCATTCACTACACTTTCTAGCTTCAATGGATGTTTGTGACTAAATCTTGCTGAATAAAGAATAAAAATGGAAAATTGGTATTTAGGTTTTAAAAAAAATATTAAAGTGGTTGAAGTGTGAAATTATATTTCACATGTTCTGGTCGTCAAAATTCTGAAACACTTCAACCAGTTTTATCACTTTATACGTTGGCAAGGAGATGTTACCGTTTAAATGTTACAGCTACATTCTTAGCTGAGATATCTTTGGAAGAGATTATCAATGAATATTTATTTATTTATTTATGGGAATAAGATATTTGGAACATTGTGGAAAAGACACATTTTCAGGAAAGAAATACTAGCAGAAAGAGATAGTTAAAAGCATAAAAGCAAAACAACTAAAATAAACAATATGCTCTGTTACTCAGAGGCCTGCAAAACAGACTGTATACCCATTTTAATGCAGTTTTCTTCAGAAATAATCTAATGATTTTATTGGAGCAAGTCCTAAAACATGATTCCAGAAGCCTCTTTCTGTTCTGCAACCCCCTACATGTTCTGCAAAATCATGTCTCCCAAGACACAGCAAGATCAGTCTGGTACGCAAGAATGGGAAAATGTCTTATGAGGGAACATATGGGAAATAAAAATGAAGTCAGCTTCTGAGACTTTCTCTAGCAAAGTAACTACTGTTCCTTGTGAAGTTGAAACTATAGCTGTCTTGAACTGGAAAGAAAGCTTTAAAAACATGGAGGCAGAGATGTAGCAGTTGCCTATAACCTTTTATTCTCTCCATCTGTATACAGACAGATTACTTTGCAGGAGAGTTAAGAAAAATACTGGAGATAACATGGACTAATGTTTGCATACACAGAATTTCTGCTCATATTTTTACCAGTAACAGAAAGCATGTGTTCAGATGCCAGATATTTGAAAAAGATTGTTTTCTTGTTTTCATCATAACTATTACAGCTGAAAACTTTTATAATTATAAAATAAAGAATCTGGTCATCCCCTAGTCTCACAGCCACAGTCTGTTCACTGTAAGCACTGTGGGAGGGCCACTCAGTTTTGGAATAGAGAAGAGTTAAATGTGTGGATATGAGACCTGCTGTTCTCATATAGACATCAAGGCCAGGAAATAATATATTCAGTAATATTTTTTGTGTATCTCACGAGCTAATTGTAAGCAGTATAAAATATCTTTCCATTAGTCCAATAGTCTAAATTCATTGTGTGAACATAGACACCAACTTTGAATTACAAGTATTTCAAATACAAGCTTGAACTTGGCTGCTTACAGCTTGATTTCTATAGTAAAATTACGAACAATTTTCCAAAGATCATGGGAGTCTGGGGAGGTCCCTGCTGACTGAAAGCTAGCCAGCGTTATATCCATCTACAAAAAGGGCATGAGAGAAGACCCAGGAAACTACAGACCTTCTGGTCTCACTTCAGTCTGTAGAAAAATTATGGAGAAAATTGTCCTGGAGGATGTTTTAAGGCACTTAAAGAACAAAGATATTACCAGGCATAGTCAACGAGAGTTTACCGAGGGAAAGTCCTGCCTTGATAAAATGATAAATTTGATCTCCGTTTAGGATAAGGTCACCTGCTTGGTGGATGAATGAAAGGTGGTGCATGTAATCTTTCTGGATTTCAGTAAGGTTTTTGATACTGTCCGTCTAGACAAACAGTCCACCCCCATGAGATAAACAGGTTCACACTACACTGGATGATGAACTGTCTTGATGGCAGAGCTCAAAGTGTTGTAGTAAATGGAGCTGTATCTGGCTGGTCACCAGCAGTGTTCATCAGGGTTCAATTCTAGGGCCAGTTCTGTTCAATTTTTTTATCAGTGATCTGAATGTAGGAATGGAATGCATCCTTAACAAGTGTGCTGGTGATACTAAACTGGGAGGTGCTGTTGACTCCCTGGAGGGACAAGAAGCCTTTCAGAGTGATCTAGATAATCTAGCAGAGGTTCAGACTATATAGAAAGAAAAATTTCTTTTCCATGAGGGTGGTTAAACACTGGAACAGATTTCCTAGCAAGGTGGTTGATACCACTTAGCTGCCAGTGTTCAAGAAGTATGTCAATAATGCATTTAATAATATGCTTTAACTTTTGTGTAGCTGTGAAGTGGCCAAGCAGTTGGACTTCATGATCTCTGTAGGTCCCCTCCAACTGAAGTCTTCTGTTCTGTTCTGTGCTATTATAAATTGCTAGGTAAGCATTGACTATCATATAATGAAGACAGAGACAGATCTTCATGTGCTGTATAGAGAACTAAAATACTGAAAGGTAGAAGTATAAATGTTAGTGTTATCATTTATGTGAAGAAAACATGCTATAAAATAATTTTAAATAATGCAATTTCTGTTAGATTATAAGTGGTATATCACGCATGTCATGTAAAAATTGACTGATTCCATTAAGTTTTTGTCCTGTAACTAATGGATAGATATCAGTGGAGTATTGTGGTAGGCTGACCTTAGCTGGTTGCCAGATCCCTCCTCAACAGGACAGGGGGGAAAAAATAAGACAAAAATAACTCACAGGGCAAAATAAAGGGATCACTTACAAATTACTGTCACAGTCAAAACAGACTCTCTTTGCGCAAATTTAAATTGATTTATTACCAATTACAATGCACTTGGATGGTGAAAAATAAAGACAAACGCTGGAATACTATCTCCCATTTTTTTCCCCCCAAACTCATCTTCACTCCTTCATTCCAGCTCCTCTACTTCCCTCAACCCAAGCAGTACAGGAAATATGGGGAATGGGTGGTTTTGGTCAGTTCATAACCATTCCTGTCTGCTACTCACGCTTTTCCAGGATATCTTTGGTATCCTGCTCTGTAGATGTGTTACTTTTGAATCTAAATTTCTTGAACACAAGTTACACAATATATAACAATTCTGGTCTACATTTTCTAACATTTTTATCAGGTGAGAGGGTTGTTGCACACTGGAACAGGCTCCCCAGGGAAGTAGTCACTGCACCAAGCCTATTGGAGTTTAAGAAGTGTTTGGACTGTGCACTTAGTCACATGGTCTGAATTTTTGTGTTGGACTTGATGATCCTTATGGGGCCCTTCCAACTCAGGATATTCTATGATTCTATGATTCTAGGTCATTATAGATACTGGATCCATTGTGTTTTCAAATTCTGCTTTTTTTTTTTTTTTTTTTTAAATTGTATTTCTGTTTTTTTTTTTTTTGTTGTTTGTTTTGTTTTCGTATTCATGAATTCATACTTTTTTATTCTCTACTTAACTTAGTGGCCAGTTACTGCCGTTGCAAAGATGATACAGACCTGAGGAAATTTGCTCTCCCTTTGTAAAGTGTGACAGACACAATAGTTTACCACAACCAATTTGAATGTGCCAAGGTGACAGCCATTTCCCTTGTACAGATCTATAGTATTGATCCAAACTTGAGGCCAGGAAAATGCATAAAAACACTTAAACTCCATAGACAGAAAATCAGCAGATCCTGAAAAGCAATTCACTAGTTTCATCACCAGTTTAAGGAACTAAGTGGCCAGGAGACTGTTGAGATGAAAACCTATCATCTAAAGTTTCAGATTTCCAATCCAAAGTTAATAGCTTCAGTCAATGGAGACAACTAGTCTCTCAACTAGAAAGTTGAAAAGTCACAGAGTTGAAGGAAAACAAAGGTAAGTATCTTTATTTTGTAGTAGCCTAAAATAAGCATCAACCATTAGATCAGAGAAATTAATATAACTTTTGATAGGAATTTTCACAATATTTAAATTATTTATATATATTAATGAACAATTTGCCTGCATGTGTATAGTGCAGATTGTTGTTTGTTTTATAGGTGTACATACATATGGATATATCTGCACATAATCAAAAACATGATCAGACTTAAAAGGTATTGCCGTGATAGGATGCCTGTCTGTAAAGGATTAGGCACTGGCTATGCTGACAGTTTTGTGTCACAGTAGAAATAGAAGCCACCTCAATTTAATCTCATCCTGGGGACAGTTACTACAAAATTATCTGTTTTTCTGTCTATAGGAATTTCTTAAATTCTACATAGAATGTAGAATGACTTTAGTATTATGAATTCATATGAGGGCAGTTGCTAAAAAGATTAAAAAAAAAACTGTCCTTTTCAAGAGGAAATTCCATTCATCTTGAAATATTGTAAATAATACAGAGAAAATCTACCCCCTGACCCAATGCTAAAGTTTCAATAAAGAAAAAAAAGTCTGAACTCTTCATAGGCATTCATACAATCAGTACAGTAATCTTAATCTGTAATCCTCATGTGATGTAATCTGCTTTGGTCTTTCAGAAGCAGTCATGCTAGGTCAGCTCATTTCAGCTATGGTTTGGGTTTGTTCTTTTTAATTCTACTAACAGATAATTGAGAGGGAAAAAATAAATAAATTAGATTAAAAAATACTAGACTAGATATTACAAAGCTTTCTCCCATCAATGAATTTAAGAGTCGGCTGAAGTTGGCAAATAATTTGGCGAAGCTATTATGAAGAAAAAAAAAAAAAAAAAAAAAAACACAAAACACATTTTGCTAGTTATAAAAGAAAAATAAGTGTTATATAAATTGAATATAACACTGATAAAAACAGTCCATCCAAATATGTTGCTAACTAAATGAGAAATCCCAGCTCATTTCCTAAGCTTGCTTGAGGAATGGTAGTTGTCAAAGAGGTTAGACAACAACTTAGACAGAAAGGTAAGCAGCTACTGGCAGCTGTCTAGAATTCAGTTTATGCGTGTGAGTGTGGGGCACATGGCAAAAGGTTTTGGGATCAGAGCCAGCTATGTTTTAAATCCTTTTGTTCACGTGCTGTCTGTAAGTATATTGCTATTAGTTTTCTAAATTAAAAAGGATTATGTGAAACATTACATAATAAAATAGCCAAGGACAATCAAAGGGAATAGCACTATGGTATATCTGAAAATAATGGCTTTCTTTGTAAAATATATCTTGATTAGACTAAACCTTATATAAGAGGGTTATGTTATAAAACAGTATGTGGATTCAAATGACTGGAATCACTGATTTTGCAATCTGTGTTCAGTATTAAGAGCTAGACAAAATACTCAGTTGCACCAGGGAGGATATGAAGAGATTAGAGAGACCAATATATCACAGACTAACCTCTTTGCTCTAGACATTCACAGGGACACAGGCAATTCTCATTCCACTACTACCTGGAGACACATGCTATGAAGACAAAAAAATCAAGATTGCAAGGAAAGCTGACCTTTAAGGTAAGCAATTCTTCTATTAGTCATAACTTTTCATGCTGAGTACCTTTTCTATACTGAATTGTGAATGTAAGTACTATTTATGTACACATATACGTATACATATATATATACACACACACACACACGTACACTACTTCTCAGGTGCTGAACAGTTACTAGTAGCAAATTCATATTTTGATAATTTGTTCTACATCTCCATAGTGGAGTTCCTAAATGATGGTACTTTTCATCCCAAATTTTTTTTTAAACTGTGAAAAAGAAAGATACTTCTAGCAAAGTTGTGAAAGTCAGTATGTTATTAGAAGTTGTTAATTCTTTGAAAAAAATATCAGAAGTCCAGACTGGTACATAAAAATTGTGTACTAGAAAACAAATAAGCAATGCAAATATTTTTTATCTTCATAGATGTTAAAGGGGGCAGTAGTCCTGTATAATGTAATCTCTCATAATCCAGTGTTTTATAAAACGGTTAATAGTAGATAAGTTATAATTAAACACCATTTGTGTGGCTCTTTACTTGTCCTAGTGGGAATTATTGTCAGGTACATTACTTAGCATTTTGAAAATTATACTAAATTCTTAGGGTTAAACTAAACTTTCTGTTAGTGGGTTACCTTTTTCTGTCTGTGTTCTCTAACAAAGGGATCAGAAATTATGTGAGGGCTTCATAGCTATACACAAACAATTAAAACGTAACTTTATGTTATTGAGAGAGTGTTGTTTTTTGGGGTTGTTTATCAACAGCAAAATAATTGTCTTTAAAACTTTTATTTGAGAAATAGAGAAGGTAAAGAAAGGACAATTAAGAGGACAAACAAGATTATGAACAAAAACTAAAGAAAAATAACTTCAACCCTCCTATTGCAGTTTTAACTGTTGTGTGTTCTTTTCAAGTGCACACAGAAGAATACTATCCAATTAGTCATACTGGAAATCCTACTGTTTTGAAATGCAAAAACAGTACTTGGAAACAGTTTCATGTACTTGAAAAAATTAATCTTAAAAATACTGTGAAGTAAGGTATTTTGATCTTTTGGGAATTAGTGTGATCCTCACTGTTGAAGATATCTGCTAATTCTAGAAATTTGTAAGATCTTGATGATCTAGTGAAAAAGTGTTCTATTTGCAGTTTATTGTATCAATGAAGTAGTAAATTTGTATCACAAATTCATTTTTGATACAATAGTTAAGGGTACCAAGCCTTACAGAGCTGACAATTAATTTACAGTTTTCTTCAATACAAATATAAAATGAGAATTCTTCAACAAAAATCAATAAAGGATGACTGACAAGAAGGGGAGTTTGGAATTGAACAGGCCTTTGAAACTCTTCTTTTAATGCTGTATACAAACCCAATGACTGTGTAAGAGATGGCTTATTTTAATTTTTTTTTTTTTCCTCAAGCTCCCCATGATTTTGCTTGGTGTCTATATCTGAGAGGGAGGATAACTCCTCAGCTGATGAGTTAGCTGAAGGAATAAATACAACAAATAAGGAATTTTTGTGATCTCTACAGTAGTAGAGAAAAGGTTTCCGTCAGCTGAAGAATTCAACAAGTCAATAGATTTACAAGAGGCAACTGCGTCAAGAACCTCTGCTAAGGAGCTAGGAAGGGACTTAGCTGAGAAGGGGTATGAGCCTTGAGCCAGGAATATGTAAAACAAATAAAATACAAAAATGGCTAGAAGTTCAAACATGACACTACTGGAGATTGTTACACCTTGGTCTCTTAAGAGTTTTAATTTACTTCTCTGGAGTTGTTTCTGTTATTTTCAGAATGTTTAGGTCTTGTATGCCTAGTTAATAACAAACATACTAGAATTTGTCACTAAATATTGGCATGTAAATAAAACTGGTAGAGATTTATCTGTTTTTTGTTTTTTGTTTTTTGTTTTTTTTTACAGAGACAAATAATTCAGTTTATAGGGCTTTTCTTTCATTATGTTTTTACTGCAGGCAAATTCAGAAAGTATGCTGCTGGGACATCTAAAAAACCATTTAAAATACATTCTAGAAAGATGAATCTTAGAGTTAAAAAACAGTTTTCTAGGTCAAAATGAAGAAAATGAAAGAAGAAAATGAATGAAACATCAGTTTATTTAGTATAGATCCTGTAAGTTCCCTATATCATTGCATAAACCCTATATCATTGCATAATTTTTATGATAAATGTTTTAGACTTCTCTACAATCATAGGACAGTCAAAGATGTTGTGGTAGTAGGCAAAGCTTGGAACTGAATAAGGTCATACCCTGCCTCTCCAACCAGAACCTGGGGGAGTGCTGTGTTGCTCTTTAATTCTCTTCCTTCTGTGGCTTCTGAGTTATAATTTATTTTTACATGTATTTTTGTAAAGTTAGTGTGGGTGTTAAGGGAATAATAGATATAAGGAATGATGAATGATGACTTGTAGATACTTCAGGGCAGGGGAGGAGGAAGAAAGAGACAAAAGGAGAAAGAAAGGACTGGTGTGGGAGAGAATATTTGCTTGTTTCATCTGGAATTGTGGGTTTCTCTGTCTTCATATCTTCAGAATTTCTTTGCATGAATTAGTCCAAAAACTTAAGGAACTGTTGAGAAATATCATTAAATCTGCTACAACTCTAAGCATCCCTGTGCTATATGAGGGAGCTCTGTTAATACAGAAATTCTGTTTCTGTTGGTGAGAACTGATCTGAGAGACTCAAATCTATGGGTGCAATAGAAAAAACAGTTGAGACTGAGTAGGTGAGGTTTACGTTCAACAGGATTAGTATATATTAAAAAATTTAACAATTCATTATTTAGCTATGTATTTACCTAGATACTCTTCTTTATGTAAGAATCAGGCTGATAAGGGAAATGAGTTTTATTCATAGTGTGTTTGCTGGTGTTCTATAGTCTAATGTCTGAAGTGACTGCTTTTCTGTTACTACTGCTTTGGGAAACTGTACAGTAGATCATAGGCATGTCTGTGAGTACAGTGCTATATCATTGTGAAACAACAAGCTTCTTAACAGTATCCCACTCATCTATTGGACCATAAAGGAGTCTCCATTGTTGGAGCTACTCAGAAGCCACCTGGATGTGGTCCTGGGCAACCAGACCTCCAAAGATCCCTTCCAACCTCAACCATTATGAAATTATTTGATTCTGTGAACCTTCCAAAAATTCTTTAAAAACATGCTTCTGCCACCTAGTCCATGAGTAGCTTGATCATTTTTTCAGACATATTTCCTTCTACTTGGAACAGCTCATGCAGTCTTTTCCCTCCCTGCCCTGAGCTGTTAGAAAATCATAGAATCATAGAATTCACAAAGAATCATAGAATCAAAGAAATCACAAAGTTGTTTTTTTTTTTTTTTTTTTTTTTTTTTTTTTTTTTTTTTGTGAAGCCTAGAATTAATTCTTTAATCTAGTTGTTACTTGCATTAGACATCTAGTCCAGGGACTTGGACTGTAACAGAAGAGAATGTTTATAAGAACAGTTTGTAAGCTTTACCTTTCAAGAAGACACTTAAACTGAGTTTCAGTTTAAAGGCATGGAGAAATAAGAATTTGAAGCAAGCTGGTTGGCTATCTTTCTGCAATTAATGGAAGTTTACACCAAGTTAATTAGCTTTCTGAGGTATACACTCCTCTCCCCTTGAGTCATGTGCCCATGTGTAGGTGTGTAATGCCATTAACTATGCCTTACGGTATCAGACATTCACACGTGGCTGGCATATATAACTGAGGATTTATAGAAGACCTGCATCTCTCTGCATTGTCAGGTGAAGCCTAAATGAAATATAACATGTTTATGCAACTGAATCCCATCTTTTGTTCACCTGACTCCACCTTTATGATTTATGAACTGGCTCACCTCCAACTACAATGGGAGGTTAAACACTCAGCTGATGTGTAGAGTCTGTATGTAGGTAATTAAATGTCGGCATCCCAACGTAACTAAATCCTACACTAGAATCCAATTGCTTAGTAGAAAAACACGGAGAAGGATTCTCATTACTTGAATGTTTCAGTAGACAGCAAAAACTGTTAAGAGAATTAGACTCCAGGACCCAAGGGAGTTTTCCTCCCAGTCCACTGGAGTTAAAGCTACCGTGGTTCCCACCCAGTAATGTGAACAAGCGTGTGTTATCCCAACACACACCCTTATTCACTCCTTTAGTACAGACATGTCAAACAGATGATCACAGACAGGAAGATAGTGCCTTTCTATATGTGGCTGTGTTGGGTCTGTCTGAGCTGGAGTCACCTTTTCCCTGCAGCAGCCCACACAGTGCTGTACTCTGCACTCGTAGCTGGAACAGCACTGATATCACTCCAGTGTTGTGTCTATTGCTGCGTAGTGCTGGCACAGCATCAGGACTCCTTCTTAGCCCCCAAGAGCCAGCAGGCTGGGGGTGGACAAGTGATGGGGAGGGGACATTGACGGGGCAGCTGACCTAAACCAACCAAAGGGATATTCCATAACACCTGATGTCACACTCAGCAATAAAAGGGGGGGCTCTTGTGGGGGAGGGGGCTGTTCCTCCTGAAAAACCACTACGCGTTTGAGGCCCTGCTTCCCAGGACGTGGCCGAACACCGCTCGTTGATGGGAAGTAGAGAATATTTTTTTTTCCCTCTTTCTCTGTGCTTCCGCGCAGACTGATTGTTTCTTTTGTTTCTTTTTTTTCCTCCCCATTCCCTTTCCCTTTAATTAAACCTTTCTCACCTCAAACCTCGAGTTCTCTGTTTTGTATTTTCTCCCTCTTCCTCTTTGAGGAGAGGGGGAGTGAGGGAGCGGTTGTGGTGGAGCTCGGCTGCCCACCTGAGTAAAACCACCACAGCGGCATACGTACAACAAGTAAAAACATGAAAAAAGGGCTTGATCCTGTTCTTACATGCCAGATAATGAAGTTCAAATTAGCATATCACACAAACACCCTCACACCTGTGATCCACACAGGTCTCTTATAACTAGTCCAGATCTATAGATTATATAGATCTATGGTAGTAGGCAGTATCCAGCCTTGAGATGTACTTGACATTTAGCCCATCTTGATGTTAGCTATTGTCTTTCACAAAAAAAAAAAAAAAAAAAAAAAAAAAAAAAAAGTGTACTTACTAAGAAAAATAGTAAGGAATGCAGAGTAGTGAAATGGTAGCTCAGATTGTTGTGGTGAGGCACAAGGTTTGACCAAACAAAAGTACTCACTGGCAGCCTGTTTACATGTAACTGGCCATATTTTTTTTCTCCCTCCTTTCTGTATTCCCATGTTTTTGTTCCCTATCAGCCTTGATCCCTTCCTTTCCCTGCTGTTGATCTTTCCCCTAAGTGTCCCATGTAAAATTTTGCATATTTCCAAAGTCCACCTCAAACACTCTATAATAATTATTTTTCTCATCACCCTCAACACAATCTTGTCTCCATTCTTACAAGTTACAAAGCTTTGGTTTAACCTCTTTGTCTTTGTTTCATCTGGGATAGAGGTAATTTTCCTCCTAGTAGCTGGTATGGCACTGTGTCAAGATAAGAATAATGCTGATAATACACCAATGTTTGAGTTGTTACAGAGTGGTGCTTACGCAGAGCCAAGGACTTCACTGCTTCTTGTGCTGCCCTGCCAGCGAGGAGGCTGAGGGTACACAAGGAGCTGGGAGGGGACAGATCCAGAACAACTGACAGATCCAGAACCTCGCCAAAGGGAGGTTCCACACCATGTGGTGGATAATTAGTATAGGGTGGCTGGCCAGGGTGTGGGCTGGGACTGCAGCTTGGGGATGGGATGGGCATTGGTCAGTGAGCAGTGAGCAATTGCATTGTGCACCTGTTGCTTTCTACATTCTATCATTTATCATCATCATCATCATCATTATGTTCCTTCCTTTTCTGTCCTATTAAACTGTCTTTACCTCAACCTGCAAGCTTTTACTTTTTTCCTCCCAATTCTCTCCCCAATCCCACTGGCTGGGGAACATGAGCGAATGGCTGTGTGGCACTGAGCTGACTGCCGGGTTAAACTACAACACTCTTCAGTGTTCACTGCACAGATTTGTTTGAGTGGTTTCTTCATGGACCATTCATTAGTGACCTAAGTGTTCTGGTCTTTCTTATGGTCTGCATTGCCTACTGCTCATTAAAATAGTTTTGTGTATCAGCATGCTCAGTTTATCACTTCTCCTATTTCTTGACTTTGCCTTTTATGTTGAATAGTGTTAATGACATATCATTACAAAGCAGATGCCCTTGCATTCTGGGTGTCCTTTATATATATATAAAGGAAGAAATGGAAAAGAGATAAGTTATCCAAAGATCCAAAGAATGATAGCTGTCTTTTAAGCTCAGAAACAAAGATTTAGCGTAGAGAAATGAAAACCAAAACCAAAACCACTTCATTAAGAAAGAAACCAACTGTGTCTCTTTTTTATCAGTTTAATTTTAATTTGGAATTTGATTGGTTTACGCATTGGGATATATGAAATAGCACTATGTACAGCAGTGGAAAGCAAGAGTTTGCATTCTGGAATGAAGGCAAGTCTAACTCAGCAGGACTTATTGAAAGTATGTATGAGTTAGCACAGATTTGACTAGCTGATGGCCTAAGTAGCTAGTGGCTTCTTTGTGATATCATATTTATACAGTTTTCTTACCTAAATTAATACCTATGTGTGTCTTATGTAGTGATGAATTAGTTTGAGAATATCTGCACAGAAAATCAACAGATGTTTTTATAGACCTCACTACTCTAGTGGTATAATTTACATAAACCTGAAGAGATATACTTCATGGGATAAAAGCTGATGTTTATTTTGTATGGAATGAGAAATATTTGAGCATTAAAAATTCTGAAAGCATTAATTACTCCCTGCTGCTAGAGTAAGTGTCACTATCCCCATATAACAGATGAGCAAGCCTCCTAACCAAAGGAATGCAGTCATTAACTTCTAGTAGCTACCTATGGATTTTCCTGAGGTAAACAAAGACCCTTTAACAGCAGGAAGTCTTGGCTTCGTAAGTCCTGAATCAGCTTTTAGACTGACCTACTTGGTGATGAAAAAGAGACTGCTTTTCTCTCTGATGAGAAAAGCCATTACAACATGTTTAATTACCTAAAGAAGTAGTATTATTTTTAGAGTTACAGAAAATTACTGAGTATAGGAAACATGAGTTTTTTGGGAAAAAAAAAGATTTTATAGCAGTTTATTTCATTACAATAAAACTCTGGCACACAGTCAACTTTATTTATTTATTTTTTTAAGTTAATGGAAGTATAGTATGAGAAGTTCTTTCTGAAATAGAGGTAATACTACATTCAAAGGTATTGCTGCACAAGTTATAAGATTGTAATGAAAGCTGCATATAGGAGTGGTAAGTATTGTATAAAAAATGATATTTTATATTTGAAGGTACTGGATGCTATGCACTAGCATGGTGTCCCGTGTGATGTTAGAACTACGTTAAATGAGATAAAGGTATTGTAGTATATACTCCACTTCATGCTCTTCCGCTTGGGAACCAATGACACTGACAAGGAAGATCATGAGATTAGCAAGAGGGAATAGAGGGCTCTGGTGTCTAGGGATGAAGGGCCCAGGTGCTATTGTCCTCAGTTCTGCTGCTGAAGGGAGAAAGCTTGGGTAGGAGTACATGCTTGTTTCATGAGATCACTGGGATGTCTGAGATTTAGCGGACTCACATGCCTGGCATGCTGAGACAGATGGATACAAAGTCTTTAAGAAAGACAGGCAAATCTGATGAGAAAGGGGATTGCTGGTAATGTGAAGGAGCAGCTTGATAGTATGAAGTTCCACTGTAGTATGGGCAGCAGCGTAGTTGAGAGTTTGCAGGTCAGGATCAGAGGAAAAAGACAGTAAGGGTGACATTGTGGTGGGAGTGTGTTACACACCCTTTGTAAACAGTGGTCTGTAGGAGAAAATAGAGCCTTACTAATCCCTGAGATTCCTAGTAAAAGGTTGAAAAGTAATTAAAACAATTTGAAAAAATAAATAAATAAAAATTAAAAAAAAATCTGATTGGATACAAGGTTGCCCAGAGAGACTGAAATCTCCACTTTTAGAAATACTCAGAACTTGACTGAAAAAGACTCTGAGCAACCTAATCTATGTTAGCCTTGTTTCAGGAGAAGGATCAGACCAGGTGACCTCCAGAGTTTCCTTCCCGCCCATTCTAAGACTATATTTGGACTAAGATGAAAATCAAGGCATTAGGGATGTATCTTTGCTTTTGTGTATTCCTCTATGACCTAGGAGCTACTTCTAGCATCAAGAACTTTTTTTGTCCTGAATGTCTGTACTTTCTGGGATAAAGAGTGGTGTTTATTTTGCATGTAGTAAGCAATATCTAAAACACATTCTAAGCAGCATTTAATAGGTTAATTTTTTTCTCTTTGATTGTACCACAGAGCCAGTTAGTATCTCATGTGTCTTTAGTATGGTCAACAATGCATCACTCACTACCTGATTCATACAGTAAAGCAGGTTTCATCTCCAGAATCCCATTGTAAGTAATTTTTTTGCACAAAATCAAGCAAACTATTTTTTTTGGTGTCCTAATGAATATTAACACTGCACCACCAACAAGGATTATTTAATTTAGATGGTAAAAACAAACAACAAACAACAAACAAACAAAACAATAGATTGTGTTTAAAGTCAAAGCCTGTGCTTTGTGGCACAGGGAGGACCTGAACATCATCCAAGTATGTGGTTCACTAAGCAGACTTCCCTTTGTTAAAGCTATGCACTTTTCAAGTACCTACTGTCTTCTGAGCATGAACAAGAAAACTGCTAAGGCAACTAAAACTTTCAACTGCCCTATTTTTCCAGTAAGAGTCCTGAGAGACAAATCCTGAGAATCAGTCTGTTATGCTTACTGATGTAAACCCAACTGAATAAACTGAACAGTTACTTTATTCTAACATGATCTATCATAATTTGATACTAGTGACTTCCCTAGGTTCTTCCTAATTGACTACTTTTGCTCTTGAATTGGAATAATCCCAGTTTTGACAGTTTTATGGTGCAAGCAAATCAAAATTGAGCTCTTAATGATGATGTTTGCAACACTCTGAGTTGTACTCTGATGAACTCAATTGCATGAACTCAAATTAGAGAAAGCAATTAGAGATCAGCATGGCCAAAGCTACATACTGTTTTTGTTGAGGGTGGTTTAGAATGCAGGCCTTGAGATTCAGGGCTTTTTTGCCCCATTCTTCCATTTAAGATGCAAATCACTATTTGTGTATTAGGATTACTGACTGCAAATAAACACAAGATTTTTAACATTGTGACTAAACTATAATGTGGGAGTCCATATTGAGAGTGTATCAGCATTGCTGCACTGTAGGCAGTTGGCAGACCTTCTCGTTTTGTTTAAGCAAGCAAATCTGGTTGTAAGATTGCTGGAATAATTCAGACAAGTGTCTACACACTGGCTATTCACTGGGATAAAGAGCATTTACTAATATTATTTTATTTTGATTGGACTGGTTTTAGGACTAAAATATCTGCAGTTTATAACTTATTTGTTCAGTAATAAATTGTGTGCTGGAACTTTAATGGTGTTGTGTCAAAGTGCATTGCATCTCAAGAAAACAGAAATTGAGGAACTCCAGAGAGCTGCAAATATTTCTGTCTAGGGTGTTTTCTCTTACCTGGAAGCTTTTATGTTTTGTTTTGTTTTGTTTTGTTTTGTTTTTTCCTTTTTGTGTGTAAAGTGGGTCTTTTTGCAGGATCTTTGGAACAGGGTAAATCACTATTCCTTTGGATTCTCAACCTGCATGTACAAAATGAAGGAGTGAAGAACTTTGCATAGAGAGAGATGGGTAGCACGTATTTGAATGGAATGTTGACAGTGCTTTGCGAGGTAGCTTGTTATGACCCTTTAATGATTGTTTTGGTGACTAGTAATGTGAGCCTGGAAATTCATTATGATCTTGAATGCTTGCTATGCACTCCTTAGCCAAATATTGGCTGTTTCATAGATGTTTTAATACAGAATTAATTCAGTTTTAATACAGAATTAATACTCATGAGAGAAGCCTTACCCTCCTATATTCTTGTTTTTTAGAGTGTACAGCCATTTAGTACAGACTGTGTATGCATCTGTTGCCACTCCTTAATATGTATCTCATGTCACCTGCACTGATAAGCTTCCTAGTACCTCACTGCACCAGTGGCCTGGCTAACAGTACAGGTGAATGTACAGATGTGTAGTTTCCTAATGTATCATGTGCTCTTGGTTTATATGCTTTGGTTTATATAGACTTAAAGTATGTCATATTTGAAAATATTACTTCCTAGGTGTTGTACAACATTTTTTAGAATACAGACTCATACTCTTTAACTTCACCCTTTAAAAAACTTCATCAGGTTTTTGTATTGGATGAATTCCATTCAGTGTATTGATTTACCATGACTTTGCTTTCTTCCACCACCCTTTTTTAATCTCTGGTGCAGTGTGCTCACGTGCATCCTGAGATAGTAAAGAGGACAGCAGGGCAAGCACATCTGGGCAACTGACTCAACTAGAGTATTCCTTATTTTTCTTTATTTTTACATATTTGATTATATTTATCAAATATATCATGTTAGCTGTCTGGAAAGAGCTATCATTAAGAAGTATTGCTTATTGTGCACAGTCAATAGAATGAATGCATGGATGCTTCTTAGCATTGTCTTCTAAACTCAAAGTACCCTCTACAGCCTCTGTACCTCTAAAATGGGATATGTCACTGATCGACATACTTCAACATTTATCTAGGTATTTGTACACATCAGAATATATTGTCATCAATTTGTACAATTTCTTAAATATGCTTATCCAAATTCTAGCTGCTCTTTAACTTTACCTTCATGTTAGAGATCATTAAGGCTTCCCATTAATTGCTAATGATTAATGCACATTCTTACTTCTTCACTTTTATCTGGGCATCATGCCAGGCATAGTATTAAGCTGTTAGACTTTTCCATCCCCTCCCATTTTGGCAGCGTATGTGAAGGTGTTACTGAAATCTTATTCCTTTCTTCTGATGATCTTAGCATTACTTCTTCAAATTCTATGCACTGTATAGCTTTTTTCCCCATTAAAAAATGCAAAAAGTACATCCATACTAAGTAGGCTACTGATGAGAAGATGGGAAATCTCCAGTCTTGTTAATCAGTGAATTAACTTTGAGCGTTCATAGTAGTGCTGAAGATACACACTCAACTGAGATTCACTTGCCCCAGATCAGATTTGTCACTGGCAAAACATGAGCAAGTGCCTTGTGCTGCTTCTGCCTACTCACTTCTAAGCTGGACTTGCTCTTTTGGAGAACTGATATGTCTACTTTGCATACCAAAGTGGTTCAGGCCCAGATAAAAATATGGTATTATTACTATAGTTCAGTCCTTAATCTGAATGAAGTTACACCACCTTAAAGTATCCTGTACCTTTGTTTTGCTGGGATAATAGTACCATGATTGGACCTGATGATCTAAAATATATCAGGATTTGTATATTGTGCTCATCTAGTTTATAGTCAGATAAAAGCAATGAAAACATTACAAAAACTGTAAGCAAGCCCTCAAAGATAGTTGGGTTTGCCTCTATTCATGATTACCCTTTTTATGTTATCTGCTATCTAAGGGAAGGGAACTTGCTTCTATATTTCTCCCTCTAAATTTATATGCAGAGTTCTAATTTGCATGCACTTTTGAAGAGACTGTTTTATCTCTGAAGGGTTTTAATCATACTTGCCAGTGATAGTGATTAAGAAAATATATATTTTTTAAAAAAGGGTATTTAGCCTGATACCACCAAGCTGTTTCCTGCAAGTTAGACATTATGACTTCTGAGGAAAAAAGATGATTTGTTTGATAACTTTTCTTTCCATGACACTATGGACTGTTATGCCTCATTAGTTTGTGAATTTCATCAGTAACAATAAAATGGGAGAGTTGGTGTGACTTTTGGACAGCAAGAAGCATTTTGGGAGAAAGGAAGATATGGAAATGATGGGGTGTAGTGAAAACAGGCCTGCACTGGGACTTATGCGACAGATAACTATTGATTTCATACTGTTTCAAAAGAAAAGGTAAATGTCATAGAATTGTGTAAATAGTCAGTTTCCACAAAAAAATCCCTAAGGTATTTGAAATCATCATTTTAAGGTGACATCCTTGGTCCAGTGAAGCCAATCATGAACTTCCCACTGAAGGTCATATCCCATTCTGCCTCTCCATATGGGCTCAGCTTAGTTCTTTACCCATTGTGTCTCTTTTCTCCCTTGCTCTGTCTCAGAACACATTAACAGTGAAACAGGAACAGTGTATGTAGTTTCAATCAGTAAGCACTAGCAAAGCTGCTATTTCCTCGGTTTTAATTGTCTTGCTGAGGAAATTTGATGTTTTGTTCTCACTTGTTTTGTCTGCATCTATATCTGACATATACCATCTGTTTTTAAACAGAACATGATTTCTAGATCTGTGTCAATGCTCTAGTTACCTATTTTGTCTTTGAATAAAGAAGCTGATTTACTTTTGTTTTTGTATTTTAAGAAAAAATGCATTTGGGAATGCATTTAACTTTCAGTCTATGTAGCTAAAGTATATAAGTATATTTAAGTATATGGGAATGTTCACATTATTATGTATCTTAAAACCAACTGCTTTCACCTATAAGATCCCTCTTTCCCCATGTTTGTTGTGCATTTTCCTTCTTCCACGCAGCAGCACTTTGCACATTCATTCATATAAGAGTACATGATATTCTTGTGTGTTAAATGAATAGAGATGTGTGTATTTGTGTGCAATTGCCTCCTTCTATCTTTTATTCAAATGCCAGGTAAATCTGCCTTTGTCCAGGTGTGCCATGTGTCACAGGCCTCTGTGATGTCTTTATGTAGAAAACCATGTGAGCAGGCATCTACTTACACTCATGTTATGATTCTCCATTTAGAGGATTTTCCTTCTGTGCTTTATCATGTTGTCTCCTGCACTGTTCCTCTGAAGTCAAACTTAAAAGTCACCTGAGAGAAAAGTAGAGAGCCCCCAACTGCTACTAGTTTAATCATTTATTGTGAACCAGTATTGGAGGGGGAAAAAAAAAGTTTCTGATTGTAGAGATACAAATACACTATAAATGTTTGGATGTCATCCTGACAGAGGTCATGGTGGGAGATGATGTACATTGTACATACAGCTGTTTCTAGAGAAAGATAGTAATGGCAGTACAGAAGCAGACAAGCAAGAACACCAAATGCTATTGCATCCTTATAGTGAAAACAACTGTTATTTGTGAAGAACTAGGTGTGTGTTTTGAATATTCCAGTGTGTTCATTAGAGCCACAACTTAGCAAGGTCTCTAGGAAGTCTATTTGGCTATTGGAAAAAAAAAAAAAAAAAAAAAAAAAATCCCCCAAACAAAAGGTCAGGAAAAACTAGTGACAAAAGATATAGAAAGGGCAAGCAAGGTACTTAGTAGCTCTTTGCCATGGCTTTTATGGGTAAGATTTGTCATTCAGTCTCCCAGGTCCCTTAGCCTAGCAGCATAGAGTATGTGAGAGTGAAATATTATCTATATTAGAGTAAGATAGATTTAGGGAGCACTTAAATTGTTTGGACATACAGAAGCTCAAGGGACCAAGATGGGCTGGATGAAAGGATGTTGAGAGAGCTGGTTGATGCTACTGCATAGTCACTTTCTATCATTTTCAAAAAGTTATTGGGAAATTTTTCCTAATGACCAGAAAAAGGCAGGCACTGTACCTGTTAAAAAAAAAAAAAAAAGCGGGGGGGTGGGCAAGAAGGGGATCCAGAAGAGAACTCTAAGCCAGTTAGCCTAATTGGGCTAGTCCCCTTCCTGGGAAGGTTACAGAAGAAATCCTCCTGGAAGCCCTATCCAAGCACATGAAGGACAAGAATGTGATTGGGAACAGCCAGCATGTGTTCACCCCAGGCAAATGATGCTCCATCAGGCTTTCAGCATGATTTCCCATAATATCATTGGAGCCAAATTAGCGAGACCTGTACAGTAGATGAAAAATAGGCTGAACTGTCAGGCTTAAATGGTTTGTGGTTAGCGGTTCCTAGTCCAACTGGTGGCAAGGTTACTAGCTGTGACAAGCAGTATCTAATGTCTCCATTTATGATGTGGGCAAAGATGTGGAATACTCCCATGGTTGGCCTGTGGTTGATGCCAGCTGGGGAGAGTGGTTGATACACAATAAAGCAGTGAAGCACAAGGCTGCTGCTTGCTGGGATCCTGACAGGCAGGAGCAATGAATGGGCTGGCAGGAACATCACAAAGTTGAAGAAAGCTAAGTGCAAAGTCCTGTATCTGGGATGCAGTAACCCTACATGCTGGGAGAGGCTGGGGGGTGAGTGGCCAAACAGCTTTCCATAAAAAGTCCTGGTGGGCAGCAGCATGTCCTTGTGATGCAGAATGGTGGCTGTGGGCTGGGCTATATCACCATAGGTGCAGCTAGCGGGATAAAGGAGGTGATTCTTCTCTATTCAGCAGTCGTGAGACTGCATGTGGAATACAGTGTCCAGTATCCAGTCCTGAAAAGCCACTGACATACTGGAACCAGCCACCACGACGGCAGTCAAATCCTGGAAAATGAGAGCCCCGAGAGGCTGTGAAATCTTCATTTATGGAGGCACTCAAAGCTCAACAACCCGTACAACCTGCTTCAGCCGGCCCTGCTGGGGAGGGAAACCTCGGGTGGACATCCTCCAGCTGTACCTCCCACCTTCCCCCGTGCCGCTGTCGGCCGGATAGCCGCGGTGTGCCGTGTTCGGGGGTTGGCTTTATCGGCGGAGACCCGGGGCGGGGCGGCGCGCGTGTGTGAGCGTGTGTGTGAGTGTGAGGAGTGTGAGTGCGTGTGCGTGGGGAGCCGCCCGGAGCATGCGCTGCGTGGGGCGGCTGGCGGCTGGCGGCGCCGCTCCTCCCCGGCAGCCGCGGCGGCAGCCACCGAGCCTGGCCCCGCTGCTGCCGCTGGTGCCGCCGCTCGGGGCCGCGGTGGTGGCCGCGGAGCTTTGAGCACCCGCCGGGGAACGGCGCTGTCAGCCGGCCAGCCGACCCCCATCCCCGGTCTGAGCCCGAACTGGGGAGAGAGGAGGAGAGCGGCGAGCAGCGGCCATGGGAAACGAGGCGAGCCTGGAAGGAGGAGAAGGGCTGGGAGCCTTCCCCGAAGGGGCGGCGGCGGCTGCCGGGGATGGCGGCGGCCCCGCGGCCCCTTTGCAGCGCCTGGTGCCGGCCGGCGTGGAGGCGGACCTGAGCCAGCTGAGCGAGGAGGAGAGGAGGCAGATCGCCGCTGTCATGTCAAGGGCGCAGGGGCTGCCCAGAGGGAACCTCGCCGGCGCGGAGCCGCCTTCCATGCAAAGGCACGCACGCAAAATCGCCCTTCTTCCCCCTGCTCCCTTCCCTGTTTTTCCTGTTTCTCGTGGTGGGGCTGGGGGCGAGTCGCGATGCAATCCGGGCCCTTTGCATCGGGAGCGGGCGTTGCGGTTTGCTGCCTGCCGGAGAGAAGGGGGAGGCTGGCACTGGGATAGAGCTCACAGCCGTGCTTTTTCGTCCCCACTCCGGGGTTTTCTGCTAATAACGGCGGTCATCGGTTCCAGTGGGCTGCGCCCTTTCCTCTTCCCTCCCGTCACACCGATCCGGAGCACGGGTACTTTCTGTGCCTTGGGAGGGGGAGATCTGCAGCCTACATTTCGGTTTTCTCTGTGTGTCTGTGTGTGCTTTATGGGGTTGGAGTGCCCTGCTGCTCAGGTAGTAGCCAAGAAAGCTCTCCCCAGGGCGGATGGATTTTGTAAGCATCTCTTTATGGAGGTATGGGGAGAGGCATTCTTGTTGAATCTTTCAAAGCTTTTGGGCATAATGCATTTGCTAGCCATTACTCTGCCAGTTCTTATCCTCTACAACTATCGTTTGGCTTCATTAAATAGTAATGGATTGAGGAGGAGGTCTGTTCCAGTGTCGCTTTTTTTTTTTTTTCTTTATTTATTTTTCCTCTCGATTTTTTTTCCCCTTGAGAAGGAAAGAGAGGCGAGAGAACAAGAATTCAGTGTTCTGTGTAGTAATGGCTTTACCTCGTCGTTCATCTCTGAAGACTAGGTCACTCCCTTCCCCTGTCCTTCTCTACCCCGTAGTAAATTCACTGCCCGAAGTGCAACAAGCCCGATGTCCCCGGCCCACCTGGGTTCGCTCCCCAGCGCTGGCCTGCCCCGCTGGGTGGCCGCAATTTGGCCCCCGTGTCCCTGTCCCCGGTCCTAAACCCTCCTCCTTTCCATGTCCCCGTCTCTGGTCCTAAACCCTCCGCCTTCCCCTGCCCCTGTCCCCGGTCCTGAACCCGCTGCCTTCCCCTTCCTCTAGCCTAGGGCCGACGTCTCGGTTGCTCTGGGTGTGTTGTTTGCCTTAAAGGGGGATGCTGAAGGGAGCCTGCTGTAGTGTTCAACACGGTTCTTGTATATTGACCTCACCCCCGATAAATGCATGTTTCATTTGTATAATATCAGGTTTATATAAGTGAATTTTAGAAAAGAAGTGAGAGTGGGACCATATTCATCCTTGGGTAAAGTACGGAAGTCATTGGTATTATAACTGAGATGAATGTCTGTTTTATTATTACTATTATTATTTTCAATTGGAAGTCAAATCTTGCATATTTGTTAAGCAGGTATTAACACTGTATGTAGAATATAATATTCCATGCAGTTCAGGGCTTTACCCAGCTTCTGTAGATGTTAGTGAGGAAAAAATCTTATTGATCAGTTCTGTGAAACTAAGCTCAGAATTCCCTTATGTATAAACAGCTTATGAACAATGGTAAAAAGTTTAGTGTTTCATACTAATCTTCCAATATAAAGATAAAAGTCCTTGGAAGACCATAGAACAGGCTAAAATATGAATATTCCTACATTTATAAACATATTTTTCCCCTAAAAAACACGCTGTTATCAGAAATTCTTTTGATCTTATTAGTACACCATACTTTCATTCTCTGTTTAAAGTAAAGGCAGTCTAGATTTGTGAATTACTGCTTTTTTTTTTTTTTTTTTTTTTTTTTTTTTTTCTTTTTTTATAGATTGGCCTTTTTAACTCCAAGTCAGTATAATAGCCTATCATCTAGCTTCTCTTGTGGGTGTGTAGTGATTCACATCATATCTTTGTGCCTGTCATAACATAATGAGGTTTCCACTTGTCTTTGCTTTTTTGGCTTTACTTGCTCCTCTTTTATACCTCTATTTGCTGCTGAAATTTTCCAGCAATGATAGGAATGATTATTATGTGAATGATTATTATGACCCAAACCATTGGAGTAAGACTTACCTAAAGATTAAGGATCAGCCTCTTCTAGTCTTTAACCCAAGTAAAGAACTAGCCTGCTGAGACTCAGATTCCATAACTTCAAACTTTTTTTTTTTTTTTTTTAAACTCTGTGTGGAAAGTGCTTCTTAAACAATGCTCTACAACTGTTGTTTTCAACAGCTTTTTTTTTTTTTCTGATGTGGCTATGCCAGTCCGAAAGATAAATGATTGCAATGGTGATCAAATGCTGAAATTCAGGCTTCAAGTGTATATAGCCTTGCATTATGCCAGTGACCCTGTTAGGTTGTCTCTTAGTACTTGTGTGTGTTTTTTTCCATGTCTTGTTAACTGAATGTTTTCATCTGTACTTGTATTTTAACATTAGTGATTATCCAGTCTTACCTGAGAGACTGATCATTATTTTCTATTTTAAATAGTCCCCCTCCCACCTCCCGCAAGTAAATTATTATTAATATTATTATATTTTTGAATGTTATATTCTCTTGGTTCCACACAGAGTTTGGGATGCTTAGGACCTATAGAATAATATACAATTTAGAAATATAGAATAATATTTAGAAATACAGAATAATTCCATCCGATTTCAATTGCCTATCTTAAAAAAAAAAAAATGTTTAGCAGTTTTAGCTGAAACATGCACAGTTAATTTGGAAGCTTATTCTAGTTGTCCTAGCTGCATTGAATGATCCTGCAACTGTGTCAGATGTCCACTCGCTAAGGTATTATTCCACATCATCTGAAAGGAATAGGTGAAAACTTGAGCCATCTAATACAATCATTTTTATTTTGAGTACATCACTGTGGTTTTTTACTTGTTTTCATTTCATAAAGTTGTTCATAACATACAGTAGCAAGAAAGAAAGGTGTGTTTTTGAAAAAATGCTAAGTCCTTACTGAGTATCTAAAATGTATTTGTGGTGTACTTTCCAGAAGAAAATTGTATTTTTGTTAATACCATCACAAGTCATTTGAAAAAAAGACCACCAGGACTATGTTTAAGTTTGTACATATCTTGCCTGTAGATACAGAGATCTGTCTTGTAATTGTTTAGTAATTGTAGTTCTCTTCAAAATTGTTTATACTGATGAATGGTAATAACACATGCCTTTAATGTCATAACTATAAAAACTATTTTAGAGAACTAGACCAACAGTCTTTCTGTTAAACTTCTGCTTAATTACAAAGCAAGCTTTGATTTGGCTATAATACTCACTTAAATGAATAAAGATGAGTTCTGTGAATCAGGGCCAAAGTGAGGAGAAACATAGAGCAAAGAAAGGAATTAGGTGAGGGATGGCTAAACTGTTTTGTTTGTTGAATTTGGATTAATGCTGATTTTTATGGTTTAAAAATAAGAAAACACTTGTCAATTAAAGACTTTTGTTTTTTTCCCGTTAGAATTTCTCATTCTCCAGTTTAACTAAATTCTTTTGATGTCAGTCTGCAATTGGTTGTAAAATAGCTGTAGAAAAGAAGGCTTCAATCTTCAACTACCTAAAACTAAAGGGATTAAATCCTGGCTTTTGAAAGAGGTAACATTTCTCAAGAAGCTTGTCTTTTCAAGGCTTTTTCTTCCACTATTTAAGCACACTCAGTCTCCATTGCTTAGAAACATTGCTATGTATAAAGGCAAGACAAATCTAGTCTTGAGAGTACACCAGCAGCCTTGCAGAATCACTTAGATTTTTTATTCAGTGTATTCATGGTTGTAATCTCATTTGAAGTCCTAACATCAGATTAGGTGGAAATTTATGGATCACATTATTCTCATAAAAGTGAAAGCTGAAGGAGAACTCCACTGCAATAAGAGTTGACAGTTATTTACTCTTGTTAATTTCCAAGCTCATTTTTTATAAATCTTTTTTTTTTTTTTTTTTCTTTAATTTTCACACTTTAAGGTTTGGCTATGGTACCAAGTTTCCTGACCTGTTTTAATTTATTAAAACTGTTAAGTACTGTTGAGCCTTTTTTTCCCATCACTTTTTACATGGCTTGATTGAAGCATTCCGACACTTGCAGACATGAATGCTGGAAGTGGACCAGACTGCTACTATATAGTTGGAATTATTTCACTTAGCAAGCAATAGTTCAGATAAACCTAGAATGCTTGTCTAAAATGCAAAAAATAGAACTGCATGTAGACCTACCTATCTGCTAATGAAACTGCTATTTTATTTTATTTTTATTTTATTGCAAAAATGCAAAATACTTGATGGAATTAAATTATTGTTGGAATTTTGTAAATTGTCATCATCATGAATAAGTTAACTAGCATTTACTGTGTCAGTGGAGACATGCCTGCTCCCTTTATTGGGTAGCATGTTAAGGTTGTAAACTTCTCACTCTTAAGGCCAAGAATTTTACAAGGAGTGGGGAAGAGTAAATGTAGGTATGGAAAGATGGAAAGAGTTTGTCCTTAACAAGCACTACATGTGGAAAATTTTAATTTTCCAAAAAAGTTCAGATACAAGATGGAGAGAAAATCACATGTTGTGAGAATTGTAATTGCAGAAATGGCTACTGCTTAGCTTTATCCTTTTATGTTGCTATTACTAGATATGCAATAAAAACTAAACATATTCATCATATCAGAATACTATTGTAATATTAATTACATTGTTAATATTACATGCTAATTAACATGTAATATTAATTACATGTTAATATTACATTGTAATATTAACAGTGCAAAATACAGTGCTCAGTGCACTGTATATAATTCTATAGCTTTTGATAAAATTCTTAACTAAAAAAAATATAAATATATTGCACAGTTCTGTTTATGGATTAGAATTAAATTAAGAAGTGATTGT
This sequence comes from Aythya ferina, assembly GCF_964211825.1. Taxonomy (NCBI): domain Eukaryota; kingdom Metazoa; phylum Chordata; class Aves; order Anseriformes; family Anatidae; genus Aythya; species Aythya ferina. The sequence goes on along the minus strand of NC_140296.1, from coordinate 197,637,159 downwards.
TTATTTTGCCCTGAATGTCCAAAAATAAATGTAATATCTGGAAAAATAAAATCATAGCTAACTGGGTCTCTCAAACTGAAAACTGAAAATTGTATAGTTGCAACACTGTTGTGGCGCTAAGAGAACACCCTATCTTCCAGCAAAATCACAATGATAACACTGAATAGAATATTTTAATACATCCTTTAGCAATAGCACTTCCTACAATATGATTTCCTCAAGCTGCAGCTGAGTATAGCAACAACTAGAATATTGTGCCATGTTTAAAGACATGGTCTTGATTTTAGTTCCTACATTTTTAGCCTTATTTTCTCGTGTATGAAAACAAAACAAAATGTTGTTATTAGAAAATTAGGAAACATTTCTATGTAATTTTATTGGAGAGAGGGTTTTTATTGATAGGCAATGCAAATTTCTGGGGTCATGCTAGGAGGAAGCACCTTGATAGTTCTACTTGAAAAACAAAACCAAAAAACCCTTCAAGCTTATTCTATCAACTGGCATGTTTCAACTGGTTGAAAATTCTTATGTTTGATAAGTGGTGAAGTAAATACTTTCACCAAAAAGAGGAGTTTAAATTCCTGCTGCATATTGAATTCTATATATATCAAAATTTTGTGCAAATAGCCAGAACACAAGTGCATAAATATTTTGTAGTATGTGTGTGTGTAAGTTGTTCTTTGATCTGCTCATTTTCCAATAAAATTGTTATTTTCAGTCTTTGTCTCCAAATGTTTGTATCCCAAGGGACAGAGTGAAAAGTTAGTCATTTGGATGTAGGTATAATAAGAAGTTGTAGCTTTGAGTTCTTCAGCTTTTTGAAGAGAAAATTATATGGTTAAACATGGTTATTGTATTAGATTATTTTCTAAAGAGTAAATCATGTTATTTATTTATTTGAATATTTACATAAGCCTTTATAAAACAATACTTTTAATTTAAATACTTTTTACATTACATGCACTCACACTCTGTGTAATAAGTCTCGGTCTTGCAAACACTTAAGCACCTGAGGAACTTCAGTGTTATCTAAGCACTTCCAGAGGCACAGATACAGGTTATTTTTTTTCCCCTAATACTCTGCATTATTTTATTTTATTTATTTATTTATTTTTTTTCTGCAGACATCCTGAGCTTGATACAAGCCACCATCCCAGACAGCCAAGCAAGCCTCCAGATCCAGGACCAGGTTTAAGTAAAAGCAGAACAGTAGATGTGCTGAAGACAGAACAACGGGCACCTGGACGGAGCCCTTCTTCTATTAGTCTAAGGGAATCAAAGTCCAGGACTGATTTTAAAGAAGATCAGAAGCCAAGTATGATGCCCAGTTTTCTCTCAGAAGCCAATCCATTGAGTGCAGTCACTTCAGTTGTGAACAAATTCAATCCTTTTGATTTGATATCAGATTCAGATACAGCCCATGAAGAAGTCGGTAGGAAACAAAAGGTTATCCAGAAAGAGCAGGGGAAACCTGAGGAGCAGAGGGGCAGTGCAAAACTTCCAGCTCAGCAACAGTCTCCAAAGCCAGTGCAGCCACAAGGACATGTCAAACCTACCCCTCAGCAAAGTGAGTCTTCCAAAGCAGTGCCTCAGCAGCAGCAAACTGGTGAGCCAAAGCAAATTCAGAAACCAGGCCCTGGTCACCCAGCAGACTCTAAGCTAGAACAAGTGAAACAACCACCCCAGCCACGAGGACCACAAAAATCTCAACCCCAACAGTCAGAACCAACAAAGCCTGTTCAGCAACAAACTTCTGCAAAACCTTCAGCGGGCCCAGCAAAACCATTACCACAGCAGCCAGACAGTGCTCGAACATCATCCCAAGCACCACCTCCTGCAAAACCATCATCACAGCAGCTGGGACCTGTAAAACAATCATCTCAACAGCCGGCAAGGCAAGGAAGTCCTGTCAAGCCATCTTCCCAGCAAGCAGGGCCTCCGAAACAGCCTTCTCAGCAACCTGGACCTGAAAAGCCATCTGCTCAGCAAACGGGACCTGCAAAGCAACCACCGCAGCCTGGACCTGGGAAGCCACCTCTGCAGCAGGCTGGGCCTGTAAAACAAGCACCACCACAGTCTGGGCCTACAAAACCACCACCTCAGACTGCGGGGGCCACAAAGCCCCCAGCACAACAGCCAGGATTTACAAAACCAGCAGGCCAGCAACCAGGGCCTGAAAAACCCTCACAGCAAAAGCAAGCCAGTGCAACCCAACCTGCTGAATCTGCCCCAAAGAAAACCTTTTGTCCTCTTTGCACTACCACTGAACTGTTGCTGCACACTCCAGAAAAGGCCAATTACAATACATGCACGCAGTGTCATACTGTAGTCTGCAGTCTGTGTGGATTTAATCCTAATCCTCACATAACAGAGGTGAGTAGCTTTTAAACTGATATTTGTTACCAGAGGACAAAAGTTTAACTTCATTATGCTGAAACATCAGATTTGTTTCAAAGTACTATCATGATCATTTAAGGCCTTAACAAGTTCAGAGAAAAAAATCATTCTGTGTAGGAAAATACCTGCAAGTAAGAGGGGATTTAGGGGAAAAAGAAGGTGGTGGTTCTCTGTACAGTCTTCAAAATTGTTCTCTTGTTTCTTCATATAAAAAGGGGAACACCATTGTGACTATTTTGCTCTTTTCCCTGATTTTAAGTACTCATTTGCCATGTTTATAATCAGACCACAATGATCACATGCTATCACATTTATAAACGCATAAAATATGCTGCTACAAGAGCTAAGTAAACAAACAAATATGGAAAAGACAGTGTTCATAGCTCCACTGTGGGTTTTGGAAAAGGATTTGGGGTGGACTTGCTTCGTAACTGTGTCAGCATTCGTTAGCTGAAAGCCTGAGTCATGAGTTTTGACTTGGTGATACTCAGGTTATTTCATTCTTGTGGGATGCTAAGAGAGATCTCTGTGGACTGTTTCTAACCTTGATCACCATTCTTGCTGTAATTATATAACATAGAAATTGCATAGAAAGTAATATTAGGACATCAAATGAACCTACCTTAACCTGATGTTTGCATTGGCCTTATATATATGCCTGCACATATATGTATACTTTATTTGCTCTGTATGGAAATAAGGCTTCATATGAATGTCTAATCTCTTCTTATTGCTTGAACAGCTGCTTATACATCCTGATACTCTAATTCTAAATTTGCAATGTAGGAGTGTTGTTTTTTTCTTTTTTCCTTTTTTTTCCCAATAAAAACACTTTAATCAATTTATAGAAATTCAAGCATAGCAGACCTGGCACCAAAGACTGGCTAGTAATAAAGCAGAGAGGAAGGGGATTTTGAAAGCTTATTTTTATCTTGTTTTGGTATTAGTTTAGCTGAACAGAGCAGAGATATCAATAGGAAGAAATATAGACTGGTACTTTATTTGGAATCTGTCAAATAACCCTAGATATAAAATTGCAGAATCAAAGCATTGCTAAGGTTGTTAGGTGCATCTGGAGGTCATGTAGTCCAGCTTCCTGCTCAAAGCAGGGTCATCTAAAGCAGGTTGCTCAGGACTGTGTCCAGTTCTGAATGTCTCCAGGGATGTAGATTCCACAGTCTATCTATGCAACTTGTTTGCATTGTACTGCAGTGATTTAAGGACATTGTTAGTCATTAGATTGCACATGATTATTAATGATATTTTTAGGCAGTACCTGCTGACAGGCAGGCATCTGACAATTATTTGTTGATTTATTGTTAAAAATGTCAAAGTTAAACCTGAAGGACTTGCAGTTGCAAGTATTTGCAACTTTTTGCAAGTATTTGTAAGTATTTGTAAGACATTGGATCATTTAGCAGTGTGTTCTTTTGTTTGAATCTAGGGAAAGTCAGGCTTGAGATAAATTGGCATTAATGCTTCTGGATCTATAGGACTAGAAGTGGATTGACTTAAACAGCCATGTGCAGAAATTTTGGAGCATCTGCAACTAGACAGGTGTTCACAGTTTATATTATTAGGGCGTATGCAGGGAAAAAAATAATGTATCTTATTTAAAATCTGAAGATCTACTGTCATATTTCCAATATTTCATTCTGGATAGCTTAGGGTAGAAAAAAAAAAAAAAAGTCAGTGACATATAATGGATAAGTAATGTGATGGATTGTTGTTAAAGTCAGAGGAACGTTTGTAAGAAAACTTTACCTTCAAGTTCTGACAATGTTTTTAGACCAGAATCTCTTACATTTATTTGTGAGTGCTGAGTCCTATTTCCTTAGTGATTTGCTGGAGCTTTTTCTTCTCTTTAGAGCTCCAAGTTAAACTTTGTTTAAAACTTCCGATATTCTGTGGAAATGGTTGACAACTTCGTTGTGTTCAAATTAAGTGGATTTTAAGAGAGAGAAAGAAAGCATGTTTATGTAGGAAGGTTTCAAAGTAGTTGGAAATTCTGTGGAACTACTAGTTTTTGAAGAGGGTAGTCTCTAAGTGTGAAATTCAGGACTTTAAGACAATAAATACAGCTGCATTAAAGACTAACTGATTACATACATATGTAAAAGCAAATTTGAATTTCTTATTATGCATTGAAGTAAACACAGGATATGCGTTTATTTCATGATGAAATCATTTCAGTAAATGAAGGTATTGGGCATCTAATTTATTCAGCTATTAGTTCTAATCTCCTAACTCCCACTCAGGCTTTTCTGATTTGCTCAGCTTTGCACCACCAGCTGTCTTGCTGAAACTTCATTGTGGGTGTCCTGCTCTGATCTGCAGTGAAGTGCAATGAAATCACATCTGACTATTACTGAACAGTTGGAGCAAAGTAATAGAACCTTTTCTGGCACGTAAGAAAATTTGACTTGCTCCATGTGCAAAGGTTTCCACTTGAGTTATTCTCAATTGTTCCTTCCAGCTTCCCTTCATTTTAATATTAAGATTATTTAAAAGTTTTTAGTTAGTCTTTCATAATAATTTACACTTTTCTTCCTGTCTAGCACAAAACTGATGGCTTTTATTTTAGCTGTCAGTTCTCTTGATTATGTTGCAAGCTTTTTCTTTTGGTTTCTTAGTTCAAGTCCTTATAAACTGTTACTGAACAAAAGTCTTTCTGTTAGGCATGCAATTACTGACTTTATCTTCACCTCTTACTGTTAGACTTTCTCCTTTTTGAAAAATTTAATGATTCTGTAATCCTGTGTTGTTGCCTTTGCCATGCCTGTTATAGCCTGTATTTTTATTGATTATGTTAAAATATGTACCTATCTGAACGCAGTACTTCCAAGTAGAGGTGGGGAGAGTTAAAGGCATTTCTTTAGAAAAGGATTTTGTTCTCTGACATTTTACCCTGTACAGCTGTTTGAACTACCTTCTTAAGAAACTCTTTAGCATCTTCTTACAAGTTTCTTACAGGAAAGTTCAGTCTTCATAACCAGCAGAGTGGTTATGATCTTTCCCAGTGTAGATATTCCTAAATTTCTATATTCTATATTTCTAGTTGATTCTGGAAGGAATATAGCAGGGTTTACAGACTGTCTCAGAAAGTGTTGTAAAACCATTACATGTTACATGTAAAACACATTACATGTGTTGTAAAACCATTATGGAAAGTGCAGGATTTTTTATTTTATTTGTATTATCTTTTTCATTTGGACTTCCATTTAAAATGTAGTAGTGCATACACTGGGTCTGGTTTTAGTCACTAGAGAGAACTGTGCAACTACCAGCAGAAAGTGATACTTCACTGCCACAAGGTCAGGCCCCTGGAACTGTTTCTCTGAACCATCTGACATTGCTGCCCCCCTGGAGAAAGGGGATAGTCTGTATCCTGGTTTTGCACCGCAGTCCAGAGAGGTAGCACACCATACAAAACGTGTTTGGTAACATATGTCTCTCTAATCTGTCTAGGTATTCGTATCTCACTCATCACCTGTGCACATGAGTGCCTAGCAATAGTTGCATAAAGTACTGGGAAAAATATAAACAGGTTTGACTGATACTCTGTTCTGTTTTTCTTTCACTTAAATCAGAAACTTGTAGCAGCTGTGTATTTACATTATCACATGATATTTTTTCTTTTTTTCTCTCTCCCTATTTTTTTTTTAATTTTCTTTTGCTAAAAACATTCCCATCAACTCTGAGCATCAGAAGCCAGCACTATCCCAAAAGAGATTCATCTGTGTTGGTTCAGTTCATCTGAATTTGAGTAGGTTTTCTTAAATGGGCATATACATCTGAGGAACTATTCATTTGGTTCCACGTTTATGTGTGTGTATGTTTTTTGTTGTTGTTTTTGTTTTTGTTTTAATGAAGTTAGATTAAAAAAAAACACAAGTTAAATCTAAGTGATCAATGCATATGTTTGATAGCTTATTTATGATGTGCATCTGTAAAGTTGGTGTTGCAGTGGAGTTTCAAAGCTATTAATGTTGGAACCTTGGTTGTATGGGAGCTCTCCACCAGGAGACCCTTGATGCATATGTGTGCAGGGTGCCTGTCTTCTAGGCGGTTTTTAGAGGGATTATTTTTCATACAATGTACCTATCTCAGTAGGTGTTTCACCCGCTGTTTCAACATGCTGTTGAGAGATCATATAAAATTAGTTTTGAACGAAGGTGTAATTTTTTGCTTACATCCTTGCTGGAAATTCCACTTTCAGATAACATGAGGGCGTGTATACAGGTGTAGGAATTGTTTACTTGCCCAAAGATCTGCTGGATGGAGGAAGGTGAACTCTCTAAAACCAATTTTATTGGTTCTGTCTATCTTTGAAATAACATGTCTGCATTAAAGTTGACTTAATAGACAATGGAAGAGAGAGCAGGGGGAAAGGGTTATGTCTCCCAAAGTGGAGTGTGTAATATCAGATCAAGTAGAATGTTTTACTGGACCTTTTACCACCGGCTTCAAAAGAAAAACTTTCAACCTTTTTTATTTTTTTAACCCAATCTGAAAATATTGTCTTTTTTTTTTTTTGTCTTTTTTTTTTTTTTTTTTTTTTCCTGTCTTGGGTGAATGGAGAATGGTGATGGTGTCAATTTTTTTCTTCTAACACTAGAGCTAGGGAAATTTCCTGATCAGTTGCTCTAGGTATGATTCTTGATTTCTGCTCTTTCTTTCTGAATCCATTTTTATGTACAACTCTATCACAACCATTGATAACTTAGCAGTATTTAACAGATAACAGAATTTAGTTCAGATGCTCATAATGATTTTCAGTATTTGTAATTGTTAATGTATTAATTGTTAATGTATTAATGTGCTACATCTCCAAGTATCCTAAACAGTAGCAAATGCTTGGACATGAAATATTTTCAGTAACTAAAGAGAATTTAAGCAGTCAGAAGGGCATTAATTTTCATTGGTTATTATCATTATTATTAGCTTGCTTATGGAAAGGAATAGAAAATAATTTAAAATAGTACTTTTGGTAGATGGAAGATGACTATAATTCCTGTGGTGAATCCAGACAAATTTTGCTTATCGCTGTGGATAGTGATGTGTCACAAAATAGATTTTTAATACCAGGAAAAATAGCTTTGAAAGTGCCTGCCCTATATAAACTTAGCCTGGAGGGATATTTAGATTTAAATAAATAAATCAAAATAAACGAGATGGGGGAAAGGACTTGAGTCTAACCATCAGCTGTTATAATCATGAGGTGTAAAGAAAGAAAAGTTAAAATCAGTGCCTTGTTTTTTGTATTTTTACTTTCTCAAAAGCATTCAATTATCCACGCTTAATTATGACAAAGAAAACTTAGAGATATTCTGAAAAAAGAATAGAGATCAGTCTGGTTTCACACTGATCAGATTCAGACAAGCCTTGTTTAGTTAGTTGTCTTTTAAAGATGATCAAAGCTTGTAATATTTTTGAGTGAAATACTTGTGTTGGTTCAAAGAGTACCTGGGGTGTTCCAGCTGTACTAATGCTGCAAGTTGTATGGAGGTGGAGATTATTCACAATTTTGGGAATGATTTTTTTTCTTTATTTTTGCCCCTAGTACTGAATGCTGTTTTTCTCTGTGAAATATTCTAAAACACAATCCTGTGACTTTTTCTTTTTTTTTCTCCAGAGGAAGATGGCTTGCCTGCATTGTTGCTTTACATTTATGATTAGATATATTAATGATATTGATGCCCTGTGTTTGTTTGTTTGTTTGTTTGTTTTTTCTTTTAAGAAAGGGTTATGGGAAAGTGGGAAGAAGCACACAGCTATACATGACAAATAATTTATCCGTGATTTAATTGAGCAATATTCTACAATATGTTGGAGTGCTGTATCAATAGCCCAGAAAACTGTCCTGTCCGGTTTTTAACACGAGTAAATAATAAATTAATCTGCATAGCTAAAGATGTCAACTGCAGGGAGCCATCTGCGCCAGTATTGCTGTTGCTCAGCAACTGTAATTTACTACTATGTTAGGCCACGTGATGTGGGGCTGCTGTTTGCTGGGGAATCAGTGGGCAGGATGTGTGGCCCAGCCCTGCTCCCAGCACACAGCATAAGCCCTGCTCAGATCCCAGCCATGCTCGGGCAAGCTCTGTGCAGCACAGATGAACCTTCTTAACCTTTTCTTTCCTGCACTCCTGAATTGCCCTTCTGCTTTTTGTTTGTCGTGTATGCATTTCTAGAATGTTGAATCTAGATGCAATTAAGGAAAGCAATCTGTGATGCGTGATGCAGTGCACTGAGCTGTTTCAAATTCTTTTTCCTTTCATGAGGCAGCTTAAACACATCCTTGGATGTTAACATTCACTTTCAGAGATTCCAAAATACTGACATTCAAAAAAATAAAAATAAAAAATGAGGGGTACAGGGGGGGGGATTGTTCACTCTTTTAGTTTATGATTCTAATTGTATAAGCCATAGAATAATAGCTCCCCAAACACCTATACAAGCTATAGCTTTTTGTATTAGTAATTTAAGCAGAATATGCTAAGCCTGTGGTAAGTACATAATACAATTCATCTAGTAATGCATTTTAGTAGTTTTAAAACACCTTTGATATATAAGTAGCATTTAAAAACAGTTAAGATGGCTATTTAAAAAGTTTGCTCGAACACTGGTTTAGTTGTGACCTACAATGGTTGCATCCATGGCTTCAGTTTATGAAATTGATATCTGGGGAATGTGCTGCTGACAAGAATCTAGCATTGTTTTTGTAAGCATCCTGAGTCAGCGTTTCCTGATAAACTCCCCAGTCACCTTTCACAGCTGATGTCTGCAAGGAAAATAAATATTTATTTTGTAGTGATAAACTCTTTGCCTCAAATGAAGATCACTTGCACAGTGTGTGCAATAGCTACCTTTGTTTCACTGTGATTACTTCAAATAGCTGAGATGTTATTCATGGAGAGATGGTATCAAAGGAAAAGTTGGTCTCTAGTTTTGCCTAGGCTTTAGAAGACCCTTCCAGTTGTATGTTGAAAAAAACAAATTTAGTTTGTTCTGTGGTAGCTGTTCTTTTTTGTTCATAACAGGAATTTCTTGGCTAGTTTCTTCTCTGTTACAGTATTCTATCACCTTACTTGAAGCTGCATAAAATCATGGACTCAGGTGTTTTAATTTTTCATGCTTCTCATATCATCTTGGCAGAAATGTCTTCTGAGAGCCAAATCTGGTTTCCTCACTTTCCTTCTTTCTGAAGTTGTCAGGAACCTGATAAGCCAATATGTTTCCAGACTAGAAACAGATCCTTTTGATAAAGCTTTGGGGCAGGGCTGAACAATGTCAGCAAAGTCCCTTTACATCTCTGTGGCAGTATGAAGGCCCTATAAATCTTTATGCTTCTGTGGTGATATAAAGGGATCTTAGTATTTTATGCATATCTTACAGTTCCTTTTTATAGTACCAACTGACTAAACGAGAATGAGACCCGTTGCCTCAGAATGCAGCTCTGTTCTGTGAAAGGACTGTTAAAATGGCTTCAAGAGCTTCATTTGCATTGTGTGCCAGTACATTTTCTATGAAATATGTTCAATCAGCAAGTCCAAGTTTCTTTCTCATTGCACATCTGGAATCTTAGAATTGAGCTGAATTCTATTCCTCCCCTACATCACCTGCAAGAGAAATTGAACATGCCCATCGATGCAGTAGCTCTCTAACAGTTTTCACATTGCTTTTGATGGACGTGCATGGTTAGAAGACATCTGAACACTTTCACAGAAAGGACTAGGCTCCATATTGCTTTCAGTTGTGTTGGCTTTGTTTGGGATAAGGAGAACTGAAGAGTAATTCACATTTGTTATTGAAGTCAACTGTTAGATTCTGAATGTATAAAGAAACGTGAGCTATAGAACATGGTGCCATACTTTTAATTTTCTTCAATATAATTCTCCATGGATGTTGTTACTAAAATGTCATGAATAAAATAATTTGGTGCTCCCAACTAGTGGAAACTTTTTTTTTTTAGATGTTACAGACGATAATGCATAAAATATATTTTAATTCCTTGTACATTATGAGGGCACATAGCTACTGTATCACTGAGTGGGAAGGCAAGGTAGAGCTTCCTGTATTTGGTGTTTGGAATCTGAACAAAAGTGCTATGTTAAGTCTGTCACATCTCCAGTCCTAGTCAAGGTACTTGACAGCATGGCTTGCAGGGTGAAGAAAATCACTAATAGATTTCTTCTGGAAAGTTGACACCCCATTTAGCAGTCTAAAAATAGACAGATCAGGATCCTCAAAAACAAGAATCTCCTTTACAAGGGAACTGAAAAAGCTCATGTGGTTGTTTTGCCTTGGAAAGTCTTTTAATTTTAGGTAAAGAGACTTATGAAGGAACTGCTATCCAGTAAGACCTGTAAGGATAGACGAACATTGGTATTTTAGGTATCTACAGTAACAGTAATTTTTGCATCATCCATAATAACATATAAAGGCAATCTATTTAACAGAAGCCTATTTCTGTCTTTCCTAAGCCTGTAGAAAATCTCTGTCTTTGCAGTAGAAAGAAGAACAGGCCAATGTTTATTACAAAAATGCACCATGTAGTGCACTTCATTTTGGACTCCTGCAGCTCCAATCACAGAACTAAAGTTTGTACGGTTTTGTATGTTTGGAGATGATGTGTGTAAGCTATAATAAACGGAGGGTTTTAGCACTTAATTTCTCCCACTAAGGTGCATGGGAGGAATTTTATGTCTAAAACAGAAAGATTTAAAAAATAATACAGTAAAGTAAAGCTTCCTACATTTTCCATTTGGAAGTGTAACTGTAGGAGTAGCAAATTCATTTTTAGCTTTAAAGGCTTCAGTTAATATTGAGTTTGTGTATGTAGAAGTGTACATATATATATATATATTTAAGATAAGGAAAAAACTACATATGAGAGATTTCAAGTTTTGTCACCAGTACAAGTTGTGTTGAAAACTGTAGTACAAAACTGACTTTTGTTTAAACTTCAGATTGGTACTACAGTCAGACTGGACCAGCTATATTTTGAAGACAAGCTTAAATGCTTATAAATGCATCTGGAGTCTAAACATCTTAAACATATGAAGTATCCAGACTACTTATTGTATAGCCCAGCTCAACCCTACAGCTATTTTTGGGGCCTCACAGTGGCTTCAAATCAAATTTACTGGAAGATTTGCATAGCATCTGAGTGGGAGCAGATAGGTACCTGTTAATCCATGGTTCCACTGCAAAATGACGGGCAAGAATGCACTCCATATCCTTAATACTTGGGAATGATTGCTTGTCTTACTTTAGAGTGCAGCACTTTCACTTAAAGCATACAAACAAACAAAACAAACAAACAAACAAGCAAACAAAAAAACAAACACAGAAGCAGGAGAACAAAGATGGCTCTAAGCACCTCATGTCATTGGATTCTTTCCTTAAATACAGGAGCAGTGAAAAATGCATTGTCCAAATGTCTGTAAAAGTTCTGTGGTTAGTGGGAAAAGGCATTCCTCACTTAGGCCCGTTAAAAAGTTCCCCACAGATCTTTCTGCTCTATGGAGGAGATTTCCGCTGTGTAAGAAATCTGAGTCACCTTGCCAAAGCCAGACCACTGTGACAGCCAAGACAGTTGTTCAGAGTATGTGGCTTAAATCTTTTCTTTGATTAAACCTCCACCTTTAAGAAAACCCTTAAGAATTCATCCAGAAACAATCAGATCATCAAGATCTATATAATTAAGTTAGATTACTAATATCTAAAATCAGGCCTCATAATTAAGATGTACTTAGTACATCTGAAATCATCTCTTGGACAGGGAACATGTATGGGAACTGACCATCAAAAAACACGGTAGTTGGGCTAAATGTCATAATGTCATCTTTGCTCAGGTCCTCTGCGCAGTTGTGAGCTTAATTTCTTCAGTAATTCAGAGCAGAGTTTAAACAACTGTTCCAATTTTGTTTCAGTTGGTTTCATTTTTAACAGCCATTTGCTATCTGGGTTGCAAGTAGATGAGAGCAATGTTTAAACAATCAAAAAAAAAAAACAAAAAACAAACAAACAAAAAAAAACAGCACTGAAAATGGAAGATAAAAGCAGTATTATTATGAATAGTAACTTGATTACTGTAAACTTACAGCTGGGGCCAAAATTGTGCATCTCTTTGTTAATCTGTTAGTAATAGTGAGCTTATATTCATAGACTGTGTATATGCCATGTTTATCAGAATAATCAGAATAACTGTTTTAGGGAACTGTGTCCAACAGTTCTGTTAATTTTTTGCTGCTGAAAAATACCAGTCTGGTGAGGTACAGCAAAATTATGGATTCACTGCCTCATTCAATGACATCGGAGATTTTTTCTTCCAATGAACTCTGATATTACATAGACAAAATCTTTATTTATATATATCATCTCCAGATTCATCCCGTGGTATGGTAGAGATTTCACACCTGACTAGGGAAAAGGATCCAGAAATCTCCCTAGAGGAAAAGACCTGAATCTTATATTCTGTGTCCTCTTAATTGCAGCTTCCCTCAGTTCCAGTGGTGCATTCAAATGCCATAGCTGGTACCCTGCATTTCACATGCAGACTAAAGAACAGAAGTAGAGCTACAGACAAACAGTTTAGGTATGTACTTACAGGTGCAGGCCCGTGGGACTCCATGCCATATTGAAAGGCATTTTTTCTGCATATAAATTTTCCTTTAGCAATGGAAAATGTGGAAAATAGCATGTGATGCTTCCTGGCCATGCATTGCTTTAACCTGTTTGATAATTTCTCAGATTGTGAGGCTCTTCAAAAACAAAGGAAGGGATGGCTGATTAGAACATTTTTTTTTATTTTTTTTTCCTAAGTAGAAAATATGGTTTCCCTCTGATATAATACATTGGGGGAAGGAGAATAGCAAAGCTTTTAAAGTTGGGAGGTAGTAAATAGCAAGAGAAAATAATAAATGTGTTATTTACATTAATCCTGACTGTGTTGAAAAGAGGGATCTATAATACACTGACCCACAGTAATTGCCCTGAGAGCTTCTTCTGACAACAAATGAATTTTGGGAAACCTAATTATGGTTCTTAAAGTACCATCAATGCTTAGGCAAAGCTCCTCACTGATTCTAAATGAAGACTTGCCCTCTGAAATTGGTGGTAAGATGCAGGTCTGTGTAATACATGGTGTCCATTAATGCACCTCTGTGCCTAATTCATTGGATACATGTATAATATCAACACACGTGCCCTGTAATAAACTACCAGAAACATAAGCTATATGAAGAACAGTTGTACACTTAAATATAATTATGCATTTTCTTTGTTCTAATTACGATGATTGTTTTCTGTCAGCAGACTTGATTTGTCAAACTATTTTAGCAGTATTTATGTCTTTTCTTTCTTCTGTTCTGGCAAATCATTGCTCTAAATGACTCACTGCTGGGCCCCATGAAATTCCAGAGTATTTTTTCATTCTGCTGGATTATTATCCCCTGATATTCAGCTGTGTGTAAACTGAATGTGAAGTCATTAAAAGCATGGATTCAGTGATTGCTCAAATCACAGGGACATAGAGAAAAACAAAAAACCCTACAAAACAGTTGGACATTTTAACTGCAAAAGAGTATTAGTGGTAATATTTCTCCCTTTTCACAGAGAAGCCTGAAATACCATAAGAAGCCATGCACTATAATAATTAGTTATAATGTTGCTTTTATTAACATTATCCTAATTATAATACCTTTTTAAATTTTTTTCCCCTGCAGATTAAAGAATGGCTCTGTTTAAACTGCCAGATGCAAAGAGCGTTAGGTGGTGACTTAGCACCAGGTCATGGTCCTGGGCCACAGCTGCCTCCCCCCAAACAGAAGACACCTACTCCACCTTCAGCAGCTAAAACACCTCCTCAGCCACAGCCAAGTCAAAAGAAAGATGCTTCCCCAAAACCTGACCCTGCACAACTAGCAGAACCTAAGAAGCCCCTGCCACAGAAAAAGCAACCATCCATGCCAGGGTCTCCCCCTGTAAAAGCAAAAACATCCCGTGCTGAGCCTGCTGACACCTCCCTGCAAATAGATCCTACTCCAAAGTCTGATCAGGCCAAGCCAGCACAGGCTGAAGATAAGCAAAAACAACCCAGTATACAGAAGCCTACAGCAGATACTGTGCCTACCTCTGCAGCACCAGGGCTGAAACAGGATTTGGCAGGTCCCAAGCCTCCACCAACTCAACAGAAAGTGACAGATACCCCAAAGCCAGAGCTTGCCAAACCATCACAGGACACACATCCAGCTGGGGACAAAACAGATTCCAAACCCCTTCCACAAGTGTCTCGGCAGAAGTCAGATCCCAAACTTTTAGCTCAGCCTGGGGCTAGATCAGAGGCTAAAACCCAGAAGCCTGTTGAGCCAGTGCAAGTGAAAGATGATCCTAAGAAGTTACAAACAAAACCATCCACAAAGCCTGACACCAAACCAGCTCCCAAGGGCCCGCAACCAGGGGCAGGCCCCAAGCCTGTGCCGGCACAGCCAGCACCTCAACCCCAGCAGCCTCAGAAAACTCCTGAGCAGTCAAGGCGTTTCAGCCTTAACTTGGGAGGCATCACTGATACCCCTAAGCCTCAGCCTACGACACCACAGGAAACAGTTACTGGCAGACTTTTTGGATTTGGAGCTTCAATCTTCAGCCAGGCCTCCAATTTAATTTCCACAGCAGGTCAGCCGGGCTCTCAGACATCAGGCCCTGCTCCAGCTGGTCCTGCTGCAAAGCAGCCCCAGCCTCCAGCACAGCCTTCAGCCTCCCAGGCACCCCCCAAAGATACCGCTCAGACTCAACCTTCTCCAAAAACTGTTCCTGCGAAGAAAGAAGCCAAGCCTCTTACGAGTGAAAAAATGGAGCCAACAAAAGTGGATAGTGTTTTAACAACTAAGGGATCTGATTTAGAAAAGAAACCTAGTTTGGCTAAAGATAGCAAGCCTCAAGCTGCTGAAGCTAAGAAACCTGCTGGGCTGTCGGAACCGGAAAAGGCCAGCCAGCCTAAAGTGTCTTGTCCCCTTTGTAAAACTGGACTAAATATTGGTTCTAAGGATCCCCCCAACTTCAATACGTGTACAGAGTGCAAGAAAGTTGTGTGCAATCTCTGTGGATTTAATCCAATGCCACACATAGCTGAGGTAAGGCAACAGAGTCTGTATTTATCTTGCATTCCTACCAACAGGCTCCCTGTGCTGTGGAGACCTTGTAGCTGATTTTAGCTGTTGATTTGTTGTGGGAAAACTTGAATGTTTAGTCTGCTGGCTTTTAAACTTAAATTTCTGTGTCGTATGAAACTTGGTCAGCAGTTAGAAAGTACTTCCGATTAATTTTTGCAGATTAAAGACGTCTGATATGGCTGGTAGCTAGGTTTTTAAGACATAAGCAGGTAGTTTATTGTGAAATCTTCTTAAATTAGTGCTACTATAATATAGCAAACTACTGTACTTTCCAGTCTACCATGTGATAGTTATTTTCCATATGCTTCAGTATCATATATTGACATGTATGCTTCCTCCATTGATCAGTGCCCCTGATTCAGGCAATTACTGAATGAAGGAATGTATTAATGCCTAGTTACTCTTCTTCCCCAGATGTGTCATATATCCCTAAATTTATTCCATTAATCTCATTCTGGATCTGGAGTCTTTGTACATGCTGCTGTATTCATTAGCAAGGTTGAAGTTTGAGTGATACCTGTGTGGTGATATATGGAAGTTGCTTCTTTCTTTGGGGTGTGTGAATTTGAAAATGCCTTTTCTGTGATCTCAATAGGGACCAAGCAAGACCAACATCTATTTAATAGAATTAAACAACTTATTTTCAAATGTTTTCTCAAATTCCATGTTTTTACCCTCCTTCCTTTCTTTCTCGTATTTTTTTTTTTTTTTTTTATAAATGGAAAGGAGATTGGAAACTTTATTATACCTTAACAGAAAGGTGGAGGCACGCCTTACTTGCTGTCTCAAATTGGTGAAGTTCAACTCAACTAGACCACCTAAAAATACTTGTGAGTAATTTAGATGTGTAAGTTGGTCTATGTAATACGTAGGAAAAGTGACTCTTGGTGTTGTCATTGAAATCTGAATGAATAAATCAGAAATATCTGCCTGGGTTAAAGGTTATTACATCTCTGCCCTAAGGTGAGAACAAATGTTGAGATAAATAATCAATATTTTTCCTGCAGCTTGCTATGTTGTGCACTTTTTTTCTGCTGAATATTTTACTGAATATACTATCAGTGGAAAGGCATTTCCTACTATAATCAGCACATTTTATCTCCCTTACAAATATGTTCATTACTGTCTTTATAGTCATTTAGGTCAGAAAGAAAGGTCTGAAAATGCAAGAGGATATACTGGTGCTTGAAAGCCTGGCTTTCTTTGTCTTGGTGCTTGTGCACTGGAATCTATCAAATGCACAGCAATTTCTTGTTCACTGCCCAAACCTCTGCCCTATGTGTACGCACACACGTACATTCACTCTCTCTTAGGTTTTAAATGCAAAAAATGCATATGAATTTCTCCAGAGGTACTTTATTATGCATGCACAGAATATTCCAGAAACAAGATGTGTCAGTTCTGGTGAAATGCTATGCAAAAATGACATCTATGCAAGTCCTGATGCATGACTTCACTTCTTTAGACTTGATTTAGGCTTGGTGGTGTAGGACTGCATTGTGGTGGGCAGATTTCTCCTCTGTATTTCTACTTGAGATGAGAAGGCTGCTGTTCTGTTTCCCTCCCATCACTGTTATTATCAGATGATTCTTTCCATTTCAACCCTTGTGAATATACAGAACCTGAAATACTACTGATTTCCTTTAGTCTGACTTCCTCATACCTTTCTTTGCCTCTTTTTTGTTTCCTTGCTGCATTTTCTTCTTTCCTCTACTACACATTTTCATCTCTGTCCAATTTTCCATCTTCTATTTCTGATCATTTTTGCTAAAGATTGGCAAAAACCTATTTTTCTTGAGAATGGATGGTAGCTTGCATGGTTGAGGACAGCCTGACTTTCATTTGCATGAAGATGGAAGACAGAAGAACGAGCTCATCCTGTCCTCTCCCAAATGAGCTGTGCAAATAATGTATTTAACCTCAGATATCAGTTCTGTCCCTATAACCATTTCATATACTATATAGCTGTTATACAACGGAAACATGATAGTCTATGCTCACTAGCACACTTTTTTTCCTCCAGCAAACTCCTTTCTAACATGTTGAATACAGTCTTGGAGGTTTTATTTATTTGTCTCTTTATTTTTGAAGGGTTAGGAAGGAGAAATAGAAATGCTTTTTAGAATTGGTTGGTCTTGGGGTTTTATGCTTAATTCCTTTATTCCTATCTTCTGCATTTGATGAAAAATAATAATATATATAGAGAGAGAGCCCTAAGGCTTAATTCCTCTTGGCCCCATAAAGCGTTTTGAGCAAACAAATGTAACCGTTATTTTATAGTTTTGCTTTTGGGTTGCAGCTGTATCACAGTGATTCTAACAGCTGCTTATGTATTATCAATATATTGTTGCCTCAGTAACAGCTGAAAATGAGGTGAGTTTTACTGAGTGCGTGATGGCCCAAACATTCTTGCTAAGAAAGCTTGTATTGAGCTGTACAGTAATAATCAGACTGACCCAGCAGGGAAACCTATGTTTCATTGACAAATAGAGAGGAGCATCTAAACTCTGTGGGCACTTCTGCCTGAGAAACTTTTTAGCAGGGAGGATCCTCCAGGCAGCGTGCTTCTGTACTGCAGACATGGCTGCAAATACTTTAAAGGGGAGGAGGTGCTTTTTTTTACAATGACAGTTATTTGCTCTTGACTGTATGTGACACAGCTAACTTTTCAAATGTATATTTTATGCCATTGCAGATGGTTGGTCCCCTGACAGCCTCTCTTCCGCAGGAAATAAGAGAACTAGGCTCTGGCCTATCTAAATCAACAATATGCTATTTACTTCACCAAAATTACACTGGTTTGTGTGAGCTGAGAATTAGGCTAGAATATTTTTACCTAAAATGGGCTGGTTGTTCTTTTTCTCCCTGATTTGTTGCTCCAACAGTCAAACAGTTATTTACTTAAATGGTAATTTATCCATGAGGCAAACAACTACAAATGATTAAATAAATGGCACTTGATAGATTTCAGACCCACAGGACCATGTTGCGCCTTAGTGCACTAACAGACTCCTTATTCTGCCATTTGCTCAATAGGGAGGAGCACTGTTTACCAGCTCTGTAATTAGCTTTCCAGCTCAGGTAGTTGGAAGCAGCTCTATTTTTAGTAACAAAGCACAAGATCACGACTGCAGAAGCGAGAAATGAAGTGTGGCAACGACCATTTTGTGCATTTAAAACTCAGTGAAGCTGTTCAGAATATTGAACAGGAGTGGAGATGGTTGCCTATATGTAATTAAATATGTTGAAGCAGCAGGGTCAGGAATATAGAAGCTGTGATGATTTAATATGCTATTAAAATAATAATGATAAAAGATTTGAAAACTGGATTGTGGAAAAACTGAGAAATCTAAATTTTAGAATCGGTGTGGGTAACAAGTAAAAATAACATCTTAAACATCTTACATTACAAATAGAAAGAACTCAAAATGTAGCCTGTATATGTGAGTGTCCTAATGGAACTAATCTAATAGAATTACCAAGGGAACAGTGGAAGCACTTTTTAGTCTATTGATTACTATAAAATTATCTGGAAAGGTACTTGGAAATAATAAAAAAAAAAACGTTCTATGTTTGAAATAATTTATTGGGCCTATAGAAAGGAGAGAATTATTTTGAATGGAGGAGAAGGACAAGGTGGACTTGGGAAGGGCAGAAAAGACATCATGACCCAAACTTATGAATGATTTTGTGTTTGAAAAAGATATAATAGGGTAGATGTAATCGGAATAGATAGTATGAACAATTTTACATACAGAATGGTGCTTCTTAATATGTTTATTACAGTGAATATCATTTGTATGAAATTGTTTGACATGAGTGGATATGATAGCAGGAAGCTATAAGCAGTGGTCTGTAAACAATGACCTTGATGATCCCTCTCCAATCCATATTCTTACATCGATAATTTTTATATAAAAATATCTATTACCCAGTAAAATAATTTGGATACCTTTTTTGATAACATATTTTCCCACAGGTCCTTATTAGACCAAACTAAGTAAATATTTTTTTCAGCTCCACAAATACTGTAGAGAGTGGGAAAAGCAAAAAGATAAACTCATTTTCTAATTAAGAGCAGTGTTATCATTAAACTCAATAGCATTTCTAGAGTTAATAGTAAAGAGATAGCATTTTGGAACTGATATAAGCCTCTACGGAGGTGTGAACCTGAACGCATCTTGGGTTCTTGTATGTCCTGCTTAGAAAAAAAAAAATGCAGAAAGGGTACTGGCATGGCTGGGTCCTTGATATAAATCATTCTGGCAGTTTCTCTTTTTTTGAAACTTTCGATGAAGTCTATCCTCAAATGGAGAAAGAACCTCAGCAGTTGTGGCCCTACCTATAAATAAACCCTGTGATTAAATGAACAACATGGCTTAGGCTTCTTAAAGCAAGTGAGCAGGAACGATGTAAAGTAACAAGCCATCCATGATTGTAATGAAAATCCCTGAAATGGTGTACTGCATCATCTGAGGTGACACCCATTGCCTCTCTAATTTATTAACAACTCTGTACTATTTTGTTTTGCCTATTTGAGAAAGCTCAGACCATTCTGCAAGTTGGCAGGTTTCACTCCTATTAGAAGTTCCTATCTCCTCTGTTGTATTTAGTGAAGTTGGTTTTGAAACAGATGGTGTCTGGGAAACAGTGTAGAAGAATTTGCACTTAAGATACAAAGAGAAAAAACAACCATTCTTTTCAGCTGCATAATTTATCTGCTCCGCCTCTTCCCTCTTCCTTTATATTTAAAGCTTCTTTTAAAATTTTGATTGTAAGAAAGTGAATTCTATTATTGTTTAACAGTAGCCAAATAATACAGAAATTAATAGGCTAACACAATGTATTCACTGAAGTTGGAAATTTTATCCATTAAATTTTAAGTCTTTATAATTGAGAAAATGTTAAAACTACTACTAATTACTATTCTGAAAGATAACATCTGGCATTGAAAATAGAGTGCATGTTAGATGTTAAAGCCCCCAGTATATTTCTTGACTGTCAGAATGAAATTAATTTAACTCCAATTGAGATTACCCGCTTCTTCTGTTTAATTCAATATGCATAATAGAAATGACATTAAAATAGAAATATTTTTATAACAGAACAATGTCACCTTTTCCCACTTTCCTGCAAAATATATATATTGTATATGCAAAATGGAAGGACTAATATGGAATTCCCCTTTGAGGGATGATTCAGTCAAAACTGAGTATGGATAAATGTTTTTTAAAAAGGGTTTAGTGCTGGAGTTTACCTTTGAAGCTAAGGATTTTCAGCCTTATTTCAGCAACAGAGTTAGCCTTCTGGCATCCATTATTTGCAGAGGCAAACTTGAGTTGTCCAGGATATTTCAAGTAAGTCTGTTTTGGGCATCCACCCTTCTCCAATGCCTAAGCTAAAGTTGTGTTCCAAAAAACCCTACTTCAACCAGACAGTTCTCCAGAGGCCTAAACTTCTGGCTTTTGCACATGGCTTGAGCTGTTCCTTTTAAGAAGTGTCTGTCTTCTGTTTAAATTCCCTTGGAATTCAGACATTAGATGGAACCTCTTTTGGGAGCTGTTGTTGGCATGTCTATGAGTATAGTTCACCCAGAAGCAGTACTATTTGGCACAAAACATTAATCATGGCTACTTTGTCTAATAATGATAATAATTATGCCTGCCTATGGTCAGGTACAATATGATAGTGGTTTATTTAATTTGTTCTTCCTCTGAGAGTATTATACACAAGATGCAGATCAGTAAATAGACATGTGACTACAGGACGCCCATCTGCAGCTCAGGGCTGTTAACTGGGATGCTACAGCCAAGTTTCATGTCGCCTGGTCCCCTATAAGACCTCATCAGTTTGTGTGCTCTAAGGTGCAACAGGGAATATGAAGCTAAGAATATGCCCCTGTATCCAAATGAACTAAAAATTAATAGATAACCTGTGATGGTTTTATTTGAATTCCCTGTCACTGTGGATGGAAATAAGAACATCCTTTCTCACAAGTTTCCCTGAATGGAGCACATTTCAATAGGGCTATTCGGTCCAAAGCAAGTTATGCTCTAATGTAGTTTCATTTATTTGGCATTCAGGTTTTGTTGGTTACTTCTGAACATGATCATCTTTGGACAGAATTTGAAATCAAGGCTTCTTAAATCTCCAGTCATGCAGTCAAGGCATTAGCTACAAGACTGCGCTCTTGTTAATTTTTTGTTCCAGTAGTTACAATCATAAAATTGGGGATTTTTTTTCCCTGGAAGTAAACTTGAGGAGCAATAAAGATTGGTATCATTACTCGAAGTAATAGTGTGACCTTTGGAAGCTCTGTTACCATGATTAATTGCCTGCTGTTTGTTTTCTTTATTCAGTCCTCGAAAAGTTTCCAAATTGCCTCTCAGAACCAAGAACTCCAGGGATGGTTAAATGCTGTTGAAACAAACAATGGAATATAGACATAAAACTATGCAAGGCCAGATGGCTTTTATTAATGTTGGTAATGGCCCTTGATGGCATGAAATCCAAAGGGGTGTCTACTGAAACACTGCAGCTGACACATTAACACATCCTGTCTATCTGCCTATTTTCCTTATCCAGTTGGAATTCATATGCAATGACTTCTTTGCTGATATAAATGTATTCCATCTCTAGATGTTTTTGCACCTCCAGAACAAAAAAATGCTTAGGCAAACGATTAGCATAGAGCTTTCAGCATTGATTCTTGTATGTGTGTTTTATTTTTTCCCTGTGTCATTAGGAAATCAGACAGTTCGTAGACTAGCGTATTAGTGAGGGTCAAGCTGGAGTCTGAAATCTAAAGTAGATAATCAGGGAAAATTACTGACCTGGAATTCAGCCAGGTGATTTTCATCTCTGTTGTTTCATTGGAAGTTTAGTCAGTGCACTGTTATTAAATGAGGAAGAAGTCCTCTGAAAGCTAAGCTGGTATTTGCATCGAAGTTTAACATTTTCTAGGCAACTTTATAATAATATTTTAATGATTTTTTTGTGTGTGTGTGTGATAAAGATACTTTATTTTTCTGTTTTACATTGTAGAATAACAATTTTTGTTTGTTTTACTGGAAAACAACTACTTTTTTTAGAAAATGTAAACATTGTTGTGAGCTTCAGCTAATTTCAAGATGAGACCAAGGACTTGAAAACATTGTGACCCACTTCCAGATTTTATTAAACAAATGGACAGAATCTAATGGATATTAAGTGCTTCTTTTTTTTTTTTTTTTTTTTTTCTTTTCCAGTGTCAAGCTGAGATACCTCATTAAGACAGTAATTACTACCTGATCACATTGATGATATGTACAGGCACTGTCAAAAAATCTCTCATCATTGAAATGTAACACATTTAACTTATTTATCAGAACCCTTGCATGATTTTGGTTTTATAGATTTGCTGGGTGGGAGTTGGGGGAAGCTTGTAAAGATTTTTTTTTTCTTCTCCAGGAAAATGAAGTGTTGGTGCTTTTTCTAAGAACAAATGCCATGATAATATTTTTAAAATATCTGTGAGGGTTTTATGTATCAGAAAACAGTATTTTTCACTATTTATTAATGAATACTCAAAGTAATAGAACAGATAAGTATTTGAGTAATAAAATTCTTAGAAGACAGTATATTGTAAATTTAAACATTTGCATGTACTTGGTGGTGATCTTATTTCTTGCAAACTGAAACCATTCATGTTGTTACTGCAGTTAATATTTACCAGTTACTGCATATATTCAAAATTCCACGTTATACTTGTGCTGACCAAAGGACTAATGTTCACTGCACTATGATTGTACATTTTTAAAGAAAGGTCAGTATTTTGCACAGAGCAGGTCTAAAAATCACTTGTATACCACTGTTGTATGGTGGTTTTCAAATTACTGTAATTGCACATCTGCAGTTAATTTTAAATGCTTGCATAAAATGTGACCAGCAGAAGAAATGATCGATTAAACCTTCAGATATGAAGAAAGAGAAGAGAGAAAGATGTGACACTTCTCTGATTTTTGTTTTGTGTGCTATAAAATAGAACTTCACCCTGAGTTCTGTAAAGAATGTAAGGGTTATTTAAAATAATGGTTGGCCAGTAATATTTGTGTGTGTTAGAGTGCTTCTGAAATGCATGTGGTTCAGTAAACCAGAAAAAGAACAAACATGGCTTTAGATTTAGTATTATTTATGAATTTAATTGATTTTTCCAGCAGTACTAAGGGTAAGGATGGAGGCTGCTGGGAAGCCTAAGCCATGATATACTTGTGGAAAAGAGATTAGATTCATGCTGGTAAGCTGTTTGAGATGCAGTCTTGCAGCATGTGAAACAGGAGGTCATGAACTGATGTTGAAGAGGGGGATTAGCTGCCTCTAAACTACTCTGACTGAATTTTGTACAAAATGCTGTTGAGTTGGGAAAAAAAAATAAAAATCAGTTACTAGGAAAAACAAGACAAACAACAACAACAACAAAAACCTTCACAGCTATTAGGCTGTATCAGACCAGCACACTCACTGAGAAGAGCGATGAGGTATGGTAGTTTTCCATTTCTGTTTTGGAGGTTAATGAAATTACTCACAGTGAGGTAACCTAGGCTTCTAAGGACAAGACTTGAAAGAGCATATGGTGGTCTTCTGTTTTTAGTATTTCTAGGTTAGTAATCTTTATGTGTTTTTTTATTTCTTCCTTAGTAGGCAGCCTTCACATTGGAAATGGTCCAGTTGTCATGTACAGAGATTAGAAATTGAGCATAAGGAACCTTATCCTTAAATTTCAAATGAATTTATCTGCCTTTTGAGGAGATTCTGTCCTAGCAGTCACCTGAATAATTAGACC
The DNA here is from genome assembly GCF_964211825.1 of Aythya ferina. Classification (NCBI taxonomy): domain Eukaryota; kingdom Metazoa; phylum Chordata; class Aves; order Anseriformes; family Anatidae; genus Aythya; species Aythya ferina. The sequence goes on along the minus strand of NC_140296.1, from coordinate 197,612,763 downwards.
TAAACTACAAATTTATTTACAATCCTTATATTTATTATTTATTAAGATTTCTGAACTTCTCCTGACCTATCTAGATGTGGAGGGTTGACCTTGGCTGGCTGCCAGGTGCCCACCATGCTACTCTCACTCCTCATCCTCAGCAGAACAGGGAAGAAAACACAATGGAAAAAAAATCATGGGTTGAAATAAGGAAACAGAGGTTGCTCACCAGTTACAGTCACAGGCAAAACAAACTTTCCTTGGGGAAGATTGATTTAATTTATTGCTAACTGATAACAATAGAGAGCTGTGAGAATTAAAAGCAAATGAAAACCACCTTCTCCTCCACCCCTCTTCTTTAGCCTCCTCCCCACAAGTTGCACAGGGGAATGGGGGCTGTGGTCAGTCCATAACACTTCGTCTCTGCTCCTCCTTCATGGTCTCTCTCTTCCCATGCTCCAATGTGGGGTTCCTCCTCTGGAGAGGACGCCGTCCTTCCTGAACTGATCCTGTGTGGGCTTCCCACACGCAGCAGTTTGTCAAGAACTTCTCCAATAAGGGTCCATACCACGGGGTCCATCACTTGGAAGCAAACTGCTCCAACATGGGTCCCCCACATATGGCAGCTCCCACCATATCTACCTGTTCTCAAGTGGGGCCTTCCATGGGCTGCAGAACAGGTAGCTGTTCTGACATGGTACTCATGGGCTGCAGGGGGATCAACCTACTTCACCATGGGCCTCTCCACAGCATATTTTTAGCCTTTCTTGAGTGTGTTACCACAGAGATACAACCAGTGCTGCTCACTGGCTCGGCTCTGGCCAGCAGCAGGTATAGCCCTCTGAAGCTCGTTCTCATCTGACATGGCACAGCTGCTGGGCTCTGCTCACAGAGGCCACACCTGCAGCCTCCCTGCTACCAAAGCCTTGCCACATCAACCCAATACACTAGAAACAATGTATTGTTGTGATAATTTATTTGACTTGCCACTCCATTGACTTATAATTGCACACATTTGCAAATATAGAAATACATTAAAGATAATGACACAACTCTGATCCTCATATTAATTTCATGGTAGCTGTCAATACAAACCTCTGACTTTTTTTTTTTGAAGCATCACTTTTGCAATATTAAGATCTGCATCTTTCCTTACATGTGAAGAAGAAAAAAGATATATATATAAATATGTATCTTTTTGTATGCTGATAAATTTGTAAATACTGATTTCAAGATGCTAGTTAGTAACTCTCTTCATTAATTTAGAGCATGATACTAAGTCTTCTACTGTCTGGTAAAACTATTATATACAAACAAATCCCTTAAATTTGTTTATAAATGATCATTTTCCTTGAAAATTCAACCATAATTGTCACTGCAACATCAAAATCTGACATATTATGTAAAAAATAACCTGAGCACATACCCAACTTCAGATGCTCTCTCCTTGCTCCTTCCATAACTACATGTTAAGCATTAAATTGCATGACATGTGGCTGTTGTGATGCAACCACAATCATGCAGATACACAGGTACACCTTGGATTTTGATAAGAGCTGGTATCCTGTGAGAAACGTGACCACAGAGATAAAATCTGGCAAGAATATAAAAGTCTGATGTAAATTTCAATCTGTGCAGTTTCTGGTCTGCTTATTGGCATTTCAGAGTTGGCACTTAAGCTGAAACTCTAAATATTAGAACTTCTCTGGTATTTGAATTATGGTAGGGAAAAAAAGGGATATTTAAAACATTTTATACTTCAGTTCTTTTATTGAAATGTGCACTAAATATTGTTTTATCATAATTTTATTTTTACACTGAAAATTGGCTCAAACAGTAACATTTCAACATGCTTTACCTTCTGGCTAATGTTTTTAGCATCTTGGAACAGAGTTGTTTTCCTCTTTTATTTTTATTTTATTTTTTATTTTCAGTTTACAGTCAGAACTGTATATTGGATTAAGGTTGCAGCACAATCTCCAGAAGTAGCTGTATTTTTGTAATAGTTCATTTTAACTGCAGAAAGACAAGAATTCTGGTGAAAACAAAACTCAGGCTGTTGTTTTAAGGATTCCATTTTGAATCTGTTTAAGATGATTGATATCACACTGTGACGTGTAAGCCTGTGGAAGGGTAGGCTTTGTAAGCATTAAAAAATAAAACAGAAGCACTGCACCTGTTTTGCAAGCTTCTGTACATACACTTTTGTGCTGACCTACAACGCACTTCTGTTGTGTTCTGAATCATGCTGGAGCCAGGAACACTTGTATTGTGCTGTGTTGTGAATTTTTAAAGTCATGTGACCAGTATAGCTGGAACTCAATTACACTGTTATCCCAGACCTCTAAAAACAAAGAGTGCTGACTTTTTTTTTTTTCTGTATCACCAATCAGAAGAGGGATCTCTTGATCAAAGCAATCTCTCATTTGATTTGGCATCCTTTTAAATATTTAAGTTGTGCTGTTTTTTTCTCCAAACCTATAAGGATCATGTTCGTGCTCTGTCATCTTTCAAATGACAAATCTGGTCAATGCTTTTCACAAGGAGTAGGGCACAGTGAAACTAAGGAAACTTTTGTTTGAATACTTGTGTTATAATTAGTTACAGTCATAAAAGGAGTGAGATTCATGCTCACTGCTGCATCCTCCCTTTCCTTTTATATTCTATTGGTAATTGGAATCAAGAGCAGTTCAACTTTAAAACATATATGTATGGTAAATAATTGGTGTGTTCTGGGTGTTGGTCTGAAGCATGTGCTTCCCCTGATCATTTCCTTGGGGGTATGAGAGTTGTTTTTTTTGTTTCGTTTTGTCTTGTTTTGTTTTCTGGTATGAAATACAGATGAATTGATGCCGTAGCTGTCTTTAGTATTTGCATTGGGCAGAGTGAAGTTTCCTCCACCTGTGAGTCCCAGAATTTTTGATTTTGAAATGTACTACTGGAGATGGTTTCGTCCAACTCCATTCCCAAAGCAGGGTCAGTTGCTCAGGGCCATACCCGGTCAGGTTTTGAATGCTTTCAAAGACAGAAAGACATTTCTGGGTAATGTATGTCAGTGCCTGACCACCTCCATTGTCAAAGTATTTTCTTATGTTTATGTGGAATTTCTGTTATTTTAATTTGTTCCAATGGCCTCTTATCCATTTGTTGGATGCCACTGAGAAGAGTCTGGTTCCATCTTTTTTTAAACCACTCTCCTGTCGGGTATTTATTCATATTGAGAAGATGCCCCTGAGCCTTTTTTTCTCCAGGCATTATTTTTTTCTTTTTTTTCTCTCCCCACCAGTTCCAGCTCTCAGCTTCTCTTCATCTCTCTTCATCTCTCTATGTCTGAGAGATGCTCCAGTCCCTTAAACAGTTAATGTCCATGTTCTAATAGGATTTATGAAGATGTCCTTGCTCTTAAATAATGTTTTGTTTGGATGACTCCTTTATATGTAATTAATCATTTTCCCACATAGTCTGTTTTTGATCTAAACTTGCTATTCAAAAATAAATAGCCATGTACTTTTTAAATCCACAGATATGACATCAGAACTGATACATTGTCACGAGAGTGAAATTCTATTTAGAGCAAATATAATATCGCTTTTTCAGCACATTATTCATAATCAGTAGCAAATAATTATCGATCTATTACAATTATAACAGGAGTCAAGATGAAATGTTTGGGTCTTATTCAGCATGCAAGTTACAATTTTCATAGCATATCTAGCAAAATTTATGCTCATTTTCTTTCTGAACTCCTGAAGTTATGGTAGTGATTGCAGTACTTGGATAGTTTTTTCTCTCAATTTGCTTTATTGCAATTGATTAGTTCTGTCCTTATGATTTGGATTAATTCTATGTGTGTTGCAGGGTATTAACATCTCTTTTAATTAGTTTCATATTGCTCATATACTTTCTGTAAAAAGTGGCTTTATTGTCTGTAAAAAATCATTGAAAAAATGCATTGAAAAGCATTTCATTCCTTAGAGTACTGAACTCTATATGCCCATGATGGAAAAACAGGAGAGATCAAGGTGTCCTTGCAACGGCAATGTTTCCTCTGCATGGATTCCTCTCTTCATGTGTCAGAATCTTATTTACACAACTCCTTCAATAAAATGGAAAAGGATTGGCAGTAAAATGACACTGTTTTAAGAAGGTCACACTTTGAATGTATAAATATAAAATACGTATTTGGTGGTGAAGTTAGGTCAGGTACTAGTTGCTACAAACTAGTCTATTCACTGGTGTGTCTTCTGAGTCTTTTTCCATTTTGAACATACCTTTCAAGTACAGTTTCTAGTCAGATAAAAATATTTATTTCTGTTGACAGATCTTGTCTTCTGTTTCCTTGGCATCACTTGTTTCTGTGCACTTGCCTTCAAATCTGTTGCACTGAATCTATCTGAGAAGAAATACATCTTGAATTTTGTGTTCAAACCACTACTACTGCTGCAGGATCATTCTCTGTACCTTTTATTTTCAGCCATTCTAAAACAGTTATTCTTATTGCCTATTTTCCACTTGATAGTAAAGTTAAACGTGTGAACATCTCATTTTATTTAATTACCAAAAAGTAAGAACCATTTGTTAAAACATTAAGAGAAATGAAACTAGACAAGTGTAAAAAAGAAGGTGCTGACAGAAAGATGATTATTTGCAAATTAGTATAATAAAAAGTAATAAGATCAGTTGTTAATGTAAGTGTGTTTCCTTGCAATTATATTCTTTTTTGTCTACTAAATGTACCAAACCTGAAGCCAGTGCTTCAGCATGGTATAATAAACTAAATGGATTTATTTCCATGAAAGCAGTAAAAAGGAGGACTCTTAATTATTTCTGTCATGATTTAGTTTGGGGCTTCGGTCTCTATGCTGTCTGTTCTTATCATCATAAAAATTAATAGACCAATATAGAGATTAAGATATATAGATTCATACTGTAGATCACTATACGCAGATGGTGTGTATTTTTGTACATTCGTTTCTAAAGGTTGGAATTTATGGTGGCTAGAACACATTGCAGACTCTTGTATTAGATAAGCTAAATGTAAAAGAGTTTAAGGATTCATTTCAAATGAGGTTGATTTGCTGTTTCAGAGATTCATGTGTACATTTTGTAAGCCGTTTAGATTCCAACGAAGACTCTAAATTGTGACTTTACCTTATTGCTATTTCTTTTTAATTTTGGTGAAATTGTTTCCTTGCTCAGTTCAAAAGGCCATGGTCTAATTCATTAAGTGCTCAGATGCCTGATGTTGATGGCCTTATACACATCTGTATAGACAGAGTATAATCAAATAAGACATTTTAGTGGCTAGAAGGAAGAGATGCAAGAGGCCCTCTGACTTTATAACATGTCGATTCAGGCTCTAGATAACCATACTTTCAATTGAGGAATGTGAAAGCAGCATATGTTTGAATTATGCCTGACCTACAAAGAAAGAGAAAGGTAGAAAGATATGCAGATTGTCGGACAGTAGCAGAAGTTGATCCCAATGATCAGTCACAAATGGATCAGTTCAGTTAATTGGGCCTTTTCCCTGGGGTCCGTAGAATTTATAGATGACAAAGTTCCTGCAGTTGATTCTTAAGGACCCTCTTTCTTCACCCTGACCAATTTTTAAAACTTGGAGGGTGCTCACCAGGAATACCCTGCCTTTACTTAACTTTTGCAGTGGCCTGAAGTCCTCATTGTAGGTGGAAGTAGGTGGAAGCTATGGCACCAAGAGCTTCTAAACTAGAAAGATATGATTAAATTATTGATAAGACATGTAAGAAGGAAAAGGAAAGGCAAGGAGCAAGCAATTTCTTCTCCATTAATTGTGTCTTGAGTAATGCACTTTGCCAATGCAGGAGGCCCACAGCACCTCCTGTCACAGGCTGCTACCACAGTCCTGTCAAGCCTGTTGAAGTAACTTGAAAGGTGAGGTAAAGGAAGGGGTTATGGAGAATTTCAGCATAAAAGTGTGATATGAGTAATGAGTGATTTCAGAGATTTCTTGTATGGCTATAAGTGATAGAACCTTCATAGATTAGTGGACACATTAGTGGACATACATTATTGGTGGTGCTGCCTAATTAAGAGTAATAGGGGGTTGGATTCCTGTGTCCTCAACTACGATGCATTTCCTTCAGCTAGTTCCGATTGACTAGGAATTTCTATTGCTCACTTTTCCTGGTCTAACTAACTCCCTTTTGGAGAGATTAAAGCTGTAATCTGGAGTGTGTATGGGGGATATGATTTCAAAACACTGTAAGGTAAACTCTTAGTCAGTTGAACAGTGACAAAAGAGCAAGACATTTGTAGAAAACACTACTGTAAATTATGTCTTACACTTGTCATGCAGGTGAAGCTTCTCAAACTCTTAAATATATTCTTCATGGCCATTTGAGAGGCAGGTGAAGTAATTTTTGACAGAGACTAGCACTGGTCAATTAGCCTCACATATTGCCTGTTCAAATTAATAGAAACAGGTTTCTTGGTTTTAGTAGATATTATTGCCTTTGACGTTATGGCTGAAACTAGTCAGCATCAGAAACTAACAGAAACAGAACTAAATACTGGTGTAAGTGCTTGCATTTTATCTCCATGGATATACTTTCACAGTGGCATTTAGGATTTCAGAGCTTTATCCTCTAAACTGATAAGGTAAGTGAGAAACTTGGCTCTTGTTAGTAGTTTTGTCCTGATAAATTCACAGGTATGGCATTAAAACCCTGAACACAGAACTTCTCCAAAATTACAATTTTCTGGGCTACATTTTGAAAACCACCAGTTCAAGCCTTAGTCTTGCAAATAATAAACTTTCCTGTGGGTAATCTGATGTACTTTACCACTTTTTCTTATGGGTAGGGTGCTGCTATATTTTACTCCCTTGATGGGGTGACTTATCCTATAAGGAGTTCAGTCTGCTTGATTGAGCTATTCAAAAAGAAAGAAAGCTCATTAGGAATGTAGGTGACAAATTTCATTCTTCCTGAGTAAAAACCATTACAATGAATAAAATCTTTTAGGAAGGTGACTAATGTGGCACAATCACTTGAAGTGATGCATGCTGTTTTTTCGTGGTGCTACTCTGTTTCTATGTGCAATGATTTAGAGCATAGATGGAAAAGTGTTGAAAATATATAATTTGTTTATGATGAGAAACTGCAGTCATGTACCCATAATTGCTAAAGTAGAACAAGAAAGTATATCATAGGAACTTTTCAATGATTGCTCAATACTGTTTGGATCTTTACTCAAGCTTTTCTAACTTTGAAATTAGGTTTTTATTTTATTGGAGTGGTGGCGGGAGTTATACTGGAAAGATCACAGCATGTTCCATATAAGCAAATGCATTACAAAATATTTTTAGCCTATACATATTATTACAAGGAGGAGGAAAAACTAGAATTCTGAGGAGGAGTTTGTAGGAATGCCGTCTTGAAGTAACAGTACCATTGAAGGGCATTCTGAAGACACAAAACTTGAAGTAGTACTTGACCTATATGTCTCTATGGACTGCTGAGCGTAAAAAGGTCAACAGGATATCCAGGTCTGTACTAATACACATTTATGCTTCCATTTGTATTAGTGATGATGCTACTGAACACTCTTCTGTCTGTTGCTGTCAGGAGTCAATGTGACTCCTTCACAAGAGATGTGAGGGTGACAGCAGGACAGTGCCTCACTCATGACTGGTGTAGTCCCACAGTACCTGACCATGAAAGATGAAGCAGGTTTGGAGATGGTAACAAAGTTCAGCCAACAGATCAGGGGGTGATTGTCAATGAAATCTGTAGTGATAAGGCAGAAATAAGGTTAGACCACAAAGTTGTCAGAAAGGAAAGATCAGGATCAAAAAGATAAAGCCCAATATACCTACAGCAGGACAGAGGCAAGGTTTTGAGACCTCAGTGCAGCACCCAAGCCAGTGGAGGCTGCATGGGTAGAGGCCCCAAATGGAGCTTCTCACAGCAGTTTCCCATATCTTAGCTATTGTTACAGAAATCTCACCCAGGATTACACAGCTATTCTATATTAGAGCAGAGCTTTTGTTATGGTTTAACCTCAGCAGGCAGCCAAGTACCACATAGCCTCTTGCTCACTCTCCCAAGGTGAGATTACTCCAGTGTATTATCACCACTGTTTTCATCACAAATCCCAAACATGGCATCATACAAGCCTCTACAATGAAAATTTACTCTATCCCAGACAAAACCATTATACCTTTAACCCAAGCACCTAAACCTGTAGGCAGGGATAGAAGGAACTGCAGAAGAGGTTTACAGAGGAAAATTGGTTAAAGACTGGGCAGGGCAGTTGGATTCTGCTGAAATACTCAGGGCCCTGACACTCCCAGTTGATGTCAGTGACAGTGACATCAGAGATGGGAGAAAAAGGGCTATCTCCCATCTTTGACTGCTCTGTCATATGATGTCTTGATGCATAAATTATAACAGGCATTGCTAACAGTTCCCTTATTCCTCTCAGTAAATCTGTACTAAAAATTGTTCCTAGAACTGTCTGGACTTTTTCTGATGAAATCAAGTGTTTCCTTTCAGGGTTCTGAGACTTCAAAAAAATGTTTTTGAGTGTGTTTGCAACTGATATTTTAAACCTAACGTGGGGAGCTCATATGACTTTGGGCATATGATGTGGACAACCACAGCTGATTAAGTCCATGAAGACTGACTTTACTCAACAGTGAGCTAATCAATATAGTTAATGAAGTGATGTGATTCATCTCATCCTAAAACAGACATCTGTATTTAGTCATATGAATTATTGACTAAACCCCATTGACTGTATTGACTAGATCTCCAGTGGCTATAATGGGAACTTGGACAACTAGTTCACATGCAAACATTTAGATTGCAGATAGAGAATAATTCAGGTTAGAAGGGACCTCAGTAGATTATCTAATCCAACCTCCTGATCAAAGCAGGGTCAGTGGACCAGACCAAGGCTTTATCCCATCTAGTCTTGAAAACCTCCAAAGTGGAGACTGCCTAACTTCTCTGGGTATCTTCTTCCAATGTCCTTCATGGTGAAACAAGTTTTTCCTTACATTCAGTTTAAATTTACGTGTGGTATCTTGTCCTCCCACTTGGCACTGCTCCAAAAAGTCTAGCTTTGTTTTCTTGAAGACCTCCTCATAAATTCTGTCACACTTCTATTAGGTTGCCATGAAGTCTTTTATCCAAGCTCAGTGAGCCCCTTTCTTTTGGCCTCTACTCACAAGGCAGTTATTCTGGCCTCTAACCATCTTAGCTGCCCTAACTCTGAAGTTGTTCCAGTTTGGCATCGTCTTGTACCAGAGACACTGAACTAGATGCACTGTGCTAGATGCAGTCTAATGAGTAAAAGGTGAAAGTCAATAATCACTTGCTTTGATCTACTGGCTATGGTTCTTTTAAGGCAGACCAAGAAGCTGTTGGCCTTCTTTACAGACCAGGTGTGCTACTGGCTTATGCTATGGGCTTGCTGCTCATCACAACTCCAAGGTCTTTGTCAGTAAGGCTGCTTCTCAGCCAGGACTTCTTCATTCAGAGGTGCAGGACTTTGCATTTGTCCTTTCTGAATTTCATGATATTCTCATTGGCCCTTTCTCCAACTTTCAGGTTCCTCTGACATATAGGCTATCCAGCTTATATATCCTTACTTTAATACAAAAATATTGTGGACATGATGTTGAAAAACATGCTAAAGTTAAAATAAATGTGATCCAGTGCTTTCACCTTGTCCACCTATCTGGTGATTTATTGCTTTAGAAAGCAATCAAGTTGGTCAGGTGTGATTTGCTGTTGGCAAATTCCTGCTCACTATCCCTGCTTGCCATCTCTGCCTTCAAATGTACAGAAATATATTCTGGATTACTTTGATGATTTTCTCAGGGAATGAAATGAACTTTATTTGTCCGTAGTTTCCTGGATCCTCTTGGAACACTAGATACAGCATTTATCTTTCTCCTCAGATCTCCATGTAAATAATGTAAATAAGCTTAAAACCTGGCTAAGTGATCACTGATTTTTAGTTTTCTTACTCAAGCTTTTGAAAATGATTTTTGAGGACAGCCTGAGATGCTGCTCTTGTATAGGCAGGCCACTCTGCTCTTTGAAATAGAGGTACATAAAGAAGAAACATACACAAGGAGAGGTACATACACAAGGAACCTAACTATGGATGTTGATTCCATCAGAGTTTCTGTGTTACCTTGACAATTCATGTATTCTATTGCCTAATGTGTTTCTGTAATGGTTTTGTCTAATTTGAATGTTAATTGTAGAGTAGAAGCAGGTCTAAGAGATACAGGCATCTTGTCCTATGTATGTTACTCTTTTCTTTAATGCCACAGATCTCATTGCAAACAGTTTATGCAAACTGTTCATGCAGTTGTTTTGGAACAAAGCTGGCAAGTACAAAGATACATAGAAATGTGCACTTTACAGTGCTACTCATATTTTGAAGTAGCATAAAATAATGTCAACCTTTTTTGACCATTTGCTACTCCAGACATAGGTTGTACGCATGATGGCATTTATGCTTCCGATGGTCATAAGAAACCATTTCAGTTCCCCAGAGAAAGCTATTGCCTCTGCGAGTCAAATTTATTTGAATGTTAATGTACTTGTCCATCTAAACTTTATGATAATGTCTTGTTTCTCTGCACTGAGCTACTTAACTCCATTGTGTCTGTCACATTTAATAAAAATATATTATTCTTCAGTTTTATTTTATGCAAGAATTGTCAGACTTAGCATATCCAGTTATATATCCATATAACCATATCCATATAACATCCAGTTGTATCAGTGGTGTGAGATTGGATTTGTTTACCATAGCAAAGGATTTGTCCTTCAACAGTAAAAATGAAGCTAGTGTTTATTATTACTCATAACAATACTTATTTTATTATTATTAATATCTGATTATCTGAAATTCTGACATGTTCTGAGATGTTCTGCCTGAAAAAGGCATTGCTATAAATTACTGGTTCAGATGTCTTTATTTTTATTTGTTCTTTCGTTTTCTCCATCAGAAGATGACACAGCATAGTGAGTAGAAAAAAAAAAAAAAAAGGGGGTTAAACCAGTATTGTGAAGGATGTGATTTTAACATGGTAAACATAACATTATCTTGACAAGCCAAAAAGACTCTGTAATATTCAACCCTATAGCTCAATTTTTTGTGGGGGGAGGGGGGGAAAGGAAAGAGAGAGAGAGAATTATTAAAAAACAAAGAAAGATAAACAACAAAATAGAACAAAATGCCTTGACAATTAGTGAAGGTATAATTGCAATGTAAGCTGAAGAGGGAAGTATCTATGTTCTACTTGATACAGTTTGAGTAGATTCTATTTATTTGTGGATCGAACATGTATTTTTACTCTGAGATTTAAATCCCAGATTATAATCAGTCTTGGGGGTTGAATTGTCAGTAACAACCAGAAGCAGTGACACCCATGGTCTTTCAGTACAACTGTGGTCAGCCCAGCTCCACCTGGCTGAAGCTATTGACTCAGTAGAAAATAAATGTTTGGTTATGCTCCAAAACGGAGTGCCTTTCGCTGCACTAGGGCATAGTCAACATTGTAAAGCTGCTTTCTGGTTCAGCTCAGCAGTTTTGGAGGAAGGGTGGGGACTAAAGGCGTATTTCGTGCTATGCCTGGTCAGAGGCATAGAACTGCAAATTGCCTTTTCTTGATGGAAACTGCAAATTTCCTTAATGGGAAGGATTTTTCTTTCTCTTTTGTATATTTATACCAGTTGCCAAGTTTGTTAGTCAAGTCACTCACTCTGTGCTGTTGGGCAACTTGATTAATGTCATCAGTTGATTTTTTTTCCATCCAAAGGGATGATTATTAGAGTTGTTACAGTAAAGATATATAACACTTCAATGTGAACCTCTGAGCTATTATAAACCAGACAGCAGATTACAGCCCATCATCTGCTCTCACTTAAATCAGCATAAATCTAAAGTAGCTCCACTGACAGTAAAATTTTCCCTTATATGCACCAGTATACCCAAGGGTGAAATTCAGCTTTACAGTCATTCCTGAAGGCAAGCCATGGTTCACGTCCAAATGCTGTCTGAGTCCATATTAACTCATAACACTTGCTGTAGGTGGACTTGAACTGAATATTCAGAACACTTGATTCTAAAACTGACCATCCATAGACAATGTTTTTCATGTCCCTTTCCAGTCATTGACTTGACTGGTCTGCCAGATCTGTTTGCTTTCCATTTTGCCTAGCACAACCCTCACTGTGGTTTTAAATGATGGCAACAGCTTTTAAAATGGGAATTATTAAATTCTAGCAAGTCTCCATCTGTTTGTATACCAGCATGCAGCATATCTGCTGCCCAATTTGCATTGTCTTCTATAGGGAGAAGTGTTTTTATTTTCTCCATAATCCTGTTCTGACCCAATTAGAAATGTATAATATCAGAAATCATTAAGAAGACTGTCCTTGTGAAATTACCACCTACATTTTGCAGAGCCAAGAGGTCTGTAGATTTCAGAAAAGTTCATTTTAGCTATTTATTGTGTTTATCCAAAATGAATATGCAAATCTTTTGTAATTTGCAATTGTTTATTTTCCTTGTTGTTTACTATAATGTTTCTGCTTTAGAAATAGATGCTGTGTGATAGACTGCTGGCAAAGTGAAAGTGTGATCTAATAGGTAAAGTAAAAAGAGAAGTTTATATTAGTTAATTGTTGGCTGTGCCATAAACATAAATTCTAGCACACGCTATAGGATATGTAGCAGTGGGCATATGAATGCTGGATTAGCAAGAATGCTTGTGAACTCTAAAACACTGGTGCTGGACTGAAAGACTAAGTGGTATTCAACTGTATTCTTACAGTTACAGTTTATACATAAAAAAACATACTGATATTAGAAGCCTCTGCCCTCCCCCCCCCCCCCCCCCCCCCCAAATCTGTAACAATGTAACAATTATTTTAGATGTAAATCATCATAGAATATCCTGAATTGGAAGAGATCAGCAAGGATCACTGAGTTCAACTCCTGGCTCCACACAGGACCACCCAAAAATTAGACCACATCTGAAAACATTGTCCAAGTGCTTCTTGACCTCTGGCAGGCTCAGTGCTGTGAGCGCTGCCCTGGGGTGCCTGTCCCAGTGCCTGATCACCCTCTCAGTGAAGAACGTTTTCCTAACACCCAGCCTGGCCCTCCCCATCCCAGCTCCATGCCGTTCCCTCAGGTCCTGTCGCTGTCCCCAGAGAGCAGAGCTCAGTGCCTGCCCCTCCACTCGCCTTGTGAGGGAGCTGCAGGCTGCCATGAGGCCTTCCCTCAGCCTGTTCTGCTCTGGGCTGAGCAAACCAAGGGACCTCTGCTGCTCCTCATACTTCTTCCCTTCTAGAACCTACACCATCTTTGTAGCCTTCCTTTGGACACTATCTAATAGTTTTGTGTCCTTTTTATACTGTGATGCCCAAATCTGCATACAGTACTCGAGGTGAGACCACACCAGGGCAGAGCAGGTAGGACAATCCCTTCCCTCAACAGGCTTGCAGTGCTGTGCCTGAGGCACCCCACGGAATGGTTGGCCCACCTGGCTGCTGGGGTACACTGCTGACTCATGTTCAGCCTGCTCTCAACCCCTAGATTCCTTTCCACAGGGCTGCTCTCTAATCTCTCATCTCCTAGTCTATACATATATCCAGGTTCACCCAGTTGAGGTGCAGAATCTGGTATTTGATCTTGTTAAGCTTCATATTGTTGGTGATTGCCCAGCCCTCTAATTTGTCAAGATCTCTCGGCAAAGCCTCAACAGCTCCTCTCAATTTCATATTGTCTGAAAACTTCCTTAGTATACTTTCAAGTCCCACCTCTAAGTCATTTATGAAAACATTGAAAAGAACTAGGCCTAAACCAGAGACCTGTGGAAGTTGGTTGGCTGCCAGCTTGATGTAACCCCATTTACTAGAACCCTTTGAGACAGATCTGTCAGCCAGTTGTTCATCCATCACTTTATGTTTCTGTCTATCTGTATGCTGGACATTTAGTCCAGAAGGATATTGTAAGAAACAGTATCAAAACCTTTGTTGAAATCCAAAAAGACTAAATCAACTTGCTTCTCTTGGTCAACTAGGTGGCTAACCTTGTCATAAGAAGAAATTAAGTTCGTCAAACAGGACTTTCCCTCTGTGAACTCATGTTGTCTGTGATTAGTGACTGCATTGTCTTTCAGGTATTTTTCAATAACTCCTAAAATAATCTTCTCCATAATTTCACTAGGCACTGAAGTGAGACTGTCAGGCCTGTAATTACCAGGGTCGTCATTTTTGCCCTTCTTGAAAACTGGGAAAACATTTGTGAGCTTTCAGTTGACTGAGACCTCTCCAAATTCTGAAGACCACCAAACACATTTGAGAGAGGTCTCACAATGACATTAGCCAGCTCTCTGAGTACCCTGGGATGAATCCCATTGGATCCCATAGACTTATATGCATCCAGGTGGAGCAGCAAATCCTGCACAGGTTTGGGGTTGGTTTGGAGTTTAGCATTACTGAAGTTGTGGTCATCTACCTCAGGGCTCCATGGGGCCCAGAGTTCATCAGTGTTGAAGACAGAGACAAAGAAGGCATTAAACATGTCTGCTTTGTCTACATCCCTGTTTGTAAGGTGACCATCATCATCAAATAATGGACCAATGGTATCTCTGGTCCTCCTTTTGCTGTTAAATTTTTTCAAAAAGCTCTTTTTATTGTCCCTCACAGTACTGGCCAGTTTCAACTCTAATTGAGCTTTGACTACATGAATTTGCTCTCTACAATAGGAAACAGCATCTCTGTAGTTCTCCCATGTTGAGAACCTTAATTCCAGCAGCGATACACTATCTTTTTCCACCTAAGCTCTAGAAAAAGATGACTGTTCAGCCAAGCTGACCTTCTGCCCTACCTGCTTGACTTCCAACATTTTGGAATTGCCTGTTCCTATGCTTTGAAGAAGTGGTACTTAAAAAAAATAAACAGGCTAGAAAGTGATTAGAAAGTATATTGTAGTCTCTTTTGATAAGGAAAAGATTAAGACCAGATCTGATCAGGCTTTGTAAGACTGTTTGAATACCCGATGAGCATATTTTGATAGCATGCATCTGTCTAATTGCAAGCTTAATATAAATAGTTTTATATAATCCAAAAAGGTGCAGAACTGAGCAGTTAGTTATTGTAACAAAGTACTGAGAACTGGCTGTGGCATGCTATTTTCCCATTGCATGTCATAATGGATAACTACCAAAAATAAAAAACAAAAAAAGAAACAATACAGTCTACGTTATAAATAGAGTTTGTCTCAATGTAGGTATGAATGTATGGTTTGTGTTAAAGACTAAGTCAGCCTAATTGAAAAAAAGTGATTTCTTCTGCTTGTGAACAGTAACGGTGTAATTGAAAGTGAGCTTCAGGTAGTTTTAATTTCCTCTGACACATGGCTGAGCAAAGAGCAGAAAAAATACATTAAACTGGAGAGTAAAGCTTGTAAGATTCACGAACAAAGTACCCTCTCTCATTCCAAAGATTCATATGGCATCAAATTTTGATTGATGATACTGTTTTTTTCATAAAGGTAGGCAAAGTCTACATTTATTTCCATTTTCCTACTGATTTATCACCACATAGTCAAAGAAAACTTTTACTCATTGAAAGTCTGTTATGGTTACAATTTAGTCTAGTGTTGAAGTGATCTGGGAAATTGAGAAAGAAGCATTCATACTGCAAAAAAAGAACTCAAGGTTTCTCTAGTCAATAACCATTTTCAACATCATGTGTAGCACTCAGCCTGGTACTTAGGTTGACTAAAAGCCTTTATAAAATAAAACTGAACTGGTTTTTATTAAATCAGGAGGTGAATAGTGACTTAAAAAAAAAAAAAAAAAAAAAAAGAAAAAAAGAAGCAATGTATTTTGATATTTACTTCTTGCAGAGGTTGCATTGAGTCTCATGTTTGCTTTTTTCCACAAAATATCAGAAGACTTATCAACAGAAGAAGCAATTTTTCAACTCCCAGTGATTAAATGAAATACATCATTTGTGATCCGGTCTTCAGCTGGATCACTAGATCTGAGTCCTTCTGCTGCTTTTAAAGTTCATGTGTAGATCTAGTTCTTAAACTTTCTGGTTAGCACTACTTCTATTCTTTTTTATGGCATCCTGTAGGCATCACAAAGGTTTCTGCTTCTCTAGACTTCTGACTTCATAATGTATCTTACTTTTATTTTCTAATGGGAAGAAGGAAAAGTTATCTTTTGTTTTATTACTTTCTCTTCTAATTCAGTGAATGTTGAAATTACAGCTGGATGAAAGCGTTCCTGTACTAATAGTTACATTTATTGCACTTTTGTCTTTTACCAATGTCAAGTAATTCCTCAAGACAACATATTGTTCTCATTTGACTGGTTTCATCTGTGTTGGTATCTAAAGATAAACCGAGACTTGCTAATCACTTACCTACTTTAAAACTTAATTCAATGTTTATACTATTGCTTTTGGTTGCCAGTTTGTATATCCAACTACAGAAGTTTAACTTCTGGATTAGCAACAAAACCAAAGACAGTCTCAGAAGAAAGTTCTCTGGATAACTCATGTTCTTCGGTGTGTCTGTGCTGCATCTGTCACCCTGCTATATTCCAGCTGATGTTCAGGCCATTGTATCACATTTCTTCTAGCTACTGTTACACATTGTGAGATCTAGGTTTCATGCTAGCACTATTCCAAGTTTTTAATTGGGTGTATTAATTTGCTACTTTTCTTCAGTTTTAGCCATTTTTATTTTACAGGAGCTGTCTTTCATACACACATTTGCCGTCATCTGTGTACATGAATGGAGCTAAACAAGGTATATCAGAGACTGGTCACGTAGGGTACTTGCTTCTGCCCTACTTACCACTCTGCTAATGTGTCTCAACTCTAGATTGGTTAAATGTAGGAATGGGTACTTTTTTCTTTTTTTTTTAACCCCCCTATTTTGTCTTATTTTGTTTTCTGGGGAGGCTCCCAAACAATATAAACTACATGTGTTTGAGCTCTAGGACTGAAGTTTCTATTTGGATCACCAAACAGGCATTAGAGATCATGTTTTCTGTTCTAATTTCTGTTGGGACAGTGACAATTTATACCTAGTTTTACCAGTGCAGTTTTAAAAATGGTGTCTTTCACTGAAACTGCTGAATTCAGCCATTTATGGCTAGTATAGCAAGAAACTTGCTTTTCTTGGTCCAAGAAAAACACTATAAAATAATATTATTTACAAATGCTTCAGTACAATCAGAGTGACTAATCTTCATTTTAACTTATGCCAATGCAGCTTCATTACTGATTGGATAATTGTGAATGCAAAGTGAGGCTTGCATTCAGAGGCGTTCAGTTTCCTCTAAATGTATTTTGTGTATTTTCTGTGCAGCTGAAGTTCTGACAAGTGGGCTATTAGTGTAGCTGTCATTGTACCTAGGAAAACACTGTAGTTCACAGGAATTATGCAGATGGCTGCGGGTACTGCGTTTGTTTGGTTCCCTGCTTTCTCTCCCCTTGATTTAATCATTTGAAACATCTTGACCACAATCTTATTTGTGTGTAAATTAAGGATCTAGAAAAACACGAAGATCACACTTCTCTTGGGAAAGTAACCTTTGCGTGAATTATTCAATGTAAGCTTTTATTTTGGGATGTTTAATTTTTGTTTCATTCTCACATTAAATGTAGCAAGTGTTAATAACACCTTAAAAATAGTTTCCCATACTTACCCCAGTTTTTTAACTCTATTTTTGTCTTTTCTCCAGCTTTCTCTCACATGTTTTTCACCCTTTGACTGGTTTTATTTTTAAATCTAATAACATCTCAATTCTTTCTCTTCCTGAATTTACTGTGCTATCTCTATGAATCACTCCCAAATTATATTCTTCTGGGTGTACGTGGTTATTGCTGCTACTGCCAGATTTTATACAGCATTTTGTATGCTTATAACTAAAAAAAAAAAAAAAAAAAAAAAAAAAAAAAAGTAGTATGTATTTAAACTTAATTGCTTTTGCAGTATCCTATTTATAGTTATTAATGTATGGCAGATGGGTAAATTCTCCACCTGTTCTCACTGCCATATCCAGCTGTTTCAGTGATAATTGTAATTTATCAACATGGGAATAAGTCTCAGACAAACTCAGAAGTGTAAAACCCATTTTGATTTGAATTGAGAAAAGTAAAGCCATACAAAAATACCCTGGAGTTTCACATCAGTGGCTTTTCCACTTGCAGTACCTCATCATATGCTTTCTGATACAGAAATCAAAACAGAAATTCCCAGTGCTTTAATACAGTGACAGTAGGAAGATGATCAAAGCCAGTGTTGCTGAGACTTGTGTGAGCAATGTTAGTGCGTCTTACTCTTCCTTATATGTCACAGTCCCTGTATCATTGTGACTGCATGCAGCTCAGTAGAAGAGATGATGCAATACCTTGTCCTGCTCCATATCCCAGCACTATCTGTCCTCCTCCATTTCACCCCAGTCCTGATGTTTTCTATGACACTGCAAATCCCAAAGATGAGGCTCTGGGGTAAACTTCCCTTTGTATTATCTGCTTCACTAACAATAGGATTTAACCATTGTTGGATTACATATATTCTCTTAAAATTGTTCAGGGTAGAAAGACCAAGTATCTGAACCACTGCGTGTTATTCCTTAAGATGTATGAAATTTGTGGGTTTGGATATTTAGAGCTTTCATATATATATATATATACACACACACACACGCACACACACACACACACATATATGCACATATATATGTATGTATATAAAAGCTGAAACTAGTTGCAATCCATAAAATGCATTGAGGTGTATTTTCCACAATTCTAGTTTATTTACCAGAATTTAGATTATAAATAAACTTTAATAACTTTGTGTAATAAGCAATGCTCACTTTATTATAGTATTGAAAGATATATGTGCAGAAGTTGTTTTTATTTATAAATGATTACAACTTTGTGAGTAGGGAGTTCATTTTAACAATTTTATATTAATACTTGACAATTATAAATTTATTTAGCCTGATTTTGTTTATTAAAGTTATATAGCATGTTTGTGTTAGTATTGTGCTTTACCTAGTAGTATTTTTTTTCCTTTTCCAAGAGAACTGATTCACTGGAATTATTGGTGAGAGAAATTCTTCTCCTTTATGTAGAATATAATGGAACTATATTTTATTCTTATGCAACTGATTATTTTATTGATTCAGTGTTATTTTATTCCATTATTTTCTGCTTCTCTTAAGGTCATGTTATGATGTCTTTCATCAGATTTATCCTTTGACAGTAGAAACTCTACCTTGTTTTCCTTGAAGCAAAGCTTTGCAGAAGAAGCTCTCTTTATTTCATAGTACTCCCCAATTAAAAAGAGGTCTGTATAATAGCAACTGTCCAATGTTCAGGCATTGTCTGACTTGCAGGGAGCCTCCCTTCACTGTCAGTATAGTTACGTATTGCTCATGATACTGCCAACTGCATTTAAATAACCAATACCACCTGGATTGATTCTAGAGACTGACATAGAAACTGATTCATAGATCAGGTTGGCTAATGTGTGTTTATATGTACACATGCATAAAGGAGGAGGAAGATGTTTTTCCTAAAATACTATTAATTTGTATACGTTTATAGTGGCTCAGAAAAACATATGAAAGTAAAGGTGATGTGTTTATTATTCTGTATGCAACAGAATACAATGTGCAATGTTTTAATTAAAAAAATAAAAAGAAAAAAAGAAAAAGAGAAAGAAGAAGAAGAAGAAGAAAAAGAAAAGGAAAAAAGAAAAAGAAAAAATGAAGATGCAGGAGGCCAGATGGGTACTACAAAGAATACAAATCTTCCTTAATGAAATTATAAAATCCTACTGCTAGCCTGTTGTAATGACAGAGTGAAATGTTGGTTTGGAATATAGTGTGCAGACATAAACATTTGTGTGTATGTATGTGTGTGAAGATGCTGATCCAGCATCTTCAGATCCCTGGTCAGATCCAGCAGGGCAACTTCAGTTCTTAGCAAAAGCACTGGAGTTCAAAGCATCTATCCTACATTTCCATTCCTAACAAACTGAAGGCAGAGCCTGGCCCTTCAATATACTGAGAACCTCCTTCGTGTTGCTTGCTGCATTAACAGTTCTTGGATATAACTGGAGTTTGAAAAACCTTCCAATCCCCTAGGGACACTTATCAACTGTGTATGGATGCAGTGTATGCATGCAATATACTAAAAAATCATTTAATATACAACAAGATTAAAAAAAAAAAATTTAAAAAATGATTGTCCTCTCTCTTTCTTTATGCCCTGTTTCTGACTGTTTATGTATACATTTCTTCCAACTGATTCCCCTTCTCTCTGCTATAAGGCTGTAGAACCAGAATGGGCAGAAGTACAAAGCAAAGTGAAAACAGAAATCTAGGCTTTGCAGAGCTGGTGGGAAGCAGTAGCAACTCCCAGCTTGTCTGAAGCAGTTCCAGACTCCTAAAGCAACAGACAAACACTTTTACACTTTGGAGGTTTTAAGGCTGGAGGTAGCTGGTGTGTATCTCAAGCTTCCATATGGCAGCAGGACAATCTTACATCAGCTTCAGCCAAAACTGGAAAAAAACAGCTTCTTGAAAACTGGAATACATGCTTCTTGTTATTAGTTATATTTTCATATATATATTTTTTTTACTGTGATTAAAATGAAATTGGGAGTTCAGGGCTATTATAATCAGTGAGAGAAAACCAGAGAGTTAAATATTAATTCAAAATTACAATGTTTGGTTTGCTAACTCAGCGAGGAATTGATGGAGTTGTGTTGGTTTCTGGAGGTTGGAGGTGGGTTTTGGTAGAATTTCCCTCAACTGGGTTATAGACTCCTTAGAACAATTTTTTCCTGTGTATTGTCTCACAGAAAAATTTCACTTTCTAATGGAGGGTGCATTTTTTGATTGATTGTGTTGTTGTTGTGTTGTTGTTGTTTTGGTAATTGGTCCTTGAATGTATAAAGCAGATTTGTTCTTTTATCTCTTTCAAAGCCATGGCAATTTTCAGTTGTTAAGCACAGCTTGAGTCATGAAGGCCTCTGCTTATAGTTATTGCATGAATGTGTGAGATTTGTAATACCCTTGGCTGCCTTGGCAAGGTTCTTCTACCATGAATCACCACGAATCAACTTGGAAGTCTGCAGTTTTGTGCTCAGTCTGTCCTTCTTCTTGGGGTCTTTCTCCTACCAAGTGCTAAACATCCTGAACTTTCACTGGAAAAAGAATGGTGGCTGTTGACAGACATTTCTCAGCATTTTATCAGATGACATACATCAGTTTATTGAATTCACACAATAAATATCAAGGACAGAGTTAGAAACAGTTGTTCTGATACGCTATAATAATGCATGTGCACAAAAATGGGTGGCTAGTGTTCTGTATGTTGAAGTTATATTGTTGTCTCCCTTTGCTTCAGCTTAGTTTTGCTAATGGTTCTTTCAATATGTTTGTCCATCTAGTGATGGATCTAATACTCCCTAATTTCAAGGGCTTGTCTTGGATTGTTCTTCTTCATTCTCTGATTTCATTCATAATAGTCTCATTCTCGATGTGGTGTCAGTTTAATGCATGCTTTCTTAGGACAGAAAAGCCTGCTGTTCTAAACTATGATATATTGTGAAAATGTCATAAGAAATAATATAAATGAAAATGTTATTACTTTTTGTATTTCTTCAAGTTGACTTATTTACAGTGGTAACTTGTTTTGCCAATGAGCATTCTGGGTTCAATGCTGTTGCCCCAGCCAAGTGTTCCTGGTGCACGAGGCAGTGACGGGCTGGCAGACCCGGCACATGCTCTCATGGAACAGCAGCGGGGAGCCAGGCAGGGTATCCCAAATAACTTCATAGACATATCTGTATTGGAACAACTGCATGATCCCCTGTTTTTGACTGATCTGTAAAGTATCTAGAATCCTGTATCAGTGACACTCTCTCCCTTCCTCCCTTCCTTGTTTGTTTGTTGCCCCCAAGTCCTTGCTCTATTTTCAGGTATTCTGTGGTTCTTTGTTTTGGTGCAGGTTGACAGCGTTTATTTTATATGAAGAGTACCAAAATAAATCTGGTTAGCTGTATCCTTAATGCATGCTTCAGCTAACTACTTCAAAGGATTGTTTTATGATGTGTGCATTAAACATGTTTTATTTCCTGTCAGTGTTAGCCAGCACAGCCATGTGGGTTGGCTTCCTGGAAAGTGTTTGGGCAATGTAAGCAGCTTGGTGTGAATCAGACACCTCAGGGCTTTTGCCTCTCTGGACAGCTTGCAAGTCTTTCCTGGTGTACTGGGAGTGTGAAAGAGCTTGGAGAATGCTGAAACTGGAGAGTGCTGATGTAAATGGTGGTGAATAGATACAGTGAAAATAGGTGATACAGTGATTCCAGGTATCTGGACCTGGAATAAGAAGCAGCATAAAGGTAAAAGGTCAATGTGGTTTGTGTGTGTGTACAGAGGGGAGTAAAAAAAGGCAAACAAAAAAGAACCTTGCTCATGATAAACCCCTCACCTCTCAGGTACTTAAGAATGTGGTCTACAAAGTTATGATAAGTGTTGCACAATTCCCTATTTATCAGGGACAGGTGACTTTTCTTCATTGTACATTGTTAGCTCAGCCAGAAGCTGTTCACTACGAGAGCGTGTGTTGAATGGGCACGAGTGAAACTCTGAGTATTGTTATTGTCCATGTAAAAATCCTTTTTAAAGTTTGATAATGTGTGCTGCTAGTGAACTATCTGTATTATATTTTTGAAATTTATTGATATATTTGCTCCAGGGCAAGGCATTTTTCAGAATTTCCTGAAATGGTCCTTTATTTTTGCATTTTAAAAAAAGCATTAATTAGAGCATGTAGCATTATTTTTTTTCTTCCAGAATGTGCTGCAGGCTGCTTTGTAGCATGGATAAAAATTACTCTTGCTGCTGTAAGAGGGACAAGAGCCCAGAGGAGAGAGAGCAGGGCGAGAGGTACGCCATATCCAGGGTGAGAGGGACACTATGTCCCTTACCAAGGGGGCACCACACCATAGCTGCCCCGTGTGGTAGTGCAAGGCCCGCAGGCTGCAGGGCCGCAGCCATTTTGCTGCGCCTAGCAGCCTGTTGCCAGGGGCAACTGTTTGTTTTGCCTGCGGAGCGGAGCCAGGCCTGTTGATCATTTCATGGCACTGGTGAAGGCAGTGTTAGTCAGCTCCTTTTTAAGCAAGCCCAGTACGATCAAAACCTCTGGGTGTCCGAGTCTTTGCAACCACTGAAACGTTTTTTTATCACCTACTTTTTGGTTGGTTTGGTGTATTTGTTCCCCGCGTTTGAGCACAGAGAGCAGAGCCAGTTTTTCAGGTGATGGGCTTCCTTGCATTTAATGCGATAAGCTTGATTATTTTAAGTATTGTAGTAGCTTCAGGGTCAATCTTTTGTTTTTGCTCATTGCAGCTACGCACTGGTGGTGAGCAGTCATTCTTGTCAATGCCCTGGTTTATTTCCTGTGAGTTTTAAAATTAGTTTGGAACCTGATAGCAATCATAACTTTTATTATTCCAAACTACCTTCAGGGCTGTGCTGGAACAAGTGTACAAGTCAGTGGTGTGGTTATCTTGACCTGCACATTGCAATCACTTGTTTTTGACTCACAATGTGTTTGCCTAGTTGGGGTAATACTTGTGTCATTTTGAAGATACAATTTTCATTTGGCAGACAACAGATATGTCCTTGCATGTGCTGCCTCTGAACTTCATTTTACTTCATATTCTCTGTTCATTTTACTTTAAGTCCCTCTGGAATGCTTTCCAGCCTTTCTTATATATAAGTAGAAGTGGGGAAATAGTTGTATTCAATTTGTTTTATTTAGAAACTTCAATGACATCATTTAAATGCCTATTTCATATTTGGAAAGTATGAACAAACTAGTACTAGTGAGTACACGAGTATACAGTTTTGTATTTCTTAGAAGCTACCAGATGTTTCCTTTTTATTCTTCTATGTAATGGATTACAAAACATAAAAATAAAAATAAATCAGAAAACGTTCCTCAGTGGATTATAGTAGTCTCCAGGAGATAAATGTTGACTTTATATATTACTTACGTATAACATTTATGACTTGGCATTTAATAACATGACATGAACATTTGTAAACAAAGTGAATGATCAGTCATGGAATGATTGATTATTGAACAGTGTTATCTGCTATCAATTTTAAGAGTGAAATACAGTGATTTATACTATATAGAGATGTTTTCATTGGCAAAGAAGGAGTCAAGATGTCAAGCAGCCATATTTTGTTGTTCCTGATTTCTCCATCTGAAATATACAGCTGGAGATACACGTTTGTTTTTCTGTCGAATAAATGAAAATAGATTTTAAAGTTTTTCATTTCAAGCATTTGTAAAGTAAATTGCTAGTCGTGCTTGCATAACGGGTCAGGAAAACAAAAGCTAAAGTAAAAAAGAACTAAAAGCTATACTAAGCTAGAATTGTAGATGGCAGACTGAAATTGTATATGCTTGTGAATATAATAGTTCACAAGGCACATAAATAGCAAATATATAATGACCGGAAAGCCCAGTAATACCTTTTTTTTTTTTGGCCAAGCTATTATATGCCATGGTTTGCTCTGTTACCACATACATTTGTCATTTTTCCTTGCTCTTGAACTTTTTACACAATTTGCTCTGAGAAATGAAAGTTTGATAGAATTTGTATGTGCCACAAAAGGTAGTAGAAGATCAGGATTAAGAAATAAGTAGTATTCATTTAAAGAGACATAAAATATCTCTAAATATTAAAGAGCTGACATTTCTAACTGCTGGCAAATGACTACATGAATCTGTTAGTTGTTGTCACATTTTGATATGCTGTATAAGTGCTGCTTCTAATTATTTATTGCTTTTCTTTCTGAAAAGATTAGTTGTTTGCAAGGATGCTTCAGAGTCTGACTTAAAGATCTTTTCCTTGATTTAGATTTATTGTAAGTGAAAGATTATGTCAAATAGTCACTTTCTTTCCTTTTGTTTACTAAGTAAGAGTCATTAGATAGCGCAAAGCTTTTGATTTAGCAATGCTTCTTGCTTTCAGAAACTACTCAGAAGGTATGATTAATTTTTAGGATTGCTCATTATCTGAAAACTAGTCTTCTTTCAAAAAGAGAATATTCAGGACTTAATCTCATTCCAAGACAAGGAATTAATCCCATTCCAAGATGAAGGCATAAGGTAGGGACCAACACTGTACCATAATATCTGACAATGATAGCTACACTTGTTCTGCCACAATTGCAATGAATCCATGCTTGAGTTTAGCTGTTGCACAATTGCTGCAAGATTCTGGCACCTTTGGCACCTTATGTAGCCAACCAAGTCTATGAAATGGAAACTTGAAATCCTAGCAAATAAGGATAGTAGCATTTTTTAGTCATTTTGTGGTAGCTTAAATTAATTGGAGGATAGAATCTCAGACATATATATTATACAAGTTAGTACTTTCTATGTATGTTTTTTCATTGCTTCTTACTTTGTAACTATGTCCTTATTATCTAGCAATAAGAGAAATGTTATTATTCATGAAATTGGCATTCACTTAACACCTAATGATTGTCTCTCTGCTACCCCAATAGTCTCTACCAACCACCTAGATGAGAAATTTATTTCATTTAATTGACTGTGTAACTGTTGGGAGTTGCTACTATCTTGTTCTCCAATATATGTTAATCAGCTCTTGGAATCTTTGTCAGCAATTCTGTGATGAGTTGCTATTATAGCAACTGTCATTGCTGTTTCGATGTAGCTGCTTTACCAACTCCAACCAGTAACACAGAATTACTGATCCTCATTGTCATGCTAATCCATAGTCTAGACAGATGTTGAGGCAGTGACACCTGCATGCCCCTTGTTTGGAACAGTGAAGTGAGAAAAGAAAATAACTTCATGGTGTGCAAACTGATTCTGAGATTTTATGTTAACTTGTCCAAGTTGTAGCTCTTTTCCATTACCTAGGGATGCACTAAAGATGAAACTACTTCAGAGTTGCTTAAGCATAATTACACCCACTTAGAAATCACTTCTGCTTTTGCATTTGTACAACAGATCTAACCCATTATTGAATGTGCTTAATAATAATTTACTAATTGTTACAGCAAATGAAGAACTCGTGGTGAAGGAGAGAACATGGTTGAGTTAAAAAAAAAAATAATAGTAATTTAAATGTTCTAGCTGTTTTCTTTAAAACAAAAAAAAAAAAAAATAAAACCTCAGCATAACTGGCAGAGCAGTATTTGGATCGATCCTAGCTAAATGACAGTCAGCACAAGTACCTTGCTGAGTGAATAGATACTTCAGGAAAGTGTGTGCTTCAATACTTGGTCTGTCACAATAGTCTGCTTATTTCTTTGTGTTGCCTAAAGGTACAGAGTAAAGAAATCACAAATGTCAAGAAATCATCACCATTCAAAGGCTTTTGCAGCACATTTTTGGCCATGGCATCACCCATACTCATGTCTCACCTAGTGTTGGGTCATATTTTTTATACTTCCTATTCAGTGCCTACCTCAGATCCTCAGAAGAACTTTCTCATCTTTTGTGGACTGTACAGCCTGGAACTGGACACAAGCTCATTCTGCCATGGATGTGGATATGTAACTGCATAAAAGCTGTGGGAGCAGTGAGCCATCACCAACTGCCACCTGCTCATGCAAAATTTGGATATTAAGGTTATGATAAAAATCCTACCTCTGTCTTGGAACTCAAACATTTTGTTCAGTAGTAGAGGCAGGCCAGAACCCTCTCCTTTGGGAAATCCAACTAGAGCCATGCTCTCTTTTCTTGTCCCTCACTCCCATCTCTCTTTCCCCCTCTTTTATTTTCTTTTTCCTTCTTCCCTTCTCTCTTTGTGGTACGGTAATCATGTGGACCTTTCTTTACAAAATAGCCTCAGGTCTGGGAAGCAGCAGGGAGGAGTCCAGTTTACACCTTGCTCCACCTCAGGGGGGATTATTTAAAAGCAAACCTTTCCAGAGATTGTATGAACACAGTTTATTCCAGTTTATTCTGGAAATAAATGGTTACTAAGTGTTTTCAGAATTGTGAATTTGGATTTAGGCACCGGAGTTTGGGATAGATAGAATTTAAGTGCCTAGGTGGGACTTCTATATCTAGCTCAGGTGCCTATTAAAGGTGTAATGCAACTGGTTTACTAGTTCTGTGGTTTGAATGTGTTTGTGTGTTTCAGGAATATTGCTACGGGCTTAATAGAGCAATGAAAACTATTGGCGCTGTGGATCCCATATTTCTTTGTTTTCAGTGATGAGTACAGTATATTCTTCATTAGAAGTATTATGTAGGTTAGGATGTGTGTGAGAGAATAAACTGTACAATATTGCTGATATTATGAACATCCTGCTGATATGATGAACAGTATAATGGAGCTGGAGTACACACTGAAAATGTTTATCCCACAAAGGTCCTGATCGTGTAATGAACGTCACTGGTTTCAAAAGACAAGGAGTTACAACTGTTTTTCGAACACACCTTGAGTGAAGTTTGTCTGTGTTTTCTGAAATGGTTACACCTAATTTTTCTATCCAAACTTTTGTGCAGTTGAGCTGAAATTAGCTTAGTGTTTTCAAAAATGTGAAGCTCTTGTAATAGTTTATATTTGTGCATCATCTATTTTTAGCACAGATCTTAATTACAGGATAAAGGTTTAAGGGGAGAATCCCCTATGTTATGAAAGTGTCAGATAATAAAATTAGATTTCTCTAAACTCATATTAAAAATGTCATTTCCTTATACTTAGGTGAAATAAAGGAACTAAACTCATAGTATTAAAGTATGAGTTATGGGATTTTGGTTTTTTTTTTTTTTTTTTTGGGGGGGGGGGGCATGATAAAAGTGATACTTTATGAAAATAGTACCCCCCTCCCCAAATCAGTATTTTTAAAGGTAATTAGAAAAATATGTTTTGCATTATATCATTTATGTCTGCTTGCTTTACATTAGTGCTGGTTGTATTTTAACAGTCTCAGTAGTGAGCTACAGGAGAAGATAAATCTTAGGATGAATGACATTCACAAATGGCTGTGAAAGCTATTGCCACATCATGACCAAAGAAATTGTTCAAACCAATTAAATATATATTTTTATGTATGCAAATAGGGTGAATTTATATTTGTTTGCATGTGTATGTCTAGTTAAATGCTTCAGATTTTTTTCCAATTATTTATTCCATATGAGGAAAAACACACACATGCAAACACAAACTCCATTTTTTTGCATTGCCCTAGTATGTGAGGATTTTTTCCTCCTGTGAGGGAGTAGTTTTATTTGAATATTGACCTATTTCCACATTGTTATGGCAATAGAAAACAACATTGGGCTTCCTCTGACAAGATACTTAGTGTATCAGTAAATCAGTCAAATAAAAAAGTGTTTGGAAAGCACACAGCTTATAGAAGGTCAGACAATTTAAAAGGCATTTATATTTTTAGTATTATATCTGTCAGCAGCAGGTTAGTATGCCAGAAACATCCTGGCTTTATCCACATTTCAGAGTCACCAAAGTAATCTGTTTCCTATCCAGGGTGGTTCCTAAGGAAAGCATCTTTCATCCCTTTCAAATACCTGCATGAGCTGAGGCAGCTGGAAGTGATTAGAATAGACTGACATGTGAAATCACGTGGGAAAGGATTCATCTTGCTAAAGATGAGGAATCAATGTTCTGTTGTGTAGGGGAAGAGGAGTTAAGTACAAAACTGAGCAGATTTTCAAACGGACACATGGGAAATGAGCTGTATGATTGTGCTGATGCCATTTAATATTGCAAATCACATGCTACCCCCAGCAGATTATATTTAAAAACAGGCTGATAATCACAGATGATAGTTTCATAAGAGCATAGTAACTGCCCGGCAGGAATGAAGCAGTTGTTCCTTTATCCTCATCCTCCCCCTCAGTTCTCCCAAAACACACAGTGATATCAGACAAAAATGGAACATAAATAAGTACATAGCTGTAAATGTTACATTTCTAATGTGAACAAAATGGCATTTCCCAAACATATGAGATTTGATGATTTCACTTTAAATGTGTACATTATTAACACTAAAGATACATCAACTGGAAATTTTTTCTTCATGACAGGGAAGGAGCTTTTGTTATTATATAAGCAGTATCCTTTAGCAAGAAAAGCTTGTTCCATGCCTTTATTTTCTCACCAACTAAATGGATGTACTGTATGTTTTGCACTTGCATTGAGTGACCTCATGTTATTTAAACCCCTCTGAGTTTTCAGAGCTAGTAAAACACACGTAATGCACAGCTCTGAGGTACCTTGCACAGTATGTTGTTTCTACTCTTAATCTTAGTATCAGTGTGATATTGTAACTGTTGGGAGATTCTTGGTGCACCAGAAAATTACTAGTTTGAGAATGTAACCCTCTACAGACACACAAACCTGAAGCATTTGGGAGAAAGACAAACTACATGTGTTTTTGTTACTGTTGCTGTTTTTAAGCCTGAAAAACTAGGTGAGACAGCTTAAGTAATAATTGAATTATAAGGATATTCACACATGCTTTAAGCATCAACCTAGATATTTGTTTATGTCTGTATTGATTGGGACCTTCATAATTGTGAAAACTGTGTTTTGGATTCAGAGACTTTCCAGTTCATCACACATCTGAGGTGATTTTTTTGTTCTGTTTTAAAATTAGGTAATGTTTTGGCAATGATGCCTTGTAGAAGGTGGGCGGTGTTACTGATGCCCTGAAGTACTGTGCCTGTCTGCCATCTAGAACTGTTGACGAATTGCCTTTTGAATGTCATCTCTCTGCATGACATTCTGGCAGTCACTTCCACCTGTGGGTGTCCTTCCTCTTGGTTGTTCAGCTCAAACAAACACGGTGCTTAAATTTTTGTAGAATGGCTATTCTGGAGAGAAGCAGACTCTTTCTTTTTCCATAACAACATTGAGAAAATGCATCCAATTGAACAGCTATGAATAACATGGTACTCTAGGATGTAGTACACTAGGTAGATAATGTTAGAAACAAAAATAATTTGGTCTCTAGAATCAGTCTGACTCAATTGTACTTACCTACAACTAAAACAAGTGTATTTCAGACCAGGGAAGGAAACAGTACAGTTACCTTAAGTACAGTTAGCTTCCTGAATACTCAAAGAATTGTATGTGATCATTTCTCCAGGTGGTAGAATTACTTCTTAACTTTGTGAGTCATCATTATAATGCTTGGCAACTCATTAAACAGGCCAAAAAGTAAGTATTGTAAAGGAAATAGCAAAAGCCTGCAAACATTATATAGGTTGTTAACAGAAGAACCTTTAGCCCTGGGGACAGCAGCCATTCAATAACTGTAGCTTTATACCACATGAAACTGTCTGAAGCTCAGATTAATCCCTTCTGCCCCTATGCATGGAAAAGTTAAGCATCTAGCTTAAATTATTCATTAGGGCTCTTCCTGTGTATTTTATGGAAAGATGTCATTTTTGCAGAGCATCCCTCATGCTGCTCAGAATGTCAGTATTTGTCCATTAGAGGTGAATTTCCCTGTAACTGCAGCAATAGGCATGCTACGTGACCCGCACTAAGTGAGGAGTGCTTGTATGGGTAGAGGCGGGAAGGTATCCTATGCTCAAAGCAGCTGTTCCAGCCAATCATGAAACCAAAACCAGAGCCTTTTGATGAGCATTTTGAGCACAATGCCTCTCAGTCGAATGATCTGTTAGGAAATAAAAAAAAGGGTTTTAAAAATGAAATAGCAATACAAAAACCTCTCAGGATGTCAATGAATATAGTACTTTATTCTCATTAAGAAATAAGCAACTACTTGAACTTTTCTGTCATCTGTTATGAGCAGGAAGACAGCAGCTGTCTGTCAGAATAGGGCCCTGCCTTCACTGAGACGAGCTAAAAATTCAAGTGTCCGAGCAGTCAACTGGCAAAGGGCAGTAGCACCCACTGCATTGCTGCTGAGCATCCCTTGCTCCATCAGCAGTGGGCACCAAGTGGCGTTGCCGGAAATCCTGCTCATGTTTTTAGGCTTTCTTCTAACTTTTAATAAATCTAAACATGTAGTTTAAGTATCCAACTTTATATATGTGTATATATACAATATATACATATATATATATATGTATATATATATATATAAACAAGAGAAAAAACTCACAAAATAGTGGAGGTTTGAAAAATAACTTTAATTTTTCCAGAGATGCTCTTCATTTTAAAGGTACGAAACTCATTTTCAACTCATCTATCATATGCATGCTGGTGTGGGTGTGCATGCTCTGTGTAGTAGTTTCCAGAACTCTCAAGGCATTAATAATTCAGTCCCTGCAGAATTGGCTGAGGCAAGGTCAGGCTGCCTTGTTTATGGTTTCAGAGCAGGCCATAAACATCCATTCTATGTAAAATATTCCTTTCTGAATTTCGAACTACGTAGAGGGGAGTTAAAAGAAGAGAGGAGATGGTATTGGGTCAGACTGAGATACATAGAGAAAAAATCTTTCTCCAACAGTGGCAGATAGCAATGAAAAGTAAAAACACCATAAAACAATATATTATTCTTCCCCTGACACTCTACTAGTATTCACTTTTATAGGCAGAGGTTCTCTATTCATGTATGTACTTAGGCTCTGCCAGTCTCCCTTGTGCCCAATTTAAAGTTCTGTTTCTCAGAATCCTTTGAGGTTTTTCTGGTTATTGCATTTGTTCTCATACCTGCTTTCTGCTGCTGTTGCCACTCTTCATCACCTGTCTCAGGTGATGAAGAACCTGAACATGTTTCAGGTTCGTTAATCAATTTTGTTGTTGTTTCCATGCTACTTCATTTGTTTCAGATTTTTTTTTCAATCCACTTCAGCTATACTCCTTATTCTCCTATAGTCAGAGCTTTCCTAAAATCAAATACTTTTCCCCAGTTTAAGGAGAATTATTAACCTGAAATTATGGTTTCAGAAGTGTTTTTGTTTGTTTGTTTGTTTTCAGTGCATTGAAAGAACATTGCAAGGTGCAATTAAAATTGGATATGCAAGACTTTAGGTGACAAGTGTGACTATCAATCGCACCTTCTTTCCTTCCCAAGTATAAGGTGGTTTTAATTCTGTTTTTAATTCCACAGAACTTCCTATGTAGTTAGTTAATATTTCAATTTCTTCTTCATTTTGAATATTTGACGCTCTTCATTCTTTACTTTGTATTGCAAAAATCAACAAGTAAATACCAAGTGATTCACTTTTTATTGCGATATGACATAAAGATTAAAGCCAAAATGTTGGCTGGGAAAATCAAACAGAAACATTGGGCCTGATTGTTTGGTGCATTTACTATAAGATAGCAATTTAGTGCTCCCAAAGTGCTAGAAGGAGGCCAGTTGTATTTGTGTCACACTCCTACAGATTTAGACCCTGTCCTTCAACAGCCTTCCATGGTCTAGGAACTGAGATTCCTGAGCAGCTGCTAAGATATCTCAAAACATTTTATGTGGAAAACAAATTGGTGTAATCAATCCGTTACGCTGTGCTGTAAGTAACTGCATATATCTATGTTGTGCAGCTAGGGCCATGCACCGAGAAGCTTCTGGCTTTGCCATTAAAACTTTTGCCCTCCAAAACCCAGTGATGGAATTTGCAGCGTATATTGAGAGCAATCCCTCACTTTGCATGGTGATGGTTTGAGAGTGGCCCAGGCCAAAGCCATTCCAGGAACTGCTCAAGCAGCTTCCCGATGTGGACGATTGCAGTCCAGGGAGTGTGCTCTGGATCAGGCGTTGCTTATTGTCATTGTGAGTAACCATCTATGACTGTGTTAACGGAGAGTCCTTTTCTACATCAGTTCTGGGGTGGCTTTGAAATGGTTATAAGCAAGAAGACTGATGGGGTGAGTGATAATCACTGCCCTACAGCCTGTGAGGGGAAGCCATGTCCCATTTCTAGGGTGCGTATGCAGTGGAAGGTTTACACTGTGAGTACGTTTCTTATAAATATTTCATGGTGGTGT
The DNA here is from genome assembly GCF_964211825.1 of Aythya ferina. Taxonomy (NCBI): domain Eukaryota; kingdom Metazoa; phylum Chordata; class Aves; order Anseriformes; family Anatidae; genus Aythya; species Aythya ferina. The sequence goes on along the minus strand of NC_140296.1, from coordinate 197,579,739 downwards.
GTGACCTTTATTTGCTTGCCAGGTATCTCATGGCTCTGATACAATAACCTGTGACAGATTGTTTGAACTGCAAAGCCCTGGAGCCCTGCTGTAGGTGAAAAGTGGATGCTCCTTACCTATGGTGAAGCATGTCAAACAAGAGCCCAAAGAGACCTCTTTAAACAAACAAACAGCCACCACCAAACAAACAGAAACATCCCAAACCAACAAACAACATAAAAGAAACAAAATTATAAAGCAACCAGCCTGTGAATGACAGTAAATGGCAAACAGAGGAAATACAGAGTTAGGAACCCATTTATTTCAGAAACACATCTCCAAGATGTTTCTGCTATTAGTGCTTCCGAATTCATACACATAAGAAATGAGCTGAGTCCAGCACTTTCTGGTCATATATTATACATGCTGTCAAATTATAACACCTCTGCTGATGGCTTCTCTTTGCCCTCTCAAAGGTTTAAAACCAGCTGTCTGCTTTCTACCAAACAGTGAATACTTGGTACTGACTCAGCTTCACTGATTGATCAAAAGAATATCTTCATTCTTTGTCTTTCCCCACTTACTATGCAGTTATATACAAGAAGCATTGTGGGGAGCTTGCAGAGGAAATCTGTACAGGTCAACTCACAAATGAACACATCCTATTTTGTCAGATTAAATGCTATAATTAGATACTTTTAGACTTTGTGTTCTTTTCAGTCTCCAGTTATTTTCCTTAACAATTACTCACTGTTGTGAAAGCTCTAAAAGCAATGTACGTGGAGTTGATTAAATAGGAATTACAATAAGGCAAAATGCATGTTTCTTGGGGAGAGGATGAAGCCACTTAAATGTAATTTTATTAGTGTTAGGGCACAGCCATATGTCTGATTCATAATTGAATGCAACAAGAAATCGGATTCATAGCAATTAAAGGGATTTGAAATAATTTGGTTAGCTATGCAGAATAAGTTACACGATACAGGTGTAAGCTGGTGGTTGGATGGAGTGGGAGAGCATCACTGCTGTCATGAAGAGCTAATGAAGAGTTGTAGGGGGTGAGCTAACAGGTCTTGTACAGCGACAGAGCTAACTAAGAAGGGGGCGTAGCATTTCAGGTACTGGATAAGACTACAAAAGGGAGAAGTTGTTGTTCAAGTTGGAAGAGAGGGTTATGACCAGAGTGTCGGATTTAATTTGAGCTCTCTCCACTAAGCGGAATTGGAAGCTTCTGGTTTTCTCATTACAACTTCTAACTCTGAAGTCCTGGCACAGATTATGGGTTTTGATATAAATTGTGCCTGGTGACTGTGTTCCAGAGGAGCATAACAGCTGTAATTTAGTGTGCTGCATTTTGGCTACCATGTCAGTCCATTTTGAAGTACATCAGCATGCTGCCTATTTCTGACTTTAAAGTAGAAACACAGAAATCCAGTACTTCGTCTTCATTCACCTGAGCACATTTCCAGGGGATGACCCTGTATAGTACTCCAGAATCAGTTTATTTGTATCTTTTATGTATTCTGTTTGGTATTCATATCTCAGGAATCACTTCTGAAAATTTTAGTATTAAGCTTTTAAGTAGCTTTTGTTCATGGTCTATGAAAAATGAGTTCCTCTGCACAGAGAGGAAAGAAGCCTGGGTCATGCTGTTCTGTGATGCAACAAAGAGACTGTATACATCATGACAAAATGTGGTCAAGGCGTGACATGTAGCTTGTCAGACTGAAACAAACTGTGGATGGACACAACTTCGAGACTATCAGGCAGGTTGCCATGGCTTGGAGTGTGTGCTAAGAGCTGTATACCTTACCTTACTATGTGCTATCGCAGGGTGACACAGATTGGAAGGGACCTTCATCCTAACATTTAGAAGATAGACTCCCAAATTCATTTACTTACAGCAACATAAAAGAGTTATACTGAAGTTTTAACCTGACTCAATGTTTTCCTTGTGTATAGAGAAAAAGCTTGTAGATATTCCTAGGTGCATGTTAAAAATGTATCAGTGTTCTGTTTACAATCATTTTCTGGTGATTACTGCACCACAACCTAAACCACTTAAATTTCCCTCTGTATTGTAGTAGCAGATATGCCCGAGTCACTAGACCACAGAGGGCGTAGCTACATGAACATATAGAAATGGACTCCAGCTGTGCTGTCTCATTCCCTGAGCTGTCCTGAGATAAGAGATCTCTGGACTTGAAGCCAAGTATTCATCTTAAGCACTGCTCTCTACTTGAGGAAGGTTGACCTATTTTCCTGCTGGGACATACTGTGATAATGGCATGGCTCTGTAGCATTTGGAGTATAGATAACTCGTGCTCATAGGACAGGCAGTGCAAGCATAAATCTGTTAGCCCCTTGTCATGCTATCTAAAATCAAGCTACTTTTCTTTAGACCTCAGATACATTATTCTTTCTTGCTGCTGCTTCTGGCAAAGTCGTCCTGTTTCCCTAAAGCCTAGAATGAGGTGTTCAACAGTAGGATTTCAGGAAAACCTAGCTTGATTTGGTGCCTTCTTTAAGCAGCTTTATCTTTTCATGCAGGCTCTTGTGAATCTTCCTCTGACAATCCTGCCGTTGTTAGCATGCAGTCCCTGTGCGGCAGTAGCCTTGAGTCTGCACCATGAAACCCCATTTTTAACAAGAATCTTTCAGCGATTAACACTTCTTTTTTATTAATATCTTCCATTCAGTAAATAGATTATTTTGAACACTGCAATCACTTTTCCTCTGGTGATAAACGCTACTTTCACTTGTGCTATAGCTGAATAATGATTTCTTTGGAAGTGTAATTAAACCACTGCCTTCTTCATAATCACAATTTTTTCATATGATATACTTGCTTCAATAAGTAGCTGTCTGACCCAGACAGCAGGAAGGAACACTTGTTTTTAAGGCTTTTTTTATTCAGTAAAAGCAAAAACAATACATCATATAAAATGCAGTATACCTTTCAGTGTGGATGTGCAGGGACAGTTGGGCTGGAAGGCATCTCAGGAGGTCTCAGGTGGTCCCCTGCCCAGAGCAGGGAAGGCTCAGAGGTCAACCCAGGTGTTTCAGGGTTTTCTCCAGGCTCACCTGGAAAATATCCGAGGCCTGCAGAGCCTCGGTGCAACCTCTGGCTGCAGCTGATTGCATCTTAAAAAGAGATTCAAAAGGATTCAAAAAAAAAATCAAAACACATAAAGGATGTTGAGATAATTGATAAAGCAGGTGTTGTAAATAAAACATCTTTTTACACATTTCTTTATGAGCACTTAAGATCTTAACTAGTTCAGTGTTTACTTCTTCTCATCCAGTGTTTACAGTACAAGAATTAGTGTAGCTTCTGCTCTAAGGAGATGTTAGAAAGCATGACGTAAATGGCACTGGATTGAATAAATTGCCTGTTTTCTGGCTTTGACAAGCTGCAAATCAGTGAAGTTCCTTTGTGCTGGCCTGATGAGAGGGCAAAGGGGAACATGATCACCTGCCAATGTTATTTTCTGCTGTTTGGTTAGACTTGGTCTTGTGTGAGTCTTTCTCTTCAGCCAGTCTGTGTCAAAACACTCTGCACATACAACCTCAATCTGCTTCAGTGCCATCCTGAAAAAAATAAAAAATAAAATGAAAATTGGTACTTCCCATATTAAGATTAAAGACTCTGAGATGCTTGGAAGTCATACCAATAAGCCATATAGATTCTTCAGATGAGAGCTTTTCTCAAGCTGCATCGCTTCCACAGCCTAGCTCTGGGTTCTGGGTAAGTGTGAATGAGTATGGGTTGTAGGAGAGCAATTGTCTGCTGTTTGTTGGAAAGGAAATGAAGTCTTTGATCATAATTGTAAATATAAATTGCCCTTTCTATAAGCTGAATAGTCACAAAGCTTGGTTCAGTTTCTTTTGGGGAAACAGATGCTTCTTTGAGACATGATCAAGGACAAAAGTCATCACAGCTTATTTACTTATCTTAGTATGAAGGACTTTGTAAAATTCACACACGCTATTCTACGTGAATTAAGAAGAGAGATCATAATAAAAATGATGCTTAGCTAAATCCATAAAACTTGGTTGCTAATAAATGCTCTGTGTATGTTTGTGTGTGTATATATATATATATATATATATATATATATATATATAATAAGGGTAATTTCAGGGTCATGTTCTGATAATCTCTTCCTTGTGTGGTCCAAGGAGAAAGTATCCACCTTCAGGAGTTGTCTTTTCCTGAAGTTGGTCTGGCAAATCAGTGATCTGACAGTACAGTACTTGCTTGTTTGAGTACTTCATGAATTCTGTCATTAAACACCTTTTCATGCTGGCATCAGCTTTTTGTGCAAATATTTCTGTTTCTGGTATAGCCAAACGCTTAGGGCTATCTTGAAGGAAAAGAGTTTACATCCTTTAAGTCAGATGTACTTCTTGGTCTTGTAATGTTTGTTTACATTTTACCAGAGTTTGGGGCAGAGAGGCGTCAGATTTAAACTCATGATGAGACTTTGTACTACACTGAAGTATTTGAGGATTGATTAAACCCTTTAACTATTTTGTTCAGACTGTGTCAGAAGATTTTGTTAAAGGTTTTCGTTTAGACCATTGCAAATATGCTGTTAAAATGTCCTGAAAAGTATGACTGAACTGTGAGGAAAGATATTAACAGTGGAGAATATGACAATAATTTGAAGTATCTTTTTTTTTTTTTTTTTCACTATATTTATCCATTCACACATACAAGATGTGCTACTAAAGCACCCATTTTATTTATGCAGGTGAAAAGTTTTATTTATGCAGATGGAAATGCTAGCTATTGACTGGGAAATTAGGACTATTATTTTTCATAACAGAAGTAAAGAAAGTAAAATCAACATCTCTACTAGGAGCCTTGAATATGTCATTAGTTTAAATTAATGATTGACCACACTGGCTGCTCAGCCTCTGTTCATGTAGGCAGTTCCATTTTCTTTGTACCCCCTGCAGTGATGAGAAGGAAGCAGAGCCTGCCCCTGTATTGTGGTGTGGTTTCAGTCTTAGTAATGTTTACATTACTAAGTCACAGTGTTTAGGAGAGGAAGAAGCATGCTTGTCTGTGGGAAATTTAAACTTAAGTGCATGCCTAGGAAACCAGATAATAGAGAAGAAAACTTATGGGAGGGAATGCAAAGAAAATGGGTAAAATCAGAAAAGAGCTAGGGTCTGAAGTATCTTTCTTCTGAGGAGAGGCTTGAAGAGCTGAGGCTGTTCTACCTGGAGAAGCAATGGATCAGGAGGATCTTATCAGAGTGTATAATGGGTGGATGTGAAGATGACAGAACCAGGCTCTTCCAAGCAATGCACACTCAAAAGATGAGAGGCAATGGGCACAAACTAAAATGTGAAATTCCTTAGGAACATTTAAAAAAAAAAAAAAAAAAAAAAGCTGTGAGAATGGTCAAACAGTGGAACAGGTATCCCAGAGAGCTTGTGGAGCCACCGTCCTTTGAGATATTCAAATTTGGACATGGTCTGACTGTAACTGCCCCTGCTTGAGCAGTGGGGTTGGACTAGACTGACTCATATGGTCCCTACCAGGCTAAACGGTTCTGTGATGTATGCTAACGGTTCAGTGATGCTACAACTTGATGCTAACCTTCTTTGAAAGTGGACTGCTACTTATGAAAAAACAGCTTCTGGACATACATAACATTTTATACACAACATATTTACTACCTTCTGTCCCTCTGGTCACAAAAGCACTTGAGCTTTGTGTAGACAACTTATTTTCCAAATTGCACCTGACTCTTCAAAACACTTTCCTGAAACTGACTTCAGAAAGTGTAAATTTATTTTACTGAAGATTAAACAATTCAAGAGGAACCAGTACAAATGGCAAGCTAGAGTGCTCCAGGTTTTGGAGTTTTGGATTTGTGAGGGAAGAGCATGTCATGGTAGATATGGTTAGGAGACCATGTTAAATATTTGTTTCGAATAAGTTCTAAAGAAGTAAATACTTTACTATGCTATGTCTTTCAGCTTCAGGTTAGTTTTTTATCACAGAAAAGTCAGCAATATCACAGGCAAGAGCCTTTAACTAAAGACTCCATTTTGGCACAGTTAGCCCTGAGCATACAAATAAGGCAGAAAAAATACCCTTTGCATTGACTGATGTATTGAAGACATGTTTTGCTTATCAGCATGAGTCACCAAATGTACACTTGCATGTAATTTAATACCACAGCAGACCATATCAAAATGGAATTCAGGTTATGTTTTTCCTCTAAATGTGACCCATGATACATAACTTAATGTAATATTGCCACTGCTGGATAAGAAGAAAGTTAGGTAACAGGAAAAATGAAAGTGTTGAAATAAATAATCCTTTTTTCACAGTTCAGAAAAGCTGTTGTTTGGTTCCCCCAAGATTTGACTGTATGTCAGTGCAAAAAAGACTTGTGTAGAGTGTGAAGAATGAGTTGCTAATGTTTGCAGGTACTACAAAATGTGGCAGGGTAGTTTTCTTTGAAGCTAAAGGAGAAAAATAGCCAAATGATATGAAAAAGCTGAGTGAATGGGATGTAAAATCACAAATGAAACTATTTTTTTTTTTTTTACTACTGAAATAGCCCTAATTAGTCAACTAATTGTGTATATGAATGTGCATTTCCCTTCCCTCACAATCTGTAAGCCTTAGAGTAGGTTTTATCATTGCAGAATATCTTGGAGTCATAATGGAGGCCTCTTTCAAAAAGTAAACTCTGTTCAGTGGTCAAAAGATTAAGTAGAAATTCCTAGGAGAGGAATAAAGAACAAAATAAGTGTCTTATGCTTCCCTGTAATTTTATATTACCCCCAGATTTTGAATTATTTTAGAATTGTTGCTTTCGCCATCTCAGTTAAGGGTCAGTAAGGGACCTGAGATGGTACGGTAAAGGGTGACATAGAGAATCAAAAGTACGGAAAGACTTCTCTGTAAGAAAAGACTAGAAAGATTGTTATAACAGTTATGTAAAATGACAAATGATGTGAGAAAATAAGCAATGTTCTCACTCAGAACTCAGGTATTGGGAAACAATGAAGTAAATTATTAGGCAAGAAGTGTAAAATTAAAAGAGGGATTTTCACTTTGTTTCTTTTACATTTAGAAATGAAACTGTAATTCTTTCATAGAAAAAATTGGTTTTATCTAGCATATGAATAAGTTCTAAATAAATAAACAGTCAAAGTTGTGGTTAAAAACAAAAGAAAAAGTCCTTGGAGGACAAATAAATATACATTTAGATATATTCTTTCTGTCTCAGGCAACCTTGTCAGATTTCTGAGAACGGCACAGTTTTCTTAAGAGCAACTTCTTTCTGTAGTTACTAATTTTTTCTCGGAAAGTCTACGAGTGCTCACAGTCAATGAAAAGTTGGAGGGGCAAGATTGTTAGTATTTCTATTCTTTTTTATTATTATTATTACTTTTCCCCCCCCCCTGGGAAAAGTAGTGATTAGGTTAACATCTACTGAAAAATGCTTTGTCTTCCAAAGTGTTTCCTAGAAATAGAATGAAAAGTGTAATCTGGAATCAAAACTTGTATGTGAGTTTTTGCATATAGTTTCCATACATGAATGACTTTCAAGCTAGGCCCTGTGTGGTGGTTTTAACCATCTGGGCAGCTGATCTCCACTACAACTGCTTTCTCACTCCCCCTTCTCAAAGGGAAAGGGAGAGAGAATATGATGGAAAAGGCTCAAGGGTCTCAAGGATAGGGAGATCACTCACCAATTATCATCCTGGGCAAAACAAATTCAACATAAAGAGATTAATATAATTTATTGCCTATTACTAATAGTAACAGTGAGAAATTAAAACAAACTAAAACCATTTTCCCGCCATCCACCCTCTTCCACCTTGTTCTTCACTGAAAGAGGTGGGATCTTAAAAAACAAAAGAAAAACAAAAAACAACAACATATGTACCAATATCTAGTAGCCTTAATAAAGTTATTACTTAAATAAGATTTACTGGGCTAGAACTTGGACAGCAACAGCTTTGTTTTTTCAGGTCTCATATGGAAGGTGTGGTCTTCCATCTTACTGTTGCTGTCAGGAGTGCATCTTTACTGAAGTTTCTACTGTAGGAGATTCTTCTTTTCCCATTAACCTTTGTGTTTCTGTCTATTTTAAGGGTTTCTTAATAAAAGCAGAAAAGGTTAGGTTTGGAAATCCATCTCTGGGGGAAAAAATACAGAGTATAGCTTATTAAAAATCTTAAAAATTAAGTGACTTTGTAGTGACATTATATTCTCTTTTCTGTTCTTTTTATTCCTCGTTATATCTCATATCTTTACTAAACCTTATTCAGAGCAGGGGCCATCATATTTATTTGTTTTTAGAGAATCTAGCACAGTGTAGGATTGTAGTCCTTATGGATACCATTGTTGAAATAAGTGATCCATAAAAAGGAAATGATTTTGCCCCCATGAAATATTAGATTGCAAATCCCTTACTTACAGATGAGCCCATTGAAATAAGTTGTGTTGATCACCAGTGTGTATCTTTTCTGCAGCTGTAAATACAGAGTTCTGCCTTCCCTAGATTGAAACAAACCTGGGTGTAATTTCCCATGAGGATATCTGGTCATTGAGAAATTATGGGTGTAAACCAAGCCAAGCGGCTTGGAGGCATTTATAACAATATAATTTTGGGAAAGTACACAGTTCCACATAGATTTTCATTCTGTATAAGAGTCTAAAAATTTTCTGCATTACTCTGTGTATTAAGCAATATAATATCCTTTTGACCATTAAATTTTTATTCTGTCTATTCAATAATACCAGTCTTTCAAACAGCTGGTATTATGTTAGCACTGCTTTCTGGAAAGTTGTTTCTCTTACAAATCATTTTCATATACTGTAGAAATGAATAATTAAATGGTACTATACCCTGTTCACTTGCTCCTTGTTTAATCAGCTATATCTGTACAATGTGAATTTAAAATAGATGTTAAGTGCTGCGAAATCAGAGTATTTTCCCAAATGTATTTCCATTTTGTCCATTTTGTGGTTGGTATTTAATAACAAATTGTGATCACTACTTTTATTTTTCTTAACCTCTTTTCCATGTGAGTTCTTACCTGATTGCTGAAAACACAGATTCCTCCCTAGAGTTTCTTGTTTTATAGTACTTATTTTGGTCTTGCCTGGGGCATTTGTAAGTTCATCTTTTGACATTCTGGAGCTTTCAGAATACTCACTTGATGAAAGCTAATAATATATATAACTTCAGATATTTGCAAGAGAAGATATTTAGGGTAGCATTATTTTTAAGATTGTAATTAATGGGCTAATATATCATCCCTGCATCAAGAAGGAGGTTTTACTACAAGAGAATCTGTCAGAATTGAATGTGTTACAAGCCACTGAGGCACTCAAGTGTCTAGACTCGTGATATTTATAGAATCTGATATTGCTGTGATCTACGGTCTGTAACAATAGAAATGAATTAATTTTATTTATTTATTTAAAGTTTTAAGAAATCTTGTGTTAAAAAGCAGGGAGCTCTATAACAGTTTATTATAGGACTAATATTCTGTAAGGATTAAGTTGGTCTTGCAGTCCTCAAGGCGTAGGAGACATTTCTAAAACACAGAAAGAGCAAAATTCACTGTCAAGGAGATTTTCATGCTGTGCATATCTATAACGAAAAATGTCAAAGCAGTTTCTTAAAATGTTTCTCTGTATTTCACTATGTGAATCTGTGTTGATGTGTTGTAAAAACATATGATGATGCTCAGTTATTTCTGGGCTATATGTCAAAATGTTGTGCGTTGAAAATGTCTGGTTCATAAACATGTCCTAGCTAAGACTTCACTGACTTTTATAATATGGTTTCTTCTTCAGTTGTATGGATCCAGAAATATGTGTGTTAGGCCTTTCACAGTGAAATCTCTCCACTTAAAATCATAGGATAATTCCATTTGAAAGGAACCTCAGAGTTTCATCTAGTTCAACATCCTGCTTAAAGTGTGGTCAGCTGTGAAATCAGACCAGGCTGTGAAAGATTTTATCCAGTTGGTCTGGAAAGCCTCCAAGTAAGGAGACTGCACAACCAGTCTGGGCAATCTGTGGCACTTCCTGGCAGTCCTGGTGAAAAAAGTTTTTTCCCTACATCCAGTCATACCCTCTCTTCTTTCAGTGTGTATCCCCATTACCTCTTCCTTTCTTTCCATGCAATGCTGTGAGGTCTTGGTGTCATCTTTGTAATAATCTTCTCATTGTTTGTGGAAGGGACTGCTGTTAGGTTTCCCAGAAGATGTCTCTTCTCTGGACTGAACAAGTCCTATCACAAGGCAGGTGGCCCTGACCATTTCATTGGCCTTCCAGTAAATATTCTCCCATTTGTCAATGTCTTCCTTATACTGGGTGATGTGGATGCATTTTAAGTGGTATTATGTCTATCATGACACAATCTTCTAGGTACAAATCCCATCACAGTATTTAGGCTTACATTTTATTTGGAAAACAAACAATGTTCATAATTTAATTCAATTTGTGTAATTTATGGTATATAAAGTTTTTCATGAGATTTGCATTACCAGTTGTAGTATTATGCATTGTATGTATCTTCATCTCATCTGATTTACCTCATCCTGGAGGAAATATCTGACAGTGACAAGATTAAATTCAACTTTTAAAGTACTTATTTTTACCACTAACTGTAATGGAGCTTGCTGGTATAGACGGCTACCTTGTAGAGTCTGGGTTTAGGTAGCCTGTCTTCACCTTTGGCCATTGTTGATTTGCCTGTAGGCCCTACCTACTGACATGAAGGCAGAAGGAGATTCCAGCCTAACTACACCTTAATGCATTGATGGTGAATTGTATGTATTTGCACATGATAGAAATGAATGGGGATCTTGATTCAGAATTAATTAAAAAAAAAAAAAAAAAAAGAAAGGATTAGTGATCGAGATACGGCAAAACACAGGTTGGGCTTGTGCTATTTATATACACTCTGTAAACCTCAGTACAAATTTGTTAAATGATTAATAAAATACCCCAACCACAGCTAAAATACCTAATCTTTTAAAGGCCAGTAGTATTAATTATGGAAGATGTGTTTGTGTGTCAGAACATTGCAAGGGTGAGTTAATTATTTTTATGAAGTTTAGCTTTGAAAGTTCAGATGTATTTTTGACTATTCATTTAGGTATGTGCTGTCAAATCCAGCTTGCTAGTTGTTCACATTACTATTTTGAAAACATTTCTATAAAAGCTGTTGCTTCATCTTCTGTAATCTTTACTTTTTATTTTTTTTAAGCTTTTTTTCATACTACTTTAATAAAAATATCAAATCCTCTGTACAGAGGTCCTCCAAAAGATCTTCAGAACCAACATTACCATTTCTTTGAAAGTTACTGTTTTCTACTTCCCAAAAGTATACTTTTTTTTTTTTTTTACTAGAATATAATAGTCTATGCAAAATGTTAAATTTCCTTTTACTGCGTAACTGTGATTTGATGTGACATTTCTTCATTGTATTATCATCAAGCTCTGAAAACTTATTAAATCATGTTCCAAGTGATCAATGCATTTATCCTTTGCCAACTAAAGTGCTCATCATTCATGGCAAATCTCCTTTGCTCTGGCAGAATGGAAGACACTTCTAATGCATCTTGTCATGTCCTCATTTTCTTTATTTCTTGCACCATGATCTTTACTTTTCCAGAAGAAATTGGATAAGTGGGCATTAGGAAACAGCCAGGTGCTTTTTTTTTTTTTTGTCAGAAACACCAATAACCACATTTTTTATTTTTTATTTTTTTCTTCAACACAGGACAGTCAACTACAGCCATCCCACCTGTTCAGAGAGTTTCTTCAGTACAACACCCTCATTTTACAAATTACGTAAAACTGACTTCTTAGTGGAAGTCCAAAATAACAGAAAAACATTTTCTGGAATTCATAATGTGGGATGGAGTAAACAGTCAGATGTTTGGTCCACCGTGTAAATAGTTCAAACCAACTATATATGTCAGCTGCTACCACTTAAACAAGTTCAGCTGGTTGCTAATGCCAAAATTGACTGTCTAATTTACCCACAGACAGGAATTCAGAGTAGATGACCAGGGAAACAAGCAACGTTTTGATTCCTGACATCAAATGTTAGCCTTATCCTTTTGGCTTTAGAGAAGTAACTTCATAAAATATTTGGTGTAATAGCTGGACCAACCCAGGCAATGCCCAAAACACTTGGGCATTGATTTATGACAGTTTACTTATTATAAATTATACAAATTATATTCACTAGGGTTTTGTTTTTCTTTGTTCATTTGTTGCTTTTTTGTTTGTTTGTTTGTTTTAGAATAACCATAAAGCTGCACTTTCCTTTGTTCATTATTCACGATTTCCCTAACTCTAGGGAGATGTGAGCATGTTGTAGGAAAACAGGAAGATCCATTGTGCTGTGAAGAGCAAACAAAAGAGTATAATGAAAAATACAAGAAAATACTAGACAGGAGAGCTGTGTCTTAATTATAGAATAAAGTATTTAATTTCAAAACAGATTTGATCTAGAAGGATGTATGTTAGGAATTATCTGAGTAGGCAACTTACCTAGAGAATAATCATGGAATAACAGAATGATTTGGATTGGAAGGAACCTTAAAGATGATCTCGTTCCAAGCCCCCTGCCATGCACAGTAGTGAGTTTGTTTTGTTGTGTTTGCAGTCCTAAGGTTTCAAAGGTTTTTTTATTTACTTTTTAATTATTTTTTTTCACAAATCACAGTGAAAATAAAACCTTTTCCAGTGTTGGTATAAAATACAGATGTATTGTAATTTCTATTTTTTATTTGAAACAGTCATCTATCTTTCCAATCTTGAGAGTATGTTGTATGAAAGATGAAGGGGAGAAAAAGGTCACAGTTGCATTTAAAATATTTCATAATACTATATGTTGCCACAGAACTCATTATAATATATATATTTTTAACATATTATCCTTCCTACATTCCTTCCTTCATTCCTCTCAAGCTTTATTCTCCTGCCATTAGTGCTGATATAATGAATATAAAGTGTATCTTTACTTCATTTCAAGGAAGAGGTTATGCCTTAGATATAGTAATTCCTTTTTCTATACCAACTAGCTAATGAAGTTCTATGTTAACTTTATTGCCATACCTTTGGAGTTCTTACTAAAAATATAAATATATATAAATATATATATATTAGCATAGTAATAAGAAACCTGATTCATTTTTAATTTTGAATTTGCCCTTTTTCATTCAGTCTCATGACACTCTGATAAATAATGTTGCACTTCTTTCCTATGAATTATGTTTTGTTTTCTTTTGTTTTTCTAATTATCATGATTTTCCTTAATATTCTTTCAAAATTATACAGTGCAGCTGAGAAAATCAGTTAGACCAATGTTTTAGTGGTCAGAGGACAGGAAACCTAAAATGATGGATACTGTAATTCTGTGAAAAAGTCATGAGGCAATGAGGTAATCATTCAAAAACTGTGTTGTGTGGACTTCAATTGGATTATATTTTATGAGACAGAAAAAGCCTGTTGGTGGGATTTATTGTCAGGATGTGAATTAATAGGGTCAGTATAGATAAAATCAAATATTTTCAAAAGGGACAGCGATTAAAGCTTCTGGTTTTGGGTATCTAAAATGAAAAAATAAACATCATGATCTTTTTATCAGAAATTTGTAGCTGTCTTAACAGTTTTAAAATTTTGATCTAAAACTGAAAAATCTCAGTCACTGAAATCAATGAAAAATGCCATGGCTGATCAAATGTGCTTTAAAGAAACTAGCTTTGAATATTTTTGTAAACCTGTTGGATATTAACAAAGAGCACCATGAACAGCTTAACTTAAAAGGCTGTATTGATAGCATTGTTTGCTGTATCATCAGCTGCTGTAACAACAGAATGGCAAATAATTTCCATGTAATGACATATGTAAACTCTCTCTGTGAACAAAACAAACTTACAGTTTGCCCAGAATTCAAAGGAAATGCATAAGGGTCTTTTTGAGGGGGATTGATAAGAACAGTTTTGTTATTTGTAGTGTGGAAAGGAACAGACATTTTGTTTTATGGTGTTCATGGGTACCTTCTTCCATAAATGTACATACATGTTTTCAAAATGTCGTAGAACATTTGTGGGTGAGCTCAGCTGCATAATGAAGGTGTGAGAGAGCCCCTGTGTTCCTTTTGCTGTCAGGGAAGTGGTCAGCACACTTGGTACCCACTTCAACACACAATGGCTTCCTCAAGTAGACACCTGTATTTGGTGGGATGGATAGGGCTAAATTTTGTTGACTGCTTTGACTAAGGGCTTGATTCAGTTGCCTGAACAGTGACATCTGATACTAGTTGAGATGCCTTTGGGCATTTTGCCTAGCTTCTAGGCTGATCCAGAGGCTTGCAGATTATATCTGCCACCATGCAGATGCCTCAGGGCATCTCTGGTGGCACTGGTTTCGTACTACTGGTCCTCTGTTGACATCTGTGTTAGGACACTGCAGTGAGTCCTAGGTCTCTGTTTGTTGTAATAGAAATTTAAATGGCTGACTGGAATGTAGATACCTGCCTTGTATCCATCTGCACTTAGATAAGAAAATGCCACTTTCTGTAATTCTTTGTATGTATGAGGCTGGTTCGCTCAGCAACAAAGCAATGTACACACAAAACAGAGTCATTGCTTATTTCTGCTAGCTGAATTCCTGAAAAGAAAGGATCAGAATATATCCCACTGTAGAAAAGAGTGTATTTTCTGTAAATTTGAAGAAAACTAATGACTCCTGAACTATTAGGATACTTGGCTTTTTGTTTATAAATATGAATGTTCTTAGCCTTGTTTTGAAATTTAAGTCAGGTGTAATGGCTGTGGAAAAAAAAACATTCACATACTAGCAGAAGTGAACAATGTCAGTGATGCAGTAGTATTTCATCATTTTGGGGCTGTGTGTTGAATGCTGGAGGCAAAAGATACTTCCTACATTAATTATCAAGCTAGGTTGGCAATATTCAGTGTTTGGGAAAAGGTGGTCACTAAACAAGTGCTAAACTAAACAGAAGAGGTTTCTCTGCCACCAGCATCTTGGAGAACCACACCAGTGGTGTGCAGATTGCAGATCCTGTAGGTGCAGTGTAGTCCATCATGCCGGCCCTGCCACACAGAGTGGCTGTGAGGATTAGAGAGGGGGATTTATTTATTTTCTTAACATAAATTTAATGATCTTAGTTTGGATGCATAATGAACAGAGTTCAGCATACAAAGAAAAATACTTCCCTTTTAGTGACGGATTTAGTATCCATCACTATATCACCATATATATATATAAAATCATATCACCATATGATGCCAGGGCATCCAGCCCCTCTGTTTAGAGGATGGACCCAGAAACAAAAGTGACTAACAAAAAGTAAACAGAAGGCATGTTCAGTCTGGAGGGCTTGTTTGGTCTCAGCACACTGAAACGTACGAGGGTAGACAGCCTGTGGGGAGACAGCTCTGCTGTGACCATGCGGTAGAGCGTAGCCGTTGTTCCTGGGGTCTGAGAACACCCTGAGTACAGTGTGTCCCCATGAAGAATCAACTAAACATGTTCTGGAATATAAATAACTATTCCATATACATAAAATACTAAGTGTGGAATATGGGATGAATCCCATAAATAGTGATTAAAAGGTGAAGTCTTTTTTTTTTTTTTTCCAAAAAGTGGAATCGAAATTTCTCCTTCCAATGCAACAGAAGAAAATAAATAAATAAATAAATAAATAACATACAGTTCTTAAATAGCAGTGGTTTCCATGTTTAATTTTTCACTGCCCAAATCCAAGGTAACGTCTGGATTTTCCTAATTGCCCATTTAAGTGTAAAGCTTTCTACTGTTGAACTCCATGAATATAAATCAACAGGAACAAGAACTGCTGGCAGCAAGGTCCAGCTGCTGTGGTTGTATTTCAGAGGGGTGGCAGAGTTCTCTTCCCAACCCATATTCTGAAGCCACAGCTTTAGGCAGTAGATTGATCCTTGATTGGATTTTTACTGGGAAATTGCAAGGAATGTTAGAGAAATTTGAGAACTAGGATCTTCATTGGTGTTTTGAGCATCTTCTGAAGTTCACTCTGGCATTCACAACCTGTTCACAAGTTAGTGCCAGTCTCTGTTGCTTATTTGTGATTCACAAACATCTGAAACTATGTATATATCCAGAGAATATATGGTCTCCAGATTTTGAGCATTTTATTCAAACTCCACAATGATTTAAATAATAAACCACTTTACAGCAATCATCACATCCTGAAATAACAATTCTTGCTAAATTAAGCAGAGAAAAGTGGCAACAGCTGACAAATGTCTCATTTAGGAAGACTGGAGTTTTGTTGATCCTTCAGCACTGCTTTGCTGTTTGCTAGCCATTCTTCAAAGTGCAGTTAATATTTTCAAGATATGAATGTAGTCAGTTATTTCTTTCTGTCATGTTAAGTGGAAATATGTCTATAGGAAGCTTTTCTGTTAAAAATGAAGTAGCTAGATTGCTACTTAATTGTACTAGGAACTCTAGATACAATCATACGGATATGATCAAATAAAAATCAAACAATATTAATGTTTACCTGAGGTCCTCTGCAATTTCTAATGTTAAAATATCAAGGCCCACTGGAGCAAACTCACTTTATAAGTTCCAATTAGTTTTCCAAAAATTAGCAAAATTCTAAACCAGTTATCTTTGTCATTTAAAAGCAACACAACTGATTTTTTTCTAATTATCACTAATAAAGCAGTGGATCATTTCAATTTTTTTTTTCATTGAATAAAACCATTTTTATGAGACTAGATGGTAGTTGTAGATATCTACAGAGAAATCTATGTTCCTACACTTACAGAATTCGGATAAAATTAAAATTAGAGAATTTTGTGCATCAATGCTATAAGAATTGCTATAAGAATTGCTGCATTTTAAAATAATGCGGGTGACAAAAGGAATGATGGTGCCTGACTTTTGTGATTAATTTTGTATGCTACTAATATAATGCTATTTGCATTACCTAGTATTTGCCACATTGTAGAAAGGTCTTCGTAAGCCATTTATAACCCTCTTAAAGGTGTAAGTCTCTATAAAGACAGAAATCAGTTAATGCATCTTCATATGTTATAGAAGATACTCTACACTCTTCCATCAGTGATTTCAACAGAAGAAAGACAATACTATACCAGGTACATTTTGAAATTAAAAAAAAATAATTTGGAGAAGATTGTTACAAAGATACAAAACTGGATTTTCAACACAACACAGATGATCAAGTTCCTCTTGCAATCTTTTGTCAAGCTCAAAATACATACTAAGGAAATAATTTTCAGCATGGGCATGGCTATAATTAAAACTGTCTGCCCACATTTTCTGCCACATCTGCCCAGTAGTGGGAAGAAAGGAACATCTGATAGAGCATTTTGTCCTTTCTGCAAAAATACATTATTTGTTTCCTTAATGTAGACAAAGCTTCCCTGCTAGACTCCCTGTCTTCTGTCTTCTTCAAATTTCTGTCATTTACAAATCATGAGGGGAAGCAAACACAGCATAGATAGATCTTGTATCCAGAACTGGTAGGCAACTACAGTTATTAAACAGAGATTATCAGCTAAGTAGAAAAAGGAAAAGGTAAAGGAAGGGGAAAATGTCAGAACATTTGCTACCATAGCTCAGAAAACATGTATTTTTCTGTTACTGGTAAAAGGGCAAAGGCTTTGAGCTGACCTGACAGAGTATGGTGTCAGGATGTGTCTGAGTTTGTCTTGGCACAGGTTCAGCTTGTTTCAGCAATCCCCAAGTGGACAAGTGACTGTAGTGTCACTGTGTATGAGCTGAAACTGTGAACCCCACGAACAGCAAAGGTCTGGCAGAGCTGGGGAGTCACTGCCTTTGGAGCAGCACTCAGTGGTGCCAGCTGGGGCAGGCAGCTGGCTGAATTTAGCAGGGAAGCAGCGAGAAGGAGACAGCATATGCAAAGAAAACACAAATATAGTTCCAAGTATAGCACAGGATAGGAAAGGAAGAAACTCCCACCTCTGTGAACATCATACTCCCAGCAGTGTTCTCAGGTTGCTCACAACTTGTAATTTCTTCTTTCACCTTGTTGTAGTTCCCCCTTTTCCTAGTGGAGGAAGATAGTAACTGTCAGCCCTAGGAATAAGAGAAGAAGGAATATGGGAAGAGTGAGTGCAATGTAAAATAAAAATGTTAGATCCTAGGAAAATTTGGTATAACTAATATTAATGGGTTTTGTTGTATTAATTACTTATCAATAAATATTTTGGACTATTAAAACATTAATTATCTGTAAATTGTCATTAGTAATTATCATTAGTAATTATCAGTAAATTATCACTAATTATCAGTAAATTTTTATCTTTCCCTCTTTATGGTGTATTCTATTTTGTTCATTATGAGGTTTTGAATATAATACTGTGTTCCTTGCTGATGACTTTTCAGTAAAGGGCAAGACACAGTAATGTGGTAAACAGTCACAGAGCAATCTGGGAGAAGCCCAGGAAATCACTAAAAAAGTCAATCTGAAATGCCTTGAGAAACCAGAGGTTTTTCCTCCTCTTGTGTGCCTGTGTCTGGGATATTCTGCTGGATTTGGGAGACAGTAGGCTCAGGAGGTTCTAGAACCAGTTTTTGAATCCTTTGCTAAATGCTGTGATCCCTTTGATGTGCAAAATACCACTATGGCTACCACTGTTTAACCTCTGGGAGGAAAATAGTTATCCACCTAAGCCTCAATCACCCTGGCACTTCAGGTGGAACAGAACCATCTGCTGCCCAAGGACAAGCTCTTTGAACATTTCACATGACTGAAGGTAACCAGAGGGAACTTTCAGGCAACCAGTTAAAATGCCATGACAGTCTAAACACCAACAGAGATGTACAGGGAGGGAAGCACAACTTGAGTTACAGTTTTAATTACTCCCCACCTTGTTGTGTTACCACCTTTTTGGTGAGATAGATTGCCCTCAGTTGATGCTGTGGGCTAGGGATTGTGCTGTGAAAGCCAGTGAAACCATTCTGTATTGCTGGAGGCTGTGATTATGTAGTTCTTGGTCCTCCTATTCTCATATGCCTCTCTGGAATAAGGAAAAGCTGTGATTGCTAGATGACTGAGAGAAGTTTGTTGATGCACATCAGAAAGGATACCTAAAATCTTAAAATTGTAATGATGTTAAAAACAAGAGAATCCTCCTGTTGCTGTTGCAGTGTCTATGATGTGCAGCAATGGAAACAAAATACTCCTAAGAGGAAGCCATAAATAGTCAGTGCACTAAAAGATGGAAAAATATTCAACATAGGTCTTGCAGGAACTGTGAAATGCTTACAGAATCCCCATGACAATGTTAGAATAACACTGTAAGTCTCTAACATAGTAAAATCTTCAGAGCAGTTCAAGTTAATTGCCTTGGCTATGGGAAATTTTCTAAACTAAAAAGGCCTCTTTTCAAGCAGGACTCTGAATGAGGATATGTTTTCTAGTTGTCACAAGGTTGTGACTAAGCCAGTTTACCAGATCAGACTGTCACCTTGACAAGTGAGGCAAGTAGTGTAGTCCTGTAGTGTCACCCAGCATCAGTGGGCACTTCATGGCATGATTACAGCCCAGTAAGGGGCAATGCACTGAAACCCCAGAATGAGCCAGCACCGCAAGGTGAAATGCAGCAGTATTACTGCAAATCTGCAAATAGTATGGTTAAATATCTGACTGGTCCCAGTTCCAGGCATAACTCACATAAAGGTCATTCAGATATCAGTTTGAAAATTGCTTTATAAGTCAGCTGGTGTTTCTTTGTTTTCATAACACAGATACGACCTTAGCCACAAACCTTGCTGTTGTAGCTATCTAGAAAGTCTTGCCCTTTGGCAAGAGATGGAAGTAAGTATATTCATAATGTAAGGAGTGTTTTGTTGTTTCATAGATACTGTGGCTTGCTTTAAGTGTTTTGCTGGCAGCAGAACTGTGCTGTTGCCAAATAGAGTCTGTATGAAGAGCAGGACTATCGACTGAGAATGGTCTGTCAAACTTCAATCTGCAAACAATGGAATGAGCTCACATTCACCTGGAAAAATGAAGGCAGGGAGTATTGAAAGGCACTGACATTATTGATGAAAACAGTGACTTTTTAGGTGTAAATGTTCTGCTTTATTTAGATGTTAAGGAAAAGGAAGCCATTAAGTCAACTGTAGTAAGACTTCTTAGAGTTACAGTTTTCTTTAGCGTTTCTCATTTCTTTTTGAAGTGTTGAAACATTGGTACATTAAAAGCATTACATTGATTTGTGCATGCAGCCGAACTTTAATTGGGAGGAAATATTAGATAGCCACAGTCTTTACACAAGCTGTCAGCTGTATATTACAACCTTTTATGATATGGTGTTTACACACTCTTAAACCCTAATGACATAAATGGATTTACATTCTGCAGCTCTCTTCCTTCCGTACTTAAGGCTTTCCAGATGTTGTAATGGGCAGATTTCAAGGACTGCATCAGAGACACCCACAGTCCTTTATTCTCTTACTACTGCTGTATGTCTCGTGTGTATATATGCATGTCCTTATCACAGACTTAGTAATAAAGACATAAATCTTGCTGAAACCAAAATTTTTGAAAAAAAAAAATTCTGGTTGAGCCTCATCCAAGAGGAACTAAGGAACTGTGAGGAAAAGAAACAAGGGGTTATATTTGTGATGAAAGGTGAAGAGGACATTCAGTACTTGTTATCTAGCTTGACAGTGCAGGACATTGATAGGTTCTGTGTGATGTGCCCCATTTGAATGCATCATGGATGCATGAATGCATCAAGATTCAGGGTAGTGTTTCTCAGATATATGCTCTCTCACATACCCCTGCACCGTCACATACATTATATGTCTCTTGAGTTTTTGAAGCACCTATCTATTTAAGACTACTTGATTCTGTGCATCTAGTGTAGGAAGAGTCAGAGGATCCAAAATAAGCTCCTTCTCTGTGTCACCCTGTAGAGTCACTGATACCTTTTCTTTTACGAGGAGGTGGGAAGACTAGCTTTATAGCTGTCAAAATGAGTCTAATAATATATATTGCCTCGGGGGGGGCGGGGAGGGAAGCTGATCTGGGGAAAGTCAATAGTCCTTCACTTCAAGATGAAGAATCAGGAGAGCAAGAAAATAAATTGCTGTATGCAGATCTAGGAGTGTCTGTCAACCCATCCTAGAGACATTTTTCAAACTCCTTTCTCCACCAGACAGCATCACAGGGTAACAGAGTAAGAAGCTCAGACCTGTGGGTGAAGTGTAGATCATGGTAGCAGCATCAGGTGCATAAGTGCTTCTCAGTGTTTTAATGAAAGTATTTCTAGAATCAAGATCACCAACTCTCTATGCCATGAATTTGGCTCAGGATTTTCACTTGGGTGAAACTTCAGTTTTTGAAAGGAGTTGTAGGTTACATGTTCACCATCTTTTATGAATAATGTCTACAGTAGTGTAAGTCGGTAATAGTTGGGCATGCTGTCACTATATCTGTGGTTTTATTTTAGTTTTACACCTGTGGTTTAGTCTGGCCATGAAGCAAATTTGGTTAGGTGACAGTAAGAATGACACTGTATCCTGTCCTGACAGATGCTTTACAAACATCTGCAGACCTTAGTGCAGGAGACAAGAACACTGTAGCATTATCTTTTCTACTGAATAGGTGGACAAATGAGGTTAGTGTTCCTGCCAGGTACTGGAACCTTTCATGACAGAGACCCAGCAACATTTTAGGGCACTGTTCACTGGAGACAAAAGTCTCTGTGATATTCAGCAGGTTTTTACTTAGCTCAGGGTGCTGTCTGAGCAGCACAGCACTATAAAGTCCTGTGGTGCAGAGGATGCCCATATTTGCATGGACATGACCTGCTTTCCTTTGATTTGTCTTTCTCTCCCTCCTGTTTGATTCTGCAAGCATGAGGATTTTTTTTTAATTATTTTTTTATTTTTTTTAACAAGATGCACAAACATCTGTTTAGCTATGCAGCTTTTTTCCTCTTAGTTAGCATCTTTGAGATTCTGTAATTACACTTCTGGGTAAAATAAGCTGTCGTGATAACTTATGCCTGGAATGCCTGATTTAAAGTAGTGGGACCTGTTCTGTTTGCATTTACACACCGAGCAGAGGTAGTGCCTGATAGAAGATGGTAAATTAGGTCAAATTTGATCTTCCTCTGAGAACAGTTGAAGTTGAGCAGCTCAGCATAAAACTGACCAATTTCTAGAAGTGCATAAAAGAAGGTTTCTGCATGTGATATAACATGGAGACTTCCATTTTCTTTTCTTCTGGTGGATTTATGCTTTCTTTTAAGGTCACGAGTCTGTCGTTCAGGTTGTGCTGCTGACCTTTAAACTGTTACATTAGCAGTAGGCAGGAATACAGGACTGGCAGATGTTGCAGTGCTGATATGAATTACTCAATTATAGTAGCCTGGCAATGAGATTGGTGATCCTGTGAGCACTTTAAAGAGCACAACCAAGGAGATTAATCTAGTGAAAGAGATTCCACAGAAACACGATTGCTGAGAGAGAGAAGGTTAATCTAGTAAAGAATGCTTTGTAGTGTCTTTATGGTTTTCTGTGTGAGCTTGTTTGGAAAAGATCATTTGCTATAATTAGTCTCCTAAGAAAGGGATATTTTTAACTTTAACTTGAGTTATGGAAAATTCTGCAATTTTGCTTCAGAGATTTCATGCTTATTATTTTTCCTCCAGTTCTAATGTGAAATTCTCAGGCATCCCATCCCCATATAAACTGACTGTGTGCAGGATCAGATTGATTTCACTGGGAGCTCAGAAAATAGAGATCTCACAGGATGAGCCTTTAACTCATGAGTATGAGATTCACTAAATAACTCTAAACTGTACCTAAAACCTAAGCCCAAACCACTCAGCTTCACACCACTTCACAATGGATTTTGCAATGTGGTCACTTTTTGCCTTTTTGATTATGGTGACCCAGATTACTAGAATTAGCCTTTAGTTAGTTAAGCAGTTTTCATGTCAGCCTTTTAAAATTTGAGCTGCATTCAAATTTTGCTGTTAACACCTCTATAGAAACTAATTTCTTACTCTTTTGAGTTTCAGAAGTAAAGCTGAATGCTTCTAAATGTTTTTATATGACTTGCTGAGAAAGAATAAAGGTTAGAAATGCTAGAACTTCCCTACCCCCACAACCTGTTTTTTCCCTTAGCTTTATGCTGCAAATACCTCAGTCTTGATCTGTTTGAAAGGAAAAAGAGCTTTCCCTCTTGGGACAGACCTGAATATCAGGTTTGCTGAATGCTTACCAGGCTGGTTCAAGGGTGAGTAGGTTGATCTCCACTGGGTTGAAATGGGCTTAGAGTAAGGCAACTAAGGTAAGCCATAATAATAATAGCTGAAGTGTAAAACAACCCTAAGATTTGAAAGATGCTACAACTTTTACAGATAATAATTACATTTTATGTTATTTTCACACAAAATGATGCAAATGAATGCAGCCTCAGAAGTGACTTCTTTACTAGTAAAGGTACACTACAGGAGAAAACTGGGAAGAATTTCACTTCTTTCTTGAATATTTTACAATGTTCATTTGTACTTAACGGAAGTTTTGTTTCTTTGTTTACTTTTTTTTTTTTTTTTTCCTGACTCTTATGACAGAATTGTGAAGAGAGAGGATTTATTAGGGCTATATACTTTTGCATTTAGAGGGTAATAAAGAACTGGCCCAATTTGTCCCTTCTCCATTTTTTAGGCTTTACATTTTGAGAATACACTTTTTGAGAATAGACTTTTTTATTCTAGATTGAAGTCATTTGTCTGTGTAGTGGGTTTACGTGGCAAGGTTTTGGTAGCAGGGAGCCATAGGGGTGGTTTCTGTGAGAAAGATCTAGAAGCTGCCCCATGTTTGGGAAGGGCCCCATTGTTTTCCAGATCCGAGCCGATAAGCGATGTTGTTTTGCGCCTCTGTGAGAGCATATTTAAGACAGGGAAAAAACGCTGCGCCACACAGCAGCCGGGAGAGTCAAGGGAGTGGGAGAACAGCCTTGCACCAAGGTCAGTGTAGAAGGAGGGGGAGAGGTGCTCCAGGCGCCGGAGCAGAAGTCCCCTGCGGCCTGTGGTGAGGACCATGGTGAAGCAGGATGTCCCCCTGCAGCCCATGGAGTACCACGGTGGAGCAGGGTTCCACGCTGCAGCCCGTGGAGGAGACCACGGTGGAGCAGGTGGTCCTGCACCGACGGAGGCTGCCGCCTGTGGAAGACCCCTGCCGGAGCAGATTCCGGGCCGGACCTGTAGCCCGTGGAGAGGAGACCACGCAGGAGCAGGTGATCTGGCAGGAGCTGCTGCCCGTAGGGGAGCCAGGTTGGAGCAGTTTTCTCCTGAGGGATGGACCCCGTGGTACGGACCCATATCTGGAGCAGTTCTGGAAGAGCTGCTGCCTGTGGGAAGCCCACGCCGGATCAGTTCATCAAGGACTGCATCCCGTGGGTGGGACCCCACAGCACAGGGGACGAGAGTGACCGAGAAGGAGCGGCAGAGAAGAAGTGCTGTAGACTGACCATAACCCCCATTCCCCGTTCCCCTGCGCCGCTCGGGGGGAGGAGGTGGAAAAGGGTGGATGGGGGGAAGGTGCTTTTGTTTTTTTTTCCTTTGTTTTCTCACTTCTCTCGCTTGTTAGTTGTAGACAATAAATCTTACTATCTCCTTATGCCGAGTCTGTTTTGCCCGTTACAATAATTATTGCGTGATTTTCTCGTCCTTATCTCAATCCTTGAGCCCTTTTCACATATTTTCTCCCCATTCCTCTTTGAGGAGGGGGAGTGAGAGAGCGGCTGTGGTGGAGCTCGGCTGCCCACTCGAGCGGAACCACGACAGTCTGTGGAGCCATCAGTGTGTTGCAAGAATGATCTGATGTGCTTGATGTCTTCCTTCCTCCTTAAATTATGGTATTTTGGATTTGAGAAATAGACAGTGGAAAAATGAAGCCTGAAAATTAAAATCTAGAATAGTATCATTAATATATCTTGCAGAAAATGTTTCAGGGTTTACAATTTTGAAACCAGTTATTATGGGTTGCATGCACAGCCATCTTAAAGTGCATATATCCATAA
Organism: Aythya ferina; assembly: GCF_964211825.1. NCBI lineage: Eukaryota > Metazoa > Chordata > Aves > Anseriformes > Anatidae > Aythya > Aythya ferina. Next base: position 197,554,639 of record NC_140296.1, on the reverse strand, counting down.
ATATATATACCCAGAGCTGGACATCACTGCACCATTTAATATAGATTTTTCTTAATGCGTGCCATTGGCAGATACTTTTAAAAGTAGTACTGGGGAGAAAGGTTAGTGCTGTTGTCAGTCACTTGTAGCCTTGAGCATTGTTTCTGTTTTCAAATGAAGTTTTCAAATACTTCTTCATGACTTTCTGTGAACAACCTCACCTAGCTGATTGTATTTCTTACGCTTCACAAGAAAAAGTTGATAAAATTCCATTTTGCCAGAGTTCTGATGATATAAAAAGCAAAAACTTGTTTCTAATTACCTTAGATATGAAATTAAAGAGCTATAAAAACAGCACATAGTAATTTCTTTCAGAATGCCATATATTTGCATATTGTATTGCACATACATATTTGAAGGCAAAACCAAAATAATTGTTGTTGTGACTAGCTTGTCCCCCAAAACAACAAAGTATGAGTACTATTATGTAGAAAAAAAATACAAACAGCTTTTTGTTGTTGTTGTTATTCAAAGTATAAGAATTTGCCAGGAAATATCCATAGTACTAATGGATTCAGTATTTTTAAACTTCCAGGAAGAAGAAATTAGTTATATCATTTATTTAATCAGCATATTTTGAAACAGTGATTTGGGTGCAAAACAAGGATGAAGCCAAACTTGGTGAGTTGTTGAGACTCAGTTGCCACCCACAAGAGATCAATAGGTCCACACCAGTGTTCCAGAACTGAAGATTTCATAGTGAAGGTTACCATTGATTTACTGAGATTTAAAATTTGGCTTGTAGCATTGATTTCAGTGTGCTGTGTCTCAATAACTGTGCTATAACCTGTATTGTGTTGTAACTAGTACAATATCTAGATCAAGTAAGTCATTGCACATCCTAATTCCTAGATGAGGATATTTCATGCCCTGAGCTAAGGTGTAGTGGAATGTTATTTAAATGAAAGCCACACAATGGCTTTTATATGCTTCCAACATCAGTGAATCATTTGAGGGCTCTGTCACACGTGAGATACAACTGTAGCTCAGTTTTACCCGGTACAGATTTTTTAAATGCAATTTCAAAAATAAATGACTTGTTTTTTTAGCTTGTTGATTCTGAACACAAGTCACATTTTATATAACTTGCTATGTGATAGTGTTGACCTTACAAAAAATGTGTGATTGAACAACTTATGCAAGTGATGTTCCTATGTCTAAATGTTTTGAAGATGATTTGGATTCAGATAAGATCTTACCAATATTAGATATTTAGATAATTTGTGACTAAGTCAAATACATTTTTTTTTACTTTTGTCACAAATTTTAAGATTCTTCTCAAACTGTAAAATATTATTTCCCAGATTTTAAATCTAGTGAGGTATAGAAGCCCCTATACAATGGGATTTTTTGTATATTCATCTGTCAACACTAAAAATAAAATCAGTATTGAAAAAAAAATCTAGGATTTTTTCCCTTTTCCTAGAATCATAGAATGGTTTGGATTGGAAAGCACCATAAAGACCATCTAATTTCACCCCCCTCCCATGCACAAGAATACCTCCCACTAGACCAGCTTGCTCAAAACTCCATCCAACCTGGCCTTGAACACTTCCAGGGATGGGGCATCCACAGCTTCTCTGAGCAACCTGTTCCAGTGCCTCACCAACCTCTAAGTAAAGAATTTCTTCCTGATGTCTAATCTACCCTCATTTAGTTTAAAGCCATTCCCACTTGTCCTATCACTACATTCCCTGTTAAAGAGTCCTTCCCCAGCTTTTCTGTGGGCAAAAGTTTGGTTTTTGAAATGTTTGTTTTTCTATTTTATGCTTTTGTACATTATTTTCTATTAATTGTTTCTGTATCTTAAGATTATAACTTTATCAGTTTGCAAAATATATTGGTATTAAGAAAGGTGGAAGAGATTTCTGCAATTGTCAGTGAAAGGAACACAGTAGATATCGAGTGAACTAGATTACAGGATTTATATGTAGGCATCACTAATCATATGGGATAAAATATGTATTATAGTATATATTACAGAATCACAGAATCGTCTGGGTTGGAAGAGACCTCCAAGATCACCTAGTCCAACCTCTGACCTAACACTAACCAGTTCTCCACTAAACCATATCACTAAGCTCTACATCGAAACGTCTTTTAAAGACCTCCAGGGAAGGTGACTCAACCACTTCCCTGGGCAGCCCATTCCAATGCCTAACAACCCTTTCAGTAAAGAAGTTCTTCCTAATATCCAACCTAAACCTCCCGTGGCTCAACTTTATCCTGTTCCCCCTCGTCCTGTCACCAGGCATGTGGGAGAATAAATATTGGCACTTTTCATACTTGAATTTCGTGATAATGCTTTTGCTTCCTTTTGGATTGCTTTTTGCTTGTGTGTATGTTAATATTTTCTGTGCATGCAGAATCAGAATAAGAACTGTGTTCTGTTTTGGGTCCCTCACTACAAGAAGGATGTTGAGTTGCTCAAGTGCATGCAGAGATCAATAAAGCTGGTGAAGGGACTAGAAAACAAGAGTTATGAGAAGCAACTGAAGGAACTGAGGTCGATTAGTCTTGAGAAAAGTAGGCTAAGGGGATACCTGATTACTCTCTACAACTATGTGAAAGGAGGTTGTAGTGAGGTGGGGGGCGGTCTCTTTTCTTGGGTGACAAGTGATAGGACACAAGGAAATGACCTCAAGTTGTGACGGGGAAGATTAGATTGGATGTCAGAAATAATTTCTTAATGGAAAGGGTATTTAGGCTTTAGAAAAGGCTGTCCAGGAAGGTGGTGGAGTCAACATCCCTGGAGATATATAAGAGACACATGGATGTGGTACTTAGGGACATGGTTTAGTAATGGACTTGGTAGTGTTGGTGATGGTTGGACTTAAGGGTTGTAAGGGTCTTTTCCTTTTTGATTCCAATTCCATGTGATAATGGAGAGTTGAATGAAAATTTTGGTCTGCTGTACAAACGTACTGCTGAGTTGCTAAGGAATGCAACAGAAAACATAAAGTCTGTTGTAGCTTTATTATATAAATTGACTAAGTATTTTGGCCTGTAAACTTGTACTGCTTTATAGTTACTCTGCCTCAGAAATGTGAAATAAAAGGAAACCTTTGGTGTTTGGGGTTACCAAATCCAGTAATTCAACAGAAGTGAGGCTGCCACAGCTACCTCTCATGAGATCCAGCCGGCAGGAACGCTCAGCATGTGCTTGGCATTAGGCACTCTGTCTACCCACTATCTGGCCTGTACGTTGTCTTATCTCCAATTGCTTTACAGAGATGTGTCCCTCAGTTGACACCCAAATTTTATGGTCTCCCCAGGAAGTGTCTTGGAGCTCCTGGTTCTTCCAAACCCATCTTATAGAACCCCTGGTCTCTCCATCATCTGGCTCAGAGTTGTGTCTGCTTTAGAGTTTGGCTCCCAGGCCACTTACCTCACCAGCTAGCCCTGCTAGTGGTCACAAACCAGCATATGTAAACCCACACAACACACGTGCATTCCAATCTCTCCAGTTGCTGTCATAACCCGTAAGTCCCCATTTTGTTAGCAGTAAGATGGTATGATGAAGATAGATAATAAGCAATAATTGCTTATCACAAAACATGAAAAATCTTAACACGTCCTATAGAATCTTCTTAAAAACAAACTCCTTGGTGACAGATTTTTTTTATCAGTTCTAGTTCACATTTTGGAACTTGTCGATGTTGTGTGCTCTATAGCAAGCTAGGATGAGCATGCCTACTTCTTTTGTAGAAAAGGATGTACGCCTGATACCTAAATTAAAATCCAATTTCATTTTATGCCTCTGTATACATAGGCAAAGTCCTAGGAGTTGTCTTAAAATTTAAGTTTATACCATGCTCATCCATTGAGTGAAATAAATTTACCGAGTGATAAGGAAATATTAGCAAGGTTCATGAGATAATGAGATGTTTAGCGTACATTAAATTAATTTAATCGCAGACACTTTTGAATTCTTCCTTTAAGCTTTTTTTTTTTTTTTTTTTTTTTTTAAATAAAATTGCTCAAATGACATAAATGACGTTTTGAATTGCTGCCTCTTGCAGAGATGGCTTTTTCTGGAATTGTAGATTAACGTAGATAGCTAGCATTTGTGTTGAGTAAAGGACAGTACATTTCTGTATTAGTTAGACATAAATGTTACAGTGATGAATTAGCATTCTGTTTTCTCATACTGGTTAGCTTCTAATAGTAATTATGATCCCGCTTGTCAGAAGAGATAAGGGAAAAATGGATATTGCAGTGCTTCACCAGCAGGTGAAATACTTCTCAAGATACATCCAACCCAAGTTAATTTACATTTTGCAAGTTTTTAAAATGAAATCCCAAACTTTCTAATTTTTCAGTGTTGATAAGAATTACTTTTTTTTTTTTTCCCCAGAAAGTCTTCCCATTGACTTCACTGTATTGAATATGTTGTTAGAATAATAAAATAATAATAATAATAAATTAAAAAAAAAAAAGAGCTTTTTTTGATATCTGCAGCTAGAGGGAAGTTGAAACCAACCTTTGCTTGCTCTGTAAGTCTTCTTTAATTATTGGCTCTTCTGTTAGTTTCCAAAAAGAAATAGTGTTACAAAAAGCTGTAGGGAATAAAGCAGTAAACAAAATGGAATGGTGTTCTTGTTCTTTTGCAAATTCGTTGGTTTGTTTATGAAACATAAGCTTGAAAAATAATAAAAATCCTATAGGGATAAGGCATAAAGATGGACAATATACTTTTACGGCTTCTCAATGAAGCATAATGTCTGTATTACTGCAAGCCCTACGGTACATAGACTGTTTATTATCTTTTTGTTATTGCTTTAGTTTATTTTATATTTGTTATGTATAGGTACCTATATGCATACATTTCCATACAGAAGACCAGACAGAAAGGCAGTTTAATTCAGGGAAACACTGAATATTTATCTCACAAATAACTCTTATAAATACAAACCAAATCTAAAAGATTCAGAATGAATACTATAGATTCTAACTGAAAGTAAAACAACCTAGAGATAAAATGTGCAAATGCTTTGTTAAATTATACATACAAGTTGATGCTGTGGTTCTGTTGGGTTGTGCATCAACTGTATTGTTATAACTGATATGTGGGATTATCTGTGGTCCAGGATTTCATTGAAGAGATTCTGTGTGTTCGTGCATATGAATAGTATATTTAAATCTGCATGAACACACACACACACACACATATATATGCTGTTTGTGTCTGAATGTCTTAAAAATCAATTATTGCTTTAGTAAAAACATTAAATATGTCTGTTTTACAAACAAAGTGATACAATTTGCCTCAAATCTTGTGTTCACAAAAGGGGAAAACTGGGCAAACTGCTAAGCAGGAGAGTTAGCCCCCACAGGACTCATTATTGCAGCATAAGCCACCTTGCAGAATCAAAGTACAGCTAAAAGATCAGCATGGTGATTATTTAAAGGTGGGCATTGTTTATATAACCTGATAGTGTGTATCAGAACTGGAGTCCATTGTGTTAACTACAATATTAACGCATTAATTCTGCCTAAGAATCCTAATGGATAACATCAATAGTAATTATGTGTTAGTTCTTTGATCCTGGAGATTCTTCTGGGGACATAAGTAAAATTGTTAGTGTAGCTGTGGTTGAACAGATTTATCCCTTTCAATTACCAAGAATGATTATCTGTGAACACTGACATGAAGGATGCACTTCCTAACCTACCCAATTTTGCTAAACTTGATAAAATTTTATTGTTTGGCACAATATTAGCAGTAACTTATTCAAGACTATACTAATACTTGTCCCTGTCAAGAACATAAGTATGTCTCCAATTCATTAATTGTCTGGAAGACAAAAGAGAAGAAAATGTATCATACTGGTACTTCTGTGTCATTGATTTGTAATGACCATCTAAGAATACTGAATTTAAATCTACATAAATATAGTTTATTTTAAGTACTTAAGAGCCATGGAGCTCAAAATTTCAGATTTCAGAGCATAATTAATATGCTAAGAATAAGCATTCTCAGGAACAAAAAAATGACACAAAGTGCTAGTTCAGCTTTTTTAAAAGTATATGGTTTGACAGACACTGACCTTTCATTTTTGCATAGCACTGGCTTTATTCAGTATCACATTCCAAGTGGGGGAAAATATATTTTTTGCTAGTAGTATGTAGCAGAAGTATCATCTACCTTATATAATCAATATGTACATTTGTCTGGTTGAATTTTAAATAATTCAGTTAATGGATCTATGCCATTACTTATCTATTTTAGGTCTTAATAATGCCAATGTATTGTTTCCCCTAAATATAAAAATAAAAAAATAAATAAATACAACTACAGGAAGACACTTTAGATACAGAAACTCAAATTATTTCCCTACAGTTAAACGAAGATTTAGCTGACATCTCTGTACTTCTGAAATTCACACAGAACATTATTGTGACACTGTTCTCAAAAGTATCTTTCTTTTGTGGTGTTACTCAAAACACGGATGCCGATGGGATAGTTTTTTATTATTTTTTTCCCCAGTAATTTTTATTCATATTTGTTCATGACAAAGTTATGAGCTAAAAATAATGCCATTATGTTTTTTAAAAAAATATTTTCAGATGATGTATTACTTTTTAATTTTAGTGAGATGGATTTAGTAATCCATTCATGTACCATCCTGAATCACATACCTTGTTCATTACAAGGAACATTTACTCATTTTACTAATACAGCACGTTACCCAAGTGCTGTTATCAAACAAAACCAAAAGCAACAACAATAAACCCTTCTGCCCCAATATTATTTTTCTCTTTCATGGAAATTAATTAATAAATTAAAAGATTCAGTTCTGGAGGGATAGATGAATATATAACTACTTCTCTGCAAATTGTCTCCTTGTAGAATTTCAGATGAATCCATCTCTAGATTATCCATTTGTAGATAATCTCAGGTAATTCTTTTTGACCTTTAATCTTGAAATCAAGAAGATTTTTAAACTTTTTGTTTGTTTGGCTGTTTTTTTTTTGTTTGTTTGTTTGTTTGTTTGTTTTCTCCTTTTCTGGAAAGCAAAGGCTTTTATCTACCTGTTAGATTTCCATGTGATATTTGCAGACTGCAATGTCAATATTTATGTAAAGGCTTTTCCTACTAAACTCTCCTTTTCTTCAATAGATACTGAAGACATTTTGATAAAAAGGCCAACCTGTAATAAAATGAAGATATTAATTTATACAACTTCGTTTTGTAATGAATGGTAAATGTTAGCACCTCTTGAGTTCAGGCTGTTGATCGTTTTACCTCCACAATTATAAGCTCTAATGGTTGGTAGTAGTCTGTAACTGTTTTAGTTAAGATGACAAACAATAGATAAAAAGGAAAGCTGATACTTTATTATTTTATCATAGAATATATGTAGACAGAGTCAATAAGAATTTGGGCTTTGGAGAAGATATAACAAAGCTGACAAGTAAAGTAAAAAGGATATCTGAGTATCTGAGAAAGATCTACAGTATTTAAGGTGCTACCTTGAGCTAGTGTAGGCTTCGGAGGACCTTTGCTTACTGAATTAGTTTTCTTAAATGAAGAATGTTTCATGAAAATACTTCATCCTTGAATGAATATATGAACCCCTTAAAGAGGCAGTATTTATAATGGAAAATGTGAGAGAGAGACTGTTATGCCAGCAGGAGTTAAATGTGGAATGAGTCATAAGCAATGAAATATAAAAGAAAATGCAGTAGTTTAGGTTATGTTCTTGTCCCAAGTGTCTTAGTAGTTGCACCTGGTCCTCACTGTGTGCCTGTGAATATTTGTCTCATTACACAAATTTGTAACATTACACAAATTATGCAATGATGTGGTTTTTCAGTAATATTTACATTGAGGAGTTTGCGGGAAGTCTTTAAACGTTTATCATCACAATCAGTCTCATTCTTGTAGATATGAAAACCTTGTTTGTCTTAACAGAATGAAACTAACTGCAGGTCTCTAAGCAATTGGCATCATGCTGCTAATGTGATTTCTTGTTTCAATGTCTGTATGCATGGTAGCTTTTATTCTGGCACATAGCATGTTTAAATATATATATATATATGTATATGTATATGTGCTTGTTAGATGCAGTTGTGATCCACCTAAGATTTTATCAACATTTTTATCATATTTACATGCATGTTGTGTGTTCTCTCTTCTCTTTGCATTCCTTCCAAACACTACCACAAAAACAAACAAACAAACAAACAAACAAACAAAATCTCCCTACACAGTATTCAATTTGCATTTAGATGCTATTAAGTTATTTCTGGTAATTGATGTCCTGTCTGTACTGGGTAAAACCACCACACTGTCAGAATGTATCTTGTTCAGTTGTTGTTTGGTTGGTTTTCCCCCATGCTTCTCTTGTCTTATGTCGTGGTTTAACCCGACCGGCAGCTAAACACCACGCAGCCGTTCGCTCACCCTCCCCCCTCCCTCTCTGGGACGGGGGAGAGAAATGGAAAGTGAAGCCCGTGAGTTGAGATAAAGACAGTTTAATAAGACAGGAAAAAAAAAATAACAAAAATAATAATAACAATAATAATAATGATGATACAATGGTGATAATACGAAAGTAATAATAGTATGTACAAACAAGTGATGCACAATGCAATTGCTCACCACCCGCTGACCGATGCCCAGCCTAACCCCGAGCAGTCCGGCCCCCTCCCCCCGGCTAGCCACCCCTATATATTGTTTAGCATGACGTCAGATGGTATGGAATACCCCTTTGGCTAGTTTGGGTCACCTGTCCTGGGTCTGTCCCCTCCCAGCTCTTACTGCACCCCCCAGCCTGCCCGTTGGCAGGACAGAGCAAAGGCTGAGATGTCCTTGGCTTAGTATAAGCACTGCTCTGCAACAATTAAAGCATCGGGGTGTTATCAGCACTCTTCTCATTCTAAGCCAAAACACAGCATTCCACCAGCTACTAGGAAGAAAATTAATTCTGTGCTAACTGAAACCAGGACATCTTATCAGGGAGCTAAGGTAAACCTAAGAGCAACCTGTACCCTGTACTGCCTGTAGCTGTTTTTTCCTCTTAATCTTCAAGGCTGCCATGAACAAATAAGCAGTACTAATCTTGCTTTCCACAATATATGTAACTCTCTTTCGCCTTATTAGAATGTCTCTTTTTTTTTTTGTGCTCAGAAAGATGTATTACTAGAGCACTTATTATGAATTCAGCCAATGCCTTAGATTACAGGAAATGTGTCCAAGATCATGCAAAAGTTAATGAGAATTAAATCCCCCTGAAAGCAAAATCCGTGGCATTGCCATTCTGCACTGGGCCCTTGGCCATTATGAAAATCTGGTTACAACAGATACCTACCCATAAAATGTCTGTTTTCCAGAAACAACATAAAAAAATAAATATGTTGGAAGCAAAAATGCCTGAAAGCAAATGATGTGTTTGGACATCTTTAAAGGAGGCACATGGTATGAAACAGTGCATGGAAGGAGGAGTCTGGCTTTCAAACAGTCACTCTGCAGTCAGAGATGGATATTTTTGCTGGATAACTCTGATTTTAATGACAAATATGTATGGTAGACCTGACTGTATATTTAAGATGCAGTGTGGAGGGACACAGAAAAGGATTAAGATTGATATCTGTACCCAACCAGACACATATTATGATGTAGCAAAAAAACTGTGGGTATTTGGTGAATCTCTGATACTACTTGGATTTATATTAATAACTGATTGCAAGGAACAAATATTCAGTTTGGGAGTTCAAACTGAAACAAGGAAGTAACAGAAGGTAAAAAGAGTTCAGGTCAGGCAAAACACAATTATAAATATAAAAAATTAGAGAAGAAGAAAATTTTATCAGAATTGTGTCTATATCCATGAAAGTGGAAAAAATCATGACTTTGAGTACTTGCACATTCCTTCCTTCTGCAAATGAAAATGGGTATGTCCCCATTTAGCTTTTTCCTCTAGTCTAATCTGTGCTATTTATGTTCAAAATTCTGAAGCATACAGTTAATTGTTCAGGAAAGTTAAGATATTGGTAAACTGGGTTCTTGGAACCTTCCTACTCGAATTATTCAAGGATCTCATAAGGGGTATTGTTAGAAATTATACTGCACATTGTTCATAATTTCACAGATGAAAGAATGTTAAATTCTTATGGAGTACCTTGCAAATTTGCAGATACTGCCTCATGGTCCAAGATCTGTACGTGAAAGAAGCTTTCATCAGTGAAATTCAACAGTCTTGTGACACAATAGGAAGTGTGGTTGTCCTCACTTTGAATATTTGCTTTGCTCATGCTTTTTCAATGTTCTTTGTCTTTGGTGGCTTTTTACATGGCTTCTAAGAACAGCGTTGTATGTCCTACTTTCAGTAGTACATGTTATGTGTGAATTGTTACTTCTCACCCTATCTAGTCACTTAGCAGTTTACCATACCTTTCTTCCGTTGTGCTTTAATACTGTCCTCTGAAGATGAAGTGTTAGCCATCAGTACCATGTTGTAAGTGTTACTGCATGAACTGCTGATTGTACCAGAGGTACTCACTATAAGCAGAAGTCCATCCATCTGTCCTTACTGTGAGTGTATGTCCATCCATCTGATCGATCAGAGAGGAAGCTTTGGTGCATGGATGCTGGGGTGGAATGACACACTAAACTATTAGTATCTGCTGGTGCAAAATTCTTACTATTCCCCAACGTTTGTAAGCTTTCAGGATGAAATCTGAAGCACAGCAGTAATTGCTCATTAGTCAGGGACTTAGGCAAAAATTTTCTGGTGTCCTCTGCAAATGGTCTTGGTCTCTTTACCTGTATCTAACTTAGCTCTTCCCAACTTCTTCCTGGATCTCCCTAATTTCTTGCCTCCCCCTTCCATCTTTCCTTCATGTTTCATTCCCCTCTTGGGTTTCTTCCTATTCTTCCTTGCTCAGTTTTTATTTTAGAATTGACAGGAACACAGCAAAGTTACACATTCTCAGAGGAAAGCTGTGGAGGCCAAACTAATGTGTCAACTTAGTTTGATATGTAAAATCTAGTGAACAAATTACACAGCCTGACAGAGCAGGAAAAAAGGCCTCATAAAACATGTAATTAAACAAATCATGGCATTGGGAACTTCACACTTCACCTCACACTTCACCTGGCTGCTCTTGGCTTGGACTGGCGCACGCTTCGTTGGGTTAGAAACTGGCTGGATAGCCGGGCCCAAAGAGTCGTGGTGAATGGAGCCAAGTCCAGTTGGAGGCCAGTCACTAGAGGCGTCCCCCAGGGCTCGGTGCTGGGGCCAGTCCTCTTTAATATCTTCATCGATGATCTGGACAAGGGCATCGAGTGCACCCTCAGTAAGTTCGCAGATGACACCAAGTTAGGTGCGTGTGTCGATCTGCTTGAGGGTAGGAAAGCTCTGCAGGAGGATCTGGATAGGCTGCACCGATGGGCTGAGGTCAACTGCATGAAGTTCAACAAGGCCAAGTGCCGGGTCCTGCACCTGGGGTGCAATAACCCCAAGCAGAGCTACAGGCTGGGAGAGGAATGGTTGGAGAGCTGCCAGGCAGAGAAGGACCTTGGAGTGATGGTGGATAGTCGGCTGAATATGAGCCAGCAGTGTGCTCAGGTGGCCAAGAAGGCCAACAGCATCCTGGCTTGCATAAGAAGCAGTGTGACCAGCAGGGCTAGGGAGGTGATCGTCCCCCTGTACTCAGCTCTGGTGAGGCCGCACCTCGAGTACTGTGTTCAGTTTTGGGCCCCTCGCTACAAGAAGGACATGGAGGTGCTTGAGCGGGTGCAGAGAATGGCAACGAAGCTGGTGAGGGGCCTGGAGAAGAAGTCCTACGAGGAGCGGCTGAGGGAGCTGGGCTTGTTCAGCCTGGAGAAGAGGAGGCTCAGGGGCGACCTTATCGCTCTTTATAGGTACCTCAAGGGAGGCTGTAGCGAGGTGGGGGTTGGTTTGTTCTCCCACGTGCCTGGTGACAGGACGAGGGGGAATGGGCTTAAGTTGAGCCAGGGGAGTTTTAGGTTAGATGTTAGGAAGAACTTCTTCACTGAAAGGGTTGTGAGGCACTGGAACAGGCTGCCCAGGGAAGTGGTGGAGTCACCATCCCTGGAAGTCTTTAAAAGACGTTTAGATGTAGAGCTTAGGGAAATGGTTTAGTGGGGACTGTTAGCGTTAGGTCAGAGGTTGGACTCGATGATCTTGAGGTCTCTTCCAACCTAGAAAATTCTGTGATTCTGTGATTCTGTGATTTTCCCTCTGCTTTGATTATTATTCTGTGAGAATATTTTCTGCAATATTACTTGCTGTTAAGTGTCCCGTTTTGGAAATGTCAAAACACTAAGTGATTGCCTTAAGGAAAATATCCTTCTACTCTCTAACTTTCCACTTTATGACATAGTGGAAGCAAATTATTTAATATACTTGCTGTTCTCTATTTTGTTGTCTTGAATTTACTTGTTTTGCTGAAATATTTTTTTTTTGTTTTGCTTTTGGGGTTTAAAAATAATGTATTAACATACTGCATATAGACCTCCTTCTATAGTAAAATTTAAATTATTTAAAAATAAGGAACATTGAATCACTTTTATAAAACTCAGTTACTTGATTTCTGTATGTTTGACGACACAGTCTGTTTTTTGTTTTCTTTTAAATCCAGTGCTGTCTGGCTTCAAATGGAGGAAGAATAAAAAATATTAAAAAAATAAAAATTAAAAAATTAAAAACCTGTTTCTAAGGGGGTAATTGGAAGCTACTTTTTAAAGAGCAAGCAAACAAACAAAAAGCTATATGATCATTTGACAATCATTTTCTGGTGTTTCCCACTTTCACAAAGTAGAGTAATTATACAGTACTACTTAGCATCTTTTACTACTGTCTTGATACTTCCATAAGTTGGAAGCCTAATGAAACTTTCTGAAAATAATTAGTTTTTCTCTGCTGCATTATGCTGTACCCTAAACACTTTGTTTCAAGACGTGTTCCTGTCCTTTTGTCTGATTCAAAGTTTGGATTCAAACCAAGCCATTTCGTCTTCCAGAAGCTCATTTCAAAGTACATTATATAATGTGAACACTGAGTTAGTGTTTTTCTGTCATAAAATTTAAGGTATGCGTTGCATACCTTATGGTATCATGTAACGTAAAAACATGTAGAGGTGTCTGAAATGACAGAGCATTCTGGGACTGTGTAAGGATGGTGTAGGAGGGAGGCAACCAGAGATGGTGAGGCCTGTTGGGAATAATCCATTCCACAGTCAGTCCCAATGCATGCCTGGCTGTTGCCAAAAACACATCAGGAAAATACAAATTATTGATGATGGTAGATTAGAGCTAGTGCTCATCCTCCCTATTTTATTTAACTTGTTGGATATAACCTCTGTTTCTCCTGTTGAAAAAATTCTGCTTTTATATAAAATGCTTGAATATTCATTGGAAAAGCTAACTTCTGTCTTTCTACACTAGAGATGCATCTGTCCTATGAATACATAAGTAGAGCAGCTTCAAACAGGATGAATTAATATATTAGTGTTTCTTCTGTTAGGTTGTGATCTAAGTAGTGCCATTGCAAATGAGAATATTTCAATTGAATCTGGGAGATGTAAAAGAGCAGTAAAGGTACAAGAGCAGTCCAAGGCTCTGGGATCATATGTTCAATCAAATTCCTTGGGCAGATGGTGTTTAGGGAGACAGAGAGAAAACAAAAGGCTCCAGGGAAATGAAATAAAAAACTTCTAAGCCAAGAAAAACAAATATATGTTTATATATATATATATATATATAAACATGCACACAAATGCACTAGTGGTGTGTATATGCATATATATTTGTATGAATATTTTATGCACAATTTTTTATTTTTTTTTAAGTGAGGAAAATCAATGGAGGCTAAAGTTTCAGGAGAAGGAAAAATGCAAAAGAGCCCAGAAAACAGATATTTAAGTGTCAAATATGAGCAAGATAACAATAAGTGAGAAAAATATTGCAGATAGGTAACACCTATGGTAAAGGTGAAGAAAGACCCATGGAAGGGGCAATAGTGGGAAGATAAAAGGTAAGTAAAAAAAGATAGAGAGGAAATATGTAACCAGAGAGGTTTTTATGTTTCTTTGTTTTTCTTTTTCTTGTCCAGGTGCTAAGGCACTTCAATCATCTTAGGCATAGCAGATGTAGTTTCCTGTCATCGCTCAGCATCAGGCCGTGACCACTGTCTGTTTTTGTCAGAAAAATATGTATATGTGTATCCACAAAGAAGTTCCTTCAAGGTGTAAATTTTAATTGTTTGCATTTTTTTTTCCCAATTAAATCAACAAACTCATCCCAAACATTTTTAGATGTTGTACTCTACCTAAGAAATCTAAGTGTTGAATTTTTCAGAATAATACCATGAGAACCTGAATTGAAATTTTGAGTAAATTCTCATTTTAGTTTTCTTGACATTTTAGATCATCATGTGCTGATTCCTTGGGGAAGGAAAAATTATAGGCAAATGCATCAAATCCCAAACTCATCAAAGATAATTTATTAAGTTTATTGATTCTGTTTTATCATTTATAAAAATTCTTATGCCTTTTTGTTGCATGCAAAGTGGCAAATTCCAAAATAAATATTATTACTCCCTTCCTTTCCAAAGAATCAAAGGAAGCCTCAGTACTTCACTGGGCCAGCCCACTACATTTTTAATTGACTATCCACTGAAGATGGTGAGAATATTTTTGTAAGTTAAAGACATTTTAAAACCTATTTAGGTTAGTGCCTGATGCTTCATATAGTAATGTATTTACTTTAAAAATGTAAATGAATATGAGAAGTCTGCATAAAAAGAGCTAAGAAAGTGAGACCTGGTTTCATGAACATTTATATACTGCCTTCACTCAAATAGCTCTATGCCACCAAAGCCAACAGAATTATTACAAGATTACCCACATAGCCAGCATATACATACACATACTTTCAGTGGTGAATCATTACAGAGAAATTATATTTATTTATTTTTATTGTCTGTTGCTACATTAGTATCTAAAACATCATATAATTTACTCTGATGGTGCACTTTTTCCTTGTTAGTAATCCTTATTTACATGCTGTGTTCTACAGATTGCCAGTGATAGATCTCTTTAAAGATGTCTAGTAAGATGTTCAGAAAATGCTAATGATGTATTTCAGCTTCTAATACATCGCTGTAATAAACTGAATATTTGCAAGTGGATGTTACAATCATTATTTCATCAAGCTTAATGAAGAGTATTTAGAATAAATTTCATTATTTGAATTCTACTTTGAAATCAACTGTAATTTTTCACAGTAAATTGGAAAGGTGTATTGTTTTGACTTGATAATTGAAAAAATCCCAGTCTATTCTGCATTGATGGAAATAAAAATAGCATTAAAATAGCATAATAGTTTACATCTGATACATAAAAAGATTGTTGGGTGAAGATAGTGAGCTCTACTAGTTTAATGATCTATCACAGTTTAAATCAACAAAGTAAGAGTTACATGATTCCAGAATAGATAAGAAAATATAGACTATTCACTGAGCTTCACTTCTCTGATTCATGTTATTATTTTAGGGAAAAAAAAAAAAATGTTATATTATCTATATAATATATATTATCTATCTATCTATCTATCTATCTATCTATAATATATATATTATAATATATATATAAATATATATATAATATAATGTATATATATATTATATATATAACAGAGAGGAATCACACAATCCATATGAAAGTGTATCCGTGGTCTTTCCAAAATAAGGCTATTATTTTGGCATATAGTGCCTCAGACTACTGAGTATCATTGGAACCGGGCACAGTACCAAAAATTAAGAATATGTAAAAGTATTTTAGAGCATCAAGGCCTTGAGTTTTAAAATTTTCAGAGCAGAACTCTTACTTTTTTTCCTTCTATGCAATTCAAAAGACATTCTTGGCACTTAGTGTTTGTTGTCCAATAGATTTTATGGAAGCTGAGAGAAATATAGAGAGAGCAATGTCCTTTATTTCTGTTTCCTAAGTATATTTGACAGCACTTTCTGAATAGTCATTTTTTTCAGTCTGAACAGTTTGAATAGCTCTTTCATACAGAAACAAGAAAGCTTAAAATAACAGGAAACCTTTTACTGTAAATAAACATCATGAAAATATTACTGTAGAACAACAGAAAAATGTCAATGGGAGTAAGTAAAGAATCAGAAATCAGTTATAAATCATATTCCTTAAAGAAGTCACAAATACAAAAGATGCAAATAGAGCCTGTATATTTTTTTGTTTGTTTATTTATTTTGGGGACAGCAGAAATTGTAGGAGATATTTTTTTGCATCTATGTACCAGTGCATTATATTTCATTCTCGTTAATATCGAGCTTGTACTATCCAAGGTTACCACATAGAAAAAATTCTTCTGCTAAACCATTGAGGTTGAATTGCACTAGAAGGAAGACCACCCACCCTTTTATTATAAACTGGTGTAGACTCCTATTCTACATGCACTTACACATCTTTTAATTTTTCATGTTAAAAATCTGATTGTTTTAATGGTTCTAAGTAAAATATGAAAAACAGTGTAGTTCTTGACTAAGCAGTGTATTTATTTTTCTGAAGATAGAGGTTTAAAAAATTGTATTATCAAATAGAAACTCAGCACGAGCCTTATTTTTTTGAGTGCATTTAATGTAATCAGAGCCCTCTGTATGGAAATTCCACTGACTGCACCAAGAGTCTGTCCATCAAATGCTACTTCTTCTAAAGCCTCTGTGCTTTGTTACATAATTAAAAAAAAAAAATAAAAATCTTACTGTTGAAAATGAATTTATAGGAAACTGCAGAATAGTAACTGTGAGTAATAGAAAAGTCACCTTTTTTTTTTTTTTTTTTTTTTTTTTTTTTTTTTTTTAATAAATACTCTTTGGAATACTGTGAGATTTAAATTTCACAAATGCTATTAACATATGCCAAAGTACGGGAAAATGTTGTGCATACTAGACTCTTATGTCAAGTTTTTTGTTTGTTTGTTTGTTTTTGGTAGTCTTACTAATAATAGTAAGGATTAAACTCTTCACCTTCAGTTCACCTTCAGTAAGAGAGATGGGAAGTGTTTGGCTATGCTTTCCATTTCCATTGTGAATCAGTAACGGTACCAAAATTCTACCATTTTTCAGATAAACCATTGTAAAGTTATTACCAGTTTTGATACTTTTAATGTACTTTCATGTGCCAACATAAGTCAGAACTTAGACTTATCTGGCAAATTATTTCATTAAGGAAGTGTAATGTCTTTGAGCTTTCTTTTTATAAAGTCAAGCTGTCATTCCACAGTATGACTGATCAGTACAGCAACATTGCATAGAACTGTCTAGGTTGAAAGGCAGCTCTGGAGGTCCTCTACTCTAGCCCTTCTCTTCACCCCACACTTTGATCAGGATCTTGTTCTTGATCAGGAGTTTGAAATGTCTCCAAGGTTGGATGTTTCACAAATTTTCAGGGCAACCTGTTCCAGTGTGTGAAAATATTTTCCTTATATCAGAAGTCTGCATGTTCTGCTTGTGCCTGTTGTCCCTCCAAAGTCCCCACATAGGTGGGAAGAGCAGGTGATGGATCCTGCTGCCAGTAAGCCCTCTGGCTAGCTCTCAGCTCATGGAGCTTTCATTTCCTCTCATTTCCCAACTATTCTGCAAATCGCCAAAAAATCTTCAGTATCTTTGTTACTATTCTGCAAACAGACAAAAAATCTTCAGTATCTTTGTTAAGTCCTAGAAAAAAATGTCTTTAATATTAAAATTGTTAATCACAACAATATAAAGCTAAGGAAATTATCCAAATATATCATCATTTGTACTTCAGTGTTGAAAGTGTTGTTATTGATTTGTTACAGAACACAGAATGGAGTCAGAAGACTTCCCAGGAGTTAGAAGTATAGCAAAAAATAAAATAAATAAAATAAATAAAAAAGTAAAACAAAGTAAATGATGGTTCCGTTTGGTGGTGATTATACTCTTTATAATGGCTTTTATTAAATGTCTTCTGTAATACAAAAAAAGAAGACGGAAGGCTACTTTGAAACACTAATCTTGCTAAAGATTAGCAATCTCCAATGTCTGTAGTGGAGTTGGTCACTATTTACATGCTTGGTGGAAGAAAGTAAGCCTTTTTAGAAAGGGTGCTACTTATCTCATTGTGAAGTAGACATCTAAAATCAGTCAAATTAATCAGACCTCTGAGAGTGACCATAAAGGGCGTCAAAGGTAGCTAGTGCTGATACGTTTGCTCAGATAAAGCCACTCCAAGACTTATTTTATTTTTACTGGATGAAGGCAGTGCCACACTGAAGTCCTATCTCCTGGAAGACTGAATTCTTCACCACATGGAACTGAATTTGATGTCTGCATTTCATACACAAAATTTATGAAAATGAATTAAAAACAATGTAGTAGGATGAGATTTGGGGTATCAAGATAACAAAGATAACAAAGCCAGAATTTGGTCTACATTGATGATAGCAGATACAGTGCAATAGAGGATTCATGACTAAAGTTCTATTATTAATATGCTATTCAAAGTTACTTTAAATCAAAATCCAGTAACTTTAAGATGAAATTAAAAAGGGAAGAGGGGTCAAAATGCATAATATGAATCAGTAGTTTCATTTCAAATAATCTACTGAGTTAAAATTTATAGTATAGTAGTTTAACATATCTTACAGTAATATTAAAATTATTTTTTCTTGTGGGAAAGGAAAGCACAGTGTCTTGGAATTCACTTGAATACAGGTAAGGTGTCAGACAGCTACCAAATTGAATTTGGAAATGATTTCTTCAGATCAATGCCAGTAGAAGTCCGAATGTATTATATTGAAATTCTGCCAATATTTTGAAGCAGCAAAAATTTAGTGCTGTTTATGCTTCATTCAGAAATACTGCTATAATTATATTTGAAGAAGCAGTGAAACTATGCAAGGTGAAATACTTGCAAGAGAAAACTCTTATGGGGCTGTGCTTAAAGATACTTTAGTAACCTTAGATCAGTGAAGGACCGAGATGACTGATAACAGCTTTTGCTCATTTTTTTCCTCTGATTTAATAGTTACTTCTATAATTAGTTATATACTGCCCAAGCATGATCTTGCACTTTTGTAGAGACATAACTGGAATACTAGAATGTGTTGCTCACAGTAATTAAATTCTTATCACCCCCTGCACCACCATTTCTAGCATAAGTGCACAACCATATGGATAGATGATGTGTGAGCTGTACAAAGATTCCACTGGACACCAGGGTAGAAGATGAAGGAACAAATAATTGATACCATATCATGTAACATTACAAAAAAACATTCAGATGCTATAAAAGTAAAGTGAGATGAAACCATTACAGCCTGATTGGGAAATTACTTCCATCGTCCTCAAATAACAACGTGATTTTACAGTTACAAGCTGCTTTTTTCATAAGAATATAGAAGAATGAAAGACTCACAAATACTGGAAAATTCCTGGCTTTAGATATAGTATAGTTTTAGGTGACTGCAAATGAGTGAATTTTGGTACAGTATCTGCAATTCTTGTCTACCAGTAGGAGCTACATCTATTTATTGTTATTGTTTATTCTAGAGACAGGAAGGTCGGGCACATACTGGAATGTAGGTATTTGCATGTCATACATTTGAAATTTTTTCTTACCTAAGGGCAGTTTGAAAAATATGGTAGATACTAAAATAGCTTCAGACGTACATTCTAATGCAGAGGTTATAATGAAATAAGCAGAAGCCATTATTGGATTGACTAGAGAGTTCAGTCTCCTGGGCCAGACAGCCATTAGTTTTAGGACATTGCTGCTACAAATGTAGTCTTAATTCCTTCTTAGAGACAGGCAAAAACTAAGGAAGAGGTTTAGAAATGCACTCTTCTCATGGAACTTGAAACCTTTTTGTTACACAATGGAAATTTACCTTGTTACATGTTACTCTGTAATAGCTGAACTGCTTTAAAGGGTCTGTAGAGAAGTTGCAATATATATATATATATATATATATTTAATTAATTACCCCCAGTTAAGAGGGTCCTTACAAGACTCTTTCTTTCAATAGACTCCTCATCAATAGATGTTGAGTCTATTACGCTGCTAGTGCAGGGATCAGGTGGTAGTTGTCTCTTGCCATCTCTATTTCCCAGCTTCCAGGAAAGCCTCAACCCCCCTGCAGTTCCTGCTGAAGCTGCTTTTATCTGAGTGCTCTTCAGGCTTTGTTCTTTGGCTCTAAGAAAGAGGCTGTATTTGATTCTTGTTTCAGCAGCTGCACATGCCAACAGGAACCTCAAAGTCCCTCTCCCAGCTTCTGTCTGGTGAGGTCAATCTACAAAAGTACAAAACAAAATGAAGATCAAACAAATATAACACACAAGAGCATGCAAGTATGTTTCAGGTCACAAATGTTGCTTGATTAATTTTTAAAGAAGTCTTGCTTGTACTTGCTGGCTTTTCTACAAAATGAAATATTAAGAGCTTGTGAGTCTTCTTGTCCTGACACCTCCATGTTCTCATCTTGCTGCAGTGAGTGCTTTCTGAGATCTTACAGATCAAACTGATAGGAATGGGCCTCCATGCCATTTCTTCTGGGATTATGAAGAGGTGTTGCCATTTTCTAATTTGAGAACCTTAAATGCCAGTGTCAACACCTGAGGATATGTGCTGCAGTTTTCTGATCATTTCCCAACATTCACAGACCCACTATCAGCTATTTATGAAACAGTAGCAGCTCATGAATGTCTGATCTATTAGCTCAAATCCTCTTGTTGTCTGCGCTGTCTGCTACCTCCCCGCTTTCTTCACAACATCAAGCATTAATTTTACAAAAACGCTGATCATAGAAGACTTTTTTTTTTTTTTTTGTCTATGCATTTGTAAACAAAAATTGTATCTTCTGGGCATTTGCTTGGCTTATTTTCATTCTGACAGTGTATGCGTCTATGTGTGTTCCTTTTGCTGTGCTACTGCTTTGAACTCTGTCTGCTTTACTGCCTCAGGTCTCAGGTCTCTCTCTCTCTTTTTTTTTTTTTTTGACTGTTTGGGATATTTTGTCTTGCAAAATTCTTGCCATTTGAGATAACATTCTGTTAGATAACTTGCTTGGATTAGTAAATTTTAGTTTGCTTTGTCAAGGGTTGATTCCAGTAATTTTTATTATTCCTTCTTTCTTTTATGTATTTATATATATATTTTATTTATTCTTATTGATACAAGTTATCTTCTTTTATTAGGAAATTATCTAGTTTCTACAAATTGCAAGACTTTTTTCTTTGTTTGCCTTTGTTTTGTTTTGTTTTGTTTTGTTTTGTTTTGTTTTGTTTAGCTGAGGTAAGGCTACACCCCATCATTTGCAAATTCTCCTCTGGCCACCATCTTCCAAATTCCCCAACCTTCAGTGCTGGTGAAACTGTTTAACAGCAAAATCCTTACAGTCCTTTTTGCCACTTTCCTTGTGAATATGTCTGGTGTGGGGTAGAATCCAGTTATTTGCTGTGTCTGGTGCCAAGAAATCTGCTGAATGTTGTGGCCTCCCAACTTGCATCTCTACTTGAAGTGCATTTACTGGCCTTGCACAGCTTTGCAGAGAAGAGGGTCCAGCTAGTGCTGCCCCCAAACTTTCAATGTTTTTACGCAAGTCAATATCAAACTTGGTTGCATGCTAACTGTAAAACAGGATGGATGGTCATGGACCAGTCTGTTCCAGGGCCCTATTTATTTTACAAGTCTAGAAGTAGTGTCAGTAATACATTGGTACAATGTATACAGCAAGTTTTACTCTTAAATATTCACTTCCTCAGGAGCTGGAGCTGTTTTACCTCACCTTATAGTCCCAACTATCAAGCAGCTAGGTATTCCCCAGGACAGAGGGAATCCTACATTCATATCTCTTTTAAGCCTTGTTTGGAGCAGAGATTTGAGCTTTCATCTCTTCTCTCTGAGCCTCTAGGCTTGCAGAGCCAGTCTGTCTCTATCTGTAGTCCAATGAATATTGAATTATTGAAAAGTGGAATAGATCATATTAATGTGTAGTGTTGTAGTTTTCCAGCTGAAAAACAATTCCTTCATTGGGTCTAATTTTAACACCTGATTTCTTTGCTAACTTATCTGAAAGAATTTAATTCAGTGACTACTAATGGTGTATAGTAACTGAAAGAAGGGAAAGGGTTGTGAACGCTGTGTGATCAGATAAACTGAAGGTATCCTGCCTTCCAATTTGGCTTGTTTATACGGAATTCAAAAATAAATGCTTCTGACATGTTTCTCTTGTTGCTCTGGAACATCATGTGCCTTTGGCAGTTTGCTCTTCTGGTATTACTATTGCTTTTGCAGCTTTAATCCTTTAAGAAAATTTAATTTCAGCTGGCTTTTTAGATTGTTCATGAATACATTCTTTAATTAATAATGAGTATGAACTGGACTTTCAGTGCATTTGAGTGATTTATAATTAATGTTCTCATTTTTCACTGAGCTGCAATAGTACTCTATATTCTTTCTATTCAGTTTCACTTGTGATTTTTTTTTCTTATGTTCTCTCAAAGTTATTCACATTTGTGTTCTTCTGGAAAAATACAGTAATTATACCCTTATGAATCACAACCTCTGCCCTCTTAATTACAATTAAGGGAATCCATACATTATAGTATTTAGATTTCTGTATAAATTAAGACAAGAAGAAACAATGTGGGTTTTAGAAGCTGACATTATTTCCTCATCTCCTCCTCCTTTATTATGCTGCTTATGTCTGCAGAATTCAATATTCAGGTGAAGACTGGAAACATGCAGTTCATAACCTCCTATTTGATCCTCATACTTTGGAGTAGGAGGAATTATTTTAACATTTACATGGTTTTCTTCCTGCCAGACTTCTAGTTGGTCCTCTATGATGTATTCTACCCAATAGCAATGCGATGCAACTGTGCAACTAAATCTCTATGAACATGTACATCTTTATATTCCTGTTGAGCAAGAGCAGATCAAATGCTGGAGAACTGATTTGCCTTTTTTGTCAGAAAACCTATTTGGTGTGGGATTGTCCACTGGCTTAGATTTTTTTTTTTTTTTTTTTTTTTTTTTTTTTTTTAGGATTAAAGCAATTACAAGATAATTTAAGAATGTCCAGACCTTCTAAAAAGATTTCTTTCCTTTAGAGGAAGCACTCCTCCTGGGTCACCAGTTGCCTACAGTTTCCCCCATTTCCATTCCTCTTCTCCATCATGTGCAGCTGGGGATGGGCCAAGGAGTGAAGGAACTGCCCTCTCTGTTCAGCTGGCAGTGAGGTTACCCCACTCGCAAGCTACAAGAAAGCCAAAGAACTAACTAAGGAAAGCCAATAAGAAAGCAGGGGAAGTTAATGAAGCAGTCTGAAGGAGAGATTTGACAGGAAGGTGAAGTACAGGAGTACTTGCTGTGCAGGCAGTTTCCTTCATCTATACAGATGGTCTTCCTGCTATCATGCTAAATGCAACGAAGACTGTGATTAATGATTGCTATTCATACAAGTGGCATCACATTCTACTTTATAAACTTTAGAATTGTGCCTTGCAAGTTAGTAGAGGAACACACTGCAGCATCTTGGAGACCTTCGTTCTTGAAATTGGTGTATCAAGGGTTTAAAGGGGGGACCAGTTCTTCCAGTTAGAATTGATTGACTGAGGGATGATCTGTGTTTTTCAGCAGCTCTGACATCACTATAAATTAAGGAAAACATTAGCAATATATTATACTGAAAACATGTAACTAATGGAATAACTGATGTATTTAGATGCTCAAATATAAATCTCCCCCAAGTTGTCAGAAAGCTGTTCTCAAGTTTAACTTCATGTAATTCTTCCTCTGTTTCCTTCATCTAAAAACCTTTCAGTACATTTGCACAGTGTCAGGTGATAACTAGAAATCAACAAGTGTCAGCTGATACCTAAAGATCAACAAGTCTCATCCTGATGTTGCCTCTGCCCTGAAAAAAAGATACACATTTGGAACAAATTTATTTTTATTTGTCTGTTCACTCCCTGACAATCCAATCAGAGATCCAGCCTTCCTGTAAATCTGTCCTATATATCATACATTTGACAATTAATCATAATACATGTTTTTAACTCACTGCTAAGAAGACTCGTTTCACAGTGAGGACTTAACCAGATGTGGAACAACCTCATTATTAAAGGCAAATTCAACAGCTAACAGACCATTCACTACAGTAATTATAGCTTGATGTAACCTGCTGTGAATAAAAGGTTTTCTAAGATCTGGTGGGCTGACTTTTATATCTCAGTACTCTCAGCTTTTTATGCATACAGATTTAAATTTAATCTCTGCATTTAAAGTATAAAGAAGAACAAAATCTTCATTTTGCTGCTAGTTCTCATTAGAGAATCAGGGACGACAACCATAAAACATGTTTAGGATGACAGCAGTTTGGGAGAAGCTAAAGCTACCTTGCAAGTTCTGAGGAGCACTGGGGATATCTTGCTGGCAGCATCAAAAGACTGAAAGTAAATTTCTTATTTATATTCTTCATGTAGTTTCTAGTTCCAGTTTTGTGACAGGAAATCCACAAGGTAAATAATAAGAAAAAAAAAAAAAAAAAAAAAAAAAGCTTGTTTTATTTTTTTTTCTTCTTCGTATTTCTAAGTTTTAATTCAACTTCTTAATTTCTTCAGCTATATTTGTAGCTGGGGATGCTCATCTAGTAGCTTATTGATTCTAATTTTCCAGTAGATCGAACAGCACAGGACATGCTCATATGACAAAAAAGCAGATATACTCTTGTACTGCCAGCTTCATAAATAGGGTTGTGACAAAGGAGTTGGCCAGCTGGATGTGCTTGCCTTGTCCAGGGCCCTGGCTGTGTTGCTTCTTTATCGGCTGGGTTCCCCCTTAGCACACAGTTCTGTCTTTTCTGCCTGCTGACACAAGCTCTATTTAGCATCACTGTGGTCGCTGTGCAAACAACAGATTTTGAGTATCTTAGGGTTCCCCTCCCTTTTGCCCTAAAAATGTCAAAGAAATTCAAATTCTATCTTTCCACTTGCAGTCATATTTTAGCCCATATATGACTCCACTTGCAGTCATATTTTAGTTCATATTGTGAACTTTCTGAGAGCTGTGAAAGTCAGAGATAAATTAATAATGTATAAATATTGTGCCACAGTCATATTTAGCAAAATAATGATAATCTGCACTTCGTTAAGTACTTCACTTTATAATCTCCACCCCCCCCCAAAAAAAAAAAAAAAAAAAAAAAAAGTGAGGGAGGAAAGAAAAGAGATCCTTGTGTTTCTGTAACAGCTCTCAGTAAGGATTTAATAGCATATGCTGTAGTGAGGTCTCATACTACTAAGGTTTAATTACATTTACAAAATGTAATCATACAGCATATCTGCTAGATTACTGAGCTATAACTTGTCAAATAAATACAGCACAACTTGTGATAGCCATGTTTTAGTGGAGTTTATTCTTCTCTAATTTGCAAAATCTTGTCATTCATAAGTTTCCGTGGTATTAATGTCAAGTAGCTTCATTCTGCAGCACTGGACAAATTAATTTCATTTATATAAGGACTTGCATGCTGCTGGTGAACACAGCATCTAAATGTCTTGGAAACAGTTTGAGTTTGGTTTCACAGCACATTATCACGGTGGGGAAGTATGAGCGATTTGGTTTTACAGCACAGAAATCCAGAATTTGAATCCTTCAAGCTCTGAGAAATCCTGTATCTAACTTTTCTCATCTGGCCATGGGACAGAGGTGAAAGCCAAGCCATGTGGAAGGTTCATCCTCTGCTCCTGAGGCCAGATCACCCACCCGTGTGGGACTTGGTTCTTCAGCATGGCAGGATCCTTGTTGTTAGGCTGGTGGTGGGGAACGCATGCTTTTATGGGACATTTCCTCCGCTGCAGTGGACCATCACTGCCTACTTCATACTCTGGGTGCTTCAAACTATAAGCCATCAGTTGATCCACAACCAGCTACATCAAGTGTGTCAGGATGCTGAGTGGAGTTAGAAGCAGTGACACCAAGTGTCAGGCCTGGTGATGGGATAGCAGCAGGGCAGCATTAGATGGGAGCTACATGCATATCCTCACTGTGTGAAATCTGGTGAGTCTGTACCTGAAATCACAGCCCATTAGTTTCTGTGGCAAAAGTCCTCATTACTTCATCAAGATTAGGAATAGATTATGAGTCTGTTTTTCAGGCATATGTACAAGTGATTTGAGTATGTCCAGAAGGTGCTGAGACCCACTGGCAGAGAATGCTGTGCTCCCTTAGAACTGAATTGTTTCACCTTATAGAATGAAGTGGTCACATCCATATCTGACCCAGGATAACTCCCACAGCCTGACCAGAAATTGCTTGGGACAATGCTGTTTACATGGCCACCAAGGCTAGTGATTCATCAGACATTTAAATGATACCACATGTTGAACTGCAGTGCCTGGAAGCACTCTGTGGC
Organism: Aythya ferina; assembly: GCF_964211825.1. NCBI lineage: Eukaryota > Metazoa > Chordata > Aves > Anseriformes > Anatidae > Aythya > Aythya ferina. The sequence goes on along the minus strand of NC_140296.1, from coordinate 197,528,166 downwards.
ACTGCTCAACTTGGCGTAGTTAAAGCCTCTGAAGCCCCAAGAGAATATCTAACTTGTACGGAAAGTTTGCTCAGAAGTTGAAGCTTACCCAGATGTTCATGTTCCAGGATAACTTCACCTGTGTGACAGAAAGGACATTAATCTTCCTTATTACTCAATTGACAGACACACCTAGAGGTGATCCCAGACTATGGGGAATAATACTTTTTCTTTTCTTAAAACTTGAAGATAGATTTGACAGTAAGGGTGTCTTTTAGTTTTGCATCAGTGGAAAGACGAATGAGCAAATTGAAGCAAAGATATGAATATTGACTTTAGTGAAGCTCATTTTGGTAGCTGACTGAATCACACAGATAACCAGCAGTGTTGGAGCTGTAAAATAGGCTGTTCAGTTGAATCAAACGAGAACTTTATGCAGACTGGTTGTGATTTGGAATGAAGGCTGTAGAAAGCTTGTTGCAGAAATGCAATTTTGCAAATGGTTTTTACAGTCCTTTATGATGTTCTCAACAGAAGCTGTCAGCTCAAAAGAAGAAATGTGCTTGGCAGGGAGTGATGTTGGATATATGAAAAATGAATTTGTATTATGGCACTGTATTCCCTTGGAACATTAATAGGAGGAAGTGCAAGCTATTTTATTAAATCATGGGTTCTGGCGTGGAATCTGTCAGTTCCCCCAAGATGTTGTATCTTTAACACTGCAAAGTTGCTTGTCATGCTTTCACATCTCACCTGCAATGAAAAACAGTTTGCCACTGACTAGCGTGCATTAGTTGTAAACCTCTATCCACTTATATCAGCAAGACCCTTAAAAATTAAATTGTAGTTTAGTCCAAACTGCTGCATTTGCTGAGGATAGCTGTTATAACACATTTCGGTTAACCCCATAATCTAAGATGAAAAGTGAAATTTAGTGCATATTTCTGACAAATTCTTCTTAAAACAATGAAATTGGAGAGAGAGAGAGAGATATCTACCTGCTGGCACAAGCATTTGTTCAGTCATGCAAAACCTGGCTGATGTTTTCCTGTGGATGTTTCACAGCAGGAAGTTTTTGGTCTCTGTCAAAAGATGCACACACATAACAGACTTTAGGTTGCTCATATTTCTGCAGGCTGAGAAAGAGCCCAGGTGTCTAAAGATCTCAAGAGATAACTCCTGAAAAGTACTCGAGGGACATCAAGACCTGCTGTTTCATTTTATAGACAGCTTTTTTGTAATATAGCCACTAGCTTTTTAGTGACCCTTCAGCTGTTACTTACACCATATTTTTAGGTCTTGTGTGTGCTAAATAACTGAGAGCTATACTGAAATCTATATAGAGGCATGGAGAATATTGTGTAGACTGCATAGTTGAGTTCTCTGCTTTTCTCTCAGTGCTTTATGAATTCTAATTTTATTTTTTTTAATCCTAACCAAATTACTGCTGGGGTGGACTGAATCAGATGTTCAATATTATTATTATTATTCATGTCTCAAGGGCATGAGTCTTGCTTGAACTTTATATTGGTTAGATAAGCAACTTGCAACAAATACTCACATTGCCTAAAGAATTGCATAGATCATTGAAGGGTATATGTAAGTACAAAAGGAAAAAAATATATTTCTGTAATACTGATTTTATATTTTTTTCCTGTTCATCCTGTGATTTTTAAGTCAGGTGAAAGGATTTCCTGTTCTTAGGACCATAAGTAAAAGAGACAGCTCCTTATTTGTTTTTTCTTTTCTGTGTGGAAGAAATCTGATGTTTTTGTTCCTAATGTTGTTCTGGTTTTTGTTCTGATCTTTCATAGCAGCTCTTTCCCTGAGTACTGATGTGACACAATTTTTAGAGGTGTTGCCTTTAGGTAAATACCATGTTTTCTGTCCTTTTCCATTGTTTGATGATAAATAAACTAGATGCCAAGTTCTTATTTCTTTTAGCACACCTACTAGTGGGTTACACTTTTGGAACTGTGCAAACAAGGGCCTAGTTTCTCCCCAAAAGATCAAACTTTTTATTGTGGTAAATACAAGAAAGAGATCACAGAAAAAGGTGACAGAAAAGAGTATGCTGCATAGCCATCCTTCCACAATTCCTTTTCACAGCAGACTCAGATCAGACAGCAGGGAGTAACACTGGGGAAAGGCTGGTGCAAGGCTGACTCCCTCCACATGGAGTCAATCACTTGATGCAGGATCTCCAATCAGTTGTCACGTCCCAGCTAGGAGAGCAATCAGGCACCTCTGGCTGGTGACCCACAACAGCAGCAGAACTTTATCTTGCTTTCACTCCAGCAGCATGAGTGGTCCTTTGATCATCTCTGCACAAAGATGTCACAAGGCCTGCTCTTCTGGGAGTGTCCTGTCTCAACAGGCCTGTATTTAGCCTTCTCCCTTTCATCCAGACTGCAAACTTATTTAAATCCACCGATTGGGAAACAAGACATTAAGCTGATCCCAATACCTAAGTATCATTTTCTAGAGATAGGCCCATTAATATTCCAGGTCTTCAAAAGATCCACATTTCACAGTGGGCACTGAATTGGGTGGCAAAGAGAGAATTTCTGCACCACAAAAAGATGCCTAACACTAACCCAGTTTCACAGTTTTGTATCTTAACTGACTTACATGGACTTATTTCTGGTTTACACTGTTACAAGGGAACAATTTATTTTTACAAAATGATTATCTTATTAATTTGTTTCATTTCTGAAATTGCAGGTTGTCCCGAGAGAAATTCTTTTGTAAGTCAGTATCACATTATTTTCAATACCTCTCTAGACATCCCAAACCTATCCTCACACTTTAAAAAATTAACATCTGTAAGTAATTCATTGAATGAGTGCTTTACTTGAATTCCCTGTGTTTACTTTGTGTTCTGTTTGTAAAAACAATAAAAACAGACACTGAGTGTTCCTAGGACTGAGTATTTTATTCTGTGTGCTAGGTACCTTCTCACACAGAATTACAGAATTACTGAGGCTGGAAAGCACTTCTGGAGGTCTTCTTGTCCACCTCTGTGCATAAGCAAGGCCATTGACCTAAAGCAGGTTGCTTAAGACCATGTACATTAATTAGGGTTCTGAATACCTCCAAAGATGGAGACTCCACAACATCTCTGGGAAATCTGTCTAGTTGTTCAACAACACTCAGAGTAAAAGGATTATTATTACTTTTTTAAAACATTAAATGGAATTTTCCTTCATTTGAATTTATGTCAATGGCCTCTTTTTGTGTCACCAGACACCACTAGAAGCAGTCTGGCTTTGTCATCTTCAGTCCAGCTCCTCTCACTTCAGGTATTTATTCCCATTGAAGAGATTTCTTCAGAACATTCTTGTCTCAAGTACAAACAGTCAGAGCTCCCTCCACCTCTTTTAGTATGACAGATCCATTAATCATCTTAGTGGCTTTTTGATGGACCTGCTCCAGTATGACCGTAAACTGTTACCTGTATGAAAAACATTCAGCCACAGAGATGTGCTTGAATATATGTGTCTTGCTTTCATCAATGAATAAATGAGTGTTTTCTGTCTGGGTGCTCCTCTTTTCCTCCCTCTTGTATCTTTGGAGCCACCTAGAAATAGTAACAGTCATCTATTTCATTTGTAACACTCTATTAAATCATACATGCAGGATTATACTGGTAGTAACTGGAACATTTTGTGGTTTATGGAGCACTAACCATATTTTGCCTATGTAGTGTCTGCAGCTGAAGGCCACAGTGTTTATTGAGCTAGGATTTATTTTATCAAATTAAAAGGAAGAGTAACCATGACATATTATTTATTTGCTAGCACTTTGATCCATCTTGGTCTCTCTTAAATTCACAGAATTTCCATAGTTTAAAACTTCCTTTTAGTATGGCATCATGCTTTTAATGTGGTTATATTTGAACTGTACATGGTTCACAAATTCCATTGCAAAGACAATAGGAAAAACAGAGTGGGGTACTGAGAAAAGGTTCACCTCAAATGTTGTAGTTAAAACAGTGGGCTTCAATTTTAATTTCTTAGGCGCTGTGTCAGCAATAAATACCAAGATGGTAATTCACTGCCTTTAAAAATGTATCTTTAGATTGTGACTTTTTGGCAGAGATTTTCTTGTTATTCTGTGTTTGTTAGGTGTGATGGTGTTGCAGTCCAGTGCTAGGGCTCCGTGCACAGCTGTAATGAGAAAAAAAATAACCAATGGTGGAAAATATAGAGAGTCATAGAATGGCCTGGGTTGGAAGGGACCTTAAAGATTATCTAGTTCCAACCCCCCTGCCATAGGCAGGGATGCCACCCACTAGATCAGGTTGCTCAGGACCTCATCTAACCTGGTCTTGAAAACATCCAGGGATGGGTCATCCACAGCCTCTCTGGGCAATCTTCTCCAGTGCCTCACCACCCTCTGAGTGAAAAATTTCCTTCTAACCTCTAATCTAGAGGTTAATAAATAATAAATACTTAGGGTATTAAATAATAAATATTTAGGGGTTTAAACGGAAGAGACAAAAATCATTAGTAATATAGTAAGAAGCATATCAGAATAACATAAGTTTGGTTTCAGAATACTTAATTTATGTATTATTATAGAATCACAGAATATCCCAAGTTGGAGAGGACCCACAAGGATCATCAAGTCCAAACCTTGGCTCCACACAGGAGCACTCAAAAAACAAACTGTATGTCAGAGCATTGTACAAATGCTTCTTGAATTCCGGCAGGCTCCATGCTGTGATCACTTCCCTGGTGAACCTGTTCCAGTGCCCAGCCATCCTCTTAGTGAAGAACCTTTTCCTGATATCCAGCCTTTAATTCTCACTCATAAATAAGCTGGTATTGACTTTACCATTGAGGTAAAGTCAACCTTGATAACCAGTAAAGTTGACATTAGTAACTGTGTAATATGTAACAGACTGAACAATTTTGACCTTTTCCTTCATTTAATTGCAATGTAAGAAGAAGTGAATGGGAACATGTTGACGAGAAGGAGTCCTTTCTTTAACTGAAATACCTTTGTGGATGAATACAGCTTGGAACACACAAAACCAAAAACAAACAAACAAACAAACAAAAGCAAAGAAGTATCTCTGAGCATTAGTTGTTTTTTCTCTCTCTCTTTCTTTTCTTTCTTTCTGTCTGTCTGTCTATCTGTTTGTCTTTTCCAAATACTGTTCAGTGTTGTAATCCTGGCTTACTTACACTGATACCATTTGTAAAATGCTTATTAAAAATTTTATTGATAATACATTTTAACTAATGCTTCAATCTTACATTAAAACCATTGTGTAACCAAGGTTACATAAGTCAAGTATTTATGAAGTAAAAATTATCTATTTCCTTTGCTATGCCACTTAAGTCCCACTTCCTAGTCTGTTTGTTGGATTTGCTACAAGAGCTCAGATATTTGCATTAATGTTATTCAGCATGATATGGACAGGATACAGCCCTCTGCCCTGTGCTGTATGAATGTTAATCTATGCTGTGAGAAAGTAAACTGCTCATTTGAAGTGTTATCTCTTTGTAGATGATATTTTCTCCTGACAGTTATTTTAGCCTTCCAGTATAGATCACAAACTGACATCATAACTATGGCTCTGACTTGTAATCCTATTAAAACCACATACCTATCTTACTTCACAGTTTTCAGAGATGTGGTGCAAGCACAGCATTTTAGCAATTCTTGTAGTTATCAGTTTACAGATGGTAAGATAATGGTCTCCAGGAATTAAAAAAACAAAACAAAACAAAACAAAACAAAACCCACTCACTGATTTCGCTGGATCTTTAATATCTTGATAGGCTCATATATTACATATTTGCTATTAATTCCAGTAACTATACACTTTATGACCTCATTTTCTTAATGTTCTTGATTTTTTTCTGTTTCTATAGTTAGAAGAAAAACAAGAAGACTCATCTGTTTACATTGTACAATACATGCATGATACATGTATTGCATACTGCAGTATTCAAATTATTAGATTTTCTCATGGAAAAGGTGTATCTTTCCTAAAGTGGACAGGTTTAAACTTTGTCAATTCTACTGTGTTAAGTGATAGCAACTTTTATTTTTATTTTTATTCGCAATTTAACATAGAATTAAGGTATCTACTAAAACAAAACAAAACAAAACAGCAGCAGATTTTGGTAACTGTTTTCATTTCTGTATGTGTGAATCTGTGCCCATTTCCAAGTCCACTGAACTTTTGGTAAAGTTTAAAATGAATGGTTTTGTCTTTTGATAGTTCTCTGAGTTCTAAATCTTCTGTGTTGTGGAAAAATATAAACCTGCAGAGTGAGTGCATACTTTGATTTCATGTAATTGTGGCCTCTCTATATACTTCCTGTTCTCTATCTGGTAAAACAAGCCAAGGGTCCAGTCCTATAAAGCTTGAGTTGGAATTTGGATGCTGGAAATTGTTTCCATTACCAGAAGGACCCGAGGATAGACCAAGTAGCATTGATGGAGTCTTCTTTACAAAAGATGTACAAAATCCTTAGTCCTTAATATGATAGAAATTAAGCATCAAGAAGTAGTCTTCTTTCACAGTTAGCCATTGTCCCATTTCCCTTTTCTGAATGTCCTGGTGCTTGTCTATGTTATGTCTAGTCCCTACCACCACTGCATCACTCAGCATTTTGATCCTTTTGCTGACTCACCTCAAAACCTTTACAAAATTAAACGTAACAGAAATAGCCTTTCAGTTTTTGGTGTGGAAGTCATTGGTGTTTCAGCCTTCCAAATGGGCAGAGCAGTTATAGACCTGGCGGTGGACAGCGATGTCCTCTTCCCCTCCCCACACACACGCTCTTCAAAAATATTTATTGGGCCACTCAGAACAAATCCTAAGCAGTGTTGGGGAGACTCATCACTTCTCATTTTGTGAAGGTGATATTTCAATCTTTGTGAGTCTAAGATAATCACACACGACCCTGTGGCTGTTTGTGAATGTGCACCCACTGAACTTAGCAGTAATTGGGCCATGAATTCTGGTAGGAGCAAAATCAGTAAAGTGCTTAGAGTACTTCTATAACCCCTCATGCAGGTGTTGCTTAGACCCTGCATGCTGCAGGGAAGCGTGTTGTGGGAGTTCGGGAAAGCAGACATTCATCTCTCCTGTGCCAATGCTAAAATAATCAGTAATTCATCATCTCTGTGTGGTGTTTACTTCTTCTGGTCCTCAAGTAACATGCTGTGGGCAAATAGTATAAATTCCTGAATCTCTGCTGTGCTACATTCCCTCCAGATTGTTCTTGGTTGCAGTAAAAATATTTTTTCTCTCTAAAACTCATTTCAGTCTTTCTGTTATTTTACTACCTAACTATTAATTTTACTTCCTGAAAAATACAGTAAGAGAGGCATCATTAAAAGGAAAAAGCTTAGTATGACTAAGTAAAATTAAAAGCTTTATCAACAAGACAGAGGAATGTCAATTAAGCAGTCCTTCTTTCTTGTATCCTTAGAATTTTGCTACAGACCGCTTTCAGAAAGTGTATATTTTTCTAGATGGTCATAAGAAGATAATAGGTCAGCCAAATGAGGTAGTGCCAGTTGCAATGTGTATTAGGCATAAACTTAGAAACTTAGGTTTCAAGTGATTAAAATGGGCACCAATATGGTTACTAAAAGTAGAATGGAGGTGAAATAATTTTAGGGGACAAATCAGGAAAACGGTCCACTTCTTAATGAGTAGGGTGAGCATTTTCAATACAGTTTTGGCATAATACATTCTGGTTCACATTTCTGTGTCCACAATGTTCTAGCCAGTTGCTAAAATGGGAAACAATCAAATTACACAATGTTAGAAAACCAATAAATAACAATAATATTCTTGAAATGGAGTGGATGGTGATAGATAAAACTTCTCACTGATTATGTGTGGATTTGATCCCAAAAATAAAAACAAAAGAATCCAACATGTGAATCATTGATGTGAAACTACTTTGAAATCCTTGAGTTAGGTGGCAGAAGCATGACGCTTGTAATAATTTCAGTCTGTTTGCAGATGTAAGCTGTGTGAGTTTTATTTCAAATTCTTTTTAACAAAGAATGACGTCACTTAGAACATGGAACGTGAAGGACCCTGAAAGTCTTTATCAATAAAATGCATTAATTTTGTCTTTTTCAACAGAGAAAAACAATAAAAGATTTTTTAATTTATTTTGTTTTATTTTGCAGCCTTTTAACTACATTATTAAATTTTAAAATCCATTTCAGATATATTTTAGCATCTCTTGCTAAGTGTGACTTAAGATCTACATCTGTGAAATTTTGTTTTGATGTATATAAAATGTCTGAAAAAACGTGCTTCTTTGTACAAATACTCTGTCTGTCTTTGGATGTTGTGAGTACATACATATTAAAATATAAGCTTTATTAGATTTTTATTTTTTTTTCAAATCACTGTTTTTAGCTTTGTTTGTGAGATCTGCTAAACCCATTGATTTAATTTGAAATACTCTGGCAACCACCAGTATAACATGTTTCCTCCAAGTAGCTAAAAATCAGTAATAACCTTATTACATGATAATTCCAAGAATGTGACTAGTTGTTACTAGGGTACTGAGGAAATAACAGTCAGGAACACTTTACAGAGGAAATATAAACTGTATCTGAAAAGTCTGCTCTCCTTATTTTCCCAGCAACTGCCATGATCCAGAAGAGAAAGCTGTTTGATCACTGATACATGATAATTTGGAATCATCAGGCAGCCATTGTAAATAAAAATCACCTCTTCTCTGTTTGTCAGATGCTTTGACAACAGAAATATATATATATATATATGTAGTCTCATTTTCATCCCATTTTTGCTTCTTTTTTAAGTTATTCTCCCAGGTGATGTCTTGTGACAGGATGGGTCAGTGTTAGAATCACAGAATTACAGAATCATCTAGGTTGGAAAAGACCTTCAAGATCAAGTCCAGCCAATAACTTGACCTACAGAGTCCCATCACTTAATCATGTCCCTTAGTGCTGTATCTACATGTCTTTTAAATACCTCCAGGTATCCTTCTGGTATTGAAATACACCAGTGGAGCAGCCTAGATAGTAGACTTGTTTGTTGAACTGCTAACCCAGAAGTGGAATGTTTTTATTACCTCTTTGTATCTAGTTTATGCCACATTCTTAGCCAGTTTAGTTGCCTTTCTGGGCCCAGCCTGAAAAGTGCTCACTGACACCATTTTTCTCTAACAAAATGCTGATCTAAGAGAGCTGTTCTGTAAACCCTCACAATTTATTATTGTCTGGTTTATTTATTATTGTAGGGATTTATGATAACATACCATTTTCTCTTTTTATCCACCCCGTGATTAGTAATATTAATAAGGAAGAAACAGCTGGGAGCATTTTTCCAACTGGATGTCCTGGAAAATTTGCTTTCATATTTAGAACTTTTTTTTTTTCTTTTGCTCAGATTTGTTCTTTCTCATTAGACATAAAAATGCAGATTATTAAAAAAAGTACTCTGTGGCTCTGTATTCTGTGAAAATAGCAGGGAGCAAAACAGTTTCTGTAGAACCAAATAACAAATAGTAGTAATGTTGCTTACTACGGTGCTACATTAGAAGAGATTTGTGCAATGTCCAGATTCAGAGTTATAGTGTTAGTTATCTGCAGTTTAGTGATTCACATAAAAAATAGATCTCTGTTTTACATCTCTAAATTCTTGTTACAGTCAATACAGATCTACTTAATTGAGGTCAGCAAACTTTGGAAAGCTCTTCATCTCATTCTATGCTGGACACCCAACAGCTAATTTGTTCTCTAGATTCCACTGGTAAGGGTCTCCAAACAAAGGCATCTTGTGCTATTTGAGGTTCTGCTCCAAATTAACTGCAGATGGGCTGGTAGATGTGACTCTGGATTGCTGAAAACATTCTACCTTCTGAAACAGTGCTTTCAGGCTGGATGTCCAATAGCAGAACTCCAGAGTCTTATTCCTTCTCTAATTCTTCCATTTTTTCATTTGTCAGACTGGGCCATATAAAGGATAAACTTAAGTACATGATAGTCCTGTGGGTCTGATCGTACCACAAGACTTAGTGTTGGGAGCTGTGATGTTGCAAGTCAGCCTCTTCAAAGTTATACATTATCTCATCAGAAAAAAAAATGTAGCATAGAGCTACATTTGTACATATACTCTGTACTCTATATGTACTCTAGTAGCATATGTATATTAACACAACATGCTGTACGTATAGAATATGGAACTAGTTTTCTTAGTTAATCCAGAGCTCCTTGTTTCCCTTTATCTCACAAAGAGATTACAAATTGTTGTCTTTCTTAGCAGTGCCAGACAGACAATCTTGTGTGGTCAGAGAGAGACTTCATGAAACTACACAGTACTTGGCATCAGTTGTTGGAGGGCAATCAGCAATGTTTGTCAGCTTTCTGCAGGGGATTAGTCTCTTGTCACCTCCATGTGGCAAATAACCATAAAAGAAAGAAAGCAAAGTTGTGGCATATATTTTATCCATAAGATTTGATAAGTCTTTCACCACGTGTTGGAAACTTCCAAGTTTTACAAGTATGGGACACAATTCATTTTTCCAATTCCATGTACATTTGCATGGACATTTTCTAAACATTGTTGTAAACCTGCCAGTCCAAAAGCAAGGTAACCATTAGCTATGTTCCAAATGCTTTGCTGTTTCATTGTTTCATTTAGCATATTAAAAAAGGTGTAAAGCTGAATCCTTTGATGAATAAATTGGCTGCTTCCCAATAAGATAGTGATGATGAGATTGTGTGAGAGCACATATCATTTTCCTCTGCTGTGTCCTCCAGTCTATACTGAAGCAGGATGCCTGTGAATTTCCTTATTCTGCCTTTTCATGAAACCAAACAAATGCATAGCAGGAGAAAATAAATGGCCTCATCTGTGACTCACAACATGGAGCAATATGTTATTATGTATGTCATTCTTAGAAACAGTAAGCCATCCTATGAGAAAACAAACCAGATGGGCCAGATCCCAAAGCCTCAAGTGGGCAGATAGCAGCTGCACCTTAGTTCTTGCAGTTCATGATTCCTTTCATCCAGCTGATCTGGCCTCTGCAAGAATGAAGCACTGCTCTGCTTCATTGCTCTAAATCAATACTTCCAGTTTAAATCTAGACACCAATTTGGTCCATATAGAGTTGTCCACAGTGGTAAATGTCTTTTAAAATGTCTTCATATTTTTCCTTCTATGTATTGTTTTTGCTGTGTTTAAATCGGATGTGGAGATGAAAGGTGACTGACAGAAAATGTTTGCAGATGAAAGTCTGAGAACCATTGGTGTACACAAATCCACGTTGTTCATTTATAACACTGGAGATGAATGGCTTCCCATTTAAAAAAAGTGTTCTAAAATCTGATCCATCTTTTTCTATACATCAGCCAAGATGCTGTGCCAACTACACATGAGGAGTAAACCCAGAATAAAATCAGATCATTGATGATTTCAGTTCAGTCACAATATAAAAACTGTTAAGCAGATAAATCCCTATATTTCACTTTCTAATAGTTCTTTATTGTTGTCCTGATAGTTCTCCTGAGAACTATCTCTTGATAGTTCTCACAGACTAACACCTTTTATTAATATTGCTTTAAACTTGGATTCCAACATGTTTAACAATTCATATCCTTTTAGTTGAGAAATATGTTTTTGTTTCTCTGCAAAAGCTTTTATAGATGTATATCATAAAGCTTTCTTAAAACATGTATTAGAGTAATTATGTACAGTTTTCTCTTTAAATGAAGAGTGTTCATCCATACTTACCTATGATCATATTCATAGCTGCTCTCACTTTTGCACTTCTCTCCCAGAGGTTTGGTAATGCTTGGACTTAGCAACAAAACTTGTAATTGTTTAACTAGTTATTGTCTAAGCATATTTAACAAATTAGTTTGATTCATAAACTTTTGAAAAATCGTGACTCAGGTCAGTCTTCCCAAACATTCAGCTAACTACCTCACTGAAAAGGGACCTCTTACCTGGCAGTCATAGTCCAGGCTTCATCACCCAATAGAAAAATACCCTTTAATATACCCTTAAATATATACAGGAGTGTATAAATATACACTCCTGTGAGCCAGGATTGGCATAGGGACCTCACAAGTTTATAAATTTTATTTATTCTGATTTTATCCTACCAAATCATTATGTTGTGTTCTAGTTAGTAGCTAGTTGTGAGTTCCAGGAGTTTTCATAACCATACAATTGCAGAACGTGTGTTTTCTTGTTCCTGTTTTATTAGTCCCTAGTACTTTTCTGTTGATAATTTATTTACCATGTACTACAAACATTCCACTTAAATAGAATACTTTTTTCACATATTCTTCTACTACTTATTCCAAGTAGGAAAAAATATATGCAAGTATCAATGTTTGCATACACTTAAGTCATTGAGTGAATATATTTCAATGAGATTAAGATGCATTAACACTACCTACCTAATTTACATGTCATTTTCCAAAGTTACCAGAACCTTGGATTCTGAGGCTCAGATTGTTAAGTTCCTAAGTCGCTTCTAAAATATCTTACTAACTGCTTTTCCCCCTGCTTATATAAGAATGATTTATTTAGACTCTCCTCTTACTTTTTATTTCTGGCCATGCAGGTCTTTCAGTTTCTCTCTTCAATTTATTGTGTCATTTTGCAGTAGGGACAGATTTTGTTCCAATAATTGCAGTGGACTTGAAAAACACTGTCAATATTATCTATTATCACAGATACTGACATTCCCTAATTACTGTAATTTTAGTTTGTTTTCTTTTTTACGTTTCTTTCTGTGATTTTTCTCATGAATATTATGGACGTCAAACTATTTTGTTACCAGGAACAGGACAAATTCATTGGGCATGTTAAAATTCCATTTTAAAGTCTCTCTATCCTAATTTTGCTTCATTTATGTAAGGTGAAAATTACATTTCCTGCATTAAAATACATCTTGAAAAATAGAGAAATGCTCATTTAAATATTGATTGTAGTTTTACAGTGGCAGGGACAGAATGTCACCAAGCTTTTCTAAACTCTTCAGAGAATGCTATACTCATGTTTACAATTACACCTTTTTATAGAAACCTGTTAGTAATAACTAAAATTATTCAGTTGATTGAGTGTATGGATATTAAGGATTCTATCATCCCTGTAGCTTTTATTTTTCTGAAACTCCTAGAAACCACAAACATGAGATGCCTTTTGGCTACAGATAGTTCCCAATGACCACCAGGCAAAACAGATAATCCATAGTAAGCACTATTGTGAAAGGCGACTGTATGGTGGAGGTAAAGGAGGCAACTGAATTGATCCAGGGACTGCATTAGATCAAGAAGGCAATTCAGCATAAAGCTAAATGAAAAATAACTGTTGACACATCAGAATACAAATAATAAAAAACCTGATATACAAAGAATGAAAATTGCATCATATTCTACAATATGGGATGAAGAGAGGGAATAGAAATTCAGCATTCATGGTACGGAAGTTTTCACTCTCAATTCTCACCAGCTCAGGAAGGCTCACACAGTAATATGAAATAAAATACTTGATTTGGATGGACATGACTAAACTCACTTAACATAAACCTTCTTTTTTCTTTTTGTAATAAAGTTACATTGTTTAAAAGTTTTTTTCATAGAACTTTGTGGGTTTTTCTTTTCCTTTTTTTTTTTTTTTTTTTTTTTAAGAGGACAATACTTATCTAAGCTCTGCTTGTTGCTACATTTGTATTCTCTAACACTTCTTAGAATACCAACTACAGGATTTTCTTTTTGATAAAAATGCAATCAATATTTTATTAACAGGACAAAAGCCATTTCATCTGTATTCTCCCCATGTCTTTTTGGTACAACCATGAAAAGTTAAAATTTGTTCTGTAGCTAGGAAAAGGCTCAGGAGATAGATGCAGGTTTGGAAATCACTGCTCTGTTCTCTAATTATCTATGAATTTATTTTCCTTTTTATTCTTATGCATTTGAGTCTATTAGTCGAATAGCCACTGAGACCAGTGAACTGAACTGAACCATACCGAACACTTAGAATTTAATTATCTTAAATGCCTTATGTTTGTATGCAGTAGTTTGGCACAAATTTGATTATATAAATAGCAAAATTGTTCAGTTAAAGCAGTGTTAACAACCGAATAATGGCATAAATAAGTGAGATTTTGTAATAATATAACCAGTGACTGAAGAAGCAAAGAAAGCTTTGGTGATAAAAAAAAAAAGGGAAAAAAAAGGGAGAAAAAAATAAAATAAAATATGTAGACTTGGAAACTTCTAGAACCATATGCATGTGAATATAATGTTGGTTTACAGTTACCAGCAGAATCACAAAAAGACACATTTTTATTCTTATTTCTAGAGGTATTTTTTATATTTTTTCCCATGGATGCTTTGAGTCAAAACTACGTACTAACTCTGAGAAGGCAATACTAATCAGAGAAGACATTTTGCTAGCAGAACCAGTACCACAAGCATGCCTTCTGCAAAAGCGCTTTAGGTCAGATTAATCTTGCCTCCTTTGATATTAATGGAAAGAAATAGGTACTTTTAGGATGTATTAGTTTGACCCTCTCTGTATGCCTGTTTTCTAGTGGTATGAATTTTGACATAGAATTGCCTAGTTTTCTTCATTGCCCATGATGGAAATTTGGCTGAATTGAGTGCAGGTCCTGTAAATACCCTGATTCAAGTACTGAACTGCTAAACAAAGCAATAAGGTTATATTTGATGTCAACACTGTTTGTAGTGATTTAAGTGGCATTTGCTCACAGTTTCTCACTCCTGTCCCATACCTACCCTTTGAATTTTTAAACCCCAGCTACTCTTATGTCTGTGAGGTGACCTAGAAAGTTTCCTCTATCCAACTGAAAAATAAGCCTGAGAAATACTTTATTTTTGTCATATCAGCTCCTTATTCAAGTTTATATCTGCTTAAATAAACTGTTGAGAATAAGAAGGCAAGAGGCTTTTGAGGCTGGCTTTGTTGCTTTTGTGTGAAACCACAATCCAAGATCAAGAGGTTTATAATTATGCAGTCTTAGAGGAAGAGAAGGAGTGGGGAATAAACACCCATTAGGCTTCATCACCTAAATGGAGAGATAAGGAATTGCAGATCTTTGTAATTAAGTTATGTTAGGTTGTATTTTTTTTAAAATAATCACTGAGAGTTTTTTCAGTGTTGCCTGATGTTTTCTGAGTAAACTACAGTATATTAATTCTCATTGTCCCTTCTGCAGGTATGATAAACAGGATTAATCACATCAATTTAAAACAAACAAACAAACAAAAACAAACAACTAAGCTAGCTTTCAGTGTGAGTAGAACTAGACTAGACTAGAGACTATTAGGAAAAGATGAATATGTTCATTTAGTAGGTCATGATGAAACACTTGATGAACATACTTAAAGATCCATCCAAAATAGTCTCTGACCTGTACGTATATTTTGAGACTCAGTGGAGGACAGGAGTAGTCCCATAGGACTGAATAAGGAAAAGCATGATTTGTAGACTGAGATATTTTGAGTGATATCCCAGTATTTTCACTACTGACATTGACAGAGAGGGTACAGGTGTGAAATCAAAGGTGAAGTAAACCTAATTGCAAATAGCATGAAGAACAGGGTTAAAATTTCTAAACAACTGCAAACAAGATGATATTGAAAACCAGCAAATCCAGTAAAGGTTAGAACAAAAGTCTATTTTTAGAAAGAAGAAACATAACAAATAAACAGGAAAAAGTTGCTGAGCCTCAGCAAGGCAGAAAAGTGTCAAAAGGTTATAATGCATCATGAATTCCATATAAATGAGCTGTGTGATATGGTTTCAAAGATGACAAATTTGACTGTTTGCTAAATTAATACAGACACTTTATTAGAAAGTTATTTCATGTTCATTTACTGCTATTAAGATCTCAGCTACAGTTTTGTGTTCCTCTTTTGAACACCACTGCTTAAGAAAGGCATGGACCAGTGGAAGAGAATGCAGTTATAAATAAGAATGACCTATGAAAAAAATATTAACATAATTAGGCTTGATTGCTCTAAAATAGAGGAGATTGTACCGAGATGTAAAAGCACTCATCCAGTATGTAGAAGAAATGCATTCTATCGCCAAACAAAAGGTTAATAATGGACCATCTAGATTTTCTGATTGGAATATTCGGAAGAAATATATATATGGCTACAAGGATATTCAAATAATGGAAAGAGAGAGCTTGGAAGACTATCAGATTCCATTACCTAAATATTTTAACAATATATTTTAAGGATATTAAATGTATTGAAAACTGAACAGAGGGTTAGATTAGGGTTAGATTAGGCCCAAAGAGTTTTCCATCCTGCCTTATGCTGTATGTTATGTGGTAGGGGATGTGTTAGCTGTGATACATGATGAATGTGATACATGAATCATGTGATACATGATGAATGACTTGAATTTAAAGGTATAGAAGAAGATCTGAGTTTACAACAGTAGCCAGGTTGAGTTTGAATTAGAGATAGGATGCCAATATCATTTGCTATTATTCAAAAGGCATTAACAGGGAAAGTTTGAGGCAGAAAGGATTTAATTATGAAATTATGGGTGTGATCAGCTGGAGACAAAGGCTGAATATACTCAACAGTATGTCAAAGTCCAAGGTCTTGAGAATAAACACTTATGAAGTAAACAAGATCTACAGAATAAACACTGGAGGAGTTGGACAATCAGTACAACATTTTAAATGCAGGTTGTTAAGAACTGCTGTAAACCTTTTCACTGTTAAAGCTTATGAGTGGATCCACTATAGTTTACATGTCTATCCACAGATTTTAAGCCAAACCATTACATCATGGAAAGACTCCAAGCAACAAACAACATAGCATTCGAATACATTTTAGCTGATATTGCTACAGATATGTCAGATAAACACCATGGAAAAAAAAAAAAAAAAAAAAAAAAAAAAACCAACTTCCAACAATCAATTTCACAGCAAATTATTTGAAACAAACAGGAAAACCCAAATCATCGTACTTTCAGAATAAGAACAATTGGTTTGCAAAATAAGCTGTTACATTGATTTAGACTGTAATATAAAAGGCTCGATGTCCAAGTGGAGATTAGTAACATATGGAGTTCCTCAGGGGCTGTTAGCAGGATCGGTACTGTTTAACATCTTTGTGACATGGAGAGTGGGACTGAATGCACCCTCAGCAAGTATGCCAGATACACCCTCAGCAAGTTTGCCATTGACACCATTGACACCAAGCTGTGTGGTGCAGTCAATACACTGGATGCCATCCAGAGGTATCTGGACAGGCCTGAGAGGTGGGCCTGTGCAAGCCCCATGAAGGCCAAAGGCAAGGTCCTGCACCTAGGACAGGGCAATCCCAAGCACAAATACAGACTGGGCAGAGAACAGATGGAGAGCAGCCCTGAGGAGAAGAACCTGGGGGTGTTGGTTGATGAGAAGGTCAACATGAGCTGGCAATGTTGACCAAACATTTACAGCCCAAAAAGCCAACTGTATCCTGGGCTGTATCAGAAGCAGAGGGGCCAGCAGAGCTAGGGAGTTGATTCTCCCCCTCTGCTCTGCTCTTTTGAAATCCCACCTGGAGTGATATGTTCAGCTCTGGGGCCCCAGCACAAGAAGGTCATGAACCTGCTGGAGAGAGTCTAGAGGAGGCCATGAGGATGATCAAGGGGCTGGAGCACCTCTCCTGTGAAGACAGGCTGAGGGAGTTGGGGTTGTTCATCCTGGAGAAGAGAAGGCTCTGGGGAGACCTTATTGTGGTCTTTCAGTACATAAAGGGGGCCTACAGAAAAGCTGGGGAGGGACTCTTTGTCAGGGAGCGTAGTGGTAGGACAAGGGACAATTTTAGAACTAAAAAAAATGTAAAAAGAGAAAAAAAAAAAGGTGAAAGAGGGTAGGTAGATTTAGATTAGATATAAGAAAGAAATGCTTTACTCTGAGGATGTCGAGGCCCTGGAACAGGTTGCCCAGAGAACCTGTGGATGTCTCATCCCTGGAGGTGTTGAAGGCCAGGCTAGATGGGGTTTTGAACAACCTGGTCTAGTGGGAGGTGTCCCTGCCCATGGCAGGGGGGTTGGAACTAGATAATGTTAAAGCCCCCTTCAAACCCAATTAATTCTGTGATAAAATTAACTCTTTTCTTTGTTCATAGGTCACATGACACATAACATACTATAGAATTAAATAAAAAGAAAAAAAAAAAAAAGAGGAAAAAAGGAACACGTTTATGCAGACTTTTAAAACAGCACAGCTGGTGTATAAGGCTTTACTTCTTTACAATGGAACAAGAAACCCTCAGACTTTAGTAACTTCTGAATTTTGTAGTAATTTCAGATCTTACAGAGTCACAGAAATCTCGAAAACATTGATAGAGTGCTTCATAGTGTAGGCTTCATAGTATAGAAACCACTTGTGGAAAATCTTTTAATAGGTGCAACTTCGAGAAAAGCTTCTCTGAGCTCACATCTTAACTACAGAGGTGAATCAGACTTAACACCATTGTAAAGCAAAAATGCATATACAGGAATCTTCAGTATTATGCTTAATTTGCACTTCTAATTGTGTCTAAGAAAATATATGTTGAAATCAATAACTTTTATATATGTTCATATACACTTGCATGTGTATACATAGCTTTATAAATCTGGTATACACAATAGCATTTTTTTTCCTTTTTATTGATAGAACCTGAAAAAAAAATCAACAGATAATATGGCCTTCCATTTCTTCCACTCTCATTATCTGCAGTTACGTAAATTTCTATTCTGCCATAGTAATTCTGGGTAATGCTCATATGTATGGAAAACAAGAGGAACAGTACTGGGTTTTAGGAATTTTCCCTTATATTCTCAGCACAAGAAATGGGGATTCTCACATGGGGTATGGTTTTGCTTTTTGTTGATTTGGAGTTAAGCAGAAGTAAATTTATTACACAGGTTCTAGAGGAGGTCACAAGGGACTTTTCCTCTCTTCCATTTAATTCTGATATATATATATATGTGTCTATGACACACAAAAATACATACATTTATGTAAGCCTTTCTTACTAGGTTTTAACATGCTTAGGAGTGCACAGAATTTGTGTGCAGTTAAACTGAAGCAGTAGCTGCAGAAAAGAACATCTGGCCCTCTTCAGCAGCAGTATTTTACTCAGAATTGTATGTAATATCCTGGTTTCAGTATACTGAAAGACTAAGTGAGCACTGATTAGGAGTTGTGTATATTTTAGATTAATTATGTCTTGTGGGCAGTGTAGCATATGCTTCAGTATACAGAAGGCTAAATTTAAGAATACAGAAATTGCCTCTTGAGAGCAAATCAAAGTCACAGCAACAAAACGATCTTACACCCATCTGCTGTCAGGAAGGAGCCAAATATAAGCAAATCCAAAATTTAAGAGTACTCCCTCATGACTTACCACCATAAATTTTTGCTTTATTATATTACAATTGCCAGCTGTAACCAAATGGCTTGTAGGCAGTGTAACCATAGATACTGCTGAGCTTCTTCACCCTTGGTTAGCTTCTCAAGTTAATAAGATTATCTGATAGTGAATGGTGTTGTATTTCATATTTCTTTTACTTCAGTGTTCTCTTTTTTTTGTAACATGGAAGAAGAGATATAACAATCTATTCCAGTCATATGCAGTCTAATAGCCTAATAGTCTAAAATTTTATTTAATTTATCCAATTTTCTCCTTCTATTTTTCCATGCAAATAGAGTATTCCTTCCTATAAAATTCCCACAGGAACACTGAACTTCATTTGTACATAGATTTTGATAGAAACATTACAGGCAAAGAATATTGAATAGCTAACCAGTAGCTTATAAAAATATGAACAACTCAGCAGAAAGTATTTTATAGCATTACAGACAATGAAAAATATTTGCTTATTCCTTCAGTTAAGGATTAGTGTTTATTTACATATAACGACAATCTTTATTTAAAAAACAAGTAGGAAGTTGAAACAGTCTCCATCATTCCCTTCTACCCTAGTTAACCATGTTTACCTCTCTCCAAACCCTGTGTTTATAGCATGGTTGATTCCATCAGAAGTAATACTTGTCACATCCTCAGGTGCCTGTGCTATCTTATCTTACCAGGATCTGTATTATTGGGCATCAGAGGTCTCTGAATATATTTATTATACTGTTTGCAAACTTGATGATCTTAAGTGTCTTTTCCAACCTAAATGATTCTATGTGATTCTATGAATGCTGTTTATGTATAGTCTAACTATGATATTAAAGTATTTCAGCTGATTATCCCACTTTGGCAGGGCCTGAGTTCTGCAGCAGTGAAAGGGGATTATGATGACCCTGTGTGTTTTTTTTCTTTATGAAGTGGAAAGAAGGAGGAGAATGTGGGATAGAGTATTAGTGTTTCTGCTCTGTATCTTGAAATATGTAGCAAGACATTGGCAGATTTAGTTTGGATTGTCAAATGGTGAGTGGAATGGAATGGAATGGAATGGAATGGAATGGAATGGAATGGAATGGAATGGAATGGAATGGAATGGAATGGAATGGAATAGTTCAGATCATCTTCTTCAAAGATCATCTAGTCTAATTGCCTGACCATATTCCTCCACATTCCTTCCTTGTTTGCAGAGTTTAGTCTGCATAGTGGTAACAGGTTGTAATGGAAGTCATATAGCCTTCCAATATCAAAACTGTTTGAGATAGTTTGATAAATGTATTAGAATTATATGCCACAGAAAGAGCTCAGTTTGTATTATGCTCTACTACTCCAATTTCTTTTAAAATGTCTGGACATAAACACTACAAAAATACCCAATATAACTTCCAGTATTTGAATCAGTAACAGAAACTTAAGTCACACAGAGAATTCACTTGATCTTAAGGTCCAGTACTAGTGCATAGACTTCTGCTGGCGTTTCAGTATTGACTCTGATATTAAGTGATGATGTAAATGATAGGCCTCAACTTCACTTACATAAATAATCCAGATTCACAGTATAAGGTTAGAAGCCTAAACCAACAGCTTCTTGCTTGGCTCCCCAGATATCTTTCTTTAAGTCTTATCAGTAACATGCTCAGGAATAGATGACTGCAGTCTGGATCAGCTCATATTTTCTTCCAAGGCTAAAAAAATTGTCAGCTTATGGTTAATGCCCTTTGTGATAATATTAAACACCCATATTTGATCAGTCCAAAGCTTTGCATCTCCTCCACCCTCTCACAGATCTAACATAGAGATCACCATCATCCTATGCATCCCTAGGAGATGTCTGATGTACTATGGAAAGGAGCAATGAGGCAGATACTTTTTTAAAAGACTTCTAGCTGGATAAAACGAATGCTGTAGCAATTTTTTCTCTGACGCCTGAAAAATTTCTCATTTCAGAAATGAAATAGAAGTCAAGACAGCTGTTTCTTGTAGCACACCAAACAGGATTTTTTTGCCATAACCAGTAAAAGTCCACGGTCTTTGGACTTGTGGGACAGTGCAGTCCACCTGCACTGGGTTTTTCCTAGTCCACCCATCTGGGTTTTCACTGGCCTGGTTTCAGTTTGTTTTAGAACTTGTCTGTAGTGTCCAAGAGACTCTGTGAATATGTGTTCCCAATCCACTAGTTTTGAAAATGTCTGGAACATATGAAAAAAAATTTTCAGATCATCTGCCACTGACAATTTAACCTATGCCAGCCCAATTCCTTGGGGCTTTGAGTGGATACTTAAGAAGCAAGTGGCTTTGGTTTTGATGCATTAGTGATGACTTTGTCCCAGGATCTAGGGAATGAAATATATATATATATATATCAGAGGTATTTGTTAATCATGCCAGATGTGATTAATCCTCTCCCATACAGTGTGTCCTGTGACATAGGACTGCAGAACATGAAGGAGATTGCTGTGCTGCCTTTATTTGCAATTCCCAGAATCAGCCTGAACCTGAATAATTGAGATTAAATATATTTTTTTATCCTCAGGGAATCTTCTTGGATTCCCTACAGGTAACAGTCACTAGTTTTCTGAAGCTGCCATCAGGTGAATGAAAATAAACCTGTACCGACCCATTACCAGGTTAAACATCCAGGAAAGAATCAGAGTTATGCAAGTGAAACAATGCCAACCTTTGACAAGAGTTTTTGCTAGTTGGCACTAGGCCAACCTATTGCACTCAAAAGAAATATGCTTGGTTTTGAATTTCCTACTCCTTGCTGTAAACACTAGAAAGAAAGGAACATTTCAAGATAAAGTTGCCCTTATTAAGGTGTTGCTTTATTTAAGTAACATACTGGCTTTCATAAACAACGTTGCTTTATAAGATATTCTAATTCGAAGTGTTTTTTGCTGAACTAACAGCTCCCTCTGGACCCAGAATCCTGCATGCCATGCAGAAGCCTTGTTGCAGTGCTTCCTGCATCTTGCTGTGCCAAATCACCCTTTGTATGTACCTTGACATGAGGACACCTCCAGGGTATCACCTCAGTAGCTCAAATAACAGATGGACTTGTGATGCTTGCTGGGTGTTACTACCCTGCAGTCACAGATGAAATACCTTAGCACCACAAACTGCTGTCCATGGCAGACATTCTTGGCTAATTTATACTCTCTAAAAGTTTCCTAAGAGTAAAGGAACTTCTGTTAAATCAACCTGAATTTGCCAGGCACCTTTTAGGTTACAGGTAAGCAGAGGCATTCTTAATTTTCACACAGGTACTCCATTTGGTACTTCTCTTCCTTAGTTCCAGACTGTGCTGAAACATCTAGCCTTCCTAGAAGGCTACAAGGCTTGATATCTGGTCTGTTTCTTGGTGTCAGGTGGTGTCTCTTCAATAATGTTTTCACTTATAATAATAATACACTTATAATATAATAGTGAGCTCTGCATTCTAATATGGTTAAATAATACAAAGGGATCTCACTGAATTTTACTTAATGTGACAAGGACTTTTATGTGGGAAAATATGATCTGTCATCAATGCTGCCTTCTCCTTCCTGAACTTAGTAAGTCCACCTAACCATTGAGCAGCACCAGAAGTATGATGCTTATGTTCATCAAAAACAGCTTATTTCTGAGTCTAAGTAGTAAACAGCATTAATATAATTCTATTTATATATGGCATATATATATATATATATATATATATATGTTAGCCTGTGTCAGATAATACAACTCTTTATAACAGCAGGCATTAGAGTCCAGTTATAGTGTTATAGAAAGTCTTTTATTTAAGTACTAGATGGCAGGAACTATAAAAAGTCTCTCTATTTCTAGTACTAGAGGACAGAAGCTTTTTTACAGGCTTCTAGCAGGGCATTTTAGGGTGTGACACTAAAATATGCCATTTGGTCACATCATGTCATGTGTCGTATCTTTCTAGTAACAAGAATTTGTGGGCTTGTTGTATCATAGCATAACAACTTTCTGGAAGACCAGTTTGTTTAATAAATAACCCATATGCTCTTTGAGGCCACTACTCGGTAAAGTAACTCTTTTGCTCTCCCTTCCTCTGTCCCCTTCTCCTGCATTTTGTTGTGTTTCAGATTTCTGGGTTTGGTCAATTAGAAATTGAATTCCAGCTGCGTTGTATGCTGAGGTACACATAAATTTCATAGAATCATAGAATCACAGAATATCCCAAGTTGGAAGGGAACCACAAGGATCATTGAGTCCAACTCCTGGGTCCCAAAGGACCACACAAAAAATCGGACCATGTGTCTGGGTGCATTGTCAAATTTAATTTCAGTGAGCCCTATTTCCAGGTCTGAGTTTGTTAGCTTTTTTTTTTTTTTTTTTTTTTTTTTTTTTACAAACCACTGTCAGACAGATAACTGGTCTGCAAAGCCTTTACAAAATGGGGTGGAAAACAGATTTTTGAAGAGATACAAGTGCCGCTTCACAGAATTCTGAAAATAGCAACCTGCCTGCTTCATCTGTAGCACAGTAGGGGCAAGCTCTGCAATTACATTGATGACTAAAATGCTGATCAAACAGCATGCTCACCCTAAGGGATCTTGTAAATATACAACTAGAAGGCTGTCCCAGTTATGAGGTAGCCTCTGCGGTAGTCCCAGGATCTGCCACCGAAATCATTACATACTTGGTCAATGCCTATGAAGACCTGTTCAAACACAATATTGGACAGGACTGAAAACAAAAGGTCCCCTACATTTACTGTATCACCTATTCTCCTACTTTTAAATTCCTAACTTAGAAACAGACAAATGTATATACTTTGAAATGCTAACTGAGGGAAGAGCTGGATTAACATTGGCAAGCCATCTTGGCCATAGGCTTTTATTTCAGACACTTGAGTCATTCCTGGCTAGTTCAGCAGTCCTGGCTATCGGGGGAGGTCCCAATCGACTGGCGGCTAGCAAACGTGACGCCCATCTACAAGAAGGGCTGGAGGGCAGACCCGGGAAACTACAGGCCTGTCAGTTTGACCTCAGTGCCAGGAAAGCTCATGGAGCAGATCCTCCTGAGAGTCATCATGCAGCACTTGCAGGGCAACCAGGTGATCAGGCCCAGTCAGCATGGGTTTATGAAAGGCAGGTCATGCCTGACGAACCTGATCTCCTTCTATGACAAAGTG
This sequence comes from Aythya ferina, assembly GCF_964211825.1. Taxonomy (NCBI): domain Eukaryota; kingdom Metazoa; phylum Chordata; class Aves; order Anseriformes; family Anatidae; genus Aythya; species Aythya ferina. The sequence continues at coordinate 197,503,625 of NC_140296.1, read as the reverse complement.
ACGCGCTGGGTGGATGAGGGAAAGGCTGTGGATGTGGTCTACCTTGACTTCAGCAAGGCTTTTGACACTGTCTCCCACAGCATTCTCCTCAAGAAACTGGCTGCTCTTGGCTTGGACTGGCGCACGCTTCATTGGGTTTGAAACTGGCTGGATAGCCGGGCCCAAAGAGTCGTGGTGAATGGAGCCAAGTCCAGTTGGAGGCCAGTCACTAGTGGCGTCCCCCAGGGCTCGGTGCTGGGGCCGGTCCTCTTTAATATCTTCATCGATGATCTGGACAAGGGCATCGAGTGCACCCTCAGTAAGTTCGCAGATGACACCAAGTTAGGTGCGTGTGTCGATCTGCTTGAGGGTAGGAAAGCTCTGCAGGAGGATCTGGATAGGCTGCACCGATGGGCTGAGGTCAACTGCATGAAGTTCAACAAGGCCAAGTGCCAGGTCCTGCACCTGGGGCGCAATAACCCCAAGCAGAGCTACAGACTGGGAGAGGAATGGTTGGAGAGCTGCCAGGCAGGGAAGGACCTGGGAGTGATGGTGGATAGTCGGCTGAATATGAGCCAGCAGTGTGCTCAGGTGGCCAAGAAGGCCAACAGCATCCTGGCTTGTATCAGAAACAGTGTGACCAGCAGGGCTAGGGAGGTGATCGTCCCCCTGTACTCAGCTCTGGTGAGGCCGCACCTCGAGTACTGTGTTCAGTTTTGGGCCCCTCACTACAAGAAGGACATGGAGATGCTTGAGCGGGTTCAGAGAAGGGCGACTAAGCTGGTGAGGGGCCTGGAGAAGAAGTCCTACGAGGAGCGGCTGAGGGAGCTGGGCTTGTTCAGCCTGGAGAAGAGGAGGCTCAGGGGCGACCTTATCGCTCTCTATGGGTACCTCAAGGGAGGGTGTAGTGAGGTGGGGGTTGGCCTGTTCTCCCACGTGCCTGGTGACAGGACGAGGGGGAATGGGCTTAAGTTGAGCCAGGGGAGTTTTAGGTTAGATGTTAGGAAGAACTTCTTCACTGGTTGTGAGGCACTGGAACAGGCTGCCCAGGGAAGTGGTGAAGTCACCATCACTGGAAGTCTTCAAAAGACGTTTAGATGTAGAGCTTAGGGAAATGGTTTAGTGGGGACTGTTAGCGTTAGGTCAGAGGTTGGACTCGATGATCTTGAGGTCTCTTCCAACCTAGAAAATTCTGTGAAATTCTGTGAAAGTTTTCCAAGTCTCTGTAAATACATTGGATGCTGGTACATGCTCCTATTGCTGCCTACACTTTTATCCATCTGTTATCATGGCACTATTCCAACTTAGAAGTTGGTCAGACCATTATACTGGTATACAGGTGCCAAGTGAGTGTGGGTTTAGACAGTTAAAAAGCTCTACTTCAGGATAGATCTGCTTTAAGATTGAATTGCCACACCAATGCCACATGGTTCCTTACTTCATGGCATCTGTTGACACTGCAATGCCAAGAAAAATACCTCTGCACCTATAAAATGGAACTCCTTGTGGCTGTTGTATGTTGACAAATTATATTGCCAGTATTTTGCAGTGATGCTTCATGTGGGATCTCTCATATCCTTTTCCAAATACAGAATAACCTTGTTATTGTTTTTAAAGCAGTTTTACAACCTATAATGTCAGCCATTTCAGTGTCCCCAATAAATCTTATGCAGGTAGGTGTTTACAGAAATCAGGAAAATGCTGTGAAAAGCAGTGTAATTACTGATACGTGTAACATGGAAGCATCTTTTTAGCCATTTCCAAAGAGTATGATGGACACCTGTAACTTCATTGGCAGAAAAAAGTCCACAGTGTCACCTAGGCTCAGTAGCTATATTAATTAAGCTATAGATAACTAGATGAGCTTGCCAACTAAGTCTTGTTATTACAGCTCATCAGCATATATTTGTTTGATTACAATGTCATCATAAAGCAGTGTTTTTCATACAAGATACCATATTTATCATATTTAATGTTATTTTTTTATTCAGCCATTTCTTTTACTTGATTAATTTATTTTAGGAAAAGTTCTAAGGTGTGCCTAAATATGAGCTGAGTTGTGGCAGCTTGACAAACTACTTGTCAGCTGAACTGTGGTACCTACCCATATGTTATCTGCCCCATATTAAAAGGCTGCAAAGCAGTCACAATCATATTTTAATGAATTATCTCATATCATCTGAGGACAGTTAACTAACGAAGAGCCAACTTTAATGATTACAAATATTATGTAAAATAAATGCTTTGAATGTCCTATGTGTTTTAAAATTTAGGCAGAATGGAAATGAGCATTTATTAAGGTGGTATGGCTACAATGGAAACTAAGCCACAGTAACTTCACTGGTTATACCTGTATTTTTAGATAATCCATTTTCAAGTTAAATTAATTAGCTTAAACATCAGTAGAAAAAGTGTAATGACAATAAACTAGCATGTTTTAATTTGCTGTGGAATCAACTGAAAGTGCACATGCTGATAGTTACTTGAGCTTATCTAATGAGTGTTTTCTGTTGTTGTTGTTGTTTTTGTTGAGCACCATATGATTGTGCACACTGATGTATAAGAATCCTTGTATGTAAATATATAGAAATGGTTGTAGATGCTCCCTTGTAGGAGCTTCGTTCTATAAGATTTTATGCTTTTAGCAAGTTTTTCTCTACTTACTTACTAAAAAATAGAAATTGAAGAAGAAACCTAACTACTTGCTAGACTATTTTCTAGACAAATTAAGACCTGTGAGATTGCATTTCAGATCTGCCACATATTTTCTGTCATTTGCAGGAACATTACTGGCTTCTGTTTATTGTTATTTAAAATTATATTAGAACCTTTTAGCTTCTTAGCATGATTATGAATTTTATTTAATATTCAAAAAGTTTGAAATAACATGTTGTACAACAGCAGATTGGTATTTTTTTAATACAAAGGTTATTGAAGAAATGGCAGGAACATGGGATGTAAAATCAGTTTTTAAATTTTCCTGATCTCTTCCTGGGCACACTGTGGCTGTTGCAATTGGGTGGGATTCAATTAATGATTTACTGTCTCTAAATTTAGTTCTCTACAAGTAGGTATCCAACCTGGTATTACAGGAAGTAGAGTTCCAGTCAATACAGTTAATGGAGCCTAGAAAGAGAGTTAGGTAACCTAGAGAGGTCCCACTAAAATTCATTTTAGTATGAGTTCTTTATAACGTGAACTCAGAAACCTAGACTAAGATTCAGGTGGATAAATATAGGTACCTAATACCATTTCAGGCATGTTACATTATCGTTTTTTTTATCTTTTTGCAATCTAGAAGGCACAGATCTCCTGTAGATACTGGGTCATATCTTTTAGGTTCCTTTTGGTGTCTTAGAAACCACAAAGTATTAAAATGGTCAGGCAGAACTGAGGCAGGATACAGTAAGGCGTCTAAAATGGCTTAAATGGCTGTGACCCCCATGTTAAAGCAACTGAGTGCTATCTTTAACACATGAAAAAAAGAAAATAGAATTTGAGGTGTCCCAGTCTCTTTAGATAAAAAGACTTCCCACAGTGGAAGGCGATATCTTGCTTTTCTGCATTTATATTTTGTTCACTGTTGACATTCTGGCAATGTGAAGAAATCACACTATCATCATCTATTCAAACATCATTCACCACCACAACTACCACCACCACCACGCCCAATAAATAAATAAATAAATAAAGCACTCAGATTAAGATGTTTCTTTGTAGGAACACACATTTTCCATCCTCATGCTATAGTTTGTCAGTTAATCTCTGAACTCCACAAAAAGATTACTTACATGTCCTGTTGGTTGACAGTTTCTATCCATGTTAAGCAATCATTTCTGTGTACATTGACTGTCACTTTGGACACGAGATTAATCAGTGTCTTTTGTAACAGCCTTCTGGCAATGGAAATTCTTACTGCACTTATCTTTTGCTTTCACTGTTTTCTATTCCTCTTGCTTTCTGTGCATGTCAGTGATAGAGAAACTGTCTAAGGACTTTATCTTTAATGGGAATGTTGCTGAATTAAATTAAGTTAAATAAACATCAAATAAGTTCTCCGGAGTGGAAGCGAGTTAGTATTTTCTGAATTTTGTCTGAGCTAGAAGATTATGTCTTGGCAATAAGTATAAAAACTGCTCTGTAAGAACAAAATTATTTCAAACTTCAGATGGGACTAAAAACATCAGAGAAAGGTTCTTGTTAAAACTGGTCAGGATATTTTTTCTTTTCTACCATAATCCCCTGACTTTTACAGAACATTGTCAGGTCAGAGATCCCATAACACTATAGAGTGAAAAAGTTTCATATTTATTCTTTACCTGATTCAAGCAAAGGTTGGTTCTTTGCATTTCTGTCTATTGGTATTCTTGGGTGGATTACTTTGAATTCATTTTTCAAGATTATAACTGGCATACATAATTAATGTTGTAAAACATTAATTCAAAATATGTATTTACATTCTAGAATGTACATATAGTTCTTTTGATGCCACTTGCATCTCTATATCTCTTTTCTAAGTGTCTGTATATCAAGATATGCTGTATTTCTGTGAACACTCTAGGATATTGTCCAAATATCCTAGATATTTGATAAATATCTAATTTATCAAATTATATTATGTATATTATATATATATTATATATATAAGTAAGTAATTCTGGATGTGGAGAAACTTTGAAAGGAAAAACAATCAAACAAAACCATTTCATTCAAAATTCTCAGTGATTTTTTTTCTTATGGAGGTGCTTGAAAACTAAATTGATGAATATTCTTGTTCATTATTATCCTTGAGCAGTTTTTGAAGCAGACTTGGTCAAGACATGCCATCCTGCAGCTAAGGTACTCTTCAGTACTCTTTGTGTGCGTACATATAATAAATAAATAAAAATGAAGATTTCAAACAGCGTTTGTAAAAGTAAGAGCAAGTTGCAAATTCTGATGCATTTCAGTGCAGAGAAGTGTTGAAAATAATGGATCTTATGGGGAACAAGAAACAAAGAATCATGAAAAAGCTTTAGTTTTAAAATGACGTTTTCAAAATCAAAGGAAATCTGCTTTCAGAAGCATGAAATTAGGCTATGTAATTCATTGGTAAAAGTTGTTGATAAGGGTAAATCTCAATGAAATTGTGTCGAACAACAAGGAAGTCTAAGAACTTACAAATATTTGCCAATACAAAGTAGAGAAAAATCTGAGTGTTTCTGGCTTTTAGCTCACCTGCAGTGAGTAAGCAGTGGACAATGTTACCTTTTTCTGAAATGTCAATTATAATCTGCTGTTAGAGAAAAAATACGATGGAAAGCAGAATCTCAGTCTTGAAATAATCTAGCCTAAAATGAATTTTCAATTAAGAATCCTGTTGGCTGCTCTGAAATAGGATTGGATGGCTCTTAGAATGCTTTGACATGTTTCTGGACGAGGTCCTGATCACTCTTATATGAATGGATAGCATTTTTCATATTAGAGCTGGGCTTGGCAGAAATGCTTCAAAAAAGTGTAACAGAACTCCATGGAAAGTTCTCTGTAAACACTGGTTTGGTACAATAAAGTTTTTTTGTTTTGTTTTGGTTGGTTGATTTTTTTTTTCATTTCTACCCCAGTGTTTTTCTGTCCCTCCCGAATACTGAGGTTCTAGTCTGTTGTGATGGGTGCTCTGCTAAGATTACCAACAAATATGTCATGTGCATAGAGATGCATACACTCTTTCAAACACACATCCCTTCACTCTAACAAAAGACACATTATTTAGTGTCTGTACTGAAGAGTTAAAGGTAACTGTGTCCCGTCGATTATTTTTATTTTTTTCCAGGAGAATCTAGCTAGAACTTGAAAGAAACACTTTTTGTTTCTGTTCTTCTATCAACTTGACTGCTCATATGTGATTCTGCAGGTGTAATTTCATAATATTAATTAATTTCTGCTATATGGGATAATTCACAGATTGTGGTTAATGAGCAAAATACATTCTTTTGAGAGTTGTTCTGTGATACAAGTCATTTACCTTGTGCTGGTTTAGAAATTGTCATTATTTTGTGGCAAATAATATATTGAGTAAAATCATTCATAGTGTTTGATCAGAAGTAAATTCTGTATTTTTAACTAGAAAGGAAGTTCCATCTGTTTTTATTGTTAGATACAGTGCTAAAGCTGGTCAGAAACAACAATTTATATCAGTGAAATTTTAATGTTTTAAAGCATGAGTTTTAAATACACTAAAATATGTAATGAAATAGTACACAAATTTTATTAGGTGTGTTAAAATACTGTTTTCACACAACATAATGGATGTAATGAGACCATAAGAAATATAAGCTATTAGCAACCTCATTGCTAGCTATAGAACAAGCCCAAGCACTGGCCTGACACTAACTATTGTATATTGCTCGCATGCTCCCTCACACGATTTAAGCCTGTGCCAACCTATCAAAATCCAGGTAATTCATATTTACAGTTTGTATAACAGCATGCAGAATTTTCCCAACAGACACTGTGAATGAGGCCATTGCCTTTTTGGCTGAAATATATTTAATGGGGAGTGATAGTAAAGCCATATAGACAAGAGCTGTGCTAGTTGACCTCAGTGACAGACAACAGATCTATTTATTTGTAAATAAATAGAGACCTGCCCATAAGGAAGATTCATGGGATGAAACAATGTGACTTCTTTCTCTCTTGAGATAAAATGGTATAATGGCTCAGCAGGGCATAGTATTAATGACAGATTTTCTCCCTTAAAATATAAAAAGGCCTGTGCTGTATCTGATTTTAAGACAGATAAATAAGACAATGACTTGTGTTCTTGAAGCACATGCTTCTTTTCATACATTGTAAAAGTAATTTAGCTGATATATATTTTTTTAGGAGTTTAAAGTCAGGTGAGATTAATGCCCCACTAACATCTGTTCTGAATCTTTTAGTTGAGGTGGTGTTTACCCACTTGGAGAGAGGGATAGAGATTTATGGTTCTATGGTTCTTCATTCATCTTCAGATTTCCCAGAGGAGAGGGTGTGTTGTCTTTCACATTCTTTTATTCTACCACCTTTTCTATTCAATACCAAAGTGAGATCTGCTGAAATAACTGTTTTAAAATAGAGGTGATGCCAATTAACTTTGGATGGTGACTCCAGATATAAAAATAGAAAAAATCATTTTTCCATAAAGGTTGTGTGGCTTTTGAAGGGAATGCTCATAGCTTGCAGAGCCAGAAACTTAAAATTTGCATGTAAACACAAACTCATACATAAACACAAAGTATTTTGAACATTCTCTTCAGCCACTGTTGGCTGAGCAAATCTAATTGATATCACTTAATGCAGTATATATTGAAGGAATAGTTATTGGCCCTTCTGAGATGTAAATAAATTTACTGTTCACAGGTCCTTCACAGGAAATAATTTCATTAATTTATACGATCCTCTGTGAATCTTAATTTTAAGTGATCTGTTTAGGATGAACTTTAACAGACCTACCTTAAATCAGAAGGATTCTTTAGCAGTTCAGATGAGTTTTATGGGAAACATGTAACTTCAACATGCTTGTCTTTATTTATTGACATTCTTTCCAGTGGTAATTACTGATGCACATCAAAACTCATCAGCGGTTTTTGAACCTGACTACAGTCACCACAGTTTTTCTGTTCTAGGAGTATATTACATTGCATAAGTCAATAAATGCTCTTATTGCATCAAGATTGGATACTCTTTTGCATCTAGAGATCCTTTTTTGTGTGTGGAAATGATCATTGTACTGCAGTACTTAACTGAAGTTTGTATAAATTCTTTCTTTAGCCCTGTTGTTTTAGAATGTACACACTCTGTGTGTATAGAATAAATAAATAAGTACACACGTAAAATTAAAACAAGCAAACAAACAATCAGCCAAAAAAGAACACAATAAAAACATAAATATGAGTTGTATTCCTAGATGAGAAGTGATTCATATATTCTTAACTGACACTCTTCGTGATTACCATAGAAAACAGGAATTAATAACATTTATCAATGCATTATTGGCACTTTTTCCATTATTTCCCTTTTCCACCAAAATATATAATTGGATTTCCATATTTATTTATTTTTTTTTGTGAGCAAAGTGGAGAAGGAAATACTGAAACTGAACTAGAGGTCAAATTCTGGGCTTGTGCCTGGCTTACTAGATGGTCTAAAATAAATCCTTTTTGCTGAGGCGATTGGCTCCGGGGCAGACGTGTTCTGCAGTGGAGCAGGGGACCGAGGCGGGCAGGGCTTTTTGTCCGGCATCGAGGCCACTCGGGGGAGCCGCCGGGACCCGGCTGTCCTCGCGAGGGAGGCTGACGAGGCGAGGGCGGAGCCAGCAGCGCCCCCTCCCAGGCTGTTTAAAAGTTGCCCCTAGGGAGCGCGAGCGACCAGGAGCGCGGCGAACAGGACGGGCAAACAGGGCGTGGCACGTCGAAGGGCGTGGCAGTTTGCGCGGCAGTTCGCGCGGGCAGGGCGAGTGGGGGGCCCATCGTCGCTCTGTTGCAGCTGCCTCTCCCTTCGGTGCTTGTAACCTGCTTGCGTAGAACCTGACCATGGTATCGACCAGGCAGAAAACCGTGGCCTCCGCATCTCATGCGGCATCTCCAGCCACGGTCGCCAGTGTGGCTACTCAGACGGAGGGCTCGGGGAAACACGCAGCCGTCCAGGTCCTGGGCTGCAGGGTGTGCCCCAGCCTTCTGTCGGTCTCCGACAGCAGTGGTGGGTATGCCTGTGGGAGGTGTGCCCAGGTTGAAGAACTGCTCAGCCAGGTAGCGGAGCTCCGGGAGGAGGTGAACAGGTTCAGGAGCATCAGGGAATCAGAGAGGGAAATTGACTGGTGGAGGTGCGCTCTACCGTCTCTGAGGCAGGCTCACGAGACTGCCACAGCACAGGCGTCTCCTGTTATGCAGAAGACGGAGGTTCCCTCCTCCTGCCAGGCAGCGGGAGGAGACCTAGATCAAGGGGGGGAATGGAGGCAGGTGCCTATTCGGGGTGGTAGGCGAGCCCTCTCTCTGCCCACCTCACCTTCTCATCTACCCTTAAATAATCGATATGAAGGACTAGAGCAAGACAATCTAAATGACAAAGTAGACAAAAACCTGTCCCAGTTGGAGGGGGCTCCTAAGACAATGCGACCTACACGTCGCATTGCCACATCATCCTTCAAAAAAGAAAGAAAGGCTATTGTTATGGGGGGCTCCCTCCTGAAAGGGACAGAGGGACCGATATGCCGACCGGACCCAACCCGCAGAGAAGTCTGTTGCCTCCCTGGGGCTCGGGTGAGAGACTTTGCCAAGAAAGTCAAGCGCCTGGTATGGCCCACTGACTACTACCCGCTACTGGTCTTTCAGGCTGGTAGCGATGAAGTAGCAACGAGAAGTTCGAAGGCGATCAAAAGAGACTTTAGGGATTTGGGGCGACTACTTAGAGGATCAGGGGCGCAGGTGGTGTTTGCCTCTGTCCTTCCAATAGGGGGGATCGAAGCTGAAAGATGTGCTGTTCACATAAACTCGTGGCTTCGAGACTGGTGTGACTGGCAGAATTTCGGTTTCTTTGATCACGGGAAGGTCTACGCTACACCGGGCCTGATGGCACCGGATGGGATGCGCCTCTCTCGGAGAGGGGTAAGGATCTTTGGTCAGGAGTTGGCAGGGCTGATAGATAGGGCTTTAAACTAGAGTCAAAGGGGGAAGGGGCTAAAACCAGGCACGCCGGTGAAGACCTAAGGGATGGTACGCTAGAATCAGAGGGGCTGTGTGCCAGTGAGGTCCTTCGGTCAGATCCACAAGGTGCTGAGTGTAAGGAGACGCACTTGAAATGCTTTTACACAAACGCACGCAGTATGAGGAATAAAATAGATGAGCTAGAAGTCCTGGCCCAGTCCCGCAACTACGACATCATCGGCATAAGCGAAACCTGGTGGGATGAGTCCTGTGACTGGGGTGTTGCGATAGATGGTTACAGGCTCTTCAGGAGGGACAGGCAGGGTAGGCGAGGTGGTGGGGTGGCGATGTATGTGAAGCAGGGGCTGGACTGTGTGGAACTTCAGGTCGGCGATGGCAAAGTTGAGAGCCTCTGGGTAAGGATCAAGGGACGAAAGAATAAAGGGGATGTCGTTGTGGGAGTCTATTACAGACCGCCTGGCCAGGACGATAGCGCCGATAAATTATTCTTTACAGAACTAAGAGAGGCCTCGAGATTAACTCCCCTTGTCCTTATGGGGGACTTCAACTTGCCGGACGTTAACTGGGAGTGCCACACGGCTGACACGAGCAAGTCCAGGAGGTTCATGAAGCACCTAGATGATAACTTCTTGGTGCAGGTGCTAACGGAGCCAACTAGGAAAGGTGCCCTCCTAGACCTGTTGCTAGAAAACAGAGAGGGTCTGGTGGGAGATGTGGTGATTGGTGGCCGCCTCGGTCATAGCGACCATGAAGTGGTTGAGTTCAAAATTTATGGTGACAGAAGGAAAAGTGCCACCAAAACCTCATCCCTAGATATGGGGAAAGCGGACTTCAGGCTGCTCAGGGAACTAGTCAGCAAGGTCCCCTGGGAAACTGCTCTTGAAGGCCTCGATGTCCACCAGTGCTGGTCACTCTTTAAGCGATGCCTCCTAGAAGCACAAGATCAGGCAATTCCAAAATATCGCAAGTCAGGCAGGCGGGGCAGGAGGCCGGCGTGGCTGACCAGGAATGTTCTAATGGAGATTAGACGGAAACAGAGAGTGTTTCGCTACTGGAAGGAGGGCCAGGCATCATGGAAAGAATACAGGGATGCTGTTCGTGTTTGTAGGGAGAAAGTTCGTGTGGCCAAAGCACAGCTAGAGTTGAAGCTGGCTGTGTCTGTGAGAGAAAATAAAAAGGGTTTTTTTAGATATGTAAATGGAAAAAGGAGAACTAAAGAATACATAGGGCCGCTCCTTGATAGGGAAGGTCTCCTCACAGACGATGACATAGGCAAAGCAGAGACGCTTAACGCCTTCTTTGCCTCTGTCTTCAATGCCGATGATGGGCTTCGGGACCCAGGGTGCCCTGAGCTGGAGGGCCGGGACGGTGGGGATGACAAACTCCCAACTGACCCTGAATGTGTGCGGGATTTGCTACTCCACCTGGATCCCTACAAGTCCATGGGTCTGGATGGGATTCATCCCCAGGTGCTGAAAGAGCTGGCGGATGTCATCGCGGAACCTCTTTCAATTATTTTTCAACGATCCAGGGAATTTGGAGAGGTCCCGGTAGACTGGAAGCTGGCAAATGTTGTGCCAATTTTCAAGAAGGGTCAGAAAGAAGACCCTAGCAATTACAGGCCTGTCAGTCTCACGTCAGTGCCTGGTAAAATCATGGAGAAGTTGGTTCTCGGACTTATTGAGGCGCACCTGGGGGACAAAGCAGTCATTGGTCCCAGCCAGCATGGGTTTGTGAAGGGTAGGTCCTGCCTAACTAACCGGATTTCCTTTTATGATAAGATCACCCATATGGTGGACCAAGGGAAACCAGCTGATGTGATTTTTTTGGACTTCAGCAAGGCTTTTGACACGGTTTCCCATAGGATCCTACTGGACAAAATGTCCACCAGACAGCTAAATAAAAACATCATACGATGGGTGAGCAATTGGCTAACGGGCAGGGCCCAAAGGGTTATGGTAAATGGGGCTGTGTCAGGCTGGCGGGCGGTCACCAGTGGGGTCCCTCAAGGCTCCATTTTAGGGCCGGTACTTTTCAATATTTTTATAAACGATCTGGATGTAGGAATAGAGGGTATTTTGAGCAAGTTTGCTGATGACACCAAACTTGGAGGAGTTGTGGACTCAAATGAGGGCGTAAAGGCCTTACAGAGGGATCTGGACAGGTTGGAGAGCTGGGCGATCACCAACCGCATGAAGTTCAAGAAGAGCAAGTGCCGGGTCCTGCACCTGGGATGGGGAAACCCTGGCTGCATGTACAGACTGGGCGATGAGACGCTGGAGAGCAGCCTAGAAGAGAGGGATGTGGGGGTCGTGGTAGACAGCAAGTTGAATATGAGCCAGCAATGTGCCCTGGCAGCCAGGAGGGCCAATCGTGTCCTGGGGTGCATCAAGCACGGCATCGCTAGTAGGTCAAGGGAGGTGATTGTCCCGCTCTACTCTGCGCTGGTGCGGCCTCACCTCGAGTACTGTGTGCAGTTCTGGGCACCACAGTATAAAAAGGACATGAAACTGTTGGACAGTGTCCAGAGGAGGGCTATGAAGATGGTGAAAGGCCTTGAGGGGAAGACGTACGAGGAACGGCTGAGGTCACTGGGCCTGTTCAGCCTGGAGAAGAGGAGGCTGAGGGGAGACCTCATCACAGTCTACAACTTCCTCGTAAGGGGGTGTCGAGAGGCAGGAGACCTTTTCTCCATTAACACCAGTGACAGGACCCGCGGGAACGGGGTTAAGCTGAGGCAGGGGAAATTTAAGCTTGACATCAGGAGGGGGTTCTTCACAGAGAGGGTGGTTGCACACTGGAACAGGCTCCCCAGGGAAGTGGTCACTGCACCGAGCCTGTCTGAATTTAAGAAGAGATTGGACTGTGAACTTAGGCACATGGTCTGAACTTTTGGGTAGACCTGTGCGGTGTCAAGAGTTGGACTTGATGATCCTTAAGGGTCCCTTCCAACTCAGGATATTCTATGATTCTATGATAAATCATAAGTTCTCCAATTGCATTTTGATTATTTCTCAGAATGGTGTAATGGTCCATAGCTTTTTCTTTTGAGAAATGTGAATTAAAGTCTAGGCAGGACTTTGACATCCTTAGATGAGCAGGCTGTCATAATGCAACAGATCATCATCCATGTAGGACAAAATGTGGAGTGCAGAGAAAAGAGGGATCTACTAGAAAAGACAAATTAGGGCTAGAGAAACTGAGTGGAATTCATAATAAATAGCCTATATCATAAGGAAAGACTAAATAGGAGAGAGAGAGATAGTATTTATTCTCACCTCATCTGTTGCTGTACCAGATTCTCTGTTTTGTTTTGCATCTGAACTCTGTAGATTAACCTCATGTTTGCTTACATCTAACATGATATTTGCATAAATTCACAAAGGGCTCTTCATTTTTTTCTGATGACATTTGTAAATCCCACAAGGTAAATGTGAAATTAAAGTCAAATACTGGTTATCTATCTATCTATCTAGATAGATGTGCACAGAGTGATAAACTGTCAGCCATGAATGTTCATATAATTTATTCTTGTAATGATGACTGTAAAAGGGATGGGAAATGGCAAATTTATAATGCATTCTTGTCGCATAGATTGTAATGAGAAGGGAAAATATCACAAACTTAATTTGTTCTGGTGAAAATTGTCAGACTGTAATGAGAACAGAAGATAGCATAAAAAATGTATCAATTCTCCAAGCTTCCTAAAATGCAGTCTCACTGTTGTCCTCAAAAGCCATTTTCCAGGTTCCCTTGGTCTGCTCCATTTTACAATGTTTTGTTTAGATTTGTTTAGTTTAGTTTTGTTTTTTTTTTACATGTTTACTTAGCCATCTCTTAGTGTCTCATTAGAAACTTGCACACTTCATAAAAATCTAAAGTGATCATGTACTTTTTCACAGGAAGACATTTTATGAACATTTCATGCCTTTTATCATCGTAAAGATAATGGAGGATGATGCCACTCTCCAGCTAATCACAGAGAATTTAAGCCAAATAGAACCAATTTGTGTCAGCTTAAGAAGGGCAGTGGGTGGTATAGACAGCAAATATAAACATCCTTCACATTGCTGAGTGATAAGATAAGTTTCTTATCTTATAAGAAACTTATAAGTTAAGATAAGATATCTTATAAGTTAAGATAAGATAAGTTTAAGATAAGTTTCCTGAGTTTGAAGCACTGCATTATATTCAATATGACTTTTAATAATTTTTAAACCTTCCATTAAGTCTTTATTTACTTATAGTCTTTTTATTTAGCCAAGTAGGACTTTTTTTTTTTTTATCTTTAAGATTTCTGAAAACTTAGTGAGTTTATGTCCTGAATGTTTGTACAAAAAGCACTGTTGTTTGTGGGCACTTTGGATAGTCCTTTTGACAGAACTGATTCATCTTCTGAAATACTGATTAATACTGATATGCATTAAGATGAATCTCTTAAAAAATTATTTTTTCAGACATCAACCAAAAACTCCATGCTTTGGCAGGCAGTAAGCTTTTACAACAGATTCACAATGACATGTTCTTTTAAAATCAGACTAGCAAATGTACAACTTCCTAGAGGGTTCATCAGGTTTTAGAGAGGAAGCTCTAAAAACAGATTAGCCAGTCCTACAGATGTGTATTTTTCTTTAAGTGTGTTGTTACCATAGCGACTGCTATTATATAACACAATTTACTTACCAAAGCATGAAGGCTTTGCAGACAGACGAGCACTCTCTTCCCCCTTTAAATCAACGTTTTTCTGACTAGGATCTTTATTGATGGAATGGAAGTAAAAAGTGCCAATTGTTATCTTGGAGCTGCCCAAGGTCTTCTGGGTTTTGTTTTGCTTTTTTGCCCACCAGCTGGGTTTCCATTTCTTCTCAGTGATGATTGTTTGTGAGCATTCTTATTGTCAAGTATGCTGTGGTACAGTCAGTTTTCCCTGAGTTTTGCCATTAGCGACCTTTATCATTTTATTAAAATTTTTGTTAAACTCTTAGACTATTCCCTACTTGTGTTTTTGCTTGGACTTGTTAGATCAGTTCACTGGGTTTGTTGTGTTGAGTGGGTGAATCCTTTTACATAAAACCAGGAAAAAAAACAACACAGTTCTTCTCTCCCTGATTGTTTTTGGAGCAATCTATCCTGTCTTTACCTACATAGTATATGTCATAAAATATGACATATAATAATAATAATAATAAATTATTATTTATTATTTATAATAATAAATGCTGTTGCAGATATGACTTTGTTTTCCTACTGACATGATCAACATCCATGTTGCAATTCATTAAGTTATTGATAGCAATACTTTTCTTGTAAAGTCGTTTTTAACGAATGTTTTGGAAACGTTATATAGCATATTTATTGAAAAATCTCAGCTAATTAGTTTTGTAAGACGCAATGCACAATGATTTGCTGAACAAACGCTCCATTAGAAAGAGAAAGCTGAAAAGAGCCAAAGAGTCTGTAGCTTCTGAGGTATCTACAATTTAAGTATTTACAGTTAACTATAACACATTTTAGTTGTTATGTACATTTTAAACTGTGATGGAAAAGTAGTTAATGAAGCATTAGCTTTTTTTGTTTTGTTTTGTTTTGTTTTGTTTCATTTTGTTTTAGTGCCTGTGTAATGCTCTGAGGGAGGTAGTATAGAATAGGTCATTTGGAAGAGACCTACAGAGATCATCTAGTCCAACTGCCTGACCTCTTTGGTACTAACCAAAAGTTCAAGCATATTATCGAGGTCATTACCCAAATGCCCTTTGAACACTGACAGGCAAGGGGCATCAACCACCTCACTAGGAAGCCTGTTCCAGTTTGTGACCACCCTCACATTAATATAATTTTTCCTAATGTCCAGTCTGAACCTCCCTTGGAACAAGTTTGTGCTGTTGCCATGTATCATTGGTTCCCAGGGAGCAGAGACTGGCACCTCTCTCTCCATTTGCCCTCCTCAGGATACTGTGGAGGGCAATGAGGTTGCCTCTCAGCTTCCTTTTCTCCAAACTAGACTAGACCTTCAGCCTCTCCTCATAGAACGTACTTTTGTTGCCCTCCTCTGGATGCTTTAAGGTACCTTAACATCCTTTTCATATTGTGGAGTCCTGAACTGCCCACTGTATTCAAGGTGAGGCTGCACCAACATTAAATATAGTAGGAGAATCTCCTCTTTTGCCTGGCTGCCTATGATGTGTTTATTGCACCCCAAAATGACATTTGTCCTATTGGCTGCCAGGGCATGCTGCTGGCTCTTGTGGAGCCTGCTGTGCCAGCACCCCCATGTCTCTTTCTGCTGAGCTGCTCTCCAGCCACTCGTCTATGCCTTTGTCCAACATTATTCCATCCCAGTTGGAGCACCTGGCATATACATTTGTTGAACTTTTGATGAACTTTTGATACTGTTGATGATTACCCAGTACTGCAGTCTACCCTAGACCCCTCTCCAAGGCCTCTTGTCCCTCCAGGGAAGTCAACAGCACCTCCCAGTTTGGTATTATCAGTGAACTTGCAAAGGATGCTTTCCACTCCTGCATCCAGATCATTGATAAAAATATTGAGCAGACCTGTCCCCAGAACTGAGGTTGTGGAATGTCACCAGTGACCATCTGCCAGCCAGACGTAGTCCCATTCAGTACAACACTTTGAGCTTTGCTGTTCAAACAGTTCACCAGCATGGCTTAAATCTGGCCACTTAACAGTTGGACAGTTTGTCCTGAATGTTAGCTTGAGGGACAGTATCAAAGGCCTTGATAAAATCCAGAAAGATTACATCCATTGCCTTCCCTTAATCCAACAAGCAGGTAAGCTTATCATAGAAAAAGATCAAATTACTAAGGTAGGATTTACCCTTCATGAACCCATGTTGACAATGCCCTGCAGTCAATGACAAATGCAGTGATAAAGTCAGTCGCTTCCACAGGTAGATGAAGTAAAATGTAGCTTAAAGTAGAAAATCATGAGATTGAAACACTTCTTGCATTCCATGCGAACTCTTCATTCAGTCAACTGATATTTTGTATCCTGCTGTTTCTCTAAAATCTAATATTTATTTAACATCTTGCCCAGCAAGACTCAAGAGAAAAGCAGATAATTGTTTCCACCTTTTTTTTTTTTTTTTTCTTTGCTATATTCTGGTTGCTTGAATGTCTGGGTTATGAATTATTATTTTTTTTTCTCTATTTGAATTATTATTTTGCAACAAACGCCACAAGAATAAGATTACATGACGATACTCAATAGATACTTTATATTTTTTCTTAATTTTTTCAATACTTTTCAAAAATTTTTCCTAGTCTTAATATTTTCACTTTTAAAGCTGTAGCAGTCTGCTCTGGTCACTGAAGCTTGACAAGATGAGAAATGAGGGAAGTAGCAAAATCTTCACATTTACTCTTCACATTTTAGTAACTTCTCAATCAACCAACAGTAAAATCTCCTAAACCAGCTCCTGGTTGTGAATTGTGAATTGGTAATTTTGAGAATCTATCCAGGCATTTTGGGTTAACCCCTCACAGGCAGCTATGGAATGAAAAGTCAGTTGAAGTTTTTGCCCTTTTTTTTCTTACACTTTTAGTTAAAAGCTTTTGTGTTGGAGTTACTACTCTAACTGTATTTTAATTGTATTCAAAACAGAAAATATAAAATTCTCAATATATATATATATAAATATAAATTAAATACAAATATAAAAATACAGCAGTTAAAAGTAAAGCTTTTTTTTAAAAAAAAAAAAAGAATCTGCTTAGATTTCTTTGCAGAATAATTAGAATGATTGTATCAAAGTCATCTTTAAATGAAAAGGAATATTTCTGAAATATTTAATATATATTAAATGCAAATTATTGGAGGACATTATTGTAACTGCTCTGATGTATAAAAATTCACTCGTGCATTCTAGAAAATGCTTTCAATTCTGCCTTTGAAGACAGATGTTAACTTTCCACTTCATTGCCTTGAGATGTTGTTTTGAAAAGAGCCCCATAAATGGTTCATTTTGCACATGCACTGTATATTATTCTAGTGTCAAAATCTTGGGAACTGATTATAGAGAATATAATATGGATATGATTACTTTTGTTATGTTTTAGAATTAAATTTGAATTCCCTGTTCCTTACCTTTGGAGTTATGATCTCTGTAATATACTTTTCATGCATGTATATCTACAATTCCTGAGGAGGGGGGAAAGGTTATAAATAACAGAGAAAAACATGGATATGCTCTGAAGAGGAATAAAAATGCTATAAAAAATCATTTTGATTAAGATTTTTACGTGGAAATGTGGAGGTGGTACCCAGGTAAAATCCTCACTTTAATTTAATCACCTGATTTTTTTGGTCTGAATTTGAACCGGCAAAGACTAAGAACACAGTTTGTCGCTTTTTTTTTTTTTTTTTTTTTTTAATTAAAGATCTGTTAAAAAAAAAAAAAAAAAAAAAAAGCATTTGTTGTTGACTTGTCACCTAAATGGCTCTTCTGCTCTTCTCTTAATCAGCTTCTCTTCTGGTTCCTCTTTTCCTCCTTAGATTTTTTTTTTTTTTTTTTTTTTTTTTTTACTTCTGACTTTTCATCAAACAAATGAGAGCTATTGACTTTATGTCATTTTTATCCCCAGATGTTTGTTCTTGAGTTAATACAGTACCTACAATTAATCAGAAACTGACAATAGTATCACTCATCCTGGAAGACTGCATCATGTTATACTATCTATGATGTAAACAGGGTCTTTAGTAGAGTGTTTCAAGGGTTGAACAAATGCTTCAAGATTAATTAAAATTTAAAATTTGATTTTCAATGAGAAAATAAGATCAGTCTATTCAAAATAGCAGCACTACTTTTAGTAGATAGCTAATTGTAGTCTACATAGAAAATAAAGAAACAGAAGCTGACAACATATAAAAATTCAAATGAACATTTCCATTTTCTCTTAATTGTTATTAATATTATTTATTTATTTTTTAAATTATTTTTCTAGTAAGAAACACAAAGATCAGATTCTATCCAAGGTTTGGAGAGTTAAAGGGTTTGTTTGCTTTTTTAACATATTTTGGATTTAGGTATAAAGATAATGGTTTATTTTTAAAAGTACAGATGTATTATTGTTCATAGAATGAAAAGAGTAATTAACCTTCCAACACAGTACCATTTTATAACTAAAAATTGTAATACAGACATTATAGCATCAAATACCCTTTTAAAACGTGGTAGAAGGGAGATTATGCTTTTGAGGGAAAAGTTAAGCTTCCATTTGGTTTCTTCTGACACTATGTGAATAATACAATATTGATCAGCATGTAAAATTTTTGATTCATTTGAGTGTAAGATTTTTTATTTACCCTTGTTGTGACAAATGCATCTTAGTGCAATTTCTGTATAGGTGTGGAGGGATTGTCTGTCTTCTCATCAAGGAGAAATCATCTTAACTTGCTAAGTAATTGTGAAATTATTATTAATGCAGAGGTAACATAGGTCTTCCAAAAGGATTCTTTATTCTTTTGGAGACTGTGATGAGAACTGAAAGACCAACCTAGGACTGCAAGAGGGATCATTTTGGCGGGGGGGGGACACGACACTAATTTTTGTTAACTGTTCAGATACTTTTCTCACTTTATAACCACTAAAGTAACACTGTGTGTGTGTTGAAAAATGTACAAAGATGTACTTCAGAAGATTAAAATAAATAATAATTAAAGTAGCATTCCAAGAGTTGGAAGCATTTGGCATTTTTGTTCAGATATAGTTGAGGGTTCTTTATTGAAATATATTAAATCTTAAAGAAATCGATATTTCTGTATAAATAAATAAATAAATAAATAAATCATTACTTTAAAATGCTCTGTTTTATGAATGACCCCACCTGGAGCCCTGTGATTAGCCCAGAGGCCCCAGCACAAGAAGGACATGGACAAGTCCTACAAGGAGCGGCTGAGGGAGCTGGGTTTGTTCAGCCTGGAGAAAAGGAGGCTCAGGGGCGACCTTATCACTCTTTATAAGTATATTAACGGAGGCTGTAGCGAGGGGGTTGGTCTATTCTCCCACATGCCTGGTGACAGGACGAGGGGGAACGGGCTAAGTTGCGCCAGGGATGTTTTAGTTTGGATATTAGGAAGAACTTCTTTACTGAGAAGGTTTTGAGGCATTGAAATGGGCTGCCCAGGGAAGTGGTGGAGTCACCATCCCTGGAAGTCTTTAAAAGACGTTTAGATGTAGAGCTTAGGGATATGGTTTAGTGGAGGACTTGTTAGTGTTAGGTCAGAGGTTGGACTCGATGATCTTGAGGTCTCTTCCAACCTAGACAATTCTGTGATTCTGTGATATTAGAACAAGTCTACAGGAATATGAATGAATATGATCAAGGAGCTGGTGCACCTCTTATGAAGACAGGCTGGGGAGTTGGGGTTGTTCAACCTGGAGAAGAGAAGGCTCTGGGGAGATCTTCTAGCGACCTTCCCATACCTAAAGAGGACCTACAGAAAAGCTGGGGAGGGACCCTTTGTCAGGAAATGTAGTGGTAGGACAAGGCAGAATGGCTTTACACTGAAAGAGGGTAGATTTAGATTAGATATAAGGAAGAAGTTCTTTACTCTGAGGGTGCTGAGGCACTGGAACAGGTTGCCCAGAGAAGCTGTGGATGCCCCATCCCTGGAAGTGTTCAAGGCCAGGTTAGAGGGGACTTGGAGCAACCTGGTCTAGTAAGAGGTGTCCCTGCCCGTGGCAGGGGGTTGGAACTGGGTGATCTTTAAGGTCCCTTCCACAAACATTCTGATTCTATGATTACAGTTTAGCAGTTAAAGCCTGTCTTTTCCTCTTACATTTGATACTTATGTTGAGAGTTGGTACATAAATTTTGAGAAGACTTTACATTGGTTTAGATTATTTGGACTATATAGTATGGATTATAATTGTATTCATGCTATCTCTTGAAAGTAAACTCAAGCTTATTATGTGTGATTGTTGAAGTGCATAATATTTATTTGCACATTAAAAACATCTCATTTCATCCATATTGTAGCATTACAGTATGTTAGGCTTTTGAGCAGATTGCAAGCACATTTCTGTAAAAAATATTGAGAAGTAATTTCAATGGATATTGGTCTGAAGTTTTCCGAGAAAAAATGTTTTATTTTAATTCTTCACGTACATACTTGGTAGTTGCCAAATTATATAAATGCACAGCATGCTCTTCTTTTCTGAGTTAGTTACAATGCTTGACAGAATTATCTTGCTGACTAAGTGACATATTCCCTTTTAAGACAATCTTTTAACATTTTCCATTGTGTGGCTATACAAGGGCAAAATTTTAGGCAGTCGAGTGCAAAGTAAAATCAATAATCAAGAACAATTATTATTATTAAAATGTCTACCACAGTCTTGAGATATAATCAGCATAAATCTCCAAAGAAGCAGAAAAGCCAAGATATTTAAAAAGTTGTTTTTCCCCTTTTCCCCCTGTACCTCACCTTTTCCTTTGCCTTTCCCTAGACTTTAGACTTTGTTGCCTCACAGTTTGAGAATTTGCCTCTTATCGGTGAAAGTGGCAACACCCTAATTGCTATTCTGACCCACATGTTGAAAAGCCAGGCAGTGCTGTTGCAGGGCTAGTTACAAGCAGAGAAAACAAATGGCAGCTGTAATTCCATTTCTGTGCTCTGCTGTCTCTTCACATAGCACTTTTCATGTCTTAGAGTGGGGAGGTCAGTTTTCACTTCCTCAGTTTGGGTGTTTAGGAGGGAAGTCCATTGGGAAGAGCTCAAGAAGTCACTGGAAAATGTATGTGTATCACAAAGTTATGACCATTCTGCGGAGATGTAAAAGTACAATATCAATTTTCTTTACTTGCTTCATTACCTTTTTATTGTCATGACAGCTGTAAATATATCCAGCAAATGGTTATATGCAACTTCCTACTGTATTTGTAGTTAATGATTAATATAATTTTCCAAAGCCGGGTAAATGATTTTCCTTCATTTCTGATGGACTTTTGCTCCTCTTACTTGAGAATATTGCACGTTTCCTTGACCACGAATTATTATCCAGTCATTTGTTTGTTTCTTTGTCTTTCCCCTTCATTTTCAAAACCTCCAGGCACCTAAAGGATTCATGTATCAGTGACATGAGAAGAACAAATACTAGACGTAGATCAGCACTAAATGATAGTAAACTCAATAAGTGATGAAACATTAAAAAAAAAAAAAAAAAAGTGATGAAAGATATCACACATGGTGTTGTTCTGGTTAGAGAACTAAAAAATGGAAGTCAGTGAAAGTATCCTCAGGTATTTAGAGCTTTTGAAAACTGGACGATATATTTAGGTATCAGATTACAGAACACTTATGTATCAGATTAAAGGACCTTTCATAGGGCTATCAATGTAAGAACGGTTATTCTTCGCACTTTAGTGTAGGCCATCAGCACACCTCAAAATCATGCTTGAAGTGAAGTTTATTTAGAGCATAGTTTGCTCCAGGCTCTTTCCCTGCTCGGGAATAGGTACAGCTGTCAGCTCTCCAGTGGTGTTCATATCTGCAGATAATGTCTCAGAGACTAGAGGGGGAATTTTGGTAGCCCAGGTCAAAACTTCAGTTCCTAGTTAAGTGTTAAAAGTTAAGTGAGATTAGTCTGGATGGAGCTAGGAATCTAAAAAACCCTTCCATTCCTTAATTTATTTCCATCCTCCTCCATAGCATTTCACTTGGAGCATTGATCTGCCATTTACACTTAATGTCTTTTTAAAAAAAGACTGCTCATGCAATGATACAGTAATCATGAGAAAAAGGAAGACATCTATCAAACTGTCTCAGCAGTGATTATTGTTTATGCAAAGTGTATTGCTGAAACGAACTACACGCCAGTTTTGTGATTATCTGGTTTGAAAGAGCAAAAAAAATGCAAAACAGTGACTTTTCAGAATAATGATGTCTATCATTTTTCACTGTATGTCTATGGGGATGACCAAAATAAAAATGATTTTACAAAGAATGGCTGAGGTGTTTGTTAATATGAACCATTAAGGTTCAGATTAAAAGGTTGTATTTGTAGCTTATCATCAAATACAGCTTCCTAGATGTGCTAAAGATACAGTGAGCAGTAGGCACTCTGAGACATCAGAATAGTCCTTTTTACTACAGAATTCCTCTCATCTCGTTTGATATCTGAGTCCCAGTTTGAGATGAATAACCATATTCCTCTAGACCCTTCAAAAAGGTCTAAATTGACCATAGGACAGAATAGACTGCAGTCTCTTCAGGGCATGGAATTGTTTGTTGTTTTAGTGCCATCTGTAGCACTAGACATTTTGTCAGTTCAGGACAAATAACAACAGTAATGGAATGGGAATACTCACGCTCTTTGCTGACCCATTGTGAGAGGAATTGTTATTCAGTTTCTAGAAGGTATACAAAATACATATATACTTTGAGACTGTTATAATAAAGAGTACAAAAGGCATTCATATTAGGGCTACTCAGCATCTACATATAGCTGAAAAAGATAATGATAACCTGACAACTGTAAAGCTCTGAAGTGACATAGTTTCTAAATGAAACAATAAGATATTGAAAACTCACTTTTAAAATTATTACTTCAGATACTAACACAACCTCAGATTTTTGGTCTGTATAATCTAAATGGAATAATTACAATTATACTACTAAAGCAAGCTAAGAGTAATATAAACAGGGTATATACTGCTGTTTAATTAATCCACAGCAGCATGTTCATTGTCATGCGTGCAAGTAAATGTAAATTATTTTAGTCAGTTAGTTGGCAATCTCCTTAAAAGTAACTGTGAAAAAGAATGTCACTGCAACAACTGCATACTGACTGGTGATCAGATATGTGCAGAAATATATATGTAAATGTTATTACCTTCTTATCCTAGTAGTAAATACTAAATCACCAGTGTTTTTCTTGAGTGGAAAATGAGATATCAAAGTAATGTTGAAAACATATGCTGGGATGGATTTTGTGGATTGGAAGACTGCTTAATATAAAGGTGGTATTCCCATTAATGTGGTGAAACAAGAGGCTCTCTACATCTGCTATTAATGCATATTCTGTTGTAAAATGTTGTTTTCAAAATTACCTATAAGGCTCAAAAGCCAAAAAGAAAATGAAAAAGAAATCAAGTTCATGTTGTTTGGCTTCTTGGTTTCTGAACATTTATTATCCAAGCTAAAGAAATCAACAATAGGATACATGTTTTCATTAATCTTTTATGTACACAGAAAATCAAGAGGATATGTATTGATCTCATTATTATAGGAAAGACTTTTTTAACCTTCCCTTGATAAAAAACATTGACTATTAATAGGCTTTCCTAAACTGAACTTTATAGATTCAGTAATTTGAACGTTCAACCCATAGACTTACAGGGTATCATTTCGTGTGAATTAGAGGTTAGCTCTGCAATGAATTTGTGTTGTGGTAGCACCTGGATAATAATCTTTGATTATTATCATGACAGACACTGCAAGTATGATATGTAATTATCTAAAGGCGTTACAATTGCAACATATTTTCCTTGCATGGTTGTAAAGAAGGTTTATATTGCATTTCAAATAATGCTTTTTGGACTTGTATTATTATTCAGAATTTCTCAAAGTATACATACAGCTTAATCATCCCAGCCCCACTGAACTACTACTTGAGACTCTTCGATTGATTTCTTTGGCCTTTGAATGAAGCTCATATTCACTTTGTTGTTTTGCTTTGTTTTCTTTTCCTTCATTGGAGTTGGGTTTGCCACGATAACAAAAGAAGAGATCACCAGAGGCATTAAAATGCTTGATAGAAATTTCTCTGTATAAGACTGAGGATGAAGGCCATTTATTCCTTTGATTTGGGCAACATCACCCCTACAGCAAACCTGCCAATCCAAAAAGGATTGTCATCTTGTCAATGTCAAAGAAGTTGTCATCTGGTTATAAAAGTGCATGGGGAAAAAATAAATAAATAAAAAACACCATAGGAAAATGCAGGTAGATTCAGAGTGAAAACAAGTATGGTAATGGTCCCCCCTCCACCAAAAAGAGCAGTTATTTTTTCAACATCTTTGCTTCTTTTGCATCTATGATGATGTATACAATAGGGATACCTTTTTGTGCATTGCTTGCATAATACTAAGCCTTGAAGGGCCTTCAGCAAAATAGCTAAAAGCAAATTAAAGGATACACAGGCATTATACACATAAAAATTCTCATTATCAAATTTGATTACTAAAATTAAAATTTGCAAACAGAGCAGTTCCTAGAAAGAAAAAGAATGAGCTTTTCCTGAAGGTGCTAGGATGTATCTTGAAGTATAAGGGCATATGCATTTCAGAATTGTCATCACTTGAAGAAGTAGGTCATCTTTGTGTTGTTGTAATCTGTATTTCATCTGCTCAAAATAAAATGGAATATTTAACAGTCCCCACCCTATTAAATCTGAGGAGCAGGTAAATCCTGACATATAGGAAAAACACTGGCTCTTTGTACTTCTCTGGTAATTTGCAGCAGTGTTTGCAACTCTCTTGCAAGTGTTAACATTTGGTGGGGGATAAAAAAGAAGGGATCGTTAGTAATAACAAATCAGCTGACAACGTACCAAGAGTACTTTTAATTTTTTACTGGAGATGAAGCAAAATCTTAGGACGTTAGAAATAACTGTCTGATTGTTCTACCTTTCTTCCACAGAATAATTATTTCAACATCCAAGATATGTCTATTCAGAAAGTCAGAGTCCCTGGAGGCTTCTGTTAGTAAGCAAGGATACAAATTTGAATAGAAAATGTTAAGGATGGGGAAAAACAAAAAAAGAGGGTCCAAGCAGTGGTTGCACATAATTACTGAATTTAAAGACTCCGGAGCCGTTTGGGGAATAAATAGGCAATATCCAGTTTACTGGTCAAGGCCAATGTGTCTTCTTCTATATCCTTATGTTCTCACTTATCACTCTACTTTAAATAACTAAAGTAGCTAAAATGTAAAGAATTTAGGGTCATTTTTCTCCACAGGAGATCTTTTTTCCTACCTGGCAATTTACTCATCTCTCTTAATTTGACAAATTCATGGTGTCACAGATTCAGTTATTTTTCTGGTATTCCAGGTGTGTTGAGCATGTAATGGTTTAATTTTTACTTGTAAAATAAATGATACTTTCAAAAGCAAAAAGTTATATGATACAGGCTTATTCTAGTAAATATGTATTGACTTTTAGCATGTGGCCCTTTTCTTTGTCACAAGGATCAATTCAATTATCTTTCAAATTATTTTCTAAAACTTTGTAAACATTTGAGTTGTACTAATAGAGCTGTAGTTACCAGGAGCAGTTCTTAAAATAAATAAGAGCAGATATGAGTTATATATGGGTTAGCTGTGTGTCAGTTGGTTTGGATGGATTATATATATCTTACAGTTATATTTAGTACATGGTTTTCCATAAAGATTCTGTTTGATAATGTGATTACATTAGGTAGTGAAAGCTAACATAATTTATTTTTTCACAGATGTGCTTCATCCTTTCTTATGTTCCTATATTAATTTTATTATTTTCCTTTACTAAGAGCAGTGAGGAGGAAGAATTAGGAAGGGATAAAGGTATGCTCCAACCATGACAAAGAAATTAATTATTTGGCCTCCAAATGAAACTAAAACATTTTACTTCAGAGGTAAATTTAGAGATGTTCTGTGGGAAGTGTTTATTTTCACCTTAACAAATACATTAGGTACTTTGAGTTACTTTCAGTTAGTTTACCAATTGGTGTTTGCCAGGAGAGGGTAATCTATCCATCAACATACTGCAATGAAAAATCCTTGAACGACAGAGAGAAGGAGTAGTAGACCTATTGTTTTCAACTTGAACTCCTCTGGCATTGTGGCATTTTCAAAAGCAAAGGAACTGAAATGCTTGAGCCTTTGCATGACACTTTAAAAAATAAACAGTTGCAATGAATGTTAGATGTATGAACTTTTCACGATGGCATTTGTTTATTATAAAACCAAATGAGGAGGACATTGTAACACAGCTTCTTTGTACTGTCCAGCAATAAGAGTTTGTTTGGAAAACACAGTGGGAGAGCCACAGACTTAGAATATTAAAGCACATTGATATTGGTTGTGATACCAAGGATAATGTCTACTGCCAATTCAGGAACCAAGGAGTGTGAATATTTCTGTAAAGAACTACAATTTATCTAGTGAAGACTGCTGAAGAAAGATTATGTCCATTTCCCAAGTCCTAATAAATTTGGGTTGACAGGCTAACTGAAAAGATAGCCTAAGGAAAAACTAGCATTCAGGGCATGAGGTTAACTGAGGAAAAGTTGAGTCTTAAACTGAGGCATATGACTTCATGGTACAAAATTCAATTTACAGAGAACCATTCTGACAGTGAATTAGGAGCTAGAGGGCTGGTGATATAAGATTTGTATAGGTTATTTTGTGATCAAATATCTTCATGATTATAAAAAGATTGCATTTTAAAACACATAGCTTGAGAGATGTATTTTCCATGCCTACATAGCAACCCTAAGAAAAAAAAGAAAAAGAAAAAAAGAAGTGATAATTAGATACAAATATAACAAAAGTCCAAGAGGACAATGGCAAGATTCATTAAATCACTGTGTATCTAGACAATTCCAGGTCATTTCACTAGCACCACTTACATCAGTATGGCAGGAAGGCAAGATTAGAACTTCCATCTCTTGACAAGGTTTAGCACAATTTGCCAATTCACTCATCATCAACTGCCTTTGCTCATATTTATTACTGTTACTTTCATTTTTAAGAGACTTGTTCTATGATGTCTTCAGCACTACTGTGTGTGAATCTAAGAAGGGGCATGTGTATGAGCAATGGAGGCTCACAGTTGCAGAGGTACTAAGTGCTACCTTACCAACAAAGCTAGAAGAAGTGATGAGTCAAATGCGGATGTGTACAAAAGGTACAAGCATAGAGAACCTACAGAAGAGATGTATTACCAGGAAATAAATGGAAGCAATGTCATGCAGAAATGGAAATGTGAGAAGAACTTGTGCATTTAATGTACAAAGTAGCATGTTCATTAAATATATATGTAGTAAGTATGTGAAATGGAGCAAACTCTTGACCCATGGATTATTTCATGGTAGAAGACAATTATTATTATTATTTATTATTTTTTAATGAAGTAAAAGATAGTTAAGGCTAGCTTCTGAGAAGCTTAACAACATTTGAGTATTATTCCCATGTTCTGTACTGAAATAAGCTCTATTGACATAAGTAGTAATGGTAACATTTCTGCCTACTTTTTGAAAGAATTTATTGGTCTTTTTGAATCTACAATAACTTTAAAATAAAAATGAACTGTCATAATTATCTAGTCAGCTTTGTGTAGTAGCCTTTTCAGTCTTTCTGAGAACAGAATCAAAAAATACTATGAAATTGTTTCTTTATTCTGTGTTCTATTTATAATAAAAAATATCTAGTATATTTAGAATTCCTGATAGTACTACTATCATAATTTTTGTGGATTTAAGGCCAAATTAGTTTCCAGATGTATTAATTCAATTTTTAGGTTATAAAACATAATTCACAGCATAGTTATGTTTTCCAGTATTGATTTCTAATTTCTAAACAGGCCACACCAAAAAGAAAGGAAGCTATAGTTAAAAAAAATAATAAATAAATAAAATAAATAGATAAATAAAATCCAGGGAAATCCCTAACAGGAGTATTTTCAAGAAAGATAATTTTTATTTTGCACATTCTTCACAAATGAAGCTGTTTTTATTCCTATTTCCTAATTAATGCTTTCCAGGCAGATTACAGGTAGTAGCATTTTAAGGGTTAATCTCCTTTGGAGGGTTATATTTTAATGTTTTAGTGTTTTTTCTACAGAAAAAAAAAAATAATAATAAATAAATCTAATAGTCTTATACAGATCTGCATTCAGTTAGGAATTGCAAAAGGTATAGTAACTATTAGGGCCTTGACTGCATTTAGAGACAGACAATTCAGTGAATAAACTCCATTTATTGGGACAACATTGCCAAATGTTTTTTCATAAATATGTATTTGTGTCAAGTAACAGGACTCACTAATTTGATCATTTTCTATAGAAGTAGAAAATTAATACATAAGGCAATTGTTAGTTGACCTGAATGATAGTGAGTGCCATCATGCAATCTTCTACCCGACATTAATTTCTTCAAATAAAAACATTTTATACATTAAATAGACTTTAGCTGCACTTCAACAAAACTAGCCTACCTACCCAATGTTGTTAGATTTTATCTCACATTCAATTGTCATTTCATCTGCAATTCTTGTCATTTACATTTAACTTGTTAGCCTAATCTTTTTTATCTTTTTTTTTCCCGTTTTTTTTTTTGTTTGTTTGTTTGTTTGTTTGTTTTGTTTTGTTTTTCCAAAGGGGTAGCACAATACTAGTTGTTCGGTTAGTTAGTTTTCTGTATTTAAAATGTCTTTTTGCTGTTCTAAAGAAACTGTACCCCAAGCCCCACTGGAAACTGTCTCATGTAGTGGCTAGGCAACTGGCAATAAGATCTTTTGTAGTCTTGTCCTTGTCTTCCTGATTTTCTTTGAAGAAGAGTAAAAGACAGTATTCAGAAGAGATTAAGTAGTAAAGAGAGCAAACATATACTTTCTTTGGGGTTACTAACTTAACCAGTGATACATACACACAAATTCAAGAGAGGAACATAATTTATGAAGAAAAATACAAAGGTCCATGAATCCCAGTTCATCTTCTTTTACTCAGACTTACGAAATTAGAGGCAGATTTTGGCAGATTATAGTCCTCAGGAAAAAAAAAAAAAAAAAGGTTTTAGGAACACATAAGCAAACTTTGTACATAAAGGTCATCAATACTTAGGGACAATGTAATTATTACATTTCACAATCTATTTTTCTTTTTGTTCAGCCAGGCTTTCTGGAACATGACATACTTCATTTTTATTTTTTTTAAAAAGGTATTGTGGATCATCCTGCAGGAGCAGCAGACAAAGAAAATGCCTGTTCAGTGCTCATAGGATAGAGCTTACAAGTATTTTAATGGCAACTGTACCAGCTGAAAACACAACGTGATTTTACTGTTAAGTTTTCAAATAAGTAACTTCATATGTTTGTTGTATCACAGGTACAGGAATGGCTGTGCTTAAACTGCCAGACCCAAAGGGCAATGTCAGGACAACTTGGAGATATGGGCAAGGTGCCACTTCCAAAACCAGGCCCTTCACAACCAGTATCCAAACCACCTGCAACTCCTCAAAAACAGCCTGTGCCTGCCGTCTCACATTCCCCTCAGAAGACTTCCACACCGCCTACTCCAGCAGCCGCAAAACCTAAAGAAGAACCAGGCGTTCAGAAGGAAGTTCCAAAGCTTCAGCAGGGGAGGTTGGAAAAAACATCATCAGATGATAAAATCCAGCAAGGAATTCAAAAAGAAGATGCAAAACTTAAGCAGAGCAAACTTTTCAAGACACCCTCAGCTGATAAAATACGTGTCTCTCAGAAGGAAGACCCCAGACTCCAGCAAACAAAACTGATAAAGACACCCTCATCTGATAAAATTTTACATGGAGTTCAAAAGGAGGATACAAAATTTCAAGAGGCAAAACTGGCAAAAACATCTTCAGCAGATAAAATTTTGCATGGAGTTCAGAAGGAAGACATAAAAATTCAAGAAGCAAAATTGGCAAAGTTACCCTCAGCTGACAAAATTTTACATGGAATTCAGAAGGAAGACCCAAAACTCCAACAGATGAAAATGGCAAAGGCACTATCAGCTGACAAAATCCAACCTTCAGCTCAGAAGGAAGATGCACAACTTCAGGAGGTGAAATTGTCCAAGGCTGTTTCAGCTGATAAAATTCAACATGGAATTCAGAAAGAAGATCCAAATCTTCAACATGTGAAAATTGCAAAAGCTTCTTCAGTGGAGAAAATCCAACAGGAAGCTCAAAAAGAAGAATCAAAACTTCAGCAAGAAAAGCTGTCAAAGACACTTTCAGCAGATAAAATTCCTGCAACAGTAAGTTCAGATCAAAAGAAAACTTTAAGCAAATTTGAAGAAGATAAAAAACCTCTGCTCCCAGAAAAGAAGGCACCACATTCAGAGGACAAAAAAGAGCAAATTATAGCTGAGGCAAAAGACCATGTTGCTGTACATAAAGGAGAAGTTGAAGCACCTTGTGAGGAACTGTATGCAAAGAAACAAGAGGATGCTAAGAAAGAGGGTTTGACAACTGGGATTACCCAAATGGTTTTGAAAGCTGAAAAAGCTGAGAAAGAAGAAACTCCCGTTCAAATGTCACGTGTGCTAAGATCTGGCCATGTGGAAACAGTGAGAGAAAAAATGGTAAGTGGCTTTTTCCCCCTCCTTTTCTTTCTTCCTCCTTTCCTCCCTCCCTTTTTGCTACAATTTAGAATCTGATTCTGATGGACTTAGTATCTTCCTTCCCTCCCTGTATCTTTATTGTTATTCTCTGTACAAGATGATTCTTAATGATAAAATCAATGACTCCTGTTTGATAAGAGTTACTTACCAGTTAGTTCTATTGTTTAAGTGCAACTTTCAAATAGTTCTGGCATGATTTTCCGTTTAAATAATTAAGCATTTGAAAGTAAATCAAAGTTTCTGTTCAAACAGTTTTCAAATACTTCTGATTTATTTACCTGCTTCCATGGACTCTCAAGGCTTTGGAGTTTAATTGTTGAAGTGGGAACATTTTCATTGTTCTTAATCACAAAAGCAAATGAGATGTGATGGTAAAAGGTGCTGTGTTTTTCACTACCAAAGTATAATTATAGAATCGTAGAATGGTTTGGATCAGAATGGAACTTAAAGGTCATCTAGTTCCAAACTCCCTTCCATGGGCAGGGACATATTCCACTAGATGAGGTTGCTTATCCAGCCTGATGGGCCAGATCTAGTGCAGTGCTCTGCAGAGGAAGGGAGATTGGGCACTCTACTGCAAGCTGTGCCAGGCCAGCCAGGCTCAGGGCCAGGCAACTATTTCTGCCTTCTTTTATTTAGCAATACAGGCATGATCAGCAAGCCCACAACAGTCAGTTTGCTGTAAAGCAGGAGGTATTTCGTAAGAGAAATGCATTCTTCAAAATGAAATGATTTCAAAACAGCCCAGTACTATTGTATGTATCAAAAACAGTCTGGTTTGTCACTAGGTCCTTCAAAGGTCCTCTTGCAGTGATTTCAGCATGTTCTCTTCTGTCCCGTCTGGAAAAGACCAGCATCCTGATTTCTGGAGAGCTGCTGTCATTCGTACTCACCGTCTCACCTGAGCTCTTGCCTGCCATTCTTGTGGCAAACCTCAGTCAACACGACTTTGCAGGGGCTCTTTAGACCACTTGACATTAAAGAATGTAAAGAGAATCATATAAAGGTTTGGGTTGGAAGGGACCTTAAAGATCACCCAGTTCCAACCCCCTGCCACGGGCAGGGACACCTCTTACTAGACCAGGTTGCTCCAAGTCCCCTCTAACCTGGCCTTGAACACTTCCAGGGATGGGGCATCCACAGCTTCTCTGGGCAACCTGTTCCAGTGCCTCAGCACCCTCAGAGTAAAGAACTTCTTCCTTATATCTAATCTAAATCTACCCTCTTTCAATGTAAAGCCATTCTGCCTTGTCCTACCACTACATTTCCTGACAAAGGGTCCCTCCCCAGCTTTTCTGTAGGTCCTCTTTAGGTATGGGAAGGTCGCTAGAAGATCTCCCCAGAGCCTTCTCTTCTCCAGGTTGAACAACCCCAACTCCCCAGCCTGTCTTCATAAGAGGTGCACCAGCTCCTTGATCACCTTCATGGCCCTCCTGTAGACTCTTTCCAGCAGGTTCATGACCTTCTTGTGCTGGACCCCCTGAGCTGAATTATATTCAGCATTCCACATGGGGTCATATGAGAGCCAACCAGAGGGGGAAAATAAACTCCCTTGGCCACTCTGCTTTTGATGCAGCCCAGGATACAGTTGTCTTTCTGGGCTGCAAGCTCACATTGCCAGCTTATGTTGAGCTTCTCATCCACCAGCACCCCCAGGCCCTTCTCCTCAAGGCTGATTTCAATCCATTCTCCACACAACCTGTATTTATATTTGGGATTGCACTGTTCCAGGTGCAGAGCCTTGCACTTAGTCTTGTTGGCAAGGTTTGCATGGACCCAACTCTCAGGCCTCTCCAGGTCCGTCTGAATGGCATTCCTTCCTCCAGCATGTCGAGTGCAACACTTTGCTTAGTGTTGTCTTCCGACTAGTTCACAGCACATTCAATCCCACTGTCCAAGTCTCCAACAAAGCTGTTAAATAATGCTAGTCCCAATAATAAACATTTGAGGAATATATTGTGATTTCTGAGCATGGTATGTTAATGTATGCAACCTTTACATCTTTTTACTATTTCATTTGCCTATCCCAAGTGGAAAACTACTTTCAAGTTGGGTTTTTGGTGGGCTGTCAAGTTAGATCAATGGATGAGTTTGTGGTAATATGTATTAGATGGCTGCATTTCTAAAAAAAATATTTTCTGAATCTGAAGTCAGTAACAAGTACTTACAACAATAACTTACCTGCTGAAGTGGGTAACATGTAAAATTTGTTGAGAAATTACAAATCATGTGTGTGGTTTTTTTTTGCTTGTTTGTTTTTGTTTCAATACTGCAAGTTAGGTGTTTATCATTATGTTGGAAAACTAGGAGTAGGTTGAAGAAGACTTTAACATTTGCCAAAATTATGTTTCCTAATAATATCAGTCAATAAGTAATGTAGTAATGTTTTTGTGTTTGTTTTTTGTTTTTTTTCTATTTTTTTGATAACCAAGTTATTTGACCAGAAAAATAATGTGATTTGGAAATTGTGCTGTGTCATGTTCTGTTAAAAATACGATTATTTTTAGAAATCAAATTCCCTGTCTGAGATGCAAATCCCATCACATGATGTGTTCACTCCTCTTCATAGTATCAAAAGATAGGATATCATCTGATTGTACCAAGGGAATGTGAATTCTGATCCGAGTAACATAGCCAGAGTCCCCCCTTCTGGAAGAAACAAGGAGATCTAACAACAGGGAATATTAGTTTGATTATTTTATATTAGACATGAGGCCCTATTGCAGGATTTTCCAAGAAGAGCAAGCTTAATTTAACAAAATGTCTCTTCTGCGTTTTGTTTTGTTTTGTTTTGTTTTTTTCCTGGACAAATTCTGAAAACTGAAGTAGACAGATTTTTTGATGTTATTGTTAGAAATACTATTTTTTATGTTCAAAAAATCTCTAAGGAAAAGTTTATCACATACTAGTCTCAATCCTGTTTTCATTTCATTGCCATTTTTGTTTTCTACAAAGATGAGAAAGCATGTGGCACTCCAGACAAATCTAAGATACATATACTTGATTCTGTCTCTGATTGCAACACATTTTTATTGTAAATTAATTGATGATTTCTAATTATCTGTTGATATATTATGAGGTACTCACATGCCTATATTTCACCTTTCTTTCTCTTATGTTTTATTTGCTCCTACTGTCTTTAGCTTTCTTTTACTTGTGTTATTGGATTTTGAAGAACACTTAGATAAAAATTAGAAAGTGTAATATATTAATGCAAAAAGAAAGTGCATAGATATCCTCTTTTAGGTATTTTTAAAAATAGAACACTCTTAAATACAAAACAACTGAATGAATGAAAAAGGAATAGCTAATTTTAAACACAGCTCTCTTCCCCTCGCTATCTCCTCCCCCCTAAAAAACAAACAAACAAACAAACAAAACCACCTTCCCCCTTTTTGCTCATTGGCGAAATAATTCAAGAAAAAATAAATTAAAAAAAAAGATTTCTGAATGTTATTAATTTTTTTAACGTTTACTGTGCTTTACGTTGAATATTTCTAGATACATTTTTTTTTTTCTCAAGAGAGGAAGAAATCCTATGACAGAAATGGAAAATGAAAGAACAATTTAAGTGTTGCACACTGATAGCATTTGGATGGTTAAATAATAAAAGGTTAAAGGTTCTGATACAGTAAAATCACTGGAATGAGCCTTGGAAAATCTCCCACAGACCTCAATTTTATTTAGAGATCTGCCATCCTTTGAAATAAATGTGAGTTAAATATTTAAATATTTTAAAGATTTGGGCCTCAAATTAGGATCATAGGTATCACAAAGCAATTTTTCCTTCAAATGTTCCTTTTTCAGTAGTATTTTAATCTATAATTTCTTCAAACAGATGTCAAGGAACAAACTATCTTTGCTCATGATTTACAGGTCTTTTTCCCGATAAACTGTCTTTTAACATGCACTAGTATTTAGGTGTTCTAACACTATATTATGACATATAATTTTGTGAATATAAAACAGTTGTCTTTGGACCCAAATACAAGAAGTTTACCATATGTACATGAACACATTACAATGTGGTGAGTTGGAAATGTAATTACAACACATCAGCTATATTATGTAAGTGTCCTAATTACTGTCTTCTCATGTTTGCTGAAGAATGATCATGTGCTAATGTTGAATAACTGGATAGAAATTAGTATACTGCAAATTGGAATCATAATTCTGATGTATGATATTAGTGACAAAACACAGACCAAGGAGCCAGAAGAAGGAAGAGGCTTGTCTGTAATCATTTTTTTTTGTGGGCACAGGTAGAAACAGTTTACTCAACCAGTCTTTTTTTCTTTTCTTTCTCTTTTCTTTTTTCTTTTCTTTTTTTTTTTTTTTTTTTTTTTTTCTTTAAACAAACTGGATATGTCTATTTATTCTATAATGAGAATGACCTTTTTAAAATCATGAGTTCCTCTGCAAATTAAAATTTCTGCAACTGAATGTAATCTTGCTAATTATAAATAATTTTAAAAACTGACAAGACTTTTTTTACATCACAGTTTTCTTTTAAAGGAGTTCTGATTTAATCTGATAACTAATTTGAGTTTTTAAAGCACTTTAAAGCAGTTCCTGTCACTTATTTTAAAATAATTTTAAAAGTGAGGAACTGAAGGAATAAATAGTTTCTAAAGGAAAAAGCTTCTAATGAAAAATAGTTGCATGCTGTATTTTAATTGGAACTGTAGAAATGTCTCTGGAAAAGTAGGAATGCATTCTACATTAGATCATATTTATGATTGGTACAAGTTAAAGAGATTGCATTTGTTGTTTCTTAATAGTCAACAGCAGCCTATAGCATTTATAAGTCTTTTCATTCATCATGTCTCAAGAAGATTCTTCCATCATTGCATATATATTACAGCTAAATTTGTCAAGTACTAAAAACTGAAAAGGCAAACTTTCAGAAAAGAAACACCATTAAATTATTCAGAAATGCCCAGTATTTCAACACGAACCAAAGTACTTCCCACTTCACCAGCAGAAGTGTGCTTTTCTCTTATTGTCTTAAATGCATTTTTCATCTCTAAGAGTTGATACATGATACATATATGTATGATACTTAACAACAGTATACTTTCCTCAGTATTTTGTTATTCTAAAAATCTTATGTTTAATCATATGTTTACAAGTTTGGCAATGATGTCTTTGTGTGTGATACATACATGCTAACCATGTCCAAAACAGATTACATTTAAGAACAGATGCAGCTAATGACAATGTCTTAGTTCTCAGGCTGCATAAAAAAGGTAAAAAAAAATGCACCGAGACTAAAGATTATTATATGTTGCATGCATATGACTTCAAAACATGATGTGCAGAATAATTTTTTCATGGCGAACCACAGGAAAGATAATTCTACATATAAAAGTAATAGAAAACATATTTATATCTTAGAAGCCTTAAAAAAGAAAGCTGTATTTTCTTATTGCCTTCATTACTAGTGACAAAGAAAGTCTCTAGTAACTGTAGAACTTTTTCTTCTCATTACTGTACATATAACACTTTTCCCACCACGGTTTCCTATTACTAATAGCAGTGATGCTATGTCATACACTGAGGTCCAACAACAGGGCAGGCAATAATAATACTCATTTCCATCTCTTATTGGTTGGTCTTTGGATACCACACATTGGATTAAGAGATAATGGTACCATTACAGATTAGAAGGAGAATGCCTAAGGTTGTTCCTTTTCCACTATCTTTTTGCCTATCTCTTTCTGATCTTAACTAATGTGTTGATGCCTTTTGTCTCTACTTTACAAGTCATTGTACCACTTCACCTCCCTATGGAGAACTAAGATCTGAGATCTAGGATCTTCTTCTGAGATTCACTTTCACTACCACAGAGATCTCACTTTTGAGATTTCACTTTCACTTTCACAGTTAGTCCATCAACTTCTAGGAGACCTTCTGAGCTTGAACAATGTTTGAGTTTTCTAGAAGCTAATCCAAATTGATCCCAGTGTGTGCAATTGGACATGTTTTTATAAATATGGATATATTGGAAATAAAATAATGATTAAATATAATTGCTGAAATTGTTACAGGGGGCATATTTCTAGATGAAAAAATAACTTGGGTTTTAATGGATTCTGTTTTGGTTTGGTTTGGTTATTTTTTTAAAATAATCTAAGCAATGTCCCTTAAATATTTTTTTATTTAGTAGAGGGAATAAAAATAAAAATAAATAAATAAATCTGCAATTATTTGGGCTGAAGAATATCCAAGTGTACCTTTTCCATAAAGAGTGATGAAGTGGTGATGACTTCCCAAATTCATTTGGAGTATTATTGGAGTTTTGTCCAATATGATTATGATTAATCACAGCTTAATCATTAGAGTTATCCTTAGAAATATTTATTATTATTATTATTATTACTGAGCAAATTTTAAAGTTACATTCAAATTATAATTAGCACTGTCATGATTTTCTTAGTGTATTTTTTTCTTTTTTTTTTTTCTTTTTTTCTTTCTTCTTTTAACTCAATATATTGCTAAGGAAGTTGATAAAGCTTTAAATAGAAGGTTAGACCTACTTCAGAAATTATTGACTTAGATTAGGAAAGTTGACAAATACCTCCATGTGTATTAATGAGGGCCATAAAAATATGAACATCACATCATATCATTTAAATCAGAAGACTTTGGGATGTTTATCCTCAAATTACTAGTGGATACAGGGACACTTTGTAAGATTACCAGCTAAGATGACAGCTAAGATGACCTGTCATTTGGAGAGTGAGCTATTTCGTTAGCTGAATCATGAAATTCTTTCACAAAATATTGCATTTTGCATCTGGGAGAAACTGGGAGGAGGCATTTCATAGCTGGGATGAGGGAAACTCTGGTATGAAAATATTTGCTGTAGGATGTTCTTGGTATTTTTGTTATCCAAATAAGGAGATAGAGTTGCTTGTCATTCAGGGTGGTATAAAGGAATCTTATACTCAGAGAAAGACTAAGTGTATTTAGTTAGGAATAAGAAGGAAAATATTGGTTGTGATGTTCAGTTGCATATGCCTGCCTTTTCTTCCTTATTTCCTTTGATCAGTAGCTGACCATTTCGCTTAAATCCCTTCAATTACACTTCCCTAGCAGCAGCTTACCTCTGCATTACAAATTTACTGAGATTTTTTTTTTTTTTTTTTTTTATATGAGCTCTTCAGAAAATGGTTGTACAGTACCGAACTGAAGATATGGGGACTTTCCAGATCATATGAACTCATGCTTCAGTACTCCATGTGTTCCACTGCATGTTGCAATGCATAACACTCAAATTGAGAAAATGAAACCATAGCCATAACCATAACCATAACCAAAAAAAAAAAAAAAAAAAAAAAAAAGCAAGCCCAAGAAATACTGCAGGATGATGTTTGGCAAGCTATATTTATATCTAGAAATGTGTAGGCAGTTTTGAAGCATAAGTAATTAAATATTAATTTAAATTACCCCTCCCAAAACAAACAAACAAACAAAAAAACGTATATATGAACAATTATAGATTATCATTAGATAGGATTCTGAAAACAGTTAACTACAGTATTTGTTTGTATTTACAAACAAAAGATAATGTTACAACTGATGAAACTAGTTGCTGATGTGGACAGTCGTGTAAAACATAGCTAAATGTCAAAACTCAGAATTTGAGGATCTTTTAGTATTGTTTTAATAGCTTTGCAAAACAGAATTCATGTTCAGTCATTTATGGTTTAATATAATTTGATTTAGAATATTTTTTTTCATCTGAGACGTTAGATCATCTTTTAGAAAAAAAATAGACAGGTATTTAATTGCCTGGAGACATTAAGAATGTATATATAAGTATATACACATGCATATGTATTTATTTTTTTAGGAAAAGGAGGATGACAAATCAGACACATCAAGCTCTCAGCAACAGAAAAGTCCACAAGGTCTGAGTGACACCGGGTATTCTTCTGATGGGATATCAAGTTCACTTGGTGAAATTCCAAGTCATATCCCCAGTGATGAAAAGGATTTACTCAGAGAATCTAGTAAAAAAGACCCTATTTCACAAGAAAGTCCACCGAGCCCCTCGGATCTAGCTAAATTGGAAAGTACTGTCCTGTCTATTTTGGAAGCTCAGGCAAGTACACTTTCTGATGAAAAATCTGTGAAGAATAAAGAACTTTATGAAACATACAGTGAACAGACAAAGGAACAGCATAAAACAAAGCCTTTGCCAGTCACTCCAGAATCTTACAGTTCAGATGAGGAAGACTTAGAAGCTATTCATGAAGGTGAAGGAACCATTGTAGAAGATGGCAAAGCAAGTGCTTCCTCCCAGGCCATTCACAAGGAAGGAGACGGAGGGGATGACATACCAGCAAGAAGGCAACGGTATGATTCTGTGGAAGATAGCAGTGAGAGTGAAAACTCACCTGTCCCAAGGAGAAAAAGAAGAGCTAGTGTTGGTTCTTCAAGTAGTGATGAGTACAAACGAGATGACAGTCAGGGATCAGGTGATGAGGAAGACTTCATTAGAAAACAAATTATAGAGATGAGTGCTGATGAAGATGCCTCAGGTTCTGAAGATGATGAGTTCATTAGAAATCAGCTCAAAGAGATCAGTGTAACTGAAAGCCAAAAAAAAGAAGATGTGAAAAGCAAAGCCAAAGGAACTGCTGGAAAACATAGAAGAATGGCACGGAAAAGTAGTGCAGGCTATGATGAGGATGCAGGAAGACGACATTCATGGCATGATGACGATGATGAGACTTTTGATGAAAGTCCAGAACCAAAGTATAGGGAAACTAAAAGTCAAGACAGTGAGGAACTTGCTGTAACGGGAGGAGGAGGTCTTCGGCGTTTCAAAACAATAGAATTAAATAGTACAATAACAAACAAATATTCTGAGGCTTCTGAACAACAGAAAGGTATCTTATATTTTGATGAAGAACCTGAGCTAGAGATGGAGAGTCTTACAGATTCACCAGAAGACAGATCTAGAGGAGAAGGGTCTTCTAGTTTACATGCTTCAAGTTTCACACCAGGTACATCTCCCACTTCAGTGTCATCACTTGATGAAGACAGCGACAGCAGTCCTAGTCACAAAAAACTAGGAGGGGAGAGCAAGCAACAGCGCAAAGCTAGGCATAGGTCACATGGTCCTCTTCTTCCAACTATTGAAGATTCTTCAGAAGAAGAAGAACTACGGGAAGAGGAAGAATTGCTAAAGGAACAAGAGAAACAGCGTGAGTTAGAACAGCAACAAAGAAAAAGTTCTAGCAAGAAATCTAAAAAAGACAAGGATGAACTGAGAGCTCAGAGAAGAAGGGAACGTCCAAAGACTCCTCCAAGTAATCTTTCTCCCATTGAAGATGCATCTCCAACAGAAGAATTACGACAGGCAGCAGAAATGGAAGAGCTTCACAGATCTTCCTGTTCTGAATATTCACCTAGTATTGAGTCAGATCCAGAAGGATTCGAAATTAGCCCAGAAAAGATAATAGAAGTTCAAAAGGTTTACAAGTTGCCTACTGCTGTCTCACTATACTCACCAACAGATGAACAACCAGTTGGAGTTCCAAAAGAAGAAAGCAGTCAAAAGACATTGAAAAGTGCTGAAGAGGTATATGAGGAAATGATACATAAGACCCATAAGGCCAAGCCATTTCAAATTTCAAATGAAAAAGATGAGGTGTTTGAAAAAGAATCATTATACGGTGGAATGCTAATAGAGGATTATATTTATGAATCTTTAGTAGAGGATACCTACAATGGAACTATTGATACTAATCTTGTAATGAGACAAGATGAGAGTAATGAGTATATACAGCAGAGAGGAAAAGAGAAAAAAATAAGAGCTTCAGAACAGATCTATGAAGAACCACAGAAAATTACTGATCTACAGGAAGACTACTATAGTGTAGAGCCTTTACATTCAATTGTGCCTCAAGAAGATATTGTTTCTAGCTCTTACATTATTCCAGAAAGTCATGAAATAGTTGTATTAGACAGCACAGTAAATGCCACTACTGAGGAAAAGCAGTTGTTAGATGCAGAAGCTGCTTATGAAGAGCTTATGAAAAGACAGAGAATGCAGCTAACCCCTGGGTCCAGTCCAACACAGCCAACTTCAGGTTTTGTTCCTACATCTGATACAAAGATATCTAATGTTGGAGAAACAGTGGATAGTACATCTTTAACATCAAGCACTACTTCAGTAATCTCAGATGTATCATCTCTCAGTAGCACAGCACTTTCTATTCCAGATGTTAAAATAACTCAGCATTTTACAGCAGAGGAAATTGAAGATGAATACTTAACAGATTATGCCAGAGAAATTCAAGAAATAATTTCTCATGAAACATCAATGTTGACATACTCTGAAACATCAGAAGGTGCTGCATCAGTTTTACCCTCTGATACAGCTTCCTTAACATCATCTACATCTTCAGTTTGTACCACAGATAGTTCATCACCTATAGATAGTGCAACCACAGGTTATGTAGATACAGCAGATGCTGTAAGTAAACTAGCAGATTCTGAAGATGTCAGGATAATAGCCCAAATTCCCTTAACATCTACAAAAGAGTACTCTGAGGTGAGCATGCCTTATGAATCTGTTTCTGGAGCCACTAAAAAGCCAGCTATAGCCTCAGATATGGAGAGGGTGGATCAAGCTGCAGTTTGTTTGCCTGAAACTGCACCTTCATTAGTGTCTACTACAGTTACAAAACCCCAGCAATATGCAACTGATACCATTACATTTGATACCTCCAAAGCAGAAAAGGTTGCAGCTAGAAAAATGAAAAGTACAGTAGAGGCTGGCATTGTCAAAATTCATCATGAAGATTTAAACAAAGAATTGAGCATTGATATGACAAAGATTAATTTGACTGGTGCTACATCTGAGCAACTACCCACACGTATAGCATCAGTTCAAGTTAAAGAGCCTGCATCAGAAACATCTTCTGTACCTACTCCCAGTGTTGTAAGTAAGACCAGCATGGTCTCTGTGTCTTCCTCAGCTCCTGTTCCAACATCCAAAATATTTTCACTTTTTAGAAGCTCTTCTTTGGATTCTCCTGCACAACCTTCTCCACCCCCACCTCCTCCTCCTCCACCACCACCTCCTCCACCATTACCTCCACCTATTTTACCCAAACCAGCCATTTATCCAAAAAAGAAGTCACAGATTAAGACTCCAGTGGCAACAGCACCCACAATGGTACCTTCAGTCACAA
The DNA here is from genome assembly GCF_964211825.1 of Aythya ferina. NCBI lineage: Eukaryota > Metazoa > Chordata > Aves > Anseriformes > Anatidae > Aythya > Aythya ferina. The sequence goes on along the minus strand of NC_140296.1, from coordinate 197,461,386 downwards.
GTGTTGCAACACTGGAGTCCACAGCTGTTTTAAAGAATCATGTGGTACCTATCACAAAAACATACACCCCAACACCACCTCCTGTACCACCCAAACCATCCTCCATTCCAGCAGGGCTCGTTTTCAGTCACAGGCCCACTGAGGTAACAAAACCTCCAATTGCTCCTAAACCAGCGGTTCCTCCACTCCCAATAACTGTTCATAAGCCAGCAGAAACACAGGTGAAACCAATAGGTTTGTCATTGACTTCAACTATGACTCTGAATTTGGTTTCTTCAGCTGAATACAAAATAGCATCTCCCACATCCCCTTTGTCTCCACACTCTAACAAATCATCACCAAGGTTGACAAAACCCTCACAGGAAACCTATGTTGTCATCACATTGCCATCTGAGCCTGGAACTCCTACAGAAGCTATCACTAGTCAGGCTGTTACCAGCTGGCCTTTAGAAGCACCTTCTAAAGAACAGATTCCCCAGCCTATGCAACCAATTTTTACTCCATCCATGAAAGCTATGGAAATTCCGAGTATGGCAGATCAGAGTATGTATATTTCAGCTGCTTTGCAAACTATCCCTGTCACAACACAATCAACTTTTGAAAAAGTACCTAGTTCAAAATCAGAAGCAGTAACAACAGAGGTAGCCAAGACTACAGTATCTGTAGCGAAGGGCCCAATGCCCAGTGTTGGTTTAGGTAGTGTCGCTATTACTATACCTCCAGAACCAATACATATAGTAGATCAACCCAGGTATAGAGAGAATGGAAGATTCCATCCTTTGGGTGATGTCATTGATCTTCGCACTTTAACTAAGATGGATATTGAAGTGCGAGACAGCTGTATGGATCTGTCTGCTGTTTCCATGGATGTGAGAAGGCTAATGCCAGCAAGTGACACATGTGGGCGGCCAGTAAGTACTGTCCAGCCAGCTATAATAAATCTCAGCACTACATGTGTTGCAGATCCTTCTCTGTCTGTAGTCACTGAGACAGTAACTGTCATGACCTGCACTGCCACTGTAAGCTACACTACCAGTACAGACAGCCTCGTGGATCTGGGACATGCAATGACAACTCCACTGCAGCTAACAACATCAAAACATTTTGAGCCTGCATACAGAGTGACAGACAGCCAGACGTTCTCTGCAAGTAGAGATGAAGTGCCAATAAATTTATCCCTAGGTACTTCAACACATGCAGTGACATGGGCTACTACAAAGCCTGTTACTGTACCTCCTGTTGGTGTTACAAATGGTTGGACTGATATCTCAACTTCTCAGGAGCCAATGGAGAGTGGAGCAGTTGACCTTAGCACTACAAAATCCCACAGAACAATAGTAACAATGGATGAAACTACTTCAGGTGTCATAACTACAGTAATAGAAGATGATGAAAAGCCTGTGGATCTCACTGCAGGGAGAAGAGCTGTCTGCTGTGATATGGTTTATAAATTTCCATTTGGTAGGAGCTGTACAGCACAGCAGCCTCCAACTACACTTCCTGAAGATCGCTTTGGTTACAGAGATGACCATTATCAGTATGATCGTTCAGGATCATATGGCTACCGAGGAATGGGAGGTATGAAACCATCTATGTCTGACACAAATTTATCAGAAGCTGGACTGTTTGCATACAAAAGCAAGAATAGCTTTGATTATCGAGTTGGGGCAACTGATGCAGCAGTAGATCTTACTTCTGGAAGAGTTACTACAGGTCAGTATGACACAGCAGCAGATCTTTCTTTGAAATATGATTTTGATGTTCCTCACCTCATTTCAGGATGATTTTTAAATGTATTTTTATTTTTCCCCTCCTTCTTTTGTTTTGTTTTCTTTTGGACAGTGTGACAAATTATTCTGGATTACACCTGTATTTCATGTCTTCATTTTACATATATGTTTTGCACAGAGGTGCCTGCATGTGCCTGCATGTTCAGAAATGCTTCCTTCACATCTAAAGTAGATCAGTTACTTGAAGATTTGCATGCAGTTTTCCCTTTCCATTTAATTCATCAAGATGGGATGACTTTCAGAATCCTCAAAGCAGCATTCTTTTGTGGGACTGGACTGTAATTTTGCCCTGTAATTTCAGGTGAGGTTATGGATTACTCAAGCAAGACCACTGGTCCTTATCCAGAGACTCGGCAGGTAATTTCTGGCATCGGTATCAGTACACCACAGTATTCCCAAGCAAGAATGGTATCATCTCTGGGTTCCCCGTTCGGCGTTGGAAGTGTTTTGAGATCATCCAATGGTGTTGTTTATTCTTCAGTAGCAACTCCCATCCCATCCACATTTGCCATCACTACACAACCCGGTTCTATTTTCAGTACAAGTGTCAGAGATTTGCCTACTCTCCAAACAATTGACTCAGTGCCCTCCTTATCAACTTTGCAACAGAGTCAACCTCTCCCAAGGTCATACAGTTTCTTGACAACAGTAGCAACTGAAAAAGATGCAATTACTGCCCTTGATATTGAAACAGGCTTGCCACCTCTTACTCTAGAAACTATTGCCACTGAGCCAACTAACTTAATACCTGCAACAGCATCTGAAGTTTATACAGATGTAATCGAAGATGAGGTTGGTCTTCTCATTGCCCCTGAAGAAGGCAAACAGCAACAGCTTGATTTGGAGCGTGAACTTCTTGAGCTTGAGAAAATTAAGCAACAGCGCTTTGCTGAAGAGCTGGAATGGGAACGTCAGGAGATTCAAAGATTCAGGGAACAAGAGAAATTTATGGTACAAAAAAAGCTTGAGGAGTTGCAATCCATGAAACATCATCTCTTATTTCAGCAAGAGGAGGAACGGCAAGCTCAGTTTATGATGAGGCAAGAGACTTTAGCACAGCAACAGTTGCAACTTGAACAATTCCAACAACTTCAACAACAGCTCCATCAACAGTTAGAGGAACAAAAAATACGTCAAATATATCAATATGGTTATGACCCTTCAGGGACTGGCTCACCACAAACAACCACAGATCAAACACTCCTGGAAGGACAGTATGCAACCACAGAAAATGGACAGTTTTGGCCTACTGATGATGTAACCACTACAGCTTCAGGAGTGCTGGGTATTGAAATTCCACAAAGCCAAACATGGTATACAGTTCAGTCAGATGGCATTACCCAATATATACCTAGGTCTGGTATCCTAAGCTCTGTTTCAGAAATGTCTCTTAAGGATATTGATGTTAGAGAGGAGAAGCAATTGAAAAAGAGAAGTTCTATGCCAAAATTACGTGGTCCATATGAGGAGCTGGATGAGACTCTGGAAGATGAGCCCAGGTGTTTCAAAAAGATAGTAGACAGTGGAGTGCAAACTGATGATGAAGACGGAGCAGACAGAGGTTACACAAACAGGAGACGGAGAACTAAAAAGAGTGTTGATACAAGTGTTCAGACAGATGATGAAGATCAAGATGAATGGGACCTTTCTAGCAGATCCAGAAGAAAGCCTCGTGTAGGGAAATACAGTGAGAGTACCACTGAGGCAGACAAAGCTAAACAGTTCTCTAAAGTATCTAGTATTGCAGTTCAGACAGTAGCAGAGATTTCAGTACAAACAGAACCTGTAGGAACAATAAGAACACCTTCAATCAGGGCCCGATTGGATGCTAAGGTTGAAATCATAAAGCACATTTCAGCTCCAGAAAAGACATATAAAGGAGAAAGTTTGGGATGTCAAACAGAGACAGAGTCAGATACTCAAAGTCCCCAATATCTGTCAGCTTCATCCCCCCAGAAAGATAAAAAACGCCCAACACCATTAGAAATAGGCTACTCAGCCCACCTTCGTCCAGACTCTACACTGCAGGTAGTCCCTTCCCCTCCCAAATCTCCCAAAGTTCTCTATTCACCTATTTCACCTGTTTCACCAAGCAAAGTTATCGAGTCAGCATTTGTACCCTATGAAAAACCTATCACTGATGACATCAGCCCTCAGAAGATGCTACATGCTGACATTGCCAAGGTTCCTCCATCAAGCCCAAAGGCGGCAAAGATGATGCAACGCTCTATGTCTGATCCTAAGCCCCTGAGTCCCACAGCAGAAGACAGTTCCAGAGCTCAGTTTCAGTACACTGAGGGTTTCATGGTAAGAAGTATTTGCTTTCTTTTCTTTTCCTTTTTTTTTTTTTTTTAGTATGCAGTTGTACAGCTATCAGTACAGCATGAGATCTGACACACCCATCAGAAATTCCTATGTATGCAGTCTTTTTGCACATCTTACCTAAAAGTCACAAAATATCTGCTGTCTAAAGCAAAGGTCATTTGATTCATCATTTTGTTTGGAAAAAAGAAGAATCCAAATTACAGTCTTAGTGAGATTCAGAAGAGAAAAAAAATACAACACACAACAAATCCTTATTCAGAATTTGGATGGCACCTTACATTTTATATCTCTGGTGGTTTTACTGCCAGACCCAGTACAATATCGCAATTAATTGGCAATAAAACAGCTACTACCAATTCTTCAGAAAATTAAAAAGAAATATATTCTGTAGTAATATAGCTCCCAGCTCTTGTGGCACACTGTAGTGTATTTACATTGGAATTACTGCATATACCTTCTGAGAGGCAGCTGAAAGCAGATTTGCAGTGGCATGATTTAGATGTCATTTTTGATCCTTGTGGGTTGTTTGTTTTTGTTTTTTTTTGGCCATTTATGATTCTGTGGATAATCTTGTGTCCCAGTCTGTACATACATCTTTTATCTCTTCCAGAGTGAAAGGTTTCAGACCATGAATCCATTTTTTGCTGTTTTGTTTTGGATAGGGAGGATTATCAAGAAGTTATACAAGTGCTGGAGGTTGTTTCTGACAGGGCCAGAGAAAGGATGCTGGATTTAGATAGAGACAGCAATAAAGGAGTAATAAAGGACTAACATCACCAGGATTTAAATTTGCTATTTCTGCAGTATTCCTTCTCCTTGAGAAGTAAGATTTTTGATTTGTGAATCAATCCATTATTTATGAATGAAAGGAAGTAGTCTTGGTGAATTAAAAACAAACAAACAAACAAATAAACAAACAAAACAAACAAAATATTTAGCATGTTCTTGGCAGTCCATTTGTCTGAGTCTATTCCCTTCTGTCAGTTGCAGGCTCAGTATCTTATTTGTGAGAGCTCTAGGAGAGCTGCCATTCAGGTTCTTTAGTAATTTTTACTTTTTATGTTCAGTTATCTGTGAATACATAAGTATATTCTCTAGTACAGACTGGACAGAATAAAGTGGGTTTATCCCTGTTTGATATTTTGTGGTGACTTTCAGCTAAGGGATTGTCTGGTTATACCCTTCAAGGCCCCTATTGTAAGCAGTTTCTGCAGCTTTACATATTTATGCAGACATTAAGTAATTTCTATACTGTTACTGTTTCAAAACCATTCTTTGAAGCTTGAAGGGAAAACAGTAGTCATGGCATTGGTATTCCATATCAACTCCATATCCCTATTGCAGGATTAACAGTGTGAGAAACAGTAACACAAATACTCATTTCATATAGAGGCCTTGGAACAGCATCTTAAAGAACGTTGTTCACAGGTTAGAAATTGTTGGGTTGTACTAGATTTTGGAAAGTAGGTATTAATATTGTAAAATAACTGGCACTGCAGTGAAACTATTACTGATAACAAATGTTCACTTATTTTATAGATATATATATATTTAATACGAATTGTATAGTTTGTATGATGGTGGATGATAAATTATATGAGGCACTGATTGTTTAAAGGCTTTTACATTAGAGCTTGAACACATGCAGTATTTATTAATCAAGACATAGAAACAAAGGGCTTGTATGTATATATGTTCAGTACTTACTCATATGGCTATTGCAGTTTTGCTCTCATCACAAACAGTAATGAGATATGCTGTTCTTATTAGTACGCAGCCATCAAGCAGAAATAGTCCATGTGTCAAAGTAATCTAACTGAAAGAGGTGGACTTTTTATGGATTTTTTTTTTTATAGAATTTGAAGTGCAAGTAGGCAAACACAAGGAAAGTAAAAATCTTCCATAGTTTTAAGTGGGCTGCACTAACTGTGTCATGTGGCAGATGGTGGGAAAGCTACTCTGCAAACTTGCCGTGACCACCATGGCAGCTTTCAGCCCTGATGTTATGTGAAGTGTTAAGCATTATTTTTTCCGATGTAGGTTCTTATGTTCAGTTAGCTTTGTCTGGGATCAGATGAAAAATAAAGGAGCAGAAAAGATACATGATAAACAAGAATACAAAAAAAAAAAGAAAGTTTCAGAGAGTGATCTAATGGCATCATCAGAATCTGAAAAATATTGGGATAATTTGCTTTGGAAGTTTGTCAGTTTCAGTTCTCAATTATTCAGTTCAGTTATGCTAGAAAGCAGGGATCTTCAGTTTCCATAAGACTTACAGTATTCTCTTCAGCAGAATTATGGTTTTTTGAAAGTGAGAACCTGGTTTTAAGACCGTAGCATCTTGGCAGACAATGATTTCTTCCATTGTGCCTTAATACCCTCCCTCAGAAGTTCCTCCTGAAAGTCAGTATACACACAGTGGCACTGTTTACAAAGTGCATAATCTGTTGACATTTTCATAGAATCACAGAATCATAGAATCAGAATATTTTTCAGGAGCAGATTTGTGTTGTTGCAACAACATACTGTTGTTGTACTTGAGTCTAAACACAAGATCATTTTTGGATTATCCTACTAGTTCTGAAACTACAATGTTTCATCAACATTGAAATATATTAGGGACTGCAACATTTTGTTCATTCTTTGTACAGTGTCCGTAGCAGTTAAAGTTCTCGTGTAAGTTCTCTGTTTACCCTTTTTTGCCTCATGACTGGTGAGCACCTGATTGTAAAAGGGAAAAGTAGAAGAGATCAGATACATCATTCAGAACAATGAAGTTTAGTGCAGAAAAACTTTTCAAACAGGTCACTCAGAATAAGAGGACAATTTTGAATATAAAGGAAAAAAAAAAAAAAAAAAAGGAAATGAAAGATTGATCTTTCAGTGCCTTAGGGAAATGGAGTGTGTACAGGAATATTTTTTGCATGGATGAATATCCCATCACATTTTTAATAGTTCTCATTTCAGGGTTATGTCTTTGTCTCCATTTAAAAATACTGCAGGTGAAAAGGGCGTTCATATGTTCATGTGCATATTTCACAGGCTTCATTTTATGACAGTTTATCAAAAATGTTTATCCTTATGCAATCAATGAGCCTATAAGGGAAAGAATAAAATTGGTCTTAAAATCCTTTCTAAAGATTACAGTGAAATGACATTTTGTCCTCCACTTTCATCATTCATGTCTTTCTTCCATTTAAAAATGCATTTATTATAACATTTCAAGAAAAAGATTATGGGGACTATGAATAAGATGATGAAATGATAACCCTGCTTTTTACAACTGCTGTTGTAAATATAACTTTATGTTCTTTATTTTGCCTTTTGTAGGAAATTATTACAATGTTTTATCCAATCTAGTATAAGTGAAAGGCTGAAAAATAATCTGCCTGCTAATCATGTAATTATAAGTATCAAAAAATATTTCTTTCAGCACATTTAATGTTGAGATAGCAAGTTATATGTTTACATTTTCCATTACTGTCTATAGTAGTTATTGCCTCTATTGCCATGAACATAGAATGAACATAGGTGATGCCTTCCTACTAATCTGAAGTAAGAGCATTTCTTTCCATTTTATTTCCTTTGATGATTCTTGCATAGTGTGCAGTTCTGTGAGTAATCCAGTGTAGCTGTGTCAAGGAAGAATTGTGAGATATAGGTTGCCTGCATGAAAAAAGACTCACGGAAGACACCCATCTAGAATTGTTACCATTCAAAGATATTATTATTCCTCCTTGTGAAGCTTTGTGCTACTTGAACTCCCAGTGGAAATGACCTTCTTGACGCTGCCTTTTACAGGCTGCCTAGCAGCTGTGTGTGGTAGGATTCTATGGAGAGTGATACCATAACGGTGGTCTCCATGGGGGCACAAGGAAGTCTTAGTAGAGTTTGGAAGCAGTGATTCAAATTTATCTATACAGCATCAACAAAAAAAACCAACAAAAAAATAAAAAAAGTGAGTACCTGACTAGTTTAATAAAGAAATAGCTTTATACCAGTGCATCACAGATCAAGTCACATGCCAGTCACAGTCAACTTCAGCACTTGTACATGTTGCGTACGTATAATCAAAGATGGAAGTTGTCTGCTTTTTGCCTTTGGATGTAAAATGCCTGCTCAGCTAAACTAAAGCAAATGGCAGGAGATCTTGCACATGAACTGTCACTCTCATACAACATCTACAGCTTAAGCAGTGCATAAAGCCTCAGAAGAAGTGTTTGTATTAGTGAAACTAATGCAAAGACACATCTGTCAACAGCCTGACAGCCTCAGGGTAGAAACTGTGTATTTAAGCGTCCACAGTTTGAGCAAATTCTATCAATCTATTTATTAAGAGAGTTACCAAAGACTTCTTGAATTTTTTGTCCAATGTTATTTGCTGCTACTGTAGGGCAAATATAATTCAAATCTTCATACTATGCTAAAAAAGACAATGATTTCAAGAAAAATCTCCAAAGATTGTTTATTTATTTAGGTTAAACAAAAGCCAAACTAAACCAAACCAAAACAAAACAAAAACAACAACAAAAAACTTCACCTATTGCTTCAGTAAGAGCAGAAATTTTTTAATACCAATTTTGTCATTTTTTTAAATGCTGAATCACAGTAATCTATGTTTTATCTTCTTTAGTACTGTACTGATAATAGATTTCAACAACACAAAGTGACAGATCTGAAAGTGTTGCCTCAGATACATAGCACCTGTTATGTATACATAATAAGCGTAAAAGTAAATTACAGAAAATACTGTTCTCTGTAATCTATCACTGTCCTCAGTTTAAAATCAAGTTAGTGGAATGTACCTTATTAACATCTATGTTGTACCGTGACATTTCTGCCTTGATCATGATACTGTAATGGCAACATAATTCCTCATTTTCATCAGTAAAGTTACATAATGGTTTGGATAGATACTTACTGTATGTTGCTTTTAGATGGGCTGTATCTATTTTGAATGGTCCTGTTATCATTTCGTGCTCGATATCATTTAATATTTTCAACTACAAGGAATGTGTTTTCATCTGTTTTCTTCTTTAAAACTGAAGGTTAGGACCTCAGTAATTTGGGCTGTCTTTTCCTACATCAGATATGCTGTACATCTGGGCACTGGAGAGGGGAAAAAAAGTAGTGTCTCCCAGTATAATTAAAACCTTCTGTACATCATATCTATGATGCTTTGCTTGTCTTTTTGGACTAAACTGGTAATCAGATCTGTATGATATTGAAGAAAGTTCTGCTTGCATAATGAACAGAGATAAAGCCTTGGGATAATTGCATGGTTTTGGGTTGGGTGTTTCTGTTTGTTTACCTTCCTCAGAAGCAGGAACTAGGTTCATTTCTTAGTGTTGTTCCAGAATTTCAGGTAACAGTTTCTGCTATTACCAGGACATTGGTGTTTCCCTTGGTTTCTTGTTGTAGTTATGCTTCTTGGGTGGTAGTTTGTTATAGCTCTTGTATTTATTGTAAAATACTTAGAAGTTATTTTTGGTCTGTGATATATGTGGTCACATGATTGAAGCTACAGAAGGCTTCATTCAGTGACTTAATTTTCCAGTATAGTCCCATGATTTGGTCTGGAAAAAAGGAAGAATATTTTTTTCCCCTTAAAAGAAAGTTACCTTTAAATATAACATGACTATTGCCTCATGCAGAAACAGCAATCATTTGGGTTTAAGTATAGCAGTGTGTTGTGTGAGGAACTGGCTTTGGTAGTATGATGTAAGAGTAACCTAGATTTAAAGAACAAGTTTTGTTGTTGTTGTTGTTGTTGTTTGTTTGTTTGTTTGTTTTTCCTTTGCTTCCAGGAAATCTAAATGACATCTGTGGGCTGTGGTTTAACAAAACTCTTCAAAACTCTTCTTCAGGCAATGGTGACAACAGGTCCTTCATTTTGACTGTGCATACACCAGTCTTAAAGCATAGTCTGGGAGTGGCCTGATTTGCATGGTTTGTATGGTTTTCATGCAGTTCATTAACTGCTCACTTGGGTCAGCTTAACAGTGTCTTAACAGTTAGCAACAGGCTAAGTCACTGGTTCTGGATAGGCACACAGTGTAGTTTTCTACATCCCTGAAGAGTGCCCTATAGCTTGTGTATGAAGCTGGTTCATTGTTTATGGTCAGATCATATTTTGAGATTGTATTTATGCCAGAAATCCAGAGAAGGTGTAGATGTACCCGGTGAATTCTTTTTGTGCTTGAATATCAAGTCAAATGCTAGTATGCCTAGTTGGGTTCATTGGAGGTGCAGAAAAATGTGCATAAGACTGGCTTTCTTTATCCTATTTTGAATTACTTTCAAAAGAGTTTCCTGTTTCATATTCATATAACTAATCTTTCTTCTCATTCAGATATTCTTTAAAAAGGCATTTTTAAAGTAGCAGTGTCAGTCCAATACAGCAGTGTACTGGGAGACAAAGGCCACTGATTCTTGCTGCACACCATTTCTCCTCTGCATTTCAAAAAATAAAATACAATAAATAAATTTAAAAAAATAACCTGAAATTTAGGATCTCACATATAAAGACAATTCTTGATCATCTTTTATTCCTATGCAATTAGCAAAATATCTATCTTATCCTTTAACTACAAGTTTTTAGCTAGATTTATTATTACTTTTTTCCATTGAAGTTTTGATGTATTTACAGTTTAGAGATCTGTTAACATTTCAAGCTACTGCTTCCTGGGCTGTATTTGAAATCCTTTGGAATAACCTCTCTGTGACTCAAATAAGCCATCTTTTTTTTCCATCTGTCTCATCTTCAAAACAGAAAAACTATCCTGCATTTGGTCAACATATCCTATAAACAGTATTTTCTAAAGAACATTTAACTGGGTCACTCTGAATTATTTGTTACTTTTAAATTAGCTGATTTTAAGTATTTTCTTTTTAATGAAGGGACACTCATTCATAAGAGAAAATTATTATGATATTCAATTTCTTGCTTTTCAAATGGTATCTTTCACAATCTGTAATACAGCCTGAGATTTATGGCAGAGTTAACAAAGAGCCTAGGTCTTCTGTCACGTGGGCCTTTTCTCATGTGCTGACAGTTCATCCATCTCCCCATTAGCCAGCTCTCATTTACACATTGAAAAAGCACCCATGGCCACAAATCCCTACCCTGACCTACTTCAACTCTGAAGTTGAAAAAGCCTCAGACTTTTCTCGTTTATCAAGACATGGAATACAGTAGTTTATCTGAATAAGTAGGATGAGGGTAAAAAATTACTAGTGTAATTCATTGCTTGTCTAGATGGCCAGGGAATAACCTGACTGAATTCAAGAGAGTTTCTCTCGAATGTTCTGCTGGCAAGTTTGACTTCTGCATGTCATTCTGTTGACTCTTATGAGCAGTTTTAACAGAAGCTCAGGAAAATTATAGTGTACTGAGAAAATGGATATACATCCTCAGGAAGAACAGTTTAGCAAAAGACCAGCATCTACAAAAGCTTGCTACAAAGGAAGCACTGAGTGTGCTTTGTTAGCAAATCATTTGGTATACTAGAAGCAGAACAACAGATCACATCAGCTGATGCTAAAGCCCCTACAAGTATGCCTTATGCAGCTGGGGACTCTGACACTGGAACTGGTTTATATTGTGGTTTGATGTTGTCCACAACATTGATTTGGACTGGTCTCCCCTACCGGGATTTGAGCACATTTGAGACACAGTTAGAACAGAGCTTCCTATTTAGTTTTATCCCTAAAAAATCTAGTTGGTATGCTCAAAATCCTCCCTGCAAACTGTACTAACATGCAATAACTAGAGAAAAACAAGGAATTTGTTCTTGTCAAAGTATTAGCCTAATGCCTTCTCCAAAACTTCATCTCATTAAAAAAAAAAAAGGAAGCTTTAATTCCAACACTTATTACTGTCGCATCATTAAGATATTTTAAAAAAAATCTTGTCAAGATCAGCCAAATGTGATTAAACGTTTCTTCGCAAAAAAAAAAAAAAAAAAAAAAAAAAAAAGTTTCTCATATGTCCTATTTGAAGATAGCTAATATATATATATATATATACATATGTATATATAGCTAAATATTCAGAGCAGTAAAAAGATGTTCGATATCTTAAAACTTTTAGGAAATTCCTTAAACACAAATCAATGCATTTAAAATTCTCTTTGTTTTTTGTTTTGCTTTGTTTAAAAAACTGTGTGTGGTTTACCAGTACTGAGAACATTATTCTGTGTAATCAAATCATTAGAATTTAAAGGGATACATGTTATTAAATTGTGATAGCTGTGGATATTTTCTCCATTCTTGTCTGTGATTAATTTATTTGTAGCAAATGAGCTACTGAAAATCCTAAACCTCTGAATTGTCCCTTAAATATATATATAGACAATATATATATATTCAAAGCAATATATGCTTTGCATATATGTCCCTATGATCACCTCAAAAAGTAAAAATGTAGAAGAATGAAATGAGGCTAGTCCATAATGTCTTGGATACGTGTGTGTTAATACTCATTGCTGCATTATTAACTTCATAAATCATCAAACAGAGCTCTGAAGTTTTGCATTTCATCGCTAGAAATACTGGCTAGGTCAGATTTTCTGTTGCCATAGTGCTTCACATAGCCATGTCGGGTAAGAACATCACATAGGTATTTTTTGAAATTAATGCCTTGCCTATGGCAGACCTAAACTTGAAAGCTCTTTATGCTTTTATTTTCACATTGATTTTTTGAATCAGTGATTTCATATTAAAGGGAAATTGTTAAGATATATGTATAAGATATGTATATCTTATGTATATCTTATGTATATAAGATATACATATAAGTATATACAATTGTGAATTAAACTAAGATTTTAGATGTAGGCATAAGGTTTTACACATTGATGCTCAAAAATCAAAGTGTGAGATTCTGACTCTAATAATTCATTCTATCTTACTTCTTTAATTTCTTACTCCAGCATAACATTATATATTTATAAGTTAATATTTTAGCAATCACTATTTTTTAATGGAGCTGAACTTTCCATCTGCCAACTGAAAGTAGATATCTGAGGTCAAATTGGTCACTGTCAAGTGGTCACTGTTTAAGTGGGGCAAAAAACATTTCTCATAGACTTGACTCTTTAACAATTTAATCATAATTTATAGTATGGAAAAAATACTCATATACCATCTGCAGATCAATTCAGTACAGGAATCCAAATCACTTCGGAAAGCAGAATTGCAATTTGGAGCAATGATTCAAAATCAAATTCAGCAATGGTACAGACACTACAAGTAAAAAAAAAAATAAAATGTTCAGGTGTAGTAGTAAGACTTCAGACATGACTTAAAACTATGAATTGCTTGCACAAAAAGTAGCAGTGTTCTTGGGAAGCGTTGTCAACTTTCCAACATATAAGATGTGTAGTAATTTTTGTACCTTTTTCAGTTTCTAGTCAGTGGTTAGTGAGACTTCAGCTATGATACTAGATGTTGTTTAGGTCAGCACCATTTATGAATTAGAAAGAGTGGGGAAAAAAAATCAGAATTGAGAGAAAAAGAAAGGATACAAGATTTAGAAAACAAGACCTTGGATAAAAGGCTGAAGGATCTGGCTGTTTTTGTCTAGAAAGAAGAATACCAAAGCTGTACAAGATAATAGTCTTTCACTGTGTTAAACATAACTATAAATGGGACAGCTTCTAACCACTGTTTGTGTCCAATGAAGGCAGGAAAAGGATTATATCAATTTTTCATGTTGGATATATAGTAGATAAGAAGAAAGCCATAACTGCAGTAACATATACTTTAGGATCAAGATATTAGAATGAGACTGTTACCTGAATATTGGGAGTATCATAGAAGGATAACCTACATGACTTATTTCACTTTCAAGCCAAGAATTTTGAGCAGAGAGTAATAGCATTAGCTTTAAAAAATGAATTCTAAGATTAAATACACCTTTTGTTAGTATTCATGACTCTTACTACACATTGATATCTGCATTATTACTGTCAATTTGTATTGATACAGCATTTGTCACAGAGTGCTTGAATAAACTATCCACTAAGGCCTAGTGGGGCTCAGTGACTTCAGTGATACAGTTCTTTGTAAGGTAGGAAGCTGGGATGAAGAAAATAGGTTTATAATTAGATAACTTAAATGATACCTGTCTCGTTCCTTTTAGATGAAATGTCATTTATCCCCATTTTGCTTTCCTCTTTACATTTCTCTTCAGAAGCCTAGAGAGGTCTAGCATCTTCCTATAGGAAGGATATGAAAGATCATGTTTCATGTTAGATATTGATGGTGTAAAGTTACACCTGACTTGGTCACTATAACAGACTGTTATAATCTGCAGACAGAAATATTCCAAGGGAACAACAGTTCTACTACAGCAGAACTGTTCTACTACAGTTCAGCTACAAAGGGATTCTTCTAAATCACTGAAACTGCCTTCGGTCAGCTGAATTCCATGGTCTCATGAAAAGTGATTTTACCTGCTGCAATTGTTCAGCTCAGACAGTGGGATCTGTAAAGTCATGGTAAGTAGTTACAGTGCCTGCATTTAGAATGAGGCTCCAAGACAGGAATTAACAGTAGCTAGTATGCTCAGTGCTGTGATGTCTAATTCAGCCATTTAGAAACTCCAAATAGAGGAATAAGTCTGAAACATTGTCACAGGATATGGCTTAGACATGTCTGTGAAATAATGCAGAGCCTGAAATTTCTTCATATTCGTTCTCTCATTCTATATGAGACTACAGAGGAAGCCAGCCTCTTGGCTCTCTTCCATCAGAACTTCTTGCATTCTGTACAGACGGAATTTAGGTCTTGGTTCAATTTCTGTTCATATTCCCCATCTGTCCATATCTTCTATCTAATCTCCTTGCTAAACCCTAATTCTGTTTCCCAGACGGTCCCTCTTTGACACATTCTCTCATCCAGTCTAAGTCGTTCCTACTGAAGTACAGCTTTTATTATATCACCTTACTCACTTGGCAACTTATTCATTCACTAATGTTGAATCTGACTCGGGCATTGAGTGTGCTGGTGCTCTTACACTGCCTTGCAAGCCTTTTCCCTGGTGCAGGATCATAAAATGGGCTATCCATTAACTAAAAGTAAAGGCAGGGTTTGAAAATAAATAACTACTATGGAGGAAGACCTGAAGGAGGATTAAATTCTGGGGACATCCTCAATCTTTGTGAGATAAGAAATTTAGATACTCAGCAATTACCAAAGATAGTCAGGAAAGGTGATGGACAGGGGGATGGGCAGGGGGAATTAGAACAAAAGTTACCCACATAAAGTTTAAGCCTCGTATAGAGCAGATGAATTTGAGCCGTGTTGTTTATTTTCAAGTCTTGTATAGCATTCATTTAACATAATGATGTAAGCCTCAAGGTAGCTCATAAATTGTATTTGCTCCATAAGCTTGTGGAACACATTTTCTATATCCTTTTGCATAGTGTTTTTTTATATGTATATATATACATATATATGTATACGCATATACATATATATATAACAGAATATGCATATATATATAACAGGTAACAGAAATAAAATGATACTTCTTGTCTGAGTTAAAGTTGGAACTAAAGGCAAATTTTTCACAAATTTGACTGTCTGTGTTAATCACTTACATCATATTGATGGTCCTTTTAGCTAGAATTCGTAGCAGAAATATAGAAATTATAGACATAGGCCTTATAGAAATAGTGGAGAGGAATCACTGCCTTTGCTCATTTCATCTTTGTCCTTTGCTCATTTCATCAGTGATATAGTACAATAAAGAATTTTATAGTAATGTTTCCAGATATTTCTTTAGGCAGTAAAAGTCATTTTTTTGACAGCAGTAGTGTAGGCTGCTCAGAGTCCTTATGTTCTTACAGCCTGTTTAAACATTGTCTGTCTGAGAGAATCGTAACTCAGGCAGTTACCTCTTTTTTCCATTTCTTCATCATTTGTTCCAAGAGCTCACTGATGAAAACAAAAAGTTGTGACAAAGTTACAAAAGTAACATATTTTACTTCATATATATGTGTGTATATATATATATATATATGTATGTGTGTAGTAATACCTCTACTTTATACATATGTATATATATATAAAAAGCTAAGTGTTTTTTTTTTTGGAAGGTATTTTGCAGACATGACTAACAGTATTTTTCATCTCAACCACACTCAGTTATAGAATGCCCGTGCCTACATTCAAGCTTTTATTTAATAAAAGTAAATACTGCAGTCCCTACTGTTTTACACCTTCCACAGCATCTTGGCAATAAATCCATCAGAATGTTGGTGTCCATATTATGTTTTGAAAACATTAACTAGCTAAGCTCCTCAGACATCACAGTGACTGAAAAAAAGGATCACCCAGTCATTAGACTGGGAAGAATCTACGGAGATCTACACCTCAAAGCTGGGCTAATTTCAAGGTTATGGGTAGCTAGAGGGCTTGTCCAGTTAAGCTTGAAAATCTCTGAGGATGGAGATTTCGCAGCCTCTCTGGGCATCCTGTTCTATGACTTCATTGCTCTCATGGTGAAGAATTCTTAATTTACCTTAAGTGACTTGTGATATTTGCCCTCCAATATACATCTCTTAGAAGGATGTGGTTCTATGTTCCATATTTGAGAGTTGAAGACAGCAGTTCCCTTAGACTCTTGTCATATAACACTCATCAAGCTGTTGGGCTGGTTCACATCAGAAGTAAATTATTTTCCCTCAAGCATTTCTATGCTGCTTTATAAAGAAATGCACAGTTCAGGAAACACTATCCTATGCCCCCCATTAACCTGTCAAACCCAGTAATTAGACTGGAGTAATTTGGGAAACAGATGGATTTTTTTTTTCTCCACTAAAATATTGTCTGTTTTCCTGTTTTTTTTTTTGTTTTTTTTTTTTTTTGGATAAACTGCAATTTTGAGAGACCATCCTTTTGTAATAAAAGCTAACATTTGTTTATTCACCTCTAATTTATAAGTGATGTAAAATTCTGAGAAATTAACAAGTAAATATCTGACATCATTGTAGAGACAAAATCTAGTATAAGTGTATTCGGGAGAATTAATTGATATGTTAGTAAGTGTCTTTTTAGATTCAGGAGGAAATTATTCACTCAGAGGATGGTGAGGGCCACAAAGTGGCATATGACAGAAACATGGTAATTATCTAATAAAGAAAAAAAAAGGACTTAATAAATATGGAGTATCCATAAGAAATATTAAGAATCCTAAGAATAAAAAATACTCTATTGGGAAACTATGCTTTATTAGTTGATCTTTAAACAGTAAAAAATTGCAAGTCATTATTATTTTAATTATTATTGCAAGTCATTCATTATTTTTAGCCGTATTTACTTTTTTTTTCTCCTATTTTGAGTTAAAAGTAGTTTCTTCACAGCTAGACTATTTCACAACATAACAGATCTTACTAAAAGATATTTTTTCTAATATCAATAATCTATTTTTCTTAATTATTCACTTTTCTTCTAATTGCTGGAACAATTTCAAAAAATAAGTATTAATAATAAAATAATTCTTCTAGTTAGTTGCTGGAACACCTCTTCTATGAAGACAGGCTGAAGGAGTTGGGGGTTCTCAGCCTGGAGAAGAGAAGACTCCAGGTAGACCTGATAGCAACCTTCTAGTACCCAAAGGGGGCTACAGAAAATCTGGAGAAGAACTCTTTGTCAGGGACTGTAGTTATAAGACAAGGGGTAATGGCTTTAAACTCAGAAAGGGTAGATTTATATTAGATATTAGGAAGAAATACTTTACTTTGATGGTAGTGAGGTTGCCCAGATAAGTTGTGGATGCCCCAACCCTGGAAGAGTTCAAGGCCAGGTTGGATGGGGCAACCTGATCTAGTGGGAGATGTCCTTGCCCATGGCAGGGGGGACGGAATTAGATCTTTAAGGTCCCTTCCAATGCAAACCATACTCTGACTCTATGAAATATTGTCTTACTGAATAAATTCATTTCCCACTCTCTCCATAATATTTTCCTTAGGCCTAACCAATAGTCTGGCAATGTTACACTCCCTGAAAGTCTTGATCCAAGACAAAACCTGAATCATTATTAAGAGACTATTTTATTGTATATTCTCCTATAAGACTACTCAGTATACTTTGCAATCCAAAAATCTTTCTCCTAAATGAGGATATTGTTATGGTTTTGTTGCTGTTATCACAATTTTTACCATTTTTTTTTTAGCATTTTTCTGAACATTAGAGAGTGTGTATGTCTTCTCATTCTTTTTCTTTTTCTTTTTCTTTTTTCTTTTTTTTTTTTTTAACAAGCAAACAAACAACAACAAAAACAACAACAAAACATTTACACACAGCCTGGAGGTAGGATCTAATAGACCACTTTATAATGAACCTTGTTATCAGTTAGTATTACTGATTACTAGTATATTTATTATTGCTTCAACTTGCAATGATCTAATCAGGTATAAAGTTTTAGTTATTGTAAGAACACTGTTATAAAGACATAAGTTATTGTATTTATCATTGTAGCTCCTGTTTTTGTCAAGATGATACACTAGTTTCCATCTTTAGGTTTAGTAATACGGTCCCAGTTAGAACCTCACCTCAGTCTCCATTTCCTCTCTTCACTTTTATTGCTCTTATCTATTATAGGGATACTACTTTTTATTCCACATACTGACTGTACTCAGAGAGTTTGTCATTTTTACTCTCTCAGTCCATGTTGTCTGAGGACCTCTTGGACTCCCATTCTACAAAGGTGCATTTCTTCATGAACATTTCTTTCCTTATTGTTAGACCTGAAGAAGGGGATGACTAGCCTTGTTCTTGATGAGTTGTTTCATCACTGTTCATTCTGTTCCTTCCTCATGTCTACAAGAAGTGTGAAAAACCCACATAATCTGAATTAAAAATGAACAATCAAAGAAGGGAACAGGTGTTTACAGCTGGACGCATGACAGGTATTGATGACAGGAAGAAGAGCAGTAAAGCAAGTAAAGGAAGCAAGCAATAAAAAAGTAGTCAGAACTGATTTCTAAATGTTTTATGGAATTCAGAAGCCACAGTTATTATATTGTCCACATTCTCTTCTTTTAAGTCTTGTAGTAACAGGGGCAATGAAAATGTCCATGGGAGAGCTTTAAGCTCTGTGACCTATGTCTATGTTGAAAAGTGTTGCATATTTAACCTTGGAAGCAGATGAAGGGATCATGTTTTTGCATGCATAAACCCTACCAGAAGAATGTATTATGCATATGGATTTTCTTTTGCATCTTCCTTTCATGGGTTTTTACTTTCTTTATTTTGAGCAACTGAATTTGCTGTTGTCACTGTTGATAAAGTATCTTTCTTGTTATTTTTAAAGTTATTGTTCATTATAATGGACCAGCTAAAAATCACAGATACTATCACAGGTACAGGTTGGAAGGATCTAACAGCCATAAGTAAACTTTAAGTGACAGCACTTGTGTGTGATAAGCAAACATTAAGGCTAAGGTAGAACCAGCTCTATCCTGAAGCTGTGTAATTGTTTCAGCAAAATTACGATCAGCAGAACTTCCTAGCAGAAATATATCTACAACTTCAGCTTGCACACCAGAAGTGTGGTGTGATAACTTGTGATCCAGGTTAAGAGAGTGTGTGGTATTCTGCTACTATAGACATACACTTAGTTTGCCTTCTGTTTTTAAAGCTCTTTACAGCAGACTTTCTCACACTGTATGTCTTCAAAGTATAGAGCAAGCTGTCTTTCAAATAACTAGGTGGGTTACAAATCACCTAGATCCCTGGGGTAAGAAAGAGAATTTCCAGAAAGAAAATCCATAAGTTCTGTATATAAACACAATATTTTTACAAGACAGGTTGCATTCCTCATGCAACCCATGTATAAGACCCATGTATATGAAATGGTGTAGCATTTTTCCAGCATTCTTTGAGAACTACTGTATAGAAAGATTCTGCTGTGGTTTTGCTCCATGAGCATAGGTGTTGAGGAAATTTCTCTTGAATGGAACAGGCTTTTCTTATGCTCTGGCCCAGATATATGAGCATGTAAGAAAGTAATGGCATTACCTTTTCTGTCCTCTTCAAAATATTCTTTTAAATTCTTACACAGAGCTCAAGGTTTGCTTTCGGAGGAAACCCTTGTGCCAGTGTATTTTTCATGACTTGGTCCTGAGTTTCAATTGTTCTACAATTTAAAAACATTATTATTCTTATGCTACTTTATGCTAAAATATATTGTATACATATTCCATTTTCTAATTCTTTGATGTCCTACATCTCTGAAATCATTACTGTATTACAGCATTGTAGATGTTATATTTCATGAATATGTAATTTGTAAAATGCTATAAGAAGGGATCGATATTGTGGTGGAAAAGCAATGCAGTTTAAAAATGTTGGCTATGGTCAGATATAAAGTTATGTATTGTTTCCAGGGCAGATGAAGAAAAAAATCATCATCCTAACAGTACTTAGTGTTTATCTGCAAATTGATGTTCAAACAAGACAATAAAGAATTACACAGAGCTCCTAGATAATGCATAGTAAGGTAAATAGCATTGACAATTCAACAGTCAAGATAATCATCATCACTATTCAGCCAGCCTGGCTCCTGTCTGCTATATGTACATTGAGGTACTATAATGATTACTGTGCATTCAGATTCCATAAATGTATCTGAGAAATAAAGGATTTAATGTTTCCTGCTGAAATATTGAAACAGCTGGTTCTGTAAGCATTACATATTCTGTAGAGCTTATAGAAAGATTATTCTTTTTTGTTTACATGCTTACCATGGTTCCATGAACATAAATAATCTGAAAATACTGTAAAAACTGTTAGGTTCCTGCCTCGATAATCCAGAAAGGAAATCTGTATCATGGGAGATGACTTGATGATCTCTATCCTGATATGTACAGGGTTCTAAAATCAGTGCTTGATTGACACTGAACAATAACCTTTTGCCATTCTTAGTTCAGCGGGAAATAAATAAATAAGTCTGAGCCCCTTAAAGCATTAACTATGATGCAGGATCAAAATATTTCAGTTAAGTGGTGTCATTTTGATGGTTGCCTTAGATTGATACCAAATGTATTCATACTTTGCAAAGTGCAAAATAAAAACAATGTTATGAAGTTTGTCATTTAGATCTAGGTGCTCTTGAATGCTAATAGTCTTAAGGCTTACACAAAAACAGATTTATTTTACAGTGAGAAAAACTTAAACAGAAACTATACTCACAGTTTTTATATAGGTGAGTTGATTACCAACACTAGTTTTTCTTCTACATTAATCACTGAGTAACACCTAGCTATTTAGTATTTCAGGTAGGCATCCTGAAATTACAGTATACAGTACAGTATACTATTAAACATTCTATTAAACATTATTACCTGTTACTGGGTGGTGACTTTCAGAAATCAGCTGCTTAACATCTATATTTCTTATCTTTCCATCTATTGACTTTCTCCTTTGCAAAAACCAAGGCCTCTTTCCTGGATGGTTTTTGCCTTGTGGGTAATAGTCTATATCCCAATCTGAATTTAATAAACCTAGCTAAAGTTTATCCTTAATAAACTTTGCAGTGGTAATGTTCTGCAAAGAAGGTTTAGAAGAAGCATTGTCATGCTCATCCATTTATTTTGTTTTCTGTTTAACATCTAAATATTAAATAATAATTGCTCTTGTCTTGTTTACCTTGATACTGAAATGCCTTGGGGCCCCTAGCACAAAAAAGGCATGGACCTGTTGCAGCAAGTCCAGAGGAAGACTACAAAGACTATCAGAGGGCTGGAGCACCTCTCCTATGAAGAAAGGCAGAGAGAGCAGGGCATGTTCAGTTTGGAAAAGAGAAGGCTTTGGGGAGACATCATTGCAGCCTTTCAGTACTTAAAGAGATCTTATAAAAAAATTGAGAAGAACTCTTTGCGCAGCTAGATAATGATAGGACAAGGGGGCAACGGTCTTAAACTAAAAGAGGATAGATTTAGACTAGACATTAGGAGGAAAGACTTCATTGTAAGGGTAGTGAGGCATTGGAACAGGTAGCCCAGAGAAGTTGTAGATGCCCCATCCCTGGAGGTGTTCAAGGCCAGGCTGGATGGGGCATCTTGGCCAATGTGATCTAGTGGGTGGCATCCCTGCCTATGGCAGGAGGGTTGGAGTTAGATGATCCTTAAGGCCATTTCCAACCCAAGAATCAACTACATTACTGTTTAAAAGTAAACTTGTCAAATTTCTATCTTCTCATCCTGCTTGTTACAGCAGGAATGGAAAGAGCGAGGTCATGATTCTAAAATAGTACAACTGATATTAAAACAGTAGAAAGAAAATTCATTAAACTGCTTTCTTCCTCCCTAACCCTACACAGTGTGATTAAATATCACATTTATTACAAGGCTGTCATCTGATTGAATTTAGCCAGAAATGAAACACTTGCTCTTCTGAAAATGAATCTAAATTTCAGTGTTAGTCATATAAACCATAGTTAACAAGTCCCAAAACAATCAACTGTAAAAATTACACTCATTTCTACATAATAAATAAATAATTTCATAAAGGTTATCTTTTTTTTTTTTTTTTAATTCTTAAAATCAGGACTTTCTCCCAGTTTTATTTACAATTGTGCTGATCAAGAGTGAGGTAAGTGACCTGAGTGACTTCTTCAGTGAAGACTTGATGCTGATGTCCAGTCTGGTTTTAAATATTATTATTATTATTATTATGAAATATTTGACATCTATTTCCCACCTCCATGGGTTGAATTTGGTTTAGTATAAACAGACTTCAGACAACATATAGAAGATATATATGGGGGAAAAAAAAAAAAGTAAACTTAAAAAAAAAAAAAAAGTGCTACATACCTGTTAGATTTGTTTGTTTGTTTTAGTTTGGAAAAAATAATAGTATAAATGTAAACAGATAACACAGTGGAAACTGTTATTCCATGAAAAGATGTTCTGTTTTGTAGTAATTTAGCAAATTTCTGTATAAATTTATTCCAGTATTAATGCTACCTGTGAAAGGCTGGCTTTTGGGAGGTTTTTGGTGGGGTGGAGGAGGAGTTAATTTGGTTTTGTTTAACTTGTATAACTTGGTAATGGATTTATATAAAACTGGAAATGCCATTCTCATATGAAAACAAGAATAGGGGTATGTTTTTTTGTGTGGTCTGGCTAGTACACTTTGTAGAAAAAAAAAAGTAATGGAAAATCTGGACATACTGTGAGTGGTTTTCACACTTCATAAGTTTAGCCATCTGTGACAGATGATCTATTCTGTGTTTGTTGTCAGGTTCAGTTACATTCCTTTAAAAAGG
Source organism: Aythya ferina (assembly GCF_964211825.1). NCBI lineage: Eukaryota > Metazoa > Chordata > Aves > Anseriformes > Anatidae > Aythya > Aythya ferina. The sequence continues at coordinate 197,437,992 of NC_140296.1, read as the reverse complement.
AAGAGGATTGGGTTGGCTGGAAGCTTCTGGAGAGAGAGAGATTGCTCCTACCCTGGGAGCATCAGAGCATATTTCAGGGGGAGTTCTCCTGTTTCAGAGAAAGAGGGTTGGAGAGACGGGGCGGGGGGGAAATGTTCAGGGAGATACTGCGAAACTACAGAGAATTGACAGGAATGGGTTCACAACCTGAGCTGTTGGAGAATTCAACTTGTCCAGCTGAGGCTGGGATTATGCAGAACTTGGTGCAGATCAGAAAGCCGTTGAGTTGTTGGAATGGAATGAAGCCTGGAAGCAAGGCATCAGCGGGCAAGGCGAGTTTCATAAACCTCCTTTTGTTTCTATTCTGCCTTGCCTAATTCTGTTTTAAACTGTTACATGTAAATATTCATATGAAATCTAGCTCAGAGTTTAAAAGCCCTTTTTCTCCTTGTTTTGCATGTCCTCTATAGAGAGATCTCTGCAGTTTCACAATGAGGCTCTGGTTGAACTTAGGGTCATATCATGCCATCTAACACAGGTATAGAAAGATAATCACCATTAGTCTTCTTAGGCTTCCTATCTAATCAATTGTTTAGAGTTAGGCAATGTGAACACGTGTTTCAGAATAAGGTCTTCGTCTTATTTTAAAGAATCTTTAGGTTTTGATATAACATAGACTTATTTCTGTACCAGTTGTACAGAGCTGGCTGTTCAACTGTATAGTTGTCTAATTAATAGTGCATAATTCTGGGTATTTTGACAGCTGTGCCACCACCATGAAGAACTGTTGATTCTTAAGAATCTGAAAAGCGTTATAGAGCTATCCATGGTACAAAAGCAGAGTCAGAAGTGTGTTTTTCTATGGTAGAATATGTTGCAATCAATGGTAAATGTTAAGGCACTTTTGGAAAAAGGAGGAAGGAGATTTGATGCAAGTTGTTCTGCAGGTACACAACAGTGTGGATGAAGTCAGGGCTGAGCTGGAAACATAGGAGCAGCTGTGATGCATATAGAAAGACCTGCATTATGTAGTCAGGCACTTGGTGTGTTTGTCTGATCTGTGCTTTACAGCAGGATTTACATGCACATTGTTGCCCAGTGTGAGCCACTTTTTAGAGAAAGTGATTAATCAGGGCTCTGCTCACTCTGCCACCTTTCATCTTAGACCAGGGAAACACACCATCAGGAGTGCAGAAGAGAATAAACACTGCATGAAAAATCAAAATGAACTGAGCCTGGAACCTCTGACTGCTGAAGAGAGGTGTCATTTCTGAAGAATCACAGAGGTGGTAAGATTCCTGTGTGGTGAAAATGATTAAAACTCTGCTGCAAAACAGCTCCTGCATGAAAAGCCAAATGCAGGAATTCAAACTGCAGCAGCTGCTAGGAGTGGGACTGACCTCTTCTGTCTTGAGACACTCACAGGTGACATCCATGTTATGTGAGCCTGTTTCTACAGTAAGAGAAACAGGTGTGATTTTTGAGTGAGCTGAAGAAAAATTGTGCTTGCTTTCAATTCAGTAGCTCAGATTAGCTCTGCACATTATGTCTGCATTTGGGCAGATGAATCCTTTGCTCTTGCAAATAAACAAGGCTGTGGAGCAGCATGTGGAGTCTTGTGAACCAACAGTTGTTGGAGGAAGTCCGTAGCAGAGAATAGGCAGAAAAGGCCAAGATTTCCTCACACCTTTTTTTGTTTGTTTGTTTGCCTATAAGACAAGATTAATACTTCATTTCTTTTGGAGAGGGGATGCTTTTTCTGAATTACAGCTGAAAGTTTGCTACGTAGTCTCATATCAGTTGAAAACAGATGGTGTTAATTCAGCATATGCATATCCTACTGATAAGTATAAACTGTTCTGAATTTTTCTCACCAGTATTTTCTGGCCAGAATTCTCAGATTGCATGGGAAGAAAATTAAAAGTATGTTCTCATTGACTGGGAAAAGACTCTTCATAATCCAGAAAAATTTTCCATAGATGAGATCTGAGCTTCAGACAAAATTCATGATTCTGACTGAACGGAATGACATATAATGATGTGATGGTTACATGGTGAGAAACAGTGTATTATTAATTACTATGAGTGAACGAGCCTATGTTAAGGATGTTGAATAGTGTACAAAAAGATTTATTGCAAGGACTTCATCATTCCAAGATGAAAAGGATAAGTAGTGCCATTTTCTACAGCCACAAACATCATGATCAACTAACTAATCCTGAAATAAGCAATTAATCCTCTGGTACAATATCCTTTAATATAAAAGTCTTGAACTACCAGTGACAGAATCACATAGCCTCTGTATTACGTGTTACTGAACGTGTTACTGAGGTATGGTTCTGTGTCATTAGTTAATCTAAAAACAGTATGTACTGGAGACACAGCACATCATGTGCAAACAAAATTAGTATCTTAATCAAGCACAGGCATCAAATATCCATCTGCTTCACAGACCTGGTAACTTTTCACAGGTTAGGCTAGGAAGTTCTGAATATCTACAGTTCTGTCCTCCTTACACAAAATGCCTGTCAGTGAAACAATATGAGAAAATAAAGAAGTAATGATTGATTAAGAAATTGTGTTATGGTCTAGCATACTATGTTATTACCTGTGTGTGTATATATAGTACATAACCACCCTAAGTGTACAGCCTTCTTGATCTTATTAAACACCTACCTCATAGCAAAATTCTAGTTTTGCCACTAATGTTTCTCGAGATGGTGAATCTTTTTCTTCTCTGACTTGCTGTTATGCCGTGCAGAGAGTTCCCTTTACCTTATCCTCTCTTTTGTCATGTATTTTGTAATCTTTTGGGTCATTGAAGCAGAGTGTTTTTCAGAAACCTCCTCTTCAGATACTTTCATGAGTAATGAGAAGGATATCATCCAGATAAATCCATTCTTTTGGATCCTGTCAGACTGTCTTCTGAAAAATCACAAATTTACAAAAGGGGAAAGACTTTAATTCACAGTCAAAAGTATTTACTTGGAATCATTTATCAAATTCAGGCTTCAGTTCTGAATTGGGTATTATACCATAGCATTTAGAGTACTAACTGTGATAGTAAAAACACAGTATTGGAGCAGTGGGAGAAGAGTAGTTTGTTTTTGTTAAGTCCCTTGGTAGTTTTAATATGCTGATATGTACATACATATATACATACATATATACAAAATACTTAAGGATATTCAACATATCTCGGTACAAACCACATAAGGATAAGCATTTATTAGGCATCAGTAATATCTCCTACAAAGCAGCTATGCAATATTTTCAAGCATTTTATAGCAACGTGTGGAATCTTTGTCATTCAGAGCAGAAATTCTTCCCATGGTCTTTTCAATTTTGAGGACAGGATCTCCTCCTTCTTTCTCTTCTTCCTTTCTCCCTTCCCCTTCATCTTCCCCTATTTTTTCCTTTTTTTCCTTTCTTAGAGACTGAGTAGTGGGAAAAATTATTTATCCCATTTGGTACAGTAATTTGGATGCATAAGCATTGCTCGACTCTGAGCATTTGACTCTGTTAGCTTGACAGATGTCCATTCTCTGAATCAATCTTACAGGAACTTTTTCCCTGATGTAAAGTAACTGATACATTTAGCGTATGTGGAATTAAATGTAATTAGACAGCAAATCTCTCACATCAGCTTGTATTCCAGACTACTTTGCAAAAATGAATAATACAATTAAAAAGATGAATAGCAGAGGAAAAGGGAAATTAAGAATAAAAAATTGCTTTCAGGTGAGTTTTGAAGATGCTCATACTGACTCAGTCAGAAATGTTTCCCTTTTGTAGGAAATTACAAGAAAAACTTAAGCTATAGGTTAAAAATACTATAGACTATTGAATGTCTGTATAGTATTGTCCACCTTCCAAGGGGCAAAGAGACTGCTGTGTCTTCAGTGAGCAGAAAAGCAGACACTGTAGTTATCATTTGCAGATAAGCTGAGACAATGAAAACATAACCTTGTGAATAGTGTGTATGTTGCTGTCTAAAATCAGTTGAATGCACACATATTGTTCTAGTATTGTTCTAGTTACATCTAGATTCAAGGTTTCAAAACATTGGATTTCATTCTTCTCACAAACTGATTTTTTTGAAAGATGTATCTGTGTTGATTTAAATTGCTATTCCTCATTTTTTGCCAGTGTAATTGAGGATGGAATTGCCCCATTGCCCTTGTAGGAAAAATGTTCAGTCCTGTTCCAAATGAACCACAAATAGACTAATCTGTGGAAAACAGTCATCTTCCCTGTAAATGACTGAGAACAACTAATATGCATACTCACATAAAGTAGATGAAACAGAGGTTTAGATCACTTTGAAAATCAATGTGTACGGGCCACATCTGTCTGTAGTTCACATATTAAATTTTCATTGAATTTCTCCTTTTTCCCCCAAGATCAAAAGAAGCATATGGCTTTTTATGTGTTTAACTAGGAAAGAAGTTGATATCTCATGTCACGTCAGCTGTTAGGAAGTGCACTGTGCTTTTCCCCTTGCATTTGAAGTGAAAATGGCAATTTCGAACAATTTCACAGAGAAAATGAAAGGAGCAAGAGGATGAAAAATACAGAAGTGCTCATTTGAAGAATGAGTGGCTCTGACACAAATGAAAGGAAAAAAACTCTGAGAAATGTCTATTGTTTTGGCATAGACTATTCTGAAAATTTTATACTGGTTTTAACAGCAGAGAAATATATCTCTACAGTCTCCAAAGGAGTGAAGAGGAGTGGGGAAAAAAAAAAAAAAAGGAGAGAAAATCAGACTGACTGGCATCTCTGCTGTGTAGTGATTTAAAAACTAGTTTTCTGCTTCACTGCTCAGTCCCCAGAGCAAAATACTTGCAGAAAAGCAAAAGACAAGAGTTACATTAAAGAAAAGCTTTGTCATTTTACTTATGAAGCAGGGTATTTCCCTGTCATGCACAAGGCCAAGATCAGCTCATCAAACACCTCTCCAACTCCACTGCCAGCAATGGCACATGAGGCAAAATAGTGCAGGCTGATAGGTTATAACTGATGGTTAGAATTTTTTCAGAGCCTGTATATCCACTGTCAATACTGATCATGAAACTTTTATGTAATAAAAAAGTGTATTTACATTTTTAAATACATTTTCCTTATGGCACAATTCCTCTGCTTCCCTTTGCCTCTTGGCTTCAGAGGTGGGTACCCACACTACGTGGCTCTTCATGCAATAAAATGTACCTTATGTCAGGCAGTGGAGAGAAGGTTCTCAATATTCTTGCTCCATTACCAAAGGTCAGTGAAGTTGTTTCCCTCTAGCCAGTGGTTACCATATAATATATGTAGGACCAAAAGGGTCCACAAAATCTTTAAGGAGAAAATATTTGCTACAAAACATTGTCCAATATCACCATCTGTATCCTACAAAAAAAAGATGCAGTCGAGGATTCCGTACTGAAAATAAAGTGTATCAATAGTATCCTATCTTAATGCATCTTTTGGAATGAGGTTTCATTACAAGCAATTTTAAAGATACTAATAAATTATTAAAAAGTCCTTAATGAATGATAACTGATTTTAACAGATCCTTTGAAGTAAATTGAGTGTTTAAAACAATAAATTACCAAAATTTCTAGCCATTTTTACTGATATATTGCTGAAGATGAATAGCACATACCATAACAAAGAATAACCTTTACCAACCTTATACAAGTGTAAGTGCTTCATTGCAATTTTTACTGAGTGTTATGGATTTTTGATAGGGTTACCTTTGGGGATTTTTTTGATACATGAAAATTCTCAGATGTGAGAGTTTTGCTCAGACAGTTACAGCACAGGCTTCTCCTTCCACCCCAAGGGTACTTGCTGGTTACCCTTGGTAAACTACATATCCTACATCAATCCCCACCTAAAGTCACCTCTTTTCAGAATGGATGAATGATTTGTCTTTTTCTGTTGCTTGATAACTTTCTTAGATACAAATGATGTATTCCCTGTAATTTTATTTACTGCATTTTGAGAAATAGGCATGCATCTTTCCATCTCCTATCTTTTTTATAAAAACCTTGTTAACCTTACACATTGGTGGGAGGGGAGAAGGCTGTTTTTTCCTTAGTTGTTTAATTTATAGTGTTGGAGATAACATATCTATTCGTTTATCTCAAACACAACCTTTGGGGTTATTTTAGGAAGTTCAGCTTTGTCTCAGAATGAGATACGATTACCATTATATCTATCCTGAAGTGAAGTCCCAAAGTAGCTTGAAATTCTTTCTCTATATAAGGTTCAGCAATAAGCTAATACTTTTATAAGGTTGTCATGGTGAAACAAGAAGCAGAATAAATTGTTTCTACTTCTTGATATTTACAGCCAGCAGGTAGAGTGGTCATTTGCTAAATGACCATAAAAATAACACATGACCATAACACATAAAAAAAAAAAAAAATAGTGAAGATGATAGTAGATAACTAGAAGCAAATAGCTTAGAATGAGAAAGATGGAAAATGTGACAAAATGTGGTAGAAAACACCATGATTTCTTTAGTCAAAGTGCTCACTTAAGGTCACCTGTCTGACATCCAACATAACCTTTAACCAGTAATTGTAAGCCCAAAAAATACCTGTCTGTATTTGATGATATTTTGTTTCGTCTCTGCAGTAGTTTCATGAAGGTTTCTTCTCTGTTTCCTTTCAATAAGCTTAAAAAGAGCATATATTACAAATGTAATACAGGGAGAGAGCTGACAGCACAATTATTTCTTTCTACGTCCAGTTCTGTTTGTTTGTTTGTTTTTATAAAGACATTAGAATTTGGTGAAAATCAGCCCTAGCTTGTCTATTTTCCTTGACTGTTAACAAATTCAAAGGAAACACAAAAACTAAATTTAAATACTACTCTTTATTTATCTACCAAAATACTAAAGTTAAATTTCCCTTAACTACTAATACAGTTCACAGGTAGCATGCTAATGTAACTGATGATGAGAATATCCAATAATAATGACCCACATTTTATCACGGTACTAAAATTGTATTTTTTCTATTTCCAGTGTAAATAGAAACTAAAAATAATTAAGACTGGTCTTCTGCCCCCTCATCAGCTGAGAACTAGAAGTTATAAATGCTTTTTCAAAAGCAAGTGGTATGTCTTCCTATAGTGTCTATCAGTCTGATATGTTGACAAAGATATTTATATGTAGACAGATATTAAAATAAGATAGTGTTTTTTTAATAAAATACATTATTAGCTGACATGGAAATTATTCATCAGCAACATAGCTAGCATCTGAAAATAGTAATTCCATAAAGTATTAGAGACCTTTTAATGGATGTGTTGTTAATAGCTGTTCCCCAATACTGGTGACCATCTGTGACTGCTTCACCATCTGTGACTGCTGTATAAATTTGGGAGGGGGAAATAACAGTGGCATTGGACTGAATTTGTAATATAGATTAGTAGCCAACTAGACCTACTGTAATTGATTAATTTGTCTTTGATTATAACTACACACTGAGCTAGAGAAAATTAGTTTCTTAGATTTGTTGGCAAAACATGGGTTTGGGAAGTGGCCACACGAAGTTGAAAACAAAATTAAGTTACATTTATTGAAATCTGAAAAATGCAGAAGTTGATGGAATTGAGATGAAATAGATGAAAAGAGCTGACATGGCACTTGAAAAGGTAGTGGATATTTCTTTAAAGATCCATGACAAATATTGATTATTGTGATTTGCTAAGATTAGTTAGCAGGGGAGCAACAAAAGCTGTTTGTCAACTCGTTCTAAAAACTTTTACAATTTCTTGACAACATATTAGAATAAACTAGGAAAACAGTGTTTTTTATTGCTAAATAAAATTCATCTTGTTGACTTCTTATCTGAAGTAGCATTTATTTCAGAAGAAATTTCATTTTTAATTAATAATAGTCAATGCTTGCTAAAGTGTTGTGCTTGCCTACAGAGGCAGAAGAGACAAGTTAGTTAATATTCTTTTTATTTCCCTTGTTAAACTGTGCTAAAGTGTTTCCATATTTTTCTATCAACAAGTCTGCATTCTGTACTGACTGATGTGGTTATTCTTGTGTACCTGTATAGACCAATCCATAGCAAGGTATTGGAGAGTTAGGGTACAATTTCAAAATTATTAAAGTTCCACTTCTTAGTGTATCAACATTGAGTGGGAACCTAAATTTACCTCAAAACTAAAATAAATCTTTCAAAAGCACTAGTAATTTTGAATGCAATGTAGATTGCATCTAACCCATTGTGTTGCCTGCTTTCCTAGTTGAAGAGAGTAGGCATCTCCAAAAAAATTCAGCCTAAGGTACATGCTTCTCTTAGGGCAGAGTGAATCAGCCTCCTACCATTAACTGTGGAGAAGTCTGGACATCTGGTTTGAGTACATTCCTGTATTTCGATATTGCTTAACTTCTTTAAGTTTTGAAGTGTAGCAACAGAGGCGAGACAAAGATGGCAAGGTGGACTGAGGGGACTACCTCTTGTATCAAGTATATTGGCACAAGAAAATCCTGCTTTGATGTCTGGATTCTAGTAAAAGCCATAACTGCCCAGTATGTACTCGGTGTCTCGTTGTATGGCTAAGAGGCTTCTATTGTATCATATGATTACACTTATATATAAATATATATATATAAATATGTATACATGTGCATTTATAATTATTTATTTATTATTTATTAATTATTTATAATTATACATATATATTCTTTCAATTAAATGTTATATAGAAGGAGGGTACACAGGTCTATATATTACTACCCTCACATGTATACACACACTGTGTCTGTTTAAGTAAAATTATATGGAGATTAAAATAAATAAATAAAATACCATCTTAAGTCATTTTTAAGAATGTAAAGTAGATTTTTCAGTCTCAGGTAAAACAAAGCCCTGGTGAGCATCTACTTTGTTTTGCAATAGATTTGTCATCTTCCTGACCTTTAGCAGATTACTAGCATTTATTTTTTTTTTGATGCTGTTTGCTGCTGCTTATTCACAGATACCACAAGCTTCCATCTCAGTTACAGAAAGTATATGGTTAAGATACAAATCCATACAATGAAACAAATTTAAAACTCCTTGTGATCTATTGGCAATCAAGCCTCCAGAATAGTGATTCAGTATTGTTTCTTCTATTGCAGACAAAAGGTTCTTCAAGCATTACTCCATCTGGCACTCAGAAGAAGGTGAAGAGGACTCTGCCCAACCCACCTCCAGAGGAAGCAACAGCAGGAACTCAGTCACCATATACTTCTGTGGGATCTGTTTCACGCAGAAGGATTTGCAGGACCACCACTATGGCCAGAGCCAAAATTCTTCAGGATATAGACAGGGAATTGGATCTGGTTGAACGGGAATCAGCCAAGCTTAGGAAAAAGCAAGCAGAGCTAGATGAGGAGGAGAAAGAAATAGATGCCAAATTGAGATACTTGGAAATGGGCATTAATAGGAGGAAAGAGGCCTTATTAAAAGAAAGAGAAAAGAGAGAGCGTGCCTATCTCCAAGGAGTAGCAGAAGAACGTGATTATATGTCAGACAGTGAAGTTAATAATACCAGGTCAACAAGAATAGAAACTCAACACGGCTTGGAAAGACCACGTACTGCACCCCAAACAGAATTTAATCAGTTTATTCCACCACAAACCCAGCCAGAAACACAGTTTGCCCCTGCTACAAGCCCATATGCTCAATATCAATATTCATCTCCTGCCCTGCCTACACAAGCACCAACTCAGTTCACACAGCAATCACATTACCAACAACAGCAGCCTTTGTATCACCAGCAGGTTTCACCCTATCAGACCCAAACAGCTTTCCAAACTGGAGCTACTATGTCCTTTACTCCACAGGCTCAACCTCCACCAACTCAACAGCCGTCATATCAGCTCCCATCACAGATGATGGTGATACAGCCAAAGCCAAGACAAACTCCATTATATTTGGAGCCTAAGATAACAACAAACTATGATGTGATTCGCAATCAGCCTCTCATGATAGCACCAGTTTCAACTGACAATAGTTATGCAGTTTCCCAACTAGGTAGTAAATACACTACCTTGGACTTAAGGTTAGGACTAGACGAAAGAAACAGCATGGCAAGCAGCCCTATATCAAGCATATCTGCAGATTCATTCTATGCAGATATAGACCACCACCATACACCCCGAAATTATGTGCTGATTGATGACATAGGAGAACTTACTAAAGGAACAGGAACACTGGGTTCCAGTTTTAGCCTCCATGAGAAAGATCTTACCAAAACAGATAGACTACTTCGCACAGCTGAGGCCAGGAGAGCACAAGAAGTATCAGACTTCCTAGCACCACTGCAGACTTCTTCTAGGTTACATTCCTATGTTAAAGCTGATGAAGACCCAATGGAGGACCCTTATGAGCTCAAACTTCTGAAACATCAGATAAAGCAAGAGTTCCGTAGAGGTGCAGAAAGTCTTGATCACTTGGCTGGCCTGTCACAGTATTACCATGCAGAGGGCAGCTACAGGCATTTTCCCAAATCTGAGAAATACAGCATAGGTAGGCTTACCCTTGAGAAACAGGCTGCTAAGCAGCTTCCAGCAGCCCTCCTCTACCAAAAGCAGTCAAAACACAAGAAAACTTTGATAGACCCCAAACTAACAAAGTTTTCACCCATCCAAGAAAGCAGAGACCTTGAGCCTGACTATTCAACCTACATGACTTCATCAAGCACTTCATCACTTGGGGGAATTACTACTAGGGCAAGGCTTCTTCAGGATGATATCACTTTTGGCCTTAGAAAAAACATCACTGACCAACAGAAGTACATGGGGCCACCACTGACTTCATCTATTGGAGCAGGCCTTGGGACCGCACTAGGTCCAGCAATGAGATCCACATTACAAGATGAAGCAGACAAGTCTTATAGCAGTGGTAGTAGATCTAGGCCCTCATCTAGACCCTCCTCAGTTTATGGGCTTGATTTGTCATTGAAAAGGGATTCTTCCAGTTCTTCTTTAAGACTGAAAGCCCAAGAAGCTGAACCCCTAGATGTTTCGTTTAGCCATGCAGCACCTTCTGGAAGAACTAAACCCACCAGTCTACCTATTAGCCAAAGCAGGGGAAGGATCCCAATAGTAGCACAGAACTCAGAGGAAGAGAGCCCACTAAGTCCCGTTGGCCAGCCAATGGGAATGGCAAGAGCAGCAGCTGGACCCTTGCCACCAATATCTGCAGATACCAGGGACCAGTTTGGATCGAGCCATTCATTACCTGAGGTCCAGCAACATATGAGGGAGGAGTCACGGACTCGAGGCTATGATCGAGATATAGCCTTCATCATGGATGACTTCCAGCATGCCATGTCAGACAGTGAAGGTAAATTAGGCCTCAGACTGGTATCTTACTATCACAACACAAACCCTCATTTCTTTGCATGCGTCTGATTTTTGTTATACCGCAAAGACTTGTTCTTACTTTTCCTTGGTGCATCTTCTGTGTATCTACATTTCTGGGGTTTTATTTGTTTTGTTTTACTTGATATTTTTTTATTTTACCCTAACTGCAGTTTCTGGATGGTGTTAAGCTACTCAAGCATGCTCACTGTATTGTTGATTTGCATTCCTTTTGGTTTGCTCATGCATTTTCTTTTTCTTTTGTTGATATCTACTTTTCTAATGATGGCGTGTAGAATATTCTGTGTACAGTTCATACCCTACCATCAGTCTTTATGTGAAGCCCTTTCCAGTGACAGTGAATCATTGAACTTATCTGCAATAGTTTTTGTTTGGATTTGGAAATAATCTCCCAAATCCTCTAAAGAAATCTAGTAATTTTAATTGCATGAAATTTCATTATAGAATTCAAGAATTGATAGTTCCATCTCCTGATGCACCACCTTAAATCTACATATATAGAGAAATAGAATGTTCATTAAGTACATATTGTACATTTGAACCATATAGAACTTAACGTGGTAGCAGAACAGCATTCTACATATGGTTTGTTGACAGCATCCTGTTATGTGGACTTCTGTGCATTCAGACTTGTGATGATGTAAGATAATTTGTCATTTGGATGGTGCAAGACAATCACATCCTTCAATAAAATTACATAAAGTATTTTATTTCTATTGATTGATATGCAGCATAGCTGTTCTTATATGCACCACATACAATATGTCTGCCAAATAAGCACAAGAGTTTTTCTCACTTAGGTTCATGAAAGGAACCTTTCTGATGTATAATAAATGGTGCAATTAAAAATGTTTCTTCTAAATAAGTGCAGCAGAATGTTAAAACTGATGTTAAGTACTGAATAATTGCAGATTATGTATCACTTTTGTTTGAATCAGTTCAGACTTAATATATTCTAAATTGTTTAAAAATCATAAAGACAGTTTGAAAGAAAATGAAATTAATATGTTTAAAAATGTATGCGCTCCCTTAACTTTTTCTTATGTGTATTTACTGCACAATAAAAGAGACTTTGCATGTGCTATATTGTCTGTAAATGGCAATGATTGTCTCAAAAGACACATTTGCATGATTATGAAGTAGTACAGTTTATTTTTCAGGTTTATATTAACCTCAGTGTTCCTTTGTATGTTATTGCCTTTTTACAAAAGCTGAATCTTTCATAACAGTTAGAAAATGAAATCTGTTTGCTGTCCTGATACTACAATATATTGCAGTATTTTGTTCTGTTTCTTTTCATATTTCTTAGATATTAACCTCCTCATGAAGTCTGTGTTTCAGAGGAGGTTCAAGAGTGTCACCATTTTTGATTTTCATCACAAATTTAAGTATTCTCACTATTCTTAAATTCTTAAAACACACACACATACAGCCATATAATTAAACCAGAAGTCAGTTAAAAGAACCCCTCCCCAGGTTATCTTGTCTTGACTCAATTTGTGACTACTAAGAGTCATTGAAGGGTCACATTGTGCAAGACTTTCCCCATGAAAAATAAGGATAATCAAACTGGACTGCAAAAAGATAATCTGGCGCTATTCTACCTCATATAAGCAGGTTATAGGGAATTTTATTTCTGCACTACAGTGCATTACGTCTCTGTTATATATTTGTACAAGGCATGCGTTTTACATATTGGGTTAGATCTGGTTTGGTTTTAACTTAGTTTCTGATTAGTTTGACTCTTTCAGAAGCATTCTATCTCAATTAAAATGTTCCTTATTAGAATGACAGGTCTCTGAATACCAGGCTTTCCCTTTCTGCAATATATGTTTTTCTAATTTTTCTCATCTTCTGGCTGAACCATTTTATGTATAGTTTTAGTAAATAAAACACTTCAAGCACCTTGAATTGAAAATAATCCATGTAATTGGGTGTAAGATACAAATAATCCCTGAAAAGTGATGACAGTTTTTCAAAAAGTTATGGTCTTGTTTTCTCAGGACTGTACTTCTCTCTCTAGTGCCCTGACAGTGGACAGCTACTCTTGCTATTTGTATTCAACTTTTTAACACAGATTTCTTTTCTTTTTATTGCTTAATTTTATGAATGTAAATAGTCAGCTCAGTATATATAAATTGTACCTTTTCTCACCTCAAGGATTATTTTTCTTTTAAATACTGATTGTTGACTCTATCATAGAGCTTAGTAACTTAAAATTCAGGCATGAAAGCATCAATAAAATTGAATCTGCACACTGATTTTTCACCATGCACACACAGTTGAAAATATAAAACAATATCTTTAGTGATAGTCTCTGTTGATGACATGAAATTACTGTGAGTGCTCAGGCTTGCACTCTGCCAATAACAGTAGTATCTGTTGTACATCTATAGTACATCTATAACTGTATTATCTCTCATGATCACTACAGCACAGCTGACCCTTGGTAAATTTTCATCCATGGGATATAGAGTGATTTTCTCTGTGAGTGATTTAGATGAGGGATTTTGCTGATCAAGATTCTTGGAATCTACAACCTAGCATCCAATCTCACCTTTTTTAATTGTTTAATTAACAGTATTGAACCTTACTGACTCCAGCAAAAGTTTTTGCAGGTGGAGCAATCTGATTCTAAGACTGTCAGTGATTCATCTTGGCCAAATCAAGCCAAAAACAGTAGTGTGCTTTACTGGAGGACCTGTTGGTGTTAGGTCAGAGGTTGGACTGGGTGATCTTGGAGGTCTCTTCCAACTTAGATGATTCTGTGATTCTGTACATGTGAGTGTGGTGTGTATGTTTATATACACATACGTTTTGAAATTCCCTAAAAAATATGCACATTCATCATAGTTTTGAGGGAAAAAAAAAAAATAAAATAAAAAATAGCCTGGTCTGAACGGCAGCATGGAAATTCTGTGTATGTGCTAGCTTTTTAAGGAAGAAGTCCAGCAAAAGTTATTTCAGGTGAGATGGCAGGAGGAAAAGAGGAAAAAAAAAATCATTCTTTTTTCTGCTCAGCTGATGACACTGGTTATGATAGTCAACATTAGCATATGGGATCAGAAAACTTCATTAGTTTTTTACTATAAGCCTCAGTAAGAAGTTCTCTCAAGATGAGTTATGAACCAGAGGCATTAGCAGGCATTAGCCAACTGGCACAAATATGTAAAGCATAAAATCTGTGTATTAGATTGTAGTGTCTTATTGACAGCAATTAATCAGTAACTGATCACTAGCCATACAAATATTAACCTTTACTTATGTTTCTTTACTTCTTACATGCTAATCTGAACATCATTTTCAAACTGTTTTTTGATAGATCAAATTATGCACGGTTAAGAAGGAAGAGACTGCATAACCTCAGAACCAAAATTAAGATCTGTCCAAAGACCTGCTATAATATCAGATGGTTGTTTTACCACATAGAGGACATACAGAATATTATTACTTTTTAAAATCATGCATATATACTTTTCCTGATTTGGAAGTAATTTAAAGAAATAGTCAAGAAAAAAACACAACTTTGTTTTTCCATTAAATATTTTTTTTCCAAGCATTTATTAAACCAATTTGATTACGTTTAACAACAACAACAACAACAAAATAGATAAGACTATGCACACTACCATTTTGCATTTTAAGTTCTCTCTCATGTCGTGGAACAATTGCACTCATTCTTGTTACTATAGCAACAGCTGACCTGATTTTAGGTTTGCAATTTCTGATATTTTTGCTGAAACAAATACCATCTTTCTTCTAATTTTCAATTTATCTTTCTTATTAAAACATAATCTAATAAAAAATTTATAACTAGCTGCAAATCTTTGGTTTACATTGATGGGCAATATAGACAAAAATCTGTATGATACGTAGTAGAAATATTATTAAATGCATAGAAGCTGATTCTAGTGAAATCTATTAGTGTGAAAGCTACTTGTCCCGATAGTCAGTAGGCATTGATCTGTGTATTTGAAAAACTGATTTAAATAAAACAGTGTTATTTAATCCCCCATGAGTATCTAATACAACAGATTTTATACCAGTTTACTGTTGCAAATATAGGAACATTAGTCTTAGCAAGTTATTTCATGAAGAACATTCTTGGTAACTTTCCAAGCAGAAAGTTCATACTGCAAAACTGGGGGATGGAATTCAAAGTGAGAACACCTGCAATATTTCTGCCTAGAATTATGAAAAATATAGATAGCTTTTAGTTCATATCGTCTTCATAAAGCAGGCTCAGTTTTCATGTCAGTAGTTTTAGATGATCTCCAAAATATTTTGAATAATTTTTAGTTCCAAAATTTGGGAATTGGTGGAAGTAGGTGCTTGAGGGTTTATTATCATTATTGTTATTATTTTATTTTTAGCCTACTGCAGAGTAACTAATTTCACTATTTTTTTAATCAAACATTTTAGAATTGTTTGAAGTCTGCAGTGTATTTCTGAGCTGCTGGAAAGAAGGACATGGCTATAGCACTCAGCAGTGTGTTTCTTCTGATATTTAATATCCATAGTTTTTTAATTTAATAACCTAAACAGAATCTTCTCACTCTGTTTTATCACTTACAGCTAAATTATGCCTTAGTTCAATGTCTCAAATCTCGCCTGTAACTTTGCTTTAGCTGCATGGCCAATTAATTGATAACCACTATGCATGTTTGCTATGCACAATGCACATTATTGCCCTTTGCCCAGCACCGGATCAGAGCATTTGACCTGTCCTTGGTTTTCAAAGCCTATCATCTGCGTCGTGAAGAAACAGATTGGTTTGACAAGCCCAGGGAATCTCGTTTGGAGAATGGACATGGCCTGGACAGAAGGCTGCCAGAGAAGTTGTCCCACTCTCGACCACCAAGTCAACATCAAGATCAAATTAGCTGCCAAGTAAGCCATTCCTTTAGCTTTATAACTGTTTGAAAAATTAACTATCATGCTGTCCAATAGTGTAGAGAGTATGGGATTAATTAAATTCCAGCAGCATTCAGCTGAAGTGCCATCAATACTGGATGATGGCATTAGAAAAGAATTGCTCTGCATTTCAGTATTAATTTTTTAGGTCGTTTTTTAATTTCTGAAACATATCTGGAAGGAGTTAATCTACTAACCACAACCATATATATATTAGGTTTTCCTATTAAGAAAAAACATAGTTGTTCCAATTCTAGCTTATCAGCTTTATCTGATCCAATTTCAAGCCCCTTACAGTAGTCTAAGGAAAAGATTTATTTTATTTTATTTTAATTTATTTTATTTTATTTTAATTTTTAATCCTGTTAACATTGTCTCACACTAGTAGCTGGTCAGTGTAATTCCAAGAGCCTGTAATCAAGTACTGAACGTATAAACAAGACTTCATAAATCTAATAATTAAAACATCTCATTTATCATGATGAGAAAGAAAAATACCATATGTTTTCTCCAAACATGCTGATTTGAAATCTAGTTCATCTTAGTATACCATCACATATCCTCTTTGTATAAATGAAGTTTACATATCTCATGTGTTATCTTTAAGTAATTCACTTGGTTATTTAAGCTATCGTTTTTACTGATTGACTGTAATGATACTCTTTTCCATAAGGTACAATGCAAGGAAGGTGTATTGCATGGCCTCTTGATGCTACTTAATAACATCAAGTGGTATGTTAATTACTCAAATAACATTCAAGCAGGACTATCCTACTCTCATGCAGCCTTAGAAACTTTTTTGTATGATGAATATTTTCACTGACATTTGACAGTAGAATGTAGCTTTTATGAATTAAGCATTCAAATATCTTAAAATACAAGCTGTTATTTTTTTTTTTTTCTCTCCTTTGCCTATCTCTGATTTAGCATATTCATAGATTTATACAGGCTAGGTTGTACTGAGCCTAGCCATTTCTTGTTGAGAAAGAGGGCTTTACAATATACAGTCTTACAGGAATCTGTTAAAACAGATCTCACCACAAACCAGTTTTATTTCAGGATAAAGGATGTTTTAGTCTTCACAGCACTTAATATCACTGGAAGTGAGGAAAAAAAAAAAAAAAAAAAAAGCCAGAGCACTTTCATCCTCTTCATCCTCATGAGAAATATGCTGATTATGTTATTATTCTGAACATACAAAATTGTATTTGATCACTTCAGCATCATGGCATAAAGTTTAAAATTTGCTTTGAAAATCAGGTTTGCCCAAGAACATGGTTACTGTTATCCTGATATGGAGGTGGTCAATAAGATTTAAAAGTATTTAACTTTTAGAAATTCTTTTACCCTTGGAAAAAGTTCCAAGGCGTTACTAATCACAAAGGTCCGATCTTTGTGGCTTTTCTGTTTGTTTGTTTTGTTTTGCTTCGTCATTTAAATAGCACTACAATAGGATTGGTTGAAAGACTTTGATCAAAATTTTTGGGGAGGAAAGTTAAGGTAGCTGAGAATTCTTGTGTTATTGCATTATTTCAAGAAGCAATATATATATAAATATATATATTTATATATATATATACTCTGTGGTATATATATATATGTTCTGCGGTAGCCCCCTGTTTATGTGAAAATAGAGATACTGCATTTAAAATCTTGCCAAGGGCATTTTTTAAGGTTTTGATAATTGGAAATTTGATTGTGTACATGTTTTGAATAGTTCTGTGGGGTGTCTTTACTCACATAATTTCTGTGAACAGAAATATAAAGCTGCTGCAAAAGAAAAGTGATGTGGAAGAAAAGGTTTTTCAAAAATTCCCTCTTTATCTATTTCAGTCCAGGTTAGCTATGGTAATTCACCCACGGATACAAAATAATTTCAGTGTGTCTGCAGACGTGAGGAATGCCAGCTCTCATGAAGTCAGCATCACAAACATTGTCAAAACGTTGGTCAGAAATTGTGCACATTGAAAATCTCCTGTGAGCATTTGATACAATAACAAAGAAAACTGATTTTCAGACACATCTAGCTATGAAATTACTTTAAGACAAGATAAAGTGTCAGAGACATTTTAAAATGTTTCAATCATTAGCTTCACATTGAATTCTGAAAATGGAACACTTAGCAACAGAAGCAAGTAAATCATTATTAATGTATTTATTTTTTAACATTCATTTTATGATTTGAAGTTGTCATGAAAAATAAACATTTTT
Organism: Aythya ferina; assembly: GCF_964211825.1. Taxonomy (NCBI): domain Eukaryota; kingdom Metazoa; phylum Chordata; class Aves; order Anseriformes; family Anatidae; genus Aythya; species Aythya ferina. The sequence goes on along the minus strand of NC_140296.1, from coordinate 197,419,508 downwards.
CAAGACAGTGAGTTCGTTGAGACAAAGTAAACACTCTGCAAAGGCTTTTTTAGTCTTGTCTCTTCTGTGAATTAAGAAAAAAAGAAGAAAATAAAAAACAAACAAACATTACCACCACCATGAAAAACTGAATATTGTCCCATGCTTTCTGTCTACTGTATCCACAGAGTTGTAGTGTCCAGGCACAATGTACTCTGGAGCCCAAAATGACAAATCATTCTTCATCCTGTCCATGTGAACATGTCCAACTTCACTTGGAGCTTCCCTTGCTGCAAAAGCTTTCCTGAATTAGTTAGGACTAATAGTAACACTAATTAAGCCATTGCAACTCTTTTAAATCCCATACTGAGCAAAAAACAACTGTAGAAGGAAGTATTTGAATGAGTAGCACTAATCTTGTCACATCAGTCAAAGTTTCCAAATACACTTATCCACTGTAAATTTGTCATATTTGCTTTTTATAAAAATGTTTTATTGAAAACTATCATATTTGTACTCCAGAATATTTTGTTTCACACATGTGAAACATAAATTTCCTTACTAGATGAAATCATCTAGTAAGGAAATTATGTCCCACATTATGTCCCACATAATGTCCTCAATTATGTCCCACAGAGCTTGTGTAATTAACGGTTATAAATAAAGCAAAACCCTATGATTTTTATACAAGAATGCACAGAGTGACAACCCTGAACTTCATGGTTTCCATAGATTTCTTATAATTTAGGGATTAAGTTCATATATGCCATATTAGTAATACTAAAATATTTGTTTCTATAGCAACTTCTGTAGTTCCACATAGTATTCCTAAATCGCATTAAATTGCAGTGTAGTTTAGTATCTTGATAGCTCTATAGTAATTCTGAACTGTTTATGTGAGCAGGGTAAGCAGAGTTTAGACCTCATCAATACGTAATCTATTGCAGATTTCTTACTGACCCAGGTTAACCTCAGCAGTTTACTTGGTAACTGCCAGTTGATCAGCTGCTTCTTTTAATCTCCAGAGATTATGTCTTTTTTAATGACGATTTTCTGTGAAAAAAAATATTATTTTACCCTGAAATAATTTGACTATTTCAAAGAGGCTGTGAAAGAACAGTAGGAAGAGGTGCCAGGGAAGTAAGAGATCATGCCAAGGAGATGAACAGTGAGATTACATCAACAGGTGATGTAAACTTCTTAATTGGTGGAATAAATACAGAACTTCCAGTGATTGTAGATGGTCTTTTAGGCTCTAAGTGATTGATAAAATCACAAACTCATCATAAGTATATTGTCATTGGTTCTTTTTGGCAACAGTTTTCTAATCACACATGCAAAAATAAAAAATAAAGAAAGCTAGGGCTCCAGAGATTCAATATTTTTAAATGTCAACCCCCTATTTCTAAAGCCCTTCTGAAGACTATATGCTTATCTCTGTTCATGGGACTGTACAACTTTCTTAAAGTAACATTTGAAACATGTCTTTTTAGGGGGATTCGATAATATTCTATTTAAATATGATGAAATATTCAGTTTAAAAATGATGAAAAAATGGGTTGTAAGGTGAGTAATAGGGTTAAAATGAGAAAGTACTGTTTATGAAAGAGATCTATAAGGCTACCTGCAAACTTCTTTGCCAGATTTTACAAATCCATACTCTTTGGTTGTGATAGTTTTCCAACTCTTAAGGAGATTACATTAAATTTCTATAAAACTGCTTTCTCTATTTAAGGCTTTATAGAGAACATATATATGTTCTCTAGAAACACAATGAGAAATATGAGATTTCTAAATTTAGTGTAATTGTTAGAATATCTAATATAATGAGTAAATTGTTGCCCGCTCACTGCAAGTCAAGATGGAATTTAGCAGGCTGTTAGTTATTTTTCTGTTACCCAATACTATTATTCTCACTGCATGAGAAAGTGATTTCTAGATCAACAGTTCAGTATTGACCTCTGTGAAGAAGCAAACACCACTCACTTTGCATTTCATTCATAGTCAGGAGCATTGTGGTATTAAAATAATCCTAAATACTTCTTTTGCAAGATGTCTCTATCAGTGATCTATACGTAGAGAGAAATTTCCACCATTAGGATTTCTAGAGAACTTGGTGTTCTTGCTCTACACAGAGGAAATGCAGCAGCTCAAAGGAGCAGGATTACCTTTGCTGTGGCAGTTACTGTTGCTGGCTGTCACAGGGCTTGCAAGCTCATGCAAGTTTCTATGGTATTTAGAAATTAGGTTTCTGAATTTCTTTAACTCCTCGCCTTGATCATCCACCATCCTCTTCCTGGACACACAATTCAGGTAAAATCTCCTTTGAAGACTGCATTTCCTAAAGGACTACAGTCAGATGTATCTGCTGAGGTTCACCTTATCAGGTTTTCCTAGATTTTGGTGGAAGGAGAAGTGCAGCACCACTTAAAAAATAGAGACTACAGTGGCTGTGTTGACCAGCTCAAAAGCCCGGCTAATACTTTTTAGCTGTTATTATGGAGTTTGCCTAGAGTACTAAAATACATTTATTGTATTTTAGTTCTTCTACTTAAATAAAGCACTACAGAAATTTAGTCATCTTAATTGTTCTCATTACCTCATAGAATTCACTTCAGTGAGACTTTGATAGAATTTCTTTATCAGACAAAAAGCATAAAGACAACAAGAGGAAAATAAAGTCTACATTTAAACTGTAATTTTCTGTAACACTGGTAGAAAAGCTCAGCACATTTATTTGCTATTCATTCCACTTTTGGAAGGGCTTAAAGCAGACTGATAACATCAAACATGACCAGAGCTTAAATAGCTGGAGGAGATGCTCTATACTCTAGTTTTCATTTAACTCACTGGGTTGCAACCCCCAAGGGCCTGCTGAGTAATGTGCTGAAAAATGTGACCTGAATCCCATGTCAGCTCAGACAGCACATTAGTGAGGATGATAGACTGGAGAGTCGAAGTATGCCTGTGATCAGAAGAGGAGGGCATTGCTGGTGCTGAACAACAAGAGTCAGTGCTCAAATGTACTGAGTGCTCCCAGAGAGCTGAGGAAAGGATCTCCGTGGCAGGGACATATGGCAGAAATCTGTGTTTTCTGTAGTGAATAAACAAGAGATCGAGTCACCTTCAGCCCTACAACCTAAAATCTAGGCTTGGTAATTTACACATCCTCCGTTCCTGCACCTTTACAGAAGGTCTTGCCCTTCTGCACCATAGCTCATCTGTATACTGAAGTGATTGTGTGACTGCAGTGGGGTCCCTCTATGTGTTCATGGAGATAACCGGGGGACTAATGAGCAAGAAGGACCCCCAGGCATATGTTCTTGTGAATTAAATCTCCTTCAGAGAAAGTTAGAAAAAGATGTGAACAATTGGAAGCACTAAATGACTTGTATTCTGAAGGGTCTTGAATATACTAGATTTCAGATAAATACGGTCATTAGGGGTTAAAGTAAAACCATCAAAACCAACATAACTTTTCTTCCTTGCATAATCTGTTTACAGCAACCCCTGTTTTTTCCTGTGTATTCTCCTGCCACTTTCAGACACAAACCATTCTGAAGGTAAATGCCTAATGTCATCTTCAATTTAAGTACTGATTCCCACAAACATTAAAAAATAATATACTACCCTGAATACTAATAAACTTTAATGCTTTTATTCATAACTTTATGAATCAGTAAGATTTATACTTATCATAAAATTCTGGAAGTGAAAATAATGAGAAAGTAATAGACTAAAGTAGGAAACAGTCTAAATTTTCTGATATATTTTTCAGTAAATCATATACAATATGTTGTTGAATATTCTTGGTTTATTATTTATTCAAAATTTTAATTTTGCTAAAGAAAGATAAGATAGAGGATTAAAATACATAAACAATTTGTAAATTGAAGTTTATGAGCTGCAGTGTTCCTCAGTTTAATTTGAATTGCTTTCACTGAAAAGGATCCCAGCTACAGAACTAATATATTCATACTGTTTCCCTTGAACTTTATTACTTTGTATTAATTCTTATTTATTTAATTAATATTTTTTTTCAGATTATTTACAATTATATGTAAGTTACACATGACAAACACATTAATTTTACTGTTAAATTACACTTGCTGAATTTTAATAATGTCATTAAGAGAACATATCAATGTCCCTATCCATTTATAAGCATGGGCATCTCATGGCACTTTACACACTTCTGGTAGTATTAGACCCTATGTCCTGGCAAAATTCCACAGTAAGTCATAAAGTCTGCCAGATCTCAATTCTGATTTATTCTGGAGTACTTGTCCACTACCAAATCTATGATCTCTTTTTCATCTGAGATAAATTTTGGCCAATGCTACTGTCAATGTATTATGGGAGGATTTCAGCCTTCTAGATGCAATGCCATCCACTGGGTAAGAAACAGAATTATGACAAATGATGTATGAACTCCTGCTCACCATGGGACTGAGCTAAGCCAGCCACTTGACTTCTGTTTCCCCTCCTGTCACTTATGTGTGCTATGCATTAACATCATAAATTTTCCAGGGCAGAGACTGTTTGAAGTGCTTAGTTCAGGAGAAGCTTAATCCCTTTAAATGCTACTTAAGTATAAATAATTGTAATAAACTCCTGGCAGCAGGCTTCTAATACACTCAGACTTCTGCTGATTAACGTTGTCCCATCAGCTCCTGAACTCCACTCCCAGTCCCATCCCATTGACATTCAGCGGTGAGCAGCCCCAGGCAGCTACACTCCCATTGCTTGGTCAGGGTACAATGCTCAGGCTTGGCATGAACGTGGCAGAGCTGATGTATTCTGCTTTGTTTCTGAAAGACAAAAACTGCAGGCAAAGAGAGCATGCGATGGGTGTGAGGTGTGCGAGTGTTGCAACAGTCTTTATGCAAAGGTCTTTGGGTGTGGACATGTGGCAATCATCTCTGAAAACTGAGGTCGTACATGCTGCATGGCCTCTTCCATGTCCATAATGTAGGGCAAGTGCAGTCATCCCAGCTGGACCCCTGGCTTTTGAATGCATGTTGTAGATATACGTTGCTTTCAGCTTTGATATTTTGCAGTAGTAGCCCAAGTGAATGTTGCACATGATCATGTAAAAGTAGCCTTTAAAGTTTTAGGTCAGGTCTTTCAAAAGGCTTTTAAGATTTGGTTATGAAGTACATTCGCTGGGGGACAGTTGGACCAGATGATCTTGGAGGTCTTTTCCAACTTTTATGATTCTGTGATTCTACATTAGGATATGTGTTCTTGCTGAAACTAGAGTGGTAACTCATGGCTTTTTACATGTTCACCACCATTTTGTTCAGGTCTATATGAACAGTATTTTGTAATATTTACAGAAATAATATATAATTTCATTATCTCTTGTATATCACTTGGACAAAGGATTAATGTGAAGAAAAACTACAGATGATAGTGACCTTCCAGTCATTAGGAAATAAAAGCAGAACTAAAGCCATATTCAAACTGAATCTGTTTTTCTGGAAGCAAATCTTCATTCCCCTGCAGAAGGATTTTTTAGTCTGACAAACATATCTTGAAAGTCAGGGGATGTGGTGGTATTTCCCTGGATGAAATAAGTTTATTTGCTTGATTCTGTTTCAACTGTCTAAAATTATTATTATTATATATTGTATATGTTATTTTATCTTTTTATGACATGCATATTTGTGTTCCTCAGATAAATGGGAAGCCCCCGCAGTATATTTTCCCTCATGCAAGGCTCAAACTACTGAGAGACCCAAAGGATCACACAGTTTCAGGTAAATAGCAACAACCCTCTATGAGACATAATAATTAATTTGATTAGCATAATTCGTGGAAAAAAATAAAAAAAAAAAAAAGGTAGCATTAAAAATAGTTCCTGTGTTATATGCAGCAGGAAATTCAGTGGTCATTTTACATTTTGCTGTTTGGTTGCCACAGAAAGCAGCAGTGCAGAAAAAAAAAAGGTCACAACATCTGTTCCAGATATATAAGCTATACAGACATTAAAAGTAGAGGGAAAATCTGTTGTGTTATACATAACAGCAGTCTGCTGTCTGTTGCTTTTTATATAACTCTATATTCTATGTGTGAGAAGTTTCCTTAAAAATTAACAGAGGAATTAGAAAAACAAGTAGGCTTGTGTAGGTATCCAACATGTACAGGACTGAGAAATTTATTCTTTCTGTAGAACTACTGGGACTCTTCTTCAGAAGGGATTAGGAAAACAGTAAGACCCATTTTTCTGTAATATCCTCACACAGATAAATTTATCGCAGGATTTCAGATTTGTTCTCTTTTTTATAACTCTGACACAAATGTTCACATAAGTCTGACTCCACTTGTAAAGAAGAAGATAGTGGCAGAGGTTATGTTCATTCACCCCTTGAGTGTGAGCAGGAATACTTTATGATCTTTTTACCTATCAAGTTGTAAAAGGCTGCCAATTGCAAGATCTAGCAAGGGTAAGGTTTGTCTGTTGCAGCAATTGGAATCACACCCTTTCTTATATCTAATATTTACAAGGAACTCAGAGTTTTTTTCATATGTTGTTTGTCTTCCTTCAGAGGCACATGCTTTAAGTGGGTTTGTCATGAAACCATCAGACTTTCTTTTCACAAGTTTAAATTGTAATAGTATGTGTCAAACGCTGTTTCTGTGCAGAAGCAATTACTGACTGCCAGCTTTGGTGTTCCCTTGAGCAATAAGTAGAAAGTGGCACGAACTCACTTGAATTGCTAAATATTGTTTTCACAAGGCTTTTGGCAGTAAAATCTTGATCACTGCCGCCCCCAGCATCCACCTCATATTTAGGGCGTTACATGAATTTTCTGTATATATTATGAGGTATTTTCTTGCTAGTAACACCCACGGATGATTTTGGAATACATAAGGACCCCTTCGCCCACACAGTACAGTTTGAAAGAAGCAGCCAGGGCTGTGGTTTTGTCAGCCTTTCCTGCCTGGGGCCCTTGCATTCAGCAGGAGTCCCTTGATATCCTTGTGGAGATTTTTTTGTCCTGGGGGGTGATGAGTAATGTTGTCATCCAAGCTGCTCTCATACCCAAGAAGAAGAGGAATGACAACATGACTGTATGTAGCCCATGGTTTAACGTTGCTGAAGGCTTGATTCTCCTATGGCAAGTTACTTACACTTGTGCAATGTAAAATTCCTGTTCTGAATTCTTGACTAGCTTAGCTGCTGGCAGCCATGGCACACGTGCTGTGCATTAGGGGAAATACCTTGTAAGTGATGACTGGACAGGCAAGGTTGCAGATATTGACTTCCCATTTATAAATTCACTGCTCGGCGTGAGATCACACTGGATTGAATATTCGCTTAGGGTCCTGCCAAGATTTCATAGCCCATGCTGGGATTGCTTGCTGCTGTAGCTGTGCTGTATTGTACGTAACTTCTCCTTGGTGTAAGCAAAGTTGGTTATGTCTGTGCAAACTGCAGTCATACTTCTGGTTTGTAACCCAGAAAAATCCTTGGATCCCTGCAGAGACATACTTCTATCTGGTGTATATACAGATTTCCCTACAAATATGAGGAGGCTGAAATGTGGATTGTACAGAGAAGAGCCAAAGGTGGAATGGGGTACCAACAGGGAGGAATTGAGCCAGAATGAATTGTTATTTCTCCCTCCTTGTACATATTTGAGGTACCATAAACTTGTGGCTTTGTGCCTCCCTTTCTCAGTACCCAAGAATTAAAGTAGATAGAAAAGTTCTTTAAATGTGCAGTATTTTCTGCTGAACCCCAAGCTTTCAAAATAGACTCTCCAGGAGCCTCACACAATTTTTTTTTGTTTGTTTTTATTTTTTGGTTTAAAAATTCAATTTTTATTACTTGGTATCTACAGACTTATAGCAATATGTCCTTATTAACTAGACAATGAGGCACACTTAGAAATCCAAGTCTAGAAACACAGAAGTTAATTAAAATAGTGGTATATTAAACAATATAATCGCTTATACACCCACTACAGCAGTAAGACACAATTAAGATTATTGGGTATTGATCTAGATGACAGGGCTGGTTGGCTGGCTGGTTTATTTCTTTTTCTCTGTTTCTTGGTTTCTTCCCTCTCTCTTGTTCTATTCATCACCCTTTCTCTGTTCCCCTCCTTCTTCTCCTTCTCTCTCTTTCTCCTTCCCTCTTTCTTATCAAAAGTACCAAATGATTTGTTGAATCATCATATTTAACTGATTGCCTTATACTTGTTGCATAGACAATGGAAGAGTGTATGTTAAAACAAAACACCTCAATAATGCTGATGTGGGGAGCCAGATCTCCCCAGGGCTCAGCCAGGCACTGTGCAGGTGGCAATGTGAGTCTCTGGTCAAAGATCCTTGCAGCAGGCACTTCAGCTGTATTGGATGAGACTCCCTTAACTGTTGTGTTGCTGAAGCAACTGGAATGTGGTTCTGTGTGACTACAGAAACATGTGTGTCATCCACTGTCTGTGGTTATCTTACAGTGTTTGCAAAACACACTGTCTTTGTGCATCAAAGACTGCCTTGTGTGAGGTTTTCTACACATGCAAGAACAGTTTCTACTGATCATTTGAATGATCTATGTGCCGTTTGATCAATTTGATAGCTGAGTTGCTTTGATAATGTGAGCTGCCTTCCCAATACTGCCAGATTCTCAACTGGGAGAATAAATTAACACATCCTAAGTATGCAAACAGTATACCTGTAGGCACACAAGCAAATTCCATGGGTACCCAGCTATACCACAGATGTAACTATAGGGCACGCTTGTATTTCAAACTTACATTACTATTATAATTTGAATCCCATAGATCTCACCACATACTTTACATAGTGAAGGTCAGTTCCTGTTTAGGGATCCAGAAATTGTCGCATTATGAATATCAATAGTGTCTCAATTTGTGTGCTGACAACACAAAGGTGGGAGGAGTGGCTGATACCCCAGAGGGCTGTGCTGCCGTTCAGAGGGACCTTGACAGGCTGGAGAGTTGGGCTGAGAGGAACCTCGTGAAGTTCAACAAGGGCAAGTGCAGGGTCCCACACCTAGGGAGGAATAACCCCAAGCACCAGTACAGGCTGGGGGGTGACCTGCTGGAGTACAGCTCTGCAGAGAGAGACCTGGGAGTCCCAGTGGACTACCAAGAAGACCAACGGTATCCTGGGGTACATTCAGAAGAGTGTTGCCGGCAGGTCAAGGGAGGTGATCCTCCCTCTTTACTTAGCCCTGGTGAGGCCACACCTGGAGTATTGTGTCCAGTTCTGGTCTCCCCAGTACAAGAGGGACATAGAACTACTGGAGCAAGTCCAGAGGACTGGAACATGAGAACAGGCTGAAAGAAGTGGGCCTGTTGAACTTGGAAAAGAGAAGACTGAGGGGAGATCTCATTAGTGCATATAAATATCTGAGGTGAGGGTGTTGAGAGAATGGAACCAGTCTCTTTTCAGTTGTGCCCAGTGACAGGATAAGAGGCAATGGGCACAAACTGTAGCACAGGAGGTTCCAGCTCAATATGAGTGGACACTTCTTTACTGTGAGGGTGCCTGAGCACTGGGACAGGTTGCCCAGAGTGGTAGTGCAGTCTCCTTTGGAGATATTCAAAACCTGCCTAGATGCCATTCTGCGCAATGTGCTCTAGGTGATCCTGTTCCGCAGGGGGGCTGAAGTAGATGATCTTCAGAGTTCCCTTCCAACCTCGGCCATTCTGTACAAAATTCAGGCTGTTTCACTGCACATTCTGTGCATACGCTTTCTGCTTATTTGTTTTCTTGCTTAATGAAAACTGGTACTTGAGGTACAGATGCCTTTGGTGCCTCTTACATAATTTTGCACACAGAAACATTTAATGAAAAATTTAGCATGCGAACGAGGTGTCTAAGAATAAGGAACTAGGCCAAAAATGTGATGGCAAGAAAATTGTAGCTCTGAATGGAAAATAAATATATACTTGCTAGCTGCCCTGTCTCTGGAGGTTTCTTGTTTCTTCAGTATATGCCGTCATCTAGAACTCACAGCTCTTCTTTTCAAGGTATTCACTCTCCCCTCCTCAGGAAATGCTGATAGTTAGGAAGGAATTGACAAGGATTTTCTCTACAAAGATTGACGAATAATTTGCATAAAAAAAAAAAAAAAAAAAAAAGGAATTGGCATCATCATTCTGCTGAGGTGCCAAAGCAATGATGGCAGTGATCAGAGAATTATAATGTAGCAGTATTTAGTGCTCCAGAAACTCGCTGTTTGTTTTCACTGAGAATCCCTCGTTTCTTTTGGATCCCTTAGCATAACCAGCATAAGCACTGCTTTATTCTGCCAGTATTTTCTCTTCTGGTTTTTAACACTTCATAGAAACATTTGAAGAAGGGAAGGGTGGGCATGATATTGAGGACAACAAAGCGTTGTCAATGCCTTTGGAAATGTTGCAAGGAGGAAAACCCCCATTGTGTTCTTCCGAACGAGGCAAACAAATTCAGTAGGTCTACATGATCACGGAGTGCATCTAAATTAAAGTAATTCTTGCTGCTTTGCCTTGCATGGAACTGAGACACAAGTAACTCTCCCCTTTTCAAATGTAGGATATTCTGTGTTTCCATGGAGCAAAATGTACCGGTAGACAGCCACGCTGTCCATGTTGTGGAACATCCTATTCAATTCTGAGGCAAGAGAAAAAGGCAGAAAGCTAATTCAGAAAAAGCTGTGAAGTTTGTACTAGAGCAAAAAAAAAAAAAAAAAAAAACAACAACTAATTGGACTGTGTGTGGGAGACTGTGTCACTCACCTTAGCAGTAATATCAGCAAAACTGATAAGAGGTAGCTGTAAGGCTACACAAGTCAGAGGTGCCTCATACTCTCCATAAGGATTATGGATTCCTATATGCAGCAACACACCTCTAAACCATGCCAGTTAATGGGCTATATATTCAGACTGAGAAGTAGAGAGTTAGAAGTGTTTTTCTGTACCAAGTCCACACTTCTATAGTCTCTAAACATGTAACCCTACTTATTTAGGGTTTTTTCACCTGCAAGTTCAGCAACTTCAGTTCTTACAGGAGTACCGAAGTGCAGTGAATACGTGATGATTAATCAATGAAAGAATGCATGAAATATAGTCACAGTCCATGTTGCATGTGACATAGACCTAGAGTAAAAGTGTAACTCACCTCTTGTCCTCAGACTTTTCTCAGAGGATTGCTTTTCCTTTTTCTTTAGTTTAGCATTGTGAAGAAATGAAACAACACTTTGCACAAAATGTATCCCCTCCAACACTTGTTACTGTGAAAGGGTCTAATACCTAATTAACAGCCATCATTCCCTCAAGTACTCTCTCTTTATCAGAGACCTGGCACAGACATTAAATAACAATAAACAGAAAGGGGCAGAGCTGTTATCAACAGGCAACCTCAGAGATTTTCCAGTGAAGTCATACAGCAGTAGGTGAGGACAGGAATGGAAGTACAGGAATGGAGAGATGTATTTTTGTGTCTTATTAATGATCTTAAAAAGAACTTAATGACATTTGACCTTCCTAAGTAATAATAATGATAATAAAGCATATTTTCATATTTGTTGGAAACAATTTGTAGAGATACAAAACATATATGCCAAGTTTATGTGCCTTCTCTCTAAAATAACTTCATTTGAAATGGATTACCATGTGTATTTCAAATACTTTCCATGAACTCTCTTTTACAGCTCAGTTTATGCATTTTTCAGTGTATAAACACCCATTTAAGAATGCATAATATCATAAGATGAGTGGAGGTAATTAAGAGTGCAATGTGTCTACCAATAATAAAATTCCAATTTGCTTCGTATCTCTGCAGAAGTAGACCAATGCAATACTGAGTACCAGGCCCTCAGTTTCCAATGGAAAGCCAAAAGGAAAGCAGGAGCATATGAATGAGCTTGACAGCCACTGAAACAGCATCTGTCAACCTCTAACTGCATCTACCACGTCAGCACTTTCTCTTGAATCAGTTGAAGACAAGACATTCAGGGGCATCTGCCATTGGTCAAATGACTTGTTATGGACATTAATAGAGTCCTTGACAAAGTCCTAACAAAAGAAAAGTTAAAGGCACAGAAATGTCAGTTTAGAGTTTCAGTTCTCTGGTGAAGCCTAAATGATCTTAGCAGCTCTCAGAGGAAAATGAAGACCCTTCTTTGCATAGTGGCTGTAAAAAAATGTGAATAGGTTTAATAATTATGCTAGAATGAAGCAGTTACAAAGGGCAATTAATTGAATGTTGAAATACTTTAGTTAACCTTTTGGATACATCTGTTTTCCTCACTTGATTATAAAAGAAGCATGATGTGACTAATTTAGACTGAGATTTTTTGTCTTGTAGAGATCTTAGATTAGATGAGTGTATATTGCTTACGTACAAAGAAGCTATATAAAAATCAAAAGATGTGCAGAGGACTAGTTGTTTAAAGGACTTCATTGTTCCTTATCACCAAGTGACAAATGTCTGTTTGAGTCAGATGCATTTTCCAGAGCAGTGTGATGTACCATATTGAGAATGATTGCCTTCCGTCCACAATTTACTTCATCATAGACTATACAGGTCTTTGAAATGTGCTAGCTTTATGCTCCCAGGCAGCCTGGCTGAAGGATAATTCCAGTTAAGATGTTCTGATTCTGCAGGTCACTGACATGGAGAAAATGGCTCTTGTGGATGGATAGGGAAATTTGAGTTTGTGACTGTCATAGCAACATTACACCTGCTAACTGAGGTGCAGCATTTATCAGGTGAAATCTATTATTTTTTATCTGTTTCTGAATTTATTCATTTGTTTCTCTGTTTTTTTTTTTTTTTGTTTTGTTTTTGTTTTGTTTTGTTTGTTTGTTTGTTTTTATATATTGTTGATAGATAATATGCACTCATTCCTTGCATGTTTGCTTGCTGTTTTACTTTGGTAAAAGGATATATGGAAATTTTCTGCAAAATTTCATTTAAATAACATAAAGCTTGCCAGAAAGTGTTCTTGTTCCTAAAAAAAATCTGTTCATCAAGAAAGGGAGTGAAGCTGACACTAGACAGTCAAGGCTGATGAAGACAAAGCTGTCTGAGGACAGGCACCCAAAAATGCAGATAAAGAATTTTCCTTTATCCCCGTCACAAAAACTGTGTTTTAAGGGGTTAAATTCACTAATAACAATCTATTAGTAAATTGCTGAATTCATAAACTGTTTTTCTTCTGCAATAGTCAAGTTGTTATAAGAAATATTTGTGTGACAAGAAATGTGTATATCACAAGATGACATATTCTCTCTCTATATATATATAAAGAAAACAACTAAAAATCATTTTGTCAACTCACCCATTTTAAAATGCAAAAGAAAAAAAATATATGCTTTTTTTTCCCTTTTTTTTTTTCTTTTTTTTTTTTTTAAACTGGCTTAAGTTGGGTACAACAGCAGTAATGGGACTTCATTACTTAAAGACATGAATGTAAACTCAAGGTAGATGAGAAATTGCTGGATATATTTACTAACCTCATTCAGCAGTGACTGATGTCACCAGGGAAAGAGCATGTGAAATGAACTGACGGTCTCAGCATGTGTCTTAGTGGACAGTTCCCCGTTTCCAATTTATACACATTTTACAAATTATACAAAGTTAGGCCATGTCCACAGACTGAGTGGTTGCAAGAACTGAACTGTCAAATGGTGAACACAATTTTTCCAGTGGGGCAATCTGAACAGCTGTGCTGTGACACTTCTGAGAATAAACAATACGCTTCTGTCTTGTTGCCAGCTTAGGCTCTTCTCCAGGCAATGAGTTAAAAGTTTAATGACAGAGGAACTAGAATTCCTTCATTTATTTTGAGTAATTTACAGACATATAGTAATCTTTTTAAAAAATTATATACACGCACTTAAAAAAAAAAAAAAGAAAAAAAAGAAAAAAAGTTACTGTCTTTTTACTGCCTTTTTCACAGAAAAGAAGGAAAGTTCAGAGTTTTTTACAAAGAATTAGATGGTTGCAGGTATTACTTGTTTTGAAAGAAGTTTTAACTTTGCAATTAATAGTTTCACAAGTTATTCCTCATTCATGACAGTAATCCATGTAAGACTATGTCACTTGATTCCCTTGTGCAGGACGGCCATTTGGGTCAGATATTCTTTTGGTTTTCTGTCAAGAGGAATTATCAAGTGTACAGAAGCTTTGTTGGGTACCTTTTAAGCACAGGCATTACCATCTTTCCTAAAGATTCCTTGGTCAACATTTCAAAATGTTGACCAAGAGCCATAAATGCTCTCCATTACATGTACACTCCCCAACATGTCTCCTGTTCCAGAGGTAGACAGGAACTGGTAGACAATGATGTAGCTTCTGTTTAACCATTGCCAACACACATTTGCACAAATATCACATGGATTTCCTCTGCTCTAATAAGTGTACTGAAACAACAACAACGAAAGTTGGATTAATTACATAAACACCCATCTACAGGTTCTGTGAATCTGTAATATCAGGACATTATGCAATGTCTGTAATAAAAGGGCAGTGCACAAAGTTGTAATTAAGAGAACTTGCATGGTAAATTGTCAAGCCTTTACTTGTTACTTTCTTAACAAAATATAGATAACTTCAAAACTGAAGATCCAGTTGCAAATAGTTAAATAAAGCTGAACGGTTTCAAGTTTTTGTCCAAGATGTTAAGATAGCTGATATCATTCACATAGGATTGATCTATTATTTACCCTGTATTAAGACATCACTAAATGCCAGATCTGTAGCACACCAATTAAGTTGCAAAGTTGCGATATGCCAGCAGAGCATCCTTTATGTAAATCTTTTTCCTATGATGAGAGGGTTGCCTTATACTATGTTGGAAACATCAATAAAACCTATTCAGATTTTCCCCTTCATTAAGAACATTAACAAAAAGCTTAAGCTAAATGCAACTACTGTAGCATTAAAAATGTCATGAAGATTGATTTTTTTTTTTTTTTTTACAGTGAAGCTGTAAACAATTGGCTGACATATTGGTTGAACAGATTAAAGCATGTCTTTTGGGGTAGATTCATCCTAGTAAGAATCTTTAATATTTTATGAAACTGGATTGAAGTTATAGTACTGCTGTTAGCTGAGATGAACTCTAGACTTCAGGTATTTTCCTACTGACCTGGAATTTGAATGTTACAGATATTCTGGATGGCTGGGCAACTTGATGAGCAAAAAAATAGTTAGATGATTGGATTTAGAGGGGTGTGATTAACAAGTTGTGCTTTTACTGCAGGCACATAATACATGTGCTATGACCCACCCCATTTAATATTGTTATCAGTGATTTGGAGGAGTTGATGAAGTAAACTCTCATTAGCAGATGACACTGGATTAGGGGAAAAGGTTTAGGGGCAGGACTGCAATTCAGAGGGACCATAGCTGGCTGGGGGAATGGGCCAGCAAGAACCATTGTGAAATTCAACAATGACAAATAGTAATCCTGTGTCTTGGGAGGAGGACCCCTGTACAATGACACAAGCCAGGGTCTGACTAGCTGGGGAGCAGGTCTGCAGAAGAGGTCCCTGGAGAAGATCTTGGATATTTATTTATTTATTTATTTATTTATTTATTTATTTAGGTGGATGGGGAGAAAATACATATTTTTTTGGTCTCGAGGCCAGCTGAACACAATATGCCCTAGCAGCAAAGGAGGCTAACATCATCCTGTGTTGCTACCAGGAACATAACTTTATATTTGACAAGTCTAGATATCTACCTTTTTAGCAGGTATAAATTGTATATACCACTTATTGAAGATAGCAAAACTCTCCCAAATGTGTTAAATATTAGAACAGTTGTACTAAGTGAGATATAAGCTTTGTAGCTTATATCTTGTAGACCTTTATCATGGCTCTGGTAGAAAATATATAAGAATACAAGCCCAGAGTAAGCACAGTGCAATGTTCTCATACCTTCCAGCAGTCTGTGGTTCAGTCACTTCATGAAGAAGTGATTGCTTCTTTGTATGTAAGGAGATCTACTCCCTTCCTAATGGCTTTTGTTTATGCATTATACTATGTATATTATATTATACATATGTATATTATACTATGTATACACTGTATACATATATCTTATGTATTTATCATATTTACACTAAATGTATTGCTGTTTCTTAAATGTTAAAGCTAATAGGGATGAGAGAGTTCAAAACATTTTAAAATATTGAATTCAGCTGTAAGTTAGTGGCATCTATTGAGCACTGGCATCTATCAGTAAACACAGATGAATCTCAGTGCTGACAGTTTTTTATAGATTTAAAACTACCATAGCTTTAAATAGAGAAGCCTACCATTAATGGCACCTTAACCTTATGAATCTTATTCTGATGTGACAGACCATCCAAAAAGAAGCCTGTATCTTGTTTTAAAGTAGATACAATAAGTGCTCCAGGATGCTAATTTGTAAAGCACTTTATGATCCTTCAGGATGATAGCCAGTGTGCAAAGCAGCATGAAGCAGTTTCTCAGCTGACATAAATCAATGTTATGTTATTAAAACGACTGGAATTATCTGAATTTCATCTGCTCGGGATTTGGCTTCATGTATATTTTATGCTTTAATTGCCAATAGCCAAGAAGTAGAATAACTGACTAGGTTTAATCATGTTTCTAGGAAACAACTTCACTAAAGTTAATTTAGTCCTGAAAGTGCAAAAAACAATTTTCCTGCAAACAATCTTGAAAATGTTGTACCCATACAGATAACCAAGCTTTGATATGGATCGTCATATTATGTATTCCACAGAATCATATAGTAATAATAATGCAAATAAAAATTTACCTTGGATTTGATTATACACATTACTTTTCCTGTTGCTTTCCAAGTGTCTGATCTAACTTGGTTTTGTTTGCTTTGTCATGTTTGTTTTCCATCTGTCCTCCAGACTTTCCAGATTGCTTTATCATAACTGTGATATCTAAATAAATAGTTTGCTTTTATTCACTTTTCAATCTGAACTCTCCAAAGACAGTTGTTTTTTCTTCATCACTTTTTTCTGGGACTCACAATTCTAATCATATAGATAATGGAACATGGTGTAAGATAAATGCCTACCATCACCATATGTCTGAGCTAGATAAGACTAGAGAAAGAATGAGGAGATAATGTATAGTAAATGAACACAAGAGGAAGGTTGTGTCTCTGTTCACAGCCAAGTAGACTTGGAAGACTTCATATTGTTCGGTTAGGTTAATTTGTTCTCATTGCTGTAGCATGGCATTTTGTCACATTGCAAAATATTTTGTGCCTAATGTCTCCTTTTCATTCTTTATTCTCGTGCATTTTTCTAATGCCTACCATTGGACCTTGCCCCCCCCCAAAAGGTCTTTGTTATCCTCCTTTTCTATGATTCAGCCATCTGATTTTGAATTATTATCTTTTTTTTTTTTTTTTTTTTTTTTTTTTTTTAATATATTGCTTGAAAGTGATGCAAAATAAATGTGGACTTGTGTAGTTACTTCAGTTGGTGGTATGTCTATGCTTTGGCTCATGGACCCAAACCAAAAGACCCAATCTGCATTTTCAAGTTTAAATATATCTTCCATTTCAAATTTATCAGGGGCATGTATCATTGTCCTCATCAGCATTTTTCAGTTCAAGTCCATTTCAACTTTTTCAATTTCACTTTTATAAAGTTTCAACTTCAAAGCATGAAACATCTGATGTTTGTAAAAAGACCATGGTTTTCCAGAAATAGATAGTGATTTTTAACTACTGTCTCAAAGGCCATGCTCTTAGGCACTAGATATCAAAATCAATAGGTGTTACATATATATATAAAATTCAGCCACCTAAAAGTCTGTTAAAAAATCATATATCTCTGTATCTAGCTGTGACAAGAGTCAGATTGCTACTAATGATTTTAAGAGTTTCCTATGCCAATTCACACAAACTCATGTGTGATTACTGAAAAAATATGTTGCATATTATAATTGCTTCTTTTCTTTCTTTGCTCATGTCATTAGACAAATGGTTTCATGCTTTGAAAATTTAGTCCTGAGGAAATACTTGTTTGAGTTAGCACATGAACAATATGAACAATATTTGCACAGAGCTTCTGGGTCACATGGCTACATTCTCAGCCAGGGGTGCAGTTGTTGCTTCTATATGGGACTTAATAATTAAGCAATATCAGGCCCTGCATTTGGTGCTGGAATCCTGTTTACTTTTATAATGGAAAATTATCCTTTCAAACTTTATTTTCATTTTTGCGTAAAGACAGGAACAAACAACAAATGCCTGGTGTGCTCCAAGTTACTCATTAATTCTCTGTCTTTTTTTTAAAAAAAAAAACTTGTAATTTATATAGGGAGTTATTGACATTTGTTTTGAAAGTCAAACCTAGATGCTGAAACAGTTCCAGTAAATCTTGGCTCTTTATAGTCTAATGACTGAGCTCAACTAAGTAGTAGAAAGATGATAAGATTTCATGAATTTCCCTGTGAACAGAGCAGCAGCAACAGATTGGCAGCAATCTGATCTGTATTATCTCCATAATGAAGAAAACAAGACGAATTGTAATTGCAGAACTTAGGTTATGGTCAGCATACTACAGCAAAATAAATTATTTTTATTATTATATAAATATAATATAAATAATTATAATATATTATATTAATAATAAATAATAATAAATAAATTATTTATTATTAGTAAATAAACTGAGTGATGTTTCTAATCTTTCCACTATGTTGCTACTGTGGAACAACAAAATATACCAGGTGCTACGATTTCATGGTGTTCTGAGAACACTGAGCTACACAAATTTAGAATAAGTAAGTCAGATTTTGCACAAATTAGGGGATGGTGGAGATAAGGTAAAAGAGAATGAGGTATTTTTAAAATACTTCTGCAATGTTGCTTGCCAGGTCACTGGTGACAGGGTTTATTAGTGCCAGGTTGTTGGTCACTATTCAAATATATACATGTGGATATGCATCACTTAAATAATTTGTGATGTTTGGACGGATATGAAATGACATGTGAAATGTTGTTTTGAAAGTCACAAAGTGGGTTAATTGGGGAAAAAAAATCTAGGTGATTCAAATTGATTAGTATTTTTCTCTAAGTACGGCGTGCTTTCAAAAGCAACTCTTCATCTACTAGGCATTCGCAGTCTTCATTAAAGCTCCTACCTTCATATTTTCAGCTATACAAGTCAGTGGATCATAAATTAATTTTAACAATTTAGTAAGAATATTTGTTTATCAAAATATAAAATAAATGTAGTAGCATGATATGCCTTGTTAACCTCATCTTAAGGCTTCAGTAAAGACTATACAGGAAGGTAGGATCACAGTCTTGGGATATCAGTAAAAATAGTTGTAGTTAATTAGTGGTCTTCTAACTTTGAAAAATCCTAAAAAAAGATTGGATCTTAAATATGTAAAATTCTATATGAAGAGATATATTCTTGAAGATATTTTCCATATAAATCAATAGAGTTCTGAAAGATGCCCTCTCATTCATAGCACAATGATCTGATTTCTGACAGTAAACAAATCCTATGTCATATAAAGAAGAAGACAGTAAATTTTCTAAAAAAAAAGATAAAAAGCTACATTAGCTATGAAAAGTTAAAACTGAAAGATTATGTCTGGATATATCAAAATAGTGAGAGAGACTCAAATTAAGACTCAAAGACTAAAAAACAAAACAAGCAAGCAAACAAACAAAAGAACAAGGAGAAAGGAGAAACCATGACTGATGATATTTTTAAGCATTAAGAATTAAGCATTCTGTGTGATAAATTGGGTAATGTCATTGTAAACAGAAACAGTAAACTTAACATTTTCAGTAGATGCAGTATCCATAAACAGGTCTGAAATCTCATCTTCACACTAGACACTACAGCAACATCCAAGCAATACTTCTTTGTCATTCAGAACCCAACAATTAAAACACATTGTGCAAAAAGTAATTCATTTATTCTGATTGCCCAGAAATTAACATTTTTATCATTTAAACTATTTCTTCTAGTGGCATTTCTGCAACATCATAATAACAAAACAGAATTTTTTAATTTAGTGAAAAAAAAGTCCACTAATTTGAATTCCTCCAAATTGCCCAGCAACATTTTTGTTATTTGCAAACTGACACACATACACACACATACAGTTGTTCCTTAGCAAGCATGCTCCTACTTAATACATCAGTCATATATTTGACTCTAAAAGCTGCAAATTTAAAATCACAAGACTTTTCAAGTTCTATAGGAATAAAAACCTTTAAATATTACATCAACAAAAAATTATTTTCTTAGTAGCAGTATGGTAAAACAACTTAGATTTGCAAAATCAGAAACAATGTCAACCATGGTTTTCAGTAATCTAGCACAGATATCCATAGACTTATCTGTGAAACCGGGTGTCATGTACACCCATTTATATGACAAACCACCCATTGGCCATTAAGATATCATAGACAGAAACTGATGTACTGTGTCATAAGAAAACTGTGAACCTTTAGATTTATTCCCCAATGTTACTGAGTCTATTCCTACTGATGAAAAGTCCATACATTGGTTGTGTAGATTAAAAGTAAGTTACCTGTGTATGAGTTTTTGTGTTGTGCACTAAGAATTTGTTTAGTTTAGATTAACTGCATTTAGTACTTTGCAGCTATGAGCATCAGCCCTGGAACATATTATTGAATCTTACAATAGTGTTTGATCAGAAGTTCTCTGATAAGTGTGCAGAGCAGCAGAGCAGTCAGTATGAATTTCAGTGGCCCAAGGATGGACTGATACTTGCATGCTTTCATGCTTTTATGCTTTTATTGGCTACTTTATGCAATGAGATGGTTATCTTTTTTTTTTTTTTTTTTTTTTTTTTTTTTTGTAAAAGACATTTTACAAAATATGTAGTATGATGGGTTTGCTTTCCATGTCATGTCAGGAAAAAATAAATTTTACTGGTGCTAAATTTCAAGTTTTCAGTGAAATAATATATCTAATTTAAAATAAGTTTGTTCCAATTACACTGAAAAATTACTTTCCTCTCCTAAAGAAAAATAACCTTAGAATTCTCCATTAGCACAGTCCCAGAGTGCCAATATAGCTACTGTTCAAAACACAGTATCTTTACTGTATATCAAATAATTTACATTCAAAACCAGCCAAACATCAATGTTTATTGATTATCATCCATGCCAAGTTTATAATTAAAGGAATATTAACTAACACGATGGATGTGTCTTGTACCTGAAATTTAATTATATTCCCTATGCCTGTAATTAGCATTGGTATTTTGATGGTGTTGTTTTGTGCTGATTATATAGGCAACTTAACAGTTTTACTTTAGAGGCCCCTCCCCTCAAACTCAAATACTTATATTTTTCCAATTCTTAAATTGCTGTTCAAAGATGGAGATGACTGTCATGTCCAGAGGCAGAAAAAGAGGCAGAAAAAGATCTATATTCTTTTATGCTACATTTGCATTACTAAACATTCACAGAATAAAAAGCTTACAAGAAGATAGCTCTTTTAAAGATGTTGCTCAGGTCTTCAAACTCCAAAGAGATGACAAATGCAGTGAGAGGCCACTATGGCTAAAATTTTTAGCAAAAATTCCAATGAATTTATTCACAAATTTCATGCTATCATCAGACTATTCCCAACTGTCATAGGATTCTGCTGTACTCCTCATTACAGAATGGCTCAGGTTGGAAGAGACCTCAAAGATCATCTACTTCCAACCCCCCTGCCATGGGCAGGGATGCCACCTAATAGATCAGGCTGCCCAAAGCCCCATCCAACCTGTCCTTGAACACTTCCAGGTATGAGGCATTCACAGCTTTTCTGGGGAACCTGCTCCACTGCCTCACCCTCCTCCTAATCCAAATCTCTCCTCTTTTAGTTTAAAGTCATTCCCCCTTTTCCAGTCATTTTCTGCTTCAGCAAAAAGTTGCTCCCCATCTTTTTTATAAGCCCCCCCTTTACATATTGAAAAGCTGAAACAGGGTCACCCCCTGAGCCTTTTCTCCAATCTGACCAGCCCCTGCTATCTCAGCTTTTCTTCATAGGAGAGTTACTCTGGTCCTCTGATCAACCTCATGGTCCTTCTCTGGACCTGCTTTAACAAACCCACATCTTTCTTGTGCTATGGGCCCCACACCTGGATGCAGGACTCCAAGTGAGATCTCACAACAGCAGAGCAAAGGGGAACTATCAACTCCTCCCACCTGCTCACCACTCCTCTTTTGATGCAGCCCAGGGTGCAGTTGGCCTTCTGGGCTTCAAGCACACACTGCTAGCTCATGTCAAAATTTTCGCCCACTAGAACTCATAAGTCCTCCTCTACAGATCTGCTCTCAGTGAGTTTTTCTCTCAGGGTATACTTATGTTTGGGATTGTTCTGACCCAAGTGCAGCACATTGCACTTAGACTTGAACCTCATTAGGTTCACACAGGCCCACTTTTCTTCCTTGTCCATGTCCCTTTGGACGGCATCCCTTCCTTCTGTTTTATTGACTGCACCACTCAGTTTGGTGTGATCTGAAAACCTGCTGAGGGTGCACTCGATTCCTTTGTCTATCTCATTGACAAAGGTAGTAAACAGTACTACCAGGACAGACCCCTGAGGGATACCACTCATCACCAGCTTCTTCCTGGACATGAAGCTATTGACCACCACTCTCCAGGTGTGACCTTACAGCTAATTCATTACCCACTGAATGGTCTACCCATCAAATCTGTCTCCAATTTGGAGATCAGGATGTCATGTGGGAACATGTCAAAGGCCTTACAGAAATCCAGGTAGATGACATCAGTAAGTCTTCCTTTTTCAACTGATACAGTCACTCACTCCATCATAGAAGGACAGAAGATTGGTCAGGCATGATTTGACCTTGGTGAAGCCATGCTGGTTGTCCTGGATCACCTCCTTGTCTTGCAAGTGCTTTGACATCACTTTCTTATCTTTATACTGTGCTGTATGGGATCCAAAATAAAATAAAATGGTTATTTGGAAAATGTTTAATATGCAGTTGTGAGGAAAACCTAGGTACAAAGGACATAAACTTAAATAATCTTGGATAGAAAAACTAGTAGAAAGCTTTTTAGCCTGGAACTCAGTGTGGCTAGCTGACGTCTAAAACCAACTCAAAGCTAAGTTATGGAAACACTAATAGCATTCTCAGGAAAACATTAATCTAAAAAGATAAAGCTTTGCAAAGAGATTGTGTAGTGAGCTTCCTATATCTGATTAGTGTAATAACTAAGCAGATTTATCTTAATAATTTAATAATTTGAAAAAATATTTTTTAACCATTACAATTAAGGTGGGAAGAAAACCTTTACATTCCCTGATCAAAGTGTGAATCATCTCTTGTAAAATTTTCTTTTCCTTCAAAGAAGAAATTTATTTTTCTTGTATGGGAAGTATTTTATAAAATAGCATGATAACATGGAAAACTGACAATGGATAAGATTACCTTTATGTGACTGTTCTAAAGGATTTTGTTTTCACTCCTATTTGTTCTTGTACATGTATAAAGGGAAGGTTAGTGATTTGCTTATCTCCAACTAAGAAAATCAAACTTATTATAATGTTTTCATCTTTGTGATTCTTAAAGAAGGGAGAAAAAATGTTAGATTTGATGCTGCTTTACTACAAAGTGATTGTAGGCTATTTTCCATTATCATAATTTGTACATCCTTTGACGTAAAAAAATGACAATTAAAAGAAAATATTTAAGAAAAATACTAGTGTCTGACAAATACAGGTTGATATAAATGTGCATGCTTTGCAGAGGGACCTCAACAATCTATTCATCACTCTGTCTGATTCTAAAAGCTCATCTACTATAATTTTTCAGCTAAATTGTATGCATGTTTTAGACATATGATAAAACTATCCTTTGAATCCACATTTCACATGAATTTCTAGCAATTTACTGCAATTTAATTAATACTGCAAATTAAGGTTTGCTTGATGTAGATTTACCATGCAAATTGTCATTTTGCAGTATAGTAGGGTTGTCAAAAGAAGGTAGGATTGGCTTTAATGCAATTTTCAGTGGATGAGTTGTTTGTGTGATTTACTCAAGAAAATGTTTTCCTACACTGAAAGTAAATTGAATGGTCCTACCCAAAGTTTAGTCTTAGGGAATGTAACAGATGGGACCTTAATCTTCCAGCCACAGCCAAAAGTTATTGATGACATCCTTCAGTATCCATTGATGATTTGTTCTCTTTCTTGCTTTCTTTCCAGTGAATTTTTGTTTCATCTCTGTTTAAAATTTTCTTTCTTTTGATCACAGGCAATGGACTGGGTATCCGAGTCGTAGGTGGAAAAGAAATTCCAGGAAGCAGTGGGGAAACTGGAGCTTACATTGCCAAGATCTTGCCTGGGGGCAATGCAGAGCAGACAGGGAAGCTGATAGAAGGTAAGATAAATGCACTATCAAAAAGTGGAAGCAAGGCAGAATTGTGAATGCAGTAGAATTATTTATACATGTGCATTCTCCCTCACACAACAGATACAATCTTGTGCAAGGGCAGAGGGGTATCTTAGAGCCCCTCTTAAAGCAGAAAAGGACTTATCTAGGTCCTTTTAGGTCCTTATAGGTCCTTGACTATATCCAGAGGAAACTTCCATGGTGAACAGTATTCTGTGACGGCATGCTGTCTGCACTGGGGGTAAGACGTGATGAGAGTCCAACTGTACCATGTATATTGTGGACATGTGCTATTTCGAAGATCTTTGGCTCCCTCCATAGAAAACAGTAGGTCTTTCACAGTTGTGCTAAATCGTGCCTTTTCTCAGCAAAGTGGTAGAAGTACCATGCAGGTAACAAGGAGGATGTAGCTATTCAGTATTTCCTTGAGACTGGGCATTTCAAGAAAGAGGATGAGAGGTTAACGCTTAGAATTATCTCTACCATTTTGGTTTCTTTTGTCAGGAGATCTTCTGGGAACTGAGGTTTAAAAAACTTGTTTGCTTACCATATGGCTGTATTTTTAGCAGTGCATCCTGGTTTTACAATAACTATGGGAGAAATCCAAACATATCAGCTTGTGGTTTTTTTTTTCTGTTCCCATGATGAATTTTGAAGCTTTATTCATGTTTTATAGAAAGATGAATAGAACAATAATATATACATATTTTGTTTTATTCTTCCATCATATATGATCAGTATTGCTTCTTATCTGAACTTTATAAAAGAACTGTAGACTTATGTTGGCATTGTAGAATATGTTGGCATAAATTTGGAGCAACTATCAAAATCACTACACTTAATGTGTGGAATTTGACCACACAGAGTCCCAGAATATGGTTTGCTATTGATATGTTAGATAAGAGAAATAAGGCTTTTTGCAGAAAGTACCATTAATGTAGCACAGAAGACAAACACTTCAAATCTGGTTGTCATTTACCTCTTAAATCTCACCTTTATATATGGTTTACTTTTTATGTCATTTTAGGTGGCTATCATGAATCAAGAAAGAATATTTATCTTCTTTACTTTGGGATATTTTGTTTGTTTTAGTAGAAATATGACTGGTGCACATCTAATCTCTACACTTCAGAAGTGCTAAAAATCCACTGAGGTCTTCAATCATTCTCATATTGATTTGTGCAAATCCAACCAAACTGCTAATGTTATTAATATTGCTGATATTGAGTCTGAAAATAGAATGTAGCCTTCCTGGGTAATTGCTGTCTCTCACACCACATACATAAAACTTTGTGTGTTGTTATCTGTAAATGACAATTGTTTCATATTAGTAATTTGTATAGTAATCATGAGTCACTTTTTTTCTGCTGAAATGCTGTGTGACTTCAAATTAGTGAATATACCTAGTTATCAACTAAACATATAATAATGTCATTACAAGTTAATATCGTGACTCATTAGCTTTTCCAAGAACATGATTCACTGGAAAAAAAAAAATCCCATCAACTTAATTAATTCTTCTAATTCTTAAAACAGAAAACACTGGGTCTGAAAAATACTGCCAGTAGAGTAAAGAACAAGGATAGATTTACTGTGGTTATGAAGGAAGGCAAAATCCTACCCACTGTCTGTGTGACTGCATCTATGCAGAAATTACACACTTTAAAATATAGATAGCATTCCTTTCCTTAGGGAATAGAAATCCAAATAATTTTAGCCTATTTAAATAGCTTTGGAGGAGTCTGTTAATGCTGAAAAGTTTATTTATAGTTCTGACTGGCAAATAACAATCTTCTTGGTTCTCTCACCTTGAGTTGCTTTCAGATGTCAAAAAAACCTCTGATTCATCACTCATTGGCATTACAAAAACTGGAGGTGGAAGACTCATTCCACTGAGCTCATCAAGTGCAGGGACTGTGTCAATTTGATAGATGGGTCTGAGCTCCCTCTCGTGTTGACAGAAACAGTTTGGTTATATTCCACCTGGTATATACTCAGGAAACAGAATTTCATACTGCCAGCATTTTTCAGTAATAAAAGAAACTAGAGTAAAGAACAGAAATAAAATATTAATGTGTGTTACTGACTGTTGCAAATTTGCTGGATGTCCTCAGCATTCAATACTCTCATTGGATCATTTTGACATGCTGACTGGAGAGCCTGAGAAGTGGTGAACCATGGGTGTCTTTGTTCCAGGTTTTCAACCAATGAGGCATAATGCATTTCAATGCTTAAGTCAGCTAATAATCACCAAGGTAAAGAGGAGAATCCTTGTCTTTCTGGTCTCCTCGCGATTCTTGGGGACCTGCATGGTCTGAAAGCTAATGGTGAACTTGATTTGTGTTGAACTTACTGCCTTTCCCGTCTCCGCAGTCAACAGCAACAATGATACTGATCAGATTTTTTTAATCAGACGCATAATGGCTCCATATTCATTTTAAAAATATATGGCTCCTTCAAATAATATTTTCTCAAACATAAAAATAGGAAAATCATATATCGTTAAGACAAAAACTCTCATCATGCAATTATTGAGAATTCAGTTTAATTGAATTCTGCATTTCATAATTCAATAAAAACATTCAATATACAGGGATATTTTAGACTTCTCAATCTTGAAGCTGGTCCAATAATATCATAATAAAGACTTCCTGATGTGTGTACAGACAATGAAAGATAATGTCACCAACTTAAGCAGTTGCGAAGGTCTGAAGAAAGAAAATGCACTGCCATTTAAGAGTTTTGTGGCAGTTAATAGTGTTCTGGCTCTCAGTCCATATCTTTTGTCACTTGTTTTGATCTTAATTAATAAGATCTCATTAGGATAAAAGAAATATTACATTTCAAAACACCATGTGAATCCTCTAAGGAGAGCAACCAGCAGCCTGATGACAGGTACCAAGGGTAGGCCCAAATACATACTATGTCATCGCCATCACAGTCTGAATACTGATGATGAGTTCTTAAGTGTAACTAATACCTTCTAGACTTGGATTTAACTACTAAGATGAAGCTGATTAGTTTTTCAAATGGGCTGGTTGCCTTCAATTGTGCTGGAAGTTTCCCAGGCCACACGGCCAGTTTCCCTCCAGACTGTATTTTGAATGGCTTGGTCTTTAACATAAGTATCAGAGCTCTCTCTCAACTTCAGAAATCTGTGCAATCTCTGAACTTTAAGATGCCTTCAGGAAATAAAGCTGAAGTCTCTCCATAAAACTTATCTCTATTTATTTATTATCTCTATTCATGCTCGTTTTCCTTCTTCTACAGAAAGACTCATGTATTCTTACATACTCAAATGTCACAATTTCCTTTTGTAAGACCTTTGCTGCACAACTGTCTCTGTGTGTCTAATGGACTAATACGAGGCCAAAACCATTAGAATCACACCTCAGAGAAAAAAAAGAAGAGCCTTCTCCTGGACTGTAATGGGAAGCCATGGCCACAGCATCAAAGTCCCTCCAAATTATTAAGCCAGTATGGGGAAAAGCAGGCATAGCTTGCTCCCATATGGCTTTCCACACCAGGACTGACGTATGAGATGAACAGTATATACCAAAACAACATGCTGTGACTGGCAGAAAAGAGACACATCTAGACTGCTGGGGATTATTTTTTCCCCCAGACAGAAAGAGGAAAGAGAAAGGAACAAAGAGCTATTTGGATTAATTCCATGGACTTCAGAGAGCAGCCAAACATCTCAGTCTCAGTCCTCTAAAGAAGGAGGCAGATCCAGAAAACCCTATTAGAAGTCTGCCGTGACCAGAATGCTTTACAGCTCTCCTCCATGGGGCAGACTCCATCCACGTCAAGCATCCCATAGCTTCAGGCATCACATTACAAGAATGCATACAGATAGGTTTCCTTGAAGTCAGAGAATAAACACCCAGGGCCCTATGTAGATCCAAGTGCCATTACCACAGCTCTTCATTACTTCCTGGACAGACAAGTTAGTCAAAAAGAAATTTGTGATAAAGATGTAAGGACATATAGAGGATGGTAGAGAGAGAAACTGTTGTTAGGTAGAAATCTACTACTAATACTACCACTACTACAACTACTACAACAACTACTACTACTAAAAAACCTACAAGAATCAGTTGACCACTCAGAAATATGACTGAAATATGAGAGATGCAGAAATACAAGACCCTTATGTAGCAACTTTGAGTCTAGGGGAGCCAGGAGGCAAAAGCTGAAAGACAACCAATAGGTTTACAGTACACGTACAATCCCTTTTGCACAAGCGCACTGTATGCAGTCTGCATTGCTCACATAGACCATATAAACTGGAAAATATCTCAAGTATTTATGCTACCTACAGTGCTTCCTCTCAGGGGAATGCCAATAAGGCTAATGAACAGACTAGAGAGGAGATGGCTAACTGAGGGAGATGATTAACTGTCCTTTGATTATCTATTATAATGAAGATGTCTCTGGGCATAAGAAATGTTGTATAGAGGCTATAGGAATGGTAGCATCACTGTTTAATCTGAAAAGTATTTTCTGGGTTCTGGGCAAAAACATCCTTAAATACAAGTAGCTTTCTTACCCCCACAGTTAAAAGTGCCCATTAGCCAACTTCCAGAAGCAGTTTCATCTAATACATGCCTCAGGGATGTTCCCTTCATGTGTTTTCAGATAATAATTTTTCAATCATATCTTTCCAATTTTTTGTTTGTTTGCCGTTTTTTAATGCCTTGCATAAGGCTTACTTTAAAGCATATTATTTACTGGTATTGGAAACACGGTTTAAGTCCTCCTGGAAGAACAGAAAGATATGCAACTGGATTGTTAAACAGTTAGTGAAATGAGAAGAAAGAAAGAAAATAACACATATAACGGATATCCACCTTATCAAAACTCTCTTGTCATATCATGGATTCACGCATGAACATCCCAACACGCATTGTCACAATTGTCATATCGTGCTTGGGATGTTGCTTGGAAAATGGAGTGTGGCTGGAATGGCCATGGGCACCTAAACAGTTGGAAAACCAGAACAGAAGCAGGAAGTTCTTTCCCTACTCCTTTTGCCACACTTCACTCTTACTCCTGAGTTATAGATCATCTCAAGTGTAACACTGACTGATCTTGGTCATTCATCAGTGGGAAGAGAGGAAGCAGATTCTTCATGAGTTTTAAGAGACTGTAGTGAGTGCTACTTGCTCTTTAGCTAGCTAAAATGAGAAACATTGATAAGTGCATCACATTGAAAAGAGACTTCCCAGTCTCCATGAAGCTAGGGAAGAGCCAGAATCACAGAATCACAGAATAGTTGAGGCTGGAAGGTACCTCTGAAGATCATCTACTCCAACTCCCCTGCCAAGCAGAATCATCCAAAGCACGTTGTGCAGGATGGCATACAGGCAGGTTTTGAATATCTCCAGAGAAGGAGACTGCACAACCACTCTGGGCAACCTGTCCCAGTGCTCAGGCACCCTCACAGTAAAGAAGTGCCCTCTCATGTTCAGCTGGAACTTCCTGTGCTTCAGTTTGTGCCCATTGCCTCTCATCCTGTCACTCGGCACAACTTAAAAGAGTCTGGTTCCATCCTCTTGACACCCTCCCTTCAGATATTTATATACATTTATGAGATCTCCCCCAAGTCTTATCTTTTCCAGGCTAAACAGTCTCAGTTCTTTCACCCTGTCTTAATACAATGGGTGCTCCAGTACTCTAATCATTTTAGTAGACCTCCTCTGGACTTGCTCCAGTAGTTCTATGTCCCTCTCGTACTGCGGAGCCCAGAACTGGAAACAATACTCCAGGTCTGGTCTCACCAGGGGTCTCTTTTTGTCCCTCTGATAATTACACTCCTGGCAGAAAGTAGATAGCATGCTGAAGTTGGAAGATGATGAGAAGAAATTAAAAGGAACACAAGAAGGGAAGGAAAAATTCTCAGAAAACTTTGAATTGTCTTAAATGAACAGAAACAGTCCTCCTGTCCTACACTCCCATTTTTGACTGTTTTAATTTATAACTGCACTGGAGGAAACAGAGAATTAACTTTTAGTTAGTGATGTATTGTGTTGTCCATGCTTATTCTCTGAGGTTAGAAGAGACGACAGCTTGCTCTCTGCTTTTCATTTGCCCTACAGGCTCAGATTTATTTGTCCAAGCAGTGACTGACTTTATCAAAGAAGGTGTGCACCAAGTAATGGGCAATGCCATAGGTAGGTTGAAAGCTTTTCCCTAAAGCTTTTAAGAAAGGTCTTAGTCTAAACAAATCCCACAGAATCACAGAATCACAGAATCATAGAATCGCAGAATTTCTAGGTTGGAAGAGACCTCAAGATCATCGAGTCCAACCTCTGACCTAATGCTAACAGTCCCCACTAAACCATATCCCTAAGCTCTACATCTAAACGTCTTTTGAAGACTTCCAGGGATGGTGACTCCACCACTTCCCTGGGCAGCCTGTTCCAATGTCTAACAACCCTTTCAGTAAAGAAGTTCTTCCTAACATCCAACCTAAAACTCCCCTGGCGCAACTTTAGCCCATTCCCCCTCGTCCTGTCACCAGGCACGTGGGAGAATAGACCAACCCCCACCTCACTACAGCCTCCTTTAAGGTATCTGTAAAGAGCAATAAGGTCGCCCCTGAGCCTCCTTTTCTCCAGGCTGAACAAGCCCAGCTCCCTCAGCCGCTCCTCGTAGGACTTCTTCTCCAGGCCCCTCACCAGCTTCGTCACCCTTCTCTGAACCCGCTCAAGCACCTCGATGTCCTTCTTGTAGCGAGGGGCCCAAAACTGAACACAGTACTCGAGGTGCGGCCTCACCAGAGCCAAGTACAGGGGGACGATCACCTCCCTAGCCCTGCTGGTCACACTGCTTCTTATGCAAGCCAGGATGCTGTTGGCCTTCTTGGCCACCTGAGCACACTGCTGGCTCATATTCAGCCGACTATCCACCATCACTCCAAGGTCCTTCTCTGCCTGGCAGCTCTCCAACCATTCCTCTCCCAGCCTGTAGCTCTGATTGGGGTTATTGCGCCCCAGGTGCAGGACCCGGCACTTGGCCTTGTTGAACTTCATGCAGTTGACCTCAGCCCATCGGTGCAGCCTATCCAGATCCTCCTGCAGAGCCTTCCTACCCTCAAGCAGATCGACACACATGCATAGCTTGGTGTCATCTGCAAACTTACTGAGGGTGCACTCAATGCCCTCGTCCAGATCATCGATAAAGATATTAAAGATGACCGGCCCCAGTACCGAGCCCTGGGGAATGCCACTACTGACTGGCCTCCAACTGGACTTGACTCCATTTACCACGACTCTTTGGGCCCAGCTATTCAGCCAGTTTCTAACCCAACGAAGCGTGTGCCAGTCCAAGTAAAGAGCCAGCTACCATCTGATTTATTTGCAAAGTTGTGTTCCTCTTGACGATGTATCTCATTCTGCCTTGTACTTCTTGCAAATAAGTAACAAATAATTAATGTGCAATGTTGTTGTTCTTAGGTGTGGCTGTGGGCATTCATCTTATAAGAAAATTACTTTATAAATTAATTGTTTATAAAGTCAATGGCAATTTTAAAAGATACTTTGGTAAAAAGGATACCTCAACTAAGTGCATCATTTAGACATTGTTCGAATGAAGCAAGGAAGAACTCCTTTTCCCTCTGGTTTAGGCGTTTTATGTGCAGTCTCACTGACAATGCCCTCAATTCTGTTCTTAATAAGGTAGGAAGGCAGGTGTAGTGACAGTTTCATTTGGTCATTTGCTGAGATATAAGACGGAAAACACAGTAAGAGTCATCAGACAGAAAGAGTAAGAATTGTTTCAGCACCTGTGCAGGGCATACTGCTGTATGGGGGGAGGCGGAGGAAGGAAGCCTTGTAGTATGAATGTTTGACATGGAAATCTATGAGTGCTAGTTTCTAATCCTGATCACTGTCCACAGGATTTACTGAATCTTTTTGAGACAGTAGAAACACACTTAGCAAAATAATATTTTTCCATGACTCCCAATATAAGTCATCTAGTTTATGGAGTTTTAGTTTAATTTTACAGTATCAGACTGATACAACTGGAATTTTGCAAGAAAACATATTGTATACCTAGAATAGGTTAGATCTTAGGAAGAACTTCTTTACCGAAAGGGTTGTTAGACATTGGAACAGGCTGCCCAGGGAAGTGGTGGAGTCACCATCCCTGGAGGTCTTTAAAAGATGTTTAGATGTTGAACTTAGCGATATGGTTTAGTGGGGACTGTTAGCATTAGGTCAGAGGTTGGACTTGATGATCTTGAGGTCTCTTCCAACCTAGAAATTCTGCGATTCTGTGATTCTGTAATATTGTTTTAATAAGCTAAAGCAGATGAGTTTGTAAAGTCTCTAACCAGATCTACAATTGCTCTATATTTAACTTCCCTGCAGTAAAAATCAACGCTGAATATAGCTATTAGATAATAACTTGCATCAAGGAAGTAATTGAATGACTAATTCTTGTATAGACTGAACTTTCATGTTCTTAAATCAATCTAAAATCTACAGCAAAATATAAAAAAAAAAAATATAGAAAACTTACTGGGCAGTCATAACACAGTGGAAACAACAGTGGGCAGCCTTATCATATTACAACAAAAATGTTTAAAAAATATTAGAAAATAGTAAAAAAGGATTTCTGGACTTCATTTAAACCTTGGTGAAAGTACCTGATAACAAACCATTTCCAATTTTGAAGTTTCTTGTTCCGATCATGTTTGTTGCAAAAAGATGTCCGAATACTTTTTTTTTCCCAGAAAAATAGTAAACTCTGCAATTTTCCTATGCAGACTGTAAAATATTTCATTCCGAACTCACTGAAATCTGTACTATTGGTTTATTACAAACTAGTGGTTTGTAATGGGAATATGCATTAGATCTGAAATTAAAAATAATAATAATAATAATAATAATAATAATAATAATAAAATAGGAAGCTACATTTATAAATACAGCAGCAAGCATAATTCTATTAAGATATCTGGGCTTTATGCTGCAGTCGAAAATTTCAGAAATTATATTGTAGATCCATTAATATGTTCCAGGTATCTTTTCAGAATGTTTTTGTCAGGTACTTAAATCTCATCATTTTTGGAAAAATGCAATTAGTCTCTGCATTTTGGTTGTTGTGGGGCTACAGTAATAACACTAACAGTGTGATTACAAAATATAGAGCTTCAGAATTACATCCAACTCAATAAGAAAGTAATAATCTTGTAGTAATAGCCAATTGCTTTTGATATTGGAGATCGGATTTCACACACGATACATGGTAGAGCGAGTATTTTTAGGCCAGCAAGTCCTGACATTTTCTTTCCTTAGGTCTAAGAGCAGAAACAAACTAGAATATAAAAGGTAAAAAATCTTGAGACAAAGAGATTTCAGACTAACGATCTTGGTGTTTGCCATATGTGGGCAACAACTAATTTCACTGGGTCTAAGCTCTGCTTAGGTCTCCAAGAGAACACGGTGTATGTGGACTGTTTCACATTGTATTTGAAACATGCAGATTTTAAGAATATTTCCTAGTCATAACATACAAATCAAGATGATTTGGCTCCTTTTATGGAAAAGGAAATTTCAGTGCCTGCCAAGGGAATAGGAAACCTTGATTCTGGGCCTTTCTCAGCTCAGCTGATATTCAGCTGCTTAGATACTCTGCTTCTAATGAGAGCTGTGCTTGAAATGGAGCTGCTTAGTATTAAATTCTATTTAAAATGGGCAACTGGATCCATTTTATTTTCTACTGGATCTTGCTTTCCATTTTGCAGATGGTCTGTTTTCCATCCCATTAACCCTATTATTTAGCATGATAGTTAAGGAACTTTCTGGTAAAGTTCTACTCCTTTGCCTTGATTTTTGTTCCATTGAAAATGATTTTTAAAACCTTAATTTATAACCTTCAATTATAGTTTTCAATTAAAATTAGTCCCCTCTTTGTTTATGCATATATTTTTTTAATTTTACTGTGTTACCAAATCCCCTCTGGTCAGTTCAACCCAAGATATAAAATTTTAATAGAGCCTCAGCTGTAAATTTCCCAGGGAAGGAGCACCCTCTTTAAATTCATTGTGATGTATGCATATGATCAAGTGATTCAATAACAGAAAATGGGAAAAGAAAGATGAAATCTGGATCATGCTAGAGGTTATTATGAAGGCTTTAGAAATAGCGTAATCTGTAGAATTCCCTTTTGGTCTTAATAAAATACACATATAAATAAATTAAAACAAATAATAAAAACAAAATAGTAAAATGGTGACATGTTCTTTATTGAGTGTCAGCTTGCTGATAACCCCTATTCCTGTGAGAAAGCTTCCTGTTGCACTCGGTATTTAAGGT
Source organism: Aythya ferina (assembly GCF_964211825.1). Classification (NCBI taxonomy): domain Eukaryota; kingdom Metazoa; phylum Chordata; class Aves; order Anseriformes; family Anatidae; genus Aythya; species Aythya ferina. The sequence goes on along the minus strand of NC_140296.1, from coordinate 197,384,805 downwards.
GCAGATACAAAAGAAAATGTGGCAGTCAGGTTCTTGGCAAATATCATGAAAGTCTTTGAATCCCCATTTAAAAATCCTAGTGCAGAATTTAACATCCATTATTGATTATTTATAACAATATTAATTTCAAGTCTAGCCATTTTTGAATACATTTCTCCATGTAAGGATAGCTTATGTATTTTTAAAGTCTGAAAGCTAATGTGGTCTTCATTAAAAGTACGAATATACAAAAGATTCTAAGGCATTCTAATAATGTTGCTTAAGCCCAAATTCTTGCATATTTCCTAGTAAATCCATGCAAATTTTCCTGCAGTTTATTTCATTGCTTTCACTCATCATGACAGATAAAACATGTACATAAAATTATGTGCTGGGGAAAAACATGAACAAGTTACATGTCTACTTTCCAAATGAAATGTCATAACATCATTGCCTTCAGTAAATAAGGTTCTTGCATGAAAATAAACAAAACATTGCCAACTGATATGTCTTACTGAATTATAGGTGATCTGAACTACATTGCCAATTGTATCAAACTGCGCAGTTGTAGGCTGAGTTTAATAATTCCCCTGAAACAGAATGCCATATAATGTTAGAAATGTTTAAGTCTGAACAGGGGAACAAATGCATTAAAATGTTCACTGGAAGGGTGTTTTAGATAAAACACAGCTGTTATTTTTCTTGCTGATTATGGCTGTAGCTTTCTCAAAGACACATCTCTTCATAATTTATAGCTATAAAGTATGCCCTAACGTCATTCCCAGTAAGTAGGTAGTCCCCTGAATTTGACAGATGAAAAAAATTCCACTGTGAAATCTTTTTTTAAGTTGTCCCACTGCAAAATTTCCCATCTGTTTTTGCATTAATGTAGAAATGTTTTGTATTGATACAATAATATATATTTTTAAAACATTATTATACTTTTAGTTTGGCTGCCATGTTTCACAACACTGATTATGTGAAAAAAAAGATTGTTCACTATTCTCTCCTTTGTACAACATTAACATAACAAATGGCAATGAGAGATGTAGCACACATACCCCCCCCCCACCTTACACTTTTTACAGTGACAATACTGAGTTCTCAGGTGAGATAAGATAAATCAAAAGAAATAGTCTGAAAACAATTCTGTGTATGGGAGGGGATTCATAGAACTAATTCTGGGGATACTTTACAGGGTAACTAGGTGGAAGTCTATTATCTATAGATTTAAATTTGATATTGGGTAAATATTGAAGATATTTCACACTTTAATATATATTTGTAATTTTTAATTAAATTTTAAGTAGCTTAACCGTTTAATAAAGCTTTATTAAAACTTTATTGTAGAGAAAAAATAATGAATTTTGAGGACATCCAAAATTAACTACTGTGACATTGACTTCTCTCATTCAGTATTGCCACATGACATGCAATTAAAACAAGAACTGTGATAGTCCAGTCTTCGCTCTTTGGCATTTCTATTTGGTGATTTCCCTCTTCAACATCTCAAGTCAATACCATTCATAAGTTGTTAACTGTCATTTTCCTAGGAATTGATATCACAATGTGGCAAGGACAAGTCAGAGGTGCTGAACAGTTTCTCCCCTAACTGACATGCACAGGAGCTCAGTGTGTTACTTCTTGCTTGTTGATCTTGTACTTTTTTTTTTTTCTAGCACTGTTGCACATGTCCCTGTTATTCCCTAAAACACCAAGTGACAAAACAGTAAATTTCTTTAAAATTATTTCCAGTGAAACTGTAAATCATTCCAGACAATTGTAGGACTGTGATGCTCATTTCAGCAGAACTTTCTGTTAATGAAATCTCTGAGAAGGGTGTAGATTTTCTCATATGGGGAGTGAGGAGATGACTCTCTCCCACATACTGAACTAAAAGCATGATATCTGACCATAACTTAAAGTTTGGTTTAGCATAAAGTGATATATGCGGTGTGGAGGCAAATTGGTATCGCTAGGCATGAGAAGTTTGAGTAATACAATCTGACCTGGAAAAGATGTGAAAAAAAGTGGCTGATTCCTAATATTAAGGAAATACAGAGAAAATGTTTTGTATTTTTGATGATAAAGATCGCTAATAATGCACAAAAATACTGAATCTGCAGTTCTATGTGTACTTGAATAATCCCACTGAAATATATAAATTATTTGATTTAATAATACTGTTCTTTGATCTAAAGTGGGTTTTATCCAACTACCTATCTAATTTTATGTCCATACCTGTAAGTTATAGCTGTAAGGGGCACTTTTCCATTGCTGCCAATCCAGAAGGATATGCTAATAGCTGAGAAGTATGAAGTGTTAAAAAGTTAATACAGCTTTAAAGATGATGAAGGTAGCTTTTCTGAAGAGACAGAGCTGTAGAATCTTGTAGCAGTAGTGCTTGTACTATAGATGTTCCTTAGTCTTTGAAGTGTAAAAGATCTTCTGTTTTGTTGTTCTCATAAATCTATTCCTAAAAGGCCAGCAGGAATAAAGTGGAGATCCAGACATAGATATCTACAGAAAGAAACTGGCAATTACAGTCAAAGAGAAGGGGTCTGGATTCTTCTTACATGTTTACTTGTGTCACTTTACTGCTCCAAACTCATGAAGAACTGTGTTTGGACCAAGCTTCAATGATATATACACAGACAAACAGAACTGGTCTTAGTACTAGCCCTGTTGCTCTATAAGGATTAGGTATTCCAGAAGCACCATGGGGTCTAAGGTCACCCCTCCTTCTGAGCACTTCTCACCAGGGCCAGGAGAAGACTCCTAACAACTGCTGTTTTGTGTCATGGCACCACTGTGCCGAATTGTGGTGCTTTGGCCCAGGTTTACAAGCTTATCTGCTGCTCATATGAGACAGGCCAGAATACAAACACATAGTAAATTGGGATGGTCCCATGTTGGACTGCAGGTCATCTACATAATGGCAGGCACAAGTCACTGAAGAATAGGCAGGGCTACAGAGGATGTTAAGGGATGATCTGGTTAGTGCCAAAGCAAAGGATTTCTAGGTATGTGTGGAAAGCAATGTGGTGAAAAGCAATCTTCTACATTCTTCTGTTCCTCATTAGAATCTATTTGCACAGGAAAGGTAGACAAGTACCATTTATCTGCCCAAATGCAATGACAGAGCCATTTAGTGGTTCTGACCAGTCATCTAAATGAATAGAAGGCTTGATTATTGCTTCATTACTACATCATGTGCTGTACAGAACCCCATTGAATTAACCTTTGAGATGACACAGTGACAGGAAATGAGTCATTCAAAGCAATGTTCATCAGTGTGTGAGCACTGAGCTTGCTAATTTACTTCTGTCATTTTGTGGGTGAAGTGGAATCAATCCATATTATTCATACATTTGCTGCTCATATACACAGTTCGGAGACTGCTAAATGGAAATAAGCATTGACTTCCATCTAAACAAAACAAAGTTTTGTATTATGTTTACTGATTATATTTTCCAAATGGATCTGAAGAGATCAGAAAGAATTGAGATGTTCTGAGATGTGTATGAAAGCAAATGTGAAAGGAAACAAAATTCTTGAAAGGACTTTCATGACTGGTGCTAATGGAGAAGCAGAAAGTTTTAATTTTAGACAATGCTAAAGTAAGAAAAGAGGATTTTTCATCTTCTTAATCACAGATCACTGTACTGTTCCTTGATGTATTGAGCTAATTCAGTGATAGTAATAGCTCTGCAATTCATGTACTGGAAGCTGACTGATTAATTGAAAAGTAGGGGCTCTCTTCTGATTGAGTAGTTGTAAAGATCATGAGAAGAAAAAAAAAAAAGAGAGAGAGAGAAAATAAATAACAACAACAACAACAACTTCTCAATGTTTGGGAAAGAGCAAAACTCCAAAGAACGAACTAGAAATACCTTCAAGTGCAATGGTGACCTTTGTTGAATGCGATGCAAACAGGATAGTAGATTTGATAAAAACAGCTTTACACATAGGAGCTAAAGCACACCCTTCCCTGTCTGGATAGTGATACATGCCGACAAGCAGCAGTGTCGTTTCAGAGGTCCTCCCTCTGAATCAAGACTCTGAGAGAGCACCTGACAGCTACTAGCAGATAAACACATACATATGGAAAAATTTGGCGCCACCTAATGGCGCCACCCAGCCTCCCGAATTTCAAACGTATGAAACTCCACAGGAACGCTTTTGCAAGGAATTTATAAAGGCCTGTTTATCCCCACAGGTATGAAATATTTTCTGCATTTATTAGTTTTACATTTATGAACATCTCTTTGTTTTCAGCAGCAGTACCACACATGAAGTTAAATTGCTCAGGGATCTGATGTGTTTGCAGGTCAAATTTATCTAGTTCTTTTGTCAAATTGAGACAGATTATTCTAGAGTACTCCTCAAACAAGTTTACTGCTGAAGCTCCTTAAACATAGATATATCTCTTAGTATAAATCGAGACTGTGTAGACAAAGCATTGTTTTAGCCAGTGGGGTTTATATCAGCATGTTTACACTTACAAAGTACCTTAAAGGAGTTGGACTATACCACCACAAAGACTGATATAGTGAACAATACTGCAAACTACTGTTTTTCCTGCAAAAGATGTTAGTTTGGAAACCTGTATTTCTGAAAGAAAAACAGGTATTCATGCAGACATCAAAAAAACGTAGTATCTGGTTGTGATCAGACTAACCATCTAGCATGTCCCAGAAACAGTAGATTAAACACATGTATCTGTGTATATTGATATATATGTATATATGCATGTGTGGGTATGAATGTTTGTATGCACACACAGACACATATATAGTCATACATATGATTTTATATATGACTATGATGTAGAATATGACACAGGAACACCTTATGTGAGTGTGCAACATCTTCTGCTTATTAATCCATGGGGATTTTTCTTGCATACTCATGTCTAGTCTGGCCTTAGACTTCAAGCATAAGGGTACTCCACAAATCATATGTTGTGCAATTCTGTGTCTCCTTCTGTTTGTTTGAGCCTGACTTTCTGGTAAGCATAATCCCCAGCTAGACTGTGACATTAGGAATCGAATTACAATTTGGACATCAAGCCCAGTTCTCAACTGCCACTGAACTCAGTGGAAGTGAGTATAATAAAATAATAAATAAAATTATGCTCAGTTTGGTTAAATTCAATTTGTAAAAGCACATGCTTTGAGGAGGTGCATATGTGAATGAAATAAGTTTCCATCTGCAGTTTGCATTTATAGTTTTTCTGGACACATTATGGGTTCAGTTCTTTTCATGTGCTGGTGAAGACATAAGTATAGAGTAGCTATAGTAGTAGACTTAGGAGTGGTCCTTCAGGTCTCTAGGCAATTGGCAAAGAAGAAATACACTTGGTATTTCTATTACCTTTGAGCTATTGGGAACTGGGAAAAGTGATTTTTTAAAATACTATTTTCTTTTAAAAATGTTATATATATTCAAGACAATATTTATTACCATCTGTTAAAAAAAGAAAAAAAAAAGGATGAAGGAAAAGGAAAAAAAAGGATCATTAATTTTAGAGAAAATAATTATGAGTTTTGGTGAAGATGAAGCCTTTGAAATGCTGATAAGTTGATAGACAGTTTAGCAATTTCTTGAATTCTTTTTACCCAAGGAGAATTGCTCAAATTCTTTCATCTTTAAAGTATGTGGTATCACTTGCACTTTCCTGTTTTATTATTTTCAGAATGTGGTTGGATTTCTAGGTTCAGCTGGCATTTTTTTACTGCATGCTTATATTTACCTTATTTACATCTATTGTTACATAACTGATTTATAATGTTTTACAGTTATAATTGTTCAGTTTGGGGGAGAGGTTTTTTTTGCCTAATTTTTCTTTAGAAGAAAGTAAATATGTCATTATTATTCATCTAAATACAATATCTATTTTTCTTCCTTTTGCTGGGAAAGGATATTTAATGGTTTGATATAAAGAGACACACAGTTATTTTGCTTTGTTGTATTGTTTGAAAGCAATAAATTTAATATCTCAGCTCTGGGAAAAATATTTTAACCTGTACAATAACTTTGATGAAATGAAAGCAGTCTTAAAGGAGTAAGTAGTGAAATAATCAAGCTCATTTGTCCTTGTTCATCTATACTACACATTTGAGCTTGACCCTACAAAGCTGAAGCGTCAATTTAACACATTTGTCAGTTTAAAAATTACACACAGTATCTCACTTGGGACATGCTTTTCAAGAACAGGCCATTGAAATACCCAGCAAAGCTAAAGGGAGAGTTGACTTGAGTTCCAAAAGATCATTATAATATTAAAACAACAACAACAATTTATTATAATATAAAAGCTTCAGTAAAACCAATAGTGCCCGTTTTTAAAATCTTATTCTCAGTGCTGAGAATTCAATAAGAGTTTGGCATCTATACATAGATTTGATGCATAATTAAGACACACAAGTATGGAGAAAAAAGGGCCCGGAGGTTGCTGTGTAGTTGCTAGGTTAAGACTGCCAGAGCATCAAAAGAGACAGGCCGGTTACTGCTGTTGCTTCAGCACAGGATGGTACCTGTATAGGCAGTGTTTTTTGCTACACAGTGGTGGAAACAGCAGGACAGGCACTTGCTCACTGCTCTCTCAGCACCATCCAGGCTGCAAGCTTATCCTTCCATCTCCTTTCCTGACCTTACCCAACCACAGATTCATCACTCAACTCCTCATCCTTTGGCACAAGAAGCTTCAATATACTTTGTTAGTTTAGGAGAAAAGCTCTAAAGTGCCTTCAGAAGACTTGAAAATGAGTACTTAAACTACCAGCACTGTTTTACCACTTACTTGTTGTCAACCACAAGCAGAACCTCCTGATGTCTGTTCTTATCCTCCAGGTAACAGCAGCTTCTCCCCTGCTTTCTCCAGAAGGCTGTGAATTATATTCCTATAATATTATTTCATAATACCTCTAGGCCTAAAGATACTATATGTTACCATACTCTTGTTTTGTTTGTTTTCCTGATGTGTATACACTCAATTAATTCAGTGTGTTAATGATGATCACAAGAAACACATAAACATGCAGGGAACGGCTGACAAGAGAACATTTGTTTTGGTGTAGATAATGAGAAGAAATAAAAGCTGCTAGTAGCCAGCATGAATGCCAAAGCTAGTATGAAGTTGCCCTTAACTTTATGGATTTAAAATAAAGAAATAAATACCCCCAGATTGCTAAAGCCAGCAAGCAATGAATGCATAATTGATTGGTCTGACTACTTTCTCTTTAGTTGCCCTCTAGCTTGTCACAGGTGGGACAATGAATGTCCACCTGTATAAGATGTGGTTACAGGGCTCTGTCTGAGACAGAACGAGGGCAGAGTAAGGGCTTTGCCCAGTTCTCTCAAGTTTGCTCTCTCATGGATTAGTACCACATTCAATCAAGTCTCAACTTCCCTTCTAGTCCCTACTGCCTGAGAAGATCCAGCAGGTCATCATGTAATCTGTTGCTGTGCTGCTGCTTGCAGGTGCCTACCTCAGGCATCCACAGCCATAGTCTGTTGGCGTCCCTGGCACTAGTCTCCATCCACCTCCTGGACCTCCAGGGCCTTCCATACTTCCCAGATCTCTCCTCCATCCAGGATCTTCACTTTCTTCTTTCCAGGCACCCTTCTTCTTACCAAAGATGCTTACTTTTTTTGAGAGCACTTATTTTCAGAACCCTCTCTTCTTTCTAAATCCACTAGCCCCTGGTTTTCTCAATCAAAATAGCCAAAGTGCAGGACCACATAGTGTGATCAGTCTACTAAGCCAATTCTCATGTTAACTAGAGGACTCAGGAAGGGTCACTTTTCTTTTGTCCAGGTGTTCTCAGTATTTCAAACCAGGCCATATTGGTTGCAGTTAGCAAGTAGCAAGCTCCAGCTTGAGTTCAAAAGTTCAGTGTCATTCACACACCCCTCCCCCTACCCCACATGCACCCAATTATCAGCTTCCTGTCAGCAATTAAAATTAAAGCTTTTTTTCTTTTCTTCCCCATGATAATATGATAATACTTTTTCTAGTTCTATTAGAAACAGGAAAAAAAAAAGGAAGAAAAAAAAAAAGAATATGAAGAATAACATATTTATCATACAAGTTCCTTCTAAGAAATTTCAGCTGTATGGGATTTGCTATTGAAATTATTTTTGCAAAGTTTCCATGGAGAAGAAACTCATATACATGTCAAAAATGTACACCAGATCTTTCCTGGGAATAATGTAAATCCAACATTTGAATGAGACTTTGTCAGCAGTAGAGAAACCTACCAGTATGAATAGTCAAATAGAAAAATACTAGTGTTTCTTTTATTATTTTACTCCTTTTCTGGAGGAGATTCTCTCCTACCCCTGTCCTGCAGAGAGCTAATTACTTCATCTTCACATGTTACTTTTTAAATTTTTGCCTAAATACCGTTTCTCATACCAAGTTCTTCTAATATCAGTCTTTGACTTGAGTTCCAAAAGATCATTATAACATTAAAACAACAACAACAATTTATTATAATATAAAAGCTTCAGTAAAACCAATAGTGCCCATTTTTAAAATCTTATGTGAGTACCCACATAAGTTGATTGAGTATATAGTTGCCAGATAACCACATCACATCTTGAATGTGCAGTGTAGCTTAAGTAATTGTGCACTGAAATATCTTGAATAGATCTCTACAGGGAATGGCATAACCATTGGCCTAATCGTGTAACCTTTCTTCACCAGGCTATTTCTTCCTTCGTGCATGAATTTTACTTTTATTACAATGGACCTATTTGTGAGAATAATGCTGCTTTATCAATAAAGTACTGCAGATCAAATTCATGCAGAGAGATTTTGAAAAAAATAATAACTTCATGTGACAGGTACAAGTATATTGGAAATGTTTAAATAGCAGAGGATTTCTAAGGTGGAGCATTAGTTATTTTTTATTTATTTTTCTTAAAGGGAAATTTCACTTGTGTGTCATGGACCATTCTTGTTAATAGGATTAGACTGTGAGATGTATGGCAGTTATTACTGAGGCTTAATTCCCTTTCTCTGATTGTGTTGCAGATTTCCAAGTTCCAATGTACTTTTAAATATGACACTTCACAAATTTCCATCCAAATTTGACTAACTAAACAGAATAGTTCAGTTGCTATAAAGATCATCAAGTTGTGCTGCCTGATCTCTCTGACTGGATTAACAAAGTCATGGATAGAAACCTGACAGATTTTTCTAATTCATAGTCCTTATTTCAGGATGTGCCAACACAATGAGTACAGCTTGAGCTCCCAGGATAGGGTGTTTTGGGAACTGGAAACACTGATTTGGACAGCCTTAACATGACACTAGGGAGCCTACTTTCTCTGTGAATCCAAGTGATATTAGACTACCATTAATATCACTCAATAAATGTTCTGAAAAATGCAGTTTATACTTGATTTTATCACTGAAGGAACTTGAAAGAACAAGTTCTTCAACTGCAATTTTTCAACTCTACTGTTAAAAATATGATTTGTTGCTAAATCCTAAATTTTAGCATCTCTTATTTGTCTAGAAGATATGTAACCTAGATCTCTTAAAGTTGAAAAATCTTAAATTCACTAAAATCCTTTGTGAATGAGGGATATATAGAGTTATGAATCTTTAAGAATTAATACCCATCCCTTAGCACTTCACAAGTACTATCTCCCATAACTCTTAATATTAGCTAGATTCTTGATGCAGGAACACTACTAATAGTGTCTGACAATTTTCAAAGCTAGTGTACAATGCCATTGTCTTTCCACCACTACTTTCTATCACAGAATGAAACTGAAGCACAAAGAGGCTTGTTATCTTGCCTTTCTTCATCTGAATGGTTACAGTGGAAGCAAAACTACAACCCAGTCTCCAAGGCCACCCTCTTCATCCCTATATCTACCAGGTTGTTCTTATTGTTGATAAGGTATAGCTGCTAGTTTGCTAAATTGAAAATAAACAAACAAACAAATAAAAAAATAAAGGCCATTTTTGTTTCTAGGATAGATTACTGATTTTGAATGACAAAGAGGGGAACTAATGTATAGTTATTTTATGATGTCTGAAAAATAAATAATCTAATCTTGGTATGATGTTCTCCTTTTCAAACCACAACTGAAAGAAGAGTACCCTGAGGGATGTGATTCATCTCATTCTAAATAGGTGTCAGTTGAGATGAACCATCCTGAAAGAAGCCTGTTTTTCTTCATTCATTAGTTACTCAAAATTCCTAGACAGCTAACAAGATGCTTAGTTTTAAACAGCTCAAAATTGTCTTGTTGACTAAAGGCCCAAAGCAAAGTAAAACCAAAAGGGTGATTTTTTTTTCATTGTGCATGACAGTTCTTTACTGCAGAGATGTATACTTTATGCTCTTTCTTTATTGTTTTAAATGTGCTCAAAATGTTATGAAAAAAATAATAATACTCTTATGTATTTTCATCTTTGGTTCAGATTACAAATCTGTTCCACATACTGTGGTCCTACAGTTAAGGATGTGCTACTGTATGTCAGGAATTTGTACAAATATCAAAATAACCTCTACAAAAAGATTAGCAAATGTTGGTTTAAAACAAATCATTCCAATGGTTAGAATTCTACACTTCTGACAAAAGAGAATTTTCAGAAGGTAAAATATTTTTCTGCCTCATAAGAAAGCAAGAATTTCTTAATCTTTATGAAGAGATTACTATTCCCTGTAGCAAAACCAATACCTGTTGTTGAGAAGACAGATTTAAGATCTGTCTTATACCCTTGAACTTCTGAAATACTAAATTATTGCTATGGCTAATAAAAATGTCCATGAAATGGTAGAAAATATGAAAAACAAAAAGAAGCCTCCTTTTTAAATGAGAAATAAAGGTAGGAAGCTACATTACTACCATATCTTGGCATGGCTTTGATCTTCCACCTCTACCTGCATAAAAATTAAAGTTGACTTTCTAATATTTTTTTCCTGTAAAAATAGGAGATACATTTTCTTTAGTTTCAAAGTAAATATTATGTTGAAACAAAAAATAGAATTTAAATATCCTTTTGAAATTAAAAAAAAAAAAAAGAAAAAAAAAGAAAAAAAATAACTTTTTTTTTTTTTCTGGATAAAAAGTTGCACATATTTTAAATGAGTTTTTAAATAGTTTCAGTAATTATGCCTAACTGAAAACTCAATACGTGACAGAAAAAAATAGCTTGAATTATAAGATGATCAAAGGGCTGGAGCATCTCTACTACAAAGACAGACTAAAGGAGTTGTGGCTGTTCAGCCTGGAGAAGAGAAGGCTCTGGGGAGACCTTACAGTGGCCTGCCAGTGCCTAAAGGGGGCCTAGAGGTAAGCTGGGGAGGAACTCTTTGTCAGGGGATGCAGTGACGGGACAAGGAGTAATGACTTTACACTGAAAGAGAATAGGTTTAGATTAGATATAAGGAGGGAACTGTTTACTCTGAAGGTGGTGAGGCAATAACACAGGTTGTCCAGAGAAGCTGTGGATGCCCCATCCCTTAAGGTGTTCAAGGCCAGGTTGGAAGGGGTGTTATACAACCTGGTCTGGTAGGAGGTGTCCCTGCCCATAGCAGGTGGATTGGAACTAAATACTCTTTTGGTTGGTCCTTTCCAACCCTAATCATTCTATGATTTTATGATCATGGAATTAATTTACCTACTAGCAGTATAAGGAGTATAATTTCCCTAATAATAATAACATGTATACAATAGCAAAATAGATATGGAGAGGAGAGGAGAACTGCATACCTCTGGCCAGAAGTTTTTACTCAGTTTTCATAGTTTTCAGGTTAGATGACTCTGACAAATGAGGTAATAGTGAGTAAATTCTACTTTACTTTATATTTGAATAATCACATAGTGTCAAAACTATAAAATTACCCTTAGGGATGATTACCATAGGGGATGATTATTTGACATAGTGACTCTTATTAGAGCACATCAAGTAAAGATCTCACTCTATCCTTTATGACAGAGGGATATTTTAAGGTCTTTAGTCATTCTCATTAAGAAGGCTTAACTTTTTACTTAAACTGTGGTGTTTTCTTACTGTGAGTAGCAGAAATCGTTCTGTTCGTTTTTATACATGACTTTACAAGTCATTGTCATCCAATGCATAACAATGGCCTTTGCTCATTCCTAGCGCTCTTTGAATGTTCAAACGATAGCAATGATTCCAATATTTTCTGGATTAGACTCTAATTCCTTCATGGTAACATCGCTGCAGACCAGACAGGGCTGAATCAAGCAAAGATAGACCCCTCAGGTCAGTGCATATCTGTATGAGAAGAGCCTTTGGCTTCAGTAAGCCCCAACAGAGGTAGAAAGTTGGAGTTCTTCATTTGGGAGTAAACTTTTTTTTTTTTTTTTTTTTTTTTTCCTGAAACATAGAGTGATAATAGTTACAATTCACCACAGCATTATATTTAGCATGGTATAACCAATCATCTGTCTGTAACTCTAATCTAATCTATGAATTCTGAAGGTAAAGCAGTGGTGAAATCTTTATCATAAGCAGTGACTCTAACCTTCTTTTAACTTGTCAAGATCTTCAATTCAGGTCATACACGTACATCCACATCATCACTTTTTCCCTAGCACAGTTCAAACTGAAGGGTGGCCTACAATACCATGTGCTAATTACATATATTTCGAAATCTGAAAGCTGACTATGGCTTAGAGAAAAGTTGAGAACAATGTTGATAGCCTCAGCTGTACTCATTTGTGGTGTATTGCATGGCTGCCTGTAGATGCTAAGTACACCCCAGATGCATGGTTGATTTACTCTGGCTGTATTTTTATGACTGTTATTTGACTGTAGCAGAATAACAACTGTGAGGCATAGGCAGAACCATTTCTATCATCTTCATCTGATGAACATGTCAATTTTTTAATATTTGCAAGTGTTGTCTATATAATAATTATTGTAGTAATGGAAAATATTCAGCCTTTATATGAATGATGAATGGATGAGGAAATTAAGGTGTCGTCAAAAAAATAATGAGTTTCGGTGTGATTCATGCCTAGCAGTACAAAGAAATACATTAACACATTGACTTTTATCAACCTATTTTTAACCGTTACAAAGGTTTAGAAATTAAAGGAAAATAACTGAAGAAAACAGACCATGAAGTAATTTAGTGTTGAATGTCAGACTGCAGTTGATACTGTTTCTCCTTGTTCTCAGTGCACACTTAACTTTCATAGCAGTTTCTGGAATTTCAAAGTAATATTTCTGAATTTCTGTGAAATGGATAGACGTTAACATTTACATTTTACTGACAGAAACATCTAGCCTAGAGAGCCCAGTTTTCTTTTCCACTGTGGACATTAGACAGAGAAGTGAAAAAAATAAAACAAAACAAATTGACTTATTTATTTTTCATAAAAATAAACCAGGCAAACTATGAAGAAGCAGAGAATAAACCCCAACAATCTGCATATATAGCTATAACATAATCAAGACCAGAAGATCTATTCTAATATTGTAATGTCTAACTTAAGTTGCAGTAGGAGAGCAATTCTGAGACTTATAAAAAATATACTTCTATACATGTATTGTCTGATTTTTTTTGAAGTAATTACTAACTCTTAGTGACAGCACTTCTGACTGAGGCACCTTGGGTATACTGAATAGAAGGCACTGCAATATAGTATTGTAGAAAATATGACTAAGATTAACTTTATAATAGTGTTCATTGTGATACAGTTTGAAATAAAATTCAAGAGATGTTCACTGGCTCAGTTTAGTAATTCTCTATTTGAAGCAACTATGTTGGGACTCATATTCAGTGAAGTAAGATCTTCGATGATTTTCACATTTTTTTTTCACACAATTTAAAATCTAATCACGCAGTCAGCTCATGTCTTAAAAGCAAATCTGAAGAGGACAGTAAATGTGGAAAATAAATAACTGAAAATGCATGGAAACTGGGATATATATGTGTCTTTCAGTTGACAGTCAGAAACTATAATAACAAGACCTATTCTGTTTGCATATTTTATGATTTTGTTGTGCTTTTTTAGGATAGGAATGTTATGTATACAATGATATTCAGTTAAACAACACAGCTTTATCACCCAGGCAATGGACTGAAGGATGCGTTTATTGAGAGCGCCCAAACAGAGTACAAGCTCTTCAAATATATATATCCTTGCAAATCTTCAAGAAGTAAGACATATTTCTGCCCTTGATCACTATGAAGGAAACAGATAAAAAAGAAATTTTACAAGAATGTTGGAATATATGTAGGAACAGATGCTATGCTCTTTCCAAATCCAGGCCAACCCACAAAGACATTTTTCTTTCTTTTTCTTTGTTTCTTTTTAATTATTATGATCCAACCACCCTAAACATCTTGGATACTTTAGTCTCTTAGTTTGCTCTGACTTACCTTTTTTTCAGTAATGCTTTCATACCATATAGTCAGCTTTTCTCTCAAGGCTGCAGGATAAATAACAAAAACCTCTCCAGACAGCTCTGTCTGAACTCACGGGATATAAATAACTGATAACTGCATAGTTCTGTGGAGTAAATGAAAATAATTATTCAAGAGTGCTTATCATCTTAATGCAAAGCCAAGGAACTCACCAGTTACGGAGAAGGAAGATAGTAGTACCTCTTCTGTCTTAGATGAGATATTTTGAAGCAACCATGTAAGATATTTTCATCTTTGCCGTATTGTTTCTGTGGGTAAATCAATCATGTATGTTCTGAAGTCTAACAACTTCACTGAAATTCACTTCAGAGAAAAAGTAGTCATTTACCTGGTATTATAGTGGAGCTTATGTTTCTGCTGAAAAATATTCTGAATATGAAAACACAATATTCTAAATAGTGTAAGGTTAATGGCTCTGAATCTTTCCTATTACAGGCATTTGAGGGAAGCTGTCATTTCTACACACATTCTAAAGTCTTCATCACTCCTAGTGTAGTCACAGGAAACTTTGGTCCAAAGCTGTTCTACAGCCAGTACCTATTAACCTGTTTTGTTTGTTTGTTTGTTTGTTTGTTTGTTTTAATTATTTTTTACTAACAACAACAACAACAAAAAAGGCATTTGAGTCAATGCTTTGCATCAGTGCAAACCAGCAGTAATGTTAATGGAGTTCATAGAACTAGTGGTCATATTACAATTGTCCATTTTGTCAGCTCTCAGATCTTGCTTACTGTTTTGTTTTAAATAGGATGACAGATGATTAGTTTAATTAATTCTTGCTTAATGAGAGAAGACCCTATCCAAAGAAACTATTATAAAATGCCTGTGCAAAAAGTAAGAGAACAACGAAAAATTGTTTTTGTTTAAGTTTCTCCTAAATTCTGTGGTCCATGATACAGGACTTAATTATATCTAACTTCTAACACTGAATGTAAACCAACAAATTAAAAGAAGCTATGAGATCTAGACACACACAGAGTTTAATAATGGAAATAATTTCTGATTATTTAATATTGCAAACTTTTTCATTGTCACTTAATATTTCCTGGCTTTATGGAAAAAAAAAAAAAAAAAAAAGCTATTCCAAAAACAAAAACACTCAGAGCACATCAGTTAATGCATGGGGCTGCATTCTGAACTCTTTCTGATCCAGAATAATATCCCTGGAATTGGTTATTTCTCATTTCTTTGATACATAAAGCTACAGTTTTTATGGGTAAAGCATAGTCCATAAGGCAAAATTTAACTATTTTACATAGAATCACAGCTGAGGCTGGAAGGCATCTCTGGAGATCTCATAGTTCAAGCACCCTGCTCCAAGCATGGTCAGCAAAAGCAAATTGCTCAGGGCTGTGTCCCATTGGGTTTTGAATACCTCCAGATTCCGCAGCCTCTTAGGACAATATGCAAATTTGCAATGCTTTGTATTTCAAACTTATGAAAGCATTAAAAAGTACATCTCACAAACCTATGAAAATTAAAAAGTGCATAATTTTATACAAGCAACTGAACATTAGTGGTGAGCTGCATTTTGCACAATTCAGCTGAGCAGCTGTAAACATTGCACAAGACTGAGCAGAGAGCAAAGCCAACATAGTCCTTGCTGTTATGTAAGATTTTTTTCTAACATCTGCTCCACATATGATGTTTACAAATCTAAGTAGCCAGCAATTACAGGGCTTAGCTCTTTAGCATAGACAATAAAAATTATCAGCAGAAGATTCCTATTTTGAAGCGTATGGCCAGGCCAGGAAAGTATCAATACTGCAGCTCCTCATAGATGGATATAGGTTTACTCAGGCTCTTGTGAACTTATTTCATAAACTAAAGAGCTCTTTTTTTTTTTTTTTTTTTTTTTTTTTTCCCCATGTTATTAAAACTTTCTACACAGGGTTTTTTTCTTTTCCCTGAAATGTCATAGATCTGTCTAAGATCAGCAAAGCATGCTGAATGCTCCACAAGGACTGCAGGTAATTATTTCAAGTACCTTCATTCCCAGGCTGATCGAACCTACTTCTGAATAGTCCCTGACTCCCCACTATTACAGATTTTAAGTTTCACCAATACTTAACTTCCATTTCACAAGCTGTCAAATAACTAGTCAAACTGCCAGAAAAAAAAAAAAAAGAAAGAAAGAAAAAAAAGAAATAATTTCTGCAGAGTTTTCATTTTTTATTGTTATCAGTGAACAAATAATTGGCCTATTTTAGGTGGTACAAAAATAAAAAGCTAAGACTTAGTTGTTAAAAAGAGTCTGGCAATCCTGAACAGTTTAAGCATTAAATTATTAAAAAGTATAGTATTATACTGTAAGACTCCTGCTTCCTGTGAGGATTTTGATGAAATGCAGGTCCCTTCCTTGCTTCCACAGCACAAGCACTGGCCCTCTTCCAGGAGCAAACTTTTAGCTTAACCACTGAGAGCAGCAACCAGAACAAGTGCCGGAGAAGTTGAAGTACTGTACTTATAAATAAAGACAGAATGGCTATACTGTTCCAGAGCAAATGTGCATGTAGATTTTGATCATGTTCCAACTATGGCCAGTAGAAGATTCATATGGAAGAATATATGAATATGATAGGCAAAGATAGGATGTGTTTGCCACTTTTGATACAGTATGACTGTAGTATGTTTTTGAAGGGAAAGGCTTTTATTAATCCAGCAAAATTTGGATATCTTCATGACAGTCATGCATGTATGAGTTTCCCTCTCTGGAATAATTATTTTATAATCAGTGGAAAATAGTATATTTATTTTGATTCCAAGTTCTAAATCTCACCACAAAGTAGATTTCAAAAACATTGAGCAAATAGTATTTCAGCACATGTAGTAGAGTAGGGTGGAGATCCTGATGTATAAAGCTGATTTGCAGAATGTTGGGGCTGATATTATTAAAAGTAAGTTGTAGCTCACTAGCTCACTCTCATTACATGTAGCTGTTCCAATTATTACAAATAATAATAATAATAATGAAAGAATAAAGATGGAAGAAGATGTGGATTCAATTATCAGGGTAATTACTAGCTCTTCCTCAGTCAGTAGAGTTGCCATAGAGCAATGTATGATTTCTCATCTTCCTGTTTTTGTTTGTTTTTGTTTGTTTGCTTGTTTGTTTTTGTCTGCTAAGCACAGGTGATTTGAAGCATACAGTGTTTTGGCAATGTGTATATGTCATGACTAGTAAAGACTATTTACAGAATGCGACTGTTTTTTAGGCGAAAAACATTATCACCACTCACTCTTTGTGACTCCTTAGTACCTTTTTTCTCTATCTGTTATTAGACTAACATTACCCCTCATGGTTTTCTTTGTAGCACTTTTTTTTTCCCTGCAAGAGAATTTATGATTTAGCAGTAGCTCCTTAAGAAAGAATTCATCTTGTCAAAAAAACATTTTTCTTAGGCTTAAGGGCTATTAGTCAGAACAATTAAATCATGTGTAAATAGCGTTGATTTTAAACATTTGTAAATCCACAAGGCAGCCAGTAAAAGTGATTTACCCCTATACTGACAGTGTTAAATGGATCTCTGCATGAGCTGAGGCTATTGAGATTCAATTTCGTTTCAGTTTGCTTCTTTGTTCAGATGTGCTTGGTCTTACTGACCAAGTGAGTTACTGTGGTGCACTCTGTAGTGCAACTCTCACTGATGGAAATGAGAGTAGATTTCCTCATCCCAGCACTGTAGCAGTGCTCTGCTGGACTCTTCCTGCTGGTCTTTTAAATTAAAACAACCCACTGATAATAGCCTTATGGATACTTAGCTGGGTACTTTTTCTTCAGAAGCCATGCAGGCAGGATGTGGTAAAACTAGGATGGTGTCTGTCTGCATTTTGTCAGCAAAGCTCTTCTTTTAGAGAAGGATGTTATTCACTTTTTCAAACATCTAAAACTTTTCAGATTTATTTTTGTTCATTGCCACTAATACATGGAAGTGGTGGATTGCTTTGTCTTATTTAAGAGGTTCTTACTATTGTACTCAACTTCTGATGCCACAGTGGCTTTGTGAGGGCACACACTGACAAGAAAATAACTTCAGTTCCTTTTTTTTTTTTCTAGAAGCCTTCTAAAGACAGTGCATGCTGTTATGTTTGTGTGGCGGAAAACTGGGGAACTGCATTTATTCATAATTACTGCTGCTTTATTCCAGAGGAACTGAGCTTAAAACCAGATCTGCTGTAACAAGCAAGAGCAAAATCATGCTTCTGAATAATGACTGGTGAAAGGGGCTAAATTTTAGAGAAAGACAAATCTATTTCGGCAGTCAGCAGCTGGCTTTACTGCCTTCTGAGCATCACTTTTTAGTCATTCTGCACAGTTTGTATTTATGTAAACTGACTGCTGTGAACAAGTTGCTAAATTTTTACTGAGAAAAGTTATGAGCAAATCTGATATTTCAAATCCTAAATAATGGAATCCTACAGAAAATGCTATAATATGAAGTTACAGTCTTTATTTCTCATTTTCTTTCATTGTCAAATAATTTAATTTGTTTTATTCCCTAAACAATTCTCATTACATTTTTTTTAACAACAAGTTTTCTTATAAGTTTGTTTCCACATTTCACTTCATTATTTTTCCCTTTTGTTATATGCAACAGCACAGGATTTTGAAATAAAAATATAACCCAGCTGAAGACTTGATTTTATCTGTGTAAGTGGTAGCAAGCTAAGTGTTTGTGGTTTTCCTTGCTGTGTGGATGATGTGGTTTTCAGATGTTTTGTAATACATTCTTTTTAGTGGAATATTAAGAATTTAATGTCTTTTCCCATTAAGCAATTTTTTACGTCTAGAGCCTGAAAGTTGGATTTTGACATTCTTATGTGCTAATAAGAGGTTAACTCCTGTGGAGCCACTGTTTTGACTAACTATCCAAAACACAAATGCAGCTCTTGAAACCTGAATTGTAACCCCCAGTTATGAATCTGCACTTTGTTTTTTTGTAAGCATTTTACTGTAGCCAAAAGATTTCTCATCAAAATATACCTCATGAGGGACTGATTCTTCAAATAGTGGGTTTTATAACATGTGCTTCCTCCATACCTGGCACGGCCCTGGGATGGTCCTGGAACACAACAGATTAGATCAGTATTAGATCAAGTTTTTTTCAGCCTGTTTATCATAGCTTTGTTCCTATCCTTCGGAATTTGTTATGGTTAGCTATTTTGAGAGTTTCTTCATTAGAAATTATATGGAAATAAAATGTAAATGTGCGTGTAAATGTGTGTTTCCTGGCTGGTATTTGAAATGCGGAGGTAAATTTTCATTTAATATCAGTTGTACTGAAACAGCTTCATCCAGTTGTATTTTTTTTAAGGGACAAAGTAGAGAAAATGCATTTGAATTATCAAATCATATTTACAAATTTAGTCCCATTTTGATGCTCAGATTCTCAACAGCTGTTTGCCATTGGATTGAACTGTCTATCTTCCAAGACCATGGCTAGCCAGGAAATGTCTCACATATGAGACATGATTTGGTTTCTTGCCATTTTGGTAGGTGTGCATGCTTTTGAAATTGCAAAAGTTTTTCAATATCATGCAACCCAGACTGCACACAGTGCATGTATATTTTGAATTAGAAGGGAATTCATCTAATGACTTGTTTAAACAGGTAATTTGTAGCTGATGGGACACTAACGTTTAACAACTTCATCTGTGTGAAAGGAAAGGGTTTTGATAATGTGTTGTGCCACTTAAACAACTTTCACTAAATGTCACATCAAATCTTCTTGTTTAAGCAGTCTATCTGATACCTTGGTCAAAATCTGAGCACTTGACCTTATGCTGTTTTGCCATCTTAGGAATGCAGGTGCTGGAGTGGAATGGCATCCCCCTGACTGGAAAAACCTATGAAGAAGTCCAGAGTATTATTATTCAACAAAGTGGGGAAGCAGAAATATGTGTAAGACTGTGAGTTTTTCCCCATCTTTCTGTTTCCATTATTCTTTTGGCTTTTCATGTTTGTTTTTTTTTTTTCTTTTTCTTTTTTAATTTATGGTTGCTAAGGTAAAATCTTTGTTAGCATGAAGCATCAATGTAATAATTAGCAAAAGAGTTCAGTGTGAGTGTGGGAGGTCTGGTTTGTTCTTAGTTCAAATCAAGAGGAATGATACGTTGAGGTAGATGTTAGCAATCGTACTTTTGCAAACAATGATACCTCCGTTTTCAGGCCACAGTTTCCTCTCATTGAAACACATACAAACCACTGAATTTACTGGCCATTAGAAAAAGATGGTAATTTAGCACTAACTTGACTTTTACTGATAGCCTTCAGGTGAAAGTCAGTTAAACATCATGAGAAATATATAAAATTGCATTCAATCCATTAAGTACTTCACCCTGAAAGAACCTTTTCTCCTCAGCTCTTTAACAGCAATGCAAATAAGTGTCATCTAACAAGGGGCCATGCTTGGGAGCTGCTTTCTTTCATGAACCACTATTCATTTATCTACTTAATACAAAATGAGTGCATGAAGAAAGAGTTTCTTCTGTCTCAGGTTTCTCATTGCTTTTTTTTTAGGGACCTGAACATGCTCTCAGATTCTGAGAATCCCCAGCACCTGGAACTGCATGAGCCGGTAAAGGCAGGTGAGCCATAAGACATTGCTTCAATATTTGAGCACCGAATAACAACTGGAAACTGGATATGATGTAAGCTGAGATAATAGCGTCGTAAGCTCAGATATTGCACCCCAAATCTTGTTAAGGGCAGAAAGAGGACCGCACCTTATAAACAAAGCTGAGCATTTATTTTTAGACTAACTGAAAGCTATAACAGAATAACCAAAATGAAGCCAGATGCTATTATTATTAGTTCAGTTCAATCCATACTGACACAGTCTACACCATCTAATTAATACAAAGAAAATCCCAGTAACAGTACTGCAGCTAAAATCTGTTATGCAGGGAAAACATCCTGCTAACTACCCCTTTTTTCTATGGTGTTATGGTCCCCCTTCTGCTGCTTCTCTAGGTCCCACAGTTGTGCTTTCTCTCCAAGGGCCTTGCAGAGTCAAAAGTGTCTGGAGGAATCTGCTGGAAGGAGTGTGATGTTTATGATGAGAGTTGTGGACTTCTCCTTGCTGGAAGGAGGATAATATCGATGACTCCTTCCTCTTCTCTTCAGGATCTGCTTGGGGCCTTTTTTACGTTTTCTAGCATGCTTTGTGCCATGCTTTTTCCATGCTGGTCAGCAACTCTGCATCACACATGACTTGACTGGTTATTGTACACTTTACACATGATAGATACTTGTTCTTTGTTCCTTCTGTTGGTCCTAAAATTGATTTTGCCAAGCTCCTCAGTTTATATTAGTGTCAGTACCAGTGAGTTGCTGGGAGCCCTGGGGCCTCAGCTATCATCCTGTGCCCAAACCTGGCAACAGTGTTGTCACTCCAGGCCCATACTCCTAGAAGCAACAGAAATAGGTGATTCTGCACAGTATAATTGCTGTTATTCCTTTACATCTCAAAATTATTAAGAATAGGCATAATGCCTATAACACAGTTATGCAAGGTGAAATGTAACTAAGAGAAATTTAAGTCATAGCCAACTGTTCAATAGACAATTGCTGTTGCAGCCAGACAAGCTAAAACAAAGTTCTTAGCAAACTGGAACCAGTGCAATATAAGCATGAGAAATCCTGGGGCCTATGTGAGCGTGTGGCCTGGCCTGTCATGGTATTAGTCATAACCAATCTACCTTTGAACTAACGTCCATAAAATAACTAGTAAAGCAGTCCATTGGCTGGCTCAATGCAGATTAAAAGAATGTTTTACCCAGCTTCACCCAGCCCTGGAACCCAGAACTCCATACTCTGTTCAATGGTTTTGTGGCTGCTCTTGTGTCAAAAGGTACATAAAGTAGCTGGATTAAATCCTCTATTTTGTGACCATGTAGCACTTCACAAATATGAAGTATTACTTAACATTTACCATCAAGTTATCTTTTGATGGAAATTGATATTTTTATTAACTGAAAGTGAACACAGAGTATGACTCAGAATGAGAAAGAACAGAAGTAAAAGTAAGTTCGCCATCCTTGCAGACATTCTTCCTCCTAGTCTAGCCATCTTTCAGTGGTTTCTGAGATAGAACCACTCTGTAGAGTGCCTTCTGTCTGCCAAACCAAGTCTTTCTAGCCATCACATCTGAGGTTCTGCAGAGTTTTTTGTTTGTTTGTTTGTTTTGTTTTTTCTTGGAAAGTAGCATTTGCCATTCCTTCCAGAAAGATAAACCTAATCCAGCCTAGCAGCCAGGAGGTGGCTAACATATTGCCTTCACCTCTGTCCAGGACAAAATGAATTTAGTACTCTGAGGAAACTATAATACCCAGTAATCTGCAAACAAGTAAACAAACCACCAGGCATCGTCATAGCAGTGTATAGGTTAGGAATAGAAACTTAAATAGTTTATGTTGCCTAAACCTTAGCTGAATAAGATCAAAGACTATAACAAAGACCTTGAACCTTTCATACATTTGAGAACATAGAAAGCAGGCTGGGCCTATTGTCATTTTAACTCGAAGCACTTTAAGGCACGTATGGAACTTACTTGGCCTAATTTCTTTATTAAATGGGAATTGTCATCTCTAGAGCAAATTCTACCCATTCATTTCTGGGGGTAGGGAGACAATTACAGTCCTACCACAGGTGTCTCATGTAGGGCTGTATTATTGTTTTGAATAATTTGCAGTGCTAACGTTTTAAGATGCTTTTCTCTTTAATATTTGTATAAATAATCTCAGGAGCAGAGTTTAGGTTTATTGAAAGTCCGGTTGATTAAGAAAGAAAGAAAAAAAAAAAAGTTGAGGTTAAAGCTTGTTGCAGCAAAGTTCAGATACTGGACTAGTTCTCAACAGTGAACCAGCTGTGAACAGGCCAGACTTTAACGGTGTGATTTGCTCCAGTGTGATGCAGAGCGATCATCCAAGGCATACTTTTTCTCAGCTGGAGAATAACCTTCTCAGAAAGCTTGTAGGATAAATAGCACTGGTTGATGGAGTTTTGAGTAGAAGGATTGGAATTCAGATGTTGATGTTGTGAGACATCTCTTTTATATGATTTGTCTTTTGCATCCTCAGAGTATACAAGTAGATGATATGAGAAACTGTAAAGATCATTAGCATGTCCCTGTACCATGGCAAGATGGATTTGAATGTGCTAGCAATTATCAACACAGAGCTCTCTTCCTTTAATCCAGTAGATAAAGCGAAGTCCCCTGGGGTTGATCCCAAGCAGCTGGCTGCAGAGCTACAAAAGGTTTCCCTACAGCAGGCACCTCTGGTTGCTTCCTCAGGAGTGGAAAAGGCATCACATGTTCATTCTGGAGCCACTTCTGCCACCTCCAGCGCTATTCCCAGCCCTGGTCAGCCTGGTTCTCCCTCAGTCAGCAAAAAGCGACATGGCAGCAAGGTATGAAACTTGCTAGTTGTGCAGCAATAGCATTTTGAAGACAATAAGAAGCTGCCTATTTATTTTCTTCTATGTAGCAAAAACACATACTGATGAATCCATTTCCATGATAGTGATGGTTATTACTTTGAAGACATAGAGTCTGGAAACAAGGGAAGGAGATTAAGTCATTTACCCAAGGTCATACAAGACCGGACCCTCTCTGAAAACAGATTCCTTGAACAATATTATTGTTTTAAATCAAAATAATTGTTCTTTTTATTATTTGTTTTTGTATCTTTTTAACTGCATCCTACATAATGGTGAGGTACTAGATTCACAGAAAAAGCTGGTATTACTAAGACTGCAATTTCCCACTCAGTACTAAGTTACTGTTGAAGTTTTACAAGCTGTGAATATTCACAGCAATATTAAGCATTGATCTGAAGGCCAGGGGAAGACTGAAAAAAAAAATCACTGTCAAAATGTATTTGTCACCAGATAATTCCTGTGAACTTGTTAAGCATAATATTCGATTTTCTTTGCCACATCCTGTCCATTTCTCAGCTGAACTTCCTTCTTCCTGTGCTCCCACCTGCACACCTGGAGAGGGCAGAGTGGGAATTTAGTAGCCTTTTTGCACAGTCAAAACAGGAAACTAGGTCCTAAAGTCATCTATTACATTTTTAATTATTTGGTCAAAAAAGCCAGAAGCAAAAATCAATCTTGTGAAGGCTGCATTTGCTTAAAAATTTTTAAGATAGCTAAAGCTGATGGCTGTCCTGGATACCCAGCTTCTCACTGTTTTACCATTGGAAGCAAAGCTTCACGTTGCAAAACAACACACTTTCTAGATATTTATTTCTCTGTATCTTCATTATTTATCTTATGACTGTCAATATTTTACAAGAGAGCCATCCCTATAGGGTTACTACTGAAGTGTTGTTTTCATATTTTTGTGCTGCTGAAGCTGTGACTGTGATTTGAACTACAAATGTGTTAGGTACCATACAAATGAAAAGCAGCAAATGGTGCCTGCTCATATCAGATAGCTCTTCAATATGCTCACTTTACTGTCATGTGAGGAGAGAACACAAAAATCTCTCTCATCCAGCAAGTTAGCAAAAAGTGTAAATATATTGATCAATTTTCATCACATAGTAATTCTGACTGTTCAAAATTCCCATAGATTTTTATGAACTAACTCAGGTCTATGATCCATATGTTAAATCTATGTTTCAAGTTTTAGTACATCTAACTTAAGGGATCTGTCAGAATTACATGATCATAATGTTAATCGTTGTTTCATTACTCCTTACGCTAGATACTGTAAACATCTACGTATGAACTCGTTTGCCATCTGCTTTATGTTTACCACTGAGAAAAATACAGTTTGAAGTACAATCCATGGGACCGAATGAATCCTACCTTTGAAGTGCATGCAGTGCATGAAAAGGAAAGTGCAGGGCTTTTAGTGCAGATGTCACCATCCACACTGAAAGACCTTTCATTCGGTTGATAAGTCACACGTCAAAATTCACTGAGTAGTGAATAGTGTGTGGAGATACATAAATCACTGATACATAGTGTATCCTGGAGAGGTCCCTCTCCGTGTCTACATGAGAGGACTAAATTCACAGCTTTGGCACTGAAGCTGATCACCTGAAGTTAGATGCATAAATTTCATTTCCTTCTTCACAAGGGATTTAACAGTCTTTTTATGAAAATTCAGTTGTATGCTTGAAAAGGTTAAAGAAAAAAAATAAATTAAAGCCTTTATGTAAGGGATGCAAAAGTCAAAACTAATCAGGTAACTATTTGAAGCATTCTTTGCTTATTTCTGAATATCATGTTGAGAGGCATTCCTTTCATAACAACCATAGCTCTTGTTGACTTGTACAGTTTTTGTTCATTGACTGCAGGCCAAGTTCATAACAATGTTGCACTTTCTTAGAAGAGAAATCTACTTCTCATCTTTTCTGGAATGCCTCTCTGCCTTGGGCTGAAAGCATTTCCAGGTACACTGCAGCACTGATTCTTCACTTTAGCCAGTTTCATGACAGACAATATTCAAACTGCCTGTAATTTGCTTTTGCTACAGCTCTTACTTTTAGCAAGTTAAATCTTCTTTTATATTTGCAAAACACAAAAAGATCTACAAAAATCTTTTGGTATAGAATATACATTCCAGAAATGTTGTAGGATTCTCTTTGATATTCTGCAATGCATATCTCATATTTAATGCTTTTTGCCATTACTACAGAGAGTGATAACGCCTAATATCAGAGCCTGGCATTTACATGAGTTTCAAATCGTGGTAATGACAACCTTCTCCATCAGGTGTAATAGCATTACAAAGTATGGGTTCTTACACAGAGTATGAGTGTGTGTGGGGAGTATCAGAAGAAATTAGAAATAAATTAGATTATCCATTAGAAAAGAGATTTAACCTTTGGGAGCCTTGAACAGAGTATATCCTGTGCATACCTGTCTCTTTTATTATGTAAATGCAAGATCATTCTGTGGTACAGATTACATCCAGGATATATATGTCCTATAGAAAAATGTAATTGTCTTTATGTCTTGAAGAATGGATTGTTTTCTTAAATCCTCAGATTCCTTTGCTCCTAGAGAAGCCAGCAGTGAAATACTTTTCCTTTTCAAATTAATCCTCACTGAGGTGCTGATAAAGAAATATATTATTTGCATCTCTGCCTTTAAATCCAGATCCAACTTCAAAGTTGGCCCTTCTCAGAGATGGAGGCTGGACCAGATGACTTCCAGACGTCTCTTTAAGCCTAAATTATTCATGAAATAATAAAATAAATTCTTTCTATGAAATATTTGGGTAGTTCTTCACAGTCAGTTTTAAATCAGCTGATGTCAGAGAGAAAACAAAATATTTAATATGCCTTGTAAATGAATACAGCCTTGTAAATGACTACAAGCTGAAAATATATAATAATATAATAACAACAAATAATGAAAAGTCACTTCGAGAACGAATGACTTTTTACATGGGCAGATAGTGACAGGACAAGGGGTAATAGTTTTAAACTAAAGAAGGAGAGATTTATACTGGAGATTAGGAGGAAATACTTCCCTCAAAGGGTGGTGAGGCACTGGCACAGGTTGCCACATAAGCTGTGGATGCCCCAGCCCTTGAAGTGTTCAAGGCCAGGTTAGACAGGGCTTTAGGCAGCTTGGTCTGGTGGGACGTGTCTGCCCATGGCAGGGGTGTTGGAACTAGATGATCTGTAAGGTCATCTTTCAACCCAAACCGTTCTGTTATTCTATGATTCTGTGTTCTATGAATACAGAGATTTAATGATGATATGGAACTGGAGGGAGTTAAAAATGTACATTTATTTTTACAGACATGCAGGTGACAGACAGCAATGTAACTAAAAAGTTAAAGGCAATTCATTTTAACTGCCTTTGGAAGTCCCAACACAAATTCAACATGCCCTTTCCCTTTTCTCTGAACTGCTTCTACAGCATCACTTCTAATACACTCTGTATTATAAAAAATCAGTATGAAACAATTAATTATTTTTGCTATTCAGATTTCTGAAAAATTGAGCATTTAGAATATTCTGCAAAAATTTTGTAGCTGCAACACAGCTCATTCCAAGTTAGTTTGTAGCATTGTCTGTATTGTTGGTACTAGTATAAGAGCTGAACTATTCTAGTATAATAACATCTATTTGTAGAGGTAAATATGAGAAATGTAAACCATTTAAGCCTGACCTTGAAAGTTGGCATGATGGTTAGATAGGTCCCTGCCTTTGGCATAAGGAGTGAAACTCCCTCTTTGAGACCTTTTGTTGGGCAGCTCAGACTGATTCACTCTGAGGAAACATTCTGACTTCAGTGACTTCCAGATGAAAACTAGGTGGATTTGGATTGCTTTCTTTTGCATTATTGTGTGGCTGGGATTTTTCTCGTTATGTCTTGTCCTCAGGTCTGAGTTACTGGGGAGATGTTTCTTCACAGCTAATTTGAAAAGGGCAGTGAACTACCTAAACTTCAACATGCTCTTGTCCAGGACTTGTAGTCTCCATGTTGTCCTTATTCAAAAACCATTCATATCCAACACTCCAAGAAAATCTGTAAGGAAAATGAAAGTGTGTGGCAATATTGCAATATATATATAAAAAAAAAAAAAAAAGTTATTTTTGAGAATCTATTATTTCCAATATGCATATTTATATATAAGTGACTGTGTGCCTATGTATTTATTTGTTTGTGTATTTTAATCTGGCAGCCCACTGAAGGTACAAAGTCTGCTTCCCATCCAGTTACTGGAGAAATTCAGGTAAATATGTAATTCTTAATGTGTAAATTGTTGTTTCAACTAGCTGATTTTCCCTGTTGAATAAGCATGCTGAAAACAATCTCTATTAAGTGGTTTATTATTGATTTTCTACCCCTTGAAATGTAACTCGATGAAATAACATGTGGTGTAAGTCAGGATAGGTTTTCAGTTTCCTCTTTAAAGTTGGCTAGTGAAATACAAACAAGTACAAAAAAATGCTACTCTTCCTGAAAGTGATAAAAATATAGTGAAATTTATTCTAATATTTAACCTTTGTGCAGTTATTTTGGTTTCCTTCATCAATTCCCAGCCTTTACTGCATACTTTATTGATATTCAGCTAGAGTCCTTCTGGACTCTACTTACATCAAAGACTATAAGGGGTTTCTCATGGTGCACTGTATACATTTCTATGCAATGCCAAATTAGTGATTATATTTTAAGTAAACTGATTTTACTCTAGTTTTTTAAAGCAGTGGAACTGGGAGAAGCAGAACAAATGAAGACTAATTTTCTATAGTTTTCTTTCATTTCCTGTATTTGTCTCTCTCTCTCCTATGTAGATATGGTCTTTCCATAGTACTATAACATCCATAATCCCATAATTTGTTAGGTACCATAACACTTGTGACACTAAGGGTTTAGTGATGGGTCTTGGTAGGTCAGGGTGATGGATGCATTTAATGATCTAGAAGGTCTTTTCCAACCTAGATGATCCTATGATTCTATTTTCTATAACACACTTCCTGGGCTTGGGCTCTGGGTAGTCAGTATGTATGTAGTTTCTACTGAATAAACAGTCTATTACTCAGCAGAATATCAAGTGTTCAAATTTTTACTGAATAGAATAGATCAATACGTCTGTGTCCTTTGTTTTAAACAATACTGGCAGACTGTGAAAGAAAAAATTATTTCAACATCCAACATAATGATCTAGCATCTCCTTCTAGTCAGTAGAGAAAGACAGAATATTCCACGTTTTTATTTCCAGTCAAAACTAAGGGTGTAATACTCACTTCAGGCAAAGGATTTTGGAGAGAAGTCATTTAGAAAGTAAAAATAAAAATAATCTTGCTGTGTTTAAATGCCTTCTCTAGCTTCAAATCAACTATGACAAGCACCTTGGCAACCTTATCATCCACATCCTTCAGGCAAGAAACCTTGCTCCCAGAGACAATAATGGCTATTCTGACCCCTTTGTTAAAGTTTATCTTCTTCCAGGGAGAGGGTAAGTGCAGGAGAAATTTTAACCTGAAATTTCTTTCTTTAAATTTGGGCTTGTTGCTTGTCATTAATGAAAAGAACCGAGAGTTTAATGCTCTAGAAAGCACAGGTACAACACCAGGAAAAATGGTGAATTTTTAGTGGAGAGTCTGACTCTATTTCCAGGTGAATGTTTATACTTTGCTATTGACTTCAGGGTCTTCATGATCATTTGTGTAGATGTCATCTATTCTTTTTCCTATCTTTCCATTTAAAAATTGTAGTACATGGAGAATTGTGTATTAAGAGAATAACAGTATGCTGAAAGGCAATAAACATATGGACTTCAAAGTTCTCCCTAGAAATCTGTCTCTAACTTGTATTGAAGTGCATGAATTTGGGTGTAACGAATTGTCCTGTAATTATGTAATACAAAAATCTACATGCTGAGGTACAGTTTTGCAAACATGCACAATCACAGTAGCTGAGATTAATTTGAGATTGCAGTATAATATTAAAGGTGAGATATATGAGACAGAAAGCAGTCATTCCATGTGTTTTATTTATTTATGTATTTATTAAGAGCTAAGATATAGTTTTAGAAATTCTTGTAATTTTATATTTAAAGACTATACAAATTAGTGACCACGTTTTCATAGACCATTGCTTTCTTAAACTCTGTAATGACTGTAATGACAAATAGCTAATTACTGTTTAAAAAATATTTTTTTCTGTATCAGCAATATTATAACTCCTTTTGTGCCATAAATTTGCAGAATTTCACACATATATGTAAGTATAATCAGCTATAAAAATACTGCTGATTTAATTGACAGTAGATTTGTCTAAAGTTAAGCTGATTACCTTAAACTAAACTAAGGCCTCAATTTGCAAAGTCAAATTCCTGCAAACTTCTCAATTTGTGTAATCACACTCATCCTAAAAGACTCCTAGGCTGGGACCACATAACTAAAAATCTGTATTTCTGATCTATTCAAAGTAACTGGAAAGTGCATGCTCAAGTCACAGTTTAGTATTTGGCATATGGGAAAACACAGCTAAAAGCATGCAAATGGTGAAACTAAAGCATGCGTATTTAGTAGCTTGCTGATTCCAGCTATACAGTATTCAATATTGTTCAGTGGCACTGGGCCCAAAACTATTACTGAATATAATGGGAACAGGTACTAAATCTTTTTTTTTTTTTTTTTTTTTTTTTTTTTAATGCACCTACGAGTCTCGTCAAATACTTGTCAAATCAATCTTACTGAGAATTTTGCAGATAGATTCATGATGTAGAAGTAAGGCTTTGAACTACAGAGTTGTTCAACCTGCAGAATTCTAAGTCATATCAAAATATAGATTCAAAGTTGGGGCCAAGTTATGAAGAATTTGGATTTTAGTTTTATTTGGGTTTAAGATATGGCAATTTTACTGTTTTAAATGTGTAGGTTGGGGCTTTTGGGAGTAATGAAAATGAAGAGCTTCTCAAAAGTGCAAAACTTGTATCTGAAAGCAGAGACTTGAACTGTTCATAAGTATCTTTTATCTGTAGTTCAATCCATACAAGACTGCTTATTCCTTGTAATGCCTCTGTTTCCTTTGATTCTGATACTAGAAACTACCATTATTTACATCTTCTTTCATCTCTGTCTCTTCCCATTTTCTCTCATGCTGCTTCCTCTGTGTTCCTAACTATGTTTAATGCTGGGTATGCAGACAAGTCATGGTTGTCCAAAATGCAAGGTAGAGTGTACTGTGTTTCAATTTTATTCTTTCATTTTTGTATGCAAGCATGATGTTATGATCAGTTTGTGCATTGAAATACATATTTCTCTTAAGTCGTGATGACACAATTGCTGCATGGTTTTGCTGTTCATTCCCTAATGAACCTGATTTCCAGGTCAGAAGGAATTCGAAACAAGTATTTAATATGCCTTGATGCAGTAATATCTTAGGCCCAAACTCTGATGACACATGAAATTTCCTCTGATATCTGGAAGAGTTTAATTTAGTCATAGATATCTAAAAATTCATTCTCATTCGCTGAAAGTTGTAAAACAATGCACAGTGAACTTGTCTCAAGATGCCAACAGGAACAGCATTGCTTGGAAGTGAGATGGAATATTTTTCTCTCTGCGCTTTGCACAGCGTGTGGACTTTAATGCCAAGTATCAATCTAGATAATCACCCAGATGACTTTAAAGCTTTTTGAGCACATAAATCGCTATTCAGTGTAATTGAATTTTTACTAACTGGAATTACTAGTGCTTTGTTTGTCCTGGATTTGGAAACATAAGGCAAAATTCCGTTCTCAAGATACACTAGTATCAACCAAAGATAAATACGCAATAATAGAAATTCAGCTTTCACTCTGCATTTGCTTAAAAGTAGAAAGCTGACCAAACAAGTCAACAGATGGCTTTTTAATAAACAGATCTGCTCTATCTTCAGCCTGGTCTTCATTAGTAGAATTATTAAATGAATGTGTTTAAATGCCACATGTTACTTGCAGTTATTCTATTAAACTTTTTTTTTCATTGCACTTTCTGTTGTATTATATATTGATAATCTGTAACCAGGGAAGCATAGAGAAAAGATAAAGGAAAGAGTAATACAGTTTATATCTTTTTACACAGCATACTCTATGACAATTTCAAGTGCAAATTATTTCATACTAGGTATGATTAGCTTTAATGAATGTTTTATTAAAGCATTACCATCTGTTAATTGCAGTTGTTGGGGGGAAGGTGTATAAGTAAGATGAACTTAATTTATTTGTCAGATCCTTCCTTTCAGACATCTAAAGACCTTCAGCTTAGTCTGGAGCTGTGCCTCCTTACGTGTGATCAAGGTCTCCTGCTTCCCTCTACAATGGATCCACACCATAGGCTACATGAATGTGGGCTAATTCCCCCCTAGCCAATTTTGATCCAGATACTTCACTGGAAATACTCCAGAGTTATGCTTTCAACAACACATTTAATTCTCTTCTCTGCCAACTCTACTATTCAACACTACCTGAATAGTGTTCTCACATATTTTCAGCAAGAATCAGAAGCTATAAAAAGGTAGTGAAGTTGTAATATTGCAAAATAAAATCCAGGACTAAGAGATGGATATCATGGATTCACTTTCTTGGTTGATAGAACAAAGGAACCTTTTTTACTTCAAAAAGAAGTATAACAGTTCTTTTAAATGAGTATTGATCTTACAACATATGGATCAAGCTCTATAGTACTATCCTAGCTTCGTTACGGTAAGAAGTAAATGGATTACAGAAGACATTTAGATAAATTAATATTTCATTAATCAGAATAATTGTTTAAAGACTACCATGAGGTCAAAGAAAGAGATGCTGCTAGCCCAGTTCTCATTTGCCAGTCTCATACCTCTCCATGGGTTAGTGAAATCTCATGATGATTTTGAGTGACAAGGATGCTTTTTTCAGATCAGAGAGCAGAGGAAAAAAAAATCTGCTGAAGAGTTTAAAAGATCTAAGCACAATACTGAATGGGATATGCTATCAAAATCTAGTTTCTAAAAAGATTCAGATTTTCCTTGCAAAAACTGCAAAGAAATAACTTTCTCTTCCATATGGTCTTGATCCCCCTAGATTTTCATTCATCCATCTCTTACTGATACACAAGAAAAAAAAGAAACCTGTTTTCAAAAAGTGATTGTACACAGTGGCTGACACAACTAACTTTCTTATTGACAGCCGCTGCTTTCTTCTCATAAGCAGAGGCTGCCAGATACTTTGTTTCACAGATTCCAATGTCCTTCACGTTTTTCAGTAAATTAGAAGACAGTGAATAGCATGTTTTGCAAAAAATAAAAAATTAATGGAACTATGTAGAATATCTATGAGCAAACAAATGGTTACAAGTAACTTTCATTAGAAGGTATCAGTCAGAACCGACAACCTGAGTAAGAAAACTAAGAGGACTTATTTTCCTATCATTGCGAGCAAAAATATTTTGTTACCTTGAGCATATCTATGTTGTACCTTTTTCTGCAACCCTGATATGTTATTATTGAAGAGACAGAAGAGACAAAACTTTTCCTTGTAATAAGTTTGTGAAAATGAAGTGGTGCTTGCTAGGCATTGCAAATTACTCTCTTTAAAAAGAAAAGAAAGAACAAAATGCATATCAGTACCCATTTTTTATGTAAAAATTGATATTTTTATAAGATATATACATTTTAAGTGAGTTACTGAAAGTAAAATTAATACTGGAAATAATCATTTTTAAATAAAAATTCAAAAGAAACAGAAATGTGCTTAGGTTTAAAGAAAATTTCATTGAGCAGTAGGTTTCAGGACGGAAATGTCAGTAAGGTTTATTACTGTTCATACTTAATAATATCTAAATGTATCAAGAGGCCTCCCTATTATGTTTACTCAGAATCTGTTCAGTGTAGTCCCAGAAGCAGAGTAGTATGGTCTGTTCTTATACTGCATCTCCACTACTACAGTATCAATGTACGTGACATTTGATGACATACCAGTTTTAAGAAACTGATGCTATGTCCCCTTCAGGACTCTGGTTCTTGTGTTCTAGTTGTAGTGGCTCAGTAATCTACTGATGTTGGTTGTTTTCCATGTACACTTGCCTGGTACTCAGCTCAATTACTTAGTGAGATTTAAGATAAACACCAGATCCATTGTGCCTTGTCTCCTTTAGAACACAGTAGCTTAATTGCATTAATAACAAAATATTTCCATATATTCAGTATAGTATCTTTTCAGCACATGGGAACCAATATTTTCAATGGACAGTGGACAGTTACAAAGTGAAAAAAGGCTATCAAAGCAAGTGATCAGATTTAAAATCTACTGAGAATAGAGGAAATTTCTAATCCAGAACCTACTAATACAATCATTGATGTTGTGTTTTAATTTTTGCAGAATTATTTTGAAAAGCAGTATTATTACTTTTAGTGGCAAAACTTCAGGAGAGTTTAGTGTGTACAGCCACTAAGTCCAATAATTAGAAGCGAGCACTGCACAACAGTATTGAGTTTGTAGAATGAAACTGGTGGTGCTGAAGACCCAACATTGGTATATATGTGACAATGAAACACAGGCATATTTCACATAACTTTAAGTAGGACTCACATGAGCCTGGTGCAATGCACAGTACATATTAGTGTCTGGCTGATTAAATGAGCCTCTGGAGTGCATCTTCTGTATTAATCTCATATGAAAGGAATGTAGTTCATCAGCTGTGAGACTGTACTACAGTTTGAACCAAAACACGGTTCAATCTGAAGTCAGAAGTGGGACAATCAGGAGAAAAATCACACTACCAAATATTAATATTAAGGTATCATAAGGGAGTTTAACAGAGCGGATAAAGGTCTTTCTGTGCCATTTCTTCTCAGAAAGAGCAGTCAGGCATTGGAACGAGTTGCCCAGGGATGTGGTGGAATCACTGTCCCTGGGGATGTTCAAGAAAAGATTGGACTTGGTGTTTAGGGACATGGTTTAGTGGGTGACATTAGTGGTAGGGAGATGGTTGGACCATATGGTCTTGAAGGTCTTTTTCACCTTAATAATTCTATGAGTCTGTGATTTTGTCTTAGCGCTGGAGAAGGTCCTGGATCTAGTAACAGATGTAATATGTATGACCTTACTGTATAGGACATTTGAACCCAAGTTAAATTTGCAGAGTGACAAAAATAAGTTCTTTGCCTTATATCTCGCTGGATTTTCAAAATATTGAAAGCTTTTTATGTTCTCCTGCCAAGTTCTTTTGAGATATCCATTAAAATATATGTTAAATTAAAATTGGAATGGAAGCAGATCAGACATCAAAGCTCATGACACTAGATGAATCCATATGCTATTAAAGGTTTGTGTATTGCTTTCCCCATCCTCGGAAAATGCAAAGTACAATAGAAAGCCCTGCCAAGTCTTTTTTAAAAACAGATTATGCAGCCAATGTTTTATTCTTGGCTATTGATAAAAAAAAAAAAAAAAAAAAAAGAAATCATGAGCTTGATGTACTTTTATGTTTGTTTCCAGTGCAGTTAGAGGCAGAGAACAGGATCAATAATAAATTATTGTTTCTATCATTAACAGGATATTATTTACCCCATGGTCATCCCTGAATGTTCTAGTGTGATGGCAATCCAGTAATTAGAGACCATAACCTATAAATATAATGGATTTCTGGTACCTTAAAGTGATAGTAGGAAGATGGTCTTGGTAAAGAAATCAATGCATTATCACTTTCATTTATAGTCAGAGCACAACACATACAATGAGAGAACAAAGCATATGTGCATTCGCTGACTGATGCTTTATGTAGACACAGTTGTAGGCAGCAATAGTCCACTGAAGAGTCAGATGTCAAGAAAATATACTAAGTGTAGCGAAACAAAAACAAAACAAACAAACAAAGTAGGCTGTCATCCTCTTGTAACCCTCAATTGTTACAGAAATAAAGGATATATTTTTTTTTTCTCTGAGATTTCTTTTTGTTTGTTTGTTTGTTTGCTTGTTTGTTTTTTTGGGGGGCGGGAGTTGTTTTGTATTAGAACGGAAAGAAACAAAAGATTGTTAATGTGATGTTTCCTTCCTTTGTTCAAATTCAGTGCTGAGTACAAGCGAAGAACTAAGTATGTGCAGAAAAGCTTGAATCCTGAGTGGAATCAGACGGTCATTTATAAAAATATCTCTGTGGAGCAGGTGCGTAAGTGGTAATACTATTCAGTGCAATTTGCTGCTATATTTATTTATGTGGTCTGCAGTGCTTATCGTGCAGTGGCACTGGCAACTTTGTGAACTCCTAAGAAATCTTGCCAAATTCAGGGGAAATTTGTAACTATGTCCTTGCCTCTTATAGAGATCACTATATCAATTCTCTTTTCTTGTTCTTTCTATTCATAAAAATGATCATTTGTGTGGATTACATTGATAAGCATGTTGTAAGTATGGATGTGTTATTTCTAAAAATGATTATGGAACACAGGGAGGGAATTAATCCAGACTGAAGCTGGTGTAGTAGATGCAGAAATCAGCATCACTCTTGATTCCAAAAACCATGCAAGTTCACAGAAAACACAGTTCTTAAAAATATTTTCTTGTTCAAAAATGTTTATGAAATGTAGAGATACATGATACATGATCATTTACCAATAATTTACAGCAATGGTTTTGAAATATGAATCTGTTCAACAAAATTCAGAAGAGATTTAATTCCCTTGTTATAGAAAGATTTAAATCACATCTGGGGAATAGTTCAGTGGAAGCCTTCTGTGTCTATTTCTTGGTTGTTTCATAACTCTAACTGATCCAAGGGGTTAACTGAGGCAGTATGTAGCAATCCACTCTTCTTTTTCTGCATCTTCCTTTTTAAAGAGACCTTTTACTGTTTGAAGAAGGCACAATGGACAAAATGATCAGCCTGTTTAAATTACGAAGCATATTTTTATAGAATACCATCTGTAGGCTCTCCCAAATCTTTCTGCCTTTCTTGGTGTTTTGTTCTTGATGCTTTCAGCTTTGTTTTTCAAGGCCATCTAATGTTTCAGTACTTCAGAAAAAAAGCTTACCAAGATCAGATTCTTTCATGAACCAATACTTTTATATACTTCTCCAACACAACACAAAGACATCGGTATTATCTTGCTAACTTAAAGTTTGTTTATTCATTCTTCCTATGAATCTATGAACATAGATTAAAACATCGGATTTTGCATGGAGCAAAACCCCTCTCACAGAGGGACTTGCATGGTTGCTCATGCAATATATACATCTTGCTATTAGAGGCATTACCTCAGATTTACTGTAGAGGCCCCTTGTTATCTATATCTAAGTATCTATATCATAGTGGTTTTGATTTGCTGGGTTTTGCATGCTTTTTCTTGTAGACTTGCATAAATGGCAGTTCACTGACAGTGAAAGCCTAAGGAGTAAAGAAAAAAACTATGAGGTTTGTCTTGCTGCAGTATAAACCTTAGGTCTTCTGTGTTTGATAAGAATGTTTGGTAAGTCTTAGCAATATTTCCAAACAACATGGTCTGAGCTTCCCATTTAAGACAGACTCCTCAGTTTACTTAATTTGCTTTTTGGTTCTTCTGTGACATTTCCAGAGTTGTAATTAAGGGTGTTGGATGTTCAATGGCTGTTTGGCAATTGGATAATCTTAGTTTACAATTTCTTGGACAAAGATCTATGTTAGAAAATCTCTTTATATCTTTGATGTCAGTCTTTTGACTATTGCTCGATGAAATTTGCTTTTAGGTTACATATGGAATTCTTTGAACTTTTGCTTTCTGTTTGCAGATCTCCTTTTCCTCTCATACTTTCATGCAATGCTTACAATTACAAATGCATGTTTCATCCTAGTACCACATATATTGTATATTTTGTCTTCTCACACAGAAGTGTATGCAGGCATTTCCTTCTATGGCTTTTATCTAGTGGTAAGATACTGATGTCAGTGTTTCTCATATTGTGTAAAATTCAGTGCCTTGATTTACAGATTATACAGTAAAATACATTAATAACTCACCAACTGATTCCACCATGAGAAGTACTGTCATGGTTTAACCCGGCCGGCAGCTAAACACCACGCAGCCATTCGCTCACCCTCCCCCTCCCTCTCTGGGACGGGGGGGAGAAATGGAAAGTGAAGCCCGTGAGTTGAGATAAAGACAGTTTAATAAGACAGGAAAATAATAATAACAAAAGTAATAATAACAATAATAATAATAATAATACAATGGTGATAATAGGAAAATAATAATAATATGTACAAACAAGTGATGCACAATGCAATTGCTCACCACCCGCTGACCGATGCCCAGCCTAACCGAGCAGTCCGGCCCCCTCCCCCCGGCTAGCCACCCCTATATATTGTTTAGCATGATGTCAGATGGTATGGAATACCCCTTTGGCTAGTTTGGATCACCTGTCCTGGGTCTGTCCCCTCCCAGCTCTTACTGCACCCCCAGCCTGCCTGTTGGCATGACAAAGCAAAAGGCTGAGATGTCCTTGGCTTGGTATAAGCACTGCTCTGCAACAATTAAAACATCGGGGTGTTATCAGCACTCTTCTCATCCTAAGCCAAAACACAGCATTCCACCAGCTACTAGGAAGAAAATTAATTCTGTTCTAACTGAAACCAGGACAAGTACCCTCTACAGTTTAAAGAACGATCACCATATAACAGTACATTGTTTGCACTCATAGCCCTCATGCACAGAAATTTCACAATAGTTAGGAGCATGAAGAGAAATGCAAGATAATAATTATGATAGACTGAAAATGAGTGTTCTGGTCAACAAACAAGCACGGCTGCATCAACACCAATCTGTAGAGTTAGCAGTCATTCCCACAAACTCAGGAGTCTTTATAAATATTATTTCTTCAAAGAAGCATTTCCTTATCTTCCATCAAAGCACGGTTGTTTCCTGACAGCAAATAAGTATCATTAAATATTTCCTAATATAGTCTTTTCAATGTTGCTGTCTAGACTTTAGCTAGTTGTACAATTTTTCATTTTCCTTTACACTTTCATAACCTCGCTGAAATTAAAATGAAAATAATTATGGGAAACACATCACTCTTTGAAATGAAACTGATTTTTCAAGGTCAGAATAACTGGTTTTATAACATAGCACATTCCATTTTAACAGAGAACAAAAAATAAACTAAATATTTAGTAATTTGAGGGTGTTTTTTTAAGTAACAAAGTGTAGATAATTACAGTTTGAGAAGAATACTAAGTACACACATTACAATATTGCATAATAATTGCAAACTCAAGTCATATGCCTACTCAGGTAAGGAAAAGAAGCTTTAGGATGATTTCAGAAGATGGTAAAAGTTGAAAGTTCTGTTGCTGGTTAGGTCACTGGTCTAATGTATGACCACAATCTAAGATGTGGCATTGTTTTCCTCAATTTCTTATTTATTAAAAAGCAGGCAAAATGTTTTCTTAAATAATGGATAGAATTCATTAAAGCATATGGTTCTTGCTGTTGTTCATATTCTTAAATTGAAGATAACATATTTAGAAAGAGTAATATATTCAAGATCCTTCAGTGATTTAGGAGCCTAAATCTTATTTCCAGAAGTGATTTCTTATGAATCAGCAAGGTGCTGGCACATAAATCTTGGACAAGAAAATGTAAGTTTCTAAAAGTCTTTCTGTCCTCCCGCATACTGAAGTACAGCATTATAGAGATGGGTACCTTTAAATGTTAAATATCAGTGGAAACATAAGTATAATGCATAAGGTAATACAACACCTTTATTTCTACTCATCAAATATCCTGACTGAGATTGCAAACTTTTAAAATATTTCTAAACTGATTATAGGAATTTACTTTCTTCATTGGAGAAAAAAAAAAAAAAAAAAAAAAAAACTGCATTAAAATGATGCCTTTTTTCCAGTCATGAGTTGTATAAGCTTTCTCAAGGAGAATCCATTAAATTTTTCAATTAATGCATTTTAATTACATGGACTAGCATTATTAGTCACAACATCAAGGGACCTCCAGTCATTCAAATCCAGTAATAGACA
Organism: Aythya ferina; assembly: GCF_964211825.1. Taxonomy (NCBI): domain Eukaryota; kingdom Metazoa; phylum Chordata; class Aves; order Anseriformes; family Anatidae; genus Aythya; species Aythya ferina. The sequence continues at coordinate 197,344,942 of NC_140296.1, read as the reverse complement.
CTTCTGTCATGTGTGGCATTGGTTTGGTCATCAATAAGAGAAAATATTATTCACACTGTCTGTTTCTGCATATTCCTTTATCTTCTTTAAATTACGTTTTTCCACAGCTGCCTAAAGCTGACTGGATTTCTCATGTCATAATGTGGAAATCTTAGATGTTTATTTTCTTTCTCTTTCTCTCTCTTTTTTCTTTTTTTTTTTTTTTTTTTATTTTTTTAAATTTTCATTTCCACAAGGCAGAGTCCAAAATCAAAATTAGTTGTGGCTTAGTAGCACTGTTTTTGTAACGTTCTTTAAACTCAAATTAGCTTCACAACATTTGTAAAGTCATCTGGGTCAAACTGCTTCGCCTCTTTTAGGTGCACCTTCTCATTCGCTTGTGAATGCATTGCCTACTTGCAGGAGCCTACTGTCATATGGAGACCATTTCCAAAAAATCATTTTCAGCAATGCTGTCAGTTAAATTTCCGATGAGGATCTGAACTTATGTCCTCACAACCTAAAATTGGATGATGTAAGGCAAAACCTTGCTTTCCTGTGACAGTATAATGGCTGCTTTTAAAATCCCTAGCTATTGAGTGTTCTTTGGCCTTAGTAATAGTACATAAATACATCTTCAGAAAAGCAAATTTTCCTCCTTTTCAAAACTCATTTCATTTACTGCCTAATAAAGCTGTTTTGATGTTTTTTCATTGTCATAATATTTCATAAAAGCTTTATCAAACTAAGAGGCTTAAAATAGATAACTCAATGAAATGTAGAGTGCTGCAAGTTTTCAGCACAATTTTATTACCATAAAAAATGCTAGCAAAGTAGGATTGCAGTTACTGGAAAATCTCTATTTTCCCATTTCCACAAAAAAAAAATATTTCAGCTCCATATTTGTTTGTTGTTGTTGTGCTATGTTTTGTTTTGTTTTGTTTTTCCTCTGGTTCTATGTGTTCTTCTCTCTGTCCTTGCGCAGCCATAACTTGAAACAATTAGCAACTATATCCTCTCAAAATAACAAACGTTGAGACAATGAATTTCTGAAAAGCATTTATGTGATTCCTGTTTTTCTGGGCAAACATACATATACTTAGTATAGCAACTAGCAGAAAATAGTATCACCCAAGAAACTAAAAGTAGCATGGACCACAGGTTGTTCAACTTATTTTTCAGGTTAGATTTCACATTGCAATTTTAATACTCTCTTTGAACAGCAAAGAAAATACGTTTTATTTAGTCAAGGAAATCCCCTTTACATATATGTAAAAGATATTCAAGGCAGAACCTTTCCCTTGTTCAAATTTTTGCTTTTTGCATTGTATTTTTAAGAAGAATATGTTAAATGTTGCCTAAATAGGTAGGATTAAAACAAAGAAAGATTAAGGAATTGTTCTCAATTATTATTTTTGGTTTGTAATCTTAGCTTTCAAGTCATGTTTTTGCCTTCTTAAAGAGTACATCATAGATGCTAAAAATAACACAATTTCCTTTTGTGTGGGCTTACAGGGATATGCTGATTTTAATACGATTTCCAAAGAAACTGAATTTGCATAGCTGTTCATTATTCTAAAATTAGCTGTGACCAAAAGATATTCATAATACATAATAATAAGATGAAATTATTAGTTAAAGGCAATTTAAAATTATTTAAAACTGTCTGAACCTGTGTTATATTAAACCAAGGTGAAACGGAAGTAAATGGGAAATGATGCTCTTCTTGAAAGTGTATGTAACGTACAGTAAATTTTATAGCTTATGATTTTGAACAACAACTCAATCTTTTTTTGTCCTTTCTCCTAAGCAGCAAATTAACAGTCAGAGCAGCTTCTGTTGGGATGATGATGTTGATTATTACATAAGATTTCTGGTTGTGATCTCTTTTATTCAAGTATGTGAACGGTGTTCTGTTTTCTTTAGCAACACTTAGAAGTATCCACCAAATTCTTCACTTAAAACTTTGTAGTCTGACTTCACAGATATCTGATACTCCCCGTGACTTTGTCCTTCCCTCTGTTAAGTCATGTTAATTTATTTGTTGCCTCTATGCTAGACTTTTGCTCCAGTATACAACACCAATAATCAGTCTTGTTCTTACCATCAATCAACCTTCTTCTTCCCATCTGTCCCCATGGATCCCTGGGATGACACTCAGATCAATCTTTCTAATAAGGTCAACTGCTTTGGACGACAGTTTCTCTGCTTTGAGCTATCTTTTCATATAAAAACCTTTGGTGAGAGATACTTTTTTGTATAAAGACCTCTGGTGAAAGGTCTAGAGGGGAAGATCAGCAGCCAGCAGACATTCCTTAGTTTGTTCAGCAGAGGAGGCTGAGACCTCATGGAGGCCTCATGGAGGCCTGCTGCTTCCTCACAAGGAGATCAGAGGGGCAGGCACTGAGCTCTGCTCTCTGGGTCAGTGATAGGACCCAAGGGAATGGCATGGAGCTGGAACATGGGAGGGTCAGGCTGGGTGTTAGGAAATGGTTCTTCAACGAAAGGGTGGTCAGACACTGGAACAGGCTCCCTAGGGAAGTGTTCATGGCACCAAGCCTTCTGGAGTTCAGGAAGCATTTAGACAGTGCTGTCAGAATTATAGTTTAATTTAACTGTGTGGAGCCATATGTTTGACCTGATGATCCTTGTGGGTCCATTCCAACTCAGAATATTCTATGATTCTATGATAAAAAGACTTACTTCTTTCTTATGTTAGCCTGTTAGAAGGGTGCTTGACACAGATATCATGTTTAACACAATCTGCAGATAGTAAGTTTTGATGGCCGTCATTACTGCCTGGTGGTAAAACTTGTCCATGTCTGGACCATTTGTAGAGTCTCATTGACTGCACTGAATTTGTACAGGTATTAAAGCCAGGTCATCACAGGTGAGGCTGTTTCAATAGGGTGTTTTAAATAACACGTATGAAATTCATTTTAAAATAATCTTGAACTAAATGTTGAAGTTCAGACCACTCAGACTTGATAATGAGAAAAGCTGCAGAACTACAAAAACAGGGCTTTGAAAATCAGTTTGGCTGTTGTGGTGGTCACAAAACTGCCCATCTGTCTCTATAAAAAATAGTACAATGAGGAGATAATGAAAATATACCATCATACATAATTGTTTTGAAGTTTATGATAGCAATGGGGTTAATTTCCTTTTGACTTAAATTGCAGCTGAAAAAGAAAACACTGGAAGTGACTGTCTGGGATTATGATAGATTCTCATCGAATGACTTCCTTGGTGAAGTGAGTATCGTCTTTCTTTCTCTCTGCCCTTGACCAGTTAGAAAGGCAATGAATGGCTTGTTAGTATTTGGACAATGTTTGCTTACACTGTATGGGACTAGTAAAAACACATTAGGTATAAACTTTCTTACAGCACAATATTACTGCTGACTTCACAACAATTGATCATAATTTCCTTCATTCACACATATAAGATGCCTGTCCTTATCTTGGTAAACAGTGGGTAAATTCACTCAGGACTCAACAGAATGTTACTTCACTGATTTTATTTACCTATTTATTTTTTTGATCCCAAGATGTGACTGAATGGTGGATTCTTGTTGTGACTGATAAAATGCCAGCCTTGATTTTAACATAACATAGGAAGGCTGAGCAGGTATCAGTCTTTGGAAATTATTGAAGGATTAAATTTTGCCATCAAGACACATGATAGAACATCCACAATTAACAGCAAGAGTCAGTTATTTGCTCTTGCAGATTCAAGGTCTTCTTTATAACACTAAAAAATAGTAATATCATTGCCAAAGTATGAGTGAAGGCAAAATCTTGTAAGGCCTGAATACCCTGGTAATTAAAAATAGATGAGTGATCATGGGAAGCAGTGTGATCTCTCTTTTAAAAGCAAACAAACATATGGACATATAATACAGAGTTACCAGCAATAAGTATGATGTCAAATAAGTAATTAAAAATGTTATTACCAAAGAAGATTATAATTAGAAACAGAAGCCCAGAAAAATCGATTGCTCAAATTACTGTTCATATACAGAGTAACTCCGAATACCTCTGCTTAGTCTGCATTTGAATTTATCAAAAAGGCATTCAGTTCAGCTCCAGTATCCATTTGTGTAACTCTAAAACTGAGCAATCAGTGACACTATTTGAACAATTACTAAAATAAATGTATAGGAAGCAGCTACATGATTACTTATTTTCTGCATGCCACATCAGTATTCCTGTTGGGTTCAGCATATTTTTCCAAAAGCTGGGTTTTACTGAATAGTTACGTCACTGTCATTTATGACATTTACAAAATGGATGCTCCAGCAGGTGCTCCTACAGGAAGATTTAAACTTTGCCTTCAAATATTTTAAACCTCTAGAACTATTTTATTTATTGAATTATTCAAACTTAAACATGAAAACCGTGCTTCATGGGAAAAGACCATCCAGTGTACTTCAGGACCATTTTGAAGTCCAGGGTACTCAGTAAAATGAGATATCCAAATTGTGCCCTAAGGAATTTATAATTGACTTTCACAAAGGCACAAGCATAGATACTTATGGGTATCAAAGACTGCTGAAAAACTGAATAAAGTCAGCATCATTTGCATGCCCCAGAAGGCACATGGCACATTATGGTTCACATCAACAAGATTTTCTCCAAAATAGAGCTGCTAGCCAGTATTGCCCATTAGGAACAACCTTCAACCATGTATGGTGGTTTTACCCAGCTGGGCAGCTGAGCTCCACCACAACTGCTCTCTCACCTCACTCCCCTTCCTCAAAGGGAAAGGGAGAGAAAATATGATAAAAAGGGCTCAAGGGTTGAGATAAGGACAGGGAGATCACTCAATTATCGCAACAGTTATCATCATGGGCAAAACAGACTCAATGTAGAGAGATTAGAGACACTTATTGCATATTACTAACAAGCTAGAGAAGTGAGAAACAAAGAAAAAAACCTGAAAACACCTTCCTCCCATTCACTCTCTTCCACCTCCTCCCCCCAAGCAGTGCAGGTGAATGGGGGAATGGGGGCTGTGGTCAGTCCATGACACTTCATCTCCGCTGCTCTTTCACGGTCTCTCTCTTCCCCTGCTCCACATGGGGTCCCTCCCACGGGATGCCATCCTTCCCAAACTGGTCCTGTGTGGGCTTCCCACAGGCAGCAGATCTTCAAGAACTACTTCAGCATAGGTCTGTACCATGGGGTCCATCCATCAGGAGCAAACTGCTCTAGCACAGGTCCCCCATGAGTGGCAGCTCCCCTCAGATCCCCTGCTCCTGTGTGGGCTCCTCTCCACGGTCTGCAGCTCCGGCCCAGGGCCTACTCCTGCAGGGGCTCTCCATGGGCTGCAGCCTCCTCCAGGCCACATCCACCTGCTCCACCGGGGGCTCCTCCATGGGCTGCAGCATGGAGATCTGCTCTATGGGGGACCCAGGGGCTGCAGGGGGACAGCCTGCTCCACCAGGGGCCTCTCCACAGGCCACAGGGGAACTTCTCCATGCCTGGAGCACCTCCTGCCCTCCTTCTGCACTGACTTTGGTGTCTGCAAGGCACTTTCTCACTTCTCACTCTCCCAGCTGCTGTTGTGTGGTACTTGGGTTTGTTTTTCTTCCCCCCTTTCTTAAATCTGTTCTCACAGAAAAGCAAACATCATCATGTATTGGCTCAGCTCTGGGCAGCAGTGGGTTCCTTTGGAGCCAGCTGAAACTGGCCCTTATGGAGCAGCTTCTGGATTCTTCTCACAGAAGCCACACCTGCAGTCCCCCCACTACCAAAACCTTGCCACATAAACCCACTACACCATACTGTCTTGCAAGTTAACAAAACATTAACAAAACATTAACAAAAACCACATGAGAAAGCATGCTAAGTAGTTAATTCAATTAGATTACTTTTAGACTTAACCAGAGAGACCAAGCCAAAACATATATGATCTATGAGGCTGGAAGAAAAACAGGAAAGAAAAAATGCTTCTAACCTTGTAGAAAATAAAATAATTAAATATATTAAAAAATACAGGTGTAAAGTAACTTGTCCATCTCTAAACTTCAAGATGATTTCTTTTATTCAAGGTCTTGCAATAAACTGCCAAAGAAATAGTTCCCTGAGGTAATCACATGCTTTATTTGTCTAGCATTTCTAAAACTTCCCTACTTTACATTATTTTTAACCCTCTCACCTTAGAGATAAATGCAAGGCTATTTTTGTTCTTTCCTTCACTCAAGAGTGTGATGACTCTTTAGTACTTTACAAAATCACAAAATCATCTAGGTTGGAAGAGACCACCAAGATCACCTAGTCCAACCTCTGACCTAACACTAACAAGTTATCCACTAAACCATATCACTAAGATCTTACTTAAATGTAAATGTCTTTTAAAGATCTCCAGGGATGGTGACTGAACCACTTCCCTGAGCAGCTCTTGGCCCTCTCTACCACAAAACCACTGAGTGTGAAAGGATCTTTATTGCTCCCATTGTTGTTTTTTTAGGATTTATTTTTAAAGAAATTTCCCAAAACTCCTAATAGCAATGGAAGTGGCCTAGAGAAGATTTTGGCTACAATTTTTTTTTTGCCTTTTTTTTTTTTTTTTGGCATGTTGCTAGTTTCATTGCCACATTACCATTTTTTCTTCCTTTTTCCTTCCTGTTGAGGTGCGAGGCTTAAAGGGCCTATTGCAGTTTACTATTATTTTTGGAAGTGCAAAGGTATACCTGTTCTTTTCCTTTTTTTTTTTTTTTTTTTTTTTTCCTACAAATTCTGCAAATTTGTGGAATTTTGAAAAGAAACAACAAGACCCAGTCTCATACTACTGAAGACCTTATTTAAAACAAATAAATTTGTTTTAAATTATTTGCCCCTTTCCTGACAGAAACAAGAAAATAGCTATGCCCAATTCTTCTGTTAGGACATAGAAGAGGTAGAATGACTAGTACCCTCTTTTGCCTTGCTATCAAGCAAATGCTCACAAGCTACTCCTTAGCCATCTTGGTATGGAGTTATGTATAAGCTAGTAGTCCCTACTGAGATCCTGCTGAGATGTATCAGTGCAGACACAGCAGTACGCTAACAAATGTGTGTTTCCAACCACAGCTGGTTTACATCAGGCTAGGTTAGAGCATGAGCAGAGAGTCCTGAATCTGATAGCACTCAGCCTTTATGCCATTATCTGTTTGTATTTGCTACTTTTAGTAGCACAACTGTAGACTCTTCTGCTGTAAACCATCATACATAGATCAGATACAAGCCGTATATTGTGCTTTGATTCGTTTATAGGTATTGATTGAGTTATCCAGTGTCTCTCAGCTTGACAACACTCCTCGGTGGTACCCTCTGAAAGAACAGAGTGAAAACATTGATCATGGGAAATCTCATTCTGGACAGAGTAGCCAGCAATCGCCAAAACCATCTGTCATCAAGAGCAGAAGTCACGGAATCTTCCCAGATCCCTCTAAGGGTAGGAATGACTCAGTGCACCTGATATGAAGTGTTTTTCCAGATGACAGGAAAACCTTTGCTATTTGTCATGGAAACATAAAGATACTGCTATGAAGTTTGCATAAACTTTTATTAAAAGACTTATTTCTCTCTGTGGTTAATTTATCAGAGACCTGTGCTGAGGCCTAATTTGAACCAATCAGTGCCAGACAGCTCACTGTATATTTGTGTCATTAAAACAGCCACACCTAAGCTCTATGAGCTTTTCACATCTATTATAAACTCTGTGCCTTTTTCATTTTTTTTCTGGTAGCCTTGGCCAAATTCAATACATATTTAGCTTCCTATTTTTCACATTCTTTAAATAATCAATGGGATTTTATCTTCTGGAAAAGTCGCATTAATAGTTTATAGAATAACAATTATGCTGTAATAATGCATATGCATATCCAGTCAATGATAATGGGCTGTAGCTTATTTCAAGTGCATTGGAAATCAGTGGAGCTCATACAGTAGAATTATACTAGTGCTTACAAAAGGAGAATTGATCTCAATGTCTCCTGCTCCAATGAATTTATCTCTGCTTTCTTTCTTTCCTTTTTTTTTTTTTTTTTTTTTTTTTTCCCTATACTAAGTACTGGTGGCCAGTAGCAATATCAAAGCAATAGCAATCAAAAACACTCTAGATGAGAGGCTCAGGGTGATAAGACTTTGGTCCATCTCTTCTCTATTTCTCAGTAAAGTTTTGCTAGCAAATGGTGTCTATTTAAGGTCTATCTCCAAATCAGAAGTTACTACAGAAGGTGTTGCAAAGCAGAGTATTCATTTGGCAGGACAGAGGGTAAAAGTTCTTGCATTACATAAGAATTCATTAACAGCGTAAAAGATAGTGGTTATCATCTCCATACTCGAGAAGCATAAAACAGAAAAGTCTTTAGGCTACCCCATTGTTCCAACAGTGTGAAACAGTGCCGGAAGCATAAATAACAGGTGATAGAAACCTATTAACAAACGAAGTATTCCCTGGGCCATGGAATGGTGAGGAAATAAAAAATTATGCTTAATAAGAGTTTCCTAATCACAATATATCCTGAGACTTTGAATGGTGTTGCACAGCTTTATTCATTGTTCTGGAATGTAGCTAGAGAGGGAAACTGAGAGAAAGAAAATGAGTTTGTTTTTAATAAATGCAGCACTTGTGCTTCTCCATTTTCTTGTTAGACATGCAGGTGCCCACCATTGAGAAATCCCACAGCAGTCCAGGGAGCTCCAAATCTTCTTCTGAAGGACATCTACGCTCTCATGGGCCATCCCGCAGCCAAAGCAAAACCAGTGTCACTCAAACCCACCTTGAAGATGCTGGGGCAGCCATTGCTGCTGCTGAAGCAGCTGTCCAACAGCTTCGTCTTCAACCAAGTAAAAGACGCAAATAAATTCCTCAGCATGGCAGCTTAATGTTCATCTGTTGCCTTTTTCCCTGCTGTCCTTTCCTTTTATTTTTTTAATGCTCTCGGCACACTGTGCTCACTCTTTTTGATGTCTTTCTTTGTGTGCCTGTGTGTGAATACATATAATGACAATATTCTCTTGTATTTAGAAGTCTTTTATTTATTTATTTATTTTAATTTATATAGACTGCAGTGAAACTGGCTGTTTCTCCATCGTTCCCTTCACTCATGGTCCATGATGTTCCATAGTCGTGCATGACTCACAGAGAGTTCCATTGTGTGGTGGTGTTTTGATGTCACTAAACAATGACCAATGAAGTAACCAAAACTGGCAGAGATGCAGCTGCCAACTTTGCAAGTTGCACACAACAAGTATGGAGGACACACTAACAAGATATAACTATGAATATTAATCAGCAGGACAGCACCACATATTAAGGAGGAAAAAGGAAAAAAAAAAAGTAAACTTTAAAAAATATATATATATTTTTTTAACTGCATGGTTAAGATACCGATTTTTGAAGCATGGCTGTAAATATTTAACTTTTTTTTTTTGGAAATGAAATGTAACGCAACCTTCTTTCTTAGTCTCACATAATATATCATATTAGTGATGAGCAAAACAACAATGCACAAAACCATTAAACACAAAAAGCAATTTACAACATTAGTTTTTGACATTGTTAACAAGTTGTCAAAGTCAGAGTTGAGAGCAAAGTCAGTCTTCACAGTTCAATTCTTCTTGTAATTTTTGTACCATAGGTTGATCGAAGGTCGGGATAAGTTGTATCTGACATCTTTAAACAGATTAATAAATTAGAACTTTTCAATAAAAAAGCAAAGCTCTCCAGAGAGGACTTATTTAAGGGCAAATTCAAACTCTCTGACAGTGGATTCATTGTGTTTGTCTTCAGGATTTATTATGATATGCCATAAACTTACCATGGTATAATGCAAAACCTAAGGGGAAATGATTTCCTTTGTCTTCACCGTCATTAATAAAAGAAACAGCCAGTTTTAATACTCTTTAATGCTGTGCATGTGGTGTCTCTTTGGTGTTTGAAAACACTACTTATTTAAATACAGACAAAAACACTTTTGTTTGCATGAATAACATTTAAGCTGGTTCCATCTGAGGATACATACTCTGGGTTTCCATTTCACCCACACTGCCACAGCAGCACATAAAAGCGGTCAGTCTAATCATGCCAGGAAGCAGCACAGACACAGCATAGCAGGAGTCCTCCCTATTCAAAGAACTCAGTCTGACAATCTGCCTCCACCAGCCAATGACAACAAAGACCAAAGCCAACTAGCCCTCAGGAAAGTGATGTCTGATGGACCAGTCAAGCCTGAAGGAGGTGAGCAGAAAGACATGGTTAAGAAACCAACCACATTACAAATCCTTCTTGCCATGTCTACTAATTCATCACAATATTTAATTATTTATTTTACCCCTCCATTAAGTGCTGTGTTAACATGAATCAAGAACTCTTCTTGATTTTTCTGCATCAGCGCATAATTCCTTATCATAAAAAAACCTGCACTAAGAAACATTACAAAACAACAAAAGTGTACACTACCATTCCACTGGAGGACTTAAATATTTGATGAAAAACTGTATAGCTTTGCTCATGTTGTTGCCTAACAAAAAACATGCAACCATGTTGGTCTGCTTAAACATGATTTAACATACCTTGTGACAAAACCTAACTACACATTTTTGTTTCTGGAATTCTAATTGGGACATCAACATTTTTATTTTTATTTTTTCTCTCCCAGTAGTGTTATGACATCAACAGAGATATTTTATTTTAAACCACCAGTGGAAAGGAAACTTTTGATCCATGTATAGCTCTATCTCTTGATAAGTTTTCCATCAGCCTCTGAAATTCTTTTCTACCTGTAGACACCTGTCCATCGAACCTAAATGCTGCATATCATCAACTTAACCACTAATCACAAATAAAGAGCCAGAATCTCAGTTGGTTCAAGTTGACAGTGTTCTTTTGAAATCTGGAGCATTTTGCTTATTTCCAAAAAATCTGAGGGATTATCCCAATAAACTTACAGACTGGACTCCCAGATCTTCTTTCGTGTTGTATGCCCTTTCCAATCTCATGCAAATCATCAAAGGTTTTTCTGTTAACACTATCACACACCATGGGCCATAGGATGTCTGAAAATGTTGTATGAAAGAAAGAGGACATGATATTTCAAAGGATACATTCTAAATGCAAAAAGTCATTTTAAATATTGTATTTACAAATAACAATAACTTTTTTTTTTCTTATCTGAAAACTCTTAAATATGTGCATATATTACATATTACAAATATAACATGCATATGTGCAGCCACACACATATTCTTCTCCCTACAGCTCAACTCAGGACACCCAGTTCAGGCCGAGGCTGAAGATCATGACAACACTAGTTCATGACTGAAGTGTCCATCCTATTATTAGGATGTATACCACAGAAATCTTTTGAGGTGCTGTTTCTGTAGACATTTATTATAAAGTCTTGAAGTCCTACAATGTCTTTTGATAGAGAGGAACAATGCTTAAACCTTTTCCTTATCATATGGGCTTGAATCGTGTTCCACATATATGGTATTTATGATAGAGACAGGCTGTTGGCTTCAAGTACCTTTGTTACTAAGCATCTTTTCTATTAAAATTGTGAAAAGGACATGTATCGATATGCATCTGGCTCATAGGAGTGTTAGAACCATCTTACAGAGTCCTGGGAATAAAAATGCACATTAATATTAATATATTAGTGAGGTTGGAGTTGCTGAGGAAACTAGATAGTTTTGGTTTTACTTCTTTTCACTTCTGACTAATACAGACAATCCATGGTGGCCTTCACAAATATTATAAGTTTGGCTTCAGATCTGTTTGTCTTCTTACAATTCCCAAACTAGTGTGTCCTAATTTATTCGTATAAGGCAGGCCACATATAAGTACCATTTTGAGTTTAATGGATCTCAAATACATTTTAACAGGAACAAAGGGTAAGATTAGTTAACTGCAGTTTTGTTGAGTTAATATGGGAGAGATTATAACCTTGAATGGAAAAGGTGCTAAGACACTCAAACCAGCTTTCAAAGTTCTTGGAAGGAAAAAAAAAAAAAAAAAAAAAAAAAAAAAAAAAAAAAAAAAGGAGGATAAGCAGGAGGTGAAGGAAAGAGAGGTCTTCCCTCTAATTCAAAAATTCTTGAAGTTGAGACAGTTGTGAGTGATGAATATTAGGACACCATCACTCAGTTTGAAAGTCCATTTCTGCAGGAATGGTTTGTGGCTGTGTTACCCACACCTATCATAACCTACCTCCTTGGCACCTGGAAAATAGCCCATTATGAATTGTCTTCATGGATTGGAACAGTCATTTTAGCAAGTTAGTACGGATGATTTTGCATTTTTTTGTCACTAAATCTCAAAGCATTTACTTTAAAAAAAAAAGAAAACACATTACAGATAATATACAATATTATTATTACTGTTAGCACTACTATATAGCACTCTGAATTTATCAGAGAACAGCACCTTTTAGAAAAGCTGTTGTTTTTTTCTAGGCCAAGTATGCAAGGTGATAGCAATCTAGCAAGATTTCCACAAAGTTAATCCGAAAAAAAAAAAAACAAAACACTCTGTTGCATGATTATCAGTCTTTCTACACCTAACTTAAGAGTTTATTCCTTTAACCTAGTCTCTCAGTACTTTTTTATTTTTTTTTCCTTTTCCTCTTGCATTGAATTGCCACTTGAAGAAAACAAAACAAAACAAAACAAGAACCTTCAGTCATTTTGAGAATGCCTCAGAGAAATCTTTCTCTACTTCTGGACCTAGAACCTGAACCTAGGACTATTGGATTTATTTTGTTACTTATTAACTGTATGTTTGACAAGAAATGAAAAGGAAATCATAAATAAAAACAGTATCCACAGTATACATACAGTATTTTGTGAATGCATGGGCCTTGCATCATCTTACGTTTGTAGGAACGATCTCTTTCTGTACTATATTAATACTACATTCTGAATTTATTTTAAACAGTAAAAATGTATTTTAAGTGATCTGTTTTAAATTTAAGGTGAAGATACAACAGAAGTCATTGGTCTTTGTTCAGCACGTTTGTAAAAGCCAATAGTCAACTACAACATTTAATTAAAAATAAACCCTGAAGTACAATTTCCTTGTTGCCTGTGAGAGATAAGAGTGCAATCTGCAAAGAAACCAATTGCATACATTCCACTCATACCCTTCAGAGAGGAACAATAAAATGTCAGAGCAAAACCTTTGAAGCTAGAAGTTGCAAGGGATCCAAGCCAGAGGGAGACAGCAGTGCTTAGGTTTGAGTTAATTTGAATTTGTTTCTGTGAAAAAAATTGGATCACTGCCAATTACACATTCACATAAAATAATCATTCCTTTCAACATAAGCTGAGTATTAGGGTTTATCCACCAGACGAGTCAGTTTTCAAGATGGACTGATAGTCCACCTCCTTCTAAGTCAATAACGTAACCCACTGAAGGATCATACCCATTATGTAGAATTTATTGGTAGGTCACTTATGTTTTAAATATAATTATCTGTTCTTCAGATCACTAAACAGTTACAGATATTCAGATGAAAAATATTTTTTTTTTCTGGGTGTATGCAGGTAATATAGTTATTTACTTATCTATTTAATTTAGTTATCTGAAATATAGTTATTTACCTATTTTATATAAGGCCTTTTCAAAGACAGTTGAATTATTTTTTTTTAAGTGAAAACATGCTTTATTTTTTATTACTTCCAATGAGACAAGTTAGAAGGACAATGCACAACAAAATTTCCCTTCAACATCAGAGTAAAAAGTAAAAACATTCACCAGTTGGAGCACAGTAAATTAATATCTAAGTAGCTAAACCCAAATATTATTGTAGTCATATCCATTTTTTTCTACGCTTTCAAACAGGCACTCATGAGAGAGAAGCTGAGTCAATATCTTCTTGCTAGAACATGATGCATTTCAAGAGATCAGAGCTTTTAGCTGCCTTAGTATGCACCTCCTTTTCTATTTGGCACACATTAAAAAACAAAAACAAAACAATAAACTAAGCAAACAACAACACCAACAACAAAACAAAACAAAACAAAACAAAACAAAACAAAACACCAGGAGGAAAGTACTGCTTTGCTCCTGACCTGAATTTGTTAGTAAATCTTCAAGATTTATTAAAAAACATTGTATTTCATTTCAATGTCCAAACACACTTGTTGGTACCACTATCACTAGGAGATGGGAACTATTTAATGTGGTACATACAATATATTTCTACAGCAACTTTTATCTGTGTTTCCTACATTTTATTCAGTGGATATGTTCACCTAATCTGATAAAGATTTTTCATAGAATCATAGAGTCATAGAATGGCTTGGGTTGGAAGAGACGTTATAGATCACCTAGTTCCAATCGCCGTGACATGGGCAGGGACACCTCCCACTAGACCAGGTTGCTCAAAATCCAGCCTGGCCCTGAACACTTCCACTTTTTCAGCCTCTGACATTTTAAAATCACAGGATTTTCTGAAAACTTCCAATACTAACTAATGTCTGTTTCCCATCTCACACAGAAAAAATTATATTTTACATTTTCTACTGTGACCCAAAAGCTTTATTTGTGATACCATAAAAGCATACTACTTCCCAAATAATTGTGTGTCAAATGATTATATTATTCAGAGAAAGGTCTACCATCATACCTAACACTGGTAAGAATAAATGCACTGTGCATCAGCATTTTAGTAAGTGTATCTAGATAAGTCCATCAGATTATACCTCTTGAAGACCCTCAGTTCGAAACACCTTAGCTCAAAAGGCAGCATGCCTGCTTTCGGCTTCCTTGGTCAACCAACTTTGACAAGATTTCACTTGAGTGTCAGCATAGCAGCAGGTTAAAGCTACACAAATATTAGGTGTGACATATGTACCAACAATGTATTGGTAGCACTGTAAAATCTATGATACAGGTCTGAGCAGGCACTGTGTAATTTCTAGCCACTTAGCTGTAAAAAAATAAAAAATATAATTTGACAGGAACTGTCTTAACTTCTATTTACTGGTGTTAGCAACGATGTAGAGTGAAAGGAAATTGATTCCTAGGTTCTATAAATCTTTTGGAGTGGGTTGACTGTGGATTTAAATACCTTCTTACTTGGGCTCCCTTTAGGCCTATACCTATTTTCCCACTTCTAATAAGCAATATTTATAAATTTATAAACTTCTAATAAGCAATATAATAAATATTTTCATTTTTATAAAACAGTAATTTAGGATGCTTTCTTCACACTTACATAATTTACTGCCCTAAGCTGTTTTATGACTAGCTTCACCAGTCTTGTAATTTCCCAGATAAATGGGCTTTAATATTGCTGCAAATAACCAATTTCCAAGAATCACGATCAAAACAAGAACAGTACGTCCTCACTCTCTGCAGACAGCAATAATCTGAGGCTGTCTTTTGAGGCTTGTTTCGGTCTAAAAGCTGGCACATTTGCTTTGGTTATTCCTACTATCCACCATTGGTTATTTGGTTATTCCTGCTTCCACCATTTTAAGATGACATGCAATTTCAGGAAATTGCTCAGATTCTTCATTTGATAACTCCCATTTCAAAAGTCTGTTAGAAGGTAGCCTAAGCCTATGGAGCACAAGGAAGACAATTATTTAATCAGGATTTCTTTGCTGGGTAAAGAAATATCATCACCACATTTTCAGATGACTGCTATTCTGCCACCATTACTCACTTCAAATGGTCTGCAGAGAGTTGAACTGAAATTTCACAAAATATCCAAAATATCACTACTCAGTGTGTGGTCAAAGCTGTGCCTAATACACAAATGAGGTTGCAGTAGGTAAGACCATGATCTAAAATACTGTTCAGAATGAGGAAGAATTCTGACTATCAGAACTGACCTGGTGCATATCCCTTGCTGATGGATTATTCATTATTTATCCACACTCAGTTCCCAAAAGATGGAGCTAGCAGTCTCGACAAAAGGATTTCATTCTGCAGAACTCCACAGAGCAAGCCAGAGCAGTACTTGCTCTTAGTATGAGCAACCATTTCTTGAAAGTATGTAAATAGGCATTTGGCAGCAGCGAGAGCTTGAAGTACTTGAAACAGAAGCCAAGTGAGAATGGAGAGTAGACAAGCTTCTGTCAGAAGACTGTGCGTGTGACATGCGCTGTTGTTTAGCAGATAAATTTCCAAAGTAGATTTGTGATTTCACCTGCTTCCATGGAGTTACATTACTCTGAGGAAACAGAATGATACTATCACCCTTCTTTGTTACCCAGGGCTTTTCACAAGACTGCAAGTTTTAGAGAACACTTAGAACTCTTTTTTTTTTAGAACTTTTTTTTTTTTTGTCTATTTGTTTTGTTTTGTTTTCCCAACCAATTACAGGCAAAGTCTCAAAACTTATTCCCGAAGTCCTGCTCAAAAGCAATTTTCCATCCTCCTGATTGGTTTACAAACAATTGTTTCAATGTGTTTTTATAGTTTGGTTTTGGCTTCTAGACAGATACCCGTGAAAGGAAACACACAATTGAAAGGAAGAGAACACAATTTCTGCAATTTAATGACCTGTTTTTTAATTCTAAAAATTAGTCCAATTTTTTAATTCTAAATCTTTATTTTTCAGCTTTTGTTTTTAATGTCCACTCACTGTAGAAGAATAGCTGCAGGGTCTGACAGCCTTGGATTCTTTCTATTTTGCTAATGACTGATTTGACTCATCATAGCTATAGTCTTACGTGAATTATCTCTCTTATGTTGTGTTTAATAAAACCATCTTCTCTACTGTAAAAAAAAAAAATAGACTTTTCAAAAAAAAAAAAGATACAATCATATCACCCATTCTTTTTTTTTTTTAATTGAATTTTATTTTTAATATTATTATTTTTTATACTAAGGCATGAGTTACATGTTTTCCCTGGATAAAAAAGTTTTCTGACTGGGTCCATAAGCCAAAGCACAAGCAAAAATACAAACAGAAATCTTTTTTCTGCCATTCAAGCACATGCATTCAACTAATATTGCAGTAAGAATAATAAATTATTCTTACTTACAGTAAGCGGTAGCACACACTTTTTTTTTTTTTTTTTAAGAAAAAAAAAAACTACATCAGAGATATGGTTCTGATTGACTTTTTAGCATTTGAAAGAATTCATTTAAGCAATTGAGAACTCCTCCAACCATTTATACATTATTCACTAGAATGGTTGAACTGAAATTTTTGCTCATGTCAGCCTGTAGAGAATAAAGTAAAACAATATTACTCAGTGGTATCATTAACACTGCATTGGTGGCTACTGATTATCAAATCTTTACCCATCAACACACCTTCAAAGTAGAGAACATTTCTTGTCATTAGGGGAACTCAGCTAAAATAATATTAGCAGGTGAACATGAAATTAAAGCTACATCAATAACAGAAATTCAGTGCACTCTGAGAAGGCAGTCTATATTAGAGATTTAATCTTTCATTTCTTATTTTTGTTCCTCCCAGCCCAATGGCTGGACAACCCAGACATCACTGAATCCTTAGAAAGTAACAAATACCTGGCAAACTGAATAAAGAGTTATCAGAGAAAGATCTGAAAACAATCTCTCTCCTCTCCCAGTAAGAAGCCAAATGATCATACTGGGTAATGATCTTCAGATAAATTGAAATTACTTCAGCATCATGTGTAATTGGCAGCAAGACTTTGCATATAAGCACGAGAACCAAAACTTCTCAAATGAGAAGCCAGAGGACCAGAAAATAATTTGAAACAACAAAGGGCAAGGAAGCAAAGAATCAAATGAACCATAGCTCTTCCATAATCTAGATATTTGGGATTTTGAAATGATGCCAGTTCCCTTTGTCCAATCTCCTATGCAAATAAATGCCGTACATTTGGGCGAAACATGAGCACACCTTTTATTTGAGCACACACAGAAGCATCTCTGTGACACCAGGAAAGAATATCCAAATTCTGTGCCTCAAAATACTGTAGTGAATCACTAGCAAATTATTCAACTTCCTAGAGACCAATACACAACCCTCCAGACTTTTGAAGTCAAAAACTAAGAATTTAGGCATTTTCTGGCACAGGGAGCTGTCAGCAGAAGCTCTAACTCAGAATTAAACTTGCCCTATCTCACTTTAGTTACTTGTCCTTTATGTGAATAGGAACCCAATTGTCCAAGACAGGTAGGTGATTATTGCTCTGAGTCTTACAAACCTTCACAGACCTTTTTCAGGTCTAGTAAGACTGGAAGGATACCAGAATGAACTCAGCCTTTCTTCTTAAAGTTTCTAAGATATTTGTATTTGGTTAAAGACAAAAGGTAGGACTGGAAACCAATATACAAACTAGTTCTTTGCATGTAAGAGCAGGGAAAAAAAATCTAACTTGTGACTTTACAGAGTGTAATCTTACGTCTGTTATTCTAACAGACAAAATATTGCCTGGCAACAGGCATCACCACATCTTCAGAACTTATAAGTACCCTATATAACCAGCAGCAGTAGATTAAAGGTTTAGATTTGTCTGTAAAAAATACAGTCATATGGAAAATGTGTGTGTCTCATGAGTTATGGAGGAGTTATCTGTATCCAGATATTGAGTTTGTCACAAAAACAGCTCCAAATCTATTTTTGGATTTCATCTCTTGTCACAAACTGACGCGGTAGTTCATTACTCTCATAGAGCAGACAGGAAACAAAATAAGAACATTGAACTTCAGAATTTTCAAAATCCAGTCATGAATCTAAACTTAGGCACATTATACCCATTCACCAAGAGATATTTCAGAAAACGATCAATACAGGAAAAAATGTAAATTAGGGAAAACAAAACAGAAACTAAAAATATGGCATACTGAATGTATCATCAGGATACATCTCTGTCAAAAGAAATAATTATATTCTGATTATAAATGGATGTAGAACAACAATTTAGCCAGTTATAAATGCCTAATTCAAGCTTATTTGGCACATTAAACTAGATTCTAAATTTTAGAAATCCACCAGTTATAAGAAATTACTCCAGGCACTAAATTTTACAATGAAGTCAATAAAAATAAGACACCAGATGTGAACCACCCTTCCAGCCACATAAGTTATGGCTGAGATTTATGCCATACTATGTAAATTCATGCTTAAGGGAATAGACACACTTTTTTTTTTTTTTTTTTTTTTTTTTTTTTTTTTTTTGTGCTAACACTATGCTGCCTTTGGTTCCATGTGTTTTGCAGTTCTGTGTCTTTATGGATTGTCCTCACCTATGAAGTATTTGCCATACCGTGACTAAAACAAACAAACAAACAAACCAAAATCAATAACAAAAACAGCAAAACAAAAATAACCTCAAAACCTCAAACAGCAAATATCAGAAGTCATACAGGTCACTCAACCATCACGAGAACTGAGGTGATGGATTAGTTTTGAGCAGACATGAAAGAGCCTCAGCACAGGTTTTTGAGTATGTGGAAGCTACTAATAACGAACTGTAAAGGAGAGCTTGACCTCTCTTTTCCCAAATCTCTTTTACCCCAAATTTTCCAATAGCAGTTTCCTGACATGACACACCACACACCTTATTCATAGGAATTTGCTCACAGCACCACAGACTGAAAGTGATGGAGTAACTGCTGCTCACAGCTGGCTGAGCAGAACACCGCAGTGCTCTCGCTGTCTGTGCTAAAAAAAAAAAAAAAAAAAAAAAAAAAAAAAAGTAACTTTTTCTCCAGATAAGATACTGAGAGTGTCTGCTAACAATGATTTTACAGTTATTTAATCTGTATTAACATCCAAGATAGCCTTTGATCAATATACAAAGTTAAGAAATTGAGCTAAAGAATAATTTTGTCTCCAAATAATTTAGATTGACAGATTCCTTTGGCAGTTGTAGGCATTATTGAAACAGATTAGGTTAATATAGTTTAAAGAAAAAAGTGACAGCTCAGTTTTGCAGTGAAGAATCACTTTGAGAATGAGTTCTATCTTAACTGACAGTTCAGCCCAAGGATTGATGACATGAGGAATGCTTCATTCCTGTCTTCTAGTGTCAATTATTAATCTGTTTTTGCATTACATTTGAGGAGTCACAGTCAGCTTCCTGGTCCCACATTAGGTAGTGTGCAGCAATCTTCACCAAAAATATAATTCATTCAGTAAAAAGTAAAAATGATCTTGATTGTCAGCTTAAAGCAAGACACCACTGGGGCTCTGGCTCTTATTTGAAGTAATTTCCATATAGATACTTGATTAATTTTTTGTTTAAAGAAGGATCTTTTTTAACTGTTTGCATTAGAACTTCACAGTTCACCAAAGTAACACAAAACTTCACTAAGGCTTCACAGAATAATAACTTTACAGGAAAGTATTTTATATTCGTATTTTATATTACATATTTTATATATTATATATGCTGAGCCAGTTGGAATTGATTAAACATGACAATTGTTGATGTAGTTGATGAGAAAAAATAAAATTTCCAAAAAATTCAATTAATATTTCCCAGTTAAACCAATGTGAGAATAGCTATTCCTTTATCAACTATTATGTGTAATGTCACTGTGTCCTTTTTTTTTTTTTTTATGTGTGTGCATATTTCTCAACTTGCCAAAGGCTGAATATTAGAAAACTTGTTCATGTAGTACAACAACATCCAAAACACAAAATTATGCGTCTGACAAAAATGACATATACTGATATACATTTTCTACACTAATCTTTAGCAAGATTGGAACAGCTCCTATTAAAACATCCGCATTAAAATTTCAGGTATACAGTAAGAGATATCCAGATAGGTAGGAGCAGTTGAGAAATATAATGCAGTTGCAGTGTTATGTCTGAAAAGGGGGTGGAGTTCTTTATAGAGCTTCTGCGGCTATAGATGTATTTGCTTTCAGCTTTCTCACTTCAAGTCATCAAATGCAATGAATATTTCATGAAGAATATGTGGAAGGGACTCTCATTTTTACAGGGTTAGCCTATGAAATATTTTGGATGAATTGCTGGTTTTCTGTCACTTTAATCGGAAAGAAAAAAAATAAATTGTGTTAATCAACTAACCCATTCTACTTTTCCTTCAGGACATTGGACATTGATTTGAACTATTAATATGACTGAAGAAAAAAATTGCAATGATATACTGTTTGGTTTAGTTCCTTGTTTTTAGTTCCTTTATTTTTTTTCCCTTGTCCTTTGTGAAAATAAACATCATTTGCAAAAGATGATCTCATAACACTGGAATTTAAAGTAAAAAAGCGAAAGCCTTTGCAGTATGTAATTTTGATAAATTCATTTTTTTTTTCTTAATGTTATCTTACAAGGTTTTCAGTAACCCATTGTTCTTACCCTGTACAGCAAGGTCTACTAACCACCGACCTGCAGAAAGTTCTGTCTCCACTGGCTCATCAGCCAGTAGCTTTGGCAGTGGATACAGCATGGATAGTGAAGGCAGCAACAGTGCCACGGGAGAGAATAATCTGTTTCCCATCCCAAGAATGTAAGGCTTTTCCTTTAATATACTGAATCCTCTGTCCTTTGAGAATGTGTAGCACTTTCACTTGCCAGCCATCTTATGTAGTCTCCTCTGCAGACAAGTTATGCATTAGAATAGCACTTAAATAGGTAGAATTTCTCAGAGCTCATATCTTCCTTTTGCTTTGTTGAACATTGAATTGTTATTAACCAACCAAACCTCTACCTAAACCTCATAAATTTATTGTTGTCACACTGGACAGGTTATCTTCAATGCAACGGTGTAGAGATGAGCTTGGGTTATGTTTTAAAAGTGCAGTTTTCCTAGGCTAGAGAATGCTTAATTTAAATTTTCAGACTGACCTCCTTCTTGAAACACGTATTAGTTGTGCAAATTAAATGCAGATATTGGATCCAACTGATCTTTCCCCTAGGTTTTAAGAGTTTGAGCAGAATTTCTCCAAAAGGTTTTGGTTGGAAATTTTAGTTCAAGATTTTATTTTTTATTTTTTCCCTGAGGTGTCTGTAGTACCAAGCTATTATCTGTACAGTGATCCTATAAAATGATTACACAGTAAACAACTAAGTTTTACCAGGATTTCCTTCCCCTTAACTATGGCAGTATAAATGTTCATTTTGCAATTTCACTTATAGTCCTTTACAGGAAAAAAATAATGTCTCTTGATCAGCTTAATGTTTGTAGCCTGAATTTTTATAGTTTGACTCTTCTCAAAATATTATTCAGTAGTAATGCATTGTACTGAACAATGTAGTGTAGTTCTTTCAGCATCTGAAATAGTTGTTCCCTGTTTTTCTCCAGGACACAAGTTTTTGCTTTTCCTTTGCAGCCTAGACATATTAGTTAAAGCTGCAATAAAGAACATGTTTTAAACTTTCTAAAAAAGGTTAGAACTTTTTTTTTTAAAAAAGACTCCAGGACTCCATTCATTCTCTAGAATGGTGATATTTCTAAGTATTCACTATTCAAAAAAAAAATAAATAAAATAAAATAAAAATTTCTTTATAAGTTGCTAAAGGCTAAAGAGGAAAACAGCCTCCAAACTAGGATTTCTTTTTTTTATCTTCAGAATCTAGGAGGACAATGTGAGCTGAGGCTGTGGGGTGCAAATTGCTTAATCTTTATTGAACTTTTCACTCATGTTATTTTAGCTTAAAATGACTTGTACTTTCCAGTGGCAAAAAGAGATTATTTTTAATTGGAATTGTCTATCTCAAAAGATAATTATTGTGTAGCCATCTCTAATGAGAAACGCAAAGGTGCATAAAGTCCTGTGTACAGAAACACAAGATGCAGCAAAGCTCAACAGTTTTTAGTTCACATATACAAAATTGAAGTCCAAATAGTATCGCTTACTGTGTATTTTTTTAGCAATGTGACAGTATCTACAGCTACTTAGTAGCTGGCTGGCATTGGTTTATTAAGCCTGAAATCAGCTTCACTTCTACTGAAAAAGAAAAAAAAAAAGAAAAAAAAAAAAAAAAAAAGGAGTCTCCACGGCTTTCAGCTTTTCCCTTAAATTAAATAAAATATATCCAGCCTTCTTATTTTCTGCTCCGTGGACTAGACAATATTTTTTTTATTATCATATTTTTAAGGTAATTTTTTTGTATCCTGATATTGGACAGAACCACTAAAAGTTACACAGCACATAGAGAGCAAATGCTTACTTTTTTTTATTCACACTACAATATAATGAAAATGAATGACAAAATTACTATTTAACAACTGAGACCTGTGGGATTGTCTTTGGGGAGAACGTTTTAAAACAGATAACTGGTTCTATTTTGAAGTCTGGATAAAAATAATGGTATATCTGAATATATGCTTGACTGAAATTCTAGTCAGCATCATGGTCACACTGATTTGTTAATGACTTCAGGGACTCTGATCCTGTATACTAATATAGCATAAGACCACACATCACAATTTGAATGAAAAGCATTAAGTAAGCTAATCAATTTAAAGTGTATTGGTATATAGAAACACTTTTGTTGGTAAGTTCTCTGTTTAGATTAAGTTTCTGATCTATCAATAGAAAAAGAGGCTGCAATTTAAACTGTACTTTGGTCTGAATGTTTTTAGTCATAAAAACATTTATTCATGAAATAAAAGAATTTGTGACGTGATGGAAATTGTTTGAAGAGGTAACTTAGAATACTTGCCTATATTAAATATTGCTTTAATTATCAAGGGAAATTAATCATTTAATACAGCTAAATAAATTTTCCTATTTAGGAAGGAATTTGTAAAAAAAACTCCTTTTTCTAAGTGTTATATCCCTGAAAATTACTTATATTCCCATCTATGATAAAAACTATGCCATTGTACTGTGTAACCACCTGTACCAGTAAAATGTCTGTAAAATGATATTAATTTATAATGCAAAGGTGAAGATCTACCAAAAAATGTGTGAGGAATCTAGCCTTAGGGACTAATAATTCTTGTATTGCACTTGTAATATGCTTTGTAAAATATTAGCTCACAGAAGAAGAATAACTTTTAATTAAAACTGAGTTTGAAATCACTTTATAAACTGACATTATGTTCATTTTCTGTTCATTGTGAACATTCTGTTGCTGTCATGAAATGTAAAGCTGGTTCATTGGTAGCAAAGAATCACTGACCCTTTAACCCCAGAGGAATAACATGTATATGAAGTTAAATGTTTATATTCTCTATCACAGCATTTCAGAGTCTTACAGGAGAAAGACAAGTAGAAGCATAAACATCTTAAATGTTTTTGAGGGTAGTTATAGTCATCCATGTATATTCACACATGTATGCATGCATGTACATACATATACAAGCATGTGGAAAGAATTTTAAAAACTTAAAGGCTTTCATCTTACCTAACACTCACTGCCAGAAAATAGACATCCAGATTTTCATCCAGCTTCTTTCTACATCCGATGGAGAAAGATAGAGGCTGCAATAGCATTCTTTATTCCACTCACCTTATTTTAAGATTAATGTAAGTTTCAGAACTTGTCTCTTATGCTAAACATAAACTGTAATTTAAAAGTAATCATTAAAATAAAATAATGACCACAAACATGCACTACCTGAAGTAATGGTATTGTAAAACAAATAGCAACTCAGTGACTCCTTATATATTTCACCATTCACCAGAACAGGATGAAGTGAGGAGAGGAGTTATACTCTTTTTTTGTTTGGTTGGTTGTTTTTGTGTATATATATATATATATATATTTAAAAAAAAAAAAAAAGAAAAAGTTCTCTGAAGTGATCTTTCCAAATATCGATAATAGTAATAGAGAAGTTTGTCCACTTTATTTTCTTGAAATTATGTATACATATATATATTTACAGTTTATTTATTTATTTAATGCCTGTTTGTCTTGTGCTGGGCCAAATCTCATTGGTTTAGATGAATCATTTCCTTAGATCTCATTTCTTCATGGTCTCATTGACAACTATGACCATGTTTTTTTAACAGAGGGAAGATGAGCCAGAATGGACAAGAACCTGTAAAGCAGTCAGGAGTGGGATTAACCGATGCAGAAGGTAAAAAGAAATACAAACAACACTACAGTGGTATCCCGTTCTATTTATAGAACTGATATGATGATTTCTCTTACTTGTTATGTTATGAAAGATTAGCTTATGTTCTCTCTGTATTACAGATTAAGGTCCTGGCTTTCATTTACTCTGAGGGCCCTTTACAAATAACACTAATGTAATGAGTCTTCAGTTCAAATGAAAACCTTGTCTTGCCTGTTTATTTAAAGTAATTAAATAGTTAGATTGCAATGAATAATATCTGTCTATCAATGTTCATTGCTTTTCATAGTACTGGAATAAAAAATATGAAGTATGGAGCTGATTCAGTACCCATTCAATCAGTAGAAAACATCCAATGTCTGTCAGGCTCTATTTTTATAGAATTTCAGAATATTTACTTTATGAAGTAATTATTTATTTTGGTGACTATATAAAATATTAAATAAAAATGTTAGATGAACATCAAGCTTGACTACTGCACTTAGACTGTGATGAAATTCTTATCTGATTGGGAAATTTTGAGTGATTTTTTTTTTTTTTTTTTGTATGAATGTGGTACTGCTAAAGAAGGAGCCATTGTAATATTGGAGCTGGGAAGAGCCTGACAGTATGGCTGTTACAGTTTCATGAGCAATGCAATCATCATGTATAATAATGGACAATTGCATGACACTTAAGAGACAGTGTTTTGTATTAAAGGATATGTTAGGAAAATTCCATTTCCCTTTGTGTAGAAGGTATATTCTTTCAATATATGTTTCTGTTGACCTCAAATATAAAACTTAATTGTCATGAACTTCATGTTATTATTGAAAAAAATATCTTTATCATTTTAATGCATTTCAGCACTGCTTTGGGTTTTTAATTAATTCATAAATTGAAATTCATATATACAATTAAAGTTAACTTCATGTTAAGTTCAGCCTTAAGAAATCAATATTTATCAGGTTTCTGCAATCTGTATACATGAGGTAACAATTGCTTTTGCTATATTTGAGGTAAAAATCATCTAATGTTGCACAGATTTGAAGAAATTAAACCAGAATTTGAAGGGCGAACAGTAAACACTCTTTTTCAAAGCAAGAGTCCTGAACTGTGTATATACATTTTACTAATTCTTTAAATACATGTTACTCGTCGTGCAAAAATCCAAATTCAGATGCTTATCAGACTTCAATTTGTTCAAGGGTATTTCTAAATATTTCTAAAATTAACTACTTTTAAAAAAGAGAAGTGGTGGGAAGAAAATGGGAAATCAGGAATTTTCCATTTTTACTTTGTGATGATATGTTTTATACAGAACGATAACTGTAAACAAATAGCTTTCATCATTTTGTTCTTCATGAATTGCCCCCTAGTTAATGTTTTGGATCATAAACTTCAGTACATACAAATACAAAATGTTTTAATGTAATGTTTGCATCTCACACAGACAAGCACACGCATAAAAACAAACAAAACAAAACAACAACAACAAAACTTTACAAACTTTCAAAAAGATATGTATGCAGCATTTGGTCACTAAAAGTGCTTTTCCAGCCAAGGGCATATTTCTGCTAATCTTCAAAATCTGCGGGTAGCTGACGAGATGAAATTCCCTAATTTTCACTTATAATGCAACTAAATTCTCCTAACCTGAAAACTCTAAGATCTGCAATTACAAGTCTGAAAAAGATTAATGGTCCTCACTAAGCATTTTTTCTCCCATTTGAAAGAAGCTGGACTGGCCAACCAAGTTTTTAGTGTCTGATTTCTAGCAGACTATATTGATACTGATCAATTTCAAATGATAAACTTAAGTCCAGAAAACCTTTCAAGAACCTTTCAGTTTCAGCATGTAAATATAATTAGCTTGCAGAGTTCAGAATTCAGAGGAACTCAAGATTAACCAAAATTATTTCAGGATTATAGAATTATTGTGGTATTATTTTGATAAATGAAAAAAAAAAAAAAAAAAAAAAAGTGAATGAAAATCTTAAAGTCTTCAAGATCATATTATATCTTTTCTGTAGCATGCTTTTCTATGTTATGGACCAGAGGAGCCCTGCAATTAACTGAAAGTAAATAGTCATTCCCATGTTTTATTAAGCAGTGGCTCTCACAGTTAACACTTGTATTCTCATTTGAAAATAAAGATTTAGTGTTATACTTTAAAACTTTTAACTATAGTACTATTTTTACATTTTCAAATACTCTTAATGGATGAATTATGTGAAAAGTAGCCTATGGATACTTTTAAAACTGTGTGGAATATATTTAATTGCTTCAACATGCGAGTCTACTGCTACTTGAAATATTTTAGTCACCCAGGCCATTCAAACAGGCCTGGCAAATATGGCAGGGGACTTAGACAAGATCTTTAAGACAGGTAGCAGAAGGCAAAGCAAGGTAGGAGTCTCAAATGGCAATGAAAACTGTTTTTTAGGAAGTTGAATCAGGACTGTGGCAACAGGGTTCAGATTCAGCTCACTGGGTATGACACAAAAATGTACGTCAGCAGAATCATCAGGGAAAAAAATGCTCCTTTTGTAATTGTTTACCCACTTGAGAAATGTGCTAATGTTCTGTTGGGAATGTTTTTGTGCTATTAAGATGTACCAGTTAAGTTATAAGTAAATATTGGAAAAGAGTATTATTTACTTTGCTGAAACAACCAAATGGTTGGTAAAAATAACTGTGAGTATTGCTATGACAACCTTTGTTTCTCTGAACATATCACTTTGTCATTTTCTGTATTTTCACACTAGTTATTAATATAAAATAATTCAGAGTTTTGTTCTTGGGCACTGTGTTACAGTTATTTTTATGATATGCGCTGTTGCATGCTATCTTATACTGGCAATTCTGCCCTGAGCAGAAAAAAAATAATTTTCTTAAACTTCAGTAAATCTTATGACACATATTGTGATCTTTGTTGAGTTAATGCAAACCAATTTCTCTATTCATTTCAGAAAGTGCAATATCTTTTGTTTAAAGATCACTCATGACATGTTTCTGGAATATTACAGACAATACAGACAAATTAATGAACGTGTTACATGTAAGGATTGAAACTAACAATTAAAAGCACATGATTAATATATTGATTCAGTCGTAGATCATGACTGGTTTATCTTCCCTATGTAACTGCTAAGCCAATAAATCACAGATGTTATTTTCCACCTAGCAACTATTTATCCAATTAAGAAATATATGGGGAAAATTATTTTCTTGTATTTCAAAATAGTAAATATACAAGATAATTCCAAGTACCATTATTTACAATAGAGAAGAGCTATAGCTATAACTAGCATTTTAACTGAAGTTTTAACATAATTTGTTATAAGTAAATTTTGGGTCTTCTCAGTTTGAAGATGCTATATACATGTAATATATCATTAGCATTACAGACACTGAGGTCCATCTGAAACAAATGATTTAGGAAAGATGAAAAATATTTTAGGAAACATCATTAAGCATGACCTGGCTTCACTTGTTCAGTATTTCAGTATTCTTTGGAATGAAGGAATACTTGCAAAGCCTCTATCATACTCTCTGCTTGGCCTCGTTGACAGCAAACTGTAAATATTATATGGGAACTGAGAGACTCCCTACCCACTTCCTCCAACATAGTGATTTATTTATTTATTTATTACTATTTTTCTTTGGGTTTCCATGTCCCGAATACCAAACACTTCTCTACACTGTTCCACCATGGCCCAACTGTTCACTTTCTAACCTTCCCACTATTCCTTTGAGCATCAACAGTGTACTAAAATTAATTCCCATAAGGAGGAAGCTCTCTCAATGTAGAAGTGAGTGAAACTGATCCAAAATGTCTAGAATGTTCTTATAAAACTTTTGTAGACCTATTTCCAGACCTGAGCAGGAGGAATATATTTATAATTTTTCAAAGTCTAACAACGAGATTACTGATATTGTGCAAGATAATAGAGCAGTACCCATTATTTACATAAACATTCATAAACTTTTCCAGAATTTTGCTTTTTGCATTTTATGCATTTGCCTGAGTTACAGATGGGAAAAAAAAAAAAAAAAAAAAAAAAAAAAAAAAAGTGAAATAGCAAAAAAAAAAAAAAAAGGTGAAATAGCATACAAACCTTAAAAGAGGTGCAGGATGTCACTCTAACACTCTAATAACATTTGGGAGGAAAGGTGTATGATACCTGGAGTAAGTGACTGGCAATCATTTGACCCATAAATTCTTCTTCATATTTCCTGGAGTAGTCCTGGTGAAATTCCTGTTCACCATGTCTGCCTGGTATAGATACAGCAGATGGAAAAAAGGTCTTGCAAGCTGTATCTTCCTTTCTCTTGAAGGGATACCCTGGAGTAATATGTGGATTAGCTGTTGAGTAAAACAAGGCATGAAACAAACTGACAGTACAAGCACAGCCAAGCATTTCCGCTTTCTAAAAAGTAATTAAAACTCAGAAAAATGTATTGGTTCATTCTCCTTTTACTTGCAGTTTAGTCAGGCTAAAGTAACTTTAATTGAGTAAAAGTACTCACTGGGTTATTACTGAGAAAGAACAAGGACTTTAGATGCTGCCTAAACATACTTGCCACATCATCACAATTTAAAAATTTAGCGAATTCTATTTCAACAATTCTATTGTTGTTGTTGTTTATTTTTAACTCCAATGGTTGAACTAAAAGAAGCATAACATTAGGCCTTCTGAAGACATTCAGAGACAAATGGTCTTTATTCCAGACCTTCAACCAGACAGATACAAGTGAGAGGAGAAAAGAAGGCAGATGAAGCAAAGACTAATCACAATACAGTTACTGAGATTTGCAAATTCTTTCCTATTCACAAATTTCTACTTTGATGTTTTAGTTGCCTAGGCTGAAAATATGTATTTTATTGCAGATGAGAAACTTGAAGTTATCTGTATTATTTCACAGAAAAAGAGGACTGTGAAATCAGATTAAAATATGATACTTAATATTAATGAAGCAGGTTATAATTATGACTGGACATCTTGCTGGATTAAAATCAAGGAGTTTTTTACTCTCTTTGTATAACTAATGGTGACTTTGAATAAGAACTGAGATTGGGAAAAAAGTAAGAGAGAGATTGGGTTAAAAAGAAATTATATAACTGTGATCATCTAAAACTTTCATTCTTTCATAATCAAGTATAATTTCTATTTTTGTATCTATTAGAAGGTAACTTCTGTGAAACATAATGCCATCTTTCTTTTTAACTGTTCTTAAATATACAAAAAAGAAAGTTAAATTATATACTGTACAACTTCTCATTTCTATGTTTATGTCAGGAAGTGAATAAATAAATGGATGAATGGCAGTAGTCTCCAATTAACCTACAAATCATACATTGCATTTATTTTTCTTAAATGTAGTTAAATTTAACTTTTTTTTTTTTTTTTTTAATTCCTATCCTCTACCACATAATCCCTGACTCGCAAAACACTAGAAGTATAATTATCAGCAGTAAATGAGCAAGACAGAACCATTTTTTTTCACAACAGCAGAGAATTTAATTTGTTTTGCAGTAGTTCCATGTTTCTGTACCAAGGCTCTATCCGGTTCTTTTCATTTTAAAATACTATCTCAAAACTACAAACAGAACCATCTATTGTGTTCTTACACAAATGGGATATACTGTCTTTGCTTGTGCTGTCTTCCCAATAACTCATCAGTGTTGAATCTTCAGTGCTACCACATACTAAAACATAAGAGAACCTGAAAAAATAGGCTGGACTTTCAAGCATACTTCTTGAATCAATAAAATCTTGTAACCTCTGAGCACTTGACTGTTGACTTGATTGTAATGGATATTGAGCCATGAATTTAAGAAGAAAATCAGTCAATCTAAAGTGTTACCAACACTGACCTGAGCATTCTCTGAATTATATATATATTTTGTTTGTTTCTCAGTTCATGTCTAGTAGTATATAGAAAAAGAAATTGCTGAACACTCTCAATGAGTTTCTTAAAGACAAACACAAACTTGTTCATCTCTTTTCTAAACTACGTTTTTTAGCAGTAATAAACCCCGTGTTTATAGGTTTATTGAACCATTGTGACTTAAACATTGTTTCTAAAATAAAATATTTCTGACTCTAAATAAAAGAGTTAAAATGTGATCCTTGCTCAGGATTAGATCTAAATGAAAGAATAACTCATTGTCAAGTTCCTCTACTATCTTTATAAATAAAAAGGCTACAGTTCACCCTCTCATTTTTTTAAACTGTCTTTAACATAAAATCACAACCTTGCTTTCTGCCATCGTCTTCTAGCTAATCTAAAAGGATTACTCTCTAGTACTCTTGACAGCATAAGATTAATCAGTGCCACCAATATTTAAAGCAGAAAATACTAGCAAAAGGTGATTTCTTGATTTCTTGCCTGAATAACTGCTTTAATACAAAGTGGGGAAAAAAAAAAAAAGGGGGAGGGGGAAGGGGAAGTAGGATAAGTGAATATAAAGTAAATATTGCAGCTGCACTTGCATCTAGCCTGTCACATGCTGATTACCTCATACTGCACCACCTTTATTAAGGCGAATGATAATTTGTATTTCAAAAATTGAAAAGTGGGATATTCTTTCTGTCATAAGGGATCCTCAAACCATGAATGAGGCTTGAATACACTGACAGTAGTCTTTCTCCTTCTCTTTCTATTTTAAGTTATCTGTAACATTTTATACATGCTTCCCCAAACTAGGAATAACTACTCTAATACCTAAATAATTAGAAAAATTCTTTTAAGATAAAAAACAACAGCATCATAAACCTAAGAATGATTAGATTCCTCCCAAAACTCTGGTAAACATTTTTTTCATCTATCCTTGATTGGTCCAGTTCTCTAATTTGCCCACCTGGCTCTCCAGTAATAATTGGAGCAATTAGTTCTACCTTCCTGAGGTATTTGCCCGTATAACCCAGCTGTTTTTCCTGAAAAGATGCAGAAAGAATTTAAATTTGAAAAGAAAAGAAAGGAAAAGAAAAAAGTGACTTCGTCCACAGATTAAAAAAAAATAGGGGGAAATAGGACTAGGTAATCTTATGTATTATTGAATCCACATCAAAAACATTGCTTTATATAATTACAATCCACCCTATTGCTAAATTATTACTACACAGCATCATTAAAAGAGTAGTAAGTAATCCAGGGACTGTTTCTGTGAATAACTAGTGGCTGGTCAAGCTGTTTGGGCAACTCTTGTATGAACTGGGGCTGGCTGGATATTAGCTATTAACTCCTTTGGCAAGAAATTTTAAGTAGCTTGATATTTCTAAGCTTTCATTTGAAATGTTTGCTTTTTTCCATGAGATCTGTAAAAAAAATAATAACTATTAAGACAAAAACAAAACAAAACAAAAACCTTAAAGCAAATGAATTTCAACTTTAAACCAAAATAACACCCTTTGATATGGTGCTGCAATAATTATCAGGAAAGATGTTTTTCTTGCTTAATATTCTTAATCACTTTTATTGGCTTTGATCTTAAATGCTTTTTCAGTATCACATCACTGTTTGAGACTTTCAGGAGGATTTTTCTGGTGATTCCTTGGAGGTGTGGTGGGGTTAGAGGGTTTGGGCTTGAGAACAGTAGTGTTAGGAATTCTATTCAAAAATTTGACACAACAACATGCTGTTATTTATTAGCATTTTTGGTGAAATTATTTAAGCTAAGTCTTTAAGAAAAAAAAAAAAAAAAAAAAAAAGGTTATGAAGGCAACCTGATTGTATAGCTACTGACATATTTTCTACAAATACCAGTAAATAAAGGTGACCTTTGGCATCAAGAAGAAAATAGGAGTATTTCTTCACCATCCTATCCTTATCCCCCAAAGGGATTAAAGGTGAAGATGCTGAAATGCATGGATTCTGATATAAGACTGAAGAAGGGCTCCTTCACCTAGTGAGTAATTTAAAACATCTTTTAAATAGAGTCAGTTTTCATGATCAGTGCTTATTTAGAATCAGAGAAAAAAAAAAAAAAAAAAAAAAAAAAAAGGTTGAGACATTAATATGAGAGGGTTAATATTAACTCCTCTTTGAAATGAAAATAAGAGATATTAAGTAGAATTTTAAAATATAATTTTCCTAGATATTTTACATGGTCTCCTTCATAATTAGGTCCCAAAATTTTGTTCATACTTTAGGAAAAAAAAAAAAAAGTGAAATAAAACTGTTTTAAGAGCAAGGGCATTCAGTGCTCAGCTATGTAGAAGCTGTTACGTAATAGTGGCAGGACTGGGGTTAAACGGACCTCAGAAGATATCCTGTTTTTCAAAACACAATATTGTTCCCGAAAGATTTTGCTAACCCGCATCAAAAATCTTAGTGGTGATAAAGGTTTTCATTTCTTTGGATGGTCTGTTCTAGAGTTGACACTAAAATGTTTATCCTAACTTCCTGCCTAATCTTGCTTGCTGAAATTAAAGAGACAAAGAAGAGTCCAAAATTCAAGCTCTTTCGCTCACAAACAGCACATTTTAGCAAGCACTCCCTATGCACATATTTTTTTCAGCTTGCCTAACAGTGATACCACGGTTGCTCCTAGAGGACATTTCTGTAATAGAGCACCACTTTTGTATTTATCTGAAACTGGGGGGCAGGGGCAAGTGCAATAACCTATTTCTATAATTAACAATTCTTTTTAAGTCCTTATTGTTTGTAAGTCATGTAAAAATAGCTAGTAATTCATTATATGGTTTAGAAGGTTATTCTTTATTTCTTTCATTAAATAATTTATAACTTGCTTAGAAATTGAAATATTGTGCTGGGGATTCACAAAGAGCTTTCCCCCCCACACACCTGTTCTTGTAGTATAAATCCTTTTTTAGGCTAATGTTCAAACTTTTAACAGTTAGCATTTGAGAGAGTTTAGAATTATTGGACTGTAAGTTCTATTTCAAGACAGAATTTTTTTGAAAATCAATGTGTTATAACGAATAACACATTTTACCTGTGATGAAACACATTTTACTTGTGATGAAATAGCCAAGATTTTTCTGACTCTTGCGGTTGGGAATCTTCTTTCATATCTACAACTAGAACACTGTGCTTTGTCCCCAGTTTAACTACAGATGAATATGCTTATCACAATGATCCATGTTCATTATTTCATCCTATGATAGTAGGTTTAGAGACTAATTTTAATGAAATGTGTTATCCATTCCTTTTTCTGGAAAAGTTTCCAAGTGGTGTTTTTTTTGTTGTTGTTTTGTTTTGTTTTGTTTTCTGCTAAAGAAATCTTAATAGTTTGTCCTTGTATAGGCATTTCTAATTCCTTTAAGCTATTGTATGGGCACTCTTCTCTATTTTATGATATTTCTTCTTGTACCACTAGGAGGGAATGAAACAAACAGAAGACCAAAACAAATATAGTGGCAGGAAGTGATGTGCTATAAGTTTAGAGCAGGTTGTAATTTGTGTTGTAATTTGTGTTTGTCTACCAGGATTCGGGGGCTTAAACATAGGTGTATCCTGCTGTTTTAAATACCCTAAAGTATTTTGTGGCCCAGTCCAGCTGCTGCTCCAGAAACTCATGGGAATCCTTCAGATTCTGCACCACATCTGCCGTTCTTGAGCAGACACTTCAGTTTCACTAGAACTTCTTATATGGTCCCAGATCCTTACATGTATAGGCATAAACCTGAATTTCTCCCACAGCCAAGACGCTATTCAGGATCCTCTTCAGAGTCAATGGAAAAGAATTGACAGTCCAGGTAGCTCTCTGTTAAGAATCAAAAGATTATCATGAAAATTTGCAATTTTAAATTTGCAAAATTATTTTAGATAGATGAAATCAGATGAGATTACTTTAAGCCTTGTTCTACCAGATGGTTCCCAGGTTTGCATGTGCCTTGATGCCATCCACTGCAAAGGTCTTTCTCTGCAGAAACACCTTTGGCATGTTTTCATTTTGTTATACTTTTTAAAGCTGTCTTTATATTTTTGGGTGCTGCCTTGACTTTGCACTCTGACTGATTGTGCTGTGATAATAACAATGTGACTGAATTTCCATGCCTTGAAAACACATTTCTGTAGATCTCCTGGGTGAAACACCAGATACATATATCTGCCATCACATTTTACGTTTCACATTGCTAAAATGCCTAGAAGTTCACATTGTTTCCAAAAGTCTGGTAACATATTGACTATGATAATTAGTCAGTTTGTGTGATTTACTAGAAAAAGACCCATATGTAACTTCTGTCAGTTCTTGCTGAGGATGATATGGTGTTGTGGTTTAACCCAGCCGGCAGCTAAACACCACAGAGCCATTCGTGCACCCTCCTCCCTCCCTTCCTGGGATGGGGGAGAGAAACAGGAAAATGAAGCCTGTGAGTTGAGATAAAGACAGTTTATTAAGACAGAAAAATTATAATAACAATAATAATAATGATGATTTATGATATTGATGACTGTGATAATAGTACTACCACTAATAATGTGTACAAAACAAGTGATGCACAATACAATTGCTCACCACCCGCTGACTGATGCCCAGCCTAACCCCGAGCTGCTGGTCCCCTGACCCTGGCTAGTGTATATACCCCCTATATACTGTTCAGCATGACATCAGATGGTATGGAATACCCATTTCGCTAGTTTGGGTCAGCTGTCTTGGGTCTGTCCCCTCCCAGCTCTTGCTGCACCCCCAGCATGCCTGCTAGCAGGACAGAGTGAGAAGCTGAAACGTCCTTGGCTTGGTGTAAGCACTGCTTTGCAACAACTAAAACATCAGCATGTTATCAGCACTCTTTTCATCCTAATCCAAAACATAGCACCCTACCAGCTACTAGGAGGAAAATTAACTCTGTCCTAACTGAAATCAGGACACATGGATACTTTCTGTTTACTCCTGCTGCTCACCTCGTATTTATTCACCAGCTTCCTGATCTCCTTGGCTGTGTCTGGCTGAGTGTTTAACTTTTCAGCAACATGTTCTTATCCATAAAATACTTTGTTATGTTCACGAAAGATGATGGATTCTCAGTGATTTTAATGCAATTATCCATTTTCCCCTCTTTCTCCCCTCCCCTGAAGCATACCTTTCTGATTAATCTAATCATCTTCAAGGTTTCTTTTTTCTTGGCAGGTAAAGGAGAGAAGGGAGCCTGGCCTCCTTGTCTCCGGGCTTTTGAGAGAGCGATGCAGACCCTTTAACTCTTTGTCTGTACATTGATCTCAAGTCTAATTTGGGGGTTTTGTACATTTTATAATATACAGAGACTGACTTTATACAGAGACACTATTTTTCATGTTTGAAAAAGTGAATACTACACAATATCCAGACTCAGGATCTTCTTTCACACAGTGCTTTCTCTTCAAACACTCCCACAAAGCTAAATTATCCAAGTTTCTGCAGACTTATGCCACAGATTGGTACACTATATAGTCTGAATTTTAACAATGGTTTTTAAATCTATGACATCTGTACATGAAAGCTGGCATTTCCAAAGTAAAGAATCTGAGTAGTGTTAGAAAGAAAATGAAGATTTTTTTTTTTTTCTGTTTATGAACATTTTATGTACATTGAGCTTTTACATCAAAGGATGTGGGAAACAGAGCATAGGATCCCCTCCTCATCACTCCTTATCAGCAACACCTTACTTAGCTGTTCCACTGAGTAGAGAGGCTACTCTAGATTTATAAAACTATACAAATATAGTGAGACTTGAAGAGTCTTGGCTTGCCAAATGTGGCGGAACAAGAAACTCAAACACACATATTCCTTTCCCCTTTCTGATATCAACTGCATACATGGAGATATTTTTAAGGCATAGGAAAAATAATCTCTGATTTCTGCTATAATTGTACAGAAAATTCTTACTTAGTGATTCTATGATTATAAATTAAGTAAAAAATATTCAGATCTTTTTGGATGCATTTTATGAATGGTTATTCTTACCTGAATAATCCCAGTTTTCGTATTCAAGGTCAATGCCAACAAATTTCTCACATCAGAATTTTTTCAAAATATTACGAGTTCTGATGAAGAGTTTAAATTTCAGATAAATAATGCAAACCTAAGAAGGGATATATAGAAATGACATCCTTCTTCCATGGTTTGACTGAATAACCTGATCTTTATGATGTAGTTTCTGATTACAAAATGAAGGTTCCAATATACTCTCAACTGTTTGAAATACTTTGAGAATACTGGCTGGGCAGTCTTGTGTAAACACCTTTTCTGATTATTCCAGGTTACCTTAGATTTTTAGATAAAGAATCTCCAGATTTTATGCATCACGTTGACAAGAAAATGGAGGTAGTACCCAAAGAAAATGGTCTTATCTGGCAGGTTTAAGTAATGTATGCTGTGTGCATCTGGCCTTCCATCCTTCCTTCTGAATTGCTATTTTTGCCATCTCAAAATGAATTTTTGAAATGACATTCAACTCATTGCAATACAGCTCAAACATGTATCACACAAGTGCTTTTGGCCTCTACCCAAAAGGGGATTAGGAGGAGAGACTGATGATGGTCAGTCTGCTATGCTGTCTCTCTGGACATTTTCAAAGATATACTATACACCTCATGTCCTCTTCCTAGAAGCACTCATCTATTTATCCATCTGTAGATAAATGTAAGTCTGTCACAGATTTACATTTCCATTTCACTAGAGAGAGATAAACGCCCTACTTCTAACATTGGTTCAGTATGACTGTGAGTCTTCAGTAGACAATCAATCTTATGTAGTCTCACAAAAAGTGAAGTCAGCTTATATGTATAGATGAAAATCCTTAATTCTCCAGTCTATTTTTCATTGAGTTTAACCCCTTTGTAGGGATGCAAAAAGTCTCTTCAAAGCTTACTTACAAGACATGGGTAACATACATAGGAAAAATAAAAATCTCTGAGGAAAACTAGATTTACAAAATAATCTCAGCCATAAATCCAAATACCCCACTAAGTAAACTGAGCATAGCCTTACTATGAAACACAGCCTTGACCAAAACTTAGCCTAGAAGCAAGCACTTTCCTGCTTTACTTTACTTCTGAAAATAATCTTACATAATTATTTTAATGTAGGCTGCATCTACATCGTTTTGATTCAGAGCAGTAACATACTTTGAAATAAATTCTTCAGTCTTACCTTGCTTTACACTGAGACATTTTCCTTTTTAAAGTAGATTTGATACATCCAAATCAGGTTAATTTTGAAGTAATCTAAACTGGAAATCTATTCCAGGTGAGCACTTTATGTGCTCCTGTCCCTCGGTATGTTATAACCATAATCAGTATTGAGTCCTTTAGAAGGAGATGGACCACATGCAGAAAAAGATTTTTATCAAGGGTTAGAGTAAATCCAGCTTCAAGTAGATTCCTGACCATATAGGTACCATATAGGTATAGCTGCCACAAAACTGATTCCTTTCATCTACTAGTCTGTTCCTATTGCACCAGATTAGATGCTAATACCAACATAGTAACAGAGAATTAATCAAACATCAAAGTATATAAGGACTTGGTTTGCCACTTAAGTCACTTGAGAACCCAGTTTTCTACCTTTTGCTACCTAACAGTGTTATAGATATAAAAGACATAAAAATACACACATATATCTTTCAAAATATCATCCTGTGATCAGTATGGTGAGAAGACATCTTTGTGTCTGTATAAAGGGGTCTAATGAAATAAAGGAGATATGTGTGTCAGCTGTCACACTGCAAGAAATCAAGCATGAAAAATGTGAAGAGTGATGGACATTTCACTTTCTACTACCACATTGCACTGATGGAAAGCCTGTAACAAAGGGTCTTTCAAGCATTTTTGAAGAGAAGACAAGTACACACACATAAGAAAGTCTCCCAGCTTTTTGGTAATTCTTTCCATTTAATTTTCCTTCTGTAGTATGCTCTCATTCAAGATTGTTCATTTTATGTGAACTGAAGTGATTTATAAGCAAGTGTTATGTAGTGATTTTTACATAGTCTTACATACGTTAAAGTTCTTGACGTAAGTTGTTTGGCTTTTTACACTGTGAATTGCATTTAGTAACTTAAGTTCTTATGTAGGCATATCCATTCAGAACATTGTATTAAACTTTATTAAATTTCATAAGCTTTTTGAGCTTATGATGCTTATGATGGGAAAATTTTCCTCCAGTGAGTTAACAGGAGTTGTGCCATTTACTGAAAATCAGAATTCCATATAGTGTAGTTAGAGTTCTTCAATTAATTGTGAAATAATTTACTTAAATGCATATATTGCATTGTACAGGAAATATTACTTCACTACAATATAAAGTATAGAAGTATACACAGTATACACAGTCATGTCACACATAGCTAACATGCAAGTCAAATAGATGTAGTGTGCTAGATTTAAATTGTGTACCAGTTTAGATAAGAACCTACTCCATAAAAGTCACTGAAATTTCATGAGACTCAGGTAAGATAAGAGGAATCACAGTGAGAAACTTTCAAGTACTGTGGAAAACACAGAAGCAGTGTTGAAGACTGAGAAAAATTAGGACCAAAGCATGTAGCTGACTGAGCAACTAAAGTGCTGCAAATGATCTCTGAAGATGGGAAGCCTGTCCTCTGAGCAACCCTGAGCTCAGACTCCACAGCTTTTACTCTATTATTTATCATGGCAACACTTTTGTCCTATTCTGCCTATGATCTTTAACTCCCTAGGTTTTCACTGTACTATTTAATTTAAGTAATCAGTATTCTATTTCAGAATGTTACTTTCAGATGGAATTAATCCTTTGCAGCAACAGTCTTGTTGGGATTCAGATCAGCACCTTGTCCTAAGAGAAATACCTATACTGTATAATTATTTTTGCACCTAGTTAGTTTCAGTACTGATGCCAGTGGGTTTTGTAAAACTGTGGTTAGGCTGTGAAATGGAAGGTAAGATTTATGAACAATATGAAGTAGAAAATTTGTATTATACTGCATGTTAGGAACAGAAATGGAGTCAGCAATTTGAAATAAATGTAGGTAGCTATAACTTCATAAAGTTAAATTTTAGCATGAAGATTTAGTGTTGATTAGCTCAACAAGCTAACTCAATTATCTATCACTGTGCTGAGTCAAGGTAGATTTAATATACATATATTAGGATTATTAGATCAACTTCAGTGATTTATATGTATACATATGCATGCACATACGTAAATGAATGAATCACAAACACACATACATGTATATGTATGCATATACAGATGTATATTATGATCTAGTAATTGTCTTACATAATGTTTGGAAAAGAAATCTCAATTTTGGAAAAACTGCTCTCTTTCTGCTGCATTCTGCATTATTCAAACGATCATTTTTGTTTCATTATCTTTTGTTACCTAAAGAATAAACACCACCATTTGTGATTGCAACAGATTTACAATGGGATGAGACTGAGTCTGACTTAGAAAGGCAATGAATTCTGTTAATCTCTTTCAGCTTTAAAAATTTAAAATTGACTTTTCATCTGTTCTACTGTTTTACTAGTCTTTTTTTTTTTAATAAATAGATATTTTTTCTTTTTTTTTTTATTAAAAAAAGAGTATTTACAACAATTTAACAATTACTGATTTTATTGGTAATTTACTTTGACTGTGAAGAATAGGATAAGTACATTTCTAGTCTGATTCTTTAGATTTTGCAAACATGACCTGCTTAAGTAGTCTAGGAATTTCTCTAAATAGTGAAGGTTTTGTTTCAGTCTAATACTTGTTCTATTTCCATGTTAATTTTCTAATTAAAAACCTAGACTTTTGTCTAATCAATCTAATCTAGTATCCTTTTACAGCTGGGACCTGTGAACTAGATAATGTAATGAGAAATGTTATCATGGCATTAGTGATGCCATGATGGCATTTGCCTCTAAGGCAAACCTTTTGCAATTAGTGGTGAGAAATAACAATTTTGAAGGTGTAATTCATCTGACCTGTTTTAGAGATATATTTGCAAATAAAACAAACCACATTCTAGAAGAGCAATTGCTCTCCTTATACTTTAAAGTGAGCCTTGACATCTAGCTGACATATAGACATCAGCATTCTGACAAATGAATATATCAGCAGGGTCTGTCTCCAACAGACATTAAATAACGCTGTAAAATGTTATTCTATATGCATCAAGAAGTAACTTTTAAACACATTTAACTTTATTTGAGAAAAATGCTAATTTGATTTGGTTTGCAGTTCTAAAACCTGCTGCTGTGCTCAACAGCAAGTGTAATTACCATTTAGAGTGTTAAGTTCCATAATTATTTTGAACTAACAAGAAGCACAAGATGGTGTCAATTTGCTTTTTGTTAGAAAAAGCTCTAATTAAGAGGTGAAAATTGGAATATGGGGAAAATTTGAGGTCAGCCATTTACTCAAATATATACAAAATAAGTGCCTTGAAATCACAGATGTGTAACAGGACAACAGAGATCAGATTTTATTTCATTAAAGATGAAAATTGAAACAGATAACAAACCTAAATTAAAGACCACTTCTGTGCCTCTTTAGAATACGTTACAAATACTAATTCAGCTTTCATTGTATTTATATAACCTAATATTTTTAGTTCAAATTCAGTGTTGCAAACCAGTTTGATATCCCCTTCCCCGCCCCCCAAGGAAACAGGAATTCTGCCCTCTTTTCTCCACCCTTCTAATCTCATGGGAAAGAGTACCAATAAAAAACACAGAGATGGTATAGACTTTCTGCAGAATTCTTCCATGGATTTAGTGACTGACACAAACTCTCATGTACCTAGAGCTACTAATTGGCTCTTAATTGGTTTTGTCTCTCAAAAGAGTTGATGACTTGTGTTTGTTGAAGGAAGCCCATTCTCAAAACACACTAGCAGACAGCAATCTCCCTGTTCACCTAAGTCAAACTTAATCTAAGTTGCCTACAGAGACCATACATGTTTTTTTCTGAATACCATACTTCAGTGGAGATAGCACTCCTATCCCTATTGTCTACACTGTTGTTCACCACAAAAACAACACACAGGAAAAAAAAAAAAAAAAAAAAAAAAAAAAAAAAAAAACAGGAAAAACGGGTAAATCAAATTAAAAGGCAGCACTTACAGTTAGTTTCTTTTTCTTTTCCTTTTTCTTTTTTTTTAATAAATATATTTTTTTAATCCAAGTTTCCTAATATTTTTCACAACTGAATGATATAGTAAAATAGTAATCTTGGTCTCAGGTTAAAACCAC
Source organism: Aythya ferina (assembly GCF_964211825.1). NCBI lineage: Eukaryota > Metazoa > Chordata > Aves > Anseriformes > Anatidae > Aythya > Aythya ferina. Next base: position 197,302,871 of record NC_140296.1, on the reverse strand, counting down.
AGCCTCTTAGATAATTTTAGAATTAAGAGTGCCCATGATTCATACTGTGGGCCTGATAAAAAGCTTGGGGAGTGAGCAGCCCACAAGGAAACTGAGTATCTGTGTGTCAAAAGAAGAGTGAGGAAAAGCCTAATTTCTTTGCTTAGACTTTTCTGGGGAACAAGAAACATTCAATGGGAACAATGAATTTAAGTGTCCTTGAACTGTGAGCAGCTCCCAACAGACTGTCACATCTGGGTTCATAGCCTGTGCCAGTCACACGTCATGTTTGTAGCTGACAAAAATGATCAAGGTGACTGCACTTCCTCTTTGATTTTGGCATAACATTTGGGCCAAAGTGACAGCAGCAAACCTAGTCACTTCTGAAATCTTCCAAACCATCTTTATATAAGATCTTCATATTAAGTTCACTTCATGAACACTCATTCCCAGTATTAGAAGCCCTCTGGGAATAACTACCAACCTTCGAATTACATAAAAAGCAAACCCAGCCATACATAGCCAATCTGAAAGATGTATGAATCTGATCTCTTCAGATGCCTGCAGCAAAACTAAGTGATGAGGAATTGGGCTTGTATTCATGCTGCAGTACTACTGATCATTGTCTCCAGTGGCAAAACTCTTGAATGTGCGGCTGGACTTGCTTTCATGCAGGAGTACTAACTTGTTGATATATTTATATACAGCTATATTTAAAGCTCTTTTCTTGAGGCAACTTCTTTTTATTGTAAAATGGGCAGGCTGTGAAAAGAGATTTTTGTGCTATGTGTTTTCAAACAACTGTGGGATAATGTGGGGACTGCAAAGTATTTTCAATATTCTTTTTACTTCTTTAAAATGAGGGAAACTAAAAATATACAATTGATGCCCAAAGCAATTTTAAAAATACTGAAAGTGCTGGCATTGGAGAAAATGTCATTTTCCCACAAAGCTATTGGTATTTACATGCCCTTATCTCAAAATATACAATGTCCACTGTGTTCTGCTCTACAGAATTTGTCTGAGGCCCTCTTCAAATCCAGTTTTCTCTGTGGAAGTCAGTTTTGCTAGGACATCAACTTTTCTTTACACAATTAATTTGGAAAATTGCTTTATGTTCATTGTTGCTGCATAGTGATCAGCAAAAGTAACTGTGTAGGGAGCAGGTCATAGGAAGGGATTATCATCTCGGGTATTTGTGAGGTTACATCTAAATAAACGTGTCCATCTGGGGACCTCCTAGAGGTTTGGGAATGCTTCAACAAACTGCCAGTAAGATGGTTAATGGCCAGAGCAAGTGAGAGGCTGGAAGAGAGGCTGAGGGTTTATATAAATCTCAGGAAATGAGCTGTTCTTAAATACCTGAAGGGAGAAAATAGAGGAGATGGAAGCAGAATTTTCTCAGATCTCCACAGGGGGAAAAAAAAAAAAATACTTAACTGACTGTAAAGAAAATGGAAAAGAAAACACAGAGACTTTAGTTAAAACACTGAGTAGAGTTGCTCCAGTGATGCTGTCAAGCTTCTTGGAAGTTTTTACAACTCAACAAACAAGGTCTGAGCAAACTGATGAAATCTGGAAGTTAACCCACTGTAAATGTGGGGATGGACAGGAGACTTCCACTGTTCTCTCACTGTATTTAACATTGATGCAGTCTCCCTTTGAATATTGTGGACAGCTATGGGCTCCCTAATATGAAAAGGGTATTAAGGTACTTGAATGCATTCAAGGAAGGGCAACAAAGCTGGTAAAAGGGCTGGAAGGTATGTCCTGTGAGGAGAGGCCGAGGACTCTTGGGTTGTCTAGTCTGGAAAACAGAAGGTTGAGAGGCAACCTCATTGCTCTCCACGACTTCCTGAGGAGGAGAAAAGGAGAAGGATGCACTGATCTCTTCTTGCTGGTAACCAATGATTGGATGCACATGGGAATGACATAAAGGTGTGCCAGGGCAGGTTCAGACTGTGTATTGGAAAAAAAAAAAATAATAATCTTTAGCGTGAGGGTGGTCAAACACTGGAATGGGCTTCCTATAGAGGTGGTTGTTGCCCTGTGCCTGTCAGTGTTCAAGAGGCATTTGGATAATGCCCTCAGTAATATGCTTTAACTTTTAAGTAATCATGAAGTGGTCTGGCAGTTGGACCTGATTTTTGTAGGTCCCTTTCAACTGTTCTATCTTAACCCTTAACCTTTCTGAATTATTTTATGAGTCTGATTGTTTCATTGTTGTTTCATAAAGAACAATGTTGTATGTCAACACTGTTGCTGGAATTGAATAATGCCTTTCTTTCCTTCCCTGAAGCTCATTTAATTCTGTATAGTGGTATAAAATATATCCTAAATTGGCTTGGGTGAGTAAGACCAAATGAATACATTGTGGGATGCTGGGGTTGATGCAATTAGTAGGATCAGTTCTGCCAACTAATTCTCTAGGCAGCTGTACAAATATTTGTGGCTAAGGAGTTAATGTTATGGAAGTTGTGTGGGAACAAGTAACAGGAGTGTGAAGAGTGTTCTTTCAGGCCCAGTGACAGTTTATACTATTTAAAGATGAGTAAGAATCAGTGATTAGATACAGGTAAAAATGTTCTTTGTAGTTTAACTGGTGCTATGGTATTATTTTCTTTAAGAGGACATTAGTAAATGGCATAATTTTCTCTAAGAGGACATCTCACCAGGTAGAATTAAATGCAGCAATCTACAGCGATTGTTTGTAAGCACTCCATGGTACTTTTCAAAACCACTCTGTTGGCCAAATTTCTCACAAGTAATTCTGTTCTATTACTTCAAATTCCCTGCTGCAACTATAGACAGGTAGCATATTCTTTTCTTTCCCTGCCCTATAAATATGCCAGCAAGACTTAGAATATCTCATTGCAGGCTTTGTAAATAAGTGTTTTTGTTGTTGTTGTTTTAATATCTTTGCTAAATAACAGAAAATAAACAAATTAGATCTGCTATGTTATTCTTTGTCTGAGAAGTAGGATGATGGTTTTATGGGTAAAGCCACAAGAAAGACTCAGCAAGAGTGTTTGTAGCTCCCGGTAGTGGTGCCAGTTTTGTCTTTGACATTAGAGGATTTAATTCTGCCATTACCAGTCCTTGCTTTCAAATAATAACAAACAGCTTTCAAAATGAACAAGCACACTGCTCAACAGGGCAGCAGACTTGCTGTATGTGTCTTGGAGCATTCTCAGTAAAAAGGAGGTCCTTTGCTGGAGCTTATGTGTCACATGAATAAAGGAATTAAGTTCAGCATGGAGCTTGAAGTCTCCTATTATGTTGTGTCTTTGTGCTCCTCTGAGATAAGTTAGAAAATTAACTGAGACTACCAATATAAATTTAGTTGCAATTACTGTCAGTAGCAGTAGTTGTCTGACCCTTCCATTTAGAACAACTGCTTATAATTGCTTATAATTTCATGCAAGTAATAAATGTAAATATAAAATACAGACCATTCCAAAAATAGATGCACAAAGAATATCGCATGCTGTTCCACGTGACATTAAAAAGAAAATAACCTGAGCCAAATTTGCATGCTGTCTAAGACTTAGATCCTTGCCAACTGAAAATAAGTGCTATATTTTATTTTATTATTTTATTTATTTTATTTTATTTATTTTATTTTATTTTTTACTTTACTAAGTACCACTGCTATTACTGTTATTAAGGGAAACTAAAATTTTAGAGCAAAAAAAAAAAATCCAACAGTTAAGAGTACGTATCACAAAAGAGCCTGAGATAGAAGTTTTGATTATTTTAGTGGAAATCATGTTTATCATAACTATTAGCTGAAAGCATGACGCACACATCAAGCTATTTAATGTAGAGGGCTGTATTTATTGTTCATCCTGAACTATATTGTATAAATTTGGTTTCAAAACTTGAAGTTGAGTGCCTTGCACAGAATAATTAGATGTCTTGCAAACCATTTCAGGATCAAGCTGTCAGTCTCCCAGGTGTCTATAATGTCCTTGATTCCAAGTCATGGATTTAAATAGCTACATCTTTTCCTGGAGTGAAACAATATCAGGAAGGAAGAGTGAAAATTGTGAAAGAAGTTAAAAACAGTTTTGACCTGAGTTTTATATGTATTTCAAATTTCAGAACTGAAGAAAGTAAAATGCACATATTTGACTGGTCAAGCTTTTCCCTCTTTAGAAGAGTTACTGCGACAAAATTGTGTATTCTGCACTGTGAGGAAGACTAATGTAACAGCACTTAGAGACCTTGCAGTTCAGCAGTGGATCCTCAAAGTTTTGCTTGTAAAACTGGACACAAGGGGACACTACTGGTGTATGTAGTCATAAGATAAAATGGTTAGCTCTGCAGAAATGATTAGGGTTATCACTACAGTCAATGAATTCTTTAAAATGAATAGTCTTTGAATATTACAGAGCAGTATCTCGTAAATCAGATAGGGAGCTTGATATTGCAGTTTAGTTACTATTTTTTGGAAAATAACTAAACTGCTACCAGGCATAAGTCAAATTGTATGTATAAAAACATGTATTAACTAGGTTATTCTAGTTTTGTTTGTTTTGTTTTGTTTTGTTTTTGTTTTGTTTTGTTTTGTTTTTAAATCTGTCTTTACCTTTCAGTCTCCATACTGGTTTGCTCAAATAGGAAAATCTCAGGGGAGCAGATTTTCTCTTATGTTGCTTTGTACTTTCTACCTTCTTAAAGAACATGAAACAGAAATTAATTTCTGACAAAAAAAAAAAAAAAAAAAAAAAAAAAAAGAAAGAAGATATTCATAATGTGCAGGGACTTTGCATGTTTATCCAGAAATTCTGAAACACTAGAAATTCAACTAGAAGTATCACAAGAATGAGATTAACTGTAAGATTTCATCCACTTGCAAATCTGGAAATAGATTTTCTTGACAGATCTTGAATATATTTCGTTTCTGTGATGCTCTAGAAATATATATGCTAATGAGATTTCTAATCAAGTCTTAATGGTCTTTGTTTACCCTTAGTTACAAATGAGTTTCCAATACCTTCAAGTCAATAGGGTGTTCAAGAACCTGTGAGGGCAAAGAGTAGAGATACAAAGGTGCCCAAGTAAATCTCTCACTGAAAGCATCCTGTAAAGTGAACTACCTTTTGCATATAGTTATTACAGTAGCAGCAGGGAAGTGATGAACAACAATGCTTCTGCTAAATCATAAATGATTTGCAGAATGCAAATACATTGTTAGTCAGAAGCACATTAAAGAGTTGGAAACTTCCAGCAGAAGAATAGGAATTCATGACAGACATTCAGCAACATGTGAAATCAGGAACTAGCTAGGGAGGCCAAGGAAATGCATACTGATTTTTTTGTTACTCTCCACAGAAAGACAGTAAAAACTCAATTTTAGATCAGCCTGCTATGAACTGATCTAGAAATGAAGTCCTGTGTGAAATTCCTGAGTTAATTTTCATGAATTTGTTTTTCATCATTACCTGTGGAGGTGTTTTTTGGAGTAACATCTACTAGAACATCCCAAATGGATCTTTTAAATCTTAGAAAACATATCTCAAGTTGTTCTGAAACTGACATTTTGTTTAATTTTATTTGATAACAAAACAATGACATTTTGAGTATTATAAACTGTTTAGAAAAGAAAAAAAGAAGGAGCCCTAATTTTTCACTGTGCTCTGGAAATGAGGTTCTTTAAAGTTTTTCAAGTTCAGATTTAATCACGATAATTGCTACTGAAAATGTTGGCTCATAGACTTTTAGAAGAATACTCTGAAATGATTTTTATTGCCATTTTTTGTCACTGTAACTGAGTCTATATATGTTAAAATTCACACATGTAAATAATAATTCAACTTTTATTTTTATGCTTTTGTTCTAAGTGATTAATTATTTTTCCTGAGAACTCAATGAACAACTGTTCAAGTCATGATATAATGTTAAATATCAATGAGAACTACTGACAAGCCTTCAGATGCTATGCATTTTTCTTTCTTCATTTAATATTCAACATACATATTAAGCATTAGAATGTATATTTTAGATTGTCTACAGCAACAAAATATTCTGTGAATAAATTTTTATTACTTTAACAGGTCAGAAAAAGTAAGAGACTTGTATTATATGAGATATGTGTGCATAGACAGGTTTTCCTCTCGGAAACAGAAAAATACTGTGCATTAGATCACTCACAAATAGCATTTAAGTAACAACCTGATGCTAGCTCTTATGTGTGATAATGAAGCAGGAGTCTCACATGATTTATTACCATTCTTCAAAAGGTTTTGTCTAGCGATGCAGAGCATGACAGCTGGCATGGTATCTAACATGGTGTGGCACAAGCTCAGCAAATCTTTGTTCATGAATAATATCCTAAGGAACAGTGTACTTTCATATTTTTGAGCCAATTGGTTCCAAGCAGAAATTCAGTAGATATATAAGATTATATATCTATATATCTATAAGATATATAGATTATATATCTATATAGATATAAGATATAGAGATTATATTATAGATTATATATCTATAAGATATATAGATTATAAAAAAGCCTTGCTGAAGATTTTTAAAATATCTTTTAGGTCATTCAAGACTTTTTTTGCAGTGACTGTTTTGGAAAAATAATCTTTCTTCAGTCCTTATATCTGAACTGTTTATCAGATTCTTACTGAAACTTCCTGAGTATGCTATGAGTATAGTATGATTAATTAGTAAGTACCAAATACAGCAGAATCTATGTTCTGCTGTCATAAAAATTTGTTTTCATTTGTAGTTGAAAAAAGGTTTTTACTTTTTCTTCTATATTAATGGATGCTGTAAAGAGAGGCTCTCTAATCCTTTCAGGTATTGAAACACATTCATGGATGACAATCACAAATACAATGTCTGGTATTCTTTGTTATAAATTTATAATGTGTATGCAGTAATAATATATATATATATATAATTTTTTTTCCAGATCTTAAGTATTTTAAATTTCACAATCCACCAGACAAAGTTTAAATCACACTATGAAAAGTGAGTGTGTTGTACTTTTATTTTGTGAGGACTTCCAACACCCTGCCTTTCCATTCCTATAATCACAGCTTCAATTTTTGAAGATAGATTACAATCAAGACTTTTGAAATAACCTTCAGAAGAACAGTACTAAATCTCAGAGATTCTTGGTAAAATAATGACTGTAGGCTGCAGTTGGCTGAAAGGCTCAGAGGTATTTATTCAAAAAGCAGCCTTTCTGCACTGTGGGGCAGGAGACAGGAGGCAAGAAAAAAAGTGGGGGGGAGGGTGGAGAAAAACACATTCCTGTTTGAAGACAGTTGCCAAGTTGCTCTGCAGGAGCTAGAGCAGCATTAACTTGCTAAGAGATACTCCTTTCTCTTCTTTATAGAAAGGGTTTGGTTAGTTATACAAGTCCTGCTGAACACATAGTGCCCAGAGCAGAAAAATGTTTTTAATGAGTTACAAAGTTGTTTTTTCATTTTTTTAAGTATTATTATTTTTATTTTTTATATATTTCTACAAATAGATGGTATTTGCTTGAGTGATTTCATAAGGCTTAGGGGGAGTTTCTAAGCCAGACTGACATATTTAAATATAAATCTGCGTGTTTTCTGATTCACCTTTTCCAGGGCACATAGTTTTGAGAAAACTTTCTTGAAAGTTTCCAGGTGCAAGTGGATTTGCTGTCAAATTTAGGTGGCCTACTGACCACATCCTCAAAATCCCTTATCTGCGACAAACTCCCATTTCTCAAAGTAAGGGATTGACTACCTGTGCTGTGCGTGATACCAGGGGGAGATCTTACTATCCAAAATGTGATTCTGAAGATTTCTTCTCATCACATGGGAAAAAAATAAAAATTGGTCTTGCACTATAAAACGTTTCTCCCGTTGCACCTCTGACATCAGCCTATCACATTTTCCCCTGACTAGGTTCTTCTTTCTTCCTAAAATATATCATTTCCAATTCTCACTGTCCTAGCATGGGAACTTTCCTCATGCCCCATGAATGTTCAGAAACTGTTCAGAAACATGAATGACTCAGAAACACAAGTGTTTCTTAACCCTATAAGATCAAGAGCTCTTCCATAACACCATGTAGTACACTTATGGACTTATCTAATTATTTTCAGCTTCAGTATTGTTTTTAGATTATATATGATTCCATTTACATAACAGGTTTATTTCCAGTTCACAAACACTGTAAATAGGAGTAGATTTTCACTTTTTTTTTTTTTTTTTTTATCATTGCAATCTTCATCTCCAGGCTTTAAAGTTCATTTACTTAAGTGCTGTACTGTCCCTGTACTATTTCTTCTGCTCTAGGATTTCAGACAATGTCTATCTATTGAAATGCATCTCTGTGGAATTTAACCACACATATCAGTTCAATGATGCAATGAAATACCATCTTCACTATATGTCTATTATAGCAGCTTGAGTGAACCAGCATTGCATGAAATAGGAAGAATAACGGCACTGTTGAGTGAATCAGAGACAAATTGTACAGTATGCATTTCAACTGAAAAGCAGGTACTTACACAATTAAGGATTTCAGATGGATGTTTACAAACCGTAAACATATTTCTAAACATTTAATAGAAGAAAAGACAGGAGCTGAAAAATAAATTGACATTTCTCCAAACAAGTAACAACTTTAGGAATCATCTCCACATTACTGTAAACAATGTTTCCAGGTACCAATCCTTCAGTGACTGTAGTACTCCAAATTCTGCATACTCTGGAATACTCTGCATAGCATTTCTGTCCATCCCTCCTGAGCAAAATTTTGATTAATACATTTTTTCCAGTTTTTACTGAGCTGATTCCATGTTTATCCTTATTAATTGAAAGGATCATCCCTCATTGCTCCATTGGACAGATTTTGCAAGTAGTTCACTCCCAGTTGTAATTACAAGTATTCATTTTTTGTGCTAAGATTTCCTAGGTTCTCTAGAGACAGTAACAAAACAGTCTGGTGCTCCTGGAAGACAGATTTGGCTTTCTTTAGTATATCAGATTTTGTTTAGTATATCAGGTATAATGAGCTTGGCTAGAACTATCACAGCTCTTACTATCATAATGAATATGCAATTTCTCATATTATTATTCTTAGTAGTTTTATTAGAATCAATTATTTCAGTAATCATTCTTATTAAATGATAGAGAAAATGCATCTCAACAGTGCGCTACTACCACTGTTGCAGGTAACGTAAGTACACAACAGAAAATCTATTAATATAATAGCATTACCTGTCTTCCACATGAACAGTCAGTGCAGAAGCATCTGCTCTGGTATCAGGCTGTGCAGTGCACATGATGGTGCACAGCAGTGTGTAGTTCCAGGGAGCTATGAGCAAGACTTTAAGCATATTTCACTGAAGAGCCTAAGAACTGCAGGATAAATCTGAGGGGGAATCTGGAAATCATGTTGTGAGAAAAGAATAGGCAGGTTCTTACCAAAAATTTTCATCTTCAGTTACCATGATAGTGTGCCTACCAGATTTATAGCACAAAAGAGTGCTAACATATTGCGTTAACTTGAGTATGTGTATGGATATATTTGTGTATACAAATGCCATCTTCCACCTCCTTCTCAAAAAAATCTCTATAGAGTTGCATATGCCACCATGTGTTAAGTAATTTATTTTTTTTTATGGGCTATAAATGACTTGGGCAAGCTGTGAAATAAAACAGCCTGTTCCACTGCACTAAAAGTGCAGGCTCAGTGCTGAATCTCTGTGTGGTAAATGTTCAGTGAGCCACAATTCAAACTAATTGGAATAAAAACATGTCATATGTGGTTCATCACCAACACCTATTCACTGTGTATACTTTCCCATGATAAGATGGCTTTATGACAGAGGAAAAAAATAAAAATATTCTATTATCTGAACTTCTAAGAGGGAAAATATCAGTACTTTTTCCACATTGGTTCTCAATTTTAAAGTCTTCTGTTGTGTGTCTAGAAAAACTAAGCCTGTATTATAGATACTTAGATAACATCTATTCCTGAAGTCAACATTTCAATAAGCTTGAGCTGTTTTTTGTTTTTCTATATGTCTTTCTTATGATTGAAATTTTTTATACACTTGCATCTGATTTTATCCTTTTATCTACCTTTGAGATTATTGTATTTTTTTTTTTTTTTTGAATTTCATCAGATCTCTAAGACTGAAAAGGAATGAAAAAACACCATTTAACTACATGTCTGCCAAGGCAAATGGGGAAGTTCCTACATGATTTTTTAACACAGTATGTTTTTGGATCTGTGTTTAAGCATAGCATAACTGGTTTTGCTTCTGCTTGACCTAAAAATTCAAAAGAAATAATAGAAATAAATTTCGTTTTCATATCACACTGCTCCTCAGGTGGTCAGCAGGTGACATTTCCCAACAGAACAATTACTTTTCAGAAATGAAATCTTCAAGTACTTTATCTTCATTGCTTTCATTTTAGCTGTTATTCTTAGAAAATATGTTGTTCTTAACCATAAATTCCAAGCACTCTGTGTATCTGAGTTTAGGTTGTTTGTTTACATCCTAATTATAAAATATTTCGTTCAAAGGGTTGTTTTCTCTATGGATTCACAAAATTAGTATACAAAAACTTCTTGGCAGTCAAACTTTTCTCTTCTGAATCTGTGCTGCTTCATCTTTCTGATAAATTTAGAATTATCTGATGCTCTTTACTATAATGTTTGTGCAAATTTTCTGCTTTCCCTTGTTATTATCCAGGGCAGTCCAAGAGTAACTTCAGTCATTTCACTCATCTTTAAGTGGTCATACAATTTCCATTATACTTTCATCATATTGTAATATAAGCCAAATTAATTTTAATCAATTTCTTGGTGTTTTTAGTCAGAAGAAGCCAGAATGTTTATTTTCATAAAGTCAAGGAGGCAAAAAGAATAAATAAATTTATTGTGATATTCACATCTTCATATGTATACTTGGAGCACGAAGGTTTATTATTTTGGCACAGAAAGTAAAGCTCAGAAGGGATTTTCTCATTTCAGACTGTATTGCCTCTTAAAAACTTGCATATCAAGACTAAAAAAAAAATATAAAACAATATTTTTCAGAGAAGAGGGAAAACAGTTTAAAGTTTGTCGTCATTTCAATGAGAACCTAAGCAAAATCCAGGAACAATCTTCCCTGTTTTTATATAGGTAGAAAACATTTTGTGTTCTGACATTGATATAGAAAAAGAACTTGGAGACTCACTAGTACTACTTTAACCAAGTATTTATAATGTATTACACAAGGATCATTGTGGTATTGTGCAAAATATTTTATTGAACTGAGGTTATGTCAAATACCGATTTTTTAATGACAGATTGCATATTTCTTCCCCCTTTAGCACATTTTTTCCTTAGTGAAGCTTAGATAGAATAGGTTTAAAATACATAATAATCAAGGTTCAGGTTATTTTGTATGTATGTATGTTAAATACTTCTCTTCCCCTCTTCTGTCCATTAGAAAACCAGGGCAAAGTGTGTCTTTCGCCATCAAAATTTCAGACATGCTGTGGCAAGCCATCTTTTATGCAGCTGAATCTGCAGTGTCTGATATTTCTCCTTATGTAAGATGCTAAAATTGTGAAAAGAAGACTGTGAATGTATATTTAGGCTCAGGCACTGAATTATGGCAAAGATGAAAGGGAGCAAAGGCAGCTAAAGGGAATTCTGCTATCTGAGACATGAGGCTGCAGAGTTTCCCTTTTCAGATCCAGGCTGCACCTATCTTTGAAGTTCAGTTAAAGTAGCAAGAATAATTTCAACCATGGTTTTAGCTTTCTCTCATTGAAGTTATGGAAAATGATAGTACTGTAGTTGGAATATTTTAGCCTAATTTCACTGTCTAAAAATTGGGTTTCTAAATCAAATCTATCACCTCACCTCGTACCTGTCACTGAAAAATGGAAGGCACCTCCAGAAGACATTTATCCATCTTAAGGTATGTTTGGAGATGCTACTTCTATGGACTACAGAGTCTAGAGAAGTTGAATTAGACACCAATATTTCCACCTGATTTAAACTGTCACTAGTATATTGTAAACCAAAGTTGAATTTTGAGGAATTCAGTTATTTAAATGTATTGAAGAGAGAATATTATAATAATTAGCTCAGAACATAAGGCTTCCCTTCCACAAAAGCATAAATAAGCGGTGGTATCCAGTAGGATGCATTATGGGAATTAGTTCTGCAACTCTTTTGAGTTCCTCAGCCCACTTTTATCCTACATCTGCCTACTTTCCTTCAAATACAGGTATTCTGTATTCATCTTCATCACTGAAAACAATATGTGTAGTCATCTCTAGTCATCTAAATTTGTTGAATATGATATTTACAGCTATGATTTCACCTCCATTTCTTCAAATGTCCCTATGGTACTAGGGACCAGTCTCACTAAAATACTGAAAAAAATACACTTTTCTGCAGAAATCTCTTATCCTCTGTACTGTGAATTCAGTCACTGACACTAATGAAACTTTCTCCTGTAGTTCACCTCCTCTAATCTTATTGTCCCAGTAACTTTTTACTTACTTACCCTAGGTTTTGCTACAACATTTTAGAATGCCACATGATGGAAATAAATCCAGCTGAAATTGAATTGGTACATCTGTGATTTTTTTTTCATATTTGAGCATTTGTAAAGTACCTGTGTTATTTTCCCACAATTTTTAAAATCGCTTCATTTCAAAAGTTTTTACACATAGCATCAGTCCAGACCCAGCAGGGTGTACAAAGATTTATACAGCCTACAGAGAAAATTGTAACAGTTTTCAAGGGAGGAAAAAATATGTGGGAGAAAGGTGAAAGACAAAAACTAGAAGGTAGTGTAAAGACCTCAAAAGGGCAGAAAGGTTTGTAGCCTGAAAACATTGGGATGCATTTTTACAAAGCTCGTCCATCATTATTTTACAACACTACCAGTAACTGTTGTCCCAACAAGAGGATGAAAGGCATTATGAAAACAAACAGCTGGTGCAGCAAGTAACTGGAAAGACATTTATAAATTAAAAAAAAAAAAAAAAAAGGGAGGGGGGGGGAGGGGGACTACCTAAAAAAGGTTGGAAGATTTGGGTTGGTATGTTGGGTTCTTGACATATTTAGTTTTAAACTGATAGTGAATACCCTTCTGCTTTACCTTCAGCTGCAGTTGTTCAACTCTAATACTAAAATGTAAATAATAGATGGTGAGTATTCACAGTAAAACTGAATTATTTATTACAGTAAGTTGATGTCTTGCTTTGCTGAAGCACAGCTGTCTATTGGAAGATGGACTTCTGGTTCTCAAGATAGTGTTAAAAGAATCCTGCAGAAATAATTCTTGCTACAACAGCACTCTTTGGTAGACAGAAGATTCTGTTTGTGCAAGCTCCATGGATTGTCGGTGGAGGGAAATGTAATCACAGAATTGTAGAATTGAAGGGGTTGGAAGGGAGCTCAAGAGATCATCAGGTCCAACCCCCCTGCCAAAGCAGGTTCTTGAGTATCTCCAGAGAAGGAGACTCCACAACCTCCCTGGGCAGCCTATTCCAGTGCTCCATCACTCTTACCATGAAGAGGTTCTTTTGCATGTTGGTGCAGAACTTCCTGTGATATATTTTGTGGCCATAATGTTGGCACGGATCCTCATCAGCCTATTTAGGTCTTATATTTTGTCATAGGATTAGGGATCATATGCTGAAGTCCTGTTCATGTTTACGTTACCAAAGCAGTACATTACTCTCTTTAAAATATACACAATTGCAATTAATAAAACCAAAAAAATCTCAGTTAGTGAAGTGGGTGTTATTGTCTCTGAGATCAGGCACAGAGAATAAGTCTAGGATCACAGAGAACTAGTAAGGGACAGGAGATTGAACTAGGCATAGATTTTAGCCTCTCTCTGATGATTTTCCATATTTACAGTTCCCCTTGCAGCTCTGTACAATTTCCTTTTTCAAATCAAGTTCTCAAGAACACACCTTGGATTTCTTAGATTTTATGCCATGGTACTACAAATTTTGATCTTCTAAATATTATGATCATATCCTAACATAGCTGAAACCAAAATGCTATTGATTTAAGCAATACAGCTACATAAGCAGCATTTGAGTTGCTCAGTTCTGGAAGACATTGTGTGTCATTACATAGTGTTAGAGATAACTATAGCTGTACCATTTCCAGGTCATTCCAGGTCATATCTATGAGACAAAAGGTGGTAAAATACTGCAAGGAAGTACCCATATCCTGTCAATGAACAATACAGAGAGCTCTCAGAAATTCATTAGTTTAATCTCTCGGGGTATCAATACAGATAAAGACCTAAGGAAATTAAATTAGATCTAGCAAAAGAATTCTTTATTTTTGATCATATGTCTATGATGACGCTATGCTATTACTCATCTCTTCATCTCACTCTGAAAGATTATGGAAATTCTGAGGTTTATTACATACACTTTCAGAATTATAAATGCAACAGGTTCAGAAGGATTTGTACTTCACATTATACTCAAAAGTTTTTAAGGCAATTTGGGTGACAGAGCTCATTCACTTCATTTTACTAGTAGGGAACGCATTCCCAAAACAAGACAAGTACCAAATACCAGCTTCCTCTGCTGTAAAAATCTGTGGAGGCTTCTTATACCCAAACCTTCCTCAAGTGAACATGCACAGAGGTGCATCATACAGCATCATAACTGACATTCGTACTGTCATAGAATTTTCCTCCTTGGCTGATTCCCTGATGCAGATTCCTTGATTTCCATGTTGAATTATTTTAATTTTCTCCTGGGATTCCTTTTAGCACAGACCAATTTGCTCTTTCTAAGACTGACTCCGGTTCTGGAGGCAGCATGCTCATCTCTCAATAGAGTGGAGCACGTGTTTGTTTCCTTGTGTTTTATAACAACTATCAGCACTAACACAGCTAGTCCTGCACCACAAAATGCTCCATTTTCTTTTCCATTCCACATGACAACTTCATGCTGTCCATACACCATCAAAATCAGGCTACAGTAAGAAACTCTAATTATCTCAGGCTCTCCCTGCCTATCATCAGAAAATTAACTTTTGTGTTCCTGGACCACTAGGCAACATGATGGTGATCAGAAGACAGGTATAATGAAAAAGCAGTGTGAATGTGTTTGGTTTTCTATAGAGGGTGCTTGTTTGCAGCAGTCAACTGCAAGATGCTGCTGTGCACCAATATTTGGAAACCTGAGATTGCTCTCTAGGAAATACCTAGATTGCCTTCAGAAATGTGGATGTAACATGAATATTCATAATCAGAAAGTGTAGAAATAAACCTTGCATGCTGATCAATAATGTGCAATACATTGTTTTCCTGTTTCCTGTGAATAAACAGTACAATTTTCCTGTAGGATTTGAAGACTGTCCCTGTAAGAACATATATTCTTTACATTCTTACACTTTAAAATACAGCCATCTCTCTAAGTGCACACAAAAGGAAAAATAGGAGGAGCAATCCTGCTAAAAGAAACCATGGCTATCTTTGCACCTCATGTACATGCATGGTGGATAAGGCATGCTAATCCTGTAGACTGTAGCCACAAGTGTAGGAAAGTAAAGCTGGTTTTGGTTTATAGTTGGCTTCTTGTGCATTTTTTTTGCTTATTTTCTTTGTCATGATTATTTTTTTCTAGCATCTCAGTTCTTCAATTGCATAACAAGATGATCTGGGTTTTAAAGAACTTATATAAAGAAAATCATAACTCAAAATTAACATTGCCACACTCAAGAAGTGTTTCAGAAGGAGTTTTCTGTGACTCTAAATCCTTTGGCATAAAGTTCAGGGCTCTGGCAAGCTCCAGAAGTGCATTTTCTGCCTATTTTAGAAACAGTAATTGTATTATATACTTCTTTTGGAAAACTGAAAATTCTGGACAGTGTTTGTATATATCTTTATTATCTCTACTATTTTATTTCTAATTCAACTACGTTAATATTCCAAATCACTAGACTGGAACAGAAGGATCTTGTATTAACTTATGCACCACCATGGGACAAAATATCTATTTACATATTTTCTTAATTCTGTTTTCTGGCCATCTGGCATCCATTCAGCAAATAACTCTAGCAGATGCTCATCATGTAGCAGCATTTAAACATCTTTTATTTAAATTTCCAGGTTTAACCTACTCACCCTTGATACATCTACGCTGATAGACATAGCCAATCTCAGAAGGCAATTCAACTTATTTTAAGATAAATGTGTAAATCAGCTCAGACATTTAAATTTAGACAATCAAACCAGACAAAATTCATGCCAGTGAAATTTATCTGGTCACTTAAATGTATTGCTGAATGAGCCTTGATAACATGAACCAATGGAAGACAGCTATTTACTGCTGTCTTAGGTAATTTGGGTGGGCAACAGGCATATGATCAAAGGGTTATGGCAGCACTATCCATAGTAATCAATCCTTGGAAGCTGAAATTTAATTTATGATTTTTACAAAATTTCAAATAGCAATGGTCAGCAGTACACAGTGTTACATCCTTTGATTTACAGAAGTAGTCATTTAAGACTAATAACAGAACTAGTTAACCTTTGACAGCATGGAGTGTGATAGTTCTGCAGGAGTAACAGATTGTTTTTCCATCCCAATGGCAAATTCAAACCTCTAAACTTCTCAAAATACCATGTAGTAATTTGGTTAATTAACCATTTTAATTGCTAAAAAAAAAATAAAAATAAAATAAAAACTACTGAAATGTTTAATCATAGCTATGTATTTGAAGACTTTTTTAGCTACTGTTAATGTGTTCCTAAAGTGAACACAATACTGTTGTCTTCTTGCTTTATCAGTAAGTTTGTGTTTGATAAGTATGTGAAATATAAAATATAACACAAAATCAGTTTGTATATAGACTGTCCCTGTCAATATTTGTTCCATCATATGTTTGTGTAAAGCAATTACACTTTTTGTTTATTTGTTTGTTTTTACCTCCAGCCATTGACTGTTGGCTATATTAGAAAGTATTTTTTTTTAATATGTTATTATATGGTTCTTAGCCTCTGTGATAATCCTAGTTTGCACCTGTTTCATCTGTAATCCTTTTTTTTTTTTTTCAAGCAAATAGTAATATTGAAATTTTAAATGTTTTTCCACTGTTTTAGAAAGCTATATTAGTGCTTTCATAGAAAGATTTTAAATGCTTTTTAAATTGTAGCATTTGCTTATCATCATGCAATCATCAGCAAAATATCCATAATAAATTCTATTCATACATCAGTTATTAGTAATGTTTTCTAAAATTATAGAAAAATGCAAAAGCTTACACCTGAGCACTACATTCTGAGCTATTCTTACCAGTGCAATCCTCAAGGTCATCACATTACATGACATCCCAAGCAACATCATTTCTGCTTTATCCGTCAAAGTGCATTCATGTCCATCTTGGCCAGCTGTGAACTCTCTCAACAGATCATAAACTGCCCTATATTAACATTTTCCCTCATTATTTTGTTTCTTATATATATATATTCTTTATATATATATATAATAAACAATATATGTATATTACATATCTATATAATATATATCTTTGTAAAGAATCAAATCCACAGAGCAATGTAGATTTGAGTTACTCTTATGGACCTGTCAAAGGACAGATGTTGTGAAAGAACATGTAAAAGAGGAAAAATGTCAAGGAGTGGAAGGAAGATGAATTTCTCCTGACTATTCAAAATTCTGCTAGGATTTACAGTGGTGGATTATTTTAGTGCAATGTATCATAAAGCTGGTGGCAAGGCTTTTTCCTTGCATTCTGTGAAAGAAATTAAAATTAGTATGGAAGTACAAGAGAGCTATCATGCTTCATGTGCTCACAGCTGGAGATCACTTTTTTCCCCATGAGGCCTAAGTAGTGCAGCAGGATTTTTTGTCATAAAGAGTATCTGGGGATACAGAATAATCTATGGAAAATTTCCATATACTGAGACATGGCACTGGAATTTTCAGTCACATTCTTAGCATTTCTCCTTTTTTCTAGCTTTCAGAGTCACAGATAGCATCCTACCCACCTTATCTCATTTTAGGTTGAAAGCACATTTAAGTGAAAAAATAAAAATAATAATAAAAAAAAAAGTTGCTAAGGTAATCAAGAAAGATATCCTATCAAATACTGTGACTAAATCTTAAAGGACAGAGAGGGAATAAGGTAAAATAAATAACCCTAGAAAATTTCTTAGGGAAGGCTGTGGTTAACTAAAGATTGCCTGAAACTAACAGGAGGTTATGCTGGAGTCTTTTCAAAGTCAGTCATTGGAGTCAATGCAGGAACCGATATTGATTGAAGAGGCATACTTATGCAGTATCTTTCAGTCAGATATATCACAGTGTTATTTAGTAGTTTATCCACAATGCAGAGGATTTTATATTTATTTATTTATTTATTTTCCTCTATCCATTTCCAGTCAGTCAAAATCCACAGTTTAGCCAGATTAGACCCATTAGGCACTCAGCATTTTCCACAGCAAGGGCATTAAAACTTGATGACACACCTGATGGAACCAATTAATGAAAAACAGACATTTTTAGCCTTCCCTCCTTTGATCCCAACGATCTTTGTTGCTACCATCAAAAGCTGCAGACTCCATTCTCTTTGCACAAGCACATATCAGAAAGGAAAATCCTACCATTTCATGTTCAAACATATAGGAAGTTTTTTTTTGAATTTTAAATATAATGAAAGAATCACTTGCCTACTGAAAGGTCCTCTTCCACCTTATAGACTATGGGTGAAACATTGATCCAGCTGAAACCCAATTGCAAATTTGTTATTGACTGTAACTAAGTCAGATTCCAGCTTCAATTTGTGAGGAAGGTTGAGGGGCCAGGTTGTAGCTGTGATTATTTGTAATTAATTTTTCAACATGATCCCCAAAAATATTTTATAGAGGAAAAATAGAATGTAAAATTGTTCATGGATATCTGTGAAATAGCACCTGGATTCTTTAGTGAGAGATTAGTTAAATTTGGTTATGCACTTAAGATACATGCAAGTAATCTCTAAATGTTGCCTGGTAGCTTTCTACTCTTTAAGAGAGAAGGTTCTTCAAATGTATCATAATTATTTAATTTCTTCAGAATTGCTTTGCTCCTTGCAACATCTTGGCACCAGCATCCAGAATTTCCTGGTAATGAGTTAAATCTTCAGCATGCTGTCACCAGAAACTAGATCCCAAAGACTTCCAGAAGCTTGACTGTTTTTCCACTAATGTCTAAAGGGAAGAGGAAGGTGAAAAAATATTTAACAGTAGCAGAAATATAGATATAGGAGCACAGATGCTATGATGGCATGATGCTATTATAGATGGCATTGTGATATCTATAGTCCAAGACGGACTTGGGCTCTGCTTGTACCACTGCAGTTGGAGTACGTAGCCCTAGTGTGCTCTGTCTGGCCTAGATATAGTCTTGCAGGGGAAAGGCAAAACAGCTCTGCCTAAATTTCATTCTGTGCCTATCTCTATCTCTGGACTGATTTTGAGAAATATCCATACACTGTAGAAAAAATGGGCTTGCATTTCTGCCCCCATAAGAAAAAAAAAAAAAATCAGTTAGTTAAAGGTCACAGTGAGTACTTTCCTTTAAATTATGTAAATAATATTGCTCCATACCAGGAAGGAGGTGAAATGCTAACTTCACCAATGTCTTAATTCATTGACTTACAGAATATTTTTCAACACTCATATATATAAGCAATATTTTCAAGCAAATATTGCTTGTTTGTTTTAAAAATGGGATAACTTCCGAATCTTGTAGTAAAGTCTTCTGAAAAGGTGATTTGTAGTGATCATTACATAACTTGTTATGACTTTCAGTGCAATTTGTATTCTTTTGAACAAAGCTCCTCCAAAGCAAATACATTCTGAAGCACGTAATATGTTTATGCAAGTGTACTGCATGTATCTACAATTTGTTTATCCTAGCAAAATATTATCTTAATACTCCTAAATATATAATCTGTCCTAAAACAAACAAACAAACCAAAACAAAACAAAAATGAATAATAAAAAAAAAAATCAAAACCCAAACCAACAACGAAACAGAAATTTTGACTTCTTTCCACATTATTTAAGGTACATTCATTTTCCATTTACTTTAATGAGTCTTTTTTCTTTTTTTTTTTCTTCTTTTTTTTTCTTTTTTTTTCTTTTTTTTTTTTTTTTCTGATCTTCCAGGTAAAACACAGGTTATGGGTGAAATCAAGATTGCATTAAAAAAGGAAATGAAGACAGATGGAGAACAGCTGATAGTAGAAATCCTTCAGTGCAGAAATATCACATACAAATTTAAATCTCCAGATCATCTACCAGGTATTACAAAGAAACCAACTTCACAATACTATTAAAACATCAAGTAGGATGTACCTGAAGTTTTCTAACAACACCATTAAATTGGGAAAGAAAATTGCTTCCTAATCAGTATGATATATTCCATAGGATATCTTTTGAAGTGTTCTTTGCTCCTATGAATAACTTTAATGAAAGTAAAATCATTTCATAGAAGCAAATTAACTCTCAGAAGTTAATCTTTTTATGTACTTCTGATTCTTAAAAATTAATCCTTTTTTAACTTGAATAAAAATGGTAACTCCTCAGGTTATAAAAGAACAATGATATTTTGTGAAAATTTGTATTTTGTTGAAAAAGCTTGCTAAAATTAAAAACATGTTAGTAATAATATTTTCATACACACATGAAGACAGCAAGTTATTTTTTCTTTTTATGACAATGTTGTAAACACGAAGTAATTTCCTTGGATTTTAGTAGGGTAGATCCATTTTTAAACAATGTAAATGAGACCAGAACATGGCTCTTTAGAGCACCTTGTTCGGTTTCTTCTCAATATTCCCCCTGCACTGAAATCATTAACAAAAAAGTTTATTTAGAAGGTTTTGTATTTAACTTGTTGAATTGCTGTTGAATTCCACAGACCTGTATGTGAAGCTGTATGTTGTCAACATCTCTACACAAAAGAGAGTAATTAAGAAGAAAACCAGAGTATGCAGGCATGACCGAGAGCCTTCATTCAATGAAACATTTAGATTTAGTTTGAGTCCTGCTGGGCATTCTCTTCAGGTAATTCTGCATCTTATTAAAACCTAATTTTGTATGTTGTCCATGCTGTGTTATGGGCATTTGAGATCAATTTCCTATCCCAGTTGTCTGCTGAAAAGATAAAAATTACATAGGAAATAACACTATTATGTAATAATGAGAATATTAAGAGGGGGGAAACTTAATATGATTATTTAATCCATCACCTCCCACACTAAGGAAGAATATTTATAGACCAAATCTGAAAGTTTAAGGTTTGACCTGTTCTTAAAATCCCCTAGAGAAGGAAATTATATATGTCTTCCAAAATATATTTTTCTATATATTTGGAAAGTTAAGTGTATTATCTAATTTAAATATGCCCAATTTTTGTTCAGGCTTACTTATCCTTAAGTATCCTCACAGAGCACACAGGAAAATGGATAACCATTCTTTTTATTATTTAAAAAAAAAAAAAAAAAAAAAAAGTCTACATACAGAAATATTTCTCCATTCTCTTTTCTAGACTAAATAATCCAGATTTCTTAGATATGTCTGTTTCTTAAATATTTTTTTTTCATTCTTTCATCATCATCTTTAAAGGTTGTGGTGCCTCGAATCAGACACAATAATACAACAATAAATTCAGACATTGTAGAATCACAGATTATGCCAAGCAAATATTCCCTGTGTATGTTTGTAAAGGGGATTTTGCTCTGTGTATTTGTATTTTTTGTCTGTGGCACATCAATATTTTATTTTATTTTATTTTATTTTATTTTATTTTATTTTATTTTATTTATTTACTTAGGTGGGAATTCAGGAATAGTGCTGATTGTGTTAAGGCAGATTTGATCACTTGGTTATATATGGTTATTTGGAGGGGTAGGATTCACTTTATCTACTTTCATGAACTTTCACATCAGTAGATAGCTAAACCAATTACTCAGGCTTCATCTAGTCAGTGGAGACAATTCTAGATGATAGACAAATCTTAAAAACAAATGGAGGGAATGGTTGGGTGTACCAGCATCTGCCAGGTATACCTTTACATGTGGATGACTGACTTAAACAAGACAAATAGGTTTTGATTACTAACCTTAGATTGGATATCTATATGCCTACATTATGCTTATTGGTTGCATTGTTAAAATTAAAACTAAAATGGAAGTTGCTTAGCAAAAGACACCAACACAAATAGATGCTGTTTTCCCTGTGTTAAGGCATTCTAACATGCTTATTGATTAAATAGGTTAAGTATATTTATTAAAGATGTTAGATGTTAAACGTGAAAATCCAGAGTGATCAATAAAGTCTTGTCAAAATTTAAGAGCTAACATTCCTGTAAAAACTATGCTTCCAGTGGTAGTTCAAAGGGTTGAACACAATAAAGAAGAACTGAGTCCTAAGGGAAAATGAGTTATCAAATTGTTAAGGAGTAAGGGATACTAGGAAAGTAGTCATAGTCAGCCTGAGATTTAGCAACATTTCCTCAGAAGTATTTTAATATGCACTGATGCTGCATACTTTACCTAAAAAAAAAAAAAAAAAAAGGCTTTCTGTTTTTAATTGTCTTTTATATAACTGTCATAGAAATTCACTTTCTCTGTCCCTGAGTACAGAACTGGAGGGTCTCAAGAAAAACTAGCAAACAGCAAGTTTAAAACAAGAAGTTACTTCTTCATGCAGCTCAGAGTCTGAGCTGTAAAATCTATCACAATAAGTTACTCTGAATGCTAAATGTTTTCATGAAACAAAGTACCTGGAGAAAATGATAGGACAAATTCATGGGAAAAATTTGTTGTAGACTATTAACACAAACATGCTACTTGTGAGTCAGGAAGTCAATGATCCATAGAACATAGCAGGTATCTTGGGAACGTTCCACTACACGATTGTTCTACTGTGCATACGTAATGTACTGCCTTATACATTTTTTGGAAGCAAAACACTTGCCTAAAGAGATCTTTGGTCTGACTCAGTACATCTGTTTTATATATTTATCATGCTTATCAGTCAATCTGTTCCTACTGGAAAGCATGAAACTGGCTGATTTGAATGCTGAATTTGAGAGTGATGAATATGTAGGGTCAAAGAGATGGACATTGTCAAAAGAGATTTGGACAAGAAGGAAAGGAAACCAAAACAGAATGTAGAGAACAAAAATGGAGCTAGGAGATAGGGGAAGAAAATAAGACAAGGGAGAGGGAATAAGAGGAAACTGAACATGGTAATCATATAAAGAAAGAAAAAAAAAAAAAAAGAAAAAAGAAAAAAAAAAAAGCTAGACTTGGCTGGTCAAGAGTATTGGAAATAAGAAAACAAAAACACATTTGAGCATTAGAAATTGAGACTAGCTCAATCAGGATAACAAGGCTGGAATTTACAGCCTAGAGCAGGAAAGAAACAATGCTGAGAGAAGAAACAATCTAAAGAAGACAGATTTTAGGGATCCAGCTGGGAGGAATGGAGAAAAGAATCAAGAACAGAAGTGACAGAAAATTTCTGTTAGAAACTTTTTCTGTCCCAAAAGTGTTGATGTGACAGAATCAAAACATTTTGACAAGTTTCAGACAGGCATTTGCCTCAGCCCCTGGCAGCTCACTTTCTTGATTTCCCTGTTCCTTGGCAACCTACCTGAGACCCTTCTGGAAAGCACTGGGCTCTTGGATGCTTTGCCTTATTCCTAGCTGGCTTCTGCCTGACTAGCTGGCTGCAATTAAAATTACAGAATGTTCTATGTAAAGGTAACCAACAAAAACAGAAGAATGTTTTTCACAGATGTTTTGCCAGCTTCTGGTCCATCCACACTTCCAGGAGACACTGAACCAAGTGACATAGAAAGCCGCTAGTAAAAGACACAGCTACCTGGTTTCCCCAGAGGCAGGCTTTCTGATGAATGCAGCGGGGTTCTCTAATAGTTCTGTGCCTGTTGCTCCCTTATTTGGTCCTCCCTCATCAAAACTGTTGACTGAGACACATGGATGTGTCCAAGCTAAGTATCTTATGTGCCAATTGATATTAAAACTGGCCAGTGAACTGGGAAACTCATCCAGGAAAATGACTGTAAATTTCTTTCTCCCTCTTTCTTTTTTCTTTTTTTAATTTTAATTTTAATTTTATTTATTTTTTCTTTCTTTCTGTTGAAAAGTTTGCAATTTTTTACTTAGTTTCCCAAATCACAATGGAAAATATTCAGAAATGTTAATATTCTTGATTACTGGAAACTCTAGCTCTACTGTTCTGTTAAATGTCTGTGTAGTGTATGGTCTTGAAAATCTCTGTGGAGTACAAACTTCTTCAGTTCTGCCATTCTTCTGCTGTTAGCCTAGATATATGAAACCAAGCAACAAAATGCCCCATTTTCTCTCCTGCTGGTTCACACAGAGGGTGATAGCCTCCTACTATTATCTGTTACCTCAGTTGCTCATTGCCTGAGCCCTGCTCAGTGACTGTGAATATTACTAACCTGCTGCTAATCCTATCATGGATATCCATTTTTAATAAGTTCTTTTTCTTTTTGGAAAACAGTTGATAAAATATAAAAGTATTGAGATTGTTAATTTGGTTAATCAAAAATTAATAAATACTAGAATTTATCTGATTGATAACTCACCCCTCTGAAGCGTATCTGTTATTAAATGTATTCTTTCCCGAAACACCTAAAAGAAACATATAAATCCAAAGAATTAATCAGGTCATAGAATCACTTAAGTTGGAAAAGACCTCTAAGATCATCTAGTCCAACTGCTAACCTAGCACTGCCAACTTTACCACTACACCCCATCCCTAAGCACCACATCTGCACATCTTTTGAAGACTTCCAGGGATGGTGACTCAACCATGTCCTTGGGCAGCCTGTTCCAATACTTCACAACCCTTTCAGTAAAGAAACTTTTCCTAATATCCAAACTAAACCTCCCCTGGAGCAACTTGAGGCCATTTCCTCTTGTCTTATTGCTAGTTGCTTGGGAGAAGAGACTGACACATATCACCAGAGCTTACTTTCAGAGGGTGATAAGGTCTCTCCTGAACCTCCTTTTCTCTAGGCGAAATAACTCCAGTTTCTTCAGCCATTCCTCATAAGACTTGTTCTCCAGACTTTTCACTGGCTTTGTTGCCCTTCTTTGGACATGATCTAGCACCTCAATGTCCTTCTTGTAGTGAGGAGCCCCAAACTGAACACAATATTCAAGATACAGCTTCACCAGAGCTGAGTAAAAAGGGACAATCATTTACCTAGTCCTGCTGTCCACACTATTTCTCATACAAGCCAGGATGCCATTGGCTTTCTTGGTGACCTAGGTACACTGCTGGTTCATATTCAACTATCAGCCAATACCCCCAGGTCTCTTTCTGACAGGCAGCTTTCCAGCCACTCTTCTCCCAGCCTGTAGTGTTGCACTGGGCTTGTTGTGCCCCAGGTGCGGGACCTGGTATTTGGCCTAGCTGAACCCCATACAGTTGGCCTCAGACCATCAATCCAGCCTATCCAGATCCCTCTACAGGGCTTTCCTACTCTCAAGCAGATCAATACTGCCGCCCAACTTGATGCTGTCTGCAAACTTACTAAAGGTGCAGTTGACCTCTACATTCAGATAATTAATAAAGATATTAAAGAGAACTGGCCCCGGTACTAAGCTTTGGGGTATGCCACTTGTGACCAGCTGCCAACTCTATCTATTTCCATTCACTACAACGCTTTTGACTCAGCCATCCAGCCAGTTTTTATCCAGTGAAATGAATGCCCATCCAAGCTATGAGCAGCCAGTTTCTTCAGGAGAATACTGTGGGAAATAGTGCCAAACACTTTACTAAAGTCTATGTAGGCAACATCCACAGACTTTCCCTCATCCACTAAGTGGGTCACCTTGCATAGAAAGAGATCAGGTTAGTCAAACAGGACCTGCCTTTCATAAACCCATGCTGACTAGACCTGATCACCTGTTTTTCACAGAATCTCAGAATCATTTAGGTTGGAAGAGACCTCCAGGATCACCTAGTCCAATACCTGACCTAACACTAACCAGTCCTCCACTAAGCCATATCACTAAGCTTTGCATCTGAAAGTCTTTTAAAGACCTCCAGGGATGGTGACTCAACTACTTCCCTGGGCAGCCCATTCCAATGCCTAACAACCCTTTCCGTAAACAAGTTCTTCCTAATATCCAACCTAAATCTCCCCTGGCACAACTTTAGCCCATTCCCCCTCATCCTATCCCCGGGCACATGGGAGAATATACCAACCCTCACTTCATTACAGACTCCTTTAAGGTACCTGTAGAGAGCAATAAGGTTGCCCCTGCACCTCCTCTTCTCCAGGCTAAACAACCCCAGCTCCCTCAGCCACTCCTCGTAAGAGTTGTTCTTCAAACCCCTCACCAGCTTCATTGCCCTTCTCTGGACATACTTGATCACCTTGATGTCCTTCCCAAACTAGACTGGGACAAAGGGACAATACTCGAGGTGCAGCCTCACCAGAGCTGAGTACAGGGGGACAATCACTTCCCTAGTCCTGCTGGCCACACTGTAGAACACAGAATCACAGAATCTCACAGTCATAGAAAGCTTGGATTGGAAGGGACCTTAAAAATCATTTAGTTCCACACACCCCACCTCTGCCATGGGCAGGGATGCCACCCACTAGATCAGGTTGCCCAGGGTCTCATCCAACCTAGTCTTGAACATCTCCAGGCAAGAGGCACCAGCAGCTTCGCTGGGCATCCCTGCCCATAGCAGGGATGAGATTCCAGAGCAACTCTAGGTTTTAGTTAGGATGTCTTACTCACATCAGAAGCCATAACTCTGGACTTTCTCACACACTAGTCTGCTTTGAGTTATAGTTTATATATAGCACACCCTCTAACATCCATGAATTTAAAGGGGGTGGTACAATGGCTGCAAAAAGCTTTAACCTGTAACTAAATAATTGACCTCATGTTTGTCTTTGGCAACCAGCAGATGAACAACTGGTTCACTAAAGTTAAAGACTATCTCCTAGTTGCTACATCCCATGACAATAAAAAAGAAGGGGAAAGTTCAATCTTCATTGGGTTTCCTTTCTGTTGGGAAGATGACCATACAAGAAAGGTTGTGTTCAGTGTTTGTATCATCATCTGTGGTACCAAAACAGAGCCTAATCAGAATCTTTCGTGTTTGTCAACAAATACACCATGTTACTATGCACACTAATAACTATATATTTTTTATTATGATTATTTTCCCAGATTCTGCTTGTCTCCAATGGAGGGAAGTTTATGAAAAAGACACTGATTGGGGAAGCTTATATCTGGCTTGACAAAGTGGATCTAAGGAAAAGAATAGTAAACTGGCACAAATTGTTGGTCAGCTCTACGCAAGCACACTGAGCAGAGCTGTCTGCTTGAGGCACAAAACCTTCAGTGTCTGCTATAAACAGCATCACTCCAAGACTACAGTTTGATATCATTGTATTTAGCTAGTCTTTCAGAATACAAAGTAGAAAAGAGCAGTCTCTGGGCTACATAGCACACTTAAATGAGGGCTAGTACACTTGTTTTGCTGTAAGAAACAGCAAAGAAAAAAAAAAAAAAAAACGCCACCAACAAAACAAACCACCAACAAAATGAGCCCAGAAGTTAAAGTGAGGCTGTTTGAAATGAAGACTGCTATGAGGGCTCTCTGTTGTTGGACTCTTTGTGAAGAGAGTAACTGTGAAGGAAATAATGAAGACTGAAAGGCAGGTATTAATGCAAAGTTCATCTGCAGCTGGAGGTAGTGTGATGGAAAGAGCAGTCTGGTTTCCTGTGCAACCAGAAGGAGATCATTTTATGCAAAAGCACCTGGAGTGACTGATTTTCCAAATCTCACTTATCAGAAGTGCAAACTTGTTTGTCTGCATTTTAAGATCTCTGATAATTTCCTGTAGTGAGATTATGCCACTTGACACAAACTGCTAGGTGTTTGTAAGAGTGGTAATGTTATTTTATGTTACTTCTTTCCTTCTTTCTTTTTCCTTTAAGTACTATGTTGTGGAGAATTATAGCCAATTGTTTCATATGTTTCTGTGTATTAATTGATATAAACCACTGTCCTAGAATGTAATGGAAACAAAACAAAACAAAACAAAAACTATATGAATGGTCTATAATTTGGGATGTGGTTTTAGAGAGAAATGTCAAGATGTAAAATGGCATACATCAGGAAGAAAAAATCTTGTTTTGATGTCAGTGTCACTGTACTTCACCTTACCTTTTGAATCAGCAGCTTTAACAAAGTTTGGAATTGAGGAGATTTAAGCACTGGGGACTAGCACAACTATTCCAAGTCGTTCTTCTATTTTTCAGCAATCAGTCTTATTCCAAACCTGTACATAGATAATGAACTCTATCCTGTAGGCACTTTGGAGCAGTAGACCCACTGTGCTCTGTATCAACAATGCCTCAAATCTAAGGAAAGGGATACAAGGACAGTTACTGCCTGGAGGCTCTTGCATTAAGGAGAGTTGAGAATATCCTCTTACTATCTCAGGTGAATGTCTGAGTATTGAGTTATGAAAGAAGTAAATAGGAAGGTAACTTGCAACACTTAAGACTATCAACACTTCCACAGTCAAAGTCCTGTTTTCAGGGGTTTGCAACTGAGCAGTTAGCTCTCTTTGGACAAAAACTATTGCATGGGATGGTTTAGTCTATGTGTTACATTTTCCTTCTTACCATTTCTGAAGAAGAAAGGAGAGCTTTTTTCTTCCATTCCTGAAAGTGTAGCATTTAAAAAACAAACAAAAACAAACAAACAAGCAAACAAACAAACAAAAATAGATTCAATATAGTGTTATCTCCCTTGTTACCCTCGTTACTCAGAAGTCAGTTAATATTTCACAGTTCATTAGAAAGTGATTTCCCTTGAAATATTACCTCATGACCTTTGCATATTTAAAAAGAAAATTACCTAAATTCTGCACTTCAGACTTTAGTTTTTCTTGACCAATAAGGACATTTCACAAATCATTTAATGTATGTCTTCATATGTTTTCTGAACACTATTATATGTAGCACACTTCCACAGTTTGTACAAGACGAATTGAAAATATTATTTTGGAAAATAATATATGCTTAAACAAGGGAAAAATAAGGCTCAACTCATTCAGAAGTGTGGCCACGAAAAGCCACACTAATCTGGAGACACTTCTTCACATACAGTTTTTGATTTATATTTACCAGCTTAACAGCATCAAAAAGGAAGATGAGAAGAAACAGAAAATTTTAAGGATACACACACCAAGAAAACTGCGATTAACTTGTTCATAACCTTCTGGTAGCCTGCTTGACTTGCAAGCAGAACAGTCATATCTAAACTTTATGTGATAACTTAAAAACACAACATCACTGACAGTGGAAGTGGGATGTGTACTTTAATGTTGAATTTTATGCTTTCACCAATATA
Source organism: Aythya ferina (assembly GCF_964211825.1). Classification (NCBI taxonomy): domain Eukaryota; kingdom Metazoa; phylum Chordata; class Aves; order Anseriformes; family Anatidae; genus Aythya; species Aythya ferina. Next base: position 197,273,443 of record NC_140296.1, on the reverse strand, counting down.
TGTATACCCTACCTCTCATATATTTTAAAACAGTCATCTGGAGTTATTGTAAACATCCTACATGTTTTGATGTTGTGTATGTTTTTATAAGATGATAAATACTTAAAAAAAAAATAATCCCCAATCAAACCAAAAAATCATACGTGGATATATTTGATGTGTTGCTCTTTTGGTGGGTTATTTTGCATTACTGATGGCTATAGTGTAGGATTATTTTTTGTTTGTTTGTTTGCTTTGTTTTGCTTTAAAAAAGAAACAGTCCAGTTTCAATTACTGTGTGAAGTACAAGCCATGAGGTGTGCAATTTTGTGCAAACTGCTGGTAATTTTGTTCTTGCTAAGATTTATTATAAAGACAGCAAGTCATGCTGGTAGTTGCTATGGAGATTTCCAGCAGGAATGAGCACTATCTCGCTGCCTTACTGGGAAGCCTGTAATCATCACTCTCAATTGAGAAAGCAGACAGGCATGCTTTGCTCTCACACACATACAAATGTGGCAAATATTTTTATAAAGTAGTTGTGTTGGTTGGTATAGCTGTGGCTGTATGGAACAACTACCTTTGCCTGCTAAGCAGCTGTCAGCAACTGGTTTAATTCAAGCATTATTAATTCTATGAATAATACACAATATGTTGCTGGATTTTGAAATGGTAGTTTTGGATTCCCATCATGAAAAGCAAAGGAATGAGGCACTGCCTCAGCCAGATGCAGCAAGGATAGGGCTCTTTTGATGTCACATAGGACAGGCTAGTGACAGACCTGGGCCTACACACTCTCTCTTTTCTGAGGCAGCATCATTCAGTGGTCAGAGGATGCTTTCAAAGTGTGCCAAGTTCCTTTTTTTGACCAAATTTCTAGGTTGTACTGGAATCACACTATGCAACACAGATTCATGTTTGAATGCTTTTTTTTCCTTTTTTCTTGTTTTATGAATGAAGTCAGGAAAAACTCTCTTGTGACAACGTTTTTAAAAAATATCAAACAAGGACTATTAGTATTTTTTTACTTTTTTGTATATATCTTAGTATATTTTTTTTCACTTTTTTTCTCATTATTTTTTATTTTTGTTATCTGGCCAAAAATGCTTAGATGTGGCAAGAGCTTTTATCATTTCTGAGTGATTGATTATTAATGAGTTCACACATTTCTACAGTCGTTTCAAAGATGCATATTGCAGGGAGGCAATAGCAGAGGTATTTAAACTTTTTTATTCATAAATCTGCTGAGTCGACAGAGATTGAAGCTGCTTCTTTGTTCAAGCCCTTGTATAGTGGAAACAAATGAAAAATGAGCAGAAGCACAGTGTGTGTGTTTACAAATGACAGGGATTTCTAATGTTATCATTATTATTATCCATAACATAAGCAGCAAACAAACACTTTTTTTTTTTTTTTCCAGGTTAAAACTAGACATGAGAGTTTCTATGATGAATGTTGAGCTAGTTCTTTATCATTACACTCTAAAGGGATAGTATCCAGGGGCAATGAGTGCTGCTTCTTTATTATTATCCACATTTTTACATTGCATGGATCTAGTGTGGAAGAAACACAAACCCAATCCAAACCAGCTAAAGTCAATAACAATAGTTCTGTTGAATTAAACTGGCTTTAAATCAAGACCTATGAAATATTTGAGTTATTTTTCTGGATGCTGGGTGTTTGCATGGTTAGGCTGTGGGAAATGGTAGCTGGTAACCAGCTGATATTGATTCTTACTTTGAGGATGATGATGAAGAAAAAGAAGACATCTATTATATTGTATGCTAGTGTGTGCCCAATAGAGATTATTTAATTAGGATTTAGTTTCATGGAGATATCATAAAGATGTTAATAGTATTTTTTTAAATTATTATTTGAATCATAACTGACACTATTTTTAAGTACTTTATTTTCATTGTTACAATGCTGAATGTCCCAAATTCCATTATTTGAGTATATATCTAGATATGTACATACCTATGTGAATAACAGAGAAAATTTGCATTTGTGTGAGTGTAACTTATAAAGGTAATGAAACGGAGAGGAAATTTAGTGTAAGTATCCACATACATTATATTTAAATCCTATTCCTCCATGCCTTGTGATTTTTTAATACACCTGGCATGTAGGATCTGTTGCTCTTCAAGAATACATGCTGCCTTTAGAAGGAAAACAGATGGAATAGGCAAATCCGGATACTCTCTCTTTAACTCATAAAAAGCATTTTGATGTTTTCTACATGTTTTGGTTTATTATTTTAAAAATGTTAATAAGAAGATATGCTGATGAGCTCAAAAGTTATATTATATATAGATATCCATAACTCAAAATAGAAGATTTGAAAGAAAGTTTTCTTAATTTGTTACCCTGTAAATAAGTACACATTTTTGTAAAACAATCTGAGTTTAAATTATTAGCTCCTTCTGACATCCAAGCATGTGAATGTGTCCTTATTTGATTGTATCTTATAGATGTTCAGTGATGTGCTCAGGTGCTCAACAATGGCTGACTAATGTGTGTGCTGTCATGCTACAGACAATGTGTACAGCATACCCAGTGTTTAAAAAAATCCAAAAACACACAAAAAATCACAAAAACACACACAAAAAAAAAGATTATTCCTTGAAGAAATGTAATGTTTCCACAGTGAATGTTGCATGCATAGATAGCAGTTTGTTAATATTCATTTTGTTTTGATTCTTCTTTATTTTTTATTTTGCTTCCACATTCATCAGACAAAAACAAAAACAACAACAACAACAACAACAACAACAACAAAAACAGGCTTGTTCTAAAGGTTGTAAAAACTGAAACAAAAGCAGTATGAGAATTGTACAAAAATGCTTGTAAATCTGTCTCAGTTTTCACTTTATGTATAAATCCATGTCATGTTTTTGTGATTGACAAGATGTATCTTGAGAAATTATGCAAATTGTGCTGTATAAAGGCTGTTACTTCAGTCTGACAAATAAATATTTAAAATATCTGCTTTGGTTTATTTTCTCTAATCAGCATAAAAATCTGTTTTGCTGATTCAAATTTCCCATTTGTTGACTACAATATTGTTATCATAATGCTGCACAAACTACCTGTATTCATCTGCTGTTCCTATTTTAGCACCAGCTCACCTCCCAGGGTAACTGCACCTCCACTAGTGTCCCACATTTCATTTTTAAACAAGGAATGGTTAATTCTTCCAATCCTTTCTGCAAACATGTCAGAACCAGAATGGCATATCAGAACCACATGCAGCTTTTTGATATCTTCACCCAGATTCACCTGTGGCTTCCTGTACAGAGAACAAATAAATGTACTGATATCAGCACAGTTACAGGAATATACAGAGTTTTGCCTCCTCACTAAGAAGAAAAGGTGAATTGAACATGTGGCCTAACTCTGCACATTTTAAGTACCCAGGTAGTAAGTATTAAAGGTAGTATTGGCTACCTCTTTCTGAGGAAACATTCATGGCTATGACCAATGCTTAACCCTACACTGTGGAAATGCTTAGAAAAACTTCACAAGACAGAAAGATAGTTGAAATTAGCTGCCATGGAAGCTGTAGGTTTAGTCGAATGTAGCTCCAGGAAACTGTAGATTACAGAAAGAAAATTCAAATATCCTTTCATACACACATAGAGAATGATTAAATAATATGCTTCTTTCTAAATAATTAATAATGTTTAAAAAAGAATGTATGTTAGTTCAGTTAAAGCACTCAGCAAAGTGCAGAGAATTCATGAAATAATATTTTCTTACTGTTCTATTGCAGGGTTCAAGCTAGCAGTTATACATGGTATAGGATGGAAAATGGGGAATCAGGCAATTCATGGAATATTTTTTAAAATATAGGTTGAAATCAAAGCTCGTGTTGAGAGAAGTCACTGAAAAATATGGAGATTCATATTGGTCCTTAAAACAGTTCCTCCTTTCTCAAATACTGAAATCAAATATCACATTGATACTGAGTTCATAGCATGATAAATAACAGTCTCATGCTACAAACTGTAATAACTGAGAGGCCGGGCTGCCCCCTTGCAGCATTGCCCAGCATTGCAACTACATTTCACAGACTGATTTCGCATTGCTAGAACTGCTTGAAGAGATACTTGCAGCTTTTAATTTTTTATTTTTTAAATCAAAGTAAGTCTTACTTGTCTCCAACTTTTATAGTGCAGTCACGTATCAGAGACATCTGCATCTCTACTCAGTCCACTTTTATTTTCATTGTTCCTTCCCTTTAGGGCTTTGTTCTTAAGCTCTCTCTTTTAACAGATTTTACGGATTTGTTCACTCAGCACAATTTTGATTCGCATATATTAGTAGCTCAAGCATGTCTAAGCATAAGAACTTGTTGACTTGTACTTACAAATTATTAAAACAGTCCTCAGAAACAAAGACTTCCAGGCACATTGTCCTGGCCAAGAATCCCGGCATACTTTGGGAGGTCTCTGCAAGACTTTTCTTTCCAGGGACCTAAGAACTTGAGGCCTAACAGTTCTTACTGCTCCCCAGCAATGCCAACTTGTGAAACGGTGTCCAACTCACCAGAACTCTGCAAATTCTTTAATTTTCTGCTTCCTTCGGGAGGCCAAACTCTCAGTGTCTCTAACAAGAACATGACAGCAAATATATTTTCATGGCCATCTGTAGATGTGAATTAGGAAATTCCTTCCTTCATTCCCTTTCCTGGGAGATTTTCCTGACAGCCTTATGCAGAAAGAGCACCATGAATTTCTTGTAACCCTGCTTTACAAGGACTCAAAGTTCCACAAAATTTAAGTCTATTCTACCAGCCATTTAAGATATTTATGAATTCGCATCATAAAATAACTGCAATAATGTAATAAAAAGTATTATCAGAGATTTCTCCAGATCTGTAACACCAAAATTTACCACTTTTAAGCAGAAAAATAAATCTAAACAACTAAATATATAGGGGTGGTTGGCTGATTTATCTATATCAGTAGCTAAAACAGTATGACAGTTTGCAGACTAGGACTAAGACACCGGAGGTCCAACAGAAGAAGGCCAATTTCTAGTTTGGAAAGGTTTACATTTGGACAGGCTGCTTGGACATTTTCCTGTGGTTATCATTTTAGAGTGGTTACTTCTCTGTCTCTTCTGAAGGATCTAGTATTGCTTGGTCCTACAGCAATCCACTTACTGTGTCAAGATTTTTAAGTGATATGTCAGATAAACTTTTTGTACACATGAAAAATACAAAATGAAATCTTTTTCAGCGTAGACTGTCAAATCTCAGAAAGTCCATGGTATCAGAATTTCAGTGTCCACAAATGTGTCCATAAAAAACAAAGGCACTGCCAGCAAAGTCGGGGCTCCAGAAAATACATGTATACTGGTCAGTAGGGCTTTTACTGCTCAGAAAGGTCTTGACAGTCTGGAGAAATGGACAGTGTGAATAGCATGCCCTTATAAAGAAAGTTAACAGGATAATAGGATGTATAGGAAGTTAATAGGATGTATTATCATGAATGCAAACTCCAGGTCCCAAAGGTGTTATTCAGCACCTGTGATAATTGACTGTATTACATGTAGATTTAGGCTTTCCAGCAGAAGATATTGGTGTCCCTGAGTAAGACCTATGGACTCTTCTTGAAAGTACACAGCAATAGGAGAAGAGTGGCCTAAAAACAAGTTGCCATGAGAAATTCTATTCAGGTGTTTGGAAAAAAAAATAATAATCACAGTGAGGGTAATCAAATGCTAGAAGAGGTTGTGAACAGAGGTAGTCCCTCTTTGGACATATTCAAAACAGGTAAACAAGTCCCTTAATACATGTGGACTTGCTTTGAGCAAGGGACAGGGAATTTGACTAGATGACCTGTCACTGTCCCTTTCAAACCAAACTACTCTCTATGGCTCCAGAGTTAACGTAATAGAAAGAAATTACATCTTTCTATTATCACTTAATTTTTCAATTATTTTAAGAGAAGGACAGTGTCTCTGGCTTCACAGATGTCAGACTCAACAATATACACTATATTTTAGTTAGATTAATCACCAGGGTTTATTTGTTTTTGTGAAATGAAGTGGTTTTGTACAAAGACAGTAAACAGTGTCCCGTTTTTAGCAGCAGGGCAATTCTCTTGAGTGAAACTCAGTGTTGACCAATATAAATCTTTCATATCATACCGATCTACCTATCATATTCAGTCAGATATTATCATATCCCAGGGTGCATCAAGCACAGCATTACTAGCTGGTTGAGAGAAGTGCTTGTCCCACTCTATTCTGCAATTGTGCAGCCTCACCTCAAGTATTGTGTGCGGTCTGGGGCACCACAGTATAGGAAAGACATAAAACACGTCTAGAGAGCATCCTAAAGAAATCTGCAAAGATGCTAAAGGGTCCAGGGGGTGATATTTATGAGCAGTAGATGCAGTCACTTGGATTGTTCAGCCTAGAGAAGAGGAGACTAAGGGGAGGCCTCATGGTGGCCTACAGCTTCCTCATAAGGGCAGCGGAGGGGCATGAGCTGAGCTATGCTCTCTGGGGACAGCAACAGGACCCAAGAGAATGGCATAAAGCTGGGACAGGGGAGGGTCCGGCTGAGTGTTAGGAAAAGGTTCTACACCAAGAGGGTGGTCAGACACTGGAACAGTCTCCCTAGGAAAGTAGACATAGCACTGAGTCTGCCAGAATTCAAGAATTGTTTGGACAACACTCTCAGACATATTTTTGGGTGGTCCTTTGTGGAGCCAGGAGTTGGACTTAATGATCCTTGTGGATCTCTTCCAACCCAGGATATTCTATGATTCTATGATTCTATAAAGCCTATTTACTAAACTGCCTTTGCCAGCTGCAATACAAAAATGTACTCCAGTTTTAAAGTTAACTACTCTACCATTGGTCTTTCATTTTTCTGGTCAATTGGGAAAAGAACAGAAAGTAATGAGGTGAGACACAATCAGGAGAAAGATGTTTTACCTGACTCATGAAGACCAAAACTATATATGCTTTCCCACTGGCTGCAATGGTGGCCCAAATGTTCCATCTGTACTTGTAAATAAAGCAGTGACAGGAGTCACCCTTCTCCTTGTAAGCTAACCGTGATGAATTGAAAAACAAGTAACTCACAAAATCAGCTGTTGAGAGCAGTCTTTGACATCAGGTGTGTGTGTGCCACTTGATAGGTCAGACCTATGTAAGGGAATGTGATAGTAAAAAAATGATATGGACAGTTGCCAGCCCATAATCCAGCCTCTATCCTGTGGGGTTTATCTGATTTTAAAGACATAGCCAAATTCTATAGGTGGCATGGATCCACAAACAAGCAAAAGAAGGGAAAACAGCAAACTCAAAGGACCTGAATACTAATGGGCTGGGTGGTAGAATCACTAGCCTGCATAGTTCTGGGAAATGTACCTCTTGGATATCTGGCTGCTCAGTGTCTCAGCTTCAAAAGGATTATTTACACAAAAATATTTTAACAAGAGGGACATCAGAAAAAAAAAAAAAAGCAACAACAACAACAAACAGAACGTCTATTCATATTCAGTAGGAAAGAAGAGACCTTCAGAAATTAGGTTTCATTTCACAAAGAATTTAGTTGCTGAAATATTTGTGCCTCAAAACTAATTTACTTTGTTTTGTGCCAGAATAGGGTCAGGCTTCAGTGCAGGACTTTAGCAGGGAAAAGATGCACAGATCCTTGTTGCTGCATGGCACTACATTTCTACTCTTTTTACACCTCTTTCTAGCACAAGAAGCTCTATAACAAACAAACAAACAAACAAACAAAAAGACAGAGGAACAAGACGATCACCTATAAGTGGGATGCAAAAGTCAAGTAGACAAAGAAGGTCTGAAATACTGTGTTGAAAGTGGAAAAGGACTAGTCCAGGACCTAAAATGCCCATTGTCCTCTTTCTATGAGAGGAGGTACAACACTTCAGCAGTGACAGTAACACAGCTACTGGCATGATGTTCAGTACTCCTGACTTTTTTAAAATGTGGTCTGTCCACTGGATCATGATTCTACCTGCTTTTATTCACAGGAAGTCCTTCATTAATTTTTCTAATTAACTGCTGGAAATACTATAATTCATTCTTAAGTTAATTTCTGAGTTTATTACATCAAAATTTTCTTGAGAATAAAAAAAAAAAAAAAAAAGTGGTGGTTTGATTTAATAATTTGGGTCACCAATTCATCATATGAACATGAAAAATTCTATTAAATTCAGGATTTAAGGGATTCACAGAGGATTTGGAACAAACACTCACTGCTAATCCTGTAAGTAGGAGCAACATCTACCACATCTCCCACTCAGTATCAGAAAATGACAGAGTACTGCTAATGCACAAAGATGTAAAGTTCTTCTCCAAATAACTCTCCAGAGTTAAACACTGATTTTTTATGAAGTATAGCTAAAACAAATGCTATAAATATAAAGCAGGAAAGAATAAAATACCATCCATGAGATGTTTTAATACTCTCTTCAAGCAACAAATACTGTGGAGACAAAGGTGGTAGAGAACTGTTTCCATATCTAATCCAAAATCAATTTTCTGAGACTTAAATTTTCATACTGCCATTCCAAATTATAGAGGAAACCAAATTTGATAGTTTTAGACTTTATTATGCTCCTAAAACATGTCATTTGAAAACAAGTCCTAGTACGCTTAGAAATGGCTGCACAGTTTTGAATATATAAGAGAAGTGCTGATTTTTAGCCAGTTGCATTTGAAGACTTACCAAGAAAATCCAAGTGGTTATAAAAGTATGCAAACTTTTTTTTTTTCCATGCTTTCTACAGAAACTAGGGAAGTGCTATTCCTTCTCTTCTGCAGATGGAGAAATTGAGGCATAGGAAAGCCGTAAGTCTCTTTTCAAGGCTCTTCACTGTTTCGTGACTTTCTCATATTTCTTCTGCAAATTATGGGCCTTACTCAGTCCTCTCCTCAAAGGGGAAATGAAATAATAGAAAACCTAATTTCAACACTATATTTTGAAAGTCAAATTAATAAAAACTGGAATATTTGCTTGTTTCTAATGAGAGGAGGACAGAAAGGAAATTCCAACGAAGCACTCACATTGATAGAAAGTGCCTGGAGCTTGCATGCTGTCTTTGAAGCAGAGTCAGGCTGAAAACATCTGGGTAACTGCTCAAACCCCTTTTCAAGTCTCCACTCTAATTGACAATGGTAATAACAGGTTCATTTTGGTCAATGGCTTTGAGAATTCAGACGAGCTTTTACAACCTGGAGGCATTTCATTCCTGCTTCATCCTGGGCATTCAGAAGTTGGAATGAAAAGAAAACTTAGCTAAAGCTAAGTTTTATTCTGAGAGTATTATATTCTGTTCTTAATCTCGTCCAGCATGACTTAAGGGCATGGTAGAATCTTTTTTTTTTTTTTTTTTTTTTTTTTTTTTTTAATATATTATAGCTAGAGTGACACAGGCATGCAAAGTTTTGAAAAGCTTTCTTACCAGAATTCACTTGATGTCATCTTAGTTCAGGGAGTATTGGTGGGTTTTGCACTGTTGCTCCACAAAGAGTTTTTTTCCCTCAATTTCTGGATATGTCAGACACAGGCTGGAACTCCTCACCTGGTTCATACCTGGTCTCCCACATGCATATGATGATGGTCCCTCACCTCTTTAGCTTACATAACTTTATATTTTGGCACACGAGAACAACGCAGACACAGAGGCCTAAATAGAAGGCATTTAAATTCAGGTAAGATAAATTCCACTTTGGAAGTTGTAACTATTATCACAGAACTGCAAGCCAAAGGAACATTGCAATCTTAGGAGCAGCAGTTCTTCATGGTAAGCAGACAAGAGCAAGGAGATTTAATATGAATAAATCCTGTGCACAGTATGAAATCCTTTGTTCATGACAGATTGACTAATTGATATTATATGATATGCATCATGCTTATTCAGGAAAAGAATCCAGAGCTCCAGACTTTTTTATTTAACATTTACTCACAAAGAATGGATCCATCTAAGCTGTTCAGGACATTAAGGTAATATCAAGCTACCTGAAATGAGTCTCTATTTTGTTGTTTTACTCAAAGTACAAGCTCTTTTTGATAAGTACTGTATATGTTTTCAATTATTTTTAACACATTTCAAGTCACATAGTATAGTAAAGAGGAAAAAAAAAAAGCACACTATGCATTCTAAAAGCTCAGAAACACAAAAATAATTTGTCATTAAAAAAAAAAAAAAAAGTTGACTTGATCTTCATCAATGATATAGACGATGGCATTGAGAGCACCCTCAGCAAGTTTGCAGATGACACCAAGCTGAATAGTGCAGTTGATACCAAAGGAGGAGACGCTATTCAAATAGAGATTATCCTGGATGTTATTGAAAGACATTTAAAGAACAAAACAATTATCAAGCATAGTCAACAAGAATTTATTAAGGGTAAGTCCTGCCTTAGTAATTTGAGCTCCTTCTAGGATAGGTTCACCTGCTTGGTGGATGAAGCATGGTGATGGTTGTAATCTTTCTGGATTTCATGAAGGCCTTTGTTACTATCTCTCACAGCAACCTGGACAAATTGTCCAACTGTGAGATGAACATGCTCACACTACCCACAGTGATGAACTGACTGAATGGCAGAGCTCAAAGGGCCACAGTGAATGGTCTACATCTGGCTGGCAGCCAGTCACAGCATAAGCAGCCAAGCAAAAGAGGACATTATCCTGCTATATTTAGCTCTGGTGCTGCATCACCTTGAACATTATAGTCAGTTCTGGGCACCCTAATATAAAAATGATATTCAGGTATTTGAATGCATCCAGGGGAAGGCAACAAAGCTAATAAAAGGGTTGGAAGGCATGTTCTATGAGGAGAGGCCGAAGGCACTTAGGTTGTCTAGTTTGAAGAAGAGAAGGCTGAGAGGTGACCTCATATCACTCCACTTCCTGAAGAGGGGAAATACAGAATGAGGTGATGGTCTCTTCTGGTAACCAATGATAGGACACAGGGGAATGGCACAAAGCTGTGCCAGCACAGGTTCAGACTGGACATTAGAAAAAAAATCTTTACTGTTAAGGTCAAAAACAAGAACAGGCTTCCCAGAGAGGTGGTTGCTATGCCATGCCTGTCAGTGTTCAAGAGACATTTGGATAATGCCATTAATAGTATGCTTTAACTTTTATCCCTGAAGAAGTCTAGCAGTTGGTCTAGATGATCTCTGCAGGTCCCTTCCAACTGAAGTGTTGCATTGCATTGCATTGCATTCCATTCCATTCTGTTCCATTCTGTTTCTTTCTGTTCCATTCTCATTAACCTTAGTCTCTACAACTTGTTATAATCTACACAAAGAGTGAACGTTTGAGGGCTCAGTAAAACAATATGCCCATATAGAAACTCCATATTCAATATTACCATAAGCTCTCCAAGGCAAGGTTTAATTGCATAATATAATCAGTTAAATTATGATGTAGTTCTTAGCCAAAAAAATAAAAAATATGATCATAGTGTTAATGAAGGAGCAATGTGGCAATATTCTGAAGTTTGATGTCTGTGAAAAAAAAAAAAAAAGTGTTTCCTTGTAGTACAGAGTTATCTTAACTTTTCATAGGCAAGTCTTTTAGCATGTCCAAAATAGAAGAAATAAGTCATTGTAAAACTTGTTCTCTCTCTATATATACGTATTTAAAGTAATTAATGTCTGGAAAAAGACCATTAAGAGGTTAAAGGGTTTAACTGATACCTTCAGTTCTATATTTTAGTTGCTATATCAAGTGAAAATAATTCAACAGTACATTTTATTTTATTTTATTATTTTATTTTATTTTATTTTATAAAGCTCTTAAAAACACTCCTGCTATACCAGCATGAAGTAACAAGCAGCAAAGTTTTTTTGCCAGGGTGACCTGCCTGCTTTTAAAATAGGTTGCATCCAAGTTTACTGACTCTGGGCTGCCATACTAGTCACATTACCACATAGCAAGGCTGGAGAGAAGAACATATACACATGCATTGCCCACACACCTGCTTAAAATTCTCATTTACTTAACCTAGTTACATAGCAAAAGAGAACACACTAGAGATAACAGTTGAGCTGCAGCAGCAAAATATGTTGAATGGCAAATAGTTGCTCTTCCAGCAGAGGAGGTGGAGGGCCTGATGCACATACCCAACAGCACTGCCCAGGTGCTGCATCCTTCTCCAGGGAGGCAGGGCTGGAGCAATCCTATGCTCTCTCTTCTGCCTCTGCCCCTGTTCCTCTAGGGACTGTGACTTCCCTTTATCGATTCTTGTTACATTTTTTTTTGTTTTCATGTTCTATGGAAGTCTTAAATGTGATGAATTTTGTGTTCTCTGTTGTCTCTGCTGTGCCTAAAGAAGGTTGTATCCAGCTCTCAGGACTGCTGTGCTTCAGTGAGCAGCAGTACAGAAGCTCTGATTCATGCCCTTAGGACCTCTGATATCACAACACACTTGTACTCTTTAGGCCTCTGCTTACAGACAGGAAAAAAGGCAATATCAGTGACATGTTTGTTTGCCTTGGAATTAAATCTAGTCAGTAATTACAAGTCTCTTGTGGATTCATACCTTTTTCCAATCATACAACAATCTAATCTTTATTTCAGTGTCTGCAATATATTTTATCTACAAGCATACAGAAGCACATCCTAAAGCCCAGTCATGCTCTGAATGGAACACATGAAGAACTATCAAATTATAATTTATGTAAAATTCTAAAACAAAATATCTTCCTTCCTTCCTACATTCCTTCCTTCCTTCCTTCCTTTGTTTCCTTCCTTCCTTCCTTGGAAGGAAACTTAACTGGAATCTAGCTATTTTTAAGAGAAAATTTCAAGAATTCATTAAATGCAAAAGTCCACAAGTCCCCCACAACTCTAGCCCAACTGACCTCATGTGTCAGGAAGTCATCCAAAAAAATACTTTCAAAAGTGACATGCTTGTGACTCCATAGACATTCCAGTTTTATTTGTGTGTATTCACACTGTTGTGTTGGTACCTTCACAAGAAAACAAATGAAGACACAACATGGGCTTTTCAAAATACTTCAATAGTTTGTAAGCACTGATTTGTGAAGAACATACTTTTCACATATTTACAGATGAAAGTAAAGTGGGTGAGAGTGGAAACTTCAGGTCATATGCAGAAGTTGCTGCTTTCATTCTGATAACCAGAAAAGTAATAATAATATTTAAAAGCTATTTTTGTTTGTAGAAAAGAGATGAATTATTACCAAGATTCCTTTGCATTCTGAATTTTATTATTACATTAAAATGATATTTTGAGATCTTTGATATATTTTAAGGAAGTCTTGGAAAAACTTGTTTCAAACTTCAAAAGAATATGAAGAAAGCTGACTAGGCAACAGCCTAAAGATATGAGAATAAGGAATAAATTAGCGAACAAACTCTTTGAGGAGCAAACCCTAGGGGTCACATAAATCTGGAGCACTCCCCACAAATATATGGTACATTTTTTATTTAGAAAACATAACTTGAAGAAGAAGCAAATATGACTGAATCTAATGGTGACATATTATGGTGATAAATTTAGAAAACTAAAAAGCTCTATCTTAAATAATTATCTAGAAATAATAATTATTAAATATTTTTTTTGGGAAAAATGTCTTATGCAGATACTACTTTTAAACTCTGCTTATTTTAAATGTTGTTTGTTATTTATAATAAAGAGCAGATATAATCTTTTATTAGGATTCCTGAATATCAGAAGTTTTAAAGCTTCATGTTGGAATCTTGTCATTTAAAGCCTGTTGATTTTAACATAGGCAGCAGATGGCAGCAGGGAAAGCAGAATTACCCTCAGGAGTTACTCATCATGCATTCAATCAAAGTGCACATATATAGCAGGTTTGTAACTTCCAATAGAGTTTAGGAAGAGAAGCAGCTCTATCTGGTGAGTCTAGATCTTAGTTTTAAAGTAAGAGCTAAACAAAATGTAAATATATGTATATTTGTTTCAATAGAAATGCAATCAATACATGAGTTTCTTGAATGTATATGTGATGTCCTGCACTAGCCCTTAATGTTTAATTTTCCATGTTGGTGGCATTGTGGGGAGCAGCTGAGGCTGTTCAGTATTTCAGGCATGTGGAGCATGCAGGGGTCTCCTTTAAAGATACGGCTGTGCAGCTATAATTAATGACAGGAGAAAAAAAAAATCCTGCTGAAAAATCACTAGTAATGTTTTGGAAAGGAAACGTCTGTATGCAAAGTACCATTTTTAGGTGGCTGGTAAGAGGCTTTCAGTAATCTGAGGAAAACATGCCTGCCTTTAACACTACAATATTAACAACTTCTTAATGCCCTCTCTCACACAGCTTTGCAAATCATCGGGGGGGGGGGGGGGGGGGGAAGTAATAGTTTCTATTCTGATACCTTGCAGTGTAGGTGTACTAAAGAATTGTCTGAGGACTTCTTTTCTAGATCAGGAAGTTCTTTCATTTAGGGTGTTTACCAGGAAGAAAGTGTGCACTAAGGCACTATTTCTTATTCAGAGTATGGCCAGAGGAATTAAAACTTAATTAAAGTTGTCTCCAACTTAATTGTCTCCAGCCAATTTACCAGCCTAGAAGTAAGCTTGTCTTCTGTCAGGTGTTAGTGAAACTACTGAAAATTTAAACATCTTCCTAGAAGCCCAACTAAAAAGGAGAAAGTGTGTTAATCCAAGAGTACTTAGTGTATCACATTGAGCTCTTCCTTTACTAGTTCTGCAGTGAAGGGGCAACTCAAATAGGCGAGTTGTAACCCTCATATTGCATAAAATCCAAAAAGGTAACAAGCAATCTTCCAATAGTTTTCTTTTAACTTGTTATTAAAACTATCCTATATCTCCTTTCTGTTTAGCTTTAACAAAACTGAAGATGTTGGTGCAATTGTAGCATATTACAGGTAACAGACAATTAGAATGCAAGTGTCCTATTATTAAAAGGTTATCTACTTGCTTCTTCTATCAAGATAATTTCATTCATATGAAGATGTAAATTCCTACATAACCAAAATGACAGGGCATCCAACTATTTTTTTAGGAAACTTTTGTTTAATCTCAATACTTGTCTGGTGATCTGCAGTTTTATTTTGCATTATATAATTTCTACAGCTCCAAAAAGCAGTAAAACTATGTTAAAATAGGCTATTGGTGGCTACGATGTAACAAAACATTGCCAGTAACTTCTACATCCAAAAATCATTAATCAGACACCAGAAAATTAACAGCTTTTAGGTATTTATGTTTTTTTCTTTCACCTGTAATACTTCCCCCAGAAATATAAGCAGTTAAATTACTTCAAAAAAATTTTTTAATAAAAACTGGCAGAATCATAACACTGAAGAATTAATAGGATTATAGAATAATTCTGCTGGAGAAGACCTCAACAGGTCATCTACCATGATTTGATGATGCTGTTGAGCCTAAAGCATGAAGCAAAACACAAAATTTTGCAGGAAAAATCATGATATTCTGTTCACATGCCAAAACACTTTCTAATCCCACAGATGATTTTCTGTACCTACTTATCAGTTGTGGATTAGACTCTCCCATCTTCTCATGAAGGGAGACAGAAAAATTCACAAAGGAAGTGAAGATGAGATCAGTCTCATTTCACAATAAAGTTCCACTGTAACATTTTATGTGCTACAAGCAATAACATGCATCTCTCTGCCCACATACTAAAGTACAACTAATTGCTGAGCCTTTTCAAAAATGTATTAGTATTTCTGTCTCTAGTTTTTCATCTGGAAATAGCATGGGCCTCCTCCCCAACCAGCTATCACAAGCAGTTGAAGATTATGGTGATTGAAATGATCTGGAGACTGAAACTATGGAGAAAGCACGTAAATATCTTGTATTTGATTTACAATATATTGATTCTAAACAAGCATTCTATCTTGCCAGAAGATGGTGCCATAACTCCAGAAAATGTGGATTGTGTATTAGTCAACAAGAAAGCAGAAAAGCAGAACATGCAAATTCTTTTTTAAAATAGTTACGTAGCATTTTTTTTAAATGAAGAGGAAATACACCTACACAGTATTGAGCCTGAATTTATTTTTGTTCTTAGCGTTTTAGAGACTTTGTAAATTTCTCTTTAATCCTCACCCCCAGGAAACTACTCATGAATAATTGTCATAATCCCAAATTTGATTGTCTTGACTTGGTCTGTTGTGAACTTGGCTTTGTTTAATTTTTAATTCATATTGGAATTAATAATCTTCTACAGACAGAAGATTGATCCAAAAACCTGTCAGTTCTTATGAACTAATAATGAAAGAAACAGATATTTTGGATTGCATAAAACATGATTGATTTCAGGATCAATTTGGGTCTGCAAAACTAAGACACTGCTTTGGAAAGCTTCGACCTGCTTCAGAAACTCTTCTCATGTAAAGCTGGCCACGAAAAGAAAAATAAATGAAGCTGGCTTAAGAAAATCTTGTACTGAGTTAGAGTAACCTCTGTTCTACACCTTTCCTTGTGTTTTTCATTTTATTGTTTGTTTTGGAATATGTTACCTTAAACACTTCTCACTTACCCATATCTTTCAGAACTTCAGCTGACATAAATCAAGTATAAACTAGCCAAAGATATGGCCTCTTGCATCTCTTTTAGACAGAGACCTGACATAAAAGAGAAAAAGAGGGAGGGAGAGAGAGGAAGAAATTTAATTTACATTGAATTCCGTTAGTTCCTTAATTTAGTGGAGTGGTAAATCTTTGTTTTGTCAGAAAACAAGTGTCTGAACTTTTTTGGATTTGACACAGGTTCTTCAATGAGAATGAGGAGATTTCTAGGATAAGTTCTTTGGTCATGAATGGATCTTGCTAGACTGAACAAACTACTTTCCTTAAACTAAGAGACCTAGCTTGGCCACCAAATCTGTTTAAACTCAACAACAGGAGCTGTTGAACTTTCCTGTTCAACAGCTCCTGAAGTGCTGGAGCACTTCAGTGAGTCAGTCCTGGATATCCATTTTGTTCATGTGGATGGCTGGAGTCCCACCTGAGGTCAGGTCAAAAGGCTCAGCTGCCTTTTTCACAGGTGCCAGAGGGATCCTTTTAAGACATCTTGGGATGTCTACACTAATTGATGTCAGTTTGATAACATGCATAGGACACCAAGATGGATACAGCATGGTCTATCTCTACCTATAAACTCAAAAAAATAATCAAGAATCTGTATCTTCTTTCCTTTAGAAATGACCCCATGTTCTCTGTCAGGGTTAAGGGTGAAGTGAAAACACCCAGGTGTGGGACTCTGTGTAATGTCAGTAAGAAAGGGTCAACAACAAACAAAATGATAACTGCATTCTTATGACAATAAGAAAAAGGATATAGATAACAAATTTTACATCCTTTCTGATGCTGCATACCCTGTATTCATGCATCATCAGTCACATCTCAGATGGATTTTTCTCATGGTGCACAGTAGAGAAAATCCCACCCATGGAGAGAAGCTCTCCTTGGTCATTTCACCTATTACATATTTTCCTTACAAGAAAACAACTCTATTCTTAAAGGATGTTCACTTGCAAACTTCTTGCTGCACTGTCAGGTAAGGCAAGGTAAAGCTCCTACCAAGTGGGAGCTGCCCACATGCTCTACTGTATTAATGTGCTGGCCTAGGTGATTCTGCATCCCTGACAGCCATGCTGGACCCACAGCACAGGCCTAAAGATACTCAAGCTGTTATGTGGATCCCTAACTTCTAAATGTGCTATGGTTTCTCAATCGATACATCCTATGTGGATTCTAGAGTGGGAAAGAAATAATCAACATATTCTTTCTGACAAAGGATTCCAGATGCTGACATCTCACTACCCACCACCAGAATGAAACCACCAATATTAGGAGCCAGAGGAGTGGAGGAAAGATGAGCATAACACCAGCTAGAAACTGTGTGTATTGTCATCTTAATTATTTTATTACTAGTACTGAGACTTCTTTTGTGTCCTAAATATATTCTATTTCTGCAACAGTTACATCTGGCTAATAATAAATAAACTGAGATCAGATTAGCAACAAATTCCTGGTTTTGTGAAAGTATAAGGTATGTTTCCTCTATGCCCATAAATAAGATTTTGAGCATAACACTATCTACATTTGAATTATAGGTGGACACCCATGGATCTTGATTCATGTGTAAGCGAATAAGCATCCAGATTCTTCTTTGTTCCAAGCATTGCAATTCTCTCATGTTCCTGTACCTGTAATGGTGAAGGTCCAGAAGTCTCTTAAACCTTGTAGTCTCCCACAAGCAATGCTATGATGCTCATCGTTCTTGTTTTCTTTCAGATTTCCAAGTCCTGTAGCAAGAGATTGAATAGGACTTCCATTTACATGATACAGTGTTTCTGTACTTCTCTGTGTCTATCAGTGTTATCCTATGCCAGTTTTGTGTGTACTGGAGAATGAATGCCTAGGAGTTAGCCAGAGGAAATAAGCTCTGGAGACAAAGTGCTGTATCAGTCATACTCATTGAACAGCGTATACAGCATAACAATTCAATTTGTTTTTGGATGGATGAGCATTTCAAAACGTTTGTAAAATGCTATGTAACAAAGATTAATACTTTTAAAAAAAAAAAAAATCATTCTACTTCTGATCTCAAAGTCTTTATCTTCAAAGGAAACAGACAAACTGTATTTTCAGTGATCTTGGAGCTAAGATTCATAATTCAACTGGATAAATTCAACTGGATACACACAAAAAAAAATAGTGGTATTGCTTTTAGAATGTATTTTTATCTTCTTCCACTTCACTAAATTGTTATAAGAATTATGTCTCTTTTATCCAGAAGATAACAACCTTATCATATTTATTCCTTTACCTTCCATTTTGTATTCCCTGCCCTTTCCTACTGATAATATATGATTTACTCCACAAGCACAAAATTCCTTTTCTCTCAGAGATGACCTTACCAGTATAGGTCTAGCTAGGTCTTAAACAAATGTTTTTGGATTCTGTTTATTTTTAAAATGTGCCAAGCCTTCCTTAAGCTTAAAGAAGACATTGATGCTCTAACATTTGCCTAACTTTTCCAGCTAAACAAAATTCACATAAAAACTTGTTTTTTAATAAATGACAGCAAAAGAAAGCTATTTTTGATGTATTATATTATCTCATTATATTGAAAACAAGCTTTCATTGAAATAGCTTATTGTTGTGCTTCAGCATCTAAGCTGAAGGTTTCTTACCATTCTATTTCTGTAAAAAAAAAAAAAAAAAAAAAAAAGGCATGTTATATTTACTGAATCGTGATTGAGTCGCTTTGAGATCATGACTCATTCACACCTGATAATTTGATGTCTCAACTTTAAACCTCTTCCACACCAAACTTACTTGTTACATATCAATTTTGGTTTGGTTGCTAAGCCTATTTCTAGTGTTACACCACTTCTAGTGAGCTGTCCTTCAGAAGTGTGATGCAATATTTTCTGAACATATGAAATATCGTCCATCACAGCAGTGTCTGGTACAGAATATTCATCTAAATTTGGTGCTTGATTTCTGACATGCACTTCTTAGTTCATTCTCACCTCTCTTTCATGTAGAAAAAAATCTGTTAAGTAGGAAATTATTTCCATTCCAAAGACAACAAAATTTATATTTCTCATGAAAACAAATAGATTACTTATGGTAAAATAGTCAATCTGTGCTTATCTTCCTATCCTTCACACATACCAGGGCCCCAAGCCTAGGCTGATAACAGAAGCATTAAAAGTACTGGTGTAAATTCATAGTTACCCTAACACAAATAGCAACTGCTGTATTATTGCTCACTGAACCATTGCAGTCCTGAGAGCTGGATACAACCTTCTTTAGGCACAACAGAGAACATACAATTCATTACATTTAAGATGTCCACAGAACATGAAAGCAGAAAAAATAAAACAAGAATGGATAAAGGGAAATCACAGTCCCTACAGGAACAAGGGCAGAGGCAGAAGAGAGAGCATAGGATTGCTCCAGCCCTGCCTCCCTGGAGAAGGATGCAGCACCTGGGCACTGCTGTTGGGTATGCGCAGCAGGTCCTCTAACTCCCCTAGCAGAGGAAGAGCAACTATTTGCCATTCAACATATTTTACTGCTGCAACTCAGCTGTCATGTCTAATGTGTTCTCTTTTGCTATGTAACTAGGTTAAGTAAATGAGAATTTTAAGCAGGTGTGTGGGCAATGCATGTGTATATGTTCTTTTCTCCAACCTCTCTATGTAGTAAGGTGACTGGTACTGCAGCCCAGAGTCAGTAAACTTGGATGCAGTAGTTCTTTCTATCCTTATAGAAAAAAGGTGTAGAAGCAACAACAGGTTCATGGATAGCTATTTTTTCTACTGAATGTGGCAGGTAGCTTTTTTTTTTTTTTTTTTTCCTCGGTCTCTCTTTTTGCACCTATACACATACAGCTATATAGCTGTATGTACTTTATAGCACTTTTGCACTTCATGAGCCATGTATCCTTTCAAGTATTTTTTTTCTTCTAAAAGAAAAGGTTTCACATTTTGTGGATCTACTTGGAGACACTACTTTCTATTTTTAACGCAATAACACCCCAAAGTTTTTCACCATAAACATGTTATGGAATTTCTAATAACTTTCAGTTTCATCCAGAGCATCTTGTGATACAGACGTAAACAGGTTTCTGAAGAAAGCTGAATTAAATGTTAAATGAAGTGACACTGTGTTTGGAAATTCATCTGCTGTCTCAATCATTGATTATCTTTATAGATAAGATTTTTACACCTGTAACTTTAAATCAGAAATTATATATAATGAATTAGGTAAACAAAAACAGAAGTAACACATGCAAATGTGGGTATTGTAAACATCCAGCTTTCATTTCATAGTCTGTCTTGGAAAAATTACTTATTATTACTTATTACTTAAAAATTACTGGTTAATTACTAATTAACCGGTCTGTTAAGTTATAAGGTTATGTTTTACAGTTTCAAGCCATACCAGTTATCACTTTACATAAATATGTATAATCTTACAGGTTTGAAAAGAGGATTAAACTTGGACTTTATGCTTGAATTCTTCAGGCTATGATATCTGAAGTGAAGCAAGAAGTTACATTCACACTGGCATTTTTTTGCAAGAGCTGTATTTACCTGGCCATAGGACAATTAATTATTCTTTCAGAAAATAGTGCCAGATATCAATGGGAAGGGTCCTACTGATTTCCATGAAAACCGGCGAAATGGAAGATAGAAATGTGGGATCAACAAAGCTATGGCAACTGATAAATCAATTTGTCACCTAATGGGATTATAATTGCAGATAGATCAAAGAGTTGGAGCAATATAATGGCTTTTAACCCTGCCAAATATCTCATTTAAGATTTACTTTTTTCCCAGAAGGAAAGAGAAGAAGTAATTTAGCAAATTACAACTTGTAAATGGCTTAACTGTTCTAAGACATAAAGTGGGATGAGAAGGTGATGCACTGGGAAATCATGTGGAGAATAAAAGGATACAAGCAACTCCTGGTGTGTTTAATGAGCTCAGTCTACTGCAGCAGTAATATATATGACCTTCCAATAATTTTGCATCCATACATCTCTTTCTCCAGTTTGAAATATGTTCCTAATTCATTTTTGAGACAATATAATTTAATCGTTTTTATTTCAGACAAAGAACCCTTTTCTATGCACTTATTTGCTAAGAACTGTAATTATGGGACTCTAGACTTCTAGGCTGTTTTTTGTTCATGCACTGTCATTGTGTGCACTAGATGGCACTCAGTGCTTACTACTCAATGAATTTGTCCTGTCCAGAAAAGAAATTATAGTGGCCAGTGAAACAATTGCTGAGCTCCCTGTTACCTCAAACTTGAATTGTTGAAGCTGATAAAGACAGTAATAGAAATTGATAATGTTCCAATTTGAAAACTATGCTAAGGAGCATGGAATATAAGGAGGTGATCGACGACAGCCAAGATGGCTTCACTAAGGGAAGATTGTGCATGACAAATCTGGTAGCCTTCTACAACAGGGTTACAGCATTGGTGGATAGGGGAAGAGCAAACAACATCATCTACTGGGACTTGTGCAAAGTATTTAACACTGTCCCCCATTATATCTTTGTCTAAATTGAAAGGTAATGGAGAGACACAGATTTGATGGATGGTCCACATTGAGTGGGCAAGAAATTAGCTGGCTGGTTGCACTCAAAGAGTTGTGGTCAATGGCTCATTGTCCATGTGTGGACAAGAACAAGTGGTGTACCTCAGGGGTCAGTATTGGGACTGGCACTGTTTAACTTCTTTACTGGTGACATGGAGATGGTGAAACTGAGTGCAACCTCAGCATGTTTCTCAGTAAAGCTGTGAGGTGCAGTTGACATGCTGGAGGGAAGAGATGTCATCCAGAGGCACCTGGACAAGCCTGAGAGATGGGCCTGTGTGAACCTCATGAAGTTCAACAAGGCGAAGTGCAAGGTCCTACATCTGTTCTGAGGCAATCCCAAGCACAAATACAGAGTAGGTGGAATAAGGATTGAGAGCAGCCCTGAGGAGAAGAACCTGGTGGAGCTGGTTGACGAGAAACTCAGCATGAGCTGACAATGTGCACTTGCAGCCCAGAAAGTCTACTGTAACCTGGATTGCATCAAATAAAAGCGTGGCCAGCAAGTCAAGGGAGGTGATTCTCCCCCTCGTGATACCCTACCTGGAGTACTGCACCCAGCTCTCAGGACCCCAGCATAAGAAGGACATGGACATATTAGAATGAGTCCAAAGGAGAAAAGGAGAATCACAAAGGTGATCGAGGGGCTGGAGCACCTCTCCTACGAAGAAAACCTGAGGGAGCTGGGGTTGTTCAGCCTGAAGGAGGACTACAGGAATGCTGTGGAGGGACTCTTTTTCACGGCGTGTAGTGATAGGTCAAGGAGTAATGTTTTTAAACTGAAAGAGAGTACATTTATGTTAGATATTAGCAAGAAATTATTTACTCTGAGTGTAGTGAGGCACTGAAACAGGTTGCCTGGAGAAGCTTTGAATGTCCCATCTCTGAAAGTGTTGAAGGCCAGGCTGGATGGGGCTTTGCGCAACCTAATCTACTGGAATGTGTCCCTGCCCATAACAGCAGAACTAGACGATCATTAACGAACTTTCTAATCCAAACTACTCTATGATTCTATAGTTATGCCTCTAGCAGAATGAAATGGTGAGAAAAACTTCCAAACATGCAGTTAACATTCAACATACTTAATACAGCAAATCAAAAAAGTCAATATCCTTCTCAGATGTTTGCAGAGTCCCCTTTAAATATTTTGTTCATAATAAAGATGGTAATATTGCTCTTGGAGTTATACAAATCTATCTATCATTCCTTGAAGTTGTATTTATTTATTGAGTGTTTCAGGAGATCTTAGAAGACATTAAGTTCAGATGACCTTGGTAAATAGAGGAATCAGAAGTCAAATAATAAGAAAAAATACAAATTCCCTAAGCTTCTCTTGAAATATGTGGAACCCAGAACTTGTATGAAAATTCTGGGAACAAAATTTTAATTATAACTTCTATGGGATGGGGAAAAATGGAAAGACAAAAGAAGTGTGAAGAAAACCATATTTTCATGCAGTGTTTCCTTCTTAGACGTTTAAACAGAAAGGGAAGAGTTGAACAGGCTTCCGTGCAGAAATTGCAGAAATACCCAGATAGCGATGTTCTGAAGAAAAATAGATAAACTTTGGCATATATGTATTTCAATATAAGATTCTATCTTTGTTTGTAATCAATCTAATCAGGTCACTATTCACCATAAGGCAGGAATATGCAGAGTTAATGGAAGCATCTACTGTGCTTCTTTCTACCATTTTCTGTTGGATTATATGTTTTTCCTTTCACACATAATAATGTTCTTTTCCAACCATAGTCTAGCCTGGGGATGAAGCCAAGTCCAGTTCCTATTATCTCCCATATTGAGATAAAGTCACATAAGGAGTAAATCTCTATGATATTTTTCAAGGTTGATGAAAAGTCACATAAGAGCAGCAAAATTATCCTAAAATACCAAGCAGCTGTGGTACTGGCAGGGTTTTAGAAGCTGGTATCATATCAGAGCATTCTTCTTGGCTCCTCTGCCTGTGTTTCAGAAAACCAGAGAGACTTTGGCACCCATCTAAGTTTTAGCTATGAGTGCTCTCTTCAATCACCATAAGTTATCACAAACCACTATGTCCTATGTGCCTGCTAGACTTCAGCCAAAGTCAGAGATAACTTTCACAACAGGCACAGTGAAGTCTGAATCTTTTCACAGTGAACTCCTGAGATAGGATCAAAGAGAGTCTAGCCTGTGCTGCACAGCTGTGAGAATACTGTGCATCATTTTGAAAGGAAACTGAACAATGACCGTTCAAGTTATCAATTCCTTTTAAAAATTGTCTTCCATTGCAGTGAATTTTTTTTACTACTGTAGACCTGAGATTGCTACTGACTTCAAAAAATCTGGAAGCTTACAACTCCCAAGATCTGTAATAGAGAAAGAATAATCAGTGATTCTAATGTTATTTATTAATATCATGTACCAAATGTGCTGATGCAGGATTTTTTCAGTGATATTAATTATCAGTGAGTGCAGAAGGAGTATATTACAGTTACTGCAGTTGAAAGTTTAAGCCAGCATTTTAGAGGTAGAACTGAACAGAAGCTTTCTCAGGGCTAAGAACTTGAAAGTTTACACACACACACCCACACACACACAAAATAAAAAAGTAGTAAGTTGGATAAAATGACCAAGTACGTAAAGGTTGCTGCTTTAAAGCATACATGCCCCCACAATAAGCATAAAGATAAATTTGACAAACATAGTTACCAGTATCAGTATCATACACTACAGACTGTGACTGTACTACAGAGAAATGTTCAGCTTGTCCCTTAAATTTGGAGTTCACAGTATACAGTCTTACAATTTAGTTATGTGAAGTACAGCAAACATCTGTTCATTTTAAAAATAATTTTAGAATTTAATTCTGTTAAATAAATTCAATGATAACCTCAAGGTGTTTTTTGTTTGTTTGTTTGTTTTTGGGTGGGGGAGGGAAGGGTTATGGTTACTTGCTAAAAACATTTCAGAAAGTCTGATTTATTGTCCTTTTGAACCTAAGAATTTCTGAAAATTTTACTACATCAGCTAACAGGTATACTGCTGGGAATCTTTTCATCAAGTAGCTATAACAAGTTTTGTGTCATATTTTTCACTTTAGTTAATTTTTTTTTTTTTTCAATAAAAGTCTACAAGAGTGATAGAGAAAACTTTTGACTTTTTATTACGAAAAGGAGAGAAAGCTTTTCCCGATAGGATATGTGTCCTTTATTTAAGCTGAACAGCCAATAGCAAACCAAACTGTCTTTTACAAGGAACTCCACAGTTTTTCATTGTTAAGGAACAAGTCTAAGTGCAGGGCCCTGTCTGCACATGTGGAATATTCCTGAACAGTTATTAGTATAAATTCTGGCTTCAATTCTAGCTTAAAAGTATTTTATTACTACTGGAGTCTACTGGAGTCTTAATGTGATTTGGGCTAGAAGCTCTACATAAACACACTACACAAACACTAGTTTTCATTAAAAAAAAAAAAATAGAAATGAATTCAAGAGACTAAAAATTTAGTTTAGCTGTTACAGACAGTAGAAGATTCCAAACAACTTTTTTTTTTATTTATCATAACTAGAAACCTACTATTTAATACTTTCTGTTGCATTAAATCCATAGAATAGCCCTTCCATTTAGGTATTTTAGATTATCTTCAGGCTTCTAGTGCTAACTTCCAGTTATACTAGGCAGTCCTATACTAAAGGAACACCATAAATGTCTTAGGGTATATAAAGATATATGAAGTGTTAATTACCAACCATGTAGGTTTGTGTAAACACAAATTGCAAGTCTTGCTGATACGGCCACCTCAAAGTAATCAAAAATAACAACAGAGCAATAGAACACTAGAAATAATGTAATCAATATAAAAGAACAACTTACCATCCTTTTTACAGTGAGATCATAGCTTCTCCTTAAGCTAGTGTATGTCAGAAAGACACCTAGCCACAAATGACAATCTTTTCATTATTAAAGATTCCCTGTGCTTAAGTATATTCACTTTAACTTTTAATCTGAATTTGTATTATTCCTCCAACTTGCCTCTGAGTCTTCTGCATATCTGAAGTGAAAAATACCAAGTCACCTCTCTCGGTTACTTTCATTATACAATGCTTCATGAAAATTTATCTAGTTGGTACCACATACAATCCATAGGCAACCAGTGAAGAGAAACAGATGCTTGTGAATATCTATGGGTGGGATTTTTTTCTATAAATTCAGTAATTTTAAAGAAGTGAGAAAGATGCAATAGAGTAGGTGTCAGGTACCAGTAGAGGGCAGCAGTTCTCTGGACCAGGGTCCTGGTGCAGGACCTGGAGGGCTCCCTGGGATTGCTGGGCAGGGCCTGGCAGCCAGGGCCCTTCCACAACCAAGGCTGAGGGTAGCTGGGGCAGCTGTGGCAGTCCAGGGCACCAGGCATCTCTGGGGATGGGGACAGACTAAGTCTGGCCTGTAACATCAGCCCAGGGTGTGGAGATCACACCCACGCCCAGGGAAGAAAACAAGCTGCTCAGGGCCATTATAGACTATCATGGCCCTCACAACCCTGTAGAGGAGACAGAAGGTTTTCTGAGGAAAGGGCATATTGCTAAAACAAATTCAAAGAAATTAGGGTTTAGGCTTGGATGAAATTTACTGAAGAGTCCTAATAAATGTCAGAGGCAATCATAAACAATAAAGGCATCTAAGTTCTCTGAATCACGAATCATGAGTGGAACATAGTTAAGCACCAAAAAAAACCTGCCTAAGGACACAGGAAGAATTGCCTGTACTAAATCTTCGGGCTCTTTGCAAAGCAGAAAATGTTTAACCATTAACCTTTGATTTGACTTCTTTCCTTTGAGTCAATGTGAAACGAGTTTGCATTTTTCCAGTATTTCAATTTTTACCATAAAGCAATGTTTCACACTGCCACACTTAACATACTTTTCTTCTTTAAGCACTTGGCTGCTCCCTGCTCATTTAGCAAACTGATTTACAACCTCTGATCATTCTGGGTAGACAAGTAAAGGTAATTAAGAAAAACAGATCTGTTATCAATAGTCTTAAATTTATTTTAGAAGTGACTACTTCTGTATGAGAAAAAATTTAGTGAGCTGCAAGCTGAAAAAAAAAAAAAAAGTGGAAGATAATGTAATTAAAATACTCAATATAATTAAAATACTCAATATAATTAAAATACTCAATTAGGAAAAAAAAAATCCTAAAAACAGTGACTAATGTGTTGGGAGAGGCTTACAACACAGTCAAGCCTTTGAAAAAACACGTATCAATTAAACACTTGAGTTCACAATTAAACTTCATCAATACATAGGCATAACAACTTTATAGAAACATGTTTATTTGATTCAGATTGTAATTTTCACTTAATATCCATCTCTATGATTATGCCTCTCACTGCCAAACAAAGCAAAGCAAAACAAAACAAAAACAACAACAACAACAAAGTTGTTATAAGCTTATTTGTTCCAGGAAAACAATTCTCAAGGTCTGAAGTACTGTAATTATATCAGCATTTTTGCTTGATGGATTTTTTGCAAATGAAGAGGTCTTTCCTCATTTGCCTGTCTTTGAAAGTACTGAATGTCTGATAGTTTCTAATGAAATCCATAAAATATTGGTTGTTCACTAAGTTAAGGAAATAAGTTTACTGTTTTAGTTAAATTTGCTAAATCTACATTTTAAAGTCAGGTTACATATATGTATAGCAAAAATTAATAGGATTCAGCACAGTTCTAGCCTACTTTTTAATTAGTGGCATATTTTACTTTAAGCAATTCTTCATTTTTAAAAATCTAATTTTACAATATTCATATTCAGCACAAGTTCAATACACTAAAATGTTACATTTTTCAAGACAAAGCAGTTGCTGTAGTTCCCTCAAAGTTATTGTTGTATTCAATCATATTTATGAAGATATGGTACACTTATGAAATATAATGAAAACAAAGAAGCTGTTAACAAGAAAGCAAAATAGCTCACTAGCATGACAGTTTCATTACTGCCGTACACAAATTTCACAGTTGTAATAAGATATGTAGTAAATGTAAGTTATTTTGAGACTGAAAGAACAGCAGGCTTAAGTTCTGTGTAGCTCTGCAATTTTTAATTTTTATGAATCATAATATCTTAACATGAAATTTGCATAAAACTAATTCTAAAATGAAAGGAAGGAATTGTAGGGCTAGTTCATCTAAATTAGGCATCCTAAATGCCTGATTCTTAAGATTATAATTACTATTCTAAAATAAGTTCTGTAGGAAAAGAGGACATATTTTTGAAGCTCGTAGAGAGATCTGGTCTGTTTAAGTTTAGGCATTTAAGTGAGGTAAACTGGCTTCTATCCTAATCAGTTAAGCAACATAATGAGGGATGTTACTGTCGTGGAGATTACAATGGCCTGTTCTAGTTAATCACAGTATTTTTAGAAAAACAGGCCGAGTCAAGCAGTCCATTTAAGACCATCCTTACCTAAATAATGCAGAATGTATATATGAATATAAGTATATGAACATGTATATTAATATATATGAACTTACCTCACATACAAATTTCATTAAAATATATATGCATTTTTATATATATTTTATATATATAGGTAGGTTCCTAGGAACCTCAGAATATGGAGAATCCACAGCCTTTAATTGAAACCATTCCATTGCTTAATTATCTGACTATTAAGATATGATAAGGCTATAAATATATATGTATATCTATATATTAAGTATATGTGTGTATATATATGTGCTTATATATCTCTAGCAAAAGTAAATCCTTTACATTTTGCTTTATCTGTTATGTATATATCCTGTGATACTAAGCAGGATGTGCCTGCTCCTGATTACAGAGATCATAGATAGTATTTGGGCATCATCTTCTTACAGAAGTTGTTTGACTAGAAAGCATTTTGTTTCCTTTCAGGCAAGATTCAGCTGATTACTGAGTATCATGCTAATAAGACATGAGCTCCACATATGAATTTAGAAGGACCTCTAGATTCACCGGTTTAGAAGTAGCTTCACCTCTACCTCAATTTTCTGTTGTAAGTTATGGTTACTATGTTAAGCTGAGTTGCTATGTGTGGAGATGTGTTTAGATTTCAGTCCCAGAACCTGAGAAAGGTTCTAAAAGAGCCATCTGTTTCTTTCTGCTGGAAACTACATGTACAGTGACTGGGTCATTTTCAGAGTTACTTCCAGTGTTTCTAGCCACAAGACCAACAGCTTCAGGACTCCAACGCTACATTTATATCAGTAAATTAAATGTCTCCTACTACTCATTGTTACATTTTTAGACTAGTCATTGTCATGGTTTAGATAAGACTCTTCTGAACTATCCTGTGTCATACTTCAGGATTTTACAAGCCTAACCCTGATGACAGCGTCCTGGATTTGGACTCCTAGCAGATAAATTCATACACCCCCCAGGTTCTTTTCTCTATACATAAAAGTTGTATCTATAAAAAAAAATAAATAATAATAATAATAAAAATCACATATTCTTCCTGCATCACAAGTCTTTCAATATAAATGGGGCACTACTCTCTTATTTGACACATATATAGAAAGACTGATATCCATTCCTGACTGAAAAAAGGAAGCCCTGAGTATCCACCTGTATAAAGAGATGTTATTTTTCAAGGTACAAAGCTATCAAATAGCTTTGATATCAAATCAAATGATGGGGATTCAATATTCTTCTGTGGGGATATCTTAGTACTTGTAGCTTGTGTTAAAAAATAATGTCCAAAGATAATGAATGCTTCATTATGGATGATTAATTCGTCTTAAACACATAAAAGGAAGACAGGCTTCTCCACCGTGGGAAAAAAATAAAAATAAATAAATAAATAAATAAATGAAGTGGAGAAGTTTTTAAAGGAGAACTTTAGAAAGAAACAGCTTTGGGGAAAAAAAGTCCCATTACACTACAGTATCCCTTGTGATTTCTGAGCATGAAACCAATGGGACTCTGTTCAGTATTATCCTTCTTTTCTCATTAAATTTGATTTTTCATTATGTTTTTTCCTTGTTCTTTTGTTGAGGGAATTATTTGGAGTTACACATTGCTTGCAGCTACAGCAACAAGAAGATATTTGCCTTAAGAATACAAAGCCTCCAAAACATATCAGTATGCAAGTTTTTCACAAGCTCTTGTGAACTGAAACCACTAAATATTTGACTATGCCATACTTACTGTTGTGACACCAGCATCATGTAAGATGATGACAAGTTGAGTTTAGGTTACATATTAGGAAAAAATTCTTCACTGATAGTGTTGTGAAGACTTGGAACAGGTTGTCCAGGGAAGTGGTTGAGTCCCTGGAGGTCTTCAAAAACATATAGATGTGGTGCTTAGGAGCATGGTTTAATGGTGTACTTGGCAGTGCTCGGTTAAAAGTTGGACTAGATAATCTTAAAGATCTTTTCCAACCTAAGTGAATCTATGATTCCAAGTTTCAGATTTATCAGACAGGGACCCAGCAGCAAGCATTTCTCATATTTAAGACCAACTTCTAAGAATTCACCCAAAAATCTGCAGCACATCCTGAGTTTAGTGTTGCAACATTAGTCTAGCATTTAGTTTCTAGCACCAACATCACCTACTTTAAAGATGGGCATGTCTGTAACTGAAAAGCATCCCTTTAGCCATATTTCCATAGCAATACTAATTACTTTCAGGTACTTTGAGGACAAGGGGCACAAAGAATATCTGCTTATTAAAAAACAGGCCACTTCTGAATGAAAAATATAACTAATCACTTGCCCATGGTGATGAATATCCAATCAGGTACATTCATCACTTTCTATTTTACTTTCCTGTTAAACTGAAATATAATACTCTTATTTAGAGACCTAAAGAATAGGTTTCCATTAGCAGTTCAGTATAAACTATGCACTTATTATGACTAAATACAGAATGCTCCTGAAAGTGCTCACAGCTTCAAACACACCTGCAACATAACTCCATTGACTGCAGGGAACTCAGTATATACACTGGGAATGAATATGATCCCAGGACTTTAAAGCTTGAAGAAAAAAATTAAGGCAACCAAGGGAAATCAAGACTATTCAATGAATTCCTGATGCATATGTATCCTTTTATTGGTTATTTTCCTCCAGGTTTATCACGGATTCGTAATTTTTTGTAAGAAAAAAAAGTGTGTAAGATTTATTTATTTTTTAAAGACAAAGAAGGAGCTATACCACCAAGGATTATAAAATTATCATATATATTAATCTGCTGTAGAGACAGAAATTTCTGCCAAGTTTATAAGATGATTAAGTAGTAGTTCTCTCTACACACAGTGAATTTGAAATATTTTAGTCTTCAGTGATTATGAGCATCCCAGATGTAAGATGTTCTGCCACATTCACATACCTCTCTCATCTCTCCTTTCAGGCCTGTATTCTTGAGGGATGTTATGAAATAACAGAAACCTATCAACAAGTCCTACTGGTGGCAGCCAAAAATCTGTTCCTGACAGTTGCTAGGACCAACTAATCAATCTCAAATTTAGGTCAGCTACTTTCTTACCAGCTACACCAGTACAGTAATATCACACAAAAGACAGCATAGAAAATCATGATATCTGACTCATAGATTTAAAACTACTAATATTGTTAAAATTGTTTTTGGCAACATTGCAGATATTATAGATTAATCTACTTAATAAAATACAGCAATGAACTGCATCTTTATGTGACAACACTTTACTCGTTATAAGTACAGTCTTGTACTTATTTGTGTCCAGAGTAGATCTCCTTTCCTGGGAATTCTACTGAAAATGCAGTACTCCCTAAATCTTTGTTTTTTGCATCACCCATACAACTTGGCTCACATAAGTTTTATCACTTTAGTGATTTTTCTGACGTTCCCATCTTATTCTCCCTGTCTACCCCGTACAGTATTTGTGAATGAGGGAAGACTGAGATAGAAATCTTTTTCTATGTTTCTACCTAAATGCATTAAAAGAGTGCCTGTTAGCAAATGTGTCTACTCTACATTTGAATTTCCTGAGCAGCGCATATATAACAGCATGAAGTAGCCCAGATCTAACTTTGAGGAATATTTTGATACTTCAGCAGAAGGCAAGTTTCAGGAATTATATTAATAATAATTCCTATTTTTAAATTAAATTCAGTGTAATTTTGATTTTGCAAAAGAAATATGAGAATAAAATCTTATGTATGTTAAAAGAAGTATAAAAATATATGATATACATGATAGGCCTATTGGCTATTCAGTCTTTGCTGTCTGAAAACATGATGTAGATGTGTGCCAGTCTGTACAAAAGGATCAGGAATAGGAAGTAGAACTATTATACAATACATGGCTTAAATATTTTAAGTCATTCACCTTACAAAAAGGAAAATGAAAATTTCAAAGCTATCTAAGAATTTGAGACTTACTATTTTTTTTTCTGTAGTTATATGCTCTCAGTGGTAGAGACCAATAAAGAAAAAGTCTCTTATAAAATTAAACTATCGTATTTGAGACCCATAAGCCTTTTTTATCTTTCTGTAAATTAGTATAAGAAAAAGCTGGGATGCAGATAGGACTGAGGAAGCTAAATCATGCACTGAAATTTCCTCTTATTTTCACTGACTGTAGAAGGAGTTAAGGCGTACATGCCTACATTTCACAAGAGCTCATCCTGATGTTAGATGACAGAACTACAACCTCGACAGTGCATCCCTACTGGGTCCTACAATGAGCCATAGGAAGATATTACTTGACATAAGCCAGGTCACTAGAAAACTAGTATCACTATATGAGGCGTATTTAAGAAGCAGAGGGATTGAAAAAACTTAGAAAAGACTTTAAAAACCTTAAGAATTATTGTGAATAAAATAGGTCTGATTAACCAATCATCTTTTTTACAATTGCAAAGTTGTAAAAGTCACAGGATTATTTATTATTAATTAAATACAGTTTCAAAGTTTGTAGCTTTTGAAGTGGAAATTGCAGAATTACTGGTTTTTAGCTGAACTAACATAAAGTCTTTAAAATTTTAAACAGAAGTGAGATGTGTAAACTGGGGAATTAAAACCTGACATCAGCAGAAAGGAGAGAATCACAGTATCAAAAGAGAATGTACCTCAACAAAACTTCTTAATGAATGTTATCAAGATAACAAATTAATCATATTATCCAAGGACATTACCTATAGATAGGATTAGCCAAAGCAAGGGTTGGGTTATAAAATCATAATTGAATTTGTTCTTTTGTCAGACAAGAAATTTATTCCTGAGCTGGAACTCAAACTGCTTCATGAAAATCAACAAAACAAACATGTAATAATACTCAAAACCAATAGGAATTGTAACCTTGATTATTCTGTAATTGCTATACAACTCTTCTAAACTAAGGCTACAGTGATGTTATCATTTCATAGTCCTTATTTCCTCCCCATTAGTATTCCAATTAACAATATCAGTTTGATTAACTAAGAGGATGCTGGGTTGAATATTGTTAAAATTGATTTTTGCAACTGGTTGCAGATATTATTGATTAATCTACCTAATAAAATGTAGCAATGAAAGCAGCTTCTTCATGTGACAAGAGTTATCATAGATAAATAGATGCTACAAATCATATGCAAACTTCTAGGATTGTCTTTATCATCAGGCCATCTCATGTCTTTTAGAGACAGAATGTCTGCATTCCTGAATTCACAGCGCATACACTGACCAAGAATCTTCGCTAAAAATAAGGGATAAAATAAACATTGGTCCTTTAACATGTATTGCTGTACATGTTACACAGAAATGTACAACTAAGAACTGCTTTTACTGATATGCTAAAAGAAAAAAAAATCATTATAAGTGACTGAGGTTAAATTATGATTAGGGTGTTTGTTCTATGTCCCAGGAAATATTTAGAAATTTAAAGCATCCTCTACAAAATGAGAAAGAGCTTGAAATAAAGAATTTGTGTCAGATCCAACAGACAAAGCTATTGTAGAAAAAACACAAACTGAAAAGGGTTGGAAATTAATGGTGTGCTTCTTGTATTTATAGGATTTTATCACTTAAGTAGTCTTTTTTTGTGTGTGTGTGTGTGTTTATTTGTTTGTTTTAACTAGCAGCCATATTTTACCTTGACACCTACACTCCTCAAATGCTGATACAAGAATTTTAAACCATTCACAATCCTAATTTAACTTAAAATAACAATAAGGGCAACTACCACACTAAATGTGATGGACTTGATTAATGTCATTGAATTAAAATGGACTCATGCCACAGAAGTTTAACTGAGTTTATGTTGCATGGATGCATTTCTAACAGACATGAGAGCAGAAAGATGAGGGAGAAAGGGCTGATGGATTCTGTCTCAGAGACATAGATTTCAATGTCTACCCTGGAGAATCAATATTGGTGCCACTTTGGTGGCAAATGTATTTCTGTAATATACAAGTAATAAAAGGAATAGAAATGGCCTCCAGTTGTATACTGAAAAATGTAGTGTAATAATTGCTAAGCTATTATACCATGAATCAGTGTATTCCTCCATTAGATAAGCTTCTGAAACTTTAAGATTTGCCACCTTTATTTACCCCAATATTTTTCAGCCTCCTCTAGGAAGAATATGAATCCTAATGAAACACTTAGAAAAAAAAAACAATGAATAAATCATTAAATTAATCCCCCTTGATAATGCATGCGCCAAAAACTTAATTCTTAATTTCCATTCACACACACACAAACAAAAACAAATTTTCATTAAAAGTAAAATAGCAGATGTGAAGTATTTTTATTAAAACTGATGTCAGGCAATAAGTTTCTGAAAGCTTTTAATGCTATATGTGCTATCCAATATATGAGTAAAACATCTCCATGGGACTGAGCTGTGATGCTAGCTTAATAGTAACTGTTAGTGACTAAGATTTTATTTTCTCCATTATATTAAAATGTGAGAAAGAAAATAACAGCACTAACACAACTGCTCAGGCCTCACTAAAATGCTCTTTGTTCATGAAACCTACTGAATGTCATCAACTGTTATCCATCAGCAAATATAAAACAGAAAAGGAAAAATCTTAATTTTCAAATGATCTAAAGAATACAATAGAATAAACAATTCATTTTACTTTTTTTTTTTTTTTTGGGGGGGGGGGAAAGTTGTGCATTCATGTTCATCAGGCCATTTGCCGAGGCGATCGGCTCCGGGGCAGATGCGTTCTGCAGCGGAGCGGGGGATCAGGCCAGGCAGGGCTAATTTTTCCAGCATCGAGCCTACTTGAGGGAGCCGCCAGGACCCGGCAGCCCTCGTGAGGGAGGCTGACGAGGCGAAGGTGGAGCCAGCAGCGCCCCCTCCCCAGCCGTTTAAAAGCTGCCCCTAGGGAGCGCAAGCGACCAGGAGCGCGGCGACCAGGGTGGGCAAACAGGGCGTGGCGCATCAGAAGGGAGTGGCGCGGCAGTTAGCGCGGCAGTTCGCGCAGGCAGGGCGCGCAGGAAGGGCAGAGCGCTCCCCCCGCCCATATGAACACCTCCTTAACGACAGCCGTTAGCTAGGTGATAATGGTCTCCACCAGGCACGGTGCGCTCTCCAGGAAGTCGGTTCACACCCAGACCGACTACCTGTTAAAATTGCAGCGGTTCAGGTCACCGGATGCAAGGAGTGTCTGAGCCTGTTGCTGCCACCGGCGGGAGGCAGAGAAACTGCGTGCGTGAGGTGCGAGCAGGTGGATGACCTGGTCCGCATGGTGGCAGAGCTTGAGGAGGAGGTGGAGAGGTTGAGGGCCATCAGGGAGTGTGAGCGAGAGATAGACTTGTGGAGTAACTCCCTGCAGGGCCTCAAGGAGAGGTACCGAGGTGAGACTCCTCAAATGGGGGTGGACCCCCTGCCCTGTAGCCGTCGGGCAGAGGGAGGGAATCTGGGAGTTGAGGAATGGAAACAGGTCCCTGCTCGACATCGCAGGCGATGCCCTCCCCTTCCGGCTCCACCTTACCAGGTGTCCTTACACAACAGGTTTGTGGCCCTGGAGCTCGAGAGACCTGTAGCTGAGGAAGAGATAGCAAGTGTTCCCAGGAGGATGCCTAGGGCGAGGAGGTCGACTCCACGCCTCAGGACTGCCTCCACCAAGAAAGACAGGAGGGTTATTGTTGTTGGAGACTCTATTCTTAGGGGAACAGAGGGCCCTATTTGTCGGCCTGACCCTACCCGTAGGGAAGTCTGCTGCCTCCCTGGGGCCAGGGTCAGGGACATTGCCAGGAAGCTTCCCAACCTGGTACACCCCTCTGACTATTATCCTCTTTTGATAGTCCAGGCGGGCAGTGACAACATTGAAGAGAGAAGCCTGAAGGCTATCAAACAAGACTTTAGGGGGCTGGGTCGGTTAGTGGATGGAGCGGGAGTGCAGGTAGTGTTTTCATCCATCCCTACGGTGGCAGGGAGGGGTACAGCGAGGACACGGAAAGCCCACCTGTTAAACACGTGGCTCCGGGGCTGGTGCCAACGCAGAAATGTTGGGTTTTTCGATCATGGGGCACTATACTCAGCACCTGGTCTGATGGCCTCAGACGGGTCCCTATCTTTTAGGGGAAAAAGGATCCTGGGCCAGGAGCTGGCAGGGCTCATTGAGAGGGCTTTAAACTAGGTAGGAAGGGGGATGGGGCTGAAGCAAGGATTGTTGGGGCTGTGCCAGGGGGAGCAATGGCAAGGCTGGGGGATAAAGTAATGGCCCAGCTGAAGTGCATCTACACCAATGCATGCAGCATGGGTAACAAACAGGAGGAGCTGGAAGCCATCGTGCAGCAGGCAGGCTACGACTTGGTTACCATCACGGAGACGTGGTGGGACCAGTCTCATGACTGGAGTGCTGCAATGCCTGGCTATAAGCTCTTCAGAAGGGACAGGCAGCACAGAAGGGGTGGTGGTGTGGCTCTCTATATTAGAGAGTCTTTCAAGGTTGTAGAACTCGAGGCTGGGAATGACAAGGTCGAGTCCCTTTGGGTTAGGATCAGCAGGGACAACAAGGCTAGTGTCCTGGTCGGGGTCTGCTATAGACTGCCGAACCAGGATGAGGAGACTGATGAGGAGTTCTACAGGCAGCTGACAGAAGTTGCAAAATCTTCAGCTCTTGTACTCGTGGGGGACTTCAACTTCCCTGACATATCTTGGAAGCACAACACAGCCCTGAGAAAGCAGTCTAGGAGGTTTCTGGAGAGCGTGGAAGATAGCTTCCTGACGCAGCTGGTTAGTGAACCTACCAGGGGTGGTACCCCGTGTTGCCTTCAGGGGGCAGTGGCGACCTGGTTCAGGAACGGCACGGTGACCAACCCCAGGCCGCTCGGTCCATCGGCTCACAGACACCAATGTGGTGGATGGCAAATGGCGTTTATTGTCGAGTCACATGGCATTATATACCCGAGGCCCATAGCGTCACTTCCGCTTGCTTACATCACAGACCACACGCTACTGTCCATCAAGGGACGGGCTCCACCTTTCCGTACAGCGCGACATCTTCCGGCCGCCAGACCCTAACTACCCACAACCCCGCTAGACCTTCTCTTCACAAACAGAGAAGGACTGGTGGAGGATGTGATTGTCGGGAGCTGTCTTGGGCAGAGTGACCAAGAAATGGTGGAGTTCACTATTCTTGGCGAGGCCAGGAAGGGGACCAGTAAAACCGCTGTATTGGACTTTCGGAGGGCTGACTTTGAGCTGCTCGGGACACTGGTTGGTGGAGTCCCTTGGGAGGCGGTTCTGAAGGGCAGAGGGTTCCAGGAAGGCTGGGCGCTCTTCAAGAGGGAAATCTTAATGGCGCAGGAACGGTCTGTCCCCACGTGCCCAAAGACGAGCTGGCAGGGAAGAAGACCAGCCTGGCTCAACAGAGAATTGTGGCTTGATCTTAGGAGAAAAAAGAGGGTTTATAATCTTTGGAAAAGTGGGCAGGCCACTAGGGAGGACTATAAGGATGTAGTGAGGCTGTGCAGGGACAAAATTAGAAAGGCCAAAGCTCATCTGGAGCTCAATCTGGCTACTGCCGTTAAAGATAACAAAAAACGTTTCTATAAATACATCAACACAAAAAGGAGGACTAAGGAGAATCTCCATCCTTTACTGGATGCGGGGGGAAACTTAGTTACAAGAGATGAGGAAAAGGCGGAGGTGCTCAATGCCTTCTTTGCCTCAGTCTTTAGCGGCAATACCGGTTGTTCTCTGGATACCCAGTACCCTGAGCTGGTGGAAGGGGATGGGGAGCAGAATGTGGCCTTACCTATCCATGAAAAAATGGTTGGCGACCTGCTACGGCACTTGGATGTGCACAAGTTGATGGGGCCAGATGGGATCCACCCAAGGGTACTGAGAGAACTGGCAGAGGAGCTGGCCAAGCCACTATCCATCATTTATCAGCAGTCCTGGCTATCGGAGGAGGTCCCAGTTGACTGGCGGCTAGCAAATGTGACGCCCATCTACAAGAATGGCCAGAGGGCAGACCCGGGAAACTACAGGCCTGTCAGTTTGACCTCAGTGCCAGGGAAGCTCATGGAGCAGATCCTCCTGAGAGTCATCATGCAGCACTTGCAGGGCAACCAGGTGATCAGGCCCAGTCAGCATGGGTTTATGAAAGGCAGATCCTGCTTGATGAACCTGATCTCCTTCTATGACAAAGTGATGCGCTGGGTGGATGAGGGAAAGGCTGTGGATGTGGTCTACCTTGACTTCAGCAAGGCTTTTGACACCGTCTCCCACAGCATTCTCCTCAAGAAACTGGCTGCTCTTGGCTTGGACTGGCGCACGCTTCGTTGGGTTAGAAACTGGCTGGATAGCCGGGCCCAAAGAGTCGTGGTGAATGGAGCCAAGTCCAGTTGGAGGCCAGTCACTAGTGGCGTCCCCCAGGGCTCGGTGCTGGGGCCGGTCCTCTTTCATATCTTCATTGATGATCTGGACGAGGGCATTGAGTGCACCCTCAGTAAGTTTGCAGATGACACCAAGCTATGCGCGTGTGTCGATCTGCTTGAGGGTAGGAAGGCTCTGCAGGAGGATCTGGATAGGCTGCACCGATGGGCTGAGGTCAACTGCATGAAGTTCAACAAGGCCAAGTGCCGGGTCCTGCACCTGGGGCGCAATAACCCCAAGCAGAGCTACAGGCTGGGAGATGAGTGGTTGGAGAGCTGCCAGTCAGAGAAGGACCTGGGAGTGATGGTGGATAGTCGGCTGAATAAGAGCCAGCAGTGTGCTCAGGTGGCCAAGAAGGCCAACAGCATCCTGGCTTGCATAAGAAACTGTGACCAGCAGGGCTAGGGAGGTGATCGTCCCCCTGTACTCAGCTCTGGTGAGGCCGCACCTCGAGTACTGTGTTCAGTTTTGGGCCCCTTGCTACAAGAAGGACATGGAGGTGCTTGAGCGGGTCCAGAGAAGGGCGATGAAGCTGGTGAGGGGCCTGGAGAACAAGTCCTATGAGGAGCGGCTGAGGGAGCTGGGCTTGTTCAGCCTGGAGAAAAGGAGGCTCAGGGGCGACCTTATCGCTCTCTATAGGTACCTTAAAGGAGGCTGTAGCGAGGTGGGGGTTGGTCTGTTCTCCCACGTGCCTGGTGACAGGATGAGGGGGAATGGGCTAAAGTTGCGCCAGGGGAGTTTTAGCTTAGATGTTAGGAAGAACTTCTTTACCGAAAGAGTTGTTAGACACTGGAACAGGCTGCCCAGGAAAGTGGTGGAGTCACCATCCCTGGAAGTCTTTAAAAGACGTTTAGATGTAGAGCTTAGGGATATGGTTTTGTGGGGACTGTTAGCGTTAGATCAGAGGTTGGACTCGATGATCTTGAGGTCTCTTCCAACCTAGAAATTCTGTGATTCTGTGATTATTAAGCTTTCTCATTTGACAGATGCCCAATCCCCTCATTAAGAGAAGACTAATATTTACACTAACATATATAAACATATATGAATATATCAGTATCAAAGTCAAAAGTATAAACACCCAACAGAAGTGTGATTTTAATGCATTGAAAGTCGAGAACTATAAGCACTATTTGTATTACATTAAAAATAGATTTAAAATCTGTCTACATGTGTTTGTTATTCCTGCTTTCTTTCTCATAAGTAACACTGATATATTGTTCCCAATGTATTTTTCCATAAAAAATTCTTCACAGCACACACAGAAGTATGTTGTAGGCTCCACTGCTTCTGTAAGAAGAAATTAAAAAACTATATGTGTTTTTAAATATTAGAAATACCATGAGATCTGTGACATAATATCCCACAAAATATGAAAGCTCAATCTGAAGTTTCAAAATACAGTGAAAGACTTTCAACTTGAAGATTTGGAAAAAATTTTCTCCCCTTAATTTACATCGCTAGAAATTATTAATAGAAACACTTGATATCATACCAGATTTCTTTTGACATCAAATGTCTATGAATTGTCACACATGTAAATATGATAGAATGTTACAATTAATATTTGAATCAAAATATCATAATGGAATGAAACAAGGCAGGGAGACCAAAGCATTTTCCTCACCATTTCTTATGTTCTTTCCCTAAGCACCAGCTGCTGGTAGCATCTTGAGACAGGATAGTGGGTTTGATGGACCTGTTGTCTGACAGAATATGCCTGCTCAAGTTCTTATGGTCTTATAACAGTACTCTGCTTTTTACCATCAGTTAAACTTTAAATGTAAAAGCAAAGATATAAGGAAGTTAACTAAAACACTGCTTACAATGGAAGCAAGACAAAAGCGGAAAGCATATGCCCAAAGCAACTGAATGGATTGTGGCAGCAATAGAAGTGTAGTGTCACTGTAACACACCATGAAGTGATGCACAGGAGGCTTCCTGGCTCCAGAAAATAGTTCTATGTTTTGGGGCACCCACCTGAAAAAGCAATAAGGGCATAAAATATCTTTCTGGAAGTGATAGACTTTCCATTGAAT
The DNA here is from genome assembly GCF_964211825.1 of Aythya ferina. Lineage (NCBI taxonomy): Eukaryota > Metazoa > Chordata > Aves > Anseriformes > Anatidae > Aythya > Aythya ferina. The sequence goes on along the minus strand of NC_140296.1, from coordinate 197,232,489 downwards.
AGAGTTTGAACACGGTGAGCTCCATAATGTTTGGATTCCAAATGTAATGTTTCTTCCTGCTTCTTCTCTTTTTTACTAGCCCAAATGACCCCTTTCGGTTCATAGTTACATTCATGTGCCTCCTTTTCCATTTGTGCCTGCTGCACTTAATGTTACACCCGACTGAAACGTGTGTGTAGGATGACACTTCTGGGCACGATGCTACTTGGGAAGTGATATTTCAGAACATACTATTCAATTTCTTCAGGCAGTATTTTAGGAGACAGAAGGTAAAATCCAAATATAAAAAATGTACTTACTTGTCAGCTTAACAAAATTCCAAAAATAATTCATTTGAATTTGCAAAGAATTGAGATAGATAAAAACAGATTATGAAAACACAAATGAAGAAAACATACAGAAAAATGCTAAATAAAAATCTATGCAAAATACAAACTTAGTTAAAATAAATAATACACACAAACACACACCAAAAAAAAAAAATTACCAACCTTATGTAAGAACCTGAAAGTCTCATTTGAATTTCATCATATTTAGATGCAGGTCATATATATGTAAAATGAAAGATTAATGCCACAGAAAATTTTAAAAACGTTTAAGTGTTGAAACAGCCCTCAAAACCTTCCCTGACCCTGTAACACCTATGTTTTTACCAACATGTTCAGTACTTGATTTCAAATTCCTCCCATCTCACAATGGAGGAAAACAACTCTGCCCACTTTGAACTTAATTTAACTGCCAGCATACTGTCTGTTCTGGATGTGACCTCCTAAGCAGAAGGCTCTATATGTACTTAAGCAGTACCACTTCACTTTGAACACTGCTAAGACTGCATGGGGAGGAACAGACCTCCACTTTCTATCCAAAGATATAGCAGATATGTTAGAAAACCAAGTATGAAATTTAAGCATTTACAAGACTGGGTGGAACATAAACATCTTAATTAGACTTCATACTTCTTGCTAAGTTTCTTATTGCAGGGTAATAAGATCAAGATGACAGAGTTGGCTAATGGTAGTTATTAAAGAAATTCAAATTCCTTATTTCCACTTCATTAACTCTCTATCAAAGCATATTGCATCTTCTTTGGGAGAATAATGACATCAGGGGGATCAGACCTTCCAGAGGCAGAACTTTCCAGCACTTCAGCAAGGTGCTCCACACTTCACACTTTGATGAGCAGATCAGCATGGAGAATCATAGAGTAAACACAAAATACAAGCCAGTTCATTCTTTCCTATCCAGAAATAAGACATCCTAATGAATCACCCATGTTTGAAATGAGGGTTTGATGGAATGAAATACAAAATATAAACAGAGATGTATTCAGAACACCATGTCTGTGGCAAATTAAATCCTTACAGCTTTATTCCATAATGGTAATAAAATTAAAAAAAATAAAAAAAAAAAATGAAGAATCTGTAGATGCGTGTTTTAAGTTATTCCCTTAAGCCTACTCAGATCTGCTGTATGACAAATGTGGGAGGTTGAGTGTTGAGTGAGAGTAGCTTATATGCCAAGGAATGGAGGGAAACAAAAAAAAATGACAATGAATACATTTAATAATAGATTCTTATAGTTTCTCTTCTCTATGTATAGTGGTCCCATTTTTACATCTTCACATCATAGACAAACAGGCATTATTGGAACTAAAAGAGCCTGCTGATAATTGTTTAGTTTGTCTTTTTTCATCTTTTCTGATGACCTTATCTTTTTAAATCATACTTTGTAGAGTAAACCAGAACATTTTACTGATCATGATATTTTTAAAGTGCTTGTCACCTTGATTTCACAACAGAATAAATTCAAGAACAGTAGTGTAACACATCATTAAGTAGGTTAATTTTGCTGCCTACATGATGCAGACCTAATCCTGTATTTGTCTAAGTACCTTAAATTTGCAAGGTACAATAAAATATTTCGATGACTAATACATTTTATTTTTTAAAATAGTGTTCATCTTCATTGAATATTTGTATTCACAGAATGATTCAAATAAGAATGAAATATATACTTTCATAGACTGTTCCACAGGTCTTCAAAAAGTGCTTGGGAAAGGACATGCAAGTAATAAGCCAGCAGTAGTAAACAATGTGACATCTGAGGGATGTTATATTTGTCAGCCTAGTATCTAACTTCTTTGACTACTGTCCAATGAGGATAACACACAGACCTTTTCATACCACAAAACACTGATTAGCTGCCATAAGTCTTCTTTGTGCTACTAGTTATGAATATGAATGTAATTCATATTCTTATTCATTTTTCTAAGTGACAGCTTTAGAATTCTTCCCATTTTGCATGTAGACACATCACATGTGAATGTGCTAAATGAAGTCAATAAGCCAAGGTAAAATGATTTCTACATTTACAGTGAAAGTAAAAGGGAGACACAGGTCACCGCTACTGAACTAGTAAGTACACTCCATGTTCTGGGAGGTAACATTCCCACTATTTAACTGTTACACTCTCTTTACATCCCTTTGTTCATTACATAAAGAGTAAGCTACCTTTCTGATCCTCTCTTAATACAGTCACCCTCTTGGTTTTTTTTTCTAATATTGTCCCAGCTCTACATAGTCCTCTCTACTTCAGGGATACAGATTATATGTGCCTTTCTCTACTTTGGACAATCACACATATTCGCTTTTCAGTTTAAAATCAGGAACCAAGCAACTAATTCTTCGCTGCTTTTCTTCAGTAGGGTCTTTCCTAGACACAAGAATAATATGTCTAACATTTTATTTTACTCGTAGGGTAGAATTCTTCTGATCAACATAAGAAATCAAGAGGTTAGTCTAATTACCGATAGCTTACTACACAGACAATATGTGCTTATCAATGGCAGGTCACTGACTTGCCCTAAAAAGCATTCTTTGGGTGAAATAAGTCTTCCACTGCATTCTCTTCAGTGATTGTTAAAAAAGTTTCAGGTAACTAACCGAGCTATAACATGTAACTTTCAGATGCCTAAAATGGGAGAAATTGATTCTATTCAGGCTGTCTGAATGTATATTTCTGTGAAAGGTGGCACCAGAAAAATGAAATTTAAGTTTTATTTCAGCCGTGCTCATGAGTCACAGGTGCCATTGAACAAATCAGTCCCTCTTACTTTTTCTCATATATTCTGTTGAAGACAAATCCATTTAAAGACCAAGGCTTAAATTGGCATGATAATCTGCAGCTCCCTCTATAGGAAAATTTATCTACAGAAGAATAAGATATGGACAGCATTTCCACAAATGAGGGACATGACTCCATAACTAGGAAGACAAGCACTAATGGATTGGGAGAGCTTACATTTTATTGCAGAGTAGGCCTGCAGTTTTCAGAATTGTCTGTTCTCTCATCTAGTAAAAGGATATTAGATGGTAGATAGTTATATCCAATGATTCAAGGCTGAGTCAGGATTCAGAAGAGGTAAGTTCAGATCAAAAAGGAGAGAATTTTGGTGTTACAGTACAATGTGTATCTGACAAAATCCAGAAAATACAGTAAGGAATGAAATCTAATGAGTCTTTCCTGCAAAGTATTACCAAACCAAATAGCATCAAGCAAATCCAGGAAAGAGCTAAACTAAGCATAAAAAAAAAAAAAAAAAAAAAAAGAAATACAAGAGGAAGCTGCAGCCAGCTATGAAACAAACAACTATATGTGATCTCGGATGTGTTTCTTGGGAAAGAAACTCTCACTGGGCAATCCAAAGTTATTTTCATCTGGGTTTAGCTGAACAGCTGGCTTGAAAGGAAACTGCTTACAGTCAGGATGCCAGATATATTCCTTGTTTGCTCAATGGGATTGACCAACAAGTCAATGATCCTTTTACAGTAAATACTTCTGGGCTACTTAATAGAGTGTGTACTCTTGGTCAGCCAAAAACACCATCTGTGATTCCAAGGTGAACTAGGCTCCTAAAGGGAAGGGTATTTTGGGTATGCTTAGATAAGACAATGAAACAGGTTGTAACAGAATGGTAAGAATCACTTTTCTTGAAGATTCTCCAAATTAGATGCTTTGTTCTTCTGTGATGAGAGCATAATTCTGGATATGATAACACAGTGGAAATTCTCTCTGAAATGTATTTCTAACAAAACATAAAAAATTTTACATGAGTAATACTTCTGGAAAATATCACCCAACAATATGGTCAACAGTTTGGTTTAATCTCCTACTCTATGTAGGCATGGAAGTTCTTTAAAATCTTTCCAATACCTATGAAAGCAGCAGCCAAAAGAGCTGCCCCATTACGTTGGTATCAAGAACTGAATTACATCTAGCTGCAAATGCTGAGGTATAAAATGTACCTGTGCCTTATTTTGTGTTTCATTTAAATCTCTAATGAAAATGAGGACTTTCCCTTTAAAAACTCATAAACAATAAACAAGACAAAGAGATACGACTCTGGCAAAGCAGTTTTTAAAATTCCGTGTACTGAAGTACAGAAAGAAAGGTAGAGAGAACTTTGAGCATCTGCTCATAATATCACATTCAGAATACAGTGTAATGCTCCTACTCATACACTGACTAAACTTACAGAAGTCAACAGCATTACTCATATAATTACTCACCTCTATATGACTAGGACTATGTAAATCTATACTAGACAATGAGGAGCAATGGTGTAACTCTACTGTTTCACATGTTTTTTGGTGAAATGTCATCCCTTTTCCTGGGGAAATTTAGCCCCTGCTTCTCCTCCACCCTCACTCCCCTTAAATAAAATAAAAATAAATAAATAAATAAAGTCTGGTGCCCATTGAAAAAATTAAAGCTGGATTAAAGAATCAGAAGGCCCTACTCACTCTGCACATTTCTCATGCCATTCCACCTCCCTCTTCCTACTTCTCCTCCCAGGCTTCCTGAGCTTTCTGTTGCTACAACGGGTCATGCTTCTGCTTAGAGTGTCTGTACCTAGCTGCCAGCACTCATCCCCCTTATAGGGAGTATTGATAATGTCAAGGAATCAAGGGACAGCTGAGATGAGGTCAAGTAGGAGATAGAAATACCAGTTTGTTGAGTACAAAGAATTGCCCTCTGTCCCTTTGGCCAGTGGAAATAAATAAATAAATAAATAAATAAATGTTTCCGAGTCTGAGGTAGGTGCACATACTAGAAAAATAACCACACTTCATTATTTACAATACTAAAACCATCAGGGTCTGAAGCAAAGTGCTCAGAGTCATGTTAAGATTTATAGAAATAAGATTGTTTTTCTAAATGTCTTTGTTTAGATAATACTTGACAGGATCAGCTGGAAACAGCAAAATTGCCGTGCAGAAATGGGTATACTTTTGAGATGCACAGTTAACCTCAAAGAGGAGGAAACAGTTTGTGCTGCCTTTGTTTACTAGGTTCCCTGAGAAGCAAAAATTGGCACAGGAAAGACACATTGCTCTGATCATTTTAATTAAAGCCTATAATGCATCAGTGAATATCTAAAAACAAATGTCACTCTCATCAGCTTGTTTCTCACTCCTCTTTCTCCCAAAACATACACGGTATATGGGATGAAGAGAGCTGAAGGCCTAAGCATAAACATAACCATAAAGCAGCTATGGGGCCATTTTCAGCATTTTTAATGGGTCAAAGCATATCCAGGAACTCCTCTGTCAGGTATTCTTGGCAACAGAAATTATTAGGTTCAATCTGTCTGGGAGTCCCTTCAAAAATAAATAAAATGGATCTTTCCCAGAGACAGTCTCTTTATCCCTGTCTCTTGGTGATTGACATAAAATTTCCTCAAATAAATGACTAATCAAATTTGTACACAGAAACTCCTGTTTGGCAAAACATTTGATAAAGACCAGATATATCTAGATGTAATACAAAACGTCATGATCACAAGCAGCTGGAGTGAATGCCAAGAGCTGTAGCAGAACCTCAAGCTTTATGCCAGATTAGACAGAAGTAATTGCCTTTCAGGAGAAAGAGAAATAATTCTCTTCTCAAGAGTAATTCTCTTTCCTCTCATTTCCTATATTTCTCCCCATCTTCACCACTTACTTAGGCCCCTTACAGTCTAAGGCATGCTCCCCTTTTCCTAGTGGCAGTCTGTCTGTTTGTCCAACCAAAAATGTACATTTTATCCATTATCTGGGTGTTGCAGACACTATTTTATACTGCAGACTACCTCAACTTCTGTGTACAAGCATACAGGTCAGCTCCTGAAAGTTCCTGTCTATAGTGCACCTACATGTACACTAACCTGTCTTTCACATCAGGGTTTATTCAGTAGATGGTATTGATGGTTTGCTCTGGGCTGGGAATAAGGAACAAATGAACGGGAAACTTACTTACAGGAAAAATCTTGTAAGTAGGAAAGAAAACAAGAACAGGAATTCTTCTTCCTTGATCATCTCAATTCTGAAACAACTAAGACCAGAGGAAAATTATTATAAAATAAAAATAAAATTAATAATAATTATAATAATAATAAGCTGAGAAAGTTTGTTGATGTGGAACTGGAAAACTGACAATTTTTTCCTTCTTAAAGCAAATTAAAGCTACTCGTGACAATAAAATAATCTCAACTCTCTCTGAAATCATGAGTGGCCAAAATAAACAAATATATAGATAAACAAATAATAATAATAATATATTATAATAATCCAGAACTCTTTACACAGGGGCTGAAACTCTGAACGTCAATATCAATGTATAAACTTCTACCTTGACCTACAGCTCTTAAAGAATAGCTGGATGAACTGTAGAGTAAAAAATAAATATGTTTAATAATGAAGTAAACATATAAAAGAGATGGAAGAAAAATCTTTTCTCCCAAAAGCCAAAATGTACAAGTTTAAGGGATTAGAACTGGTATTTATGTATAAACATTGCAACAAAACTCCAGTAAATATTGTGGAGCTAACAGTTTGGGAACACTGAAGTGAAAAAACTGCTTCATTATGGCCCACAGTTATCCATGTAGCTGAATTGCAAATATCCAAAGAAAGGGGCGTCTTGCTTCTTTTATTACTATAACTGGGTGATACCTTTCCTCATGTTACAAATTATTGGTGAACATCAGTACACTTACATTAAATGCAAATACTAATACAGAAACCATTAAAAAGGGCAGGTTTAGTGCAAGTGAATTTAATTGTAAAAGTGAGAAAGCTGGAAAAGTAAGTATCCCTTCATATTTATCGAGATTCCTAGTACTCGTATAATTTTGTATTGTCCAATTTATCATACTGCTATGGGCTACAGACCTCAAGCAAAGTCAAATGATATTAATGGGACCTTTTCAAGACTGCCAGCTGTACCTGGAAGGCTAAAGGAATATGCATCTTATCAGATGCTTTTTCTTTGTTTCTTTTTTGATATCTTGTTGATATTGCCTTGGATCAGAGGCAAGATAAAGTGAACTCCTCGGTCTCTCTTGTCCTCTGTCTGTGATCCTGTCAGAAGTGAAGAGGAGAATGATTTCAGTGTCATCTTTTTGAGATGCTGAGATTTCCCAGCACTATACCTATCATTGTTATTCTGAAACCAGTATTAAACCATAAACCATATGATAAAGATGTGGATATAGAAAAGTGGTTGTAAGACACTGATTTTAATTGCTTATGACTTTGTTAGCCATTAAGTATTCGTTCTAGTATTTTTCATTCTTTGAGTCTCTGCAGAGCAAGTATTTCTGCAAAAACAGCCCAATCTTTCCACAGACGGGAATAGAAGTTATTCTGTCCAAACAAAAAGCGTGTAAATTTTTGAAAATACAAGTACCTCTGCAGTCTGGGAAAACAAACAAACAAGCAAACAAACAAAAACCCACTTGACAAAGAATTTATTCTTTCCACATAAATGTTTTAGAATCCCATGAGATTTTCCCCAAATGTATTTTAAGATCTTTTTCTGTGGGGAATTTTGCAGAACATCATATCCACACTAAACATCTTCCATTCCAGGACAGCCAGGAATTCCTCCTCAGGCATTCAAGAATTGTTCCATCATTTTTCTTTTTTCTTACCTCCCCCTCTCTCCCCCCAACAATTATTCCTTAGGAAATAAAGAATTTGCTTGTCACTGAGTGCAGGAAATGAGAGAAATGAGGTTGTGGGGACTATGACAGTCCTAAGGGGGTTATATATTGTATTTCTTATGCAAAGGGATCTACCAAAGGTTGCATAGATAACGTTAATGTCAGCATCTGACTACATAACCGTAACATTCTGTTAATTACATGTAATTTCATGTAAATCAGAAATACAAAGAACTTCTATCTAATGTCCCCCTTTTTCAGCTCAGGCTGTTCCTATTGTGTATTTGTGTTTGTTTTAATCTTATTTTAGAAGAATGAATATTCAACTATTTCTCCTTGGAAACATTGTCATTTACTAAAAAAAAATTTAGGGCATTATTTCTCCACTTACTGTGAATATTCAAATTTTCTTTTTCCTTTCTTTATTTTATACACATATATATATATATATATATATTTTTTTTTACGTCCTTGTGAATATAGAATATAGATCTAGTCAATTTTTCTGTGCCTTTCTCTTTGCAGAGCACTCAAGCTAGAAAGGTCATAGAGCTTCTGTTGGGATAGGCACAATATAAAACAAAAAGCAGTGACCTCTGCATGAGGAACACCCAGGAACAAAGTTCCACGGCAGTTTGTAGGGATGGTTTCTATTTGTGGGGACAAAGCAGGAGAGAGCTGCAGAACTGGTCATTGTATAAACTCTTTGTTCATGCAGCCTCCCAGTATTGGTGGACCACAGCGATATACTAGCTGCTAGATGTAGTGAATATTATAGTCTGAAAGCCACCAAGCACAACAGCTGTCAAGTCTAACGCAGCCAGCATACTGCTGGAAAGCAGGCACCTTGCATAATAGTTTGCTCAGCTCCCAATCCAGTTTACTTTGATGCATCTTTGTGTGCATCAAATAATGTTTTATATTCTTTCATTCCCGATCATTTTATTAAATTCCATGTTACAAGTTTGACCAAACCTTCTTATGTTTCACTAGGTCTTATTTATGTTTTCTTCCAAAAAATAAATGTATTGTAAAGTTGGTTTATTTGCAAGGCAATGTTTAACAAAACAGTATGAGATGTATCTGATTAAAAACCCAGCCAACAATAAAGTGATTATCTTTCTGCACAGTGTGTGGTGCCATATGGTGACTGAGCAAGTGGGAAGAATAGATGCTTAATATGCAGCTCCAGTGATTTACTGTTACTGACTTCCTGTAGAAAATGACTGTCTCTTTCATAAAGACCTAATTAGTTCAAAAAGTATACGTTTGCAGTAAAATTTATATTGATAAAGTTGCCAATGCAATTTTCAAATATATTAATGATCTACAAAAAGCTCAATTGGCAGGTGTATTTTGAGCTACCTGTCTCAATCTGCCCTGCTGACCCTGATCAGGAGAGCTGCTTGAAATAACCAGCTGTTTTACTGTTGTGTTTCTTTTTTTAATAATTTATTATGTTTATAAACTGTATATAATTGCATCAAATTAGGTAATAAATATCTGAGCATACTAAGCAACAACTGTATTTTCAGCTTTTTTTTTTTTTTTTCTGCTGATAAACTGAAGATTTTGTAAAAATAAAAAAAAATAAATCCATTCTTTCCTAAAATCAAGCGATGCTCTCTCCCTACGACAGCATAAAAACACAAGACACCAACCTGAAATACACACAAAGAACTAAGGCAGAAATCACATCTTTATCAAAAGTTGCATTTAATGGACTTTATAGAACTACAGCAGTTTTCTCTTTCATTAGATCTATGCAAAACACCTCCTTTCTTACTGTAGTATAAATTCAAAATAATGCTACCGAATTCTGTGATGAGAATAATTCTGGAAAATAGGTGCTTTAAGAATGAAATCTATATCCTATTAAAACCACTGGGAGGCTATCCACTCACTTGAGTCTCTATTTCCATAATTACAAATAGACACATCTTGTGCATAAGATTTTAGATAATTTCTAATATATGTAAAATGCTATCCCATGGGGTATCACAGTAAGTGTTTCCATTATTTTTGTATTTCAGTCATTTCATTTTTTGCATACATATACAGTTTAATCCCTCCTTTTTACCTCTCGAATGTAATATTGTATAAATGAATTCCTTTCAGTCATTCAGTCTCATATTAAAGAAATGTGGAATCCCACACAGGCCTGTAGTGTCTCCAGACATATTCTTCATTTCCCTCTGAAGCTAACAAGCATAACTGTCTTATCTCCATCCTCCTCATTACTATGGCTTCATTTCTGCTTTTTCCTTTCTCATAGTTATTATTATTTGGTAATATATAAAAAAATATATATAAATAAGATTCTTCAAATTCTTTTTCCCCTGGTCTTAATTGTTTCAGAGGCTCATCACCTTGATAGAATGAAACTATATTCTTCCCTTGTCTTTGTTCTCCATCCTTACTTTTATTCTCAAAATAAAAATTAAAAAAAAAAAAAAAAACACAAAAAACTTTTTTTTTTTTTTCACGAGGTCACATAGTCTAATTATTTTCCATGTTTTGTGCATATTTTATTTTGGTGGACCTATGTGGTGTCTCTGTTTCCCATATTTACTTGTAAACTCTTTTGTGTGGGGTTAAGGCATAGCGTCTGTACATGTTCTAATTTGTGTGCATGACAGTAACTGATAAAGATTCAGTATTGCTTTAGCATTAGTGTTAAACAGTGTTTAAAAGTAGTTTTACTGAAAATAGCAGTTGTATTGAAATTTGAATTTAATTCAAATTTAAGCCCAGTGGTCGGTGGAATGAAGACTGTGGATATTGTAATTGCTCATTCAACACCACAGCTTTCCAAATGAAGGATAGTAACCGAGAGACCTTTCTGTTAGCTAAAAAAATAAAAGATCTGGTGATTATTCTCTTTCACAAGCACATGTGCATATTTTTAAGACTTACTGGGAAAAGAAATTCATTAACAGGATATCTTATATCATATTTATCTGTTTGTTGTTTTTTTTTTTGGGGGGGGTTGTTTTTTTTTTAGCAGGTTACAGCTAAAAATAATAGTAAAATGCATATAATAATTTGCAAAACAAATTATTTTCCATCTAGCTTAAACAGTAAATTGTAAGTATTCACACTCATGTTGAGTAGAATACTGAACTGTATTCAATCTAGTAATCTGAATTTGGCCTTGTCCCTAGAAAATGATCATCTGTTAGCTTTACTTCATATGTAGCATAGTAAAATGAGTGATGTTATGAAAGTAATGTTATCGTGTAGATGTCCCTGTGAATTCTATAAAATAAAGAGATAAAAGAATATAAAATTGAGGGAAATTTTCAAAAGTGTTTTTATTTCCTTCCTTTAATTTCCTTTAAAAATGGAGAAAATCACAAAAGAGACTATGATCTCAGATTGTATGGGTGACAATTGGTATATGAAGCTACAGGACATAAAAGAACAGTAAACATGAAACTGTTAGTTTAGAAGATTAAAGGATATTCCTTCCTCCTCTAGAATATCCTTTCTTCCCTGGAAAGTTTTGTGAAACGTGAAAGGGGCAGACAAGGAAGTGGTGAGGTCAGTTTTCATTTCAGTTTTATGTACAGTCAGAAAAAGTTAAATAGGTGTGTTATGTAGGTTATATGTTATATGTTATACAAAATGTGCAGTCTTTTATTTTTTATTGGAGACTGAGAAACAGAGAGGATAGAGGACAGGACATGAGAGTGAACACTGTAAGCCTCGTAAAGTGACAGAGTAATTTAGGTCAGGAGAAACATCTGAAGAGCATCTACATGTATTCCAAGTGCTTGCATGAACACAGCTTACCTCAAGGTAGATGGGAATGCTTTGTCTTGCTGAGTTTTGAATATCTCCATGGAAATCTCACACTTTAAACAGTTTTAATTTCTGTCCACCTTTATGTCCACCTTACACAATCTAAGCTTATGGCTGTGGAATTTAAAATATCTAAGGAAAAAAAAAAAAAGAACGAGGGAGTTTAGTTAACTTACCCACTCCCAAATCCGTGTTAAAACTCTCAGTGTAGACATTTATGTTAGGTTAAAACCTAACTTCACTTAGGTTTTTAATACTACTTTCCACCTACTTTGCTAAATTAGTATGAGGAAGAGGAGTATATTATATCTTCTCATATATTTAATGCTTCCTGAGAATGGATCCACACCCGCATTGGAAACATAGCTAATGCAAAGGATACTTATACATCACAGCCTTTACTTACATGACATTTTTCTTTCTGAAGGTTTTTTACTGATCTGAACATAGAAATTGTAGCATATGTTTTTTTTCTGAGGCTTGGAAAAAAACTGTCATACATGACTGCATTACATGAATTGTTTACAACTGCCTGTTGCACCTAATGTTTATATAATATAGAGTGTTAAATTAAAATTGCCTGTACACATACAAAAAATATAAAAGGCAACATGGATTTACGTGGACATAAGTCTACCATGCTTCATTTAAACCTTAAAATCTAACACAATTTAACAGAAAAATAAAATAAAATAAAATAAAATAAAATAAAATAAAATAAAATAAAATAAAAAAAAATAAAAAAAAAATAATAAATCCAAAGCAGTATGAAATAAGAAGCAAAGATGTATTTATTCAACTCTAATTTATGTGACATTTTTACATAGTTGTCTTCAGACTTCTTAAAATGTATCTTAACCAAGAGACTAGTACTGATTTTTTCATAATGGGATTTTTAATAATAATAACTATTTTATTCTTTATTTTTACATCTAATCTCATAGTCCTTGTTATTAAGAAAATGAATTAAGTGTTAGTTACATTTGAGAAGAAGAAGTGACGTTATGTAGAGGTGTGCAAATTTTGGTAGGAACTTTAAAATAATTTTGAACTATAGACTTGCAGAAAATCAGAAACTGTAATATAAAATCAGCACTTGCCTGTCATTCACAAAGATGAAAATGCAAAATAGACAGTCTCATTTCAGCACTGCTCAATAATAAATCAACAGGGCAGACATGACTCAGAGTCTGCTCATAAATTAGTTGTTTGACAAGGAACAAAGAATCACAAGGAAAGGAAAGGCAGAATAGAAAAAAGGAGAGAAGAAAAAATGGACCTCATGTGACTTTCTGCTCTATTATTCTTAGACAATTACATGAAATATTAAATAGTGCAATTACTGGCAAAAAAAAAATAGCATTAAACAAACATGCTATAATGGATTATGTTATTGCAATCAATACTAGATCAGCTATAAATTGATGTAAGTTCATTGCTGTTGTGACTTTATTCTATGAGATACAAAACTGGACCCAGAGACATAATTCCCCCATTGCACTTACTGCCAATTATACTCAGAACTGAGCTAGGTATTCTTTATTGCTACTGATAGCAATAACAGAAAGGAAAAAAATAATCCTTGCATTAAGGATATACATGGACCAAAGTTACTTGCAATAGAAATCTCACATTACATCTACAGTCAACATGCCCAGGTTTGTCCATTTACATTTGAGGAAACTGGTGTTTCATTTAGAGATAACAATTAAGAGGTTACACTACACAGTACAAACCCAGACCCGTCACATTGAAGTTAGAGTTGACTGTGGTGTTGGATGGAAGATGGCAGTATGCTCTCCTCTGCCTGCTTCAGTACCAGTAGGAAATAGCCTTAATCCTTAACTCATTCAGATTTTTTCTGTCCCATTTTATGCAGTTTAAGATAAAGAAGAAAGGAATCAATCCTCTATTATCAATGGAAAAATTGTTCCTGAAGCTCCTTCCACATTAAGATATTTTTCAACATTTCCAGGAATTAATGTCTCTAAATGCAGAAAACAAACAAAAAGGCAAAAAAACGGACCTGAATAGTGTTGCATATATGTATATAGAAAGATCACAGAATCACAGAATCACAGAATCACAGAATCACAGAATTGAAGGGACCTTGAAAGATCATCAGGTCCAACCCCCCTGCCAAAGCAGGTTCCTCAGAGCAGGCTGCCCAGGTAGGCGTCCAGACAGGCCTTGAATATCTCCAGAGAAGGAGACTCCACAACCTCCCTAGGCAGCCTGTTCCAATGCTTGTCACCCTCACTGTGAAGAAGTTATTTCGCATGTCAGTGCGGAACTTCCTGTGCTCTAGCTTGCAGCCATTGCCCCTTGTCCTATCCCCACAAACCATTGAGAAGAGGTTGGCTACATCCTTCTGTCCCCCACCCCTCAGATATTTATATACACAGAGGAGATCCCCTCTCAGTCTTCTCTTCTCCAGGCTGAACAGACCCAGGTCTCTCAGCCATTCTTCACAGGGAAGATGCTCCAGGCCCCGTATCATCTTTGTGGCCCTCCGCTGGACTCTTTCCAGGAGATCCCTGTCTTTCTTGTACCGGGGAGCCCAGAACTGGACACAGTACTCCAGGTGAGGCATGACCAGGGCAGAGTAGAGGGGGAGGATCACTTCCCTTGACCTGCTGGCCATGCTCCTTTTAATGCATGCCAGGATCCCATTAGCCCTCTTGGCCACAAGGGCACAGTGCTGGCTCATGGTCAACCTGTCATCCACCAGGACCCCCAGGTCCTTCTCCTCAGAGCTCCTCTCCAGCAGGTCATCCCCCAGCCTGTACTGATACTTCAGGCTGTTCCTTCCCAGGTGCAGGACTCTACACTTGCTCTTATTAAATCTCATTTGCTCTTATTAAATCTCATCTTATTAAATCTCAAGATATACTTTAAGATCTGTAAATTTATTTATTTTTTCGAGGAATGAAATGGTGTCATAGTTATAAATGCCATACAATAATTTTAGGTAAACTGAATCCTTGTATTCTGCTTAGATATGAAATCACGTAGTTCAATTAAGTATGAAGGTAAAGTCATTTAAAGTCTCCATTAAAGTCATAAGTGAGGATGTTGCAGATCTGATTTATTAAAAAAAAAAAAACACAAACAACAACAATAATCTCTTGAAATCTCTTCTATGCATAAGGATAAGATCTAATCTCTTATAAATTCAAAATTCTAACAGAAATAAATTTTAATCAGTGAAACAAAGATAAAAAATCTGTCATATCAATGTGCATAATGCTAGACTGAAAATAAAATAAAGCAGGAATTAATATCATGATTTCTGTGATTGGTATTGGCATTCAGCATTTGCTAGTTTAGCAGCAAGATAGAACTTCCAGCTAGTACCAAAGCCTACAAAGCTGCACTGTACAGGATGGGGCTGAGTTGAAATTTAAATAGATAGTAAGAATAAAGAATCTTTTTAGAACCTTGCCTGAATCTTAAACACATTTGCAGTGTCATACTAGGGAAAACTGTGAAGAGGGCTAAACAAGTGTGAGTTCCAGTAGTATAAAATCCAAACTGGTAATCAGTTTTTCAAATGTGTCAAACTGAAGTAATGTTAGGAGGGTATATGGGGTGGCATCAACACTACTGTTAAGAAATAAGCATGTCCTGACTTTATGTTCCCACCTTGTGATCAAAAAATTGTGACAACTGAAGTGTTAAAAATGTAATGAGAGAGAGATGAAAGTGAAAAAGGGATTTTTGAAGTGTAATAGGTTCAGTTAAGAACTGAAAAGTATGAGAATGGCTACAAAAATTAAATAATTTAAGTTTACTGTAGCAATGCTGATACTAGCTGCTTTGTTAAACCTCTGAGTATGCCCATGAAAAACAAAACATTTTAAATTTAGATTTAGTTGGGACCTCATTAAATTATTATGCACCAGGATCTGTCATTTGTGAAGTGTTTCATTTAGCATTATATTTCTTAATCCAGCACAAGCACACGGGACTGATCTAGTCAGCATGCTGAGTGCAGACCTGTCAGGATCAGTGGATCATAATATGGCCAGCCATATTATACTGATACAATCTGATGGGAACTGGAGACAATGTTTAAAGCATCTGGGTGGGGGATATAACAGGTCCACACCCCCTCTTAGCACATGCTCAAAGATATTTTATTTTCAGTGTGGGATCTAATAGGTGTGACATATTTCTGCCTATTCTTTTTGCATATCAACATATTTCTATGAATCAGTGGAGCTCGTTCTGTTAGACTTACTCAAAGGTGATATATTTCAAAACAGGTCTGCAGCTCTGTGGCTTCCAATATCCAGAATTTATGGGTAGAAGCAAAACCCATTTTATTTTTCTAAAAGAGCCTTAACGTTAAGTGCCAGAAGGGTGAAAGGGCCTGCAGGCACAAGCAGCTGAAGTTGTCCTTACGATGTGTGGTCACTAACGCACAAATAGTCCACAGGTATCAACTATGACGTGTGGAGAAGAGTCAGAGTACAGACTGTTCATATGTCCACTCCCTGATCCCAGTGCTCTAAACACGATCAAGAGATAGACAAATTTTCCATTCTCTTTAAGGAATTATTAACCTTTTAGTTGCAATCCAGACATATCCCTGTGCATAATTCCTACTGAAATGAGAATCTGAGGCACAAAAAAAGCAGAGCAGGAGGAGCAACCCTTATCCCAGAGTATATCCCATGTAACTGGAATTTGCATTGGAACATAACACACAAGGTGAAAAAGCAGCGAAGGGAAGTTTACAGCATGAATATCTATCTTCAAGGAGCTTCTAAACTGATATTTGTGCTGTTTAGTTAAACAAAATTTCTTAAAGGACAAGAGTAGTTCAGGAGGCATTTTGGAGAAAATCTTGCTTTTCTCAATTCTCCTATCACTGTCTGCTTTCTCCAGCTTTTCATCCAGAAACCAGACCTCATAATTTGCCCATATCCATGGCTATCACCTGTCTTTCCCCAGATGCCTTTCCACCATCTATCATATGAGTTGTTTTCTTTTATAGTCTAAATGTAACTTGCTAAAAATAAACAACATCTAATAGCCCAACCTAGAAGAAGACAAACAGAAACAAAAAAAAAAAAAAAAAAAAAAAAAGTAAGATGCAATGAAATTATATATTTTGGCAATATAGTAGGCATAAAAAGACAGCACCTCAGCTTGTTGCCAGTAAAATGCTATTTTTGCTGGGTAGAGGAGTAATGATTGCATTGGTAAACTCAGTTGTGTCTGTGAGGGGTTGCAAGAACTTTAATGTTCTAGGTGGTTAGCATGGTGAGTTGACAGGAAAAGCAAATGAATGAGCAGCCAGTACTATTATACTTAAATATCAAGGCCAAAAAATACATAACTCCTGTACTTGCAGTTGTTCAGCTGAACTGCATGGATATAGTGAAACATTGTAGTGTCTGGATTGGGACAGCTGGTTAGTCTGTCGAGTACCCTGATGCTAACACGAATCAAACTGGTTAGTCTGCCCAGGTGAATTAGCAGGGAAGCATGTGTGTGCTGGGAAACCCAGCACAAGTAGAAAATTCTGAGTGCTGGGAAACCCAGCACAAATCTGGAAGTGACAGCAAATAGCTGGACATTGTTACAGGAATAGGCTCAGACAACTGTTGGGAACAGGAGAGCCTTAGATAAAAATTAGATGTATTATTTCCTTTGTCTGTGGTTTGCTGTTGTCCCGTAAGAATTTTCACAGTTAGGATCAGAGCATGAAAAATGGGATGGTGCTTGTCAATACAGAGTAGTTATGAACAAAACTAAATATTATTTATGCATTTTTTTATGTTGTAAAGAAGAAATAGCAGAAAGCATTAGTTTAATTAATTATGGATAATATCTTTAGTATTAGTTTGTGAATTACAATAAATTCAAAGCAATGCATTAAACCCCTTGAAAAGTGAAACTTTGTTGTTGTTGTTTGTTTGTTTGTTTTTTTCACATGGCATATTTACCTTAAGACTTCATGTTGCTGTTTTCTATATTAGCATATTAGTTCCTTACATCTTAATTGTCTTACTCCACTTCTAGAAAAAAAAAAAAAAAAAAAAGTTTAAATATCTGACACAGACTTTTGATTATTCTTATCACTACGATTGATTTCTGTTGTCCAGATGACATCTTCTAATCAAGGGGAGCTGACTTAATAACATTGCTTAAGTTTCCATACTTTATTTTACTCTCTTTTTTATTTTTTTTTCAGTTTTCAAAATAAAAAGAGTTATCAAGCTACTGCTTTAAGATATCAAGGCTGTCACACTGAATGCTAGGTTTATTCTTTTGTTTATTTCCCAGGTGGATTTCAGAGTGGCAGGGATGAAAAGACACTTTTTTGAAATGGTGAGACCTTTGTCTCACCTCCATAATACAATGAAGGTTTTCCAAACTAGAAAAAACAACTTTGGAAGGGGTAGAAATAAAAGAAATAAAAACACTAACTCAACAGCTGACAGCAGGGTGAAGAAATTCTTCATGTCAAATTAAACTTCCTTTTTGATAGGTAATGGCATTAAAGAATTGTTAGTTATATTCTTATACTAGCTTGGAAAATATGATGTTATTTCTTTACAGACAGCAGCTGGGAAAACATGACAGTCCATTTCAAACACTTTTTTTTATCAAAGATTATTTTTACTGAAATGCAACTTTGCTAATTACAGTACCTTAATAGAGAACTGTAGCATTGTTAGAACAATTTAGTTCAAGATAAAATTATTTCCTCAGAAATTAGTGGGACTAGGTTTGATGATCATTCCATCAAAGGTTTTTTAGTCATGATCCATGTTTAAAATAGTGCATGCTGTAATGAGATTTCACAGCTGTGGATGCTTGCATAGATACTACCTAGAGTTACTGGGTACAGATTCATTTGGTTTGAATTCCATACAAGTCCATGTTCCTGTGGTCAAGATGTCTCTAAAAACCAGGAGGGAATATTACTCTCAATGACTTACTTGGTCATTAATATCTGTCTTTGGGACCTACCTACTACTGTGAGCAGCATCAAATAAATGCATTCAAAAGGAGGAACGTTAGTATTTTTATGCAGGACCAAAGTCTGAATTTTTTTCTATATGTTATTAATCCATACTGAAACATATTGATAGGGGTTTCCTTTTTGCTGTGCTTTCCCACCTCAGGTGCTCATTAGCAAGTGATTTGTACAGTATAACTCAGACCTCCTGTATAAAGAGTCTTTGTCTAACCTTTTGTACTCATGTAATACTCTTATGTATTATGTACTCTTACGTGTTATGTTCGGACATAGTGCTTATAGTATTTCCTTCCTTTCATCTTTATATAACTGGATTCAATATCCAAAAGAAGAGAAACTGTTTCTGTTAAAGTTCTATTCAACACTTTAACAGAGGTGAATCAAACACAGGTTTTGATCTTTGCTAGTGATCTTGTTCATTTTTAAGGTTTTGCATAAGGTTTTAATTAAAAATACTTAAGTAAGATAAAGGTTCATTGCATGACATTTGTCTGGTTATGCTGCAGTTCAGGACGTTAATCAGCATGTACAACATACTATAAATCAGAATAGGAGAGGCAACAAACATATCTTGCCCTGCATTATAAAGGCTAGAGTTAGCTGAGGAGTTAAGATTTCTATGCCTCAAAATTGCTATGTACCAACATCTTGTTTAGGCCTATAGATATATGCATTGACAATATCTAGAAGAAATAATGGACTCCATTAGCTTCAAGGGAGAGCTTTCTTTCCAACTTCCATTTGACTTCTATCTCTGTTGTTGATTCTACAGTATATGCGTAATCTTCCATAGTAAATTAACAACGAGGACATGACTATTATATCTATTTTGAGATACATGTTAAAGTCCCATGATAGCACCATTTGACAGTTTTTAGGGGTTAATCACTAAGTAAGATTACTTTTTTTATTCCTTCAGTTGAACGCTGGCAGATTTAAAAAATAATAATTAAAAAAAAAAGAAAGGAAAGGAAAGGAAAGGAAAGGAAAGGAAAGGAAAGGAAAGGAAAGGAAAGGAAAGGAAAGGAAAGGAAAGGAAAGGAAAGGAAAGGAAAGGAAAGGAAAGGAAAGGAAAGGAAAGGAAAGGAAAGGAAAGGAAAGGAAAGGAAAGGAAAGGAAAGGAAAGGAAAGGAAAGGAAAGGAAAGGAAAGGAAAGGAAAAATGAGAATACATTTTAAGTCAGAGAGTAAAAGCCCATGAATATCATAATCCCACAGGAAAATGCAGTGAAAAATGAGCTGTGAATTTTCTCCAAGCACCATCCCCAACCCACCTCTCTCTCCCACCCTCTTCTGATTTTAGGGGAAATGAATAAGAGATCTCAAGAGGGGAAGGAAAATTAATTGTTGGCAGTAATTATTCATCACCCTACAGAATTCACAGAGGAAATGTACTGCATGCAGATTTCTTAAAAAGTTGTTATTTTGAAAATTAATTATAATGAATACTGTTTCCTATTATAATGTAAATAAAAAACAAGATTTTCCTCACTTATATGTCTGATGGGCTATTCTCTCCTCAGAGAAGATACTATTCTCACTGGACAAGTTCCCAAATCAATAGCTTAGATGTGACCTACCTGAAACTAGAGAAGTTTAGATCCTGATATTAACTTTCTAATTAACTTTCACCTTTATAAAACTGGGTTAACACTTGAAATACCTACTAACTATTGAGGAGATTTATATCTAGAGTTTAACTGTGCTCTCCATGTCTACTTCATAGAATCATAGAATCATTGAATCATTCATGCTGGAAAAGACCTCTAAGATCATCTAGTCTATAACC
Source organism: Aythya ferina (assembly GCF_964211825.1). Classification (NCBI taxonomy): domain Eukaryota; kingdom Metazoa; phylum Chordata; class Aves; order Anseriformes; family Anatidae; genus Aythya; species Aythya ferina. Next base: position 197,211,916 of record NC_140296.1, on the reverse strand, counting down.
CAGTAATGACAAATCCACCACTAAACCATGCTTCCTACAGGTTTGCACACCTGATTCTGAGGTATTGTGGTTTAACCCAGCAGGCAGCTAAGCATCGCAGAGGCATTTGCTCATTCCCCCCACCCTACAGTGGGATAGGTGAGACAATAGGAAAAAGTCATGGGTTGAGATAAAGAGAGTTTCATATAACAGAAAAGGAAGGGAAATAAATAATAATAACAATAACAATAAATTGAATCTACAAAACAAGTAATATACAAAACAAGTAATATATAGTGCAATTGCTCACCACCCAATGCCCAGTCACCAGGCAATTTCCCCAGTTCTATTGTTCAGCATGATACCATATGCTATGGATATCCCTTTGGTCAGTCTGGGTCAGCTGTCCTGGTTTTGTCCCTTCCCAGGTTTTTATGCATCCCCAGCCTCCTCGCTGGCAGGGCAGCAGGAGAAGCTGAAAAGTTCTTGCCTTTGTCTAAGCACTGCTCAGCAACAATTAAAACAGTGGGGTGACATCAACATTATTTTTCTACTCAATCCCAAACATGGAACTATACAAACCACCATGAATAAAATTAACTCTATCTCAGCTGAAACCAAGACAGATATATGGATCAGAATTGCTGCAGGATTTACTTTGTTCCTCTGGTGAAGAATATTGACTGGACTCACTAGATTATGGGCAGTGTTCTGCTTAAACATTTTTATACTAAAAAAAATAAATAAAAATCTATTAGCATAGGTATGGCTAGATTTTCACCACTTATTTTCATTTTTCCGGACACTATTTGTAAGACCTGCTTCTACTACAGGAAAGAGATGTTAGGAAACGATTTAATCCTAGCACAGCACAATGTTAGACTCATACTTCTCAGTCACAGGTGAAGCATAGAGATGATACATACAGAGGCTAGGAAGGGGGAATAGCATTACCCTAGAGCTGACATAAAATACTAATTAATGACAAGGTAAAATAAAAAGTTTGTGAAATGAAAACAAGCTATCCTCAATCCAGTCCCATCATACTAGCCTGGAAGTGTGATTTACACTTTTGCTAGAGAAAATAATAATAATAATAATAATAATAATAATAATAATAATAATAATAATAATAATAATAATAATAATAATAAATTCTTAATTGTGGGGAAGCTTGGGAGAAGGTGATGGTGCAATGCTGGAACTTCAACGAGGTTCTTTGCTAGCTTGCCCTCCAATGCTCTTCTTTCATCACTACAGAAAGGATGCAAGTACCAGATTCCTTTTGAAGCAATGAAAGGTTAAACTTTTAGATGAGGTATTTGGAGTTATATTTCAAGACTAAAATAGTATACAAAGCATTAGCAAAGGCAGAGATTTATTGTGTGAAAAGTACAATCTCTTGTATTAGTAAGTCTTCAGAAAACCTGAGCCATGTTTCTAACAAAAGTAAAAAAAAAAAAACAAGTGTCAGGGACGGCAATGGGAAGATTTCCTATTCTTGATGAACACATGGTGTATATGATTTGCCTGTGTTTGAGAGTTATCAGTTTGCATTTTCTGTGCCTTGGAAACAGATCACAGCTTGAAATGCCATTTTAGCCTAAGAAAGGAAAGCAGGCTTCTTCACAGCACCACATATACATGAATTGTGCTATTCTTTTTATTCATAGAATTAATTGCTTTTTAATTTCTCTTTTGCTTTGTTTCATGAAAAATGGTTGTACTGAGTGTAAAAAGCCTCGTTTTTCTACCTACTGCAGGCAGAAGAAGAAGTACGTAAAGTTCTCTCTCACATCTCTGAATCTGATCAGTTGACTCAGATACAGCTAGTACCAGCAGTTCCATTCCTTCTTTTTATTTATATTTTATTTTATTTTGTGAGCCATGACTGACCTAATATCATCACCTCTGTCTAGAAAGGGTTCATAACTACAAATTTTAAATGGAAAGAAAAATTTTCTCCAGTTCAGAATTAGGTATTCTGAGGGACAGACCTTCAGTATTACCTTTTTATTCAGCTTTCTTTGTGGCTAACTGTCTCCTCACTCACAGGAATATTTCTGTAAAACTCTAAACACCAAATTCATGTGGAATGTACATAACCCTTGAATGCTAAATATTCATGAAGGAAAGTACACTAAAGAAACTGTATTGGAACAATAAGTCTAAATCTCTTCTGAAATTTAGCTCTTTCATTCTCTTTAGTTTATTTCTTGCCCCCTGCAGTCAAGTTGTAAGTGTGCCAAGAGAGGAACACAAACCAACCTATACATCTTAACCAGGGTACATGGTGATGAGGGGACAGCCTCATGGGGATGAGGGGACAGCCTAAGAAAGGAATAAGCAGATTTTAAGGAATAATTAAATGAATCACAAATACTTTACAAGGCAGACTTTCCTTTTTTTTCTTCATCACTAAATCCCTTTTCTGTGATAATTATACAATCCTATGCAAAATCAAGACTTGGACGCAATAAAGAGAGAACAAAAAATCCAAAACAAATTAACACTGGACTTTGAGTTGGAAATGAGTAAAACCTTCAGAAATCCATGGCCTGATCTAAAGTCCAAGTAATTTTGGACAGAGCCATTTCCAGAAGGAAATGTTTTAATCTCTAATTTATCATGTGATGTTTAATTGTTAATATGAAATATAAGTAGTAGCACTAAAGAGCACACCTTGACTTAGTTGAACTGTACCAAAATTTTTCTGTTTCATTTCTTTCTTTTTCTTTGCCTATTTACCATTATTTTGTGAATAGTTTAGACATTTGCTATGTTGAGACCTCCAGTGCACTACAGCTAACAATATTTGCTGCGTAAGCAGAACAGTTACTCATATTTAAAGAAAAACATATGATTTCTGCTGTTTCTATCAAATAAGTGTGTTTTATAGATCTGCTACTTTGACTTAAATATTCAACTATGAGTTGTGCTCTTTCCTTTCCTCAACATAAAATAACCAGACAACAAGTTGCAATGATTTAAAGAGCTTTTTGCACTAGCTATTCTATAAAATTTTAATGAGTACACACACAGTGATAGACATTAATGTATTCCATAGAAGGCAGACAAATCTGCAGATATTTTACAGGACTCCTAGCAGTAAATACAGAGTTTATTAAAAACAATATTTTACTAGGGCCTGTGAAACTAAACAGCTCCTACACCTTGCAAATATGTTGTTGGCTAACAGTTTTTAGAAGTTAATTTTAAAAAGGAACATAGGGAAGATCACAATTTAAATTCCATTAAAAGTCTTTCATTTATTAGCATTTACAAATGAAGAAAAAGCATAGCTGAAAGAGTTGTGTACAACATTGATGTACACTACGGACCTCAGGAAATATGTACATGTATAAAAAGCTTTATCTGATTGGGAGCCACATGGCCAGACAAGAGAAGAAGTTTGCAGAATGGAGATGAAAGCCATTCACCCTTGCATGATGGGAATGGCATTAGCACATATACAAGACTGGCTTTTGACATGAACTTAAAAGACTCCCCTGTGAACTTACACAGCAGATCTGCACCAATTCAGCCCCACCACTGAATCTGCATGTAAGCTACTTCAAAGTTACAGATTTGCCAACACAGTTACATCTGTTACATCTACAACACAGTTACAATTTCTACTGTGAGGGTGGTCACACGCTGGAGCAGGCTTCCTAGCAAGGTGGTTGCTGTCCCATGCTTGTCAGTGTTCAAGAGGCATTTGGATAATGCCCTTACTAACAGGCTTTCACTTTTGGGTAGCCCTGAAGTGGCTGGACAGTTGGATGAGATGATCTTTATAGGTCCCTTCCAACAGTGCTATTCTGTTTTTAAAAAATGCAGAAGTTAGAAGTTACGGTAAAACATATACATATATATAAAAATAGTAATAAGAAAATCTGAATCTGAGAAAATATTTGTTTCTAAATCTTTTTAATTTCTTAATCAGTAGATAATTATGCATCTTTAAAATAAACCTGTTTTGTTTGGTAAGATGCACAAAAAAATTGGAATACAACTTGTTCTTTGCTCAGAAATGTTAATTTCTTAATTCTTATCATGAACAACATTGGCAAAGGACCAGGAGGTATTAATTCTAATTTTGAAAGAAAATGACATAAAATTGTTTGATCCTTAATGTACACTGCAGTAGAAAGAACACATCTGGATAGAGTATTCTTGGTTAAAGCAAAATTGAAAACTCATTGTGGAGGCATAATTTAAATTAGACAAAAATACAAAGAAAAATGAATGAATTAGATTATTCAGGGCAAAGAACTCAGGTCCCAATTCTCTAGTCATCAGCTGTGCTCTGATCGGGACAAAAAAGAAAAAAAAGCTGATTTATTTCATCTTTGCTACTTCATATTGTCATGTTTAGCAGGAAACCAGTGCAGTCACTAAAACAAGGTAGGTCAATCGTGACAAATTGCATTTAAATAAGCTCAAAGAGTGTTCTATTGACCAGCAATCACTAGAAAGTCAACACCTTGTGTCACACCTCCTTTTGCCCAGATACAACTCAGGTGCTAGAATTTAATCTGGATTTGGTATTGTTATAGTATTATTTTGACCATAACGTCTGGATTTTGGGATACGTTGTTCACGGTCCTTCATTAGTACTTGTCTGAAATAGAATCATTTGAATTTTTCCACTAAGCCTCTTTCTAAAACTTCTTCTTGGGGATGCTGTTTTGCCTTTATTAATACCAAAATCATAGAATGATTTGTGTTGTAAGGGACCTTAAAGATCACCCAGTTCCAACCTCCCTGCCATGGGCAGGGACACCTCCCACTAGACCAGGCTGCCCAAAGCCCCATCCAGCCTGGCCTTGAACATCTCCAGGGATGGGGCATCCACAGCTTCTCTGGGCAACCTGTGTCAGTGCCTCACCAGACTCAGAACAAAGAATTTATTTCTTATATCTAATCCAAATCTACTCTTTTTTAGTTTAAAGCCATTCCACTATTTCCTATATCCTATATATCACTACATGCCCTAACAAAGAGTCCCTCACCATTTCTCCTGTATACCCCCTTTTGATACTGTAAAGTCACTATAAGGTCTCCCCAGCCTTCTAATCAAGTCAAAAGCCTTCAAATCAAGTCAGACCAATTCCAGCTTTCCAAAGATATTCATGTAGGTAAACAAAGGCATTTGCATGCACACTGCAAATATGAAGATGAGTATAATTCTGTGTGAGGAGTTTTCCTTTTTACTGTATGTATGATATGAAGACAGAGATAGACAATAACTGGTCTCATTCATGTTAGTTCAAACAGACAAGAAATAAAAATATTTAAGTTCGTGATCCTATGCAAAATTTTCTCTTCTGACCCAAAACCCTCACAATCAGAAAGAATCTTTTCAATGATTTTGAGGGAATATAGAGTAGATACTTATCAGTTATTTTTTAGTTTTCTTACATCTCTTTTCTAGTAGAAAGAGATGAGCTATGACACTTACTGCCTGAGCTGTGATGAAATATCTAGAAGAAGGGGATATTTGTCATGCTTCCAAAATGGCTTCTTACAGTAATGTAAACGACATTCTTCTTTGGTTATTGATCTGCTTTAAATTAACATTTTTTGTAATGTACTCATGGTGGGAAATGTAAAATCTAATTACCCTGGCTTTGGCAAAGTATTTCTGGTGCAGAGGCAGCTTCAGTCCTAAATTCTGTAATATTCTGGGCCAAGTCACAAGTGGTTTACCCATAATATATTTTTGGCATTGTTTGTTTCTTCTGAAAGTGTCTCAGTTTCAGAAAACTGGACTATCTTGAAAGTGATGTCAGAAAATATGATGTCAGTCCATTGGGGATCCTTGATTAACCCACAGCTATGCCTCAGCTCTCATCGCACCTATATCACAGAATTTTAATTTTGTATGATAATTATTCATATGTATGCACATCACATATGCATATATAGAAATATGTAGAGAAATATATCATAACTGCACCCAAAGAATTTTGGAGCATTTTTCTTTTTATAAACTTCTGAATAGGTATCAAGAATAACCACACACAGTCTCTGTGCTGGGATGACTTTAAATCATCTTCCGTTTCCTGAATTATCCAGTGTACTGACTGCACTCCTTCTGCTATAAAGAGAAAAACAAAACAAAACAAAATAAAGAAACTAATGAAAAAACACAGATAGTTGTATTCACTAAACAACAAAACACTTCTTTGTGAAAATACATGGACAAAACAAATAATGACTTCTACACTTCTGGGGATTTTCTATATGCAGACAGTACATCTGAAGTGGCTACAGCCTGATCAATGTTTATAGATACTCCTTTGATAAATTAGTTCTTTTTTTTTTATTATTATTCCCTTAAGTATACATTCCAAGAACTACATGGAATTCTTCCACACTAGCAGCTCATTAATGCAAAGCAACAAGACATTGTTTTTTAATTCACACTGCCTAAAACACCAAAATGCTTCACAAATGGACAGCATAGTACTCCTTGCAGGGCAAAGTCATTTAGTTCCACTGAGCTCCTGATATATTGGTAATGTCAGGCTGTCATGTCATAGAACCTTCTCTTGTGTGGAATGGCTTCCAGCAAGCATTTCTATTGCTCTTGGTCAAAGCCTGTGCAGCAATCTGCCATGAATAGCTTCATGTATCCTGCACATTTGTTTCCTGAATTATAGGCTACGCACTGGCCAGCTTCAGATTTCATTTTTCTAAATTTTGTTGATCAAGGTGGAATTGCCATAACTGTGGGCATTGTTATATAGCCCCTATAAATATGTTGAAGACTTATGATTCAAAATTATTATATTTATTGACATATTTTTATTCACGACATTTACAATATAGTGCTTACACCCCTCTGATCTTCCATAACAATTTCAATATGCAAAACATTGCAACACCAGTTTATTTCTGAGTACATTGCCTTGGGTGTCTCATTTGAAAATCAGCATCCGAAATATTGAGAATGTGCAGAGAGATGCTCTGGAAGAGTGCTCATTAGAGCACATCTGCTTTCCTTCTGAGGAGGGCAGTGGTCTCCTGCCAGTTGCTTCGTATTTGTTGACAGAAGAGTGTTCTGTTTCTCAGCACTTCAGGAATACAAAACAAACAGTTCAACACATTGATGTCAGTAAGATTCTTTCAACTCTGGAAGCACAAGGAAAAGATTTTTTTTTTTGGGGGGGGAGGGGGGGTGAAATAAGGAGTCAGTAGTAAAATTGGTCTCTCCAGTTTATGACTTTTTGCAAGAAAGAGCAATTGTGTTATGAAAATGAGGTTAGTTCTGCATGCTTTTTGTGACACTGTTCCATTACTCTTCATAACCTAGGTCCCTCTTTCTATAACAATATTTAATGAGGGTTGCTGTATGAAGTTCTTGAACACAGTATGAGAGGAACACAGTGGAAAACTGCATAAATACTACTTTTTACAAGACTCTTCAATGGGTTCCTTGTCAGTTCTCATCAACACCCACTTAAAGATTAAATAACATCAACAAAGTCTTGTTTTCATTAATCAACATGCATGATTCATCGTGAAAGAATAATATGAAACAATATGTTCCAGTAATAACAGTGTAATGCAAGACCAAACTTTTATAATCCACAAACACTCTTTTTCCTTACGGATTATAAAACAAAACACATACTTGCAAGCAAGCAACCAAGGAAACAATGAAAACACATAGTACTGGCAATAAATGCAATTTCCAGTACATACTTTTACAATATATTGAAATTGTAATGACATTGGATGCAGGCTTCTTGCATGGAAAAAAAAATCATACTAGAAGGACGAAGCTCAATGAAATCTACATAGAACTCAACCTATTTTTAGGAATCTAAACTTAGACAAACAGGACCTCATACTTTCATAGGCACCTACTTCTCTTTATTGATGCTAAAAGAAAATTTAGGATGTTATTTGTATCCAAAATAAAACATACGCACTAATCAAATGTGTAGGATAATGTCACTGTATTATGTAGTTTCATGCTTCATGAAGTACTAACTTCTAGATTCTGTTATTGCTGGCTTATGCCTCAGTTTTCCTATGTTCTAATTTTGATGCTTAAGAAACTGTTTACATAAAGGATCATGGAGAAAGAGTGTGGATTTTACAGAGAAAAAAAAAAATGTTGCTAAGATGATTCTGGTGTCATTAGCACTGCAGATAGATTTTCTTTTATTCAAGTAAATGCTAGGAAAAATCTAGTCTCAATTAGATAATGAGACCAAGCTTGAAGGAAATGGGAAAATCAATTCCTCTAGATTAAATCACATTACCCTATATACTTCTGTTACTGTATACATATACAGTGTAAAATTATAAAGAAAAAATCAGAAAAAATAGGAAACAACATGTCTGTATATTCCTGTAATAGATGCAATAAAACACATTTACAGTAACTTGTCAATTCTAAGCCATACTGTTGTAAACTGAAAAGCTCTGATGAACTCACTGTCATAAATGCCCATTTACCTTCACCAGAGGTCTTGAGTGTGGTGCTTACATTGTAAATATCGTGCCTATTTTCACTCTAGCTGCAGGGAAGATTGCATACTCTGATGCTTCTATGAGTATTACTACTTTCTTTACAACCCAGAAATTTCAGATGAGAGGAATCCTAGATTTCCTGAAACAATATGTATTTTGAAAAGATACTCTTTTTGCCTAACCTTATATGTGAAATTTCAGAATTAATTTTTTTATTTTTTTTTTCAGTTTCCATAGGTGCCACGTTCTCACAGTACAGACAATAACCATGTCTGATGTACTGCTAGCTGAAACAGTTGGGCTTCAGGAACACGGCTCAGCATCATTATCCCACATATTCACATTACTGTCCTTCATCCTGTCTTATTTTTTCACATAAAGGATCCATGTTGTGCAAATGTAAGGATTAACTTAGAAACAAACAGTGAAATAGATTTATTTTTTTTTCTGAATGTTCTGAATAAGTAAGTCTGGATTTAAACTCAGTCAAATACAACAGAATAGCTGAGGCTCAACTCTCTTTAACTTTCTAAAACTGGAAAACATGCACCAAATAGCCAGGAGCCAAAACAGCATCACTATCTCCATCCCTTAACTCTAAAGCACTCTCTCCTCAGTGCCACTGATCCTTCCCTCTGGTATCTGGAAGTTGTGCTGGCTGTTTTTGCAGTGTATGGCTCAGGCCATAGAAAAGAAAGCTAAAAGCTGTCTTATTTATATAGGTCAGCTCTATGGGTACAGACTCTTCAGATTATATCATATGAATAAACACAATCAAAACAGTGGGATCTCTGAGATATATTTCAGGAAAGGCCTTGTATTGCTCTGCACATAGTGAGAAATGATGTCATTCGGCAGGGTGGCCATCATAGTTTGTATATGGGCAGAGATTAAAAATTTTAAGTTTGTCCAACTTCTCTGCTTATTCATGTGCAAATTCAGTGTGCTGCTGGAGATGAATAACCTCTAAAGTAGTAATCTGCAGGTCTAGAATCCTGGGCACTGGAATATTTTTTAGCATTTTAACCTTCATCTGATATATCATATGTCAGTTACTGTCAAAAACCAACATTATTTCCATAGCTCCATGGCACTTCACAGACAAACAAAAAAAGACAGGTTCCTACCCTAAGGATCTTCCTTCTAAATTTAGCACAATAAGCAACAGATGTCAATAAGGAAAAGACAGAGTGACATATGATTAGTTAGAGGTTGGAATACTGGAATGAGTACAACAGTGGCTGTAATAGTCTGGGTATTTACTGACCATTAAATTCTCATGATTAGGCATTAAAAGCATAATTTTTGGTGACTTCTTGCAGATGTATAATGGTTATGATAATATAAATACAGAAAAAAATTGCCACGAGCAAGTAGTTTGGATTTACATGACACTACATTTTCCATAGTAAATTGTCCAGAGTAAATCTTAACCTCTGCAAAGAGATTTAGTATTCATTGTAAGTAACCCACCAAATTTTCTACAGGTTAAAAACCTGCACATGGACAACTAATGCTGAGTAGTTAAAAGCCTTAATATTCTCACAATATCTTCCTCATTACAGTTTGAATATCTGTGCTCTAAATAAGCAATTCCAGGCATTTTAATTTGTGAAGTTTAATAAATCTAACGTTTCTGTCCTAATAGTTTTCATTCTAATTCTAGAGCACATTAATTTTAGCCTTATTCACACTTCTTTTCATGCTTGCCCTCTACATTTATTTTTGTTATTTTTTATTGGCAGAGATCCTAAGAAAGTGTCAATTCAAAAACTTTGTTCTGAAAAAAAAAAAAAAAAGACATGAAAAACAGAAGGATTTTGGTTGGTTGGTTATTCTTAAATTTATGTTTGCAGCTCTTTTCAAGAGGAACATTCAGGCAATTTGGTGAAAGGAAAACATTATGTTTTTCATTACAATAAATATTAATCACAGAATCACAGAACTGTAGGGGTTGGAAGGGACCTCCAAAGATCATCGGGTCCAAACCCCTGCCAAAGCAGGTTCCTCAGAGCAGGCTGCCCAGGTAGGCGTCCAGACAGGCCTTGAGTATCTCCAGAGAAGGAGACTCCACAGCCTCCCTAGGCAGTGTGTTCCAATGCTCCGTCACCCTCAAGTAATGAGAAAACTTGTCATAAACAGTAGTCAAAAACAACAGGCAGGAGCAAGTATTTTTTCTTTTTTGCTGTTGGTGGTGGTGGTTGGTTGTTTTGTTTGTTTGTTTGTTTTTATGAAAGAGATGGGCTCAGAATTTCTATTGAGGAATTTCATCCTCTTTGCTGAAGAATAATTCAACAGATTGGGTGATGTTTTTGCCGTTACAGTCATTCATGGCTGTAGTGTCATTTTTTCTTCTCAATTTTTTGATATTAGAGTTTTGAAACACTGATTTTGTGTTATTAGAATTATTTAGTGGTGTGACCTGTTTGCACAAACTCTGTGGAAGCTCTCCCTCAGTCAAAATAGAAGACCAGGGAACACTGCATAATGGGACTAATTTCATTTCAGAGTTCATGTTGACGTTTTGTCTACTCTAGAAAAAAAAAAAAAGTCTAGAAAACTTGCAGATGAGTTTTAATGAAGATTGCTACAGCTGCAACACAAATTTTTAAATCCTAGGCTATTAGAATCCAGGGAAAACTTTACTTCAAGATTCTCTCAAAAGACTGATTACTTAATTCAGGAAGTTTCAAAACCATCTAAGTACAGTCTTAATGCTTGGAAATGCTCACAACAAAAAAACAGCAGTTCCTATCTTCTATCAATAACTTAGCCACTAAAATCAGAATAATACAAATACAAAGGCACAGTAAATTCTGTGTCAAACTTGAAATTTAACATTTGCTTCTCAAATCTACATCTTCTCTAAAGAAATCAAGGAGCAAACATTTCAGCAAACATCTTCCTTCAAAGCACTATAACATGCAAGTTCTCCCATTAACAAGAGACCAGTTTAAATCTACCCCTTATTGATAAATGACTAAAAGCCTGATTCAAAGCCCATGAAAATAAATGGCAGTTTTTCTGTTGACTTCAAAGGGTTTTAACTTAGGACTAAAGATCAAAAGCTTCAGACATCTGTTGGTGTCTGTTCAGAGGCCAAGATGAAATTAATTATTGTTGTTGGCCTGTGTCTTGATGCTGGATTTGGTGCAGGCAGAAATATGACGCAAAGACCTCCCAGTGCCAGTAGAGAGGAGAATATACAGGGAGAAGAACCACAGTTTACACAGCTCAAGAAGGGAAAGCTCCAAATTTCCATCTTCCCCTTACAACCTAGTGTCCTAGAATGTGAGGGTGGTGATTTAACTCAAATACCATAACACACTACTTTGTGTAGTTGTAGGATCACAGAACAGTTCGTGTTGGAAGGGACCTTTAAAAATTTACCCTGCACAAGCTAGCAGGTTCCCCCAGGCTACTGACATTATCAGAGAGGAACCAACAATTTACCCTTCTTTCGTATTTCAAATACACACATGAATTATTACATGCCTAAGCTAGTATGTAATTCATATCAGATAGTTATTTCTTGGTGAGTCTAACTATGTTCAGGTAATGTTTTCAGGTAATGTTTTCACAATTCCCCTCTTGCAGGTAACTTTTTGAGACATGGATTCATTTATTGAAAGCATCCTTAATTTTGGAAGACTTTTTTGTTTTTGTTTTTTTTGTTTGTTTTTTTTCCTGCAGGCTACCAGCTTAATCTTAGCAACTTCTCCATTTTGTACCTTAGTTACTCTTCTAGTTAGAATAAACTAATTATATAAGAATAATTGAGAATTTAAGACACAGAAGTGCTAGGACCCTGCCAAGTAGGTAGATGTATCTACAGTGACCCACTGTATAAATCCTTAGAGGAAGATGTGAAGGAAGGATCCACTTCAGAATGCAAAGTAGCAGTGTAGAGGTGCAAATAGTAAAGCTGTACCAATGCAGAAACGGATACAAAAACAACCATTAACATCTCATCATCCGTATATTATCTAGACAGTAAAATTTATTTCATAATAGCAGATTCTGTAAAATAAAATTTATCATTCAAATATTTTATATGCATGAACCTAGCTACTAGGTATGTAGAATTGGGAGAATATTTAATAGTTCCTAAAATATTTGCAGCAGTAAAGATTTCAATTTCTACAAGGGTGTGGGATTGCAACAGTGGGAAATCAACCAGTTAGTGAATACCAAGCAACATGAGAAGCGTTTCCAATAATAAACACAATTAGCAATGTAGATGAGAAATCTATCTGATTTATGGGCTGCATATGCAATTATAACACATTCATAAAATGTTACCCACAGAGCAATCCAATACATTTGTTTATCCGTGCTCCCAGATTAAGAAAGTAATGTTGTCAACCAACCAATTGTGGGCATTACAGATTCAAGATTAATTACCATCTGCATGGGACAGATGTTAAATCTTCAATTTCACAGCAAGGCATCTATAGCTTATTTCCCATGGAGTGCTTCTTTCTCTGATCAATAAATGTATCAGCCGAGCTGTTCATCTTGCCACAGAGGTCAGAGGAATGACAGAGTTACATCTGTTTTTGTGTCAAATAAGAACTGAGGAAATGAATCCTATCCAAGCAGATAAACAGCCCTGCTACAATTGTCCTTCAGTCTTCTACACAGCTACTGATGATGATTAAGTTTTAAGCATTTGAGAATCTGATAGAGTTAGCACATCGAAAAAAAAAAAAAAAAAAACATGGGGGAAAAAGAAAAAGCAATCACTGTTTTGCAGATTCTCAAACTAGAATTTGTGTCCAATTTTTACGTGGGCTGAGACTGATTCCCCACTGCACCTTCAGCAGGTTCAATGGTGCTTGTACATATCGCAGTAAATTTTGGTTAACCACATGCCCTCAAAAGCTGTATTCTTCTTTCTTATTGTTATTTCACTGTAAGTAAGAAAGTCAATGGTCTGATTAGTTGTCATGTTAGTAACCAGAGAGTGTTGTATTTGACAAAACCAAGCAAACAAACAAATAACATGTTAAAAGTACCTTCATTTCACAAAAGAAAGTAGAGTAAAATATTCAGTTTAGGACTAAATCCAGGATATTGCAAGACAGCAATACTGTTTTGCCTAAACATACAGGTCTCTGATTTTTGATACTTCCCTACTTTGCTTGAAGGTCTATGCAACCTCAGAAACCTCAGTTCATGTAATCTCAGTCACCCATGACTGTTCTGAATTGCTTGCTCTGTGAAGATGCAGAGCATCTAATGCAATCCTGCTTAGATAGACTGCCGTTTCTGTTCTGCTTAGGTTCTCTGGAGATGTCCAAAGAAACAGAAAGAGTCAAGGCTACAATTACCTTCATGTTATGAAGCGGCAGCTTTGCTTACCTCTCACATATTTGCCGGGTTTGATTCCTGATTGAGGAAATGACCTTTTATATCCCCATCCTACAGGAGTGCACTAAGCACCATGGAGAAACCTGAGTAAAAATACCTTCCTGCCTCGAGGTGAAGGTCAGTCACTGTGCAGTCAGGAGAGCAAAAATCAGGGAGAGAGCAAGAGGCCTGATACAACCATGAAGAAGAGACATCTGGTCCCTGCCCTGGGGGGTCATTTTAACAAATCTAGCAATGATGTAGTACAACACACATATTGCAGGAAGTTGGGCTTGAAACTTTACACTTCACACAATACACACTGGGGGAGTGCTTTCACCAGGATAATCCATGGGTAGATTCTTCTTTTATACTCTGAGCTCAGCCCCTGTGGATGTGTAGAACAGTTTCACTCCCCAGGTGAGTGATTTGGCTTCTGGGCAGTTATGTAAAGACAAAACAAGACTGGCATGCACCATACCATTAAACGTACTCTTTGTAACTGTGATCTATGTTTTCTCCCAACGGGATGGAGATGACAGACATTTCTGCATGGTTTCCTAAACTGCCAGAAACCAATTAAATTGGATCTCCTTGTGAAAAGGGAGAGAGGTAGTAAATTAAGAGGACTGGATATCATGCAGAGACAGCTGAGTAAGGCATTCAAACGTTCGTATTTCATTAGGCTGAGTGAGTATTCCTCCCTGAGTCTGTATCTCACATTTCTATGAGGCATCACCTACGTTAGGCCTTAGAAAACTGAAAAATAACAATAATAAAAAGTCATCTTCTACCTGAGAATCTAGATTCAATTAAAATAATATGTATGACATATAGCATTTGATTAAACAAAGATTGCAAACAAATGCTATGTCACTCTGCATAAATGCAGAATTAAGGTTGCACAACTAAATTTTATTAAGAATGTTGATCCTTCATCATTTTATCTACATAGAATACTGGCATACCTGCTAGACTAGAAAATATTTTCCTTTTTTTATAAGCGGAGAACTAAAGATGACTGTAGATTCAGTAATTTGCCTAAGATTTCATTTCCTTACATATGTGCTAACTCTCCTAAGTTAACCACAAGTGAATTAACTTCCAGATTCCTTTTTATTTTTAAAAGATGTTTCAGATATACTACAATGATGATTGTCATCAAAGGTTTATTCTGTACTGAAAGCAGACGTGCTGCTCTCTCTTGAGATGTTGTTTCATGGACATTGTGTCCAGGACTTTATGAGAATCTGGTTTATGATGGACAACTTTATCTAATTTCATTGACACTGCTCTCTATAAAGCTAGGTACATGGCTGTGCTGCTAGAGATTCATGTAAGAGGAACTCATTGACTTTGAACCCTTGTTCTTTCAGTTATATCAATTTCGGTACAAAAAGGATAAACAACTCTCTGAATCACTTTCTACAATATGTAGAAACCTTTGTAGAAAAATTTGATTTATGTTCTCAGCCATGAACTATGGGAAAGGCAGCATTGTCCACATAAATACAGTTTCCACTAAAAACAAGTTATTCTAGTTGTTATTGTCACAGCGACATTTAAGACAAAAGTTAATGCTGCCATAAAAGATCTGGGGAGAGATAGTAAGAATTTCTGTTGTTTCTTGACGTTAAAAGTTAAGTGTAAGAAAGAAGCAGGCAGTGGAACTCATCTAAGATAGGCCTGAGCAAGACCAAGGACTGACCGAGACAAGACGACCAGCTGACAGACGTACAGAACTCCTGCATGAAGCCAGGAGCTGTGATAATGGGAATTCATATGCCGAACGAAGAGCAGTTTGGAGCTGCGCATGGGAAACAGAGGTTTCCTTGAGGGGTTTTGTTTTTCCAGAGAACACCATATAATTTCCTTGGCACCAGTCTCCAGATGGTGTTTGCACTCATCATTTGTAATTGTGAGCAGAAAATGGTTTTAGCAGCCTGATATGCAAGGTACCTTTCTACCTCATGGAATTGGCAATGTTGATTATTTTTTTCTAAGCTTTTAAGTCTAGAATTTGTATTGTGAGCATCTGCACTTCTCCAGTTTAAGATGTACCATTTGGCAGAAAAGAATTAAGAATGCAGTGAGAAAAGAGAGACACAGAAGAGGAACAGGATTCTGCAGATAAATTATACTGACTTATGAGAAAAGTGGTTTGGTGTTTTAAAAACACTGAGTAAAAGAGAAAGGAAGACAGAGCATGGAATGTACTATGGCAACACCCATCTGACCTTTGAAAGAAAATAAGAGAAAAAGTAATCAGGGAGAGGAAAAACTAGTAGATAGGTAATGACAAGTAACTAGGATAATTGACAATAATTTATTTCAGTATGCACTTTAGCTCTAAACCGCTGGAGGGAAGGGATGCCATTCAGAGGGAACAGGACAAGCCTGTGAGGTGGGCCTGTGCAAACCTCATAAGGTTCAACAAGGCCAAGTGCAAGGTCCTGCACCTCGGACAGAGCATCCCCAGGCACAAATCCTGTCTGGGTGGAGAATGGATTGAGAGCAGCCCTGAGGAGGACCTGGGGGTGTTGATTGATGAGAAGCTCAACATGAGCCGGCAATGTGTGCTTGAAGCCCAGAAAGCCGACCGCATCCTGGGCTTCATCAAAAGCAGTGTGGCCAGCAGGGTGAGGGAAGGGATTGTCTGCCTCTGCTCTGCTTTCATAAGACCCTAGGTGGAGCCCTGTGTTCAGCTCTGGGGCCCCAGCACAAGAAGGACATGGACATATTGGAATGAGTTCAGAGGAGCGCCACAAAGATGATATCAACGAGCTGCAGCACCTCTCCTATGAGGAAAGGCCAAGAGAGTTGGGGTTGTTCAGCTGTAGAAGAGAAGGCTCCAGTGAGATCTTAATGCAGTCTTCCAATACCTAAAGGAGGACTACACAAAAGCTGGGGAGGGAGTGTAGTGATAGGACAGTATCAGGGTGTGTAGTGATAGGATAATTGGATGGCTTTAAACTAAAAAAGGGTAGATTTATATTAGACATTAGGAAGAAGTTCTTTACTCTGAGGCTGGTGAGGCACTGGCACAGGCTTCTCAGAGAAGCCGTGGATGTCCTATTCCTTGGCAGTGCCTAAGGTCAGGCTGGATGGGGCTTTGGGAAATGTGATCTGGTGGGAGGTGTCCGTGCCCATGGCAGGGAGCTTGTAACTAGATGGTCTTTAAGGTCCCTTCCAACCCAAACCATATAATTCTCTGATATGTTTCTGTGTATTCAGAGCATGGTCTTGCTGATTTTGATTTTCTAAATTTCTCTTTGATGTTGTGATAAAACTTATCAGGCATGAAGCTCTTATATTGATTTATTAAAACTAAGCTCTTAAAGGACACTTCACACAGTGAAGCCAACCAAATCTAAAAGACCTGTCTCACTGGAAATTCAGTTGTTTTGACGTCTGCATTCTTGAGTGAAATACACTGAAATAGCATGTGAGAAATAACCATGGTGCACAATATTGGCACAGCCAGAGCTATGGACCAGAGGAATGTGGTCCAGCCCACAGCATATACTGGAAAACAAGAAGGAGGACTAAGAACCACCGTTGCTGTTTTCTGTTTAATATTTTCAAATATTTTCTTAAAGAGTAATAATAATAAACAGTGTGGTTTACTCTAAATCTTGGTTTTATAGAAGCACAAGTGAGATGATTCTCTCTTTGTATGATTCTTCTTTTGTGATATCTGTTCTTCAAGTCTATTTTTTCTCTATTTCTGAAAGATTGCAGTGAATCATCAGTCTTAATCAGGGAATAAATAGGCTTACCCTCTGTAGAGGATGATCAAGCTCCAGAACATTTAAATAAAGTGGACAGACAGGAAGTACCTACAAAATGCTGAGAGAGCTGGCTGATGTTATTGAGAGGCTACTCTTTACAATCACTGAAAGGTTATGGCAATCAGGGAAGGTTTCTGAGGACTGTGAAATAGCAAATGTCACTGTCATCTTCAACACAGGCAAGGAGGATCCAGGAAACAACAGATCGGTCAACCACATCTTGTTTCCAGAAAGGTGATGCTACCAGTTCTCCTGGAAACCATTTCCGAACATATGAAGGACAAGAGGGAGTTGTCAGCATGAATTCAGAAAGAGAAAATCATGCCTGGCCAACCTAATAGCCTTCTTCAAGGAAATAACTAGGGCACTGAAAGAGGGGAGGATACGGGATGATTCTGTCTTGATTTTAGTATGGCTTTCAACACTATCTCCCATAACATCCTCAGACAAAATGATTAAGTATGGACTAGACAAGTGGACAGTGACATAGACTGAAAGATGGATGAACTGCTGGTCACAGAGGATAGTAATCAGCAACCTGAAGTCCAGGCAGAGGCCAGTCACTGGAGAAGCACCCCAGAAATTGACCTCAGGCTATTCAATACATTCATTAGTGGCCTGGACGATTGAACAGAGTGCAGCCTCAGCAAGTTTGAAGACAGTGCAAAATTAGGAAGAATGGTTGATACACTATACCATTGTGCTGCCATCCAGAACAACCTCTGAAAGATGAAAAAATGAGTCAACAGGAACTGTGTGAAGCTCAACAAAGTGAAATGTCAAGGCCTGTGCTTGGGCAGGAATAACCCTTTGTACTATCACAGGCTGTGGGTCAGCCAGCTAGAAAGCAGCTGTACAGAAAATGCTCTGGTGGGGTCCCAATGGACACCAAGTTGAACACAAGCAAACAACATGCCTTCACAGCAAAGAAGGCCAACAACCTCTTGGGCTGCATTATCAAGTTGAGGGAGATGATCATCTGTGCTCAGCACTGGTGAGATACACTTGTAGTTCTGGGTCCACTTCAGGGCTGAGAGACATGAACATGAGAGACTGAGAGACGAGAGAATGAATGAGAGAACAAGAGATGGCTGAGAGACAGGGCTGAGAGACCTGTACATACTGAAGCAAGTCCAGTCAAAACTGGATTAAGGGTTTGGAGCACCAGACATATGAGGAGAGTCTAAGAGACACAGAGTTTCTCAGCCTGGAGAAGAGAGAACTCAGAAGGTATCTTATCAGTGTGTATAAATACCTGATAGGATGGTGTTAGAAGATGGAAGCAGGTTTTTTTTTCCTGTGATGACAGGTATCAGGACATGGGCACAAGCTGAAAGAAATGAGGCCTCTCTGAACATCCAGAGGCACCTTTTTTTTACTGTGAGGGTGACCAAGCAGTGGAACAGGTTGCTTGGAGAGGTCGAAGAATCTCCATTCTTGGAGATATTCAAAAGCTGTCTGGATTTGGTCTGGGACAAGTGACTCTAGGTAGCCCTGCTTGAATGGAACAGTGGGCTGAACAAGATGACATCCAAAGGTCCCTTTCTACCTCAGCCACTCTGTGATTCTATGATAAATTCAACTGTAAAAGCTATTATTATTCAGAAATATTTAGAAGTATATATTCATCAGCTAGACCTTTTTCTAATGCATTATATCTCTAGGGCTATATGAGTAGCACCAAGATTCTGTTTTTCTTCTCTGGATGGAAGATTTCTTCTCTTATATCTGCTAATAACTGTTCCTGTTTCTGTGGTCTCTGCTTACATTTCCCCACAGTCAGCGATATTTCTCTTTTTGCTGCTGTGTTTTGCCTCAAATGTGTTTAATAAATGACTCATAACATTAATCTGCCTTGTATTTTAATAAAGGACTATGCTGCAATAGAATATCAGGTGGATAGTTTATACCACGTAATGAGACAGCAAAGATACTGAAGCAGCAAAAGTGTAATTTCAAAATGACATGTTTTTGCAAAGTGTATAAACATCAGACACATACCAATAATCTTCGGTAATGAAATCCTACAGATACCTTGTCAGTCCTCACCAGTGCAATAACATCGCAGCCCACAAAGGGGCACCTAGATGCTATGTTTAAAACCATATTTCTCCAGCGCTTTCTCGTGTGTATTTCCAGAGGTTTAAACTTCAGAACTTTCCAGACAAAAGTTTTCCCTCACCATGACACCACTTCCAAACAACAGTGAAATCTCAGCCTATAAAAAGCCTTTAAAATCAATGGAGTTCATTTGAATATATATATCTAATTAATCTCTCTTTATTTATCACCATGACAACTATGATACAAGAGTAATTTAGGGATATTGCTTCTTTACAAAACCACCGATATGCCTTAGGCTAATGAAACTGGGGCCAACAACAACATTAAAAAACAGTCTTAGAGAAAAACTGCCAAGTGCTTATTTGGCCAGAATATTTATCATAAAAATAACATTACACATGCTCAAATTCTTATCAGTCAGATGCTTCTTGAATGTGTTCCAGTTGTGTTTGGCTATGCCCTTCCCTTTTCTATTAAAGTATATCCATGCAGATATTGTAATATTGCCCCTTTCCATTGCTGGCAGCTCAGATATGACTCAGCTTTTCCAACAATCCCCCTGCATTCCCACTTTGCCTGATATAGTGCACTTAACATTTGTATGACAGTCATTTTTCCAGTAAAATCTATTTAATAATGTGACCCAGGGGAAAAACAGGAAAAGGATTGGACCAGTGCTAAGGCAACTGTAATGTCAATATTATATACAGCTGGTAAGAAACCTGAAATGAAAGGTTTTTATAACAGTTGTACAACATTAAAAATAAATAAATAAATAAATAATCTGCCTAATTAATATATTGCTGTGATTTCTGCAGAGTACATTTGCCAGACCACTGCTTTAATTGGATAATGTTCTCTGAGAAAGCAGAGATTTGATTGCTGTATTTCTGAGAAGGGAAAACAATAAATCAAGAAATCAGACTAACTCAGCTAATGCATGTAACTGCTTTACTGAGAAACAACTGACTGGTAACCATATGCAAGCATACAAATAATCCTACATTCTAACTGAGAGAGAACATTCTACTTCATGGAAAAAATGCCTGCTTATCAAGAATTAACCTTTTGCTGCTACATTATGATTGGAAAGTGGACTTTAAGCAATGGCATTAACTTCTGTGGCTACAAATCCAGCCTGTTAATTTTAAATCTACCATTTTCTTCAGAACAAAGCTTAATACTGTACAATGACAGTATCTGATAATGTGCACTTACACAGTTACACAGGTTTCACATCACATTAGAAAGTAGAAATCATCACATTTCCAATATAAATCACCCATTACAGCAAATAAATGGCAATAGCTTGGGCTCAAGCTGTTTTTCTGGAGAATGGTAGTCATATGTAAATAGTGAGATTTATGGGATTTTATTTGGATTTATGTGTTACTGTCTGCTGCTGGAAGGCCAAGCAAACAATACACAGCTATTATCTGAGAAATATGAAATAAAACTGATCAATTTTATCTCTTTGTTTGCAAAGTAAAATTGCACAGTAAAGTGATACGGATTCCAGCTATAGATGATGAGTCCTCTCATTCTCCTGTGCTTTTGCAGACTATAGTAACAAAGATTGTAGCATCATATGTGACCAGCAGCATGCTGGAAATGTCTTTGGCAAAAGGGGGCTATTTGCCACCACCTGAACATGTATTAAACCATTTAGCATATGCTTGCTTAAAAACTAGCTGCAGAGTGAGATATGAAGTGTCATGAGATGCAGCTGTAAGATAATACTACACAGTCAAGCACATTTCTATCTTGATGTGTCTGGTACAAGAGAAAGATTTATTATGCCTTATCCATTTACTGCACATCTCAGCCAGAGTTGTAATTGGCTAGGATGGTTAAGATTTGATTTAAGGCAATGATTCTATCAGCTTGGTTTTTGCTAATAGGGCATAAGTGTTCCATACAGCATTATATCTTCCTGCATTATAGCCTGCCCTAGGTTAATTGTGTGCTGCAGTCTAATCTATTCCTGCCTTTACATCATTTGCTGTAAGAGAATATAGATTCATGTACTTGATCACTCCTCAATGTTACACAAGAGAAGAATGATATTTCTTGGGGGTTACCCAAAATATCAACATTTTCAAATCAATAGCAATTGTTAAGAGGATTGTAGATTCCATTTTGGCTCATTAGGACATTTGATGGATTACAATGATCAAAGATAAATATCCTTTGGCATCGGCTATGGTCTCTTATTCTATTCTTGTTATAGTCTAATACAGAAAAACCAAAGAATTAGATGACAAATGAACATTTGTGAAGTGAGTAATTAGAATTATGGTTTATGGCCAATAGTAGTTAAATGGCTTCTTTTTTATTAGAAATATGGTTTATGGCCAATACTATTTAAATGACTTCATTTTTAAACATATAAGATGAATCATATCAGCAGAATGGAGTGTAATGAAAGTAATGAATGCCTAAGTCTCTTATGGAAATGAACAATGTCAGTTTCAAACAGAATTCTAATTACATAATTGTGTATGAGGTCTTTTTCTTGCTTGTTTTTCTCAGCTCAGACCTGTGAACAGTTTTAGATTATATTCTTAACAGCTTTTGCTTTTTTTTCCTAAGAGACTAGATGGCATAGGAAGAGCTGTGTGGGGTGTTTCACCTCTAGCATATTATAGAAGGGATTTGGATCGTCCCCAGGTTGGTAGCCGTCATATATTAATAATATTGTCATTTTTTCAATTGGTTTCCTAGATCATTTTTTTCTAGTGGGCCATTGTGTGTACGACAGAACTACCAACAAGATTGGCACCTTTGCTGGAAGCATGGAAATTCCTCTAAGCTGATAGCCAAGGCATGTTGGGGTGGACAAGATAGTATTAAGCTCAATGACTTTCTGGCAAATAGGGAAGTAGAAATCTCCAGTTCTATTTAGTGCTGTATTTTTCAAATGCAGAATAAATAAATAAATAAATAGATAGATAGATAGATAAATAAATGAACTAGACAAATTAGAGATTAGAATTTGCAGCTCACTCCTACATCCTCTGTTTCAAAAATCCCAAAGTGATTTCAAGTTAGAACTATAGCCTGCTTTGCAGGAGCTTTGGTTTGTCCACAGTTTTACTGACATTAGTGTCTAAAAATGATGCCATGAACTAAGTCCAAAACTCTTTTTGTGATGAAAATTTCTTATTTGGTTTGTGACAAACTAATCACTTGCTCAGAATATCGTGTATACCATGGTGTGTTCTGGCTTCCCATCTCCTAAGTAAAAAGTTGTCTGTAATTTTCCTGAGCTTCCCTCTAGCCCAAATATCCAGGTTTCCAAAGCAATGGGAGAAAAGCCCCATGGCAATACAACTGAGGGCAGCACAGAAGTTCTCCCAGGTCCCTCAGTTTAGAGCTAGCCACAGAGCTTCAGATTCTCATGACTGCAATGGAGAAAAGAGCTCTTTACTATTATTCTGTTGTAAAGCTTATGAAGCGTTGATAATTTGGAAGTGGATTCAGTCTATCTGATACATTAAAAAAGAACTCAGAGTGTCCTATAACATTTTAGGAGGTGGTGTTACCAATGCCAAAGACAATACAAATGTTTTGGCTTCAACATGGATTTTGCTACATACACAACACACTATCATGTTTGCAAAAGGAATGCCCACATGTTAGGTTCGTCTGCAATATTTTGGAGTCACTGACTTCCAGGTTTCACCCATCACAACTGTTCATTTCAGTAGAAATGTAATCTATACAAAGCGCTTACCTAACACGTTCACCTGAGCTCCTTCCCATAGCCCTTCTTTCTGCACATTACCTTTAACAGTAAAAAGTTGATGTAACAATCTGAAGCAGTGCATAGAACAACTTAGTCAAGGAAGAGCTAGATTACTGGTGTCCCAAGAGAAAAGTGAGTGCACAGGTATTCAGAAAAAAAAAAAATAATGGCCTAAGAATTGCAAATTTTTGAGGAAGCCTTGAAGGTTGTTTATAAAAGTTTTGTAACAGTTCAGTGCTTTCCTTGACCACCCTTCATCAGGATTGCGGCTGCTGTGATGTTTTAGACTTTAAAAGAATGTGGGAGTGCTTATTCTTTCCACTTTTTTGTTCTTCCAACAAAAGCTATAATATAAAAGAGGTCCACATGGCTATGAGTGAATGGAAACATTAGGCCTTATATGGTTCTAAGAAGAAGCAACATTTAAAGCTGCTTATCTTCAGACAATGATAATTTCAGAAATAAATAAATAAATAAATAAATAAATCCCTAGCTAGGAGGTCTCTTGCAACTCCTATTTTAATTCTTCTCATAGAAAATAAACTTTCAAAGTCTTTCTGCTGTTAAGGCAGACAACAGTAGCAAGGCTACTATGAGTTGGAGGACAAAAGGGGTCCAAAGGGAGAGCTAGAGAAAAAACAAACAAACAAACAAACAAACAAACAAAAACAGTCAAAGTTAACGTGGAATAGTGCATTTCTAATAATGTCTTTACCAAACATCACTGATAAACCATTTTTTCAACCTCTGTGAAATACTCTTCACAAGGGACTGTTGGATTGTACACAGCAAAACAGACAAACAATTTTAAGGCAGATTGTTTAAAAAGAAATTAATAACACATTTTAAAGGACCACACTATGACACTGTGGGGAATGTTCCAAGGGAACAATGGGCTTTTGACATTCAGGGAACACAACTTTGGCCCTCACAGAGTGTTAAGTGGAAGCAAGAATAACCCATATGCTTTTAGTTGCAATATTTTGTTTTTAAGCCTGACCAGGTTTCCATTGTTAGGCTATGAAACAAACCACTCTATTAAGATGGGACTTTTCTAGTTACTAGGCTGACATTTAAGCCAGGTCTGCAACTCGGACAATTTTTTATTAATTCCTTCAATATGCAGGGTTAGAAGTGCCTATTAATATTAAGATATTATAATATTCTGTAGGTATTCTTTCAAGTTGGAAGTATAATTGGAAGAAATTATAATTCTCTTTTTAGAGAATTTTAAGTGGCCAAAGAGAATTCAGTTACTAGCTATTATTAACTTATTGCTTAACGTGTCCTTCAAAGTCATATGTGGCTGAGCAGTCATTGAATAAACAGTTGAGATTTTTAGAACAAGAGTTTTTTATTCTTTAGAATTGGAAGCCTGTGCTGCTTTTTTTATAAAGTTTTCTGCGTCTCAGAATCTTTTGTACAATTTCTGAAGTTTTAATACATACATTCCATATACTATATTCTGAAACTCAGTCTCTAAGCAAAAAAGAATTTAAGTGATGATTATTTAGATGAGTAATATTATTTTTTTAATAATTTTATTAATTATTTAAGTGATGATCAAATTTAGAATGAAAGATCCTGAGAAGATGCACACAATGTTTATAAATGACTGACATGAAGTTATTCAAATTACTGTACTGATAGAATTTAAAATAAAACAAAGCAAAATTCCAAATATTCAGATTTTTCATGCATTACATCAGAAAATAAAGCAAGAGGAGATATGGGACAGAAGGAATAGTCTTTTTATGTCAAAACTTCAAATTTATGGTCAAAATTTCAAATCAAACCTTGTAGTTACTGTCTATGTCTGCCCCAGTGCTGGGGCAGAAAGTATGGATAGATCCCTTTTCCCGTAACTTAACATGGGCTCATTTTGATTCATTCATTGCACCCCATAAAATGATTTATTGTCTCTTAGTGTGTGTATGATGTATTGTTATTTCATCAAGCTTTTGATGCAGCCCATCATTCAACATGTTCCAGGCAGCAGAAGCTTCAGTATATGCACAAGCATTGTTTACAGTGGTTCTGCATCATATTTAATGTAGCAGGTATATTGGTTATTCAGGTAAATCTGTTATCTAAGTTGCATTCATTTTTCTCCTTTCCTTTTCTCTCTTCATCAGAAAGTTAAAAATTGGCTTTGATGCAGAGCATTAACTCAAGGGAACTGATTTGAGGACCACAAACGAAACCTGTCATCCCGCACCTGCAGCTTCATCAAATGTGAGGTGGCTTAATTTGCTAAGTTTCCTAGATATGTCAGGAACAGCTGTTACTCATTTACAGCATGTAAAGGGGCTTCAATCAATCCAGCATACACTCAGTGCTAACACCAAAGGCAAGAAAAGACTGAACTCATGAGGTCCTTATTTATTAGTTTTAGGTTAATAAGTTTTTGAAAAATAATATTTGGCTGCTGTAGTTGGAAAGGTTGGCAGGATTAGATATAAGTATGGTAAGGACTGTACAATAAATATTTGGTCGAGAAGGAAAGTCAACAAAGATGTGCCTACTGAAAGATAAATGCTACAATGGTAAATGTCAAATATTGGGACAATACTAAGAAAGAGATTTAATATCAGATGTCTGTAGGAGGAAAGCCAGATAATGAAAGCATTGAGATTACGCAGAGGATTCTTCTTCACATTATAATTTAAGAGGGATGGAAAGTATCAAGAATGTTAATACAAACAAAATTTAGAATCAGAAAGAACTGCAACTTTGTTCAGCAATATAAAAGTTTTTTTTCAGTAATATAAATTTTTTTTTTCATCAGTCCTGACAGCTAAAAAGAAGACGATTGAAAGGGCCAGCTAAATCTGGCAAATCAGTTGATGGTTACAGGACTGGTGCCACAGGCTACTTAGACCACTGGAGGGGCTTTGAGAAACCTGGTCTGCTGGGGGCTGATGAGGTCCACCTTTTAGAGAAGAGGAAGAACATCTTGGGTCATAGGCTTGCCAAGCTGGTGAAGAGGGCTTTAAACTAGGGCTGCTGGGGGAGGGGAACCTCAATCCATCCTGCTCCTCCTAGTCTGATACCAGTATCAGTGATAGATGTCCAGAACCTGGAGAAAGGTGCTGGCACATGAAGAGCAGCACAAAGGAATTCCAGCCAGTTAGCCAGCCTCACTGGGGACCCAACTTAAATGTCTCTATGCTAATACATGTAGATTGGGGAATAAACAAAAGGAGCTAAGAGATGCCTGCATGCCTGCAGGGTTATGAGACCTCATTGGCATAACGGAGACATGGTGGGATGGCTCCCATGACTGGAGCATTGGAATGGAAGAATACAGGCTCTTTAGGAAGGACAGGCAGGGGAAACAAGGAGATGACATTGCCCTCTGTGTCAATGAGCAGCTGAAGGGCATGGAACTTTGCCTGAGGATGGATGAGGAGCTGGCAGAGAGCTGGTGGGTCAGGATTAGAGATTGGGCAGGAACAGATGACATTATAGTGGTGGTCTGTAGCAGACCACCACTATAATGTCAGGAAGACCAGCATATGATCAGGAAGACCAAGCATATGAGGCCTTCAATAGACAGACAGAAGCAGCCTCATGTTCACAAGCCCTGGTCCTCATCAGGGACTTCAACCACACTGATATCTGTTGGAGTGACAGCACAGCAGGACATAGGCAATCCATGAGATTCCTGGAATGCATTGGTGATAACTTCTTTCTCCAAGTGATAGAGGAACCAACAAAGAGAGGGGCTGTGCTGGATCTCATTCTCTCCAACAGGTGGGGAATGTGAAGCTCAAGGGCAGCCTTGGTGAAGTCATCATGAAATGGTGCAATTTTGGATTCAGGGGACGGTAAGGGGCACAGCAAGCTTGCTACCCTGGCCTTTGGGAGAGCAAAGGGATCTTCAGGGATCTGCTTGGTAGAGTACCATGGGACGATGCCCTGGAGTGAAGAGGGACCCAAAAAGCTGGTTAACATTCAAAGATCACCTCCTCCAGCCTTAGAAGTGATGCACCCTGACAAAGAGGAAGTCAGGCAAAAGTGCCAGGAGGCCTGCATGGATGAACAAGGAGCTCTTGTCCAAACTCACACAGAAAAAGAAGGCCTAAAGAGAGTGGAAGATTCTATGATAAAATTGTTAGTGAGCTTTAATACCAAGTAATGTCTCTGACATGGACCTGAAGGATGAATAACAAGCAATGAACCTCGTAAAAATTTTACTGTTTTTTGGGGGAGGAAAGTTTCAATACAATTCTCTTTTTCTCTATTTCTATGAATACTTCCATTTTCAATAGAAAACATCAACTTGGGAGCTGCATGATTGGACAAACCAGAAAGGTTAGACTTTGTGTGTGTGTGTGTGTGTGTCTGAGATCTTATTGAGCTTCAGGTTAAAATAGAAGCTTGTCTAAGTCAGCCATGATCTAATTATGATCTGATAGTTGGATGCAGGGCACTTCCATTATCCAAAAAAAAAGAGCCATATGTATCTGGCTGGATGCTTGTAAGGAGGTAATAGATTATTTACACAAGTGATTGCAGTGGTCAGGGCATCAAAGGCTAATCATAACAGGATGACTGTGTGCCAACAAAATGCTAACGAGAACCTGTTCTCATAAGCAGTAATCTGACTTGCAGCAGTCATGGAGAGGGCACCACATAATAGCACATGCAGGTGGGACACATCCAAGTCTGACCTAGTAGGTTATTTGGCTGAATGCATGAATTTAGAATATGATAACTTTGGTAAAGTTGGGCCATCAGTGTGTGCTAGATATCTGGATAAAATAATTGACCAATTTAGAAACATCTAATATTGTGGGGTTTTTTGTTTGGTTGGTTGTTTTTTTATGTATTCTGCCAATGATGGAAAGTAATAATTAAGTGGGGATATCATTAAATGTATGTAGAAGAGCAGACATGACTTTTCAACCATAAACTGATGCGGAAAGATTTAAACTGTTTGAAGGAGTGAAAGAGTTATTATTTGTTTGGAATGCTAGGAGAGACAGAGCATAGAAAGCTAGAAAAATACTAGTGGATGGATAATGAACTTTTCCAGGTATTTTCCATGGTATTTGCAGACTAAGCACTTTTTCCAGGTCACCCTCTGAAAGTATAGTCATGTTTCTGACTATCTTCTACTTCTAACAAAAGAAGTATGAATAAAATATATAAACATCTTTTCACCCATTCTGAGGCAGTTAAGTCTTTTTCATTCTAGTCTGAGAGATTCTCTGCCTATTAATTTAGGGGAAATAAGTCCTTCCAGTGCTGTGTTTCAGTCATCTTATCATAACTGTTGACGCTACTCTGGATTAACTCCAAGACTGCCCAGTTCACATGCTACAATATCTGCTGATAGTCTGGCTTTCTGCAGTAGCTTTTAAGTGTGTGTTTCTGTTTGTTGTTGTTGTTGTTTTTTGTTTGTTTGTTTTTCTTTAGTCTATCTTTAAAGACCATTTCCTTTTTTTTTTTTTTTTTTTTTTTTTACCTACAGATTTCTTCCCAAGCACCTTCAAACGTCTGACTCTTATCCACAGACTTTCAAGGAATGGAGTCTTTGGTTAAGAGGAGTTCAAAATAACAATACACTCTTATAAATAAACCTTCAGTTAATCATCTGTTTTCAGTCATATGAGCAGGAGAAGCTGGAGAATAAAGTGCACTTTCAGACCTGGAATTTTCATATCTCAAAGGCCCAGTACATCCTGCAATGTTTTATACCTAAAATGAAAGGGCTTGTTGAACTTAAGTTTTAACCTTTGGATGAGAATCAGAGTCATTTCCTCAGAATTCTGGAGACAATAAGCTTATTATTTCCTTTGAGAATAAAACATTTTAGAAACTTTGTTATTTGAAAACTTATATTAAGGAAAGTTAGCAGTAACAAAGTTGTCCTAGAGAGGAGTTTCACAACACTGCACAACCTCTAAACAGATTTTAACTTCCCAAATCCAATACATCAAAAACAATTCATAAGAAAAATAGTCTTGTGCCTCAGAGCTTTCAATATGACTTATGGCAGGGCTCATTTCTGGGAGGACAGGTTTTGGCAGTGTAAATTAGGGCTGTTCACATTAAATTGTGGTACGGGTCAGTCCTATTTCTATAGCTCCCATAACTGTGGAAAGATGAGCCCTTCTTTTTATTCTGTTTTCTTTTCATGCATAATAGAGAATCACACCTGCTCCTTTCAACTCTAGGTATTTTTACTTGAAGGGTGTCCACAACTGTGCACTTCTCTGAGTACGTCTGAGCTGATATAGGGGCCCCATATTAATGCTTTGTAATGCTTTGTTCACCACTGACAATCCTCTCTCAAAGTCAGATAACATTTTTTTTTTTTTTTTTTTTTTTTTTTTTTTTACTTTTCAGAGCTCAGGGCTTAATATACATGCAACCAGACCGCCTACCATAAAGACTAGGTCTGGAAAAAAATGTTAAAGCTGTCTGTCCAGGTACTGAAAGCTTTGTGCAGGTATGCCCCAGTAAACTGCTAAATAAAAGGCAGGTTGTTTATTACTATTTTTATTTTTATTTTTAATTTTAATTTTTATTTTTATTTTTTGTTTGTTTTCTTGTTTTCCTAAACTTGCTTTCACAGCAAATAGGAAAATATAACAGAATAGGTCAAGTACTGTGTGTTCTCCTTCTGCATACACTAGTTAGTTTTTTTCCTGATTTCATTTGTGGTCAATGCAATGATTGTATGAGTCAATTAGACCTGTTTTGGGAAGGTATAGTAGACAAGAATAATTTCTCTGTATTATGTGTCACATGCTTTTGCTGTAGTGTCCCATTCCCAAAGCAGATACGGCAATACTTATCTCCTTTGCAGGAACATTTTGAGATAAGACCAATTAATATTGTGAAAGTATCTTAAATTTACAGAACAAATCTTCTCTTTCATAATGTTATTATTCTCTAAAAGCCTTCTATTCCTTAGAAAGCAAGTTGTCTTCTTAACTTTGCCAGTTGTGTCCTTCTATTCTTTACTCTTACCACCATGAATACACATCACACAGACATTAGCATTAGGCTAGTGGGTTGACTTGATGATATCTTTAGAGTTTTTTCCAAATTAAATGATCTTACTCTTCTAAAAACCTCACTGGTAGGCAGAAACAATTATCATTTTTAAGTGCTAAAATCTGTCAGTGTGCATATGGTGGGATCAGTAGATAACTCAGGTTGGAAGAGGGTCACAGTGTCCAGCCCCTGTGTGTGGATGTTGAATGCAACCTTGGCCCTCAAGAGGTCCAGCCTGGTTGTGGAGCTCAGGGCAGTGCAGAGCCACACCACTGAGTGCACCCTGTCCATTTAGCTATGGGGAAGGGCCCTGACAGACTGCAGGGCCATCAGGGTCCACCCCAGACTAGGGAGCTGCCCTGAACTGAGGC
Source organism: Aythya ferina (assembly GCF_964211825.1). NCBI lineage: Eukaryota > Metazoa > Chordata > Aves > Anseriformes > Anatidae > Aythya > Aythya ferina. The sequence continues at coordinate 197,181,110 of NC_140296.1, read as the reverse complement.
CCTCAGCCCGCAGCTAAGCTACAGTCCCGTTGCATGGCACCTGTCTCTGTGATCAAATATAGGCCATATATTAATGCCCTGCCTGTGAGCTAATGTCCCAGCCTGGCTTTGTGGAGGTGCTCCATGCTTTGTGTGCTGTGGCTGTCCCAGCCTGCCCTGCTTCTTGGGTGGAAGGGACAGGCCATGGCTGACAAGCCCTGGCTGTGGAGACCCTGCTCTCCCCAGCCCTTCAAAGCAGGGCCAGCTGTGAAAAAACAACTGATTGCTCTAGATTTAACCTACAGAGATCTTGAAAACCTCCAAGGATGGAGACTGCACAACATCTCTGGGTAGCCTGTGCAACTGCTCCAATGTCTTCACCTGGAAAAAGTTTCTGTATCACTGTTACTACAACTTATGCCTGTTGTGAAGATAGCAGTTATGTCTTAATGCTAAGCTACCTATAGGTACAGGATGGTTGAAGCCATTTCTTGTCCAAGCTGAAAGAAAACTGTCCCTCACAGGACAGATGCTCCAGCCATCTCAGTGTCCCTGTGCTATCCTTGCTCCAGTTTGTCCATGTCTTTCTTAACTGGGGAGGTCCCAAACTGGATGCAGTATCTAGGTGTGGTCCAACAAGAGGCGAATAATCACTTTCTGTGATCTATAGTCATGCTGCTTTTCAAACAGCACAACATGCTGTTGGCCTTCTCTGCTGCCAGGGCTCACTAATGGTTCCTGTGCAGTTTGCTATCCGCCAAGACTCCCACGGTCTTCTCCACAGAGCTTCTCCCAGCAGTTCCTAGCAGTTCCCAGCCTGAGTCACTCCAAAAAGTTCTTCTTTCCCATGTGCATCTTCAGATCCCTCTGGATGGCACTACTGTTCTCAAGTGTACCTACTGGTGTATCCTCTCCCCTCCCTCCCAGTTTAGCATCACCTGAAAACTTGTTGAGTGTACTCCATTGCCTCCTCCAGGTTGTTGATAATGTCAAACACAGCTCTTCCCAGGCTAGCCCCTTCTGGTACCCCACTTCTTTACCAGCATCCAGGTAAAGAAGGACCCATTAGTAACTATAATAATCAAATTATTATAGACCAATAATCTAAACAATTTTTACTTACTCATCCAGATGTTAATATCTTACTCTGAAAGTTAGTGTACTGGTGTCAAAAGCCTTGCTAAAGTCTAGCTTAATGACATGCACTGCTATCTCATCATCCACAGATCTGGTCATTTCATTGTAGAAGTCAATCAGGTTGATCACACTTGATTAACTTTTGGTAAATTCGTGCTGACTTTTCTTAATCACTTGTGTTCTCATGTGCCCAGAAACATGGGCCAAGAGAACTCACTCCATGAGCACTACACAGTTACTCTCAGCTGGCTTGGCCCTCTAGCCTTGTAGTCACTGCAACCTATTGAGTTAAAGTCTGCAACTTGCCACCTCTGTTCAAATCCACCTAGGAAGAAACAAGCAACCCTTTTTATTCCATACTTTTAGGTTTGCAAAATCATTCTTTAGCCAATTAAAAATGGCAGATCTCTAAATCATAATCCTGGTCTTCTTCTGTTTGACATTCAAATTCTTAAATACAAACGTGAAAGTAGAAAATCCTCCAACTCAGACGTCTTTAGAGTCAAGTGTTCTGAGATCTGACCCTGTTCAGAATGTCAAAATTCATTATTGAATTTTGTACTTGTACAAAATTTGTGCTTTGCAATTTGTACTTTATGCACAGGCATGCAGAAATAGATATTTGAAGACCTGAGGAAGGATTTTAGTTATAAAGGATCATGCAAAGACCTTGTGAAATCTTCCAGCATTTCACATAGTAAGAAGCTAGAAATAGTAATTTGAAAATCTGGAAGAAAAAAAAAAAAAAAAAGCCCTCCCACAATCTCTCATTATCTTTTGATATTCACTGGGAAAAGAAAAGCTTTGTCAAACCTAATGTGTTGGCTCTGTATTACTTGTGGAAAAATACAATCCCCCACAACAAGAAGTGTGTGTTGCTGTTTAACAGAAGAATCTCTAAGAGTTCATTGCCTAGTCCAGCTTTCATTGAAGTCCCTGAGGAAATTCCTATTAGTAAGCAGGATCATTCATTCATTCTTTTTTTTTTAACTTTTTTTTTTTTTTAACAGATTAGTGGGTGTTTACAAGAAGACCTTTTAGGCACCAATTAATCTGTATTCATATAGAAAATGCAGAGCTTAAAAATCTCTGACATTTTCTTCTATTGGTAATTCAGAATTTTGCCTTGGAAAGCAACAGGACTGACAGCATCCATCTTTTTTGGATATTAAACTTAGTGTTTATTTGTTTAAAATGTGTTTTTACTCATAGAATTCTGAACATGAAATGAGTATAAACCCTATAAAATATATTGTTAATATTGTACACAGACTATTCCAGAGCTTTTGCTCCTGCTCACAGCTTTGCTGAGAACCCTCAAAAAGAAATTTAGCAAGACTGTTCAACTTCACAGTTACAGTTCCAAATCATGTGGGCAGAAGAGAAACAGTCAAGAATCATATGAGTTATATACTGCAGCTACTTCTCAGGAAATGTTGAGTAACAACAGAGGCAGACAAAGAAGAAATTCACAAAATAAAAGTAGTCAAAACTCAACTGCTGCAGCTACATGACCTACAAAAAGGACACAGATTTTTCTTTCCTAGCTCCTTGCCCATTCATACAGTTGCTTGCCTACAGACTGCCTACTCTATGCAGAAGAGTATGCCAGCATTGTTAGGAACAATGTGTTTTGTATACTCCAGAGGATGTGTCCTAGTTTCTTGTACTGCTGGATTTGCAAGATCGTTGTCTGCATGATACATGGGTTTGGTGTTGAGATCAGCCCAGATGCCATCTTTAGGACAGTACAGAAAAACACCATGCACCTTTCTGTAGCCTGGAGGCTCAAGGGAAAATAAACTGTTGAGCAACATTCCTCTTACTGTAGAAAAAAAAAAAAATCAAAAATAGGAAAGAGGCAGAAATCTTCCTTTCATACAATACCTACAACCAGTGGGCAATGTTTATTATTTAAAACAAAACCACAAACAATCCACCTATGTCAAAGAACTTTCTTCCCAGAAGATGAGAAATAATTACTTAGACTGGGCAGGGGAGCAGAAAAACTTTATGAGTGCCTTCTATTCCTGTCTTTTATCGGTGTTTAGTAAATCTAATCCTACTCACTGATCCTCATGTGTGAGTTATTGAACTGAGAACCTTCTCATCTATAATGTATCGGTATGCTGTTCCTTTCTGTTTGATATAGATTTTTAAAGCAAATGCAAAAGTAACAGTTGTAGGGAGTATTGTTAACTACTGCTAAACTTAGCCTGCTTTTGAAAGAGGCAGAACTCCAATGCAGAATGCGGTGGCTCATCACATGAACCTTAACAATCTAGGTAAGAGGTAAAGGAAAAATGATATTGGGATAAAGAAAACCTCATTAAATGGGAGTAGAAAGGACTTACAACTAGTAGCTTTATGATGGAAGGACTGTTATATGAAAGGACAGTATAAGAGCATGGCTTATTTAGCATAATAAAGACTGAGAGGAATTTTGATTGTTTTCTAAAAAATACATAGGCCTAGTGAGGGAAGTGAAAAAAGGAGAGCAAATATCAAAGGAGAAGGTGTATACATTCTAATCAATTCCAATACAGGACTAAACATATACCAAGAATACTTTAAGAATAAAAATTCTTATAGTTATAATGGCAAAGTCCTGAAAACATCAAAGAGACTAAAAAAATCAAGTCTTTATAAGATAGAGCTTGTGGATGGTTTGAAACTTAGGAACCTTAGGAGGACTATATGATCCAAAATATTCCTTTAGTCCCTCTTGGTATGACCCACAGAGTTCTAGAGGCAGAAAAAGTTTGACATACAAATTACTAAAGGAACCTGACACTGTAGGTCCCAGCTCCAAAGAATGAAACTTGAATGAAACCTTACCAACCATTTAATCTAAATTTTCATCAGTACAATTCCTCAAGAAATAAAAGATCTGTTTCTGAGAACACCTGGAACACACTACTTAGGCAAATGAAGTAAAGCAAGGGGTAAGATTAAAAAATCCATTTAAGAGTTGTGATATTTCCTTCCTCAGTACCCTGGAGTTGGGTCATTGTTAAAGACGCAGGAGCAACAGAGTTCCTAAGCAGCAATTTTGAGTATATAAGGGAAGATGTTTTTAAACAAAAGTTAATATTGTAGGCTACCTGAAGAATTCAGAATATCAAAAACATATTGGAGTGTCCAATGTAAGTCACTTTTGACCTCCAAGTGCCTCAGAAACATCTGATATCTTTATGATTCTTAAACTTCAATGAGTTGTAAATTAAAAATCATGCTAGATCACCTGCAGATCATCTGTATTTTTCATTGACATCTGTTTTCTCTATCATGCATTAAAAATGTCACATGCAGCAGGCAGACAAGGAGGTAGTGTTTCCTCTTGAGCCAGGATATTCAGCTTCGGTGTTCGCACTCTGGCTTAATTTCCCAGTTCTACAGGTATCTTACATTTGAATGTCCAATGTCCTTAGCAGGGAGTCAACATCTTAAGGATGAATACCTAAATATTAATTAGGTCAGAGAAAGTGTGTATAACTACAACATAGTGCTTGGAACACCACTGTGGCAAGGGACATGCCTATTTTCTAACCAGGACTACAGCCTGAGACTGTGACTGACAGCAATAAGTAGAAATTCCTGACTTTTCTTTTTCTTACACACAAGATAAAGGTAGCTCACACCACATCATTACATCTTTAGCAACCATCCCTGTACATTTTCTTAGCCTAGAGAAACTGTGAGATAACTGGAATTAATTAAAGAGGGCTTACACTTTTGGTTAGCTCATAACTGGAAATATCTCACCTCTACAGCAGAGAGCAGAACCATAGGACAAGGAGAAGCATAGAATCTGGACAGTGCACAACATGGATCAGAAGATAGTATACCGTTTGTTCAAGTGCTTACACTATGTCACTTGTATTGTTACTACAGTCATTTATCCTGGTTAAAAGAAAAATGCAGAGAAAATTCCCCGGAGCTCATAGAACTTCTATGACAAAAGTAGAACTACTTTAGATTTCCAACATTAAGAACTGTATATGTCTCTGTAGGAATAAAATGATCCCCTAAAACTTAAAGTAGCTATTGATATACTTTATCTATATTAAAATTTATGTAATCTAAAACACTTTATCATTGGGATAAAAGGTGGTAGGTGATTCTGACTTCAAGCTACAGACTTTGGTTGAAGCTGTCAGGCATTCTCATGGGTTTTCTTGCCCAGCACAAATCTTTTCAACCTGTATCTGTTAATTATTAGTATTTCTCACATAAGTGGAATAAAAACCAGGCTTAGTTCAAGCTTCAGAAGCCTCAGGCACTGTCTTTCATTTGCCAACTTCTAGCTATTACATATTAGAAATATATGAAGGGCTCTGGGAGACAGGTGCACTTGGACTTACTTCACTCACATCTAATGCATCTTTACGGAGGGCATTAAAGTTGAAGAGGTCAAACAATATGAAATGATAATGCTTTTTGTACTACACCACTTATACCAACAGTTCTCTTTTCTGTTGTGCTCTTAATTAATATGTTAGGATAAGAGGGGCTCTCCTCAGACACTACCAACTATATGCTAATAAAAGAAGAAAATATATGACGGCCTACTTGATATACATGAACCCTATTGCTTAGTGTTGCTAAGCAATACCCTAGGAATGTGGATATTCACCATTTCTCTCTTCTTTCTTTCTTTTTTTTTTTTTTTTTCCCACTAAGGAGTTGCATTTGATTATGTAAGGGAAGAACGTAATTTCCATACCAGGTAGCCTCTGTCTGCTGCTTTCACAGCCTTAAGTAGAAAGTTCTCCAGGCAAAGGGGTTGCAACAAAGGAGAGATTTTTTGACTGTGCCCTTCCACTACAGTTTAAATAACATGAACGGAGGGATGTTTGAATGGACATCAGTGTCACAGGTGGCAGTTGTCTGATTTATTCCCTCTCAGAAGAATGTACTGGCATCTGCATGGATAGCAACACCTTGCCAGCTGGCCAGGAGGTGACATCAGCTGCTGTTTCAGACAGATGAATTGCACAGTGTGCACAGCTGCCGGCCAAAGCACAGATTTTCCAGGAGGAGTAGAGGGAAAAAGCATTTCAAACATTTCCAACAGTAGTTTTTACTTAATATTTGTTCACAGAATTAACTTTACTGGACCAGGTTATCACCAAAATCAACTTTCTGACACTACAGGAAGTTTCTTGGTTTGCGTACCATAAAGCACAGCAATTCACACAGGAACTTGCATTCTCTCTGATGTTGAGTGTAGTGTGTTTTTCTCAGAGTGGCCATAACACTGCATGGGCAATACGATTTTAATTAATCTCTTTTTTTTTATAACTGTAGATCACTCAGCCAAAATAAATACCCTTACCTTTAGGCAGCTAAACTAAATAGCCAGGTTTTAAAGCCTATTTAAATGTGCTGAGAACTCATAACTCTAATTGATAGTCATCTGCTCATGAAAGCATGTGACAAGGCCTCAGCTGGCTTTCAGGGACAAAGCTGTGTCACCACCATCAGAGCTCACACATGAGTACCAGCTGAGGAGCTGGCAATGTTGATGTACTGGTTCTTAATGCATTCCATAAAAGAGCCCCAAACAAGATTTGGGACTCCACTTTCTGACACTTTGAGGATCTTTGCAATTTAGTCATGAAGTGAGACTGAGTATTCCTAATTTATTTGTGGAAGGAAAATGCACATCCCAGTGTATAGGTAATAGATATAGATATAGATATAGATATAGATATAGATATAGATATAGATATAGATATAGATATAGATATAGATATAGATATAGATATAGATATAGATATAGATAGATATAGACAGATATAGGAATGATACTTAGCTGAGGTTGAATCAAGCTGAATCACTCGGAAAGGATAGATATTGGATGAAAGTATCACACCAGGTTTGTAAAGCAGCCAAGTTAGAACTATAAAAATGGCCTTCTGATAATGTGAGCAGTGGTAGCATTTTAAAAGAGCCTGGGAAATGTTAATATAATTGCATCTATTCACTAGTAGAATATACTTCTTTTTTTTTTCCAGAAATGAATTATCAGTGATTTTTTTTTTCATGTTTATAGTCTTATTAATTATCTCCCCAGATTTCCAGTTCATTCTGCCCATAGAAACTATGTAATTTGGTGTAGTCTTACAATGCTGATCACATTGTTTGAATATAAGAAAAACTATCCCTGTTTTTATTTTAAAGAAAGACATGTCTGCAGATGTGAGTACTCATTGCTCATTCTCTTCACACCTCATGCCCTTTAGATCACATATTTAATATATTCCACCTGAGTGAATTAAAAGCAGAATCAAAGACAGTGAATGGTTGTTTCTGGCTCATCTGGATATATCTGGCACTTCCTAAGTAAGGTACCTGGATTCCTGGATTCTCCAGAGACAGGGTATATTATTTTCCATCCTTTCTAACAATGGCTCCATATGGGTGATGCTCATAGGCATAAAACCAATGTAAGGGTTGGACAGCATTCCAAGTTGTATAGTTTACTCTAAGTGTTGTCTTTTTTTTTAGAAAATTTGGATCCTCTCTTTTTATGGTATAGAAGCAAAGGAGCTGCTGGCTTTTGTCTCTGATGTCTTAGGTAAAAGAGGAAATGAAGCAATAGATTATTGTTATATCTGCATCAATGAAGAGGAAATAGCCCTGACATACACATGGTGTGACTTAGAACGTATAAATTAGGTCTTCTGCAGTTATAGTGATTTAAGTTTTTTTCCCAATACTCATTCTTATTGTACCTTTCTTGAGAAGGACAGTTCTTTGGGCAACTCAAATGGCCTGAGTTAGTATATCTTTGGCTTAGTCTGACTCATCACCAAATATATTAACTAGAGTGGACTTTTCATTGAAAATGATCAGCATTCATGGAAATAACAAATGTGACTTTGCACTGAAAATTCAAGTGAACAGCTGGGGCAGTACTGTCTTAAGTCAGCACAGTTAGATCTACAAGGTTATACTACTCAAGCGCAGAGCTGAAATTCCCATAATACAACCACCTATTTATTGCTCACCCCTATTAGAACTGGGATATGTTCAGTCTAATTGGAATTGTAGAGGCTACCTACAAAAAATAAAAATAAAAATAAAATAAAAAAGCTCTTCTATACATGTTAGTGTTCACTACTTTCAAAACTGTGTTTTCTCGCTTTAGTTAAACACATAAATCTGTGTTATGCTTCACAGATGGACACTAGCAACATGAATCTCTGACATTTTCCTCTTCATGTAAAATATGGATGTCAGGTTCCGTGATGCAAAGTAGCAAAACACTAAGTGCAGAAGTTAATCTCATTGGGATTCCTGAAGGAATTTTACTCGTCCTAGCAAGTACACTTTAAACTGATTATGTAGCTGTCAATTACTTTGCTGTTCTGTGTACTGAGTTTACTTGAACTGTATTCTTTATTACAACTAAAATAAACCACTGCACTGGATTGTTTTTTCTCTGCTAAATAAATGAATATTGAATATGCATAAGTAATCTTAAGTACTGGATCTTTTTGCTCAGTTTTGTCAGTGACATGTCTGGTAAATGTCCACAGTTCAAAGTTGACAACAATGGTACACCTATAATTCTTCTTTGAGGAGTGAGGATTGTGACTTCGTATAAACCTGGCTTTATGAATTATGGGATGCAATACTCATTGTGTATACATTACAGGATTGCATGATATTAACAGCCTTGGTCTTCATGACAATACCAGTAGAAGACGCTGGTTGAAGAAAAAAAGTCTATGAAGAAGATGATTTAAATAAATATCACAATAGTTCCAAGTCTTGTTTATTTAGCAAAAGTTTTGAATACATTGGAAATATCAAAACTACTCTTTTTCTTCCTTATCTAATTAGACAGCAAGTATTCTCAGACAGAGATTGACTTTTTGCAACATGGATGTAAGCACCAAGGCTAACTGGACACTCACAGACGATGAATCTTATCTACACAAATAGATTTCGTGGCCCCTTGTCTCCCTTTATGAAAGATTGTCACTCTAAAATGTAATCCCTCTAGTCACAATAGCTGACTATATTCTACCCTCAACATTTGTTTCTCCCATTTGATTGCAAAGAAAGCCTCAAGTGACCAGGTCACACACAGATACATACTATATAGGTGACACTAATGTTAACTTTGTAGGCAATAATGAACTTTGTCGGGGCAGTCTTTCTCTGGAAGCCAGGTACTTAAGTTTGTTTCGTGTTCTTGGTGTTTGTAACACCACTAATAAGGTAATGCAGTTTCTAGACCAGGTTGATTTAAATCAGTTCAAAAGTGGATCTCCAATGAGCTCATGTTTATAGTGTCTGATAGACATGTATACATAAGCACACTGTGTCTCTGTGTGTACTTGGTTAGCACTACTGCTATACAAGCAAGAAATAGCTATCATTTCACAGTAGGATCATTTGTCAGTCTCACCCACTTCTTTGTCTTTGAACTTTAGTTCTTCCTTCTACTTCAACTCTGTTTTCCCTTTCACAACCACAGGTTCTCCAAAAAAGAAAATGTAACCTTACTAAAAAAAAAATCAAACTAAGACCAAATATACACACACATTATGGTCAGTAAAGGAAGGACCAGATGAGGAATTTTAGAAGAGAGCCACTCGGATTATTTTTAAGCTAACCACAGATGTTTACACTTCAATACATAAAATGCTTAATTCTAGTCATAGTATTATATAAACTGGTCACTCTGAGTATGATCAGGTAGTGCCACTCTCAACAGTAGATTCATCTCAACAGCTGATATCTGCCAAATGACACAACTGTAATTGTAGGCAGTTTTAAATTAATGTTTTTAACTCAGCATCAGAGCTCTTTTTAATCTTTTTATATGCTCTCCCAGTTCCCCTCTGAGATTAGAATTGCTATTATTCTGCCCATTTCTGGCATGCCAGCATGAGCAGAGATTACAGTTTGCACTATATAATTCCTGCCTTGGAGGAGATGCTCCTTGTTCTGTTACTTCTATGCCCTCTTGCCTCAGTTTTCACCATAAAGGATAACAAAGGACTGTAACACTCAGATTTTAAACCTAAGATTTCCTTCTGTAAGCACACTACTAATCAGAAAATTTCATATTCTGTTTCACTCCCATCCCTTTTGGACATCCAATCACTATCTGACTGCAGATAAAGATATCTTAAATGAAGTCTTTGTATAGATAACCCCGATGTGGGAGGTACCTGAATGCTCTAGCTTCATGTATTTGTATCAGCCAACATACCTATTCAGCAGTGTCTGTATTACAGAGTATGCTGAGAAGCTGAACACTAACACCTAGGCTCAGTACACAGAACACTCTTTTTCAGTGTTTCTCATACCTGGCACTGCTAGATCACACTCACCTTTCCAGTCTGCTACAGGTTGCTAGTCAGTAGGCCTTCCATGTTATCCTTTATTTAGTAGTCCAGTAGTTCAAATATTGGTTTTAGCAAACACCACACTGAACTTTCTGGTGAACTTTTTGTCTTCCCTTTTGAAGAAACAATTTTATTTTTTTTTTAAGGAATTTTAGATCCTGGCAAAGCATTATCAAAAAGTAGAAAATTTGCTATTAAGAAAATGTGTCCTTTATTTTTTTTCAAGCACTCTACTGTTTATTAGAATTCAGGTTTTTAATTAAACATTATATTAGGAAAATAGCAGCTGCAATTTATTCAGCAGGTTCATTTAGACCAAATTTACAACAACAACAAAAATTAAGATAAATTTTCTTTAAGAATAATGAATTTAAGCCACAACTATCCTTTCAAACTGGCCCTATAAGTTAAGGACCTCTATTCCTGGATTTCATTAATCAAATAAAACCATTTCAGAAAGAGTAAGCGCAATCATTCTGTATTACTAACTGTATTAATAAAGCTGAAGGCTCAACTTATCTTCAAATGATCATCCCCCATAGGCATCCTTGTTACAGTGTCTATAACAACCTTTTAAGACTTAGAAAGACATGACGCAAAGTGAGCATTTTTTTTTTGAAAGCATAAGCAGCAAGGCTTCCAGTCTCTCAGTTGTTCATCAACACTTCAATGTATCTTGGAGGTCTCTCCTATATCAAAACAATGCTAATGGTTCACCTACTGCAACCAGCATGGAAGTATGTGGTAAAATGAAGTAAACTAAGGAGACAAGTAAATCTTTTCTTGATGTGTGGTGGGTGTAAAGCTTCCAGTGAGCAGTGAACTCAATATTTTTTCAGTGCCTGATCCAGCACTCCCTTGTGATGAGTCTTTTGACTCATTTTAGGGGCAGGTATCAAAATGAGTGATTCGTGTTTTCTTGATTTCATCCCTCCCTCTCACTGTTGCTGTGCTATTGCACTGTTGCACAGCAGTTTTTACTGTCTTAAATTTCAATTCCTACAACTACTGATGTCAGCAGCCTGATTTTCAGTAGAAAATATGAATGTATCATGCAGTGTTTATATATATATTCCATGAAGCTACATTAAAGTAAAATCTCTGTGCTACCTACAAATGTGTCAAGTTATGTATATCTATTTTTCTAGCACTAGCAGAATTAAATTAGCAGACAACTTCATGCTTCTCTCTGTTAACAGCTCAGACTTGTAATAAAATAGGAATTTGATACAATAGCATTATTATTTACATCTAACTTTTCTGGGGACTCTTACCTATTTTCTCCCAAACATCAGACCAATCCAAATTGAACTAGCAGAATACTGCAATGGTCATTAACACCAAGCAATTCAAACAGCAGTGGTCACTAACACCAAGCAGGAAGCATAGTCTGCTCTTATGCTTCTCCACTGACAGAAAATTTTGTCAAAATGGTGAGTGAGCGGGTCTGTTTATCAACAAAGACTATATTTCAAGATGCAAATAGCATAAATAACAAAACGATAATGAAATTCACTATCAAAGAATATCACTATCAAAGAATATGGAGAAAAAAAAAAAAAACAAAAAAAGATTGATTGAATAGTGGTATTTTCAGTGCTTTCAGAAACTAAATACACTATTTTAAAATTGTCTTACTCTATTTTCAAATTGTCACAAGCCAAAACACTGTATAGCCTAATGGCTTGACTCTGCAAATACTGCTTTAAATAAGTTTCCTTATAACACTTTCATGAATACATTCAAACAGCTCTGAGCATGAACTGAAGTTAAAAACTGATTAAAGTTTTTGATTAATAACAGGTATTTGATTAATACTTGAACTTACACAAGTAGGGAGTATCTTCAAGGAAAGTTTTGTGTCTGGTAAAAATCTGAAGGCTTTGATGCCCATTAGGTATGTCCTCTAAGTAAATTCAAACCAATATATATATTTTTAATGATAAGATATCCTTGTATTTCTTCTGTATATAAGAATGTCTTCTATATATATATACAATTTTAGTAATCTTTTCTTTCAAGAAAAGAACTTAGTTGTTCTAGAAAAAAAATAATTTTTCTACAATACAAGTTGCTGTGATTTGATTATTCTACTAGAGAAGACAAATGTGTTTGACACGTGCTAGGCAAAGCTTTGGATAGTGCATTCATGCATAGAAAATGGACATATCCCTTGAGAACAAATGCATCATTCCGCTCCTTTCTTGTTAAGAAAAAAGGAATACATTTTGCTGTGGCCTAATTAACAGAAAAAACAGCAGCAGTTACAGGAGTAGAACGTTTCAGCACCTGTTCAGCTTGGGGAGACTGGTGAGAAAGAGTTCATGCTTGTTAAATTTTTAGGAGACAGCAAAAGAAAAAAAGAACCTGATCCAAAGTCAGAATCATTGGTAAGACTAACAATGACTTTATCAGGCTTTAGAACAGGCTCTAGGAAAATGAATCAAGGAAGCACAAATCTGAACAGGGCATGCAGTGCTTCACAGCAGCATTCAAGTCTGAAAGTAATACATGCAGACACTTAATTTAGAAATGAACATTTCTCTTCAGATGTGCAGAAAAACTTATTTTGGTATCATGTTACTGTTTCTTCACCCACCTGTAAAAAAGAAATTATTCAACTTATTAAGGATGAGATGGGATGAAAATATCTGCATATTCTTTTTGACTGGAAATGTTTCAGGAATAAATGAATGTCACATTACATTATCTGTGTATACTGTTAAAAATACCTTTAAAATTTGCATTTGCAAGCTCATGTTTTCATACAGGTTAGAATGGAAAAGTGTCCATGCAATGGCAGACACAGTAGCAGACAAATACTTTTTTTGTTAAATGTTGTTTTATGGGTAAATAATATATGCAGAAAGGAAAATTTCTATTACAACTTAGATATATTTAATGCATTTTTTTTCTCATTTATCCTGTATCAGAATACTTCCCAGCTGGAGTTTTCAGTTTTAAGTGCGTATTTTCATGCAACGGTTTAATTCTGAGCATGCAAGAAAATTCAGAATAAGAAAACCTAAGAGGTCCACAGAGTATAAAATTAAGTAGCTAAGAAACAGGAGCAAATTTTAGAATTTCACATTTGGACTAACCTGTCATTACAATCTAGAGTTTATGGTTGATAGCAGATTCCTATTCCATCATTCTTGAATCTTAGAAAAACAACTTTCCTCTAAAAGATATCTTACAAGGTCTGTTTTACTCCCCTAAAGCAAACAGACTCTTGCTACCCAAATTCTTATTCTTTAATCAGATGCACTTTTGAATACTATCTATTTTACACTCCAACAATATATATAAACATTGTTTATGTACATTTTGCAAACAAAATATTTTTGCAAAAGAAAATACTGCAGAAAGTCAGGCTACAGCTGTTATATCTTTGCATATGATGCACTTCTGAATAGTTAACTTGATACTCATCTTTTGGTGACAGAAATCAACTACTCTTTTCAATGGTTTTAATTTGCTTGAGTAGTTCATTTAACTGCAAGAAAGTAAACAAAAAAATGCATATGTTTTATTTTCCAAGCACCATGGCAATAAAAATAATTGTAGATACATTTTATAATGCAGAAAAAGCCACTGAAATGTTCATGATGATCAAACACTAGAAGAATATATTATGACTGCCTTAGCTACAGCTATGTTTGGAATCCCATCACTGTACATGCGGCATAAGCAAATCCTCTGTGATAGTTCTGTTTCTGTGCAATCTTTCCATGAACACAAATTCCATGAATATGAGATATAGTGCAATATCCAGATGCTCAACTGAACCTTGAATTCCCCAGTGCTTCACAAATCCACCCAGATGCCATTTAAACTAGCTTTACTAAAGAACTGTGAAAACTTCAGGACTGTAATGTGCTCACTGCGACATGTAACTTTTGTCCAATGTAAGCATCTGAAAAGGTATTCCAGAATTTCTGCTCACAAAAATAACAACAACAAAAAATCTATCTGAAAGGTAGGTAGCAAACTGTGGGTGTGTGCCTGTCTGCCCCTTTCAGCACCTCAGGGGTGGGAAACAAGGCTGCAGTGGCAGCTTTTTTCCACCCACTCTCAAAGCTTCCTCCAGAGCAGAGACAAAAACTCCTTAGAGGAAATGGTCTTCTAAATTAAAGCCACTGGATCCTGCAGTAGTCCCCAGATCCTGTAAACAATAGAAGAGCTAGAACACATTTAAGTGAAGAAAACTGAGCTTCTTTCTTCAGGGATAATGTTCTTATTTTTATATGAAGAACTAGTTATTTAAAAAATAATAAGTAAGTAATTCTAGGAGTAAACTATCACCTTTACTTCTGGGTCCAAATCTCTCGAGAAACATCTCGAACACTTCCCTAATGTTTGGATTCTAGAGATTTGGTTCTGGAGATAATCTGTTCAGGCTACAGGAGTTCTGTTAATAAGAGAGCTCTCACACCAGAAAATGAGTCAACTCCTCATCACAGGCAGGAGCTGAGCAGCTTTGAAGATCTCACTTCAGTGCAATTATGGTGTGTTACATATCTGTGGTGTCTTTTAGGAAAGCTTTTTGTAGAAGCTCCTGGTAGATGTTCACTTTTGGACGCATTTGTTGGGGAAGAGAAGTTATTAAGGACAGAAGTCATTTGGCACTTTGTGTCAGGCTTCATAAGTGGAATTTTAATCTGCATATTTTTATATAGCAGAGCCAACTGGGACTTGTACCTTATGCCCTATATAAAGGACTTCCATACATCCAAGAGCAGTGATACCCATGGCTCAGTCTACCTGTGGCTACTTTTTGTTCCTTATTGCATAGGTCTGTATGGCATCCTGGAAACATCACCTGTTTTTTTCCAGTGGCCCCTTGTGAAGTGTGGGGAGACTGGGGGTGCCATGGGAGCACAGGCACCTGCATCACATTGCCAGGCAGCTCCAGATAAATAAATCCCCAAGCAGGTCAGCTACACATGCACATCTGCCTGAAGCCCTTGGCCTGGCAGCTTAATTAACAATCTGCTCCTGCACAACAAGGCTCAGCCATGTGTTCTTCCCACCAATTGATTATGCCAGCATTAAACAATCCACTCACCAGTTGTCCTCATTTAACATTTCAATGAGATGGAAATACATCTCTTGAGTAGTGTTTGCTGTGGTTGACTTAGTGGAAGAGTGGAAGGTATCTCAGAGCAAAATATGGACTGTTTGCTATCAGTTGCTGCAGGACTTGAAAGTGAGCTGTCAGACCCGTCTCTACCCATCACAAATGTACCTTAGGCAGAGCATCCGGCATCTACACAGCTAATATAAATAATGACATAGTTTCCTCTGAAAATAAACCTCAGGATTATTTCATATTGATGGAGTTCAATTGGAGTATTTTTCTTTGTTTGCTGGGGAGATCGATGTAAAGATACATTCAGGTGAAAAACAAAGAAAATTTCTAAGAACACTGTAAGAACTCTTTGTTTGTTCTTTTTACACTGCCTGTTAATGAATGCTGTCTGTTCATTGTAGGTATCATTGCCCTGATATATTCTTTTCATATTTCCAAATTCCCTGAATTAATTGTAAGCAAAAGGCAGTGGAACTAGGTTTGTCAAAGCAAAACTCCCCTTTGAGCCAGTGAAGCTTTGACATTATTCTAGGATGTGCTAAGTGCTCTCATTTACTCAGAGCTCATTCTTGGATATTCCTCTCTCTAGGGAGCAACTATACATCAAACAAATGCTTTGCAAAAAGCTCTACTCATGGTTCTATGACAGATTCATTTTTAATATCTGTAAGGCACAACTTCTAAAGTAGGATTTCATGTACCAATAGATTTCACTAATTTCCAGGAGCATTGCTGTGGTTGTGGATGATTTCTTAACCGAGACTGAGTGCACAAAATCAACAGCATAAAACCATGCTGTTACACATACGTTAGACCTTTTTTCCACTTGTCCTCTGAGATGGTTTTATTGGTGTTGTCTAACCTGCAAGACTAAGTTGAAGAAGCTCAGTGAAGGCTGCAGATGGAATAGAAACGGAGTAAGAACTATTCAAGAACTATTTTTAAGCCAGTCTGATTCTCTTTACTCATATCAGAATACAATCCTTTCAAAACTACTCAAGCTAATGAACTTTTTCAGTGTGATACCAGAAAAAGATCAGTATTAACAAAAATATGTTGAAATTCTTACTTCTAATTGTAAAAATGAAAAATACTACTAATAATCATTTTTTGAGGAAGTCCTTTAATTAATTCTACTAAAGAAATGTTCAGTGTATATATAGAGTTTCACTCCTGTGATGTTTTCTAAGTAAAATTTCTGAAGTAGTCTGGATGTGGTGGTCTCTTATAAAAGTAGTTTACATATTAAACATGAACCGAGCATTGCACTTGCCTGTTAATGAAGGTAGTCTAAAACATATATGCAGTAGTAGCAAAAATGAGGAACAATACAAAACCAAAATTTCATCAGTAACCTCTCCCATCTGTTTGGATGTATATATAATCTATATTAGAAGAAAGCAAGTAGCAGCCATTAGTTCAGGCCCTATTAGTTCAGAGCCCTCACTGTGCTGGTTATTGTAGGAACATAAACAGGAAACATTCCTTGCCTCAAAATCACTGCAATCAGCAACACAAATCGGGGCTTGAAGAAAGCAGTGTGGAAGAAAGATGCTGAACCTGAGGGCAACTAATTGGAACACAAGACTGAAAAAACTATTGGCTGAGCATTCAACTGGAAGCTTTAAAGATTTTTTTTCTTCTATAGAACAAGTGGACAAGAGATGAAAATGAATCACTTGCAGCCTGTGTACTTAAGCACTCTCATTAAGCATGGGTATCATGGTGAAGCTGGATCTTAAAACAGAAACAAAAGGAGACTAGGATAATGGTTGTGTCTAATGAGTTGGTTGTAAAGGCACAGAATCTAGCAAAATACAAGTTAATAAGCTCCCACTATTACAGAGAGCTTAACATGACAGAAAGGCATGGTGCTGACAGAATTTCTATAACCAGGTTAAATAAATAACAAGGGCTGGTAGGGAGAACTGTGGATAGAACTCTGCATTAAATATTAAGCACTGGCATTACCTGAGCGAAAAGATCCATCATATTAATCAGAAAATTATGGCATTCCCTTAATTTCTGTGGCTAAGCTACTATAAAAAGAACAAAAAAGCCATGAATTGGAGTTTAGTTCAAAAACGTTTACATTGTCTGTGATCTGTGACCATTCTCATACTGCTCCCATTCTGGTTACTTTTTTCAGTACATCAGGGGTTCAGAGCAGAGCCTACCACTCCTGAATCATCTTTTCTGACAGTCAGGAGTTGCGCAGGAGACAGACTTACCATTACAAAGCCAATGACCCAAATCTTCCAAGGGCTTCTTTGTAAAAACAAAATATGTTTTTTTATGAAAATATTTGACTAGCTAGGCACAGTTCTTTCCTACAATTCCAACAGTGAGAAACCAAAAATGGAAAATTGATCTGGGAAAATACTTGTATCATTGCTTCAATGCAAATTTTGTCTAGGAGAAGGAGTCTGTTTTACAGCTTGAAAGAAAAAAAAAAAAAAAAAAGAGAAAAAAAAAAGAAACTAAATAGGTGCTAGCAAAAGCAGTGTTTTATAGTGCGTATGTAAGCAAGACACTGGTCCAACATCAAGTATATCTTCTTATCACAGAAATTAATAAAAATGCTTGTGTTATTATTTCATCCTCTACATCCTATGATGCACTTGCTCTTTCTCAGATTAATGATATTGTATGAGTCATTCATAAATATACAGTATAATGTCTAATGACTTTTATCACATTTTAAAGAACATCATTTCTTCTCTCCAAAGGCAAGCATTAATAAGTCACAAGAGGTTATGAGTCACTCAAGTTCAAGTTAGGACACTGATCTAAGCCTAGCTCAGAAAACACGCTGAATGCAAATCGTGGTCCCAGTGAGGTTAAAAAAAAAACAAACAAAAAAAAAACACATGGAGAAAAGATGAAGAAAAGTAGACAAAGAAGAAGGATATTAAGAATACAGTTTGGAGTTTGGGAATCACAGAATCACAGAACTGAAGGGGTTGGAAGGGACCTCGAAAGATCATTGGGTCCAACCCCCCTGCCAAAGCAGGTTCCTCAGAGCAGGCTGCCCAGGTAGGCATCCAGACGGGCCTTGAATATCTCCAGAGAAGGAGACTCCACAACCTCCCTGGGCAGCCTGTTCCAGTGCTCCGTCACCCTCACCATGAAGAAGTTCTTTCACATGTTGGTGCGGAACTTCCTGTGCTCTATCTTGTGACCATTACCAGTTGTCCTGTCTCTGCAAACCACTGAAAAGAGGTTGGCCAAATCCCTCCGTCTCCCACTGTCCTGGTTTCAGTTAGAACAGAATTTTCTTCCTAGTAGCTGGTGAAATGCTGTGTTTTGGCTTGGGATGAGAAGAGTGCTGATAACACCCCGATGTTTTAATTGTTGCAGAGCAGTACTTATACCAAGCCAAGGACATCTCAGCCTTTTGCTCTGTCCTGCCAACAGGCAGGCTGGGGGTGCAGTAAGAGCTGGACAGACCCAGGACAGGTGACCCAAACTAGCCAAAGGTGTATTCCATACCATCTGACGTCATGCTAAACAATATATAGGGGTGGCTAGCCGTGGGGAGGGGGCTGGACTGCTCGGGGTTAGGCTGGGCATCGGTCAGCGGGTGGTGAGCAATTGCATTGTGCATCACTTGTTTGTACACATTAGTAGTAGTAGTACTATTATCACCATTGTATTATTATTATTATTATTGTTGTTGTTGTTGTTGTTGTTATTATTTTCCTGTCTTATTAAACTGTCTTTATCTCAACTCACGGGCTTCACTTTCCATTTCTCTCCCCCATCCCAGAGAGGGAGGGGGAGGGTGAGCGAACGGCTGCATGGTGTTTAGCTGCTGGCTGGGTTAAACCACGACACCCACACCTCAGGTATTTATTCACAATGATGAAATCCCTTCTCAGTCTTCTTTTCTCCAGGCTAAACAGACCCAGGTTTCTCAGCCTTTCCTCATAGGGAACATGCTTCAGGCCCCGTATCATCTTTGTGGCCCTCCGCTGGACTCTTTCCAGGAGATCCCTGTCTTTCTTGTACCAGGGAGCCCAGAACTGGACACAGTACTCCAGGTGAGGCCTGACCAGGGCAGAGTAGAGGGGGAGGATCACCTCCCCTGACCTGCTGGCCATGCTCCTTTTAATGCATGCCAGGATCCCATTGGCCCTCTTGGCCACGAGGGCACACTACTGGCTCATGGCCAACCTGTTGTCCACCAGGACCCCCAGATCCTTCTCCTCAGAGCTCCTCTCCAGCAGGTCATCCCCCAGCCTGTACTGATACTTCGGGTTGTTCCTTCCCAGGTGCAGAACTATACACTTGCTCTTATTAAAGCTCATTTGGTTTCTTCCTGCCCATCTCTGCAGCCGGTCCAGGTCTCACTGAATGGCAGCACAGCCTTCTGGCGTGTCAGCCACTCCTCCCAGCTTTGTGTCATCAGAATAATTGCTGAGGGCAGACACTATTCCCTCATCTAGGTCGTCGATGAAGATGTTGAACAAGACCGGACCTAGCACTGATCCCCGGGGAACACAAAATTCACATTTCAAGACTATTCATAAATTACTTTTTCTTGGAAAAGAAATGGACAAAAAAACATGTAGTCACTGCTGCTACAGAATTAGAAAAATAGAAAATAGCTTGCTTTTTGTCAAAAGCCCTGTCACTCTTGCCACAGCTGGGAACTATTCCCCATCACCCACCACCCTGACCTTTTGTCCCCATTCGGTTCCTCTTCCTTGCTCCTCACCTGCCAGGGGTGGCAGATGGCTATGAGGAGCTGGGACAATCTGGGAGGAGTAAGTGTGTTGGAGAGAAAAGGTACTCCAGGATGAGCTGCTGGAGACAGGGAGATCATCCAAGATCTTTGTTATTGCTGGGCAACAGCACCGCTACCTCAGCTACCCTCGCTCCTCCTGGGGTCCTTGACTGGAAGCACTCTGGAAAGCTTCTTGCTGTGAACAGGCCAGCTGAAGACAGAAAACAGAATAAACACTGCAGCGAGAAGTGATCACTCCATCTTCCCTCATTGTGCATTTGACAGATTCACATATACCTGACATGACACTCATCGCCAACTTGCAGAGCCATACAGCCAAGGGGAGGGGGGAAGGAGGACAAAGTGGGATAAATAATGATACATCCACAATAACAAGGCAGCAGTGTGGAAATCTGTCAAAAAATACATACTCCTGATAATAGGGAGAAAGCAAGGCCTAATTTTGTTTAGCACAAGACTGAAGTTAACACGCTGTGCTGCATGAGAAATAAACCAGCTTCCTTCTGCCTGAGCAGAGGTGCCCCTCCATCTGCATAATAGCTGTGCACAGCTTGGGATCACTTGATCTTCCAGACCCCCCTCTTCTCCTCAGCTGGATTGTTATCATCCTCTGTTATTATCTTCATATTTCCCCTGGTTATTATCAGCATGTTAACTTTGCCTTTATGTTGACAATCTACCTGGCAATTTTCTCCTCTCCAGTTGGCTTCCCTGTGTCCTGGGTAAGAAAACTAATGTTCTTTGCTCCTAAGTGAATGTCCTGTTCATTATTCTCGATGTGCTGTGCCACAGCAATACTGAATAACAAAAGACTACAGTAAATTCTCATCTATTTCTCAGTCATATAGAACAATTAACTAAACATTACATGCAGTAACCTGTCTTATGGTTCCTAATGAATTTAGTTTGACTACACTTATATTTCAGAATTGCCCAGACCTATGATATGAACAAACATGTGAGTAAACTCTGTTTAATATAGCACATTTTAATGTGCCAGAGAGCACTTCCAACATACCGTGTTCTTGATGGTAACCAGGGTGAATCATTTTGCACAACCGAAGAGGCAGAAGCAGAATACAAGTAGTGAAAAGAATTACTGAAAATAAATCCCTTGCTGATTTGCCTATCAGCTGTCTATGTCCATATGGCTCATAGACCAGCAGGGAAGTGAGCTTTTGCCATAGGTTTGTCACCAACACATCCTGTATTCTCTGTGAGCTAGGGCTGGCTCCCTTGATACCAGAGTCAGAATATCCCATTTTCCCCAGAGTGGTACTGAAAACTGCAGTTAACAGCACCTTAAAAATCTAGACAACAAAAATCTAAAAAAAAAATAAATTAAAAAATTGGTTTGGTCCAGAGGAATTTACTGAGTACTTGATTGTGATTGAATATCATGCTGAGGTCCACAGTAATAAGGCAGTCTTCTGGTCTTTCATTTAAGTAAAGATTAAATCTTCTCTTGTCCTTTAAAATTTAACATCACTGCAGTCTTTCACCTTTTTTATTAATGCATTGAAATCTGTAGACCTCAGCAAAGGTACAGTAACAGTAGCTAGCAGTTCTTGTGATTAGAAACTCTAAGTTCTGCAAACTTTAGCAAAGTGAAGGTCAAGCTATCCATAAAGACAAAGCATGCAAAACTTCAATAGTGAAAACAAACAAAACAAAATCTGATGAAAATCCAAATACGAAATATGTGCCTAAAACTAGTAAATAAAATGAATAACTAAAACAGTAATTAAGCTAGCATTATTTACCTTGCTTCCACATTTAAAAACTACAAAATTTGAAGGATTTAAATGAAAATGTTGTCAATTTCCATTTGAAAAGAATATATAAGGAGGGTTTAATGGTTTCAGTTTGTTAAAGTCTTTTTGTATTCATGGTTAATTAAATGCACAAGAACTTCCACTGAGAATCAGGATGTTCTAAATAATATAATAATAACTTGTGTAACCAATTACTGTAAAATAAAACTGGATTATCCAATATGACCTGTCTGGCTTTGGTATTCATAATTTTAAATCCCACTTAATTAAATCCTCAGGGTACCATATTCAACATAAAAACAACTGTGACCTTCTTTATAATACAAATGCAGTAGCCATAGTGGGTCAGGAATGAATTCTGGTTCCACAACTAGGTGACTCATTCATCAAAAAAATTTCTGGGCTGTCATCATATTTAAGTAACATCATGAGCCAGTTCCTCAGCTGGTATAAACAGTCTATTGTAAATTGACTATAATGGCACTACAGCTTTGTACCACTGCTCTTTATTTCAAAGCAACAGTGATCAGCAATGATCGGAAGAAAGTGTATGTGAATTTCTTGGCTCATTGATGAAGAGGAGGTTTATTCTAGGAATGACATACCATTTCAGTTCTCCCTTCCTTGCCTTTTTTTTTTCTTAGTATTTTAAGGATTCTGAGGAATAAGAAAGGGTTTTTTTGTTTGTTTGCTTTTTTGTTTGTTTTTCTTAATTAGTGAGGTGTTTTCAAGAACAGCAACAAGACCATGTGAGAACTTGTCATCTGAAGAGCATAACAATAAACATATCAAACTGGTGATTTCCTTATGATGTCAGCAATCTACCCACACATGCTATAACAGTCTTTCCCTTTTCCTGTTTGTTGTTGTTGTTTCCTGCCTATTTTTAAACCAGCTGAACTGTCTTTTCTTCACAGCGAAGACCTGCAAGAATGTAGTCTTGCTGTTGTTTGACTGTATGTTATAGATGTAGTTGTTGCACCTATAAAACAAAGATTATTTTCTCAAAGTATATATAGCCAGAACTAAAGTCCATGACTTAGTGTAATTATTGCTTGACAACAACTTAAACATCAGTGTGTTATCAATATTATTATCCTAAATCCAAAATACAGCACCATACTAGCTACAAGAAAGAAAAATAACTCAATCCCAGATAGATCCAGGACACAGAAACACACACACTTATTATCTAATCATAGAATGTCTCCATCTCAAGCAACCTAGACTCAATATTGCAGTATATGTCACACCATTTGTAAATAAGTGTAAATAAGATATTGGATCAATCTGGTGGTGTGCAATCTCAGTAAATAGTCTCCAATATAATCTCTAGGCCAGATCCAGCATGGTGAATTGATCACACTTAAAGTGGCACTGATGAGCTTCTGAACATGTCCAAAATACACTGCAGTCAGTATAGGAGAACAAGAATACAGATTCATAGAATCATAGAAAATTGCTAGTTGGAAGGGACCCACAAGGATCCCTTCCAACAGCCTGCTCTACCAGGGGCCTCTCCACAGGCCTCTGGTGAACTTCTGCTCCATGCCTGGGGCACCCCCGGTCCTCCTTCTGCACTCACCTTGGTGTCTGCAGGGCTGGTTCTCACTCCTGTCTCCCTGCTTCTGTGGCACAGCAGTTTTCTCCTTTTCTTAAATCTTCTCTCACAGAGGCACAACCAGTGTCACTGGCTCAGCTCTGGCTAGTGGCGGGTCCCTTTTGGAGCCAGCTAAAACTGTTCTCTAATATGTTAGCTTCTAGGCTCTAGAGGCCAGGCTTGCAGCGCCCCCCCTGCTGCCAAACCCTTGCCATATAAACCCAATAGAATCACTGGGTTGGAAAAAAACTCTAAGATCAAGTCATTAACTTAGCACTGCGAAGTCTACCGCTAAACAATTAATCAAAATACCACACCTACGCATGTGTTGAAGACCTCCAGGGATAGTGACTCAACCACGTCCCTGGGCAGCCTGTTCCAATACTTCACAACCCTTTCAGTGAAGAAATTTTTCCAGTATCCAACCTAAATCTCCCCTGGTGCAACTCAAGGCCATTTCCTCTGGTCCTATTGTTTGTTGCTTGGGAGAAGAGACCAACCACCACCTCACAACTTCCTTTGGGGTAGTTGTAGGCAGTGATAAGGTCTCTCCTGAGCCTCCTTTTCTCTAGGCTTAACAACCCCAGTTCCCTCAGCCACTCTTCATAAGACTTGCTGTCTAGACCTTTCACAAACTTTATTGTCCTTCTTTGGACACGCTCCAGCACCTTGATGTCCTTCTGGTAGTGAGGGGATCATCAAGCCCAAGTCTTGACTCCACAGAGGACCACCCCAAAATCAGACCATCTATCTGAGAGCATTGTCCAAACACTTCTTGAACTCCAGCAGGCTCGGTGCTTAAAGCTTTTCCCTGTGGAGCCTGTCCCATTGCCCAACCACCTTCTTGGTGAAGAACCTTTTCCTAACATCCAGCCTGAACCTCTCCTGATGCAGCCTCATGCTATTCCCTCGGGTCCTACAAGAGATCAGTGCCAGCCCCTCCACTCCGCTCCTGAGAAAAAGATAGCACATGCCAGATGAATAGATTGAACTTCATCTACTGTACTGTAGCCTGAAGCAGAAAAAAAAAAAGAAGACAGCACCGCGTAATGATGGGAGCATGTCAGAAAGTTGATTATAGATATCTCCCTATTCATTTTTCGTTGTCATTGCCCTTCAAAGGATGCCAATGTAAATTTAAGCAATAACTGAATGCCTTGATTATCTAAAAATATAGCAGAGTTATGTAAAATCTATTATTTATTTATTTCTCTGATTTTTTAATGTGAAGAGGAAGTATGTGGAAGTATGTAAGGGAATCACTGATGAGGACAGATCAGAAAGCCCTGACTTCAGTACTGGGCAGATAAACAAGACACATGCAGCCATGTGGCTGACATTTCACTCAGAATTTTCATCAACTCTCTCTCCAAAAATAGTTGTTTCTAATAAAAAATTATAAACTATTTAACAAGATTTAAGAGATTTTCATTCACAAGGCCATCTGGCTCTTTCTTTCTGGACAATTAAAGCAATTTATCTGGCCAAATGGCCTTAGTCTTTGTTATCTTATTAGCAAATTTTACTGTCTAAGGAATCCAGTCTCAAAATACATTCCACCATATAATGCTTCCGTCATATCAGAAAAAAAAAGAAATATCTTTTTTTTTTTTTCCTGCTTCTTTTAAAAACTAACCCCCCAAAAATCTCTTTCTTTGGTGGAGCTAACTCTTTTGGGATTGGCATGATGGAACTAGGGAAAATTGCAGTGAACTATTATCCACTGCTGTGGACTGAGTGGAAATGTGTGCCGCGACCATGAAATTTCAAATACAAGGCAGAAATCCTTAGGGAAGAAAAAGCATACTGAAAAAAGCCAAGGTTCAGTAACAGATGTGTTTTCATTGTTTTCATATTCAGTCTTTTATGTTAATATAAGAATAAGTACTCTGCGTGCACATCATGTAATCAGCTCATAGGGTGAGCAGTTTGTTTCATTAAATTAGATCCTTTTTTCATGCTCAGCACATTGATGAGGAGATGAACAAAGCACATATCACTGATTTCTAATTCTTGATTTCCAGTGGGGAGTTGTCCAGAAGTATTAAATCAAGAGCCACTGAACCATCTTATTCCTAGCTGTTATTGTTGTGTATATTTTATCCTTTTCCTCTTCTCTTTCCCAGGCTTTCTTAGTTTTCCTTCTTCATCAACACCATTTGTTTGTTAATCAGTAAACAAATATATATGTGAATACAAACATATAAATATATACATGGACTTTTTCCAAGTGACATCAGGGAGCTTTGGAATGTGTCCTAAATACAAAAATGTAATATATGTGTGTGTGTGTGTATCTGTTTATAGATATATATGTATGTGTATATATATGTGTGTGTTTTCTTTTATAAATTTTCTTGTATTTACAGTAAATACATGGACATTACTAAGGATCTGTGTTACCACCAAGTACAGAATTCCATAGACCTTAAAGGAGAGAAGATTTCTCCTTATCTTTTTTAAGTGTCTCCATCACTAGTCCATAATTAAAACACAGGAGTCCTACTTTACTTTTCAAAGGTCAAAAAATATTACAGATACTTAGACATCTCAGTATACAGGTTCTTGCTATACAGTTAACTGAAGTGGACTCTTCTTTCTTTACATTAGTGTTTGATTCATTGGCTATTTTTAAAAATAAATTTGAACAGAAAACACTTCAATCATCCTGGTGTGTTATGGCTATTGTAAGCATCAGCTGCATAACTTTTCAAACACAGATGGTCTTTGAGTCTTTTTCTTAGGTAGTCTCTAGGTAAGTACTCAGTGCACTTTATTGATAAGTCAGTAGCACTTTCTTCTTTACTTGTTTTTTTTTGTTTGTTTGTTTGTTTTTAAGTGCTTCCTTGCATTGCTAGATGGATGAAAACATTTTTCCATCTAAGTACTTACTCTTAAAATAACCCCACTGTGTAGATAGTGCACTTTGCCCCTAGTTAATCTACTAGCAGGAACTAGCTCCATACACAAAAGTATTATAGTGATGACATTTGAAAATTTTAGCTGCAAACTGCAACCTCTCCTGTTCTCCAGAGTTTTAGACATTTAGCTGAAAATATGCAGGTGAATTATAATGGAAATATACACCATTCATCAAGAAATTTGTTGAAGATATGTCCATCCATTGAAGAATTTCCAAGCACTTTACAAAAATGTATTAACTACATTTTCTTATGTTGATTTGGTTTAGAAAATTTCTTTGCTGTTATTGTACATAAAAAGAAAAATGGAATAAACTTCATAATTACAATGTCAGTGGCAGAGCCAGCAATAAATTCCCTAACTACTTGTGTCTGATGTCCCATTCTTTAATTATTAGAGACTATTCTCATAGTCTCTAATAATTAACGTTGCAATAGTTCTCTAAAGGAATGTCACTGTGCAGCTTGTGGTGGGTACATAGGCACATGAGCATGTTCCAGAAAGGACAGTAGGACAATATCAGAGATCGGTAATAATCTCTGTTAAAAAAGATCAGAGATAATAATGGTATGAATCAGGCAAGTTTTCTAGAATATCACTCTGTTTAGATAACACAACTTATTTTAAACTGTTCATGGACAGAAACAAAAACACATGCCAATCTGTGAAACATACCAGCTATTGTGAATCTGAAAAAGGCAAAACTAGGAACAAAATGAGATAACAGAAGATAAATTCATTTTATGTTTTAAGATTAAAGTCATGTATATTCAGAGGCTTTTATTTTTACTTGGTGGACTGTAATGATGAGAAAAAGAATCTAAAATGCAAAAGCCCATGGAAAATATAGTAGCAATGAAGCTTTACATTCATGATCTCCAAAGTACATGTGTAGTTGTCATCATCACGGCTCATAACTGCCTAGTCACAAGTGCTCAGGGTTTACCAAGAGCCAAACAGGCAAATGGTTAATTCTTTGTATATGTGTCTACATAGTTTTACTCTTGCTGCATACCGCTAATCATCCTGATTCTTTCTGCAGTCTGTCTCTTCAACTGCATGTCTGTCCTTTTCTAAGCCCATACCAAGCTTTTATAAATAGGTGAACAGAAGTATGGGATGAAATACAAAGATATTCTAAATTTCTGTATGCACTTGACCCAGCTGCAATGGGCATGACACTGGATTTACATATTAGAATGCTAGTTTATTCTTTATGCTTCAAAATGCTTATGTCCTAGCTCCTACATCCACCCCACTGCCTACATTTTGTCATGCATTGAAATTCAGCTTTCGAATGCACTAACTGGTGTCCTGAGAAGGAAACTTGGATGAAAGAGAATATAGAAATGTAAGAATGCCCATATTAGGTAAAACCACTGGGGTTTACTCCTGTCACCCAGTTCTAAAAATGGGCACAATTATGGAGGACTATGCAAACTAGAAGGGTAACTATATTATATTTCTCCTTAACACTCTCCTATCCTTCAGCGATTTCCACTTCAGACATTGGCTGAGCCAGATGAGGGTGTTTAGTAAACTTCAATAGATTTCTTATGCATAAACTTGTCTGGTCTCCCCTTCAGTCCATGGACATTTTTAGTATGCAAAATAGGCTTCAGTAAGAACTTGTTCATGGCTTCTGTCTTCTATTATGACCTTACACTTGTCTTGAAAACAAGCAAAGAGATGACTTGTGTGAGTTTTATTTGACTCTCTTGTTCTTCAACTGGAAGAGACTGTGAACAATTTAATCTACACCTACTCTCTTCACGTAGATAATAACCCTGTACATTTCTAGCACGTCCTTCCCCCATGTCATCTCTTTTCTATTCAGAAGACTCCTAGCTTACTCACAGGTTCCCTGTATGAAAGTTGTTACAGACCTTTGATCACTTGCCAGCTTCCTCTGCACTTTTTCTAGCTCTTCTTCATGCATTTGAGAGGTGAGGACCAGGACTATGTATAATATAGGATATGGGTGAACCAATGAATTTATATAGTAGAACAGTGATCTCTATTTTACTCCCTATTACTTTTTTAATAATTCCTAACATTTGTTTTATGACAGCTACCAAACACTAACTGACATTTCAATGGAAATGTTTTCCTTGGCCACAAAAACTTGCTCCTGAATGGCACACAGTGGTCAGTTCAGTGCACATCATTTCTATGTGAAAGTAGGATTGTTTTTTCTTCTGCTTAATATTTTACATTCATCTCTGCTGAATTCCTTCTGCCATTTTTTGTGCTCTTTCATTTACCTCATAAAACTTTTCTGTGATTTTTTTGCAGTCAGATCTCATACTACCCTGAATAATTTAGTATC
This sequence comes from Aythya ferina, assembly GCF_964211825.1. Classification (NCBI taxonomy): domain Eukaryota; kingdom Metazoa; phylum Chordata; class Aves; order Anseriformes; family Anatidae; genus Aythya; species Aythya ferina. Next base: position 197,152,155 of record NC_140296.1, on the reverse strand, counting down.
ATCATCCAACTTTTTTACATCAACTGCTCACCCCATTATGCAGTTTACTGATGACTGCACTAAGCAGAAAAATCACATATCCCTGTGGAATTCTATTGCTGACCTCCCTTCACATGGAGAAATGACTATTTACTCCCACTCTCTGCTGCCTGTCTTGTAACCAATTATTTATCCAAGTTATGACCTTTCTATATCTTATGCATGGTTGCTTAATATCTAAATCCAAATGGATCATATCACTTGAATCATTTTTACCCACATGCCTGCTGACCCTTTCAAAGATCTCCAATAAACTTTCAATATTTCTCTTTGCAAAACCATGCCGATGTTTCCCAGGTGTAGTACATCTACCCACATGTATGCTAAATCTGTTCTTAATAATAGTTTCTCCTTATTTGCCCACTATAGACACCAGGTTTACCAGCCAGTAACTCTCATGTCCTCCAGATTATTTCTTTAAATTGGTATCATGCTTGAAACCCCCCCACAGTCTTCAGTTAGTAAAGCACTTTTAAATTAAATGTTAAATATCAGTGTTAGCAATTCTGATGCCTCATCTCTGGGTTCCTTTGGAACCTCTAAATAAACATTGCATTATCCAAGCAGATTGTTGCTCTTCATTTTGACGGTTAGTTCCATAACCTCTAGCTCAGACTTAAATATATCTTCTGGAAAGTCCTCTACAAAGAAGAAAGAGACGAAAAATTTTACATGCAGATGTAGGAGTCAGGAAATTTGATTACATCTGAGGACAGTGAAGTATTACAATGCAGCAAAGTACCCTTAAAGGTAGAAAGTTTAAGAATGCTTAATTTCACTTTATAAGAAGCCTTTCTATTTGGCTCAGATATTTACTGGTGATGCAACATCAATCTTTGTGTGTAAGAAAGATACCTACAGCTGATATAGCTTGATGTGTCCAAGGTGTTTTTCATTAAAGATTTAAAGATTTTTGGGCATTTCAAGCTTAAGATATGATATTTTATATTGTCTCCTTCTGTAGTTATATCTACATGAGAAACACTTTTTTGTGACATGTGATACCTAGAGCTCAATTTTAACATTCCCTCATCCTTTAAAATAGGTTATCTTAAAATATTGCTGCTAAATTCTGCTTGTTCCCCTTACGCAGCAGAACATAATACATCCTTATGCAAGCAACAAGTAAGTCTAGAAAATGAAAACTTATGGAAAAAAAAATAATAAAAACGTGATAACATTATGATATATGGTAACAACAATGATTAGGAAAGATAGTCACATGCACATACAGCCTACAGAAGTACCTTATAACCTTGCTGCAATAACTACTTGTACACTTTCTGCCATGGAAGTAATTTAACATAGCATCTGACATTTCATTCGTAGTGGGCTAGGTGCTCAGTCACTCAATTACTACAACTCAACTTAATTCACTCTGTTGCAGTAACTCTATTATATTTCTAGGTTTTCAAAAACAAAAACAGTCTCAAGAAAAAAAAAAAAAAAAAAAAGTTCATAATTGAATTGTCTCTACTCCAAGCTCTAATACATTAGAATATGAGCAAAAGCTTCATTTAAGGTCAGACTGCTTTGTCAGCAGACGATCCGTAAAGTGGAAATGGACAATCTATGTTGCAAGCCCATATGTTCTTATAGCAGTCATTGTCTTTCTTGTTACTGCATAGCTTTGTGTACTTAAAGTTTTCCTCTCGTTATAATCTTTATCTTATTCAATGATAAACACATTAGGCTCCATCAATATGACAAGCTGTCCATTTTATGTCTCTCAGCTATTTGAATCTTTGCTAATAATCATCTTTTCTTATTTCACATCCATAAGTCACCATAAGTAATACATGACTTCAGCCGTTCTGCATGTCACAGCAATTTGGCCATTGGCAAAGTGACACTCTACATTTTGATCATTTGGATGAACCAACCCATCTTTTTAAATATTTTGTCTACATATTAGTATTATACACTTTCTGTTAAACCACATGCAATTAAAATTCTGTCTCATTTTGAATAACATAAACATGCATAACCTGTTGTTCTTCATAGTTTCACAAAGTTCAACAAGCTTGAATGAAAATTGCAGATTTGTTCTCACAAGCTATTATAATCTTATGTGCTTTACCATAATAACTTTTTTTTTTTTTAAGTAGTATTGTAAACTCTTTTCTTATAAGAGAATTTCACAGAATTTCTTTGATTTGTCATTGTGTATACACAGATTATGAGCATATTTATGGATTTCTGTAGATAATGTCATTCGTAAACAGAAAAAAATAAGGTTATGATTCCAAATAGGGAATGCTTTCACTGTACAGTGACCACCTGATTCTTTACTGACAAGGCAAGAATAAGAAAAATATCTCTTTTCAGTTGATATCAACAAGGAAAACAATGGAACTGGTCTGTTGCTTATTTCAAAAGACTTCAGAAAACAAGCTTGGTGTACAGATTCCATCTCAAACTGTTTGTTTTTTAGATAAAAAGATTAAAAAAAAAAAAAAAAAAAAGATAAATCTGCCAATAACTTAAACCTATTTTATTTTTTTCTAATGAGTAAATGCAGAAAAGTCAGTTGTCATTAAATTCTCTTCCCCATCAACTATCTTTATTTTATTCTAACTTCATAGACCAATGACAGTTCAACCTTAACATCTTGAACATGCATTAGACCATTTTGCCTATCCTCAAAAAATCACCTCATGCAGCCTGATATTATAAAATATTTTTGTCACTTTAATTATTCATATAAAACCATTTAAAATTGTTGCTCACTAACATTGACTCAATCAACACACACAGCACTAACTAATGTCATTTGGAGAACCTCATGTCTTTCAGGAAGATGTCATTGAATGATTAAATTGGTATCTGTGATCTGTAAAAATTAAGCAGACCAAGAAGGTGCCTCTCTTTATGTAAACCAACAATCTTTATCCCAGAATCTCCGGTCTCCAGAAAGGAAAATGAATAGAATTAATCAGACTCAATACTTCCATTCTGGAATGTCACCAGTCTTTTCCAGCCTTGAAAGGGACCCATAAGGAAGAAAACTTCATTTTTCTGTTTGCACTGAAGCTTCTATTTAAAATCAGAGAAACCATAACAGCTGCAAACATCTTGAAAACATCACAAATACCTAATACTTTATTTCTCAGGCTTTTCTCTTACATTGCTAATTGAAAATGTGTCAGCTTTTTTATTTTAAGGTATGAAAATATGGCTGTGTAACTAAGAGCCTCTTCAGGAGAGGGATATGAAAGAAATATTACCTGATTTCAGCAGTTTCAATAAAATACACACAAAAATGCATTCTGTAAAGGATATTTGAGATTAACATCTGTAATTTTTGACAGATAACAAGTAAACTTGGCTGTTTATTGAGAATATTCTTCTATAAATCCTGTATCTCATTTCATGGATGTAGAGGAAGAGCTGCTAGGTAAAAACAAAAGTCTAAGATAGAAGGATCATAATTGGTTCTAACTTGCAATTTAGTTATTAAGAAAATTGCTTCAGTATGGCTTCAGTAATAGAATTTAAATCATTTAGATAAAATGCCTGATTAACTTGAGAAAAGTCATTTAATTTAGTTTATAATCAAGTCAGGATCATTCTTTTCAGCACTCACACATTATTTTTGGTATAAATTATTTTTGCTTAAGCACCATTCCAATTATCGGGGCTAAATTGCTAATTAGATAATTTGATCTCAATTACATTGTTGTATTTTTTATTTTTACTTAAATATTAGCAATCTCTTCTCCTTGGTGATTGTTATAATTGATTATTATTGCTTTTTTGCATATGTCTTAATACAAATATATAAAAGTGAGATAATTTAATATATGTCAGTAATCTTCCAGTAAGGTACGTAGACCAAGAGGGTTTAACAACCTGTACAGTTGGGTTGTTGGGTGTCTCTTATAAAAAAAAAAAAATACAAGATTTTAAAGTTTAGAGTTTTAAACAATTATTTTTTTCTTTTTGTTATAGTGTCTTCAAAAGACATTGTATGGGAATTTTTATTAAAGCAGCCACAGTGTTTAGATAGTAGTAATAGAACGAGAAAATAGACAATATTTTATCAGAAATTAAAGAAGTAAAAATTAATCCCACTCAGAACATTACATTTCCTATTATTGATCTATGAGAGCTTAACTTCCTAAAACAACTCATTATTGGCCATATAAAATGGCTGCAAATTATGAAAATTAATTAAGAGCCTGACATTTAAGTTGGTTCCTCTTTGAGGTATGAACATGTTACCAAGTGTCCCCCTGTGCAGTAATCCAATTTGTGCTTCCAAAATAGTAGAGAAGATCTCTGTGAACACTTGGGCTACATCTATAACAGCTGTTTTCTGTGTTCTTCACTGCTGAACTGGGAAGGGTTCAGAGTGGTTACACTGGACACTCAATTTAAAACAGCAATAACTGAAAAAGCTGGCATGTTATCCTGGCAGACTCTTTGAGACCCCCAGCTGAGCTCCTGTGTTTTGTCTGTCCAATGGACAGATATCTTCATCTTCAAAAAGTAATTCAGGATGTCTGAATCTTGAATACCCTTCTTCCCTGAAAGGTACATGGAAATTGGTCATATCCAGAAGGTTATTTGGTGCTTTTTCGCCCTTCCAAGGAAATGTTCTGGAGCTACCTAGCAAAAAAGCACTGACTATCCTTTCTGTGGATATTAGGAATGTGAATTTCAGTAAAAAATTGACATTTATGCCACACTTGTGGCAGCAGATTAATCAGTTCTGCCCATCTGACATTCCAGACAGCAAGTCTTTACATAAAGACTGATGCTCTGTGATGCTAATGAGGTCTCAGTGGTTATTTCAGATACAGTGGTGTTGCTGCCCATCATCCACCTAGCAGTATCATAACAGTGGCAAGGCAACAAGACAGCTAATTCAGTAATCTCCTTAATCTTATAAGAATCAAATTCCTATTATTCACATTCAGAAAATGCATAATTTAGCATGTTAGAGACCTTTAAAATTATTATTTATTTATTTATTTATTTTTAAACAAAGTGCTGTTTCACCTAGAAACACACACGTTATTTCATATAACATATTTCAGTGCAGGAATCATACAAGAATGTGCCCAGCATAACTGACTGTCAGACGAATCCCTACTCTTTGAAAGGGAAACATAATTGTGTATTTTATACAACACCTAACCAATGTAAAGTGTGTAAACAGCCTGAAACAAGGTTCTGGATAGTAGGATAGGTGTTTCTACATCCCCCTGTCTTTTCAGGCAGTATACCTTGATGATTGGGACTGGAAGCTGAACCGCCTGTAGAGGTAATTGAAAGCAGGGCTCCAGCTCTGTGCGGGGAGCTCTAATCGCTTGTCAGAAATAGAACTGGCTTCAGTCCCCAAGAGAATTTTGTTATTTTAAAAATGTGTTCATTGATTCTGTATTGTGTGCTAAGTGTGATAGTGTCAGCACTGAAAGAGCATTCCGCACACCTAAAACTTAGGTCTCCTGTAGGAATTCCTGGTATGGTTCAAAACAAAGCTGGGAAATAGAATTGCTCAAAAACAAACAACCAAACAAAAATAGAGCAAAAAGAAAGAATTCATTTGTTCAAATATGTGAGAACCTGAGATGAGACGCTCAAAAATGTACAACACAGGGTAAAAAAGAATTCAGAATATGGTACCTAAGTCTCTGTTATGACAGACTACATGGATCTGAGTATTGCCCCAGACTATCTTCATTTATGGTCACCTGGTTTACAACATTGCTAAGGCTGCAGTACTGCTCTCCAGAATTTTATGCAACCAATTTTGGGATTATTGCTGATAAATTTACTGTTAGTTTTGTGTAAACACTTTTTCTCTGAAAGATTGAAATTTAAGTCTTTTTTTTTTTTTTTTTTTTTTTTTTGGACACAATTACTGAACAATAACAACAACAGAAATAACATTCTGAATACCACCCTTGCATGGGCAATTCCATTGAATTCACCTGAACTGTCAGAAGCCTAAATGAATGCAAAATTTACTTATTTCATTTCTATATATCCAAATTATGTCCTATAACAAACATTCCACTAAACTTCTGTACCTGAAAGTATTTTTGTCCTGTGACTACAGAACTAGTCAGATAAGAAGTAACTGAAATCTACTCTGCACACAAAATTGGAAAATTTAAAATTAAAAATAAATTTCTGGAGTGTCTGCTATGACACTCCAGAAATTTAGTAGAACAGTTTTTTATTTTATTATTATTATTTATTATTATTATTATTATTTATTATTATTATTATTAGTAGTAGTAGTAGTAGTAGTAGTAGTAGTAGTAGTAGTAGTATTAGTATTATTATTAAATTATTATTATTAGTATTTTATTTTTGTATTAGTAGAACAGTTTTTGTGACTTTCTGGACAGGTACAGGCATCCAGGAAAACACATACAACGTGTGTTCAGGATCCACAGTCAGATTAGTATCCAAGCTGTGTACTCATCCTTAGTACACTCAATCACATCAACAAAAGACAGCTATATGGCTGTTGCTGCAAGGAAAAAAAAAAAAAATTTCAAACCACAGTACTTCAGTAAGATGATGTCTATGTATGGCAGCCAAGCTAAAGACTCAGAATGCTATTTTCTATTTTGTAAATGAAACAAACAAACAAACAACAACAACACCAAAAACCCACCAGGTTGTGAAAGGCACTAGAGTGCAAGATGAAACCTTTTAGCAGCTTTTGAGTCAGTCAATATTCCTGTGCTACATGTTTTCTTTTACATCCCATGTGTACTAATGACAGATTAACAAGCCACATAGGTAGAAGTGGGAGTTTGAAAGCCAATTAGGCACTGTGAATTTTCCCAAATGTGTCAAAATAAGAGAAGTGACTGTGCTAAATAACTCAGTGCTGATACACTGTAGAAAATGAGTGAGTAATAAACTTCAGTGCTTTTATTTGCCTCCCCGAGGCATGATGATGTGGCTGCTCCACACTGAGAAGCAGAGAAGCATGTGTACAACACAGGCAACACTACATAAATCTTTCAAATCAGTGTTTTGTTTTAGGGTAAACTTCTGCTTAACAATGAATATTGTTTCATATATCATACTATTGTTTCATATATCATACTAATAGGAATGCTAGAGTCTTTTTCTCATAATTTTCTATTAGAGTGGTATTTTGAAGAAATGGATAGCACCTAGATGGATGGCAGGTTTTTTGTTGTTGTTGTTGTTTGTTTGCTTGTTTTGATTTTTTTGCTTTTTTTTTTTTTTTTTTTTCAATTTGTCTACAGACAAAAAGTGAAACTGTGAACAGGTGTCCAAGTAGGATACTTCTAGCAAAGCATCACAAGTCCCTGCTTCTCCAGTACCCAGTCCTGGAGAGAAAGTGTGTGACTTTTGAATGCTTTGGCTTAATGTTTGACCTACAGCCTTCCTACCTTAGTCACCCTGGGAAGGCAGACAAGGAAAGACGGGAAGGCAAATAATGTTTGGCAGCCAGTTTCTAAACTAATGTCAATTTTGGTTTTGTCATGACGTGTGAAAGCAAAACTGCCAAGAGCTTTTATGGGAAGACACAAGATGAAAAGATTACTTTTAGTTTTACCAAAATGATAGATTTATAGGACTGTCTTTTTTTACTAAAATAAATAAATAAAATAGAAAAAGAGAGGATTTTTCATCTTGTTGCAAGCCACAAAGATCATTTCAGAGAATCATTTCACTTTTTATTCTGATTTCTATTCCTGTATCTGTGCAATACATGTAGGTCTCTTTGCCAGTGTAATAGTTCACAGAATCACAGAATCACAGAATTTTCTAGGTTGGAAGAGACCTCAAGGTCATCGAGTCCAACCTCCAACCTAACGCTAACAGCCCTCCACTAAACCATATCCCTAAGCTCTACATCTAAGCGTCTTTTGAAGACTTCCAGGGATGGTGACTCCACCACTTCCCTGGGCAGCCTGTTCCAGTGCCTCACAACCCTTTCAGTGAAGAAGTTCTTCCTAAAAGTTCCTGCGACTTAAATTTCTACTCAGTGACAATAATGCTGCAGAAGACCTAACTATTATAGTTCACTTCTCCAAAACTAACACATAAGTGAAATTTTGCTGTTGATCTTTGTAGTGCTAGAAGTTCCCATGGCAATGTCCTTTTGAAAGATGGAAAAAAAGGGTCTTGAAAGACAGCAAAGTCAGATCCCTTACTTTCCGTATAAAGGCGATAGAAACCCAGTACCCAGACAGTACAAATATGTACTCTATTTAGCCATATTAAAGCATAGTTCATGCTTTAAAGTATCTCACCTACTACTAGATGCACAAAGCATTTCATAAATTTGGGATAACTGTGTAAATAGCAATAAGGACTTCTCTTCAGTCTTAACATGTCAGGGGGTGGAAATATTCCAAAGGTAGCCTTGAACCTCAGCAGGGTGGAGTGGAGGAGAAGTAATGAGCTCCCACACTGCAACTTTAATTAGCAGGAAATCAAAGATTTACATCAGACAAGGGATTTTTCTCTCTAAATCAAAAGGACAGCAGCAAAGTGATCAGCTTTGTGCTAGTTGACGAAAGGACTTCCCCTGAGGAATGTGCAATCTAAGGATGCATTTGAAAATAACTGTGACAGCAGGTTAAAAAATAAAAATAAAAATAAAAATAAAAAAATCTGTGAGCTTGCATCTTTCTCTTGTACTGACTTGGTGAACGGTGAAAAAGAGTCATATAGGATATAGCCAGCACTGTGTCCATATACAGTTAATGTTTGATACCATCTTCAGTGTTGAATGCCCTGTTGGGAGTTCCTGACCTTCCACAAAGGGAAAAACAAGACATTTTTTTTAATGGCTATTGTCTATTTTACTAGATGCAATGTCTCCACTTACGAGCTCACTTAAGATGCTGTATTAAAAGAAAGTTCTTAGATCAAAAGCTTGATTTTGTCCCTATTTAGTAAAATACATCAAAAATATGCATCTGCCTTTATGGGGTCAATTCACAGCAAAGAAAGCAATAGAAATATGGCTTCATAATAGAAAGGACAGAAGAGATCTTCAAAAACAATAGCAAATACAAGATAAATATTAAAATATAAGATAAAATATAAGATAAATAATAGTAAATACTAGTAAAAAGAATTACAAGGTGAGCCAACCATTGTAAATGTCACACATATATATTTGCAAAGCTTTGCCGAGTATCACTTGTTTTCTGAATCTTACCTCACAATTAAAAAGAATTTTTATTGATTGGCATTGGTATCTATGACAAAGAAATTTCACATATTTTTAACAGAGAAGCATAATTTAATTCATAGGAAACAATCCCCATCTCTGAAAAACCTATTTGTCAATGGAAATTTTCTTGTTTTCAACTTTTTTTTTTCCAGGTTTTACCAAATGCATCAATATTTTTGAGGACAATTCAATGATCTCTGCTGTTAGTTTTGCCATCAGGGAAAATAAATAAATAAATAAATAAATAAATATATATATATACACACAGTCTCTCATGAGAATCCTTAAAATACTCAAGGACTGATAAAAAATTGTGATGTTTTCAGTTTGAAAGTTATTACGTAGGCATTTTATGTAGACTAGGAACCTCTTTATCCAAAGCATCCAGTCTAGAAAGATATTGCGTATTCCTGAGCTCAACTTCCTTTACCCCAATGAATTGAAGAAGCAGTTCCAATATTAACGGAAGCGTTATACTGGTAGAACAGGTATGCCGTAAGCGTGCCTTTATGGACACCTATCCTAACACAGAAGTCTAACAAGATGATTAAAATATTGTGACCCAGGAGGAAGCATAATAAATCCTACTCTTTCAGGAGTCTACAAAGAAATTTTCATCAAGCAATGACTATAAAATTAAGAAAATATATTTCTTTTTTGAGCCTAAGGCTAAGTTTACTTATTCATTGTCTGAGTCTATATCTGAAGAAGTCTCCGACATTGCTACAGACATTTTAAATATTTTGCTAGAGGCTAATTTTTAAATAAGTAACTGACTAATTAGTAGCATCAGAGTGTGGAACTGTGTATCACCTTTGGTATTTACCTCCTGCCACAAGTAACTCTCATCATTTGCTGTCACAGTATCTTCAGTGCTGAGTTGCTGTTGACTACTTTTTGAGTGAAGGCAAAGCACAGTTTTCAAAACAGATTGAAATTCTGTGCAGCAGTACCATAGCAGATGTAGTCTGCAGACTGCCCAAGTCCCAGTGGTTGAATGGTTGTCTCCTCTCTCTCTGCTGAGCACAATAAAAGGTTATCCCACTCCAGCCTGAGCCCTTGTCAGCACATGGAATTTCTCCTACAAAACAGGGAAATGTATATACAATTTCAGGCACCATCCTCTCTACTCCAGACACCTCTTCCTTTCTGTCATTGCCTCATCTAATTTCCACTCTTCTTTCTTTTCTTTTTTCTTTTCTTTTCTTTTCTTTTCTTTTCTTTTCTTTTCTTTTCTTTTCTTTTCTTTTCTTTTCTTTTCTTTTCTTTTCTTTTCTTTTCTTTTCTTTTCTTTTCTTTTCTTTTCTTTTCTTTTCTTTTCTTTTCTTTTCTTTTCTTTTAAATCATTACTATTCTCCCTGCCTCTGTTTATCTTTACTTTTGTTGTAAGCTATTTTATCTTGGAATGCTGTGTTTCACTTCTCTGCTGTGCCAACTATTTCTGGTAAGGCAAAAATAAATCAATAAGAATTTAGGGTCAAACAAAACAAAACAAAACAAATAATCAATAGTGAGTGCTTCAGTATGTCTGAAAAATGGTAATGACTCCATGGTTATAATTCCTAGCAGGCTGTGTTCTTTTGCAGTGTTCTTGTGTTAAGCTAACAATGTATCCTCCCTTCCTCTTCTTGGCCTCTCAAGCCCTGCTGAACTGTACACCTGGGAGAGAAGAAAGCACAGCCTGCAGGAGGCAGATCACACTTCTTTTTTTTTGCATTTTGGCAGGTAAAAATTTGTCTGTCAGTTTGTCTCTAGGCCTTCAGTCCACTAAATTCTGCCAACTATCACTGGGATGCAGAAAGAAGACTCAGTTTTTAAAAAGTAAAAAAAAAAATAAATAGAAAAAAAAGAAAATAAAATTCAGCCGTCGTTGGGATAGAGCCCAAGTCTAGATTGTAAAAGCTAGGGCAGCCTGGCAAAACAATAAATTGTTGGCAGATGCACACAGTTCAGGCCCTGAAAACAATACCAGTAAGACATTTATTCATCAGCAAAACACAAGAGAAAAGCAATTAAAAGTCTTCATTACATCATGGAACCAGATTAAACTGTATAGCAAACTATTGAGGATGTTCTCTATTTTATAGTGAATCAGTGATATATCAAGTTAATACAAAAAAATTACTATAAATAAGTATTCCAAGGATTTTCAACACACTTGGCATTTTACAGTCTTAAATGTATTTTTCCTCCCAGTACCACTGTCAGATAGGAAATATTATTAAGTCCATTCCACAAAAGGGAGTGAAGCTCAGACAACTGAGATGGTGTTTGACTGTGCAGTGACATTCAAGTATGGCAAGATCCATGGGTAATTATTACATATAGACTAAAAAGAAGTCACACAACTTCCAGGGTTCAAATTCACATCTCTGCAGGCTTCAAAAAAATCAGCTTAGATTGGGCTGGCATAGCACTTCTATAGAAAATTGCTTTGTATGGTGTTAGTGGCATTGCACAAATTACACAAAAATAGAAAACTGAACTTGGCTATGCAAATGTGAGGGCCAATCCCCTCAGAGTTGGACCATGCTTTCTGTTTAGGTGTGGATTAATGTTAAGATCATGTAATAAAAGGCAGATACTTTGGAGCTGATTTTTGGTCTCATAATTGCTAACAGGAATGATACAGCAGGAGTATATTTCAGAAATGCTATCTCCTCTATAAAACAAGCTTAGAAATAGCATGAAGCTTTAAAAATACTTTCATGATGTGTAACACACATGGCGAATCCATTTATTGCAGTGATAATAAAGAAAAAAACAAAATGGAGTAGTAGTTTTTCATACCCACTTTACACCAGCGTAACTGGTGACACAAGGCAGGAGAGAGTGAACTAGACCCCCTGTGTGTGTTGCATTATTTTCCATACTCGAGTGCTAATGGATTTCACATTTAGTCATTTCAGAATGAACAGGCATGTAAAATACCCCAATGCAGAGAACACCATGGAGTCTTCCCTACAGGGTCAGTTATATTCCAAATAAAATGTGCTGTAGATTTTTTTTTTCAGTGAATGTTAGGCCACATTATTTTATTGATTTTCCAGCAGACAGTCGAGTGAAATCAATGGACAATTCTTCTTAGTAATCAATGGTACTATCTGGCCATTACCTTGTATTAGAAGAGAGATCTGAACATATGATAGGCATATCTAATAGTACACATATCCATTAAGACTGTGCAGATCAAACCACAAAAGTGATGGCAACTTTACCTCTACATGGAAATGTTAGTAATGGGAAAGAAAATAACATTAAAAAAAAAAAAAAAAAGTTGTTAACACATCATATCTAAAGTAGCCAAATCATTAGAAAACAAGTTTCCAGTGCATTCTGTAAAGAATAAGCATCATTAAACAGTCTCAAAAATTAGGCAATCAAAATTTGCAATATTTGAAGTTAGCAGTTACTGTTGAAAATGTTAACCCATTTCTGTGAGCAACAGAAATCCATGGGTGAAAGTTTGAACCCATTAAAACCCTGTTCTTATCAACTTAATTTTTTGCACCTTTTACTTTGAGTTAATACTAAGGAATAGAGCTAACAGAGTTCAGTAACCTTAAGAACTGAGTTGATTCACTCGACACTTTGAAGTCACACCTTTCAGAATCAAATGTGTGTGCTTTCAGGACTAGTGGTATTTTTAGCTTCCCTTTATCTGTACTGAGTTATGAATTGTTCAGACCTCATTTGATCAATCAAACAAAAGAAAAAGAAAAAAAAAGTGCATATGTGTGCTATAGTGACTTCAAGTGGAAACAAAGATAACTCAGGTTGTATGGAAGATAAAACTTTTTGCACAACATTTCATTTTTTATGCTCCATAGGTCAAGACTTTATGGGAAGTCTAAGATTTTTAGACAGCTGCTGGAACCAAAGTGAGATTTTAAAGATATCTCAGCTGTTTATGCTCTATAATGTGTTATTTTTTTGATTAATATTGCTAGGTGTCACTGGTATAAAAATAGCTGCTATTTTTGACAGTTTTGCTTAAGTAATACTTTCAGTTTTTGTTGATTCATTAATACTATTTACTAGAGTACTAACAGCTTTCAGTGCCCATAGTCCCACCAGAGCATTAAAATGGTGGGTCATTCTCAATGGAGCAACATGGTGAGCTGATTCTAGGATTGTATGGGCTGGGAGAACTTTCAGACCTACCCTTTTTCTACCCCTAAACACTCAGGTACTACGTTTAAGAAATTTAAAGTTATTATAGGTATTTCATTTCTGTATTGTGTTTTCATAACAATAATTCTACTATGCAAAGTGAAATAGCTTCTGTGAAGTTACATCTCTCTTTGGTCTAAAGTGCAAAGCATAAAAAATGAAGAAAAATCATATAGGTATGCCACTCTCCACCCCTACAGTTAAATTTTCCTTGCATATAGATACAGTCCTTCAGGCTATCCCCAATGTTCACATTTGTATGGGTGGTGTGTGTTTCTTATAAGACACTGTGTGCTGTGAATGAGTGTGTCCCTCAGGAATACAGGTTCAGTCTCTCCAATAGCTGGACCAAGAGCCACAGAGCCACAGAAACCTCCTATCCATCAGTGTACCAGTTTCACAGAAGTCTAACAATTTGATTTCTTATTTGCTCTTCACCTTGTCTCGAAAACCTGAACACTCTCCTTTAACCCCTCTTCATCCTTTTTCCAGCACCCAGCTCCAAAAAGCTTTACATTCCCTTTAATCTCTTCTCATTTACTTTGCAAAACAGCTATACCTCTAGAAGTAAAGAGCAAAAGAATGTTCTTCATGGACACACCACAGACTAGTGCTGTAGTAATGTTGTGATATACTTTATTGGGACCACCTTCCTCCTGTCTGAATCCCTTTTTGGAACCCTTTTTGGAACAAATTTAGTAGACTACTGTAGAGCCACAGAGCCCAATACCATATATTAAAATATATACTTATAGGTTTATTACAGTGAACACAAAACATAATGCATGGGTTGACTACTAATCATCAATCTGCACAGTATATCTGATCTATTATCTATGATGAAAATTTACCTATGATGAAAATTTATCACAGCATAACAAATAAACTTAAAAAAAAATAAATAAAAAATAAAAAGTAGAGGCAATACCCTGGCTGATAAAATTTAGTTTAATATTTACAGCTGTTATGGTTAACAACATCTAAGGTTTGACTCACCATGCCAACTTTTGACATAAAATTGCATATAACATATATCACAGAATCACAGAATCACAGAATTTCTAGGTTGGAAGAGACCTCAAGATCATCGAGTCCAACCTCTGACCTAACGCTAACAGTCCCCACTAACCCATATCCCTAAGCTCTACATCTAAACGTCTTTTAAAGACTTCCAGGGATGGTGACTCCACCACTTCCCTGGGCAGCCTGTTCCAATGTCTAAATTATAGTTGCATATGTCACCCTATACTCAAAACTTGTTAGTTGTATAGTATTATTCACCTAGCTATTTAGAGTTTACTTGAAAATGTAAAGGGCTGAAGGCACAGTTGTGATCATGCAATTTGACATTCTGCATAGTCAACAAGAAATAGTATGATTTTTCAACAGGAAACAGTATGATTTTTCCCAAATATCTGGTATATTGAATTTAAGCACGATAAAGATTTATTTAGTCTATATTCTGAAAAAAGTCAAGTGATAAAGAATTTATGAAATGAAGGTGAATTTATGAAACAAGCTGACAATCTCTTCCAAAGTTTAACTTCCAACTCTACTAAAAATAGAACTTTCATATAATAACTATATTTAATGTGTATCCTTTTGCCTAAATGAGTAAATATCACTAGATATAGCTGAATAAATGGTATGTATGTTCTGCTCATTAACTGTATTGTGGATGTTAGAGACCAGTTAATGAATCTGTCTGAGAACTGTGTCTACTTAGGAAAAAATCCCATCAATTCTCTGCATTAAAAAAAAAAAAAAAAAAAGTAGGAGTTTCATTAATGTCTCTGTAACAGCTTTCTAATTAGCAATTATGGTTCTTTCCTATGATTTTTCAAAAGCTAATGCACAAATGTAACAAAATGTTTTGAAAAAAGAGTAACAGTGCTTTAGAAAGAAAATCCCTTTGTACTATAAATAAGATCCTGAGAAATAATTGCCAGCTGGCTTTTTTAATGCTTATTTTCTACAGGAGAGATGATGACAGCCATATTCACTCCAAGGAGACCAAATCAGTACAGAACACTGTTGGGTCTTTTTTTCTTGGACTCCTTTTCATGCTGGTCCATTTTCCTATATCCTTTTTGAGTGTATCAGACTACCACAGACATTTATTAATGTATATCATGTGCTTCTTTGAGGAGACTTAAAATGCCTGTTAGAGAATTGCAAAGCCAATCTGCTATACATGAAGGACAAGGGATATAACTTTAAAAGTGACTCAGCCCTTCTTTGAATTAATGTACTCATGAACACTGAAACTTAACACAAACACATGTGCAGAACCTCCTTTGAACATTTAAGCAATCTTGGCAACTGATAATTTTGTAGCCTCTGAAACATAGAGTAGATGCCCTTTACATAATTGGCCCCAAGAGAGAAATTCCAAAATGTGGCTTGAGCATTTTCCTCTGGGAATAACAAAAACATTCACCCACAGTTGTTCACTTTATATATTTCAAGTCCAGCCTAAATCTTTCCCAATTCAGTTTTATGAAAAGGTATGGACGTTTGGAAATAAATAATATAAAGATAAACTAGCCACAGTACTGAACGACAGGGATATTTTGGCTTATTTCAGTTAGAGTTTCAGGCAATCTGTTCCTTTCTTTTCCCTCTACCCAACAGCTACTTGTGGCTTCAAAGAAAACAATATATTAATAATTTTATGACAAGAGCATGAAATCATCTACTGTTAAGACAGAGTTACCATGAGAATACAGTTTTAGGACTGTATTTGTCCACAAGCCAGACATGAAAAAGGCCTCATATAGGGAAATACAACTTGTACCAGCTTAAACATCTAAACCCTAAATTCCTATCTACAAAAGATAGTGATCACTATCCTGGGCAGCCTGTTGCAGTGCTCGACCACCCTCTTGGTGCAGAACCTTTTCCTAACACCCAGCCTGAATCTCCCCTGATGCAGCTTCATGATGTTCATTTGAGTCCTATAATTGGTCACCGGAGAGAAGAGATCAGCATCTGCCTCTCTGCTCACCTCATGAGGAAGCTGCAGACCACCGTGAGGCCTCCCCTCAGTCTCCTCTTCTCTGGGCTGAACAAACCAAGGGACCTCAGCCCCTCTAGACCTTTCACCATTTGTTAAGTCCTTCTTTGGACACTCTCTAGTAGTTTTATATAATTTTTATAGTGTGTCACCTAAGACTGCACATACTACTCAAAGTGAGGCTGCACCAGCTTGACTGCAAAGCAATGTTGTGCCTGATGCACCCCAGGGTACAGTTGGCCCTCCTGGCTGCCACAGCACACTGCTTATACTCAACTTACAGAATCACAGAATCACAGAATCACAGAATTTCTAGGTTGGAAGAGACCTCAAGATCATTGAGTCAAACCTCTGATCTAACGCTAACAGTCCCCACTAAACCATATCCCTAAGCTCTACATCTAAACGTCTTTTAAAGACTTTCAGGGATGGTGACTCCACCACTTTCCTGGGCAGCCTGTTCCAGTGTCTAACAACTCTTTCGGTAAAGAAGTTCTTCCTAACATCTAAGCTAAAACTCCCCTGGCGCAACTTTAGCCCATTCCCCCTCGTCCTGTCACCAGGCACGTGGGAGAACAGACCAATCCCCACCTCACTACAGCCTCCTTTAAGGTATCTGTAAAGAGCAATAAGATCGCCCCTGAGCCTCCTTTTCTCCAGGCTGAACAAGCCCAGCTCCCTCAGCCGCTCCTCGTAGGACTTCTTCTCCAGGCCCCTCACCAGCTTCGTCGCCCTTCTCTGCACCCGCTCAAGCACCTCCATGTCCTTCTTGTAGCGAGGGGCCCAAAACTGAACACAGTACTCGAGGTGCGGCCTCACCAGAGCTGAGTACAGGGGGATGATCACCTCCCTAGCCCTGCTGGTCACAGTTTCTTATGCAAGCCAGGATGCTGTTGGCCTTCTTGGCCACCTGAGCACACTGCTGGCTCATATTCAGCTGACTATCCACCATCACTCCCAGGTCCTTTTCTGACTGGCAGCTCTCCAACCACTCATCTCCCAGCCTGTAGCTCTGCTTGGGGTTATTGCGCCCCAGGTGCAGGCCCCGGCACTTGGCCTTGTTGAACTTCATGCAGTTGACCTCAGCCCATCGGTGCAGCCTATCCAGATCCTCCTGCAGAGCCTTCCTACCCTCAAGCAGATCGACACACGCGCATAGCTTGGTGTCATCTGCAAACTTACTGAGGGTGCACTCAATGCCCTCGTCCAGATCATCAATGAAGATATGAAAGAGGACCGGCCCCAGCACCGAGCCCTGGGGGACGCCACTACTGACTGGCCTCCAACTGGACTTGGCTCCATTTACCACGACTCTTTGGGCCCGGCTATCCAGCCAGTTTCTAACCCAATGAAGCGTGCGCCAGTCCAAGCCAAGAGCAGCCAGTTTCTTGAGGAGAATGCTGTGGGAGACGATGTCAAAAGCCTTGCTGAAGTCAAGGTAGACCACATCCACAGCCTTTCCTTCGTCCACCCAGTGCGTCACTTTGTCATAGAAGGAGATCAGGTTCGTCAAGCAGGATCTGCCTTTCATAAACCCATGCTGACTGGGCCTGATCGCCTGCTTGCCCTGGTTACCATCAACCACAACTTGCAAATCCCCTTCTGTGGGGCTGTTCTCCAGCCTCTCATCTCCCAGTCTGTGCATATAGCTAGGGTTGTCCTATCCCATGTGCAGAATCCAGCACCTACTCTTCTTAAATTTCATTAGGTTGGGGATTGCTTAACACACCAGTTTGTCAACATCTCTCTGCAAGACATCTCTACCCTCGATGGAGTCAACAGCTTCTCCTAATTTAGTGTCTACTGCAAACTCACTTAGTATGCAATTGAGGTCTGTGTCTAGATAATTTATAAAAACGTTGAAGAGAACCAGCCCTAAAATGGAGCCCTGTGGAACCCCACTTGTGACTGCCAGCCTGATGTAACCCATTTACTATAACCCTTTGAGACAGATTTGTCAGCCAATTGTTCACTTATCATATTGTGTATTTGTCTAGCTGTATGCTGGACATTTTTTTCTAGAAGGATACAGTGATTAACAATATTGAAAGCTTTGTTGAAATCTAAAAATTACATCTACTGCTTTCCTTTGGTCAAACAGATGAGTAATTTTGTCATAAAGAGAAATTAATTCAGTTAAACAGGGCATATTATGATAATATCAAATAAAATACAAGTTATAGTAGCCAGAAGCCCCTTCATTCAAATCAGGGCAAGATGAATCAGTGGTGCCAGCTATCTGTATTAGGTATCAAACATCAGTGCCTTAAACTCCTATCTATCTTTAGTTTAAGAGTCAAATGCATATAATTTGCATCCCCCAAAAGGCTTTATCAACCATATGGCTTCAGTGTGTCACCTTTCACCCCTCTTGCTGAAATTGGATCTACTAACAAAGTAAGATGCATAGGAACAAAATGGAAAGGAGGAAAAAGGCAAAAAAAAAAAAAAAAAAGTACATATATCAAAAATCCCTACACCTTCTACAGATAGCCTAATGTGGTCTTTAGGTCATTGACCTCAGCAGGGAAGTCCTGAACTCTGGTAACTGTTCCCAACACTGTTTATACATTTCATATTAAGAAATCATTGGGTAAAAGTAAAAATAATTCTGAGAACAGGAATCTGGAATTCAGACTTCCTGTCACCTCCTTGATGAATATCTTAGCAACTAGGCTGTTTTATTTTTAAAACAACTCCACTCCCTAACTTAGCTAAGTAGAATACTTTGTGTACAATGTACTCCTGCAATGTTCCCTTGCCCAAACAACTAAAATTAGTCTTTAGTCATTAATCAAATTACTCATTTAATACCATGAGGTATTAATTATGTTGATTCTCACTTTCTTTTCTTTCCCAGCCAAATAACTGAGTTCAAGACTGTGTAGTCCTAGACATTCCTTAGAACATCACAGGTGCTATGATAAGTAGTGCTACCAAACTGTTTTAATGATGGAGACTGTTACAACATGTCAGTGAGCTGAAAGCCTGCTAAGATGTTTGGTTTAGGAAGAAGGAGAAAAATACCATTAAGTAAAAATAAAAAAGATTCAAAACATTGGCAATTTTATGCTGAAGAAAACCGTACCAGTTCATTGCACGTCCATTAAGATGATGACATCAGCTACGTGCATTGTTTTTGTGTACGTGTATGCTTTTCATCCTGTTTAAATATGCTTCTCAATGACTCCTTGCATTCAAGCTAAAAAAAAATAAATAAATTAAAAATTACAGGCAATCTCATTCTGTCTGCCAAATGATGGATTGTTACAAAGATGTTCTGATACAGAGTAGCCTCCTTAACCTATTTCTTCTCTCCAGTCCACTTAAGAAATTATTTTCCTTGTCCTCCTTCCCACAATGCTCTTCTTTTAATATCTTTCCTCTTATTTTCTGTAATGTTCCTCCTTTGTTCGTCTGTGGTGGTTCTGAATGTTAATGAGTTCACTTCTGATTTAGCATTTTGTGAGGTCAGTTTGTGAGGAGACTAGAACAGACATTGTATGTTGAATCCCAGATTAATTAAAGAAATCTTGAATGAAGACTCAAGATCAGTTATTGGGGTAGAGAAAAATAAAAAAATAAAATGTAGGTTCAGAAACTTTTAACCAACAAATTATGTTAGGATGAAGGTAGCAACAAAAATGCTGCAGACAGTTCAGAGACCCTGTAAATTAGAGAGAATAAATTCAGTGCTCATTAGTGTTTGCAAGGTATACACAGATTGTGGTGATAGAGGAGCTGTGTAAGTACCCATGAACAGATGCTTCCAGAGATACCGACAAAATGCAAGCTTTGTCAGAACCACAAACAAATCTTTTTATTTAGTGAGACTTTTTTTTTTTTCCTTTATTTATAAAAGCACAGTAGACATTTTCAACTGCTGGTCATATCTATAGTAATAAAGCATCTTCCCCCCACACACCCCCTTTTTTTTCTTTACTTTTTGTTTTAATAGTCAGATTTACTCTTTACTTTACCAATAGTCTATTTCTTTGAATTTTGTCCCAGACTCTTTCAGTCTCAGGATTGAAAATACTTCAACAGCAAATAATTAACATGAGAAAATGAAGTAAAATTGTTTTGATGACTACTTTTAGGGTATGTATAAGTTCTATATATGCTGAATGTAAAAAATAAACCCTAGCTACTCATCCTATCACAAACCACTACTTCTAGCCCCAAAGAAGCTTTTTGTCTAATATTGGTTGTATCACCATTTCAGAACAAATTACTTTTAATTACATTCAATTAATAACAGCCTGTGAGCTCATCATTATATCAAGGATATGTGTTATATCAGTAAGGCAGAGCCAAAATCACATTACCACAAAAGCCATGCGTGTGTAAAAGCAGACCTTTCTGTGTGCACAGGGAAATCTCTGCATCCTGGTCAAACTCTCCTGGCAGAAAGGAAAGCACTCACCTTCCTTCACCTTTTAGTTCCAGGGCTGTAGATGAGTCATCTGCAGAATATCAGGCAGAGAAAGGTGGAGAATAATTGTTAAGTCTAGTGTGATTTGGTAATTAGAAAAGTACGCACAACCCATATGTTGTTACCTGACATACAAATATTCCAGATTCAATATATTCTTTTATGTAGAAGCCACTGAAACATCTCCCCTGAAAATACTTCACTGTCACCTTATTGAGCATATTATTTTGTGTCCATTTGCCCTCAAGGCCAATCTGTTTGCATGAAATACATATTTATTGTTCACATTATTGTACACAGTTCTATTATCACATCTTGGAAGTTAGGAGTGCTTGTCTCTCTACCTTTCTTTCCAAGCACTAGTGAGCATCCTTATTCCAGAGACAACCTGAGCTAGCCTGAAATTTAGAGTCTGATCAGACTTGTACAAATTAGTGTATGTCTTTCATGAGGTGAGGCAATGTGAGAGAAGAGATCAAAACCCTACCCTAGAGTATCCCCTGGGAATTTAACAGTCTCCAGAAAGATATGATTTAGTCATATCTTCTCAAATAAGGAAAAGCAAGCTGTCTTGAATATCCCAATTCGCTACTTTATAATTGGATAAAAAAAATGTTCATACTTACAGTTTCATTACCACAAAATAACAGCTTTACACAGAGCTTACATTTTTAGCAGTTTAGGACAATGAATAAATCCCCCTTTCAAGAATTCTGTTTGCAAAAACTTTTAAGTGTCTTTCTCAGGTGTATTGTCAAGGTAAGGTGTGTTATAGAGGGTCGTAGAGAACAAAAGCCACATACAGACACATACATTGATGTCAATATCCTCTAAGTCTGTTAATACACAGCAAGAATGGGAAGATAAATATATGGTTTAAGCAGTCGTATGTCACTGGGATAAAAAGAGAGGTAAAAGTAAAATTAAATGGTATTCAACATGCAGAAGACTCAACTGAATGATCTAGTTTAATTGGAAGGGACCTACAAGATCATGAAGTCCAGCTGCCTGATCATTTCAGAGCTAAACAAAAATTAAAGCATATTATTAAGGGTTTATTGGATTACTGGATTATTATACAAATGTTTCTCAAACACTGACAGGCATAGAGCATCAACCACCTCTCTAGGAAGAGGTGTGTGACCACCCTCACAGTAAAGAATTTTTTCTTAATGTCCAGTATGAACCTCCCCTGGCACATCCTTGTGCTATTCCCACGTGTCCTATTACTGGTTACCAGAGAGCAGAGACCGGCACCTCTCTCACAATTTCCCCTCCTCAGGATGCTGTGGAGAGCAATGAGGTCACCTCTCAGCCTCCTTTTCTTCAAACTAGCAAAGAGTACTCAGCCTCTCCTCATAGGACATGCCTTCCAGCCCTTTCTGGCCTTAAACTCTATGAAATGAACTCTATGAACATCTGCCCTGACCAAAAAATGACAATTTCCTCATGACTTCCTCCCATCACATTTCCACAAGATGGAATGGCACCCAAATTGTATTTTTGTCACTATTCAAAATAGTGGCATTTACTAATTGGACAAATATTGACATTTGTTTTTATTAGAGAAGGAAATAACAAAAGTGTATCAGAGACCACCAAGGTAGCTCTTCACCAATACTGACTTTTTTGTTGTCTAGTTATCTAGTTAGTCCTAAACTCCGAACGTAAGTGTCTACCTTCCCTGTAGAGGTGAAGGAGAGAAATAAGTGTCTTTGGAGGCTTCCAGGGGAAGACCCTATTCACATAAGTCATAAGTCAGGCACCTTAGATATACTAGATCTTTCTTGTGTAGCATTTGTAGAATCCTAACTTTTAGCTATTTTTTTTTTTTTATATATATATATTTTTGTATTATATATTTATTTGAAAGAGTGCTCTGTTAGATACACAAAAATTCGTCAAAAATTTAACATCCAGCATTGATGGATTTTTATCTGTCCCTGTATCTACATAAATGAATATAGACATCAAAGACACAGGGCTCACAAATACTCTATTAGCATAAATGAAGAGGAAAAATGATTTCAGAATTTTTAGACTAATCGAATATTGATGCGTAACTAACAATCACAATGATTTTTGCATTAATTTCAGAAACAGCACCAATCAGAGAATCCAGCCATCCAATCAACATACATTTTTTGGAATCACCGTTCATTTATGCTTTATTCACAAATTCTAATGAAATGATAACAAATCTTTTGCAAATATGAAGCCTATAAATATAGTGGGTTTTGTTTGCTTGTCTGTTTTTTTTTGTTTTGTTCTGTTTTGTTTTGTTTGTCTGAAGTTTATACCAAGATGCATCAGGTCTCTATTGTCTTTCTGTGTGAAAGGATTTCTCTCAATAGAATGTCAGCTTACACTTGGTTAGAAATGTCTTGGTGTTATTTCAAGTAATGTAACTATTACATTGACTAAGTCTCTTTTCCTTTTCAGCGTAGTTTTTCTTTTGTTAATTATATTGAATATTATCAATGTCATATAGCACACAATATTATATCACATATACAGCATTAAATAATAAAGAATTATAAAAGGAATGGAAGAAATATTAACATAGAATACACCGTATATACAATGTAACAAAACAGCTCACAGTGTGCATGTATTCAAGAGGCTGTTTTAAGGAGTCTTGATTGCTAAACGAGACTGTTCACGTTACACAGTTGCCACTTTTTGGTATTATTCACATCTATTTTATGTGTTTAAGTCGGGTGTGAAATGTGTGGGAAAGTTTAGGCATGCAATAAAGTAGTATGTGCCTACTTTCTTCTGCAGCCACTGGAGAAAGATTTAGATACAGCTTACTGTTAGATCAACTCAGTCTCTCCTTGGGATCCCTCAAAAATGAGGAAGCTCATGTTTCTATTTTGCCTTTACAGACATTGTTCTCTTCAGAGAAAGAATAATGCTGGTTGATATTAGTATTTATGTTGAGAAATCCTCCTTTGGAATTAATCCTATGACAAATTTAGGACTCCCTAATCTTTTTTATGTATCTGGGAAAGAATGAAGAGAACATAAAGAACCTCCCTAAACCGTATCTGATAGTCCATGGAGGATCAGAGTAGCTCTAAGTGCTGCTGTTTTTCTTTCCATCAGAGGGAAGAGAGAGTTGGTAATTCACACCAGGAAGCAGGATATAGCTTTCCCAAAACAAAGCATTGTCACAAATCATGAAATGTGATTCATTAACAAACCCAGAGGAGAGAGCTTACTGAGCAAATGCACAGTTGTTTCACAATCTGTATGTGACTGTGCAACCTGCTTGCCTACAATCAAGGAAACCAAAGAAGCAAACATGAGACATTTAAATCACCATTACACACTGAAGCAAAGCAGGTAACTTCAGATGAACACAGAGATGCAAAGAATGGCTCCACCTGGGCTAGCAGATCTCATGAACAGGGATTTGTGACTTCTGTATGCAGTAGCCAATGGCTTCATCACTGTCATTTCTGAGGCACAACACAAGCACTTCAAATCTGCTCCTTTCTGAATCAGGTTGCTCACATTGCTGGGGATTGCCACAAACATGTATTTGATTTTAATGATTACTACTGATGTTGCCAATTTAATGCAGTCTCTACCACATTTTCTCAGATTATGAGGTCCAAGATCAGTCCTAGGGAACAGAAATGAACACCTCACTTTATTCAAAACCTCAGATCCATTAAAAGAAATTGGAAGAATTTAAGTTCAGGCATACATGAAATGTGGGAGATAGAGAGAGGAATAAAGAGCAATCTTCTAAAAAGAAACAAACAAATCAAAACAGTTTTGTCAAGTTAAATATTTCCTTTGACTGAATTAAAATAATAAATAAATAGATAAATAAATAGCATTGTTGAGTACTTTTAAAATAAATTAAAAAAAAAAAAAAAAAAAAAAAAAAAAAAAAAAAAACAAGAGGAAGCACCCTATTTTATTGAAAATGCCAGTAGTTAAGGTATTCACTGCAGAAATTCAGATTTGTATCCTCTGTCTGAACAAGATTTAAATCCACAGCCTCTGTGTAATTGTGCTAGCATTCAGAGCAGGTTGGGGAGCTCCAGCTGTAGAAATATAAATTGGCAAAGGGAATGGAACTCCAGAAAACCTTTTTTCTCCTGTTCATAGTCAAAGACCATGAGGTTTTTTTCCCCCACTCTGTCTCAGTAAATATTTTTGTACTTAATACTAAGGGGTACTTAAAAGAGACCTGTTTTGCTCTACTGCACAGCCTGATGAAGGGAAGAGAGAACCTGTCTCAGAAATTCATAATGAATGTCTACCTTCCTTGCTCAAACCAAGGTTTCCCAGAGCAAGAACAGTGCTCTAACTACCAGGCAAGGGGGAGAGCTGTCATATCGTTTCTTTAATGAGTATTTAAAATACTGTATTCAGCGCTTCCAGACAAACAAACTGTCACAGAATGTCATTATAATAATGTCATGAATGTATTTACATGCCAATGAATATACTCGGATGGTGCCTCTCATAAGCAAAGAAAAAGGCACTAACCCACAGTTGTTGCCACTTGAGCTGTAAGGACATTTGCATTTACTGTTATCTTTTTCCTCACTGATGTGCTAATCACTCAATTTATAGTGCTGAGCATTGTGCTGAGCAGTGAAAATAATATATCCCTGCCAGGTGATATGTTTTTAGCCTCACCTATTAGCGTAATACAAAACCCCTCTTTATGTATAGCTATCATGTATGAAAATTATTAAGAGCCTTTGTCTGGATCCCAGAATTTCATTCTTCTTATTACTTTGGGGGGCTGAGAAAGGCAGTTACACGAATGATAGAAAAATACAATAAATACAATAACTTCTAGAACATGCATCACAGACTTCTTCAAAACTACAGAACTTACCTAAGCAAAACCTTGCTGTTCAGTCAGAAGCTGTTCACCCACTGTGTTAGCTGGATACACCACAGGGTAACAAGTTGCATATCTGCTCAGTCTCCCTGCATCAGTTTTCCAGTGTAGAACACATGTCAACTATCCAGAAGAACAAGAGCCCTTTCTGGCATGTCTGCATGTCATGCTTCGGGGAGTCCCCAGCAAACCGCAGACCACAGCTCACAGCTGCTGCTTTTGTCTTTTTCAGTTTTCAATTTTATTAATTTCCAGGGCATTACAAGACATGCATTTTCTTTCAGAAGCTAAACTACTGTAAATGTTTTAGAGAGTTTAATAACAGAGGATGCTAGAAAAGTATAAAGTATTCTCTCAAAAAATACCAATCAAGTAACATCTATTGCAGACTGACAGTGTTCTCACATACAACAGAGATCAGAATGACAAATTTGGACTCATTGGGTCTTCCCGTGATCTCCACTATGACAGAATGACAAATCATCCCATAAAATTAAAGAGCAAGAAATAATCCAAAAAAAAAAAAAAAAAAAAAAAAAAATCATATAGGGTCATGTGAGTGATTTTGTTTTGTTTTGATTTGTTTTTCTTTTTGTGACTTTGCTGCAGTAAATTCACATCAACTGTAGTTTGAAAGAATGAGGGGAAGAAATAAAAATCAGGGAAGCAAATCTGAACAGTGAACTCCAAAGTTTTGACTTATTTTTATGCAATCCATTTGTGACATAGATAAAAATGAGAATCTTCAGTTACTTTCTAGACTTTACAATGTAAACAGACTTCTGATGCAGAGACCACATCAATAGGTTATGGTAAATAGGTAAATAGCATGAAGTATCAAGAATTTGGGCTCAAACCTTTGGTTTCTGGATCACTTGCACTTGTTTCCATTTTCCTTTCTTTTTTAGTTCACTCTTGTAAGCACCTTTTTCCCTCCATTTTAAATAGTTTGTTTTGGTGCTATTTCCTGGAGTTCTGGAGACCCAGTTATCTTGAGATGCGTGCAAATTGTACTAAAATCAATGGACGTCTCCACTATCTTTGAATCAGAATCTTCCACACTTAACTTGTGGATGGTGAAACATAATTGTCAACTAATAGCCCATAGCTATGTTATGGATTTATCAGCCCCTTAAGCTTGTCATTAAGGAAGCTTTTTTTCTCTAGGATCTAGTCCCAGCAGAGAACCTTTAATCCTCTTTCCCTAAGCAGACACTATCAGTCTCATTGCAATCCTATCCCATTCACATACCCAGGTTCATACCAAAGAAACTGTTTATGCAGCCACTGGACAGAGTTCATTGAACACTGACCAAAAAAGCATTCTCTAGGAAATCATATAATTCAAAATAGAGCTATCTAGCATCAATGCTAGGTTATGCTTTGGCTGCACTATGGTTGGACTGAAAAATAAGTGATGGTTTTGATCAGAACATCCCAAGAACTTGGGGTTTTTGGTGCAAAAAGCTATGCTAAAAAAAAGCTATCTTTTAAAACTCCTCTGATTTACACAATGTTGAATCTACTTCACAATAAATACCATTGTCTGAAGTGAAGAAGAGGGTTCTAAATTATAGCTGAGAGGCTGATAGAAGAGGCACTCAATATTTTTAAACAAATGCATTAATCATAACTCAAAAAAAGGGCTGAGAATGTGTGTCTGCTCAGGGAAGAAGATGATATAGGGAGTGAAGTATCTATTTTCCAAATATCTGCTTTGCTGAAGCTCAGAAAAATTATTCCAAGTGCAAATGTACAGCTGGGATGTGGAGAAAAGAAGAGAAATGGTTATTTTTTTTTACCCTAAGACTCCAAATAAGCCCACTCATTCTTCTGACACAGTGGGAAAGTGGGAGATACACAGAAGCAGGGTGGATGTGTAAATGTGAGCCTGTATTAAAATAGCAGTCATTATTAAGTTTTCATTTCCCAATTAATACAATTTTAAAATAATCAAATGGACCTGACAATGCTTTAAATTATCTTATTATTTACAGTGATTTGTTTATGGTGATTTATTTCTATTTTTGTAATTTAATCTACAGATGAACTGTTGAGGCAGCTTCATTCTTTCATTTTCAATATATCAGTGTTGAACTCGCCATCCCACAGCTGGCTGTGATTCAGAGCAGTTCAGTCATATGAACAGAGTTGGGTGCACTGAAAGTCAAAAACATTCCTTGTCTCTTCTTTAATGTGCATAGCTCATAAGTCAAAGAGGGTACCTTCAGAATCAATTCATCAATGGAATTTACCTCTTATACACTGCTTATGCCAATTTGTAACAATACATAGACTCTATAATTCAGAGCACAAAGGAATGTTTCAAGGTCAAGGAATGTACATAGTGTATAGGAGAGAAAGTGAAAACATGGGAAGGGATTAAGTAGAGGAGAAAAAATCAGTAAAGGAAGGGGTGATTTTAGTTGCCTTGATATAAATATGATTTTTGAGAATAATAAATTAAGAGATAGAGATACGGATCTGAAGTATTGACAAGAATTGAGGAACTTGCATGAAACTGAGGGAAAAAAAAAAAGAAAAAAAAGAAAAAAGGCTGGAAAATGCTCCCCGAAAAAAGGTTCTTTCTGTTGGTTCCTCTACAGATTTCAATTATCTTTTTGTTAGGATTGTCAGGGCTTTAATTTTTTCAACTTTTCCTTGAAAAATATTTTTCTAGGCAGTCAACCTGAGGCAAGTGAAATAAAAGGTGGTTGCTTACACTTGGCTTTGCAGACTGCCCCAGAGCACATCACTTCACCCTTCTAGTCTGCTTCCCACACAACACTTTTCTTGCCAAGACAGTAGGCTGTCCTGGAGAACAAGGAACTTGCAGCATCCACATGTTGAGGCACATGGGCACCACTACAATACAAATAATAACATCCTTTTCTCCCCCTACCATAAACCATGATGTTAGAAGCCTTCACTAGGAATCTCCTTCTTATTCATTTTTTCTTATTCCTAAACTAAACTGTCTTTAAGTAATTGATTTCATTTTAAGGATCTAAAGGGAAATTTGTGTAATGTTCCTTGAGCGCATGTTACAAACTAATGAAAGTGCAGCAAAACAGTTTTGCTTGAGTTTTGTTTGAAAACAAAATGCAACCATCCTGGTTGTCCAGCTGTGGTAGGAAATGAAACTGCATCTATCATCCGCACAAAAGGAGGCAAAACCTATCTACGACTGTATTCCCCTGAAAGCATGAGTCATGGACCTATTGAGAACAAAATATGGATGTCAGATGGTTAGCCCCTCAGGCTGTCTGGCAACCTGCTTGCTACTCAGAAAGAGGTAACAGCTGCTTCATATAAGAATAATAAGGATGATAGAAAAGCCAACACTGGCATGCACAGCTCCTCACCTGAAGAAAATGGGCAAGACAGGCTTTATTTGAAATGCAGGAAACTACAAAAGCCCAGCAGTGGGATTGGAAGCAAATCCTGGGTAATGCTCATTTATGGAGAATAAGGGAAGATTCAGCTCCTTAGTCTATTTTAATGTTTGTTTGTTTGTTTGTTTAAGCTTTAAAGCCTTTTCAGAAAAAATAAGTCTTTAATGCTGTCTTACAGTGTCTGAGTTACATTTGTGTTCTTACATAGGGAATTTAAAAATTATTTAAGGAAATTCAGTTACCCACTTTGATAATCTCCCCCTTTCTTTAGGCAGCTGGTTTTAGGACTTGGAAGATGAGCAAGTCACAGGGCAAAAGACCACCAAGGCATTGCAGAAATTTCAGGACCCAAAACTTTCAGTTACAGAAGGGAAAAGGTCAAGAGCTGAACCAAAAATTGCCTATTACTGACTGAATACAGAGGATGAATGGTTTTATTCTGAGATCCTGAAAGCTGAAGGATTTGGTGTTTATTTATTTATTTATTTATTTATTTCCTACTCAAAAATAAGGGGGTGGAGGGATTGGTTTTGGAAGAAAATTTCAGTTACTGGGCTAGTCAGAAACACAGCACAGATAAGTGAACCAGGAATAAAATCAACATGTGGCTGATATATTGCATTATTTTCAAAGGAAGACATAATTGTGGGAACACTTGCAAGATTTCACGAACATGCAGTGATTTATTCACAATTGCATTAAAACACAGGTGAAAAACTTCATATAGGTCTGAGACTGGAAATATACTGAGAAAAAAAAAAATAGAAATCTTCACTTTTTTCACTATTCAAAATGTTTTTCATAACAACATTTCTAAAGAGCAGAAAGCTTGAAAACTAAATGTTTTACTCCCAGTCAAAAGTAATGTTCTGCTTAAGTGCTTTTTTGTTGTTTAAAAAAATTAAACAACAATTTTCATTAACCATCAAGCTAAAATTAGTCTTGGCTTGACCTCAAAAGGTGCTTTTTTTTGTTTTGTTTGTTTTTTTCAGAACTTTTCAGGATAGAAAAAGAAAAAAAAAATCCTTTATTCATGCAGCTGTAGCAAGGCAAGGGACAGCTGGGTAGCTGATGGGAGGAAACATGATGAAGTCTTTCTCAAGAGATGCTGCAGCTGATGTACTTCAAGGTCTATTATGCCATAGCTGTTTTCTTTGTCCTTCCCTATAAAACAAAAGAATACATGTATGCTTCTTTTGTTTCTTTTTGTTCCTCCTGCAAACTATCCATATATCCATATGCTAAACGCAGGGATGTGGTAGCAGACCTTGGGCTCTACTCTTGTAAACCAAGTACTAGATGTCATGGACCAACCGTGACAGAAGCCTTCACATGTATTTAGATACAGCTTTAAGTAGAAACTGATGTTTTTACAAAGTATAAACAGTTCAACAGATTGAAATAACATGAAGAAATCCCAGATGATCTTTAAAACAGCTGGACATTTCACACTCTTTCATAAACCCAGATATTAACAGGGCAACTGGTAGAACAGTACCTCTTCAGGTTCTAGTAGGATATCCAGAAAAGTTTTTTTGATTTATGTAATAAATGGCCTTGAAATAGAAATCAGGTCCAAAATATGCAATTGAATCCAGATAAAAAGGCTGAGCCTGTCATTTTCCTATCTATGACTTTACTTGCTTTCTATTATGAGTTTCAGCTCTCCCAGTAAAATTCAAATCAGCATAAAGAGTGCTTTCACACCTGGGATGAGGCATCTAGAAATAGAAGTTTTAACATTCAAGTAGTCTACTGCAGGCTTCCTCCCTGATCTCTGGGGACTCAAAACTTTCCTTCTTCAGTTTCTAGCCTTTAAGGCAGACACAGTATTGTATTTTTAAGGCAGACGCAGTATTTTTTATATCATTTTTCTGCTTGCCTACTTGGCTTTGGAAGCTGCTTGCAGCAGCCATTATTGCAGAAGTTTTCACACCAGCCACTCCAGAGTGTTTGTTATCTGCTTCTAAAAAATGTAACTGCAAATGCCTTGTTCAGGTCCAAACCAGGGCATATGATCCTCATATATGTGTGCATTTGAGTGCTTAAATAAAAACAAGCCTCTAAATTTTTGACAGTTCGCCCACAGCTGACAGAATACGTAGAAATGGTTAAAACAAATTTATAGATTCAGGTTATAAAAAGATATTCAATGAAACTGTGTCAAAACCTCATGGAAATAGGGGAGTGTCTTAAATGTCAGAAAGTATTTAAATGCTAATGAATGTCTGATTCACATATAAATTAACAATATAATTTAGGAAATAAAAATGACCTCCCTCCTCCATGCCCTATTGATTAAGTGCGTGTAACACCTCGCTGAATAGGGTACCACCCACTTTTTCGATCAGGCTTTTTGTTCATTATGAGTATTCTAACATATCTTACAATTGTCAATATGTATGTTTCAAATATGCAAGTGCAGCAATGGCTGAAGGGCATGCTTGTTATCTATTCAGGTAATGAACAGAGCTATAACTGCAGTTGTTTGATTAGATTCTAAAAGAAAATCCAGATCATCGTCCAAGTGATATGACACACACTTCTTTTTATAAAAGGTTTTCAACACCTCTCTGCATTGGTTAAATGGAGAGGTGAAAAAAAAAATCTGACAAATGATACCAACAGCACAAAAGTTAAAATGTCATGCCTGATTTAAAATATCTGTAAAATATTGTGCACATTAAAACTTTTTTTTAGGTACATTCATGCTTATGTGTGGCCTGGTTATCATACTTGAGGGTATTTTTTCCATACTTCCTGTCCCTAGGATAGACAGAGGAACTCTCCTGCAGGTTTTGCGGAATAAAAGAGTCATCCAGAAGTCAGTTCCAAAAGTGTTATTGCAAATGGCTCTTCAAATACTAGACCTTCCAGCCTCCAAAACTCCAGGTATATTTGAAAACAACCTTCCTTTGAATCTAGCAAAATGCTTGAATTCATGTATTTTTCAAGGATGAAGTCATTTTCTCAAGGCCATTTTGGTGTGGGCATGTCTTTCCAGTTCAAGCCTACCTAGCTTGTAGGTTATGCTGCATGTGAGCTGCTTTGGAGGGAGAAAACACAGCTCCACAGGGCCCTCCAGCTCTGCAGCAGTTTGATTTTATTGATGAAGATGGAAGACCTGAGGTACAGCTCCACATCTGAACATTACCATCCTGCAGGCTGTCAGACCCGTGTTTCTGTGCAGTAAAATATACAGCACATACATTTTCTCAGACTGTTGAGAAACACTTTTCTTTTGGATGGATCTGGGTGGGGATTCCTGATAATCCCAACAACAGACGTTGATGGTTCCCCCCTTCCCTTTCAGAGACACACATTGCATGATTGCATGGGCTTTTTAGCAGTTCTGAAGTTGAACTCTCATCTTACACTGAAGTGCTTTTACCCTGATGGGGAGCTCAATTGCACCACAAACACTCTCTTACTGCCCTTCCTCAAAGAAAAAAAGTGGAGAAAATAGGATGCAAGGAGCTCAAGGGTTGAAATAAAAACAAGGAGATCACTCACCAGTTACCCTCATGGGCAAAACAGATTCAGTGTAGGTAGATTTACATAATTTATTGCCTATCACTAGCAGATTACAGCAGTGAGAAACTAAAAGCAAACTAAGAACACCTTCCCCTCAACCTGCTTCTCCCTCCTCTGCCTAAGGAGCACAGGGGGCTCCTTAGGGAATGGAGGGGGAGGGTGGGGGGCTGCGGTCAGTCCCAAACACTTCATCTCCACCACTCCTTCATGGTCACTCTCTGTCCCTGCTCCACATGGGGTCCCTCCCACGGAACGCTGTCCTTCCCGAACTGAGCCTGCAGGGGCTGCCCACAGGCAGCAGCTCTTCAGGAACTGCTCCCACATGGCTCTGTACCATGGGGTCTATCCCCCAGGAGCAAACTGCTCCAGCACGGGTTTCCCACGGGTTGCAGCTCCCCCCTGCTCCTGCTTGGGCTCCTCTCCACGGGTTGCAGCTCCGGCCCGGGACCTGCTCCTGCGGGGGCTCTCCATGGGCCGCAGCCTCCTCCAGGCCACATCCACCTGCTCCACCGGGGGCTCCTCCATTGGCTGCAGCGTGGAGATCTGCTCCATGTGGGACCCATGGGTGCAGGGGGACAGCCTGCTCCACCAGGGGACTCTCCACAGGCTGCAGGGGAACTGCTGCTCTGTGCCTGGAGTACCTCCCGCCCTCCTGCAAAGACCTTGGTGTCTGCAAAGCACTTTCTCACTCCTCACTCTCCCAGCTGCTGTTGTGCAGCATTTTTTTTCACTTTCTTATTTTTTCTTTTTCCTAAAGACACAACCAGTGTTGCTTACTGGCTTGGCTCTGGCCAGTGACGGGTCCCTTTTGGAGCCATCTGGAGCTGGCTCTGATGTGACATGGGGCAGCTGCTGAGCTCTGCTCACAGAGGCCACCCCTGCAGCCCCACTGCTACCAAACCCTTGTCACATGCACACAACATGCACACAAAAGACAGCATTTCCTACTCCTGCCAGCAGACAAGTTAAAAATGATGAAATCAGAAAGATTAAACGCACTGATTCTAAGCACTTAAACATTTGGTATAAGATAGGTGCAGTTATATTATACTAGAAGTTTAGTAGATCATGCTTACTCTTAGTTACAATGGTAATTTAAGTGCATAAAACACAGCATTGCAGGCCATAACTGAAAGAACGGATGCACATAGTATCCTTAGAAGATGATTTTTTTTATTTGATGATCAAAGAGATTCTATTCTTTATCCCTAAAAAAAAAAAAAAAAAAAAAAAAAAGTACTAGTTATTGCCACGTTTGTAGTTGTAGTAAAGTTTCCAGTCCTTATAAAATTTATTATGGGTAGCTCTTATTATAAATAAATAAATAAATAAGGAGATAAATATTTATCAAAAATTGCAGCTTCAGGGAGGCTAAATAGCAATAGATACTTTCACCGAATCTTTGAACACCTTCAGCCCTGACATGCAAATTTAAATTTACAATTTTTACAATTTTTCAAACACTTCCTTTTTAAGATTTGCAAAATTAAACCCTTTACAACCCGATTCCATTTCCATGGTTAATTTTATACTTTGAAATCAAACAAAAGATAAGGTGTTAGCATTTTCTTGTTGGGGCTTGAAATGCCCTATTTCTGTAAAGAAAAATATTTTTATTTCAGTTACGTGAAATCAAAATATTTCCACATGCTTTTAAGCTCAGCTAGTGGATCAAAACTAGATTATCTAAACTGTTTCATAATTAAATTTGGGATTTGACTGACAGACACTTTCCTCTCTAAACTTCCTCTATAGATAAAAATGAGGCAGGTGTTTCAGTTGCTTAATTAATCCTTGCAGCTTTGATTCCTCTCTTGTGAGGGTACAGTTTCCAGCATCAGGATGCTAATATATATGTTCTGATGCAACCTGCAGTCTTCTATACAAAAGACAGGTTGTTTAATGCTAGCTCAGTGAAGGAAAGAGACTCATCAAGGATACTGCAGGACAAGCAGTTCTGATGACTGCTTCAGAGTAATTCTAATTCAGAGCAATCCCAGGAAATATCATAAGGAGCCAAACTTTTCAATACAAATCAAATTCTTCAGAAATGTGTGACCAGCCAAAACGAAGAGTTCTTGCTCGTTCCAAGGGAAAGTCAGAAAATAAGTGGTTTTCTACAGCTTTCATTTCAGATGTGTTCTTCTAAAGAACAGGATTGATGGGATTATTAAAACAAACATTGGTCAAAAGCTTTTCTGTGTCCTCCGAAAGTGAATTAATGCTAAGAGCATCCTCATCTCTAGAGCCAAAATCTTCATTTCTGGCATTCCATCCTGCAAAAGGCAATGAACGCAGAATACAGAAAACCCTTGAATATCATCAGTTATGAATTTCCATCCAACAAAAGAACACTTTGACCACTGTATCAGACAGCTGGCATATGATTCCTAAAATATTAGTATAGAGTAATACACCATATATAAGAGTTATAGCAGTTAAGTATCAGTGAAGAATGAAGTTGCTTTTCAGTGTTAAGTATATACAGATCTGTCTGGATGTTTTCTTCCCATCATAGGTTCTGTAATCTATCTATTCAAATATCCTCTGAAATTATATGACAGTGACAGCAGTCAGAAATACAAAAGCAAATTTTTAGAAATGGGGAACGATTAACAGATTTTTTTTTCTTTACCCTCCTTATTTCTTCTGTAGTTTTATGCTTATTTAAAGATTAATTCTCATAAACAAAATTTTTTTTTCTCCTCCTTTTGCAAAAGGAGTCCGTGCTTCTGAATGATAAAAAAGTACAAAGAACTTGCTTTTTTATTTCTGAAAGCCAAGCATCTGAATCTTGGCAATAATTAATGCATGAAAGTGCATATACCACAAAAGATCATTATCATCAAATCTAACGTGAGTGAACATATGGTGGTAGGATAAATCAACATTGAAGTAGTATAAATAACAACGCCAAGTCATTAGGTAAATAGGGAGGAAAGAAAGATAACATTGCATGAAATAACTGATGACAGGATAGCATTTGTGAAGAGAGTTTATGCTTAATGATGTTTTCCTTTTCTATGGGGCAACTAGGGGTAACATATGATGTCAGTGATCTGGATATAATTTGGGTGCATTTTTCTAATTAAGTAAAATGGCCTTCAAAGCAGTGGTGAGTAGATCACAAAAGTTGCTCTTTCTTTAGATTCAGACTGGAGTCATAGCTCTGTGCTCAGAGTCCAGGACTAACCAAGGCATGGAGAAGGTTAATGTGTTGTTCTTCTCATTCCCCTAGCATCCCCTTTCCACTCTCTGCATTCAAGCAAATGGCCCACAGGACTGCAGAAAAAGAGGCAGCTTGTTAAACCATGGCTGTACTCTCTCAGGACATGTAAGACCATAAAGTCATAATAGCATGCTACAGACTGATATTATAATTGACAGAGCTGCCCTAACACAAACACATTGCTTCAGGATTATGGACACGTTCAATTTGGGGGAATTCAGGAGCAGGGTGATACACTGCTGAAGTCTAAGATGACATTACAGTGAAAGGATCCTGAAACATTAGCATATATCAAACACTTTCGATAGTAACCCTCTTGAATTTTAATTTGGCACATGGTCAACTATGACTGCCAACTCTGAGAGGGAGGAGGGGGAAGGATTGATATCAGTGGAAAGGGTGCTGCTTAGAATTGTTTCTTTGGAGACAGAAATAGCATGAAGCTGATGGAGGCAGCTCCAGGGAGAAATAACATTCCCTAGTGAAATCTAACAGAAATAGCCTGTACAGTACTTTTACCATGTCACAGAGTGAATGGTGACAGTGCACAGAGGGTATTTCTGTGCAGAAAATTACCAAGAAGCAGTAGGAACTGGAGACATGTTACAAGATCAGCATGACAAAGTGAGCAATTAGGCTTTCATGAAACGGAGGACAGAATTTTTCTGCACCCTGTCATCAGCTCTCAGGGCTAAGGGTGATGCATATGACCTTACAGAGGATGATCACAACAGGCCATCCTGGATCAGGACCTATTGAGTTACTTCCTTCAGTGCAGGTGATGGAGTTCATTCCAAGTGTAGCTACTCTGAGGCATTAAACAAATAAAATACAGTATGCATTCAAATGACATTATTAAGGTTACAAAGGTTACAGAGTCAAGCATTCAAAAGCTACCTCTGCAACCTTAATTCAGTCCCCATTGTGTGTTTTCTCCATCTTCACATGACTCTCCCTCATCCATCTACACCATACATGCCTTATAGCAAATTGTGTTCACATCATCGAAAGAGTGAAACAAGGACTTTTGGACAGTTAGGTACACTGTATGGAAGATCTCATGCAGGAACTATTTGTTCACCATTTATTTTATGTTTGTGATTTAATATGGGGTCCCTGGGTGTATTTACTGCCAACTGCTCAGACTGAATCCCTGTCTTTTTGACTGAGTCTAATGCAACATTACTGTAGATGTCTTGATGAGGTAGCCATGTTACAAGTGTATTCTGTCTCTGGCAATGGAGAGAGTAACTCCTGCTACATGGAGACAGAAGTGATAACCTGCCATTCACCTTTGAACTTAGAGAATCTCTTCTTTAAAGACACAAACAGGGGAAAAATTGCCTGACCTCCAACTAAAATAATCAAAATCCATTGAGAACATAAGCCTCACTACTGACCAGGTCCTACTAAAATGAGCACAGGTATCCTGCAGTCAAACTGTATTTTTGCCATGACTAGCATCATTATATAAGTTGTTTTACATTTGCTGCTATCAGGAAGCTCTACTAAAAGCCAGTAAACAAGGTAGAAATTATCTGATGATGATTTCACTTCATCCTCTGGGAAGGGCCTGGTCATCAGATCAGGTTCTCTCTAGTATCTGTGTTAACAAACTTCTGTTATTAAACCTTTGCTATCACAATCAGTCTTCGAATGGGAATCCTCTTAGCAAAAGCCACAAGTGCTGATGAAAGTAGCAATAAAAAGTCATAAAATCAGCATTGTATCAATATTTTCATGGGTTCCTCATTGTGGGCTGCTTTTTTGGGGGCTTTATGTCTCGGGTTTTATAACAGTTACATTTTTCTGATGTTCTTGAGCCAAATCTCATATCTGACAAACTTTGCTGGGCTAGAACTGTGGCTGAATGGACACTGCTGAGCTATTACGCCATGCCACGTTCTGTGTTTAGAAATAAGTTCAGTCACTGTGGTAACCAAGCAGCCTTAAGTCATGTTTAGCCCATTAATCCTCGTAAGTGTTGGCTGAGAATAACTTACAGGCAGAAATATTTTGTCACAATAATTTTGTAACTAAACAAAAACAAACCCTCCTCTCTTCCCCCAAACAATTGCAAAACCCAAAAGGCAAAAGAGGGGACATGTTAATGGTTATATATCAAACCTTTTTTTCAAGAGACTTTTCTAATGGGATACCTGTCTAAACCACCTTTTCTTCTGGTTTGTACCAGCATGGCATCATCATTCTGGAAGAACAGAGGTTTGAAATTTAGATCTTAGGACCTTAGTTTTTATTGAGAGGAATTTTGACTTCCTCCAGTCTATAACTAAGGGATTTAGGAATTATGCACTCATTTTCTTAGGATTGTGAAAGCAGATAACTGACATTGTTATTAACAATAAATGTACAGTTAAACACATGAAAATGTAAATACAGATCTCTGCAGTGATTATAATGAGTTTTTACTTGCAGCTATCAACCTTCTTCTTTTCTACCATTTTAAAAACTGTAATATATAACAGATGTCTATATTATGATACATTATTTATGGGCTAGCACCTATCAGCTTTACATGGTGACCATTAAGATAGATGTTTTACGAATACAGAAAAATACAAAGCAGCCCTGTTAATAAAATAATAATAATTAAAAGTATCTAATTGAAAGAGAGCGACAACTATTCCAACACTTTTTTTCATGAAACAAATAGCATTTTATAACTATAGTCTTTCCTACTGTATCCCTGTTAAATAATATAATAGGATGCTTGTTATCAGTATCATATTATCCTATGATTGCTAGGCATCACAATAAAATGTCATAATAAAATTTCAAAAACAATAGCGTTTTTTACCATTGTAAAGTTAACATATAACAGCTTATAAAATAAGCTCCAAATCTGATGAATGTTGTATGAGATTCCCACAAAATAAAATGCATTTTGCTTATGAGAAAACATATATCTACGATTATTTCTTTCTAAATTTTACCCAGTTTTATTCTTTAGTTTTCCCTTGAGCAAGTGACTCAAGCTGTCAAAAAAAATGAATATAGAAGCAAATAAGGAAAATAAAGCAGAAAGAAAATAAATAATAAAATTAAAAAAAAAAAAAAGAGAGAGAGAAAAAGCAATGAAGAAAGAGAAAGCAATGAAGAAAAGCAAAGTATTAGCCACCCATCTGCCTTTGCAGCACTGCAGGCGTGCAAATCACAGACTATATTTCATTCCTTCTTGGTCATCTTTCCTATTTTGGCCCTGAGCTTGGCAAGAAATACAGTTACATTTCTGAACTTTCTCCTTTATTCCTGCAAAGTGAGCCAAACATTACCAACTCTGGGAGCTGGATGCAGGGCAGGGTCAGAGGTGAGCCCTGCATGGCTCATTTCCTGCCCACAGGCAGCCCCAGCCAGGCCAATGCAAGGACATCACATGTACTGTCCTTATAAGACTTTCCATCATAAAAACATATATATATTAAAAAAAAAAAAAAAAAAAAAAAAGTTATTGCCTGAAAAATAACATTTTTTAGGCAGCACAACATATTTAAAAAACTGTTATCTTGTTGTGTTTTTACACCTCTTTATTCTTCCTTTCACTGCAGGATCTTGAGTTTATTGAGCTTGTTCTTCTACCTACAGA
This sequence comes from Aythya ferina, assembly GCF_964211825.1. Lineage (NCBI taxonomy): Eukaryota > Metazoa > Chordata > Aves > Anseriformes > Anatidae > Aythya > Aythya ferina. The sequence continues at coordinate 197,112,670 of NC_140296.1, read as the reverse complement.
AGGCTAAGGTATCTCCTTTTCTAATTCTGCCATACATCACTGTGAAAGATTACTCAAGGGGAAGAGGTTAGTGAATATTTTGAGGATTCACTGGCTGACAGAGAAACAATTAGATAGGGTCAAACTGAAAAACGCTCAAGCTATGTTTTCAAATTAAGATTTTTTTAACTGTTCCAAATAAATAATATATATATATATATTAATTTGGTCATTGCATAAGTCTGCAATTAAATCATTTTAATTTTATTTCAGCTGCTATAAAAATAGCATATGTGACTTTGCACTGGAGTATTGAAATTAAAAGTTACACATTCAGAAATCTACTGATCCTTTTTTTTTTTTTTTTTCAGCAAAAATTCCAAAACACTTAGAGAATGCAATCCAATTGTGATAACTGCTTCAGTATTGCATTTACATTTTTCAGCAGTGTTAACATGTTAAATATAAAATCAAATGCATGTTTAACTTACGGTTTTATTTATGTGGAACATTTTGAAGTAAAAGGATTTTGTACTTACCTGGAACAAAAGAAGATATGAAAACTCTTTGAAGGGAAATGTCCAAGTCCCCACTGCTCTCCTCAGAGAAGACCGCGCACTGGCAGTGGTCAGTTATGAACAGTATGTATCTCGTGATGTATTTATTTAACTTTGGTAAGCAGTGTAAGCATGTAATTACTCTCTGACCATCCAATTCCGCTGAAGAACAGATAATTTGTCATCTTTATCTGGGTTTGAATAACTTAACGTATTATTTTTAAAATGAAACAGAGGTCATGTCTAACATTAGTGATTTTAACTTTCTGACTTCAGTCTCAAAGAAAAACAAAATTTGTAACTGAATCTTAGTGACCCAAGCTTATGCAGTCCAGAAGCTGAGTTTGGTGGAGCAGGCTGTCCCCCTGCACCCATGGGTCCCACATGGAGCAGATCTCCACGCTGCAGCCCATGGAGGAGCCCCTGGTGGAGCAGGTGGATGTGGCCTGGAGGAGGCTGCGGCCCATGGAGAGCCCCTGCAGGAGCAGGCCCTGAGCCAGAGCTGCAACCCGTGAAGAGGAGCCCAAGCAGGAGCAGGGGGGAGCTGCAACCCGTGGGAAACCCGTGCTGACCCCGTAGTACAGAGCCATGTGGGAGCAGTTCCTGAAGAGCTGCTGCCTGTGGGCAGCCCCTGCAGACTCAGTTCGGGAAGGACAGCGTTCCGTGGGGGGGACCCCATGTGGAGCAGGGTCAGGGAGTGACCGTGAAGGAGTGGTGGAGATGAAGTGTTTGGGACTGACCGCAGCCCCCATTCTCCTGTGCTCCTTAGGCAGAGGGGGGGAAGATGTTCTTGTTTGCTTTCAGTTTCTCACTGCTCTAGTCTGATAGGCAATAAATTACATTAATCTCCCTATGCTGAGTTTGTTTTGCCCATGAATGTAACTGCTGAGTGATGTCCCTATCCTTATCTCAACCCTTGAGCTCTTTGCATCGTTCTTTGCATCGTTCTTTCCCCCCCCCCCCCCTTTTTTTTTATTATTATTATTTTTTATTATTATTATTAAGGAAGGGGGAGTGAGAGAGTGGTGTGCTAGAGTTTAACTTTCCATCAGGGTGAAACCACCACAATGATTTGCTAGACAAAATCAGGATAGAAGTGCTAACTAACTAACATTCTAGAGGATTTTGACCTGTCTAGGGTCAGTAGAAAATAAAGAAACAAACAAATAATAAGAATAAGAATACACCCATATTTTCCTTGGCTTTTCTGCACTCCTGGTAAGTATATCGGTTTGAGAAGGTGGTGGACAAAGGCTTTATCTATTTCTAGGCAAGTATCAGAAAATACTGAGAGTAAATGAAGTTTTGGTTGTTCCATATTTGCTCTAAGGGGGTCAAAGGACTTCTGGGTTTTGGTGGCTGCATATGGGCTGACACTTAACCAAGCAGAGTGAAACATCTCAGAGCATTTCTGGCAGATAATAAAAATGAATAATAAATCAGTGATACAATTACTTAATAGGGGTAGCAGAGAAAAAGAATCTAAAACACTTTTTGGTTGTATCAATCCAATAAGTTATACGTTGTCCTATGTAAATTTTATGACCATGACAGAGCCTGCAATAGACTTGCTTTTGCTAGCACTGAGCAAGAAATGATATTTGATCTGCTTTGGTGCAAAGCAGTGCTAAAAAAGAAAGAAAGAAAAAAAAAAAAAGTAAATGAATGAGATCAAGAAAGCTAACAATATGATACAGAACATGAAGAAAGGTATATAAAGAAGATGAAGAAAACACAGAGGGTGAACTAGCGTAATGAAAAAGGTCACCAACACTGGAATGTAGACTGGTAACAGCAAATGTGAAGTCTCTATTAAAAGAGAAATTATACTTAATTTCCACTGACTGGAAAGGCCTAACAATGTAACGTGTTAGTGAAGAATAGTTAATAGTTAATAATTCATGTTAAGGGAAATATGTACTCACAGTGGAGATAAAAATGAAGTGAGAAAATGGTTTGGGCAAAGGGGCAATTGCACTGCTGGTTTTATTTCATGAGCTGGAAAGACACTTTCTCCTTTTTACTCTCATAGACTTTCACTGCTCCATGGTCTCTTCAAACCTATTCCTGACTAATCTGTTCATGCCAGCATTATTCATTAGTTAAAATGGTTCTTCTCTCTTTTACATTTTCAGAGGGCAGCACTTACGTTTTCAGAGGGTAGCCTTGCCTTATTGGCCCTCAGCTTGTAAGAGCAATTTACTAATCACAGGAAACCTGAGTCCTTGCTCCAGTTTGAAATTTTCTTTACTCTTTCTCACATTATTCTTCTGGACAGATTGTCCATTTTCAAGGTGACCAGGTTCACACTATGCTGGGGGATGAACTGGCTTAACAGCAGAGCTCAAAGGGTGACAGTGAATGTGGCTACATCTGTCTGGCAGTTGGTCACTGTTGGTGTTCCACAGGGCTCAGTTCTAGGGCCAGTCCTGTTAAATATTTTTTAAAATGATCTGGATGCGGGATTGGAGTGCATCCTTAAAAAGTTCACTGATGATACTAGGTGCTGTTGACCCTCTGGAAGGATGAGAGGCCTTGCAGAGGGATCTAGATAGATTGGAACATTGGGCAATCGTCAACAGTGTGAAGTTCAGCAAAGGTGAACACTGGGTTCTGCAGCTGGGATGGAGTAATGCTGAACACAGGAACAGACTGGGAGATGAGTGGCTGGAGAGCAGCTCAGCAGAAGGGGATCTGGGAGTGCTGGTGACAGCAGCCTCAGCATGAGCCAGAAGCATGCCAAGAGGCCAAATGGCGTTTTGGGGTGTGTTAAACACAGCATAGGCAGCTGGGCAAAAGAGAAGATTCTGTCAGTGTATTTAGTGTTGGTGTGACCGCACCTTGAATACTGTGGGCGGTTCTGGGCTCCATAAAGGATAATAAGGTAATTGAGTCCAGAGGAGGGCAACGAAGCTCGTAAAAGGGACAGAAGGCATGTCCTATGAAGAGAGGTTGAGGACACTTAAGTTGTCTAGTTGGAGGGAAAAGGAGGCTGAGAGGTGACCTCATTGCTCTCCACAACTTCCTGAGGAGGCAAAATGGAGTGGGAGGTACTGGCCTCTTCTGATGATAGGATGTGTGGAAATGGTACCATGCTGTGAAGATAGATTCAGATTGGATTATTAGGAAAATTTTCTTTACCGTGAGGGTTGTCAAACACTGAAACAGGCTTCCTAACAAGGTGGTTGATATTCCATGTCTGTCAGTGTTCAAAAAGCATTTCAATAATACCCTTAATAATATATTTTAACTTTTGTTTAACTCTGAAGTGGTCAGGTAGTTGGACTTGGTGGTCTTTGTAGGCCCCTTCCAACAGAGATTTCTATTCTATTCTATTCTATTCTATTCTATTCTATTCTATTCTATTCTATTCTATTCTATTCTATTCTATTCTATTCAACATGGTTGTCCAGAAGTATATTCCATAGTCAGGATGGGGTCCCTTGTCTTCATGGTAACATAAGAAACAGGGCTCAAGCTCCTGATTTTTCACACTGTGAACTCTGACTGAATTCAAGTGCTTTTTAGAAATAATATAAAGAAGCACAACCTGATTAGAGGGTTATATTTGATTATTTGGCATCTATTTAACGTTAATGACTCATAGTCATCCAATAATCAGATAATATGTCTAGCATATATATATATTTTTTTCATTTTATTCCTTAACTTCATTCCTTCTGTCATACTCTATTGCTGCCATCATCAGAGTCATCTTTTTCATCCTCTATGATGGTTGACCTTCCCCCATACGGGCAAATCCTTTGTGTCATCAGCCAATTTTAACAGGAAAATCATGAGCCAAGATTACTAATTAAAACAGTATATGGAGCAAGTCTCTAATCTAATAATTAAGGTAATTGTCTAACCAACATTTTACCTCAACATTTCACTTTTTCCCTTTGAAGTCTATTCTTTATCCACTTTAAAGTGCTTGTAGTAATCCCTGGCTTCTCTATCTTAGCTAATAATTTTCCTTGAGGAGTTGTATTAGGTGCTTTGTTAAAGTCCAGATAGATTAGATGCATTTCATTTCCCTTGTCCAAAAAATCAAAGAAAAATATCAGCTTAATCCAGTATGATCAAATCATTTGCAAATCCATGTTGTATTTTATCACATTTTTCCTATACCTTTAATTACTTTCACACTCTCTTCTGAAGCATTTTGTAAAACTGAGGTCAGAAACATGAAATAGTTTGTTTAGATTTAAAGGCTATGTCATAGCTATAATGACATAGTCAAAGAAAGGTATGACATCTTTTTCCTTAACCTAACTGTATAATGCCTCTGCTTCTCTTGAGATCAAACTTCAAGTTCTTAATTTCATAGAGTCTTAGAATGGTTTGTGTTGGAAAGGACCTTAAAGATCATCCAGTTTCAACCCCCCTGCCATAGGCAGGGATACCACCCAGAAGACCAGGTTGTCCAAAGACCCATCCAGCCTGGCCTTGAACGCGTCCAGGGGTGGGGCATCCACAGCTTCCCTGGATAGTATGCGCCAGGGCCTCACCACCTTCAGAGTGAAAAATTTTCCAAACTTCTAATCTAAATCTTCCCTCCCTTAGTTTAAAACATTTTTTCCCTTTTCCTATCATTATCTGCCATAATAAAAAATGTTCTCCATCTTTTCTATGTCTCCTTTAAGTACTGAAAGACTTCAATAAGGTCTCCCCAGAACCTTCTCTTCTGCAGGCTGAGCAGCCCCATCTCTCTCAGCCTTTCTTCATAGGACTCCAAGCAGTGCCTCACAAGGGCAGAGCAGAGGAGGACAGTCACTTTCCTTGACCTGCTGGTCATGCCTCTTTTGATGCAGCTTAGGATGAAGTTGACTTTCTGGGCTGCGAGCACACACTGCTAGCTCATGACAAACTTTTCATCCACCAGCACCCCAAGTCCTCTCTGCAGAGCTGTTCTCAATGAATTCTTCTCCCAGTCTGTACCCCTATCTGGGATTGTCCTGACTCAGATGCAGCACCTTACACTTGGCCTTCTTGAACTAAGTGGTTCACATGGGCACATTTCTCCAGCCTGTCCAGGTCTGTTTGGATGGCATCCCTTTCTTCTGTTGTACTGACTGCACCACTCAGCTTGCTGTTGTCTGCAAACTTGCTGAGGGTGCACTCAATCCCACTGACTATGTCATTAATAAAGATATTAAACAGTACTGGTCCTAAGATGGACCCCTGAAGGACACCACTCATCACCAGCCTCCACCTGGACATGGAGTCACTGACCAAAACTCTGTGTGTGTGGCCTTCAAGCCAGTTCCTTATCCACTAAATGGTCCACCCTTCAAATCCATATATCTCTAGGCAAGGATGTTGTGTGGGGCCATGTCAAAGGCCTTACAGAAGTCCTAGTAGAGGATATTGATCTTGTCAACTGATGCAGTCACTCTGTCATAGAAGGCCACCAGATTGGTCAGGCACAGCTTGCCTTTGGTGAAGCTGTGCTGGCTGTCTCAGATCACCTCTTTGTCCTGCACGTGCTTTAACATTGCCTCCAGGAGGATCTGTTCAATGATATTTCCAGGCACAGAGGTGAGGCTCACCAGTCTGTAGTTCCCGAGGTCTTCCTTTCTACACTTTTTAAAAATGGGAGTGATGTTTCCCTTTTTTCCAGTCACCAGGGACTTCACCTGACTGCCAGGACTTTTCAAGTATAATGTAGAGTGGCTTGGCAATGATGGAGAATGGCTTGGCACTATATATGAGTTTGTACAAAACACAATAGACTCAGCTCCTGTACCTATGGAATTGCACATACTGCAAAAGGCATTAGTAAAGCAATGTCACCATAACCAGTAACTGCAACAAGTCCTGAAATGATGCTAAACAAAGGATTGCACTGTCACAGGATCTCAGTGAAATAACTACATGCCCCATTGATAAAAAGAGGCCAATAGTATTCCCCTCAATTTGGATGAACCAAAATCTGAAACTTTATAGCCATAGTTTTCAGAGACAAGGCTGAATGTACTGTCTTTGTATGAAATAATGAACTAGATTTGGTGTTTTATATATATGACATATTTTGCTATCAACAATTTACTGCTGTCAGTTGCTTCATTTAAAATGAAACTCCACTGCTCCACAGTGTTGTGGCCAACACATGCCCATTTTCACTCTGCAACATTAGTCTGGCTTACCCAACTTCTAGTACTCTGCTCCTCAGTACTAATACCATCTCCTATTTAATTTTTACGTGTGAGTTAAAATGATCTATAATGAAAGGAAATTAACCTGTAAAGCTGTTGTACTGGAGGTAGTCTTCAATTGAACAAACTTACCAACACATTACTTTTTCTTTGATATATAAACTCTCTACAATTCCTTTAACAATGCAGAGTTATTAAAATGATAAAATTAATTTAAAAAGGGCTTCTAAAAATTTGTCCTGTTAAGCATCTTTCAGCAAATGAAACAATACTAGAAAACAAGATGAAACATGAAGTAGGTAGATGGTATTATTGTAACACAGGGTAGTGCAATAATGCAATAATAAGCTAGATTTTTTTAATTTTTTTATTTTTTTTTTTATTTTTGCCAGCTTTGGTATTTAAGGGTCATAGTTGAGCCACTGTAGATTGCATAGGAATTAAACTATAACTCAAAAGTTTCTTCATTACCAAGAGTTTTGCAAAGCAATTTTTTAAATACTGGGGAAGAAGAAAATGCATTGGTTTTCTGAATTTACATATTCTTCTTCCATTCTTTTTAGTTGCTTTCAGAAGGCAGATTTGAAAAATGCAGTTTTTTTTTTTTTTTTTCCTACATTTTTAGGTATTTTGCGGGTATTGAAACATTGGAGATTTTTCTAGCTTGAGAAAAAAATAGCTACCAAGCAGATGCACTAGCTATTTCAAAATACTCCCTCCCGCTGCACCAACAGAAAACTGTGCTGCTGATTGCCACTGCTTAGTATTGTCTCCCACACATTTTAGAAGCCATGATTTCTTCAGCAAAATACCCAGGGCAGTTCACTGAAATGAGGCTTGGCATACAGATTGCTAGCCTGGCTGTAATCACCCCTTGAGTTATAGAGCTTGTAAATCACATATCAAAACATGGTAACACATCAATTAATGTTCTACTGGAAACAAATCAAGGACAAGCCTACAGTGTGACATTCTGCCAGTTTTATTTTGAATAGACGTGGGGGAAAAGCTGAAATGTTTGGTCACAGCCTTTATTTACCCAATCTGTCTTATATACTATTGCATAATGCTATCACAATATTAATATGCAAATTGACACTCAAATAAAAGCCATGCTTTCCCCATTGATTTTGAGCAGAGCTTCTGTTACAAAGAAAAATACTTAGCACTTATATGCCTTTTTCATCCTCAAAACTCTTACAGTGCATTTTAATTAATCCTTTTCCTTTCATTTTTCTGACCCTGCATTAGGTTTTCTGCCTCCTCTACCCGGGTACTCTCAAGGTTATGTCCTCCTTTCAATGTTTTCCTCAGACTTTTCGTGTTTTCAGAAATGATCTCCCTCTCATATCTTCTTATGCCTAGAAAGCAGACCTCGGGAGACTGGCCAGAAGAAAAAGGCTAGACAAGGGCAGAAATTGTTTCCAAGGTCAAAATGAAACAAAGGAACTCTATTTCCAGGGAGGAATTAACAGTGATCCCATCTACGAAAGGTGGTCTTTTTTCTCGGCAGGTACCTCAGTGTGCTCTCAGGCAACCTCCAGGGAGGCTGCAAGGTGGGACCTAATGCAAGATATGGTTCAGCTGGCCTAAAGGTAGCGTGTATGTGCAACCAGTAAAAGGTGCCAGATGAAAAAATAGCAGCAGCTTCTTGTGGAGAGGAACTTTATATACTCAAAGAGGATTTCTACTGCAAGGTGCAGCGTGGGAGGAAGAACATGCTTTGGTCCAAAAGGAATTTCCCAGCTCACTGCAAAAATGTTGATCTGTGTTATAAAAGGAAAACTCTCTGTCCAGATTTATCCTCTTTAATATTGAACCCTTTTTTTTACAGCTTCTGTTTTTATATTTCTAATTATTATATTATGACCTGGATTATTAATACTTACCATGTGCTTTAGGTGTCTACCATCCATCTAGATATTGTGATGACAATTATAAATACTGGACTATTAATACATACCAACAGTTGAGGTGCTATGTACCCTTCTGGAGAAGATTAGTCACAAACTGGCTACCATTTCTGACCTACTCAAATTCTGAAAACAGATTTCAACAGCACTTACACAGTGCACAGGACAACTGCTTATCTCCTTTGGGAGGTTTTATTTTATTCACTGAACACAGATGGGTGCATATGGAACACTGGGATTCTCTTCGTAGTAAAAAGTCATCTGCATTTAAAAGGGAGAGAATTTGTGTACTCTAGGGAGGTAGAATTGGACATTTGTCTGTCACAGCCATTGATGGAATGCGTACAGCCCACTTTTCACAAGAAAATTTGAGAATTATAGTTTGATAAATTATCACATTATTTACAGGCAAAGTGATAGCAGTTTCCAAAAGTAAAGGGGGTTCTTTTTATGAAAATATGGGTTTTGTCAATAACCATAGTTTCTCTGTTTCCTTTTAGTTTTAATTATTTTAAGAGCCAACAGTAGAAATGCTAAGATATCTCTGAAAAGCCTTTTGAAAAGGGAATATTTCAAGCTGTTATTTCATCATATTGTTTTGAAATATCAAAGTATTTCTTTTTTTTCACACTATCTTTGAGATGTAATACTTTGCAATTTATCAATAATTGATTTTATTCACACTTTTATATGAGAAGATATAAACTATCACTATCTCTATTTACCAGCAGGTTCTATCTAGACATTTTCAAAATGCTTTTTAACCAACAGCAATTGTTGTCTAAAGACAGAATTTCAAGATGATGCAAAGATAACAATAGATGCTCAGTATGTTAGCTGATGCTAGTGTTCTTGTAGGTATACTGAATAGTCAATGTAAAAACCTGTATTTCAATTTTGGGGGACACAGTCACTTGGTTAATTTAGAATTCACAAAAGTTATTAACTTTTATGATTAATAGTCTTAATTATTTGGAGCACGCAGACCTATGTCTCTAAAACTTTTAGTTCTAGACCAAGATCAGTAGTAGTGTGCTTGTACCTAATAAATCAGTGATGCTGGAGACAGACATTGGTACTTGTACTACATGCACTCTAACTTCATGTGACTTTCTAGACTGCACCAAAAAGTCTAGAATTAAACTTCAAAGGATCATGTCAGAGCAGAATGCTAACTTAACTGATTATTTAAATTCATTGGTATCATCTGAAAATTTGCACATTCCACTTTATTATTACTTTTTGTTTATCTTGCACTGCTTTGGGGATTTATTTAAATTTTTGGTCAGATCACCTTTGTCCTCTTCCTCCTTTTAGAATAAAGCTACTCAACTCACTTCCTCGTCACCTTCTTTAAATTCTCATAGTTACTATGGAAACAGCTATTAAACTGGGAGTGGCAGTAATTAGTAACATCTGCAAGTGCAGTATGAACTCTACAATATAATTAATCCCAGCATTAGGAGTGGATTGTACAGTGCTGCCCTTTTTGCTTTGCATGGAGCCACAGACTCTACAGAGCCAATTATAACACAGGAGCTTAACGTTGCCATACTGATATATTATGGCTTGTAAAATACTGTGGGCAATAGAAGGGGTACCAATCCACATAAATAACCGACATCATTATTTCTTAGTTTAATGGGGTATGATTCTGGAAAGAATTAGATTTGCAGGGATATTAAGGGCACTTACAAGAATTTTACTTTATATTTTCAGACAACATAAAATAAACTCACTACTAAAATGACAGCAGAAGCTTGAAATGTAACTTTTAAATCAATGCCTTAATTTTAGTTGTAGACTGGGGTTGATTAGATGTGCAAGTTTACCTACAGTGTCTTTTATCTTTTGCCTTTTCACTTTAAAAGCTGAATTGGATTTTTTAAGAACTGCCAATTAAAGATTGTTAATAAATCATTAAAAAGGATGAGAGAACCTATCTGCTCTCAGGCTTATGAATATTATAAATATTTATTTATTATTTTATTATTTCTTAAGAGTACTTGGTATAACATCTCCAATCTATCCCACCAGTTTCTCTCATTAGAAACTATGTGTACTTACGTAATACAAGTGGTGCAAGTTTACCTTAAATTGGTCTTGCAATTGGTGTTAAGTGTGTGGCAGACACTGTATTATCAGACTGAAGTACATTGCATTGGAAACAGCAGTAAATGAGTCCTGCCCTCACTCTGAGCACAAGTAGTGAGTCTTGTGTTCCTAAACCCAATGCAACATGGTCTCCATTATCTGAGCCATAATCTAATCTCTATTTAGTGATAAAGCATATTAGATTGTGCCCAATCCCAGATAACATGGCCACCTGGCCTCTCATCAATCACAGCATAGTCATGGCAAAGTCATGGCAGTCTCTCCTGACATATTCAAAGACTTGCTGAATATATGTTTTGTTTTTGTTTTTTAACCCTTTTTAAACCTTTATTTTTTTATTTTTGTTGTTGTTGTTGTTTTTTATTAAAATAAAGGGACATTTGCACAACAGTATGTGTAGTCCAAAACTTTATCAGTGTTCCCCTTCCACTTCTTTATTATCCTTCTCACTTACCTGTATCTCTTCCACTTAATCACTATTTTCCTTCCTTTTAATATCTCATCTTCCTATTGTTTTTCCCTTCTCATTTTCTTCTGTTTCCTTGTTTTACTCTACCTTTCCCCACTTCATTCATTCCTTTATTTTTTTTTGTAAAGTCTTCCTTTTAAAATACATGAATTCACTGTTTGTCTTCATTTCTACATACATATGCTTTCTTCACAATTTATACTTTCCTGTTATTAACTCTTACTTTTCCATTATTATCTTCCATTCCCACTTTTTTTTTTTTTTTTTTTTTTTTCCATTTCTTCCCTGCCCCATATGGCTTCTAAATTATTTTTGTACAGCTAATATTTAATAAACTGGATCAAGCAGGAGACTGATACCATCTCAAACCACCTGTTTTAAGATGGGGTGTATCATTCTCTGGAGGTGCTTGTCAATGTGCATCGACTACAAATGCAGCTGAGACCCATAGTTTTGACTAGCTGTTAAATTTAAAAACACCAAAAGGTTGGTCCATATTGAATGCAAGCACCACTCTGTAAAAGGTTCTTGGAGGCAATTGTCTGAGAAATGATGTTCTTTGTTCGTACACAATTCCTTGTCCAAAGATACCCATGCTCACATGCTCTCAGGCTGTCATTTGTCATTTGAGCACAAATCACTTAAGAGTTATTTAACTAAAAGCATGATACTTATTGTTGTTAATTATTGGATAAGACAAAAGAAACTTTTATTCCTTGTAGGAGGTCCATTCTGTAACCAAGTGCAGAATAAGAAGGGTGAAAACTATGATGCCAAAAGCAAGGAATCAGATACAACTTTCCTACTAAGCTTTGGCGCTCGTTTTTGACTTCCAAAAGCAGCATCTGTGCCTGGACTGCATGAGAACACATCATTGAGAACACGTTTGGTCCCACTGGTTGTCAGAGCCATGGAAAAATTACTATTAAAAAACAAACAAACAAACAAAAATAAAAATAAATAAATAAATAAAAAGAATGGGTTCTAGGTGCTCTTCCAGATTTCTGGAGATCAGTTTCAATTGTTTTCTCTGTCACAAGCTCCTTATGAGACTTTTTGCCTAGGACTTAAATCTTCCTTAACATTGTGTTACATCTGCTTGATGATCTCCTTAACTCAGCATCTTGTAGAAGTGCACAACTGTAAAAACCAATAGTAGTGTTCAGTTAAGAATTTGAAATAGGTAGAAAATAGCCATGTACAAATGTAGAGCAAGGTCGTGTTTAATACAATTATTTGCAATTTAGAAAAACATTTAAAATGAAAGCTCATGATTTAACATTTATGAAATGACAATATATCCCTATTTCTTCTATTACATTAAGCAGATTAGTTACAAATGAAAGATGAGTATACAGTACAAGGACATTTGCTAGGAAAGTCTAAATGTTCTGCAGGACATGATGAAAAGTTTTCTTTTGCAGGAATATTGCTAGTTATAATCTCAGCAATAACGTCAGAATGGAGCTTTCATAACCACCTGGTCAATTAGGTTACAGAGGTTAACCAGGTATGAGATACTGAGGTGGATTCACAGCATTTGGCTGAAAAGTGGCTTGGTATGATTATTCTGATTACCACCTCAGGGGACAGCTGTCCTCCCCTCACCCGAAAGGGACAATGTCCCCCTTTTTAGTCCTATGAAGATGCAAGATCCCAGATTTCAGGACAGTAGCATTTTTACATTTAGAAAAGCTGCTGGAATAAAGATGACACTCACAGGGAGAAAATTTGGTTGTGAGTAAATTTGGGAGAGAATGGTCTGCTTTTGGAGGTGAAAGAAGAAATGCATATATTTATTAAACAAACAAATGAACAAACAACAACAAAAAACGTGTATCAGCATAAAGACAATGTAAAGAACAGAATAAACTAAGTTAAAATAAATGAGGTGCAGGGAGAAAGATAGACAAGGTTGTACAAAAATATTGTGTCACTCAATCACTTCCTTATACAAGGTATATACATATATGTTACTTGTATGACTGTTCTTAGAAGTTATATTTCTTTACAAGCTCAGAACATACCATGCTTTAACATTTATAATTGAGGGTTTCCTCCAGCGAAATTGGTTTTCTGTGAATAGTGTCACAACATCAGTATGAGATTTACAACAAGGATTTCTACATTACACAGTGAAATACCATACAGTGATGCTTGAACAAAAAATTCATTTTTCTTCCAGACTCAAAAACATTATAACATCAGGATGAACAGGTCAAAACCAAATAGCTATCTCCACACAGTACTGCAGCTCCCTGTGTAAATGTACTAGGATCAATGACAATTGAATAAACTTTATGTTATGCTTCCTCCTTAAATGTATAAAGTTTTACATGCCTGGCACATTGCTTTAAGACAGTATTCTTCAGTATTCAGAAAGAGAATATTTCTGATCGTGGGCTACAAGTTTCAATACTAAGCTATCCCCCAACTATCCCCTCATTGCTATTTTAACACCAATGCCAAGTAAATAAATAAATAAAACAAATAAAACAAGAACAAACAAACACCACAACAAACAAAAACAAAGAAAACACACACAAAAATTTTGCAATGTGAAAATGCATGTGACCCTGCTCTTGTGACTAGAATGAGGATGAACATATTATGCAGATTTGAAAATAATCTCACAACAATAATAATATAGGGAAAGTTTTATTACTAAATTCAACAAACTTACTCAAACATGATAAAAATCAAGGGTGAGAACAAAATAACATTGAGAACAATGGTATTGACTACCTTGAAACTTGATGTAGCTCACGAAGTTTTTCTAATATGCTATCCAATTCAAATGCAGAAAACAATTCTGCTCACTTGCAATGATCCTGCCTTTCCATCTGGTGCAGATTTACATAGGAGGTTTCTTTCCTGAAATTACAATTTGTGATCAGGCAGCCTGCACTCTCTTGTCAGCCCTGCATAATCAAACAATAAGAATTATTCAGCAAGATTGCCCCTTCCTGCCCTGTATAACATGCACACATAAAGACTGGCCAAGAATAAAATGGTATCCTGGCATTTCTGTGGCATTGATTAAGACCCTGTCATCATTTTTAAAGTATTTTAGGAAGCACATCTTGGATGAATTGAGTGAGACCTAGGGTCCCATCTAGGAAAGTATCTGTCCCAACCACAATGGTGAAGTGCATTTACAACACTGCTCATGGAGAATAACAGCCACTACTGACTGGTTGATCTAAATAAAAAATAAATTAAAATAAATTAAATAAATAAAGGACAATTGGTCATTGTGTGTTATCTATTCACAAAAGTGCTATAACCACTACATATGTTAAGTTAAACACCACCTTTTTCCCAGTTTCATTACAATACTGATTAGTAAAATGCTGAATCTGGTTCTAACACATAAAATCCGTTTCTTAAAAAAAAATGGTTAACAGACAGAAGGCCTGCTTCTTTTGTCTTATGCTGGATTTGTGACAGTGTAAATCATTTATGAAAATGTAAACAATACATCCAGAAACTGAAATTAAAGACAAAATCTTAATCATAACTTAATTTTTGTTACTGATATACTGAACTGAAAAGAATACTTTGACATAAAATAAATTTTGTATTTTTGCAATAGGAATTTTTATTTCTGACATATAGACAACCAAGGTCAATTGAAAGATTCACACTAATCTCAGTAGGTGCAAAGCAAACTTTTTCTAAGATCCCTGTCATTATATTAATCCTAGTCATCCCTATGTGCCTTCAAAGAAAGATCTCGGTCAGATATGACGGGTAATAAATTTAAAATGAGGGAAAGTAAGAATGAACAAAAAGATTTACTTTCGTGGTTTTTTGGTTTTTCATTAAAGTTCTTAAAAAAAACAAACAAACAAACAAACAAAAAAAAACTCAACACAGATGAATTCTAAGAATAATTGCAGTGCAACATTATTGTGAAGTAGAAACCACATGTTTAAATATTGTTTGAAACATGCCAGGTGTCAGCATATGGAAATAGTCTAATCATCAAATGTTAAGAAATTGATCACATATAATATTTTAAAGGCTTTTAGAAGTTTAATGATGAAATTATTTTTGTTTCTGCCAGATTATGGGAGTATGAAGAAATACTAAGAACCTTAATTCTGCTAGTATTATGTATTAAGTCAATCACACCTTCCTGTCAAATCTTGAGAGAATTGATTTGAGCACAATCCATGCACTTATATCCACACATGCTTTTAGGATGAAGTCAACATTTCTAAGCATTCTGCATCTTTATTAAATACCTGGCAGATAAATGCATTTTAAGCATTTTAATTTTTATGTGGAACAAAAGGTGAGAAAATAGTAAATAATACATTCTCTTGGAGCACTCTTTTTTTCCCCTGTACTTCAGCATTGGCTGCCTGATTTTCAGACTCAAATAAAGGCAAAAATTCAAAAGCCAGCTTCAAGCCTCACTTAATTTTGAAGGAAAACTGTCATTTGACTCCAGCTTTTCTCAGAACTGGGCTCCAGTCCAAGCTTGCTTGTAAATCCTGTAAAGCTTGCAGGCTGAACTTGAGTTGTGTATCACAGATCTGTCTTACCATGAATGCCACAGAGGTAGCCCTTGCTGAGCTCCATGTTCCAGCTCTGGCTGCTTCTCATACCTCAGCTAGCTTGTTTGGAGTTGATCTGGATATTTCTCCTCCTTGTTGCAACTGCACATAGACACCCTTTCTCTTCTTCTTTATCCCTGAGATTCAGTGAGCTCCTCTGAAGCATTCACTTGCACCTAGGCGGAGTTCATTGCAGGGTTAGCACCTTGCAGGGAGTCTTGTTATACAATTGCAAATAGCACAGCAGATTTGATGCCTCAAATACTGCCATATTAAAAATAGCTATATTTTCCCTAGCATTGCATCTTTTCCACATTTGAGCTATCATTAGTACTAGTACTAATTAGTACTAATTAGCATTAGTACTGTTGAAACAGACACAATCTGGACGTTACCATGCTAGTTGGGGTGCCAACCCACCCATGCATTGCACTGTTGCATTGCTAGCCATGCGTTATTGTTAGAACTGTGAGTGAGTAGCAATAGTTATTGCTTTAAACAGCTCTGTAAGTGATGGATGCAGCATCACAAATGGGCTTATACAAAATTATACCAGTAATGAAAAAAATATTCCTGTGTAACCCTATGCATTTATGTTTATTGTGTTATCATTCTTTGATATTTGTCTCCTGTACTTTATATTGAAAATGTCTGAGTGAGAGTGGCCTTCCCATGTGGGCTTGCACAGTCATTTGCACCCTCTCAGCCCTGACCAAGTGTGCACCCTTTTGTGCACGCCCACTTAAGTGCAGGGACTACAGAGCACAGTTTTCCCAGCTCAGTGACCATGGCTTGGTGAGCAGTGTATGGGTTGATGGGGGAAGCTCAGCTGGGAATTGAACATGAGCACTTTCCTATCGAGCACAGATGATGTGGGTGAATGCTGTATCCTTCAGTTAGGAAAGGGGCCATTTGGGGCATTTCCACCCCTTCTTCTGGTCAGGTGAGGCTGGAGTGTTAATTCAGGTGCCCGCTGCACTTGGGAACAGAGGCTATCAGTGCCTCTACACCCCGCTGGAAAGTGGAGGTGCTCAGCTGGGCAGCTGTAGCTGTGTCTGAAGTGTTGCTACGTATGGTGCAAAGCTGTAAGGTGTGTAGATACATATAAAGCTGGACTATAGATATTCTTCAGGCTGTTTTGAGTTTGCAGGTGGCAGTACAGTTTTAGAAATTGCTATTTAGGACTTGCATCCAAACCCTAAATCCTACGTACCTACAGGTAGGTGGAAGGTGAAGACAACAGGGAGCTCTTCCCACCAGCTCTGAAGTGCCAGCTCCAATCCAGAAACAAAGTAGATGAGTGACTGCATGGTTTACAGACTGCAACTGAAATATTGTGCTGGCCTGGAGCCTGGGCACAGCAAACACTCAATTCTCCATTTCTGGATGGCAGCTTTAGTACTTCTGCCACTTTTAAACTAGAGATGAGAACTTTTCTGTTTTATAGAGATTGTTGTGAATTAAAACATTTGATATTTTGTTACCTTGAGATACAATGCATGTGAAAACAACACGAATACTGGGTCTGCTCTTTCATTTCCACCTGTTGGACTAATTACCAAAAGTGCAAAAAAAAAGAAGACTAAAGAAAATCAAAACAGTCGCTGAACTTTCAATTGCTTTACTAAAAGAAATATCTCCCCGGGCTTCTCCATTTACATGGATCGTGTAGAGTTGCCACAGAGACTGGTGTACCCGAGCACGGGTGAAATAAAGGAGGGCAGAAGAAACCGGTGCTCTGAACTGTCGGAGGGCTCTGGAGATAAAACAGCTCGGTGAGAGGTGCGCCGGGGGGTACCCGGTCCCGGGGGAGCTGCGGGGACGCACCGGGACCCCCCGGAGGCTCCTCGGAGCGCTCCTACTGCAATACGGGGAAAAAAGCGGCTCTTATATACATACAGACACGTATATACATCCCCATATAGACGAGCACACCCCGGCTGGGTGTGCTGCGGGGCTGCGCGCGGCCAATGCTCTAGCCGGAGGAGGGGAGAGGGGATTAAAATAAGGCACGAAGCGGTTTTAAAAATAGCGTGGGGGAGGTGCAGCACGCAGCCCTGGCCCGGCCCGGAGTTCCTCGGCTGCCTTGCAAGGAGCGCGGCCCCCCCCAGGGCCCGCCGCCCGCCCCCGCTCCCCCGCGGCCGGCAGCGAAGGCAGGAGCCGGGAGGAAGCCGCCCGCCGCCAACTCTTTCCCCGTTTTTCCTCCTCTCCCTTCTTCAGGAGCACCCACCCCGCCTTCCCCCTCCTCTCCTGCTGCTGCTGCTGCTGCTGCTGCTCTGCAATCGGGGATAAATCAGGGCCGGGCACAGGCGCGCACGCAGGGAGTGAGCGGGGCTCCGTTACAAAAGTAGCCCTGATGGCGGCGGATCAGAGGAAGCTGGAGCTGCTGCTGGAGTAGCGGAGAGTAGAGTATCTCCCTCTCTCGCTCCTCTATTTCTTCTCTTCCCCCTCTCCACCCACAGCTCTCCATCGTTTCTCCTCCTCCTTTCCCACCCGCTTCTTCTGCGCCTCCTGCCAGGGGGCGGGGGGGGGAGGGGGGGGAGCGGAGGAGGCTTTAAAAAACAACAGCCCCCCCACGCCGCACGCACAATAATTGAATTTATTATTATTACCGTCTCGCCGACTTGGGGAAAAGGAGGAGGAGGAGGTTGGGGTGTGTGTGTGGGGGGGATCGATCTTCGATCAGGAAGATGGCTGCTGGCTGGCTGCTGGTCTTTAGCCTGACACTTTTCCAGTCCCTGGTGATGAACCACTCCTCGGAGGGACCCTTCCCTTCGCCCACCACGTAAGTCCCCGACGGGTGGGCGAGAGGGGCGAGAGGGGCGAGGGGCAGCGGCTGGGGCTCCCCGGGAGCCGGGGGAGAGCGCGGCTGGGGCGAGAGCACAAAAGGCGCTCCCCGGGCAATAAAAGTAAGTGTGGCTGGGGAGCGGCGGAGTGGTGAAACGGCAAGGTTTCGGCTGCCGTGGCTTGAGCAAGAGGGGCCGATAGGAGGGGACGGTGCCCCGGTGAGAGCGGATTCCCCCGAGTCCCCCTCCCGGTGCGCATGGCCCCGGCGGCGAGCTGCGCCCGCAGGAAAGTTTCCACTCCCGGGCAGCTGGCCCCTCTCCTTCCGAAAGGGCTTATTTCTGGCAGGAATATCGGAAAAAAAAATAATAATAGCCATCACTTGAGCGATTTAATTCACGTTAGAGGCAGGGAGAGGTTTTCGTGCCGTCCTGAAGCAGGACGGCAGTGCCCGAGGTGTGGGCGCGGGCGAAGCTCGCTCCCAGTGGGATGGGTGCCAGGGCGCACCGCGACTATTTTGACAGCTCCGGGGTTTGTTTTATCCATGTGTTTGTTCGGGTGCTTTCGTGTGTGCGCACGCATGTGCAAAAGGCGATCTTTTTTAGCGAGCTGAAAGCAAGTAAAGAAGTGTTTTCCTACACGTCCTCGAGTGTCGGCCTTACAAGGCATTGCATGCCAAAAATCACCTTGGAGAGAGCCGGTGGATACTCGGGGCAGGCGGCTTTGTTTTGGCATGGCTGTGAGACAGAAATCTTTAAGCCACCGCATACACACCAGCGTGAAACTGTTGCCCAGAGCAGTGCAAGGATCACACAAGAAGGGCGAGCAATAAAAGAAATGGCAAAAATAATCCAATGCATCATATTTGAGATATTTGTATATATACAAACACTATGAACCATGTTTTCTTCCTTTCCCCCTTTCTTTCTCCCTTTATTTAATTATTTATTTTTAAGCACTTAGTCCCTGAATCTGAATTAAAGCTATCAGTAGGTAACTTTTAAGTGGATGACTCACTTTAATGCTTTTTACCCAAGAAAAATAGTGCTGATGATACTCTTCCCTATTGTTTAACGCTGGGTGGAATTTATTGCCCTTGTTCATTCTGTGCAGAAGGATGAGTATACAGCAATTACCAGCAATGCATTTTCACCAATTAGTACTGCTGGTAGGTTGTTATAATTGGATTCAGTTCTGAGTATCGGTTCCATGGTTCC
Source organism: Aythya ferina (assembly GCF_964211825.1). Lineage (NCBI taxonomy): Eukaryota > Metazoa > Chordata > Aves > Anseriformes > Anatidae > Aythya > Aythya ferina. The sequence goes on along the minus strand of NC_140296.1, from coordinate 197,092,913 downwards.
ATTATGAAAGACTTAAAGGGATGCTCCTCACACTGTTAAATGAAAAAAAGGAATACAAAGATAAGTGTAAAATAACCATTTAATATCTTCTAAGTTGAATGCATATTGCCTTTCATTGAAAGGAAAATTATCTTTAAAAAAAATTCTGGTGTTGCAGTTTTAAAGGCGTACCATGTAAAAGCAAGAGTGACAAAATACAAAGCTTGGGCTTTTTAAATCAGTGCTTTCCTTGTGCTTGAGCTCCTGTGTTTAGCTGTTTCTTTTTGAACTGATGAAGTATATCATACACAACTAATCACACTTTATCTTCTACTTAGATTTACTTTATTTTAAGAGAGAGAAGTATGGAACCTAGGGAAGTAGAAAGAAGCCTATATTAAAAGGTCATATAAATTCAAATAGAAGTCTAGATCACTTTTTAGTATAATGTTACGTGATATTTCTTTAAAATTATTTTAACTCCTGTCCATGTTTGCCACTTCCCTTAGAATTTACCTTTACTGCCACTATTATAACAGAAATTGTTAACAGGGAAACAGACTATATAATGGAACTTTAATTATAAGCTAAACCTATGAATAAGTAACTCAGAATATGGACAATAGCATTTCCATATCCTTCATAATCTACTTACTGTTAACTTTCTTTTTTCTCATTATTATTCCATAGAAATGTTGCAGAAATGATCTATAGTGCTTATCCATCCTTCATAGTAACGTTTCTCCTTTGAAATTAAATCAAAGTGCAAATAAGGCTTGGTTCATTTAGGAGACAGCACAACAGGTTGATGGAGGGAGAGCTGCTTTGCAAAACGTAATGATGTAACAGGTGAAAGAGAAATTTTTTGGAATCTCTTTTAAGACTTCACAGTTAGTGGTGTTTTGTTTCCTACTACAGATGACAAATGGAGAAAAACAAAGAGATGTGGCAGAAATAGGAATGCTCTTAATTTGAAGTATTTTATATTCTAAGAATATTAAAAATAGGAGAAAAAAAAAAAAAAAAAAAAAAACAAAAGAGAATGAAGGAAAGAAAATATATTAATAATTGAAGAACTGAAGATTAGCTGACACTGTGTTCTGAGAGAACTGCCTTTTCCCATTATTTTCAGTCTATTTTTCTTTTTGTTGAAAAGTTGCTCTGAGGAAACAGCTTTGCCCAGCTGTTGTATGAAAAATGTGCATATTCAAGGCTGTATAGTTTGTGATCTCATCAGCAACTCATTACTGTACAATCACTTTTCCTTCAGTCATCTGTTCCTTCTGTACCAGTAAATACTTTTAACATGTGCTTTTACTGAAACATTCATAAGTGTGTATCACCAATACAGTAGTGCACAAGTATGACATATTTTTTTAGCAAAAAATGCTGAAGGTTTAAGCTATGCCAGTTTGATAGAATCTCAGTCATTTGATTCATCTTCCTTCACTGACACGGCAAAAAGGCTTTGATATATTTACCCAGCAACATACACAGAATTTTGAGTGAAGGTGTGTGCTGTATGAAATGGGAGCCTTAATTCTCACTGAAAATATGAGCAGGTGGCATAAACACATTTGTTACTTCCTGTGTTTGAATATTTCACTGCAAATATTGGCGTCTTCCCATAATTAACATTTTAGGTATAGTGGCAATTATGTCTTGATCTTTAGATGTCAGGCTTATCTACTGATCAATATATATAAGAGGTTTTATTGAAATGCAAGATTTTCATTGTATTATGTATTAGGGATATATTATATGTTAGCAGAGAATATCAAGCTCTTACTTTTAAGGTAGAAAGTCCAAATACTTTAGTTATACATGCAGCAGTGCAGATATTTTGAAATATTGTTGTATGCGGTTCTCCTGTCCGTATAGCCATGCTAATGCTAACACCCTACACAATGCACTTCTTTCTTCTTTTCTAACCTTATCTATTTCTTTATCATCTATATTTATGCAGATTTAAGAAAATATGTAAATGTAGTTTTGTACATTGCCTGGTAAAGGTAGCATAGGGCTCTCTTTATTGTTGTTCTGTTATCTCTCCTGCATGAAAACAGATAGTCTTAAGTTTAAAAAATGGTTTAAAAATGTTATAATTCTTAAGTAGACTTTTGACATGGTATGTCTTACCAGTGTTGATCTTTCTAATGATAAAGAGCAACATATGATATAGAAATGTACCTACTGCTTCCAGATAAGTCTGGCTATTCTGATAAAAAAAAAAAAATTAATTAATTAAAATTAAAACCAGGTATTTTGATTTTGAAAAATCCAGGGCTGAAACCTTTCAATATTAATAGTACTATTTCTGCAATTACATCATTCTTAATATCTCTTTCTTTCTTTTTTTTTTTTTTTTTTTTTTTTTTTTTTCCTGTATCTACTACACTTCTTCCCTCTCACTCATCTTTTTCCATATGTTTGGATATTTGAGTAGAGAATAAATTGCACATTATATTCAAGACAGATCTGCTACTTAGATTAATTGGTGTCAAACATCTAAGGATAAAAATAATATGCAGAGGATGAAATAATATACATACAAACATACATATATGTATGTATGCAGGCATGAACACCAGAGGCAATTTTAGAAAAGAAGTTGTATATTCCCTTTTCTTATTTGCATGAATCATCCTTACTGTTTCGGTGTCATTAGGACAATTCGGGGAAGTCTGTATGACTCACATGAATTAGGGCTTGCACAACTGGGATGTTCATATTTTTGGTTTGTGCACATGGACCTAACAAGTGTTGGTCTTGGTGAGAATGTTGCTGGGCTCGGTACATAGCGTCTCTTTCCATACAAAATCAGTGACTGAATCAGTGTTCTTTTCATCTGTTTCTACTGCAATACTTAGGGATTTTGACACCTCTTACATACATACAATCTCATTTTTTAGCATGAAATCTGTGAAAATTTACTGCTGATGCTAATTAGGAAAGGCAGTTGCATTAATAGATTGTACAATATCAGGCTCCTTTGTATTTGAAAACTGTATTTTCCAGTCTATTTAAAAATCTTAATTATCAGGAAAAGGAAATCTTCTGAAGTATACCTTCCTATCAGTGAATTGGAAAGAAAGCCAAAAGATGTATCTACTTAGAGCCAGGGAAGTGCAGTATCACCTCTTAGTATTTTCTCAGCAGCACATATGAATGCTGAGCATTACGCAAGATGCATAAAACCACAGATATTTTTAAAAGTATCACTCCAGTCAGTTCTTCTAGTAGAAACATACTTAAAGATCAGTGCAGAACAGCTTGTTGATTGGTGTTGTTTTATTTTTGTGAGTGTCTCTGCACATGTGGTGGTGATAAATGCAAATTATTTGGATCCACAAAGCATTTTTCTGTTTCACATATTTTATGATGTAAATTGTGAATGGGTATTTTTTATTATTCTTTTTGTTTGTCTGTTTGTTTGTATGCTAAATTCTTTCTGTTTTCCTCCTGGACGTTTATGCTGGGGCCTTAAAACAGGCATATTCTATAAATTTGCATTTTATTAGGTATGAAAATTCAGCTGAAAACATCAAAATAGACACTGATCATAAGAGATGAAATTTCATTGAAATAAATCAGCATTGTAGAGGTTCTTGCCATCTTTCATTTTGCAGTGATGCTATTTTCAGAACTGTATTGCTCATACCCTGCAAAATGATTTTATCCAAGAATTCAGCTGCTAGAGAGCTGGAGCTTGGCAGTGCATTAGTCTGAAATGTATTCATTGTTAAATAGAAGGCCTGTTGTACAGATCTTAAAAAATATTTATCTAGCAGAGCATTTTAAATTGATGGAAGCATGGTCAAATTATTATTACTTTAATCTTTTGTAACAAAGAAACAAAACAGTCTGTGATTGTCCACTGATAACTGTGATCTGACATGCTTATGCTTTTATTCTTTACTCTTCCCTTCTTTGAGAATCCTTTACCCAAGGTAGTATTATCTTCCAGACCGATGTTTGACTTAAACCTCTGTTAGATAGGGGTTGCAGTTTAGGAGCATTTTAGTAGGTTAAGAGAAAAATGGCTCACTCTTTTTGTTGCTGAACATAGTAGAAGCAGAATTGGGCCCCAGACTGTTTTGTACCTTCTTCGCAGCAACACAAGAGCTTTTGATCCCTGTATGCTTGGGATACATGTTGTGCCTAGAGTGTTTATAAAGATTGTGGTGGCAAATACTAGTATTATGGACTACAGAAAATGTTGTTTTCTAGTGCCTTGTTAAAACATCTACCTTAGCAGAAGGAAAGATTTACCAGAACATAACACTGGAATAAAATTGTTGGACCATAACTATAATTTGGTGAATGCGGATGTCATACTTTTGTACATGCTGAATCAGGCTTCTTGTTAGAAAGAAAGAAAACTCAGTGTTCTCAGCATTCAGGTAAAATATATCTAGCATCTTGAAAATGCACAGAACTTTTAAAAAAATAATAATCAACTACAAAATGATAACTGTGTTTCTTTCCCAACCCCTAAGCTTTGCTTTTGTCACTCTTACCCTGCTCCTGCATGAGATTTTCCCTTCCATCTCCAGCTGTTGAAAGATAGGTATTAATGAATACTGAAATGATTCACATTTGAGGTTACAGCTCTGATTTATTTGTCTTGTTGCATCTATTAAATAGCCTGATCCTGTTCACTGTTCTCAAAGTATATTGATTAATGCTGGGTTTTTAGGACCAGACCAATAGCTGCATTTTGCAGCAGTTATGCCATTGCTTGCTATAGCAAACTGGTTATTGCCATTATATAGTGGCATGATTCTTCTTTCACTCTGGATTTACAGTAATAAAAGAGAACTGAAGCCAATATTGCTTGAAGGATATGACTTTTATACCAAGCAGTACGGCATAATACAACAAGTAGTGATTCAGGATGGCTCGCATGTAAGGTATATGCAACACTGGTAGTGAAGAGTACCACTCTCAGCTCAGTTTATTGCTGAGTGTTGCTTATGTGCTGGATATTCTCATTTAGGGTCAGGCTATCCTGCTGAAATTAAAAGGTGACATTGATAGTCCTAGAAAAAAATCATTGTAAGAATGAAGATTATCAGAATATGCCTCAGCACTTTTTAATAGCTAAAAATTAACGATGCATGCCTGTAGCCGTGCAGTTCAGGAGGGATTTGTCTCATCCATCTCCAGTGCTTCCCAAATTATTTATTGACTTACTCTTCTTCTCAGCAAACTCAACTGTTCAGATCCTCATTCCTCCCAGCCTTAGTAAGTTTTCAGCCTGGAATGTAAAATACGCTTTCTCTTTCACCAGCACCTTGTGAGAAGAGGGCAGCTCACTCTTGGGTTATGTTACACCAGGGGTGTTAGGGAAAAGACTGCCTTCGTTCTCATCTGTCCCTCCCCATGCTACCTTTCCCTGTGCACCAACAGCAAATAGATGACAAAGACAGGAAGCTGAATCTTTCCTCCTTGTATAATTTCTGTGATTTATTTACAAAGATTCTAACAAGTTTATGAAAGAGATTGACATTTTTTTGCATCAACAAATCAGCAAGCTTTTGCAGTTAATTACAGTAATTCAAAATCACTTTTTTTTTTTTTTTTTTTTAATCTGAGGCAGGCCTGAAATACCCATAGAATATGAATGTGAAGTTATAATATTGCTGACTATTAAAAAAAAGTTTTATTATATTTTTCAGCTTTTTTTTTTTTTTTTTTTTTTTTTAATTACATTCTCAATACTTCTCATTTGAGTGTTTGTCTGGAAAAGAGCTATAATCTGACTTTGTAACAGATATTCTACATAGTAATTTAAGCATTTTTTAAAATTTTCCCCTGATTCTGTAGAGCCATGAATATGGAACCAGGCATTCAGCAAAAACTTTTTTTTTTATTTATTATTATTATTTTTTTAAATACGTCTTATGGATCATCTGGGGTAATAATCTTGCATAGCAATCATTTTTTGTAGCATAGAGGTATATATTAGATCAGGAATCTTTCTTTCAGCTCTCTTCCATATTGAATTGTGAAGCAGATAATAACATGAATGTGTGGCTGAGTTCAGAATTTATTTTTCGTAGTGATCAAATGATAAATTATGTTATATTTTATTTAAAGGAGAAAAGCAGAACTCAGTTCATCCAAAGAATTTCATACCTCAGGTGTTTCTGTCTCCTGTGCCTTTTTGCAGATCACCACTAGGCTGGTCTAAAGGCTTAAAAACATTCCCCAGCCATATAGTCTCTTATCTTTGCTGGGATTTTAAAAATATTTTGCAAAGCATGGACTAGATCTTTAAAGTAGTCATATAAATACAGTTATGAAAGTTTTCTGGGTAGGGTTGCAGGACTAAGGCCTAAATGAAGGCATGTCAGTGTCACTTTTAATATCATGATGCATTTTTCTTTCTGCACTAAGGCAGCCATAAACAAACTAGTGAAGGGAAATTTTCTTTGTTCTTAGAATGAGGAAAAAAACGCTACACCTGGTTTGTACTGACTCTTAATGATGACACCTTTTCCATAGGAGGAAAGTGAGTCCTAGAGTATGTTTTGTTGAAGATGATGAAGTGAAACAGTTTGCACTTTGAGCTGAAGGATCATGGTTTTTAGTAATGCAGGAAGGAGCAGAGTCATAAAGTGAAAATGACCAGAAGTATGAATTACAGTATTTCAGAGGTCTGACTGTGCTTTTAGGCAAACCAGATCTACAAATATGGTACGAGTGGCAGGCTCCAAGGAATCAACCTTGTTTGGATGCAAAAATTCTCTCTTTGAATTCAAAATTTTCTAACAGCCATGATACGTCAATTTGCAGAAACACATAACTATTTATATAAGCTCAGTTAAGGCTTTTACTGTTTTTAACCTGGTTTATGGGTAACAATTTACTCTTGCACATATATATCCAATATCCCATTAAACTTTTCAAATTGTTGGGGAGTAAGTTCAACATTCCATTAAAACACAGGTTTTGATTTATGGTATTCTACTGTGGACTAGTGGAAAAATGGTTTATTTTGTAAATGGTTGAATGGACCCTCACAGTAATCATTTCCCCCAGTGTGTATTTGAATAGTCCATTTAGCTGATATGTTGTATGGATCCTAAATGCAGCCTTATCTTCAAAGAAAATGCTCTTAAATTGGTGAGTGCTCTGCCCTATGAGATATGTTGGTACAGTGTTCTGTGAGTTTAGTCAAGGTATACACTAGCTTCCTGTGCAGATATCAATGTAGATATTGTTTTTTGCAGAATATGGTTTATTTCTTTTCATATATTAAATTAGAATAAAATATGTATAATAGTATATTTTTTTCAGTAATTGCTTAGAACACTCCTTCAGATGTTATTGAATGTTCATATTTGCTGTTAGTCTTATATGTAGTTTCATTGCTTTTTACATATGGATGCAACAAGTTCATCAGATTTTTTTCAAAGTCAGCTTAAAATAAAGAGAATACATACATGTATAATAATTCCTGGCAAAAGAAGGTGGAAATTGAGTGTATTGAGCAAAGAGTTTTGTTGCACCATGATCTTCTGTAGGAAGTTCTCCTCTAGAATGCATGCAGCTGTTTGCATATTCTGTAATGCAGCAAGTATTACTTGAGCTGAGCCCTCTGTCATAACTAAATTCAGTGGTGACTATTGTATATATGTATATTATATATATATATTTGCTATATATATATAATAGAAATAAAATTATTGTAAATATTGTAAATAAAGTAAAAGGTTTTTAAATTTATGTTTTCTGTGATGTACATCCTGAATTGTATGTCTCCTGGCTGAGGATATTATTATTATAGTTCCCTCTCCATAATTTCCATTATTATCTGCTTCTCATTATCTGCCTTGCGTTTTGGACCTTAGTTTCTTCCACATTGATTTCTCTCATCAGTAAAATAAGAGGCTGAGGCATCTTACCATTTAGTCAGGCGAGGGTTTATTGTCAAGATTAATTTGTTAGCTAATGCCTCCAAAGCCCTCTGTAGCTGAAAAGTGTTAAGTTGTTAAGGCTTGTTTATTAAGATGCTTTTTTTTTTTTTTTTTTTTGATTTATTCCCACCTTGACTCAGATACTTGCATGACCAAATCTTTCCTGGCTGGAACTTGAAATCTGGAGAGTTAGAAGAAGTTAATCCCCATGATCTCTACTTCTTGGATGCACACAGATTGTAAAACATAAGCATTTTAGGAACTACCAGGAGTCAGCAAAAATCTGCAGACAGTATTGTGAAAAAAAGCCAGCACATCTGACTCATGCCAATGCTGTGTGTTAGCTGCGTTCTTGTGCCACATTGCACAGCATTTTTCTTGATGTTGAAATCATTTGGAGCTATAGATACCTGGATTATCTGAAATGTGAACTGTGAATATTTCTTATTTTCTAGTTAAAATAGAGGCAATAGGTGGTTACAATAACAGCCAAAATAACTTGTGTCACTTGGGTTCATTAACCTGATCCCACTTTTCAAGAAGTTTACTACTGTTTTTATTCCTTTTGTTCCCATTTCTGAAATGGGAATGATACCCCATTGCCATCCTGCTTGAACAAGCATGTTGCATATCATAAGTTGTACTGCTTTCTGTGAGAAGGATGTTCACAGAAGTACATAAGTAGTGCTGTTTAGGGGGTCTGGCATCAACTTATTCCCGTTTGTGGACTAGTAGCATGCCTAACATAGTCACTAATGATCACTAATTATCTGAAAAGGATGGAGGCTGCTCAGATTTCAAGTAGTTTGAGTAGTTGAAGTAACATAGTTTTCATAGCAATTGTTTTGATTGGCCTAGTAACAGTTACAACAGAAGCAATAGTTATAACAGTAGTGCAGTCCTTACTATTGTATTTTATTTTATTTTAAAAACTACCTTTCCTACTTTGACTACCTTTCCTACCTTCTGGATTAGACTTTCATTTTCTGAAGATATTTTAGATATTGCAGGTAGGTATATAAGCTAATAGAGAGGATTGCTAATACAAGCTGGAACATGTCTTGAAGAGATTTCACTATACAATACACATGGGGAAAAGCTTTGAAGTAACTGAAAGCAAAACCTGGTTCTTGTAGTCACTTCTGACTGATTAGAAATACACAAAGGATTAATTGGTTTGTTGCATGACTAAGAGTATGTCTCAGGATATACTCTGAATGTCTTTGGAAATGGTTAGGTACCCCATTTCATCTTTCCTTGTGCCAGTGTAATTTCAGCAAAATGTGTATCAGTCCTGTATCATTTAAATCCTAGGTGCAGGGATGAACCCACATAAAATAGTTTCTGATTAAACACATACAGGTTTCATGCCTACAGAATAAGTCATCACTGTCAAGGCCAGATTGTAAAAATTATATAAAATAAAATGTAATACATGATTGTATTAGGCTATACAGAGGGGAATAGTAAGATATTGCAAAGAAACCATGCATGATATCAGATGTGGTCATTTGTCTTCCTTTTAAATGATAAGCTCTGACAGCACTTCATTGTCTGTGCCCCACTGAGCAAGTGTCCATGTAAAAAAGAACTTAGTGTGCCAGAAGGCACACTAAGAAAATGTTCTCAGAGGTTAGGAACAAACACAATTTTATATACATATGGAATTGTAAGGAAGAAATTTTATTTTTTTAAAATACTGCAGCATCTAATAATATTCAGGATACTTGTAAGCGTAGTAACATTTCTTACTTGTAAGAAGTAATTTATTTTAACCCCTCACAACTGATTAATTTGTTCACCTTCAGGTATGAAATCTTGATTTTCAGGTAATTAGCTTTAAAATCACTAAGAAACCAAAAGAATTCCTTCCTCTCTCTCCCCCCCCCTCCCCTTTTTTTTTTCTTTTTCTCAATGAAGCTTGGTTTAATCTGAAAAGTGATGCTGTCTCTTTACAGGGCCATGAGACCCCAATTCTGATGTGTTAGCTTCTTTCTTATTAACAGTATTTGATATCTTTACTCCTCTGCTATGTAAGTGTTACTAATCTAGATGCACTCTCCTAGTCTGCAAAATTGAGATTAAAAACACCCGTCACTTTCTTGCTTAGATGGTGAGAGACAGTTAACAAATGGTCATAAATAATATCGTAGTAGATGTATAGAATAATACTTAGACTGCAGATATTTTGCTGCTAGTGATTTTGCTTTGCATAACTCCATTTATTCATAGAATAAGCTAATTCTATGGCCTGCAAGGTAGTTTTGCATGAAAATGCTCAGTTCTTCTTATAGATTTCCATGCTTCAACAAAGACGTTATGTATTGAATTATGATGCTTTCAGCTTGGCAAGCACAGGTTAAACATCAGTGATTAAATATTTGGTTCTACGTATCTAATTACCTGGGGCTTTATTTCTTTCTAGTGAATAGATTCTACTCCACAATTGTCCCATTTTTCTCCATGGGATGAATCTGTTTATAGATAGAAATGGTAATCATTTTTATTTATTTATTTATTTATTTATTTTAATCTAGGTTAAAAGTAAATTATTAGATTGTAAAGCTAAACACTTGATAATTAGGAAATGTATGATATTGAAATTGGCCTTAATTTGTCTACCTTCTACATCTTCATTGTGATCCACTTTTCAGTTACAGAATCAACCATTATTTTTTCAACTGGAAACTCATTTTATTGAGCATATGAAATAGAAATAGACTCACAAGGACAGAAATATGCTTACAGTGCACTTGCATATTACAATGGAGATGTATACTTATTTTACTTATTATACCCGACTTTACAGCTTTTATGATTTCAACTTAATAAGAGGTGCTTTATTTTATTTTATTTTATTTTATTTTATTTTATTTTATTTTATTTTATTTTATTTTATTTTATTTTATTTTATTTTATTTTATTTTATTTTATTTTATTATTATTTTTCCTTCCCTGTAGCTAATTATTCAAAATGTAACTCCTACATAAGACAAACAAGACAGGTGGAGTTCACTGATAATTTTGGTAAAGCTGCAAAGGATACACCTTGTCTCTGGCAAAGAAAAGCTAGTAATAGCTTCCACTGCAGGGAGAGCTTGCAGAAGCATCTACCTCAGAACTGGAAGTCAGGTATTAAACAAAAGCTATATTTTGAACCCAAAAGCTAAGGTAAAGATACCCTAAGCAAAGAGATGTTTTTGAGATATATTTAGATGTTTTGTGTTGCTAGAATATTGTTTCATTGCAGGAAGAGAACTATCTGGCTGATCCTGTGTTTTTTATGTTGTGTGACTTCAGTAATGGGTTCATCCCTTCGCTAGGCAGGAATTATTTCATAGCTGGGATTTTTCCTGCAAATTAACAGGAAATGTCAGCAGTATACCACTAAAATGCCCCTAGCATTTTTGGTTACCTAATGGTGCAGGAAACTCATGCTTCTTGTGTGAGTGTTTAGCTCTACATTTGATCTTGGGATTATTTTGCGAGCAACCATGGCCAAATTTAAGAGATTTCACAAGTACCTGAATTTTTATATTTCTGGTGTACCAGATCCAGCTGGTCATACATTAATACTTAATGGCATATGTGTGGGTAGAATTTAGCAAGGATTTTTTAAAGACCAAATAGGCAACCTACAAACTGGAGATGTGCAAACTCATTCATTCAAAGATTGGTTAAAATGAAGTTGATCGTATTTCCTACAGGGAAACATCCCTACAGTATCCACAAAGTAATAAAAAAAGCTTGTTTCCTTTTAAACTTGCCACATCAGGAGTGGGGTTTAGTCCAAAATCTTTAAATAAATATATGATAAACAAATATAAACTGTAGGAAGCACACAGTTTAATTGTTGTTGTGAAATGGAGTTTCTAATTCAAGAGTAATTTAGATAGATTCCAGTCTGTGATTTGTTATTGTGTGATTTGACATGGACACACGCTATCCATGTGACATTTCTTTCACCTGAGAAAATTGGATAATGAACTAATGAAGGTTTTCTTGCCTGATAATACTGTCTGTTTTCAGAATGGAGCAATTACAGAGTCTTTTTAGCACTCGATATCTATCTAAACAAAATCAATGCAAAAATAAGTGCAATTTAAGTGAAGTATTGTTATTTTACACTGTTTATGTAGTTCTCTGAGTGTCTGAAATGGTGCAGTAAAAAAATTCTTTGAGGCTTTAAATTCAGTCTGTTTAATGACCACATGATCTTTTGGTTTAAGTCATTCACAACTATTTGTGTGTTTACAAATTTAATGTCTTATCATTGCTACACTTACTTTTTCTAGAATAATACCTTATTCTATGTATCTTTATACTGGACTCGATTGAGATTCATGTGGCTTGAAAGGTGTAAATTGGGAACAGTCGGATTAAAGCTTCTCAAATATATATGTACAAAAAAATAAAACAGGAATTTCAGGGTCTATTTTTTTTTTTTTTTAATCTTACTCAGTTTTCTCTTCCATATGTGAGTCCTTTAAAAGGGCAGAGAATTGTTTGGACAATGCATTCGAAATGTAATATGTTGTGCAAATACTGATTTTTGGTATTACATTGCAGAGTAGAAGAAAAATCTGAATACAAAGTGCCATTAGAAATACAAAAAGATGCATGCCTATTCAGGCTTTCACCTGCTTTGCAGACCAACCTATAAATTAAGATAAGGAAAATTCAGATTAAATACACAAAATGTATTGACAGTACAAGTAGGTGGCTTATGGATTCATTCTGTAAGTTTTTGTGGTAAATCATTAAACTTCTAACTCTGCACTGAAGAGAAATCTGAAGAAAGTCAGTACTGAACAGAAAAATCAAAAAGCTCACTCCTGCATTATATGGGAACTAGACAGTACATTTTTGATTGCTTTTTTTTTTTTTTTTTTTTTTTCTGCAACTGTTATTTTATTTAAAAATTTATTTAAGTACATTTACAAGTTATAAGTATGGAAGTGTGTCAAAAATGGTTCTCAATAAAGCATTGCTATTCTAGACTTAATTTCATTTTTTACATCAAGTGCTTCTAGTTCATCTGAAGGAATTATTGCTAATGACTCTGATACAACAGATTTTCTTATTTGATTTTCAAAGATTTCTTTCAGTAGATTCAGTAGATAATTGTAAATATTCCGTATATATGAAATCTTAATTGTCAACCTACTCCAAAGAAGCACCATAATCATGTCTTAGGTCCACTTTTGTTTTAGGACACATCTTTTAATGAAATAACTTTTGGTCTTTTCTGTCATCATGCTATGGGGAAAAAAAATAATCAACCTGCATAGAAGCAGTCTGTCATCCCAGATTATTTGTGTTTGTAAACCATTTAAACAAAACAAAAAAAAGCTCACACACACAGAAATTAGATATAGAAGGGAATCTATTGCAACTTTTACTTTTTCTCTCACCAACATTTCTGAAAATAATTTATAATAAAGCTGAATTTATCAAACATAATTGAATTTAACATTTTAAATTTTATTATGCAGTATATCAGACCAGGAGATGAGTTTTCTTCTTATATCCTCAAACAGCAGCAATGCATACACCATATACATGTTTCCCTGCTCTTATTAGCATAGTACTTAGAAGCTCCAGTCAAGGAACAATACCCATATTATTATGAATTCTGTATGACAGAAGCTTATGAGACAGAGATCCTTAGACAGAAAGTTTGGCATGGAAACAGGATGCCTAGGAATGATAAAGCAATATAATTCATGTCTCCTGAGGGTTTTCTCTGCTTACTGATAATACCTGTAGGGAAACAAATAATGGAAGGGGTAATATTATGAATATTAATTTGTGTGCCATATCACTTCCTATATTTTTTTCCCCTATGTGTTTGTCACTGTTATCAACATAGGAGGGACATACTTGTAATGCAGGTAGGTATTACATATAGCTATATGGTTTAATACCCAACAGAAGGGTGTAACCTCTGCTATAGATGACACCATTAGTGATAGTCAGGACAGAACAGTAGCTAAGCCAGTACTTAGCACAAAGCTTTTAGTGTTTTCTAAATATATGTGTTCACCCTTTAGGACTTCATAACACTTGGCAATTTTGTCTTAACGTTCTAGTATTGCAAATGATTTCTACTTGTGAACAGTCCAGTTGTGCTACAGATAGTCAAAAATTTATTTGTAGGGCTGTACACTGCTAGTTTATTATATAGGAGCTCGGTGCATTAATTTATCATATTACATCTAGTGTAGTCCCTTTTAGTTTTCAGACCATGGCTGTCTGAAGAGGCTAAAATTTCTTCTCAGCTTTGGTAAATTTTTAGCAGCTGTTCAGACCAACATCGTTTGTATGAGTAAGTTGGGGTGGGAGTAGCGTGTGATATATTTTAACTGTTTGTGTTTGCTTTGCCATATTTCTATGTGGTAGCATTATTATTGGTACTATAAAGCAGCACAACACTTTCCCTTTACTATGTATGGTAATAACTAGAAAGATATTCTTTAACCGCAGAATTACAATGTATTAAATATTAATCTACACCACACGCAAAGTAAAAAGCACTATACATTTCAAAAGTGTACTAAACCATGCTTCAAATGTAGATTTGTAAAGTCTTTTCAGAATCTCCTAATAGCTGTGTGACCCCACGCATATCACACCATTTGCTGGTGACCTTTTGCTGTGGCTTCTGACCTGCACTAAGCACATCATTCACACCCTGCCCAAAGCCAGCCCCAGCGACTTGTTCAGGAACTGATTTCCAGCAGGTATTGAACCATTTTCTCATCCATCTTTTAAACCATGGGATGACTACATGGGATGTTGATTGCAAAATTCACATTGTCTTCAGTAAAGCTAGATGCTTGCCCCACACATTTAGAAGTTATTTCTGTGACATTAAGGAACATGGGATTACATGGAATGTGCATGTGTCCCTCATATATAGGTTCATTCTGTGTGCCTTTAGCTCTTCATTGAGCTGAATGTAAGTTCACTACCCTCTGCATGTTTTATATCTTTTACGTTTGCATCTGTATAATTAAAGGGAATAACTACATTTATGTAAACCTTGCAGATGAGCTACATATAACTACTCACTAGTAGTTAAAACTAGTTTTAAGGTAAATAATGAGGTTACTTTTGAGGAGATTCTGAGGTATTTGTTCAGTTGCCACCTATACTGTGCATAGAAAATGAAATATCCATGGTTAGGGGTTTTCAATATCTTTCATGAGGACTAAGCACTTTCTCTCAACCATACGTGCACACCATGAATTTTTAACAAGTAAATATGCTGTTCATCTGCTATTGATGGGAAGAAAGGCTTTGTTGTTGTTGTTTATTTTCTGATAAAATAATAGTTGGTGAAACTTAAATTAAGTTTGGTAAGTAATTGATATAGCTTGTTGAACACTAGAGAATGCTTACAGGCCATTTTGTTTTCTGTTCTGAAAAAGAATGCTGGGCAACTGGTGGTGAATAAGATATTGGTTAAAAGGTTACCAGGGTTATTGTGATATGAGTCAGGGAGGGCGGAAGAAATTTCAGGTTTCTTTGTTTAGGATTTGAAACATACCACTTAGAAAGGTGTGTGTGTGTAAATTTAAATAGCACCATTCTCCCCACTTCCCTAGCAGTGCTTTTTCTTTGTTCCTAATCTGTATATAACCAAATATTTCTGCTTACTGGGAGATTAAAAATTGTAAAGGAGTAAGCAACTCAGGTGGGATGGAGGTAGTGTCCATATCTTGCAAGAAAGCTATTATTCCTGGATGTTTTTTCTTTTGAAATTATTCTTTTATTTTGTTTAAAACTAGGAAAAGGATCTGACACCTTTACAATAGGATTGTTTTGTTAATTGATTTTGTAGTTCTATTTAAAGAAAAGCAATGTGGTTTTCCTTTTATTTCATTTGTACACAGACCTATAAAACATTGTCATAAGAAGTGCTGACATTGACATCCTGAGAGTAGCCTGGGCTCAGACAGGGGTCAATCAAAGCTGGAGTGCCCCTGGCCAGTGGCTTGGCATGGGCTCAGGTATTTACCAGAGTTCAGTTTGGAACAAAAAAGCTGCCACAAAGGCCTCATGCCTTCAGCTGAACAGTAGCAGGGAGATGGATCCACCTGAGGAGCCCAATTTTGACCCATTTGAATGCCATCCAGCTTTGAGCATTGTTGTGGCTTCCCATGGGATGCTGGAATCGCTGATCACTAATGAGGTCCACACTGAGCTTGGAGAGCTCACTGACAGCATGTCACAGAACAGTGGGGTAATATAAATAATAAGATTTTGCTCTGTTTTCTTTATTGCTCTTGTTGCATTTATTTTTAACTCTCTGCTACAAGAGATGGGTCTCTGGATTGCCTCCTCTGTTGCACACACTTTCCTTTTCGCTGGCTGTCTCTCTCTGTCTCTTGACAGGTGTAAGGAGGATCCTAAATATAGAAGCCACCCGTCAGTTGGCTTCAGCAATCAGCAAGCACAGATTTAGAAATTCTCTTAACCAGCTAAGCTCCAGAAGGGTGTTTCTTTTAAACGTCTATACATTTATTCAATTACAAGCTTTCTTTAAGATCAACCAGGTTATCCTAAAGTATGAAGAATACCATAAGCAAACATGTCTCGGGAATGACAGTTGTCAGGAATAGCTCTTGTGGTGGAAGGGAGAGGAAATAGTTTTTTAAAACTCTCCTATATTTAAGCAGTTTAGTTAATAGGATAATCTCTCACTGGGGAAAACATTGGCATTGGATATAAGCATAAGCTCCAGTTTTTAGATGAAGGAACACAATTTCATACATAGGTAAATGTATATACTTTTTATGATTTTTTCCTTAGGAGGAGAGACTTAACTTCAGGCCTACTAATTAGTTGGGGCTTACTTTGCTACACACAGAAATTAGGTGGCTGGTGGGAAAAGTAGTTGCCCTGTACTGAATGCCCATAGTGTTTAATAAACAATTTTTTTAACACAGAGTAATATATTTCTCAATGTAGATTTGCTTATAGTTCTGCTGAACTCAGCACAATACTGATTCTTGAAAATTAATTGGCCAAGTTTATTATATTGTTGTTGCAAACAGTTCTAATTATGATATTTGGAAAAAAAAAAAAATAAATAAAAAATAAAACCTGCATCACTGCACTAAAGACAACTTGAAAATTTGATGTTAGTCAGTATGCAGGAGACTCAAAATTATTCTTTTCCATGTCCCCAGTTATCAATAGCATTCAGAGATATTTTTTGTCTACAGAGAAAAGAAGGAGATCCTAAAATTCAGAATTGAATTGTGGCAAGTTACATGTGATGAAGAACCTTTTTGATACTGATTTGGTTTAATTTTTATGTTTTAGGATTGTAGCACATTTCTAAGATATTAAACATAGTGTTAAACACAGAAACATAGGTAAAGGCGGTGCCTTTTATTGGGTCAGTATTACAGCTGTACTTTTTTCTTGATTATTTTAGTGCTTTTGTATGGTCTCTCTGGAAAATTCTGTAGCAAAAGATAGCATGGTTTTATTATGATTATGTAAGATTTTATTTTTGGTAACCTTTTCTCCTTATACCTAGCCATAAGAAACCACCTGTTCTCCTGTTTCCTTTTTAGACTCCTTTTAAAATTATTGTAATTTATTGTAGGTAAAATCTTATTGCAGGCAGGTGCCAGGTCTGGAATATCTGCTTATGGTACATCCGTTTGTGGTTTGTTGAGGGGGATTCAAATCTCCAGAATGGAGTAAGAGATAAAAATGGCAGGACTGATCCTGGCAAAAGGGAAAAAGGCTTCAGGTAGAAGATATTTGCAAGAAAAGGTGCTTTCTCAGGGATGGGGCAAGAGATACTGGGATAGCTCTAACATTCTTCATACGGGTATTCTTTAGCTTTATACCTAAAAATCCAAGCTGCTTCTAATGCACCTTCAGCTTGGAAGCTAAAAAATTTTGATAGGTTTGGTTATGAACTTGAGTTTCTGGGTTCAAAGGATGTTCTTGGATGTGAACCCAGAAGTGGACTAAAACAGACCTGTCATAAGCTGGTAATGCACATACAGCAATGGCTGCTATGATAGGCAAACATATCTCTGCGAGGGTGTGAACCACCAGGCTGGAAGGCAGAAAAGGCAGAAGTGAATCTAAAAATTAGAGGTGTATTTTCACTTCGTTCCCCCTGCCCCTTGTTTTCACTGCAGCAATATAGCCAGGTCTCAAGCCAACTAGAAGACCTAGATTCTGCCTGTCTTTTGTATATCCTTTACTTAATACAATGGGAATAACTTTTCTGCTGATTTTTTCTTACCAGGTTAGCTTTTATTAGAAGAGGTTGTAGTCTCCTCTCACTAGCATTGCCCATCAGTCATGATGTATGGAATCAGTGCTGTGTCTGTCTGCTTGCCTCTATGTTTTTTCTTGACCCTTTATCCAGGTTAGAATCCGTATACTCTACTTTCACATTTGTGTTTTCATGATCAAGGTACATTTTATAAATAGAATAAAAAAATTGTGTCACATGTGTTTTCCATCAGCCTCCATGGGCACTAGGTCAGATGTGTATTAGGTCTATGTGAAAATATTTCCATTACTGTAACTCACATCATAAAGTTACATGAAGCAAAAAAATAGTGTCTGTTCAGGAAAATCTGTACTAAGACAGCTCCTTGGAAAAAGTGAAAAAAGGCAATTATGTTGCAAGAATTGGGAAATTACCTTTTTTATAAAAACCTTTGCTTCTTTGTCTATCTGTTCATACTGTCTATTGTCAGATCATCTATCTATTTACTGTGTTGAAGTTGAGGATAAGAAATAGTGCCCATAATTGGATTAAGGAAGTAAGAAGGTTAATGAAAGGATCTAAGGGTACTTTGTGAGCAGAATGACTAAGTTTGTTAGTAAAAATAGAACCACTGATCATGTTACATGCTTGGTAATAATGTACTTGAAGTACAAATATGTGGAGCAAAAGGAATCACCGATGATCTGTAGCATTAGGTAGGTGTGATTTGCAGCACTAATAGTGGTACAAGTATATTTATCCAAATAAAGGGGAGGAATCCAGAAGCTGAGTTTGTAATCTCTTATCCTGAAATAATTTATGAATGCATCTTTGTGTGCATTTTGTGCATTGTGTTTTGGGTATTAGGTAGGTTTGTTTCTGTTCTTCTTGCCCATACTCAAAGACCAGGAGCGGTCAGGCTGGATGATGCACAAAGCTCAGGCATCTTCAGACAACAGAGTTAGATAAGAGGTATAAATCTTGAAAAAAGCACAGTCAGTTATGATTTTCCCACAAAGAGAAGGAGCCCTTCACTGTTTTCAAAACAGACTTGTGACTAAGAGCTAGCTGTATAAATAATGGAGATCTTGTATCTTATGTGATACATAAGAATTATCCTCTCAAGATATACAGGTAGTCCCTAAAGCAAACCAAGTATTTACTTTTCAAAGGGCTGGATAGTTATTAAAAGCTTTTATTTATTCTGACTTAAACACAAATTTTAGGAAAGTAATACTGTTAAGCAATTGGAAACCTTTTGGTGGCCTAGTCAGTGCTTTCAAAGGTGAAGAAAATTCTCTTTTGAGACGTTACTCCAGTACTGTCAGAGCAGTGATGTTCTGGTATCCTGTAATTCTCCATGGTAAGAGTTACATGGAAGAGGCCAAATTCAGTGCTGCCAAAGTAAAAGGTTCAGAAAACAGATGGGCAGGATGGCAGTTTTAGGAGGCAAGGAGGAACTGTGATCCTCATGTCTGAGCGCAAACCTACGCTGTGACAGTTGCATAGTATCATCTTTTCTGTCAGTTCTGACTTAGGATTTACTGGATCTCAGAGCCTGTAGGTCAAAAATATGCCTCCCATTTTTATTTCCTTTAGGAAAAATAATTTTTCAGGGTGCATATTTCTAAATGTTTCTGTGTGGATGATTGAGACTACGTTAGAAGTTCTGGCAAGTATTCTTTAATGAAAAAAACTACCCCATATCTCTTCTGATACCTGTTTTTCTCCTTGTAAAGCTATTGCTGTCACATGATAATCTTCACGAACACATTGTCCATTCCAGGCTGAAACTCAGATACTTCAACTAAATGAAAGAGTCAGTACTCCAGGAAAACGGGTCCTACAAATTCCCTATTAACAGAAAACAGCAAATAGTAATGTGCATACAGTCTGTATATGTATGCATTTTGCAAACGCTACATAGACCCTGAGCTCTGAATACTCCTCTCCAAATGTATTTAGGACATGTAGCCTAATCTTGTCACAGTGATAAACATTTGCACAGCATTGTTCACCAAATGATGTTTAGAGGCCAGAATCTACCAAAGGGTACCTCACTGTGGCAAAAAGTGGCCACAGATGTGCCACCCAGCTCTCTCGCTGTTGGAGAGCCAGTCCTGATCCAACAGCTGCCCCAGAACAGAAGATTTCAGTGAGACAGAAGGCACATATTGCAAAAGGCACAGTAAAAGCCTGCTATTGATTCATAGTTTTCTTCTGTGAGTTCTTCTTTATGTAGGTCATAAGATTGCAAGTGCAGCTTCAACCCTGGCCTCCCCAAGGAAAACTTTTCAGGAAAGACCTTGCCAGTTTTGCAGGGAAAACCTTACCAGAAATGTGGGCATTGCTTGTAACTGACACCTGCTTGCTCATGTCCTCTGCAAACCAGTGGGTGTAGTGTATGATCTTAGACTGAAGTGTCAATAACAGGGCAGCTGTAAAGCAGTCAGCTATAGATAGAGATGCAGAACACACTGAAATAGATGTGTATGAACATTAAGGGCTCTGTTTCCATGTGTGAAAGGAAACAGAACCCTACATGAAGGTGCACTTTGGCCTGAGAAGCCATGCACCTTAAACCATCTCTCTGTATAATCCTGCTTGCAAACCTTCCCTGACCGCAGTCATTTTATGTCTAGTTCAGGAATTAATCCCCAGGTGGCTGAAGCACAGGAGTCATAAATCCTGAAGTCGCACGATCCTCTTAAGAGAAAAGTATATATGCCGTAGATGTTGCTCTGCAAAGTGCTTAAGGGTACTTAATGTCCCAATGTCTCACCTGTGGCTTGTCCAAACACAAGCATTTTGTTCACATGCCTTGTGGTGGGGACTAAATAACTGGAAGACTGGGATGGGGAGTATTAAAATGATGCTTGCTAGGAGAGGTTTGCCACCTGGCAGCACAGCAGCTTGCAGGTTCTAGTTTTGCAAATAGTCTTTGTAAATAGAGTTTGCTAAGATCTTATGAATCACTCATGCTCAAATGAATCTTGGCTTGTTTTCTTTATTAAGGAATGTAATCTGGATTTCTTGAATTGCTAGGAATCTAATGATAAAAATAAAAGTAGCCACTGTATTTTTACTATTTATATGATTATTTCACACAGAGAAGTTAGGTTCTTAGCAATAATCACACAGCAGCATACACTTCTTATGCGTGCCTTTGTGGTAGATTGCTATGCCTGTGTGTGATTATGTTGCAGCATCCAACAGAGGGTGAAGGTATTTCTTCCAGTTTTACAGCCCATGTAAAGACTGCCTAAGTCTGCAGCTCTTGCAATGCAGCTCTTGCATGGTGCTCCCAAAGGACAGCAGATAAAGGGTGGCAAGACAGCATGACTGCGTTTACTGCACTTGATACGTTAGCAGTCAACTTTTTAAAGAGAAATCAGAGAGGTTTTTTTTTTTTTTTTTTTTTTTTTTTTCTTTTCCTAATTCAAGCATAAGCCCCAAAAAGGAGCTTTTCTAGAGCAGTGTTGATATAATGTTGCTCAGGGCTACATGCCAAAACACTGCACTTTATATACAGTCACCACATTTTTAATGGCTTTCATCAGGAGACGTTTACCACTTGTCAAAGTGTCAGCCTGATGACTAGAGGGACTGAAATACACAACGAAGAACAGCAGCAAGGGCAGCACTTACGCTAACATACTTAGCCATTTCTGTCAAGACTTTCTGGCATCGATAAAACTGTTAATTTTAGGGCCCCACAGCCCCACTGCAATTCTTGAGTCCTTCAAGACCAGAGTGTCAGTCCTGGACTTGGTGAAGTGGTGTTGGTGCTGCTGGAGAGCAATCACAGTGCAGCTGAGAGAGGAGATCGCAGTGCCTGACGTGCACGTGCCACGTTTGAGGAATGGCTGGAGGCTTTCTGAAACATGTGTTGTAGGATATCACTACCTGCCTGTCTCTCTCCTCCTTGTTCTTTTTAATGCAGCCTGTCTCCTGTAGGTATGATCTAACTCTACCCGGTCAGATGGCATTTCTGCCACAGCAGGAGATTGTATGTTCCTCTCAGCACCGCACCCTGCTCCTGCACAAGCAACAGGCAGAGGCGTGAGGTGGGACAAACTCTGGCTGTACTCTCACTGAATTTTCAGTACAACTTAGCCAGTAAAGGAAGCTGACAGACAGGAT
Source organism: Aythya ferina (assembly GCF_964211825.1). Lineage (NCBI taxonomy): Eukaryota > Metazoa > Chordata > Aves > Anseriformes > Anatidae > Aythya > Aythya ferina. The sequence continues at coordinate 197,070,614 of NC_140296.1, read as the reverse complement.
TTGTTCCTGAGCTAGTATGTGATGTATAAAGTCAGATTTGTGAGCTTTCCTTGCTCTGACATCGGGCATCATGACAAAAAACCAACACACTCTGTTGTGTTGTCAGAACATATTTTTCCTTTCTGTCTGTGAAGAAGGAGTAATGGCAACAGCCTAAGTCTGTAGAGCTCCAAAAATCTGGAGCCTCTGACTGTCACTTGGTTTCTTTGAGTCCCTTGTCCTATCTGTAAGGAGTCATCACCTATTACCACGCAGGGATGCTGAATTAAATTCCAATCATAAAACACCATTTTTAAAAGTAGTAGGCACTGTGCAAATACATTTCATAGACTGGTATCTGTTGGTTGCTTATTTTCAACCCCTCCCTCTCCAACTACATAAAGTATTTCTATAAAATACAGGCTTTCAATTTTTATTTATTTATTTTTTTCTTAGTAAGGAAAAAATTAGCCACTCTAGCAGGAACAGAGCTTCAGGTGGCACAAGTACAGAGATTCCCGTGCAAGCTGCCACAGACTCTGAAACTTCTCCTTGTCTTTCAGCAACTGGAAAGATTAAGCACCTTTTCTCCACAGATAAATAAAAGCAAGGAGCAGCACTTCCTTTTACACTGGAAGACAGTTGATCATAAAACTAGTGTTCTGGTTCCTGGTTCTGGATTTATTCACTCAGCTTGTCATCTTCCCCAGGCATGTCGTGGTCCAAGCAATTCTTCTTGGACTGTGGTACTGCTGGTAAAGTGATGACAGTTTTTCACGGATCAAGACCAATAGGTGTCTGTGAAATGCAGTCAAGAGAATGTGGGGGCTGATTTTAATAAAATGTAGTAAGTATAATGAGATTAGTGACAAACTATTAAGATGGCAACTTATCTGATACACTTGAAGTTTGAGCCTGGTTATAGTAATTAATTTACATATCAAAAAAATTCTTATGAAAGCAATATCCCATGCAAAAGTGGCAGGAGCTTTGTCAGATTACAATCCTACCTCTATTTGAGCAGCTCAGTAGCCTAATTGAGGACTTAACAGTTAAATCTTGCTGTACACCGCTATGGTGGAATTTACAGGAGCATTCAGATTTTTGTAGTACAGAATTCAAGAGGTTTTTTATCAGAACATGCTGTTATCGTAGATTTTATTATAGGAATCATGTATCTTGAATGACTGAGTCATAAAAGCAAGTTGATTTTTATTTTTTATATGCATTTTCCTTGTCTGTATTTATAATTTTATACTGAAGGACAACTCTATCATACATATTTAAGTTGTCAATAAGACTTTAAAAATTGTTAAAAATTGTTAAAATTGCATATGTAAAATTTGAGTGTCTAAAATGACAGTATAGAAATAATTATAACAAATGGAAGAAAGGGAGGAAGGAAGGAAGGGGGAGAGCAACACTTGATCACAGAGGTGGCAGAGTACAAAAGGATTCTGATTCTGTGCTCAGAACCTAATGGTAAAATGGTATTAAAAAAAAAAAAAAGAGGAAAGTAAAGGGTCTACAGTCACAAAACTTAAAAAAGTCTTATTCATGCAGAAAAACTAAATGCAAATTCCAACTTTATTCATTTTAATGTTGTGAGGTACACCTTTAAGACTGTTTAAGAACGACTACTCTGTTTTCATCAGCCAAAATCCATGTTCCCAACCTCAGAACATTTGAACTTCGTTATCCTCAATCAGTTGTCAAACTGTCACCTTTGCATATCCCACAGGAAATAAAACCAAGAACTAGTTAGCTGGACTTATATAGTCTGTAAATGTGCAGGTCCAGACAGTATATATTTTAGATCTCTAAAGGGACAGCTTTAGAATCTGCAAAAATTATCTACTGTAAATCTTATGCGTCAGAAAAAAATATTCTATATCTGAGGAAAAAATATAATAATAATAATAATAGTAGTAGAACAGAAATTGACCTAGGGAGATACCAACCAAATAGTCTGTGCTGGAAAAAATATGCAAACAGTGTCAGGAATTATTACTAAGTATTTCAGATGGAATTACAGAATTTACCAGAAATACTGTTAAACAAATATTTTTCATAACATGTTGGTTTTAGCAAAAGAAATTTGAAAAGGGAATTGATATAAAGATGCATAAACCCATCAATTTAAGCAACATTAAAGTTCCATGAGCATTCAGAGAAGTAGCATGTGAACAAACCTGACCTAGCTGCACAGTGTCTTGGAAAGTCTAGAAAGAGATCTGTGCAATGTTCTCATTGTTAATTCATTAAAAAAGAAATCACTTCAAGGAGATAAGATAAAAGAATGTATAAAAATGCTTTGAGAGAAGTGCTATTTGGAAACTATTGAGGCAAATAAAGGGCATCAGATATGAGGCAGAGGAGTAGCCACATTATAGGAAATGACCCTCACTCTCTAAAAGAAGAGAATTTTTCTCTCTTAAATGAAATATATATATACATATAGAATACATATAGAATCATAGAAACATTTAGGTTGGAAAAGACCTCTACAATCATCTAGTCCAACCATTAATCTAGCACTGCCAAGTCTACCACTAAGTTCTGTCCCTAAGCATGACATCTACACATGTTTTGAAGACCTCCAGGGATGGTGACTCAACCACATCCCTGGGCAGCCTGTTCAAATGCTTCACAACCCTTTCAGTGAAGAAATTTTTCCTAATATTCAACCTAAACCTTCCCTGGAGCAGCTTTAGGCCATTTTATCTTGTCCTATTGCTTGTTGCTAGGGAGATGAGACTGACCCCCAACTCACTAAAACTTCCTTTGGGGTGGGGTGATAAGGTCTCCCTTGAGACTCTTTTTCTCCAAGCTAAACAACCCCAGATTCCTCAGTCACTCCTCATAAGACTTGTTATGTAGACCCTTCACCAGCTTCATTGCTGGTCGTGAATTGTACTTTTGGATGTGATCTAGCACCTCGATGTCCTTCTTGTAGTAAGGGGCCCAAAACTGAACACAGCCAAGTACATAGCCAAGTACAGTGAGACAATCACTTCCCTGGTCCTGCTGGCCATGCTATTTCTGATACAAGCCAAGATGCTCTTGGCCTTCTTGGCCACCTGATCATACTGCTGGCTCATATTCAGATGGCTATTGACCAATACCTCCAGGTCCCTTTCCACTGGGCAGCTTTCCAGCCACTCCCCCCAGACTGTAGTGTTGCACAGGTCTGTTGTGCCCTGAGTGCAGGACCTAACCCTTGGCCTTGTTGAACCTCATACAGTTGGTCTCAACGCATCAATCCAGTCTATTGAGATCACTCCGCACAGCCCTCCTACTCTCAAGCAGATCAACACTTGCACCCAACTTGGTGTCATCTACAAACTTACTGAGCATGTGCTCTATTCCTTTGTCCAGATCCTCGATAAAAGCCCATGCTTCCATACTTGAGGTCAGGGTTTTGTAAAAGGGGCCATTCAGCAAATTTGGGAAATCGGTCTTCTTTATGGTATGTTGCATAATGTGCAGATTAATTAAACATTTATAAAAGCCTTGATCATATAACCTGCAAATTTAAGACATTAAATGTAGACTTTCTGTGAACTTTCCCATGTGTTCTATGTGATTTCTGTCTGCAAATTCTTAGGAGGGATTTGACTATGAAAGAACTGGAGAAAATCCAAAGGATTTCTTTAAAGATTTGAAAATTTGGAGTATAATTTTGAAAGAGGTTAAAACAGCTAATTGTATAAAATTCAGAAGAGAGAATACTCTCATCTTATGATCATGGTTTATATATATCTTCAAGGTAATGACATAAATGGGGGAAGAAGCTTATAGAGTTCCAAAAAGAGTGGTAAAAATGAATGGTTTAAACTAAGGAGCAGGGAAGGAAGAGACACTTGAGTAAATATTTACAAAAAAAAAAAAAAAAAAGGGTTCTAGATTGCAAGAGCAAACAGAGAATGGATTAGACAACCACTGGTAAGAATAATTTGTTAAGACTAAAGACTACTAGGAACTCTAGACAGGTGCCTTGTTACAATGCCTAATTCACATGGTATCAGCAGATGACCAGGTGTAAAACATGTTACCTGTCTGTACAGCTCAACCAGGGCCTTCTTTGTGTTTGTAACTGTCCCATGTTCCCTATTTCTCATTCTGCTGAGTGGACTGGTAATGCCTTGAACGCTCAGGTCACTAAACTTGTTCTGTTTTATGCAGAAGGCGGTGTTGGGGACTCAGCTGTTGTCCTTTCCAGCCTACAAAAGTGTGTTGGGGAAGAAAAAGACTATCACAAAATTTCTAATGTATTTCACAAAATGTAATAAACAAAAAACAAAACAAAACAAAAACAAAAACAAAAAACCTTTCATTTCCTTGATATTGGGTTGTTACAAAAATGGAAGGGATTGAATGGGCATAAACTGAATGATTAAATGAAAAGTTGCTAGAACACAGACTTTTGAACTGGCCCGTGACCATTTATACTGTTTAAGTGATGCCAGGCATCGCCCTAGTGCAAGTTAGCTCCCAGACAATGCCCAAGTCTGCTTCTGAGGACCTCAGAATGTTCTGCTCTCAGTGAACAGGCTGGAAGTTGTCACTGCTTTTGGAAGTGGTCCCTACTTTGGGAAGAGAAAGGGAGTTGGGTACATGGATGAAGTCTGCAGACACTTGCTGTCAGAGCCAGGCAGAGGTCCCTGGTGTATGTTATTTAGGAGTACAACAGTACATCTATTCAAGGCTCTTGGGCTGTTAGGAGGCACCAGAATTTCATAGCGTTTTGAGTTCAATTGCAGTTTAATAACAGAAGCCTCAAAGATGAACAGATTGTTTTTAGCTCTTTGGCCACAGCGGTCTGAAGAGGACTAAATACCAGAGTTTTGACTCGGTTTTTATTTGGACTCTATTTGGGGAAGGCTTGAATTTAAAGGAATACTTGCAGAAGGGAGAAAAAACTGCAAATGTGAAATTCCGTTTATCTGTGTTGAAACAAAATGTTATAGCTGGTACTTCCTCCTTTGCTTGTTTGTTTTACTGGTAAGACAGTTTCTAATTCTGTTTAGTCTATGAGGATTACGACCATTAGCCAACTTTTAAAATTTCTGACAATGTTTTCTCCTCTGTTGTCCATGTGCTCGAGACCTGCTATAGTGCAGCTGACTATATTCTACTTGTGACATGTCTTCCATGTGAATTTGACAGGGTAAAAGGCAATTGTAGGTGAAGGTTTGTGTTACATATATTTTGTAACAGAGACTATATTATCATCACAATGACTCTATAATAACTTTCTTGTAGGATGAGATGAAATTTATTCATGATCAATTTTATGATGGGATGGTGAAATGTGGCAGATTATAGTCTGCATGCAGGAGATGTATGCCCTAGAGTTGATAATCATATAACCTTACTTTTCTCCTTTCCTGGAAAAATGATAAAGAACTTAAAGTATGACTATCTACATGCTATTAAGACTAGTGGCAGGTAGTATGGTGACCTACACCACAGATTAGTGTGATCACCTAGATTGACCTTCTGGTTAATGCAAAACCTCACGCTGTAATTTCTGCAGTCAGCACATGACCTCTCCTCAGGATATAGGATTACATATAATTATAGAATTTCCTGTCCAGTTGACATTAAGGACAGAATTCAACAAGGGCTCAGACTTGAAGGATGAAGAGAGCAGTGATTAGCTACATGTAGTATGCATTTTATTTCCATTCATTGTTATTAAGAACATTTTTAGGCCAGCCTTGTGTTGAAGAGGCTGAAGGGGAGAGGCCAACAATCTTTCCTGATTGTTTTACAGACTTGGAGCCTGAGCACCACAGTGTCCCCATTTATCCCCTCTTTTATTTCTGTCTGTATTTTATTAACAGATTTTCTTTTGTCTATCACTCAGTCTTACATTAACTTCTTAACTAAGTCTTTTTCAAAAAGATGATACAAGTTTGCAGTTTCCTAGGATTCAGAAATATCTAGCTTGTAAATATGTCCTGACTTTGATCATAGGGCTCTTTAGGAGGGTTGCATTAAAAGTATATGACACAAAGTTCTATGCATTTGACACCTAAAGGAAAGATCTGTTAATTCTGAGAACTAGAAGTCATGGTAATAACTGAAACCTTTCCAGCCATAAAGATGAATAATAATTTCCATGTCATAATTTGGAATTATAGAGTGTAACTAAGTAGAAGCAATATGTCTTACAATGTATTGTTGCATAATGAAACTATATATTTTATAGGAACTGGCACAGTTGTGAAATAGTAAATTAAAAAAAAATACTTTGTTGTGCAAAAAATTTTGGTGTTCTCTTTATCTATACATATTCCTCCAACTATTCTTCCCATCTCAGCTTTCAGGTTTCTTTCCTAAATTAGAAAATATATATATTATATACGTCACTGATTGAAAGTAGAGGAGTTCTGAGTGGTTCCCTTTACGTAGCAGAGAGCTACTACTCTTCTGTATGAGATGAGGATGAAAAAGTTGGCTGTATCATATGGCACAGAGGTATATTCCCTCTGGGAACCACAACCACCTTAGCTCTTGTGGTAAATTGCTGCTTGACTTCACCCAGCTGTAGTGACAATTAGGAGATATACTTTAACTCTGCCTGTCCCAGACCAGAGTGGATACCACCAGACCTGAGGAGAAAAGTATGATATTCCCATTAGATGAAGGAGTGAATAGTTTGAATGTCCCTCTGAAAGTCAGCTTCTTAAATACATTCTTTAAAGGAAAGCTTTACGCTTGTGCTGCAGCATTGAGATTCCCTAAATCTCCCCTGTTGCTGCCTGAAACCTAAATATTAACAAGCTCAGTGCAAGTGACATACGTTGAGATTCCAGTGGAGTAATTTTTTAGTAGAATAGTTATCTTGCTTTGAGATGCAGGTTTGACACAATACTTTTTTATTTTTATTTTTTATTTATTTATTTACATATAGTGAGATTTCAGTGGACCAATTAGTTAGCAGAATGGTTATCTTGCTTTGAGGTTCAGGTTTCTGGCAGGATACTTTCTTTTGTCCTTTTTTTTTTTTTTTTTTCCTCTTTGTAGTCTAGCCTGTTAACCAAAAATACTGCTGAGACTCCATTTAACATCAGGAGTAGATAAAACATCATCACTAAACCAGACATCACTTCTCAAGATGGATAATGCTTATAGGACTTAAATAAGGTATAAGCCTTAAAGCCAACCTCTGCTCTTAGCTAATTCTTACTAAGCATTTGCACTAGGTATTTGATTTTTTTCCTAACTGCTTCATGTCTACCTCACTGTCTCTGCTGAGAGGGTGAGATAATGTGATCCAATTGTGTTGCAGTCATTCAGGTGTTCACCTGTAAGGATAGAGTCTGTCAATATGGATTGCATGCCACATGCTTGACACATGGCTATGCTGTTTTGCAGAAGTGTAAAAAGCTGGTGGAAACATAAGAGTTTTGAGTATGTTTGAGGTGTTTTTAGGCTATGACTACTTATGTGGGCAAGTACAAGCTCACTTTGTTTGAATATGAAGTGATCTAGCAGCCAGAACCTACACAGCCATGTCAGCAATAGTGCTGTGCTGGCTAATAGGGCGTGTGGGAAGGCGGGCTGTAGCAGCCAGGGCATCATGCAGTGCTAACACAGATTTTAGGGTGGAAATGGCTCTTCTCCAGCCAGCTGGAAGCAGGCATAGAACACATAATGTCTCAAGAAGATACACACTTCTACTGATGATTTGTTGTTGCAAGGAGCATCATTTGTACTCCCTGTTTTTATAGCCAGAGAGTATGGTTCATGGCTTGCCACATGTTACTGTAAAAGGAGAAAAATATTGACAGCAAAATATAATACTTGGTGCTGTAACATGTTGCACAACTCCTGAGAAACCTCCTTCCAACCCAGCAAGCTGCATATTGCTACCAGTGTGTGCTGTATTCATCCAAGCTTTCTTCCCCAAGCTTGTCTCCTATTTATATATTCTGTTTATCCTGGAATACTCTAATACTCTGGTGCCTGTTCATATATATAACCAGTTTTCCACACATTATTTCATTCATTATCTGAATTTGATCATCTTATAAAATTTCAGTGTTTCTATCAGTACTTTGTAGACACGGAAGTTAAGTTCTTCACATTAATATTTGAAACATGAAAGTCAGTTAAAGATTCTCCTCACTACTGGATATAGGAGATGCTGGTAATGTTTAAAGTCCCTGTGTTGATTTAAAGAACCCTTCTGGTCATGGTATATTTTTTTTCTTTTCAGGAAGCAAACTAAGAAAATCATAATAAATTATAGCTCTTAAGTTCTGTCCTATCTGGAAAAACTTTATTAGCTATAATACAAATTGAACCTATTCAGGCTTTTTGGAACTTTACTCTAATTTCTCAAATAGATATCAATTTTATAATAGTGTGTTAGCGATTACATTAACGATATTTTATATAGCACAAGTAATTTGATGTGTGCTTCAACAGCTTTGTACAGCTAGTCCTTTTAAACAGATCTTCTCTTTTGTCCACTAAGCTTGTAGATCACAGCTTGAACTATGCTCCAAGATGACACCGCTGTGGATTCAGATTATTCAGATTTGTATAAGAAACCACAGAGTGAAGCAGTAGTAAAAAATTATTCTCCAGTCTTCACCACAGATCTCTAATGCCTGCTACATTGCTTTTTGCATTGGATTCCTAATACCTTCAGTAGAAATTTTGTATGGGATGAGTGAGAAATACGCAGTTGCAAGCTGACGAGTAGATAAATGATACACACTGCAGAGAGGAATGGTAGAAATTTGGCCATTTTATTAGCTTGTGCAGGGAAGCTGATGCTGCCATACTTGCTCTTCTTTGCTCTGTTATTTGTAGATTAAATCAGCAGTTCTGTAATCAGTTCCACATAGGAAGGTGCAAGTTAATTTTTCTTGTTACTTTTTGTTGTTTTCATGCAGGGACATGAACCTTCTCATGCAGAAAAGTCTGTAGGATTAAGGACTATGTTTAAAACAGAGAAATATTCAATTTTAATATTGTAAAACAAACAAACAAAATCAGAACCTCATTCTCTTGGTTTGTATTTCAAAAAGTATGTCTATGTAAATCTTTCCCCACACATCTTCACATGGGTTTGTTTAGATCAGTTGTGTGGCACACATTAAAAAGAAATAAAGACTTTAATTCCATAAATGTCATTCAATTAAAAGCAGTTAGAAAGTGAGAAATAATGAACATTAACTAGTATTTATTTCCAAAGAATTTCCAAGATGACTAGGAATTTGAGCTGTGTAAATAATTACATTTTTTCTGTTGCTGTTAAAATACATTTGAAAAAGTTAATCATTTGATATATTCACATATCATTGCAAAAGACTTCTGTGTAAAGATGTTTTTGTATGTATACACATATTTACATATATATACATAAACACATTTAAACAGCTAAGTGCTTAAAACTATTGTGAAATTTACATTTGGATTTTTTTTTCCTCTGAAAGTTAGAAGTCAAAGTTTTTCATTTATTCATTTATTTATTTACTGCATATAATTACATTGATTTAAAATACCTTTGAAAAAGCAACTGTAAGAACTATTATATATTTTTTTAATGTGCCAGTCTTCTGCTGAATTCTTATATGCAGCTGGCTTGTATTTCTTTGACTACTCCAGTGCATGTGAGAACCAGCATTATAAATTATTTTGAAGTACATACAAAATATCCCAACTGTCTTAACTATGTACAAGACTGTGACCGTGTCTTCACCTGCAAGGCTAGTTTCTGCTGAATGTCTCTAAATACCTTATCAATACACAGTATAGTTATTTTTTTAACAGGAACCACCTGAGAGGCTGGCTATATTCAGGTGTCCCAAGTACAACATTCCAAGGATGTTGTACTGGGGGACCTTCCAGATGGACTGAAATTCTTACCTGGAAAGTTCCTGCATCATTTCATGACTTGCTTGGGCTTACGTTAGTCATCTTGGCTGAAGTCTGTCCTTTGACTCAGATCAGTCAATGATCTTATCTGTGCAGGAATTCCTGGCCCACCCAGGGAATAAACGTGCCAAGTGCACACAGGCATAGCCCTGATGCCCACACACATTGCAGCTGTAACTCAGGAAGCTGATTTGAAGGTCATCATGTATCCCACCCTTACTGTAAGCTCTGTCACTCTTGCACATGGTCTCAGCAGTGGCGAGGCTGCAGCTGGAATACAGTGCCCATTTCAGGCCTCCCAGTTCAAGGAGGATATTGAGAATCTGGGAAGGGTACGCAGAAGGGCTAGCAAGACTATCATGAGTACATGATTTATAAGGAGAGGTTGAGGAAGCCAAGTTCCTTTAGTCCAGCAAATGGGAGACTAAGGGGTGATCAAGTAGTAGCCTATATATTTTGAAGGGAATATAAAGGACAAATCAAAACCTCCCCAGTATTGGGAAAGAGGGGGTTAATGGTCCCATATTGCTCCTAGGAAAGTTCAGGTTGAACACTATGAAAAAAAAAAAAAAAGAGAGAGAGAGAGTAGCACAGCTCTGGATCTGCACACCCAGAGAAGCTCTGACATCTCTGTCCTTGATTTTCAGGTGTTGCCCAAGTGAAGCCACGGCGTACCTGGTCTAGCCTGGTGACAGTCTCACTCTCAGCAGGAAGTTAAATGCAATGTCTTCCCTAGATACATTCCTAGAAACATTCTTACCATTCAGTGGTGATAATGGAACTAAATTTTGCATATGTATTTTCTGAGGACAAAAAATCTGTCTAATCTAAAGATAATATATATATATATTTTTTTTACAAGTGGAGGCTGATAAAAAGAACAAATTAGGTGTTTATATAGGTCCCTATCTAAGCCAACTTTTTTTTGGATTGATTATAAACATGAAGAATTTGAGTTGTAAAATTGTTTATGTAGTGCTTGATATACTGACAAATTAGTCAATGCACCCTCATCTCCGGCTATTGTATCAGTACCTCAGGGCTACACAGCAATTCCAGCACTTGAGACAAATCTTCCTGATCATTTGTTTTCTTACCAACAGTTGAATGCATTTTCATTTATTTATGATTTGAGGGAATGATTGCAGTGAAGGCCATTATGATGAAAATGAATGATAAAGGGATAAAATGAGCATAGAAACTAGTTATTTCTGTTGAAAACTAGTCTAGAGTGTTCTTAGTTTAAATACATATATATTCTTTATAAATACAGAAGGAATGGTGTTTGAAATTGTCATGACTGCGGGAAAAGGGATATAAATATTATTGCACAAACTTACTAAGTTTAGATGGAGATTCTGGAATGGTTAGCATAGGAATGTGCACATTGGATTCCCATTGCAGAGTGATTTTGGAGCACATGAATTTAAACTGGAAGATGTGCTTCAAAAAAATGACTAACATCCTCTAACTGCTCACAGGCATTCTGGCCACCGGACTAAACTACAGTTTGTCCAAAGTCAAATGCTCCCATTGCACCTAGTCTGGACATTTAGTCATCAGTGTAACTGTTTTGCACCCCAGATTTGCCCCTATTGTGCCACAGTGCTTGCTAATATGAACAGAGGTTCTGTTTGAGTGATGTTATTCAGGACAGTCTGTGATTGCACAAAGTTTTTCTTGGGAAAATTCTGACCTTACTGACAATGGTGAACCTTTTGAAAGTGATGACAAACCCAGCAAAATTTCATAGCCTTTCCTCCCTCCACTCCTCTACTTTGTATTTCCTTAAAGTTGGTATAATTTGAAGAGATTTATCATTTTATAGTAAACATTTGCTGTTTGTAGAGAAATAGACCTACAATAAAGAGGGGAAAAAGCAAGTCCACAGAAGTCTTCTCTTGCATAACTGCATTGTTCGATTCCCTTGTCCATTCTTAAAATACAAATTTTTCATTATAGTAGTGAAATTGGAGCTCATCAGATTCCTTGAAAGAATTTCAGGTAGAAGCTGCAATTAGTGATGTTTAGATGTTTTCACCATGTCATGCTTCATATGTACAGATGCCATTACTCTGGTTTTTGTCATGAGTTAGAGTGGCTTTTTATGTAAACTAATTGATTTCATGGATTCATGGAAGTATTCACAATCATGAAGATGGTAGGTAACCAGTGAAAGTGGAAAGTCACTGAAAATACTTTATAGCTACTCAGCATCTTTTGGAAACAGAGCTATATGGAAAAAAAATAATAAAAACAAATTACACTGATTACACTGAAGACAACACAGACACTATCTGCTTTCTTTCAGATAGCAAGCAACAACAGTTTTGTCTTTCTCTACTACCAGATTTTTGTTATTCTTCCTGTTCTCACTTTGTTTAAAACAGATTTTTATGTAGGATGAAAATGGTCAGTTTTTGCCTGGAGCACATGTGTAAGCTTGCTTTAACCTTTTCAGAATGATTTTGTAAAAAAAAAATAATAATAATAACATTGAAATACCTACTTGTAACTCCCTTATTTTTTCATGTTTAGATAGGCTTCATTGAGCTCAGTAAACAGAGTCATATTATTTAAGTCCTTAAACAGTGAGATTGAGATTGAGTCCTTAAACAGTGAGAACAGTAAGAGCTTTTCTGTATTAATAGAATTTGGCTGAGAGGAATATACCATTAGCATCCATTTTTTCCTTCCTTGGGGCTAAAACAGTGTTACACGACTGAAAAAAATACAAAGTTTATTATATGCATGCCTCTTAAGTAATGGAAGCTTGAGCGTATGGCTGATTAAACAGTTAAACACTAAACTATTGAGTAGGCATATAGTCGTAGAAGTCCTATCAAAGGACTTTCAGTAGTCTACACAGACCACTTGTAGTAAGGGATGTGCAGAGCAAGAAACATCCAAATATGGCAGTTGAAAGTACATAGCACAAATAAAACACATGCTGTTTGCTAGTGACTGGAGCTTGAGAGTGTCTTTGGCATATGGCTAAGACAATAAACTGAATGGAAAAAATATGATAGAACATGAGAACTACTGGAAGAATGCATGAGCTAATGCATGAGGAACTTGGTAAATGTATATAAAGTAGAGCCATAGTTTGGATTCTTTGGATTCAAGCTACAAGACAGCTGACCTCACCACTTTGCCAAATGTTAGGCTTGCTAGCATAGTGCTGGGAATGAAAAAAGCCTCATATGAGAAATCCAGTGTTAAATTTATGTCTGTGCAAGGTGAATAGTATGTGCCTAGGATAGGTGCAAGTAGACACAGCACAGGAGAAATCAGTGCACAAAATCCTCTGGCCTGAATGGCTTCTACTGGGTCTGGCTGGAATGTTAACTTTCCCAGCAGCAGCCCATACAGTGCCGTACTCTGTACTTGTAGCTGGAACAGCAGTGTTATCACACCAGTGTTGTGTCTACTGCTGAGCAGCAGTGGCACAGCATCGGGCCTTTCTCTAACCCTCCTAGGGGGTGGGCAAAAAGTGAGGAGAGAAACATCACTAGGGCAGCTGACTTAAACCAATCAAAGGGATATTCCATACCATGTGATGTCACACTCAGCAATAAAAGGTGGAAACAGGAAGAAGAGGGGAGGGGTGGGCTCTCGTTGGGAAAATGTCGGTCCTCCTCTCGAACACCAGCTGCGTGCGTTGAGGCCTTGCTTCAAGGATGTGGTCAATCATTGCTCATTTGTGGGAAGTAGAGAGTAATTTATTTCCTCTGCACTTCCCTATAGCCTTCATTTATTTTGTTTGTTTGTTTTCCTCCCTTCTTTTTATTTTCCCTTTTCCCCTCCCTTTTCCCCTTTCCCTTTTTATTTCCCCTTAGTTAAATTGTTTAGTTCATGGTAGTCTTTATTTAATTGTTATTATTATTTCCCTTTAATTAAATTATCCTTATCTCAACCCGTCTTTGCTTTACTTCTCCCCTTCCTCATCTAAAGGAGGGGGAGTGAGAGAGGGGTTGTGGGGTTTAGCTGCCCAGCACGGTAAAACCACCACATGGCTAAAGGTAGTGTGACACCTAGGGAGGTCCCTGAGCACTTGTCCCATGTGGAGAGATGCCAGAGCCTGTGGGAGAGGAAAGCATGGAAAGGAGCAGGTACCATCTCAGACCATTGTCAGGCAGCTTTAGAAAGAAATAAAGGCTTAGCATTTGACTAGGCATATACAAACACGTACAAACACATTGGCTTTTCTTTTGAAATTTTAAACACCCAGTTGATCGCTATCAGCTTTTTGCAATGGAAAATTAGTAGGACTTGGTTTCCGTGCAGTCATGTCGCTCTTACTCTGGAAGCTGCTTAAATCAATCGATTTACACCAGAAAAAAAAAAAAAAAAAAAAAAAAAAAAAAGAGTCCAAGGCAATGTAGAATGAGATTCCTGTTTCACTGCATAAAGTGAGTGCTAAGGATCTGAGTGGAAGCGGAGAGGTACAACTGCTTTGGGTGGTTTTGTACATTCGTCCTTTGTGCGGATTAGCAGGGTGGAGAGTTTAGGGGCTTGCAGCACTAAACTATTTTTTCTCACACTTCTTTGCCCAAACATCTGTTGAACCAATGACAAGGATGATGATTCTTTTCATGGTTCTGCCATGATTTCCTTTATGATTTTGGCAGGTCCCTTGTAATTCATTTAGCCTTTCAGGAAGTACCAGTTTGGAGCATGTAGTATTGACAATTGCTCAATAAACATAACAAAGAGGGTGGTCTCTTTTACTTGTCCAGATGACTGATAACAAAAAAAAGGTCAGTTTCAGATTTCATAGGTCACTTACTTTCTTCTTGTAGGAACAAAAGGTATCTACACACTCTCCCTCCCCAAGACCACTACAAATGGACTGTGTGAATGATGATGTGACTCTTGTGCTGACACACTTTCTGGATTGGCATTTGAAAAGAAACTGTGAGAGTCAAAAGTCAATGCAGTAAATGTGCACTGGCTAAGAGAAATATGATTTTAGCTTGGGCAAAAGACAATTCAAAAGCATCCCATTAGAAGTGGAGAAGAGAGAATTTTCCAATCTTACCATGACAGCAAATAGCAATGGGTTTTATAGCTAACTTGTCCAGCACATGACACTTGATTATACTGTATTTAACAGGTTTCAGTGATATGGTAGCTGAGCTACATGTACCTTGCTGGTATAGGAAAGCCAATATCCATTGATTTCTTCTACAGTAGATATTGGTACACACTCTCAGTATTTCATTATATTGTATACTATAAAAAGAAAGTGTGTATGGAAGAATCCCTTGTATTTTTATGTTAAAGCTTATAAGCATAGATTTTTCATCTCACCTAACACTATGAACATAGAATGTAGATATTCAAGTTTGACATTGCCATTAAGAATTTCCTGGCTTTTGTGCATAAATCTGCTACCGTTGTCTTCTTTGGCCTTTCCATGGTACATTATTATTTTACATCCATTTTGTTCTACTGCATCAACAACTAGTGTTATCTGACTCCAAAAAAGGATATCTACAGAGATGGATATCATGAAAATGAATATGTCTGTATCGTGCGTGCATGCATTCCTCTCCTGATGTCTGATGTCTTTTTTTTTTTTTTTTTTTTGTACTGGAAATGAGGAGAAGCAAGCATTTTATGATGAGTGCTTATCATAAACTACAGTTTAGAAATGTCTGATTTCATGTTTGCAATGTGAAGGTAATGTATTCACAGAAAGAGAAGAAATAGAAAAGATTTATGCACAATTAGGAGTTTAATTGGAGTAGGAATGTCAACGTTTTTCTCCACAAACGCTCTTCCTTGAAAATACTCTCCTCTTGCCCTTGGAGGATGTACAGTAGTCTACATAAATCAAAGTGTTAAGTTGATTAAATATTAAACACAAATTCTAAACTTTTAATTAAAGTGCTCTGTTACCTTGGTAAGACTACTGAAAGCTATCTCATCCTTCTTATCCAAAGTATCATCAGTTGTACTGCACGCAACACATCTCACATAGCAGTGCACTCTCGTATAGTACATGAAAAGAGATAATGTTTCACAGACAGACTTAGAAAGGGGTATAAATGGATCAAATTTTGATTGTGCTACTTTGTTGTGTGCTAAAGGCCTTTTAAACATCACTTGATCTCAGAATACTTTCCAGATAGCCATTCAACAGTCATGATAGCTTGTAGGAAAAAAAAAAAGGTTATGCTAATTCTGCAAATGCGTGGTGGTCAGACATCTCTGTCTTTGTTTAGCTTCTTCTGTTCCCACACAGATCAGGTGCTTGTAAATGTGACAGACTGGCCTGTACTCTAATTCTCACTTGGATATAAGATATGAGGGGGATTTTGTTGAGAGAGCTAGGTTGAAAATTTATTTCAGGAATGCTTTTTATTTTTTATTTTTTTTTCCAAAACAAAAATGGGCATTTAGACACATGTGAAAGCTCCTGTACTATTTACCCCATGATATAGTCCTTAGGTACAGCTCAGAACCCCTACGTCAGGCTTTGGACATCCCCAATAAGTTAATTGGAAGAAGAAGAAACTTCCAAACAGGAAATTTAGAGAACGGACAGCAAGTATCTAAGGCAGGTCACAGAAATACCCATCAGACCATTATTAGTGTAATGGCAACGAGTATACAGATTCTTTAGGCATGTAAAAAAATCTCATCCTTGTACTAGGAAAACATTCAGAGACTTCATTTATACTCCCAAGCACTAAGCACTGTGTAAAGCTATGGTAAGGATATCTCTATCTGTAGAGTTAATCGTGCAGCAGAACACTAAAGGTGTACAAGTTAAACAAGCTACTCATAATTAGTGCCAGATAAACATACTCTGCCTGTCTGCACACAAAGCACCTGCTTGTTACTGCTGCTTAACTTTCAGGCAACAAAATCAATGAAAGGGTTTGTTGCTGTCACTGCCTCCTGAAGCTGGACTTCATGTCTGTTGCCAGCTCTCTCAAATAACTCAGGTAAAACCAAGGTAAATTAAAATGATTCTGAATATTACATTTAAGCATAAATACATTTTAAACCACATTTTTGTATATGAGGCCTGATCCATTATTTCCTTTAGATGCCTCTTAAATCAGAGATTTGTGGAAATGATTGAGGGAGGAAAAGACTATTTATATTCATAGAAGACTGAACTCAATGGAACTGGCACATGGAGATGGCTCACAGGGTCTTGATCAGGTTGTGATCTATTTCAAATCATCTTTGAGCATCCAGTCCTGTTTGCATCCCATCTGCTATGTTCATTTAAAATAATGCCTGTAATCCAAGCAGAAAGAAAATCTAGGACCTTCCAATGTACCTCTGAAGCGTTAATCAATACCTAGGATACCTAGGATGTAAGACGTGACAATGGGACAGGCACTGGTTTTAAAGGTGGCTCATGTTTGCAGCATAACAAATCAGTTTGTGTTTGGAGTAGACTGTGACCTTTATTCAGTGCAATCTAACTAGAATCTTTCACAAAATTTGTCTAGTGGGTTGCGGGCAATTTTATTTGACTTTCACATGTTGTGTAAGGTGCTTCATTTACTACTACTTCAATAGAAATATCTCTCTGTGAGAACACACCTTACCATGCTGTGAAGTTTATTTTAGCATGTAAGCAGTAGAACTGGAAAAAACAAACAAATAAATGAACAAAACCCCCACTATTTCTCTATTTCTTTTCCTATTCATTCTTCTTTTTATTATCTTTACAGATTTTTTTTCTTTATAGATTTTTTTTTCTTTTTGACAGCAATTACATTGACCAAAAAATCTTTCCTTGTTGTGGCTCCCAGTCAGCAGTGGACTCATTGCATTAAATGGGACTAAATGGGACCATTTAAGACAGTCCTAGTGTAGATGTACCAGGGAAGAAAGAGTTATCTGATGAGTCTTAGGTCTGAAGTACAGGTTTGCAATCTGAGCACAGAGATTTTCCTGTAGTGTTTTAATATGTTGTAATCAGACAAAAATAAGAGAAAATTATGAAAGTTATGCTTATGAAGTATAAAATTGTACAGATTATGATACAGTGAGTATGCCTCTACTATTTCAGAGCTATCTTAATGGTGAACATGAGAACATAGTTGTGCTAATGTTTTTGCCTTCCCTTCTGTCTGGGGAATGTTACATATTCAGAGATGTCAAGGTATTCAGTGTAACCTTGGAATGTGGTATGTTGTCAAAGCAAAATTGTATTACAGTCATGACAATGAAGAGAAATGCAGGAACTGCACCCAATTTAAAAGGCTCTTTCATCTTTCCTCAATGATATTGATGGCCTTTTCACTGAGCAATCTGGAAATTCTGTAGCATAGCATTTTGTAAATAAAATTAAAAAAAAAAAGTGAAATATTTTCATTCATGGAGATTCCTAAACTAAGGAATTCTTTTTTTTTTTTTTTTTTTTTTTTTTTTTTTTTAAGATTACATTCTTTCACTGTAAGACCAGTCTCCTCATTCCCAGTTTTGGCCTGTGCCAAGTATTGTTCTCTTCTACTGTCTTCTACACTCATCCAGGCCTAAATAAATACAGCATGATCTTCCAGAGTTGACATTTTCTCTGCTTGCCAGGCTTTCTTATTTCCCTCTTTTTTTGTTGCCTGAATGTGTCATATTTGTGCCTTTTACATGTTGTTATTCACCTCTGCTAGCCCAGGCTGGATCCAGGGTGCAGGGAGGTAGCCTGAGGTGGGGAGAGGCTGGCCTTGTTTGCATGGTCAGATTCAAATTACCGTTGCTGCTTCTGTTTGAATACCTTTCTCTCTCTCTCTCTTTAAGGAAATCAATTCTTTCTTAGATCACTCTCAGTGAATCTGCAATTGTATGTTAAACTGTTGGCAGTGCACTCCCTTCAGAACAGTTATCACCACTGGTCTGGATTAATAATTTTAAAAAATAATTGCTATTTATGGTTGTGACTTAAAAACTCAGTACATTATACTGGGAAATGGAAATGGAGAATGTTGCTGTAAAACAAAATGGAATGCACTCTTGTGATTTATCTGTTTTGCATAACACAGAGGCATTACTTTAGCAATTTGCTTTATTTTTTTTTCTTTGCTCACTGTAATGACTGCTAAAGATACTGATTTAATCAACCAACCATGCAAGTGCAATGATTGTGAATCAGATCGTTGTGAAGCAAACAAATGTTTCACAGTAAATTGCCAAGGGATACCAGCTACTCTGCTCTGTTTTTACTCAAATAGATTGTCTTTTAAGCAGCTGCCTCATAAAAAGTCTTTGCTATGTATGGACCTTTAATCAAAATGTCACTAAAGTCTGCATTCTGGTATGCTTCATTTGAAACACATCCAATGCTCTTATTTATTAAATTGTCCAGTGTCAATTGCAGCCACCATTAACCCTAGTAAGTTAAGATGGATGAGGGAATGACAAAAAGCTTGTGTCAGAGTTGAGATCAGTTGCCCATGTGTGATGTCTTGATCTATTTGTACATCCCTCTTGGGGATCATCGGGCAATTAAGTTCACCCGTTTCAAACACAGCCCTTTCTGTGCACTCTGATTTGATAGGAGAATGGGTAATTCCTGGTAATGACTACTACATCTGTTCAATTATATTGTGTTGTATTGATGCTTAATTAGAGTATGTGTTGAAATTGGGGAAGGGAACAAGTGGAAGAGGGGTGGGTTGGCTTCTGAGTAAATGTCAGACATTCTTCCGTAATAGCCTGTCTTCCTAATGTGCATTGAATACACTGACAAGTACTGTGGCCTCCTGACCTTAGAGCATTTACCCCAGCCTGAGAAAGGAGAGCAAAGCCTCTTTGAGAAGGCATTGTTTTAAAGCTGAATTACATTTAATGTCATTCTTGTTCAGCTTTGCTGTGAACTGACCCTTACAGCCCTTTGGCCCTGTGTGCACAGTTGGAAGCCATTTCTGTGCCTGAGCTTTCTGAATCAAACAGATCACCCAGGCTTTCAAAAGTGAAGCCCAAACATTGTAAGCACATACTCTTTTGCTTCTGAGGTTTATATGAGTTATTTGTGAGCTATCTGTAAGAATTCTTTTTCTTTTAAGGAACGAAGATGAGACTTTCATATCACTCCAATAATGATATTTAGTATTATCCTTCAATCTCCAGCTTCTGCAGATTTAAGAAAAATCACTATTGGAGGATTACAACAAAAATATGAAATCTGCAAAGCTGTGCATGACTGAACTGGCCTGTGAAGCCCGACACTAGCCATTTCAAAAGGTTAATTTTGTAATGTGAAAGACTGAAATATGGTTTTGGTTGCTTCTGGTTCTTTATGGAGTTATTGCATTTATTTATTTTCCCAGTAGTTTACAACTAGTAATTCTGATATACAATTGGTCTGTTGAACACCCTGGAAAAACTTAGTCATGGTTTTATTATATCTAAGCTTTATCTGCACCAGCTTGTACAGATGCTGCCCTGATCCAAACAGGAGACTTCACTTCCACTAGGCTGATTAACGTACAAATAGTTTACAGATTTGGATCTCATATTGTAATGGACAGTTTTCAAAACTGTTTTCAAGACAGAAGACTTCTGTGTGTCTGGTAACAGACTGATAACCTCCTGAACAGGATGAAAAGAATGCATTGATTATTTTCTCATAAACTATTTTCCTTTTTAAATAGCCATTTGCATCCCAGGAACCACAACATGCCAGCTGCGCCTTTAGCAAAAACTCAGTGTAATTCAGAGTGACTTTGTGAAATACAAAGAATTTAAAGGATTGCTAATTTTGATGCTAATTTCTGTAGAAACTTAATATTCTACGCCACAGTCTTCTGCTTGCACAATAATCTCTGCTTTGCCTCTTTTGCATCGTTTGTAATGATATTTTACTTTTTGTATTAAATGGTGGCACTAAACACAGATAGTGGTTATCTTTGGAGTCTATTTGGAGTCTAAAGATGGAGTCTATTTAGGTCCTTCCAAAACAATGCCTCTTTATTACTGTAAATGCTGTTACTATACATGCCGCAGTAGTGGCATGTTAGGGAGGTGACAGCTTTACACATTGGAAGTCAGGATTTGAAAGGAAGAATATATTTGCAAATGAAACATCTGATTAATTTGGATGTACTGTTTTCAAGTAAAATTCTTTGGAGTACATTTTGCAACAAAGATTTCTTAAAGTATGCAATAATTTGAAAAAACATCATTACAAGAAGTGTAGCATTCCACTGAAGTAGTACAGTTGGAGTCAGTTTTTTGTGTGTGTGTGTGAACTACATGGGTTCATCAGAAGGTGGCATTCTGCCATCTGATATAATAGATATTTTATTTATGAATCCTTGTCGTTATTAAACAAGAGAGATCAACATCACTGAAAACTACATTTTAAAGGAGGCTATAAAATTTGAAGCTTGGTATTGAACAGCTTATAGCTGTATAGTGCAAAACCCGCACTTTTGTTGCCAATGTTTGTTGCTTTTTAGTGCTTAAGTGATCATGGAATTTTTTTTTAAGTTTTGTATTAAATGAACATTATAAAAACATACAATTTTAATAATAATAATTTCATACAGAGTTATTAGAAAGATTCTCCCTATACAATCAAGCCCCATCTTTTGCATTTAGGCAAATGGCAAAACCTAAAAAGGCAGATTTGCTGTGCCTTTGTGTGATCTGAGTGCAGTTCAGCTGGGTACTTAAATTATATGACTTGTGCCACTTGCATAGGAGGAATTACTCATCTGCTCATGTACATTGCTGCAGCATCTGTAACACCTGATTTGCTGGTGCTGGTGTCAGTCCTTTGTAGTAGACTTCATGCTGCTACAACCAAAATTCACATCAGACATTCAAAGATATAAAGCTGAGCTGACACAATGTCGTCAGCTTAGCTGCAGTTATCTAGTACATTGTATTGAAGTATTGTGGTGAAGTATTTGAATACCCTCCCCCCCCCCCAAAAAAAATAAATATATATATATATATATAATCGTATGGGTCCTGATTTATGTTAACTTCCCTGAAAGACAGGGAAATGCAGTTTTAAGAACTTGTTCATGTGCTGCTGAACTCAAGAGAAGTCTTGTTGTTCACTACTTCAGACGTATCATTATGGACAAAATGAGATGGACATTTGGTCATTTCTGTGAACGCTTATACTAACTAGCATTTCTGTTAAATATATTTGTTCAATGCTGCATTTTTTTTTTTGTTTATTTAGGTTCGAATTTATATATATAAATATATATAAATATTCACATATTCAATTCAAACCTAAACAAACAAAAAAAAGGTTATTCTGTATGCATTCAATGATAGATAAACTGAAAAAAAAAGCTAATCCATTTTATTCATTATCTGAATTATTGTATATTTCAAATTGTTTCAGAAAGTTTGTTTCAGTCTCAGATCTGATCCTTCAGCTCTTTGTCAGTACAGGGCAGGCTTCAAATTCAGCCTTGTCGGGTCACCTCCTTGTACAGCAGTATGACGCTGCTACATCATGCAGACATTATGTAGTTTCTGTTTTCACAGTTATACCTAGATCCTATGGTTTCTTCAGGTTTCTTCTATGTGAAGGTAAATTTGTTACCACAAACAGCTGATCAAACCAATTGCATGTTTTAAGGGGGTAAATGTGCGTGCTATTGTTATTGTGGTTGTCTGTACTGTTTATTTACACTTCCAGTCCATATATGTAGCTTCTGCACTGTAGATGCATGAAAGCTAGCTATTGCTATGGTAGTGTACAAGGGATGATATTTTCAGATGAAATTCTCACTGAGTTGGAATTGGTGCATGTGTCTGTGGATGCACAGGCATAAGTAAGTTCCTGAACACATTTCTGATTTGTATGAACCTCCTTCTTTTTTCCTTTAACCTCTTCTTTACAGGTATCCAATCTGCCATATTGCCATATTGCAATTTCCTTATGCTTTTTTTTTTTTTTTTTTTTCCCTGGGGCCAAAGTATAATGCTTATTAGTTTTGGGGAAAAAATCATTTTAATACAAATTATGGTTAAAGTGTGACTGTGATATGTTAAGCACAACTGATAAAATCATTTTTTTTTGCCTGAAATGCTTTAACAAAATTGTGCAGTTAGCACTTTGTGAAGTTCCATTACACTGAGATTTATTTTTCAGTCATGGTTTTCAAGACATGCTTTTTTTATTCCCCACTTATAAGCATTATATCGTTATCAGGGTTAATGTATAACATAAAATACTGCAAAACATCAACGTTTATGTATTTGCTTAGGGAACAGGTTCTAATCCACGTTCCATTGATACAATACTGGAATAATGTGAAATTCAGTTTTGGTTTACTTTTTACTAAAGGGTGATTTTAGGGGAGTATCTGTGTTTGTATTATACTAATAAACTTAGTCTGGGCTTAGTCTGTATGTTCTTTAAATACTAGGTACCAGAACTGAAGCAAAGATAGGATGAGAGTCATCTTTGGTGTTGTTCTGGGGGAACTCTGGTGAGATACACCTATGTGTCTCTGGTGGCAGCTTCTCTGATTTAGATCTCCAGGAGATCTACATGGTTAGGCCATATATAGAGAATTTAAAACAAAACAATTGCAATTTAAAACAAAATGATTACATTTCATCTAGCACAGATTAGAAACAAATTAGGGATTCTTTATTTTAAGTGTATGTTTCTCAGCTACAGAAATGGTAACTAGATTTGGAGTGTTTGTGTTTTTAATGCTAAGCAATAAATGGTATATCTGATTGTAAAAACCTTTAATAAATATATCTGAGGACTAGTGATAATTATTTAAGCTATAAATGAATGTCTTCTCTGTTAAACTGCTTTCTTTTGTTAATTAAAACATAATCATTTTAAGGATTTTTTTATTTTTTTTTTACAGCTTACAGTAATTTTGCAGCTGATTGTACTTGTCAGGCTTAACATTAAAGACTGAGTTTAAACTATTAAATGATATTTTGTGCAACAGTAATTTCCGTTGGAGGATATTTTTCATGTTATTTGCTAGGAAGCTTTAGCCTCCAAAAGAACACTTTTGGCAAAGTAAAGAGAAATATTTGTGGAGCAGAAGCTGTAATTATGAACATGAGTGGCTAAACACCTGTCAGACTCTTGGTTTAGGCTGAACCAGCTTACAAAGTAATATGACCATGCCCTGATGATGTCTCTTTAAAATGAGAACCTCATTTATGGAATTACTTGGTCATTCCCATTTATCATCTAAGTGTTGTCGACGGAAGGAAGACACAGACGCTCAATATGAGTGAACAGTGAACTTCAACTTTAATGGATAGCTCAGTCGCCTTTTATCTAGTTCGAACATAATCAACTCATACATATTGCAAAAACTAAGCTCAGGATTGGCTAACATTTCCCGCTCTTTTCAGGTAGTTCCTCCTTCTTTTAGCCACCATCCCGCCTTAGGGACTTTCCCCATCGCTCAAGGGCATCGTGTCCTTGAGCCTGATTGGCTCTCAGCCAGCTGCGTACGTGCCAGACTCATGTGAGTTGAGTACGGTACTTTACTAGCCCATTGCCTCCTAACTGCCCAACATCCACGTGTCCTATTTCACTTAACCATTCCTCCACAATTCCCCCGTTTTTATTTTGCGCTACAAATACCTTCTCTGTGAGTTGCTCTAGTTTCTTAGTTAGGCAGTTAAAGATTATACGTGCAGCAACTATAATCGATATAATTATAAGTAGAAAGCGAAGTCCCTCTTTAACTAAGAAAACCCATCCACCCATGTTCCCAAAAACAGATTTAAGCCAACCTTCAAACCAACTATCTTGTACTACAATTTTTTGTGTATGATCCCTTAACCATTTCAACTGGTCGTGAATTGACTAACCATGGTCAGAAAGATAAAAGCAACACATTCCTTCTACATCTTCACACCCATGTCCCTGAGCCAGCAATAAGAAATCAATAGCGGCCCTATTTTGCAATACAGCATGTCTTAGACTCTCCATATCTTGTGACATTTCAGAAAGAACTTGTGTTGTTACATTCGATTGTTTAACAGCCCAACAAGCAAGCTTATTAATGTTAGTCAAAGCGTGTGCAGTTCGCACACCAGGCACCAAAGAAGCAAAGAATCTTTCTGCTGGACCCCACAATTCTACATCATCATTACAGTCAGAACCCAGAGTTTTTAGTTCTCGTTTAATTCTTCTGCTCCTTGTCGAGTTCTGCCACGAGTGTAAATCTGGAGCGAAAAGTGTGAGTCGCCCTAGGTAACACGGTCCTCCAAAAGCATTGGCTGGTACTCCTTGCCATGCACGGTCTCCACAGATCAAAAACATGCCAGAGAGAAGCAGCACAGCCGCCGCTGCTTCCATGGTTACGTCAGACAGGCTGCAGGGTCCTGATGTCCGTCCCTCTGCTCTGTGCCGACTCGCCACACGGTGAACTCCAAGCGCAGCGCTGCTCGTGGCGGTGACTGAGGGGGGTGGGGAGGCTCCCATTGCCCCGTAGCCCCAAGGCAGCGTTATCATTCTCTCCGAAGGCGGCAGTGGGCAATGCCCAGCTCCAGCACTTCCCGGCAATCCCAGTCGCTCTGTAGCGGCAGCAGCGACTCTCTGCTCAGCCTGATGTGTAGCCAAAGCGCTAGTGACTGTTCTCCAAGGCTTCAATAAATTTTTTAGCAGACTTAATATCATTAATAACATCATCAAACAATTTATCTCCAAATTTACGCCACTCTGTTTGTTCAAAAAACTGTATCAGGATTTGTAAAACAACCCTGCGCTACTGCATATGCTAATAACCCTGGCAAATCTTTTTCTACAATCTATATCTAAAATACTCCGCTTTTCTAAAAAGCATCTGAGCAAATTATACGCCGCTTGTCTTTCGTACCTTTATATATACAGTTGCAGCCTTTGCAAAGACCTCGGCGGCGCTTTTCCGGCGGGACCCTTTATAGGCTCATCCTGGGTGCGGGGACTCCCTCCCACCTTCCGAGCTGTGGGTGCGGGGACTCCTGTCCCTTTCACCTTTCAGACCTCAGCGACGCGTGACCGGCGGGATCCTCTCCCGGGTTCGGGGACTCCACGTCCCTTTCACCTTCCCGACGCGGGTGCGGGGATGCTTGTCCCTTCCACCTCCTGGGCTGCGTTGCAGGACCGGATCCTCCCTTATTCCGTCGAACACGTGGCCCAGGATCACTGCCAGCAGTGTCCAAATCCCGTTCAGACCTGTCCCTGTTCGGGCGCCAATTTGTTGTCGACGGAAGGAAGACACAGACGCTCAATATGAGTGAACAGTGAACTTCAACTTTAATGGATAGCTCAGTCGCCTTTTATCTAGTTCGAACATAATCAACTCATACATATTGCAAAAACTAAGCTCAGGATTGGCTAACATTTCCCGCTCTTTTCAGGTAGTTCCTCCTTCTTTTAGCCACCATCCCGCCTTAGGGACTTTCCCCATCGCTCAAGGGCATCGTGTCCTTGAGCCTGATTGGCTCTCAGCCAGCTGCGTACGTGCCAGACTCATGTGAGTTGAGTACGGTACTTTACTAGCCCATTGCCTCCTAACTGCCCAACATCCACGTGTCCTATTTCACTTAACCATTCCTCCACATCTAAGTACAACCCATTTATTAAATGAGAAATGCATTCTACCACCCACTTATAAAAGTGGGAAGGGATTCTATTTTTCTTGGCACTTGGTCAAAAAACAGGCAGATCCATGTGCTACTCATAGCTGACCATTTCCATCCCTGAACCTGCCATTGGGTTTGAACATGAAAGAAGAAAATCATTGCTCAGGACATACATGTAGACAGTCACTGAGATGTGAGTTCTGTCCTTTGTTTGCCATGAGCATCATCCTACAAGTGAGTGGTGGAACTTAGATCTACTGAGCTGGGGCTAAATCAGGGGGCTGCTCCTTCTGCTTCTGTCTGCATAAATGCTGCTTCAGTAAGTTCTTAGTGCCCCATTTATTAGGGGTGTTCCTTGGAAGGACAGTGGGTTAGTGAGTGCACCTGAGTACTTGTTCTATGAAGTCTATGATGGAGAGGAACCATGTTTATGTATGAGAAAGCGTTTGGAGAAAAACTGAAATTTTGTATAGCTTCTGTGACATGTATGGCTTAAACATGGAATAAGAGCTTAAAAATCACAAGTCTAAATATTAAGACATCTGCTACTAAAACTCAAATATATAGTGAAGACTTTGCTGTCTGCATTATGACACAGATATTATGTCTCACTCCCCAAATGTTTCAGTTTGAGAAATGTAAGATAATTATTTCAAGCAAAATTTTTACATTTTGAAATGAAGAAAGAGCAAGAGGGTCTCTTAGGTCTTGGCTATATGGGTGTTTCCTATCTGGAAAGGCTTTCCAAACTGCATGGACAAACTGCTCATCACATGTGGGCTGGTAAAACAGTCAAAGAGGGCAAAGGGACAAAGTACAATTTTTTTTCTTGACAATGAAGGAAATATTTTTGCCTATGGAGTAGATGATTCATTTTGTGCATTCTTTTTTATGTAAAAACAGAGCATATCCTCCCCACTTTCCCTTCTCTGCACAGTAGTTAAATGTAATGACTTAATCTGTACTTTGTTTTTATTATGGAAAAGTTCTTCCAAACATTTATACAATATTTTGTGATATATTTTTCAACACATAGCTGACAACTGGAGGGGTTCACAACAGCTGTAGAGGTTATACAATGAGGTGAGAATATCTCTAAATGATGAATTTAAATTGCCTCCACTCTGTGGATCTAATTGGATTGTTACAAATCCTGCAGTAAAATCTGGAAGATTCACATATTCTTACACTGACCACTTTGCCTTAATTTGCTTTTTTATCACATCTAAATTATATAACCCTCTTTTATTTATTTCTGGCTACTCAGTGGGGATTTGAGTACCATCACTTTATCAAGAGCTTAATCTGATAACCATGGGATTTGAGTGATCTTTGCATCAGTATCTGCATATCTAAACTCTTCTTTCCTTGATTTAGAATCAATGGGATTTTAGGACACTATTACTTTTTTTTTTTTTTTTTTTTTCAGTATTTCATAAAACTTGCCTTTATTACTCTTTCCAAAGTCGGGTTATCTGTAAATCTATCCTTCCACCCACATATCTGAAATGCTGTACTGTCAGCTTAATAGGTCATCAAAATATATAGTGGTATTAAAACTCAGTAGTTTTGCAGGAGGAGGTATAAATGCAGCAACATGGGTAATTTCTGTGTAGAAGGTTTGTAATTCCATCATAGCATAGTTTCTTCTTTCACATGCCTTCTATCAATTATGATAACAGTTTGTTTGCCCTTTTGTGTTACCTAAGAGGGG
Organism: Aythya ferina; assembly: GCF_964211825.1. Classification (NCBI taxonomy): domain Eukaryota; kingdom Metazoa; phylum Chordata; class Aves; order Anseriformes; family Anatidae; genus Aythya; species Aythya ferina. The sequence continues at coordinate 197,042,470 of NC_140296.1, read as the reverse complement.
CAAAGAATTGTTGAAAATGCTGCTTTTACGATAATTTTGTAGACTTTCCTCTCTCCTTGACTGTCAGGAAACCTTCTAAAAAGCTTCTGATTCTGAAAATGAAGGATTTTCTGAGCAAGAAAATAAAGTGTGGAGTTGCTTGTAAAAATATAGCAAGGCTTGCTGTCTCACTCTTTCTGAGTCTAATCCCATCTATCTTCATTTTTCAAGCATTACTTTTCCAATAGTGGTACTATTTTATATAAACTAAGAAATACTGAACTATTGTGGAAAAAAATAATCTTCCTCTTGCCACTTAAATCTTTCATTATTCCAATTGTTGTTACTTTTGCATGCAAGAGCTCTTCAGAAACTTGAACAAAATGTAAGCTTAACTGAGGAGAGCTGGATGCAGATCTCCAACATAACACATGACTTAAACTGGCAGAGTTAAGGTCCACACATGCTCCTTTAGATTGTAAGAGAGTATCCAAGCAGAAGTCAGCTAATAGTCCTTAAATTAGGGTGACAGAGCTATGGTATGTAATTACATGAATCTACTTTTCTTGAAGTCAGTAGAAAGGAATTGCATCTGCTTCAGGAGGAAAAGGTGTTAGCCCAGCTGTTCTACATGTACCTTTCTTGTTTTCTTGTACTCTTCTAATTGGGCAGTACTCTGTTCTGCAAGTTTGGTGTACAAGTTGAACATACAATAGATTTTCAATGAAGTTAGAAGAAAGATTTATTAGGTTGGCACCTGCTATATTAAGTTTTATTTGGAACATGAGTGAGGGGCACTGGCAAAAATCCTTTGACTTTACTGAAAAATAAATAAATAAATAAAAATAGGAAGAAAGGATTTCTGGGTTGTCAAAATAGCTGTTATGCTAGGTTGGATAATACTGTAATGTGTATAGATGGCTCTGTAGTGTTCCAGCTGTTTCTTCATCAATCTGATCACAGCCCAGGCAGCAGCAGCAGGGTACCTCCTAATTCCACAGTAAATGACCCATATCTGTTTGTCTTTAATCAGATTGCTCCCTTAATTATTCACATCACTTAGAAACTTCGGTGGAAAGGCATGTGGGCTCTCCTGTTCTCCTGTCATTGCCTGATATGGGGAAAACCTACATGTGGGAGAATGGGGTTAAAATCAATTGTTCTGAAAATTGTAATCACCTTTCAGTGGAACATACATTGTAACATTCATGCCAAACTAACAGTGATAGGAACAAAGTAACCTTTCACACAGGCTTTCTGTTCCCTTTTGCAGAAAAATGACTGCTGCTTCTTTAAGTCATGAGACCTCATGTTTGCTGTGACAGCTTTCCAATTGTTAAATAAACTCTGACCACGAGCAGCTGTCAGGCAGATATTGCACTACAGGCTTCAGTTAAAAGGAGTACCAGACAAGCATTTCAGTGCCTAGAGGCTCTTGTTATTTATTGATTTTATTTATTTTTTTTTTTAATGCAATGAGATAATATGATTCCTTAATAAATAAATAAATAAAATACTTCCATTTTAAATGTTCTGCTAAATTTTTCCATGAAAGCTTTGGGATTGTTTGGGGTTGTTTGCAGTTCAAGAACACGGATTATCTAAAATGTATGCTGCAAAGACACTTTTGTCTGGTGGTGAGGTGGAAGAAACGAGATGCAGATGTTAGACCCTAAAGTAATACTTATAATAATATTTAAGTTCTTGTTGGAAGGAGAGGGTAATTATATAAAGCTTCCTCAGAAATTTAGAATGCTATTTGACTATTTGTATTTCTGACAGTAATCCAGAAAAAAAACCCTCCTAAATAATTAATCTTTACATTGGACCCTGCTGTTGTCCAGACAAGTAAGAAAAAGAAAATTTCCACTACAGAAAGTCCAGTAGATGAAGATAAACATATGATAAAAAAACCTTTTAAGGTAAATGCCCCATCAGGATTGGAAGAAGCATTCTTACTTATGTTCAAGTTATAGATGGGGAGAGAAATTGCTGTTAAGTTGGAATAAAGGTGGACTTCTTCCTATTTCATTTAAACAGATGCTTTCTAATATAATCTGCCTAAAATTCAAGCATGTAGCCTAGCTGTACTGGGGATCCTGGACCAAGAATCTAAGTTGTCTGGAGTTCTAGCAGGGGCAATGGGGCAGCTCTGGAGGTGTCTTTCTCCATTAACTGTAGCAGAAACCTTGTTCAAACCAAAAGAAAAATAAAAAAGGAGCAAAAGTAACAGCAGTCTAGGCAGCCAGATTCTAAACAGGATGAATCCTGGGCTAACTGTGTGGAAGCAGGAAGTCTAGAGGATATATAAGAAGATTTTATTGAAAAATAAAGTATATATTTGCAAATGAAAGAGGAAAACATTCCATATTTCATTTTCAAGTAATAGAAATATTAAGTAATAATAAGTAATTTGTGTTTTGAAAAGTAACTTCCAACAGTAACTCAAGGTTAACTAACTAATTAATGTATTTTCTCACCATTCCAGTTTTCTTCAAGGACAGAAGGGAAAATATCCAGTAAAAAACAAAGCAATGGGAAATGAAAAAAGTCAATTTAAAAATCAATCCTCCCTGACTTTTTCTATCAACCCTTCTTAGAAATAACACCCAGATTTTTTATAGCTGAAATGGATCATAAAAAATCTCAGTGTGTTCAATTATTTATTTTATGCTTTTGAAAATGTTTTTGGGTAATCAGTTTCACTTTTTCACCTTTTGTATACCTCATTCTTTCACAAAGAAAAACAGAAAACATACAAAAATGGTAGATTATTTATTATTATTATTATTATTTATACTTGTGTTTATGAGTTGATACTGTTCTACAGATACATGTGATGGACTTAAAACTGTGGTAAACAAAATGCACCATAAAGGATGATTTCTGTTAACATACTGATAACATAACTGATTTCTATTTTGTACAAAACTAAATGTTTGTAAAATATAAGGGGTTTGTGAGATTTCAACCAGATAATTAATTTATTTTATATCTTACTCTGGAAAGAAAAGTGTGGAAAATAAGATTTAGGAATATTAGGACAATGATGGAAGCAGTTATAACAGTCAATGAAAATGTAATCAGTCTCTAAATCCTGTTATATATCACTTTCATGTTACCATGTTAGAGATGTAGGATGTGAATAAGCAAAGAAATAAGACAGTAAGAGTATTCTTGGTGATATGATGCAAGGGGAAGAACAACTACAGACTGTTGACTCATTGCACCTATAGCCTTTGTTGAACCTCCACAGAAAAGCATCAACATTAAATTGATGGGGTATTCTCATTATCTGGATTGGAGACAGGTAGCAAACTAACTAAATGGTACAGCAGACATTCACCAAAGAATGGTAAAATAGCCCAGAGATTGGTCAAATCTCTGTAAAAGGTAGGTAGGAGAAAATAAGTACTCCATGTCCAAAGCAGGTTGTTATGTCTGCTAGTTGTGTCTAGGCTAACTCTTATTTTAAAATGTCTCATTCTTGTCAGTGGCTTGTTCCACTAGCACATAACAACTCTGAGGGTGAGTTCATACATTGACATTTTGCTACCATGTCCCTAAATCTTGACAGTCCCACAAATAATGAGGAATGTCAATTAAAAAAAAAAAAAAAAAAAAAAAGAGAGAGAGAGAGAAAGCTGTTCAGTTATTATGGATGAAGGGAGCTTTTGAGCACCTTTTAAAATATCCTCTCCATCTGGAGGTTTTTCTGTTAGCATACTTGGTCTTGTAAGCATTTGATAAAATGTTGAAGCCCTGCAGCAGATTTCTGGTGGGGGCACTGGAGCTCACACCTAAGAACAACCACACTTTTGGGGGTCTCCAGTCTTTTTATGCATTCTGCTAGTGTTCTTTGAATTTCTGAAGATCTGCAAAGAGGCTGGGAGAAGTATCAAGTTAAGAAGCACGTTGAACCAAACCCTTTTTTCATGCCATGGTATGGTAAAGACAGATCAGTAAGATTTTCATTCAAGACACTTATCCAAGCCCTTCTAGTACACTCTCTATAGTTTCAGTCCTTTTCAGCCAGTGGACTTGTCCTAGTAAGGTTTCTTTTTTTTTTTTTTTTTTTTTTAATTCTGTGTTTCATTACAATGCTCATGAAGCATTTTCATTACAACACTCATGCTTCTGTGCATATACTTTTTCCTCATGGAGAATTAACTATTTTATACAGTGGAAAGATTCCTGTAATGCTTTAGCACTATTTTACTTAGAAGCATTAATTTCAAAGTCTTTTTTTAGAAGTCTTTTAAAAGCAGTCCCAAATTAGAAAAATACCTGCAAGCTAAAAAACACATTCATGCAAATCTAGATAATTACAAACTAAATGAGGTCTCCTCTTGCACTATTGATTTGGCATATGTAGTGGTTTAATGTATATAATATTTTCCCCCAAATTTCAGAATTATAACTTGATGTTCTGCCATCTGGGCTAGAAGTCAGTCCACCATTTGCAGGACATAGCAACTACTCCACTTTCAGCTAAGGGAACAGAAAGACAAATGTCTGGCTGGGTGATTTTTGTCATCTGTAAATGTGGAGTGATGCTCTGACACTTGTCAGGGAGCATGGAATGAAGCATTAAAAACAAGGATGAGATACTGTATATACAAAAGTATTGTATGTAGCAAATATCAAGCTAATATAAAGTGTTATAGTGGCAGTCTAAGGGTTGAAGTAATGTGGGTAGCTTGAGCAGGGAGATATTAATCAAAATGTTGCTCTTTTGTTCTGTTTTGTACACTGCCAGCAAAAAGACTTCAATTCTCACACCATGAGCTGTGAATGGATGAGATTATCATTAGTAGCTATAACTGGCAAAAAAAGTTTTGGAGTATTCTTTGTTACAACACTGAAAACGTCTGGTGCACTGACAAGATTTTAAAGAACAGACAGTCTTCTGAACAGTTTCTAGCCTCTAGGAACTAAATCAATTGAAATTGTTTGGTGATGAACTACACTAGTGAAATAATGTCAATTATGACTTTTTTTCTTCTTTTTTTAAATTTTTTTTAAGATGTAATTTTTATGCATCTGAATACTCCTAGCATCTAGTTAGAAAACAATGGAAGTGCTGTACAGACAGCTTAAAATCACTGTTCTTTATCCAAAGATTTGGAAAGGAAAAATAAAAGATATGACACAATAGAAAATGAAAGATATGACACAATAGATAAGTGTCAGACAAGCCAAGTGAAGGTCTGGAGACAGAAGATGAAAACAGCAGTATCACAGGCAGAAGCCATGGTTAATGAGAATCCATGGTTACAACTTGCCAGTTGCTTAAGCATTTTTTGTAAGGAATGCTGAGTCATAATTATAAGGCTCTCTCCTAGGTTGCATGAAACCAGAGTTCAGTTTCTGATATAGATTTTTTTGTAAAGACCTTAAAGACATGTTGAACTAAACTTTCAAAAAGTTCTTGTGTACTTTGTTAGAGTATTTTGCTTGTGGTGTCTCAAAATAGGATTCACAAAAGACTGTGTATTGATTGGGGAGCCACCCAATATTGACTGAGAAGAAGGATTTGTTTTATATCTATGTTGTGGTTTAACCCGGCCGGCAGCTAAACACCACACAGCCGTTCGCTCACCCTCCCCCCTCCCTCTCTGGGATGGGGGAGAGAAATGGGAAAGTGAAGCCCGTGAGTTGAGATAAAGACAGTTTATTAAGACAGGAAATAATAATAACAATAATAATAATAACAATAATGATGATAATAGTACTACTACTAATAATGTGTACAAACAAGTGATGCACAATGCAATTGCTCACCACCCGCTGACCGATGCCCAGCTTAACCCCGAGCAGTCTGGCTCCCCTCCCCCGGCTAGCCACCCCTATATATTGTTTAGCATGATGTCAGATGGTATGGAATATCCCTTTGGCTAGTTTGGGTCAGCTGTTCTGGGTCTGTCCCCTCCCAGCTCCTGCTGCACCCCCAGCCTGCCCGTTGGTAGGACAGAGCAAGAAGCTGAGACGTCCTTGGCTTGGTGTAAACACTGCTCTGCAACAATTAAAACATCAGGGTGTTATCAGCACTCTTCTCATCCTAAGCCAAAACATAGCATTCTACCAGATAGTAGGAAGAAAATTAACTCTGTCCTAACTGAAACCAGGACAATCTGACATCTTATATCTGGCATTTTTACTAAACTCAGTACCTTTCTGTAAGGTGGTTCCCATTCCTACCTGCACACAGATTATTTTGAGCTGCCAGAAGGTCCTTCATGATAGAAGTCAGACAAGAATCTTCTTCTAAAGCATGATGAAGGATCATTTAATAAAAGTCCCAAGTCACGACTCCATGATACAGTCTGTGACCTTTCAAGATATTGATTGTTTAACACAAAATGTATTAATAATGGTGGAAAGAAGGACTAAAACCAATCCTCCATATTCTTTCTTACTCTTCCAAATTTTCGACATTGCAGCAAAAATGGAGTCTCTCTTATTGCTTTCTTTCCAAATTACATGTATAATCTTTTAAGCAGCCATTCCCAATGTATCACATTAAGACTAGGAAATGGCTAGGATAAATACAAATATCTGTTCCAGGTTTCAGAGCTGAGAGCAGTAATAACGACAGGCATGACATGATAGATGAGATGGAGAACAAATTTTCTGGCTAGGCAAGCTACACCACTTTCTTCTGTTACTGGAATAAGCATAGATCTCACAGGAGTACACTTGTGCCATGACTCGTTTCCTGCTACAAAATGTGACATTGCATGTAAACACAAAAACTGTATTGGATCCAACACTTTTCCAAAGAGTCATGTTTACTGGGCTTAGGGAGCCAAGTGTGCACAGCAACAGCAGCCAGGAGCAGGTGCCTCTTGCCAGAACAACTCATGCCACCTATGCCTGTGGCTGCCTGTCCTACTTCTTCTTCCTTGGAGTGTCCAGAAAAGGGCTGCAGGCCAGATGTATTCTGTTTGGAAGCCTGCTTCCAGTTGTTGTTTTTCTCTGATTGTTCTATCTGTTGGCAGAGGGACCTCAAGCCCATACAGAAAGCTGTTGCTGTGAATGAGCTGTAGGCCAGGCAGGTTGTCCTGGTGGGCAGTGCACAGGCTCTGTTGTAGTGGTCTTTGCTACAGCTAGTAATGGATATGATGGCATGCTTGGTTTACAACAGATGAAGTATGGTGGCCACACCAGAAAACTGTATGAGAACATTCATCCTGTACAGGTCATCAAGGTTTGGTAGAAGCTCTGTTAGATGAAATAATAAATAAATAAATAAATAAAAGGGGGAAAAAAAAAAAAAGGTATATTAGGCTCTATTGCATTTGGAAACAGACCTCAGAACTGTTAGCAGGAGTCTGCTGTAGTGATATTGTAGGGACAGTGTCTGGAGAGCACCAGGCATACTCCATCTGCTGAAAAGTAGAAGAAAAAAACACATGGCTTAGATTTTAGTCAGTGAAAGAGAACACTATTAGGATGTAGATTGTTTTGGTCTATTACAAGAAGATTAGTTTTTATCAAAGAATACTCACGTATATTTTATATTTAATAATATATATTCTGCTTATTCTGCTTTTTTTTTTTTCCCTTTTCTTGTAATGTATAATTAAATGCAAGTTCCTCACATTACTATTGAAAAAGTAAGTTCATGCATAAGAGAGGGAGAAAAGGAGAACAGAGAACATATCTAAAGCAGATTCACAGCTGTATCAGGTGGACTTCAGCGTAAACCTATTACATGAGAGTTAATCTGCCAGCCTTTATGTGTATTTGAGATTGTCATAGGTATTTGCCATTGATTTGATTGGACTTCTCTTCCTCTCTTCTTTTTGGTTTCTTTAGGATAAAATCATGGGTAGATAAGATGCAAGAAGACCTCGTAACTTTGGCACGAACTGCAAGTGGAGTGGACCAGCTTGCTGCGGTGAGTTGGAAGATATGCCTTAGAGTGCAATAACAGGAAGAGTGAAATGAATGGTGTGCATCATCTAGGTATTATGATCATTTAATTGTAACATAGTAAAAAGACTGGGAAATTAAACTCTGTAGTGTTTCTCTTCTACAGTGCTTACTGAGAGAGAAATGAATAACATAGGCATCATTCAATTCTCTCTTTTTGTGTTGCAACACTTTCTTGTTGCTAATATTTAATCAGCTTTGCAGCATTGGACATAAGGCTTACCATTATTGCAACACTCCCACCTTAAATGAGTGCTTTTATGTTATATGTTTGTCAGATAAAGTATCCAGGAAGCAACCATTCACAGCAGTCAAACATTCTGCTCTATATCAACAAGGGAGACCATTTCTGGGCATATATTCACAGCTGTGAAGCAGCCGTTGGCTACAAGAAACAGATGAGAATGAAAATTAGTTATATTCAGCTATTTTAATTTAATACAAAGTGTGTTTTAGGAATGAACTTATTGTTGTAGGAAATAAATTATTGTTTCATTGAGAAGACATTTTTGTGCTATATTTCATTCATAGAGGCTAAAAACACATTCTGAGATGGCAGAACTATGTAGTCACAATTCAGAAAATGTCAGGATTAGGCTACCTAAAAACTTTGTTTATACATCGTCACAAAGTATGCAACCACATGTTCATATATTTCCCTTTCCCTATCCCTGCCCATCCTGATGAAGGAAGGGCTGTGGCACTGCATGTACATGAGGAACATAAATGAAGTTTGCAGAGATTATTTTAGTTGTGGCCTTTCCTAACATTTGAGTGCTTGATATTGCAAAATAAATAAAAGAGTATTAAAACAGATGCTTTAGATGCAGTTTTTAATCTTAGAAATCCCCAAACAAACAGAAAACAAAATCCTAACTGAAACCAAAATCTTGAAATCCTAGCAAAAAAAGCATTAGATTGATACACATGTGGGTTTCCACAATAAGGTCTCAACAACACAGAAACGTCTATTACTTAAGCTTCCTGACGAACTGTAAGGTTATCCCAGCATGGAAAGCTGATGGGATTTTTTGTAGGTGGATTTCACACATATCTGCTGACAGAGGACAAGAAGGCTTGTGAATCATGTCTCTCTCTGCATGTTTTGGTGAGGAGTTTCTGCTAAGTGGATTCAGGGTCCTTTTTGCTCATCTGTTCTCTGTGTGATCCATTATCCTCCGTACTTGTGGTGTCTCTTTTTCCCCATGTGATGGTTTCACAATGCTAGGTAGCTAAGCTTCACCATGCTGCTCTCTCATTTCCCCTCCTCCAAAGAACAAGGAGAGCTGTGGTCAGACCCTAAAGTTTTGTCTCCACCACTCCTTCACAGTCACTCCCTGCCCCTGCTTCACATGGGGTCCCTCCCACAGAACGCTGTCCTTCCTGAACTGATCCTGTGGGGGCTTTCACGGGCAGGAGCTCTTTAAGAACTGCTCCGACACGGATCCATACCATGGGGTCCATACATCAGGAGCAAACTGCTCCAGCACAGGTTCCCCATGGGCAGCAGCTCCTCCAAGACCCCCTTGCTCCTGCGTGGGCTCCTCTCCATGAGCTGCAGCTCCGGCCCGGGGCCTGCTCCTGCGGGGGCTCTCCATGGGCCGCAGCCTCCTCCAGGCCACATCCACCTGCCCCACCAGGGGCTCCTCCATGGGCTGCAGCGTGGAGATCTGCTCCATGTGGGACCCATGGGCTGCAGGGGGACAGCCTGCTCCACCATAGGCTGCAAGGGAACTGCTGCTCTGGCACCTGAAGCACCTCCTGTCTTCCTTCTACACTCACTTTCGTGCAGAGATGTTTCTCTCACATTTTCTAACTCCTTTCTTCCAGCTGCTGTTGCATGGTGGGTTCTTTTTTGTTGTTGTTTCTTATATGCTCACTCACAAAGGTGCAATGAGCATCACACAGACTAGTAGTGCATTCCTTTTGGAACCAACTGGAGCAGGCCCTGATTTAACAGGGGGCAGCTGCTGGACTCTTCTCACAGAGGCCACCCCTGCAACCCCCCTGCGACCAAAACCTTGCTGTGTGAACCCAGTACATCCCACCATACCCTCATTCAGCGTCATATGTCAGATCCGACATTGGCCCTTCCATTCCATATTCCTGCTATGCTGGTTGGGCTATCTTTCAGTCCTCCTGAATACATTCTTTGTTTCTGTTCCAGTTTCTGCTGACAAGTATTTTTCTTCACCCTTCCTATCTTTCCCTCCATTACTAGTTCTCAGTCTCAGACATGTAGTTTGTTTCTCCTTTCCTCTCCAGTCTCTTCTCTCCTTATTCTTTGCCTGCCAGTCTGTTGTCTCCTACATCATCCCAATCATTTATCCTTTGTTCCTCATCTACTTGTCATCTCTTCTTTCTTGCACTGATTAGACCACAGGTATGATCTGGAGATCACTGGAGAGACCAGAGTAAGTCTGAGTTTTAGTTGTGGAGGAAGCATGATGGGAGTGAAACTGTCTGGTTTGGAATACATCTGCATGTAGGATCTTGGGGATGTAGCTGAAAAATCTCTCCAGTGACATGCAGTTGTTTTTCGGGCTAAAATGCAATATACAGGAAGGAATAAAAGATCTATCTTTGAAAGAATACTTTATATCTTTAGTCTACAGTGAAGGAAATATAGAATATTTCAAAGAGAAATGTTTTACAGAGAATTTCTAATTGAGCAAAACAATGAGATAATGTCTTAACCATTTTGCCTGTCATTTCCATGCAAAGAAAGCATAGTAAAATAAGTAATGAAAAACCAAGAGATTGACACTCTCACTCATATTTCCCCCCTACCCCAAGGAAAATGTTACTTTGTATAGCTAAAATTAATAAAATTTACAAGCTGCTAAAACAATCTTCTAATTATAACTGCTGGGCAAGCATAGTAGTATGCAATGCCACTGGCTATAGTTATAGTATACAATAGTAACATTCATGCTGAAAAAAACATTATCTTTGAATACTGTAGGTAAGTTGCTTTTCCAAAGTTAAAATTTATAGCACAGTTGAAGCAAATCATAAGTTATCCTTGAGGATATTCACAAGATGGTCAATATTTGCATGTAATTTCAGGATTAGAAGCAAAAAAAAAAGGGGGTGGGGAAGGGGGTGTTTCAGTGTAAAATATCCCTCTATCAAAGCCATTTGTTTGACCTAAATTGCATGATGTCTTTAACTTTAGTTGTTTTTGATTAGCTCTCTTCAACGGTAAACAGTCTCTCCCTCTTTCCTTCTGTTTGCAGGTAGTTCTCACTTTCACATTTTTGAGCAGCATCATTTCTTTTCTGCTTACTGCCTATTAATGTTTAGTCAGATCTCCTCTGAAATGAACCACAGTCTTGCAAAAATGGAGATTACAAGACATTAAAAACAGCATGCTTGCATGCCTGTCACTTCTATTCACGGAACTTGCCTTCAGTTGCTTAAGCTTTAAAAATGCTTAACAGTTCAACTGAATTTTCAGCTTTGATTCTGGCTCATTACTTTGACTACTTCCAGAATTCTTTGGACCAAGCCTGTAGTCTTCATGCTTTTGGATAGCTTCAAAACATTTTTTTTTTTTTTTTTTGCTTGTTTACCCTCCTACCCCAAAACAGAGTGATCAATTCAAAAACAAGGAGCACAGGGCTTCTGCTATAAAACAGTAGATGTGACTTTCTGTGAACAGCTGTAGTACTAGAGTATGTAGTGGTGGAATGTTATTCTTTGGTCAGGTACATATCCAGAAGGAGAAATGTGTTTCCTGTTTCTTAAAAAAGTCAGTTTTGATTTGGCCAAGTGATGAGGTTAAAACTCATAAGAAAGACATTTCACAGCTTATAACCATTTTATAGCCTGCTGAACTCAGTAGAATAAGTCCAACTGATTCAGGTAAACTTTGTGCCTTCTTTATCCAGCTGGGTCTTCTGCGAAGAACCATGAGGTGAGTAAGATAGCTCTCGAGGTAGCATGTTCACTAATTTCTCAGCTGGAGTGAATTGTTTCTTCAAAAGCCAAGGATTTTCCAGATAGCTGCTGTACCATGCAGGTTTATGGTGTTTCCAAACTTGTTGAAGATGTCTTATTGTTCACCGGTGTTATACATACCTGCACATAAGTTTGATGTTCGTGTCTGTTTATGCAGTTGAAAATTATCCTACACAATGGTCTGTTCTGGAGAACTGTGAAATACTTTCTTCTGGCCACAACAGAGAGGCATAGGAACACTGCCAGAACCCTTGATGTATGTGTTGTATCTTAAAGGAGGCTGTAGTGAGGTGGGGATTGGTCTATCCTCCCATGTGCCTGGTGACAGGATGAGGGGGAATGGGCTAAAGTTGCACCAGGGGAGGTTTAGGTTGGATATTGGGAAAAACTTCTTTACCAAAAGGGTTGCTAGGCATTGGGATGGGATGCCCAGGGAAGTGGTGGAGTCACCATCCCTGGAGGTCTTTAAAAGACGTTTAGATGTAGAGCTTAGTGATATGGCTTAGTGGAGGACTGGTTAGTGTTAGATCAGAGGTTGGACTCCGTGATCTTGGAGGTCTCTTCCAACCTAGAAATTCTGTGATTCTGTGATTTTAGTCTGGGGGAGAGAGAATATAAAACTCAAAATGTAACATCTACTTCCATATAAATAAAGAAATTCAGAATAAAACACCTTCAAAATTAAGCAAGAAAACTGTTATGTGACTGTTTAGTGTCTCTGTAAAAGTTGGTGGACGCAGACATCCAGTGAGAGAACGTTTTTTATCTTTAAGGCGTTTATATTCATCGTGTATTGAATTTAATGGAATCGCGTTTATGAAATGAATCCCCTCAGAGAAGGATTCCCTTTTCTTTTTTTCTCTGAACGATTTCTTACAGTCACTTGGAATCACAATATTGACCTGGTGACTAACAACATTCCTCTTGTTTTGGGGCAGATAATAGAGCCATTGTAAACCATTGCATTAATAACAACTTCTGAAAACATCTTTATGGTGTGGACAAATTATTATATAATCATAAATGTTTCACATAGTGTTAAAAAAGAGAAGTTATTTGGGAATTTATTTAGTGATTACTTCAATAATGACTATGTTTCTGAAAATATCACAGAATCACAGAATCACAGAATTTCTAGGTTGGAAGAGACCTCAAGGTCATCGAGTCCAACCTCCAACCTAACGCTAACAGCCCTCCACTAAACCATATCCCTAAGCTCTACATCTAAACGTCTTTTGAAGACTTCCAGTGATGGTGACTCCACCACTTCCCTGGGCAGCCTGTTCCAGTGCCTCACAATCCTTTCAGTGAAGAAGTTCTTCCTAACATCTAACCTAAAACTCCCCTGGCGCAACTTAAGCCCATTCCCCCTCGTCCTGTCACCAGGCACGTGGGAGAACAGGCCAACCCCCACCTCGCTACAGCCTCCCTTGAGGTACCTAAAAAGAGCGATAAGGTCACCCCTGAGCCTCCTCTTCTCCAGGCTGAACAAGGCCAGCTCCCTCAGCCGCTCCTCGTAGGACTTGTTCTCCAGGCCCCTCACCAGCTTCATCGCCCTTCTCTGGACCCGCTCAAGCACCTCCATGTCCTTCTTGTAGCGAGGGGCCCAAAACTGAACACAGTACTCGAGGTGCGGCCTCACCAGAGCTGAGTACAGGGGGACGATCACCTCCCTAGCCCTGCTGGTCACGCTGTTCCTGATACAAGCCAGGATGCTGTTGGCCTTCTTGGCCACCTGAGCACACTGCTGGCTCATATTCAGCCGACTATCCACCATCACTCCCAGGTCCTTCTCTGCCTGGCAGCTTTCCAACCATTCCTCTCCCAGCCTGTAGCTCTGCTTGGGGTTATTGCGCCCCAGGTGCAGGACCCGGCACTTGGCCTTGTTAAACTTCATGCAGTTGACCTCAGCCCATCGGTGCAGCCTATCCAGATCCTCCTGCAGAGCTTTCCTACCCTCAAGCAGATCGACACACGCACCTAACTTGGTGTCATCTGCGAACTTACTGAGGGTGCACTCGATGCCCTCGTCCAGATCATCGATGAAGATATGAAAGAGGACCGGCCCCAGCACCGAGCCCTGGGGGACGCCACTAGTGACTGGCCTCCAACTGGACTTGGCTCCATTCACCACAACTCTTTGGGCCCGGCTATCCAGCCAGTTTCTAACCCAACAAAGCGTGCGCCAGTCCAAGCCAAGAGCAGCCAGTTTCTTGAGGAGAATGCTGTGGGAGACAGTGTCAAAAGCCTTGCTGAAGTCAAGGTAGACCACATCCACAGCCTTTCCCTCATCCACCCAGCACGTCACTCTGTCATAGAAGGAGATCAGGTTCGTCAGGCATGACCTGCCTTTCATAAACCCATGCTGACTGGGCCTGATCGCCTGCTTCCCCTGCAAGTGCTATATGAATATGTTTATGCCAATGGAAATTTCATAAACTCTTTTTCTTGTTACCAGTGATAACAGCAATACCTGTGGTAAGCAAAACGTCCAAAAAGATTGGATTCAAGTGAATGAAAAGTTCTAAATTGAGGCTGCTCTTATCCATAGCCTTAAAAAAAACTATCAGTATAACAGTAGTAGAAGGAACAGAAAATAATTGTGTGTAAGAGATGGAGAGGCAGGTGAGAGTTGAGTGATTTTTTTAAAGTGCACAGAGAATAAGTTCTTTAATATATCAATGCTCATCTACTCCTTTGCTAAATTAGTTAGTAAGAAGAGTAAGGACCATGCAGAGAACTCTGATCCAACCAGGTACTGAGCTCGGATTTTCATTTGCCTATTTAGAGCTTTAATACAAGATCATTCTTTCTCTGAATTAGTTGTGGTAGATTGTTAGTTTGGCAGTACATATCAGCACAAATACCAGAGCCACATAAATGTGAATTCTTTATCAGTAAGACCGATTGTGTTTAAAATTCATTTGCTCCTTGTATCTCTCAAGTCTTACTTAAACTGTCTGGGAAAGTCTCAAAAGAGTCTTCCAAAAATAGATCTTAAGTACATTTTTAAATACTGCTTTTTTTGGACATTAATTGGGAGTTAGAGCAAGATCTGGGAGAATTCCAACTTGGATTTAATACATACGTAATATCTTCATCACAGTAATGTGAAGATTGTTTCAACAAGTAAGGAAGTCAGGATTCAAGATGCCAAAATAATCAGCTGGTTGAAAACTGGCAGAGCTCCACTGACTTCAGTGTATTACTCTGATTTACATTAGCTAAGAATTATGCCTAACATTTGATTTACAATTCAAGCAAGTAAAAACTATTTTTGAGAAGAAAACAGAATGAAACAAAAAAACTTTAACCATTTTTACATAATGTAAAAAAGAGAGGACATAGCTTGATATTGCTGCTGTTGTAGTTGCTGAGATGAAAAGGGTATTGTTGGGTACTTTCAATGATTTAATAGATTTTTTTTTTCCCTAGAAGAGCAAAGGGAATGTTCATCAGGTGGTTTTGTATGTACAACAAATTGAGACTTGAAAGCAAGATTACAGGATACACTGTAAAATCTTTAAGGAGGTACAAGATGTCTAACATGCTTCTTTAAATATCTCTTGACAAAGGCACAGCTTAGTATATGCCCTTTAATGGTATAAATGATGTGTTTTAAAATATAAAATAGTAATTGTCATTTAATATATTTTAAAATATAAAATTGTAATTGTCATTTCAACTTAAAAGGGTTCATGTAACTTTGTCCTACTTGTGAACTCTCTGTGCTGTCAGGCATTATGAAGCTTCTCTGGTAAGAATGATAGCAGTCTCTACAGAGCAAATAGACTTTCAGGGAAAAAAAAAAAAGAAGGTATAGACAGCACTTTAAAAGAATTTTTAAATCTATGCAGCAAAATAAATATTGAGTATGTATCTTATCTCACTAGCTTCATTTATCTGTAGATGCTCTATCTTAGTAAAGAAAAAAAATGCACAAAAAGTTCAAAGTCAAGTTTTTTACCTATGAAGAGTTACCTCAGCATGCTGAAAAAAATAGGTAGAGATCCTATTGAACTACAAGATTAAGTAAATAAGTAGCCATATTTTGATGGAAGTATGCTCAACTTCCATTTTCACATAGACATTTCACAGCAAAGGCCCATGACTAAGCTAATTGACAGCTCTTTTAATCTAATAAACTACAAGTATGCTTTTGCTTTCTAGTTCCTAAAATACCTCTAGGGACAAGAGAAAAGAGGGAAGGATCCTTGCAGTACACAGAGAGGAAGACCTCAGAGTAGAGAATATGCCTTATAGCAATGCACAAGCCTGTCTGTTCCAAACTGATTGAAGAGAATCCTATTTTACATAAACACTGTATTAAAAATGTGGGTCTGTTAAGAGCTTTGACGTGACAAACACACAGGAGCTTCACTATGACTACTATGGCAAAGAAATGCCATCTTGTACAGTGTAACCTTTTCAAGCAATGGCATAATTGAACAAAACAGCAGTTACAGATGCTGTTCCAAGGAAATTTAGTCTCTGAATCTGTTTCTTTTTTGGTACATTGCTGCAAAAACAATCCATGCATGATGTTCACAAGCCATGCTATTATTAAAGTCCCAAGAGCTGTAGAGTGAACCCATATAGAATGACTCGGCCTTTAAATGATATTCATACCAAGATAGAAATACTGTGCCTTCCTCCAGAATGAAACAGAGCTACACACGGGTGTTTGTTGTGTGGCAACAAGTTCCATTCACAGTCAGTCCACCAGCAACTGTTAGATATTTTTTTTAATTTATTTTCTCTCTTGAATACTATTTTAGAATAATTAGCTCTTTCTTGCCGAACACTCAGCCACGGTTCTGCATGAGCACATTTCAGCCATTGCTCAGTGTGAGGTCTATGTGCCTAACACACAGATGGTGGGAGTCAGCTGAAGCACTCAGATTGGCAGCAGATTCCCAGTCCATGCTTTCAGATTTTCACATCCCTGGATAAGTCCATAGAGTTTATCTGAGATGAGTGACTTTTAAGAGACTGGTCTCTGATTTGAGCTGCCCTGGAGCATGAATGTTCAGGAAGGCTTCCTTCTGCCAGAAGGAATTATAACCTAGCGGTAATTTTCTGTTGGACTTATTACAAATTCCAGCAAAGATACTGTTATGTTCTCGAAGCTCCACAGATAGAGGCATGTCACTAACTTTTTATCTGTAGAAGCTGTCATATGCCACTAAATTTTTATGTAGAGAAGCTGTCATATAGAGCTTTCCTTGATCTCTTCATTAACTGTATAGACATATGTGCAAGGGGAGACTTTAGCAGCTTTCTTGAAATTAACGTAAAATTTCTATTTGCATGTGTCTTCTCTACTGTCATCATAGGTGGTCTGAAATTCTTGGTGTGAAAGGTGGCTTGACAGACAAGTTGGCAGTAAATGTTTTAATTCTTACTATTTTTCTCTTTAATGGAATTAATTAGTGAACACTTTATATAAATTTGGAATTATTTGGAATTATTAATTCAAGCAATTAAGCTGATACAGAGAATTTAAATTTCCTTTTTTTTTTTTTTTTTTTTTACTAGCTTTACTCTCTCTCTTTTTTTTTTTTTTTTTTTTTTCCCTTACTGTATTTATCAGGTTGCATTCAGCTTGAATATGGTTTAGCCAAAGGCAAAGAGTTTTGTACCTCATGCTGTTCTCTGATGAACTACCAGATGGACCTAGGGGACATATGGCCACATTCCAGAATATACTACATTCATCCTTGTTAAGATTAAAGTAATGGAGAGTTTTATTACTAAGAAAAGTATAAAAGAAATGTGAGATCTTGATTTTTTTTTTGTTTGTTTAAAGTAGTTTTGATTTCAAGAATAACATCCCAAATGCAATTAGTTTGCATTTCTCTGAAGACCTTTTCTATGGACTTTGCAAGTCTGAATTTCATTTGGTTGTTCTGATTGTTATAGATTCTGATTAATTTGTCACTATTTTAACCCTGAATTTTTAGGCACATGACTTCTGATCAAACAGAAATATATTGATGTGAATGTGTGCAGTCTCCATCCTTCATCACTCCTGAAACTGGAAAAAAAAAAAAACACTAATGCCTCAACAGGTGTAGGCATACCATGAATAACCATGAAGCTGTTCACTGCATGCCCTGGGTGTACTCTCTAGTGCTCTATGAAAGGAAAGCAAGTGTTTAAAGAAGTTGAATATTGGAATCAAGGAGTCTTTCATATGCAGGCAATAGATTGTGGCATCGAGTCAGGTTCATAATGGCTGGTCTCAAAAGTCAGAAAATATTGTATCCTTTCTGTTCTCCTTTTGTTTCTTTTTATTTTATTTAAGAGAACAGAAGTCTAAAATATTTTTTAACCTCAAGTAAAATAGAGGAATTTTCAGTCATAAAACCTAAACACAACTAAATTTTAAAGTGTCATTTTGAAAAGAAAATTAAAAACAAAATTAACAAAACAAAAATCACAGGTGTTTTGAAATTATTGAAGCATTTCTTGGAATTTCATTGGATTACTGGTTTTATATTAGATGAAAATTCCCTGAGTTCACACAATTTCTATGAGTGGTTCTATCAGGTCTATAACCGCAGTTTTCTGTGAATGTGCAGTTTCTTACACTGTTTTTCTCAGGAGCAGAAGGAGAAAAATCTAAAAACATGGAACCAACTCTAAATTTTCTTCTTTTTCAGTAATTTATAATGTAATACATCGTTTATCAGAAATTTGGAATGGGTGAGTGGGCTGAGTATGAGGCTAGTGCTCTGAAACGCCTGAATTGTAAGCATAAATTAGCTATTGTACACCATTTACATTTGTGTCTTTTGCCTCATCCCTAAGGCAAGGACAACAGTTTGCTGTTGGAATGGGGTGTGGTGGTGGGAAATGAGTCCAAGATTACTTTTAGAATGGAATCTCTTGACTTGAACATTGTTATGAATGGGTTGTTACAGTGAAACCTAGGAATTTCATGTAATCATTGAGAAGCTGGAATCCATTTGCAAGAATTTAAACAATATATGAGATAGGTTAGAGTGGTTAGGGATTACCAAAATACAGAAACTGAATTTTTATAATACAGTATTTACAAAGGTATGTCTCATTTGAGTGGTATACCACTGCCACTGCTATGCTCTACAACCAAATACTAAAGCTGGAAATGTTAAAAATAGAAAGTTAAACGTTAAAATCCTCCAAACTAATTTCTTTTGAGTTTACACATTGCTAACCAATGTCAAGAGGTCAGTAAAATTAAATCACTTTTAAAAATGCAGCCTGGAAAATTTGAAGACACATCTGCAAGTTCTCTTTGTAATCCAAATGGAAATTAAGAGACTGTCAAAACACAGGGAGCCTCATTTATTATTTGCAGATGCTGCTCTCCCTCTGTTCCCTTAGCAATAAACTGGCATTTTGAAGAGTTCCTTCTTCCAGCAGGCAAAATCAGCTGTAAGTCATTAGGAATAGGTGGATGCATTAAAAAAGCTTCTTCAGACTCAAGGGAAGGAAGGGGTAGCCTAATATTACTGTAGTTTTAATTACTATTTGATGATCTGGATAATCTTTGTGCAAAAAATGTTCTTGGTTCATTTACAGCTTTCCACTGGTTTTAACACTAATAAAAATTGTCCTAAAACTAAGAAAAGCTGTCCTATTCTTGCCTCACTTTGTGGTCATATACAGATGATGGTTGTAACTAATCAAGAAAGCTAATCAATTTCCACATTTTCTGGTTAGTAAAACATCAAAATAGAATCTGCTATGAATAAATATAACATTTGGGGAGAGTCAGTAGGTGTTAAATGGCATTAACAGCAGCTGAGGCAGGATAAAATTTCCTAAAAGTAAATGAGTTTGACAAATGAGACAAGTGTCCACCTCAAAATATGCCAGAAAAGCATGAGAAATATAAAACATTTTTTTCTATTTTTCTTCTGTTACAACAAAAAAAAATAACTTGTAAACATTCTACTCACTGCATGGGTTGGGATTCAAGGGTTCTCATCCAGTATCAACTAAAAACTTGAGCTAAAATCTGAAAATGCTGTGAAACCATTAAATGGTGTAGTCTTGTTACTTAGTACTCTATCACTGTGAAACAAAATCACCTGCCTTAACTACATTTTTTCAATTAAGGGGGATTTTCAGATCCATCTTTGATGTTGGTACAAAAGCAGAGGTACTCATGTTTTATGAAGATTTGAATGCAAAATAACAATTACAAAAATTACTTCTTAATTTTAAAGTCCTCTAGACTACTTTCTTAATTATCAGCTGTTGAAAGTGTCTGATGATTCCATCCTGCAAAGTATCCCTGATTATCTGCTTTCCTTTGAGTAGGCACCTGAGTGAGCCAATTGACTCTGGCACTACTTAGATTCTTTCTGATGTTAACTGAGGCATAAGTGTTTCCAAAATGGTGTAGAATTGAACTCAGCCTGCATGTATTACCTAGGAATGAACTCTCTGTGATAATTTCTTTCCTAATGTGTACATCACTGCTATGGTATGGCATGGTTTTCAAAGTGGCAGTTGCCATGTCACATGTCATCTCAGATCTGAACAGCAGTCAGTGATCAGGCAAGTGATTCAGAAAAGCAACAGATACAGTAAACTATTGTTTTTTCCTTTGTGTTATTGTCATGAATTTCAAGAATGAAGGCATCAGGGGGTTGCTAGGGAGCAACTGTAATCTTATTTATACATATATAAAAGCAGAGAGTAAGACACGTTTAAAGTACTCAGTCTGATTTCTTTGTGTACCGAACTTGAGAAGGAACACTTTTCAATATGTTCTGCAATGGATCACTTGTTATTCAAAGAAAAGAAGCATCTTGTTGAAAAAAAAAAAAAAAGAAGTTCTCTGACATGTATTAGAAATACAGATTGTAACTTTGTAAATAGGATATGATAGTGAGAAGACAGAATTTGTTCCCTTTGGGTAGATTACATAGTTGTCTATGACTGTTCAAAATTTGAGTTAAAGGACAATACCCACAGCAATAAAAAGTTAGCAGTAATAATCACTCAAGTAGATTGGAGTGATTTTGTCTTCTTGCCTGCTTCCAAGATCCGTTCATATGTTTAGATGTCTGTCAAACAGTCACCCCTTCTTTTCTTTTCTCGCATATGTGAGATCATGACATGTCACTTCATGTCTCTCATGAAGCCAAAATTGAATAATTTGTTGATTTTTTTTTTCTGATAAAACAGTATAATTTTGTCAGAATATTTGTTTTCAAAACTTTACCTGAAATTTCAGTAAGAAATGTACTTTTTTATTATTTATTTATTTATTTTTAATTTTAAGCAAGACAATTCTTTTCTCTCCAGGAATAATTTTTTGGGTAAATCTATATCATTTTGTTTCAGAGGGGGAGAGGGGAAACGGAGAGCAGTGAATGAACTCAACAACAATTCTGGACTGAGTTAAAGTAGATTTATAAATTAGAAAAACTTTTTAAGTTACATGTTAGCTATATTTTTATTTGACACTGATATGGTTCATTAAGCAAGGATTTTGCTTCATTCAAGAACAGTAAGTCAACTCTATTGTCTAGATAAGGGACTCTATTGTCTAGATAAGGGGCAGACAAATACTCTGAGAATAAAACCTTTGGATGTGCCTCTTTCTTTCAGTAGCTATAAATGTGAGTTGGGATG
Source organism: Aythya ferina (assembly GCF_964211825.1). Classification (NCBI taxonomy): domain Eukaryota; kingdom Metazoa; phylum Chordata; class Aves; order Anseriformes; family Anatidae; genus Aythya; species Aythya ferina. The sequence goes on along the minus strand of NC_140296.1, from coordinate 197,020,954 downwards.
CTTGCTTAGCCTTAGTTTTAGAAATCTCAGAGCTACATAAATCTCAAACTAAGTGTTAGCAAAGAGCAGACATTGCTCATCAGTTCTTACTGGTTTCAACAGAGGATTATCCAATGCACAGAACCAGCTTTGATGTTGAGTGGCCCAGCCTGTCAGCTGGGCTGGACTCCAGCAGTGACCTCCAGACACTGGGATCTTTCTGCATCTAGCCCCCCAGCACTGAAGACTCTGAACGTTCTTTTAGTTTGAGGACAACTCTGTACCTAAGTTATTTCTTTGCTTTTGTGACATACTCTGCAGCAGCTAATAAGTACTCTGGAGTTGCTGGTGCATGAGTTGTGCATTGGAAAGGTGCTGGCTTTGAATGTGGTGTCAGATTAGCTCTTTCTCAGCCACAGGTAGTAAATCTGGGATGGCTTCATAAAGAAACGTGCAAATATCTGTGACAAGTGTTCTCCAGTTCTCCTAGTTCCAGGTGGTTAATGCTGAGGTAATGTTTCCATTGTATAGCAGCCACCTGAGTCAGGGAGGGAGGGGGGATTTTAGTTTTGTGCTGTTGTAAGGGAGCTGGATGCTGGTAGCAGTCTATCAGCAGCTTCAGAACTGAGAGGCAATGAACCAGGTCCAGGATTCATCCAGGGCCTCCAGTTAGGAGCAAAAGGAGATGGGGCTAGGGACAGGCTGGAAACAAGGCTACAATGTGGGTCTGAAGTCAATCAAAGTGATAGGACTGGAAAAAAAGCTATAACAAACATCTGAGAGGTCCATCTAGGAGATTGACTACATATGGCATAGGTCCAAGGTCCATTCAGGAGTTAGGGCTGAAAACAGTCATACCTACAGAGTAGCTGCCCAGGACTAGGCTGAAATGGAGCCCATGCACAGGGGTGCAGGCAGAGGATCCCTGTGAGGTAGGTCATGGTCATTAATTCCCATCAGCTTACTCAGGACCTTGACACAGGTCAGCAGAGATACATGCTCACCCACAGGCATGTAACAAAAATAAAAACTGTTGAGAGACCTATAAAAAGACCAGAAAACGAGTTCATAAGCAGGCCCCCATCACAACAGAAGGCGAGAGACTTTTTGGTAGGACCTAGAGGGAACTGATCAAGGGATGCCTTCTCCAAAAGTAGGGGGAGGGCAAGAACAGATTAATAGACAAACTCTTAATTAATTTGTGCTCAATTCAAATTTTATTTAAAAAGTTAACTGCTTTAGTATATAAGCTTGTAAAACCTAGCTCCAGATTTCAAAAACACTCAAAGTATCTCAAAGCTTTTGTTGATTTGTGGTCTGAAGCACAGTAGTGTCTTTGAACAGTAGTTTTACCTTCATGATAGTCTTCAGCTGGTCTAGACTGATTATAAATATTGATTGTTCATCAAGGTGTCACACCAGCCTAGCTGGGCTATCTGATGTTGGAAGTAGTATCAAAGTAGCACAAGCATAATAGATTTATTTACCTTTGTACAGACAGGTAAGTTGAGGTGTTTTGTTTCTTTATTCCAAAGCACATTTTAAGGTAGGAAAAGACATATTATTATTGGTTAATGGTTACAATTCTGAGTTTGGACTTCTGAAGATCTCATCTCATATGACATCTTACATCCATACGAGTACTTGGTGGTGGAACTGAGATTGGTGTGTACGCATCCCAGACCTGTGTTGGGACCTTGGCTAGGTTAGCACTGTTTGAAGAAACATCTCCTTTTTTTTTTTTTTTTTTTTTTTTTTTTTTTTTTTTTCCTTAAATGGGGAAATGGACAGTTAATATAATAAATAAAAAAGGGAATGGAATTTTGCTGTAGTTTAGAATGACTCAACATAAATTATTATTCTTTGTTACTTGGGTAATCTTTTGAAATAATGCCAAGACTGCTGACCATCCAAAACAGATAATTTATCACTCTCAGGAACTTGTATGAGAAGCTAGCTTTTCTACCTGTAATAAAGCATGAAGGCCATTTAAATGAAATTGCAGCCTTAAAGCCCAGCCCAATGCCTGCCACAATGTAGCAAGAGTCATGCAATGAATGTACATCTTTCAATTTGTACAGAAATGTTTGACTTTCCCTGGCAAGTCTGGTAGAAAGAAAGAAGAATGTCTCTTTGTAGGGGATTTATAAATATGTCCTTGAAGAATGAGTGGAGAGGGACATGTTCTGCTGAGGAACAGGCAGTTTTTTTCATCTTTACCACATTCAGCTGTTGTCCTTGTTCTTGTGTTGTTCCATACTCATATGACACCCACCTCCACCCCCATCATATTTCTTCTTTAAAACCTTGCAGTTTATTATACCAGAATAAATATTTAGCATTTAGAAAGCCATCTTTCCTGAATACAAAAGTCCATGGCTATTGACTTCAGAGAAAAATTAAAGCATTTTTTGTGCTATGACCTTATGGATTTTACTTAGTCATGCAATGAAGCTTTATTCTCTGAAAAATGCTAGGGTTTTACTGACAAATTGGAGAGCTTTTAGCAGAACATTAGTGATTAAAGTACTAAAAATGATTTTAGATGTAAAAGCCAGCAGAAACTTACATTCACTTGGTCAAAGCAATTTCATAAATTGTATTCAAATTAGCTCTTCTTAACAAGCCATGGAGCCTGCCAAATTGCATTTTGAAAGGCGAATGAGCACACCTTTGCTGATAAGACCCTTTATGGCTATTTGAGATGAGCTTTTGCTAATTGTGTTTGACTGCGAGGTGGGAGGCTTTGAGAATGAAAAGTTTGTTACAGAGAGCCAAATTCTGAGGCGTGTATCATTTCCCCATGTGCTGCTGCACTGAACTGCTGCAGTGTTAGAACTGAGGTAGAGAAAAGGGGAACAGGCAACAAATAAATTATGTACACCCCTCTTAAATAATTAGTGAATGTTTCTTACACTGTTCCTTGGTAGCTCTCATGCTTCAGGAAAATAAAGGAGTGTGTTAAGTTCTGAGTTATTTCTGATGCCTTTTGTTTAAGATGTTGTGGGATAAATCGTCCACCAGTGATACTAACAGGGGAGATAGGTGCTACAAGTCCTGGAGTAGCGTAACATGGGGAGAAGTCAGCAACTCAACTCAGTTAATTGCTGACTCAATATTGGAGATCTTGTGCAAGACTCAGTCTTTTTTTTTTTTTTTTTTTTTTGGGGGGGGGGTGCAGGGGGTGTTGTAGAGTGGAGTGAGTGGGAAGGAGGGAGAGAGGTGTTGATTTTCATTTTTTTGATTTAAAGACACACAGTAGTTTCTGAAGCCAGCCTTGTAGTTGGGCTCTCTCAGTGGCAGGACCAATAATGCAGGTTACGAAGGTTTTAAGTTGAAGTATGAACAGGACTGCCATCAGTTGTGGCTGTTATCTCCTTGTTAAGTGGTTCAGGCTTTTGAGCTATTTTTATAGCTGGTAAAAAGAAAACATTTCTTTTTATTATTATTATTATTAAGTATGCTCCCACTAGACCACACTTTGATAGCCCACAGCTTTCAAGTCACCCAGGATGGGAGGTTTGGGAACAAATTGCCTATAGGAGTGGTGTGTATGAAAAACTGGAATGTTTTCAGATGGGGGTTTACAGGGTCAAGTTTGCTGTAAGAGTGGATTACACATAGGGATGAAAACGTGTATCTTTCATCCAGGTTCTTGAACCCTTACAAGTATGGCTTACTATAACTTTGCTCTGTACTCAAAGGTTAATTCCAGATTCAATTTAACTCAGAATCCTGTGCAAATTTGATGTTTCTCAGGGAAAAAGCTAAGATCTAAAATCTGTAGTGATTGGTTGTAACATAAAATTTATTACTGTTTTTTGAGGGGTAATTTTCAGCTATGCTATTAAACTCTTTTATCAACAACAACAACAAAATGAGATTTTGTTGTGTTCCCAAGATAAAATTTCTATGTGACAATTTTGAAAATCAAGCACCTCAAAAACATCCAAACTATAATCAGTGTTCGTTATAAACTATCTTTCTTTATAATGGTTTTCTACTCTGGATGCACTGAATTTTTAGAACTATTGCTACTATACCAAGAATTAGAGCATATTCCAGTTATTTAATTACTGATGGAAGGATAACATTTCTGTAGGAAAATAAATAAATAAATCAGTGTTCTGAAATTCAAAATTGATGGAAACCTTTGACAACTTATGAGACATGCCTGATAAAAATTTGCAGATATAACTGTAGTTGTCAGAAATTTACTTGTGATAACACCCATCAGCTACAAGCATCAGAGGGAGACAGATTTGGTGAGTCTTTTTAAGGTCTCCATAGCTTTAACCCGAAAAACCTGGCAGGGCTGGTAGACTTAGCCTGGTCTGCAGTTTCTCAGTTCTTGCGCTGGCTTGCAGCCAGCACATTAGTGCTGGACCTGTTCCTGTGTGTGCCTGGAATTACTTCCCAGGAGACAGCACAGCCCCATCAGGCAGCCTTTCGGAAAGGCAGAGTACTTGAGTAAACTCAGGCCATCTGTTGGTTGCATAAATTAGTTCTCCCCATTTGCCCATCTAGCCATAAGGTATCCACTTTTTGTTTTCTTTTGCCAAATAATATATTTTTCTTTCTCTGTATAGTTCTATCCAGGACAGACATAGGCAAATGATTTTTTTTTCTATTTTTTTTTTTCTTCTTTACTTCTCGTGGTTGTACATTGCTCATTGTAGCGGCTTTGTTTAACAAATCAAATTATCTCATTTATATGTGCTCTGCTTTGTAAATAGCTATGATTCCTCACCAAAAATGACCTTTATTCATGACAAGGAAGAAACATCCCTTGCCCCCTTCCTCTTTTTTATCCCCCCCTCCCTTTTTTTTTTTTTAACATTTCCCTTTTGTTGTTTTGTTTTGCCTTTTTTCTCTTATTTATTTTTCCTTCCTCTTCCTCTTCTCTTTCCTCATGAATACTTATACTATAATATGAATAAATAGATAAGGGACTAAATCGATTGCATTAGCATAATTTAAATTATTTACTTCAAAAGCATGTTGGTTGTTCAGTATTCAAGAAAAATTAAATTCAGCAGTGATTATTTGGTTTCAGCTTCAGTCATTTTAAAAGATCTTTCTTACTTTTGTCTTAGCTCTCTATGAGAACCTGATTCCTTGAGAATTTAGAAGTTGAATATTCAGTCACTAGAATCAGTCAGTTTTGAAGATTTATTAAGTGGTTTTTAGTGGCACCTTTTACCAATCAAACAAAAATGTGAAGTATTTCTTTCGTGAAGCACATTGGGATTATCCTAACAACAATCTTTCTGTAGATCTCTAGTAAGAACAGAGGATTTACTGATATTTGTTCTGTCAAGTCACTGCTTATTTTGAAAGTCAGTTGCCATCTTAATTTATTTCAATTTTTTCCTCTTTCAGATATATTTGAAATACAGAGATTTGTATACTGTAGAAGCCAACAACCCTCGTCAGCTAGTGGAAATTGCAGCCAGAGACATTGAAAAACTACTGAGTAACAGGTCCAAGGCCTTGGTGGTGAGTACTAATTGGTTAGGTTTTTTATTTAGTATTTTTTAAAATGTATATGTACTGTTGAAGCATGATTTTATTGTTATTTTTGCTGCCTTATACACTTATACTTGCTATACACTTACGGGCAGTGTCAGCCTGATGTTTACAGAACATGACATGTAGAAAGATAGCTCACAACTTCATGGTAGAAAATGAACTCATTAGTTAGTTGGCATAGGGCAGATGCTTATAATATTGATGGGCAGACTAGGAAACATGGCCAAGTAACAAATCAAATTATAAATAGATCAGAAAATAGCCCTCTAAGTGGTGCACATGAATGTTTATGACTGGAAGATCACTGTACTCTACAGTCATGATCTTGGGGAAACAAGAATTGAAGATTTTTCTTTAAAAAGTGATTTAAAAATAATGGTGTCTTTGAAGTTATGTTAATTTTGGTATTATTGCTAAATAAATCTGTTGATATTTGTTTTCTTCATCTTTTCAATTCCTCAGTCTTTCTTGATGGTAACAACTAATTCTTCTCTTTCAACAAATCTAGCCATGTGTGAATCACATTTATTTCTAGACCTATTCTATTTCTGACTTGATAATTTAATTTGTATTTCAATCATGTTTTGTATCAGCAAAGTTAATCCTGAGCTACTAGTGTGAGGATTGTGCTGCATGATGATCTCATAATTCTTTATGGTTTAAATAAGCAGCAGCTATTTTTTGAAAATGTTTTTTTTTTTGTCAGCAGTCCCTTTCTATTCTGTCTTACGAAAGGCCAAACCTGGATAATTGCTTTTTATGACTCCTACTTGCAAAAATATGAATTCTGTAATGTAGTTTGCCTTTCAAACAATAGTCACCAAATACACACAAGGGGGACCTGGATGAATTCATAAACATACCTTTTATAGAGTGGAGCTATTAGAAATAGGCTTAAAGGACAGAACAGCAGGTTGGGATTCCCTGAGCAGTAGTATATCCACTTTGACTTGCAGATGATTTTGGATGTGTCATTTGAAGTGTAAGTGAGAAGAAAGAAGGATTAATTCACCAAACTTTAGACATCTACTGCATAGACTGTGTGGACGTTAAAACTCTGCTGGTTGCCCTAAAGTCCCTTTTTGTTCAGTGGAACAAAGCAGGCACTTCTCAGCCAGGACTGATCTGAAATGTTCTAAGACTATACAATGGGATGAGCTTGGACTCAATACTCCATAGTCCGGAGTATGGACTTCTCTCTTCTTTATCAGAGGTGCCTAGATGTATATATATCTATGCTGTTGGTGTGTAAAGCTGGGGGAAATGAGTTCCACTCCAGCAGTCCTTCTATCAGCACAGTTTGACTTAGCTGAAGAATCAATCTGCATGCTATGCTGAGAACTAGTTTTCTTGTAGGAGATGAGAGGAAACTAGGGAAGTCATTTGCTTAGTCAGTTGTCCATGCATAGGTACCACAGGAGGTATGTGTTTTCCTGCTGCTTCTGCTTAGCAGGAGTTCACTCTTGCAGTTTCTATAGCTTCCCTAACATGTAATGTAAATCAGTGTTGTCTGGGAAAAAATTCTCTGTGCTTCAGTTAAATGGGTGGAAAATTGTTTGCTTTCCTTTTGTAACTCAGTGGGCATGTGTTTATGTAGCTTTCTGTGGACTTTGTATTATTACTGCAAAATATTATGAGTCATTTATAGACCTGTGTGAATACACCATTTTTTCCATCAATTTTCCATGAACTCATGCAAGTCTGATACGTGTAAGTTATCAAATCCAAATTTTATTATTTTCCCTAGACTCATGATTCTAGTAGAGATTTTTGCATATGTATGGTGTTTTTTCATAAAACCTTAAGAAAATGAAATAAGTGTCTCATGCTTAGTTTAGAAAAGATTCCAGAACAGTTTTTTCTGTGAAGATGGAGGAAGAAGGGTGTCCCATCTCATTTTAGATGAGCTCTTGATCATTCTTTCAGAAGGGTAATATGATTCAGTTCCCTGAAGTAAAAGAAGACTAAATTAGGGAAAAAACATTCTTTCAGTGCAGCCTCTCTCTCTCAAAAAAAAAATATTTTTCAGAAATTCTCGGATAATTTTAAATGTTCAAGTCAATAAGGCAAATAAATTCCTCCAAATGTATTAGTGGCTTAAGACCTATGACTTTAAAACCAGTTTTATTAGTTTAGAGGATGTGACTCATGATGTCTTTAGTGCTTGAGGTTGGCATTACTGACAGTGCTGCAGTGAATGTACAATACTTATTATTTTTAGCTGCATGCTATCATTTTAGGATGTGCACAGTGGTTCTCTGCATACCAGCAAGATTTCTTCATGACCTCTATATCAATCTTGCTACTTCATGCAGTGTAATTCACCCTCAGATTGCAATAATTTAGCTCCCCCATGCTTCCCACAACTGAATTTGATTTTCCATCCTTTAAATACTAATCAATGCTATTTCTTTTTAGTGTTAGAACACCTCTAAAGTTTTTAATGTGACTTTTTTTTTTTTTTTTGCCCGGGAATCGCAAGAATTTACAAACATTAACTACATGATTACAGCACAAATGTAAGATCCTTTTTCTTTTTTTCTTTTTTTTCTTTTTTTTTTTTTTTTGTGGTAAACTGATTGAAATGATTTTTTGAAACTTTTTTCTACTCTTGTTCAAGAAGAACTGAGCTGGCTTATGTATATAAATATCTGAGGAGAGGGTGTTGAGAGGATGGAGCCGGTCTCTTTTCATCTGAGCCCAGCAATAGGACGAGAAGCGATGGGCACAAACTGAAGCACAGGAGGCTCAATATGAGGGGGCACTCTGAGGGTGACAGAGCACTGAGACAGGTTGCACAGAGAGGTTCTGAAGTCTCCTTCACTGGAGATATTCAAAACCCAACTGGATACCATCCTGTGCTATGTGCTCTAGGTGGTCCTACTCAGCAAGGGGGTTGGACTAGATGATCTTCAGAGGTCCCTTCCAACCTCAGCCATTCTGGGAATCTGTGATTTTGTGATTCTGACTTGTAGAGGTTGTCAGATTCTTAAAGTTTGTCTTGTGAAAAATTTCTGTGAATGTTGTGGGAGCTTTTTTGTCCTAAATTTATCTGTCTATCTATGGTAATCTATTGTGCTTTCTTAGTCACTCCTATTTTGTTTGTTTTTAATTTAAGTATGTACATACATTTTAAAAGTTTGTCAAATACATTTTTTTTCAGAAGACATTTCTGGGTATGATCAGTCAATAGACGGTTCCTGAGAAAATGTACTTTTCCTTATGTATCAAATGCCAGACACAGCCAAAGCCATACATTCAAAAATGAGTATTACCTCTCAAATTAGTAAACCCAAGTCAATGGTGATTAAGCTTTTAATGTGATTTTAATTGTTTGTTTTAGCTTCTAATTTCTGATTCAGACATCTTTCTTCTCAACTATTACCAAGGTTAGCTGTTCTGGGAAGTTCTATTATTGGTTCTTTAAAAATATGTGTTTCTTATGTATATTCATGTACCCAGGGGCTTAGTCTGATTTAAAAATAATAAAAATAAAGGGGGTGAGGGGGAAGACCTAAAAAGCATTACCTAAGGGGAGAAATACCCTTTTATTAACTTAACCCCTAGTCAGATCTCTTTGCTGACTCATATTTTACATCATTATCAATTCTAGATCACTTTGCGTTGTTTTCCCTGATGCCATCATCTTAAGAGCTCCTAATGGCTCAGGTATTTGTACTGTCTTTTCTATTTGCAGTTCTCCTGGGTTTATATCAGAGCTTTCAATGACTCCTGTTTTTAAATTTTCCTATTTTAGGAAGGTTTTTTATACATGAGACACTTGCTTGTTATCTCCTGAATCTGAGCTGATACTTTCTACTAAGATAATTTCTTCACCTTCCGTATGTTTGCTGCTTCTTTTTCTTTTCATGGACTATCTTTATGCTTGCATTTTGTAAACTTTATGTAGTGAAGCTGAATTGTTTATCTGAAGTTTAAGTCATCTTAAATCTACAGGGTCACATTTTTTCTGAAATTAGAAGTGGAGTTGAACATAACTGTTACTAATGACTGCACAGAGAATTTTACTGTTAGGGCTTATGTGACTCAAAGTGTTAATTAAGACCTGAATCATGAAAAGAATTTGATGGAAGAGGATTATACATCCTCCAGTAATGCCATGAGGAAGGTGCCAGTGAAGGTTATCAGTGGTGTCATTGCTCAAACACTAGCATACTACGGAGATGGCTATGATTTTTCCTAGGCATGCTACACAGACAATCTCTGGGCAAGGTTATAATAAGTATTAGTGATGACTTTTCTAATACTATGTTAGCATCCCTTGAGCTGCAAGAGCACTTTAAATGAAAAATAACACTTGTATACTACATTATATTTGTGTTTTCATGCACCTTTATGCTAGAAAATTATATAATTAGGAAAGATAAAATTACTTCTGTGCATTACACAAGAAAGACTTGAGTAATTTGGAAAAGCATTATGATTTCATTTCTGGTTTATATATGAAATGATTTTAAGGAAAATTTGGACAAAGATGACTTGTTCCACTCTAAAGAAAGAAATTCTACTGTTGTTTTTCAATGTGTGTGAATTTACGCTAATATGAAAAAATGTTTGTGAGCAGCTTTAAAGGTGGTTGAAATAGGTGTATGGCTGGGCATGGGGAAAAGGGAAAGCCCTGATCTGAACTCAGAGGGATTTGCTAAATGACTTTTGCCAGAAAATGAGGACCATAGCACAAAAAGCAAAGATGAAAAGAACACGGAGGCTTTTCTAGCAAATTGCAATGGAGAAGGAGGGTTGTATCAGCTGTAAGGAGGGAGACAAGCACCAGCTCATGGTCAATGATGTCAAAGAATGCCATGTGTCAGGGCCTGCTGTTTAAACAGTGAACATGTCTTTTTTTGCTTTACTGTTGATTACTATTGCATACTTGCCTGTCTTAACTCTTACCAAGCATACACCATTTAAGTATTATGAGATTTCCATATTTACATGGTATTATGTGCAAGTTCATATTCTGTCTATATGTATCCTGCTAAAAGGTGGTATATAGGCTAGCTGTGCTACCAATGTGACCTGCATTTGCATGTTTGGGATGGTGGAGGCTTTGTTGAAAATATATCCTGCAGTAACTAAGGGCAAAATTCCCAAAGGTTCTTGCATGCTTTTCAGGTACTCCCCATTCATCAGTGCAATAGCTGTCTGGAGCTATGTAGATCATGCTAGTAGATCATAAGCTTTCAGTTCTGCTGGAAGCAAAATAATATAAATAAAAACTTTTCTATGTACAAGAAAGTGAGGATACTTGCATTTGGAAACAACTGTTTTATGAGTATCACTAGAAATACTGAAAAGTATTTGACATTGTAATAATTTATAAAATACAGTTAGAAGAGTTACAAATATTTTCCCACAGACTGTGTAAATTTAAAACCTTTTAAACTCATAAATATGTGAGTTGGACTCATGACATATTTCTTTATTACTCATGTAAAACACTGTAGTAAGCTTAAGCTTCGCAAAGATCCCAATTTTTGTTGTCACACTTTAAAAATTGTGAATAGTGTTTTTTAGAAAATTATATTTTAAAAAATCAGTGGTTTGCAAAAGGCTTTTGGGATTTTGTTTTTCAGTTATCCATCATGTTGTGAGGGAAATGAAGTATGACTTACTTTAAAGCAGTGTCTGATCCAGTGCTGCACACTAAACCCAAGGTGCAGCCTCATTTTTCTGCAGTGTGGTGTCATCAGTTGTGCAGCCCTCAGCCTTCATCTGTCCACCTGAGCAGCCCAATACTCATTAGGTATCGGGGAGCATCTCTAATGTTCCATCTCAGGAAAATCTGAAGTTTTACCTTCTTGCACTTTTTTATTTATTTTATTTTATTTTATTTAGCTGAAGAGAGGTTAGATCTTTTAGGTAAGAGAAAATTAAATTGGAGAGAAAATGATGATTACAGAATACCTACTAACACTCTTTACAAGCACAGCCTGCAGAAAATGTTGGAAACAACATCAAAATATCCTATTTCCTGCTTCAGTAAGGTCCTTTTCCACATTCTCAAGTTATTTACTAAATACTCTTTTTTTACTCTTTCTGAAAGACCTTGCATCAGTGTCAGTACTTTGTTATCAACACTATAATGCATACTGAGTGCATTATTTAATAAACTTTTGTTCCATTACTGCCCATATTGAAAGGAAACAGCATAACTGTTTATATAAAACAAAGACTCAAATTCCACTAAAATACCTTTCACCAGAGAATGAGAGACATTCATATTTTCACTGTCAAATCCTTGCCTAAGGTTTCTTTGTGTTACTTTCTATTGGGTTATTTGCTTTTACTTGTTTTCTTGGGACTGTAGAGTTTCATGCAATTTTGCACATTATTGTCCAGATTTCTTCAGACATCTCAACCAGAGAAATCATATCTTCATTCTAGCCTTTATGCCTTGGGTTCTTCTGAAAACTGAGGAAAGTGAGTTTCCATGGAAACTGAGGCACAGATTGTGTGCTAGGAGGCAGGTTGCCTCTATGTGACATTGGGAAATGTCCAAGGTGCACCGTTGTGGCTGTGGCTGGGAATGAGGAGCTCAGAGTGTTTGTCTGCTAGTTTAAATACAGTTTCAACACAGCTGTGCAAGTATGTCCAGATTCCCTTATATTTTCCTGCTCATATGGAATAAGGCTTCAGTATCTCACAATACAACTGGAAAATTTAAATAAACCTGTTATAATTTATTTTAAGATTCCTGAGCAGAGATGTCATCCACTTTAAATAGGATTGGGAATTTTTCTGTGGTATCAAAGATCTATATGACTAAAATAAATTTTGTGGGTGTGCTTGATACTTTTTTTTTTTTTTTTTTTTTTTTTTGGCTGGGGGGGAGGGTTCCAGAGGACGGGTTCCAAAGCTTTAACCTGAGTTTTGTTTTGGATCCCTAAAACACACTTAGTATCCTAGATAGCCTTCCAAGACACCTACTTTCTTGTCTGTGAATGATAAATCACTTATACTAACAAGATGTTTTTCTATTATTTTAAAATACACGATAGATAAATTTTGATTGACTGCCGTGTTTGTTTAGTGGAACCTGCACTGGGCAGCATCTCTTGCTTAGTGCTCTGTTGCAATTCAACCACTAGTCTCCTGAGCTGCTGCAGAAATGTCAAAGAAGCCTGAATTCTCACACCTAACACCTAAAGATTAACCAATCCATGAAGGTTTGGGGCAGGTTTGTGAGATAAAAATATCCGTGTATACATATGGATATACATCTAAATCTGGACACACACGAGTGTGTTGAAGTTGCATCTGAATTATATTCCAGTATACATGTAGATACTGTACACGTATATGTGTACACACACAACTATTTTTTAATCTAACGGGTAAATAAACAAGACATCTGACCAGCGAGGAAGATTTGCAGCTTGGTTGTCTTCTTTCCCATTTAAGCACTCTGATTGCAAGGCTCAAGTCCTCCAATCTATAACATACATGTAAGCTGTGCACAAATCACCTTCTGAAACAATTTAATGCTAACAACTGCTCTCTGCTGTCATTATCATCCCCCTCAAAAATGTTAAATTAATTTATTCTTGTCTTCAGACTGCGAGGACCAGAGTATTTGCCCTATAACCTGAAAATTATGTTATTTTCAAGAGGTGTAATTTGGATACTCCTAAAGTATCTGCAATCCTGACTTCTCTCATTATTTTGTAAAACATGATATGGTAAACACTGTGATTTTGTCATTAGGAGACACTGATTAACTAGGTCTTGAAACACTTGATATTTCCTTTTTCCCATTTCACACACCAATGCAATATCCTATAGAATCAACACAGAAAAGGAGAGGTCCCAGTTTTAGTGGTGGATTGTGATGGCTTCAGAATGTTCATCAAGACATAGTCTTTCCCTTCTCCTTTCCTAGCTGATTTTAAGGACTTAAACCATGTTGAAAACTGATTTCAAAACTAATTCCAGTAAAAATGTTACACTTTCAAGTGTTTCTACCATTTTGACTCACTTGCCAGTTACATGCACTGCTGGGCAATTGTATTTTAAAAGGCTCAAGCTGGAGAGATTCAGAGAAGAAAAATAGTTTGTATTGTTGTTTGTCTCATACCAAATAACACTTTCCAACACTTTGTTTGTATTTCCTGATACATGAGAGGCTGGTCATCATGCAGAACAGTTAGCGCTCTGTGTGCTGGGTTGTTTACCGAAATAATTTCAGGTCTGACTTAGTAGGAAGAGAAAATGTACATGGATAGAAAAGGGCAAACTAACAAAAATAAATTAACAGTTAAAAAGATGAACAGAGTTTTGTCTATACTTGTCTTTGGGCAGTGCATGCATATACCTATACAAAGGTTTTATGGTGGTTTTCACTCTAATATTGGAATTGTTAGGTTATAGCAGTTTATTCTGTTTAATCTTTCAAAATATTTTATTCCTTTATTTGAGCTTTGTATTTCACCCTGGGGGTGACTCTTGGGCTATACAGAAGGTATTGAATGAAAGTATTCCAGTGTGTTAGCAGCATTACAAAACAAATGATTTAAATTCTGATGAAATCCTACAAGAGTAAGGAGATGTGCTGGCAAAATACAAATAAAATAAAGGTGTCTGTGTAAGCACTGTAAGGTCACACATGCTATGTTTTTACATGACAGTATGTCATGGTTCTTTAATTTTTTCCAGTATGTATTTATTTGGTAGAATCTCATAGAGTTAGGACTCCAGCTCTATTTATGTGCTTACTTTTTATATCTCCATCAATTCTGTATATTGTGAGTAATTCACCAAGATGGGAAATGTCTAAATTTTATTTCTGAATACTTCATGTGAGTGTTCAGAATAGACATTGTCATCTCCTTTTTGCAGTGTTAGATTTAGATTTCAGTCCATGACTAGAGCTGGCCCAAATAATAGAAATAGCTACTTCAGTTGCAGCAGAAACTATGCAGGTGAGTTCAAGACTGGTACTGCAGTTCTTTTAAAAGTGGCTTCACTGGCAAGTTTTCACACTAGGAAAAAGGCTTTTTTAGACTATAATACTGAGTCAGATAGCCTGTATGAACTTTGCTTAAATCTCTAGATGTTAATACAGTCTGTTTTGATAGTCAGTTGTGGTTGTTGAAGAAAAAAAAAAAAAAAAGGCAAACAAAAAATGTGGTTTGGAATGACAGCTATTGATATGTGACACTTATGAAGTCAAACATTTGTCAACTTGTCCACTTGTCAGATATTTGAATTTGTTTTTACTTGTCTTGCCTGGAGTCTTGTTTTATTAACTGAAATACAGGTTCTATAGATGCAGCAATATGCCTCAGAGGATAAATTCACATAACTTACATACCTTGCAAGGCATCATAAAAGTCGGGAAAAATAAATCAAGAGGGCCTGCAATGAAAGTTCGTACAGATATTGCCTGTTTCAGTGTTCTTACTTTCCATGGCTTAGTTGATCTGGCTCCTGCAGATCTTGTATTCTTGTTGACAGATAAAGAGTGGGTCCTTCCTCCCACTTCCCATATCCTCATAGATAGCCATGAGTCATTGTTTTGATTTCTGTAGACCTGAACTGTGTACAATGCTGAAATAGCATCCAGTATGCTAGCTTAGAGAGACACCTGCTGAATCTCTGTCCTGCTAGCAGTGTGTTGCAGTTAGAGTTTCTAAGTGTGACGGAGATGATGAAAGCTAAAAAGAGCTTGCAGCTATTCATATTATTGGATGATCAGCTTCACTGTTTAACTTTTCCTTTTCCCTACACAACAGATTGTCTCTGATACCATAGCTTCTTTTTTGCTTTCCCATTTGGTAAGTAGAGAAATCAGGAACGAAGACTGCTGTAGCATTTCTTTTCTATTCAGCCTGTTTTGTTTATTCATTGGAGCAAATTCCCTTGCAAAATAACTGTTCATGGCTAATTTTCCAGAGATTCTGTTGTTGCCATTGTTTAAACTCTCTGTTGGGGATTCTTTGTGTATGTGTTACAAGCGTGTTTCTTTGTCTCGGTTTATGGATACTCAATTTTAATTTGTGAAATATGTTCTGCAGGTGCATAGTCTCATCACAGTGAGTGTTAGCCTAAACTGGGGGGTTGATGTAGCAGCTGTGAAAGGTGAAATTTTGTCCAAAGAGTTCTTTTGGTTTCCTTTCATTATGATGATACTTTTTCAGCTTCAGAAGCTCAGATTTAAAACAAAACAATGCAACCCAAACCCTCTGTTGTTTCTCTATTTGGATTTCTCCCAGCTTTTGTCTCCAGGGCTTTGCTACACTGCTTAGCTGAGGCTTACCCTCAGGCAGTTTTGTCTTCTGCAGATATTTTTGTTTTCCTTGTTGTATGTGCTTCTGCCTGATGGGCAAATAGAACTTTTCTTGTTTATTTTTTGACCTAAGGACTTTTATTCAGATCATCTCTCCAAAAAGCAAGAAATATATTGCCAAATTTACCAGTGTAAGACTGTTTTCCAGCCTGGCTAGCTGGAAATGTTAAAAAAAAAAAAAAAAAAAAAAAAAAAAAAAAAAAGAAAGGTTTTCCATGATAAAACACATTTTTCAAAATCACAATATATCATGCTAATATATATATATATATTTTTTTTTTTTACTCAAATTGATCTGATTTGTAACGCTTTATGACTAAAAAGACTGAACATGAATGTAAGTGTTCTTGGGCATTTTGTTGGCTGCTGTACTCTGATGCTATTTGGCCAGCCTTCTCAATGCTCCTAGTTTTTCTCCCAATCATTGAGTTTGCTTTTTCAGTCACAACCAAAAATGAATTATAATATTTTAAAATCCTCTGTGAAATCAAAGCTCCACTTATTTTCTGGAAGCTCTATTAAACATAACTGAGAAGAGCCAAATATAAGTGGTGACTATAGTGGTCCAGATTTGCACACAAAAGTTACACATAAACTTAAACAAAAGTTACACATAAACATAAAATGGTAGTTGTGTGCTGTACTGGCCTTTGAGCCTCAACTCTGCCTTTGTGAGGCCTTTATTTCCAGGCCTTGAATAAGTCTGGGGCTCTTCTCTGCATTTTCTCTTGTCTTTCACTATCTTTTCTTTGAGAACATTGATACCTGCCTATATGCACAATTCCAATATTAGTCTCAATGTACTTTTTGTACACTCCTTATTTTTCTTCATATTAGAGGTTCAAACTAGACTGCTTTGATACATCATCACAGTAACTCATATTTAATTATTCACTCACTTTATCTTGTAAATTCTTCCCAGGGTAGAAGACTGCATTCAAAGAATCAGTTTTTTTTTTCTGAGTATGCTGTGAAATCTGTATATTACTCGATCTATTTCTAATAATGAATTAAACAGTGTAAGAATGCATCATGTTTGAGCTCATTTCAACCTGGGGTACTTTGTGTGACAGTTGTACAAATCAGAAGGAGTGTTTCTACAAAGTAAGTCTTCATGCCGTATTGTAGCTGACAGGTAGTATTGCCACAGGTTTCCTTAACCAATGATGGCTTCTAGGAAATGTTTCTTTGCATACTACCAACAACCTTAAAGGTCAATGTAACAGACTACTTGCCTTTATTGTAGTTTACAGAATGCATTAGTAATAAAAATAACATAAAAAAAATAATAAAAAATCAAATGACAAGAGGAACAGAGTTTGGAAATTTTTTAAATTTATTTATTCTTAAAAAAATAAATCTATATATGACATCTCTTACAAATACACCATTTTCTTGGTGGAAAGAATTTTAGAATTGTAATAAATTCTCAAAACATTTGTGTGTAACTCGGTTTTATTTGCATTTCAGAGGGCAGAATTAAAACACAAATGAAAGTAAAAGTTAGATTATTTAAAATGGAACCTTCCCTAATGATTATGTGAAAAATCATCAAGGACTTTGGGTCTCCAGGCACAGCATTTCATTATTCTGTTCTCATGACAATGTTGAGTCTGCTAATCAGTGTGTCATGTTGGAAATAAAAGACCTTTTGGGCAAGACAGAGATTTTATCAGTGAATGATAGAAGTTTCTGGCATGCCCTCTGTTTTCTGTGTTTTCACATTTTTTCTTCTTTCCTCCTTGTTCTTGCTCCTGTTCTTTCCTTCCTTGTTAGTAGGTAGTGGAAGGGAGAAACCACAGATTTATTAGGGCTTTCTTCTGCATTATATGGGGTTGGTGATACATGGTGCTGTTTAAGTGTATGAGAGAACACCTCCTGTTGTTAATGACATTATATTAATTAAAGTATAACCATACTGGTGTCCTGCTATTTAAAGGTGCAAGTTACATTTATTGCCCATTTGAAGGAATACAAACAAATTTCCCCTGCTAGCGAAATACTAAGACTTCAGTTTTCTATTGGGAGTGACAACTGAAGCCAGTGGTTAGCTTATGGGTAAGAGCATATGAAATGTCCTTCTCGGTCAAGGTTGCTTATGTAGCTTGTCTTCTGTCCTGCCATTGATTTGGGGAAACATTGTGAACCACACAAGTCTGGTGTGGTTCATGGTCCAATATGTGTGTAATGCCCTGGTATTCACAATCTTTGGATTAGATGTTTTAAAGAGCACATCTCTGCCTGTTCACTTCAGTATCTGTTAGTGAATTTATCCATAAATTTACCTAGTCCCTAATCTGCTTCCACAGCGTCCTGTACTAGGTCATTTTCAGACCTCACTATTTGTTGGATAAAAAAGTGTTTTCTCCTGTCTGCTCTAAATTTATTTCTGGTCTCAGTGAGTGCTGCCTGGTCCAGTATTGCTAGATTTGTTGTTAAATAAAAATTTTGGCATTTGGTATAGAACATCAGCCATATCTTCTGTCAGCCTTTGTGCCTACCAAAAGGTAGCTCTTCTAGTCTCTCCTTGATGGGCTATCTTACAGAGAATGAATAACTTCTATAGCAGTTACTTCCATCCCATTATTTATTTTTATTTTTTTTTTTTTGAGGTGTTTGGAACAGGAGAGAGTTAGGTACAGTGCAGGAGGAGCTTCTACCATGTCTTAGCTGTCTGCATCATGCTCCAGGTCATCTTCTAGAATATGATCAGTAAGGGACTATTCATCTTCCAGCACATTGTTTCCCTTGTTTCTCTTCTGACTTCAGACATAGTTCTTTGGTAGTCAAGATCATGGCAAAAGGCTCAGATATTGCAACTGTGTGAATAATTTTAGGTTTTCAAGCAGGCTTTTTTCAACAACAACAAAAAAATCAATAAACTAAAATCACAATAAAATCTCTACCAGTCAGACAAATTAAATACTTAAGATCTAAATAAATATTATTAAAAAACCAAGCCAAACCAAAACAAAAAAAAAAGTTTTTATTACATCATAGTATCATTTAGGTTGGAAAATACCTCTAAGATCATCTAGTCCAACCTTGATATATACTCAACCTTAATACATGTATATATTTAACTTTGGAAGAAAAGTATAGTTAAAGCTTTTTTTTTTTTTTTTTTTTTTCCTTTCCTAATGAGAAATTAAGATACTTTGCTAGAGACTTTACTAGAGTGAAACTATCTGTTTTATTCAGATGTTTTCCTTTTTTTTTTTTTTTCTTGGTCAAATTAGATTTCCTGGCCAAATAAGATTAAATTAAATAAATTGTCACTATGGAGCCCAAGTAGGATTAAATTTAAAAATATCTGATTTGACTAATGCAATATGTACATGCATCAGAGTAGCTTTCAACTTCAGCAGAACTCATGCTGCAGCGAGGACCTATTAAATTGCAGAAGAGGCATCAGATTCTGATTTTAAGCCCATTGTAGAGCCTTTTTCTTTGCACAAGTGAAAGATAGAACTTCAGACATTTGGGTCGGTTGCTGGTCATCTAATTTCATAATCTAACATTCAGCAATGAGCAATTGAATAATCTTTCCTTTCAAACAGTCACATTTTTTTCCTTTTCTGTTCAGTATTTTACTTTTTGAGCCAACATGACTGTAGGGCAACGAAGCTGAAAGGTCTAGAGAAAAGTCTTATGAGGATCAGCTGCGGGAGCTGCTGTTGTTTAGCCTAGAGAAAAGGAGGCCCAGGGGAGACCTTATTGTACTTTACAGTTACCTAAAGGAGGTAACTGTGCAAGATGGGGATCAGGCTCCTCTCCCAAGCACCAAGTGATAAGATGAGAGGAAATGGCCTCAAGTTGTGCCAGGGGAGGTCTAGGTTGGATATTAAGAAAAATTTCTTCCCTGAAAGGGTTGAGGCATTTAAATTGGCTGCCCAGGAAAGTGGTTGAGTCACCATCCCTGGAGGTATTGAAGAAACGTGTAATGTACAACCTAGTAACATGGTTTGGTGGTGGACTTGTCAGTATGAGGTTAAAGGTTGGAATAGATGATCTTAGAGGTCTTTTCCAATCTGAATGATTCTATGACTATACTGCTTATTCTATACCTGCAGTATCCTTAAATGCGCTGTAGGACTGGATAGAAGTATGGGTTCCATAGAGAAACAGATTGTTCTCATGAATATTTGCTTTTTTCCTCTAACATTTTGGTAGCATGTTTTGTGCCAGTATTTCAGGAGTGCAGCTAATTGGTAGCCTTGGGAAAGAATGCAGGTAGATTTGGGGCTTTTCTAAGTAAGCTTTAAAGGAGTCAGATCATAAGGGCCTCAATCATTGGAAACAGCTTGCTGTAGAGCTAGTTAAGAAAACTATATTACTGACTTCATGGAAATATGATATAGACTCAGGTAGCAAGTTCACCTGGCATCTATGATAGTTTTTTTCTTCTTTATCAGTCTAAGGTGTCCACATGCTACCTTCATCTCATCTTTTGGGCTTTGTAGTGGAATTTTTATGCTAACACATTCCTTAAGAGCAGCTCCTGTCAGCTTTCTTTGCAACATTGACCTTTGCTGCACTTGTTAGTACAAGAGGCAAAATTCCCCAGGAACCCAGCAATTTCCTCACACTATAAGTCTCTGTGGAAAAGCTTGGAAAGCAGGATGTGCTGAAGGAAAGCAGTGTAACAAACTGTTTTATGCAATTTCCTGAAGATCTAAATGGCAGTTCCTAACTCTAGGTGATCCAGTTGTGAATTTGCCGATAAACAAATGTAAACATCCCCTCTAAAGAGCAGAAGCTGTAAAAAATCCTGTAAAAATCAGTAGCAGCTGAGGTAATTCACCATTTTTTTAAGTAAGTCCACTTGAATTATAAGATTGCCTTTGATTGGGAAGCTTCAGGAAACAAGAGTTTTGTGATGTGTCAGTATGATGAAGTTATGGTTTCTTCAAAGTCGAAAGTCTGTCCAGGAACATTTTTCACTCTGGTGCATCTGCTTAGAAATTACAAATTGATACTTCTCAGCTGGATGCCTAAAGGGACCAGGCTTACTGTATATATGTATATATATATATATATACATTATGAGCTCACTTGGGGTTGAAAGTGCCCTCCAGTGGTCTGTCTGCAAACATATTTACATGTCTGTTCCTAGTGTTCAGAGAGAGGGACGCTTGACTGCATTTGCTCCAGAGACTGGTAAGTCTCCAACATATGCCTGTGTTGAACACATCTGACCGGGTGGAATCAGAAACAAGGAGTCACCTGGTGTGAGACGTACAGCTGGAGGGCAGGTATCTACATGCAGGGGTCATGACTTACACTGGTGTATCTGAAATCCTCTGTCTGGAGCATTGCTATTTGGGTCAATGTTGCAAGACAACACCTTGATTTCCTTGGAATCAGAGACTGAAATCTTCTGCTTAAAATATCTAAACATCTCTGTAGCTATCAAGTCCTTTTCTTTTCTTTTCTTTTCTTTTCTTTTCTTTTCTTTTCTTTTCTTTTCTTTTCTTTTCTTTTCTTTTCTTTTCTTTTCTTTTCTTTTCTTTTCTTTTCTTTTCTTTTCTTTTCTTTTCTTTTCTTTTCTTTTCTTTTCTTTTTGTTTTACGTGTTATTCTTTTTTAATATGACTGGAAGAAGATTCTGTATTTCAAATATCAGTCCAGAAAATTAGGGATTTGAGATCAAATTTATCTTCAACCCAAGATGTTTTATATCTGTGAACCAAAAGTGTTCTGATCACTTAATTACAAGCTAGACTGAATGGAAATACATTATTTTTCCTTGGTTATTCCCCTATCCAACCAGTGCTGAGCCACTATGAGAAATGGAGAACTATGGATCCAGGAGAAAGGATAATACAGGAGGGCATGGATCTTAGTTTCCATAGCACCCAGATAGATGAGAGTAAATACTTTTCCCATTGGTCTTTTTATAAATTTAAACATCAACATCATCTTCTGCAAGACATTTCTATAAAGTATGGCAGGTGTCAGAACATGTTCTTAGCAGGGTATCTTGGAATTAAGTGTTGTAGGTGGGTATTTGGAATTTAAGTAGCTGCTCTTGCAGTTCAGCTAATGCCTCTAACTAAGATTTAGAGTTACCCAGGGAAACCTCTGCTCTGAAGAGGAGATTATCTGAATGTTTGATGTCAGCAAGTTTAGTGAGTAAATTTTCTCCTTAGAAAATAGACTCTAGACTCTTAATGCAGTTGTCAGAGGATTTTAAATTCACTTTAATATTAATATTAATTTTCAGAATTGTTAAAAAATAACAACATTTGATTTGTAAGTGGTGTCACAAATAAAAATCCTTTAGAACCCAGTTACAGGTGAGTAAACAGTCAGACAAAGGCAAAGGGGAGGATATCTACTTTAGCTATGGGAAAATGTAGCTTGTAGATAACAGTTTGAATTTTATTTCTAGCTGTTATATATATATATATATATATATATATATATATATATATATATATATATATATAAATATTTTCCCCTGGACCAGTATCCAATTCATTCCTTAGAAGCTGAAAGAAATGCATTACATGAATTTTTAATCTTACTTATGTTTAGTTAACAGTGACATAATTAACGTAGTTCAAGTTTTTCATTTTTTAATAATAAGAGAAGTTTTGCCAGTCTTAAGGTTCAGTACATGAGACAGAAATTTTATTTATTTATATATTTAATTTTAATAGAATTGTTTAGGGATTTAATGTTCTTTCAATTTGGTATTTCTTATTAAAGTTTCAATCACCCACCACTTGATTGTGATTAAAACTGCCCCATGGCAATAAATTTTTTTCTATGCAAATATGACAGGTATAATTATGGCAAACCTAATTGTTCATATATTGCTAGTTTCCATATGGTGATAAGTTGGGTGTTCTAATAGGTGATGAAGTAATAAGATTTATTTTCCCATTTAAAGAGTAGAACAAAACAAAAGAATTAGTTCTCTTCCTTGAGCCTGCGTCCATAATACACTCTCTTGATGTAACGAATTCTGAAGTTAGCTCCAGACCAAAGACAAAAAGTTGTTGATTTGTGCTGTACTGAATTAGTACAGGGGAAAAGGGTTTTGAGATATGGTGGCCTTATTACAGTAGGCAGCATTAAGACAGCTGAAAGGAGCTGGGTTCCCATTCCCTAGTAGTGTTGACATCATAACAATGTCATATGAAGGAGGAGCAGTTGTCTTTCCCTCTAAATGCCTCCATTAACATCTTCATCACCTCTGTCTCTGACATTTCTAAGGAAAAAATGTGTATATTTTTTAATCTATAGTTAGCAAACCTGAAATTCATCAGCTCATGTTTCGAGAGTATTTCCTCAAATATTTCACTGATGTGACCTGTTACTGACCTCATCAGGTTGCAGCTTCATTATGAAGGGGTGTCGTGGTTTAACCCGGCCGGCAGCTAAACACCACGCAGCCGTTCGCTCACCCTCCCCCCTCCCTCTCTGGGATGGGGGAGAGAAATGGAAAGTGAAGCCCGTGAGTTGAGATAAAGACAGTTTAATAAGACAGGAAAATAATCATAACAAAAATAATAATAACAATAATAATAATAATAATACAATGGTGATAATAGGAAAGTAATAATAATATGTACAAACAAGTGATGCACAATGCAATTGCTCACCACCCGCTGACCAATGCCCAGCCTAACCCCGAGCAGTCCGGCCCCCTCCCCACGGCTAGCCACCCCTATATATTGTTTAGCATGACACCAGATGGTATGGAATACCCCTTTGGCTAGTTTGGGTCACCTGTCCTGGGTCTGTCCCCTCCCAGCTCTTACTGCACCCCCAGCCTGCCTGTTGGCAGGGCAGAGCGAGAAGCTGAGATGTCCTTGGCTTGGTATAAGCACTGCTCTGCAACAATTAAAACATCAGGGTGTTATCAGCACTCTTCTCATCCTAAGCCAAAACACAGCATTCCACCAGCTACTAGGAAGAAAATTAATTCTGTTCTAACTGAAACCAGGACAAGGGGATTTTTTGCCCTCCAAGGAACTAGTAGAGAATATTTGCCAAAACAAAAAAAAAAAAAATATTGATGATGTTTTATGTCTTGCCCTGCTGTATAGAAGAACCTTACATAACCTTTCGGTTTCAGTCTTTGTTTGCACACTGGCCGTGGCTGGGCTTCTTCCCCTTTGCTCTTTGTGCTGTCTCCAAGTTTGTGCTACAGCAGCAGTGACTCATTAATGCTCAGTCCAGTGTAAAGTTTGAAACAGACAGCCTCTGCTGCTAAATTCAGTAGCTATTCCCTGAGTACCCTGTCTGAGTCAGAGCACTGTGGAGCAATAATTTTGTTTTTGCTGGATGTGTTTGGGAGGATGCTGCAGGAGTGGGCGGTTGTAATGCTCTTGCTGCTGAGCAGGCAGTGAGCAATCCCCCTTGACGTTTGCTTTGTTGTTGTGTTTTTTTTTTTCTTTTCCCCTTTTTTGAGAATTAAAAAAAATATATATATATATATATATATATATATATAGAAAGAAAGAATAAAAAAAGGTTTACATGTATTCTGGAGTTGTCAGGATGTATTCATGTTTAAACAGGTCTTTAAAAAAAATAATGTGAATGAACAGAAAATGCTAGAGGAGTGTATTTACCTGCTCCCAAGGTGATAAAAGCAGATTGAGTTGAAATCCAAGGGGTGAATATTTTCAGGTAGGTTTCAAACAAAATCAGTATTTAGTAATACAGAAGATGGTGATGTGTGTTAACTATGTGGTCCCAAAACACACTTTCTCAGCATTTCCAAACTGTGTTCTCCTCACGGCTTCAGTGGCATGCCAGACTTCCCACCAGGTGAGCAGTCCTTCCCTCCTGGCTCCCAAGTATCCTTTTTGATTTTTTTTCTCTTCCAAGCTTCTATACATTATAATGAACTATATACCAGGAGAAATAGTCACTGAAGAGCATCTTAAGGCTGTGTCTTAAGATAAGCAATGGAAACCGAAGGACCAATCCATGACATTTTGCAATTCTATAACTTTCTCATCTAATGAAACATTTTGTGGGCTTTGAAGAAGATGGCAGAGGTCTCCTTATGTGTACTACAACTTTGAAAATGTCATGTACAGATGTGTTTGTAATTCTTGGTTATGCTCTTTAAATAAAATGCTTCTGTTAAGACTTCTTCAGTGAGGTCCCAGTCGTAACTACAGCTGGGTCATCAATTGGCCATGCATTAGAATTTGTAGGAGGGACATCAAGTGGCAGAGCTGTTAAGAACGAGATGTGCTTTTGCAGGATGCTTGACTACATGCTCTGATTTATTATTTAGCTGTGAGTTATGTTCAGTTCAGCAGGGGAGCTTTTCTTCCGGCAGTTCCATTGAGATCTCTGTGTGTCAGATGCAGTGACTTGGACATCATTCCTGTTAGCATGCTACAACTGTGTGTTTTCAACAGAATGCATTTTCACAGTGACTTCAATACCTACAGAAGAACAGTTTATACTTCCTTCTGTACTCTCTAATACTCAGTATGTTCACACAAACATTATATTGTTAATTGCTTCTTTACTGTATACCATTTCTCAGCCTAGAAATGACAGAATTCCATTCTGTTATATAGAATTGAATTAATGATAGTAAATAGCGTTATAATGAAAAGCTCTCCTACTACTTCAAATTAAAATACCATCTTCTCGAATTCCATCTAAACTCAGCAAAGGATTCTGGTATCTTTTTGCTGTGTTTGAGTGAGGAACAGGCAAGTGGGTGGGGCAGGTGATAAATATTGATGGAAGTTTCTTTTAGTTCCTGGAAGCAGGGTATTTTAATGGAATAATGTTTCTATCAACACGTACTAGAGCAATTTCTGCATCTGTGAAAGTTTACTGTCATTATTTAAAAACTTTATTCGTGATATAGCTAACCTTGTAAGTAGCTTAAAAATTGAAAAACACTGCTGTCTAAATTAAAAGAGTAGACATAGAAACATAAAGACTAAACCGTATTGCAGTTACACTTTATTTAATACACAGTGAGAAATGTTGCAATATCTAAGCTTAACAATAATGGAATAAAAGTCTAAGCTCTGATATCTTCCTAGGCATTTTTTTTATCTGCAGTTGTAGTGGCTGTGATAAAAATGGAGCACTACAGCAAAAGCCAGCGGGAAATGGTTGTGACCAGAAAATAAATTCCATAGGCAACGGCCTGGTGATTACTTAAAAACTGTCTGGATCTGCTTTTTTAGTCCCACTAGCAGTTCTGTGAGGAATTGTTTCACAGAAGCCCAGGGCATATTAAAGATGGGGGTCTTAGATTAAGCCAACAAAGACAGTAAGATTTCAGATACTCTTCAATATTTCATAGGCTTTCAGAATGAAGACCGATATGCCAACTGTGTGAGTACTTGTGGTCCTGCTTTATCATGGAGTCCAAGTGAACTGTGGATCACACACATTATATATATATATATATATATATATATATATATATACATATATATATATATATATATATATCCTCTGCGGTACATATTGTAGCTACCTGCAAGAAAGTGTAATTCCCTGACAAGAGACATGCCACTAACTGGTTCATTTTTATAGCAGTCCTTAGGGTCACTTTGTTTATACTACCTATTGAACGATGAATACAAAATGAAAAAGCATGCCATATGATTCATTTTTTGTTAAATTAAGCTTTATAAAAACTTTGTTCAGACTAAGCAAGACTAAGCTAGTAGTCTTCCTCTGTGTCTGCTGTAAAATATACACTGCCAAGGTGGAGTGGAGGATTCATGTCAAGGTCCTTCAGTGCAAGGATTCATTTCAGGTCCTTCAGTGCAATTCCTTCTTCTGCAGCAGAGAAAAACACAAACCTTTAAAATTTCTTCATGATTTAGTTGCTTCTTGCCTATAAGTTTGTGGATCATTCTTTCTATGCCAGCAGTGACCTGCAACCTTTTTGCCCCCTGCACTGCCCTCAAACCCTTATTCTCTTTGAAAACCTAGATCTCTGTTATGAGAAGGGAACTAGATCTCTGTTATGTTCAAGTGTAAATACAAATTCATCCATGTACTTGACCGATTTTCAAACTTGATGATGATTTTTAAAGTGGAACAAAAAGAAATAACAGGCTTTTGTGTCACCATGCTGCAAAACACAGTGTTAGTTTTCATTAGTGTCTTGATAGGTAGCAGGTATTTTTTTAATCTGTGTAACTTCTCAAGACTGAACAGGTTTTCCAGAATTATATTTTTATATTATATTATATTATAATTATATTATATTTTTCCAGAATTATATTTTTCAATTTAGAACCAAAGCTAAAAAAAAACAAAACACATAAAACCCATATCTGTCTGTCGTGGTTTAACCCGACCGGCAGCTAAACACCACGCAGCCGTTCGCTCACCCTCCCCCCTCCCTCTCTGGGACGGGGGAGAGAAATGGAAAGTGAAGCCCGTGAGTTGAGATAAAGACAGTTTAATAAGACAGGAAAAAAAAATAACAAAATAATAATAACAATAATAATAATGATGATACAATGGTGATAATACGAAAGTAATAATAGTATGTACAAACAAGTGATGCACAATGCAATTGCTCACCACCCGCTGACCGATGCCCAGCCTAACCCCGAGCAGTCCGGCCCCCTCCCCCCGGCTAGCCACCCCTATATATTGTTTAGCATGACGTCAGATGGTATGGAATACCCCTTTGGCTAGTTTGGGTCACCTGTCCTGGGTCTGTCCCCTCCCAGCTCTTACTGCACCCCCCAGCCTGCCCGTTGGCAGGACAGAGCAAAGGCTGAGATGTCCTTGGCTTAGTATAAGCACTGCTCTGCAACAATTAAAGCATCGGGGTGTTATCAGCACTCTTCTCATTCTAAGCCAAAACACAGCATTCCACCAGCTACTAGGAAGAAAATTAATTCTGTGCTAACTGAAACCAGGACATCTATCCACCCCTTATTCCATACCATTTATGTCATGCTCAGGTTACACTCTTTTCCATACATTCTAATTAGTCACCTATAGTAATCATGGTAGTGATAACATACAGTATAATATACTATTTAACATGGTGCAATTCAGTTCATGGGCTATTCTCACCCAGTATTAAATCTCCTTGAGGTACACACCGGACCTCTCCGTTCTTTTGCATCACCCACCAAGTATATCCAGGTCCCTGAGCGAAAACAATTCCACGAATAGGTTTGCCTTTTCCTGAGGCAGGAGTAGCCCAGACTGTTTTACCCAGCATATTTTTTACATGCACTACAGGAACTTTATCCCCATCTACAGTACGTAACAGGTTTGATTGGGCAGGTCCAGCTCGGTTGGTAGATCCCCTAGTATTGACTAACCAGGTGGCCTTTGCCAAATGCGTATCCCAGTTTTTGAACGTCCCAGCGCCCATTGCTTTCAAGGTAGTCTTTAACAGGCCATTGTATCGTTCAACTTTCCCGGAGGCTGGTGCATGATAGGGGATGTGATACACCCATTCAATACCATGTTCTTTGGCCCAAGTGTCTATAAGGTTGTTTCGGAAGTGAGTCCCATTGTCTGATTCTATTCTTTCTGGGGTGCCATGTCGCCATAGGACTTGCTTTTCAAGGCCCAGGATGGTGTTCCGGGCGGTAGCATGAGGCACAGGATATGTTTCCAGCCATCCGGTGGTTGCTTCCACCATTGTAAGTACGTGGCGCTTGCCATTGCGAGTTTGAGGGAGTGTGATGTAATCAATCTGCCAGGCCTCTCCATATTTATATTTCAGCCATCGTCCTCCATACCAAAGAGGCTTTGACCGTTTGGCTTGCTTGATTGCAGCACATGTTTCACAGTCATGAATAACCTGTGCTATAGCGTCCATGGTCAAGTCCACCCCTCGATCACGAGCCCATCTGTATGTTGCATCTCTACCTTGATGGCCTGAGGTGTCATGGGCCCATCGGGCTATAAATAATTCACCTTTATGCTGCCAATCCAGGTCCACCTGAGCTACTTCAATCTTAGCAGCCTGATCCACCTGCTGGTTGTTTTGATGTTCTTCAGTAGCCCGATTCTTGGGCACATGAGCATCTACGTGGCGTACTTTCACAGCCAGGTTCTCTACCCGAGCAGCAATATCTTGCCACAATGCAGCAGCCCAGATAGGTTTGCCCCTACGCTGCCAGTTGTTTTGCTTCCATTGCTGTAACCATCCCCACAGGGCATTTGCTACCATCCATGAATCGGTGTAGAGATAGAGAACTGGCCATTTTTCTCGTTCAGCAATGTCTAAAGCCAGCTGAATGGCTTTCACTTCTGCAAACTGACTCGATTCACCTTCTCCCTCAGCAGCTTCTGCAACTCGTCGCGTAGGACTCCATACAGCAGCCTTCCATCTCCGATGCTTCCCCACAATACGACAGGACCCATCAGTGAACAGGGCATATTTCTTTTCATTCTCTGGCAACTGGTTGTACAGTGGGGCTTCTTCAGCACGACCCACCTCCTCCTCTGATGATATCCCAAAGTATTTGCCTTCTGGCCAGTCCATGATCACTTCCAATATTCCTGGGCGACTGGGGTTTCCTATTCGAGCCCGCTGAGTAATCAGTGCAACCCACTTGCTCCATGTAGCATCAGTTGCATGATGCGTAGAGGGGACCCTTCCCTTGAACATCCAGCCTAGTACCGGTAATCGGGGTGCTAGGAGGAGCTGCGCTTCAGTACCGACCACCTCCGAAGCAGATCGAACTCCTTCATATGCTGCCAATATCTCCTTTTCAGTTGGAGTATAGCGGGCCTCAGATCCTCTGTATCCCCGACTCCAAAACCCCAGAGGCCGACCTCGAGTTTCCCCAGGTTCTTTCTGCCAGAGGCTCCAGGTGGGGCCGTTCTCCCCGGCTGCAGTGTAGAGCACATTCTTTACATCTGGTCCTGTTCGAACTGGCCCAAGGGCTACTGCATGGACTATTTCCTGCTTGATTTGTTCAAAGGCTTGTCGTTGTTCAGGGCCCCATTCAAACTCATTCTTCTTACGAGTTACTTGGTAGAGTGGGTTTACAATCAGACTGTAATTTGGGATGTGCATTCTCCAAAACCCCACAACACCTAGGAAAGTCTGTGTTTCTTTTTTGTTAGTTGGTGGAGACATAGCTGTTATTTTGTTGATCACATCCATTGGGATTTGACGACGTCCATCTTGCCATTTTATTCCTAAAAACTGGATCTCCCGTGCAGGTCCTTTGACTTTATTTTGTTTTATGGCAAAACCGGCTTTCAGAAGGATTTGGACTATTTTCTTCCCTTTCTCGAAAACTTCCTCTGCTGTGTCACCCCACACAATAATGTCATCGATGTACTGCAGGTGTTCAGGAGCTTCCCCCTGCTCTAGTGCAGACTGGATCAGCCCATGGCAAATGGTAGGGCTGTGTTTCCACCCCTGGGGCAGCCTATTCCAAGTATATTGGACTCCCCTCCAAGTGAAGGCAAATTGTGGCCTGCACTCTGCTGCTAGAGGGATGGAGAAAAATGCATTAGCGATATCAATTGTGGCGTACCACTTGGCTGCCTTCGATTCAAGTTCATACTGAAGTTCCAGCATGTCCGGCACTGCAGCACTCAGTGGTGGCGTGACTTCGTTCAGGCCGCGATAGTCCACTGTTAGTCTCCACTCGCCATTAGACTTTCGCACTGGCCATATGGGACTATTGAAAGGTGAATGAGTCTTGCTGATCACTCCTTGGCTCTCCAATTGACGAATTAGCTTATGGATGGGAATCAGGGAGTCTCGGTTGGTGCGATATTGCCGCCGGTGCACAGTTGTGGTAGCAATTGGCACTTGCTGTTCTTCGACCCTCAGCAACCCCACAACAGAGGGGTCCTCTGAGAGACCAGGCAAGGTAGATAATTGTTTAATGCCCTCTGTCTCTAAGGCAGCAATACCAAAAGCCCACCGGAACCCTTTTGGGTCCTTGCAGTATCCTCTTCTAAGATAGTCTATGCCAAGGATACATGGAGCATCCGGACCAGTCACAATGCGGTGCTTTTCCCACTCATTCCCAGTCAGACTCACTTCAGCCTCCAATACAGTCAACTGCTGAGATCCCCCTGTCACTCCACAAATATAGATGGGCTCTGGTCCTTTATAGCTCGATGGCATTATAGTACATTGTGCACCGGTGTCTACTAAAGCCTTATACTTCTGTGCGCGTGATGTGCCAGGCCATCGAATCCACACAGTCCAATAAACTCGATTGTCCCTTTCCTCCCCCTGGCTGGAGGCAGGGCCCCCCTAATCCTGGTCAGAATCTTCCTCGTTTCTGTGTTTGAAGGACTGTCTGCTGGAAGTTGGAGCAGCAAACTTTTCGGAGAATCCCTTTTTCCTGATTGTTTTCTTTTGCAACTCACGTACCCGTGCCTCTAGGGTCGCGGTAGATTTTCCATCCCACTTTCTCATGTCCTCTCCATGGTCTCGTAAGTAAAACCACAGGGTGGCACGGGGTGAGTACCCACCATATCGTCTTCCTTGTGTGGGTGAACGCCTACCCCTGACAGCTGAGACACTGCTTTGTACAGGTGCGAAGGAGAATAATCTCTCTTCAAGTTGGTGCACCTTTTCAGAAAGTTTCTCCCAAGTGTTCTCCTTTGGTCGGTGGGCACTGGTTGGTTCAGGTGGGGAGGACAATAGATTCTCTTCAAGTTGGTGAACCTTTTCAGAAAGTTTCTCCACAGCTGAGACGCAGGCCTGTAAGGAAGAGGAGAGACTTTCTTCGTACTGCCGGAGTTGTTTAGCCGCTTCACCCACTGTGGGTTCCTCATCCTCTTTCCAGGCCATTATTGCCAATGAGCTGGCATATGATGATGGTGCACTCCGTACAAACTTCCGCCACATGGGTCGTGTACACTTGACTTCATCTGGATCTGTGGATGTTTGTTTGACGTCTGGATCCTCATAAATCACTTCCCGTACGGCTAATTCCCTCAGGTACTGGATTCCCTTCTCCATAGTGGTCCACTTGCCTGGTAGACATAAAATATCTTCCTTGAAGGGATACCTTTCCCTCACAGCTGAGAGGAGACGCCTCCAGAGGCTGGTGGGTCGTGCTCCATCTGCAATTGCTTTGTCAATGCCGGCGTCTCGAGCAAGGGATCCCAGCCGCTTGGCTTCCCTGCCGTCTAATTCCACACAATTGGCTCCAGAGTCCCAGCACCGGAGCAGCCAGGTGACAAGCTGCTCACCTATACAGCGACCAAAATCTTTTCGCACATCTCGTAGCTCGCGCTCGTTTAGGCTTCGGGTAGTTACTGTTGCTCTTTCGGCATCCTCATCTTCCTCCTCCTGAATCCTTGACGGCCCAGCGTCGTCATCATCTTCGTCATCTCTATACTTAGTTTTGGCAGAAGCCTTACCTGGATTGGCAGAAGACTCTCTGCGTTCTAAACGACTTGAATTTCTATACCATATTTTCACCTTCTCTACAGGGGCAGCTTGCACTGCTACTGCTCGTTTCTCTGACTTTGCTACAGGGTCTGCCACAGGGGTTGGAATGCCCTCTGCAGGGTCAACTTGCACTGCTACAGCTCGTTTCTCTGACACGGCCACAGGAGCTGGAGCGGCTACAGGAGCTGGAGTTGGAGCTGGAGCAGTTGCAGGAGCTGGGACTGGAGCAGTAGTAGGAGCTGGAGCTAGAGCGGCTTCAGGAGCTGGAGCTGGAGCGGCTTCAGGAGCTGGGACTGGAGCAGTTGCAGGAACTGGGACTGGAGTAGCGGCCGGAGCTGGAACTGGAGCGACTGCAGGAACTGGGACTGGAGCAGCTGCAGGAGCTGGAGCTGGAGCAGCTTCAGGAGCTGGGACTGGAGCAGTTGCAGGAGCTGGAGCTGGAGCGGCTGCAGGAGCTGGAGCTGGAGCGGCTGCAGGAGCTGGGACTGGAGCGGCTGCAGGAGCTGGGACTGGAGCGGCTGCAGGAGCTGGGACTGGAGCGGCTGCAGGAGCTGGGACTGGAGCGGCTGCAGGAGCTGGGACTGGAGCGGCTGCAGGAGCTGGGACTGGAGCGGCTGCAGAATCCACCGTAGGGGTCACAGTGGCCGTTGGATCTGTCACAGGGTTTGGAGTGGCCGCAGGGTCTGTCACTAAGTTGACAGCAGTATCAATGGCAGCTCGATAGGCATGAGCCAGGCCCCAGCACGTTACAATGATTTGTGTTACTTTGGAACTGCCAGAATCATTACACCTTTTTTTCAAGCATTCTGCCAGTTTTTGAGGATTTTGCCATTGTTCAGGGGTGAATTTCCAACACACTGGGGGTGCCAACTGCTCTAGATGCCTGCCCATATCCACCCATACTCCCTGCCACCCACAACTATACTGCCTCCGGGCAGATCTCCGGATGAGCTTCATAAGTAGTTGTTTAACTTTAAGCAGAATCTGAAGTGCATTCATGAGGCAGAACAACAAGACTATGGTATTCTGAGTATTCCAGAAATATTCAATATCTTGGAGAGCTATTGTGACAAGCTCAGGGGATAAGAGGGTGGTGAAGGAGGAAGGCAGAGTGACCCAGGAGGATACAGGGGTGGTGAAGGAGAAAGGGAGAGTAAGCAAGTAAGGAAAAATATCCTCCCCTTTCCCCTCCACAGATTGACTCTCTAATGGAGAAAAACAATAGGTATAATTGCTAATAGTTCCCAAGATGCTGTTTCCAAAGTACAGAGTCCACGATGTTACTGAGTATAAATACCAAGTTAGAGTCATGACCAGATATCTTATCGTCTCATAAGCCATTGCTATAACACTTAGTACCATAATGGTCTGAAACCAGGGCCCGGAGAGGAGAAACAACACTACAGAGAGCAAATACGGAAAATAATGTACTATAATACTCAATTTGGAAAACAGGCGCAGCAGAGTTGTGATTAAAGCAATCAGCATTATGACAAGTGACTATTAAGCAGGTCTAATCCTTACACCAATTTTAGTTTAACACACTCTGATCAGATCTGCCGTTATCTCAACCTTTCGGGCCCCACGTTGGGCGCCAAAAAGACTGTCGTGGTTTAACCCGACCGGCAGCTAAACACCACGCAGCCGTTCGCTCACCCTCCCCCCTCCCTCTCTGGGACGGGGGAGAGAAATGGAAAGTGAAGCCCGTGAGTTGAGATAAAGACAGTTTAATAAGACAGGAAAAAAAAATAACAAAATAATAATAACAATAATAATAATGATGATACAATGGTGATAATACGAAAGTAATAATAGTATGTACAAACAAGTGATGCACAATGCAATTGCTCACCACCCGCTGACCGATGCCCAGCCTAACCCCGAGCAGTCCGGCCCCCTCCCCCCGGCTAGCCACCCCTATATATTGTTTAGCATGACGTCAGATGGTATGGAATACCCCTTTGGCTAGTTTGGGTCACCTGTCCTGGGTCTGTCCCCTCCCAGCTCTTACTGCACCCCCCAGCCTGCCCGTTGGCAGGACAGAGCAAAGGCTGAGATGTCCTTGGCTTAGTATAAGCACTGCTCTGCAACAATTAAAGCATCGGGGTGTTATCAGCACTCTTCTCATTCTAAGCCAAAACACAGCATTCCACCAGCTACTAGGAAGAAAATTAATTCTGTGCTAACTGAAACCAGGACACTGTCGGATGTCAATTTTGTCACTGGCAAAAAAAAACAAAGGAAACATTCTCTCTCATATCTTTCTTTGCTGAGTGAAAAATGTGGTGCCAATTACAATGGATCAGATTTTCAGCTGGTTTTGGCTCATACTGAACTTGCTGCTTATGTGTAGGTTTAGCTCAAGACACTTTTTTGATGACATCTTTGAACTTCCTTGGATTTATTTAATTAATTTATTTATATGAAATGAACTTGAGGTGAATTTAGGACTGAAAAAGATATCTCAAATCCAGTCATCCTCCCTGGAAATGACCAAAGTGTTGAGGAATGATGAGGAGTATGGAGGCTGATTCTGTAAAATGGGAGGCTATTCAGACATTACTTACACATTACTTATCAGCATATCTTCACGTAAGACGGCTCACATACAGGATTGAAAGGAAGGGCCAAAAGCCATTTACCAAGACTTAGGCAGTTAGATATACAAGAAGTTAGTATTTTAAAACCTATAAGAAAATTAGATCTCTAATTCACTCATTTTCAATTGTAGGGTGGCATCCAAATTCTTCATATTTTTGTATATTTAGTACTAGATGTTTCATCTAGAGCCATAGATCACAGAATCACAGAATTTCTAGGTTGGAAGAGACCTCAAGATCATCGAGTCCAACCTCTGACCTAACACTAACAATCCCCACTAAACCATATCCCTAAGCTCTCTTGTAAATCTGACCTAAACTGCCTCATAGTAAGCAGTTCTTCTCCAAAGGTATGGGGAGTTTATTCCTATATCGGAAACATTAACAATGTGTAGCAATTTGCAATTGCATGCTAATTGAGTAAGTGCATGGAGCAATTGTAAAGCATGGAGCATTGTAAACCACTGGTACTACCTGGGGCATATTATCATTTGAGAAGCAGGGCCAGCTCCTGCTGAGGATTTTGATTTTTAGTCCTTCTCTGACATTTATTTGTTTCACTGTGTGGGCAGTGCCATGAAACATATTGAACAGATGTTTTGGTCTGAAAAGGGAACCAGACAGCAAAACACACACACAAACACAAGCAAGTACTGTTCAGCAGGGATTCTGCTATTTGAATTGGAAGGGATGGAAACATCCACTGAGGGGGGGAAGCCACAGCAACAAATGCATCACATAAAAAAATAAGGGAGGGGCAGCAGGGGAGACAGACAAGTACATTTGTTCTGGGTCTTCCTGCATGAAAGGAACTTAGCTAATAGCAAATCAAGCTCTTTAAATGTGCCATGGCCATCTAGCAATGGTAGGGATGAAGGAAATAAGAGGAGG
This sequence comes from Aythya ferina, assembly GCF_964211825.1. Taxonomy (NCBI): domain Eukaryota; kingdom Metazoa; phylum Chordata; class Aves; order Anseriformes; family Anatidae; genus Aythya; species Aythya ferina. The sequence continues at coordinate 196,985,278 of NC_140296.1, read as the reverse complement.
CTGAACCGCAGTACTCTAATTGCCTGGCATGGCAGGCCATGGGGAGTTGCTCTCTAGGCCATGTTCTGAAAACCAGAAAAGAAATTGCATCCATACTAATTGTGAATGTCCTCAGACGAAGGTGGTATTTTAATGAAGAAAAAAAAAATAAAGAAAAAAAAAGACAGGCTTAATGAGCGGTAAGTTACTTGTAAATCAGCTGACATTTTGATGTTTTTGTCCTTCTGGTTAGCCAAGCTATGATTCCTATCTCCCTATTTGTTTTTTTTTTGTTTGTTTGTTTGTTTGTTTGTTTGTTTGTTTTTCCTGTGAGCTGGATTTGCAGTGCTTTACTGTGACACCCATAAATTGGTCAGATAGCCCCAAATTAGCCTAAGGGCGGGGGGGAAGGGGCAGCATGTCATCATTCTGGTTTGGAGGAAGGGTTTACAAGCTCCATGTAGAAATAAATAAATACATAAATTCAAATATTGCTAGCATTTTTTTTTAATTATTATTTTTATTATTGCTTTTCTCTGTTTTGATTTTTTTTTTCCTGACTCTGATAACACACAGTGGCGGTTTCACCTAATACACACAGAAATTGATATTCTCGATCCTGAGGACAGCATTTCCATCCTGCACCGTTTGTGTTTTTCACATTGTTCAAAATAACTTTCCAGAGTGGATATGGGGGAAAATAAAAAGAATATTGTCATTTAGATGGTTTTTTTTTTTAGTTTAGGAATCAAGAGAAATGTCATGTTCCTCTAAATGTGGACACATTTGTTTTTCTTTTTATCTAGTATGAGTTTATCAAATGACATGTTGTTGAGGCAGAACAATACTTTTCACTCCACTGAAAATGGCATTGAATTATTTCTGAGGTTTCTGAAAGCCCTTAATGCCACAAGCTTCTGATTGATTAAGAAAAAATAAAATAAAAAATCAAGGTTGCTATCACTGCAACAAATAACATTTACTTTTTACACTCTTATATAAAAGTTAAAACCTTGAATGTTGTATAATTGAAGCAAAAATCTTGGTTCTGGGAATGAAGCCTTTATAACAATAGTAGAGACCTTCAGGTAATTTGCTTACCTTCTCTTCATGGGAGTCAAGGATCAGCATTACCGTTAAAAGGATGAAGTACATACAGATAATTGAAACAGCAGTAAGATGCTAATTAAAGAAATTGCAGGAAAATATAGTGTCCTTTTTTTCTATAGACGAATGTAATCTGTAATCTTTTTTTTTTTTTTTTTAAATAAGTTATGCAATAAATTTAGTTTGTTAAGATTGGATCTCAGTAAACAAAGAATTGTGTGACAAGACAATGCAAAGCCAGCATTCCTTGCACAACAGTGATTTATATATCAATGCCAATTTAAATATAATTAAAATTTGTCTCATGAGTTTGCAAACTGCCATAAAGGGAGAGAAGATGAGAGGCCAGAAAAACAGGCTGAAAACAAAGAAGAAACCCTAAGAGCATATAAACAGCAAAGGTGGATTAAGGCACAACCAACAGTTAACTTGTGTGCAAGGAGCAAAGTAAGATTTAAAATACGCAAGATCAATCCAAAAAGATGAAAGAAAAGGAAGAAAATGTAGTAGAAATTGATTATTTTGTCCATTTTCATAGTGCTCTTGATCCTCATCTTCTGTCTTTTATAATTGATCAGTAAATGATTCTTTATTAACTTTTCATTACAGGTATAAAACTTTTATGATTAGGCTTGGGATTTGGGGTTTGAAAAGGAAACAGACCCAGGGCTGTGTCCATAAATCTTACAGAGGTTAGCTTGAGTCAGAAGAAGGGTGCAAAGTAATAAACTGCAATATAATAAACTGCAAAGTAATTTCTGTTGTAGTGTGGGGGAGAAGCCTGCAGGATTAGTAACCAAGGGACTTAATGGACAATTGTAGAACAGAAAGGGTGAACAGCAGAAGTGAACAGCTGAAAATATGACATTGGCAAACAGGCACACTAGCAAACCACTTTTTCCACATCACAAAGGAAAAGGGGCACATAACAAACATGCTGATTTACTTGGCTGATGGCTCCATGGTAGAGGAGGAAAAGATTGCTTAGTGTCAGCATAGAGCAGAGATTCTCCATATTGGTGTCTCTTTGTTAGGAATTGGAAAGAAACTGAGTTTTATGCATTGCCTGTAAATTATGGATTTTTTCTTTAGGCCACCATAATTTGATAAGGAAAAACACTAAATCTAACTGAATATATTCTGAACACAGACCAAAACCTAAATCTGTCATAAAAAGAGACAAAATAGGTGACATGGCAGTACTTAATTGTTCAAACAGTAAATCTCATTAACTTCAGCAGTAAGGGAGCCTCTAGCACATTAATTAGTTTTTGACCCCTTTAACAACAGTCATCAGACATCCAGCAAGCTCTTTCTTTCAATAAGCATATTTTGAAGAGGAATCATATTTTGAAGAGATAAGGACTAGAAGCCTAATTTACCCACTAGGCAGGACCCTGGATAAACTCCTCTCTACTACAGGTTATAACAAGGCTGCAGTAACAGGGACTAAAATATTGTTTTAAAACCTGTCTTGACTTATCTGGATTTTTTGACTTACTAAAAGCTAGTAACTCACTAAAGCTGAGAAAGACAGTACTAGAAGAAGCTATAAAATATTAAACATCATAGTCTTTTATTGATTTCTGTAGTGAGGACTGATGCTACAAGACTTCACTTCCTACAGGTAAATGTTACTACGATTTGATATTTCATAACAGCGGGCATATTGGTCCCTCAAGGGAGACCATATTGTAGGCAGACATAATTACTTAGGCTTGTTTCTTGCATTCACTTCCTTTCTGTATTTAGGAAAACAAAAGGTCTTACTTGGTTCGGAGCTGAACTTAAAAATCCGTTGGAAATTTTAGAATCTAGAAACACCAAAAAAAATCTTAACAATATTTTGGAGACATAAGCCATCAAAGTTTGTCAATGAAGACCCCAGTGAAGCTTATGTCCAGTTTACATTTACTGTTTGCACAATGATTTCAGGTTTTCCGGAATATTATGAAAGTCATGTCACATCATACTGAGCTATTTGTGCTTACAGATCCGTGGGGCTTACTTATCTTGATATAATTTGTTTTACTGATCAGGGAATTTTTATAGGGTCTGTAGTGATAGGAGAAGGAGTAATAGTTTTAAAATAAAAGAGGGTAGATTAGATATTAGGAATAAATTCTTTACTCTGAGGGTGGTGAGGCACTGGCACAGGTTGTCCAGAGACGTTGTGGATACCCCATCCCTGGAGGTGTTCAAGGACGGGGCTTTTGGCAACCTGGCCTAGTGGGAGGTGTCCCTGCCCATGGCAGGTGGGTTGGAACTAGATGCTGTTTAATGTCCTTTCTAACCCAAACCATTATATGACTCTCGGATTCTAAAATTTAGTGACTACGAACAGGAATGTGTTCTGTAGTTTCTGTTTTAATATCTTTTTAAAGCCTACATAGCAGGATTTGTGCTTCAGCCTTTTACTTATAAATGGTTACCTGAATATCCTTTCTTGCACAGGTTGAGAGTTTAGAGCGTATATGGCAATTTAGAGCCTCATTTCCTTAGAATATTAGGACAGCTTGATCACATTTACATACAAAGAAATTCTGGTTTCTGTGATACAGATGTCTGCACATGAGCTAGTTGTCTAAGCAAACTTTGCAAGCAGTAGAGAGAAACAGATATTTTTAGAGCATAATTAATTTGCCCAATTTAGACACCTACCTGTAGATGAGAGAAAGTCTAGACTGCCTCTGGTCAGATGAATCTCTCACTTTTCCTATTTGTCATTTGCTCCCTTATTTATCAAACTCTGTACTCTACTAACAGACTGTAAGTCAAGAAAAAGGGAAAAGTATTGAAGGGGCACTACTGTAGGCTAAAATTTTAGAAATGGACTAGTTTCTACGAATTCCCTTTGTGTACACAGTAGGGAGGTTATAGGAACAGGGAAGATGAGCCAGAAAGTAGAACTGTCTTTCAGTGCTAGGACCCTTCATGAGGGTTTTGGACACATGGGTGATTGTCAGGACTACAAAACCTTCTTTGATTTGTTTAGGCCTATGGAGACTTGCCTTCACTGCTGGGTATTAGTTCTTAATTAGTTCTTAAGTACTGGTTATTATCATGGCCAGTCTTATCAAACATGAAGTCTGGGACCTGATGCTGCAAGTGTTGGAGTAGGGAGTCTTGGCAAAGATACACTGATAAAAAGTAAATTCCGTTTGACTTGTTTAAGCGGTGCTATGCTAAGCAAATGCTCATATTGTATCTTCCAAACCTACTGTGTTGTTTTGTTCCTTGTTTTCAGTCTGATTAGATGCCACCTGAGGAAATTATCAGCGTGTAAAATATTATGTCCCTGCTGAAGCAATAGTAGTTTTAGAGAAAAACAAGAACAAACAAACAAACAAACAAAAAACCTTTTTTATGACATAGAACAAAGAAGTGAAGAAGGGGACTGCTGTAAAAACTTTTTTTTTTTTTTTTTTTATGATGCCAGAGCACCTTTTGTGAGACTAGGACATTTCAGTTCTTATGTAGCAAAGACAAATTGTGTTTTAGGAAATTGGACAATGCTTAACTATTTGAATCATTACCGCAGTTATGGATGAAAAAAGTGTCTTTCACCTCTTTCACCTTTTCTTACTCGACCCTAAACTATAGCACCTTAGCGTACCATGGTAGAACCATGCAGTTCAAAACATTCTGCTGGAGGAAGTGCCTGTACTTCAGTAGTCTGTAAAAAACATTTTCAGTTTTCAAATGAAAGGACCTTTATAAGCCTGATGTGATTTATTTCCAATCATAAGACAAAGAATATACTGTTGTATGCTTCTGGAATTAGTATTGCAACTGTCTATTAGTAAAAATGATCCCAATAAATATCAATTGCCCTATATAGACTTCAACTCTCCTCTACGGTTCCTACTGCTGATCATAAGAGCGGTCCAGTGAGTCCAGAGAAGCAAAGGTTCCTACAGTGTTATGAGGAAATAATCAGACTTGCCTTGGACATTTAGCTGTATATTAAAGGAGTGAATAGAGTAGAACTGATTAAATAAGTGTAATACTTGTACAGAGCTTGAGTCACAGAAGGACTTTAAAGTGCAGTACTGTGCAAATGACATTAAATGCTGTGTCTTTATGTGAATCAGCTCTGACAAGATATTCCCCTAGCTAGCTGTGATTTGTCACTTTGTGCCATTGAGAGTCTTTGGCCTTTCATCAGTTAAACAGACTGAAGTGTCGCCTTTGGAAGATAATTACAGGTTCTCAACGAAAATGGGAGTGTTAAACCCAGCTAGATGGTACTTTTCTCACTGGAGCGAGTACAAAAAGCACACACAGGCCACGGGTTCTCTGCAGAAGGGCCCCTTCCTGGGATAATGATACAGCTCCTTGCAGGAATGATGGATCTGGATAGGAACCTGATGAGGAAGTGCTCTTTTACCTTATGTGACTGGCTGGGCTATCCTTTCCAGAAAAGTGGCAGAGGAAAAGAGCTGAAGGAAGTGTTGAACAACGGGCAGACAGCCTGTGCCAACTCCTCTTTTTTTTATTTTTGGGGGGGGGGATCTTTCCATTCCAAATAACTCTGATGAAGAGGGGATTTGTTGACCTGGAGACATTCTGGAAAGTATCCAAATGTATTGCATTCTCTCCTACTCTTTTCAGAAAGCCACTCTGAGAGATACAAGTGTCTTGCTGGAGGTCCTTTGTAAGTTCTCATGTTTAATCAAAGCAGTAAGATTTACATCACCTTTTAATTGGCATTCCCTTTGAGAGATGTCTGCTTGGTGGCTAAAACAGTGTGTGGTGCTTGTGTCTGAATATATGCCTTTATTAAAGCCTGATTGGTTATTGTTCCCATGATCACACTCTACAAGGATACAGTTACTGAGTGAAATCTTCAGCTGACAAATATCAGCATAAGTTCAAACAAAAGTAATCAGTCTTTACTGATGTGGCCATAAATTACAGGGAATATCGGAGGGCAAGTACACAGGACTTACATTTTCAAAGTAACATGAAGGTCTTTATTATTATTATTATTATTATTATTATTACCTCACTAGGAACTGGATCATGAAATCAAAAAAGCTGAAGATACTCCTTTTTGAATTTAAGAGGAAAATTCATTTTATGTTTTCATTGTTTCTTACATTTTATAAGTGAGGGATGTGGAGTAGGGTTGAAAACCTTGCGTTTGCCATGTTTGCTCTGTTTGTTTTCAGAAAGCATACATTAATATAATATAAAAGAGGAATCAGTAAAGATATTGCAAGTACACAAACAGAGAATTTGGGAGGCAATGATTAGCATTTTTTCAAAGACTGTTAAAATGCAGGAGGAGCAAGAAAAAAATGAGAAACGGAATCAGGAGAGTCATTGCCAAGATGAATTGGTTGCACATTTCTGATACGAATGCCGGCGAAAGACTTTTTGCTTCTGGAGAAACAGATGAGAAGTTCCCTTTGTGAGAATACATCAGATGGCAGCAAAATCACAAGAAATCTGATTAGTTCGACAAGTTGTCAATTTTCACAGACTCTCTATTCAGGCAGGGAACACTGATGGGTTTTGTGTGTGGAAGACAGATGTTCTCTTTACAGTCTCTAAGAGGGATAATAAAAGTTCCCTGTCATATGCCAACCTGCATTGGAACAACCCCAGAAAGAGATAATAATGTGCTGCCACTGTTTCTGGTTCTTTGTAGACATTGGAAGGCACAAGAAAGTGGATCTAAAAATAATAACAGATGCAAAGTCATTTGTGCTACCTAACTGTGGTTCTGCTGCAGAAGACTTTGCTTCTCTCTTTGTTTTCTAATATTGTATATTTCATTTATTCTTGTTGTGAAGAATGTATTAGAGAAATGTTCATTATGGACAAATGCACAAGACTGCATATCAGGATAAGAAAACTAGGCAATAATAAATAAATAAATAAATATATATATATATCCTACTCTTTTGTTAAAGTGTTTAGTTTTTTTTCAATTGATGAGCTGTTAGATCAGCCTGAAATAATAAAGTGTGTACGATGAAGGGAGAGGAGAGAAAGGGCAGCATTTAGAGCCAGACAGCGCTAATTGGTTTGAATTGACAATGAAACATTTGTATTCAGAAAAGAGTAAATGCCATTTATATTATGATCCATACCTAATGTCAGCTCAACTCAACCCCCGAATCTAATTATCTTATCATTTTTTGGTTGAATTCGTATTTGATCCTCCAGTACCAGGATCTGTACTGTACTTCTGGGCTGGAGCCAAGACTACAGGGAGTATGCGGTCCTGAGTCTCATTTGGATGCATGCTGCAGCTCACAAGAGCAGCTGTTTAGCAAGATGTATGCCCTCAGTTTTCAAAACTTCTGTGTAAACATATGATTGTGTGCAGTTATTGTCATTTTGGGTTGAAATTTTAAGAATAAATGACTTCTTAAATTAGCAAAATGCTAACATTTCTTAATCTGAGATCTGAATTAATGAAGAAACCTCAAGTTGTAAATCTGGTACTAGCTATATCTCCTTGTTGAACAAGAGGAACAGTGGAAAAATCACTGCTCTGATGTGGTGACATTCTGAAAAAAAAATAAATAATAATAAATAAAAAAACCTGATTCTTTAATACAGGATTAGAACAAACTGAAAATCACTGGACACATGGGAGATCATCTAATGTTAATTCAGGTCTTTGTATCACTCGCCTCTTCTGTAGCTGTTATAGGTTTAAGTCTGCCACATGAGTTTATGGACACAGAAGCTAGCAAAGACACTGCACAATGAAGAGAAAGTTGCAGACACGCTGCTCTCCCACTGGAATTCCTATGAGGCCAGAAATCAAACTGAAAGAAAAATAGAAGTAAAAGGAGAGCTCCAGGACTGTATTGTCAAAGAACTTAATAAATTAGTGCATGGCACTGTGCCTCTGTAAATAGCAGAAGCACCTTTAGGGACATTTTGTGTTAAATTTCTCGATAGTACTTAAATCTTGCTTGTCAAAATCAATTTGAAAAGCTGAAGTTTGTTGACTTGCTAGATGACTTTAGGTTCCCTAATGAGAAAAAAAAAAAAAAAAAAGATGCAGATTTTCTGCAAATCTTACACTCCCTTGAAGGGTACAATCCAAAATTTGTGTTTAGTAAAATTACACTATAAAGCTACTTTTTTTTTTTTTTTTCCCATATTGATCTAAATCAATTTTTCCAATTGATTTAGAAGTCAGTTTTCTTTCTTTCAGGTTTTAAAAAAAAGGAGTCTTCTACATCGATTTTGGTAGAATATGCACCCTAAATATATTTATTGCTGAATTAAATCAGGCTGTCTCACATGCAAAGCATTCATTGGGAAATACTAGGAACCTATGGTCTTTCCTACACACATGAATTTAATAGCCAGTGTCTGTTGATTTACTTTACAGACAAAATGTAAAAATTGGTTTTCAATATCTCTTTGTGACACATTAATCATGTGTGGGTTTCTTCTTGACTTTTTGTTTTTGTCTTTTTTTGAAAGTCACTGTTTCATTGGTCATGACCACTGTAATGTTTAAGGTGAACAGATAAATCCCATCTTTAAGCAACAGCTTCCATCTGTGTCTTGGCACAGAAAGTTTCTCTTTATGCCAGACAGTCACTTAAACCAGTCAGTCATCTGGAAGACAGTCACAGGCTGCAACTCTCAAAGTTTTATTTAACTTCATACAAATCTTGCTCAGAGCAAATTAGTGAAAATTAGGAATCCTGAGCTCTGCTTAAGGCTATATAGAAAATCTAATCTTTTTGGCAGAGAGTCTTTTGCCTAATTACCTCCAAATATAATTATGACTTCTGTTTCTGCTCCACTTGTCCTTATTTTTCCCTCTCTCCCTCTTAGCCTGCCTCCTCATTGTGTTCTTGTTTTCCAGCAGGGAAAGTCCTTCCTTTCTCTTTTATGTTGCTCATCCTAGCTTGAGTCCTCATGAACACGAGGAAGCTCCAGAGTTTTTCTTCCATCTGCTTCCATCAGCAGTTCCAACTCTTCTGTCTGGCTTCTCATCTCCTACCTTTCTCCCAGCCTTGTGTTAGATCCCTTATTTCTTGTCCTAGAGATTTCTGTCCTTTCAGCCCCAAAAGTCTGAATCTTTCCTCCCTTAGTACCATTGCCCCTTCAGTCCTCCTTTCTTCTCTGTGCTACTCCCAGACTGTAAAGAGTGAGAATGCTACATGTTTCTCAAAATGATGCTTAGAAATGTAAACCTTTTGGGCTCTTCTTGAGACTGAGTAATTTATAGATTAAATATTTCTGCCATATGCCAAATGCATCTGTGTCACAGTGACTATCGAGTCATGGAAATGTTGGTAGAAAGAAACCTCTGGAGATCACCTAATCAAGGCTACTGCTTCAGGTGGGACTGTTGTCAGCACTAGAACCGGCTCAGTTGTGGCATTACCTAGCCAAATCTTGAAAACTGTCAAGGATGGAGATTCAAGAGCTTCTTTGGGTGACCTGATTCAGAGCTGCACTGCTCTCTCTGTGAGCTTTTCCCTTTTAATGTACAAGCCGAACTGTTAAAACTACAATTTGCGGTCACTGTTGAAGCTTTACAGCTTTTACAGTTTGCAATATTGACAGACAATAAAACAAGGGTTTTAGGTTTTACTTGTTTCCACTTGTAGGCTTCTACTAAATCAGCTCTTAGCTTCTACTTTGCTGGACTGAATATCACCTTCTCCTTCTAGGTCATATGTTCTGGGCCTATGACCATCCTGGTAGCCTGGTAGCCTTCTTCTTGAACCCTCTGTAATTTCTCAACATCCTTATATGTTTTGTTATACACACACACACACACATATATATATATAATTTCTAACATCCCAACATCCCTGGGAGAAGTGGAGGTGAAAACAGTATTTCAGATGCAGCCTCACTGCAGCTGTTCAGAGAATAAGAATTTCTCTCCATCTGCTGGCCACATTTCTCATGGTGCAGCTAGTGGTCTGCCTTTTTTGCAATGAGAGTCAAGTATCGTCTCATTTTTGGTGTGGCCTCTGCCCCAAGTCCTTTTCTGCAGGGTGTTCCTAGTCAGTCAGTTCCCAACTGGTGTTGATTCATGGGATTATCCCATTGTAGGTAGAACTTTGTCCTGTTCCTTGTTGATCCAGAAGATGCTTCTTTTTGACTTAGTTCTCAACTTTCTCAAGGTCGCTGGGTTGAAGCCCTGACATTCAGCATGTCAAGAACTCTGCCTAATTTAACATCACCTTTAAATTTGCTGAGGATGTACTCTATCTCATCATCCATGTTGTCAATGAAGATGTTGAACAATATTGACGTCATCATTGACCCCTTGTGTGCACTGCTTGTTACCAGCCACCAATTAGATGGCAAGGCATTGATTGCTACCTTTCAGCTTGGCAGTCCAGCAATACAATACAACTCTGCTTCTTTACTCTGACTTTTTGATTTTTATGAGGGAAAACGTTCAAAATCCCTAGGGAGAAGGGAAGTAAAATCCATGGAAGTTATGAAGAGAAGTTTTGAGAGTCCTAAATTGTGTTTCAACTGCTAGTAAGAAGAGTATAGAATGGGAAAGTTTGTTTGTTTGTTTGTTTGTTTGTTTGTTTTTTTCAGGGAGCTCATAAGCACAGGATTTATTATTTTTCCATTGATCTGGGAGACATTTCTCGAGGTAACATCTGCTTCATTTCCACAGCTGATCAAGATGCTGTTAGCACAAAGCACTGCAAAAATCTTGTTCAGTGACAGTTGTTTTTTGGCAGAATAGTTAAGAAAATAAATACCTGAAAGGGGCATGACTTACACTGTATTTCGATAGATAAATGGGAATTCATAGAAAGAAAATGGGTACTGCTTTGTCTCCTTGATTCATGCTCATTCACTTACAAATTTTATAGTGGTCATCATTGTTCCATAATTATTGGTGATACCACTGAGCCAAAGAGCAACCCTGACAAGGAAAAAAACCTGCCTTCTTTCCGTGATTTTGTAAAAACAGGCTAGGTTAGTGTTATCCCTTCTTTATCCCTGCATCCCAATGATTCTTCACTTTTGATTTCAGTACTTACCCTTTAGATTCCAAAAATTTTCCTCTGTACTTCCATAAAGAATGTGTTTCTCTTATTCACTATATATATATATATATATATATATATATATATATATATACACATATATATATTTCTTTTTGGTGTGATTTAAAAAACGTTTGGTCCTTGACTCAGTTTCTGAGATAACTGGTTTTGATTTTGTGCTTTTTAGCTTTGTTAATAAAGTTGAGTCATTCAGAGTGCCATGTTCCTCAAGCATTAAGGAAATTTGCTGCTGTGCAAGACTGCTCACACTGGAGAGCACATGAGGACAAATTCTGTGTTTTGTTGTTGTCGTTGCTCTCATGAAGTGTTGGATGGGAACAGGGTTACTCCTGTTTCAATAGTGGTCTATGCTTGCAGGGAGTGGTGATTTGACAACCTTCCATAGAGACTGGTAGATGTATACTTTGGTGTTGTTACATTTCTAGGACCTGGAGTTCACCTCATCACAGATGATAATGGTATCTTACACTTAAAATAAAGCAACGGTAATGAAGTAGAATGGGATCCTGTTGCTAATGAAATGTCAATCAATTTTACTAAGTTACAATGCTTATTTACTCTTTCAGTTGTAAGTTAATACTCAGCAGACTTTGTTATGTGAATTATTGATAAAGCATTTTGTTCCATCTAAGAATGCAAATACAGCTTTGAATGACAAAGCTAAGAGAATGCTCTGTGCTCATTCTCAAGGTGTCACTGTGGATATATAGCTTGGAACTTAATAACAAAATACAAATGCTCTTACTTCAGCTTCACCAAAGTTATTAATGAATGAGATTATTAAATATTAAGTTAACAAGAAAGCTTTTATTTTGCACCTGACTCAACCACCTTCCTGTCCGTGGCATATGAAAGCTAGCCAGGCTGCAGCAGGAGCAAATACAGCTTTCAAAACAAAGAATCTCAGACTAGTTTGTGAGCTCAGCCCAATATTTCCTTTTTCTTTGAGTACAGAATTGAATTTGTCAGCTCTTCCAGAAGGTAAGTAAAAATAGATTTTATATTTGATTTCACCTTTGAGGGACAAAATTCACAGATTTTGAGTCTCAATGGGACCCTTATGACTGTGTGGTCCCACCCCAGCTCACAGGAGAAGTTTCAGTGTCTCTATTAATATTTCTCAAATAAAGTTCACAGCTAGAAGCCAAGAGCATCCTTGTAGAACATTTCCTAGCTGCAGGGTATTTTGTAGAATTATGCAAAAAAAAAAAAAAAAGCATAAGTATAAAACTAGAAATTCTGGAGTTCAATTAAAGTGAATGAGGAATAATGAAATTGAATTTGTTACCTTTAATTTAAATGTCATTAATATTGATATTTTAAAGGAAATTGATCCAGTGAATTAATTTTAAAATTTGGCACATTTTTGTATAATATATACATTTTTATCATTTCAAATGTTAACAGGGACAATGTAAATTCAAGAAAATAAGGTCTTGTGAAGTGTTTGCTTACTGAAGGAATAGATTGAGGAGAGGAAGAGCATGTTAACTTGTTTAGAAATCTAAAAAAAATACGTAATTTTTCTAAAATATATTGAGTCCCTTAATTCTGGAATGAACTCAGGGATCTGATTAAAGCACTCATGCCTGAATTACAGATTTTTCAAGAACATTCTTCTCTGGTGTTGTAATGAATGGCAAGGGCAGTGCTTTGTATGTCTGGACTGTGTTCTGCATATTGTTGCAGACACTGGTCAAAATATGCCTGATGCGGGAGGCAGCAGCAGAGGGATGCTTTTGCTAGGGGAAATTAATATTCCTAGGTTATTATTGTGAGAAAAGTAACTGCATTGCACTGTGAAAATGGGCGAGAGCATAAAGCAGGAGACAGTTTTATGAGGTTTCTGGTCACTGTATGAAATCTGAGATGTCAGAAAACAGGAAGGCCATCCTAGCAGGCAAAGAAAGGCATCCGTACACTCAGCTTGCCTAAGCCTTCCAGTTTGCAGCCTGAACCATTTAGACACCAATTAGATGAGTGAGGGAGAAGGAACTTGGTTTTCTGCTGAATGCAGATGCTTGCTGAACTCGCCAGAAGGGCTCTGAATCTAATGGCACATTATACCAGATAATGCATGAATGAACTTTCTGATGTGTTAGTTTTTTATTGTGGCTGCTAACTTTAAAGGAGGGCCAAGAAACTAAACTAGCACTTGCAGTGTCTGTTTTATGGTTTTAGTGTTTATTTTGTTTCCATTACATAAAGGTAGTTATTAAAACATTTTTAAATTCAGTTGCTTAGTTCTGGTTTCATTATTCCTTCTTTGATGCCCTTTATCTTTCATCCATTTTCAGTAAGTGTATTAGCAAAATGCTCCAATATTTTGTTAAGGCAAACATTCTAAGAAAATATTGATGCTTTCCTATGCTGTTTGCAGAAATTTAAATGACCATGAGATAAGCTCTTAGTTATATTTTCACCCTCTAGCTGTTTCAGAACCTGGAAGCCTTGATGTGAGGCTTTCACAGCAGCAAAGTGGTTTTATGGCCAGTGGTTTGTGGGCTTGCTTTGGTCCCCAGTGCAGCTCCATCCTCAGTAAACACTGAGGGGGCTATTGAGGTGATGGCCAGGAAGCCATGTGTTCTTGCTAGTAGAGGGAATATAACCTTTTCTCGGTTTACATTCTGTAGGGTTTATTGCCTTAAAAGACTCCCAAAATAATAATAATAATAATAATAATAATAATAATAATAATAATAATAATAATAATAAAGCCATGTTAACTATGCTTGCTTTAATTCTCTCCAGATGGAAGTGAAGCATAATGTAACTTACCTGCTTTAAAAGTTACCTGGGGTCAGGTTTCTTTAGTGTGTCTGTGTAAACAAGCTCTGGATGCATCTTTAAGATTTTGGTTTCACCTTAGATCCGAAAGGGATTTTTGAAACAGAGGGGATTTGATTTAGATACATGACTACAGGGTATTGCATTCTCCCTCACCATCTGAAAAGCTGAAGTAAAGCTTTTGCCATTTAAAGCTCATATCTCCTGAACAGATGGTGAGATTTCAGCACTGTGTAACCTAGACCCATGTGGAAAATCAGCCAAATGCAACCACCAGCTATGAAGCCTGCAACGAAAGTTTACATAGAAGAAGGTAAACATGGAGTTCACTATATTCTCTTTATCTAGCATTAATCTACACAGTAATCCTTATCATTCTGGTATTTTAAATAATGAGATAAAAGGAAATTCTATGGGAAGCACAATTTTCCAGCCACATGTTTTTTATGTTCTGCCTTAGTCATTGAGCTTTGTAGATGGGCTTCCGGTGTGCAAAGTTCATGTTTGCTTGTACAGCAATACAGGAGTGATGTTTGTAGTGAACTTCCAGAACTGACACACTATACCGGCTCACAAAGACCCAGGAAGGTCTGGGTCTTCCTTGGTGGGGCTTCTCTTGAAAAACTTCCTCTGACTTACTCCGTGAGATCAAACCTACACATTTGCATTAAAATTAATAACATGCTCTACTGCAAGATTATTCTTTGTAAGCAAGGGAAATTGAGGGACTGGAGATCTGAAATTTATATTAATTATAACAGTTCTCTCCCAATTCAGAACAGATCTGTATGTATTCTAATGTTTCTGATAAAATAAGGTTTGTACTGAAAATACCATACAATGAAAGAACAATATCAGATACCCTCAGCATCATTCAATTCTGTCTGAAATTTAGGATAAAGAAGGTACATTTTTTGTAAGGGGAGACTGTTTGCCAAGTCTTTATATCTTTTTGCAGATTGAGAGCTAAATCTCAGTCTTTAAGGCTACATGAAAGCTGTATAAACTCTGAATCAGATATACTTACTGGTTTGGGGCATTGCCAGTGCTCAAAAAATGATAGTGGGAATGCATTCATTTAGTTCTGCATGGCCTCTGAACGCTTTGGAGAATTTAGTATGTGTATCTGTGAAGAATACAGCCCAGTAGAAACCATCTGATATGTAGTATATTTGTAACCATGGTATTATTTAACATATTCTATAACTTATTTCATGGAATTAAAAAATAAATATTTATAATTTTAAAACCACTTTATTGTTGTTGTCGTCTTTCATTTGGGCTCTAGAGTTGGAAGGAACCAAACATGTTTTATTATAGTTTAATGCTTATGAACAGTCCTAATGAAATCTGTGTGAAAATGGAATACTGTTTAAAAACAAACAAACAAACGAACAAAAAACATTATATATATATATACTTATATATTAGCTTTTTTTTTGGAGCTGTAGTTTTCATGTGTGATTTCAATCTAATTACTAACAGGTAAAGGTTCCACTACCTTAAAGTTGTCTAAGAAGGTGTTCATCTAAATCAGTTGCATCTCCCTTTTCCTTCAGAAATGGATTATAGAGAGAGATCTCTAGGGAATATCTGAAAGCACCCTCTCTCTCCACAGAAGGAGCATAGATAACCTGTTCAGACAGGACACATAATATTTAAGCAGCTGAAATTAGATACCTCGTCCTCATATCTTTTGCTTGACTCATTACAACTGTCCTAGAAGTGAAGATCAATGAAGTCTTAGAACATATCCTCTGTGTCTCATGCCTTAGTTTCAGAAGTGATCATAGGTGGAGTACTGGGACCACCAGTATGGTGCACATGCAGCTCCAGTACACTGAGCCTTGTCTGGCTACTTTCCTGCCAATTTTATGGGCTTCATTGGTAATGTTCCTTGCTTAGAAATCCCAGAGGTGTGATATGAAGGTGACTCAATCCTTGACTTAATATCAGCTTTGGGATATTCCTTGGACAAGCCATGTCAAGTAGTTATAGACATTTCAAAGTCAGGTTGAACAGGACCTTGAGCAACCTAGCGCAAGATGTCCCATGGCAGGAGAGTTGGACTAGGTGATCTTTAAGGGTCTCTTCCAACCCAAACCATTCTGTATTTCTATGACTTCCATCCTGCACTAGCTGACCTCTGAAGAGAAAATGCTCTTTGTGTTATTTTGCAAGGTCTTTGGTGAAGATCAGTGCATTCAAGGTTTGGTCATGCTGGCCACACCCGGGCTGAGCACATGTATATGATACGACTTGTTTTGAACTTGTGTCTCCTGTTCCCTTCCCATAGACACATAAGAATGTGTAGGTGATGAACGGCAACATACATCTAGTTCTGGGCCCGGTGCAGCTTGGGATATGTGCCTACATCAAAGCAGTTGGAAATATTCCTTGTCAACAGCTTAGATACAGCTTCAATTACTATGGTGATGGGCCATATATATCACAAAAATTCAGCAAGGCTAAAGAAAACCAACCTGTATATTTTTCTGGCTTTTCTTTAGCTATTGCAGCATTTGGATGTAAGATAAACAAAAGAAGTCAAAATATGTGATCTCAGATGAACTGTGTTTCTTAAATCAGAAGCATAACATTCTGTGATGCGGGCAATTTCCATTCCCTTGTGATTAGTAACTAAATAATAAAATCACGACAATTTATCATTATCTTGCATAAAATACCATTGCAGCAGCTTTGATACAATGAACTTTGGCTTATGTAACAGTGTGGGCTGAGATCTGTATATTGAATTCTAAAACTGGAAATGCGGAACCCCCCAAGCTCTGTACACAGTATCAATATATAACAGTATTTCAGGAAGAAATAAAGGCAAACCAAATAGCTGTCATTCAAAATAAATTTCTGGGATTTTGGACAAAAACCATAGCGAGTTTGGATTGTTCATTATTTTTTTAAAGGATTTTTTAGAAAGAAATGTATTAATATGCACAATATAAATCTAACCCCATAGGTCACAGAGAGTTTGCAATTTGCAAGTGCTTTAGGTATAGTTGTTAAAGATTGGAGAGGAGGAGGGGTAGGAAGTGTCAGTAGGAGAAATAGTGCTGTAGTGCTAATGAGCAGATGCTCAACTGTGTATTGAGAGACCTCCTTGCAATTAAAAAATAGTTGTAGGTAGGAGGAGATCATTCAGCTGCCTGTGTGCTGTGAGTTGTACCTTGACCAGTTTTTTGTATGTCGAATGCATTTTGATTAGAACAACAAAAAAGGTGGAGGGAAGAATCTGTAGATAGCAGCTGATTTGGCAGCAATGTTTTATACACTTGAAAAGTGAGGCGTGGGTGCCAAGGGTACTTCTGTTCTGGAAGAAGTCAGGTGCCATTCATGTGATGAGAGCTAATGCTTCCTACCAACGTGCTTGTTCCTCTGTGGGGCAGGGAACAGGAGGGCAGAGGGACAGCTCCTGTCTCACCTCTTCTGGCAATGGGTTGTTGGGGAAGAGAGGAGTTTCAAATATTTGATTTCCCAGCCCCCGCCAGGGAATTCAAAGAGGAGAAATGAGAAGCAAGAATCAAAAGTAAAGGTTCTGTAGGGGCTGGCTTAACCCCATTGTTGTGGTCAGGGCAACGTGGCCTGCATGGGCAGGTCAGGCAGAGCTGCAGCTTCTGTAACAGGGAAAGTGGGTGAGAAATAAGTGGATTTGAGAAGTATTATTGCCAGCTCTGACTTCACATATAATCTTGTCCCACTTATTGGAGAAACACTTCAAGCTTTAGGAAGCAGGTGCAACTGGCATGAGTAGAATAGCTCAGTTCTGCAGGCATTACTTGCATATACACTTTTTTTCTCCCTGTCCCCTACCTTTCTACCTTTATTTTTATTCTCCAGGTTAGGGGGCTTATAGCATAATTAGAAATTGAATTATTTATGAGAAGTCATTAAAACGGGTGCCTTGCAGATTAGTCAGACAGGAGATGTGTGACATGAAACTGCTTTTTCCTCTGTTGGTTTCACACACAGTGACTGCATGGAAGCCTAGATAAAGTGTTTTAAGCTTTGGAAAAAATAATAAAAAATAAGTAATAAAAAGGAAGGAAAAAATAAAAAAAATAAAAAAGAATGCTTTGTGATATTAACAATGTGTGCGCGTGTGTGTACAAATACCCATATCAGTGTTGTGGGAAAATTGCAAATATGGTGAAGATTAGCCAACAGAAGGGTATTTTGTGGAGACAAAAGGAAAGAATAGGTCATGACTCATTATGCAACTTTGGAAACCAGAAAATGTAATTTCTCTGCCAACTGGAGGAGTTTATGAGCCTAATGAAATTTGAAATCAGTGGGAGCTCATTTAATAGCAGTAATATATATAGTATTCTACTAATATTATAAGGAGTGTATCTAAAAATAACATACAAAGCCTTTGGTACCAAGGACATATTCTACGTAGCTAAGATCTATTCCTCTAATAAATGAGATCCAAGACAAATGAAGTTAAGCCACTTAACTGGCCTGCTATTTTTGTCTTAATGAAACTTATTTATCTGAAGATATTTTGAGAAATACACATTCATGCCATTGAAACCGTTTCTTTAACGCTGGCCTCTTGTTTTCAGGTGCAGGTGCATTTGTTCCTTTCAAAGCTTGGTCTTTACAGTGTGATAAATCACGGTTTTTGCTGTGATCTCTGGTGACTTCAGGTCATCTGAATTAAGGAAGCTAGCAGTCCCTACATAGTTCTAGAGGTGCTTGTGGCTCTAATAATAGATTTACTGGATTTGGATGTACAATGAAGTGATAGAAAGGGAACAAGGATGGTTGTTTTCCTCCTAAACTTATCTCCTAATAGCTTTCCATGTGTCTGAAATCTTCCGAAGTGTGTTTTCATGCTCTGAGCCTACTGAGGGAGGCAACATTAATATAATAATCATCACACACATGGTTATAAAAGAACATAGGGAGGAGTCAGGGTCGTTTGCACAGGGTACTTTTATTGGGATGTTAGATATTCGCTTTGGTCATCCTGTCAGGTAATAGAAGTCCATGGCTATGGACTTCAGTAAGGAAGCGAACAGTACAACTGCCAGATGTGTTCAGAGCTAGGATGGAAATGGAGTGTTGCACAGAATCATCTTGGAGATATGGTATTTGGTTAATGCATCACTTCCTTGTTTATAAGCCAGGTTTCTTTTCTTTTTTCTCTCTTCTCTTCTCTTCTCTTCTCTTCTCTTCTCTTCTCTTCTCTTCTCTTCTCTTCTCTTCTCTTCTCTTCTCTTCTCTTCTCTTCTCTTCTCTTCTCTTCTCTTCTCTTCTCTTCTCTTCTCTTTTTTCTTTTTTTTTCTTTTTCTTTTTTTCTTTCTTTCTTCTTTTTCTTTAAATGTGTATGAACGTATATTTACTTGTGTGTGCAGTCTGACCAAAAGACACAGAACCCCACTGTTTTTTTTTTTGTTGTTTTTTTTTTT
The DNA here is from genome assembly GCF_964211825.1 of Aythya ferina. Taxonomy (NCBI): domain Eukaryota; kingdom Metazoa; phylum Chordata; class Aves; order Anseriformes; family Anatidae; genus Aythya; species Aythya ferina. Next base: position 196,965,936 of record NC_140296.1, on the reverse strand, counting down.
TGTTTTTTTTTTTCCCCAGGAGATTTCAAATTCCTCATTAAGTCACAATAGGCACAACCTTATTGTGGTTTAACCCAGCAGGCAGCTCAGCACCACACAGCCATTCACTCACTCCACCACCCCACAGTGGAATGGGGGAGAGAATCAGAAAAAAGAAATGGGTAAAAACTCACGATAAAGACAGTTTAATAGGACAGAAAAGAGATGGAAAATAATAATAACACAAAACAAGTGATGTGCAATACAATTACTTGCCACCTGCTGATTGATGCCCAGCCAGACCCCAAGTAGCAGCAGCCCTCCCAGCCAATCCCCAAGTTTTATTATCCAGCATGACAGCACATGGTGTGGAACATCCCTTTGATCAGTCTGGGTCACCTGTCCTGGTTCTGTCCCCTCCCAGCTCCTTGCACACTCCCAGCCTCCTCGCTGGCAGGACAGCATGAGCATCAGAAAAATCCTTGGCTCTGTGCAAGCACTGCTATGCAACAACTCAAACATCAGTGTGTTGCCAGCATTATTCTCATCCCAAATCCAAAGCACAGCGCCATACCAACTAAGAAAGGAAAACTAAGGAAGAAAATTAACTCTATCCCAGCTGATACCAGGGCAAACATAAAACTCTGTATTATCGATCTCAGATGTATTTTTGTTGTTTTATTGGCATAAGTGCATGAATAGCCAGGAACAGATGAAGATATTTTTTTTCCCCCACCACAAACACAATGCAAAAATAAATATTTTCTGAACACTCCATGTAGTATGTTTTTTCCCTTCTTTGCATGAAGGAAAACAACTCCATAGTGTGCTGGGGGGCTTACACATTTCAAGCCCATGCCTGTTGAGAGTTAGTCTTATTTTCTACAATTAGAACACAGGTATATCATCACATTAATAGAAATAGTTTCAATTCAAGCTTAGTATGCACAACTGAAATAATTTCCAATTGTCTTCACTTGCATGCTCACGGTTTATAGTGAATGCTCCCATGGTATTTAATGCTTTATTCTATATTAATGAATACTTGCCACAGAAAACTCCTTAAAGGTCACTTCCTCAAGTGTTGCCTCGTTTCATCTGGGAGAAGTTCCCTGAGTACTCACAAACTGTTACTATTTCTAGCTAATCAACATTTTCAACAAAGGCTCATGCTTTGAAATGTTTATGATTTTTGGATGTCCAACAATGTCCAACAGATGTCCAACAGCATTAAAATCTGATTTTCAAAAAAAAAAAAAGCTGAGAAACCCCATTGACAAGCATGATACCTCCATGAGGGGTATCATGCTGGATATCCCCCAGTAAGACATTCTGTGGGGAAAAAAAAAAAAAAAAAAAAAAAAAAAAAAAAAGAGTTAAAATGCAATTTAAAAAAAAATAAAAATACTAACACTGGAGCCTCTTCTATTTACATGTTATTTAACATTAACACCGGCTAAATACTGCATTCATCTTTGGGGGCACTAATATCAGATGAAATTTTAGTGTATTAAGTATCTTCATAGTTCCCACACGTAAGCTTAATGCTTACATTTCTCTACTCTTCTACAGGAATGATAAAGTTACCTCCTTGGGGTCAATCCTGCCATATTACTTAGACTTTTTTCCAACCACGTGGCTTTGATATAGCTTAATTACATATATTATTATATGTATTTGCCTCTCTAATTATAATTTATACCGTCAATCTGCATATTAACATTTACAGTTTAAACAACATATTATTTTGTTTGTATGGTATGAAAATAATATTTTTACCTGTAAAATTATTGGGTCATGATACAAGCATACAGGATGTTTGATTTACACCTTTCTTAACAGTTTTATTTTCCAAGGTTTTACATTTATGTTCTCAAAGTGCCAACCTATACAACACTTTTTAAAGAAAAAGCTAACTGAACATAGTTATAATAAATACGATTAATGTAAAAGAGCACAGACCACATTCATTCCTCTGTACAAGTCTGGCACATGACAAGAGGCACTGCTTGAAAACAGTATTTGCTATAAAGTTCCAAGGGCTTAAAAATATATATATTTTTTAATGTTTTTTCCTCGTTACACATTTTTGGTTTCCTTAAATTCTGCTTTCTTCTAAATTATTTTTCTTTACTGATGATTTTCTATTCTCCTTTGTCATCAAGGGAGACAAACTCAATATACAGAATGCAACAGATATTTCAACTTCAAGACAGACTTTTGAAGTGGTAACATTACTGGTGGAGATTTTGATTATTTCTTTTTCAAATAAGAGCTGCACTTCTATAATTTTACAATGTACTGTATAAGCACAGCACTGAAAGATGGAAAGGATCAATTTTACAGAAGGAAAGAGTATGAGGAAAAAACAGTAGGAGAGTCTAAGAATAGATAATGTTGGCACTATTGTTCAAGGTGATCTGGTTTGAACAAAAATTTATATCTACATAGATTATTTGCTATCCCTCCTATTCTAGTATCTTTGTAGTTTTGTTACCAAGCTCTGTAAATGAAGTTTGTTGTCCAAACTAGTATTCCTTTAGATATGGCATGCTAGCTAGTGAGAAAGCAAAATTGTTTCTGTTACAAAAGGCCTTCCAGTTTATCTTTTCATGAGATAGTTTCTCCTTTCTAGACTTTGACTTTTATGGTATGTTTATTAACCATGTTGTTAACAAGTGGAAGCTTAGTAGTGGATAATAGGAAGGGTGTTTTAGTGCTGCTTAATAGCATGCAATGTTAGGAGTCTTGGGGAGAGAACTGCAGGGAGATGAGTTTCACAGCTCTTCCACAGTTTGGGATGTGGCCTACATCTTTTGCCATCTCTCCTCCTAGTTATGTTCAGGTTTTGTGTGTGAGAAGAAATGCCCTGTGCTTCATGCACTGGATCATTCTCTGTGTGTGTGTGGAGAGAGCTTAGGGCTTTAGAAATTATAAGGCACTATGTGAATGCTAAGCATGAGAGCTTTGTTATTTTATTACTGTGTAAATTGAAGGATTTGAACACCTATGGTATTCTTTCTCTTATTTTATTTTTTTATTTTTTTTCTTTTATTTTTTTCCCCTGCTCTAGCAAATAGCATGTAATTCGCAAATTCTTGTCCTCTTTATGGATAATGCCAGCATTTCTGTGTTGTACTCATATTTTTAAACGATGCCTACAATCTGTCAAATCCATTTAGGTACATCCCACATTTGCTTTTATTTATCTACAAAGTGGAGCCTCCTTATTCATTACATTTTGGCTGCCAGCATGGATGGAAACCATCCCAAGACGTATATGAATTTAAATGGCAACAGAATGACTGGCACTAGATATGTGTTTTTAGTGTCAAGGCTATGGTAATGTATATCATTAGTTGTTAAACATAGTCTGCTGTCGGCGTTGTGCCAGTGTGCTGTCTTGTGTGCAGTGCCAAACCTTGCTGGGAACCTAGCATGTTCTGCAGTTCAACTGCATATTTTCTCAGTTGTAGCTGCAGAAGCGAGACACCAAATGTAGTGACACAAAATAACTTCTGAACCATGCTGACGCTGTGTGCCAGCATGACATGGAAATCAGTCTCACTTTGGGCCAGGTAAGTTGCTGCTTTATTTTGTCATCTTCCTTTTGGCCTCATTTGTCCTTAACTCACCCATCCTAATTGAGGAAAGAGGAGTGAAATCGTCCCTGGGTACCCTTCTCAGGTTCCTTCTGGTTGTGAATGTCTGTGGCAGCTGCTAGCCTATTACTTTCTTCACAAACAGAGCAGAAGTATGTTTATAGGGAGATAGGACAATGAGGAAGTTATGCCTAGGGTTATTTTCTCTTTATGTGGGGCATTTCCTATCAGGTGGTGGGACAGCAAAATCTTTATTGCTGTCCTCTGTAGTCCTTGTCTATGCTGCTGCTATGTCCATCTCTGGCCACTGTGAGTGGAGCGGGAGAGGGGATATCTTTTATACATTGTCTTTATGATTCAGTTTTTGTTAGAGAACTCCAAAATCCCTCCATAGTTTTCATGCTGATACCAATCTTAATAATAATCAATATACCATTGTAAATGGGACTATGTTGCTTATGCCTTTTTTTCTGTCTTTCTGTAAAAAGAAAGGTATTATTTCTGAGGGGAAATGTTGCATATTTATTCTAGAAAATAGAAAAGGGATGTAGATGTTATGAGATCCATAGCACTCACAATTGAAATGTGAAAGGCTGAGAGTCAACGTCTGTCTAATGGCATTAGTACTTGCATTAGTTATCTCTGAAAAATGCTGATAGATCATTCTGCTACTAGGGAGCACTTTACATAAAAATAATCAGTGAATCAGCTACAAAATAAAGCTAATCAAAATGTTGAGATCTGTTTTGATTTCCAAATGCCTGAAATTGAAAATTTTCCATTTAAAAATAAACATTTTTTTTTTATGAATAGAAAAAATGTTTATTACAGAATTGGTTATAACCCTGTAAGCCTATCTTTTAGGTTCCAGAATGAAGCTTGAAACAGATTTGGAGTGACAACACAGATGTCTTTGTAGGGACATGCTGTTGCTTGTTGACGCAGACTTCAGTGGGCTGACCCACCACAGCTCTCTGCTCCCTACTCAGCAAAACAGCCGTGCTCATCCTCAATTTAATTTCTATTGATCACAGAAAGTATTTAATTTTAAAGAAGGAAAGGTTGAGTTCATCGCAGGCTATTAAATCTGTGCCACAGCAGTGCTGGTGCTGAGCACTGGTATTATGCACTTCAGGGAAAACCTTTCCCGTGTATGTTCCTCGAGTCTGTGCATATGAAGATTTGCACATCTCAGAGACAAATATGAGGTTGAGATTAGAGACCACGTAGGGTGGTTCTTGGGGAGAAGATGGGTAATGGCCATGCAGTCAGTGCATGATGCCCAGATGCAACCACCTCCTTTGCACACCTAGATGCTCTTCCCACATGGCAGTGTCTTCTGTGCCACATAACGAGTCACCCTGCATCATCAGTGACAGTGGTTTCAAAGGATGAGGTTAAAAAAAAGGATGCCCATGCGTGATGATGGAAAATTTGGGGTTTCTTTGGTGCCCCTCGGAAGATTTGAGAATACCTTCTGGTTTCATATTTGACTTTGGGCAAGCAACTTAGGTTAGATTTTCATCAGCTGGCAGAATAACATTTTCCTGCCTCCCAGCATGGGTTAGTAGGACATTTCTGCTGAACAGAGCCTTGTAAATACGTGCACAGGACTGCCTGATACCTTTTGGAATTATGCCAAGGTCTAAGTTCAATGTTAATTTGGTGCAGTGAGTTCCAGCAGTTAATTATGTGTTGAATGAAAATTTATTATGCATCAGGTGTATTTCACTGGGGGTAGTTGTAAAGTGACACATTTCAACTTAGCCTTGCATTTTAGGATGTTTGAGTATTTGCTTGTGGATCCTTGATTTTGCTGTGACATGTTTTGCTGTGTTTTGTTTTCAGACACTTCTCTTCAACAGTTTTTAAAGCCTTTGTGATTTTTCAGAATGAAAAGTGCTAGTAAAGTAACATGTTATTGTCTTTCACTAAGCATTTTATTTTTATAGAGCTTTTGCCTAGGAGATAAACTTTTTATTTCCTAAGGTTTTTCTGTGCTACCTGAAGGCATCTGGAGCTTATATACATGGGAACTCACCCAGGCTATTGAGTCGAATAATTTGCAGCAAGAGGTTCTTGCTGTGTATGCTAAGTTTAGGAGTAAAAAAAATAACCTACCTAGATAGTAGAAACATGATTTACCTATTTTAGTAACCTTTTGTCTAACTTACTGGTTTATTCCTGGTAGCTACTTCTTATTATTCAGGTTATGTTATGTATTAGGTGTTTCTTCAAATCCCAAGAGGAATGGAATACAGAAGACTACTTTTGCTGCAAGATATTAATGAATTTAATTTGAACAGTCAGGGCTTGCAGGTATTGTGAATTGTCATGGACTTTGGTTTCATAGAAAAAAACAGACTTCTACACAGGCTGTAAGCAGAAGACATGCAAAATGTGGTTTCTGCAAGGGAATGAGACTACATGAGACTGAAAAATAATCTGCATTCAAATAAGCAAAGCAGTGTTATGTTTCAAGTGGAAGCATCAGATGGTCACCATCTGATACAAGCTATGAGCATATATGAACCTGATGCACAGGAGACCAGTGATGTGGTTGCAAGAGACAAATTCTGTGAGATACCTAACAAGATCACCCATCCACGGTGGGGGGGATGGAGAAGATTCTTGATTTCCAGCATTCTCTACTAATTCAACACTGAATTGGTGAAGGCTTTCAAATCTTATTACCATTTAGTTGACGGTGAGAGAAAACTACAATCATAATTCCTATGAGCTGCAGAGAGACTATTTGTGAGATACTCTATCAGGGAGTGTACTGACATGACAAGAGGTAATGGTTTTAAACTAAGAGGATAGGTTTGCATTAGGTATAAGGAAGAGATTCTTTACTCTGAGGCTGGTGAGGCACTGGCACAGGTTTCCCAAACCTGTGGATGCCCAGTGCTGGCAGTTTTCAAGGCCAGGCTGGATGGGGCTTTGAGCAACCTGGTCTGGTGGGAGGTGTTTAGAACTGGGTGATCTTTAAGGTCCCTTCCAACCCAAACTATTCTGTGATTATATAAAATACCCTGCAAAATGGATTGGAGAAGGAAATTATTATTATTATTGTACACTGCACTGCATAGCATATTTAGTATGATTTTTGTTATGAACTATGGACTTGCCTCTAAACTTATTAAGTAGCTTTTAAGATGAAATAGCTGTTTTAACAACCCTTCTTTACCGAAAGGGTTGTTAGGCATTGGAACGGGCTTCCCAGGGAAGTGGTGGAGTCACCATCCCTGGAGGTCTTTAAAAGACATTTAGATGTAGAGCTTAGTGATATGGTTTAGTGGAGGACTTGTTAGTGTTAGGTCAGAGGTTGACTTGATGATCTTGAGGTCTCTTCCAACATAGAAATTCTGTTAAGGAGTTTGGCTTTGGTGAACAAAGCTTTCTCTCTCTCACAGTTAAATATTATTACCGATCCATTAGTGTACAAGGACATCTGTGTCCAGGGGTGTATCACAGAATGGGTAAAGTTAAAAGGGACCTTGGGAGATCATTTGGTCCAACCCTCTGTCAAGCAGGGACACTCAGAGCAGGTTGCTCAGGACCATGCCCAGATTGCCCAGATAGCTTTTGAAGATCTCAAAGGAGGAATACTCCACAACCTCTCTGGACATGGGTGCTTGTTTTCAACAGTCATGGATGTTTGTTGTAAACAAAAGCAAGTTCTGAAAGGCTTCTGAAGAGGTTCAATGTCCCTTAAAAGGTTAAGTGATAAACCAAAAAAAAAAATAAATAAATTTCTCTTCACACCTGGATATGTAACACAAGTTTTAGGTTAAAACTCTGTTTTTTTTTTGCCTACTTTTGCTTGGGCTACTTTACATGTCTCTTGAATGTATGGCTGCAACTGTTCTCATCCACAAGAAAGATTGGGGGAACACCGTAGCCAGTGTGGTGGAGCATAGCCATGGGATATGTGGGCACCACCCACAGCTTCACCACTGTCCCATGTTCTTGCAAGGGTACTTGACAAGCAGGATCCCATATGAGCAGAGAGGCAAACTCATTGCAAGTGAGAATAGTTCATATAGACAAAGTGTTCAGCTCCCTAGAGATGATGGTGCAGCCAGTGAAGCAAGTAAATGAAATTAAATCATAAACTGTAATTCCTTTAAAAGGTATTTAGTTGCCTATCTCTTTTTCTTTAACTGTGAAATGACCTCTCACAGAAATGTGAAGTGGACTGGGTCTCCTCTCCCACCTTAATAGTCTCAATTTATTTAGTTACAGTGAAGCAGAGCCTAAATTATGAGTGGGCTGGATTCCATCCAAGAGTTTTATACACCCGTATAAATAATATAGATATATTCTGATTTACCTTTATTGCGGAGTCAAATATAACCGATTTAGCTGTGTACATTAAAATACATAAAAATAGAACCATAAACTAGGAAGAACTTATTGGGAAAAAAAATGCGATCTTTTAATTTCATTTGCTGCAGAAAGTGAGGGACTAGACATAAAAACTTTTAAAGAAATTAAACTTAGATTACATATTCACCACTCAACGATACTGTCTGCTGTGCTTCATATCATATTCTGTGATGCATGTGCATCAGTTTACACTATAAATTCTGTAGGGTGTGTGACTCACCCCCATTGGTACATGATCTTAAACAAATCAGACTGCATTGTCAGCTTGGTATCTGTACTGAATGAACAGCAAAATACAGCTTCATTTTTACTGGGAGAAAATTGTAAGATTTAGTAGCTCTGTGGAATATATTTTGTCTGTATAGTTGGAGCTGATCAGAAATCAAGATTCTTCTATGTGCATTTCATTTAACATTATCTGAATCTTTAAAAAATCATGTGAATTAAAATTAGAAGTTTCAGAACCTTCAATATATTTTTGATGCCCAAATAAAAAAATAATAATAATAATAAAATACAGCACTGAAAGAAGTCAAGTGAAATTAATCACTTTGAGATTTTCCTAAAAAAAAAGAGTTTTTATCAACCATAAGTGTTGTGGGTTTTTTTTTGTTTGTTTGTTTGTTTTTGTTTGTTTGTTTGTTTGTTTTCCACTGGAAAACATCTTGGGAAGGATTCTAGAACATATTGATCATGACTGTATTACTTAGAACTCTGAAGCTCTGCAGTAGTGTTCACTGAGGAAATCAAGGGCTTGAACATATAACCTCTATTGAATCCAAAAGAAGAATTAGAATAGATAAGCACAGAGTTAAAACCTGTTCTTTGGCTTACAAATATGAGATATTTTTTTTCTTTCATACTAAGGCATATTGAAGTATGATAATAGTCATCAGATTTCTCATATTTACGATATTAGGTCCCAGTCAATTTACCTACTGACATGGCTGAATAGGAGAAGGTACACCCTCCAAAAAATTATAAGATGTAGATGATAACATTTTAAATTGCATTTTATTGCTGTTACTGTTTTAATTTCTGTAGCAGTTAATAGTGTAACTTCAGCTTTCTGAAAGCTAACAGAATTGAAGTGTGTAATGCCTTTTTGGGCATAAAGTATTGTTCTACAGATTTTTTATTTTTATTTTTTGGCAAGTATTCTTCTATGACCTTTGTTGATAGCCATTCTGGCTAAAAAAAAGTGGAAACACTCTTGATTTATATTACTGGGAAAGTTTGAATGACTGGTTAATCTCAATTGACCTAAAAATACTTTAATGTTTTACTGGAAGAAAAAAAATACAGCAAGAGAGGAAAGGCCTCCTGATTTAGAATTTAACTAGAATGGGATAATTTCACATGGGAGAAACACATCTAAAATGAACTAACAGCAAGAACTCTAGAGAACTAGAGGTGCCTCCTCTTAAAACAGCTTTTACAATTTACACCTCAGTGAAAGGTGACTGACTACATCATATACTTTATTTTAAATTATTATGGAGTCTCAGAAGTCTGGCATATTAGTTCTTACACTTGTATTAAGCAAGTGCAGTAAGTGCAGTAACTGTTAACAGGCTGTTAAATTTTAGGTTTGTTTGGCCTTTCAAAGCCCAATTCTACTAGAAATATTTGTACGGAACCCATCAAACTATTAATTAAAGCCTTTTCCCTTCTCACTACATCTTTTGATTTCAGCATTCCCCTGAAGTCTTTGCAGTTCAAATACTGCAGCAGCCTGCAGATGAACTGACAAATGAAAGGAACTGCAAGCAAACTAGGAGAGTTTCATCCTTAACAGTAACTCGCACAGTAAATGAACAAAAATAAGGATCCCAACTGGCAACTGGACCCATAGAAAAGTCAATATTTGTTCAGATTTGGATATAGCAGCTTTAATTGTACTTCCCAATTTTACACTTGAGAGTGAATACCTTCCAACCAATTTCATTTAAAGTAAGAGTTATGTGTGCACACCTAGAGTTTAAAGAAAAATTGACAGCCAAGAGTAACCTATCCAAAATTAATTAGTGCTCTTATTCTGTCTCACGACACATGTGTCCATCAACAGAAATCTTGCTGGGTCCAATTATCACTAATTGGAAGCTAATCTGAATGTGAAAAACAAGGCTGAGTATTTAGGGACCAACACCACACTCATTAACATAGAGGACAAAAATTATGAAAAATACTATAAATGAGACAGATTGTTAATATAAAGAAGAGTCTATATCTCTGTCTGCATTGTCTCCATTGTGTAACTGATGGGGTGAAATAAGGATTGTTGTGTTACTGACAGACCAGTCAAATAACTGATCTGTGAACCCATGTATGAAACTGTGAAATGGGTTAACACAAGGAAATTACTTAACTTGGCATTAAAAACTTTCTTTAGTTATACAGAAAAGGAAACGGATAAAAAAGAGATGCAGTTTCCATGGTGTATACAACCTATGGACTTTGTGAAAGGGGGTAAGAAATACCTTTTTTTTTTTTTGGGGGGGGGGGGGGAGCAAGATTTATATTTCTTTTTTATATTTAGCAAAACAAACAAACAAAAAACACTACATAATTACAAATGGGCTAGAAAGTGGATATCCTTTCATTGTACAAGAAATGAATGTCTCTATATAACAAAGGGTATGGGCAATGCTTTATGTTTCATTACTCATTTTCCTTTACCCTCTGGCAGACATCTAACTGGTGGTTAGTAAAACTCTGCACTTCAAAACTTACCCTCTTTTAATTGAAACTGGGATACTGTGACTGCTCAGAATTACAGCCAATTCTTTTACCTGCAAATCCATTCTGAATTTCACTTCATATTGAGTAACAATTTTCCTTGATATCAACACCATGAAAAAAATATACTTTATTTATTTGAAAACTCCACTTACAGCCTGATAATGTTTGGTGCATTATTCTGTTGATAATGGGTAAAATGCTTTTCTTTAAGGAAGGAAAAAAAAAAAAAAAGACACTTAAAAAAATTTCTTTTATCTTCTGGGCACTACTGGTCTTTGGGATTTTGCCTAGGCTAGATCTTTTAGAGTCAATAGAACAAGTAAAATCAAAAGCAGAGATTTTGGACAGAGATGAGGAAAAAGACTATGAAGCACAACTATACTTTCTAGATTGACAGTTTAAAGGTATTTCCAGCTTTACCACATACTTGGTCTGTAGTCATTTGTTTTCCTGTTAGACTGATAATTAGATAAGATCACAGTTCTTTCTTTTTTACACTATTTACAATATGTTGACATCTTCTTCCACTAAATTATATACCTCACTTTGTTTTTGCAATACATGCTAATGCCAAGGCAGCAGAACCTTTCTAACTGCTTCCTGAAGCGGGTGCATTCAGCCATCATCCGTGATCCGTGTAAACTGTGTAAATATGGCAAGACCAGCCTTAAGAAGCAGAAGTATGAATATGAAGATATGATATGAAGTTATCAGGCTGAATTGGAGGAAGCTGGGTTGGAGCTCCTATATGCAGGTCTTTGTGAATGCCTTATAGCCAAGGGTGGCAAACAGGTTTATTGGAAAATAAATAAATAAATAAATAAATAAATAAATAAATAAAATCAAGGCTCTTAAATAGGAAAGCACAATGTGGTGCTCTGGGAATGCTTGAATGACAAATTACTGAAGGCTGAAAAAGTATCATTGTTGGCTTGCCTTATTTTATATTCTCTGGATAGTCTCTTTTGGTTGCTGTAGGAGAGAAAATATTAAATCAGTTAGACTTTGTACAATTGTGTGTCTGTTCAAGTTTGCATGAGTCATGGCTATATTGTACATTAAGTAGTCATATGAACAATATATACAGAACAAGAAGGTCTCCAGCCCCTCAGCTGAGCTCCCTGTTTATTAGGCTTCAGGACTGTGTTTGCTCACTCTTCATTGCTTCCTTGGGCACAATATAGATTAAATTGTTTTCTACAAACTGGAAACTCTTGAAAGAAGAGAATAAAGTATGCCTTCAGTCTCACTCCTCTCTAATACTGAACAGCCTTTAGCTAATTGCCTAGGGAACTCGTCAGGCAGAGAGATGACTCTGCGTCTCTTGAGGAAGCCCAGGACTTGGGACGCTGCATGAAAAGGTACTCAGCCAGCTACTCCTAATGGCAGGCTGGTAAAAGCTGAGCCTGGAAAGCAAAGAACGAACTTGGTCATCCCATGACAGCTTTCCTTCCAGTACATAGATCTGTTATGAAATGCTCAAGTGCCTCCCATGTGCGAGCTTTTTTATCATAGAATCATAGAATCATAGAATATCCTGACTTGGAAGGGACCCTTAAGGATCATCAAGTCCAACTCTTGACACCGCACAGGCCTACCCAAAAGTTCAGATCATGTGCCTAAGTGCACAGTCCAATCTCTTCTTAAATTCAGACAGGCTCGGTGCAGTGACCACTTCCCTGGGGAGCCTGTTCCAGTGTGCAACCACCCTCTCTGTGAAGAACCCCCTCCTGACGTCCAGCCTAAATTTCCCCTGCCTCAGCTTAACCCCATTCCCGCGGGTCCTGTCACTAGTGTTAATGGAGAAAAGGTCTCCTGCCTCTCGACACCCCCTTACGAGGAAGTTGTAGACTGTGATGAGGTCTCCCCTCAGCCTCCTCTTCTCCAGGCTGAACAGGCCCAGTGACCTCAGCCGTTCTTCGTACGTCTTCCCCTCAAGGCCTTTCACCATCTTCGTAGCCCTCCTCTGGACACTTTCCAACAGTTTCATGTCCTTTTTATACTGTGGTGCCCAGAACTGCACACAGTACTCGAGGTGAGGCCGCACCAGCGCAGAGTAGAGCGGGACAATCACCTCCCTTGACCTACTAGCGATGCCGTGCTTGATGCACCCCAGGACACGGTTGGCCCTCCTGGCTGCCAGGGCACACTGCTGGCTCATATTCAACTTGCTGTCTACCATGACCCCCAGATCCCTCTCTTCTAGGCTGCTCTCCAGCGTCTCATCGCCCAGTCTGTACATGCAGCCAGGGTTTCCCCGTCCCAGGTGCAGGACCCGGCACTTGCTCTTATTGAACTTCATGCGGTTGGTGATCGCCCAGCTCTCCAACCTGTCCAGATCCCTCTGCAAGGCCTTTCCACCCTCATTTGAGTCCACAACTCCTCCAAGTTTGGTGTCATCAGCAAACTTGCTCAAAATACCTTCTATTCCTACATCCAGATCGTTTATAAAAATATTGAAAAGTACCGGCCCTAAAATGGAGCCTTGAGGGACCCCACTGGTGACCGCCCACCAGCCTGACGCAGCCCCATTTACCATAACCCTTTGGGCCCTGCCCGTTAGCCAATTGCTCACCCATTGTATGATGTTTTTATTTAGCTGTATGGTGGACATTTTGTCCAGTAGGATCCTATGGGAAACCGTGTCAAAAGCCTTGCTGAAGTCCAAAAAAATCACATCAGCTGGTTTCCCTTGGTCCACCATACGGGTGATCTTATCATAAAAGGAAATCCGGTTAGTTAGGCAGGACCTACCCTTCACAAACCCATGCTGGCTGGGACCAATGACTGCTTTGTCCCCCAGGTGCGCCTCAATAAGTTCGAGAACCATCTTCTCCATGATTTTACCAGGCACTGACGTGAGACTGACAGGCCTGTAATTGCTAGGGTCTTCTTTCTGACCCTTCTTGAAAATCGGCACAACATTTGCCAGCTTCCAGTCTACTGAGACCTCTCCAAATTCCCAGGATCGTTGAAAAATAACTGAGAGAGGTTCCGCGATGACGTCCGCCAGCTCTTTCAGCACCCGGGGATGAATCCCATCCGGACCCATGGACTTGTAGGGATCCAGGTGGAGTAGCAAATCCCGCACACGTTCAGGGTCGGTTGGGAGTTTGTCATCCCCACCGTCCCGGTCCTCCAGCTCAGGGCACCCTGGGTCCCGAAGCCCATCATCGGCATTGAAGACAGAGACAAAGAAGGCGTTAAGCGTCTCTGCTTTGCCTACGTCATCGTCTGTGAGGAGACCTTCCCTATCAAGGAGCGGCCCTATGTATTCTTTAGTTCTCCTTTTTCCATTCACATATCTAAAAAAACCCTTTTTATTTTCTCTCACAGACACAGCCAGCTTCAACTCTAGCTGTGCTTTGGCCACACGAACTTTCTCCCTACAAACACGAACAGCATCTCTGTATTCTTTCCATGACGCCTGGCCCTCCTTCCAGTAGCGAAACACTCTCTGTTTCCGCCTAATCTCCATTAGAACGTTCCTGGTCAGCCACGCCGGCCTCCTGCCCCGCCTGCCTGACTTGCGATATTTAGGAATTGCCTGATCTTGTGCTTCTAGGAGGCATCGCTTAAAGAGTGACCAGCACTGGTGGACATTGAGGCCTTCAAGAGCAGTTTCCCAGGGGACCGTGCTGACTAGTTCCCTGAGCAGCCTGAAGTCCGCTTTCCCCATATCTAGGGATGAGGTTTTGGTGGCACTTTTCCTTCTGTCACCATAAATTTTGAACTTTTTTGTGAATTTTTGTGTGATACTTTTCTACAGTTCTTCCTTTGGACTACAAAATGCCTTGTGTGCTTCTGTCTTTGCTTTCCCGTCATTGGTACTAGCACAATAGTACTTCCCTATTGCAGTAGTGCACATTAGATCCATAGAGGACTGGATTAGCTGGCTGTTTCTTTTGCTCCTTTTAAAAAAATGATTTTGTAGCCATGGAGAAATGCTGTAGACTTACACAGCCATAATCAAAGTGACCATCTAACACAATAGATTTTGAGTGATTACAGCTGGTTTGCTATGCTTGGAATGAGATAAGTATAACCAAGACTTGTAATTCCTAACAGAAATGAAAATCTCTTATGACTGGTCTTAATTTTTCTGTTTCTAGTGAGATTGATAGGATAGTAAGCAGCAACAGTAGTGCACTTGATTTAATGATACACCAGATACTGTCACATAAAGCCTTAGTCGCAAAATTAATTACAACTGGCTTAACTCATTTTCATGCCACTGTAAAATGAGTGCATGACTACAAACAAAGGCTAATAATGAAAGGTAATGGGCCAGATTCATTGCTTACGTACATTGGTGCAAGCTTTTAAAATTCATTGAAATTATCCTTTGTTGTGACATGATGGGTAAATTTGTCCAGGTATGTTAGGCTGTGGAGAGGTGTCTAATGAACTATCACTGGGGAGATTTTAAGTTTGGCCTGGATTAACATCATCATTAATGATCTGGAAGAAGAATACAGTCAGCATGTTCATTAAATTTGCATGTGATACAAGGCTTGGTTTCAAATATCATTGATGGCACAAAACCACAGAGGGGCAGAAGGAAGCTTGACAGAACAAAACCAATAAATGCAATAATAATAATAATAATAAAAGAGTCAGCTCAGCAAAATGTAGGTTGATAAAAGTGGTGATTAATATTATGAATTACAGTGTAGAGAGCAGAAGTCCAGGTAAAGCTTACAAAGTCTTTTCTATAATGAAAAAAGCAGGCAACAAATCAAATTTATACTCTTTTAGTGGGATCACATCACTGATACACTTCTTTAAACAGGGACACACACTGTTTAGATTTCTGGGCATACGACAATACTCAGAAAATGAAAACAAATCAAAGAAAATACATACGAAGACACCTATAAAATTAAATGAGAAGAGGTCAATTTCAGAGCAGAGTTTGAAAAAGTCTATAAAAGTCTAAAAGTATCTGAACTACATGGTATTTTCAAAGAAGAATTAAGATGTGGGGGAATATTGCAGTGCACATCTGGAAACTGCAGAAATGTATTGAGGGTAATGCCATAGGGTGCGACTAGAATAATGGGAATGGGATTACAACAGTGAAGGTTCAAACTGAGCATAAGATATCTTGGAAGTAATACCTTTAATCTGGGAAATAATTTCCCCAAGGACAGTTGGGTTTTAGCATTTCTCTGTATTTTAGCCTCACTATTATATCTGTCCTCCTGAACCACTGTGAGAAAGGCAAGTGGAATTATCTCCATTTACCTGGTGTGGTGTTAAGGATGCTGCTTGACATTGCTGCCGAGCTCTCAGCTCCATTGCTGCTGGCAGGGGATGGATCTGCGCCCCACTTCCCAATGAGAGAGTACAGTAAAAATGCCTTGAGCTGTAAAGAGATGTGATCAAAGGCTTTTCTTGCAATGGGAAGTGAAAGTAAGGCTATTTGTATTTATTGCACTGGTCCCAAATAATAAGTGCTGTATTTTTTTTTCCATCCTCTTTTCTACTGTTGAGGATCTGGTGGTGCCCTTGTACCTAGTACCCTGTATGAGGCAGTTACCTCAAGGTAGCTGCACTGAAAAACTGCTTTGGCTGAAGGATGCCCTTGCAGTGTCCTGTTTGGCTCTTCCCTTTGACTAGCCGCTTCTATTGGAATTGAGCAGTAAAAATAAATAAATAAATAAATAAATAAATAAATAAATAAATAAATAAAATATATATTTATATGTATATAGTCTTCAATTATACTGATATTAGTAATAAATGCTTCAGAAAAAAACCACCAGTGTTTGTTTTTTTCACAGAGCAATTTTAGGACTATGAAGGTTTTTGCAAGAAATATTTCTTCATTAGTGTCTTCTGTTTGCTAATAACCTCATCAACTATTGCAGTGAATTTAGTGAGTCTTTTTAATTTGTCTGCCTGATGTAGTTTAATTATGGTGAACATATCTAGGAAGGAGTGATGTGATTTAGAGATACAATTCGTACTTCAGATAGCTGGAATAAATTGGCAGATCACAGCTGCAGCTATTACTCACTATCAGCTAAGTTTTAAAAATAAAATTACTTTTATTTTTTTGCCGCAATATGATCCTTAAAGTCTATGAAATTGTTTTCCAACCTCTCTAAGCTGCACTTTAAAATAGTGTAATTACTGTTTCAGGAACGAGAACTCTGGAGACAATTATTTGTAAAGGCACTTGACAACTGAGCCTCAGCAATGTGCGGTACCAGCAGAAGGAAGGATCATTTTTGAAATATTGTAATAGATTCTCTGTTCTCACTCAAAAAAGCTAACTTCAATACAACACTGGAAATAATAGAAATCTGAATATCAGTGACTAAAGACTCTGTGTGGAGGAACAAGAGTCTTTTGGTGAAGAACTCTGGAGAGCAGGTTTAAGTTGCTTTTCTGCCAGACATCTTGTGCTTTATGATTAAGCCAACCAACTTAGTCATTTTGTGCTACTGAAAAATGGGGTAATTATATGTATATTTTCCCATCCTTTTTGAGATAGTAAGATCACAGTGTCATTTGCCATGCATTTGTTCTGCTTTAGACTGAAACTGTTTTGGCATCTCCAGATAATACCGCAACATGGATGCAAAAAGGCTTGTTGCCTGCTAGCAGGAACCTTGCATCAGGAACTTTGGAATACAAGATTGTAGAAAGGCTGTGGTTGTGGTTTTTTGTTTGTTTATAAAACAAAAGAAAAATAACGGGTGAAAGATGCCAGGAAAAATGTGTACAATTTGGATACCGAACACCCAAAAAATCCATGACTACAGATGTAAAAGATAACAAGGTGCACAGAAGACCTTCAGAAAAGTGTATGTGCTACAGGCTTTGCTAGGCAATATTTTAGAGCCTGATTCCAGGACAGTGGTCCAAGAGACTCCCACCTGCTCTTCGTAACAGTCCTTTCACACTGCATGTTCCAAAATTTCAGGAAGAAAAACAAACTGTGTACAGGCTTAGAAACTGCACATTTTGTGCTTGTTCTCTCTTCCCTGTCTCAGTTTAGCTGATGCAACTTATAAATGCAAGTTGCTCTTGCCAAAGGTTCCTTAGGCTATAGATTCAGTTTCTTTCCTGCCCAGTTTCTTCCTAGATGTATGATTCTCGAATTTTTGGCTGTTCACTCACTAAGCTTTAGCAACTCTTTAGGTTGAGTCCAAGTCCAAGACTTAGGTTGAGTGCCAGTCTCATACTGGCAACAGAAATTAACCTATCAATGTTAACCAACCAAAATAGCTGCTGTATGTACACCTTTGACAGGAAAGCAATAAAACACTAATTAGTGAATAAACTAAACAGATGAACAACAATAGAAATAATAACAATCTTTAATATATATACATACATTTTAGGGAACCATAAGAATCACCTTAGGCTGAGATACTGTGTGGTCAAGTGGTATTCATTTTTAAATAATGGAAAGATTGTAGGAGTCTGGAAGAGCACTAAGGTATTTTCACAGTTCATAGAAGTGAACAAAATGACTCAATAAACCTGATGGTAGTTCACCAGTCATCCAGAAATGGAGATCAAGATCCTGTGTGCAAAGTCTACATATGAAAATAGGTTGAAGGAATTGGGTTTGTTTGACACAAAGGCAGCTCAGGACGATCTAATAACACTCTTCCAATACCTAAGAACCAATTATAGAGAAGGTGGAGATTCCCTCTTCACAAGGGTACATGGTGACAAGTCAAGAGGCAGTAGGCACAAACTGCTTCAGGGAAAATTCTTTCTGAATATAAGAAAAAAAAAAATCTTTATTATTTGAACAATTGAAGCACTGAATTAAGTCACCCAGAGAAGTGGTGAAATTTCTCTCCCTCCCTGGAGGGAGGCTTGTCACGACCCTGGATAACCTAATGCCTTGCTTTCAAATAAATGTTGGACCCGATGACCTCCACAGGTCTCTCCCAACCTATGCTTTTCTATGATAGTTACCTGCAAGTTGCTGAAGGTTAGGTCTGCCTTAGCTAGAAGTGCATTAGAGCTGGCTGATGCCCTGCATTGATAGTATCTGCAATTTAGAGGTTTCACTTCAGACTGGATATAGTGTGGCTCTTCAGAGTGATGTGGCCCAATATCAATGTGTAACTCCAGAAAAAGTTTATTAAATGAATTGAAGTGTTCATAAAAGTATTGGGTCTACAAAGGATGTAGAGGTGAAGGTAGTTAGATAACACTTTCCAGTTTAGTACAGTATACTGTGCTGGTGTATATACTGCAAGAAATACTAGTGAAATTCAGGCAACATGTTTATGTGGAACAGGAATGTTTTACCTAATGTTTTACCTTGTATGTTAAAATGGTGACATACACACTGGAATGGTTTGAATTTAAAAAATAAAAAATAAATTTGTGGCAGATATTTTAGAGTGCAGGAAGTGATGAATAGAAAGGATGTACAGCTTCTCTCTCTGGGATGTTAAGGAGTATTCTGCACATGCTTCTGCTTTCCAGCTTCTGATAGGCTTTGCCCTCCTTGCTGAGCCTAATGCACAGGGAGGCTGTGCTCCATGCTCATGGTGTGCGTGGCAAGCTGCGGTTCCTGGGCGTTGAAACAGTATCTGTGTGTCAGGCTGGGCAGTGAGAGCACTGCCTTAGCTCTGTCACTGTCTTTCCCCAGCCTCCTGCAGGAGGTTTCTGAGCGTGCAAGCTCTGGGATCCTGCTGGCCAAATTTCTCCACATCTAGGTTTAACCTCCTTCTCTCATCTCCTCACTTGTTCCCCTTTACTTTTCTTTGTTCCAACTGGGGTGATCCCTTCTGGCTTCAAACTCAGCAGTTTGAAGGAAAGGATTGTCATCAGTACTACTACTCTGTGCGAAATGGTCTGCCTTTTGTTTATACAAGTAGTCTCTTTATCAGCATTGCTAACCACCTAGCTGTAACTGCAGATGCACAAGGCAATTCGGCACAGAAGCAACAATGGACTCCTTAAAACAGTCTGTCTACCAGTTACTCCATATGCCAGTTGCGAGGTGATAGTGATGATGAGAGCAGCACATGAAGAAAAATATGTCTACAAAAGGCTTATTGAGACTATCAGAAAAAGAAAGTGTGTACATCAATAATAAGCAGAACAAAATGTTCCAAACAATTCACATTATGGTATGTCCATAATATACACTAGCCTGTTCTACAGCATTAATGTATATATTCTATACTGAAATAGTCAAGAATTTTCATTCAAAACAGAGCATTTAGAAACACCATTACCGCCTTTTCAATTAACATTCATTTGACTTTTTTATTTAAAAACAAATAGCTTAAGCTCTGGGAAAGTAATATTCCTGAAATTAGATGAAGCTTTTTTGACCCCATAATACCTCATCACACCTACATTAGCAAGAAAGACTTAGTACTTGAATAATAGCACTTCAGTAGATCTGTAACGGACACTATCAGAAATTGTATTACGTTTTTATTGGACATTAGAAGACATGGTATCTCTGCAATGGAAATTATCCATTTGCTCTGTTTGTAAATATAAAACCCCAGATTACTTTGGGTTGAATTTAAAAAGATTTTCATTTTGCCTGCTTAATGTTGTATTTAAACAAAACCATTACTTCGAATAGAAAATATCTGCTCTCTCCTAGCTCTGTGATGGTTGCTTCTACAGTTTTGGTTTTCATGGTGATTAGTGCTATTATATATTTTAAAAATACAGCTGTTCCAGGCTATCTAAGCTAGATCAGCGACAAAATGGGTTGTGCATTGCAGGCACAATTTTTTTCCCCTGAAAATAAGAGGTTTTAATCTGCAAATACAGTGTAATATCTGTTCTCAGGTCAATTTCTGCTTTGCTCACCAAGGCAAATGGTGTAAATTGGTTTAAATAGGTGGTGGAATTGAAGTGACAAGAGTAATTTATACTACCTAAGGTTCTGTTCACTCCTTTAAACGATGAGACACTTTGTTAAAGTCCTTGAAGACTGGTCTAATTGGACAGGCTTGAATGATGCTCTGCACCTTCCCTTGGGTTCTGTAGCTCATTTTGTAGAGTCTATGGGCAGAGTCCTGCAGGAAGGCTGTGTTATTGGTTGCCTTC
Organism: Aythya ferina; assembly: GCF_964211825.1. Classification (NCBI taxonomy): domain Eukaryota; kingdom Metazoa; phylum Chordata; class Aves; order Anseriformes; family Anatidae; genus Aythya; species Aythya ferina. Next base: position 196,945,165 of record NC_140296.1, on the reverse strand, counting down.
CACTGTGGTCTCTGAAGCTATTTCCATTCCAGTTTCCACACAAGGTTGAGATGGACTGTTTTTTGTTTCTACCACCAAGCTATTTAATATTGAATGTACTTTTTGTGCTCATGAGTATCCTTTGCACTCAGAAGCGTGTGAACAATTTGAGATATATCGTATCTACCTCAAATCTGGTTTATGGATAATATTCACCAGTCCTAAAGCATGCATAATTTGCTCAGACTGCTACTAACAACATTTCATCCATTAGCTATACCTGTAGCAAATTGTACATTAGTCTCAAATGTGCGATGCCAGAATACCAAAAGAACTGAAGCTTACTATGTTTTAAGTATGACCCTCATCATTAAAGCATACATTTTAAAGCAACATAAATTTTGCTGTAGCAGAATTCCTAGCTGGGGAAAGAAGCATGGGCAAGGAAATAAACAAACTTGTTGTTCTTTCTATTCCCTTAGGAATAAAGAGAAGCAGAGCACTTTTTCCCCAAGCGTCTCTCCCAGTAAATTACATAGCTTCTCTGGCATGCCATGTGCGTCATTAAACACTCTGTGTATCTGCCAGTGCTTCTCCATCCTATCACCAGGCCAGTAATCAGATTAATCTTTGTCACCAACAGTCACCGATATCGCTATGAGGGAGCAACATTGTACATGTATGTATAAATGCCCAATGGAAGTCAAAGGCTAAGCTGTGAAGCACTAAATTAAGGGAATATATAAGTACACCCAGTTTTCTCATACCTCTTGTATTCCTGTGATGCTGTTAAATTCAGGCATTTAAATGTTAATCCAGGGATCTGAATGATTCGTAGTTAACCATCTGCACTAGATATAAGCAGTATTAGCAAAGAGAAGACCAGACATGGAACTGTGGTTATGTATTTGCTACAAGGCTCTGAGATGGCTTATTTTTACACATCTGTAACAACATCCTTAAGGAATCAACACCTTTTCTATCCAGGCATCAGAGCTATCCTTAACTCTTATCAAGGACTGTGATTCAGAGGAAATAGCTGAGTAGGCTTTCCCAAGAACACTGGGATATAATTGATCCATAAACAGGTATGCCCTCATATGGTTCTATCTAAGGAGGAGGATTTAGAGTCCCTGCTGTGTGGAAACAGATGCTGAAAGCACCCCAGATTAAGATATTGGCCTTCTTGCACCATGGCATCCCTTCAGTGCAGGGTTTCCTCTCCTACCCCACTTCACTACTGTGTCAGCCTTCAAATGACAGGTTGCTCTTTCCAAGTTGACCTACAGACATTTTTTTCAGGAGTCTCTTTCAGCTCCCGCGGAGACCTTTGCCTTACGATTTGCTTCTTCTGTGATACTGAATCCTTCTAGTCTTATGGCCCCAGTGAATTCTGCATTGATGTTGTCCACACTGCTTGCAAAAAGTGCAGTGGCTTAATGAGGCACATACTGGTTAGGGTGAGAAGGGTGTATGCTGCATTCATTATGGCATGTATTTCTTTGTAAGTAATACTACATAACTGCACAGTTACACATGAACAACTCATGATGCCACTCATGTGAGCAATGATTTTACTTCGTTGTGCTTTTCTACACATTATAGAAGGATCTTTGGCAGACAAAGAAGTAGAGAGTACTTTACAATGACCTAGATAAGCAAGATATGTCTGGGGAATTCTAATAAGGACTTTATTTCTCTGCTCTCTTTCTGCATGACTGCTTCATCACTTAACACAGTACATTGCTGTGCAAGTATCCTTTCTTTTCATGACTCTATATTCCAACTAATAAGCCCTGTCTTTCAGCTGGGCTTGTTCACACAAGCACAGTGGAGCATTAATAGCTGTTCCTGTGTTCATTTCTTCACGTGGCTTGGGCATGGCTGTTACTTGACAGCTATTCTGCATTGGAGCCATGTCCTCCAAATGAAAGTCCCACAGCCCAGAAAGAGAGATGGGAAACAAAACCAGTATCCTGACCCTGACAAGCCAGCATCAAGGCTTCCTGTGCTCATCCCTCCTGATGAAGAGTTGTTCCAAGATATTCCAGCACTCCCGTGCAAAGAGCAAGCAGGGCTCCCCTGGTGTGAACTCCCTCTGCTTTGCTTTAGGAATCCTCTGGGAAGAAAAAGGTGATAAAAAAGCTGCCTGTGAAAATGAGAATGTGGGGTTTCTTTGCCTTTAGGTACAAGCCACCTAGATCATGACCTGATAAGGAAATTTTGGCAAAAAGTGAGATTTCACAGTCTCTCAGGTTATCTTAATTTACTTGGCAAAATATTTTGAGAATATAGGTATATCTAAATGCTTTTCCTCTTTACTACTGAAGTAGCTCATTTGGCATCTCCAGCCAAAAAGCCTGGTGAAGGCAGGTTTCTAGATTTGTTTCAGAAAGAAAAAAAAAAAAAAAAAAAAAAAAAAAAAAAAAAAAAAAAGAAAACCGGTAATTTGTCAATTTTCTGCTAAAATATACCTAGGTGGGGAAAGGTGTCTTTCACACAAAATGAAGTGAGAAGACACTCTCTGTGGAGTACAAGATGTGAGTATGAAACCCCTCCTGCTGAAATTGGGCTTGTTCTCCTGGCCCAGGTTAGTGCTTCACTACCAGCACAAAGGTGCACAGTGCTCTGAAGGAGCATGAAGGACAGTGCTGCCCCTCATGATACCTGCTAGGTTTGTGAGAATGGATACAGACAGAAAGGACTTGAGAGGATAGTGAAGCATTATTTAGTGTCTGGATTTTACTTAGGTATATGTAAGGTAAGTGTCAAGCTACTTCCTGTGGTACAAGACAAAGTATTTCCTGCACTGTCCAGAGGTTAAGCTTGAAGAGCACATCAATTTCCTGTGTCTCCAAAGCAATGTGGCAATGAGAAGCAGACTTCAGGAGATGTGACTTCTCTCCAGTCCTTTCCTGGGTGCTCCCCTCTTCCATGACTCTGTTTCTTCCCCTGTTAAATCTGACTAATAGTGTCTACGTCATGAAGGATTTCCAAGTCCAAATTAATTAAGTCTGAAAAGCGTGTTGAGACATTCAGATGGAAAGCACTATATAACGGCACTAGTATAATTATACACTGCATAACTGATCCAAGTACCAAAGGAAAGTGGAACACGAATGAACAGCTAAATTTATCCCAGAAAATGGGTTCAGCAGTTCAGCATTCAGATTTAGATCAGTGGAGCAGCCTCAATGCTGTTACAAGCTATATAATCAGCTAATTTTAGATGATGTACTATCAGTTGTTGTGAAGTGCATTTTTATTTGCATTGGCTTAGTTATTAATTAAGATAAATTTTAGCATACAATTAACATATGGTTTTGTTTTAAACATTTTCTTTGGATAAAACATCTATAGCTTGATTACAATTCTTAAATTTTTCCCTGCAGGTATTGTATTTTTATGCTTTACAATTCATACAAAGATCATAGCAATTAAAAAAATATATTTTTTAAAATATTGAGATGAATTATTTTGCACAAATCTTGAATACTGCAAATGAAAACTCAGAAAATATTTAAAAACTGCCTGATGGTGTGCAAGCTTGCTGATTGGCCTTGGGTACAATATTTAGTTTTATTTACTGACCAAGGTGTAATACAAATGCCAAAGTAATCTGCCAGTAATGTAATCTGTTTTGTAAGCTAGCCAGTGTGTTGTGTTATTTCCAAAATCCTGACTGTGGTGCTTTTGTGTATTAAGATTTTATAGTTTGCACTTGTGCAATGGAAATAAAAGGTGTTAGCTAACAGAGGTATTGCTTACATTTTGCCTGATGCTACTAGCTTAAGAGATCCTGAAATTTTTACCAATTATTTTTTATAGTACAGTGTCTCTTTAGAGACAGATAATATAGGTATGTATCTGGAAGTCATCCTACTGTTGCAGGTGTGCTGCAACTTTATGCACATCAATGCAGTGTCACACAGAACCTGATTTAAAAAGAGAATTATAAAAGCAGCTGCCTATCCCAGCTTGCATACACATACTGACCACCAAACTTCCAGTTCGCATTAATTGAGCTAACACTAGTGCAGGCAATGGTGAGATGGCCATTTGTACCGGTTCAATGTCTTGAAGGACAAGTATCGCATCCCTCCAATGGCAGGAGCAGGCAGAAGGGGCTGGCTGCAGTTGATTGTTGAGTGCCAGGAGAGAGGGCAAATGCCTTGGACAAAGGTGCCGTGGGCAGTGCTTCAGTAGGGTACCAGGCCTGGGAAATAAGCAAAATCACGCACACAAACGGTGCTGCCCTGCTGCAGGCTTATGCACTGCGGTAAATATCAGCCCCATGTGGAAAATTAAACTCATGGTGTGCTCAGTGCTGCTGCTTAAAATACACATGCTCTTTGGTGCTTGCAGTGATGATTAAAAGTACTATACACTTAAGAGCAGTAAGAGTATAATTCATGCTGTAATACACTAATGATGTTCAGAATTCATGTTACGCTCTTAAATCCCAATGGGACCTGTGTTTTTGGGTGATGTAGCGTTTGCTGAGTTTAACATGCTAAAATAAATGCTGCAATTACTGCTGGGCAATGAGAGGGATGACTGGTAAGTGTTACTCTGTCTCTGGTATATGCTTGTTATAGGAGAGATAAACACAGAGCGGTGCTACTGGTGCTCATTCACACAGCACAAATCAGGGCCTCTTTTCATACAGGGAAATCAGGCATAAATGCTAGCATACTTACCTAAAAATGGGTTTCAATAAAATCTGTACTGAGACTCTGGTAGTAATGAAATGAAGCATCGCAGAGCTGAGAAAAAAATTGCAAAAGATAAGAGTAATAAAATTGAAAATAATCTCTGGATTTGTAGGGTTGCTGCTCAGTGGGATGGGTACTTACGGATTGCACTGCGTTTTTAAATAAGTAGTCTTCCCTAGCACTCTAAAACACAACTAAATACATTACACTGACACTTACATCTTACTTTTCAAGATAAAGGCATTACAGCTGCTTTATTCCGCTCAGGTGGGAAGTTGGAACAAGCACCATTTATTTGAAGGGCTTGTAACGAGAACCTGTAGCACGTAGGTAAGGGTAATGAATACAGGCTTTACAACCGAGGAGCCGTCAGGCTGCACTGGGCAGTTTATAGTCTGACTGTAAGCGACACCTGATGGATGCCTCCCCACAAACAAGCCCTGTTGCTGCTGTGCCCGAGACCCTCCAGGGCCTGCTGCAGGCCCCATGGTGCCGCCCGGGGCCCTCTGCTGACTGCGGCCCCGGGCCAGGGCCTCCAGCTCAAGGCCTGTGACACGTTGCGATCCGTGGGGCGGTGGCACATGGCGGCGGCGGAGCGCTGGGGCGGCTGGGCCCTGGAGGAGCGGCGCGGCCGGGCCGAAGCGCCCGCAGGTGGCGCTGCAGGAGCGCGGCGCAGCCCCGGGCCCCAGTCACGGAGCGGCCGGGCACCGCTGTGAAGAGCGGCCGGGGGGTTTCAGGGTGCGGCCCCGCCGCGAGCCCGTCCGACGGGTCGCTAAAGCTTAGAAATAAAATTATTATTATTGTTGTTGTTGTTATTATTATTTTGGACTTGGAGATAGATGTCTATGGGATTCTTGCTAAGTGCTCGAGGTGGAATCATAGAACCATACAGTCATTAATTTTGTAAAAGACCTCCAAGATCACCTGGTACAACCACCACCCTACCACCAATATCACCCACTAAACCATGTCCCTAAGCACCACGTCCAACCTTTCCTTGAACACCCCCAGTGTGACGCCACCACTTCCCTGGGCAACCCGTTCCAATGTCTGACAGCTCTTTCTGAGAAGAAACGTCTCCTAATTTCTAACCTAAACCTCCCCTGGCACAACTTGAGGCCATTCCTTCTAGTCCTATCGCTAGTTATCTGTGAGAAGAGGCCAACCCCCAGCTCCTCACACCTTCCTTTTAAGTAGTTGTAGAGAGCAGTAAGGTCTGAGCCTACTCTTCTCCAGACCAAACTCCAGTTCAGTCAGCCACTCCTCACAGGACTTATGCTCCAGGACCTTCACCACCTTCGTAGACCTTCTCAGGACACTGTGTGCATGCCCAGTGCCCAGTCTGGCATTTGCTAGCTCTGGAATAGTGGTGGCCAAGTAAAACCTAGCTGGTGATTGCTGTGTTGTCACTGGCACCATCAAGCGCATCGATGCAGGAGCTGCACACACAGTTATAATGAAGATGCTCGCCCCAATTGCCCAAGAAAAATGATAGTGGATGATATAGAAGGGATCAATAACTCAGTGGCATGGAGGAAAATTGCCTGGCTTTCATCATTTTTTTTCCCCTTTGTTTTACTAAAGAAGGAAGTTTTAGCCCCCTGGGATTGTGCAGGTTGTCAGTCACTCACAGAAATATTTTAGTTTGGAGAAATTGCAGGGCTGTAATGAACAAATGAGGCTGGGAAACATCAACTCAGCAGTTAGTGAGTGGTAGTGGAACTTGTAGCTATGGATAAATGTAACCTCGAGATAAGATGTGAAAGGGAACAATAAAACTAAAAAGACTGTAGTCAAAGGCCCATATAAAGCTCCTGCAGGAAAATGAAAAGGTTCTCCTAACCTTGGTGTAGTAGAGATCAAAGCAGTGGGAGGACAACTAGGTAAGGGTGGTATCAGAGAAACAGAAAAAAATGTTACTGGGATATGCTTTGTGCTGAAAGTGATGTGTTTGAAAGATGAAGTCTGAGCACATGGATTCTTGAGGTTGGCTAATAAGAGGTTATTAGGAAAATGAATGATTTTATTGTGAGCATATTGCAAGGGGCAATCCGATTACAGATGACCAGTCATCTCATTAACAAACTGTACTCACGCAAGAGGTTTTGCTCCATGTTTGAAACTGAGAGTTCAAAGCCTGTAACACATCCTCCTGCAGCCCGCATTCTTGCTAAATGTGGCAAGGTTAGACAAGGAGATATTTATTCATAAGTGTCAGAAATAGTTAGGAAACCAGAGAATCCTTAGGACGCTATCGCCAGCCAGTGACCCTGAAGAGACTGACACATGATAGCGTCGTGAGACAGCTAGGCTGGGAGCGTTGCTGTTGTGAGGTCACGCCTTTCTGCTGGTGTGACGACTCTCTGTCAACTCCAGCTTTGTCCTCCAGAGTGAGAGTCATTTCTGCCTCGGTGCTTTGATCTTATTTTTTAGGTAAAGGTATGTATTTTAAGGTGTGAGCCTATCTAGGAAAGACGTTTCTGAAAACAACATTTTGATTTGAAGGTATACAAAGGAGAAAAAGCTGTGAAGAAGAAACTCTCCAGAAACTATAAATTTATTGTTTTCTTTGCTAGCAATTTGAAGATAAAAGTAATAATACTGAGCAATTTATTTCCTTGCATCTGAAAAATAGGAATATTTGCCGTATGCTGGGCATGTGCTTCAAAATAATTTTTGCCATTTAGCAAAACACCACAATACTTTAAATTTTGGATTTGTCCTTCTATATTTATCATCCACATACGTTTCATTACATGTAAGCTATGGCCATGGAATGATTTTTAAATTCTGGAACTCATTTCTTTTATTGCTCATGTAGTAAGCGGTGTTTGGCCTTCATTGTGAACCTTTTCTCAACTTGCCATCTAAAAATTTTCAGGGAAGTTGAAAAGCAGAGACAGTGTATCTGAAAAATAAGCCTTTTCCTGGGAAACTGCTGAAGAGCTAAGAGTGAAGTGTTTTATTTTTTAATGAGATGAGTTGGAAACATTTCATTAATAATTAGTTTTAAAGCATGCTTTGGATAGGAATTTGTTCAAATAGCATGAACAGATCTTAATTCATATTTGACATATTTTTACCATTGATATCTTAAAATTTAATATTAAAAACTAGACAGTATTCTGCAGATGAATCAAAGACTGGTCTTATAAAGAAACAATATGTGAAGTGACAAATGGCAGGAAGGGTAAGATCAGCATCTGCTATCTGTTAGCTACTTTCATGATTTACAAAAACAAACAACCACTTATGTCTTCAATATAAATTTATGAAATCCTTATTAATTAACAGAGACACATTGTGGTTTGAGGCAAACGTCTGTTTAGGTGGATATAAAATATCATTGATAAAACACTGTGTATGAATCTGATAGGCCACAGCAGCCCCTCTGTTCGTGGGAAATAATGTATGTAATCAAGACAAGCCTTGGCAGACAGCCTTAAACCGCAAGAAAATAGGAGTCCTAAGAGAGGAGTTAACAGACAGGCTGTTATTCAGCGCTCAGGGTCCAGAGGCCACCAGGAGTATTATACAGAATATTGAGCATGCTGAGAATTAATGGAAAATGCAAACTGGCTGGCTGAAGTACAAATGAATATCCTCTATGGGTATTCACGTTTTCTTGCCACTCTGCAGTGCCGTGACTGAGGTGGCTGAGGACTTCAGTGCAGCTTTGAAATAACTTGGCTCACTGTGGTGATCTCGCTAGTAAAGATAGGCAATTTATACCTCGCCCGTTAAAAAGGCTGATGGAATTTTCTACACAAGCAGAGCCCCATTGCCACAATCTAGCCTTAAGTCATTGACCTTTTTTGAGGTTCACGAATCCATAACTGTTGGAGAAATGCCCCTCTGTGTACCTGCTGCCCTGCATCTTTCAGGTATCTGAGAATTGGTGTGATCAGCTCTCATGCCAGAAAGCAGCAGGAATCTTCACTTTATTTCAGAGGCATTTGCACTTGAGAAAAGACTACAGGGTTGCTGGTTGAAGTAATCACCTTAGTCTGTGAAAAGCTAAGGTATCCATTATTTAGAAAAGTGACAGATAACATGCAGAATTTCTTTGGTCCCAAAGTAAACATCATCATGTAGCAGAGTATCATGTTCCCACTGTGACGTTATTGGTCATTTATTTTCTGTTCAGAACCTCTGATAAAATCCCTCACAAAAGCAAGAAGAAGCCTCAGAGCAAACACCAAAAAGTTAAATTCAGAATATCAACTATTATATATATATATACTATATATATATAGTATATACATATATATACTATATCAACTATTATATCAACTGTGCTTGGCTGGGAGGGTCTGACTTAATTTGGTTGCCCTAACTTCAAAACAATGGTTTTGATTTAAATTCATCTTCTTTTTAATCTGTGTAAAATTTTTTTCAGTACTACTTCAGTACTAGTATCTCTCTCTCCCTCTCCCCCATTCTCCACCCCCCATCCCTCCCCAATTAGTCATCAAGCTTGTGGCAATGATTTATGAATGTTGAGGTCTGAATCTATTTATTTTTTGCATGTTATCATACTCATATATTGCTGGTGAGTGTGCCTGTAGAAAAGGGGCAAAAAGACATGACACGGGTTTTGATGTACTGTTAGCATATTTATTTTCCCCATTCCTGCCTGGAAGCACAGAAGATGAAACAAAGTCCTGCTGAGATGGAGCTGACCAGAACCTTTGTTCTCCATTACCAGACAGAAGTACTCCACATGTTCCTAGCCAAGGATTTCAGAAGTGGAATATGTTTTATCTGTTGTTTTTTTGTTTTGTTTTGTTTTGTTTTTTGGGGGGGTGGTGGTGGGGGGGGAGGTTTGGGAAACCTTTGAGGCTGTGAAGATACTGCTTTTTGGTACCCATCGTGGGTTTTTTTGGAACTAGTTTACTGCTTGATGCCCCCATTAAGAGCTAGCATCCAGAACGTGCAGATGCTTGCTTTGCTCAGCACCACAACAGCATCAGGAGTGGACCCGCAGTCTTATCACTCGGTAGCCTGTCTCCAGGAGAGGCAAAAGCAGATGGCCAAGAGAGGGTGTAAGAACAGAACAAACACAGGACACTCACAGTGCTATGTCCTCAAAGTGCTCCCCAAGAGTTTGCAATCCAGGAATTCCCTGGTCGCAGATGGCTTTAATTGCATTAATAACCCTTGGTAGACTTTCTTTCCAAGAGTATGTCAGTCTGTTCTAAACATATGTAAACGTTTAGCTCTCTCAGTAATCTGTGACAAGTTCTGCAGCCTGAGCATTGTGTGAAGAAGCATCTCCTTCTCTTTTTTTGAAACGTCCTGCCTTTAGCTTGTATTGGAACAGACAGAGATCAAGCAGTCTCCATTCATTTGTGTGAGCTATGTTTTTGTAGGCTGCTATCCTATGTTCTTCTGTGGTGTTTTCCAAGTTGATAATAATGCATAACAAATTTAATTTTTGAACAGTATCTCTAAAATTATGTAATGTGGTAGTTTACAGTTGCTGACTTGAACTTTGCTGTGTGTCTGTTCATAAGCATAGCTTACACGGTGATGTTTCTAAAGGACACTGAAGTTTCAGGCAATGTCTGGTTTTAGTTTGAAACTAGACTTCTGGTGTAAGTCTTTATCATCTATTACTTTTTGTCTGAAAAAATATTGTAAATCACTTTAAAATTAAATCCTAGAATGAGCTATGTAATCAATATTAAAAAAAAAAATAAAAATCTGTCAATAATAAATATCTATTATAACTAGATCTGAGAGATTATTTTCTAGATGCTTAGATGCTTTAACAATAGAGTGTTTTTTTGGGGGGGGAATTAGGTAGATCTGCAAAAGAAAACTACTAAAAAAGCCAGGTTCCCAGATAGCATCTCACTCAGCATGACTACTAATTCATAGGCTGAATTTTCATAGAATCATAGAATCATAGAATATCCCAAGTTGAAAGGGAACCATAAGGATCAAGTCCAAGTCCTGGCACCACACAGGTCTACCCAGAATTTTAGACTACGTGGCTAAGTGCACAGTCCAAATGAGTCTTAAATTCGGACAGGCTTGGTGCAGTGACTACTTCACTGGGGAGCCTGTTCCATTGTGTAACCACCCTCTCGGTGAAGAACCTCTTCCTGATGTCTATTATACATGTAGTTGATAGTCCAGGATTCTTCATCTGCTGTAAAGTGATGCTCTGCATAAGTTGGATGACATTGCTAGCAATGAACAACTCTGCAAGTAAACAAGTGAGGAATAAGAAGTGAAACTAAAAATAAGTGGTACAAAGTTTCCAAAGAAAATCTCTAGAATATGTTTTTTTGTTGTTGTTGTTGTTTGTTGTTGTTGTTTAATTTATTAGGGATACAATTAGAGCATTAACCCTTACCCTAACCCTCAGATCAAATCACAACGATGCGAAGAGTGAAGCTTCTACAGGGCAATGTTTAGTGCTTCAGGACACAGCTCAATGTAGGGCCAAAAGCTTACAAATTCTATTGATTTTTGTACTGTTTACTACAGCTTTATCAGTGTTTGCAATATGTTCTTTTCCTTACTCTTCATTTAAAACCTTACTAAATGTACTCTTTACAAAGGGGATACTGAATCTGAACAGTAGAACTGGTGCTAAAAATATGCCAGGTATTTGTGCTAATAGCATCTGTGATTAAGATCGAATACCCATACTGATCACCACAATACATGCCACAGCCTAAGGTTCTTATGTTTTGGGGCTATTTTACATTTTAAGATGGGGTAGACAAAAAGTCGAGGAAAACAAACAAGCCAACCCAGCTCGGAGCATGTCTCTGGAGGTAGAAATAAGCCTAGCTCTGTCTGAGGTCTGTATTCTGTCCTGCTATGGTGCTGCTGATGAAATTGTAATCTAAGGCTGACCATATGGCTTTGGAGGAGTTGGATGCATTGTATGCAGTACAGTCATCTTCTTGGAAGCAAAAGTATTCTGTGAAAACAAGCTGTTAGACTCAGAAATAATTCACTGTGTGAGCATTACAGAACACCTGAGGAACATGTAACGTTTTAACTTTGCATCATTGTCAAGAAGTATGGGAAAATTAAATTGATACAATCTTTCATTTAGAGTTAATAGGCAATTTCTTTTCTCTATAAACATATGTTATTTACTAATTTTGTTTGCAGTGTTTTATCAGCTACACATTACCCAATCTCACTGAAAATAACATAAAATTCTAGCTTTTCAGGTAAGATTTTGCTGTTCAGTTTATTAATAAACAGTTGTAAAAGAATGAAGCATAGGAAGCCTAAATAAAAGTCTACATATGTTTTGTCCTTATTTAATCAGTGATAATTATATCTAACACTAGATAAATTTCTTATGTTAATGTACCTTGTTCATAAAAGAAACTACATAAGAAATTTGGTACAGAAAGTGGATGAATAATGTATGCCCTTATGACAGGCTGTGAAGAACATCAAGTGCCTAGTAATAATCGGGAAGAAACTGGAATTTTTAAATGGTGTAATAAAGGAATAGAAGTTCCTTTATTAAGTAATAAAGGAATAGAAGCTTGGAGACAGTGTGAACAAGGAATGTTAGATTTTTTTTTTATTTTTTTTTTAGAAAACTGAGCATTTTTCTTTTCATTTTTAATTATTCTGGAAAAGTAGTATTGTCTGGTTTTATCACAGCTGAATAAAAATGATGTGGTGACAGGGAATTTTATTTATAATAGGTACTTTAGTTCCAAAGCCACAATATCAATTTATGTTCAGCTCTGTTTGCATAATATTTAATGAGTGTCTTATTAAACCTTTACTAAGCCTATTTCACAAGGCTTAATACATCTGCAGGGTTATTTTTGCCTCTGAATTGAGACTATTCTATCCTCATTTGTCATGAGATTTGTTTCATTTGATAATGTTGGCAAACTAATATATGCATTTTTAATCAGAATAACTCAATGGTGTTAAAGAATTTTAAAAAACAAAAACAAAAGAAAAAACAAACCTTAAGACAAAAATTAATAAATCATCATCATAAGTAGAGCTCAGCATCATAAATGTAGCATAACTTGTTATAAATGATCCTATTATGTCATAAAAATATGTCAAATTAGTCCATCTCATTATGATAAATGAAACTTAACTCTGGCCAACATGAAGCTGAAAAAGAAAAAGAAAGTAAAAAGACACTTCTTTCCCATTATGCAAATCAGTTACTGAAGAATAATTAAAATTAGTGTTTGTTGTTGTTTTTCCCCTGTGGGAGCCTGTATTTGGATTTTTTCCTACGATAGTCATGGATTCATTGTCCCTTCGCCCTTCATAGTTGTGCATAAACAAAACTGAACCCCAAACTTTCTTTTTAATGGGCAACCCCCTGGTGCTCACCTGTTGTGATAATTGCCACAGGCAGGCAGAATCTGATGGTAGTTTACGTTCCTGTGACAGTCCATTGTTGTTGTTAAAGAGATACCATAGGAAATTGAAGTATGACAACTGTGTAAGTTTTTTGAAGACAGTGTTATTAAGGTCATATTTCTTAAGTATTTCTTAACACCTGTCAATACTGGAGCATTTGCTTGATGTCTTGATAGAAGAGTACTGAATAAGAATATTGTGAGACCTGAGCAGAGTGACTGTTCTTTATGAAAAGGATTACCAATTCATAAAATAATTTGCTAACTACATACTTGAAATCTCTCATTCCTGACTACCAGTCAAAATACTTGTTTTGTACAAGGTGGTTTTTAATCTTACTCCAGTTCTTTTTGGATGGGCAGAAGTCAACATTAAGGTCTCTCTTTGTTCTCAAAGTCCATAAAAGCTGAATAAACAAATTTCTCAGAAAACTCCAAAGCAGGTTCTTGAGCAGAGATGCTTCAGAGCAGGTGCTTTATGGTTGTGGTGATTATCTGAACACAGACTAAAGTCACCAATTCACACCTTGAGAAAAGCTGGTTGATCAGAGAGAGGCCTTTTATTATGTTCTTGTCTTGTATTGATGAAAACATAAAAATAAACTAGAGTGTGAAATTACGGAAGTGGAGGTACTCTATCTTACAGTGACTGTGCAGGTACAGAATCAGCCCTTTGTGTTCCTTACTTGGTCACATAACCTGAAGGCTGAGCAATGTCACCCCTTGTAGTAAGGGCAGGGTTTGAAAAAAGGGAGCCTGCTATTCTGCTGTCAGTAAGTTTTGTAGATGGATAGTTTGATACTGTCCTAGATGTCCAGGGAAAACATGGTAATTTTCTTTAAAGCGTGAGAAGAAAATACAGAAAGAAAAGACAGCTTCCCTACCTTGTAGCTAATTCCTCCACCATCAGGTTTGTTACCTAGGTATTTATAAAATTAAAGGAATGCATAGAATTTACCAGTAGGGGAAAAAACAAAACAAAACAAACAAACAAACAAACAAAAAACAACACCACAAGTACCAAGTACTGCCAGTTTCTCTCCTATCCAATGTTACTGGGGAGCAATTATCCTATAAAATAATTTTGTCATAAAATGTGCTGTTAGAGCATCAATTCCATTTGCTGTTTCCAAAGCTGGCGTTGGAACCAGCTACATATAAAACATGCATTGGAAGGCTACATGGTGGTAAATGACGTTTATGCTGGTAAACGAGGTTTATGCTGAAAGCTACTTCATCTCCACGCTTGAGTTCTGGAACAATGTCATTAATTACCTTCACTAATTTCCTCCCCTAGTATCTCAGTTTGGTCTTTCATGCATCATAAATCTTGCCACACGTTCCTGTAGCACTTGCACACTGTCACTTTTGTAATTATTCTCCTGTGCATTGCCAAGGTCTGGCTTTGAGTAGCTGACTAATGAAAATATCTGTGTGTCAAACCATCTGCATGCATGGCATGTATTTTCTGCTCCCGCATCTCCTACCCTGTTCTAGCTTGTGTGGAAAACAGAAATGTGAAAAGCAAGAGTATTGAACACACACTGAAAAACAACAATTTTGGGGTCAGTTGTTGCTCTTGAAAATGGGTAAGTAGGTACTAAAAGGTAAATTCAGAAGTTTTTGTTTTCCTGTCAGGACTTGATGCACCATTCTGTAGAATTCACCATGTGAGCCTACTGTAAGGGAAAGGATCATATGAACGAGAAAGAAAAAATACTGCTGCTTTACGTAGGATTTCACCTGGAGTACTGAATGATAATATCTAATATCATATATCTAATATAGATAATACCCTTATCTAAAATATATGATAGAAAATAAAATTGCCATTGCCATAAAATTGGTAGTTTAGTTTGTTTGTTTGTTTGTTTGTTTGTTTTGAAAGTTATATTATTTTCACTTAATTATCAGGTGAACAGCTGTTGTAAAACTTTAAAATTTGGCTCTACCACGTAAATGCTTAAGAGAATTTACAGATTTTGTATTAAAAATATATGGATTTGAAATTGTGTTTTGTTTTGGTTTTAATTTATTCTGGCTTTCTTGACACATGTATTCTTCCTCCTTTTTTAAAAACATTAACGTTAACATCATAACCTTAACATCATTTCTCTGCAGAAACGTTCAAAACAAAAAGTAAGGAAACCTGAAAATTGCATGCACCATTTACCATTGTTTTACTTTGCTTCTGTTTTAAGGTGTGAAGCACCAACATACATGTATATTAGGGCTGAGAGCTGGAATAAGAAAAGGTTTCTTGGTTGTGGTGTTACACAGGTTTGAGTGTTTATGTAAATTTGACAAATGTTACTATTTTATATAACCCAGAGAGAATACTTAACTGGTTTTGTAAGACACATAATTGAGATAGAAATTCAACCTCTGATGATAAAGCAGCCCCTGGCGATAAAGCAATACCTTCACTCATTATTTATTTTTCAACTTTGGTCATACCTTAAAGCTTTAGATGTTTAAAGTTCAGTTATATACACCTTTGCTTGGTTTAGAAACATAGAATAGTTTAACGTGGAAGGAAGGGCAGGAAGACATCTGGTCCAGTCCTCCCCTCCCAAAGAGCAAAGGTGCTGAACATGGAATAGAGATAGGGATAAATAAACAATGTAACATTTTTTCAAGTGATTACCCTGTTTGAACATTGTTCTGTTGATTGGACACGTAGTCCATCATCAGATGGTAACAGATAAAGGAAGAAGGTGTGTTAGTCTTTTATCACTTAGTAAACTCATTTATTTCCCAATGAGTGAGGTCTGTGTTCAGATGTACAGTTTAATATGAGATGTAAACGAGGAAGTGATTTCACAGAATCGTCTAGGTTGGAAGAGACCTCCGAGATCACCTAGTCCAACCTCTGACCTAACACTAACCAGTCCTCCACTAAGCCATATCACTAAGCTCTACATCTAAATGTCTTTTAAAGACCTCCAGGGATGGTGACTCCACCACTTCCCTGGGCAGGCCATTCCAATGCCTAGCAACCCTTTCGGTAAAGAAGTTTTTCCCAATATCCAACCTAAACCTCCCCTGGTACAACTTTAGCCCATTCCCCCTCATCCTGTTACCAGGCACGTGGGAGAATAGACCAATCCCCACCTCACTACAGCCTCCTTTAATGTACCTATAGAGAGCAATAAGGTCACCCCTGAGTCTCCTTTTCTCCAGACTGAACAATCCCTCAGTCTCTCATCATAAGACTTGTTCTCCAGACCTCTCACTAGCTTCGTTGCCCTTCTCTGGACTTGCTTGAGCACCTTGATGTTCTTCTTGTAGCGAGGGGCCCAAAACTGAACACAGTACTCGAGGTGCAGCCTCACCAGAACCAAGTACAGGGGGACAATCACTTCCCTAGCCCTGCTGGCCACACTGCTTCTTATACAAGCCAGGATGCTGTTGGCCTTCTTGGCCACCTGAGCACACTGCTGGCTCATACACTGTTGGCTCATATTCAGCCCATTATCCACCAATAATCCCAGGTCCTTCTCCGCCAGGCAGCTTTCCAACCACTCATCTCCCAGCCTGTAGCTCTGCTTGGGGTTATTGCGCCCCAGGTGCAGGACCCGGCACTTGGCCTTGTTGAACTTCATACAGTTGACCTCAGCCCATCAGTCCAGCCTATCCAGATCCTCCTGCAGAGCCTTCCTACCCTCGAGCAGATCGACACATGCACCTAACTTGGTGTCATCTGCAAACTTACTGAGGGTGCACTCGATCCCCTCATCGAGATCATCGATGAAGATATTAAAGAGGACTGGCCCCAGTACTGAGCCCTGGGGGATGCAACTAGTGACTGGTCTCCAGCTGGATTTGACTCCATTCACCATGACTCTTTGGGCCCAGCTATCCAGCCAGTTTTTAACCCAGCGAAGCCATTTCAAGCCATGAGCAGCCAGTTTCTTGCGGAGAATGTTGTGGGGATCGGTGTCAAAAGCCTTACTGAAGTCAAGGTAGACCACATCCACAGCCTTTCCTTCATCCACCCAGCATGTCCTCCTCCTGACTTCACCAAGAATAGAGAACTATACCAATTCGTGGTCACTCCGCCCAAGACAGCTCGTGACCACCACATCTCCCACCAGTCCTTCTCTGTCTGTGAACAGAAGGTCTAGCGGGGCACCTCCCCGCGTAGGCTCACTAACCAGCTGCGTCAGGAAGCTATCTTCCACGCTCTCCAGAAACCTCCTAGACTGCTTTCTCTGGGCTGTGTTGTGCTTCCAGGGTATGTCTGGGAAGTTGAAGTCCCCCACGAGAACAAACACTGACGATTTTGCAACTTCTGCCAGCTGCCTGTAGAATTCTTTTGTTCCTTTGATTTCTTGCAAAGGGAGGAATTATAAGTGTTTATCATCCTGTGTATTTCTGGGTGTTTACTTATTATGCCAGTGCTCCTTGTTATTATTGTATATAAGTGTTATAAAGTTTCTTTCAACTTTGTTTAGACTTTTTGTTTAAAAATTAGTTCACTCCTATTGTTTGGAGAACTGCTACACAGATATTTAGAATTACTAGCAATTAAGAAAATCAACAAAGCTTTGAACAATCTGTTTTTTCTTTCTTTTTTTTTTTTTTTATTATCAGTTGCTCCTCTGATTGTGATATATTGAGAAATAAAAGGATGATTGTATTTTGAAGTAAGAGCTGATTAAATAATGAGATCATTTATTAATAACTTTCAGAGTTACTAGGGAAAACTCACCATCTAAATAATGCATCCGAACATCAAGTCCAAGGACAACATTATGAAGTTAAACATTAGGAAGATCATATAATAAAAGAGAGGCTATTTTATTATCTTTTTTTTTATATATATATTTTTATTATCTTTTATAATTCCTCCCAAAACATAAGTAGACATACACAGTGAAAAACATCTGTATTGCTAACAATTTTATGACTTAGTGTACCAGTACTATATTTACTTCATTAGCAACTTGGTCATTTTTTCTTCGGTGTCAAAATCTCTCTATATAAGAACAAATCAAAAATCAGAGTAAAATAAATTAAGTTTCACAATGTAGCTGCTACCGTTCAAACAGCAGACTTTTTTTTTAAAAAAAAAAAAAAAAAAAGTTGTCTCTGAATGAAATGAGAATTTCCTTCTTGAACTGTTAACCAGTTCAGCAGTTGTTATAAGATCCATTGAGTGGATAAAAGCCCTTTATTAAAAGTATTTTAAAGATGTGATAGGATCTTGGTACATTCCAGGTCAAAGTTACAGTTTACACCTGACACTGCTTCAATGAAAGAAATAAGCCCGCAGCACTTCATCAGGTTGTCCTTATTTCTTGCTCTCCTTTCCCAGATCACCTACAATAGTCTACAGTAGAATTGTGTGACTTATCAGTTTGGCATAACACTTGTGATTTTCTGTGCCTATCTCAGTGCAGAGTGTGAAAGAAAATTCAGTAAAACAAAAAAGTCTGTTATATATAATAAATGTATATTTGTTTTGCAAGAATGTAATTAAATATCAGTGAAGAAAAAAAGGGCAAGTCCATACTAATTGGTCTGTTAGGAGACTTTTGAAACTATAACCATTTAATTATAGTCCATGAATGATTCCAAGAGGGCCAAAGTCACATTAAATGTGACACAGGAAAAAAAAAAAAAAAAAAAAAAAAAAGGTTTAAAACCAGTCAGTCACTATGAATGTCGAATGTTTCCTTAATGCCGTATCCTTTGCCTATTCAGGATTCAGATCACAGATAAGGACTTTCAGACTGACTCAGTAGTGGCAAAAGAAACTTAAAAAGTTCTGTTCAAGCAGGGGTCCTTTTCTAAAGCTTTTCTAAAGGAGAGAGGTATGAAATTATAAAAGCAGTATCAGTTTACTGAAGATTTTTCAACCTGTCCTATTTATATTTAAAGTTGCTTGCAACTGCGTGGTGTGAGAATCTGAACAGTTACCTACAACTTTAATCTTTAATTGCTATAGTACATTCCCCAAAGAAATCTAAGACTTCCAAGCTTAAAAAAGTCAAATTTCATACGTCAATGGTAAAAAAAAAAACAAAAACAAAAACAAAAACAAAAACAAAACTTTTTTATTAGGAAAAGGTTTTCAAACAGCTCTTACCCTGACTAGTGTGCCCCTGGAGAGAAGTCCTTGCTTCCATGCTTGGTTGCAATTACCTCGGTGTCTCCTTCAGCTGCAAGACAGATGCTCTGTTAGTCCCCTCTGGTCCTCAACAAGTTTGTTCTGTCTCTGAGGCCTGACAATCTGCTATTTGCTCCTCAATGAAGTTTCTCAGCCTTTTCTGGAGTTTTTGCAACAACTATTTAATGCTCTCTCTCTTGCCTGCCTCAGTTGGTGGCCTGCCATCAAACACTGCTCACTCTGAGCATCTCTCCCCTTGAGCCTGCTCAGCTGATCCAAAGAGCAGGAGAAGTGTACTTCCTCTCTAGAGGCTCTGCCTCACCATGTCTTGTGAAAGCAGGTAAAGGCACAAAATAAATACTCAGAACAGTAGACTGAGTTCTTCTGGGTGCTTCTGAGGTTTGTTATGTTGAGGCAGATGGAGAAGATAATTTGTGAGATGACTGAAGAAGCTTATTTAGTTTGGGAGTGGCGAGGCTTGCTCTGGGGACTGCAAGAGGTTAAGAGATTCAAGCTTCCTCAATATTTTCTTTTTTTTTTTTACCCCCCACATTTTCTTTCCAGTGTCTTCTTGAAAATACAGTAGTTTTGAGCAACTGTCTTTTTTGCAAGGCAACGTAAATCTGATGGTGATTTTAGGACCACCAGTCAAGGGAGTCCAAAGAAGCTGATAGTTTCAACAGTACAGAACCTGAGCAGGCAAAGTCTGACCCTTTTTTATGCATATAGGGCAAGATCTGCAGATGATACCAAATGGTTTAGCTCTATTGACTTCAGTGAATGCCAGACTCTATAAACTCCTAAGTGAAATCAATTGAGCCATAGTAGGTTATACACAGGGGATTTCACTCAGGGAGTTTAAATGTACTCAATAGCCCTTAACTGCTGAGTGTTTAAACTTTCTGTGTGAATTTATTATCAGACTTCTGCCTTATGCGTTTTTCTGAAATGCTTGCTGATATAAATTAAGATGCACTGTGGTTATTGCAGAGACAAGTTTAAGATTTAGCAGCATGCTAATAGGTATGTGAATATTGGATCTGCAATATTATATTTCTGCAGATAGCTGCTGTCATTTTATTGATTGAAAACAGATCTTAGAACAACTAAGTTTTATTTATTTACTTTCTGTATTTCTGAATGTATTGACTGGGAAATAAATCATTGACATTTCCACTAGAGATACAATTATTATATACTGAAAACTGCCAGTAGAGTATTTTAGAAGCAAACCTTCCTTCTTCCCTCCTTCACTTTATCACTGATTTTTTAAAAGCTTTCCTGCTTTTTAGTCTGCAGTGGTGTATTATATCTATCATCTACTGACCTGACCTTCGTGAGCTTTCTCTTGTTACCTCAGTACTTCAGCTTTCACTGTTGAAATTCTGTTCTTATACTCTTTTGGCATAATGAGCTCCCTCACTATCTTCTTCACTTCACCTTCCTTTTCTTCTCTCTATCAGAAATTCTGTTGTCAGTTTCAAGTCCAAGGAAGTAAAAAATCTCTCCTCAGTTACTTATACTTCTGGTGACATTTTCTTATAACAGAAGGAATATGGGGGAAAAGGACTGTCATGACCCACTCCTTCAGGCACTTTAGGGGGACTATTCACAGTATAATGAACCTAAGCAATATAAGTAAATATAGTATAACATACTCTTAGTTGATCATCAACCATTACATTTCTTTCAAAAATGCCTTTGGCTTAGACAAGACTAGTAAGGCATCATTTACGAAGTATCTCCAAGGAGAATATTTCATTACAGGCTTGTGTTTGACATTTGTAAACCTTGACAGCTCCTTTAAGAGTATTTTGTACCAACACCGTGGGAGCAACTTGGGAAATTTTGTATGACAGTTTAAAATGGGACATTTGGGGCTAAATGAAATCAGAGTGTTTCAGTAAATCTGTCTGACATTTGTGACATTAAGTCACAAATTTATTTGTGACATAATGATTATATGATCATTTTCTGCTTATGAAAGAGTAAAATAAAACTTTCAGTGTTTCTATAAAAATATCAGAGTGCATTTACAAATTTAAAATCGCTCTACATATTATGTTTTTCTTATACTGTTTACCCTATTATGTCTACATTCAAACAGGGTATTGCATGGCTTTCCTAGAAGATGAAAACTTTTATGTAAACATACCCATAAATTCAGAATAGAGCATGATACCTCTTCAAAGGTTTTATAGTGTTGTATAAGATAGTCATGAGAATATTACAAGATAGTAATACTGTTGTGTCCAACACCTAGGAAGCAAAGACTAAATGTAGACTATGTGTTTCTGTTACAAAACATGTATTTTGTTTGAGACTACTACGTTGCTTTCAGTGGCAATGTGGTAAGGTGAAGCAATGTCATCTACATTTCAATTGCAACTGAAAGCTGCATTTAAATTTTTCATTCTTGTAGGGAAAAACTTGTACAATATTAAATCTTTTAGTTTCGAGATGAGGGGGATATCCTGAAAGATAAAACTACCTTCACGGTACAAATGTATGCACATCTGCCGTCTTCTGCTGTATCACAGAAACTCTCCAGGACACAATGAATTCCATATAGAAACATCTCACCAAGGAGAAAACATTTGAGGAAAAATTGGAATGGTTTTGATTGCTGAATATAACATAAGACATGCTAGATAAAGTAAATACTAAAACCAACAAAACTCCTGCTCATCATGATAAAATCTGCACACCTTTCAGTAATTTTGAATTTTGTATCTGTCAGGTCAGAAGCAAATGTTACATCATTCTGTCTAAAAGCTGAAAGCTGACTTGTTCTGTGAAATCCATAAATTAAAGACTAAATGAATAATGAGGATAATAAGAATAAATGAAATTAATCCATAAATTAAAGACTAATCGCTATAGCAAGAAGTAATACTAGGAAAGAACATACTCTGCCCTTCACACTTTTTGATATTTTGAGTGAAAGAGGTAAATGCATGACCAATATACCGAGCCTTTAGAGTCCTCTGTGCATTAGGATGTTGTCAGCTACAGAAAAAGGGAAAGCATGAATATTTCATCTTTCTTTGGCATTCAACCTATTTTGCATAGATGGCAGCTGGAGGTTCAAAACAGAGCATTATTGCTCCACCACTGTCACCATGGCTTAGCAGGTAAATAATGCATGAGTTGAAGAGAGTTGACAAGGCAGATGGTAATGATAAAAGTCTGTCTCTTGAAAAAGCACCTAGGAATGACTTACATCAGACTTATTTATTTCATACAACTGTTCACAGAATGTTCATAGATACCGCGTGTAATTAACCTAAGGAATTCAGCTGAAGCATGTGGAAGGCAAATAGTAGCCTAATATTAGTATATATGCAGAAACAGAAACACTTGGAAACTTTCCATCTTAAAATTGTGAGAGGTATTAATCCCCACTTTTTGGCACACCAGACCCTAGATTTATGTCTAGGAAAACAGAAGTTCTTTCACATCCTAATCCAAACCACCCATTTCATGGTACCAAAGATCTCTCTGTTTTTCTATGATTCATCCACCTTGTGTTGAAGGCTGAAGGCTGGCTGCCTGTCTAGATACAGCAATAATATCCTTTTACATGGATTAATCAATTTATTTTTTAATCCAGGAGGCATTCCAGGCACACTGACTAGCTAAGCAGAGAAACACACTGGCAGGTGTTTTATGCAAAGGTAGGGCTGATTGTCCATGTTTGTCAGCATTTTTGCATGATATGACATCTAATAAAAATGCTGACAGACCCGAACCAATTACACTAGGTTTGTACAGCATCACATGCAACAGACCATTAGTCCTTAAATATAAAGATGAGGATAATGGCTGGTGTAGAGTGGCCATGGGGCAACTGGAGGTCAGAAACCTGAGTGACACACCCAGGTTCACCTTATTTGACAAAAGTAGCGAGATCTTTTTGTAACTTGATTAAAAAAATAATAATAGAAAATCCTATCACTGTTCATTGCTCACAGCCTGCTTAACCCATAAAGGTTAATTCGTTGAGCTAGTGCTTTGTTTCCTGTTTTGTTTACTAGATCACTCTCTGTAGTGACATCTGCATACATTAACTAGCCCAACACATTTTGTGTTATCTGGCAGCTTATTTAATTACTGGTCAGGCATCACTTTTTAATATTGCAGCCAAGCAAAAATATATTTGTTCCAGTAGCAGTTTTAACATGAGTCTGTAATATCCGAGCTTCCCTAGAGAACTCTTACCGCCAGGGCTAGCCAATAAATACCAGCCGCTTTGTTGCAGCCTGAGGTATTGACAGATGCTTCAAACTGGATGCTTAATACACAGTACCTGCTGTGAATAGAAAATCACTAAGGACTGATGGGACATTCTTTAGACACAAATAAGCTTCGCTGATTTTCTTTGCATCTTGTAATGGGAAATTGTGATGTGTTTTTTCCTTCTCTCTGTGGTGTTTTTTAAGCTTTTTTTTTTTTTTCCCTGAGATGTGCAAGATACAACAGTGACTTACTAGCATTACCGTATTAAGCACATGCAGTGTAAGTAATTCATTACACTGACATCAATTTCCAGCTAAAGGAGAAAAACATTTCCTTAACCCAAAGAAACAGAAAGTAGCAAAAGTGCCAGTCACAATGTGGCAAGATCAAAGAAGACATGAGCAACACAACACAATAGAGTGGATTAAACTGTTCCTGATTAGAGTAAGCACTCACTGAATGCAATAGCTTGATCAAGCAAGATAGAACAATAAATTATATCACATAGTCACTGGACACATGGGATTGTTCTTTATGATGATAAAGCTTTACTGTTGAATCCCCATGGATCAGATATCTAGCATGTGCTATGGGCTCTGTGAAAGGAGAACAAACATACCTCTGCTTTCCCAAAGAACTGACAATTTAGGGCTTTGTGTTGAATCTCCTCCATATTTCAACATCTCTCTCTTAGGAAGTATGGGGTTATGTTTATGTGTATGCTTAAACCCTGTTGACTCCAACTGGGGAGTCAGAAGCATATTCTGCTGAACTAGGAGAGGTTAAAAGGAAAAGGAAAATAAAATAAATAATAAAAAAAAACCTTCATATCCTGCAGAATTTGGCAAAGGATCTTCCAGACTGAAGTATAAAATTCAGAGGTTAGCGGGCTGTCATTATCCCCACACCGTCGTTGCCTGCCAGCGTTGGGAGCTGACCGCACACAGACTGGTCTGGGTTGGAATTCAGACAGCTGCTAAGGCTCAGGAAGGCAACTTCCCCTCTTGTCCCTCCTCCTCCCATCCATTTTACAAGCATTATTTACTTATTGCCTGAGTTAGAAAGAGACTAAGTTCTGTTACACTCCATGTTAGTGAGAAAGCATTCTTTCTGTAAAAGCTGCAGCCCTGAGACTGGCCTGGCAGAGGTCAGTCCGCTACAGCTGAATGAGTTGGTATCGTCGTCTGCTTCAAATAACTTGTGGACATGTTGGCAGACTCCAAAAGTCATCTGCAGCTGCTTTTATTGTGCTGTATATATGATACTGTTGTCAAGACACTGATTTATTATCCAGCCTAATAGCTGCTTCTAATGGGATTTGAAGTTTATTGCCAAAAGTTATGGGATCAATATGTTCCAACAGAACAAACTGGTTAGAATTAGGCAGGCTTTGTTAAAAACTGAACACAATTCTTTTGAATACAGGGAAGTATTTAATAGAACTGGGTCACTTTCTGTAATGTGGGTTGATTCTGGTTTTTATGTGGAAACTGTTGTCTGAGGCCCTACGATGATGATTAATATACTGAAATATTTTAGTATGTGTAGTATGTATATGCATTGTAAAGAAGACTGAGAAGAACAGGATAAATGCAGTGTCCTAATAGTAGTTGCTCATTTGTCAGGCTATAGTCCTATAATAGTTTATTTTCTGTTTCAAATAAATCAGCCATCAATTTATTATATAGTCAAGCAAACAAACAAGCAAACAAACAAACAACAAAAAAAAACACAACACTTTTATTTCTAACATCCAAATCAGTTCTATGCATAAACAATGACAGAATAAGAATCATGGTAAAGAACCAGACTATGTTAAACCAACAATTAGTAGGAGCACATAAAGGCATTGTTGTTACATTTAAGTACTGTTGAAAAATAATTCTTACTTTTGTGTCTGAAAAACCTGAGGAAGAGAAACAATAAAAAATGATGTTTGAAACTATAGTTTGTAATACTGATAAATAAAGAAGCATGTACAGTTATGATAATTATTCATCTTTGAAATGAAGATAAACTCAGCTTCTCTTAACAGTGTTGCAAGCATTGGCAAATGACAGGTAACTCAGTATTCTTTTTTTTTTTTTTTTTTTTCCTCTCTCTAAGTGAGATTCTTGTGTAAAAAATATTTTTTTCTTCCTTAAAATAATTACAGGAAGCTCTCAGTTCCAAGAACCCAGGTCTTTTTTTTTTCTTTTCCTTTTTTTTTTTTTTTTTTTTCCCCTCAATACATTACCATTTAGAATGGAAATATTTTCTTTCAAAATCCAGGTTCATGCAATATCTTCTGATCTGCTACCTAATGGGAAGATTTTTAATATGATGAATATTTGGCAGGAATCAGATTGTCTTGATATCTTTTTTTTCTGAGGTTCAAAGAAGCCACAACTTCCACTATTTGAATCAATAGTGAAATAGTGCAGAGCAGAGATATTTCTTCTCTGAAATGTTTGTGAAGATTTAGAGGGGAACTTTATATTCTAGATGCATTCCAACATCAGCTAATTTGCATCATTCAAGAGTGCCGTGAATGAAAAGCCTTGTGAATACAGCAGTACGCAGAGATGTCAACTGTGTTCTCTTGGTCTGCTTGAAGCAAGACCTTTCTGTCTTTAAAATCTGTCGTTCTGTGGATGGCAGCTGACTGTGCAACGGAGGCTCATTTAGGGAATTTAGACATGGAAAGATTGAATAGGAGCAGCACACTTCTATATCTGACAGGCTGGTGACTGGGTTACAAGAGCTCTGGCTGATGCACTGGTATTTCCACTTTGTGTGCTGTCAAGTGAGGGATACAGAAACACAATTAATTAGGGCTCTAACCAGCAGCTTCCACAGCTGTGCTGGCCTATTAGAGGCACATGAAAATAAAACAAAACAACGAAAGAAAACACCAAGCTTTTTTGAATAACCAGTCTGGTAGAAATACAATTATGTTGGCAATGCATACAACTTTTAAGGGAAAGGTGTTCCACCGTACATAACAACATTTTTTTGTTCTTCAAGGAAACAAATACTGCTTTGCTTCAGTGAATTGTGCCATTTGTCCTAACATAACAGCTGTAGAGGAGACAGAGTGCCAGGCTAAGACATGCCTAAAACATAACATAGGAGTTGCCAATTTTGAGTGAGTCCACTGATTATTTGTTGTAGTACCCTGATTCTGATAGTGGCTGGTACCAGCTTTTTCAGAAGAAAGCTCATAGGCAGTTATGGGATACTCAAATGGCACAGGGATTTCTTCTAACAATCAGTTTGCAGCTGGCTCATGTCATGAGCTGGAGAATGTGTAAAAAGCTAAATTACTCTGTCATTAGAAGACTTGCACATGTCCCTGAAATCCACTGGAAAATTGATGTCTCCCTAGCAGAAGTTTCTTCAGTGTAATAGCTATATTTGAAAGTTATTCCTTTTCATGTCTGTTACTTCAAAAGCAGCAGGACTTTGAATCCACATTTCAGTGAAACTTGAATGCTCAGCTAATGTAACGTGATGTGTCTGAGGTCTCGTGGCAAACCAACGACAGAATTCAGAAGAGAATCATGGTTTCATTTTCTGAATCCTGTAGAGACACACATGGTGCAGGTAGGAGCCAAAAAGTCAGGTCTGCCCTACAGTGTGCTTCCCATCA
The DNA here is from genome assembly GCF_964211825.1 of Aythya ferina. NCBI lineage: Eukaryota > Metazoa > Chordata > Aves > Anseriformes > Anatidae > Aythya > Aythya ferina. The sequence goes on along the minus strand of NC_140296.1, from coordinate 196,918,108 downwards.
GTCTCCTTCCTTATTGCTAGAGGACACTGAGGACAACCAGTCTGACCAACGAAATTCCCTCTTATTCTATATGCAGCCATAGGCATATAACCAGAGTTGCCCTGTTGTTGCATTTAGGTAGGAAAAGACACTGCATATACATGTATGCAGGAATGTTTCTCCTTGTGCATTCAAGTGCCATGGCATGGCACCAGGAGCCCACTGCAGCAATTCAACCTGCGAGCAGCACCCAGAAATTCAGTTTTGGATCAGTAATGTATTTGGCTCCCCATGTACAGATGATGGAAAGAACCATAGCTTGGAGGTGCCCTGTATGCCTGGGAGAGCTGCCACACAGCAAGAAACATTTTCAATCACTGTCCTTTTAAAGTGTCAAACACTTTAACATATTAATAGTTAAGCACCGATTAGAGGCAATGATTGAGCATGCTGGGCAGCTAGGAGTCTCAAGGCAAAGTTAAAAAAAAGTGTTTAACTGTACCCTCGAGGTCAATTATTAGGTAAAACTTAGGAGAAGTTACTGTCATTAAATGCTTCAGATAACTCCACTGAGTGTCTGCTTGAAAGGGTACTGCTGCCAGTCAGTAGCTGCAGACACAAAGCTCAGAGCAGGCTGTAAAGGCAAAATAGCCTAACACCGAAAGATGAAGAGGAGAAGGACTGGATTGCCCAGATAAGGCAAACTAGATGAACAAACTGTCATGTAAAGAAAAGCCTTTACTTTTCTTTCTAATAGAATGTTACACAATGTGATAGGGAGAATTTACATTCTCCTGCAGATGAATACTATGAATATTTTTCAGCAACACTTTTCATGAATATGGAAAACTGGCTGTACTTTTATTGCTGTTCTCATAAAATATGCATCTGTTGAGATCCTGTTTTCACAGTATGAAATATGGATTGGAATTTGTAATTTCTTCATTTATTTTTAGATTTTTTTTCTTTTATTAAGGTGTTTAATGTAATGATTTAGAATATGAATCCTGTCATGGTTAGTTATGGAATAAGTTGCCTGTAGAAGAGCTATTTGCTTCTTTTTCTGCCCTGTTGCCAGTTATGTTATGATTTGAGAGTAAAATACTTGTGACTGTCAGGCAGGCTGAGGAATTGAGGTATTGAATCCCTCTTCCTTGATATCATGATATTATCCCATCTCCCTGAAAACATTTTGATACTTAGTTTTCAAAATCATAGGTAGATGTAAGCCTTAGGATGTGGAAAGGGGGATCCTTAGAGGAAACAACAGCAGGAAGTGGTAACCCTTTGAAATACCAAGAAGTTTGGATGCATAAAGAGAGCAGTTGCCTCCCTCTCCAGCTCTAGTCCTGGCCTGCACTTCTACGTGCATTACAAGTAACCTACTTGTAAGACAAGAACAGGAATTAAATTATTTTTCTTATAGGAAAAAAAAAATGGAGCAGACAAAAAAATCAGTTGTGTATTATATCCAGTAAGTTCTGAGTGATCTCTTTAAAATACAATTGTATATCTGAAAGGTAACAAGAAGACTTTTACTGCTTAGAGTTTTATTAATATATAGATACATATTTATGCATCACCATTTACTTTATCACATAAAACAGCAATAATATTAAATCAGAATTATTAATAATATTAAATCAGAATAGCATACTCAGAAAATAATTTTCCATGAAAATTTGTTCAGTCGCTTTTTAAATTCTTTGTTTTAAAAGAGATGAGCCTGATAAAAGGGGAAAATTGCTAAAGTGGTACAATGCCTAATTTCCTTTGGTGTTTAGTTAGAACCAAAGTTTTAATGAAAGTACTCATTTATCCAAGGTACATAGGTATTATCCATTATGATTTTGAAATTAAATGATGCTAAATCTTCACTGTCAATTCCCATGGAAAGGTTCTATGTTGTATCATTAAGTGACTTTTTTAAGATTTTCTACTTTTACTCTGCAGTGAATAAGAGAAAGAAGAATTAAATTAGATTAGAATCATAGAATCATAGAATACCCTGAGTTGGAAGGGACCCTTAAGGATCATCAAGTCCAACTCTTGACACCACACAGGTCTACCCAAAAGTTCAGACCATGTGACTAAGTGCACAGTCCAATCTCTTCTTAAATTCAGACAGGCTCGGTGCAGTGACCACTTCCCTGGGGAGCCTGTTCCAGTGTGCAACCACCCTCTCTGTGAAGAACCCCCTCCTGATGTCAAGCCTAAATTTCCCCTGCCTCAACTTAACCCCGTTCCCGCGGGTCCTGTCACTAGTGTTAATGGAGAAAAGGTCTCCTGCCTCTCGACACCCCCTTACGAGGAAGTTGTAGACTGTGATGAGGTCTCCCCTCAGCCTCCTCTTCTCCAGGCTGAACAGGCCCAGTGACCTCAGCCGTTCTTCGTACGTCTTCCCCTCCAGGCCTTTCACCATCTTCGTAGCCCTCCTCTGGACACTTTCCAACAGTTTCATGTCCTTTTTATACTGTGGTGCCCAGAACTGCACACAGTACTCGAGGTGAGGCCGCACCAGTGCAGAGTAGAGCGGGACAATCACCTCCCTTGACCTGCTAGCGATGCCGTGCTTGATGCACCCCAGGACACGGTTGGCCCTCCTGGCTGCCAGGGCACACTGCTGGCTCATATTCAACTTGCTGTCTACCACGACCCCCAGCTCTTCTAGGCTGCTCTCCGGCGTCTCATCGCCCAGTCTGTACGTGCAGCCAGGGTTTCCCCGTCCCAGGTGCAGGACCCGGCACTTGCTCTTATTGAACTTCATGCGGTTGGTGATCGCCCTGCTCTCCAACCTATCCAGGTCCCTCTGCAAGGCCTTTCCACCCTCATTCGAGTCCACAACTCCTCCAAGTTTGGTGTCATCAGCAAACTTGCTCAAAATACCTTCTATTCCTACATCCAGATCGTTTATAAAAATATTGAAAAGTACCGGCCCTAAAATGGAGCCTTGAGGGACCCCACTGGTGACCGCCCGCCAGCCTGACGCAGCCCCATTTACCATAACCCTTTGGGCCCTGCCCGTTAGCCAATTGCTCACCCATCGTATGATGTTTTTATTTAGCTGTATGGTGGACATTTTGTCCAGTAGGATCCTATGGGAAACCGTGTCAAAAGCCTTGCTGAAGTCCAAAAAAATCACATCAGCTGGTTTCCCTTGGTCCACCATACGGGTGATCTTATCATAAAAGGAAATCCGGTTAGTTAGGCAGGACCTACCCTTCACAAACCCATGCTGGCTGGGACCAATGACTGCTTTGTCCCCCAGGTGCGCCTCAATAAGTTCGAGAACCATCTTCTCCATGATTTTACCAGGCACTGACGTGAGACTGACAGGCCTGTAATTGCTAGGGTCTTCTTTCTGACCCTTCTTGAAAATCGGCACAACATTTGCCAGCTTCCAGTCTACTGAGACCTCTCCAAATTCCCAGGATCGTTGAAAAATAACTGAGAGAGGTTCCGCGATGACGTCCGCCAGCTCTTTCAGCACCCGGGGATGAATCCCATCCGGACCCATGGACTTGTAGGGATCCAGGTGGAGTAGCAAATCCCGCACACGTTCAGGGTCGGTTGGGAGTTTGTCATCCCCACCGTCCCGGTCCTCCAGCTCAGGGCACCCTGGGTCCCGAAGCCCATCATCGGCATTGAAGACAGAGGCAAAGAAGGCGTTAAGCGTCTCTGCTTTGCCTATGTCATTGTCTGCGAGGAGACCTTCCCTATCAAGGAGCGGCCCTATGTATTCTTTAGTTCTCCTTTTTCCATTCACATATCTAAAAAAAAACTTTTTATTTTCTCTCACAGACACAGCCAGCTTCAACTCTAGCTGTGCTTTGGCCACACGAATTTTCTCCCTACAAACACGAACAGCATCCCTGTATTCTTTCCATGACACCTGGCCCTCCTTCCAGTAGCGAAACACTCTCTGTTTCCGCCTATTCTCCATTAGAATGTTCTAATTTTGCTATGATTAGATTAATTTTTCTATGAAATGTTTCTTTGGAAATGTTGTTTTTAATAGTATTTTTAATAGTTGCTTTTTAATGAGTATGCAATATTTTCTATAGAAGTCACAGTTACTATGACTTTACATATAACTTGTGTTTACTTAGAGTGCTCTGTACATATGCTTGATCTCAAACTCATACAAATTCACATGGTGAACTTCAGTGAGTATTGTATCAGATACATAAACATTAACTGTAAGATTTAAAAAATAAATAAATAAATTAGGAGTACAAATCCTCAGAAAGTTCGAGACTTTCCATAAAATTTTAATTGGGATAAACAGTAGATGTATGTCTCTCTTTACAATGGAGAGATAATCACAGAAATGTTCTGTGAAAACAGAACACTCTGTCAAAGACAGAAAACCTCTGTCTTTGAAAAATTCCCTGTTTCCTCCTGATTATTCTGTTTTTGATATTTCAAACTTTGTTTATTCTTTCTTTTTGAAATTCTAAAAAGAAACATATTATAACTAACTGAAACTTACTAGTAAATCTAATGAAACCTGCATTTTCTCTTTCAACATTGGTATTTATTTGGTAACTAATGAAATGAATTTGTCTTCTGAAAGGGTACAGAATTGAGTAATCTTAATTGAATAAAATAGGGCATTTTGAGAATGATGAGGATAAGGAGGCAATTTCTTAAAATAATATTATAGAAGGTACCAATACACATAAAGTGGCAAGCATGCTTTCCTTGATGCATTTTGCTTAATGTGAATTTTGAACAAATTGGGAATGTTTATTGAAACGCAGATTCATTCATTCTCAGTGTACAGTTGACATTTTTCATAGAGAAAGGATAAGAGGTAATGAATGAAAATTGCATGATGAGAAATTCTGATTGGATATTAGAAATAATAATTTTAAGGAGAATGGTGAATGCTTGAACAGGTTGCCCAGATAAACTTTGGAATCTCAATCCTGGAAATAAATCAAATAACAATTGGATATAACCATCAGTCACTTGATTTAACTTTGAAGTTTACACTGGTTAGAGTGGGCACTGAAGCAGCTGATCAGCATAGGTTTCTTCCAAGCTAAATTATTATTTTTTTTATTCCTGAAATTAGTCTAGAATTGATTGAGAGCAATGCAGCTCTCTGCTATCAAAAATTATGTTATATTCAAACTAAGTATCATCTTTAGAATAAAGCCGCCTAACTCATGAAAGGAACCATTATCCATTGTGAGGGAAAAGATGTCAAGACACAAAGACAGGAGTGAGGAAATAAATAAATGTCATTGTTATCACAAAAGTCCTCTTTGCCTTTCAGAATTGTGCACAAGATAGAGTGTCTGTGACATCCACAGATGGCAATTAAAGAAAAGAATAAGGAAGGATAAAGTCTATAGATTCTATTAACAGAGAAGATATGAAGTGTTGACAATAAATCAATAGTTATATTAGACCTTAAAAACAACAAAGGAAATGTTAAGAGGATGACTCATTTTAATGAAAGTGACAAATGGTCAGTTAATCACAAATATCAAAGGTTGCTATGGAAAGTAAATTTTGAAGGCACAGATCAATATTACCTCTTAGACTCACAGAGTAGGAAATTTAGAATCAAAGTTAATATGTCGGAAGATCAAAATCTCTCAAAATACAATAAATAAATAAATAAATCACAGGGGAAGACAAAAATATGGCAACGCTTCCCTAGAGCTGTAATGTTAAATCCACCAGAATTAATATTCATATTCTTCCTAGCTACACAATAGCACTCTTTATGGACTGATATGTCCATAAAAATATGTCCTAAAAATTTGTTCCTTTTTAGGAACAAATCTAGGTATCTACATATATGATATAAATGGGACTTAAGTAATCCCAATGCATTCTTTCAGAATGGTGTTTCATGTTTCTAGGTTTGGATCTAGAACTGTTATCTGGGAGAGATCCAGCTTCAGTTACAGATATCTAAATCCACACTTTTAGGTTGAAGTTGCCCAATTTCAGGTGGACAGCTTCATTCATTTGAAGTTGTGTCTAGAATCCAATGACTGCTCTAATTATATCTCTACTAATACTTGAATTTAAACATCTAAAACATATCTTAATCTGAAGCTAAATTGTAGAATCATAGAATAGTGGAGGTTGGAAAAGACTTCTGGAGATCATCTGGTCCAAACTCCCTGCACAAGCAGGGATCCTAGAGCTTCCTACCCTTCCAGCTGAAGGTTAAATACTGACCTTCCACTTGAATAGTATGTTATTCTGGAAAAAAAAAAAAAAAAAGTAATTTCAAAATAGTGAAGGATTTGAAGTAGGGAACTGTCAAATATAAAGATGGCAGACTGGGAGTGACAAAGCTTTTCAATGATTTTTTATGGTCATTTACATCATGTTAAGAAGATAAAATTGTTATGTACAAGAGTCAATTTAGAGAGTCTTGCACTCTTCAGCTTGCAAATAAAAGGACTGAGATACTTGTGGAAGTTATGCTGGGAGATTAACTGAAATATATAAAATCATGAATAACACGGAGAAGATGAAATTGAAATGATTTGACATATGTATATATTAATATTAAGAATGAGGAAGCACCAAATGAAATTATTGTGTTGGCTTTGTTAAAAAACGCTAAAGTACTTCAGTATTTCTTCACAGAACACAGTTAAATTGTAGGTTTTTGTGGATGTCAAATTATAAATGGATTAAAAAAGCAGTTTATCCAAGGCTATTATAGATGAGGAAGTTCATTCCTGTCAGAGACAGGCTTCTAGGCTACAACAACTTTTGCTCTAGACAGTATAAACTTTCATAATTTCCATCAACCAATACTTTGTTGATTTAACAAAGGTATGTATGCAATTAATTTGTGTTTAAAATATAAATGACAACAACAACAGAACTTTAAAAGTCTTTTAAGGATATTTATAAGACAAATGCAATGATGACTGTGAACGTTTAAAAAAAATAATAAAGCTACTTAGGATATATCTTGGTAAACAAAGAAGAAAAAGACTCCAGATTTCCTTATTGGAGGCAGAGGGCAGAAAAGAAGAACTAAGAATGAATAAAAAAAAAGGGAATTAACATGTATTTCTTTGAGAACGGGAATTTTTCAAATATATTTTAATGTGACATTAATTGATGTAACTCAGTTGTTTGTGTAAAAATGTCACAAGAGTATTATTCAGAAAAGAAAATGAACTGTAAAGATTTTGATGGTAAATGTGACAAAAACACATATTTGTAGATATTTGTTGCATATGCTTCTTTTTTCATCATAATTAGCTATTTTAAAATAGCAATTCAGAATAAATGTATAGTTGTAATTCTACAGTGAGGCATGCATATTTTCAAGACATAAATCTGGTTTTGGTTACTTCTAACATTGAGAAATTTTAACCATTTTCTCTGAACTCCTTCCTTATGAATGAGTCAGGCTGCAGGTTTTTAAACATTTTACAAAAGTTGTTTAGTCATTTCCAGGATAAAAGTTGGAAAACATGAAATCTTATTTTTTATTTTTATTTTTTAACTTCAGGTTAGAAACAGTTTAGATTTTGTCTTTGAATGTTTTTTTTTTTTTCTTCCCTGTTTTTGGAATAGAAAATTACTGTACTGTAGGGAAGGTTTGGCATTTGAATGTGCCTGCTGTTATCCCTGTGTAAATCTGTAATATATAATATAACATATAATATATGTTACAAAAGGGACAGTAAAGATTACTTATTTTTGAGCAATTCTACAAATGAATGCTGGAGTATGTGTTGGGCTTACATGGCAAGGTTTTGGTAGCAGGGGAGCTGCAGGGGTGGCCTCTGTGAACAGAGCCCAGCAGCTGCCCCATGTCAGATCAGAGCCAGCTCCAGATGGCTCCAAAGGGGGCCTGCCGCTGGCCAGAGCTCTGCCAGTGTATGATGTTGGTTGTGCCTCTGGGAAAGTAGATTTAAGAAAAGGAAACAAACTGCTGTGCAACAGCAGCTGGGAGAAAGCAGTGAGAAAATGTGAGAAAAACAGCCCTGCAGACACCAAGGTCAGTGCAGAAGGAGAATCATAGAATGACTTGGATTGAAAGGACCTTAAGACCATCTAATTCCAACCCCCTGCTATGGGCTGGGGCACATTCCACCAGACCAGGTTGCCCAAAGCCCCATCCAACCTGGCCTTGGGCACTTCCAGGGATGGGGCATCCACAGCTTCTCTGGGCAACCTGTTTCAGTGCCTCAACCACCCTGAGAGTGAAGAATTTTTTCCTAATATCTAATCAAAATTTACCCCTAAGAAATAAATAAATAAAGCCATTCCCCTTGTCCTATCACTACACCAATAACTACAAAGAGTGCCTCCCCTGCTTTCCTGTAGGTCCCCCTTAGGTACTGGAAGGCCACTCTAAGGTTACTCTGGAGCCTTTCCTTTTCCAGGCTGAACAACCCCAACTGCCTTAACCTGTCTCCACAGGAGAGGTGCTCCAGCCCCTCAATCATCCTTGTGTTCCTCCCTTGGACTTGCTCCAACAGGCCATGTCCTTCTTTTATTGGAGGCCCTAGAACGGAATGCAGCACTCCAGGTAGGGTCTCATGAAAGCAGAATAGAGGAAGAGAATCACCTGCTGACTGTATGGCTTTTGATGCAGAACGAGGGCAGGAGGTGCTCCAGGCACAGAGCAGAAGTTCCCCTGCAGCATGTGGAGAGGCCCCTGGCGGAGCAGGGTGTCCCCCTGCAGCCCATGGGTCCTACATGGAGCAGATCTCCACGCTGCAGCCTGTGGAGGAGCCCCCGGTGGAGCAGGTGGATGTGGCCTGGAGGAGGCTGTGACCCATGGAGAGCCCCTGCAGGAGCAGGCCCCGTGGAGAGGAGCCCACGCAGGAAAGAGGATCTGGGGGGAGCAGCCACCCATGGGGGACCCCTGCTGGAGCAGTTTGTTCCCATGATATGGAGCCATGTTGGAGCAGTTCTTGAAGAACTGAAACCTGTGTGAAGCCACTGCAGGATAAGTTTGGGAAGGATGGCATCCCATGGGAGGAACCCCACATGGAGCAGGGGCAGAGAGTGACCATGAAGGAGTGGCAGAGACGAAGTGTTTGGGACTGACCGCAGCCTCCATTCCCCATTCCCCTGTGCTGCTCAGGGCAAAGAAGGTAGAAGAGGGTGTACAGGGGTTGGGGAAGTGTTTTTAAGTTTGCTTTTAGTTTCTCAATGCTCTAGTCTATTAGTACTAGACAATAAATTAATGTAGGCAATAAGCCCCCTATTCTGAGTTTGTTTTGCTCATAATGGTAATTGGTCTCCCTGTCCTTACCCAATGGCTTCCCACCCCCCCATCATATTTTCTTGCCCTGAAAAGGGGGAGTGAGAGAGTAGTGTAGTGGTGCTCAGCTAGCCATCACTGTGAAACCACCACACTCTTACACCTGATCAGGTCATTATATTAGGTTGCCACAAAACAGAAATGCTTTCAATATTGTCTCATTCCCATGCTTTGGGCTCAGATTGAACCAGGTATTGGTGTTCTGATTCAGGACAGTTTCTTCTTAGTTCTCTTGCCCTCTCTTACTAACATTGCAGCACATGAAAGAGTTCTGGAAATGTAAATTTAATCCATACATTACATGACTTGAGTGATTCTTGAATATCACTTATTTTGTGTATGGTGATATATTCAGTGCCATTCAATGTCTCATTTGAGTTGATGCAGATTTTTTTTCAGAGTCCTTGTTTTATTCTTGTTCTTTATACTTCTGTGTGAAGACAGCATCAGTATCTTTGTAAAATAAATCTACAAACTTCTTTCATATGAGGTTATAGGGTTTTTCACTTCATGTTTGTGCAGCCATTGCTATTATAAATGTGTCTTTTTATAAAGGATGTAGTTAAGCTCATCTGCATTAAAATTTCATTTCTTCTCTTACAGGAACATTGAAACATATATGTCAGGCATATATATTTTTATTTTTTTCATTTTCTGGCTTATGTTCCAACCTGAAACTACTTATAGATATATGCTGAAATGTAAGCTTGCCGTTCATCAGTTGGAAGTGACTGCTTCAATTACATTTCAAAAATATAAATTATTAAGAACTCAGAGTTATAGAACTAACAGCAAAATAATATAGAATATTCTTAAAATGAACTGTGTTAGGCTTTATATTTTCATACACATTTTTTAATATTTATCACTCCTTTTTTGCTAAAATCAGATGACGTATAGAAACATCACCTTCAGAATGGTAGATGATGAAATATATATTAAATCTGCTACTGGTATAGGAAATAATATACTGCCCTTTTTTAAGCAATCCATTCCACATTTTGCTATTCATATCTTTGGTTGTTAGCTTGGTTTTACCTAGGTAGTTGCTTATGTTAAACCAAGTAACATCTAGCTGAAATTTCTGAAAAATCTAGAGTATCGTTTTAGTTTTAGGAGAACTGGATTACTGAGCAGAAGAAGTAAATGGTCAGTGATATTTGAAAGTAGTTTGATCAGCCTAGTGAATTAATTTAAAGATGACACAGATTATAAGAATATTTAATACAGTACTGAAAAATGGGAGTTTATAGGTGTAAATACATTTATTAAGGTATTTTTTCTGCTTGACTACCTATATGCACATGATATTTTGTTCATAAAAATATAGTTTGCAAAGTGTGCCTCAGTAATTGGAAAAATAAATTCTTATGGCCTGCTTAAGTAGGAGGGAGTGGAAGCTGTGGAGACCACAGTCTTTAGACAAGAGGATTGGGGAGGCATGGCTGTGATTTAAGTCTGATAGATAGGATTAATTGAAGGGAAGGTAGCTGCAGAAGCCAAAGCTGGGACCTGTTGTGATTGCTACTGGATTATACTGAATATGCAGTAACTTGGAAGACAGGAGAAATAAACTGACATAACTAGCTGGTTGGTTGGTCTGCTGACTTATGCAATAGTGGGAAAAAAGCATTTTGAGAATCTAGTCCAAGAGAGCGTTTTATTCTGTATGCTAGCACAAGGTTATTTTTTGTTTGAATGAAATATACCTTTAAATATGTTATTAATGCCGAGGATTAAATCATTAAAATGCATGAATGGATGAAGTGGGATGACAGGGACAGCACATCAGACAGAACCTGTAAACTATTTTGTATGTAGTATTAACAACATTTTCTTTCTTTCTGTCTTTGTTGGTGGTAAAGAACATGCCAGATAAAGAACATTGTTGTTACTGTAAAAATTAAACTGAAAGAGAGAAGGAATGCACTGAGCGGAAAGTGCATTAGCTTATGTTCCAACCTGGAACATTAGCTGAAAGTCATATCAGTGAGCAGATATAAACAGTCCTTCTATGGAAAGAGACATCTATGAAATTTCCTTGTCATGGGTGAAATCATATACTTCACTCCTAAGAGAGAAGCAGCAATATAAATAAATAAATAAAACACTGACTTAATAAGATTCGAGATGGCAAGGTACACTTGAGTATTAACTGCACAGAGGACAGGGTAAGTCAAGACATGTCGGGGAGACTCTCCCATTGTATCACGAGGTTCTGAGTGGACCAACCCCCTTTTCACTGGAACACTGAGAATTCTGTTGGCTTAGCTGAACTCAGAGGAGGTTTCCTTTTATCACTTTTTTTTTTTTTTCCAAGGTGCTACTTTATTTACGTAGTCCTGTTTGGAGAAATAGTTTACCATCAATGGCATTTCTAGAGTTACGGGTTTGTGGTAGTCAAACACATAATAAATAAATAATAAACAAACAAGTAACATTAATTTGCTATACTTTAAAATGTAGGTTTTTACAGAAACATAGTTCTCATAAGTATGCCAGGAGTGGAAAAGACAGAAATAAACATTAGTACTGGCAAAAGAAAAGCCCACTCTTGGCCTTATTAATCTATAACTGAACACTTTCAGGATATTTCTCTTTGCTGGTAACGGCCACTGTGTGAAGTACGCTTGCAAACAGAGCACACGTTTTCATTAGCTCTAGTATCTATTTGCTTTAAGCTGTTAGGAACAAGGAAACAAAAGCTAGTCTTTTTATTTGCTATTTCATATTCATGCACTTTCTCCTTTTTAATGGCTTGACTGACAGCCTCGGTATACATTGTCCAATGTCTTCACATCAAGCCTGTGACCTCAATTCACCTATCATTCACTGCCATCATGTCAGCTGAGGCTTCTGTGTGTGTCCATTATTCACACACTATATTGTGTAATGATGAATTGCCCTCTTGGGAATTTTAGGACATCTTAATCCTAGTCTGACAGAACTCTCTGTGATAAATAATCGACAAGCCCCTATGCTAAATGCAAGTACATCAGAAGATGTGGATTTTTGACAGCTTTTGTTGAATAAAAAGAAGCAAGAGAGCATGCCTTCGGCATTGTTGAGCAGCTTCCGTTTCTCATTTTCATTTTCATTGGATGCTTTCCTACCAAGAAACTATGCAGGAGAAGATGGAGATTCATTGTGATTTTTATCTTTAGTTGCTTTCCTGATAAACAAAACACCTCATTAAAAAAACAATTATGGTGAATTTATTACAATTTAATCTCACTTTAAATCTGTCTTCTTTCTCCATTCATGCATGTTAAGAAAAGAGAACCTTGTGCAAAAAAATCAGTAGTATATGAATGTGTATTTCTACTGACAGCCATGTGTGTCTGTATGCTGTCTGGCATTTAGAGCAAGGGTAATTCCTAGTGCTCATGAAGCTATGCAGAAGTAGAGAGTAAGGAAGATGGACTTTTTGCTTTCTTGTGCTGACAGGTTGGAACTGGCCAGAATTGCAGTGCATAGCAGGCTGACAACTTGCTACCAATTATTTTCTAAAGGAAGTGTAGAAGGGAAGGGAATAAGCAGAGTCAAGCCCTCATTCACTATGTCAGTGGCATGACAAACTGTGTTAGTGGCGTGATAAAATGTAGTTCTAGTGATACCTTCACCTTTCACACATCGCTAGAGTTTGCCAGGTGTTTTAGCACTTAGTATAGCCCTCAGATTGACTCTTGAAACATGACAGGACACACAGTGGTTCTGTAAGTTATGGGGGTTGCAGATACCCAAAAGGATTTTTCTGCAGCATTATTTACATTTGTTGTTGCTGGAAAGAAAGTGGTGTGCTTTTTGCTAGCAAGAATTTCAGGAGCACAAGCATAGTCTAGAAGATCACAGAATTTGGGGGGAAAAAAAAAAAAAAAGTAAAACATCAAAAAAATTTTGAGAACAGACAAAATAGAGAAAGCATTTTATTTTTTTCCTTTTTTTTTTTTTTTTTTTTTTTTTTTTTCAGTGTTCCAGTGTGTCAGATAGCTGGAAGAAAAGAGAAAGGAAAAGGAGTAAAATTAATTGAATAGGATAGTTGCTTTGCAGCACCTTTTTAGTCAATTGGTAGTAATTGACACCATTTCTGCCAGAGTGTATCCCTAAGATATTCATAGCCACACCTGGAAGGATTAACATTTTAGGCAAGCACATTCTTTGCAATAGAAGATAACGAAAAATGTTTCTTCTCATTTCATATGAGAAGTGAAGCAAAGTGCATGGAGGTTCATATTTTTTTTATCTGCAATACATACCAGAGGGAAGAAGCTGCCGCTTTTCACTCCAGCATTACCCTGAAAGGTGCGATACAGGAATGCATGTATCACACAAGAATACATTGTATTGCTTAGCCTGACCAAAACACAAAATCATTTTCAGATCTAGGTCAGTCTTATTATCATATACATACTTACAGCTTTTTCTTTATTATGAATCTACTGAAATCTTATTTTTTTTGCAGCTGACCCTTTAACTTTTGACCCTTTAATTTTAAGAACTGGGGAGAACTGGGGTGTGAGTTCTTGTCTTTGATCTGAAGTTTGATCCACAGATCACTTCATCTTAAATGTGTACTTACTTTCCCTTTTTCTTTCTGTTCCTTTTTATTTCTTCTCTCTTTCTCTTATTTTTCCTTCTGTTTCCTTTTTTTTTTTTTTTTTTTTTTTTTTTTTTTCCTTCTCCTTGCCATACTTTTTATTTGAACTAATAATTCTATGGATCTGAGGGACCATTTCTGGACAACACTGGTGCACTTTCAATACAAGTTCTTCATTCAGAAAAAAATGCTGTTTTTAAATTAAAACAAACCAAATCAAAACATACACATGCACACACAAAACTGTTGAAAAAAAAATATGATCCACTTGGATTATAGTTGAATTACTACTGTGTTGATATTTAATTGTAAATGTGTACGGACTCCCTATTTGAAGTACAGTAGATTACTATATGAAAGTAATTCTCTTCGTTTTTGATGCTACTTACTAAGCTCATTACAGGCACTCTTAAAAAATATATTTACATACTTTTATATATATCTAAATTTAAAGATATATTTATACAATATACATTTATATAAAAATTTATATAGATATATCAATATATTTATATATCTTTAAACTTGTAGTTAAAAGAGCTAAGTTGGGAGTCATGTATTTGTATTAAATAAATTAGTGGAAATAAAAGAAAGATAAGGCTATTAAAGTCTGAATTCTGTAAAGCTGAGGGATAAGGTTTAATGTTACATTTCACTGTTTCTTGCATAAGTTGCATTATCACATTTAAGCTGAGGATGCTGTCAGACCTTGCAGAAGAAGCAAATTCTCATCTTCTGAACTGTCAGACACTGCTTTAATTAAGCTACAAAGCAACTCTTCTCTAAATAAAAAATTGCAGGTGTCTCTTCTCGCATTGCAGATCTAAGGCTCAAATTGACAATATAAAGTCAGGGTGTTGCCAGGTTCTATACAATTGGATTTATAGGCTAGACAATTTGTGTGTATATGTGTGAGAGAAAGAGTCGGAGAACAGTTTGGATAATAGACGATAATGGGTTCACAAAGAGCTTTGTCTCCAGGATAATCTTACTAATGAGGAAGCTAAGTAAGAATAATGATATTTGGAATCATGTTACTTAAGTATTTCTTTATTTCATTGAAATAATAAACACAGTTTTATTTCATCAGAAACTATGACTCATTTTTCATATTTCAAAAAGAGATTTTTCATTAATACATTTAATGACTGAACTATTAAAGAATAGGAATAAAAATGTCATTAAGTAGGAATGGAACTGGAAACCTTTGGAACTGTGTTTTGAATATTTGCAGATCTCCACAGATGGCAGGGAACAGGAATGTGAACAGCATGTGTCTTAATGTGCATTTGAAAACAGGTCTCTCGAGGGATAAAAAAGCTACTTTGAAATTTCTGAAAAAAAGGGGGAAGGAAAAAATGAACATGATGCAGTTTCAGTCAGATTAACATAAGGTCATAAATCTTATTTGGATAATTCTCATCATTTTGAAAGTAGATAATACAAATGAATGTAAAATGTTAATTAGATGTTACACTTATTATGTTTTCAGGAAGATCTTTACCTGAAAATTGTTGAAGAGCAAGAACAGCTTAATGTATGAATATCTGTTTTAAGATCTGTTGGGCATAAAAGTGAAGTATACAGCAGTGCAACTCATGAATAAAAGGAGAGGATTTTTTTGTTTTTAATTATTACCTTCTACATGTCTGCGGCACATGGATGTGCTGATGGAAAGTGCTGCTACATTAATGCACCGTCTTTCTCCTGTCCCCTCCACTCCTCCCACTGACATCTGCCAGCAAAGTCTGACCTCAGTAATATCTTGTAAGGTGGCATTCAAATGCTCAAATTACAATTAAAGAGAGTAATTAATAATCATGATGACATTTTTAATTTGTAATTACAGAAAATTACATTGCATGGTAAAGAATACATGTAGGTTTTATTCATTTAATTATAATTTAAACAGCATTAAAAATAAACCAAAAAAAATCCACCAAACCCTTGTTGGTAATATGAAATCAAAGGAATTGAAACCTAAAGGTTTCTTTGTAAGCAGTTTTACTCTGTAAAAGTATACTACAAAATCTCATTGGTTCTTCAAAACAAAACAAAGGACAGCTTCAAAAATGAAAAAAAAAATCTCTCTTCTTAAAAAGAAAAGTGTTTACAATGCGTTTGGGTTTCAAGTTTTAGCTTTTAATTAGCTTGTATATTTTTTCACACTAAATTATTTACAGAATTTTTCATGTTTTATATCAATTTAAATGGAGAGGGAATTAAATAGGGCATATGTAATGAGATTTAAATAACTGAAGAAAATCAAATCAGCTAAGTTTGGGCTCTTTTATAAACTACAATTCAGAATGTGCTATAATACTGTTTGAACACTTATTCTTTAGGAATTTCTGTTCTATTCTGTTCTGGTATGTGAGGGCTTCATGCATAAAAAGTTTGGTTTGTATTGCTACATTCCAGTTCTGCAGTAAATTCTGTGGTGTATACACAGAACTGGGTCCTCTGGATGATAATGAGACTGAGCACATGTGCTGTAGCAACAAATAATAGAATTCTTTACAGTATGGAGCTTTTTGCTTACACACATAGTGGTAAGGATTATTTTACATATACATAGAAGTACTTGTTTGTAAGACAACCATAATACTAGATTTCAAAAAAAACCCCAAACTATTCTAAGTACAAAATCTAGGTAGTTTGGAGTGCTGTTGTTAATCTCTGAGACCTAGGTATGTTAGAACACATACATTGTCTGAGATAGAAACATCATTGTATACACATGAACATATATGGTTCATTGAATCTCTGTGACAAACATGAAATCCGTATATGCCTAGAGATGATACAGTTTTAAATGCAGAATGTGAAATTGCAGTTGACAAGGGAGAAAAACTGAATAATTATAGTGTAGATGAAATTGAACTGAAATTTCCTTACACCTTACATTAAGTTTTTAGATGATGTGGACTTACCCCCAAAACAGTAATTCAGTATTTTACATTGAACAACAGTAGAATTATGCTATTTGAGAATCTATCTTTATTTTCTGGCCATATTTTCAGATGCTTTGTCTCATAGAAGAGAGTACATTTCCAAGAGAAATTGTTACAGGCCTATGATGCAGAACAATGTATTTTGTCCATAATTACGTAGAATGAGGAATGGCTCTGCAGTAAATAACTTTCTGGGCTTTTCTTCTGCTACAGGCTTCCTCAGGTTGGTCTCTTAAAAGATCTAAGTTCTAGTGGACACTGGATCTGGGTTTATCTCCTATATTTCAAGGAAGTAGGAAAAGTTTACATGCAAAGCTTTACCTGGTACACAGCTTCTTTCTCTTCTTTTCAGTACTTCTTTCTTTATTTGTTGTCCTGAGAGATCTCAAATCTGTGAGAAATAATGTTTGGGCTAGAAATCAGTTGTCTATAGATGCAGTATAGTTCTAATAAATCCCACTGATTTTAGAATATACCTCAATATACCTGGGAGGAGGTATGGCATGACCGTCTTGTTACTGCAGCTTCCTAGATTTACCTTCCTCCCCTCCCCAGAGTGTGCCCAGGTTCTGCACCAGTAACAGAATTTGCTTAGGATTCATTGTATCATCCAATCAGTGCTATTTCCATGGAAAAAAAAAAAAAAAACAAAAACCAAAACCAGCAAAAATAAAGAAACCCAAATCTGTTCAATAATCTAATATCTGTGTTAAGACTGAGGGGATTTTGGTACAGTGTTGTGTTGAACATATTTAAAACAAATCTGACAACTTGATTGTTTAAAAAGCAGAACGAGCAGTATTTCTGTGACAGTGTCAAATGTGCTATACCTAGAAACAGCATTTTTGAAAAGTAAACATTTCAAGAATTAGCAAATATAACCTTCTATTCCATATTGGAAAATATTTTCTTTCTGAGACTTTTGACTAGGTTTATGATAAGATGGAAGATAATACTAACATATAAATTAAAACATGAAGATTAAAATATATATTGAAGATTCAGCTCCTAAGCTACGGTAAGTATTATTGCTTAAGAAAAGAATAAATAGTGCTTTCTGCATAAAAGAAAGTATGCCTATCAAATGTATTTTTTTTTCTGTTTGCAAATGAAATATATCAGATGATTAGTCTGAAGAGATGTCCATCCCCTGAAATAAGCTTAAATATTTTTAAACTGTCAGCCTGGAAAACCATTCAGTTTAACAAGAATTTCATTTTATTTAAATGCTATGAAACATTTAAATTTAAATGTATGTTTGGCAATATTCACTATTCTAGATTGACTAGAACTCTTAGGAAGCAAATGAAATTAAATAATAAGTTAATAAAAAAACCAACACCTTTCTTTACCTAAAGTAAGGAAATTTGTAGACTACTTAAATTGATCATTCTGAGTTCAGAGTTCTTCCTACTTTCAAAATATCATGATTTGCTTCTAAGAGCAATATCTTTTAATCTCCTGAATCATTAAGCATTCTTTTTTGTGACTTTCTTGCTTAAGTAATTTTATGCATAGTCCATAGCCTACTATTACAGATTAGACGGATAGTTGGAGTTTTCTCTAGATGTGCTGACTGTAACCATTATAGCTAATATTGTCAAAATTTTATAATGACTTGTTATAGCTACATCAAATTTTTTGACTCCTTACATGTTGAGAAAAAACCTTCAGACACCTGGATTTAGAAATTCCTTTACACTTTGAGTAATGTCAAATATTGAGACATTGTGTGAGAAAGCTGAGAAAAATATATCTTAGTAGTGCATACAAATTTCTTCTTAAGGCTCTCCTTTCTTCTTCTATGATTTGCATCAGTGCTTCCCAGATACAGTTGTGCCTACATCTGAATATTTTTGTCATATCTGAGCAAATCTAGTTCAGTCACTTTTGAAGAGGCAAAGAAAAGAAATACTTTCCTTCCACTTTGGGTAATACTTTGTAAGGTTAGCAGGAGGACAGCTTTGGTATTACTGGATCAATGCAGATGATGAAAGGTAGAAAATGGTTGAGATATGACCTTGTTAATGAGGTGTCTGGGTCAAATCTTTGTTTCATCTTACCAAAATGGCTGAAGCAATTCATGACTATTAGTGATCAATGAATACAGAAGAAGAGTAGCTCTGGTTATAAATTTCATCATCTCACATAGACAGGGTTTGAGACAGCAGGAGGGAAATCTCGGAGAAGACAGTGCAAGTCCTCACATGAACTGCAGTAGGGTCAGCATTTCATCACTTACCAAAACCAATTAATCTGCTTTCCAGTATTTCTTGAGAATATAAGCCTAACAAGATTTAAATAAATAATTAAATAATCTTAAAATGAGCTTTCTGTATATTAAAAAAAAAAAAATCTAAACCTTTAACAATCTACCAGAGTCCTTCATGTTTCAGATCTCTTATTAGATTGACTTCTGAATATCACCTCTGCCATGTAACATACCAGTTAAACAGGACTGTGGAATAAATTCTTCCTTGTGGGCAGGATCCATGAGGTTTTGTTAAGTGTAACACAGGTCAATTGCAGTCAAAGGCACAAGGCTGAGCTGGCTGCCTCAAACTTCCAGTCTGCTGAGGTACTTCCATCTTTTGCTTTAAGGTATACTTGCACTATGACATTCTTGACATGTCTGTCTGGTTTTGTTTGTTTTTTTTTTTCCTTCCTTTTTTATTTATATATATGTATATATATATATAAAATTACGTTTTAGCTTTCTTGTGTTTCTTCTGCTGTTCACAATTTAATTCAGATGATAATTTTCAGTAGGTAGGTCTAACTGAAATAAAAGAAAACATACTTATTGACAGGATGCTAAATTTGTTGGTATAGTTTATTTTCTTTATAGAGAAGAAGCGTACAAGACTATAAAAAATGAAGTAACACCAGATGTGCAAATGACATGAAGAAAATGCTCAGGCAATTTTGAAATGGGATAATGCTTTTTGATTGTGTTCTTTGAGCTAGAAGGTGGCAATTAGATTTTCATACACAGAAAAGTGTGAGACATCCTAATTAAACACCTTTTGGTGGAAGTCATCATTGATCAACCCAAACTGCTTGTAGTAGCTCTCAAATGTGTCACCTGTGAGGGTAACACTAGAAAAGTCTCTCTCTTTTTATTATTATTATTTTTTTTAATTGGAAGGAAATTGTGATTTGAGTGGTGATTCAAGAATGAACATTATAGTCACTAAGCCAGTCAATCAGATAGATGAGATAAATTTTAGATAGAATTAGATAGATTAGATAGAATTAGATAGATTTTAAGCATAGCTATAGGTCATATATAGAATCATAAAAAAGGGGGGGGAGGGGAAAGGAATAGCTTTGTGTGATTTTGGTCAAATTATTTAACCTCTCTGTTTTATTTTCCTTTTTAAGGGAAATACCCTTAACAAAACTTACTTCACAATGGCTGTGAAAGTATATTAAATACTTCTGTAGCCATGACAATATGTTACATTAGTTCTTAATCTGTAGGTTTTGAATTGAAAAATAATACTTTTTCACGTACAAGACTATTTTAAAGATCTTATAGAATGAATTTTCTTATTTAACATGCAAATGTTAACCTAAACCAGGTTACATTTTTTTTTTCATAATCACAAGAATACCCAGAAATGCACTGTACTGCCTAGAAGGAAAGAATTGTTTTTTATCTGACATATGACAGAGATATGACAAGAGATGCTAAAGAGAAATAATGGCTGAAGCAATTCATGACTATTGGTGACCAATGAATATAGAAGAAGAGTAGCTTCTGCACAGGGCTTGAGACAGCAGGAGGGAAATAGAATCATAGAATCATAGAATATCCTGAGTTGGAAGGGACCCTTAAGGATCATCAAGTCCAACTCTTGACACCACACAGGTCTACCCAAAAGTTCAGACCATGTGACTAAGTGCACAGTCCAATCTCTTCTTAAATTCAGACAGGCTCGGTGCAGTGACCACTTCCCTGGGGAGCCTGTTCCAGTGTGCAACCACCCTCTCTGTGAAGAACCCCCTCCTGATGTCAAGCCTAAATTTCCCCTGCCTCAGCTTAATCCCGTTCCCGCGGGTCCTGTCACTAGTGTTAATGGAGAAAAGATCTCCTGCCTCTCAACACCCCCTTACGAGGAAGTTGTAGACTGTGATGAGGTCTCCCCTCAGCCTCCTCTTCTCCAGGCTGAACAGGCCCAGTGACCTCAGCCGTTCTTCGTACGTCTTCCCCTCCAGGCCTTTCACCATCTTCGTAGCCCTCCTCTGGACACTTTCCAACAGTTTCATGTCCTTTTTATACTGTGGTGCCCAGAACTGCACACAGTACTCGAGGGAGAGTAAATCTTGGAGAAGACAGTGCAAGTCCTCACATGAACTGCAGTAGGGTCAGCATTTCATCCTAAGAGAAAAGTTTTTATGGAACTTGGCAACCCCGAAAGATATTTGCACATTTGCTGAAATGCTTAATATACTAATACAGATCTTTTAATAACTATCCCTATGCATATATGCTTAATATTTATATACCTTATGTTCGCCTGGAGCTGGATGAGAATTTGTAACATCCACTAAAAACTTCTCATGTTATAGGTTCAGCAATTTTTATTTTACAACCTTACAACTAAATTAAGAGAAGACTTTTATTTGATGGAACAGAAATCGTTGGGAGCATAAAAGAGCTGAGTTTCTTCCACATTCAAAGCAAATGGGAGGATACTACAGAGGCTAAATAGACTGAAGAAAGCTAGAGGGCACAAGTTTAAGAGTTCACCTCTTACATGTGTTTTTTACTTTAGAATCTGAAAGTTTGCTGTTGGAGGGTAAGAAAAAAGTAAATCCCATGTAGACATTTCTAGAAGAGGAATTCAATTGACCAAGGACATGAATTGCTTTTAAAAGTATCACATGCCAATGCCTAAAAGTAAAAACTTGAACCTATAGGTATAGAGAAGGCTGGGAGTGCAATGTCTCTTTCAAAAACATTTCAGAAAGTTTAGAAGAATCATTGAAATTAAAAGAAGCGAAGGAGATCTGGATTATGTTGCAGGTGAAATCATAAAGGAGTTGTTGCAAAAACACGACTTTGTTTCTCACAGGAAGAAAAACCATAGTTCATCAGAAGGGTGATGGATTTATGGGACATTACATCTGAAAATGGTTATGCAATATGGTTGGTCTCTGTAAAAGAGAAGGAAAGAGAAAAACCTGGATCACTGTGTTGTTAGATGAGGAGCTCAGGGCTGCCCTGTGCCACCTGCTGTCGGTTCCAGCTGGCTCAGCAACAGATAGAACGGCTGTCGCCCATGTGCCCCAACTGGAACTAGTCAGAGGAAGCCACGACGCCTCTGCCAGAAGATGTTGTAGAGCAGGTGGTGGCTGTTGGGCCAGGCTGGGAGGTGCACAGGCAGGGAAGGGGCTCTGCAGAGTGCAAGGGAGGCAAAAGAGAAGGGCAGAGTGGGGGTGAGGAGACCCCTGGCCTGTACAGTGCTGTCCCCTGAGGGGCAGCGGTCTATGGGGCTTCCTGTGGAGGAGCTGTTGAGTGAGAGGCCAGGAGCAGCAGTAGAAAAGGAACATGTTACAACCTGACCACAGGCTTCTGTGGCACCTTCATCATGGGGCCTGAGGGCAGCAGGTGGATGGGAGGCTTTATGGAGGGGCATCCTGAGTAAAGCTGAGGTGTGTTTCTGAAGTGTTTCATTATCAGATTTCTCAAGACAACAATCAGTAATCAGAAGTTTGAATTGATTGTCAATAAAACAAATGAAGTGTAATTCCCTGAATTGGGACAATTTTGGTTGCTCATGACAGATACTAAAAGAAAAAATAGGAAGAGACATTAGGCAACAGAATTTTGGGATCTATGAAATAAAAGTGCTTCAAATAAGTTTGGAAGGTCACTACTGACAGAAACTGTTGAATGATCAGGTTTTATTATTTGACCAGGAAAAGTGATGAGGTAATTGGAAGAGCTGACTGGAAGGTGTAAGCTGTAAACGAAATAATAAAGAGTTGAAACAAAGGAAAGAGACTCCAAGGAGTATATATACCTATTTCTCTAGGTATATATTTGGAGAGAAAGAGCATAAGGTAAGTTAGGTAGTAATTTAAGAGCATGAGAAGGGTATTGAGTTTTTTTTTTTTTTTTTTTTTTAAATCCTTTCAAGAAGATGGGTCTAAAGCCAATTTTCAGATATTTACTTCTGAATGCTTCATGGTTAATTATTCCAGTGTGCTACAAGGAGCACATAAAGCATTATATGGACTTGGAAATGATAGACCGAGGAATTAGTGATGGCCTACGTATATTTATAGCTGAGTTTACTTTATAGATAAAGAGTTTTAAAGTTACACGGTAATTTTTTATGTTATTTTAATAGGGATGTGGAGGAAATTAATGATTTTTACATGCCATTAGAATGCTTCACTCCCATAGCTATCAACAGCACCCTCTGGCTCCTTGGAAGTTCATTTTGAGAAGGAAGGTTGGCAACACAAATTCTGCACATCAATAGGTTTTATAGTTAAATATTACTTTCTTACAGTCCCTGTACAGCCACAGACTATTTAGGATAGCTTTGGGATATCCATTTCCAACAGTAATGTCATGATTTCCAAACAGTGCAAAGTTAGATGTAGAACTGGTTGATGTTTTGGTGTTTCCGGTGTGGTTGTTACAGCAGGTGTATTTATTGCCTCTATGTGGCGAAAAAAAAAAAAAAAAAATTGTTTGTTTTCCCATTTGCTTATAGAAGATCATTTTCCTTCCACAGTTCATTTCCCAAGTTTTACACAATACTCTGTTTAAACACTTTTTATTTCTTTTGGCTAGAATTACTTCCATTAGAGAAATATTGCCTGAAAATAGCATGCAGTTTAAATGTACAATTTGTTTCTGCTGTTGCCAACAGTAACACGTTTTCTTTGGCTTTTGCCCACTGAGTGTTGATCAGATCAAGTTGATTATTCAGCAGCTCTAGCCTACCACCTGCTCCATTTTTATCTTGACATGCAAAACTGTTGATACACTGTCTTGCCTTGTAAAAGCCACATTTGTTATTCAGCGGTGGGATTTTTTTTGTGTGTGTTTGGGGGGGGGGGGGATTGTTTTGTTCTGTTCTTCTGCTTGAGTACTGGATTCATTCTTTTAAACAAACTTTTAATCCATCAAATTTGGACTGATGCTAGCTTATACACTGCAAATCCAGGAGGATAGTTGTGTTTTGTTTTGTTTCCTTTATTTTTATTTTATTTTTTAAGTTCACGTTATGATTATACCATTTAAGCTCTGGATTATGTTGTGAATAAGGTTGCATTTACTAGCATTTACTTTTTTTTTACGGTTGCATTTACTAGGCCCATTTCTGGAAATGCTAATGCAGATTAAGTGCTATTTTCTCAGTTTTATTATAAATCATTAATTACTTTGAACCTTATCATGCTGTTTTAGGT
The DNA here is from genome assembly GCF_964211825.1 of Aythya ferina. Classification (NCBI taxonomy): domain Eukaryota; kingdom Metazoa; phylum Chordata; class Aves; order Anseriformes; family Anatidae; genus Aythya; species Aythya ferina. The sequence goes on along the minus strand of NC_140296.1, from coordinate 196,893,873 downwards.
TATGTATGTGTCATAAATAAAATAATTTCCTCCTATTCTGCAGAGGTAGTAATAATGTCTGCCCACTCTTGCTATTCGTTGAAATTCTGGATTTTGTTCCTTTTAATGTAAATGCCTATCCAATTCTGAGAGAGTTTAAAGCTGTTTCTGATGTGGCCAAAAGAGACTTGTCTCTTCAACACATACTCTATTGCCAATTTTCTGATCTTCTTTTGGGATTGTAACAGCATGATATCTATATGTGTTTTTCAGCACACAAAGTGTGAGTAAATCCAGAACTCACTACACATCTTGAAATGCAGTGTTTTGTACCTGGTTGTATTCTACTTCTGTGAATTGCATTAACTAGCAGAATGCTACAAAAACAAACAAACAAACAAAAAAGATAAACAGCTATTGGAATGAAGTCTTGATATATTATTATTAAACTTGTATAACTAATTGGTATAACTTATATATAACATTTTTTTTTTCCAATTCAATTATAAGATGATGAGGCAAAATGCAACTGTTGCATTCTCAATTTGTTTAAATATAACTGACTGCAGAGTTTTTATTGCATAAGTGATGCAGGACTATATCAATATGTTCTCCTCCTTGCCTTTAGTAAGGTTGTGTTTACTTGATGTATTCATTTTCCTCCTTTTTTCTTTGAAATTAGGCAGTTGGATGTGTATTTCAGATGTGCCTGTTCCCATTTGTATCATGTTCAGATTTTAGTGGCACTAGAAGCATGTAGACATTTTAAGCAGTTCAGTTTTTATTTTATTTTATTTTATTTTTTATTTTTTTAACTAGAAACCCAATTAAATGTTGAAGGAGCTGTGAAACAAACTGAACTGCATCTATGTTCATTTATTTCATTTTTTTTCTTTGTGATAGAGGAAAATTACATAGGTGACTTTTAAGAACACTTGTTTTGGAGTCGGTTAGTTTAGCTGTTTCTAAAATAAATGTATGTAGTCCTGATTTCTCCCTGTGTGGCTAAAAACTATACATATACTACAGCTGAGAAAGCGGGGTAACAAGGCATGCCTACTCAGTGTATGTGTCATCTTCTAATCATGGCTGTGAAGTTACCAGCTCAGCTGTGAAGCTTGAAAGAGTTTCCTAAGGCAGGCAGTGAACTGTAGCTGGTGGTGTTATGCAGTTTGTGATTTGTCAGAGCAGTTGGCAATTTCAGTCTAATGGTTTCAGCATGTGTTCTTCACTTCAAGCTTGTTTAAAAATATAACACTAATGTGGCTTGCATTTAAGGCAGTTGAATTATTAGAGTGAAAATGTAATAAGAACCTCTAAGGGTTTGAAACCTCAGTGAATGAGAAGGATAAATTGTATGTTAAAAGAAGTGATCTTTCACTGATTCTATAAACCACTAACAAAATTTCACTGCTAGATGTCAGGGTGCATTTGACAGACTGTTTCTTACTCTCCTTTTCTGATATTTTTCTTCATGCTATTTTTCTACAGTTCTCTCTCTTCCTCCCCCATCTACTGAAATATTTTGGCAGTATCAAGCTGTCATGATCTTGCAAGCTTCTCAATCTCCTAATTCTACACATTCTAGAAATATACCCAGACTTGCAAACTAAACCTCCTTCCTCCCTCCCTCTTCCCATAAATGTGGAAAGTATGGAATTAATAAAATACTCTGATGAGAATTTCCGAGGTTCATTGTTGCTACAATAGCAGAACAGAAATGTTTTGTACACTCATTCTGCAGCATATTAAATTGGTATGCTATTTCCTCAGTGATGTTTCCTCCCAGTCATGGTGAACAAATTTGTGTACCTCTGTCTGTTGTTGTGGGTGCTTTTGTTTTGTCCTGTTCTCTGGTTCTCAGGTGCCCTTCAGAAATGTTTTAGCATCTTATTTGTTTATCACACTGCTGGCTCATGTATAGTTTCCTTTCATCTAGTACCAATTTTCTTACTAGTTAGTTTTGTGAACACCAGAGACCAAGCTGAGGTGGAAACCAGTAAGTTTCCAGACAGCTACTGACTGATACAGAAAAGATCCTCCCTGCAACACTCACCTGTTGTGCATGTTCCTAGGTGCATACCCAGCCATACTGCTTTCCTGGGAGTTTGAATGTGTCCCTATTAGATTTTTAATTATTTATTTATTATTCTTATATATTATATATATATATATATATTTGTATGTATTTTTTTCTGCCCTGGGAGCAGAGTTTTGTTTTCAAGACAGAATCAATGATTGTCTGACCTTAACTGTACCTCTGACTACTACTGAAGCTTTTTAGATTCTTACTAAATCTTACTAAGAATTCCACTGTAGTATATATTTAAGTGTCTTTCAGCACTCTTTAAGCAGTAGAAGCACTGGCATTGTCACATTTGCTTTCTCTGTTGGATCATTTGATACCACTAACTAAATTCTTAAATCTGCATAATAAGAGAAAAGAAGTAGAAGAGAAAAGCTCTATTTCATATTTTAGAGAAGTGTGGCTTTTATATAGTGGAGAAATGTTACTGTGCCAAATGGCCTTTTGCTTTTATTCTTTTTGACTTTTCATATCTTCAAGTTTTTTCAGGGACAGATGATTGTGCACTACCTTAGATGTCAAACTCCTATGTGAGACATATTTGATTAGGTCTCCCTATTCCAGTATTTTCTATTAAAATCAATGTGATTATTCATGTCAGAATACATTAACTTCACCTGCAATATTGTAATCTTAAATACTCTAGGTCAGATTTGGCTTCTTATTGATTTCTGACCTGATTCAGACCAAAGGCTTAATTTATTTTGGGTCTACTGCTTTGGAATTGCATATCTGCTAGAAGGGTAAAATTTCTCTGTGGAGAATCACTCTTCACTCATGTAATTAAACAACATGAATAAAGATTGGCTTGAATTATAAACATTTTTTTCACTATAGTTGCTAAAAGATACAGAAATCCTTTAAAGCCCTATCTTCTAAATATATGGAAGATAATAAATTATTTCAACTGGATTTCTTTTCATCCGACATGGCAACTTTGTGTTAGATATGAGGCAATCTTTCTATAGATTTTTTTCTAAACTAAACTACAGAAGATTCTAGCACTTTAGGTTGTTAGTAATAGTTAATAATGGAAGACAAAATTTGAGGCATTATTTTGAATTATGGTCCAGACTATAACATCTTTTTCAAAAATGTTGTGAACTGCTGATTGGATGATGTATTAGATTACGTATAACTTTATGTCAGTAATCGGTATGAAGAGTGCTTTGGTAAAGCTCACAATGTCAGCAGACTTCTCATATGCCCTTTTTCATTATGAATATGACTCATCTGCTGCTTCCAATGACAGAAGTAAAACTGGCTCCAGACAATGGCTGGGGAGTATTTCATACAAGGTTTATGCTGAATACAGGAGATCAATTATAAACATCCTTTGTCTGTGACCTTATCTGCTTCAGATGTTCTCATTAACAGACCATAGATCAGCCTGTCATTGTGTGGCACAGCAGATGCCAGAGTGAGAGAGAGGCCGTGACTCTGCAGTGTAAATACATGAAATAAAACCATGCTGGAGATCAGCACAAAACAAACTCCTACTGCCAGTCACCATAAAAAACCTTAAAAAATCAGATATGCAGAAAAGGGAGATTTCGCCATGCTCTGAATAAACATATTGTCTATGGAGCTGTAGTGTAAAAAAAATAAAATCCTGTCAACTTCTAATTTCTCAAATAGTTGCTGCAGGATTACTTCAGCAAATGTATTTGAGCATAACAACTTTCAAACATAATACAGCTGCTGACATGCTGCATAGAACAGTTTATGACTTACCTCACATTTAATCAGATGAAGTCTAGAAAATATGATGCAAATGCCACTTGCATTACTGTGTGCTCATTTTCTCAATATGTTATTTCTCTGTCACAGAGATAAAAATGCTTTAAAGGAGACATAAATTATATATACAGTAGATTTGTGTTAAAAAGAGGAAATGCAGTTGCATTTTTTATTTCTAAAACTTGGAACTCTACAAAGAACGGGTTGTATGTAAGCAGCTGAAGGGGGATATTGCATTAATACAAAATCTCTTGGAAATTTAAAGAAGTGACCACTGTGTATTACTTATTTATGCTACTGTTCCTTTGTGTCTTGTTAGTGTAAGAATTCATAACCGAGGCCCTCTGGTTCTAAACTGGTGATGGTTCCTGATTTATACTAGAATCATTTATTTTAGATATGGCTGAAACAAGACAGGGCCAGATGGAGATCTGTAACTAATTCTTGCCAATAATTTACTCTTGACCTAACAGTGCCTCTCTCTGACAAAATTATGAATTGGTATTCCAAGTCTGTTTGTATGTTAGTAGAGTTAAGCACAAGTTCTCTCTGTAGAAAATTAAAAACATAATTTCTCCTGTGAACAGTTACTTCAGTGGCAAAGGCTGTATAAACCACAACTGTGTATTAATCTGCACTGTTAGGATTTCTTACGCTGTTGCAAGTTTCCTTTTAAATTGTGCTTTTATTTCTGCAGTTCTTAGAGGAAGTGCCTAAATGGGGGTGTATGGTTTAATGGTCTCTGCAAGTATTGAAATTCTGGTTACACTGAGGATTATGACATTTATGTAATGGAATACAATGGTACATAAGGAAACAGTCCTTATTTGAAGGAGGGAAATATGAATTATAATGGAAACTTTTGTCATACTGCATTAGCATTCAAAATTTTTTAAAGAAAAAAATAATCTGAAAGAGGATCTTACACTTTGTGGTTACAGTTTAAATCAGCAAAATTACATATGTGTTTGGCACAATCTAAAACATTTTATGGTTGGGGATAATCTTAGCAAAACTGAAGTGCTGCAGCTCTGTCAAATCTAGATCAGCTTTTGTGCTGGTAATAATTACGAATGCCCACTTGTCAGGAAGGTCATCTACCAAATACATTAATGAGAGTTACAAGTAAAAAGGTAATTGCTCCCTGTTAACCCCTCCCAGTCCCGCTGGGAGTATGGAAACAAAGACAAAGAAAAATAAACTCATGTGTCATTTATATGGGGGTAATGACCTTGCTATCATTAGCACTCCCAGGATCACTTTTGGGCTACTGACCTTCCAATTTGCATGTGTTTCTTGTTGAAATCTCACCCCTTTTGGCCAAATTGGGTGATCTTTTTATACAGTAGAGTAATGGAAAACTCATGAATAACATAATCCATGAGTGTTTGACTAATTTATTACTAAAAAAAAAATAATAAAATCATAATAAACCTGCTCCATGCAAGTAAAGACAATAGAATCAAGTCAAGGGGACAGAAAAGAGTTCTGGTTTAGCTTAATACAGAGTGTAACAGCCAACTGAGATGAAAATACAAATTTTTAGATTTCTGTCAGTTTGCATTAAAGCTGTGGTGAAATTTCCACTGTTACTTCAGACACCGTATCCCAGTCTGATGCTTTTTTTCCTATTTTTCTCTCTTGTAAGTGACTCGCAATTTGTAATCACCTACAGAAGAACAATATTTGTGTTTCAGATGCAGATGTGAAAACCATGTTTAACACTGCTGTTACAGATAACACTTGTGGCTTTTCTCTTATTTATGCAAGAACTGAATTGAGTACTTGGGTCATATTTTAAATCAGGATTTGAAGTTAGTTGCATGCTTCTATATTGTTCTATTCAAGCCTGGTATTTCTGTATTCTCCCTGGATATTTCTCTTATTAAAATAAGCTTTTAAATATCATGGATTCAGTACTTTAGAAAGCTTTGTCAAGCTATTGATGTCTAACAATTCCATGCTTACACATTTTTCTAATAGCTTAGGATATCAAGGGGTAGTCAAATATTATTTTCAATATAAAATACTTGGTGGAGAGTTGGAAGCACAAAAAAGATTGATTTCATTGTACTGAATATAATTGTAATTGGGCCATTAGCTGGCAGAATTCTTTGCTGGTTAGGAGGAGATAAAGATACGACACACGCACACGCAAGTGAAGGCTGGGAGATGAATAGGCCTTCTAGGGAACTGATCTTTCCAGATCAGATAAAGATTCTTCACAGCTCTTTCTTCCCATCTGCGCTACATCAAAGGCTGTCTTTCAGAGTTCGAAACATACACTTGGAATCTAGTGACAAGACCTTTGAAAATGGTCAGTTTGGAGATTTGACAGGCAGCTGGCTTTTGGGGTAGTTTTTCTGATAATCTTGTAATCCTTTTTAAAGTTAAAGAAAAGTTCATAGGCTAATGGAGTAAATTGCATTTGCATCTTTTTGTATCTTTCACAACAAGTAGTTTTGCGTTAAAGGTAACAATTCTCTTTGAAAGATATAAGGAAACTCTAGAAACAGGTAACTCCTGACTTCTTTCACTGTTTGTTTAAAAAAAATGCTGATTTGTGGACAGTGGCTGACTTTCAGGGGATCATTGTTCTCTTATCAATGATGTAAGTATCCTGAATATTCATGAAGATAACAGACTCTGAACAACTGATATTTAAAAAATAGCAAGGCTATTTTTATTAGAAGTTTTAATCGAATTAATTAATTAAATAGAAGTAATTGTTTCATTTATTATGGGACATTTATTTATTTAATTATGGTGTTTTCAAGCACCTTGACTTTAATTGACTGTGTCAATCACATTTCATAAATTTAGCATCAGCTATCTTCTACCCATAGCTGGAAGCACCAGGAAGCACTTCAAACCATGTTGGAAGCAGCCAGGCATCCTCCAAAAGCACAGGAATAGATGCTACAGCATTTTGTTCGTGTTTTCAGCCAAGGTTTCTTGAGAAACCTTGCAGGCAAGGTTTCTCAATTTGTGTAGCATTTCAGAGTAATTGGAGTATCACTGCCATAATAGAGAACCCTTGCTCTCCAGCCCAGTGTAAAGAGTGGGTTGTTTTTTTTTGTTGTACCTTGAAGTAATCCAGAATGTTTGTTGTGTATTAGTTTTGTTCCTCCCCCCTTTTTCAATAGTGTTTGGTTTCTCATCCTCTCTAACTAAAAAGATGGTGTAAATAGGGCTTCATTCAAGGCCTGAATACGTTTTACGGCTGTCATGTTCACAGCATTCATACAACGGCACAGAATGAGAAATGACTGAAGCCTAATATGCAGAATTACTGTTTTGTGTGTTAGTTTTAGAACCTCTTCTAACACATCTTCTGACACATAAAAATAACCACCTCAAAAATGTTAGTATTTGCTATAGAAACCTATAGGGAGCTGCAGCGGGCCATGGAGTTAAAGAAGGTGTTACCTTATTAAACCTGTGCTGTAATGAGACCGAAAATGGGGAGTGTCAGCACGCTGCTGTGTTACTCTTCTGTTGGTGTTCTCCAGAGACTCCTCCATCAAAACAGGGAAGGCAAGCCCTGACATTTGCATACCTCAAAGGCAAGCAGGCATGATTTCTTTGAGAGAGATGAAAAATTAGTAGATGAAAAATTAGTCTCTCCTTGTGTTGCAGTAAGGGGCATAGGTAATTTGAGTTTGCTTCACAATCTAGCTGTTGTTGACATAGAGTCTTGACTTCTTTCTCTGCCTTAACAAAGCACTCTCCCTGTGGAAAGATGAATGAATGCCTCAGTCATTAGAGTTCATGTATCTCTAGCAGTAGAATTTGTCCTTGCATAGAAATGAAGAACTTCTGAGAACAACTTAGCTTTACAAAATACTTTTTTTTTTTTTTTTTTTTTACTATTTTGTTTTTAATACTCTTCCTTTATCTTCCCTAAAAATATCAAAGATGTTACATAGGAGAGAATGATTTCTTTTTTTTTTTTTGTATACACAACGTTCCTATCAGCTCTGTTATCTTTTAAAACAAAGCAAAACAACAAACAAACAAAAACAACAAAAGAGACACCAGAAACAAAACAAAAGCCACCTTTCTGATCATGAAATCCTTGCATGATCTGTCCCTGTGATATCCTGCCCGTGAACATTTATAGTTGTCTGTTGAAGGCGAGCTGGGAAATCAGAGTACTGTAGTATACTGATCTTTGGGAAGTGATCCTGTGTGTTTTTTGCATACTTACATAGCTACAAAATTACAGGAGTGTTCTCTTGCAGGGGTATAAGATGCAACTACAATATTCATCCCTACTTTGAGAGATTAAATGATTTACTCATGTGAACATTTTACAGATTTCTTCTAGTCCTGGCTAAGAGGCATTTTACTGACCATTAATAATTCATATAGCATTTATGGGAATTGTTGATGGAAAAGACGGTCTGTTTCATGGAAACCAATACTGGACTGATATCAAGTTGGCTAGGCTGTAATTCTGTCTCTGACATACAATACTGGGAAAAAAAAAATAGGCCTACATTCTGCTCTTACTCCAGCTAGTTTTAGATATATTCTGGAAGACTGGTGTAGTAACTGGCACAAAAGTTAAATTGTTGTGAAACAGAGATTCTTCATGTAGGCAATGAGCAAGACATCACAAGGCTGAATCAGCCTCTTGCTGTACCTAGTGTACACAGGGGCAACATGCAGTTCCATTAAAATGGCATTTATTTGTTTGTTTATTTGAGTTAAACAACATAGACTTTTTTCATTGATCATTATTGCTTCTCCATAACCAGTTGCTTGTGCTTTCCTATGAGCAAAGCTCTATAAGCATATAGCAAAAGGCAACTTCTAAGTTTGGAAGCTATTCTAAGACACAAGGAACTGTAGAAATCGAGAGGTGGGGAGGAGCTAAGGAGCTTTTTAAATTTGCTTTTAGCGTTCTTGATTTATAGCTCAGATTAGCTGAGAATTTTCTAGTTTTTCACAAAATTGAGGAATATCAGGTGTGGCTGCAGTTCTTCCAAAGTGAAATTCCTAGTACTTACTATAGATTTCTGTTCATAATCCATTTATGAGTTCGTAAATTTGGGTTCTAACATATTTTGCAGAGAAGAATTGCAGATTAGTGAGTACCTTAAGGTTATGAAGCAGACAGAGAGAGAAACGAGGGCAGCGTTATCTGCAGCTATTTACTTGTGTAGTAGATGTCAGTAAGCATTCTATCTTGCTTTGTACTTGTACAAAATTATTCTAGTGTATTACCAGAAAACTGGAAATACTGTAGGTATCTAAAGTAATGGATTTGTCCATTGAGGGCAAGGGGAAGTTAGGCTACATTTTGCCAGTGTAATGCATCAAGATATATTACAGTTTTGCTTTTGTAAATGTGGTACTTGGCTACTGTAGAGGGCAGCTTTGGTTGGGAAAACCTGCAAGATGCTAGTAACTTTGTGAGCTAAAAATCATTTGAATTGATGATAAAACACATAAGAGGGATGCTTATTTTCTGACATCGGAGCACACAATTATATTTTTTAATGTGATGATTTCAAATGAAAAAGAAAGGAAAAGGTCTTAAGTTTTGGTTGGTGAAATTTATCAACCTGATTCAACCTGATAGTTGTTGGGGGGAGATGGAGTGTCCTTGTGGGATCAGACACCATGGTGGTTGCCATCCTGTACTGGGGCTGAGATGAGATTCTGACAGCACCATCTCCACAATTCCAGCTTCCATGAACTTTCCGGTCATACCCCTTTTGATTGTTAGCAAGAATTGACAGTCGACTCAACTGAAAACATGACTTAGACCACCAGCTCATTTGGGTAGGAACTGATCTGAATATTAAAAGGATCGTTGGGCCTATTGTGTACACACCACCATGAGGTAAAGAATTTTCATCCCTAGTTAGCTTGTGGATAGAGCAATTCTGTTAGAAAGGGACCATGACTATCCAGAAACTGTTATTAATTATAAAATAACATAGTTCTCAAGGTCACACTCAGAAATTAGGACGTGGCTGAGTCCATATGAGCTGTGTTCACATCAGGTAGCTCTGCTGCTGTCCAAACAGTTATTTTTCAAAGAATTATCATTTTGTTTGAGGAGAAACTTGTAACCAACACAGTGGATGTCTATACAAGAGACTGATTTGAAAGAGGCTCATCTAATCATTCCTGTGCACTGTCCTTTGCTTCCTGTGGGGTTAAATGTCTAAACTGGATTTCTTTCAAATTAATTTAAACTGGAAAAATGCCATCTAGGACCATTACTGATGTTCTCTGGTGGCTAAAGTTCATTCAGTACATGGGGCCAGACTACAGCTTGTCCAAATTACTGAGGTTTTTATGGGTCCCTAATCATGACAGGGTATGTCAGTACTTTGTATAATTGAAGCTAGATAATTTGATGGGGCAATAAGATTCTAATAAAATACTTGTTACATGTTTTAAGATTCTAATAAATACTTGTAATTGGATGGTAGATTAAACTCATATGCATAAAGTAAGGTGTGTAGGGAGAAAGTATTTTCAGTATTGATGGATTTCAGACTTACCTAGAACATCTTAAATAACATTGGAATTAGGGTTAAGCTTTCTAATGCATGATTTCAGTGCTTAAATTAGTATATAATATAGAAAATGGCATTTTTGAAAAGACTGTACATCTTTACTCAAGTATACAAAAATTTCAAGTGCAAAAGTGTAAATATATAGAGAATTATATAGAGAAAACATGCATATAAAGAAAATAAAAAAGAAAGGCTTTGCTATGTGAAGAATCAGTGAAGATTAAAATGTATGTATTTTTTTTTGTTCTTCAGCGCCTCGCTAAAGAAGCAGAGAAGTATCAAGCATCTCATCAGTGGAGGGATGAGTTTGGGGTAAGTTTTTCTCCTTTTAACCTTCTCAGAATTTTCTTCATTCTAATGTTAACTATATTCTTAAAACATGCTGTTTATACAACCACCACAGAAAGAATCGTTGCCTACAAATGGACATTTTATGCAATAGCCAGTGCCTCAGTCCAGATCTCTAGAGAATAAAATGGACTTTACCCTTCATAAACTCATAGGGAACTTCACAGGCCCAATAATGTAGTTCTGAGGTATACACAAAACATGTTTGTCTCACTGTACAAGGAATAATTATAGAGAAGACATCTCTGAGTGATAGTTCCTGTCAGTAAACCGTGTGCTACTCCAAGCACTGAAACACAGAATCATACAAATGATTTTAACAAGTTGTTTTTATTTGGTAGGTAGAAGCTTAATAGAGAAGGATTTTGTTGTCTATGTAGCCATATATATTGAGTCATTGACTTCTTTAAGAATCCTTCTCTATACTTTAATATCTTCTTCTCTTCAATATTCTGGTACTCATGAAAGAGACCCTAGTCAAATGCTAAATTTTCTTCTTCAATCATTTCAGATTTCACGGAAAAACAAGTGAGACAATTGTAAATTGCACAACATTAGTTTTTTATTACTATTCAAGCCAAATTTATATTATTCTGTATGATTATAAGCCTGTTAATTTTAGGCTACAGTTCTCTTCTGAGTGTCAAAGTCATTTATTATGCCATTATGACTTGTTCCTTCAGAAATAAAAGCAGATGGTGCTTTTATGTGATTTTGCTACCAACCTAGACTGTTTGCACACCCACTAGCATCATACAGGCACAAAGTTAAATGCACAATGCTTTTCTAAAGTGTTCTGTTCCAGTATTCTTCAGACACTTAAACATGGGCTTTCTGCAATGCCCTCCCCCCCCCAGAAAAAAAAAAAAAAATCAGATAAAAGTGACTGGCTTTCAGGAATGCAGAGGGTCTTGGATACAGCATGAATGCTTTTAATTATGCTATCTGTTCAGGCACAATTTCTAATATGTGGTAAAATACAGAAGGCCTGTTCCATAGGGATGCAATAATGAGAATGCTACAGGAACCTTTTCTGCTTTCCATAGAAAACAAAGCCTGCAGGTTTCATGGACTCTGTGCAGAACAGTGTGAATAAGGTTAGATGCCCTTTCTAATCATATAGCTTCTTACTGGGTACACTGGCCCACTAAGAAGCACATCAACACATCAACAACATTGTCTCAACTTTTTGTTTTTATTTTTACCCTTTACTTTCAGTAGGAGTCATTTATACCAGAGAAGCTTCTGGTCTCATCAGAATTCAATGCCAAGGAGAGAACTCAAAGTAATCTTGAAATGTGATTTTGTATTAATGTCGTGGCTCAAGAAAAAGACTGTAGTTAAAAAAAAAAAAAAAAAGCAAAGCAAAGAAAAAAAAAAGCATTTGGATTTATAATAAAGTAACTGCGAACCAAGCTTGTGCTTTACTGTTTTGAAATTGGCTGAAAACACTGTGGACTATATAATAACCTTGACATTAGGTTATGCAATTAAATTTCAAATAAATGTATTAGGGTTCTTATAATTTAATTTGCTCCATTTTTGCCAGAAGTAATCTTTCTTCTCTTCTCTTCTGGCCTACTTTTTAGAAAATGCCTGTTCAAATTAGTTTGCACACAGATCTTTCTGATAAACTTAATTTTCACTGGAAAATTCATTCTCCTAATGGCTGTGATGGCATATGGAAGATATACTGGAAAACTTCCTGCAGATGAGGGTTCTTACTGATAGCCTTTCTTCTGACACTTCTGATAGCATTATGAATGGTCTGCATCATGCTGTATGAGGTTTATTTCCTTTTTCAGGACTTGTTTTAGGGTGATGAAAGCTGTTCCAGCAGCACTGTACATAAATAACTATAGAAAGAAATTACTTGGGACAGTCTCTGGTTCTAATGAGTTCACGATCAATGTCCTTGACAGTCACATTGCAGCTGACATAAGTATTTTTAAGTGTCTGACAGATATAAAAATCATAATGGTTTTCAGTGGTTTGCATTGATAATTAAATGTCAAAATAATTTTAGTAATGACTAATTAAATTACTAAAAAATACAAAAAAATTCAAATGAATATTAATTAAGAATACTAACGAAGAATACTGAATGTCTTCTGAGTAAAAAAAAAAAAAAAAGGAAAAAAAAATCATTAACATTGGATTGCAATATGGGTTGTTTTCTGATTAAACACAAAGTCAATTAAAATATCTGAACTGCAGTTTCCCTCAACAGCCCTAGAAGAATACTTACGTTAGAAAAGTATTAAGTCTTCAGAGAATAGTTGTGTGAAGGGAAATCTAAAGTACTTAGCTTCAGGCAGACAAAGAAATGCCATTCTTTGTTTCCTACTCCATCAGCATTGCACAATTCCCTAACTGCATGTACAGCTGGAGAAATAAAAACTACTTAAACGTTTTTAGATTAATGCAGTTGCAAATCAGAGGTACAACCCAATATTGCTAAATGAAACAGCCTTGTCAGTTTGAATTTTCCTGTGTATTGCAGAATGAAATGGTGGTATTTTTGACACTTGTGATGGTCCAAGTACTTTGCTGGTGCAGAGATGCATGAAAAAAATTGTGTGCATGTGAATTGGAAGGAGGAGGGGAGAATTCTTTATGAAATAATTGCTGTTATTCCCCAAATGAATCTTCTACAATTACATTTGATACCACATTTGATTGCATTGCAATGGTTGGTTAACTAAAGCAATTTTGTTTCCAGTTGGGTTGCAATATTAATTGTACTTACACATGTATAAACATAAGGGATTTTTCATTTGTATTTTAGCAAGGAGAGTCTTTATGCATGGCCTATTAGCATCCTCTTACTTATATGAAGACTGAAACTCAGACTTTTAGGAATTAATTATCACATTAAAATGCCACATGAAAAATCCTTTCAATATGCCTTATCTTTTAAACAATACAATTTTATGAACTTCTGTGTAAATGATGATTTCCTGTACCCTGATACTTCCAAGACAGCATTTCCTGTGATGTTAATGTATAGGCTTGTGTTTGTGGCCTTAAAAGTAAGACAGGAAGTCATAGAAATAGTACTTTGGGGTTATGACTTTTTTTTAATCAACATCAGTTGTGTAAAATTGTAGTGAAAAGTTGCTCAGCAAAGAAATGAAAGATAACTGATATAAAACAAGTCTTTCATAACAAGAGTTGATACATAGGGGTGACCCAAGAGGTGACCTGCAGGAGCAGGGCAGTAGTAGGCAGCTCATGACCTTTACTGCAGATCAAAGATTTTAGATTTCAGGACTGTCTGTAACTTATCATGGACAATACATGGACAATGCAAAGCATCTTTGCATCTTAAAAGCTTCAACTGGAAAACAAACAAAATAACCAATTTTCTAGTGTTAGTATTGATTCATTCTAGGGAGGCAGTTTATTAAAGATTGCCATTTGAAAGAGAGATGCTCAGAGAAGGTAACAAACAAGTATTTTTTTTATTTCTCTAATATCATTAAAGAAAGGATATAGCTCTCTTATGGTTTGTATCTCTCGTTGTCCTCTTCAGCACAAAGGACATCCATGGGGAATTAAAATGTTTAGATTTGGCTCCAGAACTGGGGTGTAAAACCAGTTCCCACAGGTGCAAACTAGGTGTGGAATCCTTTCCCAGTAATCTGTACTTAATAATTCTCTGAAAGTTTGAACAACGCTAACGATGGGCAAAGTGTCAAAGCTGTCTGTATCTTGACACAATGTTCTGATCCAAAACACTGTGAAATAAATCTTCCATTGATTTTGATTAATTTTGGATGAGGCCTCACACGTCTAAACCATATGTGACTTGGAAAAAAATATGTGGAATGATTGATTTCAATTGACAGGCAGATGGTAAAGGTCTTAGGGAAGATGATATTTTCTTCTCTGAAGGGCTGTGTGCCACCTTCACTTATGTGACATATAGCTTTGATTTGTGCATAATTTAAATTAAATGTGCCATATCTCACTGAAAGGAATGAAATACCTTTCTTCCATCAGTGATTGTTTGGACTCTGACATCTTACCACTCAGGGGACAGAGCTATGTGTGTGCATTGTGAGGTGAAGAAGGAAATAAGAATGAATCACGTACTGAAACTGTGTGGTATCAGGGTTTGTTCTGATGTTTATCTGATACTTACTGCTCACACCTTTTTGATTTGTAAAAATGCAGGGCAAATTTTGCAGGAACAAGCATTTCAGCAAGTTTTCACCAGTGCTTTCTCAAAATTGGATAGGAAATACAACAGTTTCAGTATTTGAAGAACTGACCTTACATTCCTAGGATTGCTGGAATTAGTAAGAAGACATTCATCTTAATGTTCACTGTGAACAAGCCTGTCCTGATGCCTTTCTGGAGGTTTCTAGGTTTCATCAGATGAGTGCAGACTTTTTTCTACCATTCTATACTGGGAACGGGATCTCACTGTCACCTGGTCTGTCCCCAGCATCATGCCACTAATGTTCAGGTTTGTTTTCACAAGGTCTCACTGGTGCCCTCTGGTTTACAAATTTCTGGAAGACAGTAGTTGGGTATAGAAACAAGGGGAAAAAAAAAAGGGGGGGGGGGGGGGGGGGGAGGGGGGGAAGACAAAAACAACCTTTAAGGGTAATGCTTCTCGCTAGCTTGCCTGGAGTTTTCCTTTTATAACTTCCTATAGTCCCTCAGATGATTCTGAGTCTAAAAATCACAGATTCATAGAATAGTTGGGGTTGGAAGGGGCCTTGAAGATCACTCAGTTCCAACCCCCCTGCCATGGGCAGGGACACCTCCCACCAGACAAGGCTGCCCAAAGCCCCATCCAGCCTGGCCTTGGGCACTGCCAGGGATGGGGCATCCATGGCTTCTCTGGGCAACTTATTCCAGTGAACACTTGAAATTCTTCAAGTGAAGAATTTCTTCCTTATATCTAATCTCAATCTACCCTCTTTCAATTTAAAACCGTTACCTCTCATCCTTCTTTTTATGTGCCTTTTAAAAATTTCTTCCCGTCTTTGAAGTACTGGAAGGCTGCAAAGGTCTCCCTGGAGCCTTCTCTTCTACTGAAAAACCTCTACTTTTTCAGCCATTTCAGCCATTTTACTTTTTCAGCGGTGCTCCAGCCCTCTGATGATCTTTGTGGCTATCCTCAGGGCCTGCTCCATGTCCCTCTTCTGTTGGGGGCCCAAGAGCTGAATGCCAGAGCTGAACGCAGGGCTCCAAGTAGAGTCTGACGAGGGTAGAGCAGAGGGGGACAATCTCTCGCTCTGCTGGCTATGCTGCTTTTGATGCAGCCCAGGATGCAGTTGGCTTTCTGGGCTGCAAGCATGCACAGTGGGCTCATATATAATTTTTCATCCACCAAATTATAGGCTTCTTATAAAATCTGGGTTGTAACAGAACAGTTCTTCTATGCATTTGTTTAAAGAATAAAGGATCTGTCTTTTGGGTTAGCATGATTAATCATTTGAACACTTATGGCTGTTGTCTTTATTTTCATTTTTACCCCACACAATAGGAATCTTAAATCAATTAGGAGCTTGATAAAAAAAGGTGGCAAATAGAAGCTTTACAATCAAAATCAAGATTATATGTAGGCAGAGTTCTTAAACATGTAACTATAGTAGAGAGTTTCTCTGCTATATCTTTTGGTTATTTATCATCTCTTAATATTGTTATGTTGAATATAGGCATGCATAATTTTGTAATACAAAACTTTGAAAGAATCTCATGTGGGCAGCAGAGTACTTCACTGGTAGGGAACTATCCTAAAAGGCTCTTAGAATAAAGAGATGAAACACCTTCAATCACTGCAGAATCTTTCAAGCACTATATTTTATCTGAAAAATCAAATATGGTAAAAGACATCTAATACGCTTTTTCTTATTTACCAGGCAGCTCATTTAAAAAAAAAAAAAAAAAAAAAAAGCTTCTGAAAAAGGGATGGAGGAAAGGAACTGGAGGAAAGGGGAAAAAACAGGTGTGATTTCTCATTAAAGCACCGTGTATATGCATTAATGCCATCTTTTTGAACGATTCTTTAATGCACTTTCCAAACAAAAATCTTATTAAAGGCAGGATATGCTGTTGTACTCAATTTATTAACACCCTGGAGGTTCTTTAGTTTACAATAGAGAGGTACAATATGTTAAGAAAAGCTTTCTGCAGGCTGCTGTTGTGCTTATTTTCTAAGAGTCTTTCCTGAATATGTAACACAGATGAAGCTAATTAGTTTTGTGATTCTACATTTCACCTTCAAATTCAGTTGCTAATTTAAATTTGTGATAAATAATTCTTACAATTGCTTTACTATCCTAGGTGAATCGGTAAAATAATATAATAAGATTTATTTTAGAAGGACTCTGTTTTCTTTGTCTTTAAACTTTTTTTTTTTGAATATCATCTCTTTAAAAATAATGGTATTTTTCTTCTTTATCTATCTTTGCCAGTATTACTGGGCTCTGACTAGTTTCTATTATGTCCTAGGCAAATTCTGTATGTCAGTTCCCCTCATTTCCCACTACATTTGTGTTGTCCTGATCTTTTTTTTCTTTTTCTTTTAATTGCTGAATTTAAGAAATGTGTTAATGTTTTTGGGAAAAGGTGTATGAACTTAATCCTACTAATTTTGAATTACTGATTGGAGGATTTTTTTTGTTTGTTTATAACGGAAAAAATGGTATAACAGAACACGCACAAATGGAGCAAGACACTAACATTCAAATATGATTTTCCATGATGGAGGCAGACTTCTAAAATATATAGAAGTTCAGAAAATATTACAAAGTTTAGATTCTTACTTCAGAGACAGAATGCAATTCATAATAGGAAACTCTGGCAATTACTCCTTCTGATTTCCAAATTTATTTAAAGAAAATTATACCCAAAAATACTTCAAAGTGTTTAATGTCAAAAAAGAATAAAAGCATACAGATATGGGCTTGGGACTGTGCATATTATGTTATATTAGCTTTTCTGAAATTCTGAGATAGGTGGGCTGGATTTTTTTTTCTTGAGCAGAGGTATTTGTGTTTGTCTTCACTCCATTGCCCCCTGTTTTTCAAATGACAAAACCTCAGGAGTTGTGCAGGCTTTGATAACTTATCAAAGTTATACTTATCAATGTTCTTTTGCCACAGGATTCTTTTAAGATACTAGATGAAAATTCAGGCTGTCTTTGTCACAACTCATCTTCAGAAAGAGCAAAATGAGCTAAAGTGGTACTTGGAAGGCTTGGGTATTTAAAAGTTTGTAAAAGCATTTTCTAGATATTATGTACCTAAAGTATAGCAAAAGTTGATGTTCTAAGAACAGTGGCTTATGCAGTATTTGGAAGCAGAAATATTTTGATGTCTATATTATTTTGCAGTTGGTATAAGTGTTAATTCGATCTTCATTCTGAATTGATTTAAAATACTCTAAGAACAATAGTCAATCCTATTTTTAAGAGATGTGTTTTGCTCAAGGGTTTGGGAAATCTTATCCTTCCATCCCCTGTGAATAGTGTACTTCTGATTTTTCATAAAATTTAAACAAAAGGTGAAATTCTGACTCTTCTATGTCTTCACAATAATAAGTAGAAGTACAAGTAATGGCAGGTATTTCTGAGGGCTTGCCACAGAGCAGGAGATGCACATAACATGGAGCAGAGAGACTCTTCAAAATGAGCAACATTATTCTACATCATGCAATGAAGCAATAATAAAAATCTGCTTGATTTGACCAGAAATGTGGCCTGTGCTAAGTGTTTGTTTACTTTTCTACAGTTCACTTTTTCTATCAGCTATGAGCAAATCAGGACTGCATAAATACATACACAAACAACTGTAGGTCTTCGTGGAGGGACATTAAGTTTTAGGAAATCTTGACAGCTTTTGGCCAACTCTATAACTGCATGTAATTTATGTCTTCACGGAAAATGCTATCACACTATTTTCATTTTCCCATTTGGTAGTCCCAAACTATACTTGCAATGAACTACTGTGTATTTTAACTGCCTTGAAAATATATAAAGATATGACTATTCTAATTTGGAGCAGATCTTTGCTTTTAAACATGGATGAATAACCCCTAATGAATAATTAATTCAGCTAGGATTCTCTTCTTAGTCCTGTGAGGTTTGCTGCTTCTCTAGAGAGGAACTTCAGTTTTACATTTCTTAAGAGCTACACATGGGAAAAGTGAAACTGAGGAGCCTGGCACTATTGATGTTTTTCAGTGTCTGCATATAATTCTGGTATTTTTTCCTGATAAAACTTTTTATGCTGTGTGAGTGATTATTTTTTTTCCACTTAAAAAGTGAAATAAAACTTCCAGCCAAAGTTTTCTACCAGTCTGTATGATCTTGTGTAAGCAAGTTTAATTTCACCCAATTTCCTCTTGCTAACAACTTCACTCAGTGCAGTCACTCTACAGTTTCCTAAGAAGGGCAAGTGCAGAGGGAGATGCCGGTCTCTTCTCCCGCATAACAGAGGACAAGACACATGGAATGGCACAAAGCTGTACAGGGAAAGTTCAAACTGGACATTAGGAAAAATTTATTTGTTGTGAGGGCGGTCAAACACTAGAACAGGCTTCCTAGAGAGATGGTTGATGCCCCATCCCTGTCAGTGTTCAAGATGCATTTAGACAATGCCCTTAATTGTATGCTTTAGCTTTTGTTTAGCCCCGAAGTGGTCAGACAGTTGGACTAGATGATCTTTGTAGGTCCCTTCCAGCTGAACTGTTCTGTTCTGTTCTCTTCTGTTTTATTCTACTAATTTAGCTGACTTCTAGACTTCAAATACTATAAACTATGCATTGCTGAAAAAGTAGGCTTGCAATAAGACTGAAATACAGTCTTGCCATACACTTCACCACTCAGAACATTTTTGTTTTATTTAACTTGTATAGGCTGGCATTTTTCAGCAGGGCTGTGTTACATCAGCAAAGGGTGTTACTTTGTTTTGTTGAGGGATACCAACAGAAGAGCACACAGTCTGGACTAAGACTTTTTGAGTACATCATCTAAACATTTGTTAATTGCAAATGATCATAGAATCACAGAATATTTTGGATTGGAAGGGTCCTTAAAGATCATCCAGTTCCAACTCCCCTGAGAGCATTGTCCAAACGCTTCTTGAACTTCGGCAGGCGTGGTGCTGTGCCCACTGCCCTGGGGAGCCTGTCCCAGTGCCGAGTTGTGCAGATTTAGAACTAGCCATTTCCTTCTCCTCTGAGTTGCTCCTCTGGGCATATTTGGGAAGAGTTAGAAGAAACATGAAGAAATGGAACATTAAATCAGAAGTTGTCAATAAAGATCCAGGGTTGCTACTCCTGCTGTTTGGAGCATATGTGCAGCCTTGGGCTGAAACTGGTTTTAAGGGAGGGAATGTTTCCAAGGAGAGATTGGGGTTCTCTCAATCCTACTGACAGCCAGCAGTCTGTTTTTACAATGATTTGGTGCAGGCAAAGTGGACTTTGAGTACATTTTGCAGCCCTTGCAGTCTAATGAGCTATATAGCTGTCTGCTGTGCCTGTACCTAGCCTGGCTCTGAGGGTATGGCTGCATTTTTATAGAAATGAGTGCACTTAAATAGCAAATATATACAAATAATATACAAATAGACAAATATAGACAATATATACAAATAGACAAATAATACCTGATGTCATTAGATGTCAGTTTCTAAAGTTTTTTATACAGAGGTGGAAGTGAGGGGAACAGGCATGCAGTTAGCAGCTGTGTCAGGGAGCATGGAAAGCTTCTAGCTCATTTAGAAGTCTGTTTCCTTAGTTCTTTGCAGTTTGTTGGCATAAGCATCAAATTAAGGGCAAGTAAAAAACCCTGTTGTGGTCCATGGAAGAAAACAGAGATAACTTTCAATTTCATGTGGTTGTTAAGACACAGAACAAGAACTATAATAGCAAGACATTGATACAGCTCTTAAATCACAGAGTTCTTCTACATGAATTCTAGCATTCCAGTGGAATGTATCCAATAATTAGGAAGAAAAGTAATTATGTTTTGTGATGTAGTCCTTTTTCTTGTAGTGATTAACTAGAAAAGTCTTCATCATTTTATGTTAAATAGCAAAATGAATGACATTTTACAGCTTCTGGGTTGTCTCATGCTACTAAACTGCTTCTGAAATAAGGTGTACTCATGGATCTTTGCTTTATTGCAGTGACTCAGTGCAAGACATGCACAAAATAGATGTCAAAGCTGCATAATTAAATTATGATTCCTTCTGTTCTATATTAATTAGGTGAGCATGGGATATTTCTTAAGCCTGGTAACTGCTGTCCACAGTTGTTTTCCTTTAAGACATCAGAGATCTAGCAAAATCATTTAAAGTAGAATCTTAATGAAGAGGGTAAGATTTGTCTTGGTAAAAGCACCATTAATATAGTTAGAAGTCCATATGGTAGTCACATTCGTTATGTCTGAGAACCAAAGCAGTCTGAAAAGATGACATGAAATGCTTTCAACTTTATTACCTTTTGTAAAGGTACTTTCTGCACTTAGAAGGAAATGGAGAAATTTGGTTCTTTTTTTCTTTAATATTCATGCAAGCTGTATAAGATAAGTTATTGATGTGATTTAGATACTATATATCTTCTATTTGTATATTTTACATCTCTGTGGCTTTTTGTGGACAGACTTTAGGCTATTGAATTAACCAGGTAAAGAATTCAGGCAGGCAGGGAATGAAATCAAATTCTTTTAAAAATTTTATTTAAGAGAGATCATTACCTTCACAGGTCAGTGTCAGGTATATATGATGTGGTCCACAATTTGGATTAGACTTTCATAATTCAGATAAAAACTCCTGTGTTACACAGTATTGTAATACTAAGCCAAATATACTGTGTGTTTATTTTCCCAGCAGAAATGCAACATTATAATTTCTTTGTAGTTTAGTTTTTACGTATGTAAAAAAAAGAGGAAAGAAAGGGATGCAAAAACCCCAATATGAGCTTTTTTTTTTTTTTTTTTTTTTTTTTTTTTTTTTTTCCTACTACAATGAGATTCTTAAAAGAGATTAATGTTATGTGTGGTTTTGCTTGGAATTTAATAATTTAATCCTAATGACTTTGTGTAATACATTCCTTGCCATATACTATTTCTTTATGATAAGATAAAAAGAGAAGCTATTAAACTCATTTCAAAATCTCATGTCTTCAAGTTTGCCCAGTGCATGGTTTAAAAAACGTATATGTATGTATATAAAATAGTAATACATAATACATACGCACACATATATATGTATAGATAAAATACATAATATGTAAATATTATATACTATATATATAAGTATATAATACGTATAGATAAAATATATCATTTCCTCTAAGGTTCTTTTGCAGATTTGCTGGCATTGGAGAGCTGGCTTATTGTCTGTATTTTCTGTACTTTCTGTATTTTAGAGCAAGAAATGTAAATAGTGTAGCCTAGTTCATTCCTTTGTAGCACATACTTAAGTATGAATTCAGAACACCAATGCCAATGTCCTGCAAAGCTGATGTCCAAAAAAATTGTTTAAGTAGGCTCCTGTACTGTACTGGTCCCAGTATTTACAATCTAGATAAAATCTACAATCAGTTTTGACAATTTCTACTTTTTTTTTTTTATTAGTATGTTCTTTCATCAACTAAAGAAAGTAATGGTGAATAAATTAAAATAAACATACTTTGCTGTTTTAATTAAACAGATTGGATAGTGTGATACAGAGGTTAATTAGCTGCTAACAAATTCATTTCATTTTCCCACCTGGAAATCTTCTTTGTAATCAATTGCATTTTGCATTATAAAAAGAAGTCATTCTCAGTTGTTTATGCTTTTGGGGAAGTTACTATGATGAGAAAATTAGAAGTTTCCTGAACATTTTGGAAGAATATATTTACCAAAAACTAAAATATATTTGAAAGATTTTTGTCTCGTACAATCATGTCTAGCCATCCTGCTTTTGACTTACAGGAATGGAGTGAAAAATGCAAGATAGTTATTTGTATGTCTTTATTATATATGTAACCAGTTCTTTTAAACAAAGTAGCTGCTGAACTTTGTTATGTACACATGCATGTACATAAAATTCTATTTCTTTTGTCATTCTTTGGGGAAATAGTAAGGATATTGAGGAAGGTTTGACTGGTAGAAGGAGAGGGAGAAAGTGATATTCTAAATTGTTAACTTTTGTTACTCGTCTACCAGGGTAGTTCAAAGGGATATTATGAATCTTTCTTCCCAAAGAGGAGTGGATTTTTTGAAGGTTGAGAGTACAGTAGCATTATTCATAACTTCCCATTAATATATAATGAAAAATATGTTCGTACTGAACCTGTTCTAGAGGGTGTTCTATTAACTTCAGTGAATTTAAGTTCAGATTGAAGTAAAATGTTTGAAAAAGTCCTTGGACATGGACTGAAGAGAATTGTGTGAAAAAGTTGATTGTAGTTGCCATGCTGCCTCAAAATCCTACTTTTCTTCCAAAAAAATATATAAATAAATAAATATCTGGAACAACTATTCTAAAAATTCAGTGAAGAGGATTTAAGCCATGTCAACACTGTTTTCAATTGGTTGCATGATTAGAAAATAACATAATAAATTCTTAAAATAATGTTGATGATAAAAGAGCAAGAGCCTCTTGCCCTGCTCTACTGGTTAATATGATTGACATCAGGGAATCCTGCCACTGCTTCTTTGAAGAACTGAAGCTTTATTAATGTCTGTCACCTTATTTTTGTCACATAGAGCTGTTTTACTGAATACTTCCTTTTGGAGGTGGAAATAACTATCCATTCCAAGGATTTTTAATATTTTTTTCTTAAAATCTTACCTTGGGTGTGGCCTTCCTGACTGGTAGCTTGGCTATTGAGTACACATATGATGAAAGTAAGCAAATAATGCTTTTGTTCCTACAATTAATTGTTGCTTTTTACTTAAGTAAAAACCAACACGAACAGATCGTTGCTAGGAAAACAACTGACTTTCCCAGTACTAAGCCTCTTGCTCTGTTTCACCTCTCCCATTAAAGTCTATGAGGGAAATTCAATTTTCAGAATACAGGTAAATTTCCTCACTTTGATCTGCTGAAAATGCATAAATAAACAAATAGAAATAAATACCTATGAAACTTGGAAGTGTCCTGCTGCCAAGTGATGCCCATGCTATTCTCCCCAATATTTTATAGACTTGTGGTGCTTACTAAACTTACTGTTCTCTGAAGAAGTAAGTAAAACAGTTCTTTATGGAAATGTTTACTTCATTGTCTAAGCTATGTAAGTGTAATTAAGCTACAGCTCTTTTCAGTAGCCTGCTGCTGTCAGTATCTGCTGCGTAAGGGTTTCAGTTCAATATGAAAATGAGCAGTAACAGCAGGTACGAGGTTGCATAGACAGCTGGGGACAGGAAATTTGGTAGTTTTAGGTAGAAGTAAATCTATATTATCATGTCCAGTATTTATTGGAAGGAGAAAAGTACTCTGTAAAAATTGTTTTCTTAAGAAAAGGAAAGTCTACAATTTGAATTAGTGGTGGAAGTCTTGAAGATACTGCCACTATGTATCATCTACAGAGTTAGTTTTTCCATTTTGTGGATACATAAAAGTTCTCACTCACCAAATCTGGCACCAAAAGAAGGTGATTAATAAATATATTTGAATTTCTTTTTAAATATAGGAAGAAAAAAAAGTCTTTTGTTGTAGGAGTGTTGTAACAATTCTGAAAGGATATAACTGTAAAATTATGTGGTTTTGGCATTTTCCCCCATATACAATCCATGTGATGTGCTGAATTGGAACTGTACAGTGGTTAATGTTTGGAAATATGTTTGCATAATAATGCTCATGGCTTTGCTGTATATGAAAATCTCCTTGAAGAGGTGTTTTCAGTTTGACTAACTAAAGCAACAGCCATTCTGTGAGCTAATCTCTGTGAGATAATGTCTGAGGGTAGTAGCAATATGGTTTTATGTCATTGAATCTTCAGTCATTAAATATTCATGAAGTATTTGTCCTTTGATGTTTCAAAATGAAAAAAAAAGCCACTGGTTGATATGCTTGGCCAGTTTAGTCCACTAGTTGCGTTAAAAAATATGAAAATCGCCAAAGTTAGAAACAATTAATTCATAAAGATAAACCTATCCTTACTAATGTTATACTGCCAGTTACCTTCATGTCCAGCAGACCTGTTTTCTGATTGCAGGCCATTGAGTTCTAGGATGACATTATGCAGAAATTATTCATTTAGTGTGTTGCCTTATCAGACCCTGTATAGAGTCTGTATAGAGTCTGATCTGTATAGAGTCTGATTCAGGTGCTTGTTTTTCCAACATTTTCTCATCGATATAAGGGTGGTATTCCATTTAACCTGACACATTCAACCAATTTTGTCTTTTAATTCTAAAGCCAAATTGAAGTTAGTATTTAAAACAAATTCTTAATGTTTTCAGAATGTATCATCCCGACAGCTTGAGCAGTCCAATGACAGTTATATAAAAATTGTTATGGTGAAAAATATCTAAAGATTGAGGAGTTTTGTTTAACATGGAAAAGTTTTTGTTATTCTTTACTGGCAGAGTTTATGTAATAAATTATACAGATATGAAGACAGGAGTAGTCATTTTAGTGCATTTTATGCTGCTTTTTGAGGTTTTGCACACAACTTGATATGCATGACTATGAATATATGAGTCTGTGTGCAAACATGCTGTATATAAACCAACTTCTTACTCAGCTTTACTGATTATAACTTGTACAAGACAAATTACATCAAGCATGTTTAAAATCAACATACAGTTGGATACTGTCACAGTGAAAAAAGGAACACAGGATAACAGCTGCAAAGACATTAGGAGGAAATTCTTCACTGTGAGGGTGGTAAGGCCCTAGAACAGGCTGCCCAAAGAAGCTGTGGGCACCCCCGTCACTGGAGGTGTTCAAGGGCAGGCTGGGTAATACATATGCAGGGTACTTGCTCTAGGAATTGGCTCAGTACCGAAGGAGAGCTGGTTCCACTTCAGTGCTTGGCTTTCCCTGTGTGTCAGACATCAGCTTGGCAATGTTTCCATATGGTCTCTATTACTGGTTGCTCTACAGACAGGCATTGTCACGGGCTGCCAGTCAAATTGGTCTGTTATTGTAGTTCACGAGCATTTCTTGTGTTCTCGTGTCATCCACTGATGCATAGCCTGTACTAAGGCTCGTTACTGCCCTTGTCTGTGCTGCCACGTGTGTCATGGCTCACCACACGCAGCCCATTTGCCTTGTGCTGTTGGCTGTGTCTCTCACTGTACTCGGTTACTCAGTTCTTGATCTGGGCAAGGCATGCTCCTGTGACCTGTAAGTATCAAAAACTGTAATAACATAAAATATGATCTATTTGTAACAAGTATTTACTGGTAGAAGTATGTTAATATTTTCACAGCCGTATGGCAGTAAAAATATAATGATTTGGCAAAATAACATCTCTCAACTACAGTCCAATATCTGCAGGAAAACTATTCAAATATATTTTGCATTTCTTAAATACATTCCGTCTTACTGTATTCACAAAATATTCTGATTTGGTTTTATCTTCACTGTATAAGTACAGTTTCATCTTCACAGTGTAAGTTTTTGAAGTTTAGTTGAACCATTTACATTAAATGTATTTCACAAAATGTATTGGTAATTATTGTGAGAAAACAAATACTGGCTTTGTGATATGGTATCTTCTAATTCACTAAGAATTCAGAGCTGAAAATAATGCAATATTATTGCATTATTATGCAAAAAATAATGTAATTTTTCTAAATAAGAAAGAATTTTAGTCCACAAGCCTTATAACTATACAGTTCACATGGCCAGGAGAAGGGAAGAGAAGGTGAGAATTGAGATGGAGTCCATTCCTTTTGCTTACCTGATTCAATATATTTGATAGGAGATGGGAAAGTTTGATTTAAATATATTCCAGAGGAAAAGGAAATCAAACTGAGGTCTTGCATATTATCAGTATGATGCAATAAAAATGAAAAATCCAGCATCCAGCTTCTACTTCCCAATGGAACCTAGAGGGAACCAGTGGAACCTAAATGAGGAACCTAAAACCATGAAAGCAATTGGTGCTCTTGCATTTTCTGTGGAGCACAATCACCAGACTTGGAAAATAGCTTTCACTACACCATTGTGATTCAATTGTCTCAAGTTGCAGGGGTGAGAGATTTCAGTTTATGGTTTCTGTTATTGGTAGGGCACCTCTGCAAACTTTGCAGAGGTGCAAAGCCTGTGGTTCTTCAAAGGTCTGTACGGAAACAGAATAGTAAAGCATCTAGAGAATAGTAAGGGTGAAAACTCAGGTACTTCCAGAATTTTAGATTCTTCCAAGGTTAGACATCAATTAATTTATTCATGATCACAGCATTTAAATGAGGTGCCTAAGCTCTGTTCACTGTCCACCCTATAATGTTTGGGTCTCACCTTGGATTAAAGTCCTTCAGAATTGGTGTCAAGGACTTGTAAGTGCATTTTTTTTGTACTGTATATTACATTATATATTTTATTTATAATCTGTGTTTGTAGATCACTTTTACCTGATAATTTATCCCTTTATGTTAAGGTTGTATGTTTTAATCACACTCAATCTAGCATACAGATTATTAATAAATACCTCAATTGTTCTGATGCATCCTTGGATGGACAGAATGTGTCCATCTCATGTAGACTGTCTATAAATTGGAAGGTTCCCAGACTGGTAATCTCAGTGAAGGAAAAAAGCAAATAAATGCTGAATTAATTGATCTTCTCATCTTTAAAAATAAGGAGTATTCTATGACAAAGAGCATGCAGCACCTTTAATCCTTCGTTTTGTTATCTCCTGTAATCTTCACCTTCATTTCCTTATTCCAATTATTAGTCCCAGTAGAATCTTGAGAAAAGCCATTTACACAAATCCAGATGGAAAAGGCTTATCATAAATTACAGTGCAGACCTGGAAGTTTTTAATTATTGTGTGGAATTTAATATTGTGAGAAACTTGTTCTTAAATCAAATGACATTTCTGGGAAAAATGTCTAACCCAAGTGAGTCATTTGCCAAAATTATGAGTGGTAGGGAGAAATATTACATAGGAGAACTGGGACATTGTTGAGCTGTTTTACGTTTGTCAAATCTTTATTAAAAAGTAGTTTGATTTTTTTTTTTAAGATCTTGTTTATAAGTCCTGTTTTAAATACAATTTCCAACACATTTCTTACAACCAATTTTCAGACACAGTAGTTGTTAATAATTTGCTATTTTGCTGGATTTCATGCTCACTGTTAAGACGGGAGGTAAGTTGATATTCTTGTTCATAGAAACAGAAGGAAAAAAAAAGTTATTAGCTGGTAACTTCTTTGTTTTTCATGTGCCTTTTTATCTTATGTAAAATTATGAAGCTGTAATTAGAAGTTGTAGTAGTCACCATTCTTTCTTTTTTCCCCCGTTTGTAGGGTTTTATTCTGTAACATTACTCCATTTGGAAACAAAAGTACTTTTTTTATTTGTGGTAGTCTACATGAGCTTTCTTTTCTGAAGAGTCTAATTGTGCTTAAGCTGCATGTCAGACTATATAAGGGATTAAACTAAAACTAGATAGATTATTTGTTGAGGATTTATTAGACTGGTTTTAAATCTTAATTATCCTAAAGGTATTAGAGTGAGCTTTATTGTTTTTACACAGCTTTATGCAAGGGGATACAAGAAAGTGTTAAAGCAAATGGATTTTACCAGCACTTAAGGAAATATTTTTTAACATTGGCTTTTATACTAATTTCATCCTCCAAGTGTTCAGCTGATCAGTGTGTCTATAGAAGAGAAAATACAACAGTATTATTGGTATTTTTATTGCTGCATACTCAACATTAAGACTCCTATTTCTTTCCCTGGTGTTCTGTGTCTTTTCAAAGTATTTGAGACTAAATTGTAATTTTAAAATGTTCTCCAAATTTGTATGTGTAATTTTCAGCACATAAGTTAAAAATAAATAGTCAAAAGTGAAAAGACTGCACATCATTCTCCTTGAAGGAGAAAGACTAATGAAGCTGCAACCAAATAAACAATCTTTAGAAATAGTTGGGCTTAGTGCTGAGCTGTAACTAACTGACTGTATGCAGATGCTAGCATCTGCTTTTGCATTGTTCATTTACAAAGCTGTGTCCACCTCTAAGCAGTACTTGTATTTATGCATCCAAAACAAGCCTATACATTGCATAACATCAATCTGAAGGAAATCAGAAATATGTTTGATACATGGTTTGATTTTTCTTGCTTTTTATATCTTACCTGCAGAACAGAAAAATCCTTGTAGGTATCACTATACTAGCAGGTTAACTGCAATACCAAGGTGTTTTTATACACTGTCTGGTTTGGGTTGCTTTAGCACATTCTGTATTAAATACCTAGAGATTATGGGGAAAATGTTGTTTTAAAACAATTAAAATGATTGAATTCATCCTTAGTTTTGTATTTTTAAATGTGCACTGATAATTTTGCAATACTATATATTTACAATATAATCTAAGTTACTCTTCTAAAAGTTCTTCCAAAGTCATTCTTCCAAAAACTGAGCTTCAGGACTGTATTGCTAAATTTCTTCTTTCATGAACAGAAGCAATAGTGAGTATTTACACCTTTCTCACAGCATTAGGAAATATGACATAAAGGGGAAAACAACAGCAACAACAAAACTAACCTAGGATATTTACATTCTGTTGTAGGCTTGTTGAAAAAGTGTGCAGTATTACCTGATGGCAGAGTGGTGCCGAAGTGTTTAATAACAGGAAAATTCAAATTATATGTGTCAAGGAATTAATAAATAACTAAACTACTTCTTTGAGAACCAGCAACAGAGCAATTTGTTCTTGCCATCCTTAAGTGGTTAAGTTATGAAAACTTGTCCACTAATGGTATAATTGATCCATGAATCTAATTTGTGAACTGTACGGCACTCAGGGTGTTGTAGTGCTGTGTGTTTTGTTTTCTGTAGTAAAAGCAGTGAGATATGACCAATGACAGTTTAAGTTTATGCATTGTGTATGTAATATCTTCTTGCAGGACAATGAACTACAAGATGTGTAGTGTAACAAAGTATCTAATCATAATAGGGGGTATTTTAATTAACTTGTAAATATATCATGCATCTGAAGCACAAATTTTTAATAGATATTTTAAAATTTTTGTTTAGTCCAATTGAAGTAGATAGCAATGCCATGCCACCTTAAATCAAAGTAAACACATAAAAATATAAAAGACGGAATATAACTGTGACAGTAGAGAATTGCTTTATCTAAGTAGGTAAACATGATTGTTCACAATGTTAAAAATCCTATGCATTAAGTGATTCTATGAGAATGTGTACTGTGAACATGAGAAATGGGAATGGAGTGGGGAAGTAAATTGCTGTCTTCATTGTAAGTACATGAGAGAACCTAATAGAATTGTGCTTATAGGAAAATGTTCCTTTTTAAAGTGCAAGCACTAATATATATAATACCCAGATAAATATGTCTGTAATACTTTTTATTGAATAATACTTTCGTGAACAAAATTTTATAGGGAAATACTTGCAGAACGGCTATAATGACATAAGGAGGCATGGTGAGAGGAATATGCATTTTTCTTTGCCTTCTGAATTGAAACACTGAAAGATCTTTATTATTATTATTATTTTTAATTTAACAGATCGTTGTGTGATCAAAACACACTGCTCAGGATTGGTTCTTCAGCAGTTTAATTTTTATTTATTTATTTATTTTGTGAAATTAATCATACAGATTTTTGAACAGATACTAGTATTATAGAGTTGTTGTTGTTTTATACAACCATGTATAAAGTAAAGAGGATTCCAAGGAAATTGAATCTTCTGCCTCTTTCAACTTACCTGAAGGCTTGCACAAGCTTTTCATGACAATCAAGTAACAAGTGGTGATGATTACAGGTCATGACAAACAGTGGAAAGAATTTCATCCTATGTCTGTAACACACTATAACTTCTGGCTTAGTTACCCAGATACTGATACGAAACCCATTGTCTTATAGAGAATAGGAAAGAGGATAAGTTTATTTTAACAGCATTCACCTGGTATTGGCATTTAGCTCATCTGTGATATATTTCATGTTTGCATGTCAAAAACGTCACAAAGGAGAATGAACAATGTCATTAGTTATGAAGTGAGAAGAAAAATCATTTATAAAGGTGAAATGCATTAAATTGCGTGCCACAAAACTTTTTAGTGCAAGTAATAATTATCCTGGGCTTGCCCACTTGAAAAATGATTACTGAAATCATGTTTCCTGTTGGTATTTATACAAGAAAATGGAAATTTGTGGTGAACTTTTTGATTACATACAAACAGTCTAAAAGTATTGCTTATAACCAACAGAACTGAAAATATAAATTAAGGCTATTTTCAGAGATTACCATCCATTGCCTATTTTAAACAAGCTGCTTGGCATGAAGGAAGGTAGATGCTGCTGCTTTATTTACAATTAATGGGTCTTAAAAAAAAATAAAAATTACACATATATCTTTCATAAAAAAATGAACATGACAATTGCTTTCATTCAAAAAAGTGTAACAAAAACTATAGGGCATACTATAGCACTTATATTTATTGGAAAACTATTACAGTGAACATAAATCTTTAAGGTTTTTAAATGGTTTAGAAATATTTCAAGGGAAAACAAAAACATAGGAAATACCAGAATTTTTGAACTTCAGTATATATGCTGAATAGATTTGCTGCTTTACTTGATAATAATCTTACTGATTTGGTAATAAATTTGTTTGAATTATATGGTACTGTGTTTTCTATGTTCTATTGTACACTACAGACTCCTCTGTGATATGTTTTCCCAAAATTTTATTGTGCTTTGGGGGTTGAACAAAACAATAAAAAGGTGTGCAACAAATACTTAACCCACTCAGATTCAACACCCATGTGTTGAATCTGTTGCCTGCTAGATTTTTTTTTGTGCGTAAACCACCTAATTGTATAGTGAAATCTTTATATGTCTGTAAATGAAACAGTTGACAGTAGTCTTTTATAAGCTCTGGACTTTTCCAACACCATGTGTACTTTTCTAGCTGTTTGTATGACTCATGTAACTTCTAAGGGAAGAAATATCAAATGAATGAAGTTAAACATATGAATGGTAAATGCAAAGTCTGATTCTGTCATGTTTCAAAGAGAATCCATAAAGAATTGCAAGTTTAGCTTAAAGTATAGTTTAGTGCAAAATATTTCTAGTGAATTTAATGCACTTCTTTCTAAACTAATAGATTTCCTTTTCCTTTTCTTCTTTTACAGAATAATGATATAATCTATTACAATGCAAAAGATGATCAGAATGATGTAAGTAGTATGTTTCTTTTTTTCACTGCCTATAATCTCAGAAAATTAAGGGATTTAAAAGATTAATAAAACATGAAAATCAACATATAGATATATTGCAGCAGTAAGAAACCAAGAAACTTAAAAGCGTCTTTAAAATTTCCTTGAGAGACAAATAATATTTTATGTTTCAGTTATAAAGGTCTCACTTCCATCATACAGTATTCTGAGAATTGGAAGAAAAAAAAGGTTCTGACAGCAGAATCATTCACCTTTTGAAATGTAATATAATCCTAATTATAGGATGATAGAATCAAAATGATAAATGTAAATAATTTACTTTACTCTAAGGGAACCATTTTCTGACCCTCTATTCCAAATTCATATTATCTTGTTCTGTATTCTCTATAAGAATTATTCTTCATGTGAGATGAAAGCAGATGTAAAATGCTAATGAATAACAAATTTCATGCATTTTGTGATCACTCATATGAGTGAAATAAGATTGGGAACAATTGAAAATCCAGTCTCAAGTTTTAGAGAAAATGTATGCTATTTCAATGTCTACTAAAACTCTTACTTTAAGTGGTTTGAAGTTTTCTATCTGGCTTTAACTATTAAAAACCTTGATGTCTTCCTGGGAGAAGGCAAATCATCTTCACCTTCACTTGAGATAATACAACTGCTCATCTTCATCATAGATTTAATGTATAAAACCATAGAAAAGATGTTGTAAATGTATTAAGCAGAAGTGCCAGCATGCTTCATTTGCACTTTTTAATCAAGTATTCTTTAGAGATTGATGGCATCGCTATTGTAATTGATGCTTCTGCTGTAAGGCAATTAAAGAAGGTGCATATATCATGTCAAGAAAAACTATTTGATATGCTTACACAGAATTATGAGTACTGGAATTCAGATACCACAAACAAATCAATTGTCCCAGGTTTTTAAATGTGCATGCTTTAAGTAAAATTCGATACAACGAGCCTTAATCTGAAAGATTTAAAAGATGTTTCTTATGATTGAATTCACTGGGATTTGAGGTGCAAATCACTTCTGAAATAGGATTTAATTTACAAAGCTTAAATATTAGCTTTTGAGTGTAAATGTACTGTATAGTGTAACAATGGTGTGTTATGGTATGAAGTAAAAGAGCCTGCTATGTCTGCTGTGATGCAAATGGTATTGGGAAAAGTCTTGAGGAGACTGCTTCTACGATATGAATTCAAATTTGTTAGGCAAAGCAGGAAAGGGAACACTCCTCTAGATTTTACTCATTTCCATTGGCTTTGTTCCAGACCTTTTATTTCCCCAGAGAAACACAATTTTATTCCACCTGAAGGCTTGTTTATATTTCTGTGTGTTTTGTTTTATTATTTTATTTTATTTTATTTTATTTTTTTATTTTATTTATTTTTTTTTTTTTTTAATTCTTGGAATGAAGATCATAATACTTGTTATTGTTGAGTTAAAAATAGTTCCTTGTTAGTCAAGGCCAACCTGTCAATAAACAAGTAGTACTGTACCATTTAAGCTTTATTGGCTTTCTGATCAGATGTTTTTTGGCTGCACTGAAAACATGTTGTGACTTAGGTAGATACTATTAAAAAGCTTCTAATGGTATCTAATTACAAGTTCTAATTACTCCATGAAAATGAGGCGCGTATATAATAACTAATAACTCGTTGGTTCAGCGTTTCTGTTGAGCGCCAGACTTATTAATTCCAGAAAAAACATACTGTAATTCTTTTTCTTGCTGTTTAATAAACATTTTTTAATGATGCTAAAAGTTATCCTCCTTAAGCTGCAATATAGATGGCAATTCTTAAAAAAAAAAATCTTATCTATGTTATAGAAAAAGAACATTTCACACATGTGGATCTCTTTAAAAGGCCCAATAAATATTTCAGTAAACATTACCATGCACCTCCTAAACAATCTTTAAAGTAAAGTAAAGTTGAGGCTGACCATGTAATTGAAGAATAGGAAAATCCAAGAACAGTTTTTTTTTTTTTTTTTTTTTTTTTTTTTTTTTTTTTTTTTTGTATTTTAGTTTGTATTTTAGTTGTGGCATTTCCTTGCAAGTAGAGTGAAGGTTTGCTTACTGATGATTTGCATCTCATTAAGGTGGTAATAACCACCTAAGTACTTTCTGATATAACACTTTGAGAGTTAAATTAGGTGTATTTGTATCTGGGCTATTGCTGTGATGAATAATATAATTTCAAAGGAGAAGCAATACGAATGAGATGGTCACTAATCTATTACTGAGTTTTTGCTTAGAAAACAGGCTGCATCCGAGTCTAACCTGTATGTTAACATTCTTCCCTGTTCTTGACTGAACAACAACTTGGGTTCTATTTTCAGGCCCTTTTCTTCAAACTTCTTATCTTCCATGACTTTAAAATAAAATTGTGTGATTACACAACACTGCTTTCATAGCTTTTGTTGGTTTGTCAAAAACATCTTCTACAGAGAAAAATGCAAGTATATCGGAAGGCAGAAAAAAACTTTTAAAACTTAGTTTCACAGAAAGAGAGGATTATGCTCACAGGGATAAGTGATTGAACTTAAACCTTGATTTTAGTTTCGCTCCTGCGTTTGAGCTGACTTGGACCGCTTTTTTATTTCTTTTTTTTTTCTTTTTCATGGAAACCTGTAGTGTCTCTTTTCACTTTTTTGGTCCTCATTCCTAAAGAGGAACTTGTCTTTAATGGGTGAAACACATTTACTCTGGTTTACTTTAATTGATTAATCTTACTACAGTAGGATTCTGTTGGATTTTGTATAATCCGATAGGTCTGGTTTCAAAGACATGTTACTTTCTTTCTGCATGATTTTTAAGGCTTTACATATATTTCCACACTATTTTTTGGTTAATAGCATTAACGACAATTTCTTGTTTCATATGCAACAAGATTTAATATCAGTGCACTTGCTATGTGCCTGCAGTCCCTTAAAAAAGTTCTCAGTTTTATTGATACATTTGCCATAGATTTTTCTGTGGACATTGGAGTTCTATTTCTAGTTTCTTCAGAATCCAGCAAGTTTTATTGAAAATTGGTGCCAATTCTTGTAAAACCCTTCCAGTCCCCCATATAAAAAAAGAGCTAGATCAACAGCTCTGAACATTCAGTTCCCTATCGTTCTGATGACAAGAAAATAAAATGTCCCACTAATATAGCTTAAAATGGATAGGCTGTTGGGCACTTGTGAGTAAGGAAGATATTCATAAAGACTGATTTCATCCTAGAAAACCAATCTCTTTAGGCTGTAGTCAACAGAACTGGTATACAGCACATAAAATGATGCCTTTGCTCTAGATTGCCCTTTAGAGTAGCCCACCTCCATCAGCCAAATAAAGAGAGGGGAGGGGAAGATTAGTCCTCCTGTAGCTAATGGTAAACCCACAGCAGGGTCTCTAACAGCTTCCATCTGGGCTAAACTGTCAACAGGATGATTAAGTAGCACTGTGTTGGAGCTCTGAGGGTACTAACAAGCCCTACTAGCCCTGAAAGTCTATACATATATTACCTTATGTATACTTTCTCTTAAATAGTACCAGATCTTTTAATTATGGAAACTTTTTAATGAATGTTTCTGAAATGGGTGAGGCAACGTAGGTGGCACGTTTTTTTAGAGACAGAGATTTTACTGGAGTCTCCTCTGAAATACTGGCTAGTAAAACCGCTGCTGCCATCCATTTTTTAGTATCTAATAAATTCATACTTTCTGTTCTTTTATGCTGTGAGCCTTTATTTAATCACAAGACATGATAGTATCTTTTTCTGTAAGAAAAAGTAGAAGTAACTAGTAGCAACAATTTATTTATTAGGATTATATATCTAAGCTTAAGCTAGTCACTGTGTTTACCTTTATTTGGTTTATTTTGAGTTAGGCGTCCACCACCTAAAGGTCAGCTGAATCGCTTCTAGACGTGTGTTTCTCTCTTTTGACCAGGTTACTGTAATGGAGCCTTTTAAATCTTAACTCTTTGATGCTGAAGAAATTCATCTTGCAGGTCGTGCCTTCTAGCCTTCATTTGTCTCCTTTAAAATCATAGCTTTACCAGAAGAACAATCCTCTAACTTGAATTGTTAACGTTCTTCAGTGCATTTTGCTTCCTTTCTTCTTGTTTATGAACCACATTCAGAAGATCCTCTCTCTCATTTTTCACCTGAAGTTGAGATGAGCCTTTTTGAACCTAATGACTGCATTTGCTTGGACTTTAAAGAAAAATAAGCATGTGAAGACCAATCATTTTTGGCCTTTGGATTTCTCAGACTCTCAGATAAAACAATCAATTTGTAATCTCTTAGTACATCAATCAGTAATATACCTTTGTGCTCTTTATCATACAGCAGCAATTAGATTCTACTTGCTCATTTCCCCCACAGTGCTGTAATATGTGAGCACTTCATGATAATTAATGGGTTTTATCCTCACAACAAGGTAAGAGGTATTATATTCCCATTTTTCATATCACATTGGAAAATAAAGGCAAAAATTGTAATTTAATATAGGCCTCTCAGGTCTATTCTCATCTCTACTCACTGTCATATCTCTATCTCTACTCTCTGTCCTATTCCCCAGAACCCTTTCAGTTTGATATATTGCAGTCTGTGTCATGCACTTTAATTTGCAGGTGTCAACTACTTGTGTCATCCAACTCTGTACAAGTGATGCAGTGCATGTATTGGACAACTGAGTCCAATCCACATTAGAATGCCCTTCTCCGTAAATTTTAATATTGCTTTGCCTGTTCCTCCTATTTTCCCTTCTTGTCCTTTGTGCTCCGCCCTAGTTATATTTATCTTTACTTCACTGTCTACTCCTCTCCTCTTTTTCATACTGGTCACTATTTTATTATGAGTGATTTTGTATTTTCTTTGTAGAACCTATCTAAATCGAATTTGCCTGTTTTCATTTGTTCACCTAGCCACTATGCATTGAAATGCTCAGTTGCTTAATTTTCATCCTTCCTTGATGAAAGATCTTCTCTTTGCATCTTGTTCCTTTTCTACCTTGTTAGTGAATTTTCTTGTCATATTTTTATAAACGCCTTCCTGTACAAGAAAAAACAACCTAAGGAAAAGCAGATTTTTTTTTCTTTCTTCCTTCCTTCCTTCCTTCCCTCCCCCCCCGCCCACCCCTCCCCCAGTGATTTAGCTGAAAGAACTAAGTATTACAAATATACAAACAAATGTTTCTTTAACATTAAAGCAGTCATGCCTCATTGGATGTTTACTGCACCTAGGTCTTACTCATTAGGCTTTAACTGAGAGCTGACAGATGTATCTCCTGGCAAGAGCTGTGTCCCTACTTAGCACCATTGATTTATTAGAGATTTCTTTAGTACAGTCCTATGTTAGATTGCAGTTATGATTAACAGCAGTATTCCTTGTGCATTGATCATGTATTAGTAAGCAGTAGCACTTTTTATTTTTATGTTATAGAATTAACACAAAAGCCCTGGAATTACAGTTCTCTTTGGAGCATAAGTACGTGCACAAAATGTGAATTAACTCTGTAATTAAGGCCAATGTGTGGGTTCTGGAGTAAACAGGAGCGTGTCTATGGCTGTTTTAAATATGAAAAACATTTTTTTTTGCTACTTTATGTAATGCAGGGAAAAATCCTTTAAAAATGGTATGCTGACTTTGCCTTATGGTTTAGACAGCATTTGTACACTAGTGACACCTTATTTTTGAATAACGTTTGAAACATTAGCTCTCCTTGAGATTACAACTGCAGCATAAACACAGCTATCAAGTCCTTCCAAATAGTAATGATGGGGAAAAAAAAAAAAAAAAGATATATCCACATCAACTACTGTAAAACTAGGAAAGGATGATTATGTTTGAATGAATGATCTCCAAAAATTTCTGGTGCATTTCACATACCGCAGTTTTGGCCATACATGTATAAAGTGGAATGCATCACACCGAAAACATAGAAAGTGATTGCAATAATCTTTTTTCTTCTTCTTTCTAAGTATCTTTTTAGAAAACCCTAATCATTATTGGGAAATGCAGTTCAGCTGTAACTTGTTCTCCTTCCATCCAACAAATATCTACATTTTAAAATGGAGAGCTGAGACATGAAAACAAAAAGCTATCAGGATTCTTCACTCTACTAGCTTGAGAAAGTACACATCTTATAAGTCCCCAAGCATTTATTTATTTATTTATTTATTTTATTTATTTATTTGCTTATTTTATTAAGTGTATTTATAATCAAAGACAATATTGGGCAGAAGTAAGCAGAAAATAGAATTGTTGTCTAGAGACACAATTTACCTTGATCTGCCTCTTCAGTGGAAGAGGCACTGGTCATTTAGAGGCATGTCAATGTTTTTGGAAATTTATTGACTCTTTCCTTATACCCTTGTACAAATATTTTTCTTTTCTTCTGATTTATGGCATCCAGTAATGCAAAACTAACTCTGATTTGCACTTATGATTAATTTATTAAAAAGGAATCAGATAGTGAGACTGCCAGGTTTACTTGAAACCAACTCTGAACCTATTCTGGATTCGATACCCGGTGATTTGTAGTTGTCTGGTATTAATGAGCAGGAGTAAATTTAAATTTGGACTGATTTAGATTAGATATGGTAAAGTGCAGCATGGTTGTTCACTACTCAGGTACCTGGTGTGGTGAGTTGACCCTGGTTAACAACCAAATGCCCACAGAGAACCCGTCTTTTGCTCACTTTTGCTATGGGTTGAGGAGGAAATGGAAGGTGAGAAGAGTCATGGATCATGATAATGACAATCTAATAGGGAAAGCAAAGCTGATAACACAAGCAAAGGGAAAAAAAAACAAGGTAAAAGAAAAACAAACATTGACTACATCCCATGGGCATCTCCTAGAAAGCAGAGCCTCAGCACTATAAAGATTGCTGAGGAAGACACCATAGCCATGGAAATGCCATAACCATGAATGTTCCTCCTCCTTTCATGAGCTTTTGTTGTTGAGCACAGTGTCATGCAATATGGGATATCTCTTGGGTCAGTTTGGGTCAGCTCTCCCAGCTCTGTCCCCTCCCAGCCACCTGCCTGCCGCAGCCTACTCATTGGGGAGCATGAAGAAGAAAGAGAGAGAGCTTTGACCTTCTGCAAACACTGCTCAGTGAAAGTGAAAACTTTGGAGTGTTATCAGCAGTATTTTAGCAACAAATCCACTACACAGCACTATAGGGGCTGCTCTGAAGAAAATTACCTCCATCCCAGCCAGAAGCAATACACCTGGGATGTAGATAGTTCAAATGAGAATAGAGATTATTCAGTCTAAACTTTAACCATTTTCTGTGTATTTTTTCAATTTTTTAATGAAAAATAGATAGCAAACAGTGTCTTCTGAAAACCCTCTCAGCACATCAAGTTGAGTAGTTGCCTTACTCAAACATCCCCACACATTCATTCTTGCTGAGCTCAGACCAAAAAGGCCAGAATTTTTAGCTGCTACTAGCAGAACTCAGGAATTTGCTGGCATTTCTCCTTATAACATACACTGAAAAAAGGTGGAGTAATTTGATTTAATGAGCAAACAAGAACAGTATGTAACATATTTTTCAGTTGGGCAGCAGAAGAGAAGGAGCTCCTCTGTAAGCCAGCGTGCCAGGAGCTGAAGATTGGGCCAGACGGAGTCCTTGAGGCTCCTGAAGACACTCAATTGGCATAAAGGTCTAGAGCTGGAGCAGGGCAGATTGGGCAGTCCAGGGATCAAGTCTCAGAGGTAACAGCTATAAAGAAACTTTTATTGAGACTAGGAGAGTGATGCTGGGTTTCTGCAAGTCTGACTGTCAGTTGCTGGGCTGAAAAGTGACACTGAATAGAAAAACCTACCCTGTGAATATAGAGGAGGATGCAGGAGGCATTGCTGTCCTCATTTACAAGATGTTATTCTTTTGTTATATTCTAGAAATTATAGATACCTAGTATATACTGGATATACTAGAGGGAATGACCTCAAGTTGCACCAGGGGAGGTTTAGGTTGGAAATTAGGAGGCATTTCTTCTCAGAAAGAGTGGTCAGGCATTGATATGGGTTGCCTGGGGAGGCGGTGGAGCCACCATCTCTGGGGGTGTTCAGGGAAAGGTTGAACATGGTGCTTAGGGACATGGTTTAGTGGGTGACTTTGGTGGTAGCGTGGTGGTTGAACGAGATGATCTTTGAGGTCTTTTTCAACATTAATTATTCTATGATTCTCTGATCATAGAATATACTTACTTTGATACAAAAGGTATAGAATTTCCATTGGAATTAATATATTTGGGAAAAAAAAAGAACCAACTTAAACAGGTGGATTCATGTTTTATCTTTTTTATGCAACCAAATAATTGTGTTTTGGGTGTGCTGTGTCTCTCACACTGCAGTCTATAACAAAGATAATGTTTATGATTAAAATATACTCTTCTTGTTATAGTGAGTATGTGGCAAAATCTTATTATTATGTAGCGCTAAGCATCTTCCCTATAGCTTATGGGGAGGAGGAGTAAGCAGGCAAACCATAGGTTGATGTTCTTCGGCCTTACATCTGCTGTTCTTCATGTTTATATAATAGTGCTTACTATTCCTATTTCTAGTAATTTTGTGGTAACTTGACTTCCAAGCCTTTTAGGAAAATGCATACACAAATGTTTTTGTTGCGTACTTTCTTCTTTCATATTTGGAATCTGGGACTACCTTTTCTAACGGTGTGATTTGAATGCCATACTTTGGAAAACGAGCATTTGAACTGACAGTGAGTGCCTGACTGATATTAGCTGCTTTAGTACCAAAAGGTTTCGGACTTTTCACTGAGGAATATGTGCCTTTCACCAAGTGTCATTGAGAGAGAGATGTAGGGTTGCTCCATTTCAAGGTATTACAGGAAAGCTTGAGTCCAGCCCACAGGGAGAGAAGGCATCCCTTTGAGCTTCCTATTGAAATTATAATGATCTGTTGCCACAGGGACCAAGAGTTTCCTTTCTTTCTTTCTTTCTTTCTTTCTTTCTTTCTGGTTAAAAAACTAGGTGTCAGGTTTATATTCCTTTATTCAAATTTGCACAAGTCTATCCTTCTCCCAGATGAGTACATTTTCAAGGCTGCAAAGAAAAATACATGATAATGAAATATATGACTGCCCCAAAGCTACCTCCTACTTGTGAAACAGAGTTATGAAATAATAATGGCAAGAGTGATAACTGTAGTTGTCAATGTCCTAAAAAGATGAGGAAATTCTTAATGCAGAGAATCCTACCTTGAAGGCAGATTTGCACAAAAGAGCAGTGCTTGAAGTCTCCCCATGGAGGCTAAGTTTATGTCACATCACAGATCAAAATTCAGCCCTCAAGGCAGTGATTCATCAGTTTAATGGAAAATTGCTTCCTTGAGGATATTTCATACTAATATCAAATGCATGACTGCTAACAATTACAGTGAATGCAGCGTAATTGTTTATTGGTAAATAACAGCAACTCACAAATCTGAATTTGTTATGGAGTGTTTATAGCATTGGAAGTAGTGATTTCTGTTGAGCTCTGTGTTGCCGAATTCTAGATAACAATGCTGTGAGAGCATTTTGACATGTCACCTTTAAATGTGCTGGTCACATTGATTTATTTATTTTTTTTAAGTGGTCCAAAACAAACAAAAAAGCCTTAATCTGATATTTTTATATGGGCGACTGAAGGCAAAAACAGAACTTGAAGCTGCAAGTTATATCAATAAACCTGTAATAGAGCACTTACAGTATTTTAGTAAGTATTAAGAATCAAGATAACTAAATCACAAAAGCTTTAAGTCATGTTTACAAATTTGAGAGGTGTAAAAAAAGGAAAAAATAAAATGCGCTGATAGCTGTGTCCCCTGTGGCTTCTGCTGGTCTACTGCTTACTTATAATGTCAAATGAAACAAATGGCTAAATTAGCTCTTCATCATTTTTATGTCTGAGACAAGGAGCTATTATTATTACAAAATTGTCTTTAATAATGAGTTTGTATATTGGAGAATGGAGACACACTAAATTCCCCATTCTGGAAATATACAGTTATTATTAATTGATCAGGAGATTAATATATAACCTTACTTTCCTCAGAAGTCCTGAAACACTACATTACTTGGAGATATAACACCATATTGGCTTACTTGGAGGTACCTTCAGAGTAGTTTATCATCCTGAATATATCCACATACAGGAAATAATACATGCATTGCACTGTTGTGGGGTCTTCAGAGAGTTCCCTGTGGTTTGAGTTATCTGCAGTGCAGTTCTTCAGCTGTTTTGCCTTGCTCCTGACTCTGCAAAAGACAGTTTTTCTGAGGTAGTCAAAACCATCTGCAGAAGGCCAGATCACATTGCCTGTCATTTCCACACACAAAGATAATGTCCCCATTATCTTTGGAGAATGGATGAAAAAGTAGTAGATTGAAGAATGTAACTATAGCTAGTATAAAGCATTTCATTTTTAGATATGTATAAGATGATGATCATTCTATTCTATGAAGTGTAAGGTTTTCTTATTGTATCCAGTGTTAATCTGTTCTGCAGTTCTCTACATTAAGCCCCTAGTTTCCTTTACTTGCCATAAATACGGCTAAGCAGCTACAGACAAGAGTTTGAAGCCTCTTGTTTTATGCAAGGTCATTTACACTGCAGTTCTGCACCTTTATCACGTCTTTCGAAACTTGGGCTGAATAGGAAATAATCTGGGGTTTTGGTTCAGAAGCACTTCTTGCCCACCTGGCTGCAAAGGGTCACCTCTGCTTCTGCTTCTTCAGTTGCCTTCTGCCTTCTAGACTTTGAGTGTTGGTGTGTGAAGAGGTGAATTACAGCTAATCCTGCAGCTCTCCTTTTCAGTATGTATTGCTGGTAATGTTATTTTAATCCAGCAAGGAATCACATTTGTCCAGATATTAAAACTTTTGAATTTGGCTTCAGCTGACCCTTTACAAAGGTATTTTCCTTTGCTGACAGTTTCTGTGAGTTCTTGCAATATCTGAAAGCTGACCTGTTTCTTCTTCCTTATTTTTTTTTTTCTTTTTCTCATTTCATCTTTTTTTCTGATGTGCTTCTCTTCTTGGACAGAATGCCCTTCTAAAATTCCTCCCAGTCTCTATGAATGTCATTCTTATTTGTTGCATTTTTAAGTTTTCACCATACTAACATTTTTTAAATCCATCTATACTTGCAGATATAACTGCATTATGACTTTATTGAGTCTGCAGGGGAAGTCTGTGGTCCATACATGTATGTAACTCAGAGGTCAGTCTGTGGCTTTGTGTTACCTAACACTTTTTATCTACATAGATACAGCTGGCATTTAATTAGTGAAAAGCTGCATTATATTTATGTAGGCATGAATTAGTGAGTGATGTTTGTATAGCGTTTAGAGCCCCATTAGTCTTAACTCAGAGAATCAGAGAAAAAATTAGATTAGGAGGATTTCTGGAGGTCATGCAGTCCAACCTCCTTCTCAAAGAGGGCTTTACTTTTGTTAATGTTGTTATTTACACAGAAGACTGACAAATTAAGAAGAAGGAGCAACAACCAATTGATATGCTGTGAGATGTACAAAATCTGGACTCCAACCAGTATAATGAAGATAAGAATGTGCTGTGAAACCGGATCAGTCAATGGCTTAGCAAAGCATGGCAAAGACAACTGCATCGGATGAAAAAATCAGATTAATTAAATGTTCACAGTCAGTGGGTATTATGACTAATTCCTGATGAAGAATTAAGATGATTTAACAGTTCTTATTCTCGAGGGATATTACCTTTAATCAGATGTGGGGGTGCTGAAAGATAGTGCAATTTA
The DNA here is from genome assembly GCF_964211825.1 of Aythya ferina. NCBI lineage: Eukaryota > Metazoa > Chordata > Aves > Anseriformes > Anatidae > Aythya > Aythya ferina. Next base: position 196,850,055 of record NC_140296.1, on the reverse strand, counting down.
TTCCAATAAAAGTAGAATAGTGCCTAGTTTGGATGTTATATAAAAAATCTAAATTATTCAGAATGCATTATGGTCTTGGAACTGTAGATGATCAGGTATTTTGCAGGACTTTTGGCTACAATCAATATGCGTTGTTTATTTTCATTTATTATTTTTTCCGCTTTTATTACTGTTGGTACTCTAATGGGATGTGAGTACAATGATTTGAATGAGGCTATGAATTTTTTTAAAAAATCACTGTGTCTTTTCTGTACTGCTTGTAACATTTGAATCAGTTAAGATGTGCTTTTATATTAACATGACAATACATATATATTTATATTCCTCATACATATATAGTTATATTCCTCGTGGTGTCTAATGACATCATCTTGTCCAGTCAAGCTGCAGCCAAGGTCAGACCAGTCTAGGGCTGAAGCAAATAGTTACACCCAATACACCATACCTTAATGATGGCAGGAAAATCACTCCTAGTGACCACGATGGTCCTAAATCCCTGAGTTTTCTTAGAGCATCACCCCATATAGAAGAGAACCAGGTGAATTTGAGAGTTTCAGATGGGTTTACACATAATGACCCCTGAACTCATGACCAGGATATGCTACCCAGGAGGGGTATGGAGGTGTTGCCTGAGCCTGCAGGGATAGAATTAGCAAGGTCAAAGTTCAGTTGGGATGATCCATGGGATCAGATGGGATTGATCCAAGGGTGCTGATGTCATTATGAGGCAGCTCTCCATCATCCTTGAAACACTGGCTGAGATTCCTGATGACTGGAGGAAAAATAAAAGAAAATAAAAAAGGTCACACATCTTTAGGAAGATAAACGTCTTATGTGCCTAAATGTTTAAAATATGTATTTAATTTTGCCTGCCCTTGTAGTTAAAGAGAATATTGGAGATGGGATAAATTAATTTTTACATATTGATGTTACAAGAGCTGTCTTTGAGGTGAAAATCAGCTGTAATCTGTAACAATGAGAAAATAACATAACTTTCAATTGCATTTTGATTATTAAATAAGAAATCAAGATTTCAACATAAAAAATTGTCAGTTTTAGGAAAGAAAAGCTGACTGCATAGGTCTCTTTAAAATAAATCCTGTTAATTGCTGATATACTTGGGTGACTTCAGATTTTCAGTCCCTCATCCTGCTGCCTGCTCTAGTCTCCCTAGCCTCAACTTGTTAGGGCACTTACAAAATAGAATCTCTCTGCCTTTTTAAATCACAAGCACATGTATGGTGACATGCTTGGGATTATCATGTTGAAAACAGGCTGACTCTTTCATTTTCCTGCTTGCAAAATTTTAGAGAAGTTTTATTTAATGCTTTGTGCAAGAATAAGTCCTATGGATATGATTCTAAGTAAAATAGTGTATCAGTCCTTCAGTCCTTTTAAAGTTTATCTTGACAACAGGGGTGATAAAATGCAGGTATAACCATTAGAAATTGCTGTTATAATTTTCATTAACTGTTCATATCCTTTATAACTGTTTGTTGTTTTTTGTTTGTTTGTTTTTTCATTCTAGGATTTTTTTTTAGCTTATTGCCAAATGATTTCTTATGTCTTAAAAATACTACATGTAATCAGAAACAAAGAAAATAGTTTTATTACAGAATCACAGAATCACAGAATTTTCTAGGTTGGAAGAGACCTCAAGGTCATCGAGTCCAACCTCCAACCTAACGCTAACAGCCCTCCACTAAACCATATCCCTAAGCTGTACATCTAAGCGTCTTTTGAAGACTTCCAGGGATGGTGACTCCACCACTTCCCTGGGCAGCCTGTTCCAATGCCTCACAACCCTTTCTGTAAAGAAGTTCTTCCTAACATCTAACCTAAAACTCCCCTGGCTCAACTTAAGCCCATTCCCCCTCGTCCTGTCACCAGGCACGTGGGAGAACAGGCCAACCCCCACCTCTCTACAGCCTCCTTTAAGGTATCTGTAAAGAGCAATAAGGTCACCCCTGAGCCTCCTCTTCTCCAGGCTGAACAAGCCCAGCTCCCTCAGCCGCTCCTCGTAGGACTTGTTCTCCAGGCCCCTCACCAGCTTCGTCGCCCTTCTCTGCACCCGCTCAAGCACCTCGATGTCCTTCTTGTAGCGAGGGGCCCAAAACTGAACACAGTACTCGAGGTGCGGCCTCACCAGAGCTGAGTACAGGGGGACGATCACCTCCCTAGCCCTGCTGGTCACGCTGTTCCTAATACAAGCCAGGATGCCGTTGGCCTTCTTGGCCACCTGAGCACACTGCTGGCTCATATTCAGCCGACTGTCCACCATCACTCCCAGGTCCTTCTCTGCCTGGCAGCTTTCCAACCATTCCTCTCCCAGCCTGTAGCTCTGCTTGGGGTTATTGCGCCCCAGGTGCAGGACCCGGCACTTGGCCTTGTTAAACTTCATGCAGTTGACCTCAGCCCATCGGTCCAGCCTATCCAGATCCTCCTGCAGAGCTTTCCTACCCTCAAGCAGATCGACACACGCACCTAACTTGGTGTCATCTGCGAACTTACTGAGGGTGCACTCGATGCCCTCGTCCAGATCATCGATGAAGATATTAAAGAGGACCGGCCCCAGCACCGAGCCCTGGGGGACGCCACTAGTGACTGGCCTCCAACTGGACTTGGCTCCATTCACCATTATCATTAAGAAACATTATCATTAAGAAACTAGAATTCCCTGAGTCACAGTTATTTAAGGCACACTCATACATGTAGATTGAATATTAGCTCTTTCAGGCAGTTGAATTTGAAAAACTTTGTTTTTAAACTCTCTCCAAATGAACAAATTAGAAAAAAAAAACAACAACCAATGATCATTTTCATCTGATCCTTTATAATGGGATTCACAGTTCTGCTACTGCAGGGCCAGAATTTCCCAGCCCTTATGAATTACATTAAATGAATTACATCAAGGATTCATTTATTCAAGAAACCATATATTTCATGATGCAATCAGTTTGGTGAGTAGGTTGAGATACAAAGAAAAGGGAAACACTACTATGATTAGTATATATAATATTTTTCTCATCAGGAACTGCAAACCATGAATGTCTGATAAGTGAATGCATAAAGCAGGTTTTTAACTGCCCATAAAAAAGAACAGTTTTTTTTGTTTGTTTTATTTTTTAGAAGAAGAGTATACAGGGACAAGTCTGTGAGAAGATATATAGAAATGATTATCAACAAAGGATAATATGCATTCAGAGAAATAACTAAAGAGGCAAATAAATGTTTTTTAATTAGTTTGACTCTGAGTTTGGTACATGCTAAATTATTCAGGTGGCAGAATGCTGAAAATAAAATGACTGCTATAAAATAAATACATTTTTTTTAAAGAGGTAAGCACTCAGTCCAGAGTTCCATTCATTTTCTTACTTGTATCCAATAACCACATTTAAAGCACTCTGTACATTCTAAATAAATTATCCTTGATCATGACATACTAGCATTTCCAAACGAAAATATTTTTCTACATCTTATGTCACCCAGGCCCTGTATATTATGTTTAACACCTCTGTTGTCTAACAGAAAGAGTAAGAATCTTTAAGTTAAGAAGCCAAACGTTTTCTTTCTATAACTCTTGGTAGAGTTCTGTCATTAGGAGCCTGGAGTAGAAAGAAGGATGACAGTTTATTTAAAATCTTAATGTAGCCGCATAAAGACTGCAGTCACCCACTGACATACAAACAAAAATGAAGGAAACTGTTTGCAGTTATGTCACAACCACCTAAATTCCATTTGTCAGTTTACCCACATCTGGAAAATCACATATATTGAAAGGAAATGGATGAAAAAAACGTTTTCAGAAAGCAATGCAGTTACTAAATTCCCTAAAATGCTATTGGGAATTTTGTAGCTGTTGGAAATGTATTCTACCTGCCTTTTCCAAATGAATTTCAGTGTCATATCCGTAGAAAGGCAGTTTCCATCCTTTCCTTTTTGTAGGCATATTGCTGGTGATTCAAGCAACTTCATATTTTACTCTCCACTTTACTCTCAGCATCAGCCCCAGCTGCAACTTTTTAATGGGCCTTTTTAAAGCAACATTACAGGGAGAGCATATATACTTGTGTTGGATTATGTTATTGGGGAAATGCAAAAACAGTTTTAAGTGAGGGGAGCAATAGCTGAATGAAGAGACAATATGAGAGTATTTCTAAAGCATAGATCTGTGATTGGACAAAAAGGACAGGCAGCAAGACTCTACTGTTTAAAATTTTGTGTAGAAATTTAAACAGATATTCAGAAATCAAGAAGGATCAAAATCCTAGAGATGAAGATAAAAACTTGGAAATCTATAAGGAAAGAGAAAAGGGAATGACAAAAGAAGAATTCTGTCTTCTCTGGACCCATAACAATTCTAATTCCATCTCTACATTCATTCTCTAAAATGTCATTGATATGTACAGACTGAGGTTTATGCAAAACATATTCCCTAGATGCTAGGTCAGTCCAAAATACTAGCAAAGAATTCCTTTCTATTTGACATAACAATGAAAAGCAGATGCCTTTGTTTCTTGCTGGATGTCTGTTCAGCAATTATCAAAAGGAAATCTACTTCCTGTTCTGTTGTTCTGCTGCTAAAACTGCTTTGATGCTTTCAGCAACTTGTACATTTCTGAAAACAGTCTGCCTTCAGAAAACAACTGAAGGTTTTATTTAGCTTTTTGTTTGTTTGTTTGTTTCACTGGTTGCATTAATGAATGAAAGCTATTTTCTGATCTTCAGTTTTAAGCAGCTAAAAGAAGCAGAAAAAAAAAGTGTTTTATATTTATAGAGAAAATAATTCTAATTTCTACAGTAAGACAGTGTTTTTCCACTAAATGAAAATGTACTAGTATAGATATGAATTCCACTTATTTTCATGTATGATGGTATTGCTATGATGGTTGCATGGGTTCTGGAGCAATCTGGTCTGGTGGGAGGTGTTCCTGCCCATGGCAGGAGTGTTGGAACTGGATGGGTTTTAAGGTCCCTTCCGGCCCAAACCATTCTGTGATTCTATGATGATAAAAAAGTAACTGAATGCTGTGAAAAAGAGTTGGGATACATTTAGGTGCAGTGAAATGGGCAGCTAAGCTATGTCTAAATTCCTAGAACTGGTTTTGTTTCATTTTCATTTAATGCGACATCTTTCTGTGATACTTCTTGGCATAAAGCTTCCAGTTGCCATATGAACATAAAGTAGTTTATGTTCACAAAGCCCTTGAGAGAGCAGTTGCATTATTTCAAGTATGTATTTGGTTTATAAAATCACAGGTGGAATCACAGAATGGAAGATAACCTCCATTTTATGTTAGATCATGCCATAAGTGATTTAGCCAAGATCACAAGGAATGTCTCCAGAAAAATCCATTTCATGTGGGTCTTATCTGTAATGTCATTTTCCCTTTATTCTGAGAGAGAGCTGCAGACACACAAGAAAAAGAAAAAAAAGAAGAAAAAAAAAAAAAAACTTGATTAAAAAAAAAAATCAAGTATTTAAATTGCACAAATGTGACCTTAAAGGCTTTTAACTTCTTTACAAGGAACAGAGAAATGTTTCTGGAAATTCTTTTCAGAGAAATGAGTGAGCTATTTTGCTGACTGACAGTGGTAGGTAACAACGTAATTCAATCAGGGAAGACCAGGTTTGAACAGATAGAAAATTAATCTTCAGTCACCATTTCATGTGGGACTTTCCTGTGCCAATATTGATTGCATTTCAGTTTCTGACTTGAAAGAGAAGTTGTTTGGAGTTGGATTTTAATTGCGTTCACAAACCAGATTACTTTCCTCCAAAACAGGTGTTTTGCTACTTTCCTGAAAACCAAGTTTCAATGGTTATTAAAATTGTAATAACCAGTGCAGCAACCTAGTCAGACTTTTGATAGAAATACCAGATGTAAACAATTACTAACATTGGGGTTTTCCTTTTTCATCTTTTCTAATCCTTCTTTTTCTAATATAAAAGTAGCTTACTTATAACTCATATATTTGACAGCTGGAAACTAAATAGTTCTTACTTTATATAGAAGGCTCCACTACAAATATTGAATATGTAATGCCTTGCACAGCATTAGTGTTGCTAGCCAAGAGGTGTTCACTGAGTGCAACTACCTTAATTGTTTCTGATACTTGCCTGTTGTCTGTAGGTCTTTTTCAGACACCTTTAGATTTAATAGCAAAATTAATGCCATGTGAAGAGAACTACAGAGCTTTTAGAGGATTTTTCTGGGTTTGGGGGGCAGACATATACATGAGTTCACAGTTGTACATCACAAACTACTTCCAGGAGGTCAACAACAAGGACCTAAAAGCTTCTGGGTTATTACAGGTAGTTTTGGTAGATTCCCTGTCCTGCACCACGGTCGCAGAGGTTGTTATAAAATGTAGTTCAGGTGGAGCAGGTGAATCACTTAAATCAAAACAATAATAATAATTGAAGAGGTTTTAGATGCATGTTCTTGTTTTGGTGTTGTGGAATATTGGTAGGAAGAATAGAATCTCAGTCTTTATACTGGGCATTGCTGTGGGGGCACTTGGTATGTGTGCTGTTGTAAATATGGGAAATAGACTTTGTATTTGAAAATTCAAGGTGTTTGGGTGGAGTACTTAAGTTCTTTCAACTTCACCAAAGTTAATCAGACATTGGTAGTAGACTTGAAGCACATAAGTTACAGGAAAGACTGAATGCTAGTATCTGTTACTCAGAATGAAAGTCCAAGCACTGATGAAAGATTAATGTTCAGATGCTTCAGAAATTTCAATAAAAATGTAAATGTACTGGAGTATCAAAACCTCTGTCCAAGATGTTACATTATGGACCTTACAGTTTACCCCCTTTTTCTTTCCCTCCCTCTAAGCATTCATTGCGGAAAATCAGTTGGAAAAAAATCTTATGACACCAACTGATTATGGTATTTAATTGTAACAATATGGCTTGATGCCCCCCCCCCCCCCCCCTTTTTTTCCTTTTTCCTGAAGTGTTCCGTGAAAGTGACAGGAAATTGCAGTTGTTGGTACTAATTTCAAAAATAGTGTGTTAGGTTTTTTTAATCAATTGGTTTGCAGGCAGGAGAGAAATTTTCTTACACAAATGATTGATTGTTGAGACTGCATTTGCAGAATTAGACAAACTCATTACCTTGAGCAGCATGGAGCCAAGAGATAACGTGTGAAAAGAACTCCCGAATTTGCTTAATGTTGCACAGCATTCCAGGTCTGGGAAATAAATCAATCAATAAATAGTGTCTAATATTTTAGGAATAATAATAATAAAGTAAAAATTGACCCAAATTACAATGCCTAAAGTCATCATAATGCTGTGTCACTTCAAATTATAGAACACACCAACTATTACTGATCCTGTCTCCAGTTTACAAACTTCAAAGTTGTAATGGTGTCACCTTCTTGTAAAATTAAGCAAGTGGCATACTGGATCAAGACATTCCAGGTTGCATGGTCATGGTACAAGCATTTCCTGTGTTTTTTTTTTTTTTTTTTTTTTTTTTTTCTCCACTTCCCAAAGGTAAAACACTACTTTATTAGAACCATCTACATACGGATGTGTTCTATTCAGACATCCTCTGGCAGCCTCCAAACCTCCAAACACCAAGTAGATGTGTCTACTAGAATTATTAATGAAAATAGCCCGCAGGAAAGTAAACAGCATCATCTTGCCTTAGGTTTTCCAAGGAGAATAATGTTGTTAAGTAATTAGTGCATTGTATCAATTTAGATTATTAAATGTCATAATATACATGAATTAAAAAGATTATCCTGTACTTTAAGTGTTTAGACTTGTGCCTTCCCTTCTGTCTCATCCATCAGAACTGGGTTAAGTGATAAGTAACAAGCTTAACTTCCTAGCATAAGATATGGTAGCTATGCTGCGTAAAGAAAAAAAGTAGTCAGAATTAGTGCCTGCTTTCTTTTCTTCTGGAAGTTTAATAGACTTGCATTGTGATATGTAGCTCACCTAATTCTAGACAGCTATGTTACAGGCACTTACGTCTAGGGTAATTGCCCTAGAGCTACCTTTATTGTTGATGGAAAGAAGGAGGCACTGCGAAGACACGAGTCATGTCATGGGAAAATAGGTATCTAATTAAGATGTGATGAATTGTACTCTAAAAGTGCCCATTTCTCTTCATTGACTACGAAGGCAGCCTGGGGTGATTAACTCACATGTAGACTGCTATGTTGTTGAAATCAGTGCATGTCACTGTTTGAATGAGTTCTGCCTTTAGTGTTTCCAAAGGAAACCACCTCTGAAACCCATCTAATACATCTGCTTACCTCAGGCAGCATTTGAACCTGTACTTACAATAACATTTTTCTATGGTCCTGTGATGAAGAAGATGAGGAAACTGAAGTTTAATTAAGATATTTTGTGGGTAAATTGAAACTCATCTGTCTATATTGATAGGGGATAATAGACACAGTGAAAGTACATAAAGAATAACCTCAGCCCATGTATGTGTGCCTGGCTCACCAGATAGATGTTTCTTTGTCAGCACTATTTTTCAAGTATATTAAATTTTAAAAAAATTATGACTTTGTAGTATTAAAAAGATCTGTATTACTGCCTGCAATTGCTGGCCTAAGTAATAATTTGGTATCATAGCTGACTCATTATTGATTTAAGTGGAAGTCTGCTCATGCCATGGAGACTCCTGTTCAAACTGCAGCTGAGGCAGGTAAAGATACTACCCTCTTCTCTTTGATTTTCACTATCTCGTTGGTTTCCATACTTCATACAAGGTCCGTAGCTGAGTTTAAAAAAATAAAAAGTTTGTTTCACAAAATTTCTAAAACCTAGTCCAAGTGACTGAGTGGATTGGAAGGAATCAAGAAGCAGTGGTGCAGACAGGTGAGGGAGGAAGGAAACCTGAGGCAGGCTGGTGGTGGTGAGCACCTGAGTGTTTGGGAGCCTTTCCACCCAGGCAGCTGTAGCCAGGATAGTACATGACATTTCCTCAGAACTTATTAATAACATAAACCAGTGAATAAAATGTGTGAAAATCGGAACTTATGAAAAGGCTTCATTTCCTGTCTCTCTCACGTGTGCCTCACTGTTTCTCAAAAATATATTTATGAAATGTATATTATTGGTTTCATTTTAGATTTGTGATTTAACTATATAATCTAAAGAAATAAAAATGAGATACTCACTATTTAAGATTCAGTACAAATTATTACAAGTAATAAAGGATAATGTAGTTGCCTTTTGTTATGGGTGTAAAAATTCCATGAGCTTATGAAATTAGGTTTATAAGGTGTTAGGCTCTCATTTTCCTTTTGCAGATTTTCATTTCACCGAGTTCCATTGGATGACTTGTAATTCATAATGAATTATACACAAGCATTTCTGGACCTGAAGCAAATAAATATGTTTATACAGAAATGCAAAATTTTAGCTATAAGAGGAAGTCTATGAGTCTGTCGTGTAAAAAGAGGAATTGTTTTTAGCATACATTGTAATACTTTGTACTTCATATGTCTTTCTTTAAAAAGCCTGAAAAGAATGACACTGAATCTGGCAGCCAGAGAATCAGACCAGTATTTGAAGAAGATCCTGTTTTCCGAAGGCAAACGTCTTACCAACATGCAGCAGTCCACATACCAACAGATATTTATGAAGGCTGTAAGTAGCACATGAACAAAGTGATTTTACTATAATATTAAGCTTATTATTTGTGTCCCATTCTTCATAGAAAATAACTTCCACACCAATTTTTCATCTCTATTTTTAGTACAGATGTTGAGACTGTCTTTTTTCCTTCCTTTAATGATGCTTCAGATATGTGCTCTATTAGGCATATGATTCATCTTACGAGTTAGGTGGAGCCATAATTAAAGAGAACTATTAGAGAAGGATCTGAATTTCCAAAATTGAACTGGAGGTGAAAGAAAATTCTTGCATATTTTAATTTTCATATCCATTCTTTCTCTGTGCTGTGTTCTTACTTAACATAAATGATTCTTGACAGTTCTTTGCATGGCTTTGACCTCAGGCAGAGATGAGTACTGAAATCATTTTTAAGTGTCCCAAAAGCATATACAGTTCAAGCAAATAACATGCTGTGCAAGATGGTAGTACTTACACTGAACGCAGTGCATTTCCAGAATTGTAGTAATAGTTTAGCATAAAATTTGAATAAAGTCTTTCTAAATAGTGTTAAAATATATTTACACACATATATTGCGAAGGAGTCTGTAATTGTAACAGTATTTCATAATTTGGTATTCATGTTGTCTTTCAGGATGAAAGTAATTTCTTTTTTTTTCTGTGTTCATTGTGTAGAAAAAAATCTTTATCCATTAAGAAGACATTTCAGCATTCAAAATGGCTGCATAATTTTAAAAAGGGAGGAAAATGGAATAGGATCCACATTTTTTTAAGTTCATTGTTTAGGGTGCTAATTTCAACTATGCAGCCTTCCTCCTCTTTCAAAATCTCATCAAGAAGAAAGAGACCCTGATGTGACCTGAGCTCTTTAAAATTCATGGCCACCGTTCCTTGTGGCTTACATAAATGACACGGGGATGAAAATGGAAATGTCAGTGTGATGGGGGAAAGAATCATAGTAGCTGGTATTCTTATATGGTGTGCTTGAATGACAGACCCAGAGGATTATTCTGGGATTCTGGCTTTAATAAATGGTAAGGTGCACCTTAATTGCAGGATTACAGGGAAGAGACAGGTCATTTCCTTTGCTTATTTATTTTTTTTTTCAGAGTATTGATACTTTGCTGTTAAACAAAAACTTCTCTGTAATAAGGATTTTTTAACACCATGTGAACTTTAATATGATTGTCATCATAACACTATGTAAAATATGTTGTTCTGTCAAATTTAACACTGTAGGTAGTATTCCTAAGAACACTTATGTCCCCTAAAAGCAGTGCTAGGTAGTGTTACTATACGGACCCCTTAACCTAAAAATTAAGACAGACTATGGCTTCCATAGGAGAGGTGCAACATTAGTATCTAATGATAATAAAACATGGAAATGTGAATCTCTTAAGACAGGCATGTGCAATATACATGGATCACAAGAAATTCATGATTCTTTGGGTCTAGCTATCATGTTAACTACCATGTGGTAGTTAAATGACTAATACGCTAAATGACTAGGGAGTTTGATTCAAAGAATGGGAAGCCTAAGAAAGTATCATCAGTAATTCTGTGTCAGCAAAAGCCTCGGATACGGTAGTAACTGGCTAACTTCCTCTCACACAGCTACAGATGGTGTTTTCAGTAATAACAAATTGACAATGGATTTCATATCAATAAACCCAAAATTGTCACCAGGTTTATTTTATAGTGGCAAAGTTCATGTGTCATCTGAAACACAGGGAGCAATTGGAATGTAGTTATCCAACAATAGATTTCTAAAACTAGAGCTTAATTTTCTCAAGCAATATTATCTGCAATAAATGTTTATGACCCTAAAAAGTGATAACCTGTCCTGAACACTTTTGTCATTTTCCTTCCTGTTCACATTAGGTAAACTGTGAGTTTTTGATAGAGATTTCAGTGACTACTACAGTAGTAACAGTTGTACATTTGGAAAATAGTTTGTAATTTCTCTTGTGAAATTCTGAATGTGTATCCATCCTCCGCTTTGCCCTTTAAAGCTGGGAAACTGTTTTAGCCAGTAATTCTCAAATGGTGTGCCACCTACTGAAACCTGACGAACTAATATGTGCTATAAAATAATGTTCTTTGGTTAGCTACATATACAGTGATTTGCTTGTTTTGAAATACAGTGATGTCCCTTTTTATTTCACCATAGAAATATAAATCATAAAACTACATCCATTCACTACATCAATGTTATTACTTTGTCACTTATTTGACTGCAGAAAGAAATATCATGAAACCTAATTTTGTTTTTTCTTCTCTGCTTTTGGTGCCAAAGCCTCGGTGGAAAGAAGGAAAAGTCTAGGGAATTTGTTTATTTGCCTGTATTTGAGGATTATAGTCCCACTGCAAGAGAGGTCTACCCCGGTAAAATGGACCCAAATTGGGCTTTAAATTCATTATTTTTCAAGAGTTTTATTTAGGTCTTGAAATAAAATCAATGTGCTACTGAAAACAGAACAGACCCTCAGGACAGCTTTCTACTACATGCACTGGGATTTAGTCATGCATCTCCTGTTAATAATAACAGAAGTTTCATTTGCAAATCCCTGGTGTAACTGTACCCCGCTTATCCCTAAGCAGAATGGGAACTGCAGGCCAGAGGAAATCCAAAACACAAGGCAAGTCAGGCTAGTCTGCCTGGTGGATACCACTGTATGTTATCCTCCTTGCCTGAGACGGATAATGTACAGATGCATAATGCTACAGTGGTTGCTCTAGGTAGATGTTAGTGCTTTTGTTACAGGTTTAGAAAGGGTGCTGGACAAAGCACAAGAACAAGGGCTGTTTTTTTTTGTTGTGGTTACTCCTGCTTCATTTCCTCTAAATCAGAAATTTAAATGTTACTTCCACATGTCACTGTTTGATTATCACTGAAGAGTTTGATTAAAGTGTCAGATTGACAATGCTTATATGCGGAGAATAATATGTCTTGAACACAATGACTTCATTTTGAATATGTTTGGACAGCTACCAGCGTAAGAAAGACTTCCCCTGCTCAGAGTCTATTAGAACTGTCATAAACAGAGTTACAATTAAAAGATGGATTCCATAGCTTAATGATCTTAAAATATAAATACTGTTTGTTCATATCATCCTTTTATTAAGATAGCAGTCAAAATTTTGTTGCTCCTTAAAATCTCCTAGTACATGTATTGTTTTTTAATAATGGGTTTGATAGTGCGTATCAGTTTTAAATTTGTAGTGGTACATCAAATTTGTGAATATTCAGTTGTAAAATGTTTTGACATAATAGTGTTTAGTGTGGGGAGGCAATCAAAACTTTTAGAAATAACTTAAATTTTCTGTTTTGATGACTGACTTTTATCATCATCTTTGACAGGAATTTTTATAGTTTTGAACAATTTCTGAAAATGTGGGGTATCTCAGGCCACAAGCTTGTAATGAACATAAGGGGATTACTGTTCATTCTATTTTATTTATTTACCATATTTTCAATCATTTTAATCAGTGAGATATTTGTGAAAAAATGCAGAGTGAAGTGGACCTTTAAATGAATTTTCAGTGTTAGCCTGTTTTAAATACCAAACACTATGGCTTGGGGTAAGTGTTAAGCAAATGTTAGTTACAGCTAAATCCCTAAGTACTCCTAGACTGCCTGGCTGGTTGAATATTAAGTCTAGAAGGAAAATACTGATGCATAAGCCTAAACAAAGAGCTCTAGGGTCAGTATAGCTTTTTATGTTCTGACAATTACGATTTAAATTATTATTTTTATCCAAATAGCTTACCAAAGCTTCCTGAATGAAAATATTTTTACATAAGCAGCAAAAATTGGCTTTTTTAACTTAATGAAAATGCTTCCTTCTCTCAGAATTCAGAAGGTCAAACAACTTGAATGCTACTCTACCTCATGAGGCATTTTTGTACTTGGATTACATTAGTGTTATTGCATGATCTAGCATATTTGCATGACACCATGTTTACCGTTACTTCTGTCTTAAATTTTCAAAGTTTCAGATGACAAGGTAGGATAAAGAAAGACGGTTTTGTAACCAACAATAATTTATTACTTCTTGAAACACCTAATTTTGTCAAAGGAGAACAATCTTGTATACCAGCTATAGATGACAAAAAAAATACAAAAACATATAGTATTTTTATGTCATCCTAGATTATTTTGGAAGATTGTGCCTATTCCTGAGTTATTACAGATAGACACAATGCTGCTAAACTGTTGTCTTTGCTTAAACAAAAAAATGATAGCAGTACATTTTGTATAACATATCCAGCTAGATGGTGGTAGAACATTTTGATGTTTCTGTACTGTATATGTTTGCTTTTCTCTTGAAGCTGAGAAATGCAAGGGATGCATGAATGGTGGGACCAAAGAACAGAAAAGGCAGGAGGGTGTCGCTGATTTAGCGGCTTCATAAACTGTTGTGATGTTGATGTATCAGGTGATTACTGAGGAGGCCAAACCAGAAATCATCCGTATCATAATAACTGTAACCAACTCTTGTTCATCTTGGAGAATATCTGTTCATCTAGATGCCCCCTGACAGTGATACCACAGCCATTATTTCATTTTTTTCCTGTACTCTTGCTTATTTGAAATCTGTAGTAATGCTGGTTATTAGCTTGAATTGTAAATGTTTCTAGGTGTTGTCTCACACTATTATGACTTGTCAGAGTCATAATCTACCAAAATATGGTAGATAGAGAAGTTTTACTTTCTAAATGTCAGTATGAACAGCCAAATATGATTCTTTTTTTATTTATTATTACAGATAACAATTTTGATTTAACTTTCAAGTTTAGATGAGTGCTGTAACTCATATATGGAAGAAGGAATGGAGGTTAAAGAGAAGTCTATTTTTCTTTCTCACTTATCTTAAATCCAGAGAAAGGTTAATTTATTTGTTTGGTTTGGTTGGTTTCTTTTTAAAAATAAGCAAAGCCAAACATTCTGAATTTGTGGGCCTTAGCTGTGACCCAAACTGTTTGCTGTGGGTTATTTCACAGTGAGCCCACTGGGAACCATCAGCTAGCAACCTTTCTATATTATGTCATTCCTGTTCTTTTAACGAGGAGTTCATCTACATGGGTCTTTGGCATGATACAGTATTTTTAGATACTCAAAGGATATAATTTACTACTGGGCTGATGTTTTTAACATCATGATGAGTTAGATGTGAGGAGACATACCAGAAGTCAGCCCCATGAAAACTGGTTATTATGGTTCTCGTTTCAAGAAAATAGAAGTCCCTACAATTAAGAGATTTTTCAGTCCTTTTCTCTCCAAAGTTCTTTAATTTTGAAAACTCAGGATATTAGGTAGAAGGGTAGAAGGTTGAAAAACATCATTGCATTCCTACTTTTTTTTTTTTTTAACTGTGTAAGATTAAACTGTGATGTTTGTAATAAAATGTGTGTAATAAATGTGTGAAAAATAATTTTCTGGTGAATTGAATGTGGAGTATCATCTGTGTGGTTGCATTTCATTGCGTATTTCTTGACCATCAAATATGGTATGTATCCAGAATTATCTTGGACATAATAGCAAGTCCAGGGATTCCAGTATTTGTTAGGCTGCTTGACTGAGTAATACATGATTAAGCTCTATATATTGCCAAAATCTATTTTGGGAGCCAGATGATTACTGCTGCTCCTCAGATCTCTTTTCTTTGCTTCTGCAATATTTCCCCTGTTATATACAGCTTGGAATAACAGTAAGTATTGAATCATCTTGTACCAAGATGGGAAATTTGGCTCTGCAGAAAGGTTGGCCATGTTCTTCTGGTAATAATAGCTAACAGAGATAATTCCATTTTAAAATACAAACCACAAAGCAGAACACTCTGAATTTCAGAACTTCTTTATTATTGGACACATTAAAAAAAATACATTTTTTAAAAAAGATTGCAATTGATTCTGGTGTGTGGAATTCTCCCTATGCAGTGCAAGGATTCATGATGTCATAAGTCTGGTTTAGCTTTGCAAACTAAGTTGATATGGAGTGTATTTGTTGTCTCAGCTTTGTATTTGTCCTCCTGGAAGGGAAATCGCTTTTTTTCACCTACATTACACAGAATCACAGAATCACAGAATTTCTAGGTTGGAAGAGACCTCAAGATCATCGAGTCCAACCTCTGATCTAACGCTAGCAGTCCCCACTAAACCATATCCCTAAGCTCTACATCTAAACGTCTTTTGAAGACTTCCAGGGATGGTGACTCCACCACTTCCCTGGGCAGCCTGTTCCAATGCCTCACAACCCTTTCAGTGAAGAAGTTCTTCCTAACATCTAACCTAAAACTCCCCTGGCTCAACTTTAGCCCATTCCCCCTCATCCTGTCACCAGGCACGTGGGAGAACAGACCAACCCCCACCTCGCTACAGCCTCCCTTGAGGTACCTATAGAGAGCGATAAGGTCGCCCCTGAGCCTCCTCTTCTCCAGGCTGAACAAGCCCAGCTCCCTCAGCCGCTCCTCGTAGGACTTGTTCTCCAGGCCCCTCACCAGCTTCGTCGCCCTTCTCTGGACTCTTTCGAGCACCTCGATGTCCTTCTTGTAGCGAGGGGCCCAAAACTGAACACAGTACTCGAGGTGCGGCCTCACCAGAGCTGAGTACAGGGGGACGATCACCTCCCTAGCCCTGCTGGTCACACTGTTCCTGATACAAGCCAGGATGCTGTTGGCCTTCTTGGCCACCTGAGCACACTGCTGGCTCATATTCAGCCGACTATCCACCATCACTCCCAGGTCCTTCTCTGCCTGGCAGCTCTCCAACCGCTCATCTCCCAGCCTATAACTCTGCTTGGGGTTATTGCGCCCCAGGTGCAGGACCCGGCACTTGGCCTTGTTAAACTTCATGCAGTTGACCTCAGCCCATCTGTGCAGCCTATCCAGATCCTCCTGCAGAGCTTTCCTACCCTCAAGCAGATCGACACATGCGCATAGCTTGGTGTCATCTGCAAACTTACTGAGGGTGCACTCAATGCCCTCGTCCAGATCATCAATGAAGATATGAAAGAGGACCGGCCCCAGCACCGAGCCCTGGGGGACGCCATTAGTGACTGGCCTCCAACTGGACTTGGCTCCATTCACCACGACTCTTTGGGCCTGGCTATCCAGCCAGTTTCTAACCCAACGAAGCGTGCGCCAGTCCAAGCCTAGGGCAGCCAGTTTCTTGAGGAGAATGCTGTGGGAGACGGTGTCAAAAGCCTTGCTGAAGTCAAGGTAGACCACATCCACAGCCTTTCCCTCATCCACCCAGCGCATCACTTTGTCATAGAAGGAGATCAGGTTCGTCAAGCAGGACCTGCCTTTCATAAGCCCATGCTGACTGGGCCTGATCGCCTGCTTGCCCTGCAAGTGCTGCGTGATGACTCTCAGGAGGATCTGCTCCATGAGCTTCCCTGGCACTGAGGTCAAACTGACAGGCCTGTGGTTTCCCGGGTCAGTCCTCCGGCCCTTCTTGTAGATGGGCGTCACATTTGCTAGCCGCCAGTCAACTGGGACCTCCCCCGATAGCCAGGACTGCTGATAAATGATGGATAGTGGCTTGGCCAGCTCCTCTGCCAGTTCTCTCAGTACCCTTGGGTGGATCCCATCTGGCCCCATCGACTTGTGCACATCCAAGTGCCGTAGCAGGTCACCAACCAGTTCTTCATGGATAGTGAGGGCCGCATCCTGCTCCCCATCCCCTTCCACCAGCTCAGGGTACTGAGTATCCAGAGAACAACCGGTATTGCCGCTAAAGACTGAGGCAAAGAAGGCATTGAGCACCTCCGCCTTTTCCTCATCTCTTGTAACTAAGTTTCCCCCCGCATCCAGTAAAGGATGGAGATTCTCCTTAGTCCTCCTTTTTGTGTTGATGTATTTATAGAAACGTTTTTTGTTATCTTTAACGGCAGTAGCCAGATTGAGCTCCAGATGAGCTTTAGCCTTCCTAATTTTGTCCCTGCACAGCCTCGCTACATCCTTAAAGTCCTCCCTAGTGGCCTGCCCACTTTTCCAAAGCTTATAAACCCTCTTTTTTCTCCTAAGATCAAGCCACAATTCTCTGTTGAGCCAGGCCGGTCTTCTTCCCCGCCAGCTCATCTTTGGGCACTTGGGGACAGACCGTTCCTGCGCCATTAAGATTTCCCTCTTGAAGAGCGCCCAGCCTTCCTGGACCCCTCTGCCCTTCAGAACCACCTCCCAAGGGACTCCACCAACTAGTGTCCTGAGCAGCTCAAAGTCAGCCCTCCGAAAGTCCAATACAGCGGTTTTACTGGTCCCCTTCCTGGCCTCGCCAAGAATAGTGAACTCCACCATTGCGTGGTCACTCTGCCCAAGACAGCTCCCGACAATCACATCCTCCACCAGTCCTTCTCTGTTTGTGAAGAGAAGGTCTAGCGGGGCACCACCCCTGGTAGGTTCACTAACCAGCTGCGTCAGGAAGCTGTCTTCCACGCTTTCCAGAAACCTCCTAGACTGCTTTCTCAGGGCTGTGTTGTGCTTCCAGGATATGTCAGGGAAGTTGAAGTCCCCCACGAGTACAAGAGCTGACGATTTTGCAACTTCTGTCACCTGTTTGTAGAGTTCCTCAACCGTCTCCTCATCCTGGTTCGGCGGTCTATAGCAGACCCCGACCAGGACACTAGCCTTGTTGTCCCTGCCGATCCTAACCCAAAGGGACTCGACATTACCTGATAGATGGCTGTGAGGATGTGAGAGATGGCGGTTTTGTTCTTGAACCTGCTATATACAGTGAAGAATGACCATCAGGAGGTTACTCTGGCTTTTTGTGAGTGTAAATTCACAGCACATGCAAGTCCTTTAGGATTCACCAGAATCTTTGTATAATCATTTTTTTTTTTTCAAAACTGTGTCCAGAGAACTGTCAGGGAGTGTGGAAGGAAATATTTGTTAGCTCAAAATAGAACTAAATGTTTAAATGTGATTCAGTCTTTGCCAAATAAGTAGATACAAAGTATGACTACTGTGTGGAACACATGCTGAATTGCTTGAAATAATTAATGTCTAGAAAGAAGATAGTGATTCATGCTAAGCACTTCATGCGAAAAAATTAAACATGTTTGTCTAAAGGACCTTAAAACCTGATTTAAATGGAAGCATGAGAGGAATGATTTTTAGTTACCTTGAAAGTCTGTCAAGGTTTCATTTACCTTTCCAGCAAAGAGTTTCCTTTAAAACCACCCTCTTGTACCTCTCTTGGAGCTGTGCAAGGGGGTAGGGAATGGGGGCTGTGGTCAGTTCCCTAATGCTTTGTCTCTCTGCTGCTCCTTCGTGGTTCACGGTCGCTCTCTGCCCCTGCTCTACCTGGGGTCCCTCCCACGGGATGTCATCCTTTCCAAACTGGCCCTGCGGGGGCTGCACACACACTGCAGCTCTTCAAGAACTGCTCCAACATGGCTCTATACCACGGGGTCCATCCATTAGGAGGAGCAAACTGCTCTAGCACAGGTCGCCCAGGGGTGGCAGCTCCCCCCAGACTCCCTGCTCCTGTGTGGGCTCCTCTCCACGGGCTGCAGCTCCGGCCTGGGGCCTGCTCCTGCAGGGGCTCTCCATGCGCTGCGGCCTACTTCAGGCCACATCCACCTGCCCCACCGCGGCTCCACCACGGGCTGCAGTGTGGAGATCTGCTTCATGTGGGACCCATGGGCTGCAGGGGCACAGCCTGCTCCACCAGGGGCCTCTCCACAGGCTGCGGGGGAACCTCTGCTGGAGCACCTCCTGCCCTCCTTCTGCACTCACCTTGGGGTCTGCAGGGCTGGTTCTCTCCGATTTCTAATTTCTCTCTTCAGCTGCTTTTTTTTTTTTTTTTTTTTTTTTTTTTTTTTTTTTTTTTTCCTTTCTTTAATCTTCTCTTTCAGAGAGAGGCACAACCAATGCTGCTCACTGGCTTAGCTCTGGCCACTGGCAGGTCCCTTTTGGCTGGAGCTGGCCTTTATGTAACATGGAAGCCTCCCTGCAGCCCGCCCGCTACCAAAACTGCCATGTGAGCCCAATACAATAATAGGTTTGTTTGTTTGTTTTCTCTACAGAAGCATTCTTTCTACTCATTAAGATTATTAGAAATGTCTTGGTGGTTTGTCTTGTTTTTAATAGCAAATAAGTTTAATAGACTTATTAATATCTGAGTATTGAAAGATTTGCCCTTGGAAAGGAAATCTGTTTTTCAGCTTTGAAATTAAAAGAATTTGAAAATTGTAAAACCCATTATTAAATAGTTTATTCCTCACGTTTCAGAAATGTTTAATTTCTTGCTTGTTGTGACACAGCTGCAAATTTTACTTTGTTAATGGCAGTCTGACTATGAATCATGTTTGTGTTTTTTTTTTCTTTTACATTGACTAAAAATTACACCCCGGGGTTATTGGGGGCTATTGGACTTTACTTCAGGAAAAAAAAATAAAAATGAAAGTTGCTAAATTATAGATAGATGTACAGAAGATATAAATTAAGATACAAGGTATTTTATTCTGAAAAAAAATATATATTATATTAGATTGATTATTAAAAAATAAATGGAAGACAATAACTAAGAAATATGGGTAGAGTTTAAATTTCTTGACAAATGCAGGTGGGTAGTTTACCAAAAGACCATAAAATCAGCAGTGGGTGAATGAGTGTAACTGTAACTGTAGCTTCTATGTTAGTATGTTATCCAGCATTGTACTTATTATTAATATTTAGAAATGAGCATCACCTTAACAAGTGATATGTTTCGGTTTTATTTTTGAAGTCAGGAAGATAGATAATCAAAGGGAAAGACAAGGAATAGTTTTTATGTAGATGTGTGGATTTGAATATCCTTGGAGGAAATGGCTTTTTGTGTGTATGTCCAATATTCAGAGCAAGTAGAGCTTATAACAACACGCAAAATATAGCTTAAGGATGTGGTTACTAACTTTTTATTCAGCTTTACTTGTCTTCATTCTTTCTGCTGTATAAAGTCATTTACAATCATAATTATTAAGAAGGAATAATGCATAATTTTATCATAAAGCATTTCTCTAGAAAAGCATAAATCACAGAATTTTTCCCACTATTGGGGGATATTTCTTGAAGTTTGGACAGTGTAATTTCAATTTCTATTTATTTATTAAAAGAATACTTAAATAGTTAATGCTACTCAACTAGTAACTTTCAGTTTGCACTTTATTCATATGTGTTCATTGGAGAATAAATTACAGCAAGTTGAATATGAGCCAGCAGTGTGTGCCCTGGCAGCCAGGAGGGCCAACCGTGTCCTGGGGTGCATCAAGCACGGCATCGCTAGTAGGTCAAGGGAGGTGATTGTCCCGCTCTACTCTGCGCTGGTGCGGCCTCACCTCGAGTACTGTGTGCAGTTCTGGGCACCACAGTATAAAAAGGACATGAAACTGTTGGAAAGTGTCCAGAGGAGGGCTACGAAGATGGTGAAAGGCCTGGAGGGGAAGATGTACGAAGAACGGCTGAGGTCACTGGGCCTGTTCAGCCTGGAGAAGAGGAGGCTGAGGGGAGACCTCATCACAGTCTACAACTTCCTCGTAAGGGGGTGTCGAGAGGCAGGAGACCTTTTCTCCATTAACACTAGTGACAGGACCCGCGGGAACGGGGTTAAGGTGAGGCAGGGGAAATTTAGGCTGGACGTCAGGAGGGGGTTCTTCACAGAGAGGGTGGTTGCACACTGGAACAGGCTCCCCAGGGAAGTGGTCACTGCACTGAGCCTGTCTGAATTTAAGAAGAGATTGGACTGTGCACTTAGTCACATGGTCTGAACTTTTGGGTAGACCTGTGTGGTGTCAAGAGTTGGACTTGATGATCCTTAAGGGTCCCTTTCAACTCAGGATATTCTATGATTCTATGATTCTACATTTTCTTCTGTGCATCATGAAGGTATTTTGCATCAATCAATTTGAAATTCAGGTTAGATAGCTTCTTATTGTTTTGTATAGTGTGCAGATGTGTATTTCTTTCTTGATGTCAGTTTGTTTTACACCAAATTAGATATGATTTTTTTTTTTTTTTTTGTCTGACACTGGATCCTTTCAGATTGCTGTTTCTATCAATAACAACGCATTGGCTTTAGTTTTTTTTTACATCTTGCCTTTCATGGATGTCTTCATTCTTTTATTTATTTATTTATTTATTTATTTAGTGTCTAATTTCCCTCTTCTTTTGTAGGAAATTCATCCTTAGAATGTATTTAGCTCTCTTACAGTTGTACAAGCATCTATTTTAAAATGATTTCTACCACAGAGTAAAATGCAATTTTTACTTCTAATATATTTCTTTCATAAATAGAAGATCCCAAAATGCATCTCTCAAAACCTATCCATAAAATACCCATTTATTTTCATGATCTTCTCACACTCTAGTGAATCAGTATATCCCTCTGTCCTTCCCTCACATTTTATTAAAAAAATAAATAAATTAGCTCTTAGACATCTTATTCAGAACTTACTTTCTTATTCTTCTGTTCAGGAAACACCTGTGTACTTTCAGTTATCTGTCCTCTGTCTTATCAGCTGTAAGATTTCACTGTTTATTCTATGTGCATCTCTAGTCATTTTTCATATCCCCATTGGGTAATATTTCATACATAAAAGGCTTTAGTTATACTTCTCTTCAGGATAATGGCCATTTTGCAGTCTTAGTGTCCTGTCGTCTTTGGTGTATCCTACTGCTGTGGAGTCTCCTCTCATATTGCCTCATTAACCAGTTATTTTCCCCCCTTTTCTGCATTTTACTTTAAAGTATGACAGCTTACAGACTTCCCGAACTCTCCTTCTCCTGGCACCTCATTGGCTTGTCTTTTGGTTTTCTCTAATTGTGATTTTCCAGGATATAAACCTGAAAAATATATATCAACAATTTTTAAATAATGTTCCTTTCTGTCCTTTTATATACAAATATTCATCTGTTTCATCTCCTAAGGATGTTTTTTAATGAAACAATTGTGGGAAAAAATATTGAGAATTAACTAGTGGTTATGTTTAGATGGACTTACACTGACTTCTGAATTAGTTGAATGCAGTTATGCACTTGTGCTTGAAGTACCTGTTTTTTAGGAGGACTTCTAAGCTCAGATGGAACATTTTACTGATGCAGTCACCTTCCCATTATTCTGGAGCCATTCCCTGTCTGGCAGACCTTCTTCAAATAAAAGCACATTTTTCTCTTCTCTACAAAAACAATTAACCTAAGCATCTGTTTCAAAATGAGACCTGGCCTTTTCTATCAATCAATATTATGATGTTTGTTACCTCTAATAAACAAGTACATTCATCTCATTGCCAGTTATTTTTTAGTTTACAAGTTGTTTATTTAAAAGATTTTGTTTTAATCAGTTAGGGGCATGACTTTATATCAGTTATCTATATCAATGTTCGTTCTGTAGGAGTCATTGTAACTTATTTACATTTTCAAACTTTTTTTCTTGTTCCCGTGAACAACTGAGTGTCCTTGAGTGTCTTTTATCTCTAAAAGCACTCATGTCCATTCAGGGTCAGCACCCTGAAATAAGCACCTGTGAAAATAAGAAAAAAAAAAAAGGTAGTTGCTGACTATGGGAAAATGAGTGGGAAGGGGGGAAAAAATTGGACCTTGGCCATCTCAGTTGGCGGTTGAAAATCAAAGATGCACTCAGGTAGTTCACTGTGATGGGTATTGCAAGTGACGGACCGTTCAGAGATGAAGGAAAGAAGATAATGAAATCTTAGATTAGAAAAGGTTCCAAAACATGCTGACAGAACTGCTCAAAATGTATTTAAAAAAAAAAAAAAAAGAACAAAAAAAAAGAAAAAAGGAAAGAAAAAGTCACAGAGATTTTGGCAAAAGGGAAGAAGAAATAAGGATTGGGAATGCAAAAAGGCAAGTAATCTTTGGACTGTTACTTCACTGCATAAATGTTTCCACGGATGCATAGTAGACTTTTCTT
The DNA here is from genome assembly GCF_964211825.1 of Aythya ferina. Lineage (NCBI taxonomy): Eukaryota > Metazoa > Chordata > Aves > Anseriformes > Anatidae > Aythya > Aythya ferina. The sequence goes on along the minus strand of NC_140296.1, from coordinate 196,826,528 downwards.
AATTTATGCTAGTTATCTGTGTGAAGGACCAAAGAGCATGAGTCGGTGCCTTGGTGTCTTGTTCTGCACCCAGCATGATGAAAAATAAAATTTGTAGCAACACTGTAGCAGTAACAGATGTTTGGAAATTAAATATATTCCTGTGATTATTTTTTTTATGGAAGAACAATACTGGTATTCCTTGTTAGAAGTGACCAAATAGGATTATATGAACTTTATTCACAGACCAAAGCCTTTCTTGGGACAGGAAAAAATGAATGTTATAAGAAATAAGTACCATAGGGGCTACAGAGCTGTTGGAGTGCCAAATGTTCATTTAGATTTTCCTAGTCATTTTTCTTCTGGGGATAAGAAGAGGCTTGATGAAGAGAATGAGATGAGTAGGGGCTGCTATTCTGCTTTATTTGACATAGACGTTTTAGGAAGGAACATCTTACTGTGTATCTGATTCAAGTTTTTGCTCAACCTGGACAGACCAAATACGTATTTTGTGCATTGCTTCAGTGTCATGTAATTGAATCCAAATAGGAGTGGTCAGTACATTGGACAAGCAGCTGAATATCAAGTATCACTGGTCTGAATTGCACACATATAACATAGAAATTACTTCAGGATGAACAGTTAAAATCCAGGAAATACAGTACAGTATTTCCTGGAGAAATACACAGAGAAATATACAGACTCTGTACACAGAGTCTCTGTGACTCTGATAGTTCGCGCCCTTCCCTTCTCAGCCCTATATTTCTCCCTGCTTTATAAACTTAACACAATTTCCCTTAGAGCTATTTGGAATTGTTTGACTTTCCCACTTTAATGATTTCTAGAATTTTGTTATTATGTAGACTAAAGACATGAAGTTTGAGGAGGATACATATATGACTTCGAGTTTTAATATTTTCAAGAGTAGCGGCTAAAGTTAAAATTGATATTAAAGTTGGATGCATATTTATATATCAATTATGGGTGTCTGGTTTGGAATTATTGCTAATTTAGGTTAAACTGGCTTTAAAACCATTTCTGATAGTATAAAACTAAAATACAATTCTACAGGGATTTTTTTGATATCATTATTTTTCAGAAAAAGAGGCAATCACTTCTTCAGATATAAACAATATATAATATCCTGCCATCAACAGTCTTGGTACCAAATATGTCTTACAGAATTTCTTTGTGACTTAGTTTTTCATATTTAATATTTATACAGAGAAATATTGTGTGGTACTATCTGTACGTACCTGTCTCTCACATTGCTATGTGATGACTGAGTTATGAAATTGCAGTATCAACACATTAGAAGGTTATAAATATCATTGATAGTTATAAAGTACCACTAGATTTATGTACAAATTCATGGATATTTATTTTTTTATCTAATAAATGTAATGAATCTTAGTGAATAAACACTTAAATGACAGTTTTTGTTAAAATTTGGAAGTACATATTACCTGTACATTTTAGAATAATACAGTGGAAAAAAGATGGTAAACATCACTTGCTTTTTATAATGCCAATTTTGATGAATTGGTGCTCTTGTTTCTGATAGGATTTTTATTTTTTATTTTTTATTTTAGTTAGTAACTTAAAAATCTTTTAATTTTTAACTTGAAGTTGTGACATTTGATAAAATTGCACATGAAAATGCAATTGTTGTTATTGTTTTATCAAACATAACGCATTTTTTTGTCTTACTCTCCATATATACATAGATAGCATACATACAGAATTGGTGCTAACTGGTGTGTGTGAAGAATCTGCCTTGTCAGACTGCAGCACTCAGTCATTTTATGCGTCCTAATTTTAGAAGTGGGGAAAAAAAAATAAAAGAGAAAAAAAATAAAAGAAAATGTTATTTTTAAACAGCTATAGTTAAGATCATAAATTTTAGTATATGGTAATTATTGCATAAACCCAAGTGTATGCTATAAATAAAACAAGTTTATATATTGATGGTCTGTTCCCTGCGAGTAGTAGAATTTTGCATGGTGTCTTGCCTTTTGCTGTATGGTAGGAAGATTACAGCATGCAGACTGTACTTCTACAAAAATAAAATAAAATAAAAATCTGCGTAGAATAGTTATTTGCAATAAATGGAATGCATTGATTCTGAAAGTGGGCTAAGTTTCATTTAACGTTTGTGATAAATTGTAGTATTTTGCAACAAGGCTTACTGCTGTGACTTGTATAAGACTAAGAGTTAAGAATGTAGGTGGTGCAAGTCACTGTGTAGGTCACAAAATTCAATTTCACTTAATTCCAAGTGAATTTCACTTAATTCCAAGTGAATTCCTTATCTCTTTAAAACATTAAAGAAACATTTGTTTGAAGAGCATTACACCCATGATTATGTGGTAAGGTGCAAGCTCATGTAGATCAACAGGGAAATTTTTCATGTTCTGAAAGTCACAATGTACTGGACTTTCCTGAATACCTGAGGAGTGGCTGATAACACCAGATGCTTGTGTCACTGTTCAGAGAGACATGGACAGGCTGGAGGAATGGTCTGAAATGAACCTCTTGAAGTTCAGAAAATGGAAATGCAAAATTCTGCATCCCGGGAGGAGTAACACCAGGCATCAGTAAATGTGAGGGGCTGCCTGACTGGAAAGCAGCTTGCTGAGAAGGACCTGGGTCTTTTCAGCACTGGTGAGGCCGCAGATGGTACAAGAAAAATACAGACTTAGCAGAATGAGCCCAGCACAGGACCACAAAGATTATTAAAGGTCTTGAGCATAATTCAGATGATGAGAGACTGAGCTAAGACTGTTCAGTCTTTAGAAGAGAAGGCCCAGGGGGAAGATCGTATCCATCTGTATAAATACCTGATCAGAGAGAATGGCAAAGGTAGAGACAGACTCATGGTAGTGTCTAGTGATAAGACAAGATCCAATGGACAAAAAATTAAAACACATTACATTCTCTCCCAACACACACAAAAAACCCTCATTTACTGTTTGGGTGGGTGGCTGTTAGTACAAGTTACCCAGAGAGGTTTTGGACTCTTCATGCTCGGACATATGCAAAACCCAGGTGGACATGATCCTGGACAAGCTGCCCTAGCAGACCCTGCTTGAACAGTGAATTTGGACTGGATGATCTCGAGACTTCCTGTCCAACCTCAGCTATTTTGTGATTTTGTGACTTTGAGCACTAGAACAGCTTGGTGTCCAGAATATTGTTTTCCTGTAGAGCCTAGAGCTCAGCCACATGGGTCTTCCTACCTTATAGCTATCTCCCTTATGGAATCTTGAAACCTCAACTTCCATGGACCTTAGGACTCAGTCTCCCAACAGGGAGTCATGGAACGTTATCCACTAAATGTTTATTGAATTCTAAATCACTTGAAAAAATAAGCATCATTTTCTGTCAAATTAATGGTTTCTCTGGTACAGGGTGGTTGCATCATACAGCAATTAAAATGTTGACTCCAATTCTATACTTCTTTATTTATTTTTAGCTTGTCCTCTGTGTTCTGATTTTTAAAAAGGGAAAAATAAATGGGAAAAATGAAAATACTTGGGTGTGGAAGTGGGGAACTTTTTATTTTATTTTATGTGATACTTTATTGGAGTTATTTCTATGAGGTTTTTGTTTGTTTGTTTAACTTTGTCCTCCCTAAAAGCTCTTGAGAAATGTGAATCTTAATTTCATGTCTGCTATCAACAAGCTGCATATTGTTGAGGGGTTGATATTGGTATTGCTCCTGCCTCTTGTGTACCTTTAAAATAATAGTGGTTGGCCATATGTTGTGAAAGCCTGCCATGAAGCTGAAAAGTTACCTGACAACCAGCTAATGTCTGTTCATGGTTTGAGTAATTTTAATACAGGAATTACTAATTACTTGGTTATGAATTTGGAGAATACTTAGTGTCCAGATTGCCTAGAACAAGTTGAATATTGGGTTATCTATAGATTACCAGGCTGTCTCTATGCATTTTTTTTTTTGTTTTGTTGCTGTTTGTTTTTTGTTTCTGAGGATGAGTTCAGAAAACAGTAGTTAGTCTTTTGAGCGGGGTTTGCTGTACATAGATGTCTGAGATTGGGCTAATCTTAACAGGAGGTCATGAGATAGTGGCCTCTTGCCACCACCTTAACTGCAAGGTGAAATGGAAACATTTATTTTCCAAGTGATTTACTAACAGCTTTTTATTGCTGCAAATTACTGACACAGAAGTTAGCATTCTCTGCTCCTTGAAGCAGCCTGGTGTGTTCAGAATGAGTTATATGCTCCATCAACTTCACATAACTAAAATCTGTTTGATTCAAAAAACAGACCTGTTATCTAAAATATATACCACAGTTAGAGGAAACATGAAATCATAATTAATATTGTTGGTGGGGGTGTCTTTTTTTTTTTTTTTTTTTCCTTTTAACATATATGAAACATGCACTCTGGAAATGATAAGAAAATTGATCTCTTTCCTTATGTCTTTTCCAGTACACCTCATCCCATACCTTTATTAGTAGTAAGAGTTTTGTTGTATGCTATAGCAAGACACTTTTACTTTAGTTTATAAAATTATAAGATTATAATCTATAAGATTACTTTTCTTCCTTTTATAATATTTATTTTATATATCTGATTAATTTATCACATGTAGCTCTAAGAGCAGGGTTCCTACATAAACTAAGAAAAAAGTAAAAGATTTTTTTCTGCTAATTCTGAAGACAGTGTAGAGTAAGACAACCTATTTTCATTAACTTGTAATTTATCTAATCTTGAAAAACAGGAGACATCCTTTTTTACCCACTCAATGTACAGGTAGAGCCCTTTAGGCTAAGTTACTACAGAGCTCTGAAAGGCTAACGATTCATTTAAACTTTATAATGAGGGCAGAGAGACTTTATACTGAGGGCGATGCAAAATGTTTTATGAGAAATGGTCTAATGAAAGAGCAGATTCTTTGATATATAAGAAGAGAGATATATAAGAGAGAAAGAGAGAGGAAGAGAGAGTATTTAAGAAAACCCATAACTTTGGGGACATTTACCTTTTATGCTGGATTTTGGAATTTTATTCATGTCTACTCAGCGAAAAAAGAACAATGCACTTTTAGAATTTTCTGTTCTAATCATTCTTTGATTCAATTTCTTGAATATATTTTAATAATGCATTTTTCTGGAACGCCATGAAATCTTGTGAAAATGTATAAATTAATGATAATCTGAGCATTTATATTCTATACAGTGCACAAATCAAACTTGTTGATTTTCTTTTTAAAGCACTAGTTTACATATATTTATTCAGATTTACAGAAAATGCAGTTATATGCATTTATATGTTAGCAAATGTAAAAGTAATTTTATATTTTTGTGTAGCACTTAAATGAATAAGACAAATATAAGTCCCTTTTTGAGGGGGCTGTTATTTATTTATTTATTTATTTATTTATTTATTTATTTATTTATTTTGAACCAAAGCACACTTTATCTTTTTAAATTGCGGGGATTTATGGGTACTATCAAGAAGTTTGAAAAGGAGAAAATGTACACCCACAAAAATAGTGGGGAAATTGCATCTTTCAGAATGAAAGCACACAATTAATCTTCCAGTCACTTAGCAATGCATTCTTCAAATGCACTGCAAAGTATGGATTTGTCTTTGCTTTGTAAATTAGTAAGGGGATTTGAAGTATCAGAAGTCTGTTTGTTTTCATTATGTGGCTGGTTTTGAAGGATTTCTCTCCTAGTGGCTTTTTGATACCTGGCCTGACAAAACCCCTTTTGATCTAGATAGTTTTCTAAGACATTGCTATCTCATAGAGATTCCCAGGAAAGACAGGAGAAGAGCTGAAATCTGGTTTTAGCTAGTTTATAAAGTCCAGTAAGAAGTAAGATGAATAAAGAACTTTCTTTTCATTTCTGCATTCATTAGTTCTATGCTATCACTGCTGAGTATTTCCAAATGTACTCATAGGTTATAACTAGGAAGATGCAAAACTTTTTCAAAACTTTTTTTTTTTTTTTTTTTCATTTAGCTGCCACAATATACTCTTCAAATTGCATAACAACAAATAGGGAAAAATAAGATTTTTCCTCACTCAAAAAACAAAAGGCTCAACTATTTTCTTCTCTTTTCACAGTATAAGGGTTCTCATCAAATATCACCAGCTTTTTGCTTTGATGAATGAAAAATATCACTAAAATAATATTTAAAAAGAGAAAGGGGGAAAAAAAAAATCCCTCCTTGATTTGCAAGAGCATGTTGGTAAAGTTAATGTTAAATGCATTAGTCAAATTCTCTCAGATGCCCTGATTAACTGTTAATTCAACTATCCATATCCCTTTCATGTCATCCATAAAAGAGAGACTACTTCTGTAATGGTCTCTTTCTAGACATTCTTTTGAATTATCATAGATAACTCATTAAATATTGAAACAAAATTTGAACAATCTTTTTAAGGCAGCAAACTTACAGTGCAGAGTTAGAATTTCCCCCCAGCAATATCCATATTCATATTTAAAAAAAAGAAAAAAAGGGGAAAAAAAAAAAAAAGAAGAAAAAAAAAAGAGTAGAAGTTCTTGATCCAGAACTGCTTTAAGTCTGATGTCATACAGCAGTAATTAAAAAAGACTATCAGTCTACATGTCTTACCTTAGTAATGTAATACTGTGCATAGTCCTATATGTCAGTTATGCAGTATTCATCATGAAAAGAAGATTCAGGTATATTTATATATACATGAATATTTATATATTTATATATCTTCCCCAAATCCCTTGAACGAATACTTTTTTTTTGTATTTTAGGGGTCAGATGGTGGGTGTTACACACTTATAAAAAAAATTGTGTTTATGTATTTGAGAGAAAATTAAGTTCTCCAGTCCCATAGAGTAATTGTTCTCTTGCCTGATGATTACAGGGTGCTCATTAGTGCAGTTTCGTTCTGTTACCAGTTACTGGTCATTAGTATTGTGATTTTGAAAATGCCAATTTATATGAAGTGCTCCTTAGTATTAGGGAGGAAGAGGTTGTTCTTAAATTGCACCATTTCATTGGATTACAAAAAGCTTAATTTTGATCAAAAACAGTTTGTATCATATTTCTTTTCCTTTTGCCAGAAACTGAATGAGAGTGTAAATGTCACTGAGAGGATGATTGGTCTCAGTGACTTCATTTTCAGGCCTCTAGAGATGATGGCTAGGGTTATTACGCCAAAAGCCCAACAAAATCCAAAACCTGGTCATGATACAAGTAATGTGAGGAGCAGAGCTATGCTGCAATTAGGAAGAGACCTTAAAAAAATGTGAATTATGTATAAATTTTTATATATTGTCATGGCAAACATTTTCAAACAAAATACTATTTTACAGTTTGGGGTTCTTTTAGTTCCAGAAAAACAAACAGCTTCGCTGAAGCCCCTTAATTGGAGGGAATTAAGTAAGATTTGTTTTCACATCTTATAAAATTTAGGGTACTGGTATGGGTTTCTAGATATTTGGGTTTGATTGCTCAGTGTAGCTGTTTTGTTCAAGCAGAATGGTTCAGTTCCTCCAATGAGTAACTCAGAGCGAGACACGGTTAGTCACAGTGGCCTGATGCTCTTCTGCATGTATCCTACACCACCTGATTTCTGACTTTATGAATGCGTATTGCTTCCGTGGTGTATATTGAACTTCCTTTTCCATGTCAGACTTTAAAACACCATGATTTTCTCTTGCAAATAAAGTGTGTGTCACAACTTTGACAGCTTGATGTATTTGTAACTCCTTTTGCCAAGAATAAAATGCGATTTAAAATGTAAATGTTTCCTTTGGGTCATACCTCAACTATGTGGTCGCTGTGAAACAGTAGTTTTAGGAAAACATATTATGGTGTTTTTTCTAACACACAGGGATTTTTTGTGTGCGTGTGTGTGTTGAAAAATGCTTTCTGCCATTGGCTTTGAAGGGAAACAGGAAGGATTTTAAGGATTTGCATATTGGACTGTTGAAACTACAGTGTCAACACAGCTGGTAAATTGCATTATGTGACAGCATCTGTTGCAGAAAAGCTTCAATAAATATTCTAGTTAAACTATAATTAACATATAGAGATGAGTCAAATACATTTAAGTGTGACTACAAATATTTCAAAGGAAATAATGTCCAGTCTATAAGCCAGTGCAATACGCAATTTCCCTTATCCCCTGGGACTTCAACTTCCCTGACATATCCTGGAAGCACAACACAGCCCTGAGAAAGCAGTCTAGGAGGTTTCTGGAGAGCGTGGAAGATAGCTTCCTGACGCAGCTGGTTAGTGAGCCTACCAGGGGAGGTGCCCCGCTAGACCTTCTCTTCACAAACAGAGAAGGACTGGTGGAGGACGTGATCGTCGGGAGCTGTCTAGGGCAGAGTGACCACGCAATGGTGGAGTTCACTATTCTTGGCGAGGCCAGGAAGGGGACCAGTAAAACCGCTGTATTGGACTTTCGGAGGGCTGACTTTGAGCTGCTCAGGACATTGGTTGGTGGAGTCCCTTGGGAGGCGGTTCTGAAGGGCAGAGGGGTCCAGGAAGGCTGGGCGCTCTTCAAGAGGGAAGTCTTAATGGCGCAGGAACGGTCTGTTCCCACGTGCCCAAAGACGAGCTGGCGGGGAAGAAGACCGGCCTGGCTCAACGGAGAATTGTGGCTTGATCTTAGGAGGAAAAAGAGGGTTTATAAGCTTTGGAAAAGTGGGCAGGCCACTAAGGAGGACTTTAAAGAAGTAGCGAGGCTGTGCAGGGACAAAATTAGGAAGGCCAAAGCTCATCTGGAGCTCAATCTGGCTACTGCCGTTAAAGATAACAAAAAACGTTTCTATAAATACATCAACACAAAAAGGAGGACTAAGGAGAATCTCCATCCTTTACTGGATGCGGGGGGAAACTTAGTTACAAGAGATGAGGAAAAGGCGGAGGTGCTCAATGCCTTCTTTGCCTCAGTCTTTAGCGGCAATACCGGATGTTCTCTGGATACCCAGTACCCTGAGCTGGTGGAAGGGGATGGGGAGCAGGATGTGGCCCTCATTATCCATGAAGAACTGGTTGGTGACCTACTACGGCACTTAGATGTGCACAAGTCGATGGGGCCAGATGGGATCCACCCAAGGGTACTGAGGGAACTGGCAGAGGAGCTGGCCAAGCCGCTGTCCATCATTTATCAACAGTCCTGGCTATCGGGGGAGGTCCCAATCGACTGGCGGCTAGCAAACGTGACGCCCATCTACAAGAAGGGCCGGAGGGCAGACCCAGGAAACTACAAGCCTGTCAGTTTGACCTCAGTGCCAGGAAAGCTCATGGAGCAGATCCTCCTGAGAGTCATCATGCAGCACTTGAAGGGGAAGCAGGCGATCAGGCCCAGTCAGCATGGCTTTATGAAAGGCAGGTCATGCCTGACGAACCTGATCTCCTTCTATGACAGAGTGACGCGCTGGGTGGATGAGGGAAAGGCTGTGGATGTGGTCTACCTTGACTTCAGCAAGGCTTTTGACACCGTCTCCCACAGCATTCTCCTCAAGAAACTGGCTGCTCTTGGCTTGGACTGGCGCACGCTTCGTTGGGTTAGAAACTGGCTGGATAGCCGGGCCCAAAGAGTCGTGGTGAATGGAGCCAAGTCCAGTTGGAGGCCAGTCACTAGTGGCGTCCCCCAGGGCTCGGTGCTGGGGCCGGTCCTCTTTAATATCTTCATCGATGATCTGGACGAGGGCATCGAGTGCACCCTCAGTAAGTTCGCAGATGACACCAAGTTAGGTGCGTGTGTCGATCTGCTTGAGGGTAGGAAAGCTCTGCAGGAGGATCTGGATAGGCTGGACCGATGGGCTGAGGTCAACTGCATGAAGTTTAACAAGGCCAAGTGCCGGGTCCTGCACCTGGGGCGCAATAACCCCAAGCAGAGCTACAGGCTGGGAGAGGAATGGTTGGAAAGCTGCCAGGCAGAGAAGGACCTGGGAGTGATGGTGGACAGTCGGCTGAATATGAGCCAGCAGTGTGCTCAGGTGGCCAAGAAGGCCAACGGCATCCTGGCTTGTATTAGGAACAGCGTGACCAGCAGGGCTAGGGAGGTGATCGTCCCCCTGTACTCAGCTCTGGTGAGGCCGCACCTCGAGTACTGTGTTCAGTTTTGGGCCCCTCGCTACAAGAAGGACATCGAGGTGCTTGAGCGGGTGCAGAGAAGGGCGACGAAGCTGGTGAGGGGCCTGGAGAACAAGTCCTACGAGGAGCGGCTGAGGGAGCTGGGCTTGTTCAGCCTGGAGAAGAGGAGGCTCAGGGGTGACCTTATTGCTCTTTACAGATACCTTAAAGGAGGCTGTAGAGAGGTGGGGGTTGGCCTGTTCTCCCACGTGCCTGGTGACAGGACGAGGGGGAATGGGCTTAAGTTGAGCCAGGGGAGTTTTAGGTTAGATGTTAGGAAGAACTTCTTCACTGAAAGGGTTGTGAGGCATTGGAACAGGCTGCCCAGGGAAGTGGTGGAGTCACCATCCCTGGAAGTCTTCAAAAGACGCTTAGATGTAGAGCTTAGGGATATGGTTTAGTGGAGGGCTGTTAGCGTTAGGTTGGAGGTTGGACTCGATGACCTTGAGGTCTCTTCCAACCTAGAAAATTCTGTGATTCTGTGATTCTGTGATGACTGCAGAAGTCTTCTCCCCTCCTACAGTGCATCTTGGTAGACTCTATTTTTTTATTGCTATTTTTTTTGGATAATCCTTATATAGGTACTTACCAACTCTAATTCTGGTATATTTCTGAAGATGAAGGAAAAAACAACAACAACAAAAAAAACTGTATTAGCTTGCCAGTCTCATATGCAATGACATTAATGCTCAACTACATCCAGACATTTTTGGTTTTGGATTTTCTAATTCAGAAGGTTCAGCTTCTAACTGATTTTCCAACCTTATACAAAAACACTTCTTAAAGTCAGATACTGTTTTTACTACTGTTTCTATTACCAGTGTACTTCAGGTTATCTGTTTCTCTCCACATGTCCTTCAGACCTTGCTGTTTATTGACAGGGCCTTTTGATGTTACGTCGTCGGTATAAACCACTAAACATATGTGGTGGTACTTAAAACTGATGTTTTACAAGCTTTAGTAGTAACATCATCTTAGCCCCGTATTTCCTTTACCACTGCATCTTCCTGATCAGTCATTATCTGGTCTACATTTATTGTATCCATTATCACACTCTTTATGGTCAATAATGGTTGATCTGTGTACATAACATTAACATTAGATGTTCTGCTGACATCCAGAAAGATTATTTGAAGTACATTCTTCCCCCATGTCCTTCAACTATCAGAGAAATAAATTATCACAATTAACTTATTACTTTGGTAATCATATTTTGATTTAAAGTTCATTTTTCTTTCTGTTTTTTTTTTTTTTTTTTTCATTCTTTATTTGTTCTAAAGCTGTACATTATAGGTCTCTGATTACTTGAATAACTTCTTCCTCCTGTTTCTTCTTAAACGTAAATCCTAAATTCACATAATAATATAGTACTACTGTTACAAATACAATAACTTCAAAGACCAGTTCTTTCAGAATTTGGTGACAGATTACCCATTCCCTCTGTTTGTATTCATCAAGTTTTTGCTTCCATTTCTGTTTCTTCTTGCTCATTTATAGTATTTGAGAACCTATATCCATGGATTTCCAGGGAGAAAGGTTGCCATTAGAAACATGGTTATTGGGAGAAAGAAAAAGTTCAGTTATAGTCTATTTGTCTGATTTCATTTTTAATTTTACTTTATAGCCTTTGACACAACAGTCTTGTTCAAATCTTTTCTTCTCTATGCTGAGTAATTACATTATTTGTTCTCCCTTTTGTGAGAGGCTATCTGTATGAATAAAATAAAGATATGACCACACAAACACATTAAAAGGAGGTAAACTGTGGTCAGAATATCAAACACAGAATATCTATTGAATGCAACTGCCTGAACGCATGAACTCCACTATAAATATGAGATAATCTATCTTTGGCTGAGACTATTAAGCACCATTGCTTTGACCATGGGAAAAAAATACAGATGGAGTATTTAGAGTTAGCTTTATATTGCAGCTTTCTTTCCGATAATTTCACTTTGCTCATGCTCTAAGTATGTATTGTCTTAAAGCATGAATTTACCCACAGGGGAGTGATTTATCAGTGTACATTTCTCCACTGTAATAGATTATTTGCTATCATATGAAGTTGCATGTGTACTTAACTTGTCAATGCCTTTATTTTTTCTAATTGCTGTGCTTTCATAACCAGTAGGGCACTATATACAACCTCCACTATGTGTGCGTGTATATATATATATTATTGTCTCTATTTGTTTGTTCTTAAAAAACGAAACAGAAAGTCAACTGGTTTTTAGATGGCATGTAGGATAGGTGTTTTTTAGATTAGCTGTCATATTAAGCTTCATAAAAGAAAACGATGCATCATACTAATAGAATATATGAATCAAAAGACTGATTATCATTAACGGGCAACTTATTGTGATTCTTCTGAGGAGGAAAAATACACTTCTGTTTCCCATTAAGCAGAGGAAGAATCTTTCATTAATTAGATTAGTATGTTTATCAGGAGCCATTGTTAAAAGCTTAGTTCTTGCTCTGGGATATAATTTTGAGGCATAGGATCACTAGAATGAATTCCACGATGTATAAAGAGTATAACTAAAAAGAAGTGTTATTTAGCAAGCATGTATTTAGTATTTTTTATATTCCACAGTATTTTTTATATTCCACAAATGAGATGCATTTTTTCTGCAATTTAGAAACAAGAGAACCTTGATGTTTCCTGGGGGCAGTGTAATTCATTGTCCACTTAAAATCAGTTTTATTGCATTGGTTTAAGTACACAGCAGAAGAACCTCATTTGAAGCTACTGTTTAAATAGCCTTGCATGTCTACCAATTTATACTGATAAATTTGTTCCTGTTATTTCTACATCAAAGTCAGTCTGATCTTTTTATTGCTATTAGGTCTATAATTATTGATTAGTTAGTCAAACAGCATAATTGTTGAGTGCTATTATGAATGAAGGAACAAATTGATAATGGAAATCTTTTTTTATGTCAGTAATATTTCTAGGAAGGTAGAAGCAAGCACACAATTTTTAAAGATTATAGGATTTTGGTATATTTAAAATGTAATATTATATCTGTTTCTCAGCTATCTCAGTCTAGATTTCCCATTTTGAAAAAAAGAATGCTTCAAGCTTCTATAAAAATTATTGATGTGCATAGAAATAATGGATGTGCTTTGCACAGAATCAGTATGCACAATTAAGTTCAGTTTCCTGCAGTCATAGCTATATGTCACCCACCCTGATCTGACCAAGGGCAGTAGATGTCCAGTTCAAAATCCACATCCTGCAAATCATCTACTCCTTTGGCATTGCAAGACAGGGGTCACAAAGAACTTTCTAGTTGCTTTCTACCTGTAGTAAATTTAAGAACTAAATGGAATATTTAGTTCTTAATATTAATTAATATTAATATAGTTCTTTAGGCCAGACCTAAAGCGTGTCACATAAAAAAGTGCAGGAGAGGTTGAATGCATTTTATTCCCACACTGGCAGTGTATTTGCTAAGTAAAAATGTGAAATGGAAAATTTTGCCAGTTTATTTAAAAATCTCTTTAGTACCAGTAGCTGCTGGTAGATTCACAGGCAAGAGATCAAAGGGCAAGCATGTACCCTTAATATAGTCCTAGTCTGCTGAAATTTGTGGCTGAAGGGCTCCTTGATGTTAATGTCTTTGTATTTTATATTCCTCAGCAGATATATTTTTTTTTTATTTGTATTTTTATTTTTTCCTGTATGGGTAAGGTTTTGAAGCCATATTATCTCAGACAAAATAGTGAGGCAAAGGATTATGTATTGTTTTAAGAATTCTCTCTCTTTTTTTTTTTTTTTTTCATCTTTCAATTCTCCCAGTTCTTCTATTGAAAGTGACAGCAAGTGTTTGTTTTGTGTTTACATTTTCCAGAACACCAGTCATTCTGTAGCCATCTTCGATGTACTGTCCAGCGGGGTTTTAATGCTTTTCCCATAGGGTGTAGGAATCCTTATTGAATCAATTCTTCATTATGTGAAAATGGTTGTAGAGCTCTCATCTCATCTCATACTTTTTTTCTTTTTCTTTTTCTTTTTCTTTTTCTTTTTCTTTTTCTTTTTCTTTTTCTTTTTCTTTTTCTTTTTCTTTTTCTTTTTCTTTTTCTTTTTCTTTTTCTTTTTCTTTTTCTTTTTCTTTTTCCTTTTCTTTTTATCTTTTTCTCTCTTCTTCTTCTTTATCTTTTTCTCTCTTCTTCTTCTTCTTCTTTTTCCTTTTCCTTTTTTTTTTTGTCTTTTTTCTTTTTCTTTGTCATTTTTCTTTTCCTTTTTTTTTTTTTTTTTTTTTTTTTTTTTTTTCCCCCTTTGGAATGACAAATAAAATTAGAAAAGTAAATGAGACAAAAGAAATACCATGCCAGCTTTTTCCAATATCTCTAAAGACGTAATTCTCCTCACTGATCAGTTTCTCCCTCATCCTCATGCCCATTCATGGTATCCTCTTTAACATGCTGGTTTATCTCTCTGGATAGCTTGTCACCTTTTTTTCTTGTTCTCTTGAAATTCTAAATAGTATTTATGGTTTTTAGTGAAGGTGATTGATTATTTTCTATCTAGACTTAAATTTAATTAAAATCAAATGTTTTCCTTAATGTCCTTATTTTGTTTCTTTTTCGTTCTTTTGAGGTTTTAACATAAAATAAATTATTTTATGATCATTGTCCCTCCATATCATTCCTATAAGAAGCAATTTTTCTGAGCTCAATTGCAGCTTTTAGGAGGCAGCTTTCTGTACCTAGTAGCTGTAATGAAACAGATTGACACATAAGCCTAAAATCATGTATTTTCTTAATGTCCATTTGGCAAAGAAGTCTGTCTTCTGATTGAAAATATCTGAATATTCTTATTAGTTGTGGATTTCTTGGGATAGGGACATGGGATATATCTGTCTCATGAAAGTGGGATTTCCAGATTTCTGTTTCTTTTATATGGAGTTTACACTCCATATAGAAACATAAGATTAAATGCCTTTAACAGACTCCAGCAATTTCACTCCAAGGCTTTTTTTATGGACCAACTAAAAATATTTTCATCCAGCAAATTGAAAAAAAAAATATTCTGATATTTTTGCCCCAAAATATACAACACTACCACAATACAGCTTTACATGCTTCTGGTCCAGTCATAATTGTTCTGTTGTGTTTGATCTGCACAGTGTCCAATTCCGTCTTTTCCACTGGGAGCTCTGCTTCTTCTGGGATTTGTCCAAAATACTGTAATTAGGACACAGATTGAAATTTTCATCCCTTGTAGTCAAAGCAAAACTTTTATGGATATGGCATAATTGATGGACAGATGCTACCATTCTTTCTGGTACTCCAAGATGTTTCTTTTGAACATTGCATTTCTCTCACTCCTTCCTCTGTGGTTTTTCATAAAGTACAAATGGCTTTTAGCTGAAAACTTGTGCCATCTTTGAGCATACTTTCTTCACTAATTCTTTGGAATGTCCTGAAAGCTTTAATTACACATGCACACACACGTACACACTTTTTATGCTTATTGTGGTCAGCCATCACAAAACTGTAAAGTTTCTGGGTCTTTTTTTTCCCACCACTATAGACCAGAAGATGCCATTCTGAGGATTGCTTGAACCTCTAGTTCTTTGAACATTTTTAGTTACCTGACACTCTTTCTTTTGTTCTACACGAAGGACGTTCAAGCTGAATTATTTATATCAGCATGAAAAATAGTCAGTAGCCTCTCCCTTGTTGTCACTGGGATCTTCTTCAACACTGTATATTTTGGTTCCCTGGAGACAATATTTCTGATTCTGGAACTTTATATATAACAAGCCTGTCTGCTTTCCTTAGTACTGTTTTCCTAAAGGCTTCTAGCTGTGCTACTATGATTTTCTGGTCTTCTGTCTCCCACTCTTTCAACTAAATGTGCATCATTCTGACATCTCTCTCTCAAATATTGAAAGAAATACTGTCTTAGGCAGTCTCTGAGGAATTATAGTATCAACTGTGCCTTTTGAATTGGCTGCCTGTTTCCCTTTTGTTTCCATCATTTGCCATGGCTTATTTTTCCTTTGTATCTTTGAAGACAGCAATTTATAGTGTAGCTATTTCACTAGCTAGTCTTTCTCTGCCTTGTTTTTGCAGTTACCTTCTGCCACTGATTGCCCATGCATCACTCAGGTCTTTGATTTAGTTGCTCTGGTACAAGCAGTTTTATGTCCAGGGTCATTCTTCCTTCCTTCTATTACACTCTCAGATTCGAGCCTGACAACTGTTGTTCTTACAGAAATTTCCAGTCATCGGGTTTTCTCAATGAGCAGTTCTCACAGGCTATTTTCTGCACATGTATGTAGATACAGGTAACACAGATGTAATTTCTATCAGAAGCAAATTTCGGAAAGATGGACATTGCAAAGTGCCTAGTCAGGTCTCTCCATTGTTTCTGTTACATGTTACATGTCCTCTAAAACTGTTTCAACATGGACAAGAGGGGAAAAATTACAGAAAAAAAGCACAGAAGAGAACTGCAGTATCTTTACAAATTCCCACACAAAACATTTATTTTTGAGTTTTCTGTGGTGATATGGTTTTCTGTGGTGATGTGGTTTCTGTGTAATTTCCCTTGGACTGTCTTATGATGTCTGCTGTGAATGTATGCAATTGTTTCAAGAGGTGATGCCCTGCTTTCCTTTCTCTACAGTGATGTATACAGATCATTTAT
The DNA here is from genome assembly GCF_964211825.1 of Aythya ferina. Taxonomy (NCBI): domain Eukaryota; kingdom Metazoa; phylum Chordata; class Aves; order Anseriformes; family Anatidae; genus Aythya; species Aythya ferina. The sequence goes on along the minus strand of NC_140296.1, from coordinate 196,809,780 downwards.
AAAGAAAGAAAATTCCACTTAGAGTAACTGGAAAGATGCAACAGCAATTTAACTTTATCAAAGAACAGAAACTACCTTTTATTTTTTACGGCATATGCAACAGTAATGCCACTTTATAATAAATAACGTACTTTGTTCGCTGAGACTAAGTGGAAATTTGGTCCAAATAGCCTTCTGGTGCTGGCTTCAGTAAAGAAATGAATGCTTTCAGGTTTCACTATAAATGGATTGGATGCACCTTACCGAATGCTTGCTAACATGTCAAATCTGTGAAGTGCACCTTCAAACAAAATAACGGTGTTCCATTTAGAATAAAAGCATCTGAATGTTCTTACAGTAGTCTATTTAGCACTTTTCTATTTTTTTAGGGCAGCAAAGCATCATCATCTTGATCCCATTTGACTACATCTTGGTCATTCAAGAATGTTACTGTCAAGTCTGTTTTTTTTTTTTTTTTTTTGTCTTTGTTCCTTTTTTTTCTAGTTTTGATAAATCTCTGAGTTTATTCTGAAAGAATAATGATTAGAGGAGGCTGAGGGGAGACCTCATCACAGTCTACAACTTCCTCGTAAGGGGGTGTCGAGAGGCAGGAGACCTTTTCTCCATTAACACTAGTGACAGGACCCACGGGAACGGGGTTAAGCTGAGGCAGGGGAAATTTAGGCTGGACGTCAGGAAGGGGTTCTTCACAGAGAGGGTGGTTACACACTGGAACAGGCTCCCCAGGGAAGTGGTCACTGCACCGAGCCTGTCTGAATTTAAGAAGAGATTGGACTGTGAACTTAGTCACATGGTCTGAACTTTTGGGTAGACCTGTGTGGTGTCAAGAGTTGGACTTGATGATCCTTAAGGGTCCCTTCCAAGTCAGGATATTCTATGATTCTATGATTCTATGATTTTTATGTTCCACTAGGAAACAAACAAACAAACAAACAAAATGTTCCTGATATTTCTATGCAGGTGCAGGATTTAGAACCTGTATACCTGCACCTGACCCCTAAGTTACAGAATGATGGTCATTTAAGGTGCCATGTGGAGCCTGAGAGCTACAGAGATACAGAGGTGGATACTTTGGAGGATTTTGACCAATCTTTGCCAGTGTTTTTATAGCAATGTTAACTTTTCTGTCAAATTAACACTGAAAAAGTTTGGTGTATAATCTCATTTCATAGCATATTAGTATGGATAAGAATCTTTTGAGGAAAAAAAAAAAAAAGTATATTTTGTGGCTCTTAAGTCAGTGTAGGTTTCTCTGTGCCCTATTTTCTAGTAAATGTTTGGTAGTGTAGCCCAGTAAGTTGTCATTAACATTGTCTCATTGTGATTAATTGCTTTCTACTGTCTTCACATACATTAGCTAGAGGAAATATTGATTGCAATAATTGTCAAGTTTTATTGTTGGATTGATTTTATTTGTATAGATAACTTCTGGTTAAAGGAAGGCATTGTGAACCATCAGCAAGATAAAGATTGCCTTGCAGAACAGTCTGCAGAACAGAAATGTGTTCTTTTATTGAAAATGAGTTTCTCCTTAGTGCTCTGCTGTTCGGAGTTTTCACATAACCTGAACAAGTTCTTTGCTTGTTCCTTCAGTATTCCAGTTTTATCGAAGTCTTTCCTTTATTTTAATTCACTTCTACTAATTTTATATTTGAGATCTGCTATTCGTATTATCACCTAAGAGATCTGAATAATTACATATCAAAATAATAATAAATGATTATTTATTATTAATCATAGATCCTCTGTGCTACAGAAATTCCACTGTGTGAGTTAAAAAACAATTCCTTATCAATTTTTGGACAATCGATGAATGTTGGACAATTTATATATTTCTATTTGATTAAAGGTGGACCTTTCAGTAAATACTTTCAGTAAATACAAGTCTTTGGCTTGTTTTAAAATGACAGGCCACACGTTTTTGTAATAATTGCTGGTAATAATTGCTATTAGCAAACAGTGATGTGGACTCGGTCAGTCCTTCAACATTCATCTTTAGAATTTGTGGTAATGCATATACTCTATCATGAAAATATTGATGGAACACAGTGTTAAGCCTTAGGCTGAAACTTTTCTTAGTACCTTCTCTTCCAGCTGCCCATGGTTGTTCTCTGCTTACTGGTATTTTATGGCTAAAAAACTGTGTGCAACAGTAATGACACCTAGTTAGCCAGATGGAGCTGTCTCGCCATAGTCTGGGAAGGACGGCACCTGATCCATCTTTCTTGCACCCTCTGTGTTGCTAGCAGACTGAAAGTTTTGAGCTCTGTGCACTTCTACTTGGGATACATTTTTGTCTGTTTTTGCTTAAAGTGGAGTTGAGATATTGTGTGGGGATAAATGCATCTGTTTTAAGCATCAATTCTCTGAGCTGATAGTTATCAGCATTTTTAGGCCCCAAGGCTCAATGTTTCACTGAGCTTAATGGACTTGTTTGGAGTTGAAATCAGCAGTAAGAAATTTCTGTTCTGCACTTATTTTTGAAGAAAATTCAGAGCATGGTGGAAAGTTTTGCTTTCCTGAGATTTTTCCAGGCTTCAGAAATAAAAATACCAATTGACCCATTTGTACCAAAACACAGAATTGTGGCTTTTGTGTGTGTGTGTGTGACGAGGTTACACAACTGTGGAGTTTTAGTTTATTTTCACTCTCATCACGGTGAGATGATTCAAAGAGTGGCATTTTTTCATGCAAGGATAGAAGTTTGCTGAGAATTTAAAACTATAAAAGACACTGACCAAAGTCATCACTGGGTTTCAGGATTGTCCTAAGCAGTTAACAAGAATGCTAGGAGAAAGGCAGTGGAAAATCAAAATTATGACTTCAATATAAAAATGAACATGATACATATGATAAGGAAGTGGAAATCTGTTCCTTTGGAAAGATCGATACAAAAAATTCAATAGAAGCTGACAGGAGAAGTGAAAGCTCTTTGCTTGAATAAGATGAATATAAAATAGGCAGGAATAGGATCTGACGGGTAAATGAAAGATTGCTACTTGCATGAGATCGATACAAATGCAATGCAAACTTACAAAAAATAGCAATAATAAGGTTCTTGCAATAATAATATTAATATAAATATTTTTAATAGGAAAACATACATCATTGCATCAGAAAGATCAGGGCATATGATAGTATATCTGAAGAATATTACTATGTTATCTTCTTCTTGTATACTATGTTTTTAATTTTTTTAAGTTACTCATTCAGATATGTTATTAGTCTACCTTTTGGCCAGGTTCCTTTAATAGCTCTTGATAATTACTGCAAATCACAGGAAGATGCTAAGGAAGTAAAGGCAAGTGCAAGTATTTTGGTACAGGGTTTTTAAGAATATTATCTGTATCTTTGGAAAAGGTAGATTCAAATTCATATACTTTACATCATCTGTTCAGTGGCTTGGACCTTCTTTTTGTGGCTTCTGCAGAAAGCCCAGTTCCTGGGTCCAAGAGGTTCTTCACTAAACTCAAAGTCTAACATCTCTGCCTGTTATATATGGTCATATATATGGCCATTGTGCATCTGTGGCAGTTTTTCTGTGATCATTTTTCCCTCTCTCTTTCTTTTTTACCTGGAGTTATACTTACATATACATGGCATTCTGAAGAGCTTCTTTTCTTCCTCTTCCTCGTCCTGAATAATGGCAAATATAGGAGGCCAACAGAACCTGAGAGGGAGATAAATGTTTTTGTTCTCTTCTGAAAGTCAATTTCTAAGGGCTACAAAAAGGAAACAGACAACCTGTTCACCTTATGTTGCAAATGTGAACTTCAGATTGTTAGTCGATCAATGTTTGTGTGGTAACAGCACGGAACATAATCCACTGTGTAATGGTATCATTGCAGAATCACTGTATGAATGAAGCTAGAAGGGGCCTATGGAGAGTTGTGAGTCCAAGCCCCTTCTCAGAGCAGGGTCAGCTACAGCAGGCTGCTCAGAGCCAAGTCCAGCTGGGTTGTGAGTATCTCCAGAGATGGAAGGACAGCTTCACATAACGAATTTTGACTTCATGGTTAAAATGTCTTCTAGATAGTTCTCTGAGTTGTCATGTTTATAAATAATTCAGTCTCTTGTTGCAAGCATACACTGTTTGATAGTACTGGAAAGAGAGCAAGAAACACAGGAGAAAGCTTTCTAATCCTTGTGTCCCAGTAGAGATGAAGAGATGAAAATGTTCCATGCCATAAGAGTCATAAGACCATATTCACTAAAATGAAAGTTTCTGTCTTGCTTTCCCACACCTTGAGGTTTTTGTAAAGATGTTCTAGAAAATTGCTCTTAACAGACACAGCATAACTATATGTTGTGGGGGCACAAGGGTGGTTGTTTGGAGTTTTTGGAGTGATTGCTTTAGTGGCAGCTTTATTCAGGAGATGTGCTTCAGTTTTGCATTTTTGCTCTGAAATATTTACTACTTTATTACTACTTTTACTACTTTACTAGTATTTACTGCTCAAAGATCACTTCCTTGAAGGTTAGTTTGACTTCTTAACACTAGTATGGACAAATGAAAAATACTTCAAATACCATCAACGTATGCCAATATGGAAAAGAAATGAAAAGGGTACTATAGTAAACTCTGTTGAACTTTCAATGAAGGGCCAATTGTCACTGAACTAAATTTATTTTATGTCTCTTAAGATTACAATTATAATAACACTGAGACTCCTTTAAAACTTCCTCAGATAAGTTAATTGGTTTATGATCTTTCATGAATGAACCATTAGCATTTTTTGTGCGTCCTGGTAGTTAAACTTTTCAAAGATAGAAATATTACTTGAGTTTTTAATTTCAGTGCTTGTTGCCATCTTGAAGTCCCTGAACTGAAACATGAGGCAGATGACCAGTGTCATTACATAGCGGTCTAAAGAAGAGCAAGTCAGAGTTCCCATATTATAGCTTTGTTTTTCTTTCAGATTTACAATGGTGTGTAACAGACCTAAAAAAATAATCAGTAAAAATCCGACAATGTGTGTTGATATAATTGCTGGCAGTGTTGGTACTCACTTTTAATATTCATATTTGAAGAAAAAAACTCTTAATGTGCCATAAAAATATGAATTAAAATCAGTGAGACTACTTTCATCAGTAAATTTGTATGCTTATGTTAGTGATGCATCTGCCGCTTCACTTTTTTACACAGAGATTCCACTGAATTATTTGCAATATTTAAGATAATGTAATGCTAATTAAATCAGTGAATAAAGTTACAGTATGAAGTGGTGAATTATGTCCTGATTTCATACGCATGGAAGCTCTCAAAGTCAACATGTTTGAATGAGAAAGAATTATAATTTTGAGTGTAGTAGCCATTGGATGTTGTTTGTTTGTTTGTGTGGGTGAAGTCATAGCTAATCCTCAAGTATACATTTTTATGATTTGATTCATTTTCTTTCCCTGGGTCATATGCATGTGTATGTCAATGAAAGATGAAAAATGAATCTTAAGGCATGTTTGAATGCGTGTATGTAGATCAACCCTCAGTGAAGAAAAGGCACATGGTATGGGGGTTGGTATTCTGTATTGAGAAGTCAGCACTGTATTTTCATCTTGAGTAATCATACAGAAAGATGATACAGACCAACATAGTGATAGAAAAGTTGTCATTAGTTCAGCATTTTCTCTTGTACTTGAGTTATCAAATACTTTCTTAACAAAAGCACTTTATTTACGTACAGGTTCATCTTATTAATAGTGTTACACAGATCCAAACAATGTTCTTCTTGTTCTTCTACAGGTTATCCATTTGCTTTTGGCAAGCGTGTTTTTTTTTTTTTTTTTTTTTTTGAGACACTATTTATATATATATTTATATATATATTGCTACATTCCAATATTCAGTTAAATCTTTCTAAGGAATGTCATAGGAGGTCCTGTAATTTGTTGTCGTTTTCACAGAGAAAACAAGCTCAAATATTGCAGTTATTTTTTTTTTATTTCTTATGTTTTTTTTGTTTGTTTGTTTGTTTGTTTTTAGATTTTTTTTTTTAATCTGACAGCATCTCCAGCTATACAAAGCAAGATCATGTGCAAAATGTAAATTGCTAAAATGTCTAGTGGAAGCCTAGAGTAGAACTGAAGTAAAATGCAACCTGAGAGAAAATGAAATAACTGTTCATCTCAGCTTCTTCGTACTCTAGTGTGAAAACTGCCCTTTTTGTCTTAAACTTAGATTGAACTGATAGCTCACTGCTTTTGTATATATATATAGAGAGAGAGAACTGTATATACATGTTATGTGTGTGTGTATATATATGTACATAGCTGTATTATATGTTATATATATATTAACATAATTATGCATACAATCTATATAATGTTTGTGGATCAAGGAGATGCTATACATTTGTTCATATGTTGTGTCTGTGGCCTGTTCTGTGACTCCTAGGTTAAAATGTGATCTGGAGCACAGATCACATTTCTGGTGCAGATCAACATATTTAGGGGGGAATAGTTTCTAAAAATTCAAACATTTCTGTAAATTACTGAAATACATTTTACTTGTATAAGATAGAATATAATCATGGAATCATAGAATGGTTTGGGTTGGAAGGAACCTTGAAGATCATCTAAATCCTACCTGCCTGCCGTGGGTAGGGACACCTCCCACCAGCCCAGGTTGCCCAAAGACCCATCCAGCCTGGCTTTGAACACCTCCAGGGATGGGTCATCCACTGCTTCTCTGGGTAACCTGTGCCAGTGCCTCACCACCCTCGGAGTAAAGAATCACGATTATTTTAATCTTCTTGTTCTATTTGAATCCACACATCCTAGAACTAAACTATAAAATTGATCTTTGCAAAATTAATCTTTGTCTTGAGCAGTTAAAGCTTTCCAAGCTCTATGGTGTACAGGACTAATAACAACTGTCCAATCCTAAATAAAAAATAAGTTGTTTTTATAAAAAAAATATCAATAATACATGCTCTGTTTACATGTAATGGTTACATCTTTACTTCTCAGATAATTTTTAACACTGGACCGGGGTGTTAATGTAAATGATGTGGGTGCTACTTGCATTTTAATCCTTAGCATCATTTGAGCTAGATGGAATAAAAGAAGGTGCATAATTAATAGTTTTATATTACCAAAATGAGCTCAAACAAGAATAAAATTTTGAAAATAAGAAGAAAGAGGTTATTCAATGTTTCTGAATGTAGTTTAAATATTTAAAATGAGTTTGCATTATTTATTGTTATATGAAGTCTTCTTGTCTTTATATAAACTAATAAGTTGTTTAGGAATAACACTTTCTATTATACAAGAGCAAGAGGTATTATACAGTAATCCAAACAATTTATCATCTTGACAGTCTCCTGCAAGCTTGAATATATGTCTCTAAATGGACAACTGCTGATTTTTCTTTTTTACTAAGTGGTAGATCCATATGGCGTCATGTCATTTGAATACTTTTTTTTTTTTCTTTTTTAATCTCAATATACCTTTACTTCTTTTCAATCCTGAAGAAGTTGCGTTTTTAGATTGTACCACGTACACATGAATGTATCTATAAATGGTGTATTATGCATATATGCTTTTAAAATAGTTTTTTATGCATTTTGTGGTTGATCACAGAAAACGTCACAAAATGCATGATTTGTCAAAGATCTTTGTGCATTTCTGCAATTTTACCATAGGTGGTCATGTGGGGTTAATGTTTTATTTCTTGTTTCCCTTGTAAATAATCGGTACTAATTTTTTAACTCATTTCGTGAAATACTTTTTGCCTGGAAATATCTCATTCACTGCTTCCAATTATTGATCCCCATGCCCCTTCCTGCCTCCCCCCCCCCCCCCCCCCCCCCGCCCCCCCAGCTGTTTTTTTGAAGTATGTTCGTTTTCTCATTTTTTGCATCTAACCACCCTGCACAGAACAATGTCTGTCCACAGCAGATCTACACCATCTACACAGGAGTGCTCTCGGACCACTTTTCCTTCCATTTCTTTCCAGTTTTTCCATTTCTAGTCAGTAAAATTTTCGTCCAGTTTCAAATTGTTCCTTAATTTGATCAAGCCTCTCTGTCACAGGTAAAAGGGAATGGGAGGTTAGAGGCAAAAGGAAATTAACAGTTGCTTTTGTTTTGCAAAAACAAGGAGGACAGTGGGTCCTCCTAGGAAGAGCATGACCCAGCTCAGCACCTGTTCTGCTGCTGGTACAGCTCTTCCCTCAATCCCCTACTTGTAAATCTGGACATCAGGCTTTAATTCTCATTTTATGGTCTTCAAGACATGCAAGATGTCTTGAAGAAGCTTATGTGATTGGACAGTACTTAGCAAAATGAAATCATTATACATTAATAAATAACTAATTAATGATGAAAAATGACTTAACTACAACATTTCTTTCTTCTGTTCCTCTGCCTTGGGGGTTATGGTCTTCAGAGCAGATGATGGATAGCTTGTCTGCTTTTTCAGTTCAAAAAAAATGTATCTTTGTTTAGTCCTATAAAGTATTCCTATAGTAGTCCTAAAGTATTCCTAAAGTAGTCCTAGAAAATGTTGTCCTTGCCTAAATTGAGTTTATAGGAGACTGTTGTCCATAACTTTGTATTGTGCATGTTTTTTGGTTCTATCTTGTAGATAACTAAAGAAAAAAAAATAACACATTCTGGTTTCTGCTAGAATAGATGTGTCTTACTAAAAACAAAAGATGACTTCTTTAAGGCTTAGTATTTTTAGTATTTTACTTAAAACAAAACAAAAAACTGCTGATAGGAAATAAATACTTTTTAACATTGACATGAAAAAGGTTTTTTGTTGTTTTTGGTTTTGTTTTTGTTTTGTTTTCTCTTCAAGAGCATCAAAAATGTTCCAATTGTTGGATTGATGTTCTGAAAAAAAAAAAGATGAAGCAATTTGTTTACTTATGACTTGTCTGATATTAGTTTACAACTGCAAAATGCTAGCCAGATGTTGACTCTTAAGACAAGCAATACAGAAACCACATATATCATAAAGATACAGTTGTGCCAAATTGCCAGATTTTGTCAAGAAATCATGCAACATATCTTCAACACATTAAAGACTCCTGAAGTTTGTCATCTGAAAGTGATGTTAAGTAAATTGTTCCAGTTTGATAGCTGAGGAAGATGCTTAGTAAGATTTTGATATGCCAAAGATTTTCTTGAAAGTCATTACTAAAATCAAGATTAAAAGCATGTACATCAAATTGATTTAACATCAAAACTTTATTTATTTATTTATTTATTTATTTATTTATTTATTTATTTATTTTGTACATATTAGAGTTTACATAATCTGGAGTCACAGCTCAGGTTTCCTACCAGTGGCTGATGTCTCATTTTCTGATCCATTGTTACAGGCCTAAAGCTTTTAGAGGAACTGACTAGAGCAAAACACAACTCCAGTATAGATTGTGCGTTGTCCTATCCTTAATACACCAAAATTTCTTAATTTTCTTTTGGGTCGCATGCTGTATTGGTGAAGCAAGTATTTATAAAATTGTGGCCAGATTTTCAGCTGGTATACACTGGAAAATTGTATCAGTGGCTTTAGTGAAGGTACACCCACTTGCAACAGCTGGGAATCTGGCCATTACTCTACAGAATGTTTGTACCAAGAAGACAATTCTTTTTAGATGAGAAACTGTATTCATAGAAACACAGAATGGTTGGGTTAGAAGGGACCCTAAAGATCAACTGGTTCCATCTGCCCTGCCATGGGCTGGGACACCTCCCACCAGTCCTGGCTGCTCCAAGCCCCATCCAGCCTGACCTTGAATACTTTCAGGGATGGGACATCCACAGCTTCTCTGGGCAATGTCTGCCAGTGCCATATTGTCCTCATTGTGAATAATTTCTTCCCTATATCAAGTCTAAATCTAACCTTATTTTGTTTAAAACCATTACCCCTTTACCTATCATTACAGTCCCTGATAAAGGGTCTTTCACCATCTTTCCTGTAGGCCCCCTTAAGTACTGCAAGGCTGCTCTAGTGTCTCCCCAGAGCCTTCTTATCCAACCTGGCCTTTTTATTATCTTATTGTTACATTGTTTATATGCGTATATATGTATATATGTATATCTTTGTCAGTCTCAGACACATTTCTGTTACGTGTCCTCTCCTTTCAGTTACAGTATAGCTATAGCTGGATCCAAACACATTCGCACATTCATCTGTAGATGAATGAGGAAAGGAAATAGCAAGGTGACCTTGTGCTCTAGATAGAGTGACATACTTGAGTATGTATCAAGGTACTGCCTGTTGATTATGAAATGCTTTATCACTGAAAGGTTTTCTCATTCTCAGCAATCTAATTTATTTGATCCTTCATTATTGTTTCATAAGACTAGGGTTATACATGTATTGGAGCTGAATCTGTCTACATTAGTATCAGAAATGCACTTTTAAGAAAATGCTGAAACCATTCGGTCTTTGCTTTTCCTTTTTTTGAAGCAATTGCTAAAAGGGCTTGTTAGCCAAATCAGAACCTTATTTTGCTGGAGTACCTCCTAAACTGATGCAGATAGTCAGAGTTGAGACTGACTCAAGGGATGTAGCTGGTGCAAAGCTCCTGGCATTCAGGTTTGCTTCCTTTTATCAAATATGAAAATGAAAAATGGGTAGATTGCCTTGCCTATAAGGTTGGAGCTGAAATTTGTGGTATTTCACTTTGTGACATGACTCCTTGTTAAAGGCTAGTATGTGTATTTTTCATCCTCCTTATTCTAGGACATGTAGTACTTCATATCTTCACTCCCTGTCTTTGGCTGAAGGTAGCTGTTTAAAAATACTGTATGACTTCAGAGGTCTCTATAATGTATTCTTAACCATTTTGGTTGCAGATATGTTTTTTCTCATAGCAGTTGTTCCATCTGTGTCTATATTTCCTTAAGATGTTGGTCTCTCCCTATGATTTGGAAAGATCTATATAGAAGCATTTAGAAACCACAGTCTCAGCATCTCTGATTTTAAAAGTTCTGTTTTGTAGTTTTTACTAATTCAGGAAGGATTATGGTCCTCAGATTCAAATATGTAAAGCTAAAATAGCTAAAAAATAGTGCAGTTTAAAACATTTAAAAATAAGGTAGGTATATATGCAGCAATAAGATTTCTTTGTTAAACCCATTCCAGCTGTTTTTTTTGTTTGTTTGTTTTTTCAACTTTACTGTCTCTTCCTGTGGTTTTATATAATCACAAACTAAGTAAACTAAAAACAAGAAGACCTTCATCAAGCACACAAATATAAAAATGTGTTTCTATTCAATCACCACAACACTCAAAGAACTGCCACTAAGGGTGAATAAAGCAGTGTGTACAGAAAACTCAGATGAATCCTGAGTACTCATGGCATATGGAATTAGACAAAAAAGCTGCAAAGGAACTTAATTTTACTGCATTTCCAAAGATTCCTTTGAGTCCTTTATCATTTCTAAGGTATTTTGAATCTTATTAAATGATTTGTCAGGTTGTTTTCTCTCTCTTTTTTGCTTGCAAAATCTGTAGTAATGAGTACTGGCTCCTGATACAGTGATCTGCTTATTGCATTAGGCTGACAATGTACTGTGGATGCAGAGAGCAGATGAACACTGGGTTACGGTGATCTGGAAGCAGGGGATTAAATCACTTCCCTGCGCTATGCAGGAGTTTTGTCATTAACTTCAGGGAGGCCAGGATTCACCCAGAGTAGAATTCAGCCTAACATCACGGAAGTTTGGGACTAACAGAATCACAGAATTTCTAGGTTGGAAGAGACCTCAAGATCATCGAGTCCAACCTCTGACCTAACGCTAGCAGTCCCCACTAAACCATATCCCTAAGCTCTACATCTAAACGTCTTTTGAAGACTTCCAGGGATGGTGACTCCACCACTTCCCTGGGCAGCCTGTTCCAGTGCCTCACAACCCTTTCAGTGAAGAAGTTCTTCCTAACATCTAACCTAAAACTCCCCTGGCTCAACTTAAGCCCATTCCCCCTCGTCCTGTCACCAGGCACGTGGGAGAACAGATCAACCCCCACCTCGCTACAGCCTCCCTTGAGGTACCTATAGAGAGTGATAAGGTCGCCCCTGAGCCTCCTCAATGTGTGCAACAATGTGTGCTTTGCTCCTCATCAATATAATGATGTAGATTAAATAAAAATAGCTTTTTTTTTTTTTTTTCTTGTAAAGGTGAGGTGCAGGCAAAATGTTTGTAGGAAGCAAGCACCTCTGTACAAGCAGCTAACTTATAACTTTGACCTTTCCAGTATGGTATAGACTTCTCTTTAAGAGGGAGGAGTTAATATACCCTCTATGTAACCTAGAAAACAACACAAAACCCAAGCTTAATTAACAGTCAAGATATAATACCTCTAATGATGTCATACTACAAAATTAAAATGTTTATTTTATTTTTTCATGTTCTGCATCCAAGAAGGCCATAAGGCAGTTGCCTATGGGACAGATGGTTCATCTGTTGAAGAGAGGGGGCATCTTTGGGTGGCCAAATTTTAGAAAGTATCCATCCTTGTCAAATTTCTGACATAGCAAATATCTCCAGAGTGAAAATTGTGGTGCAACCTTTTGCCATAAAAAACAACAGCAAAAAACAAACCTTGTTGATTTTTTTTTTTATGTTTAACCAGTAAAAGTTGTCAGTGAGATGGTTAGAATATTGAAAGGAGCAGGGGCTGTCACATCTGTACCAGCTCAGGTGATGAAACAGACTTTGACTCATCATCATTTTTCTCACGTTTCTCACTTGTGCACTGTATTCCCCTCACACTCAGTGTGTCTTGGATTTCTGTAGCCAGAGATACATTTAGATAGATGAAAACAGCCTGCTATTCATTAATTTTTCATTTATATGGGGATTAGATTAGAATCCATTAGCCAAATCCACTGTATTATTTTAATATTTGTAAAAATTCCCTAAAATTCAGAAAATAGATCTGCTATATAGAAAAGTCCCATTTATAATAACATATAATATATATATAACATATAATATATTTTAATTGATATAATATATATTTTCAATGTACTATATAATTGTTAACCATATAAGTTTTATTATATATGTAGAGCATGCATATCTATGTACTATAGGTATAGGTGTATATTAAGGTGGTAAAATATATATTATATGTGGTTTCCAAACCCTTTAATTTTCATTTATTAAAAATAAATAAGAAAAACAGTTTATCTTCCAACTCTCGTGCTTTGGTAAATCTGTACAGAACTGAATTGCTTGTGGTTACTGAAGTTCAGCTTTTAAAATAACCTTTTCTTTATTTGTAACAAAGCCTAGGAAGAGAGCAGGAAATGGCTTTTCAGTTGTTAAATACTTAATCTAGTTCTTAATACTTAATAATAAATATACTTAATGCTTAATAATACTTAACTAGTAGTCCTTAATACTTAATCTAAATTCTTAATCTAGTCCAGGTTGTTCTTTACATAAACTGATTTAAATGTGTATTAAATGATCTTGTCTCCTTGTCCGTGTCTTCTATTGGCCCTTCTCAGACTTTCTGCTCTAAAAGAGGCCTCCTAATTTCCTGCTTTATTAGCTAGCTTATACCCATTTTTTCTGTGTCAGTGCCATCCTTACACTTACATATTCTTTTCAGGGTTGGGCTGTTTTCTGACTGTGCCTCATTTTTCTGGATTAAATTACTCAAACTCTGTTTCCTTTCAGAAGACAGATTTTCTGTTCTTCACCAGTTATCTTAGTAGCCATTTGCAGCATTTTATCCACTTATATTCATCCCTTTGGCATAACGAACAGAAGAAACATACAAGTTTAACAGATCATGTGTCAAGCAATCTTTATACTGTATATACTGTAATACTGTATATACACCATATATATTACTGTACATATTACTATATATATTAGTAATAGTATAGTAGCAATAGTGATAGTAGTAATATGTTAGTAATATTAGTAATGTATACGTATATTAATATACATATATATATGTGTATATTGTATATATGTATATATTACTGTATGTATATACTGTATATACTGTAATACTGTATTATCCTCTCTCTTTTTGTTGGAGCTACTTTCCAATTTACCATGACTGAGGACAGGACAGGAGGAATTGCTGTTGATGGGTAGTATCTATGTAAGAAAAAATGTGAGAACATTGTAATAGGCAACTGCATAAACCAAATGAATCATCCCTGGAAGTCTTTAAAAGACGTTTAGATGTAGAGCTTAGGGATATGGTTTAGTGGGGACTGTTAGTGTTAGGTCAGAGGTTGGACTCAATGATCTTGAGGTCTCTTCCAACCTAGAAATTCTGTGATTCTGTGATTCTGTGAAATACACAATAACATCAATTTCTGAATTAATAGTTTTCAGACTACAAATAGTATAAAATTTAATAGGAATGAGGAAAATAGTTAATATATATATATATAGTTAATAGGAATGAGGAAAATAGTTAATATGTTGCATAAAGCAAGAGAATTTTTGTATGAGTTGGCTTTTTAAAATTTATTTTTTTCCTTCTCACTTTCCCCAGCTACTGCTTAGGACTTACTGATCTTATAAAATACTCTAGTGACTTAAAGGTAATGGTACTGAAGGGGTGTTAGGTACCTTGTCAGACCAAAGACAGAACTAAATTATTCCAGAAGAACATTTTCTAGACAGTCTTTTGATTTTTTGTTTTTCTTAACACCTAATTAACAATTTTATAGAGAGAAGCCTGCATTAAAGATCAAGCATACTTCTATAGCTAGTTTAATTTCGGTGTCAATATGGTATCCTTTGAAATGCTAACCAAAAGTTAGAGAAAAGTGAAGAAAGATTGGAGTTAATACCTATACTATAGCTATCTTTACTTTCTAAGTGGATGCTCTTTTGATATTTAATCCATGATATTTCCATAAAAATAAAACATCCTAATTTTAAAATGTCACCTGATTTTTAAAATAAGGAGTATAAGGATTTTTAAAATGAGGAGTAGGTCCAGTTAGAGGACCTACTTTGAAGTCACTTGAAAAAAATAATAATAAATAGTAAATAATTCAAAGCTTGCTGTAATTACTGCAGTAAGTTTATTCATTTTTTAACATTACTTAGTCTCGTACATTGTACTTAGCTCTAAAAAATATGAAAGCCCTCCAGCTCACCTTTAGTCAGTGATACCTTTCATATCATTTTTCTTCTTACCTTTTTCTCAGAAAAAAATAAAAATAAATATAAAAATAAAAATACTGTATGGCTGTTAACATTGGGTATGTCTCCATGCTCAAACACATGCTGGAATTTGTTGATCTTAGAGGATGCAATGTAAAAACTGATTTTCATCCTTCCCAATTTGTTGGGAATTAATTGCTGTTATCAGCAATATGTTGCTGTTTACTAATGAGGGTGTCTTTTCTGTTTTATAGTGACATAAAGAAATTGTTTAAAAACTATGAGTTGGTACTAAAGTTTTTATGACTTTATGTTGCATTAACTCTTTTTTTGTTGAGCTATAATTGAAGTTTAATTTTCATGACATTTTTATTCTCATTTCCTTCTCCTGGGCATTTGTTTTAATGAGTGTTCAGTGTGCTGTTCTAGCTATCAGCATGTGGTGGCTAAGCCAGTCAGTGCACATCATATGGCATTGCCAATTAATTTACTTGATTTGACACAGACACAACAGTATGCTAGACTTCAGTGACTTCTTCAAAGAATTATTTATAGAAGTGTCTGGGACATAATGTCAGATATCTAATGGGTAGTAGAGAAGTTGTTCATTTGAAGAAAAAGTACATGACATTTTATAATTTATGTTTTTAATTAAAAGTGTAAAATACCTACTCTAAAAATCTTCTTTCAGCAATATTAGATGTCAAAACTATTTGATTTTGTTGCTGTTTTCCATGTTAAAAATTGCATTTTAATACTTTATTTCTTGAGCACCATAGAATGTATACTCTGAAAAAAAATAAATCTGATTATCCAGTAATTTAAATTTCAAGTATGATAGGAAATACAAATGTTACTTTGAAGACAAGAATTTTTAATTGACCTGTATATAAAATATCAAACAAGGCAACACCTAAAATAATGACCTAACGACCTATCCAACTGGAAATGCCACTGTGTAACAGCTATTGCGTGTTCAATTTTTAGACTGTCCCCCCTCCCTCCCATTTAAATTTTCCTCCCGTGCTTTAAAGGAAAAGAAAAAATGACCCTTCACTTAGTTAAATGCTTGTTTTAATTATTAAAAACAAACAAACAAACAAAAAACAACAGCATAACAAATACACCATTTTATTCAGTTTGTAATTTTTTCCCATTTGTAATTCTTTACCTTTCAAAATATGTAATTAACTCCTAATATAGTTAGCCAACACACAATATAACACTTTCAAATCATCTGGTAGATGTTTTCAAGACTAAATACAAGTTATTACAAATCTTATTTAAAGTGTACAGTTTCTAAACACATATTTCTATGATCCGTGTATATATCTAGTAGTATTGTCTACCAGTGTGAGTGGATGGCAGTGCATCCTTTGGAGCTATGATTTATTTGCTTAACCTCCTTGGAGAGTTGGGATAAAATACTCCACAGTTCTCATATACTTCTCATATGAGAACTCACAGTTCTCATATTTATATATATATATATATATGCAAATACATAAATATAAATTATTATTTATATTCTCTTTTAACAGGTTTCTAAACCTATGAAGTTTTTTGTTTGTTTGCTGTTGTTTTTGTTTGTTTTAATTATTGTTATTGCTATTTTTTTTGGATGACTGTTACAAGTTAAACACTTTCCCATGGTATTCTGTTGAAAGCTTAAGTGTGTATGTTCAGATTTCTGATTCCACTGAGAGGACCAGTTACCTAGGAGACAGTATTCAATTTGGAGCCACTATAATCTTTCCTTTCCTCTGGCCTTTTGTTCACGCTGAACTGTACATAAAAGAAATGGCATGCACCTAGATTTGAAGGGTTGAGGCTTATTTTGCTACCAGAATAGTTTTTCAAGTTGCTATATTTGAGAATTATGTAGGAAATGTTTATTTGAGACAGTGTAAACATCTAATAAAAATACCTTCAATGTAAAAAGTAATAATAAAAACCCCTTCTTTGTCCAACATATAATGAAATAGGAGTGAAAATTTTCAACAATAGCTGAGTGTGTAACATTCTATTTAATTTAACATATGCTGGAAGGAATTTAATTTTGAAAAAAATTAGTGATGTGCTGTCACCACTATTTTCATCAAAAATCCATAACACAGCATCACATGAGCCTCTATGAAGAAAATCAACTTTATCTCAGCCAAAACCATGACAAAAACAGGTCATAAAAAAGGCAACTTATATTTTTTGTAGAATTTCTGTAATATCCAATTAGTATGGCCACAGACAGAAACTTCTGTGTCCATTCAAGTATATTAAAAATAAGCATTTGCATGTATATTCTTCCTCTGTGCCTACTTTTAAACACCATAATGTTGGGCTGCAAATATATATTTCATTCATAAAAATAATTAGTCAGTGTTATCTTCAAAGAGATCAGTGAGTCAACTTCATTAAACAGGATATGGAGCTGTAATACTTGCCATACGCTGGAAGACAATTAATGGTCTGCAGAGGCAGTCCCTTCTGTTCTCCCCAGTGTACATGTAGCTGCCTCATCAGGGAACAGTAGCTGACACATTTTCTGATATAGTAAATAGCTTTCCAGCTTTTCAAATAAAGTTACACTCTGCCTTGTATGGAGTCTGGGGCCTATACATTTAATAAATCATCAGAAGTGCATTCCAGTTCTTTTTTATTGATTGCGTTTGCAGAGGAAAATTGAATCCATTCCTTGTCAAGGCCCCTAAACCTCATGTCATAAAGAAGAGGGAGAAAGGAAAAGATGGATGGAATTCATTGGAATTAGCCAGGAAGAATGATGCTTCCTATTGTGTGATGATGAATTTTATTTTTTCATCCTGCCTATATCAAATGAAAGGTAGCAGCTGAAGTACTTTGAAGAAGTAATCTTCAAAGACTTTTCTTAGCAGAATTGGAAATAAGCTTATTGGAGAGTTGTCTCAAAGTAGATTTTCTGTCAATTATCAGTCAAAAGCTCTTTCCTTTACAGAATGTTAACTCAAAAGGAAACATAAGTGTTTTTAGGATATGCATCATCTCAATAGGTGTGGCTATAAAACCTCTAAACATTTTGTTTTAGTTAAATATGCTTTTTAATAACAGAAAAAGAAGTGGAATTCTCACTTATATTCATGAGGCCAGTATAAACCCATGTCTTTCCAAATTAAGGTATTCTGACAAGTGGTGTGGTCTCTACTGTGAGCTATTGAAACTAGCACTGCCTTGATTTTTATGTGCAAATTGAGAATCATGATATTTTAGTGGAAGCCATCTGAAGAATAGTTTCGTTACTGTTTATGAGGTTTTTGCTTTATTTTCTTTGATTGACAAGTTTCAAATCCATTGCTGTAGGCTTAAGAAAGAATTTAGATATTGTTTTGAAATTGCCTATTACCAGAGATATTGCATTAAAAAAAAGAAGCAAGGTAACTGATTTACATCTTACCTTTTGAAATCCAGGGTGTGTTCTTTAGCAGAAGCAAACACGTAAAGTATGTTTTGGAAAAGCAAGTAGAAAAATAAACGATTAAAGCTGAAATTCCCAGCACCCTTTTCCTGTTCACTGTTCACTGGGTTAGTTAATGCAAATATGTGGTTATTCTAGATACAAATAAGCTAATGAAGAAAACAAAAACAATCAAAAACAAAACAAAACAAAACAAAACAAAAACCCTGAATAAAGTGAGCAAGTTTGAGTTACAAATAGAAAATGCTCCAGGAATGTTTTTTTTTTTCAATTATCATACAATTAACCATTTGCATAACAGTCCCACCAAATAAACTCTGTGTTTCTTTCATACTATTAGTAGTCTTTTCCCATATTTATTTCATTTTACTTCTGTTTGGATGTTCTGCTCTTGTTGTTCACATTCAATCCACATTAGTATTTTATTTTCAATTTAATGAGGTTTTTTCTTTTCTTTTCCTTTTTTTTTTTTTTTTTTTTTTCTACAGCTGCAGGTTGTTGGATTTTTTTTCAAATGTGTTTTTCTCTGGGAGAAAATTGTCTAGAAGGAGGAGGGGGGGAGAGGGGAGGGTAAAGTTGGAAGTAAATAAGATTATTAAAATCTTGACTCTGATTGTGAGGCATCACTTCTCCACCAGTATTATAAATAAGATCCAGAGAGCCATACTTCTTACTTCATCTCCACAAATTTAATAAAGCGATGAAATTATTTGTTCCAATATATCTATTCGGTACTTTAGTACTTGGGTATTTTACTGTTTGTACAGTGTCTTAGTTTCTCCAGTTTTGTATATACATGTATTTTAGAAATATATTTGTATATGTATGAGTATATATATATGTGCGTGTTTGATGTACTTACATGTTCATAAATATAAAACTTTGCAACATATGTTTGTATGATGCTAGACACTCTTTGCAATTATATTTGTAAATATATGTTAATATGGCTAATATATCTTCATATTGAATGTAGTTCATTTGTTTGTAAGGTTGCTGTCTGAAGGAAATCTTTTCTTTAGAAATATTGTATTCAGTTTTGTACATGAGCAGGCATAGCCACTGACTGAGGAGAGCAATTATGAGAGTGAATAATTTAATATTATTTCTAATCAGATGTTTTACTGAATATGGGTATCAGTGGCCTGATCAGGGTAGTAAAGTAGCCAGATTTGAGGGTAAAGGCTGCAGCAATTTTAAATTAGAATCATAGAAGAGAAT
Source organism: Aythya ferina (assembly GCF_964211825.1). NCBI lineage: Eukaryota > Metazoa > Chordata > Aves > Anseriformes > Anatidae > Aythya > Aythya ferina. The sequence goes on along the minus strand of NC_140296.1, from coordinate 196,790,010 downwards.
TATTGAATTGTTTAGTCTGGAAAAGACCTTCAAGATCATCCGGTCCAACCATCCCTCTACCACTAACGTCATCCGCTAAACCATGTCCCTAAGCACCATGTCCAACCCTTCCTTGAACAAACACCCTCAGGGACGGTGACTCCACCACCTCCCTGGGCAACCTGTTCCTTGCCTGACTGCTCTTTCCGAGAATAAATGTTTCCTAATTTCTAACCTAAAGCTCTCCTGGTGCAACTTGAGGCCATTTCCTCTGATCCTATCTGTGTTATCTGTGAGAAGATGCCGACCCCCAGCTCCTCACAACTTCCTCTCAGGTAGTTGTAGAGTGCAGTAAGGTCTCCCCTGAGCCTCCTTTTCTCCAGACTAAACAGCCCCAGTTCCCACAGCTGTGCCTCACAGGACTTGTGTTCCACACCCTTCACCAGGTTCATAGCCCTTCTCTGGACGTGTTCCAGGACCTCGATGTCTTTCTTGTAGTGAGGGGCCCAAAGCTGAACACAGAACTTGAGGTGCATCCTCACCAGAGCTGAGTACGAGGGGAAGATCACCTCCCTAGTCCTGCTGGCTACACTGTTCCTGATACAAACCAGAATGCCATTGGCCTTCTTGGCCACCTGGGCACACTTCTGGCTCGTGTTCAGGTGAGCATCAGTCAGCACCCCCAGATCCTTTTCCTCTGCACGGTTTTTGAGCCACTCTGCCCCAAGCCTGTAGCATTACATGGGGTTGTTGTCACCAAAGTTCAGGACACGGAACTTGGCCATGTTGAACCTCATCCATCAACCCATCAACCCATCCAGTCCAGGTTGGGCCTTCCTACAGGGCCTTCCTACTCTCTGGCAGATCGACACTTCTCCACCAAATTTGGTGTCATATGCAAACTTAATGAGGGTGTACACATTGGTTAATGTTGTTATCGGTCTGAGGAATCTGTGGAGGACACTGAAATCTAAGTGCTTTGTCAGATAGTAAAGAGGTAAGAGTTACCATCTCTGATGTGCCTAAAGTAAGCGCCCTATGCTCCAATGCTCTGAATGCCGCTCGGAACCATTGGTATAGGCTTCCACTGGGCCAAGTACTCTGTATATCAAATGAGAAAATGGTAACATGAAGAACAGAAAAATCAAGTGTGAGAGGAAATTATTTGCTGAGTAAATAAATGGTTCTAATGACTTAATGGAGCTGCTTCTAGAAGTAAGATCTGAAACAAAGTCAAGCTTAGAAGGAGTTTAGAAAGGGTGCCTATAATGGTTAATTAGGCAGTAGATCAAACTGGTTCTAAAAGAGATGATGGAACAGTAAACATTTTAAAATGACAATGAACTTCTCATGGTACTGCAGGGTTTTATTCCCCTTTCTCAAATAAGCATATATTTTTATAATTACCTACTTTACAAAGAGCCAGGTACATACTATAAAGTTTATTTACAGGGAATGTCAAGGGTTGGACATTTAATTTGATATTTCTATAAGAAGCTGTACTTTCAAATAGTAATACTTTAAAAATCCTCTCAAAAACACATAAACCTTTCTGCAAAACACATGGTGTAGCAATTTCCTCCTTAACCTTTAAAAACAAGCCTATAAAATTTAATGTTACAATCTCTGTAGTACCTGTAACAACCTAATTTTTAAACTGTTTCAAACTGTCAACTGATAACTTTTAACCTGTCCTTACCCTACATATAGAATTTTGTACTGTGATGCCACTCATCTGTGAATGTGAACTATTTTTTCTTTCAATTTGACTTGCCCATTTGCAAGAGAACACAGTTTCTTTCTTGTGTGCAATACTGTAGTGTAAGCAAGATCTAAATTACAGTCTTGCCTTTCTTAGGATTTATATCTACATCTTCAGTTATTTTCAAATGTTTTTGTTTGTTTGGTTGGTTGGTTGCTGGTTTTGTTTGTTTTTTTGTTTGTTTGCTTTATTTTCCCATCCAGTTCCCTTTACATTCTTGGCTTGCTAATCTAGGTGTTACTTAGATGCCATTAGGCATCACAGAGGAAGGAATTAGAGCCCCAACCAAAAAAACCACCATATTCTTTCTAAAAATAATGAATGTCAGCTATTGCCTAACATGAATAAGATAATGAGATATTTAGAGCTGATTAAATGATGGTGAAAAAGATTATCTATATCATCTAATACCATTTGAGAGTGTCTCCCAACATTTATCACAAAGGTGTAGAACACTAATATACATACATTTCGTATATTAGAAACAGAAACGGAAATAGAAATAAAAATAGAAAAAGAAATATATATATTTTTTTCATTAAAACAAACATCAGTACAGGACAACATTGTGAATATAAATTTCTGAGTAACCGCTTAGTGTTTAGCTGATCATGCTTTAAAATGTGAATTTCCTTGTATTTTAAATTCATCGTGGAACTGACCCACCTTATAAATATTAATGTTCACACTGCTGATCATTCTGTAAATGATCACATCTATAAACATGAAGATCTTGTTAGCATGCAGTAATGAGTGCATGTGGGTCCTACCTTAATATTTTAATTCAAATACTCATTGTTGTCTTTTTCCTGTAGAATTATTAATTGATCCCCATAAGGCATCAATTTGGAAAGGGAGATCTTTGTTAGCTTTTCTAAAATACTCACCTACTTTTGTTGACATCATTCTAGTATTTCATATTGTACTGTGCTGCGATTAATAGAAACATCAATTTTATGGGCCTGCTTTTACATTTCTAGAACTGGGAATGTTATCTAGAGTAACATCTCAAAAAACAAGTATTTTTAGAAGATACTGATTGTATTAATAAATCAACAGTCATTGCATTAATAATGCAATGGAAAGAAGAGAATGTGAGGAACTTAAAGAAAATTCCCAAGGAAGAGCAATGTATTTCTTTACATTTAAATTGTCGATTAGTTAAATGAAATATTGTTACTTTCCATAATGATTTAGTATGCTTTTTGCAGTCACTGCAACTTGAGTTAAGATGTAACTTTGTAACTCCAAATACATTTTGTTTTTGACAGCAACAATTGTGTTAAATGAACTCAACTGGACTGCTGCGTTGGATGATGTGTTCAAGCGGAACAGAGAAGAAGACCCCACTTTACTATGGCAGGTCTTTGGTAGTGCAACTGGCCTTGCTAGGTATTACCCAGGTAACTGAACTCTCGTAAGGAACTGCACTATCTCTCATACTGCCTTAAAAAATATTTGAATTATTTAGAAGAGATAAAAGGTACCTAAAGATGACTTTATTACATAGGTGGGTTTTCTGCGTATCAGAAATAACTCAATGACTGTGAACTTATTCTGGCATAAAGCTATTATGAGGGGGAGGAAACAGGTGGATGAAATACGTAAGTAATTGTATTTTCACAGGAAGAGAAACAGAAGATGGTGTCCTTTGAAAAACAGAACAGTTCAATAATATTTTTTTATATCGCTTTCTGTGTGGTGTGTAAAGAATTGTGTGTAAACATTTGCCAATGAGATTTGTACCTGTCTTGTTTTTAAAAGTGATTGACAAGACAGATAATCTTATGGTTAAAGTCAGTGAAAATGCAACTGCACCATACTTATGTCCTGCAGAGTCCATGATCTCTGACAGTTACGTTTTTCCTTTTTGGAGCTAAGGCCAATGAATACAACTTGGTTATTTCAACCAGCATCTGTTTCACCTGTCAAAGAATCCTATTAGTGGATCACAGAAATTAATATAAATAGGTGTATATTTTATCAAATTTAGGTAAGCTGTAGCCTTAAATTGATATTTGATGTTCACTAGATAATGGAAAACCTTGTTTTATGGCAAGGCTTACTGTGCTACTACTGTTCTTTTTAGATGCTGTTGCCAATGACAGAATACTGTGTCCACTACACACAAGATAATTGTGTATAGTGTCTTATTTCTTTTGCCTACTACTGGTTAAGGAAGAACTTTGAGATCCTTTCTCTTCTGTTAAACAGGATTGTTGCTGCTTCTGAGAGTGAAGCTTTTACTGTATCATTAACACAACTGCTAGCATTGGCAGAGAAACTGCCTTAGGCTATTTTGCAGGAAGGAATATATCACAGCACTTGAATCCTGTTTGTTTTGTCATGGTAGATACTGATGAAATAAATACAGTGAGACATTGAAGAACAGATAATATTGAAAATGCTAATTTCATATTTCTTTATTTCCAAGGGTTCTGTTTCAATGCTTTTCAGATCTATTAGTAGTGAGTTTGGGATCATCATTTATCACCACTTATCATATAATGGTGTTTTCCAAGTGCTGAAAAAGAAATGTTTCTTAAATACATCTCTGTGGCAACCTCTGGGAAATTCATTTTCAAGTGCAAAATCGTATTATGTATAGAAAAATATATTCTTATGTCTAGCTAACCTGTCCACTTCAGATTCTTCACAGCACAGGAGACTCAGAATCTTTATATAATATTTCTTAGAGTGCCTCTATAAGATGGGACAAACTTGCTTTCCTTATTTTGCAGGTGGATGTGGTATTTGTATATACTCCATTAAACACAAATTTATGTTAAGTATAAAACTCAGAAACTCGCACGTCCTGCTTAATCCTTAGCCACATGCCTGTGTATTTATTAGCTGTCTAGTCCTGTCAGAAGATAAATTCATAAATCCCTGGTAATTCCCTTATCCCTAAATTTTACACACACACAGAGTAATCTGGAGCAATCTGTCAGGCCGTAAATTGTACATGTGTTGTTCTGTGCATCTTCTTCCCATTTTCTTCCATGTATAGCTCAAATTGGTAAGCTCTTTGCTTTTTATATTTTTAATTAGGTGCAAATGTGCCCATCTCTCTCTTTTTGTGAACTCTGTCTCAGTTTGCAGAGACCTATCTAGCACACATAAAGGTTGTGAGAAGTGGAATCATGTTTCATATATTGGAAGGGATGCCTTTCAGATTATATTTTTGAAAATTATATTACAAATTGTCAAGCATTGCTTTGTTATGTTGGCCATAGGTAAGCCTTCTGCAAAGAGATGAGTTTCTCCATAGCAATGATATTTGTGAAAGAATTTGGAATTATCAAAAAACAAAATTAAAATGCATAGCTAAATCTGCTTATTATTAGCTGAGGTATATCTGTGCAGTCCTGTTTCTCCTAAAAACAATCTTCAGTACCTCTAAGCTGTAGAGTAATTCCTCAATCACAGGTTTCTTGAACTAATGTTTTTATTGTTTTTATCTGATAGTATCCCATTTCCTTGAGTAATGGGCTAGATGGCACATCACTTCTGCCCTCAATAGGCTCTGAGGCAGTCCTTGTCAACATTGTAAGCAGCAGTATTAAAGGATCATATTCGTGGTTGGATAGTGTGTGAAATACTTTATAAATGCAATTAAAAATATTTTTTGTTGCATGTATCCTGTTGTTTCCTACCTGTATTCCGTTGTTGGTACTATTATAAACTCCTCTAGCATCCCACACATGATCTTGTATAATTTTCATCTGTGCTTTGTCTGACTCCTCAGAATATTTTTCTCTATCAAGGTGTCACATCATTTTCTTTCTGTCTGTGACCTGGGTTGAGACAACATTTAGACCAATTCCTTTTTTCAGATCTTCTTCTTTATAACAAATGGTATTAGGTTTAGATACAACAGTAATTAGATACAGTAAAATAGGAATCTCCATTTTATGTAAAATAGCTAACAGAATCAGAATGAGGAAGTAATGGTACCAAAGTATTCATCTCCTCTTATATTATGATGTAAACAGTCCAAAGATTAGAATAGAAGAACTAGAACAAAGCTAAGTGTTACAAAGATTGCATACACACAAATATATTTTGACATATGCAGTGATAGCAGAACCAGTGCTGGGTGTAAAACTAAACTAACTGTACAGCAACTTCCTGTCTTTACCTCAGAAATATTAGAGACTACATAGAGGTAGACTTCTGTCTGTATAGATTAATAGATTATTTGCTTCATTCTGTTCATTAACTTTTTCCTTAGAATATACTCAGTTCATCTTTCATTCTTGAACACCAAGACAGAAATTGCAGAGAAGAGCCATAGATTCAGGATACCTCCGTGGGCCTCAAACTTAATTTTTCACCTCTATCAATCAGGCCTTTAGTCAGTTTAATGGAGTTTCCTTATACTAAGCTTCTCCTTCTTGAAATTATTTGGCAAACTGTGTATTGCCTTAAAATTTTTTAAAGAATAGTGAGGGTACTTAGTATTATCATTTTCATTAGTTTCAGTGGCAATGTATTTGTGAAGAGAAATGCAGTAATCTGATAGCATTTTAACGTGATCATTGAAATTACTAATTCATTTCAATCCAAATGGAACTTGCAAAGACATAAAATTGGAGGCATCACAACACAGTATTTCCAAATCCAAAGCTTCAATTTCTAGAATGCTTTAAAAAAACAGATGAAATAAAGTAGTGCCAGATGATAAGATATTGAATGCACCTGCATAGAATAGGTGAAAGAGATTAATATTTTGGAAGGATAAATCTCATTCAACAGATGGATCTTCTAATACAGAATGCATTAGAACTTTTTAAAGAGTAAAACTAAGTGAGAGTATTCACAGAATCACAGAAAAGTTGAGGCTGTGAGATTGGAAGGGGCCTCTGGAGGTCATATATTCCAAGCCTACTGCTCAAGTAAGACATAATATACGCCTTTTTTTTTTTTTTTTTTTTTTAATAATTGATTTTTCTTCAGTGGCAGTAGCTCATGAAAAAAAATTAACTTTTTTTGTCTTGAAACCATTCCCTGTGGTCTTGCACATGTAGAACTTCATTGACTTCATGTAGACAGGAAGGTCCTTTAATACAGATCAGACTGCAGATTTAATTTATAATTAAGCACAGAGCTGTGGACAAGTCTGTTACACAAAAATAAATTAATTTAATTAAAGTAGTTTAATATGGTTTGACAGATATTAAGTTCCCTAAATTTTCTCAGGCATCTATCCAGCTAATTTTGTTGCTAAGTTTTAGAAAGCAGCTTTCCAAAAGAACAATTTACTATCAATTTTTTTGGCAAGCTTCTTGGAGACGTAGGTGCAAACCAATCACTTCCTCTTTTAGTCTTGAAATCCTTCTTAATTATAGAGCTAATGGGGATTATAATTGTTAATCAATGTTTCATTAAAATACTGCAATGGGAAGCATATTATTTTCACTGCAGTAATTACAAATTAAGCAAATTTTTTAAAGAAACACTGCTATTAATCACTACCTCATCTCTCTGTTTATTTAGTTTTGTAAGATGAAGATCCTGAATAAAGGATGTATTTTGTTTTGGACTGTGGACTGCAGACATTTATTGGCAGCTAAATATGACATAAGAGACTTTATAGTTATAGCAATAAATACACTTAAGAAAGTTTGACTTCAAGATGTAACTAGAATAAAAACACACTCAATTTTGATGAATGTTTAGTAATGAAAAACTGTTGGGTCAGCAATGCCAACTCAGCTCTCTCAGGGAGGTATAGTAAGTAGTATTTGCCACAGTGTAATACTAGAGAGGTTATTAATGAAATGAGTAGTCTCAGATTCCAGCTAGTGTGTTTTATTTAGCAATAACACTTCCATGACAATCTGTAAATTGATTCAGTATCCTTTAATAAGAATCATGGGATCTACAGTCATTGTGGCAGTATTTGGTCTACAGTGCAGTGAAAATGGCCATGCGCTATAGCTGGTCAAGATCAGATCAAAGCAGTTGAGACAACTGGTAGCAAAAATAAAACTGAAAAAGAGGTTCTGTTCTGTTACCAAATGTTCCAGATCTTCCCCCTTCTGTCTTGAAATTTAACATGGGGGGCTATGGGAACTTAAATTTAAAACTTGCTCCCAAAACAGTACATATGGCAACATCCACTATCCTCAAATGCTGCATAGCTCTGTGACTTCTTTTTTGTTGTTGTTGTTCATTTGTTTTTCAAAGAGGAAAAAGCAGCCTCCAGCCTGCATCTCTGTGGGCTTTCGCTTATCACAGATCCCAGACATATATTTTTCATCTTCATTTGACTTACCCATGTTATAGAAGGAAGGAGGGAGAGATAAGGAAATGGACAGAAGAGGGTTTTGTTTTTACTTTGCCGAGGTTCATATAATTACAGGAAAGCCAGTAGTAAAAAATGCTACAGCGTCAACTTCTTAAGTGAATGTTTGAAGCTTCATACTCGTGAAGAAAAATAGTATTTCCTAAGGAGACCAACTCTTTTCCATGCTTCCTGGTGAACTAGACATGCAGCAGCATTTTGAGATGTTGGTAGTCCTGTCGTTTTTGGAGATAGCATTCTATTTCCCTGAAAAGTATTGAATTCAAGTTGGGAAGCTAAAAAAAAATCATGCTCCACAGCATGATTGAAGGAACAGCTCATGCTGACAGTCTCTTTGGATGGACGGCACCATGTTTTCTTTCATCTATAGTACATAGTTCTTCTAGCCTATTCTGGGGGGCTTTATATTCTGAAACCCCTCTAGATTTTCCTGTGCTATACTGCATACTAATTTTCATCCTCCAAACACCCTCTGATGGGCAACAACACAACATTCAACTTGCTTCAGATATTTTAAACTTCTTCCTCCTCAAAATAATTGTAAGGTGAAAAAGCAAATAGTTCTCACCTCTATTTTATTTATCACTATATACTAAATCCTTCATTCTCTATTAACCGCATGCCAAAACATCTTTATTTTTAAGTTGTTTTCGCTTGTTTTTCTCAAGTTGAGAGCCCATTACAGCTTATTTAAATGCTATACTAGTTCAGTAAAACCTAGCTTTTCTATAACATTTCTTTTCATCTTTCTCAGGTCTCAAAGCATGATCTAAAAGTAATGAAAACATCATTGTCCTCATTTTGCATATAAAAGAAATAGGGATAGAGAGATAACATGGCTTTCTCAGTGATTCTCTGAAGGTTAAGAAATCAAACCAGATATAGAAGCCAAGTTCTTTTTAGGCTCAGTGTACTACTGTTTTCATCAACTCATATTTAAACTCATAGCATTGTCTAAACATTGGCAGGTGTGTTAGTCATGTCACAATCTTTATATCATTGCTGGAGAGTACAGTGATCAGAACAGTACAGTTCTCTCCCTTTTTATCACAGATTAGCCTTGGTTTTAGTCTTACTTTGTTTATCTATCTAATTAGTATGATATGTTAAGAACCTTAATTAGGTAAAGTCTGTTTACATTGCTCATGCCAGTGTTTTACTATGATATTTTGATTTTCCTATCTAATTAGGGCTTACTAAATATTGAATGAAGAAATTTTACAGAAAAAGAAAGAGAATGGTGCAGTTGATTTTCCAGAAAAAAAAAGTATTTTTGCTCCTAAAGTCTTAAATTCTTGGATTAAATATATGGATAGAGGATAGCTAGCATTGTCTTTTCCTCTTAATAAAAAATAAAATTAAAAAAATCTCCAGATGTTAACAAAGCAGGTCTCACTCTGCTGCTGAAGCTTTCCCTTCTCAGACAAATTAATAATGGAACAGGTTTGAAAATCAATTTCTAATAAAATAAAGTGGTATCTCTCCAAATAAAGGACTTGCTGTGCACAGCTGCTCTTGTGTTAACCATTAATGGCAAGCAATAGTGTTGCAGCTATGATATTGAACTCTCAAAGAAAGTCATTACTGAAGCAGATACTAAGAGACTAGAAAGCCTAAAAAATCCATACAAAATGAATCAAAAAGCCTTGAAAAACTAAGAACTTCACTTTTATTTTTTTCAAAAGGCTTCATATTTTATAGCTGACAGTTCCTGTTAACAATTCAACATTTAAAGGAGCCTTCAGAGTTTTTCAGAGTTTTTAAAAAACAAACAAACAAACAAACAAACAAAAAAAAAAAACGACAAAAAACAACAAACCAGCTTCCCCAGTAGTGCAGCTTATTAGCACAGATAGTGTGTAGGTTGGATAATTCTGCTTTTTGCACTGTAATAAGTATATTTGAGCATTACTCGCTTCCTTTTTTCTTGACATCTAGGAGGAGAAGACATGGGCTGGCATAATTTTGTTCTAACCATACCCTTGATATGGCAAATCTTGCAAGATGGTCATTTTTCAAAACTGAAGTGCTGAATATTGTGGTTGTGTGAGCAAATCCACCCAGTTACAGGCTAATGTGTTATTTCTAGTGAATTAATCAACACTGAAGCCACAAATCTACCATAACTTCATTCTGAAGTTCATGCCATCTCTGTTTTTATAATACAAATTGAAATCTCCAGAATTTTCCCTAGAAAAATGCTATCTCGGTGCTTCTGTAAATCTTCTCAAGCTTTAAGGATGCTTCATCCCCCTTTGGGTGAGCAATACATTTATGGAGGATGAAATTCAGCCTATAGGGCAGAAATAATTGCCTACAAACTGAGATAACACAGACACCTGAGGAGCTAATTTTAAGTTACAGACTGAAGTACTCATGGTTCATAGGTTCAAATCACTTTTATTTTTTGATTGTTTGTTTCTGGCATCTTGGGATGAATAAAACCATGGATTTGGTTACATATGGCCTGTTCCCATGTAAAACTTACTGCTGGACTGATTGGGAATGAAACACAGCCCAGTATTATTCATAAACATATAGTAAATACATTCTGCAAAACCTCTGTGAGATGATTATTCTCTTTTTTTTTTTTTTTTTTTCCGTACGGTGACGATACTATAAAAGTCACAGAGGACATTACACAGAGCTTTCTTTGTTAGGTAGGTTTTACCTGAAAACAATTTTAGCTCTTGGCAATTTCAAGTCACTGTCTGAATAAAATAGTTAAGAATTAAGTAACTGTATTCAGTCTTGTCTTAACATCTTCTGTTCTAGCATGGAATTGGTGAGGAAGGGGGGAATAGTACTAATCAGTTATTCTTTCAAGTCATCATTCTGATAGATCTTGAGTCTTAAGGATACTGGTGCAAAGCACTTTATGATGATTAATGTTAGGGATTATTAAACTTATGGCTGTATTTATTTTTACTTACCATGTTGCATAACTATTCACATTTTACTGAAAAATAACAGAGTAATTCTGCAAACGTGCTGCTGCCACACCAAAATTCACACGACATTTTTCTGAGTAGTAAGCTGAGGAATACCACATTTCCCAGCCTGCGTGGGCTATTCTGTACCTGAATGCACTTTTGTCCACATGAACTCACTAAAAGATGAGAGGGAATATGAAATGAAGCTAAGAGCTGTAGGTTGCAGAACAAACTTTGTTCCATTATTGGAAGTCTTCACTGAATCTGGCATAGGGAACTGAGTGGTCTGTATTTATGGATGTTTTGAATATCCATATGAATGTTTTCCTGAGAGACAGCTTTGTAAAATTCACCTTTAACAAATACTTGTTTGTCTAACCCAGTAAGTGCTGCATTAACGTTTACTACCTAATGCCCTCTGAGGTGGAAAGGAAAATAAAGTTTGAATAAGAATAATATAATTCTGTCTGGGATTTGATAATTGGCATTTGTTACCTGTCTTACTATCAATTTTTAGCCTCTTTCCCCAAATATGTTACAGGGATGTAAAGCTGTTAATAATTCATCTGCACCTCTTTTCTTCTTGTGCAGGCATACCTGAACAGTAGAACAGGGCAGATGTAACAGGTCTCATTCATTAGGACTTTAGAAAAAGTCCATGACACTCTCCCGTGCCTCTTTGTTTTCCCTGCACGTGCCATAATCATCAAATGAGTTAGAAATGGGCAGATGCAGTCAGGATGTCCCTTGAGCAATACTTTCATTTAGGCTTCACCCCAGGACAGCTTCTGTACTGCATGAATTAGTTTTGTATATAATCAACAAAACTGAGGATTTCCACTATGTGTGCGGACATAACAGAAAAACATGCCTTGCTCATGCTTGAAATATAGCCAGACCTAGAACATCCATAATGCAAACAGCACAAATAGGAAGGATATCAAATCCAATGAATAATTTGTAAAATATTGAATTAACCATATGCCAAACAAGAAAATAATCAAAGGATGAATAAAGACTAATGTATGCACCAGAGAATTGTGTAGTGTTGACATAGTTCAAAAATATTACTATGCAACAATGAAGTACACCAAAGGTGATCTCTTCAAGATGTTTTGTGAGCCAGATTCCAGGGCATCTGTTTAAAATGTACATTTTAAACAATAGGCTCTATAGATCAACATATAAATCTGAAGATCACCAATCTTTATTTTTTTAGGAAAATGTCTAATCTTCTTGTGTATTTCATGTTTGCTTTCACCTTTATACATGAGGCTTTAGACAGTAAGACCCAAGCCAGTTTCCCCAAATGACTTTATAGGGTGTTCTGTACATAGACCAAGGCAATGCATGTTTGTTTGTTTGTTTGTTTGTTTTTAATTTATTTTTATTTTTAGAGTTGTCAACAACCCTTCTAATTATTTTTGACATAATTATAAATCCATAATTAATTATTTTTTGCATAGACATTATCATCTTTAAAAATTGATAAAAAATTAAATTGGAGCAAATTAAAAATAGATTGTAGGAGATCAAGTGTCTTAAGGGGATTTCAGTTTCCTAGTAATAGCAATTTCAATAAGATCCATAAATACTCAGAACATCACCAAAACCAGTGAATAAATGTGAGCCCATTCAAAGCCATCTAAAATTAAAAGTGTTAATCCAGAGAGAGGTTAGGATGAGTGAATAATGCAGTTGTGTTAATTCTTGAGGTTGAAGTGGGATTTCAGCACTTCCTTGGTGTGAATGAAATTTTAGACACTAAGAGCCGAGTCCTTATTTATGTTTAGCCATGCAGAGACTTACTACTGGATTGCATTTACTGTTGTAGAAAACATCATAAAAATTAGTAGAGCTGTTTTCCTTGGTAAACGTTGTATTTCCTAATTTGTGTTTGTATGGTGCAGTAACCATTAATTATGTGATGATAAATTATGCAGCCACAGAATAAATCCAGTAAATTTCCCTCAAATGGAAACTTAAGCTTGTAGGTACTTGTTAAATTTATTTCAAAAGAAGGTAATATATTAATTGGGAAAAAAGTATTGATATGTGGCACAGGAAAAGCTGTTTTAATGGTATAGTAAGAAATAATGCTTTTAAAGATTTTCTCTAAACCTCTGTGAAACTGTTGACAGTCTTTCCAAGACTGTTCAGACTGAAAGAGCCAAGCAAATTAAAACCAAGAAGCAAAATTTAGCTATTGTGTTCATCACTCATTCTGTCATCCCAAATGAAAAACTGTAAATGTGATCACTCGCTGGAATCTCCAGAAGGAAAGGCATAGTCTGGGTGAATGTCTGCCCTGCCATTGTGCTATTCAACATACTAATATAGATAGAGCCAGAAAGGCTCAGTTTCAACTTTGTGGCAATACAGAAACCTACCGAAAAAAAAAAAAACAAAACAAAAAAAAACAAACAACGTAGAACTGAGTGCAAGACTTAGTAGAGTCTTGAGACTTCATTTTACTCTGTCTCAAGCAGAAGTTTTGAGTGTTCTCTCCAAATGGGAGGGGGGGGGGGGGGGGAGAAGGTTTGGCAGGGCAGGGAAGGGAAGGGAAAGGTAAATAATAATATTGTTATAGAGACATTTTACTACTTTTAGAAATAAAAGGAAAAAAATCAGGCATGACAAGTTTTGTTGCTTAGTAGTTCTTTGCAAGTTCAAGTTTGCCACTTCGTGTTTCCGAAAGATTTGTCATGTTATAATTGGTCTAAAGGGCCTGATTACGGAGCGTATTCTGTCAAGGCAATTGGTGTCGACCTCAAGGAAATTATGTGCTCGTATGTCAGGTGTTACTATGTCAGCATACTTTTGTAGCTTTCAGATTTTGCAGAAAAACGTAACTGGATTATTTCTCATATTGTCTTTTGTTACACAGACAAAATGCAGTCAAATTGCATATACCTAAGTAATGATACCTAAATTACTAAAAAGAAAAGCAAAACAACAAACCAGCTAACAAACAAAAAAAACAAACATATACAAGCCTTGAAAATGCTATTCTTTCTTTTCTGGAAATTTCAGAGACCTTATTCTCTTTTGATTGCAAAGGACCTGACAGGTGGTCTTGTGTTAGTTCACACACAATAGTGCTTTAAAGTGGAAGGTTCTTTTGGTGCACAAAAGAGGTTATTATACTGATAAATGACTTGTGGGTTTTGCTCTTTTTAAATGTTCTGGGAACTAATGTACCAACTCAAGTCATGGTCAGTTCATGGTCACTTAAGGAAAGGTTCATTTAGTAAAATCAAAAATAGGCAGCTACTCAAAGCTGGTGTCTTTTTTTTTAATATTGATGGAGATATACTTCTTCCCATTCGTTTTATATGGTGCTTTTTTTTTTTTTTTTTTTTTTTTTTTTTTTTTTTTAACAAAGCATCCTAGAACTGCCTATAGCTCTCTTTATTTCCTAGACAGAAAGATGATTAAGATCAGGAAACAGCTTTCCCAATGTTGATGGCATACAGTGAGAAATCAAATTGCAATACAGTTCATTTCATGTAACTTTTCACTGATTTTTTTCATTTTGTTTCTTTGTTTGTTAAGTGGTTAAATGGTTTTGAAAGGCTCATTTTCTTCTTCAGTAAGAAAAAGATGCCTACCCTGCTGAAAGTTATGATAAAGCTTAGATTAAATGCTTAGAAGACATTATTAATTATAGTATTTTCTTTACAGACATGGATATTTCTATCTCACTTTATTTTCAGGAAAGATGATACATTCGTATTTCTTTTCTAAATTGTCTATGTAGGTACAGCTCTTTTGAGCCAATGAATAATTTTTTTAGATATATAACTGAGAGCATAGATGAGCACAGTATTATTACATCCAACATTAATTAAGTAATAAGTGGTTTTGAAATAAAGTACTTTCTTGTCCAAAAATAATTATTCCGTATTCTAAAATGCTTCAGTTGAAATTCTGGTTCCATTGAAGTCAGTGGTCAATTATAGTCAGTAACTATCTCTTCAACACAATTTGGCCCTTTAAAACCTTTATCTACATTTATTTTTACCATATTATATTATACGCTTGTATATATAGTGGTATAAGTATATAGTTCAAAAACACATTGCAATAACACAATGCTTTTTTTTATCAATATTGAATGTTGGTTTATTAAGTCTATGATGTTTATTCATTTTAAGTGTTTAAAAATACTTAAGATAAATTTACTTTATACAACAATATTTTTTTCCTAGCTTCCCCATGGGTAGATAAAAGTCGAACTCCAAACAAAATAGATCTGTATGATGTTCGCAGAAGACCATGGTAAGCTTTCCTTAAAGGACTGATATATATAAATCTCTTGCTTCCTAAATATGACTTTAAAGACAAATTTTTTAGATTATTAATATGTAATAGTCATTACTTTTAAATACTACTGTTTTCTTCATATAAACTCAGTTAATTCTTCTGAACAGCCAATGTTCAAATTATACTACTTGTTATGCAGCATCCACTGTACTATGTCATAGTGTTGCCTTACATGAAACATTTCATAGGTAGATAATCAAATATCAAATAAGTGTTCGTATAAAATGTGCCAAAATCAGATGTAATTCAGATTATCAGACTGAGCCAATTTTTCCAGACTTTCTGCAAATGCTTACAAATATTTCTCGGTGGTTTAGACTAGCAAATGAATCACTAGACAAGTAAAAGACAGAGGACAGTGGGATTGTTTCTCATGATATTTTTCTTTAAGCTTCTCAAGGCGTAATGTATACTGATCCTTGGATCAGTAGTAGTTGAATAGACTATCTCAAAGGACAAAGTATTTTTCCCTAAACCTGACTGATGCAATAATTAATCTGTCATCAAGACTTTTAGCTCTGAAATAGTGTACGTGCTTTTCAGTTATCAACATATAAAAATAGTGAATTTTAATCAGTATACCCTATTTTCAGGCTTCGCAATTGCAAAAAATTGGTTTACTTAGAAGGAGACATAGCAAGAGAGAAACTGATGGCATATGGTTTTCTACTAGTTACAATAAGAGGATTTTTTGTTGTTTTTGTTAAGATGGGTAAATTTAAAGATTGCAAAGTGTTGAGAACACACAGCAAATGTGTTTTCAAACATGAGTCATTCATATTCTCTGTTTATTTCAGGTATATCCAAGGAGCAGCATCTCCCAAAGACATGCTTATTTTAGTTGATGCGTAAGTGTTTAATGTTTGAATGTTGACATTAGAGAGATAAAAGTTCTTAGATATATTGAACAAATCTCCGTATGCTGAAAAAGGAAGAGATGATTAAGAATTCCATATATGGAAGGATTAAAAATTGGTATTAAACAAAATAAACACATGGGAAAATATATTTCCAAAAAGCCCAAACCAAACCTACATGATATTTGAACTTTGTAGAAGGAAGTGTGTTTTTTATTCATTTAGTATTATTCTGCTTTCAGTTTCTTAATAATTAATAATCAGATGAAAAATTCTCCTGTGCATGCTAAGATTTGCTGTAAAACACAAAATCAGAACTAGAAACAGAAAAGTGGATTTAATCATAATTTCATGAGCCTGAAGGATAAGAATTTGTGCAGACTTCACGTTTTACTGTACATATTTAAAGATCAGTTTCTATAAATCATTAATTTGCAAGCAATATTTCCATAGATAAAATTCCCTTTGAAAGAAATGCAAAATAAAATGAAAAGGAATATTTTGTGTGTGTGTGAAGGTTACATTTTTCCAGTATACCTCTATTAATTTGTCCTTATTCAGGTTATTCAGTAAGGATACAAAAGAAAAATGCTATTTCACAATATGGGAAATGTGCAGCTACCTTTTCTGATTTCATATATAAAAATCATCCCATGTTTGGTGTTTATACTGAGATATTTATTCAATGCAGTGTAGAAATTGAGCAAGGAAACTGATAACAAAAAAACTCTCTCTTTGCCTTGTCAAGGCTTCTTTTGTTTAGACTAATGTCAAAGGACTGAAGGAAGCACTGAACTTGATGTGTCAAACAGATTGCTTTATACTGATAGAAATGTTCAGAGAGAATTTGCATTTAATGGTTTTAAATGTGGTGAAGTGCTTTCAGTTCAGGAGAGAGGTTTATCAACATTTTTTATTTCTGCACTTTAAGTTGGGTTTTACCTTGAATCAAGGTAAATTGATTTGGGTATCTGAAAATTTAAAGCTGTAAATCTATGTGTAGGAGTATAAAATGTTCAGATAATGCATTGGTTGAGTGTGGTAAACTGGCTCAGATTTTCTGAAAAGAAAGTGAGCAAATGATGTATCATTATGACTTAATCATAGGCACAAGATTGTGGCTTGGAATGCCAGTTTTGGACTTTTTTTTTATTGTAATAATGCTATATCATTAATGGTGTGTTGGAGAATTTAGGAGAATGATTGGAAATTCAAGTGTGAAAGTTGCTGAAAATGCTGTTTGGTGCTCTATATTTTCTTTGCATATTTAAAATACTTTTTTAAAGTGATCATTTCTCTTATCCTGTGGATTTCTGTTAGGAGTGGAAGTGTCAGTGGACTTACATTGAAGCTGATCCGCACGTCGGTCATTGAGATGTTAGAGACCTTATCTGACGATGACTTTGTGAATGTAGTTTCGGTGAGTATCTGTTTCTATAAAAAAATTTGCGTTGTCAACAAAGCTGTAAGCAACCTATTTATCAATGCCAGCTTTGAGAACCTGCTAAGAGACCTAAGAAAAAAATAATACAAAATATCACATTTGCCTAACTATTTTCTTGTAAAGTATAATGAGAGCCATAGAAGTCATAGATTCAACAATATGTGTATGTTTGAATGAAAGGCCAATAAGCTGCAGCAGAAAAGGAAGCAGTTAAAGCAAAAGTCATTTAAACAAACTTCTGTGTAGCCAAATTGTCCTTTCTGATATATTCTGATATATTCTGGTCTCTTTAATGGATCTACTCGATTGGTACATGCAAATCCTCTTGAAATAGTTGGTGGTCCCCTGATATTATGTTCTGTTTCAAGAGTCTGTTTTTGGAGATACAATGCTACAGAGGCAGTAGGGGGGTTTCTTTCATCCAGGCTGCAGGCAGTGGAGATGCCTGTGTTAGCTGATGAAGAGATGTACACTTTGTACATCCAACCTGCCAAAGAGGTTGTTCCTGAGAAGTTCTACAACTAGTAATTTGATGGTAGCAAAGCAATTTTTCTCATAATAAAGTGTCATGGTTTTGGCTGGAATAGAGTCAATTTTCTTCACAATAGCTCATGCAATGCTGCATTTTGGATTTTCGATGACAATAATGGTGATAACACGCCAACGTTTTAGTCATTGCTGAGCAGAACTTACACAGAGCCAAGGATTCTTCTGCTTCTCATGCTGTTCTGACAGCAAGGAGGGTAGGGCTGCACAAGGAGCTGGAAGGGGACACAGCCAGGACAGCTGACCACACTGGCCAAAGGGATGTTCCACACCATATGGCATCATGCTCACCAATAAAAGCTGGGGTAAAGAAGGAGGAAGAGGAGGATGTTCAGAGTGATGGAGTTTGTCTTCCCAAGAAACCATTATGCGTGATGAGCCCTGCTTTCCTAGAAGTGGCTGAACACCTGCCTGCCTATAGGAAGTACCTGGTTTGCTTTGCATGCATGCTTTGCTTTTGCTTACCTAGTGACCAGTCTTTATGTCAGCCCGTGAGTTTTCACAGTTTTACCTTTCCAATTCCCCCTTACATCCCACATGAGAAGAGTTAGCGAGTGGCTGGGTAGTGCTCATCTGCTTGCCAGGGCTAAACCACAACAATAAGTAATATAATAGAGGGGGAGATACATGTAGGGACTTAATATACAAAATTTGTTCCCAGAGACAGTGTACATAATATGAAGGTCAAAGGACTGGTGCAAGGAAGGTAGGATTGTAAGGATTACCAAATGAAGGAGATGCTGGCATTTTCAGGGCTGGATTTCCAGCAGCTAAGATCTTTCAGAACATCATCTAAAACTTCAGTGATATGTGTGGTTACTACACTTGACTACTAGCCTTAAAACTTCTGTTTCTCTAAAAAAAGATTTTTTAAATATTTCTTTATAATAGTTCTTTATTTATTTCTTTATTTGTTGTGGAGTGGCATTTCAGTCTTCTTAATACTTGCATGGAAATTGAAGTGCAAATTCCTGGTTTTCTAAAAAAGGCAGAAGGCAAAATTGTTTTGGGGAGAGGGAGGTTGTTATGGGCTACTTTCAGTTTTCAGGCTCATACCTTGAATGCCATGGTCTAGCCTCAGGCAAGGCGCTTTTTTTTTTTTTTTTTTTTTTTATGAAGTTGCTGAATTGTAATACTTTGATTCTAAGGATTTAGGATAGGAGCACTGGCATACTCTTAATGACAAGAGACAGCCTGCATGGTGAGTAACTCTACAATGATTTTGAAGGTAATTTTCAACTTCTACAGATGTGTTGTAGCCAGCCTGCAGGGAGAAAGACCTGAAATATCACGATCAGAAATTTCTTTGAACACCACTTATTGCTTCATCTTTTGCTGTCAGTCTAGCTAGACTTTTCTCCAAGTAGTAGAGGGAAGATTTTATTTGCAACGGCATTTCCTTTTTTCAAGTTTTTCATAGTGAATTAGATGGTTTTCTTTAGTCTAAATTTCAGTAAAAAAAAAAACAAACACCTTTTTATTATTAAAAGAAAATAAGCTTTTCTGCAAAGCCATTAGACAGCTGAACTCTGTTCACTGTTTTATTTGTTTGTTTGTTTGTTTCTTAAAAAGAAGACTGTAATCCTAAACTGATAGAAATTGGTTACTGTAATCAATGCAACTATGCCAGATTTTGTCATTTGAAGGTGTGGACCCACACTGGTTCATGCATTTTTAACAACTCTTTCTTTCATTTACTCTAAGCTGGCCAGAAATAATGTATCTTAATGCTGTAAGGTAGTAAGATAGTAAGGTAGTAAGTCTTAGAATTAGGATATTTTATGAAGTAAGTTTCAGTGTTATTACAGTGAGGTCCCAAGGTTGGGATTTGTTTCAAAAAAGGACTAGAAATTTTTGAAAATTTTCTGGAGCACATTTTCCCAGTGGTTTGTAATTTTTAACATGTAAGGACCTTTTTTTCTTTGAATGAAATTAATACATCAGAGCCACTTTTTGATATTTGACTTCAGAACCAAAGAGGACTTTTTTCTTGAGCTGCATTCATCTTCAGAGGAAAGCAACACTCACAGAAGTATACATAATAGAACATGCCATCTCTAAGTATTCTATAAAGTGATATTTGACGTTGTGCATCTAAGATTTAAAATTCCATATTAAATATTTTTAGTATTGTAATTACTTTCCTATTACCTGTTTCATGTATTTAGATGACTTACACATTGAAATTGTGGGAGAGATTGTGTTCTGATATTTTTTTTCTGTAACAGAATGAGAATCATGTGCTGTAGATAAGAAACAAAAGATTTTACTATTACAGGTGAGAGAAGTAAATCCTGAAGTCTGGTCTTTTTTAGGATTTTAGGTTAGATTTCTCTATTTTTCCACAGTCTGAGCAAAGCCTCAAACCAAAGTTAAGTACCGAGAGGACACTGCTTAAGATGATGTATTATCACATTCAGTATAATTTGTTCTTAAGATTATTCACAGGAGCGTATCACATGCAAAATTTTATAAAGCATTTATCCATTGTAATGTTGGTATTAGTTGCCATACAGTTTTCATGTATGTCTTCTTTTCATGTTTGATTGAAATGTACACCTTTAGCAAAAAGCTGTATGATTTATTAGTTTGTTGTACTATGTTAAAAGTCAGACGGCTCATTAATTTTTGTCTGTTTTTATTTATTATTATTTTTTAATGATCTGAGGATCATATGGAAGAATAACAACAGAATCACAAAATCATCTGTGTTGGGAAAGACCTTTAAGATCAACAAGTCCAACCATCAACCTGACATCCTAAGTCCCACGACTAAACCATGTCACCAAGTGTCACAGCCACGTGTATTTTAAATACCACCAGAGATGGGGACTGCAACATTTTCCTGGGTACCCTGAGTGTGTTAGAGAAAAAGACATAATTATTCTACACTGGAATTCTACACATTATTGTATTCCATAATAGATAAGGCATATCTAAAATAAATCTATCCCCATTGGTTCCTTCATAATCCCAAAAGATCAACTGAAGTGTTTTGATCTAGGTGAAGGAAATGTAATTTGTTCATTATGTTTCATGCTATTGCTTAAGGACGGTTTCTCTTGAAGCATCCTGGTATTAGAATGGCATCATTGTCTAATTAAAAGCCCCCCCCCAAAGATTATAATTTATAGTTAACACAATATTAGTGAATTGATATATGAATACTGAAAATTATCTGCAATTTTTTCTTTCCCTTCTGGATCTTTTGGCCAAGAAATCAACAGTTGTTTTATGGTTTGTTAGATTTAATAACCATAGAGTGTTTTTAATGAGGTTTTGAGTTAACTGAAGAGCTGTTTTACTGCTAACCTCTGCCAAGATGTTGTCCCACAAAACCCATATGTGTGATGATTCATGCCCACAACTGAGACATGGATTTAAGCTTATGCCAATCACTTCTAGAAAGTGACAGGATGATTTAATCAACCATGCCTGGTATATGGAGAAATCCTGGGAAACAAAAAGCTTAAAAGTGGATGTGCTAAAATACATTAGTTCTACTGATTTAATATAGTTCTTGCATTTATTTCCAGAGAAAAAGGGCTGAATGAACTGTTAAGTCATGTAAAGACTGCCAGGGGTTAATGTGTCATGATTTCCTCTGGGATTTGAATTTTTCTTATCTGAAGTGCTGTGCTTTGTTGCAGAAAGAAAACCTGCTGTTAGACAGAGCTTAAATGTATGAGTAATACAGCTGTTTTCCCACTAATCCGGTTATATGCTTTGATAGCAGTAAGTGGTAGATGATAGGGGCAGTAATTCTATCCCAGCACGCTATGATTTAGTGACTTGGTTTCAAATGTTGACACAGAGAGTGTAATTTGTTTATGATTGTGGGTAGGCTGCAGTTTGCAGGAGAAATGTATTGCAACTTCAAGTCTGTAGAGGTGGGGAAAACCACACAAAGAAAAACACAACTTATAGCAACAGACATGTTAAAGGTCAGGAGCCATAGGACTATTTAGAATCATTTAGCCTTTGTAAAAATCCAAACTAATATGTACTGTTTAGGAGCTAGAAATTAAGTGTTATGAGTATGCTAGGGATAAGAGAATCATACTATAGGAAAATTGAAAGCTCATCTCCTGCTCTTGTGCAGTTTTGCACAGGGACTAATCAGAGGAAAGGAGATTCTGGATTAAATTATTTCAGTGAAAAAAACATGCAAACCTTATAAGATTATTGTTGGGGATCATCAAAGCAGTCTATGGAATATACACCTTTCCCCTGGTTGCTCACCTTTTTACTTTGTTCACCTTACTCCCAAACCGATGCAGCTTTATGCCTTGCTAATTAAAATATCTATTAAAATATTATAAAACTAATAAGAAAAAAGTTCAGCAAAGAGCTTTTCAGTTTATTAAAGGGCTCCCTTTTCTTTCTGTTGCATGTTCCTTCATGTGCTCTGCCTTTCAAATTGCATCTGTATTCTCATAGATATTCTCATAGAATGTATCTATTCTCATAGATACAGAGTAAAATTTTTTCCTTCTAGGAAATACTTTCTTTAAGGTCATTTAAAAACTATGTAAACATGACGTGGGTGGAGATCATATTTCCACCTGATTTCCAAGCCTGAAATCTTATTGAAGGAAGGAGGATACTAGATTTTCCAATGATGTTATGCTTATGCATTCTTTGTTAAATTTAGAATCATAGAATCATTAAGGTTGTAAAAGACCTCCAATATCATCTAGTCCAACAATTGGTGGGGGCACCAATGTCACCCACTAAACCATGTCCCTAAGCACCACGTCCAACCTTTCCATAGACACCCCCAGTGATGGTGACTCCACCACCTCCTTGGGCAATCCGTTCCAATGCCTGACTGCTCTTTCTGAGAAGAAATGTCTCCTCATTTCCAACCTGAACCTCGCCTGACGCAACTCGAGGCCATTCCCTCTTGTCCTATCACTAGTTATCTGTGAGAAGAGGCCAACCCCCAGCTCCCCACAGCTTCTTTTCAGGTAGTTGTAGAGACTAGTAAGGTCTCCCATGAACCTCGTCTTCTCCAGACTAAACAGCCCCAGTGCCCTCACAGGACTTGTTCTCCAGGCCCTTCGCCAGCTCTGTAGCTCTTTTCTAGACATGATCCAGGGTCTACATGTGCTTCATGTAGTGAGGGGCCCAAAACTGAACACAGATCTTGAGGTGCATCCTCACCAGGGCAAGGTATGCCAGTACAGGGGGACTATCACCTCCCTGGTCCTGCTGGCTACACTATTCCTGATACAAGCCAGGATGTCATTAGCTTCCTTGGCTACCTGGGCACACTGCTGGCTCATGTTCAGGTGAGCATCAATCAGCACCCCCAGATCCTTTTCCTCTGCACAGCTTTCGAGCCACTCTGCCCCAAGCCTGTAGTGCTACATGGGGTTGTTGTGACCGAAGTGCAGGACCCAGCATGTTGAACCTCATGTTCAGCCATGTTCATTTGTTTGAGTGTATCCTTCTGTTTAATTGGCAAAAATATTTTAGAAAGCTCTTTAAAATTAAATTCAGTCAGTTTTCTTTATTACTTTACATCCATTTAAAGTGTCTCTAGTGAACCTTAAATTAAGTTACATACTCAATAGATTAACACTTATTTTCTTCTTGTATTTTGGATTTTTGACCCAGATAAGTTAATAGCAGTTAGTTTTTCTAAATAACATTGCTCTTTGAAGATGAAGAAATAAAGCATGATAATGATATTAGTGTGAAATATTAGCACTGAAGTAGTTGCATGGTTGGATCTAGAAGGAAGAATAGAAAAGGACTCCTGTAATTAAGATGCCTGCCAGCAAGCTTGCTAATTTCTCCAGTCCTTATTCTCCCCTTCTCCATAATGGACAATAATAAGGAGAAAATCTAAAAATGCCTGCCATCTTTTTCATTATTTGGCAAACTAAAAAATATAAGCAAGTTCCCACTGCAGCTCTGCATAAGCATCTTTCCTACTGATTTAATCCAGAAGCACTTCAGGTAATCAATCACCGTAGCTCCAGTCAAGTATACAGTCTCCTCTGAGTCATAGCTGTGTGAACAGTAAACAAATATATATTATTCCATTTTTTTTCAGTGAAAAACAAGATAAAGCCATGTTTAAAGCTGAGTGTTGAGCTTTACTCATGTTTCTCTTAACCATGATCCATCCTATTCTATCGTGACCTTGCAGTTTTTCTTAAATTTAATGGCTCACTTTCAAGGCAAGGGAGAACAATGATAGCTACAGAGAAACACATTTTCACAGCAGCATTTCTTAATGGAAAATCATTGGCATTCTTTAATGGAAAATTGTTATCTTGAACTTTCCCTAGTCAGAGAGCAAATGAATTGTTTTACATCTTTTCAAAAAGTATTATTGATTTTGATGCATCAGTCAATCAACGCATTGTTGATGCTGGACTGAAGCGAAGCTTGAACAAGTTATGATTAAAATATTATTTAAATTCTGCATTACTAATAATTACAGGAAGAGCTTGCCTATGTATCTGTGAAATTAGATGTATGGGAAATATGTCTGGAGGACCTGTTTAGCAAATGTCATGATGATGAGTGTTTTGCAAATAACAATGTGGGCAATTTGGAGAAACCAAAAAACTGTGGGCAATTTTGGGGAACCTGGAGAAAATTTGGGAACTATGGAAATCCAGCAATTGTTAATAAATTAGAAAGAATTGTCTTTATAAATGGGTTAATGAGAGTAGGAACAAAAGGAAGAAATGCAATTATATAAAAGATCTCATAAAATTTTTGTCTGTCCACATAATTAGAGTTTCGTTTTGATTCCCCTCAAAAAAAAGAAGGTCAAGAAAGGAGTCGATGATGCTATGTTTAAGTATTTCAACTGGGGACGGAGTTATGAGGAAGATCAGGGTAAGATGAGGTATTATTTGTCTCATTTAAAATGAGGTTAATTGATTTGGTTGAACTTAATGATCATTCCAACCTAAGTGATGCTACGATTGTATGACTTTAGTAGGACCCCGATCCTCAGGAAAGCAAGTTAAACAGTTTGTATCAAGAAAAGGAAAAAAGGAAGGACTGCTAGGAGTCAAACATACTGCAGTCTTCATCTGATATGAAGTATAAATGCTTATATAGCTTCAGTGACATGGGTTGAGACTACTTTTCATCTAAACAGTGTATAGACTGATGGTTCTGTTTCTCTCCTGAGGTAGAAAATGACTATTTGAACTGAGATTTTGAATTTATGTTTCTTTTGTCCTGGTTGAATAATGTTATATAAATGTGGATAATGTCAATAATTTAACACAAAAGAGTTTGGCTCAGACTTTACTAAACAAGTTTGTAGGTGCCTTCTCTCCGGGCATAAAGTGATTCTTGAAGACATCTCAGAGTCCTGAGTGAGTCATCTGAGTGGACTTCAGACCAGCTTTTCAAAGTATTCTTGGGCTCAAAGAATTTGAATTTTCTAGGGGTAATTTTGAAGTTCATAAATAAATAGGCTGAGAACTGATTTGATAACAGCTAAGAAGTGCTGTCATTGGGGAAAGCTCTTGCATCCACAGACTTTTAAAAACTGTCACATAAAGGCACTGCAAGAATCTCTAGTTGAAGCCCAATAAATTTGAATGGCACATAAATAGTTAATATGCCTCAACAAATTGCCAGGGAAGATTCTTGTCCTCCTCATATCAATATTTAATGCTTTCCTGGAAGCTGCACTTTAAGCAAACGTCTAGCACTAAACATAATTGTTATGGTCTATTACAGGAGTAAACAAGGGAATTCTAAAGGCTGGTGATATGTGGGTGGTGAGAGAGTGTGCAGGAGGTCATACTAGAGTATCTCACTGTCCCTTTTGGATTTAAATCAAGAATACATCATTTGTTGTTGACGGTGGTGATTTTTTTCCCTCCATTTTGTCTTGCTGACTTAAATGTTTATCCCAAATAGTTGTTTATAATTCACCTTATTTACTAATGGACTGGAAGGTACTTCATCATCCTTGTGTGATATGAATACATTAGGTTTTATCTTTCTAAATAGAATACTATTTACTAAGCACTTTTGTTTTTTCCATGCTTACGTAACAGTTTAGCTGCATCTATCCAACTCTGAAGTCCACCCACTCCAGTCTCTCCAGCTGCTGCAGCACAGATGCCTAGGCCCTCCAACCCGGGGTCTGACTCTGGTTGCTGCATTTCCACCCCCATGTATGCAGACACGCACACAGAGTAGAGCCCCCATAAAGGTAAAGAGGTAGAAATGAAGTTTGAGAAGGTAGGACAGGCTATGCTGATGAGATGCAGGGCATGGCCAGACAAGCAAGCTGACCAGCCCACTTTCCCCTTACCCCTCTATTTTTCCTCTTTCATTCCCAAGTCACCTAAATTCATCCCTTTTCTGTGCTTGGATCCTTCTCCTAAAAGATCTTGTAGTAAATCCTGTGCAATCCCCAAATGTTTCCCGTAATGGGTCCCACACTCCTAGGCTGCAGCCTGCCTCAGAGTGAAAGCAAGGTTACTGTATTGTAAGTTATTGGGTTAATTCTAGTTATAATTATAGTTACAGTTAACGGAGAGAAATGAAAATCAGTGCCAGAATACAGCTCATCCTGACTATCTTGAGCATGTTGAGGACAGATTATAGCCAGAAGGTGCTTGTCTGTCCCCACTGCCTAAAGGGAGCCTGGCCACTGCCTTGGACAGCACTCCCAATGCAAAGATAGATGAAATGAGCTGAGCAGACTACCTCTGCTGAGCTGAGAATGCAAAATGGAGTCAGTGGATGTAAAAAAAAAAACAGGCAAATATTTAAGGAGGAGATTAGGATCTTAATTATAAGATTTTTTTTTCCTTCTTTTATATTAGTGTTTGCTTTTTTAACATCAAAATTTTTACTGTTGTATTATTAACTGTAACTTTAATTTGCTGCAGAA
Organism: Aythya ferina; assembly: GCF_964211825.1. Taxonomy (NCBI): domain Eukaryota; kingdom Metazoa; phylum Chordata; class Aves; order Anseriformes; family Anatidae; genus Aythya; species Aythya ferina. The sequence continues at coordinate 196,762,963 of NC_140296.1, read as the reverse complement.
GAAAAATGTCAAAAAAAAAAGTGAATGGTTTTGAAAAGGAATAGGGTAAATCTTAAGATCTATTTCACTTTAGATTTGTCATAATGTGTTAATTCTAAGGAATAATGTACTTGAGTGGAAAAAGACCCAAAGGAGATGGAAATTAGAAGCTGAAATTCTAATTTAGGTTGTCAGGAGCAGGGATGTTGCTGGAAACTGTACATTTATTACAGTACAGTGTAGCTTACAATTCTAGATGACTAAAAAGTCACCTCCATTCCCACTTTGAGGGATTGCTTTGGGCATCAATACAGATTTTTAGTGTCTCCTCTTGTACTTGTCAAATGTTAGAAAGTCAGGCTTCCAACAGAACATGGCACACGCTTCTTCAATTTCCAGGATAAATCCTAACTCTTTATTAGTTTAGTAGTATATAAAATGAGTATATTAGTAATATATACAATGAGTTGATAGCTCATGGTTGTACTGGTTAATAAATCTGTTGGCTTGTTTCAGTTTCTTAATTTTTAGTAAAGTACAGGACTCACTAAAAACTGTGGCATTTCAGATACTGGATGAGAAGTGCGTTTCTGAGTCGTCTTTTCAACCAGGAGACAGCGATTAGGGGGAGCTGTGACAATATAACTAAAAATCTGTAATGGGTGCTCCCTCACAAGAAACTCTTTCCTTTTCAGTTCTGAAAAGGCCAGGCTGTGCTGTCTTTAGTCATTCTGATGGGGAGAGATGACTCACAATGTTAATGAAGCAAGAGGATAATGCAGGCTGTCCATAAGGTTTGGGAGAAGGTGGGGGCTATGTGTTCTCTGTCGCCCTTTTTTAAAAAAGTATTTCCTATAAATATCCTCTGTTTAGGAGGTAAAAACTTGAAGTCATGTTAGCAAGATGCTAGATGGGTGTGGATCTAAAGGAACTCAGGCAGAACATGAATGAAATACTCACAGACTTGGCAAGTTTTACACTTTAAAGGCTCACGCACTTCCATGCTGCTTCTCTGCTTCTCTGCTGTAGCAGCAGCATCTCGCCTGTCAGCAGTATGCTGCCACAGCCTCCTTGCTGCTTGCAAAGCCCAAGCACCAGGGGCAGCCAGGCACAGCATTTCCCTGCAAGAGTGACAGGCAAGTTTAGGTAAAGCCCTGGCAAGGTGACACTGTAGCCCCCTGCCCTCCCCCAGCTATGTGGCCTGGCACTGATGTGTACATCTGCCTTCTCATTTGGTGCATTGACAAAATATTCATCTTGCTTTCGATGCCCAGAGCAGGAACCTCATGCAGCCAGTGAATTTATAGATGATGGTTTAATGTTCAAACCTTTATCTCATCATATTGGCCAAGGGTGTTTAATGTTCTAAACAGCACAAATTAGACCAAATGAGGATTTCCTCAGTAAATAATAATTAAAAAAAAAAAAAAACAAACCTCCAAAATCACTTTCTAGAAAGTCTCCTGCTACAGGTCTCATGTACAGTACATGTAGGGAGCATCCATGTGTGGTATACAATGCATGTTACAGCACTGCAGTAGTTGAGAACAGTGAGATTTCTGCAGCAGGTGCTTAAATTTCCAGAATTCAGACACATGTGATGTTAATTGTCCAAGAGAGCATGCTAACTTAGCCACAGCATCATGAAATGACCATAAATGAATTCATCGTGCTGAAAGACCTATGGCCAAACCTGACATTCTTTGTTGAACCATGAGATTCTCAGCGTGGAATCTCACTTTATGGTCTGAACATGATTCCTGCTGCACTCAATGGGAGACTTGCATTGATTTATGTGCAGATAATCCCACTAATTAGAAAGGTTAACTAAGATAACTGAGAGCAGATTCTGGTCCAGTATTTGATCCTTTCCCAAATGTTTGTCTCATACTATCCTACAATAATTTGTCAGCATGTATTTCATGACCTAACAGATTGTTGTTGAATGTTGCTGCTACCACTGATCTTTCAAGAATCCTTTCAGAAGCTATGTGTATAGATACACATGTACATGTATATGTACAGATAGATAAGTTTCACAGCTAAAAAAAGGGGGATGCATTTCAAGTATCAAGAAACACCAATAAAGTAGATTGTCGTATAATCTTAATTTTATTTCATGTTATACTTGCAATATAATTTCAGAGATGCACAAGTGCTCCTACTGTGTACTAGAATACAGTTTTAAATTGTCTTTACAATGTGTATGTAAGGTTGTACTGTATATCTGAATACTATCTATATGCAATTCATAGGATAGGAGATAACAGTTATTATATATATATATAGCAGCATACGAATGTTGAATTTTAACACCACATATTATTTTTTGCCATGCAAATTACAAAATGTTATTGCTTGAGGTGCCTCAAGTTTTCTGTGTACTGAGACCTACATGACAATAAAAGTTTGCAAATTGCTTTCTTACTGTTCTCTAAAAAGATTCTGCTAGATATTTGTATCATCACATAGCTGAAATACAGTTTGTAACTGGCCTTATTCAAGATTCAGTTATTCTTGGGATTAACCCTAAAATCCTATTACCAAGCCTACAGCACCAGGCAATAAAAGGAAAAGAAAGCAGCAAAGCTGGATTTAGTTACAAGAGGAAAGCCTGATAAAATCAGATCTATTTCACTATTGCTCATTTAATATGTAGAGATACAACTGGGTCACCAAGCTGATTTAGCCATGAGGTAGAAGTAGCATAGCAACAAACCTCAGCAGATTGAAAATCAGCAGCAGTAGTATCTAATTAGGCCTTCAGCAAGCTCACTATATTTTTCTCAATTTTCAGTATTCCCAGAGTAGTATTTCTGATTTATTCAGGTATCATGATCTTGGTGTTTTAGAAGTACAAGTTTTGTAACTGTAGCAAGTGTAAATATAGGAATTACTGCTTTGTCCAATTGCCTAATTTTCTATAAATGAAACATTTCTAGATGTTTAAAAATATGTAATTTACATACAGTTAAATGTGGTTTTATCTCATGAGGTGGAGTTTTTCTGTTTTTTTGTTTGTTTGTTTGTTTGTTTGTTTGTTTTGTTTTGTTTTGTTTTGTTTTGTTTTGTTTTTTGTTTATTTGCCTTTTTTATTTTTTAGTTTAGAAATGTCACCAGAACATTCTGATTAAATCTTATGTTAAATCATTAGATGTTAGTAAGCTAAATGGAATTAGTGAAGAATATTTTTTAGGATTTAGCAGTTATGGATGATTGAGATAATCTGATTTTTAACTTAGATTTCATATTATTTTTCAATAAGAATGTTATCACTTCTACAGTGTTAGAACATGAAGAAAGGAGCTTGCTTGAGAAATGTGAACTTTTACATCTCTTTATTCTAAGTATTGCAAACCTGGTTTGTAAACATGCTGGAAATAGTGGAAATAGAGATGCTTTTTTGGGGCAATATGGACTCTTTGTATGAAAAAAAAAAAAAGTCCATCCTCCTAGAGATGTGACCACCTGTGTTCAGATTGTAGAAGTTTTTTTTTTTTCCGATATTTTCTGATATTTGTTTTTTAATATTCAGTTCATACTCATTTTTCACACAAGGGCATGTAACTATTGTAATTACAATGAGAAATTTATGCCATGCAGAGAAGGCACTACCACAAAATAATGTTTCTAAGACCAACTCCCATTTTTTTTGTTATTGTTATAGTGCCACCTAGTGACTGAAACATGAACAAAATGTTTTAAAAAGTTTTGTTAATTTATTGGTTCTGACTTGTTTGTATTACTCTGTTTTCCAGGAATGATATTATTTACAAAATCTGATTCTGTGTTTTTCAAACTGATTTGCAGCACTGGCACTGCTTTCCCCAATTTCTTTTTTTTTTCTGACAGTTTGCATTCATATAAATGATTGCTGTCATTGCTGAGGATTGTAGTGTTCCTCCATGGATTAGTGCTTTGTCCAGATTGTATCTGATAAATATTGGCAGATGAAATTTGATTTCTTGATCACTTCATAGAAACAATAAAGCACATACTTGCACACAAATATATTTATTTATATACACATATGTATGAAGACATCAAATACATTAGGAAAGAAAAATATCTTGACCATCAGAAACAGTAATAAGTACTTCCTGACCAAAATGAATGCCACAAAATATTATTATTTAACTCTGTAGAATTTCTTCTTAGTGCTGCTGTTTTTAATGATTGCTTGTTTTGCTAATATTGCATATAATGTTAATTCTAGCACAGTGCACTGAAGGGAATACTTTGGAATCCCTTCCTATTAAAGAAGGAGAATCAAATATTTTATTTGTATTTGAATAACTGCCTACACTTGCCAAAAGAATGATTGACAATGGAATGCAGATTTAAATGCCTTATACCTCTCAGGAAATGGATATATAGAGAAATATATGGAGAGGGAAGTGTAGAAGAGAATTAGAAATGTTCATCAATTTATACATTGTGAAATCAGAGATTTTGTTCTTCCATTGCTGTAGGATTCAGAATCAATTGAGTTAGTTATGTGTGCATTCTGAAGGCATTTATGTGTTGAGAATTCATGCTTTAAGAATTTGTGCCTTATTTGCTCTTGTGGTTTAAATGGCATATGGTAAAATGAGAAATATCAAGTTAAAGGGCAAATCTGAGTACTTGGAGTTGGTTGTACAAAGGAAAGGGAAAAGGTGATAACATATCCTAATAGTGGGGAATTGAGATTAAAGCTTCTAGCCCTATCTTTGCTTTGGATTTGTTTGTTTTCTTCCCTGTTGCTTCACTTTTCTCACCAATGAAATGAGAACTCGTATTTCACAAGGAGTCCAGGATATTCAGTAGTGTTTGAAAATATATGTGATCTAAAGTGTGGATGTCCCTGGGAGTTACATGCTATGTGTTTCTTGATAAAGCTTGGCAACTGGGGAGAGGTCAGATGGTATCTGCAAAAGGCAGATTTATCAAAAAAATAAAAAAATAAAAAATCCCAATAGACAAGATAGTTTGTGTCTTTTCAGAATTAAATATATTCAACTGAATCCAGTTTTAGGAAAAAAAAAAATAGAATTATACACTTTTTTTTTTCTCCTCTCTTTTATTTGCTGTTTCCTTCCAGACTGCATGATAGCTTTGATCTTTCTACTAATCTCAAAAGTTTTTCAGGCTATTTATATACCATTTCTGAATACTAATCCTGTTTTCTTTTCTTTTTGGAACCTTTTCCCATGATTTTTTTTTTTTCCTTCTATAGTCTTATTCTGTCCTCTTAATGAAAACACCTGTCTGCAGAATCTCGTGTTGTTATTCATTTTTTGACCTGTTGTTATATCCACAGAGAACTTAGGGTGGGAGGAATAGGAAATATATCATAAATCAAAGGCAGACACAACAGGATATCCACACAAAAGGATATGAATAAGTTGGATAGGGAGAAATAACACATTGAAAAATACAGCTAGATCCTATACTGTGTGATATAATTATTGACCAGTTGCACAATACTGATAATCAAAAATAAAAATAAAAAAAAGGTTATCCTGTTTTCCATAGTTTCCAAGTGTTTTGTTACATGCCTACATAGTTTAGATCAGATACAGGAATAAGCTTTTTAAGTAGTCAAAAAGTAGAAGCAGTCATGAGTGGCTACATGCTGTATGGGAGTCTTTAGATTTTAACAATTGAATGGTTTGCAACCACTAATTGTCAAAGGCTTATTAAACCAAAGATAACTTTTGCTATCTTAACATGTGAAAAATTATTAATCTTGAAATCATAGAATCACGGAATGGCTGGGGTTGGAAGAGACTTTAAAGATCATCTAGTTCCCACTCCCATTGCCATGGGTAGGGACACCTCCCATTAGTCCAGGTTGCCCAAAGCCCCATCCTACCTGGCCTTGAACACCTCCAGGGATGGGGCATCCACGGCTTCTCTGGGCAACTCTGCCAGTGCCTCACCAACCTCTGAGTAAAGTATTTCCTCCTAACATCTAATCTAAAACTTTTACATTTACAACCCTTGTCCTATAATCTGCCTGAGTAAAAAGTTGCTCTCCTTTTTTTTTTTTTTTTTTTTTTTTTTTTTTTTATATATATGTATATATATATAAGCCCCCTTGAAGTACTAAAAGGCTGCAAAGAGGTCTCCCCAGAGTCTTCTCTTCTCCAGGCTGAACAGCCCCAGCTCTCTCAGCGTTTCTTCACAGGAGAAGTGCTCCAGTCCTCTGAGCATCTTCATGGCCCTCTGCACCTGCTCTAATAGCCCCATATCCTTCTTGTGCTGGGGCTCCAGACCTGGATGCAGGGCTCCATTGGGGTCTCACAAGGGGAGAGCAGAGGGGGACAATCTCCTCCCTCACCTGCTGACCCTCTGTTGTTGCAGCCTAGGATGCAGTTGGCCTTCTGGGCCTGCAAGCACATACTGGTGGCTCATGTCAAGCTTTTCACCTGCCAGAAGCCCCAAGTCCTTCTCAACAGGGCTGCTCTCAGTGAGTTCTTCTCCCAGTTCTGTGCTCCTGTCTGGGATTGCCCCCACCCAGGTGCAGCACCTTGCACTTAATGCCATTGTTGCCACTATATTGCAGATGATTGTAACTAAAACTAGTGAAAACTGTCTCAGTTTGGATAATTGAAAGTTATGAATACTCCTGGTGTTTGTCACATGGTCAACTGGTTAAAGAGCAAAATTATTTTAGCATTGTTTAGTGGGAATGACGAGCCAATTTTAAGGGCAGTCTGAAAGTTTTTACGCTAGAAATATTTCAGTTACTTCAGTATTTTTTTTTGGATTTGAAATTAATTCAATGTAGCCCTAAGTTTTGTTTCCTTCTTTTGGACATTTTAATATGACACACTTCAGACTCTTGCCTTCACCTCCTACCTAGTAAGAAGGTAAATGTTCATTTTGGAGGATTATTTTTCCTTCAAAAACTCTCATCTACTATGTTGACTGACAATAACATAAATGTTAGGTGTTTTATTTCAAAGCAGATGACTCATATATTTTCTTAATTAAATTAAACCATTTGCAGACTTTGGTTGATCTAATTTTCCATTCTACAAATGATCTATTTCTCTCCTTCATTTTACATTAACATCTGACCATCTGTAGATAAAACTTTGTTGGCCTTGACCCTTTTTCTTTGTTCAGTTTACATCATGTGTAAGTACAGTACAGTTTACTTGTTAACTGTTAAAACAGTTTGAGTCAGAATTCTTGTCAGTTTTTAAAATGTTGGTTTTGTATCCATAATTACCAATCCATATGCTAGATATCTGACCTTCATGGGAAGAGTTATCTTGATACATCTTGCAGGACTGCTAGAAAATGATTCAGAGGTGGAATTTAATGTTAGTGGCATTTCAGGGAAAGAAAATTCACTTGTCACTAAATCTTCAATGGAATGTCTTAACCTCTATTTTCTATAGCCCAAGACAAGGTATGACCATGATACTTAATTTACGGTTATATTTGAAATTAGCTCATTAAATAATTTGCATCAAATGTCACTGATGAAGAAGAATGTCTTCACTGATCTTTTTCAGATGAAATCGGCTTTTGGTGAGCAAAGCTACCTACCAGACAGCATTTTTATTCTACCTTACAAGTACAAGATTTGTACTGTAATCCTATCTCAAAATTAGAATTCATTTTCAGACCTTGGTCCTTTCCTTTCCTTTCCTTTCCTTTCCTTTCCTTTCCTTTCCTTTCCTTTCCTTTCCTTTCCTTTCCTTTCCTTTCCTTTCCTTTCCTTTCCTTTCCTTCCCTTCCCTTCCCTTCCCTTCCCTTCCCTTCCCTTCCCTTCCCTTCCCTTCCCTTCCCTTCCCTTCCCTTCCCTTCCCTTCCCTTCCCTTCCCTTCCCTTCCCTTCCCTTCCCTTCCCTTCCCTTCCCTTCCCTTCCCTTCCCTTCCCTTCCCTTCCCTTCCCTTCCCTTCCCTTCCCTTCCCTTCCCTTCCCTTCCCTTCCCTTCCCTTCCCTTCCCTTCCCTTCCCTTCCCTTCCCTTCCCTTCCCTTCCCTTCCCTTCCCTTCCCTTCCCTTCCCTTCCCTTCCCTTCCCTTCCCTTCCCTTCCCTTCCCTTCCCTTCCCTTCCCTTCCCTTCCCTTCCCTTCCCTTCCCTTCCCTTCCCTTCCCTTCCCTTCCTTTTCCCCCATCATAGTTACAAAAGCAGGTCAAGGCATGCTGAAATACTTCCACAGCACAAATATGTTTTCATTCCCACATGGCCAATGTACCTAATAATCACAGGGTGATTTATTGGTTACTTCTGTAAAAAACTTCTATAAGAAACACAATTGAGTGCGTCAGTGTTTTGCGTCAAAGTGAATTGATTACAGTTGCACGATCATTTGGTTGTTTTGCTGTGTAGGCAAAATGTGCTGCTTAACCACAGTAAATAAGTATCACCAAAACAAGGTACTAAAGGGAAGTAGAAAAATGAACAACCGTAACTTATTCAAGTTGATAAAATAGCTTTATAAAATATAAGGGCTTTAAAATCATGCGAATGAAAATTTTAGTTGCAAGTATTACATTTAAATTGCTGTGAAGGGCCCCTCAAATTCCTTCTTTTCTGGGAAATATGGGATAGATTAAAGGAATATTCAAACTGGAAATTTGGTTCTACAAAATCTAGTTCCAAGTGTTCATTTATTTTAAAGGTTTAGTTCACATAGTGACACTGGGAAAACTGGAAAACATTTTTTATCTTCATTATTTCATCCCGTTTTTGTACTTTCAATACTGTAAATGGTTTAGATACATGATACTATATTTTATAGTCATTATATAATGAAAATTAAATTTAAAAAGCCAAACCTTTATCACATTACTTGATATAATGGTCTCTTTTGTAGAATGCTTGGTCAAATACAGCATTGCATTTTTCAAAGTTAAAGCACTTGTTCATGCTTCTGTGCGTTTTTAGAAACAATTTTACCCTTGTGGCAAAAACAGAACATCGATACAAAGGGGACATAAAATTTTGCATTAAGTCATTTGAGAAAGACTTGCTCCCCCAGATTTTAATGGCCTGGGAAGCAAAGCTATAAAATTAGGACAGAATAAAAACTTTCCTTATTAATTAGGAAGGTATATTAAAATTCTTATGAATTGTCTCATAGTCTCATCCCTGGATTGTCTCATCCCTGCATAGCTAGAAATAAAACATTTTTTTTTTTTTTTTATCACCTCCTTTCCTCAGAAAGACAGCATCTATACCACAAAACATTATCAGAGTCTCAGCAAAAGGCAGTATTAAGCCATGAGGAATGAGCAAAAATAAGCTCCATGGAAAAATAAATGTAATATGAAGATGGTAAGATACTAGATCAGTTCTACACTACTTAATGCTCAAAAACTGACTAGTGGGCTTTCTTGATTAGTTTCTACACACATGCAGGAATGCTTTGTGGTACAATAATTTTATTAGAAGATGAAGAAGACAAATTAATTCTTTAAATTTATGTGACACTTCAGCATTTTGCAAGAATAAGAAATTATATGTGGAGCTGTAATTAAGAATCCAGTGTAGCAAATGCTGCCTGGATTTGTTCACTTACAGCTAAGAAAACTACAGATGCATCTCTGTGTCTAATTTCAAGAAGGACCTGGAAAAATTAGGCTAAACCTTCTGCTGAGAATTATGCCATTCTCTGCCAGTTCTCTCTACTATAATCTCTACCATATTCGCTGTTACACATCTGCTCTTACTAACTGAGTAGTGGAATTAGCATTGATTAAAGCAGGAATTTGATAAAAATGCTTTATTTACTTCTATTACTTAATTATTAAAAATATTTTGCAGTATATATTGCAGTAGTAGAACTTGAGTGACATATGAGCTATATGAGCATAAAACTGCAATGGAATGAAATTGGGCCCAAAGAACTTCCCATCCTTGCTGTAGCTAGATCTAATTTCAGGGACAGTGAGTGTTGCTTAATTAATCACTGAAATGATGAATTTTCTACCTGGGGCTCTGTGAAATACAATGGCAATGAAGTAAATTCAAGCAGGGCAGAATGAAGAATTAGTAAATGATTTTGGGCTACTAAATCTGTCAAAACCAGGCATGGATTATGTTGTTTCGCAGTGCCGTAAGTGTACAGAAAAATACATCTCTTGTAGTAAGGGAAACCAGTACATCCCTGATGGACCTTCTGGTGATAGCACAGGGCATGTACCATACAATGGTCTTAATTAGCATCAGTATTAGGCAGCTATTTGAAAATGTGAAAAAGTGGAAAATGCCCTAAATCTCCCATGCTAACCTCATACCTGTTTTTTTCTATGAAAGCAATTGACTTGGCAGATGTGTTTTGTTTTGATTTGATTTTTGTTTGTTTTCCTCTCTGGGGACACTGCTTATTTCTTTCTAATAGGTGTTCTTTCTGAATTTCTGATACTGCCCAGGCAGGATGATTCTTTTGGCCTTATGTATGACTTGCATGTGATTTGTACCTTCATTTGAGCCCATTCCTGAATGACAGATTTAAGTCTCACAACAGTGCTGTTGGTTGTAACACTATACTAAACAATGGATGGCTTTCTTCATGTAATGTCATAAAGTTTGATGACCCATTACTGCTTGTCACATTGTCTTCTCTGTATATATTACTGCAATTTTAAAAAAACAGTTTAAAGATTAGACACAACAATATTTTTGATAATATTTATCAACAATATCTTAAAAAAATACTATGTTGCAATTAAAAAGAGATTTTCATCAAGTAGAGTTCAAAACAGATTATATGCAATACTGTGCACTTTTACTCAAGACTATAGATAGAATCATACATGCTACAGCATTAAGAGAAGTCTCAACTTTGACTTTAGACAGATTGAAACAGAGGTAGCTGAACAGTTAAATGTGTTTCTGCATTCCTCTCTCCACTGGGATACATATATTTGCATATATATATATGTGGTATGTACATTTAAATAGAGAAATTTTAAAGAAATCAAAAACTCATTTATCCTTGTGCAGACAAAATTTTGTACATAAATTCTTTTTCTATGTATGCTTTTAAGCAATATCATAGTCTTGTATTAATGATAGAATTTGTCGTAGTCTTTTATGTATCTGTGAGCAAGAGAGCTCAAATATGTGTGTTCTCAATCCTCCTTTTTACAGCTATATTCTCATGTAATTCCCATCTCCCAAGAATGTGTTTAGTTTTCTTCAAGGTATATATATTAATTTATTATGACCTGCAAGTTTCATTGTTAAACATCAGGTTTAGTGATATATTAATACATACAACACGGAAGTAATCTGATAATTCAACCAACGTTTTTCAGTGATTAAGAAATTAAACATTTTCCCATATTTTTGCTCTGATTTCCCTAATTCTGTGTTTCGTGGTCATTTTATTATATGAGCCTGAAACAAAATTTGTAGGAGTTTTTCCACTGTTCTGGAAAGCAGATTTTTTTTGGATTGCAACATCCCCTTTTTTATTGTATTTATTGCCCAATTTTGAAATCACCAGCCAGGCACTGCTGGACTGTCTCGATATAGTCGTAATTAATATCCATGTGTCACAGACATTATCTCTTGGGCCATTAACCTTTACCACTTAAGTACATAGAAAAGAAAATTAAATTAATTGTACATCTCTGTCTTTAATGCTATTTCTGTTTGTTTTACAGTTTAATAATAATGCTCAGAATGTCAGTTGCTTTAATCATCTTGTCCAAGCTAACGTGAGGAACAAGAAGAAGCTGAAAGAAGCTGTCTATAAAATCTCTGCTAAAGGAATTACTGATTACAAAAAAGGCTTTAGCTATGCTTTTGAACAACTGCTAAATGTAAGTATGAAAGTCCTCTCTCAGTGCTCTAAAGTAAATTAAGAGAACTTGAATGTTCAGAAAGCTTTTACGTGTTCCTTCATTATGTAACACAGGTAATCATAAGATACCTTCATTTAGCAAGTAAATTTATTGAACAGTTTGTCTTGCAGATTCCCCTAATGCTTGAGAGGTTGTTAAGGCTTGGAAATGGAATTGTTTTTCACTGTGCTATACTGTTTTTACATCATTCATACACGCAATTTTATATTTATTGTATTCCATAAACAGTTGTCAGTGGCAAGAGCAGGACAGAGGAGAGCAGATAGTTCAGTCAATAGAGCTCAGACAGCAACAGTCAATAGGGAGATATTAGGCATTTGAGAGAATTCTAATTATAATTTGTGTATTTGTTTAGAAAAAGATCTGTTTTATATTCATTAAAAAATGTGTATTGGATCTTAACCTTAGAGTAAATAAAGCTACACCAATTTATAGAAGATAAGGGCCTATTTTAATAAATAATATTATATGTTCTGTTTTGTTTGTTTGCTTGTTTTTTAATTTATTTCAATGATGTCTCTGAGCAGAGACCTCTTTACTTCTTTTTCTGTCAGTTTTTGGACTGAAGGGAGCTTTCCTGTCATTGCATATACAGCTTAGGGCTAAAACTGATTGAAAGTTTTCTAACCTAGTAAAATTTTGATGAAAAAAATGAAGAAAAAGAAAATACAATGTTTTCAAGAGTTTCTACTCAGCAGATCACTGTTTTGAATAAACGAGATTTGGTGGGGAAAAGGTTGTGTGCCATCTGCTGATGTGTATGTAAAACTGCCAGTAGGATTTTAAAATAAATCAGACTTTTTCGGACCAGGCTTAACAGCGTTTCCTCTTTTTCTCTGTTGCCGTCTTATACAGAGGGAACCAGGAAGAGACAAGAATTGTTGCCAAACACATCTGGGTCCTCACAGCATTTATATTCAATTAACATTATATATTACATTTGGTATAGTACCACACATGTACTTTGTGTACAGGATGTACTAAGACGAAGACCTAAACACAGGGGAAGCCTCAAAATGAACCTGTTTGTAGGACTAAATAAGTGCTTAAAAATATAGCAGGAGATTAGTTTCATAGTGGGACTCTGTCTCTCCTTATTGGAGACAGAGGTGTAATTAGTCTCACAGAATCTCTGCAATCCTGTAAATTATGACTGAACATTGTGGATGTGTTTATCAAGGGAAATTAAAAGGTTGCACTAGGTTATAGAAATAGAGTCATCCTCTCCAGATATTGGCAAATCCATTTGGCAGGGAGAATAAAAATGCTGATGGAATCAGTGCTAGACTGTGGTGGCAAGATGATATAGTAGGTTGATACAATACAGGCTTAAACAACTAACAAAAAATATGCTTAGGGATAATTTCAATTTTTATTTATGATTTCAAGCAATCCAACTTCTTTAAGGTCTGTTGAAATGGAATATTTTTAGCAGCTCAAATTTTGATAATTTTGGTATAGCGTTTCTGAATGGCAGTTAGTTCAAACAATTTTCCTCTCTATGCCAAAGTAGCATCTTTGTCTCATGAAAAAACTTGTTATCCAATATATTCCTAGATGAAAATAAACTCTTCAGTTTTTTCAACATGTTAATTCATGTGCACATAAATGATCCACATTCCATGATTTCTATGCAGTATTTTTCCATTATTTAATGTTATATTAACTTGCTATTTCTTTGAAAATTATTATATTTTAGGTTCAGCGGTTCAGGACTTTTTCCCCCCAGACCATAATATGTCAAAAAATATATTTTAATCATCTCTTCTTGAATCAAGTAGTTTTTTTTGCCTTACTTTACTTTCCTTCTTAAGTAGTATGAAATTCATAATGAGAAATGCTCATATTTTTTCACTGTGGGCTCATGCTGAGTTTTTCATCCATCAGAACCCTCAAGTCTCTCTCCACAGGGCTGCTCTCAATGAGGTCTTCTCCCAGGCTGTGTCTGGGAATGTCCCGACCCAGATGCAGCACTTTTCATTCGGCTTTCTTGAACCATGTGGTTCACACGAGCCCACTTCTCCAGACTGTCCAGATGCCTTTGGATGGCATCCCTTTCTTCTGTTGTATCAACTGCACTACTCAACTTGGCATTGTCTGCAGACTTGCTGAGGGTGCACTCAGTCCCCTCATCCATGTCATTGATAAAGATACTGAAAAACACCGGTCCCTGGACAAACTCTTGAGGGACACCACTCATCAGTAATGGAATTACTGTGTGAGTTCTACAAAATCATGTTTATTCACTCCCTGAGCCAGTGACTCCATCTTTGTGCAAATGGGGGAAAAAACAACAACAAAAAAAACTAACAGATGTGTTGTAAAGGCCTTTCTGCCTTCCCTTTCATCAGTTTCAGGAAGCTGATCTGTTAAGTTCTTTCATCAGGATATGGAGTATTTTGTGTGTGTGTGTGTTGGAAAAGTATCATTTGCTCTGAGCTTACTCACTTTCAGATCTCCAATATCATTTGAATAATGAAATTGTTTTGTTTTGTTTTGTTTTCCCATGACAGAGCTCATCTGTAAGTTCTAGAAAAAAACACTGCATTTTTTTTCTGATACTGTATATGCATATTGCTAAGTAAACCATTAGAAAAATTATAATTTATGTAAACCCAACTGGTTTCAGTTTACATGTACAGTACACATAATAGCTGTCATTTAAAAATCAATAGGAAAAAATGTATAATACAAGCAGACATTGGTCCCCTTCTCTGTCATCTCTTTGGTTTCACTTTAATTTTATTTTGGCTCATATATTAAATCATTGTCAATGTAGGTGAGTTTCTTTGTTTATGAAGTATCCACTCTACTTTTATTACTTTTTTAATATTGAAAAAATTTCAGCCCAAAGCAGTGTCTTGTAGGTTGTCTTTCACAAGTAAAAAATGGTCATATATTATTTAATTCCAAATGAACCTCATTGTGCTGATGAGTATGAAAAGAATGCATTGATTTCAAGGGATTTTTTTTATTTGTGGCTGTATGTGAGAAAATCTTTGGAATTATTTTTTCAAATAATTAAGTAAGTAGTTATTCACTGAATGCTGAACGATCAATACAAAACGTTTCTGAGGCATTGTTATTCATCTGTGAGTATAGTGATATCAAATAAAGCTTTTGGTCTTAATCTGCAGAGAGCACTGTAGAACTGTGGAGCTGCAATGCTGAAATTAATTGGCTGATGGTTGGGTCTGGAGTTGTGGTCTCTCTGTTAGGGAAGAATCAGAGAGCAGGATGAAAAATAACAAAGGGGAGTTGGATCATCACACATGACTAGTAAGGAGGCAGATAGTCATTTATTCCATCTGTTCATGAAGACTAAAGCAAGGGAGAATTAGGTACTGTGTAAAGATGACCCATTTCTCTCCTTGACTGTATAGTAAATTAATGTAGCAAAATGTGGACTTGTGGAAGGGGAATTTGATTTTTTCTTTACAGTCTCTAAGGGTTTTACTCCCTCACATTCAACTGCTAAGAAGTACCAGGACGTGCCTAGCTACAACCAGTTGCAGCAACACA
Source organism: Aythya ferina (assembly GCF_964211825.1). Classification (NCBI taxonomy): domain Eukaryota; kingdom Metazoa; phylum Chordata; class Aves; order Anseriformes; family Anatidae; genus Aythya; species Aythya ferina. The sequence continues at coordinate 196,747,644 of NC_140296.1, read as the reverse complement.
GAGGACAAGGAATGCTGGCTGTAAAATTTATGAAAAAATTGTTTAGACTAGATGCAAGTTTTCAGGCAATGAGGAGAGAAGATGAATGCCAGAGGAGGAGCCCTTGGCGCCTTTTGCAAGGAGCCAAAATTTATATTAATCTCTCCATTGTTCTTACTTTGGAACTGTATTTTTATTCCTTTGCATAGCACACTGTGTTTTTCTCAGTGGCTTTAATAGTTACTTTGACTGCTGAATTAGGAGTCAAGGGGGCTTCTCCTCAATTCTCTTTATTCCAGGCTTGCTCTCAAGAAATAATGAAGAGTCTTTGTGAGTAGGAGTCCAACAGAAAAAAAAAATAATTAAGTAATTCATGATGGGGGCAAAGAGCTTTCCTTGTGTTGGTGGTGGTAAGAAAGACCACCAGAGTGCTGTTCCTCTGTTTTGTGCCAGATCTGAAATGTGTTGAGTTTACTATCATGGAATGAAGAAAGGGCTTTTTTTTTTTTTTTTTTTTTTTTTTTTGGAGGTATTGAATGAATTAATTATTGGAAGTAAAGCCATTGCTCCCGAGAATGCTGGAAAATTTTTTCTTCCATGTTAAACATGGAAGTAAACATGTTGATGAGAAAGCCATTAAATAGAACAATTGTTATTCCTTATAGTCTGAAATAAAAAGTAAGCTTCTTTTTGTATTTTTACAGCACAGTGTCTCTAGAGCTAACTGCAATAAGATTATTATGTTGTTTACGGATGGTGGTGAAGAAAGAGCACAAGAGATTTTCCATAAATATAACGAAGACAAAAAAGTAAGTGATATATGAAAGATTTAATTATACAATAGCATGAAGAGGAATGTTTAAAAATGGAAGTAAAAACATTTTGGTATGCGCATAAAATATGCTGTAAAAACTTAGTGTTGAACCTCAAGGCAATTAAAGCTTTCTAAAGCTGTAATATTTCTATGAAAAGAGTATAAAATATATTTAAGATTTTACACTTTGTGTATTATTGTTGTCAAGTGGTGCAGAAGTATACAATAAGCTGTAAAAGTTAAAGTTTTATTGGTATTTTTTTTGCATTCCTCTATTCCTTGCATTATCAAGAAAAAATGCAGGTAGTTAGTTGATAGGATATGTATTCATATCTCCTCACTGAATATTTTAAATGGGTTTTTGTTATTCGTCAAGCAAAGGTAAAATTGGATCTCAGTATTAAAATCTGAATCTGAACAAATCTGGGTTTTGTGTTGGTGAAACTTGTTCTGTAATTTAGCCAGAATTATGGCCTTGACACAAGAATCACTGAATGTTTTGATGACATCACAGATGGACAAATACATAAATATATGACTCTCTCTATGTGTGTTTGTGTGTGAAATAAAATAGTTTTGTGATTGTATTACTATATTTCAGTGTAAATCATGTTCCTTTCTATTTTCCAATCCTCTTTCTAAAGGAAAGTATGAGTTAGGTTCATGCTATAACTGGGAACAAACACTACATCATGTGTTTGTGGATGTAGCTAGAAGTTAGATCACAGTTTCCTAAGACACTTTAGCAGCTGCCATGGATGCTTATGTGCATCCAAAGCAGTGGAAATATTTCATCGGAAATTCTCGTATATTTGAATTAATCCCTTCAAAAGGAGAACTGGAAATGCAAGACAATTTCCATTTCCATTTCACTCAGTGACCTTGAATAATCGTTTTGTATCTGCTTTATGTGTTTGAGATAGAATGATATGGTGTGGCTTAGTTAATCTTTCTGTTGGAGCTGAAAGTGTTTTTAAACTGACAATTAGAAGGAACAGCTGAAATTGTAGCAACTCAGTGTGTGACACACATGGCTGTATTCTGAAAATATATGCAGAGATTCCTCTTCAAATACTTGATAGCCTTTATTTTATTACATGTGCTATCAGCTAAAGGAAAGTGATGTATGAGGGGGAAGATGTATGGTTTATTTCTTATTATTTTACCTTTAATTTGCTGTTTTAGTAAGAAAGTACAGCGAAATATCCATCCTGAACAAGGAAACAGATGTGGAGATTTGTGGATGCATGGCAATCAACTATTCTGTGAACTGTAATAAATGAACTGCAATTTAAAGTGTCTGTTTTACTGCAACCTTTAACATTGTAAATTTATAGTATCAGGAATTGGTTTGTTTTGATGTATACTCATATATAATACACCCTCACTTTCTTCTCTCTACCAAATGGGTGTTCAGGCTTTTTATTGGAAAATGCATAATGGTAGTAATGGTCTCTTGTATTTCTGATTATTTAAGTGTATTTTTGTATATAATTCACGGCATTGCAGATGTAATGCAAGGCCAGTTTCCTAGAAATGTGATTAATTTATATATATCTAGAAGTCCATATCTGTAAGCACTTGTATTTTGTTACTGGATTGCTAGATTCCAATCCCTTGCAGCATTTCTCCAAGGTGATTTTGGAAATACAAAAAATACAAAGACAACCTTTGCAGGTATAATTTGAAGAACCATTTGCTTTCTCCTTAGAGTTTCCCATCAGGAACAATCCTTGTGTTGTCGAAGGGAAAGTTATGGCTGAAAACCTTCTAATGATACTGAACCAGTACATTCATTTTTAGAAATAGTAATGGAACCTCCCTGGCAATCCTTTGCAACATTCTAGTATTTCTGAAAATAAGACTAATACAAAATAGCCTTGTGGTCATTGTTTCTTTTGTAATACTAGACTTGTTTCCCAAATGATAGCACTCTTTTTCCCTCTCTCAAGTAGCAATGTGAGAGAGGGAAAAATGATAATGATAATAAAAGAATTTAGAAACACATTCTAATGTGAAAAATACACATAAACACCTATAATTCTGATTTTCTGAATAGTCATGGTGTTACTTTATTAGATTGCATGCTTTCTTATATTTACATTATCATCACTGCAATCATCAATGCAATCATCATTGCATTAGATTGCTGTTTTTATATATTAAATGATCGCATTTTTAAAGATATATGGATCTAGATTCTGTTGTCTTTACTGCAGTTTATTTATAATTTATTTCATAATAATCCATTGAATGTAAGAAGACCAATTTTATAATTATTGTTTGTAGAGAGACTATTCACTAAGTAAAGTGTTTAAAAGTTATCCATGTTTTACTCTGGTGGCACTTCATATTATCAGAATATATCAGCTCATATCTTTCTTGCCTGGTCCGCATTTGTTTGAGCAATTCTCCCTGTTTTGTGTACAGTGTACAAAAATGCATCTTTATTGTCATATATCATACTCTCATCTTAGGTATCCTGTATCGTAAACTTGTATTTTTTTTCTTGTAAAAACAAAAGAACTTTTATTCAAATCTGTTACTTGTTTTTATCTTCCTGATGTAAGAGCTGTCCATGTATTTTCTTCTTCATGTCAGTTACTTTTGTCATTTCTTGGTATGAAAGACAGTTAAATATCGTCCTGTCAGATGACATGACTTAGTACACTTGTGTACAGTACCCTTAGTGCAACCTTCCAAATTAAGAAGTGAAAGGATACAATAAGCAATTTAAAACTACCAAAAGATCAATCTGGAATATAGAGTCTAGAAAACTAAATTTTGGGCTGGCATGTAGTTATAGTTAAAGTAGTTTTTTGTCTTTACATCTCTATTAAAGAATGAATATGAGGATTATTATGAAATGTATGTAATTACTTTGAAGATGAACATTCCTAGTTTTCATCTGTTCAAAAGTGAAAATTGTAATTGTGTTTTGCTTTTGCATGCCTTTTTCGCTTTATAAAGCTAGATATTTTTTTTTTTTTTGTCACAGGTTGCAACTATATACTATGCCTGATATTTAAAAATTGGCAAGTTTACCATTATGGTGACATCTGGGGCACTCACATTGAATGTGTGAAATACCACACAATTACATCAGTAATGGGGCTGGTAAATTTTCTTTTTATTTGCACTCATACTGCAGATGGCTTCACTGAAGACAGCAATGTAAATTCAGTTGAAATACAGGCACAGTAGGCGTTTCCCACCCTAAGAATTGTGAATTCAACTTAAAAATAGGACTACAGTTCTGTGGGACAGATTGTGTGCCCTGAAATCTGTGTTATGAAGGATTGCTCAATTTGTGTAAGTAGGAAAAGACCTTAAACATACCTCATGCACTTCCAGTTGTCTGAAGTCTCCTGACATGACAGGTTTGTGGGGATCAGATGGACTGATTTCAGGTAGCATAAGAAGAAGAAGAAGGTAGCATAAGAAGGAGAAGCATAAGGTTGGTCTCATATCTCATTCTTGCAGAATTATCTGTAATGATTAATACAACCTCATTTTGTGTAGTTTTTTGTTGTTGTTGTTGTTGTTGTTTTTTTTACGGTGTCATTTGAGAGGAAAGGGTATACAGAGAAGTTTTTAACAATGACTCAGTTATATTAAAGATGCTTGCATGCAGTGTACACAGAGCTGCTACAGTGATAGAAGTCCTGTGTGAAAAGGCTCCAACTTGGAAAGTTCCACTGGGAAATTTACTACTGGCAGTGACTTTTTCCAAATGGGACAGATTCAGTGTGCCTATAGAATGACAGAATGAAATCTTTGTGAGAAAGCACTTGCAAAACTTCATTCTAGAAAAGAATTTCAGAGTTCTTCCAGCTCTCATCGTCAAAGGAGGCAACCAGTGCCTTCATTGCATCCATCATTGTGCAACTGCATATCATTAAAAAGATAACTACTTGGTGTTTAATCTGGGTAAATGAGTCATTCCAGAGAAGCCTGGAAGTGTTAGTTCTGTGAATGACCATTGAGAAAGCCAATGACTTTTCTGTTGAAGTAGCTGTATCTGGATTCTGATCAGGTGTCTGATCAGACTGAATAAATGTAACTTTGTGAGTACTCCTAAAGCAGAAAATAGAAACAGCATCTTTCTCAACAGCAGTATCAACTTCTAATAGGGATTACCAACTGTCATAGTGCCAAAGCTCTTGCATTTCTGAGTGTGTGCTAGACTTGTGACACTGGATATAACATAAAAGTAATGAAATAAAGGATTGAAGTGAACAAAGTTCTGGTTTATATCTGACTGGCATGTAGCATAGTTTGGTAGATAAAATAGCAAAAATATTAAGACAGTTTTTACACTTTCTGATTTTATATTGTTGTCTGGGCCCCTCTACATTAGCCTTCTGTTATCTTTTGGACAACCAGAAGCTATGTTATTTCTTACTTCTTTTCGTAGAACCCCCGTGCTGTGAATTTTAATGGCGTGATGATACAGGAAATCACATAAAGGAAAAAAATCTCCAGCTAGCTGGTTAAACTGGCTCTCTGGCTCCTACCCTAATCACTTCTGTTTAATGGGTGTGTCATCTTCCAGATGTTAATTTTAGTGTATTGCATGTACTGCGACTTTCAGAACTGGTAAAGCTTAAATATTCTGGGTAAAATTTGGGTCAATACTCATAATACTCATACATTTGCCTTTTTTTTTTTTTTTTTTAAATAAAGTAAAAGTGGAAGAGGGCTTGCTACAGAGATATCTTACTCTTAAGGCAAATTATCTATTTTTAACTATTTCTTAGACCCATTTATTAATTTATTAAGGATTTGCAATATATCCACTCTCCAAGCTTCTGGGTTCATAGCATAGAGTAATATCATTTAATTAATGAATTTAAATGTTGCCTATCAGTAGTCTTCCTTCTGTGACACTATTCAGAAATACTTTATTAACAAGTTTCACAATACTAAATGATTTAAGGTCAAAAGTGTATAAATCCAGGAAATATATATATATTTTTTTTTTCCAATGTGACATTAGGTATAAATTTTTCCCCATAAGCCCAAAGTTTGAGTCAGTTACCTGACAATGTGTGAAGTCCTCTTCCCCCACTGGGAATCAGAGTAAAATGATCTTTAGAAATATGGTGTTTTTTTTTTTTTTTTTTCTTTTCCAAAAATATGTACATACCTAGCATGCATAGGAATATGTATGTACATATGTATGTACATAGGAATCCTCCTAGGCTGAAGTACCCCTCACATGTGTCCATGCCCTGGCAATGCTGATAACCTTTCTAACCTTGTCTTTCACTAATGGCTTTACCTTTACTATACATGTATGTCTCTTTTCTTAAAGGCTTCAATAAGGAAGTCATATTCATTATATTTCTTGTCCCCCCACTTTTCCCTTCAACTGACAAGTCTCTCATACTGTTATATATATGTACACAAGATTTTTGAGCAAGATTGCTGCAGGCTTAGGAAGTGCAGCAGAAAGTACAGCAAGACAGTTGAGTGTTTATTTTAGGAAGAAGATCTGCATGCAGAAAAGCATTTTTTTGCTTATGTCCACAGGGCGACAGGGCTATTATGCATTGATACTAAGTTTTCCTTTAGGCTGCTGTTGCATTATCAGTGTGAGTCTGTCTGGGTTACCATATGCATTTTTATTTGCTTTGCAAGATAAATCCCATGTGCTGGTGCTGAGAACTGCAGAAGGCTAATAAAAGTTTTAATGTAGTTTTGTTGAAAAGTAATCTTATCAGTCATATTGGAGTCATACGTATCTGTTATATAAAGCCCAAGTGACAGGTTGTTTCCTTCAAATTTGGCATGGAGGGGACTATTTGATATGTCTATTTTTGTTGATCTTCAGTTCCAAACCACTATATTAATACTGATTGATTCAAGGTGTCACGTACAGGTCAATGCTGCAGATGGCATAAAATGATTAATCCAGGCAACAGGGATAGGATATCACTTAATATTGCAAATACATTGTTTGTTTTGGAATGAAAACAAGAGAGTCGAACTGCATTTTACTTATTTATACAAACAAAATGCTACATATGGCATAGCTGGTTTTGATTATAGCTCAGAAGGTTGGTTCCAACTGTCTTCTCTACTAACTAGGTTCATTCTTAGAAACCTGTGATAGCAGTGAAATGCAGTGTGAGTTGATTGTATTCTTCTGTAACTAAAGAATTGGAGGACTGGGATTTTCTGCAATGAGCAATTAAATACCTAGGCCATGTTTGTTGATGTTTATATAACTCTACTGTAAAAGTATCCAATCCCACAGCTTCTTTATGCATTTACATTATTCTCTTTCACCACTACCTGTTGTGTATTTTTTTGTAAATTTCTTTAAGGAAAAATAAGTTCAGAGTTATTCTTTGTTGTTCTTTTTATTATTTATTATTATTATTATTATTTCATTTGTTTCTAATTTTGCAATTATTACAGAGAAAAACTAATTCTCATTATAATTTCCTCCTACATTTTAGGAAACCATTTTTATATTGTGACCTTCATTCATCATCCCATTCTTTTGTCTTTTCAACTAAACAAACTAATTTCTTTCAATTCCTCTTAAATTACATCTTTAATTCTATTTATTCTTTATTCTGTCCTGTGATGTGTATAAAGGCATGTTAGCTCTGACTTTCTTACCTCTACCTTTCATAAAACATGCTCTTGAACAGTTAGAGAATCTTAAGTGGTATGAAGAGAACAGAGGTTTTTTATTTATTATTATTATTTTTTTTTTCATGCAGCACTTAGGTAAATATATCATAGAATATAACTTACCTTTTGGGATTGTATTATGTTATTGAACAATATTTTCTTTTTTTTTTTTGCTTTCTTTGCTGCAATTCTTTTTTCCCAGACTGCTGCATTTTACAGGTATCCTTCAATTTGGGGTTGTGCATTTTACTTTCTTTTCTGTTTTGAATCTTACATTTCATTAGGGAGTTTCTACTTGGATGTTTAGTGTATTTCTCTTCATGAATTGCTATCTTTCTGGTAATCCTTTATTCTTTAGATTACCTTCCCAGGATACCCAACAAGCTAGTTCTCTGAGTTTACTCAAGTCTGTGTCTTTGCAATGTACTCCCATACCTTCCCTTTCTCAAAATAAAAATCACTCCCTGGTCTTTCACTCCAATTATCTTCTTCCTTCCAGATTTTCAGTTAATTCAGAAAACAAAACAAAGCAAAGCAAAACAAAACAAACAAATAACAACAACGAAACTAAATCTTTTCATCTTCTAAAATAAGAAACATTCCTAACCTTTTATTCAGGAATTGTTTCCTCTCATATTGCTATAGGTTCATGCTATATGAACCTATATAATTAAAAGTATAAATATTTTTATTATTATTATTTTATTTATATTAAAAGTATAAATATCTTTTTATGCTTCCAGTATTTATTGAAGGAAATGCTGTGAGTAAATCTCAAAGAACTGACTGTAATGAGCATAGCTGCAGACAGTTAATATATGAGTCGTATTGCAAGAAGAGGCATGTAAGAGAGTCCCACAAATCCCATTCATTTGAAAATGTAAGAGTGGACAAAACTTAAGAATTGTGACCTGCAGATAGAGAAGCTGAACTAGGCATGCGTGCACACACACACACACAAACAATATGATTAATAAGATTAGCAAATGCTTTTCTTCAAATTTACCTGTTACGTCCTCATGATTCTAACACTTGTGTATTCACTGATTCCAGAGATTTCCAAAGGTTAAATTTACAAGCTTGGTGCAGAACTTGTCCAATCAGTAGAATAAGTCATGTATGGTAACTCAGCTAGTAGAACTGAATATATTTTTTAAAAATGAATCAGCTATTATTAAGTGACTTGATAGAAAACTCAATTTCTAAATGGTGATTAGGCCAGCTGGTAGGTGGGTATTGAGCACTAGTTGAGCATTAGTCCATCAGTAAATGGGATACTTTCAAACAGGATGGGACATCTTTGGATGAAAAGATTTGTCAATGCACTGGTGGAAAACAAACAGAAATATGTAGGAGACTCAACTGGAGCTGAGAGGAAGAAGATACAGAATGGGAATCTTTATAGTATGAAAGAAAATAAGGGAACAGTTGAAACAAACAGATGGTAGCAAAAGATACATGTCTGCAGCAGCATAAACAGATGTCAGGTTAAGAGGGAAATGAAAATTTCTCAGGGCTGGGTCCTGTACTTGGGGCACAGCAACCCCATGCAACACTACAGGTTGGAGGAAGAGTGGCTGGAAAGTTGTCTGGAAGAAAAGTACCTTGGAGGTATTGGTTGACAGCCAGATGAATATGAGCCAGCAGCATGCACAAGTGGCCAAGAAAGCCAATGGCATTCTGGCTTGTAACAGAAATGGTGTGGCCAGCAGGCACAAATTGTCCCCCTGTACTCAGCTCTGGTGAGGCCACACCTCAAGTATTGTGTTCCGTTTTGTGCCCCTCACTACCAGAACACTGAGGTGCTGGAGGGCACCTTCTATGCCCTTCCAAAGAAGGGCTATGAAGCTGGTGAAGGGTCTAGAGAACAAGTCTTATGAGGAGCAGCTGAGGGAAGTGGGTTTTTTTAGCCTAGAGAAAAGTAGTTTCAGGGGAGACCTTATTCCTCTCTACAACTACCTCAAAGGAGGTTGTAGCAAGGTGAGGAACAGTCTCTTATCCCAAGCAAAAAGAGTAAATGGCCTCAAGTTGCACCAGGGGAGGTTTAAATAAAAAAAAAAAATCTACACTGAAAGGGTTTTGAGGCATTGGAACAGGCTGCCTAGGAACTGGTTGAGTCACCACCCCTGGAGGTATTCAAAAGTCATGTAGATGTGGTGCTTAGGGACATGGTTTAGTGGTAGACTCAGCAGTGCGAGGTTAATGGTTGGACTTGATCTCAGAGGTCTTCTCTAACCTAAATGACTCTGTGATTCTATGAAAAGGGAAATGAAAAAACATAAGTGTAGGTGTACTGTGAACTTCACTTATGCAAGTAGAAACCCCATGCAGCTTAAATGCAAGCTGTTACATATTGCTGCTGATGTTGTAAGGAAGAGTTACTTTTTAGGAGACCACATCAGTTTAGGGGGAGCAATGTCTGAGAAATCTTATCAAACAAGAATTATTATATGCAATTCAGGAGGACATTTGTGTAGTGTTTTGCAAAAATACTTCAATTATGACAAAAAGCAAGAAAAAAATCACCTCTCAAGTAAGGGATGAATAATCTGATGAGAAAGAGAAAATACTCTACTTGTAAAGTGACTTGCATTCAAAGTCCTGATTAGTTCCAAGGAAAAATCTAAAACCTGTTTTATCATATCTCAGGTGAATCATGTTCATTATTCTTTTGCATAGAATTTGATGTGTGTGCAGAATAGATTGTCTTTAATAGAAGAATGAGAAAGTGACTTTGCAATCTTACATTCATATGGTTATGACATGTAAATAACATGAAAATGACATTCAAGAATGATCTCTTAATTACTTTCTCTTGAGGTTTTCACAATTATTTTTATAGATCTTATTGCTTAAAAAGTAGAGAAAAAATGAAACCAACCAAACAAACAATAAATTTCAAAAAAGTGTTATTTTTCCTAACAGTGTCAGTGCCCATATGCAGTCTTAGAATTCTTAATGAATTGAGTAATTGATGAATTGAATAATGTATGCTGGCCATACTGTATTCTTGGTCCTACATACAGACAGAAAAAGCAACAGTAACCTCAGTGCTTTCTGTTGCAGTCCTAGTTTGTACAGACCATTTTATTTAAAAACAAGCCCCCAAACCTCTAAGGCAGTATTTAGTATATAAGAAATTTATTTGAAAGAAGCATATTTAAATAAGGCTTTTATTTTTTTTTCATTAAAAGGAGAGACTTTGTGAGAGAGGATTAAAATTCAGTTACCTTGCATCAGGGATTGAAATATGGTTTATATCTTGTTACCTAAAATGTCGTTGAAGTACAATCCATTGTCTCTGCTCTTCTCTTTCAGCCACTGTGAATGCAAAATGTGCCACTAAATTTACTAACTAGAGAACAAGCTGTTGAACACACCAGGGCTATAGACACCCTTCCATTCCCTACCCCACCATCCCATTTTTTTTTACCTGTGGATTGCATGCAGGATTTTTTTTTTCTTAAAGTTAAGTTTATTACAAAATAAATGAAATATGTGGCATTTAGTATAGGAGGGAACTGTGTTGTGATTAATTTTATGATCTTTAAATAGGATAGATGGTATCTATAAATCTGTATGTATGCAGCATTCCTCACAGACAGTCCTGAGATTTCAGGTGCAGTTTGTCAAGAAGTACAATGAGCTAGCATGCACAGTGATTGCATTGATTGCTAGCTGTGAAGGACGTTCTCTAACACATGGCTGTGCATAAGACTTAGTCTTACAGATATGCTAGGACACTTGCCAGTTGCTGACAGCAGGCATCATCAGTGCCTGCTTTTGTCAATAATGGGATGTTCTACCTGCAAGCACACACAAGGTCAGGTTGCCCTAAGCACAGCCCTACATGACAGTGGTGGGTTTCCATTTGTTTTGTTTTGTTTTCTCCCCTAAAAAAGGGAACCAGACTTTAAGAATTTTCACTCTTAAATCTCACACTCTTAAGGTCTTCCTAAGATATTGTTCCTTTCCCAAATCAAGGTCCAGGAAAGGGCACGTAGACAAAAGTCTTTTCACCTCTCTAGTTGGTATGCTAAATTGTCCACTGAGTTGTTTTCATTACAGTCCTTATGTTCCTGTGAAATTCAGACCATTGTAAGATTAGACTTGAGCTTGAAACAGAAATTTCTGATAGCCCTTCCCTTTGTCCCCATCCTTTTTCCTCTTTTATACATGTATGTTCGTTTGGTATTTGCAACCATTTAGTTTCAGTCAGTGTTTACCGAACTGTACAAGAATTAGGTTAATGGGAATAAATAGTGGAGGGAGTAACAGTACAAAGGGGAAAACACACTATTTCCAAAACAATACTATTGAATAAATTTTAAAAAGACAGTGCAGAGTACCAGTTCAAAGCTTGAGTTTGAAATATTCACCTTTTTTAGACATAATATGTTTAATGTAATATTAAATATTCCTTTAAATCTTTAGCTGATATCTGTAATTCTCCAGAGTTTATAAGGCTTAAAAAAAAAAAAAAAAAAAAAAAAAAAAAGGCTTAGTGTCACAGTACGAACAGTAAATATCCCTCTAATTAGTCTGGTCATTTCCAGCTGCTCAGCTGCCTCTAAATGTTGTTTTGACTATCAAGGAAATGCCTAAAATGCTTTTAATCCAGAGTACAGATGGACTTACTTTGTCACCTCTTTTGTCTGGTTTCCAATATGGGCCACCAAATTTACAAGGATCTCTTGGAAAAAAATGACTTTTTTTTTTTTTTTTTTTTCCCCTTCAGGGAATGCTAAATGCTGCGTGTCAGGGAAAATTAGCTTAGGGAAGGGAGGAATTCAGTTGTTTTCTGTTTCAGTTATTAAGGTAACCAAGGAGGAAAACAAGTCAACTGAGTAAATAGAATCTGGGTAGCCAAAGTAAAATATTGAACCACTGAAAGGCTGAACCATTAAAAAGATGATAGTGTAATTTCTCTGTCTGTGGGAGGGATGGCAATCAGTAGGAGATGGAATAAGTGGCTGGTAAATCACCCAATTCAAACTGAATTATTTACATTTATTTTCAAGGTGGCATGGGACAGCTGAGCGAGATTGGCACCTTTAGGAGGGCTAAATCAGTACATTTCTGGAAATCACAGAAGCAGCCAGTCTGTTAGCACCCTTTGAGCCAAAGCTACAGCCGTATACCCACATCACAGAAAACTAGTTGAGAGCTATTTGGGTTTCTTGTATATGAAATCCATCTGTGCCTTTCAGCAGGGTGAGCTGAAATACAGCAACTGCAATACACTATCAGCAACATCACCTGCTAGTGTAAATATCTTAAGGCACCATTTATATTAGCCAATTACTTGGGGCCAGGATAGTTTTTCAGTCATTTATATGACTGCAAAAACTGTTTAGTTAGACCTGAGAGGTTTTCAGCCTGTGCCAACTGGTGCACTTCTAGACAAAGTGCTGGGACCACTCCCAGGGGTACCAAGGAAAGGGGAAGAAGGAAGGAGTGATAATTTAGCTTCTGTTCATGTATCTGCATGAACTGCATGAACATGTTATTTGCAAGCTTCTGAAGATGTGGCAGCTCTGCTACCACAGATGCTCTCAAGGCCAGAGACTGGATGATGGCCCAATTTCACTTAGGGTAGACAAAACCAAATGGATTCTCAAACCTGCATTCAAGCACATAATTGTGAAATCCTACTGTTTTTGAAAGCACAGCTTTTCTCTTTCTAACCACCTTTCTTGAAACTAATGCTGTAAAAAGCTAAAACAAACAAACAAACAAACAAACATCTGATTTATACCTACACCTGATTTTTATATATATATATATATTAGAAGCCTAATCTTTTATATGGAGACAGTGTAGTACAGAGAACATTGCCTCCTCAATGTCATATAGTATCCCTGTATTAAGTTATTGTCAGGATACAGACTTCAGTAATTCAGTTTATACTTCTGTGATATGTCTGGTTCATCAAAGGTTTAACTACATAAAAACCTAAAGGATCACACTGCTAATCAATTTAACAGAGGAAAATTAGTTTATATCGACAGGATATTTATATCTGCGTACTTCTAGCCATGCTGCAGAGCAGGAAGGGGCATCCCCTGCTAGCTACTCAGTGAGCTGGGAGTGAGTTGCTGTAATTCCACAAGGTGGCACTAATAAGATGTAGAACTGATTCAGAACAACTGAATCAGTGTTTTCTTAGTTCTGTGGAAGTATTAATTCTGAAATTTTCTAACTTTACACTGTAATACTCATAGCAGTGTTTTCAATTTCAACAATAGAAAATATCCCCATTTCCATGAAGATATGTTTTCATTGTGAGGCAACAAAAAATCTGGACAGAACCACTTTTTTCACTTCCAAAACACTGCAATTCTGAAAACATATTTCGGATGTTTATTGCATTCACTACACAGACTTCTTCAGTGAACAGCTTTCATTGCATCCTTATCCTGGGTCTATTATCCCAAAATATTAGGACCATTAAATGTTTTGGAGCCTATGTAAGCATGGAGCCATATCCAAAACAGGTGAGATGGTGAGATTCTCCAATAATCTCCTAACATGTCACAAACTTTTTTTTTTTTTTTTTTTTTTTTTAAGCTCAAAGAAGCATTAGTGTTAGACTGTAATGTGAACTGATTTTAGAGTGCCATTATTTCTTTTCTTTGCTAAATTATAATTACATTACTACAATTAGACTAGGAGTTCATAGCACATAGCACCTTTAAGTTTGAGGTAGCATTGAAGTGAATGAAAGATATTAATGATAGGGAAGACTGCAAATACACATAGAAAGTCTGGGAGAAATAATTCATTGTGGATAAATGTCTAGAAAAATAGTTTCAGGAACCTACTCTAATAGTCTTTAAACATGTGCCTCAATTAAACCATTTTTCCTTTGATGACAAGGGGTTTATTTGCATGGCATTTAACTTTAAATTAATTTAACTTTTTCTGAATCAGAGCCTAGAGGGTCAATTGTGGAAAGACTTGAGTAGGTGTTTTATGAAATGCGTTAATACATACTTAATGTCTATAAATTCAAAGGTGTCAAGCCTGAAATTATCTTTTGCATCTAAGTATTAGGGAGGTAAATTCTTATTGTTTTCCATGTTGGTTTGTTTTTTTCCCAAGTCTACAACTATTTCTGGAGAGTACCCTAAGCAAGAGGTAGATCCTAATTTGGACATATGTATCAAAAATACAATGGTGTCAAAAAACAACATTTCTGTTGGTGTATCATGCTATTTCCTAACTTGAGATTAAATTTTGACCCTTCCATTTTGAGTTCTACACCTCTAAAACTTAACCACCCTAGCTTCTGCGGTCATTTCTGTGTTTTGCCCAGTTACTGTTAGGAGCAAAATGCGTAAGCAGTCCAAGCATCATGTACAAAAGCCTAAATCTCCATCTTCTGAACTTTGTTGAGCCTGGTATTCAGAGCAATGGAAGTTATGAATTTGCTTAAGCTAAGAAACACGAACACAAACCTCCTTTGTCTAAACATTAAGCTCCCATTGAAAAGATTAGAAGCATTGTCACAGGCATTTTGATAAAGGCAAGCTCTGCTCAGTTCTTCACAAGAAAACCAGCTTTACTCTTATGAGTGAATCACACAGCTGTGTCCATACCCACAAACTAACCAAATCCAGCATGCAGGCTGAAGAACTGCTCACATTTATCCATATTGTCTAATTGCTAACAGACCCAATGGTATGGTTCTTGGCCTGTAGAAGTCAGCTCTTCCAAACAGTGTCCAAGACGTTCAGTTCAGGGGCTAGCATGACCAGGGCTGTTCCCAAAAGACATTATAATGAGATCACCCAATGTAGGGGGTGGGAGAGGGAGGGAGGAAGGCAAAATAACATAGCCATAGAGATGGGAACCATGCTGTGCCGCTTGTCTTCTCAGGCTGAGAAAGAAAATGGGTTATGTCCCATTTTATTTACTGGATAGACATAGGCTAAGCAACTTACCTCTAGCACATTGTGAGCTTTACTCCTTCCGGTAAACATAACGCTTCTCTTTCTCTTCTCATTGTCCTTCCTAGTAAAATGAATCTGCTTTACTTTTATAGATAAAACCCAAATGCTTCATGACTGTGTCTTTGGACATTATGAATCTACCAGTCCTGAACAAAAGATTATGAAATTAGGTGAAACTCTGTATTTGGCACTTCCTATTGCTAACCTAGGTAATTTCTAAATTAGTCTGTAGGATTTTCAGATCGTGTCTCCGAAGTTCTGTTCTAGGTTCAAATTGGTCATAAATGCCTTTTGGTCTCAGTTAGTTCATAGCAAAATGAGAAATCATCTTCAAATCTCTGTTCGATTATGTGAGTAAGTCTATGGATGTAAAGAAAAGAAAAGGAAAATAAAATTAACTGTGAGAATTTTGAGAATTTAAACTGTGGCATCTTGAAAACCACAAAATTACCTGATCAAAAGAGTACCAAATTGATTAATTCGTTTAAAAGCTGTGCTTAAAATGGATTTTAGGAGACAGTGCATAATGAGATATATAAAAGCAGTTTTATGTTTTTTTCAGAAAAAGATGCTTGGTATATTGTTATCATTTCAGAAGTGTACCTATTAAGTATTAATTGCAAACAGATTTTTATCATATCTGATAATCTATATAAACACAGTAATGGGAAAAAAAATTTCCAGGATGATTTTAGAATTACTGAATTATCATAGCTCTTTTGGTTTATAGTTTAAAAATAATAATAATAATATCTGAGTTTTTATCGGCAGATTAATATGTTCTGAAATTATACTGTTATGAAAACTGAAGTTGCATGATCTGATGAGATCAATTTTTGACTCTAGTTTGTTTAACTAATGGTGGAAAAAGATGCAGTCTTGCACACTTTTACATGATTGTGGTAAAATGATGGGATTCACTTTGTTAATTAATAGTGAAGTAAAGTAACTATGTAGCTCCCTTGATATCTGATAAGGAGAAATACATATCTCCAAAAGACAGTTAATTTCCTCCTAAACAGAATAATGAAGAGATGCACATAGATGGTTATTGGTAGCTTTTCCATTACAGCAGCACAGAATTTAAGAAAAATAATTTATCTGTCAAAATAAATGCATATTCATCCACTCAGAACTCTTTGCAGAGGGCTTGCAGTTTCAAAAAATTCTTACAGGCCTACTACACATATTGCCTACACATGTATGTAGCAGTCTAAACAGTAAGTGTTATTTCGTGCTAAGTTACCGCTTTGAATTAACTTCACTCTAGTTGTTTACACTTCTGTAGTACACATAACATGACACATCCAAAGGAAGAGTCTAATTTAATCTTGCTTTATTTTATTCCAATAGCAAAATGAAGAAATAAGATTGGAAAAAATGCAACTGAGATCTGTAAACAAAGTAGCCTATTTGTGGATAGTTTTTCAGTTGTTTTCCTCACAACTCTCTTGAGTGCCTTTATCCCCTCATCTGTAGCAGTCAGAATGCTTCTGTTCATCTTGGTCTTTATACGCTTTTTCTGACAGAGAAAAGTGCAAAATAAAAAACAAAGTAATTATGTAATTAGGTTATATCATAGAATATCCCGAGTTGGAAGGGATCCACAAGGATCATTGAGTCCAACTCCTGGACTATATATTATTATATTATAATATATTATTATATAATATTTCCTTAATACAGTACTTCTTCCTCTATTTTCTGTACCATTATTTCTGTTGTCTACTGTTTTCTCTGATTAGGAGTTGGATTTAGTTTTTTTTCTTTGATATCCTTCGAAGGATTGTGGGATAAGTCAGGATGCAAAGGCCTTCTTGAGCTCTCTCATTCCATGTTCTTCTCAAAGCAGGGTCAGGACTGAGATCAAACTGGGTTGCTCAGGGATTTATCTAGTCTGGTCTTGAAAACCTTGAAGGATGCAGACTTTACAGCCTCTCTGGGCAGCCTTTGCCACTTGCTGTCTGTCTGTCCTTACCTCTTACATTCTAAACTTCTTAATTTTAATAAGAATATTGCTCTACTTTATAATGTAAATAAACAATAAAAAGAATGAGTGTGTGTGTTTTCTCCCTTAAGACTAGTTTCAGAGCATGCAGAATACAGATATTGAGCTACCCATTAACCAGCACACGGTATTATCCTGACAGAACTAACACACCTCTGGACTTTCACTTGGTAATGAAAATCAGGGCTCTTACATTTAAGAAGAGTTTCAAGACTGTATCTGACCTATCTGGCAGAGCAGGATAGGGCCCATCATTAGTTCTTCTCCATCATAAGGCTGAGAGTTTTCTAGAAGAACTTTATTTTCAGTAATCCCAACAAAAACCAGAAAGTATGACAGCTCTTTTTTTTTCTTTCTTTTTTTTTTTCTTTTTTTTTTTTCTTTTTTATTTCTTCCTGATTGTTCTATTGTTTTTCTATTATTTTGAAAGTTATGTTTCTATAGAAAGAGAACAAATGGATCTCCCTTGTAAGGAGGCAAGATTGTCTTTTCCCTAGGGAAAGGTTTGGGGGAAAGAAGGAGACATGGGCAAAAGGACCCAGGAGTCTGTAGTGTACGCAGAATCTGAGAGACTGCAGAGAAACACAAAGAAGAAATAATCAAGCCTCAGTGGTTATTTCAGATGGAAAAAAAAAAACTTCTTGGGATCAAAGATACTTGGCTGTTTGCTTCAACTCAGAAATCCACTTAGTTGTTTGAAACCAAACTTGGATGGAAGGACAAGCAAAGGGAGAGGTGCTTATATCCATTGCTTCTGATCTCATTGCACCAAGTTCTCATTCATAACTTTCCTACTAAAAGTAATTAAATCTGTCTTTTTTTTAGTTTAGAAACCTTTTGTCTTTTTTGGAGAGATGTCTACAAGGAAAAGGTATAGGCAGATTATCTCAGTTCTTTGGCTTACTCTGGGTCCTGTCACAGAAAATATTAGCACAGAACTTTTTTTTTTTTTTTTTCTAAAATTGTCTTGTTTAATTTGACTTGCTGACTCATTTTTCCAGCTGGGCTGTCATTCTACTCAATTCCAGATGAGGCAATAGGAAAAAGAAAACTCTTTTGAATGTTCCACCCTCTTGCCAAACCAAGTAACAATTAAAAACTCCAATTTTCATTGCAGTTCTTTATCTGTGTTAATTATCCAAGGAACAGTAAATCAGATATATTGTCCTCTGCTTGTTGTCAATAATTTAAATTCTGAATTCTTTATAGATTAGTTGCAGATTTGACACGCTGCTTCTTTTCCCTAAATTACATATCATTTTGAAACTTCAGTCCAATGCAGTGTTTCATTTTTATATTTGAGATCAAATGCCAGACAGTAAAGTCTAATTGACTCGCGTTTTATACACACACAAGCAAACCCACATGACTCTTTCTTAATTAGTTACTTTTAATCCAAAAGAGACATCCAGGTCACTCGCCTATCTAACTAGTGGTCTTTAGTGGATTTTGTCTTTATTTCACCATAATTTTTAAGAATGTAATCTTAATTGTTTAGTAGACACTAAACTGGGAACAGTTGTGAGTCCAAAAGAAGAGCAGAAGACAGGGGCCATGTGAGCTGAGATATACTGAGAAAACAACATTGTGATATTTAGCTTGGAAAAAAAATGGGTGGTAATTAAATAGAAGCAGAAAGGTCTATTAGAAGGGTTATACCTGGCAGTTTGTAAAAGAGGTGAAGAACAAATGGGGGATGGCAAATATAACTTGATTTTACAATATGATACAGATAAAATAAAATAGTTGCAAATATATCAGTTGAAGTTATGTTCTCACTAGCAGAATGGTCATTTTCAAGGCAATGGAAGGTATTTTTCATCTGTTTCTATCCGGATGAACTATGAGAACAATATTTTAGCATCACATGTACAATAATTCCCCTACCTGTCTGTGTAACTAAAACTCCAGTTGGCTTGAACAGTTACTGAGAAATGCCTCTGTAAAAGGGTGGTTTCATTAGAGCTTCAAATTTCATCTGCATTTAAAAAATACATTTATATATGTCTGAGTAATTGCTTTAGTTCTGCTAGAAGCAAAGGTTTTGTACAGATAAAGAAAATCAAAACATTGTTAATTAAAATGACACAAACCTTGGTTTGCCCTTCTTCCATATAGGGGTCATCTGTAATAAAGTTTTGCCAATTGCTAGCTGCTGACTGATGATTTGGAGCTATTCTTATATCTCTTGGTTAATGTGTAAGCTCTGATTGTGTCACACTGTTTTTGTTGCTTATTGGAAAATTAAGATTTATGTAGTAATAGCACATGCTAAATAAAGTGATGAAAAAATGTATAAATAACCACTTAAAAATGTAGCAACAATCAGAGAGTAGTTTACAAGGAGTATGTATAACTTCATATTGTGAATACTGTATTTAAAGAAAACATTACCATTTAACTCAGTTCCAGAGAAAGGAATTTGTATTCTGATTTCATTTTGTGATCTGTGTTCTGTGGTAAAGTTAAAGGTCTATAAAGAAAGAGATGTCTATAACGAAAGAGATGTCTGAAAAGGAAAAAGCTACCTGGTACTTGAACAGTCCTTCAGATGGACATAGTAATAGTGATCAGCTTATTAAAACTGTTGGGAAAATATTTTTCTTAACTTTTCCAGAAAAGTTAATCTTCTGAGCAGTGTATTCATCTGGAAACCAAGACACAGTATTTGTAGTTTTTCTGTGTGTCTTGTAGGATATTTAATCTGTGTACAGAAATAATGTTAGTTTTTATTTGTGTGTTTGGTTGCTTGCTTTATTTTTTTCTCATTCAGATCAGACAATTTACATGGAAAATAATCTCAGCTGAAAACCCTGTATTCTGTCCAAAACTTGGACAACATTTTTTGTATTTCTCTGGAACTATGACTCCCCTGAGTTGCAGAGATAAATTGGGATTGCATTGGCTAAACAGAATGGAACTGAGCTTATAAAACACACAGCTTTAATGAATATCGGGAGTTTAAAATGAAATTTCAGGATCTAATCCTGACTCTTTCGTTGCTGTTGAACTAATTTAGAGGTTTTACAAGAAAAAGACTAAAAGTTTAAGCAAAACAAAAATGCTGTTCTATGTTGCTTTGAATACTGCTACCCATGCATATGTTGGTTTTAATTAATTGGGATTTCTAACAGCAACTGATTCAATAAAACCTTAAGAGTTATTATTAATGCCTTAGAAAAATATAAATGAAATTCATATGGATTATGGACAGTAACCAGTGTAAGAGATTTAAAGCATGAAAGATGTATGAAAACATTCTTCACGGGTTCTACTTGGTGGGCACAAATATTTAATAGGAATATGTAAAATATCATAATGCATCTAATTATTTATCTATGTGAATCTATTGTATTGATATCAAATTGGAACTTCGCAGCTTTCTTTTTCTTTTCAAATTTTTCAAAAATCCAACTATCATTAACTTGAGAGTAACAGCTAAGTAATTACATATAGTTAAGTTATATTTGTTGCTGTTTTTTGATTTGGATAGGTCCGTGTGTTCACATTTTCTGTTGGTCAACATAATTATGATAAAGGACCTATACAGTGGATGGCCTGTGAAAATAAAGGTACTGTCTTTGAGACTGTTCTTTGCTAGAGCAATATCTTCAACATTTTTGAAAAAATACATTTTTTAGCTTTCTTGTATTTTTAATCAAAGTTACAAAAAGTTACTTGATGAAATAAATGCATATATACATGTATATAGATAATATGTTTACATGTTTGACTATTTAAAAGTATGTTGTAAGAAAAATATGATACAGTAGTGCTTATAATAAAAATAAGATATTATGGATCAATTTTGAGCACTCTGTTGTAATAGACATTTATGAAAAAGATGGAATTGATGACAGATAAGAAAATTAAGCAAAGCTGTTTTATATTAAGGAGTTTGGACACAGGGATTTTTTGTTTGGTTGGTTGGCTAGTTAGGGTTCTTTTTGTTTTTTCTCCAGAACTTACAAGGGATCATCTGACTTGCATTAATTTTCCTATCTTTTTTTTTTTTTTTTTTTTTTGGCTGAAAATTTCAGAATTATTCTTTTAATTTCTTAGCTTCTGAGTGCATCTTTTTATTTTTACACCAGTCTCTTTATGTAGAAAGAAACAAAAATAAAAAGGGTAAATGTAACAAAGTAAAATGCTTTCTTCTAGAATTTCCACACAAAAAAACATGTGGAGAGAAGCATTTAGAAAGAGTGTGAGAAGGACCTCACAGTATAATTAGGGAATGAGAGACAAGAGGTAAATATAGATAAATAGAAAAAAGATAAATTATCAAATAATATTTTTATATTTTAAATGGACCACCTTCCAAGCATGATTGAAAATGTGAAAGTATTTGTTTAAAAAAGCAATGAGAAGCAAGAGGTGAGAGACAGGCAGGAGACATTTCAGAGGGTCTTGAAAATGAAGACAGCCACGCAAAAAGAAGGGGTATAGGATAAACCAAAGGTATAAATGTAGAAAGAATAAAGTGTGAACAGCATGTGTATCATAACCTCAGCAATCCCTCTGTGTGCTGACTTAAGTTATGCAGAAGATAGTACAACTTCATGAAGAGCAAATTGTGCTGTGCAGAAGACCAACATTTGATTTTGAGCAAGGATTTTTAAAGTAATGTCTTTGTATCTCTAAGTACTATGCAAATTGTATATATTGTGCTAAAACAAACCAACTGGCTTACAGAATAACTGCCTATGTCATATTATCAAGGGAAAATGATCATAATCTTCTTTTCAAAAATGATACAATTCTTTGCACATCCAAAGAGGAAAACTTTTATAACTTGTCCTTAACTAAAACTCTTATCTTATTATCAAGTCGCACATTATTTAATGCAAAGTAAGTGTCTAGCCTCAGTACTCTGACCTCTCCAGTCCTGCTCCTTCACTACAATTTGACTTACAAACTCATACAGTCTGAAACTGGATTTCACATTCTGAGCTCAGGAGCTCAGTGTGCCTTTCTTTTCAGTCTTAATGATGCATATAGGCAGTATTTTTAATTCCAACAAATAAGTGATAATATCAATGATGAATAAAGACATTCCTGATATTTAGTTAGAAGAAATACCAGTTACAGTTTTTTGTTCTTTCCACAGATTGCCTTATATTTTTATGTTGTGAACTTCACTATTGCCACAGACTGTAGCTTTACTTGCATTCCTGTGTGCATTCAGCGTATTCACTGTTGCTATCACAGTGTATCAAAATGACTATTAAATATGCTGGCACATCAGAATAACTCAGAGTACAGGAATACAAATCCAGTACATTATCTCAGTTTTAGAGACAACAATAGACAGAAACACATAATACACTCTCACTACTTAAAAGTTACACTAGCTTGGCCTGTATTGCATGGTGACCCATCATATGTGGCTGTGTGTTGCTGTGGCGTTGACAAAAAAAGGATTTCATCCATATATGATAGTTTCTATAAAATTGTAATTAGAAATTACAAGGAAAATTAAATTCCCTAAGGTGAGGTGGGTTAGAATTGTATTACAGTAAGGTAATGTTATTTTTGTTCTGAATTTTAGGTTATTATTATGAAATTCCATCCATTGGAGCCATAAGAATAAACACCCAGGTAAGCAAGTTTGCAAAGTGCAGGAACAGTTGTAACACAAAGCAGAGTAGTTTCTTTTCTAAAATATAAAGATACAATTCATTAAAAACAGAGGAAAAAAAAGGCTTTCATTTATATATGAAGTATTAATCTGTTAGAGTATTCTAATTTATTTTTTCCTTTTGTGTACTTACAATGAGCCAATTTCTAATGCTATCCCTATTACCCTGGCCAGTTAGCCTGAAGTGACTTGCATGCACACTAGTCATGGTAGCATCCTCTAAAGCTGGCTGGCCATGTCCACAGAACCCTAATGTTTGAGGTGATCTACATGTATATCCCGAAGACGTTTTCTGCACAAGGGCTATATTTTGGGCTCAGTTTTCTTCCTGTCCTTAACATGGTCCCTCTTTGATCCTGACACATGATAGCAATTTTTATAATGGCCTGTAAAAATAGCATTTTCTCATAGCTTGTCAATAAGACTCTGCTTCATGCAAGACTTAACAGCATGACCCTACAAGTTTGAATCATTTGGAGAAAGCCATGGAACTGTGTGAAGGCATAAACCTGCTAATGTGTCTGAACTCAGCTGGGCTGATGCAGTGGCCTGATACAATCCTGCTTATTCAAGAGGTTCCTGGATTGGTCCAACCAGTCGTAGCATTTACTCTTCAAAATTCAGGAACAATTTAGGAGACATGAGTGTAGATAACTAAGGGCACAGGACCCTGGAATTATATGATATGATCCAAATTGTCATTGTAGATGAATGGATATTCATTTCTGTTGGCTGAAAGTTCATGTATTCATATGTCCAGAAAAGCAAAGAATTATCATAGCAGTTCTCCGTCCTTCCAAGGCCAGGCATGACTTTTTTTGGAAAAAAAAAAAAAAAAAAAAAAAAAAAGTCATTTTTTGGCTTGAATTAGAGTCCTTTGATGCTGTTAAACACTTCCGGATAGGGTCTGGCAAGAAATATTCCTAATATGTTAAGACAAATTGGAAAGGTTGAAGACTGAAACGAGTTTGATGGCATTCGTTTCCAAATCAGACCAGAAGTCTTATATCTCATAAGATCACCAACTCTATCTGCACTCCAGAACTAAAGGAATGTAGGGACTATGCAGGTTTAAAAATCTAAAAGTTTTGTTGCAATAGAGTTATGCAAGTTCTTGGTGTAGGACCCAGCTGTTACCACTCTCTTCATGGCCCACTGTCTCTTCTGGGCTGAAGGCTCTGTGACTTACAATTTCATTATAGCATTAGCAATTGATTTTTGAACAGAAATAATTTTAAATTTCACTTCATAGAAAGACAGCAGTGGATAAGGATCTGTAAGGTCCATGTGAATGAGTGACACTCAAATACAGGAATTGAATTAACTGTAGATACTGTAAACTGAAGACTGAATAGTTGGGTAGTAAATCATAAATAAAAATCATAAATCAAAAATCAAATTTTCATAGTAGTGGTGAATTTTGACTTTTTAAAATCTTTATTTTTTTTTTTCATAGCTTTTCTTTTGATAGTGTTATTTGTTTTTCATTGCTGTTTCTGTACTTTGATCAAATAACTACCTTCTGATGAGTTTACTACACTTTTTGGCAGGAATATCTGGATGTTTTGGGAAGACCGATGGTTTTAGCTGGAGAGAAAGCCAAACAGGTCCAATGGACAAATGTCTATCTGGATGCTCTGGTATGACTGTTATTTATCTCTAGTAAAGTAAGATCTTGATCTATTCAGAAGAAAGGCATGGCAAATCAGTAAATATAGGGCTCCATTTTTCACAGTCCCAATTTTCTCAGACTCAGTGTTCTATAGTTTGAAACATAATATTCTTGCATTTCCAGCATCTGAACTCTTCAATAGAGCAATTTTCCAAACAGCTCATGCTAGTCTTTGGATCTGGATTCTCATGACTGACCTCAACTTTAACAGAGAAAAACAATTAATCCTAATCACAGATCCTTAAGCATAGGTCATGGCTGTCCTCAAATTAACGAAAGAAAAGAAGAAGCAAAATTTTTCCTGTGTTGTACCTGTACAGCACTAGAGATCATTGATTATGTTACTGATGTGTTGTTCTTGCTCTTTTATTATTATTATTAATATTATTTTCTTTTTCTAAGAATTCCATACAGAATGAAACCTGTCAGTTTTACTGGGTATTTGTACAAATTTTGACCTTGGATTTTTAAAGCACTATAGTTAGTGTAATTACTTGCTTGCTCAAGGTAATGATTTCTTTAATTGGGCAGTGTATATAATGGGGAAATAAACAAAAAGATATATGAAGTGCTTTCCTTACTGCTAAATTTATCATTTTGGTCTTGTAAAACAAACATATTCAGGAAACTACAAACTGCAATGTATTATTAGCAGCAATCCAATCTGTTGCTCTAGATAACCTTCTTCTGAGTAACTCCAACTAGGCAAAAATTACTGTAAAATGGTCATCTGGAATCATGTATTTATCCAAGTTCACATAGTCATTTAATGTCATGTTAAAGTCCACTTCCTCCTGTCCTTCAGCATTATTGTAAAGTTTTTATCAGCACATCATAGAACCAAGCGTGACACTGAGGAACCCATTTTTCTTTGGAATTTCAATGGCCAGAAGTTCATTAACCATGTTTTCTTGGTTACTGTTGAGGTACTTACTGGAAACATAAAGGATGTTATGACCAAAGTTCATACGTCTGTACACATCCTGTTGTAAAGTCACGGCTAAATTTGTAACTGGGGATAGAAAGAGATCTGTTTAATGAAGAGTGATACCTGCAGACATCTGTCATATTGTTGTATGCTTTCAGTGTGTTCATTCAGCCTTTCCTTCAAGCTTTTCTGCAT
Organism: Aythya ferina; assembly: GCF_964211825.1. Classification (NCBI taxonomy): domain Eukaryota; kingdom Metazoa; phylum Chordata; class Aves; order Anseriformes; family Anatidae; genus Aythya; species Aythya ferina. The sequence continues at coordinate 196,721,804 of NC_140296.1, read as the reverse complement.
GTGTGTGTTTTCCAAGTGTCTTTGTATATATATAATTATATGTACATAATTATGTACAAAAAAAATGTGTATTTGCATATGCATGTATATATAAAAAGTAGGACGTCTTAGTAATATATTTATTAGATGAAGACCAACCCAAGCTAAACTGTTGAGGTAAAGGTTGAAATCTGTGGACTTTCTCATCACAGATGAGGGCACAGGTGTGTCTAATCCACTCTGTTTTGTTCCCCCCTCCCAGTGGTTGGTGTTAACTGAAACTGATTTGTAACACTGGTTCTTTATCTTAAGTTCCCTAAAGCAAGCTCCTGTAGGCCTTGTCCTTCTTGTACCTCATCACTTTGTCCTATTGTTTTTCTCTTACTGTGTCAGAAGAGTTGATTCCAGCTTTTGGGGGCAAAGGTCACATGTGAATTCAGCCTGCTGGAGTGTTACACTTTTTGAAAATACTATTGTAAGGTTTAAATTCAAATCATGAAGTCCTAAAGGGGTACTCTAACTTGAGGCTGTCTTTCAAGACTGTCTCTAATAATTTGATGCATTGTGGCAATTTGGACATCTTTTCTCACCCTTCTGTGTCTGCAATACTTTTGCTCTGGCCTTACTTTCTGCAAGACAATCCCAGAATTTTCAGATGCTTTTATATTTTCCAGTTATTCACAATTTATTCACAGTCATTGCCCTCTCTTATTGAACACTGGGAGAATGGGGGAGGGTGTTTTATTATTTATCTCTTCAATGTTTTATTATTTATCCCCTCCCCTGTTTTATTATTTATCTCTTCAATGGTCCTACTAAAGAATATCCCCATATCTTTTCCTCTAATTCATCTCCAGTTCTCCTTCTCTTACTCTCTGAAAAAGTCTACTTCTTTTCACCTTGCTTGTTGTAACTTTACTAACCCCAGTCTCATCACCTTTCAGTTTGATACAGAAAATTAAGTTCATGAAAGATGCGTTACATTTCAAAAAGATTCTAGTAGATAGAGTAAAGGGAGAGTTGATTTCATCAAAGTGAGTTCATAAAGTATTCTAGCTTATTTTATTCTAATGAAGTAAAGAGAGGTCATGACTCCTCACTAAAGATACACAGAAGAAGGAACTATCAGAGAAAGAAAATAAAATTTGAAATAAAAAATAAACAGTACAAAAATGTTAGAAACCTACCTGTGAACAATTTAGGATGGAAAACCAATCCTTTCTCATTATCTAAATGTATGATTTTCTGAATCCTATATTTGTTATGGATTGTGACTGTTAAAGGAAAAGCAAATTTCTTATATCTTCCCAAATAAGTTCAAATTCTTTGCCTCAGTACCAGAAGAGACTATGTGATTTTGTAGAACTGATGAGGTTAATTGCAAGAGTTTGGAAAGTAGTGATGATATGAAAACTTGATATGATGATATCATTTCATATCATGATGATATGAAATCCACCATTACCTGGTAGATTTTTCTATGTTTTTGCTTAACAGTATTTGTTGACTACCTATTAACTATCTTTTAGTTTGGTCTGGCTTTTTTACTTTTCCTTTTTTCTACTATCCAACGATATTAGTATAGTGAGAGCTGTAGCTATTAACTCATTTTCATAACATTTAGGTTTTATTAAACTATTACATCCCAAGTTGTTGCACACCATCTATTTTAAAAAGCAACGTATTATTTTCATTCATACATGTTCACAAAAAAAAATGCAATTTCAACTTCCTATGGATAAAATCAATGAAGTGTAGCTACCATTCTTTTTTCAAACTTAAAGTCAAGATTCTAATCTAGAATTTAGCTACTGTAATCCGTGGATTTTTCTAATATATTATAGCTCAATATTTGTTATTTAATTAAAAAGTTTTTTTTTATCCCATCTTGATGTGATTGTTTCCTAGGAGCTGGGCCTTGTGATTACAGGAACTCTGCCTGTCTTCAATCTAACAAAGGAACAAAATGGGAAAATAGTAAGCTTTTTCTTCAAGTAAAACAAACGTATTTCAGTTATTTGAATTAAATTTAATGCTTAAATACAGTGAAAAAAAAATGTGTATTTCCACAAAACTTTCTACAGTTTAATTGTCTTCTACATCAGAAACTAATGTGTCATCTAGTTGCCTGATAACCTCCTGGAAACAAGAAAACGTAGATGACCCTTTTTGTAGTTCTAAGTTTCAGGGTATGACATTCCTTGATCTATCTCCGTGACCTGATGGCAGTGAAAATGAGCTGAGGGCTCAGTAAATGGGAAAATAGAAGAAGATATAATTTAGGCCTTGCCAGAAAGGAAGCCCAGATAATTTATAACTTATCAGTGAAGCTATGACATTTCAGGGTAAAAGACAAAGATGTAGAGACTTTAAATAAACTGGTTGTAATGATAATACAAAATAGCACTGTGTATGCATATTAAAATCTAAGTATTAAATACATTTCCCTACTTCTATTACTGTCTGATAAGGAATCAGTTTATGTCCTCTTTCCAAAATCAGAATGTTGCTTTTTAAATATCAGATTTAGATTATGCTTTACGGTACATGGTAAAATACTACACCTTTGATATGATACTTATGTTCATTCAGATCAGAATATATAGAGGTTTAGCCAATATATTCTTTTGTTTAGATTCTCTGAGTTTATATATTCTGTTTAGATATTCTGAAGGAATAAATACAAATTTGATCACTACCATTTCTTTTATTTATTTTCAGAATAGCACTCTTAGTTTCCAATTAAAAACAAACAAACAAAAAGTTTTCATGGTCTAATCTATAGGATAATGCCTGGAATTCACTCTAATTGAAGTCTAAGTCTAATTGCAAAGCTAAAGAGTAACAATTATCAAAAGATGTCTTTCTGAGAAGTAAAACAGCCTTGGTCTTGTACAGAAGACCTGGAACTAGAGGGAAAAAAAAAAAAAGAAAAAAAAAAAGGAAAAAAAACCACAACATATCTCTTTGTCTTATGTCTCTACTTGAATGCTAGGAGACAGACAGCAAAATACATCTCTGACACATATTTCAAATTTAAATAAAAAGAATGAACAAGTTACAAGTTACAAGTTACAAGTGAAGTAAATGTATACGCAGAGTCCTTGATTTCAAATGATTGTCACTTATTTGATTTTGGTTTTATTCATCATTGTACCATAGCCAAAAGAGGTTAATTGTCAACCTGAGGATGTATTAGTAGCTCTATATAGTTTATACCAATTTGACAAAGAGCATCTTTCACCTCTTTTGTTCTTGCATTTATTGTTTGTTCATTCAGAAAAGCATCTGTATTCATCTTCATAAACCATTTTCCAATTCTATACTAACTTTTGAGTATTATTTTGAATCACTTTTATTATTATTTGAAGTATTTAAAATAGGCACATAAGTGAATAAGCAACTTTTCAAGTAGTATGGTTAAATGAGAGATGAAGGCAAAATTAAAATTCAATGTCTTGCATTGCAAATATGTCAAGCATACTCTAACATTTTGGAATCTTACCAGAATCAGCTGATTCTTGGAGTAATGGGGGTTGATGTCTCTCTGGAGGACATAAAAAAACTGACACCCCGCTTTACGGTGAGTTGCTTGTGTTGGTGGTTTTTACAATGTACAATTTATGTATAATTTCTTTGTGTGCTCTTTCATAAGTCATACAGCAATGACTGGATGTGAGTCAAAATACCAGCAGGGTTCTTTTCATATATTCTTTTGCATTGTTGTAGATTTTCTGACAGTTTTCTCTCCAGTTGTTTCTTTGCTTCTGTATGAATTGTCCATCAGTATGCATCCACAAAAGCTAAGTTTTACATCAGGTGGCATATTCCAATTACTTATTATTTTGTAGCCTTAGGCTGCTGTCCAGTCAAGTGTTTGGTTCTTATCACAGTGCAAAATGAACAATTACTAAAGGTAGTAATAATACCTAGTAGCATTTATATAGGACCGTTCTTTATAGAAAAATTCTTAAATATATATATCTGTACACTACCCAGTATGACTGATTTTTTATATTTAGACATCTAGTTAGGGAATTTCCAAGAAAATAACCAGTACTGTTGAAAACAACATCTTGGGAAGTAAAGGGACATCATGAATTTCACCAAAGGCAAATACAGAGTCCTCAATCTAGGATGCAATAATCCCATGCCACAGTACAAGCTGCGTACCGATTGCCTGAAAAGGCATGTCCGCCTTTATAATGGAGGACAAGCTGAACATAAACCAGCGATGTGTCCTTACAGTAAAAAAGGTCATCTGTGTAGTAAATATCTTCATAATCCCTCATCAGGAGTACTGTGTCTGAGTTTGATTTCCCCAGTACAAGAAATACATTCAGATGCTGGGCAGGGTCCAATGCAGAGCCACTAAGCTAGTCAGAGGGCTGGAGTACATGGCATATGAGGAGATGGGTTTGTTCATACTGAAGAAGAAAAAAACAAGTGGGGATCTAATTTTTCATTCTCACGTACCTAATTGGAGTTGTAGAGAAGATCATAGAATTACAGAATCGTTTGGGTTAGAAGGGACCTTTAAAGATCACTTAGTCCAACCTCCCTTGTCATAAGCAGTGACATCTTTAGATCAGGCTGCCCAAAGCCCCATCCAGCTTGGACTTCTGGAGGTGGGGCATCCAACAGTGCCTCACCATCCCCATACTGAAGAAATTATTCTTGATATCTAATCTCAATCTACCCTGTTTCAGTTTAAAACTATTACCCCTTGTCCTACTACTACATGTCTGTTTTTCTTATTAGCCTGTTTTAAGCATCTAAAGGCTGCAGTGAAGTCTCCCCAGAGCTTTCTGTTCTCCAGGCTGAACAATCCCAGCTTTCTCATCCTTTCTTCAAAGGAGAGGTGTTCTAGCCCTTTTAAAATTTTTGTGGCCCTCCCCTGGACCCACTCCAATAGGTCTGTGTCTTTCTTGTGGTGTGGGCCCCAGAGCTGAACACGGGGTCCAGATGGGTTCTCACAAGAGCAAAGCAGAGTGGGAGAAACCCCTCCCTTGGTCTGCTGGCCACACTTTTGATGAAGCCCAGGATACAGTTGTCTTTCTGGGCTGCAAGCATTCGCTGATGTTCAATTTTTCATCCACCAGTAACCCTAAGTCCTTCTCTGCAGGGTTTCTCATGATCTATTCATCCCTCTTTACTGATGTTTGGGATTGGCCTTAGCCAGGTGCAGCACCTTGTACTTGTCCTTGTTGAACTTCATGAAGTTCATGTGGGCCCACTTCTTAAGTCTGTCAAGGTTCCTCTGGATGGCATCACTTCCTTCTATTGTGTCAGCTGCATCACTCAACTTGCTATCATCCACATGCTTGCTGTGGTTGTACCTGTTCTGTCTGTCATTAATAAAGATATTAAACAGTAGTGGTCCCAATATATATATGAGGGACAACACTCATCACTGATCTTTGGCTGGTCACTGAACCATTGAATGCAACTCTCTGGATGGACCTAGATTGACCCAGACTTTTCTTGGAGGTTTATAGCAAAAGAAAAGAGTCAATCATTGTAATTGTGTGAGGAGAACTTCCGGCTAGAAATAAGGAAAAACAATTACTGTGAGGGAGGTTAAACATGAGCAGGTTGCCTGCAGAGGTTGTGGAACCTCCATGCTTGGAGGTATTCAAAGACCTTCTGCAAACATGTCTAAGCTTGAATTAGGGTCTTGTTTTTAATTTATCTCTGCTTTTAGTGGAGGGTTGGACCAGGTGACCTCCAGAGGTTCTATAAGCCCAAACTATTCTGTCAAGTTCACGCGTCTAAAAGAGCAAACATTCAAAAATTTTCTTATTGAGATTAATATCTCACATATTTCGTGATGCCTGAGGCAAAGTATTTTACTAAATGTGGGCATTGTTTTAAAACCACTGATTAATTCTATTACTTAAAGCTTTAATGCCACACTTTACTTCTTTCTTTCAGCTTTGTCCAAATGGATATTATTTTGCAATTGATCCTAATGGGTATGTGCTACTTCATCCAAATCTTCAACCAAAGGTATGAAAAGCCTTCTAATATAGTTCTTTGTAGTATGGGAACATTGTCAAAAACATAACATAACAGAAATATATAAGGTCTTTCTAAAGTTCAAGAGAACAATAGTAAAGAATTCTCCATTGTGGGATGTCAGGAAAATCCACAGTGTGTGTATGGCTTCATGTAAATCCATTTTCATTTTAGACTAATATTGGCTTCTGTTGAATTTGGTTATAAATAAAATAAAATAAGAAAAGTAGATGTATATTTTACACATGCATTTATAGGTGTGAAATAAGTGTTGTGATGCTTTCTCATTTCAGAATTTGAAACTTTCATACTTGAAAAATCACAGAAAACAGGGACTAGTACACACTTTTTTTTTACTTTTTTACTTTTTTTTTTTTTTTCAGTGGTGATGGTGGTCATTTCTTTTGCTTAGTTTCTGTTTACCAGAGCTGAAACAAACCTCTGATGCAGAGTTGGGGCGGATCTAGAAAATCACTCTTTCCCAGAATGGTAGATTTTACTTCAACTTGAGAAAGGTCTTTCAGACACAGAACATTTATCTAAATCTAATTAGGACACATTTTTCCTCAAAGTTCAGTAAAGTTTAAGACCAAGATTTTAGTCTGGCTTCTTATCAGTGTAGTTCTGACCCTGCAAGGTCTGCTACATTAAATGTATCTCCTTATAGAAGTCACCTGGCTTTGATAAGATATTTCAAGGTGAATGGCTGATTATTATTATTTTTTTTTTAAATTTTTATTCAGAAATCAGAACTTCAAACTCTATTTTAGTGAAGGGTTTCTCCATGTCAACAAATCTTTTGTTTAATGGAATATTTCAAAATGCTTTAAACATACTTTTTTAGAAACATACTTTTGGCAAATTTTGTTCACAGTGCACAAATGCACCATTCTATAACAGGCAAAATTAAAACTGAATTAATAAAAATAAATAAATAAATAATCTCCAGGTTGATAGAATAATGTACAGATAACAGTTCAGAAATTATTGCAAATCACTGCAGATCAAAGAGCACATCCATGTAGTTTAGCTGTCAATATTAACGTTTCTTATTTAGATGATTTGAGTAATATATGGGCATGATAAAAGCAAGAACTTAATACACAAGCAAATAAGGCTAGTATGGCTTTTAAACTTCAGTGGCACCCTACTCACATATATCATTTATTTCTTAGCACTTAGTACACTTAAGAGAAACTTCTTAAGTAATTAAAGCCTGTACTTGCTGCCTTTAGGCATGGAAATACTGTGTTTAGTAAATTGGATGCATATTCATCACTTTATTCCTCCTAGCCATGTTCCTGTGGCAGAGTAGCAGCAACTCTTTGACCTCATAGCTGTGCAACTGTCCTCTCTCGATTATTCACCAGAGTCCTACAATAGCTACAAGAGGGATTTTTCAGTACTCCAGCATATTTAACTGTCAAAGGCAGGGAAATAAATGATCTACATATTTTAGTAATTCATTTAATTTTCAAGATGAGGGAATTTGCATTGTGAATATGTGAATTAATTTCCTGAAGCAATAAAAATGTTTGAAATCTTTTGCCAAGTGTGTAGCAAAAGAAATGTATGCTTTTTGAGAAGAGAAGGAATAACTCAGTCTTAAGTATTGATGGAATATCCTTGTTAATTTATTTTGAAAGTATACTTTTAAAAAGAAAAACAAGAAGAAAAAGAAGGGTTTTGTATTTTTTTATAGGTTTTCTCAATTTGTGAGCACTTCAATTTCTATATATATACATTTGGTTTTCATAACGTGTTAAAAACTGAAAGTTTTGATTTGATGATTATGCTTGGGGAAATATTCTGAGACAAATAATTGTATCATTATTTAGAATCTTTTCTTCAGTAGAGATAATTAGAAATTCAGATGCTGGCAGGTGGTTTACTTTTTCCTTATATGCAAATTATACTAGCATTTTGTTAACAGAAGGAATATAAAATGAAGCAATGTAGCATTCTCATTTAGGCACCATTTTGTGTGAAACTAGTAGATACGGATTCTGTTCATCTCGTACGTGCAATTATTCTGCAGTGTAAACTCACAACACTAAAGAACTTTTGTTAGAGAATGAAAAATTCATCTCTTCCCAACAAAATCTGGGCAGATTGAGACAGATTATTAGGAAACTAATTATCATAATTTCTCTGCATAGATTTTTTTACTTAAAGGATATAGAAGTCTGGAGCTGCTTACAAGTACTGCTCAAATGTTTGATTTACAGTATGTTAAAAAAAAAGGATATTTTATATGTGATGTGTTTTATGTCATAGAATAATATCAAAATGTAATATTAAGCCTGTGCATTATTATTGTTATTATTGTTATTAACAGTTACACAGACTAGACTTTTTCACTCCCAGTTTGTTTGGGGTAGTGCATGCTATACAGACTGAAACAAGAACTACGTTTTAAAACTAAGGTACACTCCAAAGACGGATGTATTTAGAACTCATGGACTTCCTTTAACATGTCATATTAATTTTAGTTGAACATCCTGGTAGCCGTTAATATATTAACTAACAACATCTTAACCCTCTTTGACAGCAGTTTTTCTGTAGATGTAAACTAAAACATAACTACGTATTTACCTTTGAAGAGGTGAGGGTGTGTTAAACTTCCAGTAGTGCCTTCTTCTCAATGTCTTTCCTTCTGAAAATCTGTTACCTGAAATCAAAACTGGTTCAACACAATGAATATTTTGAGAAAGTCTTGCAGCATCATATCACAAAAAATAATTATAATAATTAAAAAAATCCTTAGAAACTCTGAACTTGTGAAGTTGTTTGTACAAACGAAAAAATTCTTAAAAAGGCAGATTCAAAAGCAGGTTAAAAACTTTTCCATTATGTTTATTTTTGTGCATGTAAACTATGTCAAAGCATAACATTGGAAACATTTTTAAACATTCATTTTAATATGGTTTTAAATTATTTTTTTTTCAATTTTCTGTAATTAGTTATATTACATTTTTAAGCAAATACTTATTTTTGCATTTTTTCTTCTCATGTGTGTGTTTTCACATTCTTCTGGGAAAAAAACAGGTACCTGTCCCACCAAATAAGTATAGTCACTAGACTGACTAGTTAGTTTGCATTAAGCATGTGTTAACAAGATCAGTCTTAATTAGATAAGATTTGAAAATAGTGAGTAATTCAGGTTTTGATATTCATTCTAAGTATTAGCATCCTATTCTTCACTTTTCTTATGGTTCTGATCAGCTAATTGTAATTATAAAACTCCACGTGCTTTCAGTAGGGTTTGGTATTGACCTTATGGTTTATATTTTGAAAGAAATGTAGGGGAAGATAGAGGGTTAAGAGCAGAGAGAACAGTAAACAAAAGTTGAAACTCTTATTCCACATTTTAATTCTGGCTGAGTACCTTGGGAAGGAGAGATCTCTGTTAATATTGTTTAACATATGTTTATATTTTGTTTCCTGTTACAAAACCTGTGTGTAACTCTGATAGAGAGCTTGGAACTCCTGGGCAGAATGAGGGCTAGTCCCTGGGTCCAGTATATATGCACTAGAAAATAGAGATGTGTAGGGAAGATTTCACTTCTATAAGCAGGCTGTTTACTAATAGTGTAAAAATATAAATTACTGCTTTTTTATTACTTCAGCATATTGGTGTGGGCATACCAAAAGTTAATTTGAGAAAAAGGAGACCCAATGTACAGGTAACTTTGGATGGAGGTGATTAGTGAATTAGAGTGCATAGACCTGGAAATAAATGTTAGAAAGTTTCTGTCCTGCTTGCTAGGAAAAATCTAACTAAAAAAGTGTTTACTTTGACAAACAGCTTCCAAAGCATGAAGCCTGCATCCTTTCTTGTTTAAATAATAAAAAAACATGTTAGTGGCTGTAGTGAAGGGTGTTCCATTAAATTATGGTGCTTTACTAATAGGTGCTAATTAGAGCTGTGTTGTAAAAATTATTCTTCAGATTTTGAAATAAATTTGAAGACTGGGAAAAAAAAAAAAAAAAAAAAAGAGAGACTACTTGTGCTGGCTTTGCTTGCATAAACCATAAGTCGAGAGAATGACTTATGACTTTATTGCCAAGATTAATTGTACAGTATATGCTGTATAACCGAATTTTAATAAGATGGTCAGTGTTTGTTTGTTTGTTTTTCCACATAAGTCAGAGCAGGACATGATATCATGTCAGAGCAGGAAATAATATCTATTATTTATGTAAGGTTTATCAGATTAGTAAATCCAAATGCAGAAGATTAACTGTAATTAAACCAAACAGCGAAAGGGAAATTTAGTTACATTTATGTAATTCAAGAACAGAAAACACCTAATGAAAACTTAAAAAAAAAAAAAAAAAAGGAATTAAAGGAATAGATTAACTACGTAACAAGAAAATAACAAAATTAGACGCAGTATATCCTGATAACATTTTAAACATGGGAATATATCATGCAAAACTAATTGCTTGCATAGCAACAACAGTAAAATCACGGTTTAAAGTCCTCATCTATTTTAAGTCATTGATTTCACCAAGTCTCAAATGACTGTTCTTATACATCTAGAAGACCTTGGGCTAAATTTTTTTGTATGTGCTGGAGAAATCAGCACTGGCACATACCAAATCTCAATTTTCAGAGCGCAGCTGGTTCTTCAGTGAATTGAGGTGTAATTTTGCTGTGGCTGGGTTCTCCTAGCTGTGCCATCTGCTCAGGAAAAGCATTGGGCTCCCACCCATGTTGCAAGCTGCTCTTTGGACTTCCCCTAGGGCCCAGGATTTTTCTGCCTTCTTATCATCGTTAGTTGTAAAGCCTAACAGCCCACATCTTCATCAGTACCCCAGGTATAAACAGGAAATAGGTTCCTGCAACTCACACCAAGGAAAGCCGTCCACATAATTTGTGAGAATACTGACCTCCCAAATGCACACATTAATTTTCTTATGTTGCTGCACCAGTTCTTTCTTTCTTTGTTTCCTTCTTGATTTGTCATTGAAGTAATAGATCTTAGCCTTTATTTTTCATGCTGAAAATGGATTGCATTTCCCTTCATTTGCATGCTTCATTGCTAGTGATTTACTTCTGTTTTGTTTTATTAAGTTGTGCTGGTGAATGTAGTGGTGTTGTGCTTATTCTAGTCATGTTGCGTGCATGACTGAATAAAGAGAAGAGCAAACTGAACATTAAGTTTGTTTCTTCGTGGCTTGGAATAAACCCTACAAAATGGCAACCTAGGAAGAGAAAATTATGGAGCCCAAATACTGGTAAATACACACTCTGGGAAAAAAAGACATAGTGGGTAACAAACAATCTTTAAAGTAGTGGGCTAAGAATTTTCTAATCTCTAAGAGATTTTTTGTGCCTCAAGCACATCACATAATGTATTTCTGTATATGCTTTATTTCTTCATATATAAAATGCCATTAATACCTGATAAAGAATGTGTGGTGATATAACATCTTAAAAAGAACAAGGAAAGCTTGTGAATGTGTACTTTAATTTTGACAGACTGATAAATTTATCTATTTGTCTTTGGGACTCCTTAACTATGGATAACCCGGGTTATCATTTGAAATGAGTATTATTGATTTGATGTGATGGCTTTTTTATTTCTTTTTTTTACCATTTCTTTTCTTTTCTGTTCCTTTGTGTGTTGGAATGGAATGTGAACTTCATAAATGCAACTTCTGCCATGGTAATGCCTTCATGCATGCTGTTTGGGTTTGACCATGCTATTCATTATCCATTGCATGTAAGAAAATGTATTTTTTATTTATTTTTACATTTTATCCTTTTGCTATTTATTTTGAGGGTGTGGATTTGTTGGGGAAGAAAAGAAAATGCATTAGAAAAGGCTGTACTGAATGTATTGAATTAGTATAGATCATATTTTAATCTTGTGTTAAAGGTACAAGTTTTATTTATCCTTTATAAATAAGAAAATTAAAATTTATTTGAAGTTACCAGTAGGCATTAAAAAAATAATCCAGATTCTTTGTCTGAAATCTTTCCAGTGCATGAAAAAATTTCTTCACTTTTCCCTTAGCAGAGAGCAAGTCTTACTTGATAAGAAAATGAATTCCCTATACCTAGAAACAGGTACATTTGTACCTTAAGAATATGAAGGAATAGTCATTTATCTTCTAATACTGTTCTATATTACAGTCTTGAAAATAAGTACTAGTGTCCAGATTATTATATGAAGTCATCTTTTATATGCTTTTACATTATATGAAGGCATCTTTTATCAGCTATTCAGGACAACTTTCTTCCAATATGAACTGGGAATATACACCTAAATTGTGATGAAACATGCTTGCATTCTTCCATAGAAGTCATATGTGCATTCATCATATACCTTTGCCAGAGTATGTTGTCTAATTCCAACTGTTGTCTACTAGCATAAAAGGAATATAATCATCATTTTAAAGAAGGGACTTCAGTGTATCCTACAACTACGTTAGTATAGTTGGGTTGATATAGTTGGTCTTGAGATCCTTTAATATGTGAACCATCCTATTACAAAGGATATATGTATATCATTCAAAATAAATTAATAAAACTGGATTCATATCCTATTCTAAAGTATCAGATTGAAATGGTTAAATAATAAATTTCCATAGTTCTTTCTCCTAAGATCCTTCATCAGGTGGGTATATTAAATAACTTATGAGCGATGAGGATCAAGGATTTTTATACCACATTTAAGGACAGTTAATATTATTTGGCAGCAATATCAAGTCAATGGGACTTAGCCAAAATTCCTTAAAAAAAAAAAAAGTCAGATTCCGGACAGTTCACGTGGAAGACAGCTCTGTCCAAGTAAATGCAAACTGCAACTGAGAAGGGAGTAGAGCCTGCTGGGTGGCTGGAGCTAGTTCAGCAGAGCTGGACCTAGCAATAGCACAGTACTGGGTCTTCCTGCTCTCCTCAGAGATGTGGATCACGGCAGATGCAAACCATCTGTAGTGGACGGTAGATATCACGACATCCACAGGTCTTGAAGCTCCCAGGTCACAGCATTTCTGTGATGTAGGTTTCTATCTTTTAAACAGAGATAGGAGTACTGATGTCAAGAGAAATGCATTCAAAACTGCCAGATGTTCAGGGAAGTCCTTTAGTGCCCACAATAATAATGATTTTATTTTGTTATAAGAAATAAATCTTTTATTGCAATCGCTGTCCCTTTGAGTCTTGAACCACAGTCCATTCCCATCTCAAAACAACAAGTCTGTACTCTTGTTTTTGGCAAAACTGCAAAGTAGTACAATTGTTTCATCTTACTGGCCAGCTGGAAAACTTTCCCAACTTTCCCCCTCCCTTTTTGAAGGCAGGATGCCTTGTAGGAGATGCTTCCTCTGACATTTCTTCTCTCACCTTAGTCTGTGGCAGCAGGGGAAACAACCTCCCAACGTGAACCCCCTGCTTAACAGACTGTGGACAGACACTAGTCATTAGGATTAATCTGATTTTCACTTGCCTAATTCGCCTCTCTATCCAATTAAATAAAATAAATGACAAAGAGCTGCTAGGAATTTTTTATGTTATAAGAGATTAAAACAAATGAGTAAGCAAGTAGCTTGCATGGGTAAGTAAGTAGTTTACTTTAAAGTGAAGGGATTAGAATGATTTCTAGCAATTTATCTGTAACATTACAGTACTCTGTCTTTATTTTTTGGTCACTTAATATCTTATGCTCCAGAATCCAAAATCCCAGGAGCCAGTTACGCTGGATTTTCTAGACGCTGAATTGGAAAATGATATTAAAGTTGAGGTGAGATTGACTGCATTCTTAGTACGTGGTACTTGTATTTTATTGTGTAATAACTGAAAAGCAATACATGTTCTAGATTTTGAATGGAAACCTATTTCACTCAAAAATTTCAATTCAAAAATTCAAGATGTTGACTTAGAGCAATGAAGTTATAATGAAAGGTTTTTACAAATTAAGCTCAGTTTATTCTTAAGCAAAGACAATGAACTATATTTCTCTCATTTTGAAAGTTACCATAATTGCTATTTAAATAATTTTTCTCCAGTCTCCTTTATTAAGTGCTAATTCATGGGAAGGGAAAATTTGTAAATTTTTTTAGAAATAGAACACTTCTCAGAGGATATTAATCTATTATCTGAAATATTTTAAAGCTTTATATTTTTTTTCCCTCTCTGCATTGATTTTGATTAATACAAACTTACTGCTGTGGTAAGGAAATGAGAAATAAAGTTACTTAAGTTGTTGACAACAAAATGAATTGCTATGTATATTTTTGAATTACTAATTTCACAGTACTTATAAATCATTTACTTATTACTTATAAGTAATTTACTTATTTACTTATTTACAGTAATTTACATTTAGTAATTTACATTTAAAATAATTTTTATTATTACAATAATTACAATAGTAATTTAGTAATTTACAATTTTACATAGTAGTAATTTACATTTACTTATTTACTTATAAATCATTTTTAAATAGTTTGTTAATTTTGTGACATAAAATAGAATTTTATTTTAACTTTTAATGTTTTAAAACATTTTTTTTCACTTCATTTGAAATAGTTCTTTCATAATGATAATAATTAGCATTTCTTGGTATCTGTTAAATTCCAGCTTCAGTTTCTTAGAACTGCTGCTTCAGAGAGGAATTTATCTCTGACTGATATAAATCTTTGTTTTGAATCACTGTAACTAGCTGAATCACAGATGTGCTGGGAAGCACTAGAAGTTCTAGACAAAACACATTCTCATCCATGGGATTGTCTTGATATGCAAGGTATACCAGAAATGTTAATACATAAGTCTGTTAATTCAGTCATATTTGGATAAAGCTACTTCTAATTAGAAAAATCAGAAAATAGAAACATTAAAAAAAAAAAAATCAAGATTCATGACTTTCAAATGCCTTACTATTTTCTGTGTTTCTATAAAATGCCTTAAATTACGGGAAACTTTAATCATGTTACATGCAATACCTAGTTCTTATTTTTATTTATTTTTTCTTGCCAATAGATTCGAAAGAAAATGATAGATGGAGAAAGTGGAGAAAAAACATTTGAAACACTGGTCAAGTCCCAAGATGAGGTAAGATAGAAACAGATAACTAGATTTACAGGAGCAAACAAAAAGCATAAAAATACTGTGAAATCGTGGAAAGATGTTCATTTTATAATGTCAGTTTATATCATTTTTTTGCCCGTACATTTGCTAGTTTTACTGGCTTAGAGTAAAAGAAATTATATATATATGAAAAGGATTTTTTTTTTAATTGGTTTCTTTGGTGTGTCTTTAATCAGGTAGTTGTTGATGAGGTCTTGTAGTCTGTTCACCAGGAAGTAGACCCAGCCTACTTCTGTGCATGGATCCTAAAATAAAGTCATTAATTTGCTTGTGGAGGTGTTCAAAGATAGGATTAATAGTTTATATTTTGAATGGGAATAAAGAAAAAAGAAAAAAAAATGTTTATATGCCATAAATGAAGATAACTTGGGATAAGCAATGTCATCTTACAGTTGTATTATTTACTTGTGCTTGTTCAGTTCTTTTTCATTTTCACGTCCAAAATCCAAACTCCTGACAGATCACTAGTGATTTCTCTAACAAGACACAGATATACATGTACATGTATCCTAGCAAAAGGAAATCCTGAAATATGATATGGATCCTTACCTGCATGCCTTTCTTTTTGGCGACTTGAAACAGGAAATCCTGATCAAAGTACCACAGGAGCAGATATGGCAAGAGCATGCTGCACAGTTACATTCACAAACAGCTTTTTGAAATTGTTGCAATCAATGTAAAACAGCTTGAAGATAGCTAATGTAATGGATTATCAGAAGAAAATGAAGAGAATAATACTATTGTTTGGATATGTGCAGATAATTGTTCATGAGTAGTATTAGCTGTTCTCTCCTGTCAATCTCCTGTAACTTTGCTACCTCCAGTGGTTTTGCTGTTTGTACTTAAATGTCAGAAGTCTCCAGTGACATTTTTATTTATTTTTTTTCTCACAAGGCATATGCTACAGAATCCAATCAAGTTAATTACATTTTTAGGCTTGCATTGTTGTTTTAAGGAGAGTCTATCCAAGTCTGTGGGTGAAAAAGGCTCTGTGTAGGTGGCTAGAAAAGTGGGGATTAGAGGATCAAAACAAACAAACAAACAAAAAAATATTAACGCCATTGTGGTTGTACAAGAAGTTGCATTCATGGCAAAGTTTTTGAAGAGATCTCAGGCTGTGCTTGCATTTCTCAGGCTGTGTGGTGCCCTTGTGAAAAGTCCATAACAGCTGGCCCTACAGTTGTTTGCCAGAAGAGTGAGGGAGGGAAATTGTTCATGCTGGCAAATGCTGGAGTCAGCTACTGCACTGGGGGGAATGTGACATCCTTGGGTGCATGAGAATGTGTCAGTCATACACAGCCCAGACCACAAACTGAAAGATTTTATTCAAATAGAATAAAATATCTCAAGCCATTTGAACCTAGATGCTTCAAGTCCCCAGTGAAATTAATTTCTCTCACCTTACCTTGCTTTGTGGTGTGAGATGTCTTCCTCTGCTCAGACCCCTCACAGAGAAGGCAGCAGCCAGAGATGGCTGGCAATGGTGACTGCTTCAAGTTATTGCATCCTCCCAGCTTCAGGCTGCTAGAGCCAGAATAAAGCTGCTTCAGACCACTGGCCACGCATGAGCCATGCATCACTTAGGATTTGATAGTTTCATATATTTTCTTATAAAAAGGGCTGATGTGGTCAGTTGCTCAGAACTGACAGTTGCAGTCTCGAGGCTTCAAATTGATGTCCTTTTTTGTTTTGCTTTTGGGTTTTTTGCATTGCTTTCTTTTTGTATTGCAGCTGGCCCCAGCAGTGTCCTGGGAGATGACCTCATACTACAGCATAGAGACTGGACTCAGAGCAAGCGTGGGTGGGGTGTGCTGGAGTCTCCCAAGGCCTCAGGGGCTTTCCAACTAACAGTGAAGATGCCATAGACACAAAAGCATTGCCACATTTGGGCGGCTGGGGTGGGCAGTAGTGCAAACTGAAGAGTCACAAGAACTGCAATAACATGTAGGTTCTTCAGCAGTAACCACCTGGGGTGAGACTGCATCAGATGGCTCAGTAATAAAGTAGGCAAAGGTAAATGGGAGCAGATATATGAGGACATGATCTGCTGTGTTATCTTTGAAGGGAGGTTTCAGCCAGTTTGCCTTCAGGCATGCTCACAGCGCTGGTGATGAGAGGATTTAATATGAGCCCAGTTCTCTACCTGCCTTCCTACTTTTCTCTTGCATTTGCACATGGTGTGC
Source organism: Aythya ferina (assembly GCF_964211825.1). Taxonomy (NCBI): domain Eukaryota; kingdom Metazoa; phylum Chordata; class Aves; order Anseriformes; family Anatidae; genus Aythya; species Aythya ferina. The sequence continues at coordinate 196,704,524 of NC_140296.1, read as the reverse complement.
AAACCACGGTGCTGTGCATGGTTTGGAGGTGTTGTCACTGCTAGGTTCAAGTGTCTAATTATTCTTGAGCTGCAGTAACAGTATAGGCACGTTATTGAATATAGATAGGCTTGGAAAGGAGTGTGTTCAGCCATCCCTTTACCTTAAATATAAAATATACTAGGATATTAGCCATTGATACATGCTTTTTTTTTTTTCTCTTTTCTTTTCTTTTCTTTTCTTTTCTTTTCTTTTCTTTTCTTTTCTTTTCTTTTCTTTTCTTTTCTTTTCTTTTCTTTTCTTTTCTTTTCTTTTCTTTTCTTTTCTTTTCTTTTTTTTCACAAATAGCTATTAAATGATTTAAATTATCATGCTGTGCAAGACAAGAAGGAACCAAGTAATAAGGAGGTTTTGAATCATAAATGTCAAAAAAAGATGTCTCTTTCCCATTACCATGGCCATTTTCACACTTTTGCTTTATCACAGTGAAAGAATGAACCTGTGATACCTTTCATCACTGTATGTGATGTTGCAGTGTGTATACTTACAAATCTCTGTAGAATAATAGTATGTTGCAGCTGGAATAAACTTTTAATTTTCAGTGTAGAAAACTGAGTGAAACTCTATCAGTCAGTGCTGACATATGTGCATTAATGATCAAATCTATAGGGAACTGTGGGGTTGTGCCTATCATGTCTTTATGTCTTTATTTATTTATTTATTTATTCATATCAAAAGAAAGTGAATGGTAAAACTTATCCTGATGTATTAACATACTTTAAAAAAAAATGGGGTGAAGAATAGAAGACTGGAAGAACTTACTCCCATTCTAAATTATTCACAAATGCAAGACCCTCTTAATGTGATTAGAAACACAAATAATTTTAGCATGCGGTACAGCCAGGACTATATGGCTGCACTTATGACTCCAGTGTAATACCTGTATTACAGTCACTGGTACTGTAATACTGAAAGGACAGGCACGGATGTGTTGTTGTTGTTACTGAGTTACTTACAAATTCTTCTTTTTTAATTGATTTTTGTTATTGTGGTCATTTTAATGCAAAATAGTCCATAAAGGAGATAACATCTTTTATCAAATTCTAAGTACATACAAAAAGTTTGTATAGGCCTGGCTAATGAAAATAAAAGGGAAAATGGTAGATAGTATCTGTCTGGTTTTATTTAAATTTGCATTTCTTTACTGTTGAATAAAAAGATATACATGTAGATGATTCTTTTGCGTAATATAACTTTGGAAATTGTTTAAGTAAAGTAGTTGCAGCTCATGTTGTACTTACCGAAATAATAACTAGAGTCCCAATGGACTTGGTTATATACTTCATTTCTCAAGAAAAGAGAACGCTACTTGAAGCTTCGGAATTAGTAATTTGTTTCTTGACCAATATCTCTTTGTAGAGATATATTGATAAAGGAAACAGAACATACACATGGACTGCTGTGAATGGCACTGATTACAGGTAACTTATTTCTGTTCTCTGAATTCTGCATAGTTAAATGCCCTTTTAATTTATTTTGGTTAGTATTTTTAGTGTTCTATTTTCTATACTAGTTAAGTCAGGATGAGGTCATTTTGTGTCTGGGCCTACAGGATTTGCTGGGTTCCTTTAAACCTTTATAACTCAAAATTGTTACTTTGTCTAAGGAAGAGAACCTCAGTCTTCTATCCAACTGTTGAGATTTACCACTAGTGCATTTCATTATACAGGAAAAAATGGATTTTGTGATTGGTGTTAAGAATCTTATTTTTCTTCTACTTTCTGTGTCACTGTATACTTTGATTTTTAATTCTACACTTTCTCTTAGATTCCTCCACTTTTCTTTTCATTGTCTCCATGTTCTTGTTTTTAATATGCACATTAAAAAGAAAGATGCCATATTTTTTTTTGTCTCAATAAACAATGTAACACGTTATTCTGTGCAAATCTCTTTCAGTCACTTTTATAGCTTATATCACGACATTGCTAACCTACATGTCAGATCTTAAGGGCAGGAACCAATTATCTCTGAAATCTTCAATCTATTTGTGACTAATTATCTAAAAATCATATACAACTGACAGCAGGAACAAATGAAGTCTTGCCCCCGTTGCATACAACATTGGTGTGTATATCGTTCCAAAATCATTTAAGCACACAGCTCTGTAACTTTGGAAGTAATATAGCAAACTGACATTAGAAAAGAAGTTAAGGTTTACCAAATTTCAAAAAAGTTGAAGTATTCAAGTTCAAAACTAGATGGTTCAAATACCAAGTCAACTGTTTACCAAAATAATAATTGTATTGTGGTGATTTACAATAGCCTTCAGCTATTGTAATTGTATTGGTTCTCTTTTCTGCTATTTTCTGTACAGCCAATGAGAATCCAAACATTAATGTGTAAGCAAAACCAAACAAATCAATTTAACAAGTGAATGTAGGTGTAGAACTTTATCTTTTATTCATCATACCACTTTTATGTTCTATTTCCTCTGTCATTATACTCATTATCCTCAGGGGGAAAAGATTTTTATTTTTTTTTTAATCATAATATGCCATCTAGCAATGAGTAAAGAAATATATTGGGTTTATACGAGTTCTTAATTCATACAGAACTCCTTGGCATGAGATACAGCAATAAATCCATGGAATCACATTGAAGCAAGCCTGTTAAACATAAAATTATAGATTTTAATTAGCAATTTCTGTTGGCAGTAGCTGCTAATGACAGGTAAAGTGCTAGTGATTTCCCTAGAGGAGAATTGGTAGAAGGCTATCAGTAAATATTCAGCAATCTCACATTCCGTTTAAATGGCACATGGCACATTAAAGGTCATCTCATTTATGGCACAATTGTGCAACTTTTTTTTTTTAAGGTTAATTTCTACAGCTATCCATTAGAAAACTCTGCAGTTTTTCAGACATGAAAACTGACAACAAATATTAAGGATGTGATGTGGGAGATGATACCTCTGCAGTGTTGATTTGCACCTTCTGTCCTTTACATACCTTTTTAAAACTGAACTCTCCTACGTGTATATTGAATTAGTGGCAATATTTTTTTTTTGGAAAAATATATATTTAATATAAAAGGAATAATATGCATTGCAAATCTTAAGATGTTATTGCACAACGATGTTCAAAGGTTATTAGTGGTGACTGTATGATTCAGGAAAATATTTTGCATCTTGAACATAAAGTGAATTCAAGTACTGCAAGATAAATTTCTTAATAAATGCTTTTTTTTATGAGTTAATCATGCATCAGATTGGTACAGTACTATATGGTGTTTTTTACTGTCAGTCACCACATTGACATGTGCTACATTGTAATGTTAAATGTGTTAGAGGAAGATACAAAAACCATGCTTTTTATTATTTGCAATTATTTGGAAATTCCTCCCTTAACCATTAAAAAGTGCATTTATGCCTAAATGTTTGAATAAAAATGAAAAGAAGCACAGGGAACTTTAAGACCTGTATGAATCTACTCATACCTATTACAGAGCATGAGGCTGGTCTGTCACTACGTAACTATCTCATCTCACGATAATTGAATTTCCAAACTTGTTAAACAGTTTCAAAACACTTAAAAGATGAAATTAGAAATCTGCTGCAAATAGCATAATTGTTTCACGTGTCTTATTTCTCTTGCAGTTTGGCATTGGTGCTACCATCATACAGCTTTTATTATATTAAAGCCAAAATAGATGAACCATTAATTCAAGCCAGATGTAAGTACTATGAAGGTTGTCCTGGTATTGCCAAGTCTCAGATTCACTTTAAAAAGTGTTTAAAATTCATACATTTTGTTGAATTCACTAATGTTACCATATGTACCCCAAATCTGCAGCAATGATTCTAATCCAACACCCAAGGTACAAGAAATATTCTATAAAGATAGAATATGTGCAGGTACCCCAGTTTCACTGACAATCCCTTCTGCCTTGCTATGTACCTGTAGAATCATTGCTTTGTGTATCCTCTGTTGCTGTAATTTTAAGGGTCTGGTTACTATTCTTTTTCATTCTATTAGGTAAATATTATGATATGGACTATAGTAGTAAGCTTACTTTGTTATTTTTGCTGTAGGTGCAGTATTATATTTAGGAAATTACCTTTGATGCCTGTAGAAATAGATAAATGTGACAACACTGTTTTGTTTGGATTACGGCTAGGTTTTTATTTTGCACTCTACAAATAGTTTTAGTGGATGTTTTTAATGCATTTTTGGCTTAGACTATTTTCAAGCCATTTACAGATTCTGTAGTGGTAATTTGGAATGATACTTGTGAGTACTGAAAGCTTTTTGTTTATTACATCTATATAACATCTAACTAGGAGATCTAGATAGTAGATAGAATAGAACTCATCACATCCTTTTAACTTTCTTTATCCAAATATGAATAAATGTACAGGGTATGAAGATTATGCCAAGTTTTTAATAATTCATGGTTTATTTTTATAACTTTGTCAAATCATAAGTAGTTTAAAATTAAAATTTTAGTAAGTTAATATGTTTCTTTTTATGGATTGGATCATCTGTTTTTGCACTTACATGAATATAACCTGCAAAACAGACCCTTGAAATAGCCACAGTATATAGAAGGTACTTGAGAAATAATTGATAAGGACATATATTCTCCAGTGTTCAGATATGTTTGTCTTTTTCCAGACTACAGTTGTACATAAATTGAACCTTTGATCTTTCTATGCACAATATTTTTATTCAAGGGGCTGTTTGAATAAAATATTGGTTTGTGACCCCTTTTGCTTTACCCTGTTTTTTTTCTGTTTCCCTGCTTTCTCTTTCTGATGGATAGTGGCAAACAAAATGGGCAAGTATATTCTTGTTGCTCAATTTCCTTCTGTTTACTGCAGTTGTTATTTTTTCACTTGTATTTCTATTCCTACTGGACATTCTCCTCTGTATTCCTCATCTCAGGATTTTTCCCATTTTCATTGGGTACCATACCAATAGAAAGGAAAAAAAAAAGTGTTTCTCTGTTTTCATACACATTGTAGTATGTTGTGAATCTCTAATCCTTGCTCATCTGGTCCTGGTGTTCAGTGACACCAGCTTTTAAAGCCATTGTTTTCAGTAGAATTGAAAGTGATGTTTACATAGATGATTTTTTGTTTTTGTTTTTTACTTTATTGCTGAAAATACTAGAAACATTTTCCTTCATGTTCTAACAACTCTTTGTATCAGATTGTATTTCTAATGAAAGCATCATTATCATTTACATGATAATTAAATGTCACCTCAAATTAGGTTGTTAGATACATTATTTTTGTCAGGTGTGCGTTGTATATAATATTAAAATAATTTCATCCTACACTGTGACATACTGAGAAATATAAAGTATATTATTAGGAGAATGTTGCAAAATGAACATTTCCTTCTTTCATAGATGCATGCAAAAACTAGTCAAGCATTTGAGAAGGGAAATGATGGTGATAAGTCATTTACTTATTTAATGTTTTCTCTTCATCTTTGTAGATTCAGAAACACTGAAGCTTGATCATTTTGATGAAGTTGGTTATACTTTTTTAGCACCAAGGTTGGTTTATTTCCCTGTAGTAAGTGTTATTTCAGCAGTAAATAGGAACTTGATCAGGTCAATGACATTTACAAAATATGGGCTTAACCAATAAAGATTTTGGAAAAAAATAATGAAAAAGAGCAATTACTAAATTCATATTTTCAAAAATCACTCTTTTCTTTGTGCTAGAGTGTCAATAGCATCATCAGGCTCTGATTTGTTTTTGTGTTTATCAAAAAGAGCTGTAAAATTTGACATATCCTATTTTACTGATGTCTTTCATGGAAATCTTATACAGAGCTGTGTATTTCTTGTGGCTGTCTTTCAAGATTTTACTGCCTTGTAACCTAGCTTCTCATCTGTAAAATAGCTAATGTAATAATTACCTTGAGATTTTTTTTTTTTTTTTAAGTTGAAGAGTTTTAAAACCCTCTATCACTACTTAAGAATGAACTATTTTTTCATTCATTGAACACATGCATTGATTGAGTCACTGAAAAATTGATCACGTCAGTTCATTAGCTCCCTGTTCTTTTATGTGAAATTGTGTTGCCCTTGTAAAAGTGCGTTTGCAAGGGAAACGTAGTAAGATAAATTGCTCTGAAAAATTAATTTCCTTTAAAAGTTATTTATGATAAGTAACAGAAATGCTGCACCACAAAGATAAGTCAAAAATTGCTCCATTCCTTTTTTATTGTATAAATTTCCGTATCCTTTTAAGTTTAAACAGTTCTATTGATTCATATGTAAGACATAGTCTATCTTCAAATGTACTCTCATCATTAACTGTTTAATTGATTTTTCTGAAGAACTGAAGTTATTTATGATAAATTGTACCCACTAGCAGTTTCCAACATGTCACTAGTTGTTAAACTGACCTATATGGAAAAGGCCTGTCTGATATGGACTTCTGCTTAAATGTGAACATTGGTATAGTACAGCAAATTAAGCCTATAGTCTTTCAGGATTATGGTAAAGTAACTAAAGAGTAATAAGATAGCTTAATAAGATATTCAAACAGACTTCAGTTGTTCATAAAGCTAATTTAATAAAGTTCAGTTAAAAAGAGAGCTCTTGGCTTTAATGCTGAATATTCTTTACATTTTAATTACAGCTGTCTAATGCCACTCACCATCTAATATTTGACTTCAAAATGCTCAGTGACTTTTATTGTGCTAATTTTTATTCAGTGAATTGTCCACTGATATACTGTTTTGCATTATATAAATGACAATAGTTTACTGTTAATCTGTTTTGCATATGTCAAAACAAAGAGCGTTTCTATGTGTATAGGGTGTGTACTCTATTAAAATTGCCTTTAAGACTTCTCAGAAATTAGTATCTCATCCCATAAATCCAGCCTTAAAGTGACGATTTCTCCTGCAGCAATCCAAATACTTTCCAGTACAGTTTAACTCAACAGGAGTCTAATTTCCCTGGACATTTTCTTATTTATTTTACAGACTCTATGGTCTCCTAACTTCATGGCCTACACAAGTCCAGCGTGTTTTATTTTCTGAGAATCTGTGCCCTGTCTCATGCTTGCAGCTTTGTTATAATTCAGATCTAGGCAGGCACTTGAGCCCTTGATTTACTGTATATTCCTGAAATATTGAATATGATTAGAACTATTGTTAAAGTCATATTGGCTGTGTAAGTGACATAGCCAACCACCTCACAGTAGTGGCACAATACTGCTTTTAATTTCACATTGCTGACTCATATTTGTCTGCTTCAGAAACATGAAACAAATCTTAGAAGACTGGTGTTTGGTTGTTTTTCAGAGAATACTGTAGTGATGTAAAGAAATCAGAAAACAACACCGAATTTTTATTAAATTTCAATGAATTTATTGATAGAAATACTCCAAACAGTCCATCATGTAAGTACTCTTCTCAATTTGCTGATTTTCTTCCCCTCTTAGGAAAATACTTTCTCATAAATGAGAATTAATCAAAATGAAAGCTTCCATGCCCAAATCACACATTATTGTTTTTTATCTTCGCTGTTATTTATTATTTTTTAAACAGAAATACATCTAGTGTTGAACTTTTCTACACAAGACAGGTTGTAGTCTGGAGTTTTCTGGGTTCATTTAAGAATGATAATGATTGCAGGGCATCCAGTGTTTTACATGCTTCCCTTCAACCTTATGTTTTGGCAGCAACCAACTACTGGCTTGTTTTTGTGCACTCCAAGTATTTTGAATTGATATTTTTTTCTCTTGAGATAATCAGCCAAAGTATATCTCAAGAAGACTTAAAATAATTGTAATGAAACTATCGGTCTGCTTTCTCATCAGCTTATATAACAAAATACAAAATTCTGAGAACATATATAACCTGAATAAAATATGAGAAAGGTCTTTCACAGATTGGTTAAAGAGATTTATCTTAGGCTTGAATTGTTTAAGATCATAGATGTATGTAACTGCTGCAGTGGAGAGCACTGGACTTTAGGATGGTACTCATATTTAAATTTGGCCTTAAACTCCATTTAGAATAAATGAGGAGTTAGGCATTTTGAACAAACCGCCAGGAATGCATTAAAGTCTTGTTTTTCTGAAAAAAATAATGTTTGGATTTATTTACTTAACATTAATATTAACATAAATAATTGGAATAAACACTTTTTTATTCTTGCTTTAGCCAAGACTTTATAACATGTTGCTTTCTGGAGTTGCTGGTCAATTTGAGGTGGGGTCCTTGTAGTTTTTTCATCCAGAAAAGTATACATAAGAATCTTTTGGCTGAACCATGTAACTGAAGGAATGTGCCCTTAGATAAAAAATCTTCTCAAAGTGAAACTGCCTTGAAAAGCTGTTTGTGTGAGTGTTTGTGTGTGTTGGTTTTTTCTTCTTAAATAGGGTGATCTTATTCACTTATATCACTGACTGAAATTGTACTTGAGTGTTTTGACTCAGTCTCAGAAGTGAACTCTAGTTTAATACTTACTAGTTATATAAGCTAATATCGAGGGCATGTTTAATGATATTATAGTATACACCAGGATATACAACAATACACATAAGTAATTATGCCAAAATGTTACCAAATCATTGGTATAATTCATTTTGTAATAGATAATAAAAAACACATTTTCCTTCTTTTTCTTATAATTAAGATACTTAAAAAATACTGTTCTGTATAAGTAAGCAAGCAGTGTTGACTGAAGGAAATATCCTCAGCTAGAATTTTTTTTTTTCAGAAGCAATAACTAATACAATCCCTAAATTGAAATAATATATATAAATTTAAAGTCTCTATATATTAATAGTTACCCTGAGTTTAATTGACTTGTCCCGTCCAACTTGAGCCTGTTACAAGTTAGCCAGGAAGTAAGACAGCTACCTCTGTCATTAACAAGTGGACAGTAAGAGTAATTCACCCTCCTTGTTGGAAACATCTGTTTATGTAAGGATCACTGTGCGATGTGTGGAGAATCTCAAATAAAAATGCATCCAGAAAAATATGAGTCTATATAAGGAGAAATAAATATCACTTGGGGAAACATATTCTAATATTTATGTTCAGATGGCATTTTGATTTAATTTCTACTAAAATGTGGATGCAGCAAGGGATCCAACAGTAGTACCGTTGTTTACATTACATGATACCATGATAGTGTGCAAGTGAATACAGGAGGTAAATCTGTGGCATTAGATGCAGTTTAGCAGGTTTACCTAGCCAAGCCATGTAAACATATCTAATTAGAATTAAATTAATGTATTAAAATGATATAAGAGAGTGCTTCCTGCTGCTGGCTCTATGCATAGCATGCCTACAAATTCAGGCCACAGTGGGAAAAAGCCTTTTGGCTAAAGCTTATGGAGCTTCTCAATACTCTAATACTTAATGATCTGTTTTGTGAAAATAGGTTGAATTAGGGCATTAAAAAAAAATAAATCTGAGTTTTCTTGAATCTGAAATTCAGACTGTCATGGGTTTCTGGAGCAAAACTGAAGAAAAAGGATTTTATGGATTTTTTATTTTTCTGAATGAATGTTCAGTATGTTCTACAAGGCTGAGCTGCCAGAGTTTTGCAGAATTCAGAGCTGCAGATTCCAGTCATAACTCTAACACCACTTTGCTATGTGACATTAAAAACCAAGCACCAGATTTTCCCTCTACACTTCTAATTACACTATAGCCCAGTTTAATTTTCCATAAAAAAGAAAGTGATAAAGTCTGTATTAAAGTGTGTGCTTCAGTTGACCATTCCTAGAAGCTACTTTTACAAAGTAGTATTGAAAAAGATGCTTGAGAAGCAGTGACTTCAAGTCACCTTTTAAATTATGAATGACGTATCCATTTAAGCCACTAATTCAATAGAAGACAAATAGGTGTGTGTTTGGTTGGTTGAGAGTTTGGGACTTAAATGATTGAAATATTTATATTGTAGTTGAATTACCTCAATTTTTGTAACCTGAGAGTAAGAACTCAGTAAAATGTAAATGTCGTCTAATTGTGTGCAACCTCTTTAGAACGGAGATAAAAATGTTTGAATGAAAATATGTTTTAAAATTAAGTTTATTTCCAAATATAACACAGGGCCTCGCAAAGTTGAGACTTGGTGCCTTAAACAACTTGCTTTATCTTTTGCTGCAAAGACAGTTTTTTAGGATAAAACAAAGGAAAAACTGAAGTGAACTCATGAGTTTCAGAACAGTCTGTTTAACAAGGATTACTTGATGTAACTTGAAGTTAGACAGAATGTATAATAAAAATAGCCTAATTTAGGTGGTAGTAGCATCTGGACAACTTTGAATTTCATTTTAGCAGTTTAAGCCCTATATCATATGGTTTCAGATGAGTGTCTTAACTTCTTGACTCTTTTGCTAGGTAATACTGATATGGTCATTAGAGTTTTGCTGGATGCAGGATTTACAAGTGAACTTGCCCAAAATTATTGGAGTAAGCTGTATCTGTAAGTATTTTTGTTACTTGTTTTGTTTTTTTTTTTTTTTTCTTTTTTTCAAATGAATTTCAAAGCATGAAAAAATAAACTCTTTCTTAATGATTTGGTAATAATGTAATATATGTGTGTATATATACAGATATACAGTTAATCTTTACAAGGGGTAGATATTTAATTCATGGTTACGCACTTAAATGACAACCCTTGGCATAGGAATTTAAGATTTACGTTAGTTATGATTTTAAAACTCCTGTTTACAGGGATGGAGTTGCTGCACAATTTGTTGTTACAGATGGTGGAATTACCAGAGTGTTTCCCAAAAGGTAAGAATATTATAAAATAGTGTAATATGATAATGAAAAGCAACTTTACATACTGTCTAAATCTGTAGTGGTAACTAGAAAACAAATGGGATGTCTTGTTTTTCTTTGATTTTATCTATCTTCCTGCATGAAACTGATCTTTAACACGTTATTTCTGTAGCAGGCGGTGTTATATAGGTTTCTAATCAGTATAGAGGAGCAGTGAAAGCCCTTGTGCTGGTGGTGGGGCCATGTTAATCCCTCATTACTCCTAAGCATTTGGTTGTTGGCAGGCTGGCAGACAGAAAATCAATAATGTAGTAGGTGATTTTTTTTAGACTAGTAGGAGCAGACCAAGTGATCCAGGGCCTTCAAGAGAGAAAAATGTATCATTACCAGAGGGCAAAAAGAGAATGTTAAAGTTGATTCATATAATCAGCTAAAAAACTACCTTCAGAATACTACAGATCAGGAGTAGTGAGGGTACCAGTACAGACATATTAAGTGGCAAATTTATCTGATTGTTTAGGTTATTCTGTTTCCCCAAAATGGGAGAATGCCAGTGGTTTTTACTCCCCAAAACAGTTTTTTATTATTATTATTTTTTATTGTTTGTTTTCATGTTATTAATGGCATGAGAGAATAGGATAATGTTTTCTTAAGAGATAGCAAGTGGTAAGGTTTGTTTATATTTTGTTGTGAATAACGTTGCAGTAATATTTATCTCAGTATATCTAAAAATTCTGAGACAAGATCCATGCTGTTCCTAGAATGCTATTTTTTTTTTTTCTCTAAAACTTCTGTTTTACTAATGGCACCTGACACTAAACCAGCTAAAGCTAATAAAGTCTGAGGAGTATATGAGTGAATCTCACATTATTTCCAACCATGAAACATTAAACTAAAACAAAACAAAAAAGAAAAGCTGTGCAGAATATCTTTCATGAGATGATAACCATCTTTTTTTTGTTTATTATTTTTTCATGATTAGGGCAGGAGAAGATTGGTTGGAAAATGCTGAAACTTATGAAGTCAGCTTCTATAAACGGAGTTTAGATAATGACAACTACATTTTCACAGCTCCGTACTATAACAGTAAGTCATCACTGTTTTGAAGTTTTGGAGCTAGCTAGTCTAATGTAAGTATATTTCTGGATGTTTCCAGTACCAGTTGAGCTCACCAACAAAGGTTTCAAGTCTGACACTCAAAAAGGAAAAAAGTCTTGGGACATCACCTATTGTTAAGGGAAAGGGGGAAAGGTAGCTGGGAATGCACCAAGGACATAATAATTTGTAATCTACTTTGGTGGCCATGTTTGTCAAGAATTAACAAAGCTGAAAACATATGCTAAGTATTTGCTCTCATTTATTATACTGGAACAGTGTTTTCTGAAGATGCTTTAGCAGAATTATTTAAAAGGAAGTGAAAGAAAATTGCACTCAGGAGTGCAATTTTAAAGACTACTTTTAAAAAAACCAAAACTTATTTGAGCATAATTCTGTGTATTTCTTCAGCAGTGAACCTAATTTGGCAGAGCAGGTATAAAGGTCTGGAGTCCACAGCTCTGCCCACTGCACTGTAGCTTAGTTTAAAGTTTTGCTTTTGAATTCTATTTCAAATAGCTATTACTAACCAAAGCAGTTTACATGAAATACTGTGATATTTAAAACCTGTATGTGCACAATAGTAAGTGCTCGTTACTGATGTGAGTAGCATTAACCTTGCCAAGCCCATCTAAAAGCAGATGCTACCACAAATGACATATTTCCCTCTTAAACATATGGGATCTTTTATTGCCATTATTCCATATGCATTTATTACATCTTTTCTCAATAAAACATTAACAAGGTAATTAAATAAATTCTTTGAAGTCTTTGTTGTTCCTTAAAAAGCTTCAGGGAATGTATTTTTAATTTGCTTTTTCATACTAAGCAGTGTTGAAAACGGGCTGAAGTCTGTCAAAGTAGTAATTGTCAGTTAGTGAGTGGTGTTAGTATACTCTGTATTGAAAAATACAGACAACAGCAGGATAAAATCTTTGGCTCTGATCCTAGTTTTAACAGTGTGTAAAGTTATTCATGGCTGTTTGCAGAAAAAAAGGCTACAGTAACTTTATGAAGAGACCACATACAAAATGTGAATGAAGAGAAGTAAGCAAAACTATTTCTCTTAGTCATCTAGGTGTTAGTGATCTGAGCTATTACAGGTGATAAGTAAAAAAATTACAACTAGGTTTTCAAATAAGCATTCTTGGAAATATTTTGGGTATTTGAAAAACCTTTAATTTCAATTACAGAGGGAGAGACTTTTATCTCACTCTTTTTTTTTCTTTTTTTTTTTTTTTTTTTCTCCCTCCTTCTATGCTCTCAGAAAGTGGTGCCAATAGCTATGAAACAGGTATTATGGTAAGCAAGGCTGTGGAAATAACAATTAACGGGAAACTTCTGAAACCTGCAGGTAAGATAGAATGGAGCTAAAATTCTAAATACAGGTCTTACTTTGTTGTTACTCAACAGTGAATGAGAAATTTAATTGAGATTTCAGAGGCTTCAGTTTATATAATATTATTTTCTCTAAGACTTTTAATCTTGCTAGTGGAAATCAAGCCAGCAATCTGGCTGTGTTTGAGTAAGACTAGTTAATTTATTAGTCTCATGAAGGGTGTTGGTGGTCAGACAACAGAGCAAAACCCATATTTTATCCTTTTCCAGTTTAATAATTTAGATGTTATTATAATTTTCCTCCTTTTTAGGATTCTACAGTTACCTTTTTTCTTTTGCATTTTACTAAAAAAGACTTTCATGTATTTCTTGTTAGTTGTTGGAATAAAAATTGATGCAACCAGATGGATGGAAAATTTCACAAAAACCACAATCAAGAGCCTGGTAAGCAATTGACCAAGTCTTTTTTTTTGAACTTTATGTGCATTTCTCAAAGCTTCAGATGCAAATAGGTCTAACAGCTTTTTGTGCCACAGTCACACTGATGCATTGATGCCAAGTAGTTGTGGTATTTAAATCATTCAAATGCACAAAATAAATCTATGTTGAAACAGGCTGCATTTTGTACGTGTCTTGCTTTCATAATTATAGAACATGTATAAAGACAAAGAAAAATGACATATTGTAGCCTGTAGGCTGCCTACTAAGATCATGCTGTAGTAGTGAATAAAATCTACAAAAGAATTTCTTCCAAAAAAAATGAAAAAAGTGAATTTATTTGTATTTAATATGGAGGGTGTGTAAGCAGTGACCAGTAAGGATTTATATTGCAATCAACGTCACAGCATTTTAGCAGAAATTAATGAAATAGTCACTTAGCCCTTTTATTTCTTACATCTAGTCATAGAATCATGTTTGGGTATAAATGAGAAGGAGAAAAAGGTAAAGGTAAAGGAAAAACTAAATCATTATGTAGTACATTGGGAAAGGGGAGACACAAAATGGAAACAGTTATGGAACAACTGGATAAGGCGATGTTGCTTGGTTGTTTGTATATTAAGGGAATTGGTAACTATGTAGGTATTAGAGCTAGGTAAATGCATTGCCTAAAATGTCAGAGCTAAGGAAAAAAATGAAAAAGAGAGAAATTAATTTATTTAAAATGAATGACAGCAGCATTATGGTAACTATTTTGCTCACGATATAATGCGCGGAAACAGTTATGTATGTATATTCACACATATTGCAAGAAAAAGAGAGAAACATGCTAGTAATCAAAGCTAAATAGAGGTGGTGGGCTTCCTTTATCACATATGATTACCATACTTTGAGATTGGTGAAGCTTTTCAATCAAAAAGATACTTGGTAAATGTTTTCTAGGCTTTCTTTATATACTCAAAATACATGCAAATGCACATGTCCTTTCTCTTTTTACTTTATACCTGAAATCTTGGTAAATCTCCACACACAGACACAGACACACACACACGCCTAGGTAGGTTAATATACAGATATTAAAAATCACATCACTTGTCTTGATTGATAAATATCAATGAAAAATACAGTTTCTTTTGAAACACATTTGTGAAGATTACTATACTTCTGTTTTTTAGTGCAACAGTGAAATCTGTGGCTGCGAAAGAAACAGTATGGTAAGCATTCAGTTTATGAATATCTGTTAGTGAAAAAAATGACTAATTTTCTCTAGATTTCTCTAGCCCATTATTCTATCATGTTATTATTTGAGGATTAATATTTTGAAAACTTAGCCATTTGTGAAAATCAGAAGTGGAGAGGGCAAAAGAGGGAATGAAAGTCAGGTGAAGTGTTTGTTTCAAAAATTGTTGCAGTAAGATTATGAGAACTAGAGGGAAAAAGAAAAATAATAGAGTAAGACCAATAGAGAATGAAATGAAGAAAAATGTGAAAAAGATGACTTTCAAAGCACAAGGCAATGCTGAAAAAATTGAATAATTAAGAAGAAAACAAAAACAAACAAACAAACAAACAAACAAAAAACAACTAGAAGAGTACCTTAGAAAAAGATAAATGCAAAGTAAACATTACCAGAGTACGTGATGTACCCTTCAACAATCATTAGTTATCCTCCTTTCCTCTGTTTCCTGACCATTCAGGATTTGAGGATCCCATAGCTCTGCTGGCACTCAGGAGAGTACAATTTCAGCAGCTATCACAGTATCAGATTCTGCCATGTGCTTAAAAGCTTTCTCTGCTCAGGTCTTCTGCGAGTTCTTTTGTGGAGTTTAAAGAATGTTAAATGCAGGAGTTATAACAACAATGGTAATCTGGGAGTCTATTTGGCCTCACTGCTATCTCCTCAATCTCTGATTACAAAGATCTTTTACAAAATACAAAGTATAGGGAACCAGTGGTCTTCCCAGTCCTGCACCTGACACCTGGAAGAAACTCACTGGGCAAGCCTGAAATATATAGAAATGTGAAAATAACCATGAACAGCAAGCTGAGACTCTGCCTTTAGGACCTTTACCATTAGAAGCTGCAAATTGTAAAGGACTTTAAACATGGCTTGAAAGCATATCAGAAGTTGTAGCCCCTTATTATGAGTTAAGATTCAGTTATCATCCAATTTCATAAGGATATAGCACTCTTACAACTACCAAAGGATTGAGTAAATAAAAATTTACAAAACAGTTTTTATGAAATTAAGCCACAAATAAGCCTTTGATCTCCACAAACTTTTATAGTACTGATAATGCTACTTATTTTAGCATAGTATTGGCCTCTGGCTATGGGGTTGTGATTTAGCCTCATAGATTGGAAGATATTTCTGAAGTGTTGAATAAAAAAAAAAAATATTTCTCACAGTGAAAATATTTGGAAATATTCTTGGAAAATTCTACAAAACTTATTTTACTTTTTTATAATAGCATGTGGATTGTGTTATCCTTGATGATGGTGGATTTCTTTTGATGTCAAATCGGGATGAATATACTCAACAGGTATGTTTATTTTTAAGTACAGTTTTTAACAACTGAATTGTTTATTTTTTTAATAAGAAAACTACTTAGAAGTACTTTAATTTAACTCTATACATTCTGCTTCATCAGATTGGAAGGTTCTTTGGTGAAATTGACCCAGGCCTGATGCGAAACCTAATTAATATGTCCCTCTATGCCTTTAACAAGTCGTATGACTATCAGTCGGTCTGTGATCCTGAAGAAGAACCAAAGCAAGGAGCTGGAATTCGTTCAGCGTATGTGGTCAGTAGTCTCTCATGAGGTTACTGGCATTTGTTTAAAAGTGTGCAGGTGTTTATACAAATAGCATGATCTTTGTTCTTTTTTTTTTTTTTTTTTTTTTTCCCCAGCCTACAATAACAGACATTTTGCATCTAGGATGGTGGGCTTCGGCAGCTGCCTGGTAAGTACAACTGTGTAGGAAATCTGCATGTCAAAACTGGAATTCTTCAGTAGTTTGAGACTATTAGTCCTCCCCTCTCCCCCCCCCCCCCCCCCCCCCCGCCCTCCCCCCACACTCTGAACCCTTAGTTTCTGCCATTACTCAAGGTGAAAATTCTTATTTCTCCAAATTCCTTTGAACATTCAGTGATCTGTAAACAGTCAAATTCAAAACTGCTCTTGCCAAGTTTTGTGACTGTGTGCTCTGACTCTACAGTCAGCTTCAGCAAGTAAACTGGGATTAATGGTCTGATTGGCAGCTGTGAAGGTTCAGATGAAAGGCTAAGGGTGCCTACAGGGAGGAACACTTTATCAAGGAGTTTAGTGATAGGACAAAGGGAAATGGCTCTAAATTAAAGAAAGGGAGATTTAGATTAGATATTAGGAAGATGTTCTTTAGTTTGAGGTTTGTGAGGCACTGGAACAGGTTGCCCAGAGAAGCTTTGGATGCCTCATCCCTGGAAGTGTTCAAGGCCAGGCTGGATGGGGCTTTCAATAATCTGGTCTAGTGAGAGGCATCCATGCCCATGGTAGTGGGTTGAAACTAGATGACCTTTAAAGTCATTTCCAACCCAAACTATTTTAAATTATATTCAGAATTAAAGGTTATTTTCAAGAGCCATGTAGACAACACTATCAGCTACTACCCCCACACCAAATTGTGGTAAACTGCTGGGGCTGATGTGAATTTTTTACTGGTGTGAATTACACTCATGGAGACTCTCTCTTCATTTTTGTAAGGTTTCATGATACTTACTTTTTAGAGCAATTATCAAGCTGGAATAAATTACCTATTTTATGGAGTTAAGAGTTAAAATATATAGCAGCTGAACAAACATAGTTATTTTCTCACAGCTAGCATTGTGAATATTATGTGTTGTTTTTTATTGTTGGTTACATTTTGTTAACAGCAACAGCTAAAATCTTGGTTTTCTTGGACAACAGCAAACCTCAAAAGCTGGAGATGGGCAGTAATCCAGAAGAGAAATTTGAGCTTTTCACAAACAGAGAAACTCTAGTGTATCAATGTTCAAATCAGACTCGGTGGTCTGGACTCAATTTAGACCTGAGGTTTATTTTGTGTGATGTTTAACTTGAAAGTACCACATGAAAGTTCTTTCTGTGGACATGTTTTTAATGGAATCTAGGTCAGGAGCAGGCAGAGAAAGACATTAAGCAAGCAGAGTGGGCTGACCAACAATGGATTCAGTGAGGCACCTGGCAAAAGGAAACTTGGAGAAATAAGAGAAAGCAGGTTGAAGAAAACTATAATGTTTCAGGCAATAATGTGAGATAGAAGAGTGATAATTTCAAAAAATATATGTGGGATACATCAGCATTTAGTTAAGACAGTATGTATTGTTTCTCAGACTTTGCAGTATTTCCAGGCTGCCTTTTTCACTCATTCCCTGTAAATTCTGTGCTCCCTTATGAAGGGCTGCATGAGGATTACTGTTTTCAGTCAGCAAATTCTATCACTGTTGAATGGTATTAGGTCTCTTACCATCCATGACAGTTGGTGCACTGTCCATCTGATGATGATTCAAGGCAGAAAGGTGTGGAAGCGAATCCAGAGCTCCTTCAAGCACTACCTTGACTGGAAAGATGACAGGCAGATTCAGTTTTGTTACATGTACATCACAGAGGCTTAGGAGAAAAGGAAAAAAATCCTAGAGGTTGAATAAAATTGTACAGTCCCTTCCCACTACAGAACAGGCATTGTAATAATGTGATAAGGAGAGATCCGGTCATGTTTGTAGTTAGAGGTAATCCTAAAACATGACAACAGAAAGCTACAATTTTAAGGTTTAAGTAGAAGCAGTGAGGCAAGGAATGTAACTTGATTCCTGTTTTGGTAGGTGAGTAGGGGAGAACAGGGCTAACTGGCAAGCCAGTACTTGCTTCAGGTAAGTAACACTGGAAAAATGTTATCAAGAGTGAAGAAAAATAATTTTGAAATATGTAGAGCTCTTTAAACCTTAGTGTTTTGGCATCATCTAGGATGAAAATATATCCCATGCCTCAAGAGCAGGAATGGAGATGATTTTAAAAGTCAATGGTTACAGTCATTTTTGTAATATACTTGTTATGTGCCGGTGTTCATCTCCTCAGCAATTTAATGAGCCTTAATTAGTGTAAAGTATCTAATTCAGGAGCATTTTTCCAGTGTAGGGTGGGGGTGGGAAGTTCAAAAGAAGTTCTAGTTGATTTGAGTACTGGAGGAACACCACTATGCCTCTTCCACCTCCTGCAGAGAAGGCATGGATGGTGTGATAACGTTTCCATTATGTGAGTTATAGGCACAAATGATAGCAAATTTCAACAATGGAATAAAAGATTATTGTGAAAGAAGACATGAGAGAAACTGGAAAGAGTAAAACTGTAAAATTTAAAAAAACACAGCTTTAATAACTGCTAAAAGTATAATCAGCTGTGATAATTCTGCTATTAATCTTGTTTGAGTAAATTCTGAGGACCCAATAAAATACAAAGAAGACAAAAAAAATTTAATGAATATATATTGTCTTTCTGTGTTCAGGTCTATCTTACAGCAGCTGTTTTTGAGCTTGACTTTCCCACGTTTCCTTGAGGCAGGTAAGTCAAGAGAATGTTAGAGAGTCAACTTTGACTGAAAAAGAAGGTAAGAATCTAGGCTGGGAGCCATATTTGGATCTCCCCATTGTGTCCACAACTTTTAAAATGTCACTATTTATTTATTTATTTTCTTTTTTCTGGCAGCTGATATGGAAGATGATGATTTCTCTGCTGCCCTGCCTAAAACAAGTTGTATCACTGAGCAAACTCAGTATTTCTTTGAAAATGATGATAAATCTTTTATTGGCATTGTAGACTGTATAAACTGTTCAAGGTAAGCCTACAGTATTAGTAATAGCTTTTGAATATTAATTTTTTATACAAAAGATAAGGACACCTTTACAAGAACAAAAATGTATTTTGGATTTATTACATCAAGCTCACATAAGCAAAGTAGAGAAGTATACAGGCAGTATACTGATAATTTGCATTCTTTTTGTATTTGTTTAGAATAAATTTTAATTGTAATAATTGAATTATCATAAAAACATTTTACTCAAATTTTTGTTTAATAGTCTATATGCTCTGTGAAAATGGATCTTGTATTTCTGTTGCTGTTGTTCTTTTTTTTTTTTTAATGTATTTATTACATGAATTAAAGACATTCTGTAATATTCAGAAGCAGATGATTTCCTTTAATCTGGTTATGTGTTGGAATTTATGATGGTCAAGAAGATTATGCAATTTATCTTCAAATTTACCTTCTAGTCAATAGCACTGATCATTTAAGAACTGTCATATTACAGTATTAACTTCAGTATTTATCAGTCTCTGAGTGTATTGTTGGAAAGCTTGGAAATATTTTGTCTTGAATAAACAAATAGTTGGATTTTCTAAAGATGATTCCTTCACCCTCACACCCTCACCACAGCACACATACCCTAAACCTGTTTCTTTTCCTTCTTACAGACAGGTTTATGTGTGTTGTTTTTTGTATGGTTGGTTGGTTTTTGGCTGTTTGTTTTTCAGTGTTACTAGGAGAAAAATTGATGCTGAACTGATTTTATTTCTCAGTACAGCTACTGCTTTAGCAGCACTGAACTGTAAAATCAATTATAGGCCTTATATGCTCTTTTCCATTTTTTTTCCTCTAATAAGTCTAGTTGAAAAGGGGGACCATGGAAATGTCAAAAAGATTACAAAATTTGTTATAAAAGTTTCTTATTGTTCATTAATAGAAAAGATAAACAGTAGAAGGCGGTTTGATTCTTAGAAGTTGGATTACTTTTTATTCCAATCATGTGTGTCCTTCTCATATACGGTTTTCCTTGTTTCATTTAAGCATTTCTTTTTGGCTTTTTTTTTTCCAGACTTTATCATGCAGAGAAGATTTCAAACACCAATCTAGTATTCATTATTAGTGACAGCCAACTGCTATGCCGTTCCTGTGATCCAAAACCACTGATGCAAGCAGAGAAGCCGGGTATCCTTTAAAATCATGTTATTTAGTTATGTGGATTGATTTTTTGGGCTATGGAATACTTCAATATATTTGGAAAAGAATGACCTAATCATGTATATATTAGTAGTATGCTTGCCATCAGAGTACTTGAGGCAGCAGATATTTGTGGATAATACCACAAAGTGTCTGAGGCAGCTCTCAGAGAGATAGAGAGCAAAGCTGTTTTTTGTGAGGACCTAAACAGGAATGGGCTCAGAGGGACTTAATGAAGATTCCACAAGGCAGGTGCAAAGTCTTGCAGGACAAAATGCCATGCAACTGGACAGGCTGGGGACTGAGTGATGAGAAAAAGCTTTACAATAAAGGACTTGAGGAGAAGAAATTGAAAATCAGTTGGCAGTATGCCTAACAATAAGGAGGGACAGTCACATCTTGGGGTATGTTAGCAGGAGTATAGCCAGCAGGCTGGGAGAAATTCTCTCTCCCATCTCATCCACACTGGTGAGACTGCATCTGGAGTGATTTGAATGGTTTTGGGCTCCCCAGTACCATACTGACATACTGGAGCAAATCATAGAATCACAGAATCATAGAACTGTTCTTAATATGTAACCTAAACCTACCCTTTTTTGGTTTAAAGCCATTCCCCTTTGTCTAATCACTATACCCCCTGGCAGAGTCCCTCCCCAGCTTTCCTGTAGGCCCCCTTTAGGTACTGGAAGGCCTCTGTAGGGCCTTCTCAGAGCCTTCCCTTCACCAGGTTGAACAATCCCCACTTCCTCAGCCTCTCTTCATAGGAGAGGTGCTCTAGCCCCTTGATCATCCTCATGGCCTCCTCTGGACTCATTCAAGTCATTCCATGTCCTTCTTGTGCTGGGACCCCAGAGGTGCAGTAAAAGACCATCAAGGTCATTGGCAGCTGGGGTGCAGGACTTACAACAGGAGCTTGAGACACCTGGGCTTGTTCAGCCTTAAGAAAAGGCAAAGGTATGTCTGTCTAAAGAAATAAGAAAAGAGGGAAACACCAAGATAAAAAAAGGGTTTGGTCAGTAAAAGTTGAGTGCTGCACTGATGCCTGTAACACTCAGGCAAAGTGATTGAGGCACTTAAGTATATGCTTACTGCCAATGAGAACTGCTTACTCCTTGTGGAAATTGCTTTAACCATCAAAGGCTGGAGTTTTCCATCTGCTATCATAGAATTTCTTCAGAACTGGTTGGAGACATAGGATGGTATACTTGCCAAGTACAGTCCTTGCTGCACACACATTAAAATAAAAATCATGTGAAAGGTTGTTCTAATGTAAAACAATCTCCTGAAGCAGATAGTAGAGATGACTGTATTTCTTTGGCACAAGTAATGCATTCATTGCCACATTAATAAAATGGGAATTCCATCTACACTTGGGCAGAAAAAGGAAGTTACATCGGGGTGGAAGTAATATTCATGTCATCACAGAGCTATGTAAACATATCCTAATATTCTAATTGGCTTCGGTCCATGACAGTTTGATTAACTGTTGCTACTGTCTGAATTTATGGACAGGACTTGCTACAGAAAATGAAGCACGTTTGATGGGAAATGGTCACATTACTTGCATTTCCCTGTGGGGTTCCAACCTTCCAGAGAGCAGTAAATGACCTCAAATGGCAGTCTGAGCAGCTGGGTGGGCTTATATTGACTAAATGAACTATTTTATTTTTCATTTCAACTATGCAGTACTAAGCTAACCTCTCTTTTCTGTGACTAAGATACATTGTGAAATGCAGGTGTAGCATAACATCACACAGATAGGCAGAATGACCTTTAGGCGCTATTCAGATGGTTATTATTAGGCTCTGCTTCCTTCAGGCTGGTACAGCTTTGCTTATACACATGGTCTTTTAGAGTTTTTCTATGTTTCTATTTCCTTTTCACCTGGGACCCCACAGAGGAAAGGGGAGGTGAGTCTGATAACATCTGAATGAAGACAGAAATAGATTGCAGAGCTGTAGAACTAAATTCCCCATCTTCTTGCCTTTCCTTCCATGGGGCTTTTCTACTCACAGCAAAACACTTCATGAATAGTATATTCAAGTATAAATTAGAGCTACTAAGACAGACAAAAGTTTCAGCAGTTGAACTTTCAATGTTTTTTAAAAAACTCAAGCTTAGCTTTAATGTGTGTACTACCAACAGTGCAAATGATTAAATAAAAAAAAAAAAAGACATGACAGTAATGCAAACAGGTTCAACAGAAGACTGTTTTGCAGTTTTCTGTACCAGTGCCTTTCTAGTGTGTTGCAATGATTTCTGTTCCTTGTTAGCCTGTAGCTAATGTGACGTATAGCATATATGCTTAAATATCAGAAGTTATGAGTTTCAAGTAAACTAATGCATTACCTCATATTTACAGTTAGATAATTAATAGCATGTCCTGTTTCTACACTGCTGTTCTGAAGTTATATTTTATAGTAGTCTTCTCCACTGAATTGCTTATAAGATCCAGCTAAGTTTTCTATCATTTACTATCAAAGTCTGCAGTGGAATGATTTTGTCTATGAGATTTAGGGTTGTATGCTTATCATAAAGCAGGTAGTTCTTATAGGTCTTGGATTATCATTAAATGTGTCCCATAAAAGTAAAATCAGAATGTTAATCCTGGTGTTAATCCTGGTAATATATGATGCACACACACACACAAAAAAAAAAAAAAAAAAATCATGTTCCTTAACAAGCAAAACAGATGAAGGGCCAAATCCTTGTGAAATGGTCAAACAGCCTAGATACAGGAAAGGTCCTGATGTCTGTTTTGATGAAGCCAAACAGGTAAAATTGAACTTGTAGCACTTTAGAAATGTCTTTAAGAACAATTGTAGAGTTGTTTTAGAAGAGTAGGGAAAGTTATGTTTAAATGTACCTTCTTGCCTGATAACCTCTCTATCACTAAACATACTGTTCACTCTAGACCATAGTCACTCTACTTCAAGTATCCCATGATTTACATAAAATTTACAGCTGCTTTCTTATCTGCCTTTCCTGTAACCATTGTACTTTCACACATGATTCTGACTAAAAAATAAAATAAAAAATCAGCAAGCATAAAAATGATCTGCCGTGCTGTAAAAGTCAACTCTTCTGTGGATTTGGCAAACAGATCCACAAGATAATCCTGGTTTAGAACTAGTATTTTTTTATTAGTATTTCCAATAGTATTTAAGGTGTTGTTAAATGGTTAAAGTCATCTGTTCTAGGATGTTGTTCCTCTTAGAAATTCTGCAAATGTGTATTGACCTTAGGTCAGATTCCTAATAAGTACAAAACTGTGTTTCTTTTCTGAAATCAGCAAAGCTATGCTGCTTTAGTCCTCCCTGTGTTGTATACATTATTATAGTTTTAAAATAAAAAATAACTGTGCCAGATACATAATTTATTTTGAAAACTATCTACATACTTTATGAAAGAGAACGTATTTAATTTAGAATGCTCAGAAAATCATCTTAGTGACTGACAAAGGTTAAACAAAGTTGAAAAAACATCATGAAGCTGGCTAAATTTTGGCCACTGTAAGCATTCCAAATCCTTCTGATACTATTGTGCGTGAAAGTACAAGTCTTGCTCACTAGCTTGGTGTGCTACTCAGTGTGTAAGTCATGTGTTTTGTAACAGTGGATTATTTTGATTAAGTTTATTTGCAAAATTTGCCACGAATCTCTTGCTCTTGGGTGGATGCTTTCACATTAACTCTGCTAACTGCCAGCAAACTGCATGATATCTCATCTTGTATGTCTTTTTTTTCTGTGTTTTCTTTCTTTTTCTCTACTTGCTACTTTGCCCGTTATTAATAGGATCAGCCTATATGCACAACGAGTCGTGCCTCTGCCATGACGTCCGCTCCTATCTTCATTTTTCTGCAAGTTTTCATGTGGTGTGGATGGTCAGTTACTTTCTCTAATTTTTTGTTTTGTTCTTGGCTTATAAAAATTAGCAGACTTTTCTTTTACTAAGTGTACAGAAGAAAACAGATTGAAGCAGGTTCCAAAAGTAACAATCTGGGTAAAGTAACAATATTAAGAGAAAATAAATACAAAAAAAAAAAAAAACTGTCTGGAGCCTTATAAATCAGAATTACAGAACACAAGAGCCTCTCCCACAGCAAATACAAAGACACAGGAACCTGTGGGGTTTATATGGTCAACTCTTTGAGATTACATATGTTCCGAGTCAGTATTATTCCCTTCAAAACATTATCCTTCTAATGAAATACATGAATACATGAATTTCTGCGTGTTGACCTAGTGCAGACTCTCAGGTTCATAACAAAAGCCCTGACATTTTTGACTGTGTTGTGTTTAATGGTGTGAGAATTTCTAGTACTGTGCTAGTGACATCTATGCATGAGAAGTGCTGATCTAACGAGAATAAAATTCATGTTGAACTAGTATACTGACAGGGTTTCTGATCAATATTATTGCCCAGAAAACCACTAGGTGGAGATACTAACATATCTATCAAAGTAAAGCCAACTGACAGCAGAAATGAAACCTTAGAGGCCAGTTTTCAGAGTTAGTGTGGTA
The DNA here is from genome assembly GCF_964211825.1 of Aythya ferina. Classification (NCBI taxonomy): domain Eukaryota; kingdom Metazoa; phylum Chordata; class Aves; order Anseriformes; family Anatidae; genus Aythya; species Aythya ferina. Next base: position 196,679,347 of record NC_140296.1, on the reverse strand, counting down.
AAATGTTAAAAACTGTAACGAACTAAAAAACTTCTTGTATTAATGTATATTCTTTTTATATTCTTTTTATACTTGGGGGAAGGTTCAACTAATATCACTTGAACATCAGTGAAGAAAGCTTAAAGTTATTTTTAACAGCTGTAATTGAGTAATTTTGATGTTTTGTATTTTGTATTTAAATAATCTCATTTCTAGCAAACCTAGGATCTTGCACAGAGATGGCTGAAGGTTGTAAGGAAGGGTGAAAGTCCTTTCCCCCAAGCCAGTGATATTTCACAGTGACATCTAGATAACATCTCATGTGCTTACTTGTGCAATTTGCTCTGCAAGTAACCTTATTTTAATTAAAAAGCTACTCTCTAATGTACATAAGGCAGCGACTCACCTTGAGCTGAATTCTTTATGGCCATAACAATCTTTCTCTTCAAGAAAGATTTTCTCTTCAAAGAAGAGAAAGTCAAGAAGACTTTCTCTTCTGGGCATTAATCCGCATAGTTTTATTAAAGTCACTGAAGCCAACATAAAATAGCTGATCAAGTTCAACTTTTTTTTTCCTTCTTTTTTTTTTTTTTTTCATCAACCATAACAGAATAGTCTCTGTCACCCCTTGAATACCCTGCTCGTACTGGTTTTGTTTGCCATATCTTAGAATAAAAACTACAAGATTTTAACTCCTTCTGGGAATACCTTACTTCTATCAGCTCCCAGGGATTCTCAATTACAATTGAGTATTTGAGTTTTGAGAGTGAATAGCACACCAGACAACTGTAACCATATTGATAGGACTGACTGTATGCTTGGTCTGTGGGTGGGTGGCTGTATGGCTTTGACAGTGTCGTGTGGTAGTCCAGACAAAGGAAGATAACAGAAAATTTGTGAAACACAAATCCAGTGATACCTGAAATAACTCATAAGTACAAGCAGAGGTGTTTTCCATGCAAAATGGAGAGCTTATAATAAATATATGCTTATAATAGGTATAACTTTGAAGTAGTCATTTGATATCAAAGGTCAGCTCAGAAGTTCTTTGGCAAGTACCTTTGCTTTATCCTATTCATGGTATAACATGATGGATCCTGATAAAAGTTTCAAGATAAAGTTTTGATGTATGAAATAGTTATAGTGTACCTCTAAAGCAGAAACAAGTATGTATATAGACTTAGGTGTGTATCTATATGTATTTTAATGTTTGTCTTTAAAATTTTGGACTGGCACAGCCTTCCAGGAAATATTGATGTAAAGCAATGAATATGTGGTTTTGATACTTAGCAATGAAAGTATGGTTTTGTTAAGATGTTCATTTGCATTTTCCAAGTACTGAATCATTTTCACAGTGTATAATGTTGTAAAATAACCCTCTCAGGAATTGTCATAGTAAGACATGACATGAAGGAGATGACATTTGGATTTGATGCTTCTTCACCTCGAGCATGGAAGGAAATTTGACATGTGATTTATTAACGCAAGAAATTTGTGATACAGTTTTTATGAAAAGAAGTTGGCTAAAGAGAATTCTTTTCAATGAAATAAATGCTCAAAGAGAAATAATATACAGAGTATTATTTAGAAGGTAACAGAGGGCTTCGCCAACTAATTTGTTCCATATTTAGCACTCCTGAGTGTACATAGTAGTGACTAATGGGTTGGAAAATTTCAATGAAACTACTTAGAAGGTAGTTCAGTGTCTGATTGCACTGGCAGAGGTAAAGAGTGAAAATTTTGATATGCAATTTGTTATAAAAAGATATAAGAAAGTTTAGAAGTAATATTTACAGGAAACACTTGAAAAATTCTCTTAAAACTGAGGAATGTGTTCTCAAATACAACATCTTGAGGACCACTCAGAACTGAGGTTTTGCTGAAACTGGCTCTGTTCTCATCCAATTTAATGATGGGATTCCACTTAATTCAGTAAAACTGCTGATTCTTTGAATTTGTGTAAATATGATATAATTGGACTTTCTTCACTTTTTTTTTTTTTTTTTTTTTTTTTTAATTATTACTATTTCTTTTAAATTTCAAGCAAATGAGAATTACAGTGTGCAATGCTGGGGATGAAAAAGTATTTTAGACAGGATTCACTGTAATTTCCTAGCCACTATTATTTTTGTCCTGTATTGGGACACAAAATAATAATTCATGCCAGAGAGAATATTTAGAAATTATTCTTAGCAGAACTGCTGGTTTACCACTGTCAATTGGTCTACAAAACTCAGAAATTCAATATTACTTTGATCAATATGATGCTGAGATCTTACCTGCCTTGAAATATGTGGATAAATCTTGTGTACTTTTGTCTATTACAGTTTAACTCTGCCATTCATAATGAGAAAGTGTCTCTCCTCTGTGAGGCTTCCAAGACATTCTTCATTATGTGAAGTTATGTGTCCTTTAAAAGCTGTTCTGTGTAGACTTAGAGTGAGAGCAAAGGTATTAGAATATTTCTTTTCAACCCATTAGGAATACTACGTAGTGTAACAGTTTAATTTTAAAAGTTAAATTATGAGACTTAAATAAAACATCTCAAAAAGCAAATAGAAATGGGCAGTAAAGTGGAGGATTTTTTTTTTTGTGTTGTTTTCCAAGTACGTGTAGTGGTAGGATTAATTCATCAATATAAATTACACAATATTTGGTCTAATGCAGGAGTGACATGAAATCTGAATCATGAAATCTGTATAATGGAAATGTCATCCCTCTTTATTCATCTGGATGCCATTTTCACTATGATCATATTTTTCCTTTCCTATCATGCACAGATTTGCTTTAAAGCCTTTAGTTACTTCTTATATTTTCTCTAAATATCTCTCTTCTGTTGGAAATTTTTAAGCTTCATGCTTACCTTTAGACTATTTCTCCAAAGGTGATTCTTCTAAGTAATTTATGTGATGTACAAAGAGGTAACACTGTTTAAGTACAAGTTTAAGTTCACTGAATACGTGTGAAGAAACCTTTACTGATATTACTGTTTCTGATAGTAGTTCCTGTGAAGAATAAAAAACACAGTTATTTTTAGGCAGTTTGAATGGAAATAAAGCTACATGAGTAGACACAATGCAGATGCAAAAAGTGGCAGAGCCAAACTAAAAAAAAAGCCAAACTAAATTAAAAAAAAATAATAAAATTAAAAAGTTCAGTGTATCTTCAAATCTTAGTGTCCTACTCCAAATCTATTGCACTTACATAGAGTTCACTTAAGACTTGTTTGTTGACTGGAAGCAGGAGTTTTTAACTTGCAAAGTGCCATCAACTAGCAAAAGATTAAGACAGTATTACAGAACTAAATTATAAAGCTAACAGATGGCAGAGACATGTCTGAAAATTGCTACTATTGATAAGAACAGCAGCTAACATGAGCTACTTACTTTAGGACAGAATTGAATTATTTATTTATTTTTGCTGAGGAATATCAGGAATATCAGTGCTGTTTTTGTCTTTTTTTTTTTTTTTTTACATCTAAATTTCTTCATCCAAGTGAATGTTATAATTCCTGTGATTTACTGAGTTTAATTTGTCTACTTGATCTGATTTCCAGTAAGTTTATTCCAAACTGATCTGGTTCCTATGGCCTCTCTGCTTTAAAGAATACATTGCTTGTGGTGAGAATTTCATGAAAGTGTTTACCCCTAACAACTGATACACATTGAAAACTCATTGAAATCATTTGGTATGCCCTGTAATCCCCAAATTACCTCCTTACACTTCTGTTACCAAGCAGTTGCACTAATCCTGTACTTGGCAGTGTGCTTTTTTTTTAAATTCAAAACTTCCTACCATCATTTTTAGTATATGTTGTGGAGAGGTCATCAAAATTCTTTATCAGCTTTCCTAATTTCTGGTTTATATCTAATTTGCCATTTTTATGTGCTTTCTTGTTCTTGCCCATTTGGGTAAATTTTATTTTCATTCCTTAGCTACTGACCTTTTCCCCGTTTAACAGCCTGCTTAATCTCTGATTCATGCAGAAGTTAGGAATTTATCTATTTATTTATTTATTGTAGTTGAAGTTGTTCCTTTTCTTGATGTTGTTGTTTGTTTTAATTGTGACATCTGTTTTACCTCATTATCCAATGCAGTATTTCTAAACAGCTTTTTGTGTTGAGGGTCTTGCTTTTTGGGCTGCTTCTTCTAGGCTTTTTCCTGTTTTTTATTTTTATTTTATTTTTAATTTTATTTTTTTTTCTTCCTGTCTTTCCTTTATAACTATTGTTTATAGTTTTCACGTAGTTCCCTTTCCTGAGTGTTTTGTGTTGAATTGTTTTGGCCTGATCTTTCACATGGTAATGCTAAGCCCAACTGCATTGTGATCTACAGAGCTACTAGACCTGTACTAAAGAGGTATAGAGCAGCTTGCTACTAGTAATTTTGAAGTGGGCCCAATGCACCACTGATGATACAAAGACTGTTCCAGGAGGCTATCATTTGTTTTATCCAAAAATGTGATCTCTACATCTCTTTGATAAGGCATTGATGCAGTCTATATAAGGCCTCTCTAATCTCATATATTGTTCCATGATTTATACTGTCACGTTGATCAGGTGGTCAGTAATGTATTCCTAGTATTAATTTCTTATTATTAGACTCTAAAATGTTATACTCACAGGGATTCCATCATGCTTTCCTTTCCCTGTAGTATCTTATCACAATCTATGATCATTTACATATCACCATCCAGCTGTATGTCCTACACCACCATTCTTACCAAGCTGGTAGTCCGACAACGATCTATCCTACTGATTATTCTCCTTCTACTGCATCTCTGTGATATGTGTTATTTTGAGGTGCTTGACTGATGACTTGTCTTCATTATCCTATCTTAATTTTTTGCTCCTAGAATTGGTGTAGAATAACTTGAAAGATTTGCTTAAGGATGTGCTGGTAAATTGAAGGCATTTTAATGAGCCTCCCTTTTTTATTCTGTTTGTACTGCTTATTTTTCCCCTGGGCTTTTCTGAGGCACATTAAATATTAGTTATGCTTGCCTCAGAGGCATGTCAGTTTGAACGAGGAGCTGTTCCATGCTCATTGGCTTTTCTCTGCTTTCTGCTTTAAGTGTTCCTCTGAAACCTTTGGCATTTCTGTATGAGCAGCAGGGCTGTGTTAAAATTAAGGTGTACTCTGTCCTTCCTGCACTTTTCTCCTGTTCAAGAAGCTTCCCCAGTTCCTGAGGGCACCAAAGTCCCTTCCCACCTACACTGTTGTCTTGTTCTTGGAGACTCTGAATATCTTGGTGTGAATAAAGGGAAAGCATCTTTTTATAATATGGGTATAGGATACAGTGAAAACAAGCAGCAGAAGAAATATTGCCAACCTTTATAACTACCCATGAATCTCGGATTTGGTAGACAAAGCCATGCAAGGGATGGCTGAAACGTTTCCCTGGAACTTTAGATAAAAGATATTACAGCCAACAGAATATGTATCAAATACAGGATTTGTATTCTTTTTTTTTTTTTTTAGCATACCTTCATCTGCAGAGGATATTCTTTTTAATGTGTGATTGTGTTGATGTAATGGGAATGAACAGTCTGTTATTTGATTTCATACCTTGAAAAGATATCTTTTTTTTTTTCCATCTTTCCTTGCAATAAAATGATACTCCAAATCTCCAAACTGATGTAATTTTAAGTAACATAGATGTGGATTACAGGGTCCCCAGGTATATTTCATAGCATTTCTTGTTTCATTGTGTAAAAATCCTATCTAGTTCATAAATGACTGCAGTAAGCCTTGTAAGTATTTAATTTTCCCACCCCTGAAGTTAATGTAGTAATGCCATTCCATGTTTCAAAAATAAGACAAGCTTCCTAGAATTTCCTAGAATTATTTGACTGTGCTTGGTTGTTGTTGTTTTGTTGTTGTTGTTTGTTTGTTTGTTTTTTGTTTGTTTGTTTGTTTGTTTGTTTTTTCACAAAATAATGTACTTACGATGAAAAATGATACCTCAAGGTTAATTCAAAATACTAAAGCTTAAAATGTAGATAACTTATCAGGAAATTTAGATGTGATTAATGTTAAATTATTTTTTCTTTTCTTGTCAACAGGAAGATTCAGCTGACTGCGGTGGTGTCTCTGGTCTGAGTCCATCACTGTGGTCTATGGTAGGAATTCAGTTGGTCCTGCTTTGGCTGTTATCTGGCAGCAGACACTGTCAGTTATGACCTTGCTAAACCAAAACCTGCATAACTTAATCAAGACCCGGCCAAAACAATAGCCTCAATTTCATTTTAAAAAGGGTCAGCTATTCAGACAGCAGCAGAACAGCAATGCTCATGTCTGGTTATCACGCGTTGTGAGACTCATAAAGGCACCTGCAGTGGCTGCATGTTGGAGTATCAGATCCTTAAACGTGTGTGAATGCTGCATCATCTATGCCATCTGAACAGAATTCTGTATGTGCTTCATTGGGGAATCTAAGGGTGTGGTTTTTTTTGTTTGTTTGTTTGTTTTTTTTCATTTGTTTGTCGTTGTAATCTTGATGACTTAATGTAAAAGGGCTCCCCTGAAAATAGCTTATGTACATGATGTTCTTTTAAGCTTTGAATTTCTTGAAGATTTATATTCTTTTACATGAACATTTATTTATATAAAATACAAGAAAAAAAGAAAATATGCTCCCCAATATACATTACTAGCACCACAATGGCTGCTTTGAACATCAGTTTTGTCCAAACTACTTGAGTGAAATGAAGATATTAGCTAGTCTTCATCAGAAGCTCAGCGTGATTGAAATGCTTTATGATGAGTGGTTTATTCTTCCAAAGTTAATCAGAACGGGTATCTTGAAATGTTTTGGTAAGCTGGTAACTTGTTAATTTAAAAAAAGGGAGAAAGGAGGAAACTCAAAATAAAAAGGTGCTTGAGAGTTTAACTAAAAAACAATTCTCATATTAAACTTGGTGTTATTTTCTATCAGAAAAATCTTAATTTCAATGTAATATTCACCTCCTTTTCACAATACAGATATATATAAAGCTGGTCAAGTCCTTCAAAGGCTCAAAGAAAAATGCTTGTGAATAAGAAATGTATTTGTGATATTTGAACGTTGGTTTCCAAGGGTATTTTGCATGATGATGATGCTATGTTACTGTTTTTCAGTTAGTTTTCTTTGATGGTAGAGTATAGTCCATTGAAAAGGTAAATGAGTGGTTCTTTTATTGTGTGAGAAACTGAACATTGCAATGTGTTGCAATCAAACCATATTAAAATATATTATGAAACAGAGTTCTCTGAATATACTGTGCAATGAAAAAGCTGAGAAAATAGGGTAAATTTAGCTATCGTAACAAAAAGTTTGAGTTGGATTTTTTACAGAATAGGAATCTCACATGAAAACCTGTGTACAGATATTTTAAGTATATAAAAATCAGATTTTACATATTTATTTTTGAAAGTATATGTTCACTAAGGTTCATATCAGGTTCCCCCTTTGTTTGCTTTATATGAAATTCATCCATAGTATTAAAACTGATTCTATTGCTATTTATTATTGAAAATAGCAAATTTAACAGCAAAATTACCTGGTTGCTGAGATTGGGAAAAATCTAAACAAATGGGGAGCCTTGAATCTGTATGTATGCACATTGATACTTGATTGTGAATAATAATTTTAGAAGTTGTTTTTATACAACCTCATTGGTGATACAGATTGGTGCAGTAAATTACAATATTACAGTGTAGCATAGTGTTGATGCAAAATATGATTTGCGCTTTTTTCTAGTTTTCAGAACTAAACAGTATTGCAAGACAGCTAAACCAATGAATGTGCAACTCTGCTGATATTGTATAATTCTGCTAACAACTGCAATATGCAAATATTACCATGGCACAATACACTAGCTCTTTAAAAAATAAGAAAATGCAAAGCATTGGTATGTGTATGCTGGCAATTGATTGATATAATTTTGATCATGTCAAAAGCTTAAAGAAATAATTGGGCATGCATTAATATCCTATGAAACCAGAAGATACTACTCAAAGCCATGGCATGGCTTAAAAGATCAGACTTCTACTGTAGTTGTACCCATAGCTGGTTTGTTGTTTTTCTCATGTACCTTGTCTCCAGCTATGTATTTTCTTCTGTTTGGGAATACAATGAGTGAAAACAGTAAAAGCTGACCTTCTGTTCAGTGGTCAAATTTAGCATTTAAAAAAACATCTTTAGCAAAGTCATGGGGTTAAAATTACAATTAACTGTGTTGGATGACTTCAGGTCCTCCTCAGGGAAGGTGAGGTAATTTTGATACTATGGGTGAAGATAATCTTGGAGCTCTTCCTTACAGTTATATTACTGCACTTCTCTTCACCCTGTCACCAGCTATCACCTCATAAAAAATTGGTTTGAGACTTTCTAATGCTGAGATTGCATCCTGTATTTTTTCTTAACATGGTAAATTGAAATCTTATGGAGGAACAAATTTTGTAGGATTAGGCCAATACTTAGTACACTTATAGCTTTTACTTTAAGATTACTTCAGATTCACATTACTTCACATTTTGGTCTTTTAATTTCTTGAAAGACTGTCAGTATATTAAGCACTATATATTTTTCACTTAGCTACCCAAAAGCTACTCAAAAGAAACCCTTCATGGAAAAGTTATTTTATGTGTATGTTAGAATAGTTTACTTACACTGGTGAGCCATACTCTAAGCTACCAGATAATCATTTGATTAGAGTCCGTAGGCAGAAAGAAAGATGGCACTAAACCATGCTGCCACAGAAAACAGCTGGGGCTTTTGCTCTCATCTCACTTCCCTTAGAGGGCTCAAATTAAAAAAAGGAGGGAGAAGCCCATGCAATGCAGACACCTTAGACTTCCTGGGCTATCCAAAGAGAAAAATATTTTCTGTTCCTCTCCTCTGTCCCTTTGTAGGACTTGAAGAAATAAGTCTCAATATAAACACCTAGCCTTCCAGCCATTAAACTCAGGATCTGGCTTTACCTTTGAACAGGTAAAAATGAAATATTGGCTTCTGTTTGTGTAAGAAATATATATATAGAAATGTTATTACTGAATATATTTAAGTGATATCCAAGTGATAATCAAGATTTGTTAAAATGCACTAAAGTGATATTACTGAATATATTTAAGTGATATCCAAGTGATAATCAAGATTTGTTAAAATGCACTACCTATATATCTACAAAATACAAAACACCAGAAAGCAAATGCAATGTGAACATTAGCTATCTCAAAATGTGAAGACCAGTGAGTTACAAATAACTTCCATGGATAACAACTTATTCTTATGCAGAAGAGTATAATTACTCTCACATAATGTATAATAGTCATCTTCTCTATAAGAAAATAAAATTGATCCTAGGCTTTAAACTGAGGCATTTTCATGTTATAATATGCTGTAAAAAGATTTATTTATTTTTTTTAGGTCAGATAATAAGCTATGTCGATATTTGCTCAGATCCTTTAAATAGCACTAAGGGACAGAGATAAACTGCTGGAACTGTTTTAGTTTACACAGAAGTCATGCAGCCTAATGTATGTCTGACAAATACCCACCATTAAAGTTCTTACAGCATGGCATTCTACAAAATGTGATCTGAGGACTTAACATGAAAGGTTTCTTTTTAAATTTTCATTTAAACAACCAGCATTACTGCCAAAACACTGACCGTGGTCCATATTTGTAACAGGTTTTTAACATGACATAGAAGGTTTGATTGACAAGATTTTTAGGTCCTCTACCTTTAAGATTTTAGTATGATCTTTTTCATGTTTCTAATGCTTGAGGCTTTATTGCTTAACTTGACAAAAGCAAAACAAAACAAAAAAATAAACAAAAAACACACAGTGTTGCTGCCATTTGTAAGTTTTCCTATAATATTCCTTTTACTAACTTAAAAACTGGCCTTAATGGGTTCAAATAGGCAGTATCCCTTTTAAGTGACCTTTGCAACCCAAGTGTTACTTGCTGTTGAGAGTTTTTTGGTATCACTGAAGAGACATTAAGAACTTTTTTTTTTTTTTTTTTTCTCATTAACATTTAAACTCAGAAAGTGTGCTTAGTATCGCTTAATTTCAGAACACAACCTCAATCCCACTGGTCCTAAAAATTCAGATGCTAACACAATGGTTATTAAGAAGTATATTAATGCCTACAAGGCACTTCGATGTTCTGATATTTTTAGAATGACAACTAAAGGTGAAATCTTAATAACTCTTTCCTTAGCTGAAATTTTACCCTAGCTTCACCAGATATCCAAGCCTCTAAAAAGGCCAGATTTCTTTTTTATTCTTCCATACCACAATGTTAATATTGTTAATACTCATTGTACACTACTGTAAAAAGATTAAAACAAAGTATCTGAAAACAATTCAAGCATTTTGAAAAGTTAGCCTCACCCTCTTCCCAGCTGCTTGCATCTGTACCATTTATGGTTTAAAAGAAAAATATCATCTTGAAGAAATAATTTCACTGAGGCTAAAGGGGTACTGTCTTGTTCAGATGCCATGAAAATGCGATTGTGATCTGACAAAGCTGTCTTCTCTTCTTGTGTTTTATGGAATATCTGGATCATGCTTTCTGGGATACTTTTATTGAAATGCTCAGTGTGCGTTTCTGCAAAAAAAGGCTTGGTTGCTTTTTACAAGGCAAGCAGGTCTTTCTCCCTTTTATTGTGTTCTCTTGACACTTTTGTGGAACTTGACAAGCCTGAAAAAATAATTTTTTGTAAAAATTTGTATAATAATGTTATAAAAAGTTTATAATCCTAGAACTGTTGTGTTAATCCTTGTGCAAAAACAGTATATTCAGAATAAAAGTTTATCATTTAAAATCAACAACTACTTGGATTTTTCATTCTGTGCGATAAAAACTGGAAATAATGGCTGCATAAATAGCTGAATAATATGTCTGAATTTGCTACATAATTGCACACAAAAATCTGAAAGAGAGATTTTCCGAAGAATAGAGAGTGACTTAACTAGATCATACTGGGGATTAAAAGAGGATGTGCAGCAACCCCCCATTTACGGCTGTGAAAATTTCAGAAAGTTTAAAAAAAATGACCAATGAAACTGAGAGTCTGTAAAGCAGTCAGTGAAATAATAGTCTGTAAAGCATCTGAAGTAGCCCCGTTGTTTTGAAACAATTACTTTTGGAAGGACTGTCATTTACTAACTTGTAAACATTGATGAAGTCCAAGAGTTCATTCACATGAAGAAGCAGACTAAAATCAGATGGCTCAGATGGTGGCTGCCCAAGTTGCTGCCCCACCTCTAGCAAAGATCACAGCCTGATTTATGAGCCAGCTTCTGTACTGCTGCAGTTCTCAGCTAAGGATTAAATTCAAAGTGGATCTATGTACCTTTACAAACAGTCTCGAGATGTTTAGGAGTTACTTCACTGGGTTTTTAGATTTAGTGTGGTGGGAATGGTAATCTCCATCTAAAGGGCTGGGCAGATGGCTGCAAGTGGTAACTGCTTCAGAAGCCTGATTTTAATCCTTTGCTGCGTATGTGTCAAAGCCCAAAGAGAATGGCAGTCATAAATTACACTGGATTTACAGAATCCCTGGGGAGTCAGATAAGAGAGCAAGAAATCAAATGCAGATTCTAATGCTGCAAAGTACCCAATCGCCCATGTGGAAATGCTACAAGGCAGCACATGACACTGCAGATCAACATCCAGAGATTACTGGCCTCAACTAGATTAAACACTGCCGTGTAACGACATGATTACCCCCACATGCTGAACTAATTGTATCATGTTTTCTGTATGCTGAGTGCCATTGAGATGCAAAAATAAAGAAACCACCAAATCCCTTCCCAGTACATGTTTAATTTCAATTCTGTATTACAGTACTCTATTCATTAAGCACCAGGAACCAAGGCTTTCAGAAAACAGAGCCTTTGTGTCGTGGTTCCTCCCACCCCCCAATTTCTGGAATTTACAAGCAGATCAATTTGGGAATGGCTGCACTGCAGTGAAATATTCTATACTAGTCCCCAGTGCAAATTGAGCCGGAATACACTTTGCCTGTCACATCATATTATTTTGAGAGATGACTTCACATTGTCCAATGCAGCATTATTGCTGCTAACCATCTACAAAAAAAAAAAAAAAAAAAAAAAAAAAAAAAAAAAAAGATTATGTAACAGCTATGTAGTTATGTTATAAAAATCCTTCACTGTCACATCTATTAGCCCAGTGCTCCTAAGTGGTACAGCGTTTTATCTGCCTGTTGCACTGTTGCAAAGATATTGAAAACAATGTCTCTCTTTCCAATAGGCTGTTCTAAACTTTTATTCCCGAAGTGTGTATGGGGGAAAATTGAGGGAAAATGAGATTTTCAGGAGAATGATTTTATCTAGATTCTAACTGTATTTCTTCTAAATGTTTGTATATGTCTGTGTGTGTATATATAGTTCTGCTCTTCTGATTCACAATCACTTTCCTGGAAGCTGACTATTCCTTCTGAAACCTTGTTCAGAAACCCAAAAGCCTTTTAATAAAATATTTCCTTTTAATGAAACACCCATACCTCTGTTTCTCCTGGGGGCTGATACTTTTTTCTTTTGGATCCCACAAACATTTTCTTGAATACATCTCATGTTTTGTAAAATAGGTGTTCAATCTTGCTAGTGTGTTCTGCTTGGGGAAACAGTAAGCATGTTTGTGATTTGTCTCATCCAACTTTAGTTGTCTACAATTAGTCATGAGTTCGTTCTATGGTAAAAAGAATTTAGGAGCTTGCTATGGAAGCTGCTGGTCCTGCCCAGGTTTTGACCATCTCCCTTAAAGATCTAAAGCTGAAATTGCTACTGCTTTAGTAGAAACTTTACTGTTTTAGTAGTATGCCTTTTCCAAGACAGAAATTTTCACATTGAGGAGAAGCTGTATCTGCTAGTTTTTCCATTACTTTCATGCTATTTTTAATGTGGACGAGGGCATTGAGTGCACCCTCTGTAAGTTTGCAGATGACACCAAGCTATGCGCGTGTGTCGATCTGCTCGAGGGTAGGAAGGCTCTGCAGGAGGATCTGGATAGGCTGCACCGATGGGCTGAGGTCAACTGCATGAAGTTCAACAAGGCCAAGTGCCGGGTCCTGCACCTGGGGCGCAATAACCCCAAGCAGAGCTACAGGCTGGGAGATGAGCGGTTGGAGAGCTGCCAGGCAGAGAAGGACCTGGGAGTGATGGTGGATAGTCGGCTGAATGTCGGCCAGCAGTGTGCTCAGGCGGCCAAGAAGGCCAACAGCATCCTGGCTTGTATCAGAAACAGTGTGACCAGCAGGGCTAGGGAAGTGATCATCCCCCTGTACTCGGCTCTGGTGAGGCCGCACCTCGAGTACTGTGTTCAGTTTTGGGCCCCTCGCTACAAGAAGGACGTCGAGGTGCTTGAGCGGGTGCAGAGAAGGGCGACGAAGCTGGTGAGGGGCCTGGAGAACAAGTCCTACGAGGAGCAGCTGAGGGAGCTGGGCTTGTTCAGCCTGGAGAAAAGGAGGCTCAGGGGCGACCTTATTGCTCTTTACAGATACCTTAAAGGAGGCTGTAGTGAGGTGGGGGTTGGTCTATTCTCCCACGTGCCTGGTGACAGGACGAGGGGGAATGGGCTAAAGTTGAGCCAGGGGAGTTTTAGGTTAGATATTAGGAAGAACTTCTTTACTGAAAGGGTTGTTAGACATTGGAACAGGCTGCCCAGGGAAGTGGTTGAGTCACCGTCCCTGGAAGTCTTTAAAAGACGTTTAGATGTAGAGCTTAGGGATATGGTTTAGTGGGGACTGTTAGCGTTAGGTCAGAGGTTAGACTCGATGATCTTGAGGTCTCTTCCAACCTAGAAATTCTGTGATTCTGTGATTCTGTGATTCCTAGTGCTGTTAGTTTCTGACAGCTGTTTTGTGAAGGCAATATGAAATATAAGACATCAGTGGTATGCCCTCTTCCTCTTTAAGAAAATCTTCGTTTTTTTCAGTCACTGAATCAGTTATTTCATAAACAAAATAAAATGCATGGAATTTGTAATGGAAACTCTCTCAGAATTTCCATTTTAACTTTTGTTACTCTAACCCAGAACCTTCTTGTGATCTCAGTCTTGTGGCTTGATTATTTAAAAATAAATGTTTGGTGCACTGTAATACACACACACGTATATATACGATAGTCTGGAAAGGGTAACTAACATTCTTGGAACAATGACTAATAGTTAGCACTATGTTTTGGTATGTGTGGTTAACATGTATTATTCTATTTAACTGTTTTGAGAGTCCAAGCAGTTAATAGTCACTATGGTAAGGGTTAGTCAGTTTGCCAGATGAGCTTTTATATCTTCAGCAATCAGTTATTTCTATGAGAAAAATGCAGGTAACTGAGGCTCATCTCTGACTGGAAAGCTGCTAATACCTAATTTCAAATAGCCTGGAAATTAGGAGCATTCTCCTATCCTGTAATTTGCACAAAGGGTAAATAGTGGCATCATGGCAGGATTTGCTTTTGACATCTTTCTGGAACCCCAAAATAGGAAATAGCATACATGAAAACTTTGAGAACCTGGAACGAAGACACAGGCAGTGGGATTCACTAGGTGATCCCAAGGTGTTTCGCTAGGTGTCTACATTCCTTGTTTGATCACAGGAGGTTCACTCAGTGTAGTCAGCGGAGCAGGGAGAACTATTCAGATGACCAACTGCTAGAGGTTTGATAGTAGTTGCAGTTGCATCCACAACCCTTCTGTTGAAATTGAGGCATGAGGATGCTAGATCCAGAGACAGACCAAGCAGTGGTGATACATGAATTCAAAACTTGATTCTTCTCTTTTTCTGGATTCAATGCATTCCTAAGACCAAGATCTATGCTGAGTAAATTCCACATAAAGGAAGACAGATGTGAAATTTAGGCTCTAACTATCAGAGAATGATGCAGACATGTCTGCTCTAACAGCCATTGCTATGCAGACAAAGTAGAAGAGATGCCAAACTCCAAGTCCTGAGAAAAGCTTGTTCTGGTGGCTGTGGTTGGAGCACATGGCCTGGGACAACACTGAATTCCTTCCAAAGTGGAGAAGAGAGTGGTGATGGTGAGGGAGCTGTTACTCAGCTTTTGCATCATGTACTTCCATTTATAGTACTTGTCTGAAAAGTGTAAAATCTGTTTCTAAGCTGTCTTTAGTCTGAGGTTATCTGTGGATAAGGGATGAGGGAATCTGTACACTTACAAATAGAGGCAGCAATGAAATCTGGCCTGAAGGCAGCCTGAAAGGTCTTGTTCTTGGGCTCTTAAAGAAAGGTAAAGGTACAGTAAATAGAAAAGCATTTAATTTCAAACTTTCTTTTATTATTATTTGGGTAAGAAATTATTATCACAAAAAAAAAAAAAAAAAAAAAAAACCATGAAAAGAAATTAAGAGATGGTTATGTGAAGAACTTTAAGATCTAGAGAGTTCTGTAAAGCTTAGGTATTTCTACCTAGGTAGATGGCAGTTGTGTGATGGATTTTCAGCATCACTGTTCTGTGTTATTTAGGGTCCCACATTCTGTCTGAGTCATATTTTAGTTCTTAGGTGTTATGATTTGGGATTCTGACATTAGCCAGTGATTCTAGTACACTTCTGAGTCTGGTATCTTTTAAGTGGTGCCTTGAACCGGGACAAGTGGCAACAGGCACAAACTAGAGCATGGGAGGTTCCATCTGAGCATCACGAAGCATATCTCTGCTCTGCGAGTGACTGAGCACTGTCACAGGTTGCCCAGTGAGGCTGTGGTGTCTCCCTCTTTGAAGATCTGTGCATAGTCCTGGGCAGCCTGCTAGGGGTGTCCTTGCTCGAGCAGGGTATTGGGAACAGATGGCCTCGGGTGGTCCCTGCCAACCTTAACCATTCTGTAATTCTGCATTTATACCACTAAGCACCTGATTTATGTTTGTCTATATTTATGTCTGATTCCAATTTTGTAAATCACACAATGTCAAGCTTTAAAGCACATCCTTAATTTTCAGTGAATGGAAAGTCCTCTCACTCATAGTGTGAGGACTGTTCAGTTGTGCTTGAAACTTTGTATTAGGAGGCAGGATCGAGCTCCAATTTTGGTTTTAGTAAATTAATGTATATATATATATATATATATAAATGTTGTTAATAGAGTCAACCAAAAAGTCTATATCTGGTTGTGATTATACATGGATCTAACTTTGCGTAATCCCACAGCTAGGGCAGAAACAGGGAGGAATAAAGGTGACATTAGTCATTTTAGCTATCAGCTTGTGGTACAGTTAAGAAAGTGTGGTTTTTTTTGTTTGTTTGTTTGTTTGTTGTTTTTTTGTTTTGTTTTGTTTTGTTTTTTAACTTAGCTTTGCAACCAGAAATGTGAGGGTAACATGGCCAAGTGGAGATAGGAAAATGCTTTGCAGTCTGCTGAGAGGACACACCTGGCACCACAGCTGTGCCTCCTGCTCTCTGTAAGCTGGATCTGCTTGGCTAAGGTGATTTCCTGGCAGTGCTGGCACAGCCTGGTGATGGGTGCTGGGGAAGATCTGTACTCCCAGTAGAAACAAACTGATATTTTCATCTCTCCGTCTCCCTCTATTAACAGGAGGGAATCCAATGAGCTAGATCAAGTTTTCAGGTACCTAAAATTTCACTGAGAAAACTATGAAAGTTGGGTAACTAGGAGAAAATGGCTTTCTATTGTTTCCATACCTCTTGGGGAATGGAAATGTTAATCTAAGCTTTTGAGGTGGTAAGATTTTGGGGGAGAAGTAGCAATATATATGTAGACATAAATATTTCTATGACTTAGATACTATCTATGGACTTTTAACAACCTGCCAGTGTGCTTTGCACTCCCAAGGTCAAACACCCCTGCTGTGCCTTTCTGTGGCAGATGAAAGGGCCTCTTTTGTAGAGCATGAAGGACAATCTACATTTTTTTTTTTTTCCCAAATCTATAGTTGAGTGAAATGTCTTAAATAGAAACTGGTCTTGATCTGAGTGAAAACCTATCCAGGGTATTGCACAGAGAGGCACCTTTATTGTTTCCAGAAGAGGTTGTCTCATGTAAATGGATATTCTGTTACTAAAGGGTTTTTTTTCCTCTTTTTTTTTTTTTTTTTTTTTTTAACAGCTTTTTCTTTTTTTTCTTTCTCTCTCTCTCTCTCTCTTTTTATTTTTCTTTTTCTTTTTTTTTTTTTTTTAAATTCTATAATCTCAAAATGGCATTGTGTGCAATACTATACTTTATAGCTCAGCTGTATTCACCCTCCTGTAACTAAGACCCTGGACTGCCTTCATCGTATCTGAAGCTTTTGTCTGTAATTTATAATTCAGCTGATTTACCCAGTCCAATGTATCCAGTTCCAAAACAGTACAGATGATAACAATGATAACAGTGACATAGGTTTTTTGCTATTTTTTTTCAAACAAACAAGCAAAAAACCCACAGATTATAAATCCTTCTTCAAGTAACAAGGAAAAAAATGCCACACAACTGAATTGACAGTCATTAAGAAACACAATATTTTCATTGTTGCATAATTTTAGTGGTTTTTTTTTGTTCTGTGTTTCCTTCAAATTTTATTATACATTTGTAATGAACCAATTTAAAAAATAAAATCAAATAAAACCAACACAAACATGTGCAGAACATGGAATGAGTGCAACACTGGACAGTGTTTCTCTGATAGATACAGGATTTGTTATCAAAACTATAAGAAATTTAATGGCTATAGTTTTGTAGGGTAGACAGCTTTAATTCTTGGTAAAATAAAATTGACAGTTGGAGAACAAAATCACTGATTTTAATTCTGAGCAAGGTTGAAGGTCAAAGCTGTTGGATCAGTGTATATCAGTGAGTATATCAGTGAGGTCATATTTAAACCATAGGCAGATACTCAATTTCTTGCTACAATATTGCTACTGATGGATGAACTGTCTACTTAAAAACTTAAGCTCTATCTGTCTAGACTTAAAAACTTCACATTCTCCTGTATTGTTTTTAGTATTGTTATAATAATATACTTGTCTGGATTTTCCCAAGTATTTGCCTCGCAGAGCAGAAGCTGGAAGAGATTCAAGGGTTAACAACTTCTGAAAAAAAAGACATATCTTAGTAAGAAAACAAAACAAAACAAAACAAAATAAAACAACAACACTCTCTGGGGGAATCTTAGCTAGGCTAGAAGAATTTGAAGCCTTTGATCCATATAAGCAGGTAAAGCCATGAGATGCCAAAGTAGAGTGCAGTTGCGTTTTCAGGCTTGTGTTGGTGTTCAGTGAGCTTGGTCCATCCTGTCCACATCTCATCATTATGGGAATAACAATTGTTCTCACACCTCCAACTCATGCCTCCATAGTCCATGCAGGCTTCTAGCAAACTGCAACCCCTATGCTCAACTATGGTGGTGCTGCTTGTAGAAGTTGCAGGCATTTTTCAAACATTTCTGCTCACAAACACACACCAGAACTAGCCTTGTCCTCTGTGTTTGATGGTATTACTCACCACTGGTCAAAGGAAAACCTGACAGATGAAATTCATAAGTAAAACCACAAATAATACAAATTGAAAAGTAATTCTAAAGTGTCTGGATATAGTTTTGCAAGGAGCAATACAATCTTTGGCAGTGCCAGGCTGTTGCCTTTTGGAAATATTGGGTGGCCTGAAATTAATTTGTTTAGCTTTTGCTTATGTAAAAGTGCTCAACTTCATGACATCTGTTAAGAACCCAGAGATTATAGATGTCTAACTTGCATTTATATGAAATAGAAACAGATGCAGCTGTTGGGAAACAGACTATAAAATCATCTGAATATTTTTAAAGTGACTTCACAGATGTTTTGACTCGTGGTTCTTTTTTTGGGATTCATGATTAATATTTTTAAAGGTGATTCATCTTTCATCTTGGGTTCCCCTGTTGTTGACCTAGCCTTAAGAAAGTATGATAGAGCTTGAGAAGAAATAACATTTTCTGAATGTCATATTTTTATAAATTTCAGTTAGTAAAACACAAGTCTGTATAGTTATAAACTATGGATATTAGAATAAAATGATAAGTGTATGTTCTTTATTCTATTTTTTTTTCCTTCCAATCAAAGCAAAAGCTGAAGGATTTATGTACTTTTATTATCCTAGTGTGGATGATGATAATACTACTCTGAGTAGTGAACTACTGACTGTTCTTCTGGCTTATCAGCTATAATGGGTAGAGGTAGAACATATGTGTACAGGCTCTTTCTCTACCTCTTTTGTGTTAATAATTATAGGTTATAACGATTAAAGGACACAAGCCTCATCTTGGTTTCTGGCTGTGACAATGCAAGAAGCATTTTTTCTTAAAATAGAAATGTTATTTATGGAAAAGCTTTGTGAGGTTTCTAGTACTACCATCTGGTTGCTCCACCAAACAATCATTGTAGTCAATTGTCTGAAAACCAAAGGACTGAAGTACTTGCTTTAAATTTAGCACTTGCTCTACTATATTGCTGGGGGGAACATTGTACATGCATAAAGCCAAGTATGTGCTTAAATACTCCCACTGAATAAAAACATTTAACAGCTAATACATTGATGCCTACAGTGGGAGTTCTATTATGCTCCTTTTCAAAACTACTTTATGCTTGAGCTATCACTATTAATTTTATCTTTTGTAATTTTGTGGTTGTGCATATTCATGCTTAAAAGAAGATAAAAAACACTATTTTGAGAACTGTTAATTTAAACTCTCAAAATAAAAGCTATTGTAATTGTCCTCATGCCAAATAAATAAATAAATGTTCTCTATGAGAACTTTTGATGTTATTTCAACAAATGGCAAAATTATCAGTAAACTCCTGCTTGAAACAATATGATACCTCAAGACTTATGTGACACTTGGTGATACATCAAACCTTCCAAGGGAAATAAAATAACAATTTTAAGCATGATGAAATGTTGTGAGTCATATTCTTTGTAATAATTCCATGTCCTTATTGCAAAATTTGCAAAGAAAATACTCCAGCCATTAGTTCTGCCTCTTTCTAAAGCAAATCATTTGTCTCTGACATTTTTGAGGTAATAAATGCATTTCAGTATCTATGGAGCACGAAGGTCAGATGTAATCCACAAGCAAAGGCTGATAAATAATATGTGAAATGAGTGTTGTGTAAGAAAAGCTGATGATGTATCCAACAGCTCTGTGAAGCTGGGCTCTTTCCAAAGCAATCAGTCCTGCTTATGACTTTCTATATAAAGGCTATGAAGTAACTCTTCTGGTTTAAAAAACAAAACAAAACAAAACAAAACAAATATATATATATATATGTTTTTTGATATATATATATATTTTTTAGAACAGAGGCTGTTGAACAACTTCAGTTCTCAGTTTTTCTACTGTCTGAGAAACAGTGAAGGCTGTGAAGCTGAGCCATAGGTAGAGGTCTGTCCCGCTCTGCACAAGCTCTCTGATGACGTCTGGATGTGTGTACTCGGTGCCTGTTCTTTCTATTGGTAAGTGGGGACATCAGTGAATGGAGCTGCCAGTCTCACTCCTCAACCTTTGCAGACTTTATTGAATTTCAGACAATAGAAATTGTGGCAGTGTATGGTGCACCTGGGGCTTACAGCATATTGCATAGACACTGACAAGTCATAATTCTTTTCCAGCTTTGCAGGAGTGGTCTTTTTTAAGGGTATGTCCCTGCTGTGTGAGTGGATCTCTAGTTTATTCATATTTGTGGGGGAGGGCAAATCTATTTCCATTAGAAAATTAGTTATGTTCAGTATTAAGACTTTGTACTTCCCACAAAAGAGGCATGATTCTTAGTGAAAAAGAAAATTTTGATCTGTCAGGACTTCTTTTTTTTTTTTTTTTTGGTTGTTATTGTTTAATTTATTTGTTAAAAACCCCGATGTAAAGGCTTCGATTTTATTTTTATACATATAGAAAGAAGGTAAATACCCCAGAAATCTAATAGTTTAGGACATACATGTATTCAGGTGATGTGTCAGAATAACCAAAATAATCTCTAGTCACAGCTCTCTTGGGCTATGGTATGTTTAGATGTAGAGCTTAGGGATATGGTTTAGTGGGGACTTATAGCGTTAGGTCAGAGGTTGGACTCGATGATCTTGAGGTCTCTTCCAACCTAGAAATTCTGTGATTCTGTAAGGGCTTGAAAGTCTATTGTTTAACATCATCAGAGATCTTCTTGAATCAGTTTCTAATTAATCACAGTATCAGAGAGGTTTTCCATGTCATGCCTTAAAATGTGAGCCTGACTCCTACCTACATCCCAGAGAAGACAATTTTAGCCCTTGATAAATGTAAACTTTCAGATTCAGAAATAAGTTATTTATGGCATCAAGCCATAAATTGGATTCTGTTGGTCAAAAATCACTGCAACCTGACAGCAGGCATGGTAGTTTTTATGACAGTTAATCAGCTGAAAAAATAAAAATAATAAAAAAAAACACTTACATTAAACTTGGAAATCTGCAAATGCAAATGATTAGGTTTAGTTACCTAGGTTAAATTAATACTCACACTGAATGGTATTTTCAGTATGTTAGTCCAATAAAAGTAAAACGTTGAGAAAAAAAAAACAAAAAAAGGTAAGTTTGAAATTCTATTTTGTTCAGTAACTTTTTTTCTGAACTGTCAAAATCCAATTTTTTCCCATTTTTAAATGAAGAAATGTTTTTGTTTATTTTTATTTTTATTTTATTATTTTTTTTTTAAAAAAAAAAAAAAAGAAAGCTGAGCTTCTGAGCCCCTGGTTTCTGGCTTTTAAAATCAAAGAATATTGAGAGACACACTTCATAGTATAAAAACAAAAACAAACAAACAAACAAATAAAAAAGAATTAGCAAAGTTGCTTCTTCGGAGGTGAAGGGGAAGGAACATTTTTTTTTGTTGATGTAGTACTTTCTGCACCTGCACATTTCACACTGCTTTTTAAACACCTGTGTTTGGTAGTGTAAGTGCTGCCTGTAACAGAAATGCCTCACCAATCACAAGAAACTGTGAGCTGTTCAGTGATTCATGAAGTTTATTAGAATATTTTTCCATCAAATAAATGCATGTATAATATTTCATAAGCACAGAGCAACACTTAAAATCAGTGCTAGAAAGATGAATGTGGGATAATGTAATACATATGTGACTTTCTGTCGATGACTCTATTTCTAACTGTGAGACCTATGAAAATGGATTTAAGTTAGATTTTTCTTCCTCTAGTCTACACTGAATCTCAATACCCATCTTGCCTGCTACATCAGACTATAGGCATAGATGGGACAGAGGTTTTGTTTAAAGTGCAAGGAAGTTACAAATATGAGACATAAACAAGAATATCATGACATTACATAAATAAATAATGAATATATGAGATCAGTGTCCTTCAAATCTAGAGCATGTGAACATCTCGCGTGAGCTGTCCTGTTGACTTCAGTGGAAAGCTTGTGTGACCTGTTGAATTATCTAAACAGGAATTCTTGCATTACATGGGAATAACGTTAAAGTACATTTGCATCTTTCACTTTGAGGAATCAGTTTTCTACCATAAAAAAAAAATAGTTGCATTTAAGGCCAGAACATTCCTCTTTCTTAAAAGTTCATGCACTGAAGTAATAATAATAATGAAAGCAACAGCAACAACAAAATCCTCACATTTCTTTTGTACAATTCTGAGGTCACTGCTTCAAGTTCAGGTACTTACTTGCACTTCATAACTCCTTTGGTAGCTGTTTATTTGCACTTCCTTTTAAATGACAGTTCTCAGTAAAATGTGGCACTAAGTGCCACATCTGTCTGGAAATGCAGTGTTTTAAATGGCAATTTGCTGATTATTTTGCTAATGGTGAAGTAACTGAGCGAAAAGGTTCATACCAAACATGGAAACTCCAGCTTCTCTCTTCCTTCTTGCAGAGGTCACCAAAGATCAGGAAAAGCTTTGCTTCCCATTATCTCTGATGCACATTGGAGAAGAAGAGGGGGTGGGGAGTGGTGGTGGTAAGGGAACACCTTACCACAAAAATCGGGAGGGGGTGGGGAGTGGTGGTGGTAAGAGAACACCTCCTACCCACAAAAAGCACCCCCACACTAATATCTTGTTATTTAAGCCACAAAGTGAGTAGTAACCTATGGAGTTATGAGTCAATAAATTCCCTTGGCATCTTTTCAGAAGAACAGTTACAACCAGTCTGCTGGGTGGTGGTCCTGACAGAAGCAAATTTACTCTTATGGGATTTAGTGATACCTCTGCCTCTCTTACTGTGCCAGGTTGTAACTCCTGTCTTTATTGTTTAAAACCTTACTTTTGTTAGACTACTTAGGGAAGTGTTGTGTAGGGCGACTTTCACTTTCCCTTACAGTCCTGTCCTGAGAATCTCTCCTGTTGGTAGGGGGAAAAAGGGACAAGTATGTATGTACCAAAAATGCATATAATTTATGCACTAGCTCAATGGTTTTGAACATTTTTTTTTCAATATCAAACTTTTTTTTTTTTTTTTTTAAATCCAAGCTGTGAAAAATCATCATCTTACTTTTTCTCTTCAATTTTGGATAAGGTCTTTGTCTCCTTCCAGATTTAAACCTATGCGGACAGGTTGATGACTTTGCTAGTATCTTTTCCAATCTATAACAGTATAGCCAATTGTTCTTGGCAGTGGCAAAGAACTGGTATAGGCCTTAGAAAATATAGGTATGAGATTTGTGAATGGCTGGGCCCTCATGGGCAACTAGCAACAACAAAAAGTTGCTATTTGCTACTCAAGTCCATAACATCAGTAACAGCTATAGCTTCATAAGCAGAACCATTGTAAGGACAATTTTGACTGGAGCAGTTGTTTTAGAGTCTAACAGAAATGTCGAGGAGGGCTCTGTCATGCAAATTAGAAGAGGGGAGTATTCTCCTACCTGAGGATTACATCCTATCTGTAACTGAACTGCCATCTGTGTAGCACTGCAGAGGATGTCTGAGTCACCACCACTCTCCCAGTATAACCCAAATCACCGCAGGGCTGCAGTAGGTCAGAAGCTGTTAGTCTGGGGCTCACAACCACAAACATTTTGCTCTCTTACTTGTGGTTAATGGGAAACAGGAATTCAATAGTGAGACTAGTACAGGCAAAAAGCTTACACAGTAAAACTGAAAAAAACATTGTCCTAGATTAGAAGCAATTTTCCCTCAGCCATTAGCTGTGGCTCACCACAGGCTAAGGCCTTGGCTAGAGAAGCACCTCTACAGTGGGACTGCATGCATAAAGCTGTTCTGCCAGAATTGTAGCACCAGACAAATCCCTAAGATGAGACAATTCTCTATGTACTCTGTGAAGACAGAATGAATCCAAAAATGAGTCTGGCAGACAGATCCAGCATCCAATGCTAATTGTAAAGCCCTTTGGATACATTAGATTTAACTCTGTACTTTGCAGTTTTGATTCCCTCTCTAACTACAATCAGCCTAAAGGAAGAAAACAGAGAAGCCTTGTCAGTGATGGGCCAACCCAACCATGTGAATAAACCTGACCATATCACACAAGAGTAACCTATGCAATGCAGATGATTGTCCCAAAAGATTATAGTACTCCCTCTGGCTTTAAAATGTATGGGTCATATTCTTAGTTCATATTCACAGTTCTTCTGGGATAAAATGTATCTCCCCAAGAATCTGTTGGTATTTTCAAATGGTTAATTATTCCTTTTCTATGTTCTCACATTTTGGATAGGAGTGTAGCTCCTTTCCCGTTTCACACTCAGTGCTGAGACTAGAAGCTCCCTGCCCGCAGGGCTTGCCTACTTCCATCGAACTGACAGGAGGCATGGTGCATCCTACTTCAGCTTTGAGCTGGCAATATGTATAGCAATAGGAAACTACACTCACAGAAGAACTCTTTCCAACACCACTGTTTAGGCCTGAGGCTGAACTTAGAATCTGTCTAAAAGACTTAACAAGAAGAGCTGGGAGATGATATTAAAAGGCTGTGTCACAGGTTAACGCCGTTTACCTCCCCCAGGTACTGTGAAGGGAAGAGGTTAAGCAGGCACTCAGCTCAGTCACTTCAGATGTATGTGGTAGGAACAACCACTTGCAGTGTGACATCCATACCAATGTATTGTTGGCTTCAAGCAAACTAATGTGAGTTTACAAGAGCAGTGTATATAAGACTATATTAAATATTTTATTTAATATAAATGAACAAGAGCATACACCTGACATACAAACTGGTACATATTTTAGAAGACTGTGACTGTATCTGTTATTTTCATCTGTTAACAAGCCTGAGTAGAAGCTATCTGCTCTCCACACTTTTAGCCAAAGCAGTTTGCCATAGAAAATACAGGAGCAGACAAATAGATGAGAAGTGTTCACACTCATTCTGTGATCCAGAGATGGGGGAACTATCCTGCTTGCAGGCAGGGGATGTATTAATAGCTTTTTGGCTTCTACATCAACGGCAAAGTAATTAGAGGCAGTGGGTGCAGTCTCATGAGTGGGTTTTTATTGTTGCAAATTACTGACGTGGGCTGCCACAAAGCAGGGTTTGGAAGCCAGTGTCTTGGCAAGTTAGTTGGATGTGAATACAAGTCACAAAATTGTGAACGACATCTCATTTGCTCTAATTACTTTGCTGTTGATGTAAAAGCCAAAAGGCTGTTAATAAGTTAAATCCACCCCCAGCAGTTTTTGTTTTATTCCTCCAGCACAGTACCTGCATCAAGAGAGGCAGAATGAGTCATTGAAAGTGCAAACCATCTTTTGTAGCAAAACAGTGCCCTGGAGACTCCAAGGACTGGAGTTTATGCCAGAGAGTATAAGAGGAAAAAATTGTGTGTGGGTAAGGAAAGAAAAAAAGGGTTTGATGGCTTATCCGGCAGTGATCCAGTTTAACAGGAAGATAGTCTCTGTTGGTACAAATATTTATAGCTTCATAGCCTTATTGTAGTCCATGGTTAGCTGTATCAGGACTCTTATTCATAAATTTGATTTTGAAGTAAAAACTCTGCGTTCTTTTGGCTGTCTCATTTCAGACTACCAGGCTATAAAGCCACTGAAACTTCCTATATTCTCCCAGAAATTAATACATAAAGAAAAAAAATCCCAGGTTTTAGCACTAGGCCATTGGTTTTCTGACTTAGAAAAAAAAAAAAAAAAAGACAACTAGAAGGATAATTTGATTTCTTTATTGCATATCTGTTTTATTCAAACCCAGTGTAGGTTTTTGAAATGTAAATTCAACAAACCAGTCCTTAGATTCACTCACACAGTCTGGTTTACAGCCTTTTCTAATGCTAGCTACTTATTCTATAAACAGAATAAAGCTGAAAAAAAAAAAAAAAAAAGGCAAGGTGACTGATGTTTACCAATGACAAATGGCCAAACTCTTGGTTTCTGTAGCCGTGGATAAATGTCTTTAGGCAAAGATATTTAGATATCTACGTCTTTGGCAAAATGGGGGAATACAACAGAAACTTAACCAAAGTTTTCTGAAAGTTAGAAAAGCTGAGCATTTGGTTTGATTTAGTCATGAGTAAAGCTTAGTTTTGCATCTTATTTCTCTGCCAGATACCATGTAAATTTAAGAAAACAAAAAAAAAAGAAAAGAAAAAAATTGCTCTGTTGCCTCTTCCAAAATTGAATACCTGTTGGAAAAAGTGTTTCTTGTTTTTTTTCTTTCTCTCTCTTTTTTTTTTTTTTTTTTTTTTTTTTTTTTTTTTTTTTTAATGCTTATTCTTCAAATTAATTATTAATTAAAAGCTAAATCAAGGAAAACCTTAAGAATCCTGAACTTTATGTCATTAGGGTTTCACATGTAGCTACACTGTTCATATAGCTGAGGGTTGCCTACAGCTGCTTTTTTACTTGAAGGCCCAGCTCATATACACATACTTAGTCAAAAAGTGGACTGCAGGTTTTTGTACATAACTGCAGAAGAAGATAATATAAGGCAATAAGAATCTAATTCTCTTGGAAGATTCTTACTTTTCAAATAAATGTATTTGAAAAGAAGACAAGAAGTTTTTTTAGAAAATAAAGAAACAAAATCAAACACACACACCCCAAAAAGCCACCATCACTTCTTGCTTGATGATTCTCATCTCTAAATACACAAGGACGCTATTAGCTTTTAAGAATGAAGCTCCAGTCCCACTGACCAGTTTCTTGGTGCTTGAAAAACCTCCCTTTGAATTAACGAAACTGTGGGAGTCATAAAGCAGAGATTCTTTGAAATAATAACGTGAAAAGGAGAGGTATCCATGGCAGAAAGTAGGATCAGAATCCCTCAGCTTCAGCATAATGATTCATGTCCAGGATGTTAGACTACTCTCCAGCAGGGCCAGTTTCTGTCCACTGTCAAGCTGAATGCATATCCTCTATTAGCATGAGCATTCAGTAAAGCACTACTCAGTGTATCTGACAGCCTATCTGGCTGGCAGATCAGGAGTCCTGTGAGATGCTTTGCAAAGCCTTCTCGCCAGCAATCTGACAACACCTATGTCAGAATAATTCTACACAGCAAGGGGCACTGGTTGTGCATGAAGTGCTTGGAAATGTTGCTCCTTTCTTCTTGCTGCCAGCTGTTTTCATGACCTATTCCTTCATGCATGAAAATTAAAAAATGAAGATGTTACAGGTAATAACACTTCTGTTTTGTAAAATCAGTCATAAAGGGGTATTCTGGAATGTCTCCACTTGTATCATGTAATGCTTTAATTAAATATAATGTCCTCAGCAGCCTGCAGTCACAAGATGTCTACTTTAATTTAAACTTCTGATTCACAGACAAGCAATGGAAAACAGAAAAACTAAATAGCAGCTTTATGAAGCAGAATGAGATTTTGTTGTTAGCACGAACTGTGGAGCCAGGGAGGGTTAAGGGTAATGGAGATGTATTTTGTAGGATCTAGGTCTTTTTTTTTTTTTTTTTTTCCTTTAAATGACTTGTCATTAGAAGGCAGATGTGCAAACTTCTATGCAAAGTTTCTGAATGCCTGCAAAATATTCTGAGTTTGGCTGAAGACTGATGACACTACAAACACAACACTTACTTTTCAAGGGAAATACAAGGAAATAGCATCTGAGAGAGCCTGAGCCTTGTGTAGGGGACTGAGGCATGGAGAATGTAAGGGGTCTCTTTCTAACCTTGCATATATTACAAGAAGAGAGTGGTCCTCACTAGTTTTATATGAAAAAGGAGAAGAGACCCCTACTTTCTGGAAAATGTCCCAGTGACATATAGCTGTTTTGACTCCTTTCTGATGCATCTATTTCTGCCTTTTCACTGTGCAGTCAGGGCTCTGGATCTCATTCAAATAGTTTGCTGCTTATGAAGAAGTCACAGTAGAACCCATGTTTTTTTTTTTTTTTTTTTTTTTTTTTTCTTTTTTTTTCTTTTTTTTTCTTTTCTTGACTTTTCTGTCTTTTCTTGGCCTTTTCAATTTCCCATCTTTAAAACAACTCTGTTTCATAGAATCATAGAATGGCTTGGGTTGGAGGGGACCTCAAAGATCACCCAGTTCCAACACCCCTGCCATGGGCAGGGACACCTCCCACCACACCAGGTTGCTTAAAGCCCCTTGAACACTTCCAGAGATGGGGCATCCACTGCTTCTCTGGACAGCCTGTGCCAGTGCCTCATCACCCTCTGAGTAAAGAATTTCCTCTTAACTTCTAATCTAAATCTCCCCTATTTTAGTTGAAAACAATTCCCTCTTGCTCTATCATTTTCTGCCTGAGCAAAAAGTTGTTCATCTTTTTTATAAGTCCCCTTTAAGTACTGAAAATCTGCTAAGAGTTCTCTCCTTCTTTCTTCAGGCTGAACATCCACAGCTCTTTCAGCCTTTCTTCACAGGAGAGGTGCTCCAGCCCTTTGAGCATCTTCATGGCCCTCCTCTGGACCCACTCTAATAGATCCACATCCTTCCTGTCTTTGGGGACCCCAGACCTGGATGCAGTACTTGAAGCTGGGTCCCACAAGGGCAGAGTAGAGGAGGACAATCACCTCCCTCCATCTGCTGGTCACTACTCTTTTGATACAGCACTGAATGCCGTTGGCCTTCTGGGCTGCAAGCATGCACTGCTAGCTCATGTTGATCTTTTCATCCATCAGAACCCCCAAGTCTTTCTCTGCAGGACTGCTCTCAATGAGTTCTCTCAGTCTGTACTCCTTTCTGAGATTGCCCTGACCCAGGTGCAGCACATTGCACATTTATGAAAAGGGAAAAAAAACTGCTGCACAACAGCAGATGGGAGAGAAAACAGTGAGAACTAGCCCTGCAGACACCAAGATCACTGCAGGAGGGCAGGAGGTGCTCCAGGCATGCAGCAGAAGTTCTCCTGTGGCCTGTGGAGAGGCCCCTGGTGGAGCAGGCTGTCCCCCTGCAGCCCATAGGTCCCACATGGAGCAGATGTCCATGCTGCAGCCCGTGGAGGAGCCCCTGGTGGGGCAGGGGGATGTGGCATGGAGGGTGCTGTGGCCCATAGAGAGCCCCTGCAGGAGCAGGACCCAGGGCAGAGCTGCAGCCCAGGGAAAAGCCCAGGCAGGAGCAGGGAGTCTGGGGGAAGCTGCTGCCATGGGGAACCCATGATGGAGCAGTTTGCTCCCAGGGGATGGACTCCTTGGTACGAACCCATGTTAGGAGTAGTTCTTGAAGAGCTGCTGCATGTGGAAAGCTCCCACGGGATCAGTTTGGGAAGGACGGCATCCTCTGGGAGGGACCTGATGTGGAGCAGGGGCAGAGAGTGACCATGAAGAAGCAGTAGAGATGAAGTGTTAGGGACAGACCACAGCCCCCTTTTCCCCCTTCCCCTGTGCCACTTGGGGGAAGGACATAGAAGAACTTCTGTGTGTGTGTGTATTAATTTGTTTTGAGGTTCTCACTGCTCTAGCTTGTTAGCAATAGGAAATAAATTACATTAATCTCCCTATGCTGAGTCTGTTTTACCCGTGATGATAATAATTGAATGATCTCCCTGTCCATATCTCAGTCCTTGAGCCCTTTTCATTGTGTTTTCTCTCCCTTTCCCTTTGAGGAGGGGGAGTGAAAGAACAGTCGTGGTGGACCTTAACTGCCCAGCTGGGTAAAACTGCCACAGGATGTCATGTGGGACTATGTCAAAGACATTACAGAAGTCCAGGTAGATTACATCAGTCAGTCTTCCCTTGTCAACTGATGCAGTTACTCCATCATAGAATGTCACCAGATTGGTCAGTCACAATTTGCCCTTGGTGAAGCTGTGCTGGCTGTCTCAGGTCACCTCTTTACACAGAGGTGAGGCTGACTGGTCTGTAGTTTCCCAGGTTCTCTTTTCTACTTTTTTTTTTTTTTTTTAATTGGAGTGATTTTCCCCTTTTTCCAGTCACCAGGGTCTCCTCCTGACTGCCATGACTTTTCAAATATGATGGAAACTGTGGAAACTGGCTTGGCAAATCCATCAGCCAGTTCCCTCAGGACCCTGGGATGAATGTCATCAGGCGCCACAGACCTGTTCAGTTTCATCAAGTGGTATTGAACCTGCTCTTCTCTACAGTGGGAGGGACTTTGCTCCCTCAGCCCTCATCTACAGGTTCAGGGAAATGAGAAACATGAAAAGCCTGACTGTCAGTGAAGACTGAGGCAAAAAAAAGTTGTTGAGTACCTCAGCCTTCTCCATGTCTGTCATTCTTCCTTTCAAAGAAGTTCCAAAGAAAAGCTGATCTTGTAAGTCTTTTAATTCAAAAATATGAAGTAGGACTCATCTCACT
This sequence comes from Aythya ferina, assembly GCF_964211825.1. Classification (NCBI taxonomy): domain Eukaryota; kingdom Metazoa; phylum Chordata; class Aves; order Anseriformes; family Anatidae; genus Aythya; species Aythya ferina. The sequence continues at coordinate 196,648,676 of NC_140296.1, read as the reverse complement.
TAACTTGTAGTGTCTGCAGGATAGATGTCTGCTGTTGAACTGGGTTCCTCATGTTTAGATGTTTTTAGGTTGAAATGGCACTCACCAATAACTATTTTTGTCTACTGACTATAAAAGACAGATATATACTTTCACACTGTATTCTTCACTATGCGATCAGACTAATCCCATTCAATATGCCTGGTTCAGCCATGATATCCCATCACATCTTTGGCAAAACACCTCATCATTTCATGTTCATTCCTCACACCTAAACCATACACTTGTCATACAAGTACATACAAGTACAGCTGCCCTCTGCCTGACCCCCCTCTATTAGACAGGAGGTTGACAGATGATTGTCTTCTATTAAGAGGATCCTCAATCCGACTTGGATGAAGTGTTGCACTGATTGCAGTAATTTGTAAAGCCCTATCATTGGTTCATTAATATTTTTTAAAACTCCTTGAAAAAGTGAAGTGCTGAAAATGACTCAGAATAAAAAATAATGGGCAAAAGCAAAGATGTGCATTGTGCACAAGGGATCAGTGATAGTTATACTGATTTGTAATCAAAGTTTAAGCTTCCATCAAGCTTTATGGTAAATAGCTTTATGTCTACCTAGTGTCTGTCTCTAAGGATCTTTGTTCTTTCTTGGTGGAAATGAGTGGGTGCTTAAATATATGAATTATTGAACTCTGTAAAGGTAGTCCAGATGGGAAAGCTAAGATGGGTAAGAAATAAAAATAAAAATAAAAATAAAAATAAAAATAAAAATAAAAATAAAAATAAAAATAAAAATAAAAATAAAAATAAAAATAAATAGAGGAGTGCTGACTTCCATAGATCTGACCTTTCCAAAGGTTTGGAATTTATTAAGATAACAAGGCAAATCCTACTATTTTCCAGAAAGGAACAAATCTTCTCATAACAAACAATAAATTAATTTTACTAATTTTTGTGAAAGGAAATAGAGTTTTTCTTTTTCTTTTTCAAAATGCAGTATTCCAAAGCAATTTGATTTGTCAAAGATTTATTCTTGGATGTGCATGAAACACTGTCTTACTAGGATCTGAATAATTTAGAACAGGACAAAAACACATGTGGGATTTCTGCTTTAATCAACATCAGTTCCGCATACTGAGCAGAGGGATTTTCTAAGGGTTAATATATATTACATATTGTCATTATTAATTTCTTCTCAATATAAATAGAATAACATTTCTCCTGAAGTAAGGCCCAGATGGCACTCCAAGCCTTTAGCTCTCTACAGCTTTTTTACCCTTCAGATTTCCTAACATTCCTTAATAAGAGACTATGAAGACTGGGCTGCAGAATTTGCAAAAGTGACCAAAAACACCAGACAAATCAAATGAACTCTGAACATTCTCTGCATGATTCTCTATCAAATCAGTTTTAAAAAGTACTGCTAATGGAGGTGCTGACAAATGCCTCATACGTTATAAATCTTTCTGTTCTAAGTTAGCGGACCTCTGTGGAATACACAGGGTGTAGGAAAGTTCACACTGTTGGGAGGAGAATGATATAGAGATGGCCAGTTCTCAGTGAGTCAAAACTGAATGCAACACTCATTCAAGCAACAAAACCCTGGACTCTATTTCATTAGTATCTTTACCAGTCAGTTTTATACTAAGGTGGTTCCACTCACCTGTGGAGCATAGTTTAAACTGCTTTTTGTTTATAGATGGTGTTGTGGTTTAAACTGGCTGGCAGATAAGTACCACAGAGCCATTCACTCCCTCCTTCCTTCCTCCCACTGTGAAATGGGGGAGATAACAACAACAACAACAATAGAATCACAGAATCATCTAGGTTGGAAGAGACCTCCAAGATCACCTAGTCCAACCTCTGACCTAACACTAACCAGTCCTCCACTAAACCATATCACTAATCTCTACATCTAAACATCTTTTAAAGACTCCAGGGATGGTGACTCAACCTCTTCCCTGGGGAACCCATTCCAATGTCTAAGAACCCTTTTGGTAAACACATGTAAGTTTTTCCTAATATCCAACCTAAACCTCCCCTGGTGCAACTTTAGCCCATACCCCCTCATCCTGTTGCCAGGCAAGTATATAATAATAATAATAATAATAATAATAATAATAATAATAATAGATAAAATCTGGTGGGTTGACATAAAGACAGTTTAATTGAAAAGAAAGGGAAGGGAAGATAATAAAAATAACCATACATGAATATACAAAGCAAGTGATGTACAATGCTCATCAGTTGCTGACCAATACTCATCCCATTCGTAAGCAGTGTCTACCCTTCCCACTCTGGGCAATTGCTCAATTTTGTTGTTCAGCATGATGTCACATGGTGTAGAACATCTCCTTGGTTAGATTGGGTCACCTGTCCTGGTTCTGTCCCCTCCCAGCATCTTGTGTACCCCCAGCCTTCTCACTGGCAGGGCAGTAAGAGTTGAAGTCCTTGACTTTGTGTAAGCACTCCTTGGCAACAACTAAAACATTGGTGTATTATCAGCATATTCTAATCCTAAATCAAAACAGAATACTATACCAGGTTTTCGCAAATGATTTAAATGTTGGACTTAAAGATTTTATGAGCAAGTTCATGGATGATACCAAATTGGGTGGAGCTGTTGACTTTGTTGGGGCTGGTGAGACCTTGTAGAGAGATCTAGACAAATTAGAGAGCTGGGCAATCATCAGCAATATGAAGTTTGACAAGAGCAAGTGCTGGATTCTGCACCTGAGAAGGGGCAACCCTGGCTATACGTATGGTCTGAGGGATGAGAGGCTGGGAAACAGCCGCACAGAAAGGGATCTGGGGGTTCTGGTTGATAGCAAGCTGAACATGAAGCAGTGTGCCTTGGCAGCCAGGAGGGCCAACAATATCCTGGGGTGCATCAGGCATGGCACAGCCTATTGAGGGAAGGGATTGTCCCTTTCTGCTCTGCACTGCTGTTGCCTCATCTTTAGTACTGTGTACAGTTCTGGGTGCCATGGTATAAGAAAGATATAAAACTGTTAGAGAATGTTCGAAGGAGGGATACAAAGATCGTGAAGGGTCTGGAGGGGAGAGGAGCATCTGGAGTAGTTTGGATTGTACAGCCTGGAGAAGAGCAGGCTGAGGGGAGGCCGCATGGTGGCCTGCAGCTTCCTCAAGAGAGGAGTGGAAGGGCAGGCGCTGAGCTCTGCTCTCTGGAGACTGGTGATCAGATCCAAGGAAATAGCTTGAAACTGTGACAGGGGCAGTTCAAGTTGGATATCAGGAAAAGGTTCTTCACTGAGATGGTTGTCAGGCACTGAAACAGGCTCCCCATGGCAGTGGTCATGGCACTGAGCCTGCTGTAGTTCAAAAAGAGTTTGGATAATACTCTCAGAAACATGGTCTGATTTTCTGGGTAGTCCTTTGGAGACCCAGGAGTTTAACTCGATAATCCTTGTGGATCCCTTCCAACTCGAGACATTCTGTGATTCTATGATTCTATGCTACCAGCTCCTGGTGTAAGTTTAGTTGAGGATGACCTATTTGGAAGTATTCAAAGTCAGGTTGGATGAGGCTTTGAGCAACCTGATCCAGTGAAAGTTGTCACTGCCCATGTCAGCGGATATGGAATATCTATGATCTTTAAGGGTCAACCCAGCCTATTCTATGATTCTGTGAATAATCATAGTAATTAATCATCAGAAAATGGTGAATGGGGGTTTAGATGTCCAGTAACAAATAAATGATGGTCTTATCAAATCATAGCGCAGGCCTGTTGCAATCCTCAGGCTATCAGTCCTATTGATACTTACTTGAGTTTATGAATTTGTTTACATCTCTACCTTTCTTACAAAATTTGAACTTAAACAAACAGAAACTGTATCTGAGAAAAGAGACAGGAAATCTCTCAAATTCTGTGCCAACACAGACTTGCTGAGCCAGCTTTCACTCTCCTGAATGACCACCACTGTAGCCTTGCCTTCAATCCACAGTGGAAAGATAGTCTGGAATTGGTCTTAAAAAGAATTCTTAAGCAAAAAAGCACTGCTGAAAATGCATTATTTTTCTAAAAATTTGTTCAGATTTGACTGATTTTTTTTTGATTCCATGTTTTAAGTAGAGGAACAAAGAGTTGTTTGTTCTAAAGAAGAAGTTTTTAAATTGTGATTTATCTGTTTTCATTTTTTCAGTCCTATTGATTTGGATTTTCAATAGAAAACCATGGAAAAAAAAAAAAAGAATAGTAAGTGATGGGTCCTTGGACATGTCTTCTTGAAATAACTATTTTCAAATAAGAACATTTTCAATGAAACAGTTGTAGCAGCTCTACTAATTATATAATTATATTTAGGGTGTTTCCTCTGTATAGCTAGTTTCTTTAGAATATATTATTTTCATTTCTCAAATCGCTCTGTTTGAAGCCAGTGAAGAAAAAAAAAAAAAAAGAAAAAGGAGGTCAAAGCAACCAGAGCCTTCAGGTTCATCATCTTCCAGGATAAACTTTTTACAGAAGCCAAACCTACATGGAAAAGCAATACCTCAGAAGGAGGGTGCAAGTTCACCCTCTCTGCCTTATTTACTTGTATACAAATCTTCAGTAGTATAAGGAATGTCAGAAAAATACAGAAATAACAGAAAACATTAAGCTGGTCCATTCTGAAAGACTACAAGTCTGTAGTGGGGTGTTACTGTCACTTAAACCAATGGCTTGAGTTGGAAGGGATAAAAGATCATCTAGCTCCAACTTCCCTGCCATGGGAAGGGATACTTCTCACTAGACCAGGTTGACCAAAGCCCCATCCAGCCTGGCCTTGAACACTTCCAGGGATGGGACATCCCCAGGTTCTCTGGGCAACTTGTGCCAGTGCCTCACCACCCACAGAGTAAATAATTTCTTCTTAATATCTGATGTAAATCTACCCTCTTTTTGTTTAAAATCATTACACATTGTCTTATCACCACACACACACACACACACAAAAAAAAAAAAAAAAAAAAAAAGTTAAAATGAGAAATTACTAAGATTTTCACAGAATCACAGAATTTCTAGGTTGGAAGAGACCTCAAGATCATCGAGTCCAACCTCTGACCTAACACTAACAGTCCCCACTAAACCATATCCCTAAGCTCTACATCTATATGTCTTTTAAAGACTTCCAGGGATGGTGACTCAACCACTTCCCTGGGCAGCCTGTTCCAATGCCTCATAACCCTTTCAGTAAAGAAGCTCTTCCAAACATCTAACCTAAAACTCCCCTGGCGCAACTTAAGCCCATTCCCCCTCATCCTGTCACCAGGCACGTGGGAGAATAGACCAACCCCCACCTTGCTACAACCTCCTTTAAGGTATCTGTAGAGTGCAATAAGGTCACCCCTGAGCCTCCTTTTCTCCAGGCTGAACAAGCCCAGCTCCCTCAGCTGCTCCTCGTAGGACTTGTTCTCCAGGCCCCTCACCAGCTTCGTCGCCCTTCTCTGGACCCGCTCAAGCACCTCAATGTCCTTCTTGTAGCGAGGGGCCCAAAACTGAACACAGTACTCGAGGTGCGGCCTCACCAGAGCTGAGTACAGGGGGACGATCACCTCCCTAGCCCTGCTGGTCACACTGTTTCTGATACAAGCCAGGATGCTGTTGGCCTTCTTGGCCGCCTGAGCACACTGCTGGCTCATATTCAGCCGACTATCCACCATCACTCCCAGGTCCTTCTCTGCCTGGCAGCTCTCCAACCACTCCTCTCCCAGCCTGTAGCTCTGTTTGGGGTTATTGCGCCCCAGGTGCAGGACCCGGCACTTGGCCTTGTTGAACTTCATGCAGTTGACCTCAGCCCATCGGTGCAGCCTATCCAGATCCTCCTGCAGAGCTTTCCTACCCTCGAGCAGATCAACACACGCGCATAGCTTGGTGTCATCTGCAAACTTACTGAGGGTGCACTCAATGCCCTTGTCCAGATCATTGATGAAGATATTAAAGAGGACCGGCCCCGGTACCGAGCCCTGGGGAACGCCACTATTTTATTCATTATAGCTCAGAATGTCTTTGTACTTCTTGGTTATTAAAATGGGTTATCCAGACGTATTTGTTAAAAATCTTAATAATCTACTTTCTACACTCTAAGCCACCATTTTTCTCTTTGCCTTTTATTTCTCATTATGCATTTTTGTAAATCAACATGTTTCAGATCTGGAAACTTACAGTTGTTTAGTCATAAGCAATCGTATTTACAGCCGAAGTACAGCTATCTCAATGCTCAGGTCAAAAGCCAATCTATTTATAATACAAAACATTTGAAAACTGACATCTGTTCTAGAGATACACAGAACTTCTGAATTGACGTCAGTGATATAACCACACACACAAATGTTTCCGGTGAATTTCCATAGTGTTTTTATCTGAATGATAACTCAGCTCAATACAGTATAGTTTGCTTTCTTTTCTTCATGCTACAGAATGGTGTGAAAGGGCAAATTTCAAATAATCCTAATAGCCATAGTGTGAGACAAATTCAAACTAGATACGCTTATTTATCCTTATATTAAGAGGTTTGGGGAAAAGGGACAAGTATGATAGGCACTGTTGGAAATTTGCCCCTTACTGTGAAGATGAAACTCTGAAATCTGAGATGACTTGAAAACTGAGGACTAAAGAGGTACATGTATGTTTTCAGATGCTTGTCTTTTTTTTAGAAGGTAAACTGGCAGCAGTATTTATTTGATTCGTCTAAGCAGGTAACTGTTTCTGACAAGATTTCTGGCAACAATTAAAATCTACAGATTTCAATCATCATCATAGTGTAAAACATATCTTGAGAGAATAATTTAAACCAGGTATTTTCACTGTTGTTAAAATGCAGATTCACTTGCCTTTTATTCCATACTTACATAACATCCCCCAGGATTTTATTTATTTATTTATTTACATTTTTTTAAAATGGAAAAGAATCATTAGGGCAAATCTTTCTTAGCTATTTTCAGGGCATTAGCTTCTTAAGAAGGTTTTAAGTAAACAAGTCTTCTGGGCTCATCTGTAATAGTTCAATGTCTATATACAAAGGATCTTTCACCTAACTATATAATAATGACTGTGCTAAAACTTAAAACTGGAAAACTCAAGCTTAATATTTAAATGTCTGCATGTGACAAATTCTGGAGGGAATTAAGGTTCATCAGCTGCCTTTTATAACCTTGTCTCTACATCAGAAGAATCTATCTGTGATGCTGAGTAATTAACAGTTTGAAATGACCTGAAACCTTGAGACATTTGTTTTGTTCTTGCTAGTTAATGATGTCATCAGTGGTTAACTCAGCCCACTTTATCATAATCTGATTACTTAAGGCTGGGAAGTATCATATGATCATCTAGTCCAGTCTGTTCTGTAAATTAAAAAGCAGCTTTTCTTTCGGTTATGCATTTATTCAGTTTTGAAACTGGCTTTCTGAGAAATTTGAAAACTTTTAGTGGAGGTGGCTCTTGCTCAATGATAGGAATGTTCAATAGATCCTCATAACAGGATTGTTGTGTTGTTTCGCAACTGGTAGAAGATTGATTCCCAACGTGTATATATCCTAACCCAGCAGGGGTTTATATGGAACCATTCATATAAGAATATGAAACCCACAATTAGGCAACAGACTTTAATGGCATTAGTTCACACCTAACATAGACTTGCATACATAGTTCCAGACTTACATACATAGTCCTGACCTACAGATAAGTGTTTGGTTAGGCCAGCTAGGATACTACTCCATAGTCAATGCATGACTGGGTATACAACTCCTTTCAAAGGGGTTGGGTAACCTCTAGTTCTGTCTGTCTTTCCTTCACAGGAAATCTCTCCCTCTTTCTTCTAATGTGCTCCTAATTTTCACAAAAAATCCAGAAATGTTAACTATTTTTGAAATTTCTCCTCTTTTTCAAGTTTGAAAGTAGGCAATATTGTTGGAACTGGAGAGCATTTGATACTTACCAAACAGGTCAATGACCAGACAGACAATTTAATAGATTACATGGTTGCAAAATTCTCATTTCTTAAAGTAATTAGAATACTTAATAAGTAATCTTACAGCAATTAGAATACTAAGTGATGTACTCCATAACTTCAGGTGTTTTTTAAAAATCTTGCAAAATATATCATCTAATTCTGATTTTTTTGAGTCCTGTCTTACCCCCTAAATACTCATATAATATGATTGTTACTTGAATGAAATAAATGTTTTCAAGAATAAAGTTTTATAGATCTCATAATGACCCCAAACATTGACACAAAGGTTGCCTAATGTACAGAATCGCTAGTAGTATAAGTGATGGCTGATGAAGAGATTTGTTTTTTACTACCTGAGGACATTGTATTGTTAGAGAGGAAAGCAAGTTTTTGGTTGATCAAAATAATGGAAATAGTTTTTTGAAAGGCTTCTCTCACCTCTACTTTTTCCTGGGAAATATCAGATCTCAGATGCCAGAGTCAATGTATTCCTAACCAAGCAGAATATAAATAGCATTTGGCCCCTAAAAACAATGCTTTGGATCTAAAATTTTCAATGTGTCTAAAATTTGTCTAAATATATCTAAGTAGATGCTTTATTTAAGCACATGAGGACAGCAAACAAGTGCTCTACAGATAGATGGACAGAGCAAAAAACAGGTAAATATGAAATTATCAGGTCAGAAATCATAAACATTTTTCAACTGAGATTTTAATATAATTTATAATAAGACTGTGGTGGCATGAGGAGAGGCCATTTTTAATATATTGATGGAAAGAACTATCTGATATTGTTGTCTGGAATATAAAAGCTCTGGGTTTGATGATGAAGGAAGGAAGTGCCTTACAGCTTTATGCCCCATGGTTTGGACACACTAGTCCTATTAATTTTAATGGAAATTACATGCCCAATTACAAAGATAATTTTGAAAACATGTTTGAAAACTGTACAGGAAGTTCAGAGAATGTGTGTTGTGTTGACAAATAAATCTCTCTCTGAGTTAGACACCAATCAACAACTCTGAAACTTTCAAACCAACATTTTAAAAACCAGATGGTCAGAACTAGATTCCTAGATCCATATTTAAACATTTATTTGAGTTACTTTTCAGAAGTGTAAGCTGTTAAATGATTATTTCAGTAACATAAAGGAAGTTAGTAAACAGACTTCAAAAAGAGGAGCATTTAGAATTATCTGTGTCTGGACTCTGAATAGCAAGATCCTTAGTATCATGCACAGAATTCGTAAATGCTAACATAATAGTGCCTTGCCTTGCCTTGCCTTTCCTCATTATATTTTTTATTGTTTTTCACTCAAAATCCTGTTTTATTTTCCATTGTATTGATGGAATTGATTAGCTTTCTTACACTTAATTTCATTGAGTACAGGAAGCATTTATGAAACTTGTTGCTCTTGGTACAGATAGAGCAAAGACTCTTTCTTTCTCCCTCACTGACTCTTAATTCTTCTTCATTAAAATAAAACTGCTTTTTGATTGTTTTGTTATCCATTCATATTTGCAATTAACTTAACTACCCTGGGAGCAGGGAACCATACAAGCAAATACCAATGAAACTGGAATTTCACTGGAACGAAATATAAACATGTAAGAGAGAGAACATCAAATGCTTCAAGTTCACAGGAAATAGGAAATAAATGAAGAAATATTGAACAAAAGATCTCTGTAGCAGGAAATGGTTTCTCAGCAAACTTCAGACTTTTCTTTTTAAGCACAAACATCAGATTGGGTGTGCCATAATGCCCTATTATTTATTGAAGATTCACATTCCTCTTTCACCTTTTCTTCACGTTCAGTATCTTACTTTAACCAAAAGAGGCAAATGAGACTACATACTTTTACAATTGAACCTACTATTTTTTATTTTTTTATGGGGCCAGCTTGCATGGCATGGGCAGTCTATCTCCATCTGTTCTTTATTTCAAGAAGACATCATTAACTACTATTCTGGTAAGCTGAATGAAATAAAACATGGAAGAGAAGAAGTTCCTTTTCAATTTATTTTTTTTTTAAATTCCCTTATGTCTGCAGAACAGACATGCTTTATTGAACAAGTTTCAGAGCAGTATCATGATTTACTGCATTTTCAATTCAAACTAAGTCTACATTAAATCATCAATATAGGCAATGTCAAAGTGAATGTAGAACATATAGATATTTCAAGGATTTAAAGATAAGGGATTTAAGCCTGTGCAGTGGCAAATCCTTTAGAAATTTACTTATCAGTGTAATTGTCAATAAGTTTGTTTTGTTAGTTGCAAACTTAGGAGTCTATAACAGATGATCTTTACATGGTGAATAGTTTGTCTTATCCTTCAGCCAAGACTAGGGTTCTAGGCAGACTGGACATCACTCCAGTAAGAAATAATTACCACAAGAATGTGTCATACATTCTGTAGAAAGAACAACCTCCTATAAGCAGTATGAACAGTCTCAGAACTAACAAAGGTTTGGGTGAACATATAAAGTGTAACTTTTTGACAAATGACAGAATTCATACTTAAATAGCTACTGGGAATTAATCTTTGGCAATTATTTACAAATGAGAGAGGAGATAAAATGACTGGACAGTGACTTACTTTCAGCCTTTCCAATCCCGCTTTCTGAATAGTATGGTATTTTTGAGTTCTGAGTCAGTACTGATATCAGATTGTAAAACAGAAATGAAGCTTTTACTAAGGAAAAGGAAGATAAGAACATTTAGCTCTACTTCAGTTCTCTGTTTAATAAATAACTGTTCTGTGTCTTTTATCGGCTTTAGTACACTCCTGCATAGTTTTGTTACAATTTCTGTCATAATTAGCAAGTGAATCTAGGGCAAAGAGAAATCAAATCATGCCTGCTCTTCATTCACTTGATCATTCATTTCATTTTCTTGAAACGTCTTATTCGGAAAATAACGTCTTGGAGGAAGAAACAGTTATCTACATCTATGTAGGTGTTGTTAGTGAATAGTTAGGCCCACAATTCTATTAAAGGGTTAAATTATAAAGATAAGATCTTTTTCAGTTAATATTGCATACGTATAGTGTGGCTATTAAAATCTGAAATAATCACTACATCCTTCTTTTATAGATATGGTAAAAAGAGCACATATCCCTGATCTGTTTTAGACATCCAATTTATGATTAAATAAATGGTGACTCTGACATGATTGTTTCTTTCTATTGAATGTTAAAGGGGCCTTGATGACTAGACTAGATGCAGCCATCAGCATTTAGTCAAATGAATCACACCTGGGTTTCTTAATACCTGGTGTTGTTACTCAGCTATATAGCAGCCTCTGTAACTTATACATTCCATAAAAAAAGGAAATAAAATAAGTGGATCCATGTAAAATAATGGGATTTGAAACTGTTTAAATAACAGAAATGTTATTTACATCTATTAACATCTATTTTATTATAGATGTTTATTCTTCATGCTTAAAAATCATTCTAGGATTGCTTATGGATCTGTTATGGATCTGTTAGATATAGAGAATAAAATGCATTAAAATTTTCTAACCAAAAGAAAAAGAACAGGAACTAAACTTGGAGAACAATAGTTGTAGTTTCTGAAGGTGATGTTGAGTCATCAGCAGCTTTCTGGCCCTATAAGAATGATTAGGAAGTGAAAGTGCAGTCATGGGTGTTGCAGCCCTCCAGAAAAACAACCAGACAAGATCAAGTGATATGATATGACTACATCTGTGTCTTTTCAAAAGTGTTTTTTTTTTTTTTTTAATTTTTATTTGCTTTTGTTGTTGTTTGTTTGTTTTGTTTTTATGTTGTGATGGTCTTGAAGAATTTGTGACTGTTTAAAATGGGTATGTACAGGGATCCTCATTATATAGTAGAGGTGCAGCCTCAGACAAGGGTTCTACCAATATATTTTGAACTTCCACTTGAGTCTCTAGAAAAGTTTGCCTTTTTATTTTGAAAAGAGAAAAAAATCCTTCATTATTTTTATCTATTTTGTACTCAGGAATTTGATAGGAGTCTCACAAAAAATGATTAAAAAAACATGTCAATATCACTCAATGTGTCACAAGCCAGAAAAACTCATGAGGAAAGAGAGAGGGAGAGGAAATCATGACACTGAGATCATATAATTACCCAGCAGAAAAGCATATTAAAACTGTCTGTGGTTTTCCGCTTTTTTCTTTTCCTTTTTTTTTTTTTTTTTTTTTTTCTTTTCCTTTCTCTCTTCCTCTCTTTCTTTCTCTCCCTTTCTCTGTCTCTCTGTCTCTCTTTCTTTCTTCCCTTTTGAGAATTTTAAAAGTAATTGAGTGAAACCAGGCAGCTGGTCTAGTTTGCCAACAATATGTCTATGAACTGAAGGTACAAGCATGGGAACAGTTACTACAGTTGAAAAAATAAAGAGGCTGGTAAGAAACATGGAAAAATCAACATGGAAAATGAACATAATATATACACTGTAAAAGAGAGGCTGGCAAAGACTATGTGATATGTGGACTGGAAAGTAGGAAGAGATACTGGAATGATATGATTGATGCATCAACAGAGGGAACGGTTACTGAAGGAGCTTTTGGGGGCTCAAAAAGGTGTGCATTAAGATGAATACATGTGATAGGAAAAAAATGGGTTAGAGTGCTATGGGGAAAAGACAGAATTTGCTCCAGCATGGATGATGAAAAGCTTAGAAAAATCCTATAAATGATTATAAGCTACAGTTGCATGGGGGTCAAGCAATAAGAAAGCATAATTAGCTGTGATTATTAAAGCTAGTAGTTTAGACACATTGTATAGTCATACCGGACTTGAGCTCTAAATGAAATATCAGGAGAACAGTATGAGTAAGACCAAAACTCAGGCCTGCAGTATAGAAGTCTTAATTTTAAATAGTTAGCCTTGGCACTGCAGACAAAAGTCCATACAAATAAATACAGACATAAACATGGAAAAGGGGAGTCCTGATATAATGACCTGTAATGAGGAAACAGATCTGACAGTGGGGCTGGTGACAGACCAGCTAGAGAAATGAGCAGTGTAGAACAATCATGGGGGCCAGGGAGAAACTGTCTGCCAAGTAGAAAGGAAATGACTAAATGCATTAAGGACAACAGGAAGACCAAGTAGGCTTTGAGCCAGGCCAGAAAAAGAAAGTCAGGGGGAAGCTACTATGGCTCATGTGCTGGACTGAACAGTTAATCTGCAGTAAAGGCAAAAAGTGAGATGTTATAAGCACTCTAAGATTTAGAAGAAAAGATAGAGATAAGACAGGTCCAGTAACACTTCTTATACAGATCTTCATCAAATCTCATTGGGTTTTCATCATTACCTTTGATATTCATTTGCAAATTGTCTTCTCCTGACCTGTGCTCTACTAATTTGGTGTACAGGGATTTTCTGTTCCAGCAGTTTCTCATCACAATGTGAAAGGTTCATCTCGCTCTGTGAAGGTAGCTTTTCATGCTTGTAGCAATCCTCTTGGGTTGCTAACGAATCATTTACACATCTGAGAATGCTGTTAAGAAGCTGCTGAGGTGGAATGGGATTCCAGCTGTAGCAGCTACTTACTTCTCTTATTTCTTATGGAAGGCTCCTGAGAGTTGCACAACTGCCTATTAGCAAGCTGATGATAGATGGAACAGCTGTAAATTTACAAGTAATGATAAGCATGAGACTCCTAAATTAGTTAGAGGAGAACAATTTGCAAATTTTAAAACAGACCTTGAACCAGGATCTTTTTACGGGATAATGCATGAGCAGCACAACAGGTTAGTGATTGAACACTGTAAGGGCTCCTCAGTCATTTGTTATGGTTATCCATCTTTGTTCAAATGTATTGTTCTTCTCTTGTATAGTCTTCAGAAAGTTAGGTGTTCCTCACAGATTCACTAGCGTATATAGATATTTCCTTTTCCAAAGTCATCTAAATTCATTTGTTCTGGAAAATGACTGAAAAGTAGGAAAGAGGGGAGTGGAGGAGAGGGGAGGTGAGGAAAGGTGAGAAGAAGCAAGGCGAGGCAAGGAGAGTCTGAAGGGACCTTCAGAGATCATCTAGTTCAACTGCCTGACCACTTCAGGTCTAAACAAAAGTTAAAGCATATTATTAAGGACATTATTCAAATGATCTCACTTGAACACTGACAAACATCCAACACCTCTCTAAGAAACCTGTTCCTCCTCTGTTGCAGCTTTGTGCCATAAAAAGAATGAATAAAGTAAGGAGGCAAAACAGGAATAGTCACTCAGGGATGGTGACAAAGAAGAAACAACAAAATGAGGAGGAAGGAAGAGTAAGGCAGCTGGTTCAGCAGATGGAAAAGACAGAACAAAATACGGATGGCAATTTTGTGAAGCTCAGAAAGACCCACTAAAGCGAAGAGAACAAGCTGGGAAAGGAAAATTGAGACAATAAAAAAGAAGAAATCTTGATGCACAGAAAGTAAAACTGTCTTTGACAAAAAGCCAGGAATCTAGGTGAAGGACCAGACAGATGGAAGAAATAACCTAGGAAGAAATAACTTTCCTGGAAAGAGAAAGCTGTGTTCTAATCATCCCTGAAAGAATGAAAGGAGTAGAATTTGAAGTGACCTTTATTTTATACTATTTACCTGTTGGTCCTACTCCTAAGCCTCACAGATTTTAGATATTTCTTCCTTTTTTGGTTTGAAGATCCTTGGAAGAATTTCTTGTAATGGAGTCTCAGTCTAAAAATAATGCCTAATTTGCTCGATGTCAATAAACAAAAAGAAGAAAAACTAAAACAAACCAACAATCAAACAAACACAAAGAAAGAACTCATAAGAGAGCAATATAACTTTAGTCTTGTTTTCATCATCAACAGACATCAGCACGCGTTAATTGCTTTGAACAGGTAGATGATTACTCAGAGAGTACATGCAGTACCTGTTTCACTTAATACTCAGGTTATCTGTTTTTTCATAGAATCAAAGTTTATATGAAAACGTGAAAATATCAAACACAGCAAACATGTTCTTAGTAACCATTTGTAATTAATATCCAGAGTCTTGTATCTGGAGTTCACAGTATTACAATGTGAAAATAAGCTTGCAGGACTTGGAGCGTATTAGCTCTACAAAAGGAAAGTGAGGCAGTTAACATGGAGTTACCCTGGTGCTTACAAAGCCAGTTTCTATTCTTGATGTCTTATAGCAGCTGTGCAGTCTCTGCCTCCTTCCTTTCATAAATATATAGAAATCTTTACAAAACAGGTACTGTCACTCACTCTGTATTGTCTGTAGGACAATACTACTTGACTTTGTCTGAAGTCTATGTAGGCCATTATAATCTTGGAAAGTGTGTTCCCATCACACATTGATGGAGGTTCAGTCCATATCTCCCGTAGACTTCCATGCCTGACTTTTCTATCCCAGTTATTCATATTATTAAAACAGTTACCTGAGTAAATTTTGATGGAACCATTCATATCCTTAAACATTAGGCAAATATTTTACAAAGTTCCAAGTTAGGCCTCTGTTTAATTGATTTTCTCTTTTATTCACCAGTAGTACATGACACATGTCTTGTGCAATGCATTTACAAGAATAACCATCTCACAGTGTGTATTGAAAAGGAGAGGAAAATATTGGCAAGGGAAATTAGAATGCTCACTCCTTTTCTTTTGATACAGTTTTTCCTACTAAACTAGAACTTGGTTTAATGTCCTGATGTATCCCTTTATTGCTTTTGTTTGGGTCGACTTTATTCAGTACTTTCAGAATTTAGAAAATATAAATTTTAAAATATGAAAGGAGGCCTTTTCTTTTTGATCCCCCCTTAAAAAGTAGAGTTACAGAATGATCTTGTCTGACATCAACAGAGAGATGGATTAGAGAGAGGATTCATAAGATGCCATGTCATAAGAATAATTAAAGGGAAAGGGCATCCTGAATTCTATTACTTCTTATTTCTGTTACATTTATTTTTACTGTTATTTTTTTTTTTTTAATGAGTGCCTTCTTGTCTTCTACTAGTTCTCTATCTGTTTTTATGATTCCTGTTATCTTTGTGTTTTTGCAATAAAGTAGTGGCATAATCACTGGAAAGGGAAAAGTAATCAGAAGAGCTAAAATACTGCATTAGTTTCACACAGAAATATCACAACCATGTCTTTGCTGGAGGAGTGAAGAATAATGCCAAATAGTAGCAATATCTCCTACGAAAAAAGCACAAACAGCTAATGTACCACATTGTCACAGCTATTGTTACACTTTGCTGTGGCTACTTTAATATTAAACCATTGAATATAGAAATGTGTTTAAGAAAATATCTTGCCTGAAACAAATTTTGGGTTGTGAAACAAACTCTAGAGATGAAATTTACTGACAGACTAAAATGCAACATTTAACTACAACAGTTGTGTTTCAAAGCAAGACATATATTCCTATGCTGTTCAGAATATCCATCCAAGAGCATTACTAATTAATGTTATTTAACTGTAGACTGATTTTTCACCTCACTGCATACACACACAAAAATCCTGTGTTCACAAATGCAGTGTAATCATGCCTTTGAATTATGCAGGACAGCATTCTTGCTGCAGAACTCTTAACCGTGAATATAGTGGTTAGTTTTATTTATTTATTCATTTATTTTGAACAGAGTTGCATAGTTTTATTTATTTATTCATTTATTTTGAACAGAGTTGCATAGAAAGCCCATAGTAAGAATGTCTCTTCTCAGTCCACTTTAATCTTGGTGTAAGTATTACTTATTTTACTGATCAACTTGTTTTGTTAGTGTTGCTTACCTAATTTTATGGGAAAATTAATTTAAAACCTAGTGTTGAAAAGGAATATCAAATTAAAAATGCAGTCTTCACATTCAGTGAACATTTCCTTGACATTGCATTTTTTTTAATATATTTTTTGTAATAATTAATTTTAAAATGTGATTAATAACATACACTGCTGCCTCAGGAGAATATTTGCCCTCTTTATTTTATATATTTTATAAATACAAAAATATTATGTCAGTGAAATGCTGCCCTCAGTCTATTTCCAAAACAACTGATTTTCCAGCTTCAACCAACTCCAGTTATGGGAAAAAAAATAATAATAATTTTGATTTCCTCTACTCTTACATGATGTTGATACAAATTTTAATGCCACTCAGTTTATCAGTTTGGAAAGTTATTCTTCCTCAAAATCCTGAAAATCATCATAACTGTCCATAGTAAGTATAAATTCTTTGCTGAAGCAGAGATGTTTGTGCTGTCTATGATCTGCTTGAGAATGCCTTACTGAGTCAACACTTTTTCTTCATGAAATATTCCATAATATAATGGAGACCAGAATTCACTCAACATTACTTGGATGTGGGGCTGAAGTTGTTCAAAGAATTCAACTATAACATCATCTCTTTTGTGAGACATGAACTGTTAACATGCTTTTTTTCAGTAGGGTGAACTTGTGTGATAACAGAGTTGGAAAAACACTTTCTGGGAATGTGGAAGTGGTCAGACATCTTCTCAAACCTTTATGGAAAACCAGTACAACTTGACATTCCTGTCTGTCTTCAATAAGACTAATTAGCAGACTAATGATGGTAGCAGACTGCCTGTTTTCCTTTGGGTTTACAGAAGAATCAAAGGGAAAGTCAGTGTGATTTGAATATAACTGTTTTCCTTTTGCCAAAACAGTTGGATTATAGATAATATATAATTAAATAAAACCTTTTATTTGATCATTGCCTTGCAAGATTGCCTTGCAAGATCATCTTTTATTGATTAAAAATTCCTCTACTGTTATAAAATGTGTTTTTGCCCTCTGATATATATGTTTAGTATTTTGTTACATGTGCATTTGTGTGTATATTTAGTCTAATTTCATTTTCATCATGGATTTCCTATACTACATGGGATTTATTGTAAAAGAGTTGGTTTGAGATCAGTATGTCAGAAATGTAATGTGGTTAAGTCCAGTTTGGTTGAGTTTCCATTTGCAGACATTTGTATTTGTCCTGCATGGAATTTATCTTAAGCATAAATACATGTACGGCCTGCATGTGCTTGACTCTACAGACTACAGATCTTCACAGACTCTTCAGATTATATACAAGGTCTGCATCTTTCTGCATTACACCGGAAAACATTTTTCTATATCCATTAACTCCAGTTCTTGTTGGAAAGTTCTTCCTTTAAAATTGTATTACAATTATATTACAATTTTAAAGAGTTTATATATATTCAGGGGGAGATAGATTATAATTTACTTGTAGAAATTGCAGTTGTACACAACAGACATGAAAGTTTTCTAAAATAAGGGAAATCCAAAAATTTTTTCTTATATATTCTTTAAAAATAGGCCTTAACCAATACAAATAATATGCATGTTCATAGTTTATATATCACTGAAATATAAACATTTTCATGATTAATTAATTTGGGGTTCATATTATGATTAATTCCTTTGCTTACAAATTTACTGAAAGCTCACTGGTTCACTGGCTCCCAGTTTAGCTACATTCTGCACAATTATAGCTAAGACTGTGTAAAATAAACTGGAAACAGAATAAAGTCTTCAACAAGTTAATTAAAAAAAAAAAAAAAAAAGAAAAGAAAAAAAAGAGAAAGAACCTCAATCCTAAGAGTGCTCATCAGGCAATTTTCAAATCATGTATCTGGTTTTGTCTGGAACAAGACTGTACATTGCAATACAGTGTCAACTATTTCCATGTCATGTTGAAACTTTTAAACCTCAGCTATTTCTTGGGCTGACCTTTTTTAAAAAGTCAAAAGATGTGGAAATTTTTAAATACAGAGAGGAAAAAAAACACACCACCACCAACAAAAAAACCTATGTGTATATATATATATATATATATATATATATATGTATATATATATATAAATTCTCATCAAGACCTCACTAGTGTTGACCATAAAATCCTGTCTTTTGGAGTTTGGACCAATTATAATGTAAGAGGTAAAAAATTATATCCATGAGATGAATCTTCCACTAAGCTAAGATGATCTGAACACATCATAACTGACATAATTTTTATGTTAATTACTTTCTGTAATGTGCTTAAGAAAAGAAAGAGACTGAACTATTCTTGTCTACTTAGCTCACACATTAGAAGAAGAATCACCTATCGAGTCACACTGTACCCATCATAAATATTTTCCCTCTTGGAAGTGTTCTGTCTCTGATATACTATCAAACCACCTCAGTTTGTTTGGTAGGTATGCCCTTTCTTTTCATTTGGGGTGTAAAATAGGCATAGGGGTAAAGGTCTCGTGGCAGAGTTGGCAGTTCCATTCTCTAAGGCACCAAAGGGATGAGTTTAAGCTTTACTCCGGGCTTGCACTTACACCTCAGCTGTATCAGGTTGTTGAGAAGAAGTCAAAGGTGATGTTAACCACATCAATCTCTGTTTTCCCATGTGGTGCTATGTTGGCCCGGTATGCACCCCATCCTAGTATGGCCTTTGTCTTCTTTTTTGAGGTAACGAAAAGGAATGAGTTGGATTTTGGATAAAATGGGTGGCATTGTGGATGTTTCAGATTTATCTGTAGGTATTTTTTACAATGTAATATCTGAGGAGCCAAACTGGCTTCATCTTGTTTTCCCAAATACTCCATACTCCCAGGAAGAAACGCATACTGGAGCATCCCTGGACCCTCTACCAATCCCCCATCCCTTCTACCAATATGAAGATATGATAAATTTGTTTAAAATCTATTCCAATAAGAGTTCAGTTGAATTGTGAGTTATTATATTTTTCTTTTCTTATAAATTTCTCCCCTTTCCTCTTCTGCTGTGCCCTGTGTTGCAACAAAGGAGAAAGCATGAGAGTAAACTCATAACACCCTCTGGAGCTGGATAAAGCAGAGATAATTTTGTACACTTCATGTAATAATTTCAGGAACTCAACTGATACTCTCTAAGGACTTTTTATTTGCAATTACATATGATTCTACTTACAGGTTTCTATTGCTAATGATTGATAGGATAGCAACATGGAAAACACAGGAGTTTAGGAATTAAAAATTACAGTTTGTGATGAAGAAATTGTTTAAACAGTATGAAACTACTGATCTAAATTTAAATGTGTTCTTTAAATATATTAATACCTATCCTTTGAAAATGCTGTAAATGTGTCACTTCTGTTTTCTGTAGTTTCAGACTCTTCATATTTCTTAACAGTGTCTGATGGAAGTATCCTACTAGCTCTTTTCCCTTGTTTCAGCATGTTCGATGAAGTAGCATTACAAAAACCAGGGCAGCACTGAAAATCTGCAATTTTCATGATCCTATCTTTTGCCAATTTTCACTTCTGCTCTCAATTTATTCCACAAAGCTTATTTTAATAACAATAACAAAGCTTTTGATACGCAGAGTAAGTTCTTCTTCTTCTTTTGTTTTTTTTTTTCTTTTTTTTTAAACACTTTTTAAAGAAGTAGGCTAAAAATTTCCAAAGCCAACTTTTAATTCTTGGTTCAGTGATGATTTAAGCATCCAAATTAAGACAAGTGAGAGCCTATTTTAGAGATGCTGAGCATCAGCAACTCTGAGTTCTAGAGCCTTAAAGCTCAGCACAGTCAAAGGATCAAGCAGGCACATACAAGCAACTCCAAATCAGACAGCGCTTTTGGAAAATTTAGCCGTGTTTCTTAAGGGTGAAATCTCAGCCCTTCAAAGTCAATTACAAATCTCCCAATGACTTCAATAGGCTAGGATTTCACCCTTTATATTTTATAGGAAAAACAAGCAACTTCATACAGAAGTTTCTCTTTTATGATTTTCTTGATGTTTGCTCAACCCTGGCTTCCCTTTAGGTAGGAAAAATCATGGTTTTAATTTAAACTCCATAAAAACAAATAAACAGTAGCTTAATTACAAGGGTGGATGGGATGTTTCACAATGCTTAAACTAATGTAGTAAAACACCCAGTGTTTGAAAACACATTTTTAAAGCTCAGAAAACTTCAAACTGTAGTGTGTTTTCTCCTCCCTGTTCCCAACAAAGCTGGAGTTGCTAATTTTACAGCACAAATGAAAAACTGATGACAATTTCTAGTAAAGTAGGTTTTATTTATTTTGGCAAATGCCAATGGCAACACTATAGGATAACACTTTTAACTGATTTATCTGTAGCACATTTTAGGTGCTTCAGTGTATGCCTGTATGATATACTGTGCCTCTGCAACGGTTGTATGATATTGATCATTTCACAGTCACTGGAGTATGAACATCTCATGTTCTTAAATGTCTGCTGTCTGTTTAAAAAGCATTTCCATGCCTATAACACTATGAAAATTATTTATAAAACACTTTTAGTGGATGCCATCCTTAAAGATCACAACTGATGAATCAAAAGTAGAAAGCTATTGGCAATAGAAAAACTGAGACAACAACACTGTATATTTTTTTGAATTCATACTCAGCCTGCCTGTTCTTAAGTCATTCTTGTCAGGTGTACATTGTCGTGGTTTCGCTCGAGTGGGCAGCCGAGCTCCACCACGGCCGCTCTCTCACTCCCCCTCCTCAAAGAGGAATGGGGAGAAAATATGTGAAAAGGGCTCAAGGATTGAGATAAGGACGAGAAAATCACACAATAATTATTGTAACGGGCGAAACAGACTCGGCATAAGGAGATAGTAAGATTTATTGCCTATTACTAACAAGCGAGAGAAGTGAGAAAACAAAGGAAAAAAAAACAAAAGCACCTTCCCCCCCCATCCACCCTCTTCCACCTCCTCCCCCCGAGCGGCGCAGGGGAACAGGGGAATGGGGGTTATGGTCAGTCTACAGCACTTCTTCTCTGCCGCTCCTTCTCGGTCACTCTCGTCCCCTGTGCTGTGGGGTCCCACCCACGGGATACAGTCCTTGATGAACTGATCCGGCGTGGGCTTCCCACAGGCAGCAGCTCTTCCAGAACTGCTCCAGATATGGGTCCGTACCACGGGGTCCATCCCTCAGGAGAAAACTGCTCCAACCTGGCTCCCCTACGGGCAGCAGCTCCTGCCGGGTCACCTGCTCCTGCGTGGGCTCCTCTCCACGGGCTACAGGTCCGGCCCGGAATCTGCTCCAGCAGGGGTCTTCCACAGGCGGCAGCCTCCATCGGTGCAGGGCCACCTGCTCCACCGTGGTCTCCTCCACGGGCTGCAGCGTGGAACCCTGCTCCACCGTGGTACTCCATGGGCTGCAGGGGGACATCCTGCTTCACCATGGTCCTCACCACAGGCCGCAGGGGACTTCTGCTCCGGCGCCTGGAGCACCTCTCCCCCTCCTTCTACACTGACCTTGGTGCAAGGCTGTTCTCTCACTCCCTTGACTCTCCCGGCTGCTGTCTGGTGCAGCGTTTTTTCCCTGTCTTAAATATGCTCTCACAGAGGCGCAAAACAACATTGCTTATTGGCTCGGATCTGGAAAACAATGGGGCCCTTCCCAAACATGGGGCAGCTTCTAGATCTTTCTCACAGAAACCACCCCTATGGCTCCCTGCTACCAAAACCTTGCCACGTAAACCCACTACATACATAGACAATATGCTAAATAAACCTTAAATCCCATGAAATACCTAGCAAGATTTAGCTATTATGTTTCACAGCTATGACACATCCAAAATATTTATGGTGCTGTCATGTAGCTTAGCTATACCAGCCCTTCTACTACCCCATTTCTTCAGGTGTTTGCAAAATAAGAACAGATAATTGTAGGGTTTATTAGCACTCAAAATATGTCTCCTTATTTTTCATATGTATTATGTACATTTCACATCTATATTGACTTATTTTCCATAATAAAATTAGGCACAGAAAGGATTTATCTGATGAATCTCTGACCACTCCATCAGGGGTCTAGAGAAGAAACAAGAATATTGCTGCTTATATATGGAGGGAAGAAAATCATGAGAAAAATCATGTTCTAACAGCTCATTTTTTGGAAGAGTAGGATGGGGATCACTCTTTTCTATGAAAGTTATGCTACTCATCTTCTGTCTAATGATCAGAGCTTTGGGGACAGATCTTCCCTTTCCCTCCATGAGTTGGTGGTTGGAGTAATCTCATAACAGTTTTTGAATTTCACTTGGTACATAAATACCAGCAGCTGGACAGAGCAGAGGCCTTATTTCCTACTCAGGTGATTTTTTTCCCTGAGCCAAACAGCCTGCTTAGAGTATAGCTATCCTTTATGAGAAAGAAATATGGGAAAAGAAAATTTTTGCTCCTTTATTTCAGTGCTTTCTTGTTTTCATATGGGTTGGTGAAGTCTGTGGCTGAATGGTTTAATTTGTGGAGATGCACAAAACTGACAATCTCTGATCATCCAGCTCAAAACATGGTACTGTGTTCCATTTTAGACTTCAAGAGTAATTTTAGAAAATTGGCCTTCAACAGCTAGCAAAGGAAAAATATTAAGCGCACGGAAAAGACTTTGTTGTTGTTGTTGTATGACTAAAGGTCATGTTTTCATCTGAGCTCTCCAGAGCCTCAAAATACTCTTTTGCAAAGTACATTATCACCATTCAATATCAATGTTAAATACAGGACAGTACTGGTTCATTGTATTTTAGCTGGATCTGCTTTGGACACTATAGGCTTGTTTCCAGAATTTTAAAAGTCTCTTAATAGATAGACCGAATTCTTACCTACCCACCTGTCACTTATGTGTATATAATGTCTTTAGAAAATATGCTGCATTAGTCCAGTTTACCTTTTGCCTGGCAGTACTCCTGAGGCATCTGTTCTGAGATCAAGGGAACATTGAAAGGCCTTAAATCTGATCTCTCAGACAGCTGCACTAATTTAACTAAAGGGGCTACAAAAGGGGATGGAGAGAAATCTATAAAATATTTGGCTGACATTTAAAAGAAAAAAAAAAAAAGGAGAGATAGGATGTTTTCTTGTTAACCTTTAGAGCAGCCCATTACATAAATTGTGACAATGTTCTCAGATTAAATGAGACTGTATTCAGGCTTAGCTCTAGATTTATCATTCCAGCAAATGAATTCTACTGTAAAGTCTGGCAATATATCTTCTAAAGAATTCTGTTTATCTCACTGGGGAAACGAGTGCTGATAAATAAGGAGCACAGTCTTTTGGATGAAACACTGTAAAGATGGATTGGAAAGAAGATTCAATGGCATTGGTTCCTTCTGCAGTGTAAGGATGTTCCATGGTATATATCTGATTACAATTAGAGATCTCTTATAGCACTTCTGTAAGTGTATCATGATAAACAAAAATATCTAAGAAACGTTGCCTTATAACATTTTTATTATGAGAATTCTGGTTATATATGAAAAACATTCACACAGAATTCAATGATGAGTGGTTGATCGGTGGTAGCTTCAATTTTCAATTACCTTTCTCTTCATCCCCCTGAGTGAATAAGTACCACCAATTTATGTCTATAAAAGAAGGCTGAAGGCAAAATGGCACTGACACTTTAAATTGTTTGATTTCAAGTTTTCTCAGATTTAAAATTATTTCAATGTTTATTTATTTATTTATATTTTTTGGTTACTAAAATTAAATCCTGCACTAGTTTCTAAGTGGTGAGAATTTCTTTGTATTTTTTCAAAGCGAGTAATGGTACAAGATGAGAAGCTGAAAGACCGCTCTCTCACAAAAATCTAAAATGACTTTGTACATATTTAGGAAGAGATCAGAAAAAATATTGAAAAGTTATTTTAGGTTAACATACTAAAATACTATGCAAGAGTATTAAATATTATCAGAGACAGTCAGTTTATCAAAACTGGTTTCCTGTTTTTATAATCTTTTTTTTTTTTTTTTTTTTTTTTTTTTTTATGATCAATAAACTACCTGTTAATAGGCCATTTGTAATAAAGACTGACCTTGATTCCAATAGGATGAGTTTTTAAAATAGGAAAAGAAAAGATTCTTAATATTAGTTCCTACACTGTATCAAGAAAGACATTGTGAGTTGCTTAATATTTCAAAGGCAATGATACCCATTGTATCATTGAACAAGAAATACTCTGACTATGCAATGGGTAAAACATCAACATTGTTATAGAGACTGTAAGTTTCAATCTGTAATTGTATTACTCATATTTTCATAAAGCCTATTTGAATGAAGCACAGGCTGGTTCTTCCTTATAGGGTAAAATTTACTTTCAGTAAGATTGTGTTCTCTGAGGGAATTTAACTTAGCTGATGAGAAAGCAGAAGTATATAATCCTACCAGTCCCCCACAGTAATTTTGTTGAAGGTTGCAGTGTTTCCCTATTTTATCTTTATTTACTGTAGAAAGTTTGTTGGGTGATGGTGACTAATAGCCGAACATCTGGATGCAGTGACCTTTAAGAGCCTTTAGTCATTACTGTGCCCAATTAAACTCAATATCAACAGAAGTGCTTGCATTTTGACTGGAGTAGTATAAATCACTTTATGAATACATTGTGCAAACAAGGAAGTATTGCCATTCTGGTCTCATTCCCCTCTAAATGACTTCAGCAGGATGGGTCAGGAGCTAAAGATTTGTTTTGTTTCTAGTTTCCAAAGTACAAACTTTGAGAATTATGGAAATTAATTAACGAAGCTAACTGGACTAAATTACTCAAGATCTTCAGAGGGGAAAAAGACTGGAATTTATCTAAGTCAAGAATACAAAAATTATCTGTGACTTGCATCTCATGCAGAGAGAAAAAATCTTTTAAGAAAACTTTTTAGAGACCTAATTTGATAAACAACCATCTCATAAAAAGGATATTAGAAATGAACAAGAAACCTATTTGGAGTGGAGAAAGGACAGATCATTAAAGAAAGCTATATTTTAAAAGTCAAAAAGTGCAAGCACAAAGTGACAATTTCAAAAAGTCATTATGGGTTTTCCTTTGCTAATTAATTCAAAACAAGTAAGAAAATTTCTCTTCTAATAATGTCTAAAACTTGGGAGTCTGACTCCTGTCCAGTGAAGGGCAGAGGTTAAAGGCAATCTAATGTGGTACCAAACTCCAGCATTCAACAGAGTAACTGTTGGAATGAAGAGCGAGATAGTAAAAAAGAGCCACATGTGCAATAGAAAAAACTCTAAAGTCCATAAGGGGTCTGTATGGGCCATGGGCTGTGGGCAGCAAGGTGTCAGACAGGGACTGATAACAAGGGTCTATCCTTCCCAGCCAGAGGAAGGACAGACTGGGGGGAAGCCAGGGGCAAACCCAGCCCCAGGCATTGGGAACCTCCCTATGGATGGGAGTGGGATGTTGGCTCCAGGGTTTGGGTCTCATGAGGCAAAACAGGGTCAGATATGGACCAGGAATGGGGGAAGGCCTAAGCCCAGCTGGACATCAGCCAACAGGGTCGGTCATGGCTTGGTGGTCCCTGTGGCCGGGCAGGGGATGTTATCCTGCAGCTTTGTTAGAGAAGTGGCTGATGGCACCTGGGGACTAGAATGGGGTCCTGGGTCAATGGCAGTATGTGGGCAGCCCCAGATTTGAGCAGGACTTTTGGGACCATGAGTGCACTTAGAACCCTGGCTGAGTTTCCCCAGTGTTAAACATTTAAACAAAGAAATCAGAAGCCTGTTTATCCCATTCTCTTTAAAATCAATGAGAAAGCTACTGTAGACATCAGTTCAAACTCCCTAGATCTGAACAGGAATCTGAAAATTCCTATCTCTCCATTGATGAGTAAGTCTTTGGGTGGTACCTGTTTCTGTGTGTTTCAAATTTATATGCTGAATGTGTTAGGACTGGTAAACATCGTTTAAGAAAACTGACTTATGAAATGTAACATGAAATAATAGAAACTAAGTCAAATTGAAGAGTGTCATATATAAGTAAAAGCTACACAATGCATAATTTTTATTTAAAAGCAGAAAAATTAGGTAAGTGGCTGATGAGCAATAGTTTGGCCTTCATAATATGGAACATCTGGAGGAAATAGTAATTAAAGATTTCACAATAAACAGAAAAATGTATAATACACAATATTTTTTTTAATCTTGTCATGCCAACAGGAGCTTTTTGATGCCACTGTTTTCTATACAGTGTACATATTGAGAAAGCATATGATATTATGCCACATACAAAAGTTTTAATTTTACTACAGTAAAATGAGTTATGAATTTTTGAAGATGAGATAACAGTAAGTTGTGATGAAGGTGATTATCAGGATAGAGACAGTGAATTTTTCTTTTGAAGCTAATGTTGTTTAGTATTTCTAATTAGCAACTATAGTATAAAGAGTAGACATGTTTCCATAGAGCATGCTGTTGTGTTAAGAAATGCTGGGTGTGTTTAGACTGAGTTTCAGGTTATACTATGTGGCCACCAAATATGCCAGTCCTGGTACTGTTTGCACTGATGACCTATATGAAATATATCACAGTTCCCTTCTGGTCCATTTATCTGAATATCTTTCTTCTGTAAACTGAAGCTTGGCAGAAGTGAGGCTGCTATGTGCCTGGATCTTACCCTGAAATGGGGCTAGAACTGTAACATCACCCAGTTTAAATATAAATGCTGTCATCTAAAGGATGATGAATTAGAGGACTGAAGTGCTAGGAATAAAATTAAGTTCAACAGTACAATGTGACAGGACTTACATGTGGATCTCATAACCGAGAATTCTACCGTAGTTCATCACTCATAAATGCAGAAGCAGGAAAAATATCAGGTGCCTTTTTCTTTATTATTAATTTCATTATTCTAAATTCATATAGCTTTCTTGATTGGATATAACATAAAATAGCTTAGTCTGTTTATCCTCTTAGAAGGTGGATAGATATTACTGTTCTCTGGTAATGCATCTCTACTGATATCAAGAAGTAGACACAAATTCATGTGTCTAAGTCTGGAGTGGAATCCCACTCATCTGAATAAATTTCAGTTCTGAAAGTATGAATCATGGATTTTCCTCCTGAGGTGTTGTAGAGAAATTGAAAAGATTGAAGTCTTTGGTCTCTTCAGGGATGTGCTTGGTAGATAGGGTGGGTCCTGTAGGAAAGAGTGGCCCAGAAAAACTGATATTCAGGGATCACCTACTCCAAGCTCAAGAGCAGTCCATCTCAACAAGCAGAAAGTCAGGCAAAAATTGTCAGGAGGTTTGCATGGATGGACAAGGAGCTCCTGACAAAACTCAGGCCATTTGCCGAGGCGATCGGCTCCGGGGCAGACGCATTCTGCAGCGGAGCGGGGGATCGGGCCAGGCAGGGCTAATTTTTCCGGCATCGAGCCTACTTGAGGGAGCCGCCAGGACCCGGCAGCCCTCGTGAGGGAGGCTGACGAGGCGAAGGCGGAGCCAGCAGCGCCCCCTCCCCAGCCGTTCAAAAGCTGCCCCTAGGGAGCGCGAGCGACCAGGAGCGCGGCGACCAGGGCGGGCAAACAGGGCGTGGCGCGTCAGAAGGGAGTGGCGCGGCAGTTAGCGCGGCAGTTCGCGCAGGCAGGGCGCGCAGGAAGGGCAGAGCGCTCCCCCTACACACAAACAACACCTCCTTAACAACAGCCGTAGCTAGGTGATAATGGTCGCCACCAGGCACGGCGCGCTCTCCAGAAAGTCGGTACACACCCAGACCGACTACCCGTTAAAAAATGCCGCAGTTCAGGTCACCAGATGCAAGGAGTGTCTGAGCCTGTTGCTGCCACCGGCGGGAGGCAGAGAAACTGCGTGCGTGAGGTGCGAGCAGGTGGATGACCTGGTCCGCATGGTGGCGGAGCTCAAGGAGGAGGTGGAGAGGTTGAGGGCCATCAGGGAGTGTGAGCGAGAGATAGACTTCTGGAGTAACTCCCTGCAGGGCCTCAAGGGGAGGTACCGAGGTGAGACTCCTCAAATGGGGGTGGACCCCCTGCCCTGTCCCCGTCGGGCAGAGGGAGGGGATCTGGGAGCTGAGGAGGAATGGAAACAGGTCCCTGGTCGACATCGCAGGCGACGCCCTCCCCTTCCGGCCCCACCTTCCCAGGTGCCCTTACACAACAGGTTTGAGGCCCTAGAGATTGAGAGGCCGGTGCGTGAGGAAGAGGTAGCAAATGTTCCCAGGAGGATGCCTCGGGCGAGGAGGTCGACTCCACGCCTCAGGACTGACTCCACCAGGAAAGACAGGAGGGTTATTGTTGTTGGAGACTCGATTCTTAGGGGAACAGAGGGCCCTATTTGTCGGCCTGACCCTACCCGTAGGGAAGTCTGCTGTCTCCCTGGGGCCAGGGTCAGGGACGTTGCCAGGAAGCTTCCCAGCCTGGTACGCCCCTCTGACTATTACCCTCTTTTGATAGTCCAGGCGGACAGTGACAACATTGAAGAGAGAAGCCTGAAGGCTATCAAAAGAGACTTTAGGGGACTGGGTCGGTTAGTGGATGGAGCGGGAGTGCAGGTGGTGTTTTCATCCATCCCTACGGTGGCAGGGAGGGGTTCAGAGAGGACACGGAAAGCCCACCTGTTAAACACATGGCTCCGGGGCTGGTGCCAACGCAGAAATCTTGTTTTTTTTTGATCATGGGGCACTTTACTCAGCACCTGGCCTGATGGCCGCAGACGGGTCCCTATCTTTTAGGGGAAAAAGGATCCTGGGCCAGGAGCTGGCAGGGCTCATTGAGAGGGCTTTAAACTAGGTAGGAAGGGGGATGGGGCTGAAGCTAGGATTGTTGGGGCTGTGCCAGGGGGAACGATGGCAAGGCCGAAGGATAAGGCAATGGCCCAGCTGAAGTGCATCTATACCAATGCACGCAGAATGGGTAACAAACAGGAGGAGCTGGAAGCCATCGTGCGGCAGGCAGGCTACGACTTGGTTGCCATCACGGAGACGTGGTGGGACCAGTCTCATGACTGGAGTGCTGCAATGCCTGGCTATAAGCTCTTTAGAAGGGACAGGCAGCACAGAAGGGGTGGTGGTGTGGCTCTCTATATTAGAGAGTCTTTCGAGGTTGTAGAACTCGAGGCTGGGAACGACAAGGTCAAGTCCCTTTGGGTTAGGATTGGCAGGGACAACAAGGCTAGTGTCCTGGTCGGGGTCTGCTATAGACCGCTGAACCAGGATGAGGAGACGGATGAGGAACTCTACAGGCAGCTGACAGAAGTTGCAAAATCATCAGCTCTTGTACTCGTGGGGGACTTCAACTTCCCTGACATATCCTGGAAGCACAACACAGCCCTGAGAAAGCAGTCTAGGAGGTTTCTGGAGAGCGTGGAAGATAGCTTCCTGACGCAGCTGGTTAGTGAACCTACCAGGGGTGGTGCCCCGCTAGACCTTCTCTTCACAAACAGAGAAGGACTGGTGGAGGATGTGATTGTCGGGAGCTGTCTTGGGCAGAGTGACCATGAAATGGTGGAGTTCACTATTCTTGGCGAGGCCAGGAAGGGGACCAGTAAAACCGCTGTATTGGACTTTCAGAGGGCTGACTTTGAGCTGCTCAGGACACTAGTTGGTGGAGTCCCTTGGAAGGCGGTTCTGAAGGGCAGAGGGGTCCAGGAAGGCTGGGCGCTCTTCAAGAGGGAAATCTTAATGGCGCAGGAACGGTCTGTCCCCACGTGCCCAAAGATGAGCTGGCGTGGAAGAAGACCGGCCTGGCTCAACAGAGAATTGTGGCTTGATCTTAGGAGAAAAAAGAGGGTTTATAAGCTTTGGAAAAGTGGGCAGGCCACTAGGGAGGACTTTAAGGATGTAGCGAGGCTGTGCAGGGACAAAATTAGGAAGGCTAAAGCTCATCTGGAGCTCAATCTGGCTACTGCCGTTAAAGATAACAAAAAACGTTTCTATAAATACATCAACACAAAAAGGAGGACTAAGGAGAATCTCCATCCTTTACTAGATGCGGGGGGAAACTTAGTTACAAGAGATGAGGAAAAGGCGGAGGTGCTCAATGCCTTCTTTGCCTCAGTCTTTAGCAGCAATACTGGTTGTTCTCTGGATACTCAGTACCCTGAGCTGGTGGAAGGGAATGGGGAGCAGGATGCAGCCCTCACTATCCATGAAGAACTGGTTGGTGACCTGCTATGGCACTTGGATGTGCACAAGTCGATGGGGCCGGATGGGATCCACCCAAGGGTACTGAGAGAACTGGCAGAGGAGCTGGCCAAGCCACTATCCATCATTTATCAGCAGTCCTGGCTATCGGGGGAGGTCCCAGTTGACTGGCGGCTAGCAAATGTGATGCCCATCTACAAGAAGGGCCGGAGGACTGATCCGGGAAACTACAGGCCTGTCAGTTTGACCTCAGTGCCAGGGAAGCTCATGGAGCAGATCCTCCTGAGAGTCATCACGCAGCACTTGCAGGGCAAGCAGGCGATCAGGCCCAGTCAGCATGGGTTTATGAAAGGCAGGTCATGCCTGACGAACCTGATCTCCTTCTATGACAAAGTGATGCGCTGGGTGGATGAGGGAAAGGCTGTGGATGTGGTCTACCTTGACTTCAGCAAGGCTTTTGACACCGTCTCCCACAGCATTCTCCTCAAGAAACTGGCTGCCCTAGGCTTGGACTGGCGCACGCTTCTTTGGGTTAGAAACTGGATGGATAGCCGGGCCCAAAGAGTCGTGGTGAATGGAGCCAAGTCCAGTTGGAGGCCAGTCACTAGTGGCTCGGTGCTGGGGCCGGTCCTCTTTAATATCTTCATCAATGATCTGGACGAGGGCATCGAGTGCACCCTCAGTAAGTTTGCAGATGACACCAAGCTATGCGCGTGTGTCGATCTGCTTGAGGGTAGGAAAGCTCTGCAGGAGGATCTGGATAGGCTGCACCGATGGGCTGAGGTCAACTGCATGAAGTTTAACAAGGCCAAGTGCCGGGTCCTGCACCTGGGGCGCAATAACCCCAAGCAGAGCTACAGGCTGGGAGATGAGCAGTTGAAGAGCTGCCAGGCAGAGAAGGACCTGGGAGTGATGGTGGATAGTCGGCTGAATAAGAGCCAGCAGTGTGCTCAGGTGGCCAAGAAGGCCAACAGCATCCTGGCTTGCATAAGAAACTGTGACCAGCAGGGCTAGGGAGGTGATCGTCCCCCTGTACTCAGCTCTGGTGAGGCCGCACCTCGAGTACTGTGTTCAGTTTTGGGCCCTTCGCTACAAGAAGGACGTCGAGGTGCTTGAGCGGGTGCAGAGAAGGGCGACGAAGCTGGTGAGGGGCCTGGAGAACAAGTCCTACGAGGAGCGGCTGAGGGAGCTGGGCTTGTTCAGCCTGGAGAAGAGGAGGCTCAGGGGCGACCTTATCGCTCTCTATAGGTACCTCAAGGGAGGCTGTAGCGAGGTGGGGGTTGGTCTGTTCTCCCACGTGCCTGGTGACAGGACGAGGGGGAATAGGCTTAAGTTGAGCCAGGGGAGTTTTAGGTTAGATGTTAGGAAGAACTTCTTCACTGAAAGGATTGTGAGGCATTGGAACAGGCTGCCCAGGGAAGTGGTTGAGTCACCATCCCTGGAAGTCTTCAAAAGACGTTTAGATGTAGAGCTTAGGGATATGGTTTAGTGGGGACTGTTAGCGTTAGGTCAGAGGTTGGACTCGATGATCTTGAGGTCTCTTCCAACCTAGAAATTCTGTGATTCTGTGATTCTATGAAAGGGGTTAGGGTTAGGGTTAGGGTTAGGGTTAGGGTTAGGGTTAGGGTTAGGGTTAGGGTTAGGGTTAGGGTTAGGGTTAGGGTCAGGGTCAAAGTCAGGGTCAGGGTCAGTATACAGAAGGTGGAAGCTGGGACAGGTAACCTCTGAGGAATGCAGATCCATGGTCTGGACATGCAGAGATGCTATATGGAAAGCCAAAACCTGAAAAAAAAAAAAAAAAAAAAAAAAAAAAAATTGAATCTGGCAAGAAATGTTAAAGGCAACAGGAAGGGTTTCTCAAAGTTCATAGAAAACAGAAGGAAAACTAGGAAAAACATGAGTCTACTTATGAGTCTACTTAAATGGGAAACCTGAACACAGAAGAAGCTAAGGTACTGAATGCCTTCTTCATGTCAGTCTTTACAGAAATAAAATGAAACTGACCTTCAGGAATACCAGGCTCCATCCAGGGACTGGGGGAAAGTATGGACCAAAGATCCTCTCCCTTGGTGGAAGAGGATCAGGTCAGGGAATACTTAATCAAATTATACACACATGATGGATGTCCATGGGTTCTGATGGAATGTACCTGTAAGAGCTGAGGGACCTGGCTGATATAATTATGAAGTCATTCTCAATTATCTTTGAAAGGCCGTGGCAACTGGGAGAGATGCTTGAGAAATGGAAGAAAGCTAATGTCACTCCTATCTTCAAGAAGGGCAGGAAGGAGGACAAAGTGAACTACATGCTGGTCAGCCACACCTTGATCTTTGTCAAGCTGATGGACCAATTAATCCTAGCACATAGAACTACTTTTCCAGGTGCATGAACAATAATGCAGTAAGGAGTTGCCATCATGTATTCCTCGTGGCAAAATCATGCTTGACCAACTTAAAAAGCTTCTATGAAGAAATCATTGGCTTGGTAGATCAGGGGAGAACACTGGATATTGTCTTTCTAGACTTCACTAGGGCTTTTTATGCACTGTCTCATAAGATCCTCACAGAGAAGCTGATAAAATACGGGTTAGGTGAGCAGCAGACAGTGAGATGGATTGAAATCTGGCTGAATGGCCAGGCCCAGTTAATGGCACAAATTCTGTTCAGAGGCCTGCAACTAGCTATGTACTCCAGGTGTCAATGTGGGGTCCAATCCTGTTTAGCATCTTCATTAATGATCTGGATGATGGGGCAGAGTGTACACTTAGCAAGTTTGCAGATGACACAAAACTGGGAGCAGTGTTTGATAGGCCAGAGAGTTCTCCTGCCATTCAGAAGGACCTTGACAGTCTAGAGAAATGGCATGACAGGAATCTTATTTGGTTCAACCAGGAGAAGTGCAAAGTCCTGCACCTGGGGAGGGACAACTTCAGGCACCAGTACATGCTGTGGTCTACACAACTGGAAAGCAGCTCGTCAGAAAAGGGCATGGGGGTCCTGCTGGACACCAAGTGGAACACGAGTCATCAATGTGCCCTTGCAGTAGAAAGGGGCAGTGGTACCCTGGGCTGCATTAGGAAGTACTGTGAGCAGGTTAAGGGAGGTGATCTTTTCCTTCTAATAAACATTAGTGAGGCCACACCTAACGTACTGTGTCCAGTTCAGTACAGTACAGTTCAGTTCAGTACAGGAGAGACATGGACTTACTGAAGAGAGTCCAGAAGAAGGCCATAAAAGTAATTAAGGGACTGATCATGTCTCATATGAAGAAAGGTTGAGTGGGCTGGGACTGTTTAGCCTGTAGAAGAACAGGCTTGGGAAGGATCTCATCAATGTATATAAATCCCTGAAGGGAGGGTGCAAGAAAGATGGAGTCAGGATCTTTTCAGTGGTGCACAGTGGCAGGACAAGGGGCAATGGGCACAAACTGAAACATGGGAGGTTCTTTCTGAACATCATGAAACGCTTTACTCTGAGAGTGACCAAGCACTGGATTGGGTTACCCAGAGAAGAATCATCTGAATGTGATCTTTGACAATTGTCTCTAGGTATCTGTGTTTGAGCAAGAGGATTAGACCAGATGACCTCCAGATGTCCCTCCCAAGCCCAAACATTGTGATTCTGTGAAAATGAATAATTTCAGTCTCATAATCTCTTAGCCATAGTTTCTTCCTTTACATAAATGTAGCCAGAAGAAGTAAATATTTTTTTTTGAGGCCTAAAATAACATTTATAAAGAAGACTGCAAATCCTCTTTAAATAAAAATACCGTTGTAAGAAGAATATTTAAAATACATGAACTCTTTTTTTAAAAAAAGTGCTTTTAATAGTTGAGAGCATGGATTTAAGAACTCCTTAGTGTAGATTTAAAATAAGTGCCTTCTAGAATTTACATTGGATGAACTATAAATCAATTAAAACAAAACAAAACAAAATCTCAAGCATTGTAAATCTATGTGGCGTCCATTCACATTAAAGTACTACTTCACAGTCTTACATAACATATTCACCTTCTGAAGAAAACAATCTTTAAGGAAATATCTGAGGCAGAGCATTATACAAGGAGTGGCTGAGGGAACTGGGATTTTTCAGTCTGGAAAAAGAGGAGGCTCAGGGTCAACCTTATCACACTCTACAGGTACCTTAAAGGAGGCTGTAGAGAGGTGGGGGTTGGTCTATTCTCCCACTTGCCTGGTGACAGGACAAGGGGGAATGGGCTAAATTTGCACCAGGGTTGGTTTAGGTTGGATATTAGGAAAAACTTATTTACCAAAAGGGTTGTTAGGCGTTGGAATAGGCTGCCCAGGGAAGTGGTTGAGTCACCATCCCTGGAGGTCTTTAAAAGACGTTTAGATGTAGAGCTTAGTGATATGGTTTAGTGGAGGACTGTTAGTGTTAGGTCAGAGGTTGGACTCGGCGATCTTGGAGGGCTCTTCCAACCTAGATGATTCTGTGATTCTATGATAAGAAATGCTATTTTCTGAAAACAAGACAAGTCATGAAGTTCAAAGTTAGGCATTCTGGATTTCTTTAAGAACTGCAATTCCACATTGAGTAGCCAAGTTTAGGGACCTTGATTGAGGAGATAAAGGATAATGTGCCACAAATTGTGAAGAACACATATTTAAAAATATCCCTTAATTATTAGTGAGGGATTGCAATGGAGAAGAAAGGGATGAAAGAAACAAAAATGTAATTAAGTAAATACTAATAGGAAGTCACACAGAAAAATGTCAAGTTACAACAGACAAAAATTACAAGCATTTGCAGAATGTCAGTTTTCCTTTTAAATTTATGTCTTTATAAAATGCTACTGTACATAATGTTAAAAATTAGTTTTCAGATTGAAATGTGGTTTGAGAGTGAAAGATGAAGGGATATATTCAATTATACTTAACTGGTGAATTTAAACATCTAAGCAAAATTAAATAGGCATTTAACTTGACAAGCATGTACATTAAAATTAAATAAAATTAATCTTATCCTTTTTTTTTTTTTTTCTTAATTTTCTAAGAAGTACCAAAATCAAAACAAACTGAAATGTTTACTGGCCTAACTATGTATGTATCCACATAGTAGCCATTTTCTCAGACTTTGTCTTGCTCAAATGAACTGATAAGCCTTCTTCTCAACTGCCTTACCAATGCACATCTGGCCTCATTCCTCTTTCTTTTTTTCCCCCTCATTTAATTTTGATGGTCTTATTCCAGAGACTAACTGGTAGTAAATATCTCATTCCTTTTTCACCCAGTCTGTGACTTCTTCACTTCAGATGCTCTAAATTAACCTCTGGAAATGAAAGAATGTGCCATTACTGAATTTTATAATCAAAGAGCTGAACTCTGTAAATGATCTTAATTGGTGAGAAAAAATGCATATTGAATTAAATGTAAATTGAACTATTAACGATGACAAAATGTGAAAGAAGACATACAAATCAAACTGGTTGCTGGTTTCAAATGATGTTGCTTTGTATACTACATTGAAGTGACCACATTTATACCCCACTTAGACACTATTTCCATGTAAATCTAAAATCTAAACAGGATCTCTCTCTCTGTATGTTTATATAAGATACGTAAGCAAGGAATAGAACAAATCAGAGTTGTTGGCTTGCAGTTGGTTTCAGATGTGGCTGGGAAGAGTCTCAGTGTAGGACTCAGTGACTCTTAACTCTGAAAGAAACAAATTTAGATGGAGGTGGATGTGTCCAGATAGGCCCTCTGTGAGGCAGGTTTGTGGACACCGAAATATTATGACATACTTTTTTTCTGTGGCAAGGAAGTGCTCTTTAAGAGAGGTGCAAACTTTGCTGTAGACTAAAAAAGCAGCTTAGGGATTCAAACAAAAGGAAATTTCACTGCAGGCAGGCTCAGTGAAATAACATGGGCCTCATACATCCACTTCAATTTTTTAAAGTTGGAATTTTTAATAGTATTTGAAACTGTCTATATTTAAAACAATTGAAAGATTTTACCATAGATACACTAATGCAGAAACAGGTTGGTGCTGAGTGTCAGTGACATTTTCAGCTTTTATTAATGATCTGGATGCAGGAGTTGAATGTATCCTTTGCAAGTTCGCTGATGATCCTAAGCTGGGAGTCCTTGTCTCTGGAGGGATGAGGGGCTTGCAGAGGGATATAGAAAGTTTGGAGCTTTGGACAATCATCAACAGTGTGAAGTTCAACAAAGGTAAATGTTGGTTTCTGCACCTGGAATGTTGTAATGCCAGACACAGGGACAGACTGGGAGATGCGTGGCTCAACAGAAATGGATCTGGGAGTGCTGGTGACAGCAGGCTCCACGTAAGCCAGCAGCTTGCCCTGGCATCCAAGAGGTCAAATGGCATTTTGGGGTGCATTAAACACAGCATGGACAGTTGGGCAAAAGAGGAGATTCTCCCAGAGTATTTACTGTTGGTGTGGCCTCATCTTGAATATTGTGGGAAGTTTTGGGCTCCATGATCTGGAAATGATGTTAAGATACCTGAATGAGTTCAGAGGAGGGCAGAAAAGCTGGTAAAAGGGCTGGAAGGCACACACAGGAGTGTGGAGAGGGTCAGAGCACTTAGGTTGTCTAGTCTGGAGAAGAGAAAAGGAGGCTGAGAGATGACCTAATTTCTCCCCAACTTTCTGAAGAGGGGAAGTGGGAAGGACAGGCTGCTCTCTTCTCCCTGGTGACAGAATGTGTGGGAATGGCACAAAGCTGTGCCAGGAGAGGTTCAGACTGATTAGGGAAAATTTCTTTACTGTGAGGGTGGTCACAAACTGGAACAGGCTTTCTAAAGAAGTGTTTGATGCCCTGTCAGTGTTCACGAAGCATTTGGATACTGGTCTTAATAATATGCTTCAACTTTTGTTTAGCCCTGAAGATGGTTGGATTCAATGATCTTTGAAGGTACCTTCCAGCTAAACTATTCAGAAAACAAATACTATATAAAAAATATAAAAAACTATATCACAAAAAAAATATAAAAAACTATATCACAAAACAAATGTATGTATATGGAATTGTCCCCTGTGCAAACACTGGATTATCATGAATTCCTGTAAATGTCTGTAGTAATTAGGGTTAAAGTCTAAGAGGACTTATGTTGCCATTTACTACATGTTTCAGCAGCAATTACCACTCAGATCTTGTATTTTGTGTATTCATTATCTCCTGTCTTGTAAGTTACACTCAAAAGGAGGAACAACATATCTTAAGACACTATGCATTGTCAGTGATGATAAAAACAGATAAAAGCTGCAAGGTGCTAAGACATATTTACCTTTGCCCACAAAGTTTTCTGTTTGGATTTAACAATTTTGTTTCTCAGAACTTTTCTCATCTGAACCACAGCTGTTTGCCATACAGACCAAAACTTCATTTGGCAAATGTAATAATTTCCTCATGCCCATCTGATTTTCATGTACAGTCATATATCTGAATGTTTAAGAGAGAAATTTGCGTATCTAATGAGGGCTGTTAAACTGAGAATTGTTTATTTTGAATCCTAGTTTTCTTTGGCTTCTCCCACACCCCAAGAATGTCCTACTCCCACAGAAAACTTAAATGAAACCAAACAACTCTCAAGCCAAAACTTAAAATGATGTGAGGAAGAAGAAAAGTGAAGGAGAAATATTCTTTATTCTTAATAAAATAAAATATTCTGTGTGAAATTCTGGCTCCAATACTGTAAGAAACAGTGTATTTCCTATGTCTTCTTGGCTGTTACCTATAAAATCAGTGATTTAATTAAGAAAAAATTATAAAGACTGCAAGTTATAATACCAGGGCAAATAAAATTTGCAGTATTAGTACTTTACAGTGTTGACAAGGAAGCTCCTACTTTACCTAGTTATGATTTGAGGCTGTGGATTATACAAATATAAAGAAGAAATATTATTTCCCTGTATGGGTTATAATTCTATGAGCACATAATTTTTTATAGTTATAGACTTCTAGTATGGCTTATGCAAAGCTGTCACAGCAGATTTCATGCTTTTAATGAATGAATAGAGCATCACAACACCTTCTGGGTATTATGGGAAGGGATTGTTGCAATCAATAACTAAAGTGAGTGAGATTAAGAAATTTATTCATGGACATAATGCAGTTCCAGATTTACACATCATGCTCACATATTCTCATATGGATTCCTACATTAACAACACAAACCACAGAACATCAGAGAGAAGATATAAAAATTAGGTAATGCATAATTGTGCATTAATTTATGACTTCAGTGTATTGTCGTCATGACCAGTACACTGGTTTCATTGACCTCTTGAGCTCTTGTCTCATAACTTATTAATCAGAAATATAGCTACACAGGAAATAGCTTTTTTGTTATCAGAAGATTTTTGTTTGTTTGTTTGTTTGTTTTGTGTGTGTCTTTGCTATTTTGCTTGTTTTACTTTTCTAGGTATTTCCTGTCTTTGAAGAAATAATAAAATCTGATATTTTGGGGAACTAGTATAAAAAATGTATTGAATTGCAGTGGATAAAATGGTTCACTATTTTAATTCTATTTTATTTTATAATTCTTTCTGTTACACATTAATTTTTACTTTCAGATAAAATATCTAGAAACTTCTTCAAACTGGAAAATGTCATTTTAAATTCTTATATCTGTCAAAAAGTTCATATTATTTTTTAATTGCTCCTTAAAAATAGAATGAAGAGATTTTGGAATGTATTCCCCCCCACACTTTTTTTTTTTTCTTTTTTTTTTTCTTTTTTTCTTTCTAATTTAAAACTGATCTGAAAATTTCCTGTCATTTTTAATTAATGTTCAATATTCTGTAAATAGATTGATGTAATGTATATATGCTATAAGTATTAACAAAAGAGGTGTTTTTTTTTTTTTTTTTTTTAATTGATCATGTTCTGGAAATTTAGTGAATTCAAAATACCATTCTCAGTCACATAAATGTTTCAAATCTCGTAGATGCTATCATTCTCTCTTTGTAGCTTCATTTGTCTCTGTTGTCATCAGCACTGACAAATTCAACAAAATGTAGAAGGCAAGGATCATAGGCTTTAGAACTAGGAAATTAATTTTATTTATACACTAAAAGGAGTGTATAACACAGAGATAAATGCCTGAGCTCCTTAGACAAATTTGGAAAGTTGCATCATATTCTCAATTGCAAATATCCTCTTAGTTACCTCTGATCATGCTGACAAATTCACAATAATAGAGTACAACAATTCTAAGGTATGGTCTTTGGCTCCTGAAGAAATAAATCTGTACTTGTGAGGAGAGATGCCTAACAGATTTAATTTATTCTCAGGATTTAGATGAAAGACAGATGTAATTATATGAAAGACAACATGGGGATGCCATGGCTCTCCTGTTTCTAGATCTAGAAACAGAAAGGTGCAAACTTGGAGACATATCAGTATATGTTGAAGCTGGATACTAAACCAAGATTTGCATAGAGCTAGCCAACTAGAAAAGCTTAAGTGTGAGAAATAAACCTTTTCTTCTCCAGAGTTAAAGCCACAGAGTTTGATCTGTGGCTTCCTTTTCAGTATAAGGGTAACTGGCACCCTTATGTAAAGCAATAGACTTTGAAACAAATACTGAAATACTGCAACTAGGGCTGCCTTTTCTTTTGTGGTAGTGTGTTAAGTAGAACGCTTGGGAAGTTTTAAGACTTAAGAAACCTTCATTTCAGTTTGCTGATTTGCAGGATGGATTCAACTCTGAGTGCTGTACTGAGTCAGCATGTTACCAGCCTTTCAAATGGAGATTTGAAATGTACATTAAATTCTCTGCAAATTCCTGAGGATTCTGGATTATGTAATGAATACATGAGCACAGCAGTTTCATGTGAGTCTACCAGCTTCAGGATGGTTTTCTAGCTCATAAGGATGTTTCTAGTGCATGTGAACAAAATAATTTTTGTACTTACCTACTTTTTGCCTCATCGTATCTATTTCCTTAATTCTTAGCATTTTCTCTATTATCCTTATCTGTTAATTTTGTTTTCCTCTTGCAATCAAAATCAATGCAAATTTCATCTATGAGGAGATATGTTGAGGACATTGAGAAGATCAGGGATCTGAGTGAGAGGAAGTAAATACTTCTAGGGTACTTTCAGGGCAACCATCATTTTATTCTATGCAGTCAGATTAATTGTGTCCCCAAATGCTTATTTATTTCTAACAGTGCTACAGTGAAAACTGGAGTGATTAGCTTGGACATAATTGTAAACACCATGGTATTAAATGAAATGAATAACACCAAAAATTAATAGATAGATAGAAGCAAGAAGCATATGTAAACATCCTCATTGGGAAAAGAGCTGTAGCATGGAGTTATTATATGCTTTATTTGGTTTCTTTGTGGTCAGTTAATATGTATATGCCAGTAATATGTGATGTTACATGGCAAATTGCATGTGCATTTTTCAGAGTTCATCACTGAATATTCTGCCTGTGGCCCAGCTGGTAGCACCCAGGAAGCTGGATTTTGCATGGTAAGGCTAGAGCACTGAAATACAGAAGTATATAACAACATGTTAGAAATGTTGTTATATAACATGGCAGAAATACAGTGTGAGTCAAGCAATAATATATGTTTTCCTATCGATTTATGATATGATCATATGTATCAGCGATTTGCCTCTCTTGTAGTATTTTACAGGCTGCCTGGATTCTAGAAGATAAAGTTTTCTTGCATTTCTTATTTTCACTTTCACTTCTCTGGCTTATATAAAAAAAGGCCTTTTAAAATGTATTTGTGGGTACGCAACCTTCCATTTCAAACACAGATGGTACTTCTGCATTTATTATTTAGACATGATAAGTGGAACCTATTGTAACTATAATTTGTTCTTTCTGACTTATTAAATTTGGATATGATACAATGACTCCTTTAAAACATCAATGCATTTGTGCTCTATAGCCACATTTCAATACAAAACAAAAACAAACCAAAAGAACAAAAAAAACCCACACAGAAAGAAAGGAAGAAAGAAAGAAAGAGGAAGAAAGGAAGTGCAAGAGCACAAGAAAGAAAGAGAGAAAGAAAATATTAGGATTAAATTCCAAATGCACTGATAGCTACTGGTAATGAGGCATTTAAGTGGTTTACCAGAGTAATTATTTTTTTTTTTTTTTTTTTTTTGTTTTGTTTTTTAAGTGTGATGTAAAGCATTCAAAACGTTGGTTAATTATGTCATCTGTTAAGAACTGGAAAATTATTTCCAGATATAGAGTCACTTTTCTACACTAGCACTTTCAATGGGACTATAACAGACATCTAGTGATAACATACAAGTTTACATTAGATAGTGTGCTTGCTATTTTAATTTTGGGAAATAAAAGCCAGATTCACTTATTTATTTATTTATTTATTTATTTATCTTTCTTGAAGAAACTATAAGAAAACTAGTTTTAAATGTTGTTCTACTCAAGTGGAGTGACACAGCCCCCTATTTCCTGTGGGTACTCAACGCACATTCTCAGTGCTTTATTGTAAGTGCTTCCATAACTAAAGGACATATGCATAAAAAAAAAAAAAAAAAAGAAAAAATAAAGACAGTTTGTTATCATTGCTCTTTAATATGTGAGTTGAAACCACATTTTCTGATCTACTGGGAAAAAATGAGTAAAGACATTGGAATGTTAAAAATTAACTAATTGGATATGTGCATTTTCAGAAGTGATAGTTTCATTTTATTATTCAGAAATTGTTCAAGTGTTTGCATAAAAATCACTTAAAGGACAGGGGTTTATTGTTTTATTTGTTTGCTTGTTTGTTTTCGTCTTAAGAAGTGGTAACAAAATTGCAATACTGAGCATTTATTTTTCCATAGTAAAGAGCTATCATTTTCCAGGCTTTTATATGTGAAACATTTTGTATCAGACATCAAAAACTACTTACAAAATTTATAATTGAAAATTCCTTGTCTAGGTAATTTAGCTCATGTTTATGTTTGGCTGAGTAATGTTTACACTTGAACTATGATAGACAGCATAAAGAGAGAAAAAATAATAATCATAAAACACTGCAAAGGTCATTAATTTTGTAGCACAAAAAATTAGATGACCAGAAATGTTGGCATGTTGGGAAACATTCTAACGAAGTATCACTGCAAGCTTGCTCTGTTTTTATACTTTTCCGTAGACGTTACACATTGATTACTGTCAGATAAAATTCATATTCTACATGGACTTGTCCTTCAACATAATCTATAGATTCTTACATTAAAAATTAGGGTTGCTAATCTTTGGAGGTAAATTTACAATGAATATTAATTTGTACATTACTATTTTAAGAAAGTCTTCAGTTTAGGATAAACCACAACAGGTACTCAGCAGGAAATTTTTATTTTTTATTTGTTTGGAGCAAATTTTATTCAAGAATCTGATAAAAGAATATTGAAATAGACCACCATATCAGCCTGCTTAACAGTAGCATTTCAAATTCAAAAGCTTATTCGTTAAATTATAAGTTTCATTTTGGACATGAAGAATGGGATTACAACTTTGGGAAAGCAGAGCAAAGTTGATGCATATGAACAAGCAGACAGCTTTGGAATTGTACTTTAGACCACGGACTTCTAAATTCTTCTTCAATCTTATTTTTGCTGCACAATTTCATAGCAAAATCTCCAGCAGGAGAATATCGCAAGGCAAGAATATAATCAGTCACTTATCACTTTCATTAAACTTACTGAAGCCTAATCATCCATACGCAAATTTCACTTAAAAGGAAAAACAAAACAAAACAAAACAAACAAACAAAAACCACCACAAGAACCCTTAGTAATAATTAAACTCTATGAAAAGTGGGGATCAAGTGTTTCATAAAAATAGACACTATAGTGTTGAGATATGAAATACTAAACATAGAACAGACAAAAAAGTTTATTGGCATATAAGTGTCATTTCAGATTTAACATGGCAGAGCTTGTGGTTAAATCTTTAAGGGAAAAAACTGTGCTGAAAAAAAAAAAAAAAAAATGTTTGTTTCTCTTTGGAAGAAATGAATGCAGATAAAAAATTTTAGTTTGCCATAATCTTCCTTTGAGAGTTCCTGTCCTGATTCTGCAACTCTGTCTCTTTTGCTTACTTGACTATTTTCCAGTAGCTGCATTACAATGCTCATATCCCAAACAAGGAGACTTTGATTCAAATAAAGTACCCAAAGCTTGTTCTTGAAAAGAATTCAAGCCGAGATTTTTCCTCTGATAACATCTTTTCTGATGTCTTGGCAAGCTTTCTGTCTCTGGGGTTACAAACCTTAAACCAGGAAAGATCAGAGCTTTACAGTCATCAACTGTGAGTTCTTTTTTGTTGTTTGTGTTTTCTCTGAGATGTTATTAATACACCCTCATGTCTGAGGGTGTATTTTGCAAATGCAAAGAAACTGATAAATCCCCATTTAAGTTTCTTTCCAAAACCTTTAACAGAACCCTAGGTAAAAATTCTTCTCTTTGATGTGAAATCCTATAGAATTTATTCTTGACAAGTAAGTTCTAGAAGACTTCATACTCTGGAATTCAAAGAACGAATACTTCTGGCGTTGTATTTTTGAATTGCTGAAGTCATTACATAATGTATAAATCATAGTCAAAGTCCAAGGTTAATTTTATTCTTTGTTTCTCTAAACATATTGAAAATATATTTTCAAAATATAAAATATCTACCAATGTGAGATATTAATAGTATTTTTTTTACTGCAATATTTTTTCTTTAAAAAAAACAAACAAAAAAAACCAACTCTATATTATGTTTGTGACTGTTTTTTTCAACATCAGTTTTGGTAAGATCTTATACAGGTCTCAGTAACATTTCTTTTACAAAAGTATAATATTGGACAACAAGGACCCTTTGCTGTCTGCCAACAATTTCATTTCTCTATGTGCAGAGAAAGCCTGTTTTAATTTTTTTTCCTACTGAAAGGCACACACTTAAGTTATACAAGTATATGTATTTTTAATAATATATTTTTTT
Source organism: Aythya ferina (assembly GCF_964211825.1). Classification (NCBI taxonomy): domain Eukaryota; kingdom Metazoa; phylum Chordata; class Aves; order Anseriformes; family Anatidae; genus Aythya; species Aythya ferina. The sequence goes on along the minus strand of NC_140296.1, from coordinate 196,603,923 downwards.
TTCTGTTGGTATTTTTTGTACTTTTTTGTTTAGTAGGTTTTGTTTATTTATTTTTTTTTTTGTAGGTTTATTAGTAAAATAATGTACTTATATATATTTTACCTATTCGGACAGGTATACTATTTTTATTTATTTATTTATTTATTTATTTATTTTTCTCTTGGTACTCTCATGGTTTTCGATGACTTAAAATATAAGGTAAAGGGACCTGTATTATTTGTACGTATCAAAGTTGCAGAGTAAGCATTACTGTAGTGTTAGGATCACTTATTTACAAACCTTAGCTCAGGTACTAAAATTATAAAACTGGTTTAAAAAGCAGAAGATAGGTGATTATCTTAGTAGTTGGACATTTTAGGCTGGTATTGAAAAGCTTTTCCAACAGTAAGACAGAATAGAAATATATTTGATGTATGCACATAAATGTAATTTAATTTTCCTTTATTGTAATGAATATTTGTAATTTATACAAATATTTAAAGGAATCAAGCTTTTGTGAATGGGAAAGATTAAAAAATAAATCCTGGAGACTGAAAGATAAGTTCAGTCAAACATTTGATTTTTAGATTACTCTGTCATGGAGAAAGCATCTTTAAAAGATGTTTAGATGTAGAGCTTAGGGATATGGTTTAGTGGGGACTGTTAGTGTTAGGTCAGAGGTTGGACTCGATGATCTTGAGGTCTCTTCCAACCTAGAAATTCTGTGATTCTGTGATTCTGTGATTCTAATAAGCATGAAAAAGCACTTCTTTAATTTGCTAAAAATTGAATTCTTATGGTGAAACACAAATGTACAGATATTGGAATAATTAAATAGTTAAATAGTATGGAGAGTAACTATCCTCAGAGAAGTAACTCAGTAACTATGGCATGTAAATTAAGGGCTTCTGGGGCTGTTACCTCATATTGAATGTATTCAGCTTCTGTTTATTTTTCCAATGGCCAGTACCACAACTTGATTTTAGTAGAAAAAAGGTCAAAGAGAGGTTCATTTTTTCTTACATTTTTGGACAAAGAAAAAAAAAAATCTATTGTAAAGGTTTTGAGAATCACATTAGGCCCTGAGTAATACAGACAAAATACATCAGAATTTTGTGGCATTTATCTTTTATAGAAGTTTTGGCATTGCAGAGATTAATAGATAGGGAATCAAAACAAACAAACAAACAAAAAAAAAAAAAACAAAAAGTTTAACATCCTCAATCCATACATGTAACTCTCAGTAAATACAAGGAACACTTCTGAGTAGAGTGAGGGATTGTTTTGCCTTCTGGGGTCGAAAGGACAGTTCCTAAGAACATTTAGCCACAATGCAGCACATTCCAAAAAACTTCATACAGATATTACTAGGAGTTTTTCTGAAAATAATGTTTTTATTAATGCAAATTAGTTTGAAAGATTTAGCTTCATGTAAACAAAGCATTTTCAGATATTTCCTACTAATATAAACGTGGTGTACATAAATTCTTGCCCTTTTTTTTTTTTTTTTTTCCCAATATATTGACAATTGTCAATTCCAAACTAATCTGGAAGGATTCATTCAGAATCAGATGCCATTGGGCACCATGCCATAAATGGCTTACATGGCGTTTATACTAGAACTTAAATTATTTTATTATTATTTTTGTTACTCTACTTACCTATTCTTAATTAGCATATAATATACATGTAAAAAGCAGTTAAAGTATGTTTTAGATAGGAAAGCCAGAGGGTATTTATGCCACTAAAAGACTGCAGGGATGAACCCTGGATTACCTGACTAGGTTTAGGACTCAGACCTGAGAGTAAGACTTAGTACCTGAGAGTCTGGGTGTGGGCAAAACTTTGAATTATATATATTGGAATATTATGAACATATGTTAATTTTAATAAGTGGAATTAAACACAACCAATTCACTTGGGAGTTCATATTCTTTTTTAATCTCAGCAACTTCAGAAGCATACTTTTAATTCCCCAGGAGCATACATCTATGTATAAGGTGATAATCTAGATTTTTTAACATTGTATGCATGTCTTGCATTGTTTTTCATGGTTTGTACCATGAAAGTGCTCAGTTGAAGTGTGAAGCCCATTTACAAATGCTTGCTTTTGGGTAAAATGTAATTGTAGCGGTTCAATCTTAACTGTAATATGTCTTGTTCTCACAAGGCCAGACAATAACCTTTTTTTTTTTTTTTTATAAGCTATAACATGGGATGAAGGAAAAAAAGTTTAAGGCTGTATAGTTTAGGGTATTAAATCCATGTGGGATTTTATTTGTGAATGCCATGTAGATTAGTGCCTACATTGCAGAAGGAGGTGTAGTTCTTGCCATCTAAGGTCTCCCTGGTGTCTAATCAGCATGAAGCCTCATCTGAGATGCTAAACTCTCCTGCTTCACTACATGGAGGTGTAAACACATGACTGGTGTGGTGAATTTGCCCTCTGGGACCAGCAGTTCAGATGTGCAGCATTTAGCATGATGACATGCAAAATTGTCTTGGCTGAATCTAAAATGATGGACTCAGGGGGTGGTTGAGCTTCTGCCAGACACCAGACACATTAATCCGTGTGCTAGGATCTTGTTATCCTCTTCTTCCCCCTTTTCCTTTCCTTTCCACTATTTACTTTTTTTTTTTTTTTTCCTCTCTCTTTTTTTTTTTCCTCTTTTTTTTTTTTTTTTTTCTTTTTTTCCCCTGCATGAAGAAAGCCTGGGGCTTGGGCTGGAAGGTGCCATGTGACCAGCTGGGACTCTGGCTCAAGTGCCTCAGCAGGGATTGACATTTTGACATGTAGCTCTACTAAACTCTACATTTCTGAACAGCATTGAATAGGGAGATTCAGTCTCCAGTCTCTACCTTGGTCTTTTTTTCCTACTATCAAACTCAATTTATTAAAAAAAAAAAAAAAATAAAATAAAGGTAGATCCCGCAGATAAGATGAAGCACAATTTTTTGGTTTATACTTAAGAACTTTTTCATTAATCAACTTGACATTGAATAATAATTGCTACATGCGCTTGTTATTGGGCTCATTATCCAATGAAACTTTAGCATAAGGAGTGCTACATATAGAAGAGGGTAAATCAAGAAGAAAAATGGCTTATTTTGAACATAATAGGTAATTCATATGACAGATGATGGTTCATTTAGGAAAGCTTTCCTTTAAAGCTAATTGTGACTTGGTATTATTCTGTGAATGCGTGTGCAGATTCCTGCCAAAATTTTGAATATCTAGCATTTCTGGGTAGCAAGTTACATCTGAAAAACAGATCCAACTGTGGTTATGGTCAGAAAAGGGAATATAAAAATAGCAGTTTCTATGTATTTGGTCATGTCTGCTTACTTTTCCAACCAAAATAAAACTTTTTCAAACTTTTTTACTCATGTAAGCAATGTAGAGCCAATATATCTTTGGTAAAGTGTGCAGTAACACTTTTCTTTTTAGATATAGCCTACAGAAATGTTATGCTACTTTCCTAACACAGAACTATACTGGTTTGTGAGTCAGGTTATCAAGGCAAGTTTGTAAGGTGTCCAAAGAAATTAGAAGCCAAAAAATAAGAAAAAAGAAAAAGAATACCAAAAGCATCACCCTCAGCTACAACCAGCCCTGCCCCCCCCCAAAAAAAAAAAAAAAAAAAAAAGCGAGAGATAAAGGCTTATAGGTCTGAAAGCATACACTCAAAAGGACAGAAATCATAACTCATAACAGAATATTCTTGCATAAAGCCTACAACTTTTGGTTATGCTATTTAGCTCTTAGTTTCTCTATATGCAGACTAATACCTGACATTGAATATTCTTTAGAAAACATAAGCATGAAATGCAATTTTTACAGGCTTTCTTCGTATTGAATTTCAAGATAAAATTTGACTGAACTGAACTAAAATATTATGCTTCACTTGTAAAATACATGGGGCAAGAAGACAGAGAAAAAGGATCATACTACATTTCGCAGTATATGATGTGGGACCAAAGAGCATTTTCAATTCCCAGATCCAGATGCAAATATTTGCCTTGACTGCTTATGAATATATCATCTGAATGTAGCACCTACAAGATCTTTTCCTTTATATTTTCTCTTCAGTCTCTGGCCCTTCACTCTGCATGCCTTATTTTTCACTGAAGGGCAGTACGACTTACGTAAAAAGTAGAGTTGTCCTCCAGCAGGCTCCCAAAACTGGTCAAATAGAGAACCATGTCTAAGGAGTTGCACATGCCCAGAATAATATATACAGGCAAAGAAGCTTATGCCCATGACTTAAACTCTCAGGCAGAACTACAAATACATTATGAATAATACACAGGACTATGTATTAATAATAGGAATCCATATAGCAAAATATTTTCTCCATTAGGGAGCATCCTAGTGAGACACAGCAGAAACCCTCCTAAGATTCAGGAGAAATCTGACTACAGACCAAATACTCCACCTTAGGGAAGTCGGTGGCAAAAAATCTACTTGACTTTAATGGTGCATAATTTGGGGCTTTATACAAAGAAAGGTCAATCATCACATGCATGGACAAGTCAAATGCATCTGGTTAACAGAATGTGGCTATTCTGGGCTCAGCATGGTCCTATGATTATTTTTGTTGCTTATTGTTTATATTTATGTCTATCTTAAAGCACAAGCAGAAGAACAGAAAACAGAAACTGAGATATCCATGTTCTACTTTTTGCAGTGGATAAGGATTTCGCACAAGGTCAATGGCATAAGGAATACAAATTCTCTGCTCCCAGGTTGTGCTTTTAGCACACCAGCAAATAAACTCAAGCAAATAAAGCCTTATTCTTTGGAGAAAAAGCAAAAAAATAGAAATAATTTTCATTCTGCATATTTAAGAAAGTTTTTTTTTTTTTTTCACATGAATTTGTTTTTCCTGTAACACCAAATGTTCAAAATATTTTCTTCACAAACTCTCCCTCAGCTCCTTATTGTCCCCTTTCTTTCACTTACCAAGACAGTAATTCCCAAATAGAAATATTTTGTTTTGACATTGGGTATAATTTGGGTGAAAGGAAAGAAAAAAGCATATATATACATATATTTTTGGAAATAAAGGAAAAGTAAATAAAACATAAAAATGAATATCTTTTGCCTTTGAAAACAACATGTTTTTGAGAAAAACTCTTTCATTCAAAGGTGTTTATGAGCAAAATGGGTAGTAAGGCTGGGAAAGGGAAACTGGACTGGAGAAGACTCACATGGCAGGGGTCCATATGCAGGTCTCTTGTTTATTTGCGGAAAATGGAAAGAAATGTTTTTCTACTGCCTGTGTTGTCATACACTTATGCAATAGACCATAGGTGGGTGCATGGGAGAAAGAACTGGTTTAAATTACAGCAAAACTTTTCCTGAAATGTTTATTTTTGAACACTCACATTAGCAAAGGCCGGTCTCATGCTTTTAAACAAACTCCAACGCCATTTCTTCCACAAAGTTAAAAGGAAGCACAATAGAAGAATTAGAGTCATTTTGCCAGTAACAGAAGGAAGGTCGGGCCTCGCTTTGGACTGTGGTTTGTCTCCACAGAGAAATACCAGCCAGCTGATACTTGACCTTTAGATTCCCCAGAGTTGCCACAATTTTGGGGAAGTGGCACATGTCAGATGGTCAAAGAGGGTGATGGAAAGGCCAGGCCAGCAGCCAAGGGGGAGCCATGGACAGGTCGGAGGAAAGGTGTGCTTCTTAACCAGGAAACGGTTTTCTTTTGTTCCTGGCTATGGGGCAGCAGGAGTCCTGCTGAAACAGCCATGGTTGAGGGTCTTTCCTGCGGATGAGGCCAAAGGGCAGGTGGAGAAAAGGGTGACTTTATGAGGGGAGATGTCTGCGGGCAGAGAGAGGTGATATGGCTGCAGGTGAGAGGACAAAGGAGGGTTGGGGGCTAGGAGTGAGGAGGGAGGATATGGGGGATTGTGCAGCAGTAGACACCAGCCCCAAGGCAAGCTCTGAGGGACCCGATCAGCCTGGCTGCTCCTCCTGAGCCCCTGGAGGGATCCAGGGAGGGAGGGAGGCGGTGGGGAGAGGGAAGGAGGGAGAAAGGGAGGTGGTGGTGGGAGCCCCCTCCCTGGGCTGGCTGCGGGGCGGGAGGGGAGGCAGCTCCTGGGGAGGGGCGGGGTGGGGGAGAGGAGGCAGAGAGGGGATGTTGTTAAACAGTTTCTTACCGTAAGAGGGAGTTGGGACCCAGATCTTTCCAGTTAATCACACAACAAACTTAGATCATCGCAATAAAAAGCAGCTCGGCTCACTCTGCCTCCTCGAGTGACCGGCTGTGCACAGGGTCCTTCCGAGGAGCCATCTCCTCTCCTCCTCCCCGCCAGCCCGCCGGAGGGGGGGCCGCCGGCACCATGTGGGCCACCCAACTCCTGCCAGCCTTGCTACTCCATCAGCTGCTGCTGCTTCCCATCACCATCCCTGCGGCAGGTTAGTTTTTTCTGTCACTTCTCCAGGGACACCCCCGCCACCTCACGGCCGCGGCGTTTCCCCTCTCCCCCTCACAGTCGCGGCGGGGGCGGTGCAGCGGGCGGGGAGACCCCAACACCCCCGGCTCCCCTCAGGAGTACCTGCGCTGAGGGCAGGCACCGGCAGCGGCCGGGGGTGAGGTGCCTGGGTGTCGGGGCAGGCTGAGCACTGTTTGCGGCAGTTTGCTCGTCCAGGGCTTTGCGGGGACAGGAGGAGCGGGTGGTGGCTTGCGGGGATGTCGCTGCATCCCGCCACCTCCCCTCCCAGCGAGGGGGCTCTCTCCGGATGGGAAGAACTGAGGAAGTGGGAGCGGGAGAGACAGCTCCTGGCCGCTGTCAGGGCGTGAGGGAACATCTGCCCTTCGTTTCCAAGTGGCAGAATAAACGTTAGGTTACATAAATTGACAAGGAATACCCAAAGCATGAGATAGTATAAGATAAGACTGTATAAGAAAGGGAATGTCCTTGCCAAAGTTCAGCGGTATGGACATGCTATTTCCAGACTGAAATACTTGTAATTTCATTAGATGTTCCTGATGAAGCCCGGGAGCGGGAGGGGGGGGGGGGGGGGGGAAGGGGGGAAGGAACAAACAATAAGTCATCAAGTGCTGGAAGCTCTTTAGCTGAATTTCTTTCCTGAAGTGTCCCCCTTAGACTGGATATCTGAAGAGCTAACTCTGTGTTTCTATTGGCCCTCTGGGGAGACGTTTGAGGAAAAAAGAGTTTGCAAAGGTTTCTACAAACCTTTCCTTCCTTCCTTCCGCCAACATTGTTAGGGTCAGACCTTTGCACAGACAGAAACAAAAGACAGCCACAATTCAGGGAAAGGATCTGCCAGGAGTGGGCAGAGTGAGAGCAGGCACATACAGTGCATGAGTCCTTTGGTCATGTCAGAGGGCATCAAGCACTGGGTATGGCAAGTGGTGTTGATGGCTTCCAAGATATAATTATATTTTTATAGTTACAATTACATATATATATATATGATTTAAAAGTGGGTTTATTTATTTATTTATTTATTGTAAACTCGGTGGGCAAGTTAAAAAAAAAAAGAAAAAAGAAAAAGAATGGCAGCATCACATGTAGTAAAACCTGTTATTTTTCACCTACTGTGAGTGTGGTTCTGTATGATGTTGAACGTCTCAGAAGACCTGTGCTCAGTCTGCTCAGTGACAATTTTGTTTTTGCATTACCAATACAGGCATTAGTAGCAGGTGAAACAGAGATACAGACACTATGCTACTATGTTTTTCTAAACTGCTTTTTTAATGCGCATTGCAATTTCCATTTTGTGGACATGTGACCTTTCAGAAAAAATGATGACTAGAGCTAGTTTGGAATTTTCTGAGATTTCCCCCCCACACACACACACACACTGGAAAATGCTGACCCATCAAAACTTTTCATTTTAAATAGAAAATGTCTTTGGCTTGGTTCCTCCATATCAAATTAATAAGAAATCTGCAGCAAAGGCATTCACAATAGCTTGGGGTACCTGATAGTGAAAAATCTTTACCTAGGATAGAAACTCATCAACTGATGGGCTAGTTTGAAAAAAGCAAAACAGCCTCCTGCAACTTTATTCAGTGGGCCAACTAGACAGAAACTGGTCTATAGCCAAATTCATAAGAAGCTAGGTCATGCTTAATCTCAGGACACTTTTCTTGAATGAGACAAAGTCCTTGTTCTCCCTGTAGGCTGTTAGCAGGGTCTATACTTTCCCAAGCTCAATGAATAATATTTCATCTATCTAATATTCCAACAGGAGAGATTGAGAGACAGATACTGTGAATATCAGTAGGTTGATGATTATGGTCATGCCCTAACCAATGAACTCTTCAGTTTAGGAGGGCATGGTTCATCCTGGTGTGGATGAAAATTAGATTTCCAAAACTTCAGAATTTTTCATAGAGTAGAACTTGTTTTCTGGCCAACTTTCACAGTGGCAGTTTCTTGGCAACACTCCCTTTTTTAACTTTCCTCCCCCACCCACCATAATATTAATCAATCCTATTGTTTGCCTTATGGGCAAGAAAGATGACTCTTACTACATGCAATCATTGTGCTGTCTTTGCTTTGTAAAAATAGGTGATCTTCAACAAAAGTTTCAGGATTTGTACAATGTATGCAAGAGGAAGTTTTATTAGTTTCTGAAAATATATTGGTAGCTTTCTAAACATAAATGGTATCTTTTATACAGGATTTTGAATTATTTTTACTGAGATGTTTTCAAGAAAGCTATATATATAAGAAAGCATATATATGTGTATATATATTTAATATTTTTATATATGAAAAAAGAGGGTAAGTGATGAAAACAGAATTTAAATATATATATATATAAGAAAATCCTTTGCTAATACATGTCAATACTTTTTCTATTACTATCTTGTCAAAGCTGGTTTTAAATTTACTTAGCAATGAGTATTGTTTCTTCTATGAGTGGATCTTTTAGGTTTGGAATCCAAAGTCCTAAGTCCTGTGCAAAGACAATGTCCGGTGTTGTTGAGTTTTCTTATACATGTGGGGTTATATTAATGGGTTAAAAAAACAACCAAGCAAACAGAAAGAATCTGAAGAAAACAGCAAGAAATTTTCATGTCAGCAGGCTGTCCACAATATCAGTTTTTGAGTTTCTTTTTAATATATAAGACTTAAGATGTTGATTGGTGAAAGAGATAAATGTGCAAGGTTCCTATAGACTACTTGCCTAGTCATTATCAATATCCTGCAGGTCCTGTAAGTCTAAGTCTGAATTCTTACTAAAAGTAAAAAAACAGATTGGCATATTGAATGAAAAAAAAAAAAAAAAAAAAGAATGAATGCTAAAGATTTATTTAAATTAAAGATATTTTTCTGTGAAAAGACTGGCATCTGAGTGTGTTTCTTTATTCAAACTTCTCAGCACTTTCTGTAGCTTGGATCATCTGAAGCAGTTTCTAATGAAGATGTGGCAGTTGCACTTAGTTCCTATAAATAACTGTTCCTTAAAAAAATACCATAGCAATAATCGATGTATGAATGTTGTGTATTCCTGTGGTCTGCATAGCTACACATATTTTAAAAATTTAATGTGATTTATACTTCCCTAACCCAGCTGTAGATAATCATTATTCTATATACTGTCAACAAAGTGAAATGATACTCTGCCAGTTGGAAGACTGTATTCCTTCTGTTTAATGGAATCCTTTTGGTGCTCAGTGCCAGGGGCTGCTTGTTTTGCTCTCACATATAATACAGTTCTTACCCTGCTTAACAGATTTTCTGTTTCTATTAATGTAATTTTCATAAGCAACCTAGCAGGAGAATCTAGAGTTGAAAGACATGAGATTAAAACGTTGCATAAAACTCTGGAAAATTGTGCACTGAAGTCAAGGAAAAGAAAGCCTCTTATTGGAGGAGCTCATCTGTCATTATTGTAATACTTCAACTGAGGCCAGGGTTGGAAGGGAAATGCACAGTCTCCCTCAGAGAACGTAATATCTCCCCTTTGGATCTTTACGCTGAACATTAGTTTGCCGCTTAAGCATTTCAGACTTTTCTAAGGAGATTTGAAGGCTGGATAACTGGGCCCCTTGATGGGTAAAAGCTCTATGTGGGAAGGAGAGTGTTGCCCTGAACTTTTTGCAGTTGCTTGTACTAGATGAGCATAGGAATTTTACTTTCTCCTCACCAGTCTTCAGGTGGGGGGTAGATGGGCAGAGGCTACAAGGCAGAATGGAGACGAAAAAGAATTGATCTCTGCGCTTGCTTGGGAAGCAGGAATGGTAGGAAAATTGGTGTCTTCCAGAAGTGAGCAATGTTTGTACTTTGCAGTGTGGAATTAGGACAGCTCCAAAGCATTGTGAAGAAATGAAGACATCCTTGCCTTCACCTCTCTCCTTTCTATAGGGGTTTTTGGCAGTCCTGTTAGAGGACAGTAGAAGTATTCCTGAACATGGTTAGTATCCAACACATAAAGCAATGCCGCAGTGAAGCAGAGCTAGGAGCATGCTCCAGATTATTTAAATATGCTGGCAAAATCTAGCTACAGGAGATGGAATCAAATGGCTTGTGGGCCTCCACCCATGCGCTGTATGATGAGCCTCGCCATGCCTGGCAGTCCTCAGTGCTGCTGGCCTGGCTGAGGACTGGCTGCTCCCTCCTTCTCCCATCAGCTCCAGCTCTTGCTGACTCCTTGAGTTGGCCGGCAGCACTATTTTTAGACAAACAACATGCAGCAAGACTCGCCACTCCTCACAGGGGCCGTTTTGCTTAGCAGCTGGTCACTCTGCTATGCCTGAACCCTGCCCTGCCTGCCTGTGCTTTTCTCTATACTCCCTGCTCCAAGCCTGGACACCCTCAGTGGTGGCTGAGACCACATTGCAAATGGAGTGCACAATGTGCTGGGTGCCTTAGAGGAAGCACCAAAAGCTTGTAAAGATTGTGGAACACTATGTGAAATATAAAGGATTTAATTATTGTGTAAATGTGTAAGATAAATCTTACAATGGAAAATGCTCTTTGTTAATTTAGCCAGAGGTTACATACAGCAAGTCAGAGTACAAACTGCAGACCATTTGTTTCTGCCAATGGGTCCCAGCATCCTGCTGTGAAGATAACCTTTTCTTTGAAGAAAAAGAGCTGTCCATTTGCATCTAACATTCAATTTTAGAACATGCTATCAGTTTTTAATGCTATCCTTTATTTCTTAAGTTTTCACACTGACTATAGGAGAGGGTTAAAAAGGAAGAACTTAGCAAACATGAAGTTGGGTTCCAGAGAAAATGGCACTCTTTGCAGCTGCTAACGAGGGATATGTGTATATGGGTGCGTGTATGTGTGGGGGTGTGTGAGTAAGTGGTAATATGCAATGTAAAGCCAAAAAGAAAAATCTTTTTGCATTTCCTGAATCTGCTCAACAACTAAACTGAATGCCAACATAAAAATAAGGAAAAAATTATATCTGTATTATATATTTCTATTTTAAACTGTTTTCTAAAAATTGTATTTTTTTTCCATTAAGTCTCTTTTGCTAAGAAAATAAAATTCAAAAGTTAAAAAAAAAATCATGTGGTCCTCCAGATACCTTTCTGAAAAACTGTTTAATTGTCACAAGTTAAAGATGACTCTTTGGACAGCTGGTTTTATTTTGATGGCATTCCATCTATATGGCTGACTGCAGTTTTTATAGGTATGGTTGGTAAACATTTTTAATCCTAAATTATTGTTTTACATAAATAAAGGCATTAAACTTAATCTGGCATCTAAGTCAATTCAATCTACAAACTTATTTTCTTGGATACATTTCAGAATTGTTTCAGTTTCCCTTCCTTCCTTCCTTCCTTCCTTCCTTCCTTCCTTCCTTCCTTCCTTCCTTCCTTCCTTCCTTCCTTCCTTCCTTCCTTCCTTCCTTCCTTCCTAAATGAGAGGTAATTTAGAAACATTGTTCATTTATTTGCATTCTAGCCAAGAAACTGGATATTTTTTATACTTGAAACAAGCATAAGAAGTAGTCAAAATAAGTGAAAGTAAGTTGAAACTAAGTTAAAAGTAAATTTAAAATGATGACCATTTATTCATTTTATCAAAGCAATTCTTCCAGGACTTGGTTTAAGAGATAAAACGGTCGTGAAAATATTTGTTTAAAGAACTGCTTCCTAAATATTCTTATAGATAGTAAGACCACATAAATTATTTTGGTATCAACATGCAACATTTTTTTTTTTTTAAATATATATATATATTTATTTTTACAGTCACTGTAGTGTTAAACGATAAAATATACTTTGCATGTGGTATCTGAAACCATTTGATAGCATATACTTTATTTTAGCATATACATATATTTTATTCATAATGAAACCAGTATATTTGTGTTATCATATTGGGACCTGCACCAATATACAATTTACCCTTAGTGTTTTATATCATTGTCCTGGAGACGCATTATTGAATTTAATTCAAAATAACCCTTCCAACATGTTTTATAGACAAATTAAATACCTCACCACATTTGCTTACTGTTCTTCAATCCATGTATGCTAAGGACTCTTGCATACTTTTTTAAGTATAAAGCATACTTTTTTTTTTAAAAACTCTATTCAACAATTTTGCTTTTACACAAGTTTTGCCAAATGCATTTTAATGCATATGATTAAGCTTTATTTTTTATTTTGTATTAAATTGTCATTATACTGAGATAAGCATTCAGTTTTGATATCTCTTCTGAAAAATATCTGTTGAAATATATCTTGTTTTTTTCAGTTTACTTTGGCTTGCAGTGATGATTGTTCTTTGAAAAAAAATAAGTTAATATCTGATCTTATTTTGACCTTCTGACCTGGTTATCAGTTATAAAATTAATAATTCAATCTCTAGTTAGTCTATCTGTTAACTGCTCAAGTGCAAATGACTTTGTTTCATTACACAGATGATGCAAAAATATTGAACAGCAATTTAAAATGCCTACTGATACTAAAGACGTAGGCATTGAAATGTGTTGCTCAAGGAAGTGGTGGTATCCCTGGCATCATCCCTTGGGATATTTAAGGATCCGGTGCTTAGGGACACAGTTTAGTGGGTGACATTGGTAGTAGGATGATGGTTGGACCATCTTGAAGAAGATCTTGAAGGTCTTTTCCAACCTTAATGATTCTATGATTCTATTCTATATTTCTGAAATATTTATATCACTTTATATGACAATTTCTCTTCACTTGACTATTCTTTAAATTTTCAGCTTCCTGCACAGTGTGTGGGCAACTTCTCTCTTTTCAATTTTTCCAATTTTTCTCACAAGTGCCATATCATTTTGCCTTTTTTTTTTTTTTTTTTTTTTTTTTTCTTCCCACTACTTAGCAGGACTGTAATTGATTCCTTAATTTTTTTGTCATCATATTCCGTCCTAGAAGAATTGAGGTACCTTCCTCTCTCTTTTATTTTTATTTTTATTTTTATTTTTTTTTTCCTTCAAAACTGAATATTAAGAATGTCTTTTTCCATCCACCATATAAAGATCTGCAACTTACTTACGTCAGTATCTATCATAATAGAATTAAAGTCTTTCATTACCCTGGTCAGTTGGAAGTTTAACACAACAAAGCAAATTACTTGTGAAACTGCTGAAGTTCTAAAAGATGTAATCCAGCTCTGCAAGTGTAAACAAACAAAATCAGTAAATAAAACTCCACATCAAAACAGCAAGATTTCATTAAGGATCTTGATTCAAACATAAACTTTGAATTTAAATTTACTTATCTTTTCATTTTGATAATTTGGTGTTGAGTTGTTATGTGCTTGTTCTGTTTAATAAAGTGGTATGCAAAATTAGAAAGAACAGAAAGGAATGAGGCTTCTCACATTATCACAGAATGAGGCTTCTCACATTATCACAAGTCTCCATTATGTGGTTCTTTAAGAGAGCACTAACTATTGCATAGATTAGAGTGAGACTTGGAAACTCTGAAAGCTGACATGCTGAATGCATCACAAGTCTTGATTAATAAAAGCTTTGTATAGTCTATAGCAAGTCTATAAAAGTGGGGATTTTTCAAGGGAGACAGCAGTACGCTCCAAGTACTCTGTAAGACTGTAACTCCTAAGCCTAAATATACAACTATATTAGAAAAAGCTGGACTGATGCAGAAAGGAGAAAGGGATTACTAATGATATAGATAATGTCAGATAAATTCATTGTAAAATTTAGCTGTAGACAATACAAGTAGTGTTTTGATCTCATTATAATTCGCAAAGGTAATCTTTAGGCCTGTTGATATCCTGCATGCTCTTGGTTGATGCAACAGTGGTATAATTTGCCCAATACTAATTGTTTACTACAAAACAGCTAATAGAAAAATCAATTCCTTTTAGTGATCAGGCTAAAACCTGAGAGTCTAATACTTGACTTGTTAATGTATTTAAGCTCTAAATGAAACTACTGAAACTACTTTTATACTGAAGTTCTTGACTCTCTTATAGCTCAGTATCAGACTTACTGTTTTCTACTAGGTGTGAATTTTTACATTGAGGTATAGAACATACCCAGTGTCAGGACTGAGTGGTATGACGATAGGGTGAGTAGAAATCTCTTTTTGGTGTGGGAACAAAAGAGGAAAAAAAAAATGATGTTGCTGCTATTTTCCCATTAGCCCAGTGGTTAGAAAATACCTAGAGGCTGGAAGACAAGAAAATTCAAATGTCTTTGCTATGTCAAACTTAATTTGTTAATTGAGGAAGTATCTACATTTCTATGACATTGATTATTACTCTCATTCTTAGCTGTTATACCTGTTTTATTTTTTTTAATATAAAAATAATTAAAATAATTGCAGTTAAATATGGCATAGAATACAGGTACCACAACTTCCTAGGGAGTCATTTTACATTACGGCTGCAGAAAAAAAATATTTATTTCTATTTTCTTTATCTTTGTTTTCAATTACATATTTGGTGTAGACTGAAACTACTACACGAAAAAATATTTTTGGAAATAATTTCCCCCTGATGCTCTACAGTTTGAATAATCTCAGTTAATACTCTCTATCTGAGAAGACTACACAGAAACTTCATATGGAAAATGTAGTAAGGGAACCCAGAGTTGGTTCTTGTTTCCTTCTTTCTGTAAGGAAATTTTTTTCTTTAGTGAATGTTTAACACATTTTATGAAAGTGGTAGAGACCTATTGGAAAGACTGTTGAGATACTAGATGAGATGATGGAATACTTGCCCACTGCAGCATCCAGCTAGAGCAAACATGGTAGTTCCCACTTTCCCGGGCACTGACTGAGCTCTGTGTTCTGTCCGACCATGTTTGCTATCATATTAAGAGACAGAAAGAGGCACTACCTTCACCTTTTTGAGGAGTACTTGACATAAAGAAATACATTTAGTCAGCCAAAGAAATGTATTTAATTAATTAGTTTTAGTTAGTTAGTTTTCCTTTGTTGATGAAAAAAACTGTTGATTTGTGTTTGAATGGATTCTTTTGTTTGAGTCAGCTCTTCTTATTTTCAAATTTAAGTACAATGAGACTTCCTTAGTAACCTGATATTCAAGTGTGAGAAGCATCAGAGGACATAACCCACAAAATAAGCAAAAGTCCTGATTAATCAAAGTTTAGGAAACTGATATGAATGACAGTCAAAAATTAGGAGCATCAGTTATAGAATATTGCATTATAGTCTTTGATGTAGAATATTTCTAGGGCACTATTTTATTTAATATTTTAATAATAAAACCACCTAGGGTTATTTATTTATTTATTTTCGTTGTGGTGTAAAAGTAATGCTTTGCATTATTCAGATGGTTCTAACAAAGTCACACCATGCATTTGGCCCTTTGCCTTTTGGATTATAGGCAAAGTCATAGAATGTTGTTGTTTGAAAGCTAAAGTAAATCAGGGTGTTATGAATTGCTAAATGCAAGATCAAACCCATAATCCTCTTTGGACAAGTGCTCAGGAAAAAAAAAAAAAAAAAAAAAAAAAAAAAAAAAAAAAGCACAACTATGAACCATGCTTGTCAGGCGGCAGAGCAGAATTTCTTGAATTTATTTATTTATTTATTTTTGGCTGATATTCTTGCATGCTTGCTGGTGAGTTTAAGAAGTTGTTATCATAGGGAATTAAGATAATGATGCATCGGTAGATGGCAAATGATGGCATCAAGAACTAAAAGAAAATACTTTGATATTTCTGTACAGATTCTTACCTTCATTTGATATAAAAATGGCTAAGAAAACATAGAAATAATTACATCTTCTAAGATAATATATTGAGACATTTACCACAAAAGCTTAATGGAAGATTTGTTTTTCTGCGGTTGTCTTAAAGAGCAGATGCAATCCTTATTGCAGCACTTTGTCTCTTTCACCCGAGAACAACAACAACAAAAAGCAGCTTCAGCGTAAAGACAATAGTTTCCAGTAGCAATGCTAATCCTTATAGCCAGAATCTCAGCATAACATTTCCATAAACATTATGAGTCAATTTGGGTACATATACATTGTGCAAATGCAAGGCTTAAAATGCTTATTATAACTTATATGGGTCCCAGACACAGCTCCAAAGTCATTTGATCTTTTCAGCAAAGGCTTCTTCCTATAACTATAATAGGGCTTCCTGTAACAATACTAGGGATTTGGAGGGAAATTAATAATTTCTGTACATTTTCTGAAAATAACTGGAATTAAAATTATGAGCTATTAGGTACAGGGGAATAGCATTGCTCACAGTTCATCAGTTTTAAAAGAGTAGAATGTGGTGAAGATTTTTTATAGGGTTATTGCAGCAGAGAGATTCTATTCCTTTGATCTTTGCTCTCCCTCTCTCAGTCATGTCCCCCCACCCTTCACCTTTAATAACTGAAGCTTGATGAAATCTACTTTAAATGTCTCTGGTCTATTTTTAGGTGTCTTAGGGATAATTCACCACTGAGAGGTGTGATTTAGCTAAATACAGTGAAAATGTGAGCTCCCTTCCCATCAGGATGGAAGTTCTGCCAAAGGAACACCTTTCAGCCCTCTTTAGCTTCATAATGGCACTAAATCATTTGGATTCACAGAGAGCTCAGCTATTGCACTTTTGCAACTTGAGGAGTTATTCTGAACTTCTGTGCAGAGTGTAGCAAACAAAAATTGCTGGTCCATGTGCACTTTGCACCTGTATAAGAAATTCTATTCAGTAGAATGGCACACTAGGGTAAGGATTCATGTATTTGCAAGCTCTGGCAAAAATTAATAAATTAGTCATGAGCATTCATGTTCTGTTACCATGGCTGATCCTTTGAAGAAAAAAAAAAAAAAAAAAGGAAGGACAGCTGAAAACAGTTATATGGAAATATTTTATGAAAAATAATACTACCTAGTTTGTAAACTAAGGAGTATTTTGTTCACCTGACTTTTACTGCATTAGCCATCTAATCCAAAAATATCATAATGTATCCTTGAGTGAAAAAAGATAAGTAGTTCCAAAGGGCAATTTATCCTTCCTGTGTTACTCATGTGTCCTAGAATAGTGAGAATCATCTAGAGGTACTCATCTGCCTTCTTTGATGATGGGGGAGCCTACAGTGGCAGACAGGTTTCTATGGGAAAAGCTAACATATGCATACACATTGGAAAAATAGCGGGTTTTTCTTGCAAAAATCAAAGACTTTTCCTCTGGCACTTCAGCCAAACTTCTCTAGCCAATCTTGCCTGCTCCATTTTACACCTCTTCCCCTGGGTCTTTCTACAGAGACATGGAAAACGATCTTTCTGTAACAGTGCAGACTATTTCCATGTTATGGCTTCTGCCTCCCCTCCTTTTCTGTAGGCTCACAACACTCATTCATTCACTTCTAAACTGAACACAACATTCTCACTGAGCCTTCACTAGAGCAATGGATGGGAAAAGTGAATATTTTATGTTACTTTCAGGCTCCAAATCTGCTCTCAATTTGTGTTAAAATGTTTTAATGTTTTCTGTTTTAAGAACAATTTAGCCAATTCAAACTATAATTCTCTATGACATTTTTATTCCTCCCTTTCTAATTTTAACTCTAGTCTGTCCATTAAAAGTAGACATTTGTTTAACTTTATCACTTCAGTTTTTATTGGAAATATTTATCAGATATCAGTTTTTGTGATGTATAGCAAGCGTATTTTCAGGTTCTGAAAAAAATATTCACAGGGTGTAAAACTTTCCTCTTACCCTTTTCTTGTATTATGTAATTCTTTATTTGAAATGAGCTTTACTACTATCCCAGTTTTTAAGGATGGAGATCACCATCTAAAATAATCAATTCTTCTTAAGTATCTGCTAGTACTTTAGTTTTATGAATTTTGCTATGATTTTGGTACCAATGTAATAATATATATTGTATGTATGTATACGTAATAATATATACATTATACAGTACATACAATACATATACAACAATTTTGTATATATTGTATATAATATATATTATATTATATACAATATATACAATGCAATTATTTTATATTGTATTGTATATATTATATACAATATATACAATGCAATTATTATATACAATATATACAATGCAATAATTCTTTAATAAATT
Organism: Aythya ferina; assembly: GCF_964211825.1. Taxonomy (NCBI): domain Eukaryota; kingdom Metazoa; phylum Chordata; class Aves; order Anseriformes; family Anatidae; genus Aythya; species Aythya ferina. The sequence continues at coordinate 196,585,429 of NC_140296.1, read as the reverse complement.
ATATTCATTTCTAATGTAATCTGTAATCTCAGGACTGATCTTAACTTTTTTTTTTTTGTCTTCTTCTTTGCTTTTTTTCTTAGATGGTAAAGGAAAAAGGAGAAATCCTCTTCATGACTACAAAAAAACAGGAGAGTTGATGCTCATCAAGGTAAACAAAACACTGGAAGTTAAAACCAAGCTGTTAAATACCACTGAGCAGTGTGCCAAGAGATGCAGCAGGAACAAAGGTCTTTCATTCACTTGCAAGTAAGTTATGTATCTCTATTATTATTACATTTTTCCTAATAGATTCTTATATAATACTCTTTGGACAAAGGTTTCTCTGGAATTGTCATCAGCTGTAGCTTGTACTGAGTACAATCTAAAGACTGCACTGTTTTGATTTCTTTGGTATTTCTTATTTGGTATCTTTATTTGGTAGTTCTTATTTGGTATCTTTATTTTCTTATTTGATATATTTTCTACCTGTCCAGAATATGTAATGACAACATAATGTAATATAAAGCATTATCTGAGTTGTTCTGTCTTTTTAGCTTGTCCAATCTGTAGTCTTTTCTGTAATATAGCTGAGAAATATACTTATTTTAAGATGTCAATGATTTGTGCTGCACCGTAGTGTTCAGTGAACATTTCTGGGATTTTTATCTCTCTTATAAAATGGTTATTGTCACACATCACAGCTGCAGTATTTCAGCACCACTTCAGACCATATTCTATCTTCATTCTTTACACATTACTCCCACTAAAGTCAATGGGAACTTCACACATGGAACACAGATACATACACTGCTGAAGTTCACTGGCAAGTACTATGAATTTGATACAATGGATTCAAACCTTCTCAGCTGTACAATCATTACAAGTATATGATAGCTATTCTACAGCATCTGCTGTCTCTTACAAACACATCATGCAGCTGATTGCTTGTCTGCTTAGTACATATTCTCTACTATTTTTTGGAACAAATCACTGTTATTTTTCCTGTTTATTAGACTTGAATTGTTCCCCCGACCTCTTTATGCTAGACCTTTAGCAATAAATTAACACAGGAGAATCTTGGAGAGAATTAATGACTTCTGTACTAGTAAGCATTGGGCTAAATGTCAGCCTGACCTTGAAATATATATTAAAAAAAAAAAAAAAAAGACTTATGACAAATAGAAGTCAGATCAAATGTGATAACAAAAGCCCTTCCTTGGCAGAAAAGGTCCTCCATTGAAATTTAATCCTTTTTTAAGCCTTTAATTGCAGATTAAAAGAGTTCTGGAGATGTAGTTTTTATTATTTTGTACTTTGACTATTTACATATGTAAACAATAAGCAGAGTTTACATATTTTCCACGCACTCATATTTTTTCACATGGTACAAGTAACTTTTTCCTATTGGCAGAGCTTCCATGGACATCATTGCCAAGTCGATCAGGTTGCACTCCATGCAATAAGAAATCGTTCGGTTCTGGTCTTCAGTGGCACAGAGTAGTATAGAATTAGGTTTTACTGTGTAACAAACATATAATGCCAAGTTTGTTACATATAATGTAACAAACAAAATAATGCCAAGAAAACAACAATTTCAATATCTTCTCAGGAAGATTGTTTCAAGGATCTTCTAATTGTAGCTGCTCTGGACGGTACATTTAATCTTCTGAAAATAATAAGTATGTTAATATATTCATTGATTCCACTTTACATGAATAATATTCTAGAACCTCTCTGCATTTTCATTACTTTTTCATTTATGAAATATTTTTTTTCTGTTGGGACACTCAGTCCCTGTCACTGTATGACAGATTCATTAAGGGGCAAACTCCCTCTGCTGTAATCAGTCAATAAAAGAATATAAAGGACCAATGATGGACTTTGACAACAGAGCTTGGAAGAATTCTGCTCACAGATAGCATTACCGCAATCAGTCATATATGGCTATTTTACACTGAAAATGAAAAATAATTAAAAATCTGACTGCTCATGCTCTGAATTTCCCATTTTTTCTTACAGTTGTTTAGCCAACAAGGCTAGCAGCAGAGGTGTAGGTGATTAGGTCTTGCCTGTGCTATCTCTGTGCAGCAAGAGAGATTCCCTGTATCTGGAAATATTCTTGTGGTTTCATTTGGTCCCAGATGGGTCCTTTTATACTGTGCATAGTTCTTTGATGCTACTGTAAAATTACACTTTTAAAGGAAGCAGGGATTGCTAATGTTTCCCTTTTATTCGTAGAACTACCAGTCTTTAACTTCACGCCAGCATATGGTTAGTACAGGGTAAAATGTGTTACTAACTGAGATTAAAACCAATTCATTTACTGGCTGTTGTGTGATCATACAAAACCTAGAAGAGAAGTGGCATAAATTGGCATTTTATATACATGAAACATAAGACTTGGATTTTCCATTGTTTATTGACATTTTTGTGACTTGATTCTAATGTTAGTACTGATCCAAGAAGTAGTTCTCTATCACTCAGGTAACAACACTAATGTTAATATTTATTTTCTGGATGCAAACTCAGTTTGTTTAAGAATTATGATAGGATAAAATAGAAATACTTCATAACATAATTATGACAATAGTACTTGAAGAAGTACTCCATGAGTCTCCTTCCTGAGAAGTACAGAATCAAGATGAGGGTTTAACCTTGCTCTGGTTCTTTTCCACTAGAAAGTGGTGAATTAGTGGAGTCCAGGCATTACAGACAGGATCAGCCATTCCTAAATTGCTGGGAAAAAAAAAAAAAAAAAAGCTTTTTATTTATTTATTTATTATAAACTGCTGAAGTTGTAATAAAAGTTATAATATCTCAGAGCTGACCTTTCTTCCTTTCTCTTGCTGTCATACTTGCATAGATCTTGATCATCTTTAATTGAGTTGCAAGAGCCTTATACAGACTCATTTTTCCTACATAACACTATTGCTAAAATCCAACCCCCCAACAAAGTATCCCTTAGATTCACTTATCTTGTCTTTTTGACTTCATAATTATCTGTTCAGCATTTTCTGTATTCCATATCAGCTTTTTTTACCTACTGCTGAGCTGTTCTGTTCATTTGGTTTACTACTAGTTGCAGTCCATTACTCCTGCTGTTTTCTTTAAGTTATCCTTGCAGCTTTTCCCACATTTTTTCTTTAAAGGATGAGAAAAACACAATATAGCTACTATTATACTGCCTGCAGGTGACTGTTGCAGACATGTCACTTCCTTACCTATAAAGCTGTACCAGTCTTACCCTTTGTTATCTTCTTACTTTCTATTTTGTCTTTTAGTTTCATATTTAGACAGCAAGGGGCTGTAGTGTAGACCACAGGATTCCAGAGTCTGGTCAGAAACTCTACTGTCTCAGTACAAATAGCAACAACAAAAATTGTTGTGATCGGCAGTATCAGTAGAAGAAAGACCAAGAATTTGCTTAAATATGTTGACTTTGGAAGTGTAAAAACCCTCTCGATTAGGGTCCAAGAAAAGATTTGTAGAAACTTTTATGTACAAAAGTGACTGAAGCCAAGCTGGAAGGAAACCAAAAGGCAACTGAAAGGCAAAAACTGAAAGAATTGTTTGTAAACAGAGCATTCTGCATTCCCACTTTAAAAGGGAGGAGGGGAAGGGAGAATGTAATTGGAAAGGCTTGAAAGGTCAAGGATATTTTTGTGAAGATGGAGTTAGAAGCACTTGGATATGTTCATATTTGAGAACTAGCCAGAAGAGAACAGAAGGCTGAACAAAGGCAGAAGGATGAAGGTTAGCAGGTTGGAAACATTTGGAGTCAACAGAGTAGAGAGCAGTTGGATGAAAAATCTGTTTGGTGATGGAAAAGATAATGAAGAGGATGTTTGAAAGAGGGAAGAGCGGGGAGGTTGGATAAGATCTTGTAGTATTTTTAACTGAAGCCAGCAAGATCTCACACAGAAAAACTTGTGTGGCAAGAGGGGAATTAAATGGAAAGCAAGAGCTGTGAGTTGGGGGTGCAGTAAACAGCCAAAATAAAGATGAAGTGTAAGAAATCTGTGTGGCTTTTGCATACTATTAGGTGGTGTTAAAATCTCAGGTCAGGATAAAATGGCTGAGATTTGGGATGACCAATGCCTGCCAGTTAGAAATACAGATTGTGTTGTGGGCTAAAGATAATAGAGTCATGTGAGTGATTTATTAGTTTTTTTTTTTTTTCAGACAGTTAAGAGTTTTTAAAACGCTTAAAATATTTTACCTACATTTAAAGCAATTCATTTGAAAGTGATGTTGGGAGGAAAAACTCTTTATATTTAATTGAAAACATTGACAGAAAGTTTTCTTGCTTTTCTGATTACTGTTTGTCTTTCTTGCCTTCTTCCCCTCATCCCCCAATTTCACTCAATTCAACACTATTCTTGAAATATTTTTGAAATAATCTAACCTTTAAAGCAGTTAAAAATAGAGAGAGAAAAAAGAAAAAAAAAAGAAAACTAAAGCAAAGCAAGGATAGGTACACAATCACAGTTTAGATTATTCATAAAAAAAATAAAAAAAATATAACCTTGTTTTCAAATAGCTCTGTTGTTCTAGGCAAGAAACAGAACTCCGTGTGCCTCATTTTTTCTCAAGCCATCAGAGTGGATAAACTATTAACTATTAACTGTTAGCTATTTCACAGGCATATTGTAAGTAAAACAGAGATGTTATATAATATTTTTTTTTCTTTCTTTCTTTCTTTCTTTCTTTCTTTCTTTCTTTCTTTCTTTCTTTCTTTCTTTCTTTCTTTCTTTCTTTCTTTCTTTCTTTCTTTCTTTCTTCTCTCTCTCTCTCTCTCTCTCTTTCTCTCTCTCTCTCTTTCTTTCTTTCTTTCTTTTTTTTCCTGCAGAAAGCAACATAACTGGGGACACAAATGCTGTCTCAGTCACATTTATCTCACTTTTAAAATAAAGATCTTTAATGACAAGGGAACTCTTAGATTAGTGTGAACAACCAAGCTAGTATTTAATGTAGTGGCCACATCAAATTAATTTCTTTGTTTCTTTGTTCTTGTCAGCACAGTTGTGGGTTTAAATCGTAATTGGGGCTGTTTCTCTGACTTTCCCAGTAAAAATAAATCTGATGTCATTGCATGCTCCTTGGCAAGCCATGTGTCATTATTATAAACCACATAGAGATTTTTTTCTCATCAAGATTTTCTTTGCAGGGCTTTTGCTTATGACAGAGTTACAAAACGGTGCCATTGGTTATCCTTCAACAGCTTGACAAATGGTGTGAGAAAGAAGCAAGACCATGCGTTTGATCTGTTTGAAAAGAAGGGTAACTGATTTATTTACTGATTTTGTTTTTCCAGCTATGGAAGGGGACAAAAGCTGAGGTCAGTCAGTGACTTTTTGGCTGTAGAGACATTCTGGGTATAATATGGTTTTATACATTCTGAAAGCTGAAACTTACATCTTTATTTACAAATATTGTCTTTGTGTTGCAGAAATTAAAATCTCACTTGTATGTGTTACTGTTATTGACTTAATGTTACTTTTCTTTACCTTCTTAATAAGAGGAGGTGTTAAGTCCTGAGTCATGTACTTTTGGTTAATCAGACACGTTGATAATATTTTTGATAGCTTTCTTTGTCAAGCTAGTGATAACTCTTTTTTAAAAAAAAAAAAAAAAAAAAAAAAGGAAAAAATACATGTGGACAATTATTTTTTTTTGAACAATTATGTCTTTAAAGAATATGAAAAATATTTTTAATGTGAAAACTGACAATGAGATTTATTTTTAAATACATTGAGAAAATATTTAACCGAACTCCTAATACTTCCCTTTTCTTTCAATAGACTATGTCAGGAATTGTATAATTGGAAAAGGAGCAGACTACAAAGGGACAATATCTGTCACCAAAAGTGGTATTCAGTGTCAGGCCTGGAACTCAATGATTCCCCATGAGCACAGGTAAGAGTTCAGCAGCAGAGACAGTGGGAATAGTGCTCAGACAGCTTCTACAAAGCACAGTTTTATTTATTAGTAGACAAGGAATTTATGAGAACATTGATCTTAAACCACAAAATCTGCTAGGTGTATTCTTGCCTTTTCCCAAGAGATGTCATTCTCTAGGTCTCAGAAAACTCTTACCTTCTCAGTCTTTCTACAAAATGTTCTCTCCCAGGGCTAGCCTGTGTGTCTGGATCCTTTCCTCCCCCGTGTTGGATTTTTTTTTAGCTCTTTATACCCTTTTGATCCTGGCAGTAACAAAACAGCTGCATTACTTCAGCCTGGAGTCTGGAAGTTTATCACTGTTTTCTAATGGGCTCCTAGGAAATGGGTCATTTTAAAAAATATGGTATGGGAAGCAAAGGCTATTGGGAATATTAGCCCACCTATTTGATCAGTATACAATTATTGTTACTATATTTTGCATAGATCTTACTCATTCTGTATTATTTGTAGTATATGTTAAACTCTATAAAGCATTTAGATCAGGCAACAAATACACTGAAATTATTGATCAAATGATTTAAATCCTTTTCTTCAGATCATACAAGCACAATAACTAAAAGTTGATGCAGCAGATATGGGACAACTTTTGAGTTTAAGTCCTGATATAATGGGAACTGAGAACATATCTACACCCTGAGAGCAGCCTCATTTCATCTACATTACCTAAAGAAAAGAGAAGAAAATGAAAAACTGAAGCCAGGAGGAGTAATGATAAAAGTAGATTTAACTGTAGCAAAAGTTGCTGGAAACTAGCAATCAATCAATCAATCAATCAATAAATATGAAGATTTACTTTCCCACTTTTTGGCCATTTCTTTTTGAACCTTTTCATATTGGCTTCAGACAGTTAGATTATAAACTCTTAAGATCCAAAAAAGACATGTCCTCTCACCCAATAATTTCCCATTCACTTTGCTGACTTTTGGTCTGTTCTCTCAGCATCAGCACTTTGTTTAGGAAAAGCCAAACTGGAGACTGTTAGTGAGACTGGGCTATACACTGCTCAGTCCTGTCCTGACCAAATCTATCCAGAGTTCAAGATGAGAGCTTGGAACAACATTAAAAGGTGAAGAATACTTGGGTTCTCTCCTCTTATGATGTGTTGCAGAGCTGAGCCTCAGGCTTGGACTGGACTGGACTTGACTGCTTACAATATCGTGTGTCTGATTTTCAGTGTTGGACTAGACCCATGCTTAATTGTGATCATATGATAAATGCCATCACCTCATATGGAAATGACCTCTTGAGACTCAATACCTTGCGGTATACCACCTTCATCTTTTAAAAATGAAATAATTCTCAATAATCACATCAGGAATGAGCATTAATTTTGTATAGTATACACATGACTGTGTAATAAAAGAAGAAAAAGTGTATGAAGGGTATATATGTATCACTAAATTGAAATTTTGTTTCGATCTATACCAAACACAGCTCTATCTGCTGAGAGACAGACACTCTTCTATGATGAATTTTATGAGAATGACTTTTCTCCTGTCTTGTGCAATAAGTTTAATTTTTAAAAGGTCACTGGATAAACGAGGTGGCTGAATGCTAATTTTGTTTTTCAACATCAGAAAATATGATTTCATCATCAGAGACATGAGGGAGATGGGAAGAAGCAGACAGTAGTGGTGTGTTTGGAACTTATTAGTATGAAAGTCTTAGATTTTTAGGTCAGTTTTTCTCAACATCTGGTTATCACCATGTGCAATTTAGAAAATAAATCCCTCCCCCCCCCCCCCCCTTTTTTTTTTTTTTTTCATGTTCAAAGGAGAGATGTACTTTATTGATTATTTCTTGATCTTTCCAGAAAATTTTAAAATAACTTCAGACTTTAAACTTGTGTTTGTATTTAACTAATGATGTATTTAATTCATTTGTATTCCAGTAGAACCTGGAGACTCCCAACTGAAATCAGGATTACATTATTTTAGTTTCTATTCTAGCACAGCTTATAAAACTCTCTCTACATATTTTTGTTTCTTAAGAATTTATTACCTAAATGGCTCAAGATAATATAAAAAAGGTAAAAGAGAGATGGTGTAAGAGTAGACCAATACTTCACTGGCTTTTTGCTAGCTTCCAGCAACTTTAGCTGTTGTTAAATCTGCTTTTACCATTACTCTTACTGGCTTCAGTTTCTGGCTCTCTTCTTCCTTAGGTAATGTAGTTGAACTAAATCAGTACACAGATTTAGGAGTGGCTCTATTGTATAATTTTGGGTAAGTCTTTACTCTGTCTCATTTCCTCCCTCAAGAATGTTGCTTCAATACCTGTTGAATCCATTTGTGTATCTGACCCATCTTGAGTTTTTAATGTTATACATTTTTTATTTTTATTTATTTTTTTAATATTGTGATAGTATATCTGGCAAAATTTGAGATGCTTTTTCTCCTGTATCTTCTGAGCAGAAAGATTTTCCAGCAGGAAAATTAAATAACTTTTTCTAACATGTGCTGACACACCACATTAATGCATATACAGATTGTAATGCCCCATCAGAAAAGTTTGTCCAGGATTGTCTTTAGTTAATTTTTTTTGAGACATTTATTTTACAAGACTACAGAAGACAAACAGAAGCAACAATTTCATAAGCAGCAGTGATGACACAGAAATTATTCTCTTCAAGAACCAAAAATAAGAAAAGCACTTTTAAGTAGTGTTTCCACGTTGCCTTGACTAGAACCACAATGTGATTAACAGAGGTATTTTTCCACTTCAGTTAATTCAAAGATTTCATTAACTGGAATAAAACATGATTAAAATGTCACATTGGAATTGCTGGAATTTTCTTTTTCTCTCCATTTATTTATTTATTTATTCATTCATAACATGGAATTTTCCAAGGACAGCAAGGACTATATATTTCTCTTTTGCTTTTGTATATAAACTACATCAACATCATAAAGACTGTCCCCAATGCTTAGTTTGGATACCTGAGCTGCAAGTTTCTACATTCCTCTAAAGAAAGTTAGATAAAATTTAATACCTTTTTTTTTTTTTTTTTCACTAAAATAGAGATACTTTTGATTCCCTTGGTGATTACAGATAAAAAAAGATAAAAAAAAAAAAAAGTACAAAAAATGCAGAATAAGTTATTGGGATAAAAAAGTGTAGTTTACTTGTGATGTTCTACCAGAATTTAAGCATATTGAAGAAAAAAAATGCAAAAAATCTTAGAAACCACAAAAATGAAACTAATTTATTAAGTTGAATTACAGGTTTTGTGTGATCCCCAAGGTGTTTTGCACAATTTTTCAATTAACCAAGAAAAAAAATGAAATTTTCATAGGATTGAGCATAATTCTGAATTGTAATTTACCTGATGTTTGAGTAACATTGCAAGGAAACTGACAGTGAAAGAACACTGACTTTGTCTATAAAGTACAGCTTGTGTGGTGATAAGCTCTTAGGTCAGGTTCCTTACTACAGGGTAAGCTATTTCCCCACCTAAATTGTGGGGAAAAACAATTATTATTACTTTTACTTATAAATATATATACATGTCTATGTATATATTTGTCTGGGTGAATGTGTGAGTGTCTCTAGAGACGCATCCCTTTCCAGACAGATAAGAAGACAAAACCTTGGCCCTAAAGGGTTTATATTTGGTGGACTGGGCATTGACATGGAAGTCTCATACTGAAAATGTGTGCTAGGGCAAAAATATACACATTCAATCCCTAAAGACAAATAAAGTGCTTAACATTGCCTTGAAGGCATTGTAAAGAAAAAATGCCAAGGGATATTGCTTTTTAATAGGCCTTGCAGCAAAATCACAAAATATAGTGAAAGGGTAAGCAAAGTTTTAGTCAGTAAAATTTTAGTCAGCAAGGTTCCTGTTAAATGACTTAATTTGTACAAAAGCACTGAGAAGTAGATCTCTATGTAGCAGACCTTATGGTGACAACAGTTGGGCTTTCTGGCAGAATATGAAGCAAGACATCTAAAGCAGTACCTGGGCTAATTTCTGATGCTTAAATTCAAAGCAGTCGTGGCCTCAGGTAGTGAAGACCCCTTGGTGTGGTGTGTCACACCACTCAACCTTGTTCACACTAATTTCCTGGTACTCAGGTCTAGCTGTTGCCTGACCAGGCATGGCAAGAGACCTCTGTTCGTAAGCTATGTGGGCTGAGCCTGATACATGCACATAAGGTGTGTATGAACAGCAGGTCTGATGGGCCAATGGACCAATGAATTTTACACCTATGCCCATAATAAATTCCACCTGCCTTTTCCAGGGGTCTTCTACTGCTCTGTGAGTAGTTACAAGCTGCTGAAGAAGAGAGTAGCAAGGGTTGGCAGGGAGTGTGCTGCTGCCACTGGCTCTGTAGCAGATAGCTATCTCTGGGTGCCTGAGGGATGGGAGTAAAACTTGCTAGAGTAAGCTACAGGCCAGACAAATTATCCCAGACTTGGACCATTGATTGAGCAATCCTAACTGAAGATGTGTATTTTTGTATGGACAGATATTTTTGTGTGTGCGGGCAGAGTGGAGGGAGGGTGAAGGGAGAAGGAAGCTGAAATGTGATTGTTTCTAGATGTTTATAAAAATAGTATGATTAACACTGAAGTTTGCATGCTCTTATACTGTAATGATTGTCATTTTAAAACTAGCTTTTTGCCTTCGAGCTATCGGGGTAAAGATCTGCGAGAAAACTACTGCCGAAACCCCCGAGGGGAAGAGGGAGGGCCATGGTGTTTCACCACCAGCCCAGAGACACGCCACGAAGTCTGTGACATCCCCCTCTGCTCAGAAGGTAATGTGGCAGTGCTCATGTGAAAAGTTGCTTTTTTATTGTACAAAGAGCAGGTACACAGAACTGTTATCTTCAGTAACACTCACCTTTGCAGCAAGGAAAGGTGATTTCTTATCAAGAATGAATGCTGTAGCAATAAAAGCAGTTGTTAGAGAAAAAATGTCTTTTTACATTCTAGTAATCTGGAAAATTTGAACAAGCTTTCAGGCTCAGCAGCTCTTGTCCAGGTCATGGAGAAGCTGAAACATTGAAGTAGTGCTGAGTGCACAAATGTGTCCCTTATTTCATTACCTAGTTTATAGTAAATCCTTTAACAATTTCAGCACAACTGGATGATAAAATTGTCTAGTTGCATTCCATGATTAAATCAGCTTTCCTTTTTTTTTGATGAAAATATATGGGTAGTGAATTACAGGACAAATGTTCAAAGTAAACACACATTTTGTTTTTCAAATGATAAATGCTGTAAACAGGAAAACTTTTTAGAAAGGCAATCTCTTTACACTTTCAAGTCACAGAATCTGAAATCAAATTGATGTGTACCATCACATTTCTTGACTTTCATGTTTTGTTAACTTCCAAACCAAACTCCATATCTTGCTAGTCAGCCAATTCAGTTCCAGTCAATCAACCCATTTAAATTCTCAAGATAGGATGCCTTTAATTTTCCAGCTAATATGTTACGTTCAATAGCTATGCAAGGGAAAGGAAGGAGGAAGAGAATGATTTAAAAGGAGCTTGAAAATCTATTAAGAGATAACACTTAAAGATCAATTTAAGTGAGCTTCAAATGGGATAAGACCTGGAGCTCACTGCAGGATCAAGACTTTGGTAGCAGATATTTTGACTGAAAAATGAGATTTGTAGTTGTATAAATTAATATTTATTAAGTGCTCCTTAATTACAACTACTCTAATTAGGGGGCACTTGAGAAATGTGTCTGTAGTTAATTATGGTGATTTTATGCTATATTTTAAGACTTCTCATTCTATATTATGTAGCATGTTTTGTTCAGCTGCAATTTCAAATCCCTGTAGTGGCTTTTGCTCACTCTCCTTCCACCCCCCAACTTTCTTAAACCAAGACTGAAAATGTATCATCAATTAAGCTGACAAAAAGAATTAGTATCAAAAAGAATCAGCATCATATGTAACTAAAAGTGCTAAGAATTTAAAGAGACAGACAGTACATCCTGAAATTTCTGATTCAGACATTATTCTGCATTTAACCTGGTGCTGTTATTAAACAGTTCTGTATAATAACAGTGATTTAGAATTATGAAAGTTAGTTATTTAGAAAATATCACCTCTAATAATCTTTCCTCAGGTGTGTCTATCTCCCTGTAACTGTAACACTCAACTTGGTATGCAGCACATTAGAGATTAGAAGAACTCAACGAAATCTCTGTAATAGAAAAGGTTAGAAATCAGCTAGGAACATGAAGGCCTCTAACAGTTCACACCTACATGCTTCCAAACCATAAGAGTCCCATAAAGAGGTACCAGACTTAAGCATCTGGATTAGATCTAAGGAAGAGATGCAATTCCAAAGGACATTTCCCATACCAAGGATCCCTGACTTAAAAGATATCAGTTTTTATGTCTTTCTAGGTTGCTTTCAATTTAAAACAGCAGGGATATGATTTGTGTGTGTGTGTGTGTGTTAAAATTCACCAGCATAAAAAATAACTAGTATGTTATTTGTTTTTTTGTTTGTTTCAAGTTGAATGCATGACCTGCAATGGAGAGAGTTACAGAGGGCCAATGGATCATACCGAGTCAGGCAAGGAGTGTCAGCGCTGGGATCTTCAGAGACCACACAAACACAAATTTCGTCCTGAGAGGTAATCTCCTCCTCACTTCCAAGCAAATCTGTGTGGTTTAAATTTGAAAATTCTATGTATTCTGGAAGCAGTTGGGAAAAATAAGCTGAGATGAAATTAATCGAGTTTATTAGTTTTGGCTCTTTGGGGATCTGGCCTGTGATATGTGCAGGTTGGTTACAGTCATGATGGAGATGCAGGATGGATACTAGTGACTATTTTGTGCAGGTGTGGCTACATCTTAATTCTGTATAGTGCAGTGATTTACATGCAATGCGTTAGTTGGTCAAGATTTCCTCCCTAGCCTCAATATCAGTAAAAAAGTTACCTCTGAATATTTATGTATATATTGTTATACAGCTTCACTTAGCTTAAAATACCTTAAAAACATTACAGAGTAAGTAACAATAAAAATTGTATGTTTTTTTCTTTACGTTAGAGTTCTTAATACACTTAGTGAATATAAATGTGTGACATTACACCGTGTGCTCCTTTTTTGAACTATTGAAGAGCTTTAAAACTGTAGCTGGTCTTCTGCTCTAATCAGCTTTATGTATCCAATCTGCTTGACTGCTGTGTTTGTTCTACCTGGAAAAACAGATCATTCTGTTTAGCATTTTATGGATTAATGTTTTAGACTTTTATATATGTAAGACTTATATTTATACTTATATAAAATATAAGTATATTTTATATACTTATAATATATATAATATATATATAATAATATATAATATATAATATAATATATATATATTTGTTTATAAGTGTATATATATATATATATATATACTTATAAAATACTTATATATAGCCAGTAATAGCAAGACAAATTGTATGTCCTTAGCATTTTTCCTAGAAGGTAGACTTCACATTACTGCAGAGGATCATCTGTAACACACCATTCTGGAAGGATTTTGTGGGGAGGTTTAAGCCATGCAGAAGGATATTTGTGTCTGTCTTAAATTGGACTGAGATTTCTTTTTATTTTACTCTGGCTTTTGGATTAACTCCACTTTTAAAATGGATTGAATAACCTTCAGCTGCTGGAGAAAGACTGCAAGAATCAACAATCTCAGAATGTTTGAGATCTTTCACTGAAAGTATCTTCATATATTTTAAAGTGTTCCATTAAATATAGCCTAATTTTTATACTCTGAAATACAGTACTAGTAGATTTTAGTCTGATTTATTTATTTATCTATTTATTTTCAGTAAAACATTAAGTGTCTGCAATTTTTGAGTTAATGTGATATAAACTTTTTTTCCCTCTTAGCTCAGATGATCTGCTTCATGAATAATCGCAGGGTCTTCCATGGCTCTGCTACAATAAATAGTTTGTATTAGCAGTCTGGGACCAAAGATAATCTGTTTCTGAGTTTTGCCATGCACTTGTTGTGCATTCTAGGCTAAGTCACAGAAAGATTTTTTTTTCCTTAGGAATGAGTCATTTATAGAACTTCTGGGTACAAACAATAGCAATTTTTTTTCTGTCAGAAGGAAACTATTCTTCTGTTAGTTTTGGTTTGTTCACAAAACAACTTTTCAGACTAGCTGCTGTCTCACTAGTGATCACTTTCCTACTTAAACATTTCCCACTGAAAATATCTTCCTGATCATGTTCATGTTCAGACTGTTTCTTTTTATTTTCTTTCCTTAAAAAAAAAAAAAAAAAAAAAAAAAGCAATTGAAAAGCAGTCCATGTGGATTAAACCAATCTGTTAATGCTTTCGCAACTGTAAACTTCAGGATATTTCTAGGACTGATGTTAATTAACTTTATGAAATGATCACTAAAGGTAGTGACAATTACACTTTGATTATCTTAACTCTTTATTTTATTTTAATTTATTATTTTATCTGATTCACATTTTAATGAACATTTAGGTTGTAAATAAGGGAGGAAGTCTGGAACAAATGATCAATTAAAATACAGCAGTCTCTTCAGGGGCTTGTTCTATATTATCTAGGAGTAATGTGAATAACCTGGAAACCAAGAAGGACTAGTATAGCTGGAAAGATTTTAACTTATTTGCATTTATGGATGCATCAATTGCAATGATAAAGAAAGAGAGGTAAGACTAATAATCTTTTCAAGTGCTCCATAATCTACCTGCTTTCAGCTCAGGGTGAATACATGTCACTTTTGCTTTTTGTCACCTCAGTGAATTGTTCCAGATTTATTCCCTTCAGAGGAATTACTGAAGAGAATTCTTAATACCTGTTAGATGTGATTGAAGCTAGCAGTAGGAACTCCCCCAAACAACTCCTGGATGACCCATTTTTAGCCTTTAGTGGATGCAGAAGCTCCAACTCCCACATGTTAGGCAGGATTATGCCTCAATGTGGAATATAGACCATTGAGGATAATGGCTTAGACAGACATTGAAAAGCATTGAGAAGCAGCAGTTCTCTCCTCTTTTATTTTCTGCTCAGAAACAAGTATGTCATGGAAATAGGTGCTTATTGCATAAAGTAATGTGGGGTTGAAGTGCAATATATGGATTTCATAGATGTAGGTATTCTTTTATTAACATATTCTGGTTCATATCTCTGTTATGAAAATTTGTATTATACAAAAATAAGTTTTCAGTACTGCATGCCTTTTAAAATTTATAAAAAAAAAAAAAAGGAAAAGAAATATTGGTAAAGCAACAGTTTCAGACACTAAGAATCAGTTTAGTCACAGCAGAGCTAGACATCAGCATCTGTCTCTTTAAAGAGAATAAATATCTCTTCATCTAACATCTTATGTGTTTTTTTTTTTTTCTTAGAAACCGAGAAAAAAGTCTTGATTTTGACACCAGATGTATATCTTTATGCTTCATTTCAGTTTCAGCAGGAAAGTACAGCTACTGCTGTTTCAAGGGTTCTGAAAGATCTTGGAAACCTTGGGGTCTTTGTTGGGTGTGAGCAAGAGATCTGTGCCCAAGTGAATTACAAGGAGAACAAATCTGTAGATGAAAGGGAATAGCTCTCAGGGAATCTTGTGTTGTGGAAATGCGTGGAATAGTTTGAAGCCTCATTGTATATCTGGTCCCTTATATCTGTATCTTAAAGGTGTTAGTTTGCCTTTTCTATGGGAACTGAGGAACTGTTGCTTGCTAAATATAAAAGATGCCAGAAATGGGCCTAAGAATGTTGTGGGAAGAACTGGTGACTGGAAAGGCTCTGGGTTCTGGAAATATCTTTTTACCCTTCTCTAAGTAGATACAATAGGTGGAAAGATACAGTTCATTAACAGCACTGTCTGACAATGATGGTCAAAGCTAGAGCCCTGAAGAACTATTATATCTATTCTTAAGTTTCAGCTACTTACTGATACCATTTTGACATACCAACAATGCTAGGAAGGATGGAGTGTTCAATGCAATGCAAGACATTCTTCTATAAAGTGGATTCTTTACTTACCCTATTTTCCTGAGTGGCTTTAGGGAGCTATGACTGCAGGGACCTTGCCATTCTTGGACTCACCTTGGTAACACAGACTGCTATATTACTTGGAGCATACACTGCTGACATCAAACTTCATCACTGCACTTAACAGGTGCCCAAAGCCATCATGTTTTCAGCTACAGTTATCCTATCAACTGTTTGCTTCTGAAATTCTTGGACTCAATATGTTCCTTTACAGTTTCTCTTCTTCCTAGCAAAAAATGAGGTGCTGCTGTTAGATCTGAAACTATTATATCTTCAGCTTCCTTTAAATATTCATTTTTTGTGAGATATTTACTTGGTTTTCTTTTGAATTCTACTTGAATCCTGTTGCTGTCCCTTGCATAGATGAAGGAGTCTGATTTAGCCAAAGGAGTGGGAGATCATGTTGCAAATGTATGAGTCAACATTAGGGTAATTGTTTGATAGAAAAAACATCCTAGCAAAAACAAATGCTTGCAAATCATATTTTCCAATGCTTGTGTGAGACACATCTGCTTGCAGTTGTAAATGGGTTCAGGTTCCTAGGTAGTTAAGTTCTTTGTTCTCTAACATATATTTCATGTTTTCCTCAGGGGCAAATCTACTTTTGGTTTCTTTTACAAACAAGTTTTTTTTTTTTTTTTTTTTTTTTATTTATCTCCTTCTCTTTAAGTTCATTGATGTTAGTATGGGACTTTTATACAAAAGAGCCTCCTTATCTTGAATCTCTGCCTGACAGCTCAATAGTGGCAGCAGGAACGTGGAAGTAATTAAATGGTACAATAGTTTTAAATCCTAATGAGATAAAGTGAGACGGAAGTTAATTCCTTATTTTCCTCCTTTTTTTCCTCAATGCTTGAAATGAGGGCATGACCTAGAACTAGCTCTGTTACGAAAATGGAGCTATCATTAGTAACAGAGCTATTGAAAATAGCTTCCAGTTTAACGCAGGGCTGCTGTACTGAAAAACCTGTTTTCTTAATGAGTCCGGCCTGCCAGGCAGTGTTTATATAATCCACACTTGATTGGGCTATTTCAGAAAAAAAATGAGTGGCTTTAGAGTCTGGTCATCAGTTGACAGACACAAGAGCAAGAGTTTAGCAATTAGCAGTTACTCCATCCGGTGGCCTTTGCATTAGCACAGCAGGGAATCCCTTCTGTGGAGGCCTGATTCTGTTGCACGCTTGGAAAGTGATTTTGTTTTATTAACTTGTTAATAGTGTTAAAGAGTATCTGATCCATCTCACAGGATCAGACCAGAGGTTAATAGGAACTGGTTCTTGTTTGCCTCTGCTGAAGCCAGTCTTTTATGTACCTTATACAATCCTGTGTAGTATTGCCAGGAAGGCTTGCTTGACACGTTTCTCGTTGTGGTTTGCAGATATCCTGACAAGGGCTTTGATGATAATTACTGCCGCAATCCTGATGGCAAGCTGAGACCATGGTGCTACACTCTTGACCCTAACACCCCCTGGGAATTCTGTGCAATTAAAACGTGTGGTGAGTTTAAGCAAAATTTATTACTTCCTTTTCCTTTTCAAAATCTGGACACAGATAGTTCAAGCAATATAGGACCATAGACAGTTCATTCATTGTACTTTGCTGACTTAAAACATAGCTTTCAATGAAAAGTTCTTATAATGACATTGTATTTAATTTGGATAGGAAATAAAAAAAACGTGTGTTACTTAGCACTGGAATATACATATATGTGCATATATTATATACAGGGAGCTATGAAAAAGTAGTAAAATCAAGGACTAACAAAATCAGGCAATGTCAGCATGAAGATCTCATGTGGAATATTAGTTTGACCATGTTGGGCTTCTGCACTACAGTTTGAGGGTAGATGCATGTATAACAGTTTTGAGTAGTCTTCCTTCCCTACTCAGTGCTCTATCAGCAAATCTTCTTTGCTTTATTTTCCTCTTGTACATTCTGCAGTTCTAGGCCTTGCTTCCTGCACACTATTCAGCCTTGTGTTAAAGACAGGATTATTTATTTCCCATGGGTTTCTTTGTGATATTCATCCCTCTGGTATCAAAGCACTCCACAGGCAATTAATTTAGTTTCATTCTGCAACTATGAAATGGTGGCTTTTGTTATCTTCACTTTACAGACAGGGGATCGAATCAAAGTGATATTAAGATATGCAAATATTGGATGCCCACTTTGAGATGCTTTATATTAGTATTTTATAGACTTTATCATTGTGGGACACATTCTGTGTTCAAAGTCCAGATTCTGATGACTTTGTGATATCTGTGCCAGTTTTATTCTACTGCTAATTAGGTGTCTTAACTGAGCAGTACAAGGACAAGGAGGAAGATAAGATATTGGACCCCTCTTGAAAACTGCAGTGAAGTAATTTGTCTAGAGTTTTATGGAAATGTTGGAGCTGAGGTAGCTGCTAGAAATAAGTTTTGTAGGGACAAGGTTCTGTGAGGAAATCAAGATTTGCATCTCTGAAATTCCTTGCCTCATTCACAGATTGCAATTTATACAGCAAATAAGATGTGGGAGATCTAGGATACCTTTTTTTTTTTTTTTTTTTTCTAAAAGAATTGCCATCCTGTGACATAATCAATGTGTTAGCAAAGTATTAAAGACTGTCTCATAATACTCAGGGAGTTTTTCACTTTACTCAAAATGTGGCATTGAAAAATTATTGGGAGTAGAGGCAACTTCTGAAAACAAGACATGACTCTGACAGAATCCCTACTGTAAAAGCCTGTCAGTTTCATACATTCCAGCCTTGTGGCAGAGCTGCCAGGAATATAGACAGGAAAGGGAAAACAGTGGTTTTAGATTTTCTGCAAAGAGCAAAGGGGAAGTTTCCCAGTGAGCACAGTGTCCTGTTTGCTCATAAGAAAGTCAGTTTCTCTTAAATTTACAGAGTTTGGGAAACTACAAATTCCATTGTTGTTCTGCTCAATTTTTGACCAAAATTAAGTGTTAAGGAAAAAAAAATCCTCAGAAGTAGACATTCTGCTTTTCATCTAGCTCTAAGTGTCACTTCAGTAGGCTTCTGTCATTGTAAAATTTATTTAGCTCTCTTAGGAGAAGGGTAGAAGAAGAGACTAGATTCTATTAAAAAGAACATTTTAAGCTCATCTGGAACTGAATTTAGTTTTCAAAAAAAATAAAATGTATTGATTGTTTTCTTTGATTTTCAGGCATCTCTATTATTATTGTTATTTGCTTAAATCAAGATAAACAGCTATGAGTGTGTCTCAAATCTAGACAAAAAAGTGACAGCGGTGGACCTTATACAAAAGCATGTTTTCACAATGCAATCCTGTTGTTTTATTTTGTTTTGTTTTGTTTTCTTTAATTTTGTATACATATATACATATATACATGTATATTTGATATATACATATATCAAAGAATCACAGAATGGCTGATGTTGGAAGGCACTTCTGGAGGTCATCTGGCCATTACCTTGCTTAGCCAGGTACATCACGAGCAGGTCGCTCAGAACCGTGTCTTGACAGATTTTAAAGTCTTCAAGATGGGAGACTCTACAACTTCTCTGGGCAACCCGTTCCACTTGTTCATGACAGTACAGAAGTGCTTCCTGATGTTTAGATGGAACCTCTTGTGTGCCACGTTCTACTCATTACTCTTGTCCTGTTACTGGGCACCACTTAAAAGAGGCTATCTATGTCTTAATTGCATCCTCCCTTTGGGTGTTTATAAACATCAATAAGATCCCCCTTGAGCCTTCTCTTCTCCAGGCTGAATAGTCCCAGCTATCTCAGCTTCTCCTCACAGGAGAGGTGCTCCAGCCTTTCATCATCATGTTGGACCCTCTGTTGGACCTTTTCCGGTATGTCCAGGTCTCTCTTGTATTGGAGGCCCAGAAATGGACGCACTAATCCAGGTGTGGCCTCACCAATGCTAAATGGAGGGGAATGATCATCTCTCTTGACTTGCTGGTGATACTTTGCTTATTACTGGCACATTACTGACTTATGTTCAACTTGGTGTCCACTAGGATGGACAGAAAGCTGAAAGTTGTGTGGCCTACAGCATATCCTGGTGCCTGAGTTGCTCCTTTCCAGGTGTAGAACTCCACACTTCTTGTTGAACTTTATGAGATTCTTGTCACCCCACCCCTGCAGCTTGCCAGGGTCCTTTTGTATGTCTGCACAGCCCTTTGGTGAGTCAGACACTCCTCCAGTTTCATGTCATCTGTGAATTTACTGCACTCTGCTCCATCGTCAAGACCATTAATAAAGATGTTAAACAGGACTAAACCCTTTTTTTGACCCCTCTGGTACTCCACTTGTTACTGGCCTCCAGCTAGGCTTTGCAGCACTGATACTCTGGGTCCTGCTGGTCAGCCAGTATTAAATCCACTTCACTGTCTGCTCATCCAGCCCATACTTCAACAGCTTTTCTATGAGCATCTTAGGGGGGACAGTGTCAAAGACCTTACTGAAGTTCAAGAAGATGATATCCACTGCACTACCCATATCCATCAGACTGGTGATTTCAACTGAAGCTTACCAGGTTGGTCAGGCAGAACTTCTTCTTGGTCAATCCATGCTGAGCAATAATGATTTTCTTCTCCATCATGTGCTTGGAAATGGTTTTCAGGATTAGCTGTTTCAACATCTTTCCAGGGATTGGGGTGAGGCTGACCAGCATGTAGTTCTCTGGGTCCTCCTTCTTGCCATTTTTAAAGATGAGTGACATTTGCTTTTCACCAGTCTTCAAGCACTTTACCCAGCTGACAAAAAAATATAGAAAATGGTCTCACAATCACATCTGCCAGCTCACTCAGCACTTATGGATTCATCTCATCAGGGCACATGGACTTACGAATGTACAATGTTTGTGCAAGTATTCCCTGACCTGATCATTTTCCTCTAAGGGTACATCTTCCTTGTTCCAGCCACTCAGCCTGGTCTCTGGCACCTGGGATTCCTGAAAGCCACTCTTGCTGGTAAAGATGGAGGCAAAGAAGGCATTCAGTACATCAGCCTATATGTATACACTGGGGGGACAGAGAGAGAAGGGAATGGATCTGGCTTGAGCAGTGAGCAGCGGCTAACTAAAAGTGGAAACAAGGGATTCTCTGTCTTTACTCTGGAATTCTTAACAAACGAAATTATACCTTGTCTTGTACTTCCACAATCCATCATTCAGAGTATTGTCTCCTTGCTTGCTCTTGGTTTGGGACAGTGCAATGTCTTGGAGTGTCGGTCACTTCTTGTCAGTCAGTCAACTGCCTGAAATGCAATGGTTGAGTATGAATACTCTTAATGTACTCCCTGGCAGGCAGGGCAGGCAGTAAGTGAATTTATTCTGCACTTTCATAAATCATTGTAAATCCAGTACAAATTAGTTAAAATTAGTAAAATTATTCCATTGTGGAAAAGTAATAATTTGCCACTTTGGATAATGTCAGTAATCAGACTCTACAGAGACTGAGGAAACTTAACAGGACACCAATACTTGTTTTGTATCAGGCACCCATTAAATCCATCCATCTTGAAAATCTTGCCTGTGAACTACAATACTAATTCATGCAATCACATCTACAGTTTTTGATTCTCTGAACATTTACATTCAGCCTTTTTACGTTATAAACACAATCTTGTTTAACTCTGTAACTGAATTGTCTTTCATTAAACAGTTATTTTTCTTTTAACAAAGCTGAGTTTCCCACATTTCTCTAAATATTAGATAATACATGAATCATATGCAGTCTAATAGATTTATTCTTTTCCTGTGGTAGAAGTGATTTTATTACGAAAATAAAAATATTCCTAAGTTACAGCTGACTGTTTCAAAAACACAACTTTTATAAACCTTTATCCTTTGGCATTTCCTGAGCTGATGTGTCAGTGTTCTGAGGATTCACATCTGGTTTTGCTGGTCACGCAAACTTACAGTCCATGTAGCTCTTAGTATTTACAGCTTGAACTAAGTTTTATAAAATCATTGGGTGGGAGAGCAAACTACTGTAATGTTACATTTTTCTGCATAAATCAATTATATCATAGTTCTGAAGAAAATGTAATTCCAATACCAGCATCACCAAATTTAAATGAAAAATATAAATCAACAATGTAATGATTTTAATGTCGTGATGAAAACTTTTTGTCTCATCTCTGGGCATAAGTTCATAACATTAAATGTAATTTCTTCCTTTGATCTTCAGTTAGAAAGTATATTAAGATCAGTGGAAATTTCACATGCAATTTTACTTCAGTTAATACTGCAGTATTTTCACTGCAGAAAACTAGATCTTTGGAAACTACTGAATAAATTTATATGAGGAGGAGTACAGAACTAATGATCTCAAAAGTGTTGATATTTTCAAAGGATGTTTAGCATAGGCTTATGGCAATTGCCCTCTGCACAAGAAGCAGTGCTGCCCACTGCTTTTATAAACAAAAAAAGGAATTAATTGCAGATATTACAGTTATACCAGCAGCTTGGTGACTGGAAAGTCAAGGCAAAATATCAGTGCCCCATTTTGAGTTTTCTGTCTTTCTTGAGCCACATAGAAAAACTGTTTTCCCACCACCTAGCAGGGAGCCCAAAACACTAGACCATTCTGAGTTTCAGTGGCAGTTCCATTTTCTGAAACTGTGTCTGTGTGCAATTTCAGTACACTAAAAAGAGAACATCATGAGTTATATGTCTTTATAGCTTTGTGGTTTGGATTCTCACACAGTTTTTTAATTCCTATGTTGAGGACTGTTTATATATTTTACAAGAAATACTAATTAAAAAAAAGTGTTCTGCAAATCCAAGACCTTGGACAATGTACAAAAACGTAGGTGTCCTCTCTTCGGGGGAGTGACCACAAGGCAGCATGCTGCTTGTGGGTTTAGCTACATGTCATGAGTGCTAGTATGCTCTATAGCCAAAATGCTGACAACAGCTCATATACACAATTTTGGGCAAAAAAAGTCAGTGGAAGGAAGCATTCATAAAATAAATATGTTTTTAAGACTGAAGAGACAGGAGGGCATTGTAACTCTATTTCCAAGCACAGAAGGCAGCATTAAACATGGTGGCTTACAGCCAGAGCTGTGAGAAAGAGATGACAGGATCAATTAGGGATTAGAGATGGCTCAAGCTGCAAAAATTGGATCTGGATTAAGCCTTCAGGGACCCCAGGATTGGTTTGAAGTTGCTCACATATGTGTCTGTGGTTTTGGCTTGAGACAATTTTTAGTTAGAAGAGAGGATAAAAAGACAACTATAATAGCAATAAGAAGCATAGGATGTGGAGAAATGGAAGCAATGACAGCAAATATGAAAAAAGAAAATGGCTATTATTTTGCCATGAATGAGCATGTGGACTACAGGGAAGAAAGGAGTGGGTAGCTAATGTTGTTTGTTTGTTTGTTTGTTTGTTTTTTAAATAATATATATTTCTATGGATGAACTATAAAACAGAAAGGTGCTAAGGCCCACAAATGAGGAAGCTACATTTGTCAGTCATTTGAAAGACGCAGAGATACATGTAAATATTATGTTAAGGCCAGTGTTTAGTTGCTGCTTATCTGATTTCCAGCCAACCCAGCTGATTTTATTATGGATTTAGTCTTTGCTCCTAGGCAATAGGCATGGGTGACTGGAGACCTAAATTCCCAGAGATAATTCAATAACAGCCTGAGTTTGATGGAAAGCAAGTAATGAAACAGCAAAGTGAGACTCTAGGTGTAAAATTAAACGTTGCAGTGTATCTACAACTTTTGGGAAGGCCAAAAAAAAAATATATCACCAATTTTAAATTACTCATCTTTTTAAAACAGCTATTTAAACTGCCCATTTGGATGTGAAGTTCTGATAAAAGAGTTATTTGTTCAATCACAGTATGTAAACAAATAAAAGTGCCACTCAGTTTAAACATAACATTTATGTAAGATAAAGATGTTTATGGAAAAGAGTGAGTGAGAAGAGACTGGTGTTTAGTAGATAAAGTATTACCTTCCACCTTGCTTTACATGGAAACATAACAGAACTGTAGCATTCATTGCATATTCCATTGCTTTATTCTATCTTTCCTCAATGAGAGTCTATCTGAGATTCTTTTAGTTATTTCTATGAGAGTTTTGAAAGTTAGATTTAAAAGCTCCTCTGAACCTGCAGAGGTGATTTAACTGTGAAAATATGAATCCAGATCAAGATTTTAAATGGTTTAAAGCCAAAACTATTTAAAGCTTAGTTGTAGATATTGGAACAACCCAGAAAGGTTAGGTGACAACATATTCTTCAGAACTGTAATTCTTCAGCTTGGGTCTAATTTATTTCTTCACTTTCTTGTGTTCTCACTGAAACAACACAAAACCAGACCAAACCCTTTCTCTTTCAGGATCAGTGTTTTTTTTTTTTTTTTTTTTTTTTTTTCTGTTTTGTTTTTTATTTCATGTTTTCTAAACTGTGAAAAAAATATGTCACACATACATGAATATATGACTATTTGCACTGAAAGAAACATGAAAAGAAAAGAACTGCCACACTGGTATTGCCCAGCACTATATATTGAATAGCCTGAGGTATGGATGCCTGGAAGACTTGTAATTAGTTAGCATGTAGCTCATACCCTGAAAGTCAGTGGAGATACTCTTTGACGTGCAGAAAGGCATTGATTGTGTTTAATGAGGATCTTGTGTTCAAAACTGTTTCCTCACTGGTTTAATCACCTCTTTTGAAATCTATCTTTTATGATCTTTCTTTATAAATGAAATACATTTTCCTATTGTTGAGTGAAGCACTAAGAAAATACTGCAACAAGATAAGCAATTGTATATTTTTTCCCCCAATTAAATCGTTTAGAACTAACTAAACGATTTTCTTTTCAAACCACGTCTTGTCCAAAAATACTTAGATAGTATTTCCATGAAAGAAAAGTATTAGTCCAGCAAAATCCCTGCCTTCTTTTAAGTTGGTAGGAGTTTATCTATTGACCTAATTTGTGCAGGATTTACTTCTGGATTATGGGGGTTAAAGACAGAAATAGTACCCTGGCTGGTTGCTTCAGCTGTAGAATGACTCAAGGCCCCTGCTGATTCCCTCATGCTGGCATTACTGTGAGAACCAGTACTGAGAAGGCTGTCTGTGGCTTTACACATGAAGCTCTGGATAGTGTTTCATCTCTCTATTCAAGCATCTTTAAATACGTGAGCTGTCCATTATTAATAGTTATTTGATTTGAGATATCAAGATAAGGAAGGCTTTATGGAAAAAGGATACTTTTACATTATTATATTTTAGTTGGAGACCTCAGCGTGAACACGTGAAAGTAAAAATACTACTAACAGGAAATCCTTAAGCAGGTGTCTGAATTACACAGCTAACTTCAGTCTTGCAGAATTTAAAAATCAAAGTTCAAAAGTAGCAAAATGCTGCTGAAAATTAACATTATTCTGTTCATAATTAAGTTTTCTACAGCAATAAGAAGCAGCAATCAATAAATCATAAATAGCAGTCTTTTATAAGATGATTTTTTTTATGTGTGATCTTCCTTTAAAAGTATTTTTTCTCTCAGTTTGGAAGGCTGAACTGGAACCAAAAAGGTACTTCTAACATGAAATTAAAGTACCTGCCTAGATAGTGGGGATAGCTTATTGAACTTAAATTCATTTTCTAACTTAATTCATAATAGTTTTCTCCCTGAAACAAGCCCTCAGATTTGCAGGTCTTTATTTATACTTTAGAGGAATTCCTAGGATGAAGATGGGATTCCTTACTGATTTTGGCATTTTCCTGTGTCCATCTTCTAAGAGAACTGCTGAGTGTGCTCTCAGAAGCAGGGCTCTCTGTCATCACTACTCTGCATACCTGGTATGTGTACTTGGAATTATTATACTTGGTTGTGTGGGTGACAGGAGTAATTCACCTCAAGAACAAAACCACTACTGAGTTAAGACGACTATATAGACGACTATTTATATAGGCGACTATAAGTTGTAGACTTAGACAACCGAGGCATTTCTTAAAGTTTGGCAGCTGCCTTATGTTCTACAGAACACCTTTGTAATGCCCACTAAGGCAGTCATTGCTCCTAAAGCATGCCACTGTTTGTGTCTGTCCATGAACAAAGATCATTCCCATAATTCCTCTTTGTGGTAATAGCCAGCTGAATTTGTTGAACTTTTTAGGATAATTTCTGAGCTTGCTGAGACTAAATATCTGGACTAGGAGAGGTTGTTTCTGAGGGCACGAGCCCTGAGAATTTCAGAATTAAATTTTAGAATTATATTTCAGTAACATTTTTAGGTCTAAATTTTCATGTTTGAAAACTAGGCATTTGTAAGAAATGTAGGTATAGTAAGATGAATTTGGGGAGAGGTCTGTAAACATTTTGGAATGATAGGATTGCTTTATTAATTCAAATAAAAATATTTTAATGATCCTTTTAACACTAGAATTCTCATTGAGAGATGCCACAGTGGCAGTAGCTAATCACAGAATCACAGAATTGTAGGGTTGGAAGGGACCTTGAGAGATCATCTGGTCCAACCCCGCTGCCAAAGCGGGTTCCCTAGAGAAAGTTGCCCAGATAGGCATCCAGATGGGTCCTGAATATGTCCAGAGAAAAAGACTCCACAACCTTCCCAGGCAGCCTGTTCCAGTGCTCTGTCACCCTCATCATGAAGAAGTTCTTTCTCATATTGTTGTGGAACTTCCTGTGCTCCACTTTGGGGCCATTGCCCCTTGCCCTGTCCCCACACACTACTGAAAAGAGGTTGGCCATATCCCTTTGTCTCCCACAATACAGGTATTTATAAACATCGATAAGATCCCCTCTCAGTCTTCTTTTCTCAAGGCTGAACAGACCCAGGTCTCTCAGCCTTTCCTCACACGGGAGATGCTCCAGGCCCTGTATCGTCTTTGTGGCTTGCCGCTGGACTCTTTCCAGGAGATCCCTGTCTTTTTTTTGTACTGGGGCACCCAGAACTGGACACAGTACTCCAGGTGAGGCCCGACCAGGGCAGAGTAGAGAGGGAGTGTCTCCTTCCTTGACCTGCTGGCCATGCTCCTTTTTATGCACACCAGGATCCCATTGGCCTTCTTGGCCACCAGGGCACACTGCTGGCTCATGGCCAAACTGTTTTCCACCAGGACCCCCAAGTCCTTCTCCGCAGAGCTCCTCTCCAGCAGGTCGTTCCCCAGCCTGTAGTGTTACATGCAGTTGTTCCTTCCCAGGTGCAGGACACTGCATTTGCTTTGTTAAATCTCATTTGCCGATGCTGAAGTAATTTCTCTTAGCCATCATTATGTAAGGCTTTCCAGTAGTGACTTGGCTGTGTAAGTATTCATAAGGGAAAATTTGGTTAGAAGTTCCTTTAATGAGAACATTTTAACACAATCAAATTAATGTAATATATGATCTACAAATAGAGTTCACTGTCAGGGCATGTAGTGAAAAGTTTGGTGATGAGCTTTGTACCTTTATGTATGTAAGAAGGAATTCTTGACAAAAAAATGTGAGCTTTCTAAAATCAATTGGTGCATTATTTATTTTATTTTATTTTATTTTATTTTATTTTATTTTATTTTATTTTATTTTATTTTATTTTATTTTATTTTATTCAGGCATGTGATTAAAAAAAAACAACAAGAACAAAAATATGTAAAAAACAATCTAATTACTTTTTCCACATCATGGGTAAGGAGTTGATGTGTTACTATAATGAATTATAAAATTACAATTGAAATATTAACTTCATGAGTATGTCAGGTCTTTCTATAGAGCTTATTTTGTATAAGATTAATTTGTATTAAGTTGAATATTTATGCATAATTACTGGTAATACTACAAGTCTTTTTTGCTACAGTTGGATAGTTGCAATTTATTAATTTACTTTGGAAATATTATGCATCCAGGATGTCTTCTGTATGCTTAAATTTATATTTATTTATATTTATAGATCTTATATATTTTCATATATTTCTTATATCTTTTCATATATTTTTGAAAGGACAAATATGTATTTGAGTGTGGTGTAGTGATCTTTAATCTAATTTTAAGAGCTCTCTTGCAATATGCTTTCAACTTGTTTTTGTATGTTAGTAATGGTGGAAAGCTGAAATATGCAGCTGCGTATTTCTATTAAATGTACAATTTTGTCTTTTTGTAGTAGTTGTCCAATTATGTATAAAATTAATAATAATTATTAAAAATATAGTTAACAGCTACAAGTCTTTTTGATGACCCCATCAAAAAGAGTAAATTTATCAGCTTCCAGAAACTTCCAGAAGCTTCCAGAAGTAAGGTCTTTTTCATTTTGGAATGAATTTAGAATTCATAATCCCATTGAAATGGGACAACTTTGTAGACAAATTGCCTTGGGATGGAAGGACAGGAAATTAATTTAACCATGAAACTCTGATGTAAAAACATCAACCAGACGAAGAGAAAAGGGGAATTTTTCTCCAGCATGGAGAAATGTATAATTCAACTTCAGAACTTGATGTTATCATCTGACAGAAAAGTGATCTTTAACATAGAGATTAGACAGCAAATCAACCAAACCCATCTGTTATGACATTTGGTTTCCTTGAGAACCATATTCTCCACAAGTTCACAGAACTGGCTGAATTACCTAGCATGAAATATATTAAGAGTAAAACACATGAATATTGTTATAATCACTGGACTATTTGCAGAAAAGTAATTTGAAAACTTTATTAACATACTTACTGCTGACAACAATACTTTTAGGATAATTAATAAATGTAGTCTTGTGAACAACAGCAATTACCAACAGATGGACAGTTACTTAAAAAAAATATTGTGTTGGAAGCTTTTGGGGACATTATAGTTGCACTGTTTTACTGTAGTATATTTAGTTTTGTACTACTTTGTATATATCTGATGTAATATGTGTGCCATTAATTTCTAATTATGAAAATTGCATAAGAGACTTTCAAGTTATGTGAATAAGTCATTTCAGAAACCGTTTTTATGAATTTAGTTAAAGATGGTCCAGACTAGAATGAATTCAGACTATATCACCATCTGTAAAAGATCTTTAGTCTGATGAATTTCTTGGTCTTTAAGACATTTGTCTCTCTTTAGAGAATAATGATATTTGATTTCTAAAAATAAGGCTTTATTTTTTCTCTTTTCTCCCTCTCTCTCTCTTTTTTTTTTTTTTTTTCTCTAAGTATATCAGATATAAAAAGAGAAGCTTTGAGGAGGATTTAGCACATTACTTTACAATAAGATTTTTTTCTTTTTAAACTCTGTAATTTGATATTCTGGGAATTCTATGGAGAAAAACAGTTAGTTTCTTCTCATCCTGCAAACATATTTTAACATGTTTAGCAGTGCACACATGGGTGGTCACTCTGTGTGCAAAGCTAAGCAAATGAGAAAATATTTGCTTAATTGGAAACAATAACTAAGAAAATTGACTTTCAATGTTATAAATGGCTATAATGCCTATAAATGGTTATATAAACTATCTAAGAAAAGCTCTTAAATGGTACACAGTTTTTAGAGTCTTGGCCTGCAGGTGGATATCCATGCAATGGGAAGAGTAGATAATTATTCTGTAAAAGGCATGTAAGAGTGGGAATATCACCAAAGAACTCCAGTTCCCACAAACTGACCTGCAATTCAGAGTACAAGCCTAACACCTTGAACCAGTCTCAGTCCTAAGAAAATAAAACAGCACCTCTTCTGCAGACACAGGT
This sequence comes from Aythya ferina, assembly GCF_964211825.1. Taxonomy (NCBI): domain Eukaryota; kingdom Metazoa; phylum Chordata; class Aves; order Anseriformes; family Anatidae; genus Aythya; species Aythya ferina. The sequence continues at coordinate 196,555,808 of NC_140296.1, read as the reverse complement.
ATCATGAACAGCACGGAGGCAGTGGCTGAGACAACAACGTGCATCCAGGGGCAGGGTGAGGGCTACCGCGGCACAGTCAACACCATATGGAGTGGGATCCAGTGCCAAAGGTGGGACTCTCAGTTTCCTCACCAGCACAACATCACTCCTGAGAACTTCAAGTGCAAGTGAGTAGACATAGATGGGTGTTACTGCTGTAGGCAAAGACCAGTTCTTGTTGTTTTTAAACTTCATGCCACCAAAGTAGGCTGTGGAATCCCTGTCCCTCACTGCAGTGGGATGCATTTACTTTGCTTGCTAGAAAACTTTTGAATATGGGGAAATCAATTCTTCCTATACCAAAATACTGTTTCTAAATGAATTTGTGTGAAACTGTAGTTTCTAAATGCATTTGTCTGAAAATGTAGTTTTGTTTGTTTATTTGTTTTTAATAAACATTATCATCAAGCTTGTGTTTAATTGATTATTAAGTGTATGGGTGTTTCCCAGGATGGGACCTGAATCCCAGCAGTGCTCATACATTACTATTGTTTTTCCTTCATGGAGATAAGTACTTGTTTGCAGCTTGGTTACTGAATGTAACTTAATGTGCCCTAAATGCTACCTAAATATAATCTCACTGGCAATACTTGGCATTTATAAGTTTTGATGATACTTCTTTTATTTTCTGTGATTTTAATCATTTTTCTGTCTCCTAACTAAATGTATTTACATGAATAAGCCTGATTTTACCTGAAGGACCATCTAAACTTTCTGAACTGTTACCAAAAAGTGAGATACATTTCTAGCATATGAATTATCTACTTATTTTAAGAAGTTACCTTGATCACACTCATTCAGTCCTTTTTCTAATGAGTATAGAGGAAACCAAGCCAACCAGCATGGACTTAAAGCTCAGTTTACAAGAAATATCTTTATTGACTGCTAAATATCAGTCTGGACTTCTGCTGGGATTCAATAGTATGGATCTTGCAAAGTAAAGAAAAGATTCCAGTTTCAACTCGTAAAGAAAAGATTCCAGTTTCAACTCATATTCACTCTTTACCAATAGTTTGTTTAAGCAAAACAAATATTGTGCACAGTGACACTTCTACTGAAAATATGACAATAATCATTCTATTAGAAAATAGGACTGACACTAAACCTCCTCTGTCAGTCTCAGGACCATCTTGAATTTACCCATAAATTAGTGCTTGAGCCCAAACCCACAGGTGTTTCTCAGACAATTAATCATTGCTTAAATCATTTTGTGCTGTACCTATACAACACTGCTGCAGGATTAGGCCCTAAAGGTTAAAACCCACAAAGGTTTTTAGAATTTCCCTAGTAGAGTAGAGTGCTGTTTAGGCCAGTATCTTGAGTTAAATCAATAAAACCACTTGTATGAATGTTCAAAACGCAGAGTAAGAATTACAGCACTAGGACACTTCTTTCCATAGTCTATTATCAGTAAGTGCTGCAGATGGAAAAATGTAGTGAAATACAGCATTGCACAGTACATGGCAACAACTGTCAGGAGATGGGAAAATAAAAGTTACATTGAAGAGGCTTGACTATTTAATTCAAGCTGCAAGACACATTTAAGATGTTCCCTTGTGGCCAACTTTTATTTTAAATGTAACAGCTGTATAGAATTTCTACATACATTTTTTCATATTCCAAGATTCAGTTTCTTAAATGAATCACTGACAATCTTTAGGACTTTGTTTCTCTAAGCTCAGCAGAACCACTCAAGTACAGGGAATTTTAAGCACTGTGGTAATGTTTGTATTTAAAAGCACTTGTAATGGATTGCAGGTGTATCCAATGTCAGCTTGCATGCAAATTTTGATGGAGAATCCTGAATAAAAATAAACTATATTGAAAATATTATTAATCTTCAAATGAGATCTTATAGCCAGTCAAAACACGAGTCCACTAAAAACGAATTCCCGTAACCATATTCTCATTACAATTACAGTATTTTCTGGACACTGTGTTCTTACTGGCTCCTCACCTCCCTGCACTTGACAATGATCAGTAACACATAGACCTCAAGGAGCCTATATTATTACTAATTCATAATAAAAAGCAATAGAATGCATCAGTGGTTTTAGGTGTTCCCTGCTGTGAGCTAACATATTTATTTTTATAGGGATTTGAGGGAGAACTACTGCCGAAATCCAGATGGATCTGAATCACCCTGGTGTTTTACTACTGACCCAAACATCCGGATTGGTTATTGCTCCCAGATTCCTAAGTGTGATGTATCAAATGAACAAGGTAACAGAAGGAAAGGTGATAACGTGACTTTAAGTGAATGCTGTACTCTTCCAAATAGCACATAGGCAGGCATGAAAACTGAAGAAGTTGATCTCAGTACATCTGCATTACACCTGTGTAGTTCTGCTTTTGTGTTATTTGCATACTTGGGATTCATCGTGGTGTAAATGAGATTCATTTCTCAGTTCATGTGTTAATTCCAGCAAGAAAAGCTGTAGTAAAGGTTTACTATGGGGTCTGATTTTTAGACAAGGTGAATCTCCACTCTGCTACCTTTCTTAATTTGAAAGGCCTTTCCCAAAACTGAGTTATTTCCTGCAATTTCTTGGTTTACAGTCTTTCTATAACTGCAAATGAGGCCACCAAATGTGGTCTATTTATTATTCATATATCCCCTTGACTAAAATGGCTTAAACTGAAAAAACAAACAAACAAACAAACAAACAAACAAAAAAAAACAACATAGGAGTTCCCTTTTCTCTTTAAATTATTACCTCTGTCTGTAAAGTCCACAGACACTCCCTAGAGTCATTCCTCAGTCTTGGTCTTGGTATTACTCTAGGGAGTATTACTGCCCACTGAGAACTTATGTCAACCATACCATAAACTGAGGCTCAGACCTGCAACCAACTACCCAACTTCAGTGTATAAGATCTTCATCTAAATTTTAGCTAATTTATCTCTTAAGACATAAGGACTTGCAGTTACAAGAGTTCTGTCAGAGCAAGGATTACATTTTGATTTTTTTTTTTTTTAATTAAAGTATCAATTATCAAAAAGTAAAAATACTGATGAATATGAAATGAAATGCTTTATACAAAAAGTCTTTAGAGTAATGATCGTTTTAAATAAGCCTCTTGAAAAGTCTCAAAAACACTTGGGATAAAAGCATGAATTAAACATGACTTCTACTAGAGTGATCAGGCAAGTTTTCAAATTAAATTAAAATTAAAGCCATGTTGATTTTTTTGATTTTGCCAAAATAGAACTTAAATCAAGAATTTAAAAATGTAACCGGTATCCAGAGTCTGCATGTAGTTGAAGATAGGCTGACAGAGAGAAGGGAGGGAAGAGGAAGGATGGTGGTTTGTATAAAAAAAGTTCCTGACAAATTTTAGAATATTTGTTGTGACCATTCTAAATTAACCATAAAGTAACTATTTATGAAATAAATTGTCCCACTTTATCTCAGTAAGACAAAAATGCTACTGTGCTGAGAATGGAGGTCTCAAGCAGGGGATTATGTATCTAAATTTGAAAACTTTCTCATTTTTTTTTTCTGATTTACATTATGATTTAATTTATATTTATGCCTGATTTATATCATATAGTCTTTACTGAATACAAAACTTGTTTTTAATTATTTGGATTACTGATGGAAAGGAAGAGTTTTCTCTTTAGTGTTGCACAATCACCCTCCACTTTTCTTTGTCTCAACATGTCTTATTCAGATTGCTATCGTGGCAATGGCAGGAGTTACATGGGAAATCTATCCAAGACAAGATTTGGGCTAACTTGTTCCACATGGGACAAGAATATTGAAGACTTACGTAGGTGAGTGCATATGAAATAGACAATAGATTGTTCAGTGAGTCCTGAATAAATACTACCTCCAAACGGCATCTGTTTTTTCTGCAGTGATTCTAACATAGACCCTTATACCCTGGAGATCTTAGCAATCTTTTTTCTTTTCTTTTCTTTTCTTTTCTTTTCTTTTCTTTTCTTTTCTTTTCTTTTCTTTTCTTTTCTTTTCTTTTCTTTTCTTTTCTTTTCTTTTCTTTTCTTTTCTTTTCTTTTCTTTTCTTTTCTTTTCTTTTCTTTTCTTTTCTTTTCTTTTCTTTTCTTGCCTTGCCTTGCCTTGCCTTGCCTTGCCTTGCCTTGCCTTTTTTCTCTTTCAGTGTTCAAATATATTACACAACATGTGTTTATTCAGACTAACCACTAATTGCAGGCTTCAGCATTTTACTTAGTGTTTAGTTAACTGGTCTGGTTTGCCCCATCTTTTTCCTTAAGTGTTTTTTGGTGGTGGTGGTGTTTTTCTTACATGAGATGTTAAGAAATGAAGCAGGAAATGGTTATGTTACATTTGCTTAATATTTATATTTGCCATTTTCAAAGTTCTGAACAACATAAATTCCCGAAGAACTTGATCTTTTCTCTTAGCTCATCTTGCTTCAAGCATGACTTGGACTTGAAACCTCCTGTGGTCCCATGCAAACTGAAACTGAATCACGGGTCTATGATCTAATGACATTGACATCAAATGTCATAAAAGTAAATTGCAGTTTCTATTGTGTTTTGTTGCTTTGTTTTCTTTTTCAAGTAGTGAAAATATCAAGTTTTTTTTTTGCTTTACTTGTTCAGGTAAAAATGAATCAGCAGAAAGTACAAGAGGAGCTGTGAGTTTCTAAGACTTTTCAATCACGCTAGAATCATCAGTGTTGTCTCTGTTCAGAAGGGTAGACTTATAAATTTCAGGAGTAACAGGAAAAAAGTAAATCAGTAAGTCAGTCTCCAGAGAAGCTGTATTACAGAAGGCAGATTTCAGTGGCATTGTCTAGAATCACCAGCTGGACTATATGTGGTTTCCCCTACACAGAGCTAGAGACAGAATATGTATTCCAGTCTACTGTCTATCTAAGGAAGGCAGAGGTTTAAGGTCAGGACTTCTGAGAGTTCAGAGAATTCTTCAGTTAGATGTGAATGAGTTAGCTTGAACCTTGTACCAACCAGATGCCTGATGCAATTACATTCACATCATCCTGAGGACAGATCAGCCTTCCTTCTCTTACTGTCACTAATTTTCTATCTGGGAACTTCCTTGGGGAGGTATTTGTCGCAGTTCAGCAGTTACTCTGGTTTTGCTTTGGGTGTGCTAGAAGCACTTTGCATGGTCAGTTATTAACTATGAGGGAAGCACAACTGTAACTTAAGAAACCTGTACGTTCCTGTCTGAAAAAACAGAAATAAACATCTTTCTCTGCTTCAGATTGTCACCTCAGACTTTTACCTTTAGTTAAGTGCTTCATGTGGGTTTGCAGCTTAGGTTGCTTTTCACTGTAGTTTGAGACATTCAAATTTTTCTTTTCCTGTTGCTTAACTTTCTTGCATTTGTCCTTCCTTTACCTAAAATTCAGCGTTCTTCTGTGATGATTCAGTGCTCCCTTCTGTTAACTGTAAACATGCAGGGAGAAGATAACCTGCGTTCCCAGAACAGGCCTGAATGCAGCACAAACACTCTTCTAATCAGTTTAAAGATCCCTCCTGAGGGTATCCAGGGTTTTTAGCTCAAGTGAGAGAGATCTAGAAACCTTCCAGCAAGTCCACTCATTGCTTAAAATACCAACCAGAGGAAAATTGGACAAAGATCCAGTGAATATTTGTGACTCAACCTCATTTTGATTTTAACCAGCCCTAAACACTGACCTGTAGGCTTCTCAATCAGCTAATATTACAGTGTGGGACAAAGCAATATTTAACCTCTGAAAATTTGGGCTATAGTATAAAGCTTTTCAACACTTTGATTTTTTTTTCCCTGTAGGCATATACAAATATTCAGAGAACCAGATGTTAGTAAACTGAAGAAAAACTATTGCCGCAATCCAGATGATGATTTTCATGGTCCCTGGTGTTACACAGATGATCCTCTCATTCCCTGGGATTACTGCCCTATTTCTCGATGTGAGTACTTGGTATGCCTCAGGCATCGTCAATTGTGCGGTCTCAGTGAAACCATGGTGTCAGTGTATACCTTTCTGTTGTCACTTGTGGCAACAGAAAATGCATAATTATATCAAGAATCAATTACATACGACTAAGAAGGAATGGAGAGAAGCTGCTTGTGCAATGTATAAACAGGAGGTCTTTATCCTTGACCAGTTTGGAGTTTTCAGGGCTTATTTATGCAGCAGGAGCTTAAAAGGGCTATTACAAATAGTCAAACATATTCCAGCAGATCTAGCTATTGAATGAGGGCTGGATGGAAACAAAGAATTGTCTAGTGGTTAGAATGCAGGCTGTGGCCTTAAGAAACCCAGGGACAGCTATCTTTTGTGGCATGAGCTTCGTGGTTTGTTTGTGTGTTCTGTATTTATAAAGTGAGGATAACTCACTATATGCATGATGATGTGTATATGTGCTATATAGATTAGATCCTGCTTTTGGATGTTTGTGGGATGATTTAACTCCTGGAAAGAATTAAGAAAATCACTCCTCTAAAGTTGCATGTTATAAAGCTAAATAGCTCAACTATACAGAATTAAAAGTCTTAGAGAATTCAGTAATAAACTGAAGGTAGGTGGAAAAAATACATTAATGCTGAAAAAAAAAAAAGATGTGCAATTCAAATTTAGGTTTAAGATTTTTCTCGTTAATTCCTATTGCTAAATCACAGTGGTATATATCCTTGGAGAACATTTGAATGATAAATCAGGCTTTTGAATGTATGTCTGTGATATCTAGAGGTTGAGGATAATGTTAAATTCATTCCTAGCAGTAATTCACAGCATTTCCCCATAGTCTGAACTGCAGCATTTCTATGAGGTGATATTAGAAATCTCAGATGATTTTTTTTTGGCATCTATGTGATTAGTAAACAAAATGTGCAAATGTCAATGTAGATAAAGAACAATAACTGACTGAATATAAATTTTATTCACTCTTAGGTAATTCTATCAATTCCAAAGGAAAATGTCACAAAATATTTTTGTCATGTTTGTACTGTAGGTAATGGTTAGCATTATGATGACTGGATTCTAATGCTGGAATATGTCTGTTTTAGAATTGCAACTTGTGTGGGCCAGTGTTAAACTACTAATAGCTTATTCATGTACTGGTAACCAGTTTAACCAGTATGAACAAAATGTTGGCAGTTACCAAGTGTACTTGGTGTCTTTAACTGATCTGTTTAAACTTTGCATACTTACATATACATATTCATACACATACGTATACACATATACATATTCATATTCATATGCATATTGTATATACACATAACTTTAACTATATATAGTTGAAATCTATATCCATATATATATCTTTACACACATTTATATATTTGGGTAATGACAGAAATCTAGTTAGATAAGACAGTTTAAATTTTGCTCACACAAATTTGCAGTAACTACATCCATACATCAAGCTCATATCACTAGGCCACACTTCAGACTTTATGGAAAGCAAAAATTTTGAAGACAGTTTAAGCAACTTTATTTTAACTTCATAATGACTTAGACTAGATGGAAGAACAAATCCAGTTTTGGGGAATACAATTTCATAAAGATAAGTTATTTGTGATAGCAACATATAGTAGGATTTTTTTTTTAAGTTTTAAAGACTTCTAAGGAAATTAGAAAATTTCTTTAAAGTTGATCTATGTTTAATGACATGACTTCTACTGTTCCTGTATGCTTACAGAAAAAAGACTATTTCATTTTTCTGCCTTGTCTTGCTTAAATGAAATGTGGAAATTGAGCATTTCAGAGAGCCTGATGTATTCAAGATTCAGCCAAGATGAGAAACCCTTAAAACCACTGTTGCAAAAATGTTTAATTCTTATTCCATTTTATTGGTATAAAATTCTTCCATCCTATTTTACCTGACCAAACTGGTTTTACAGAATGATATCACTGAAAATTTAAACTTCATGAAATATTAAAATTAACTATGCATTTTTCTGTTTATTTTGACTGTGTTCAGGTTTTAGACTTGTTTTAATTTTGTATTGTGTGTTCATCTTATGTGTCTGTCTAGGCGAAGGTGATACAACTCCTACTACAACCAGTGTGGATGGTAAGTTTGCAGATGTACTGTGCCCTGGCATGCATTATATCCTACAAGACTAGCCATTTCTTTCTGACTGAGAAGGAAGAAAAAGATCAATTAAGGGTACAAAGATCAATTAAGTATACAGCTTGGGGAAGAAAAATAAATAAATAAATAAAAGGCAAATGTAGAATAGCTTTACTATACTTTTTATTCTCATATTCCTACCTCGTAAGTGGTGAGATATAGTAATGACTTTTAATGTTTATTTTATAAATATAGAATTGTTTGTAATAAACTTAACAATATGTATTTTATATTCCCTACAAATCTCTCTATAGAGTCAACCAGGTTCACTGAAGTAGTTTTGATACTTTAGAAATATATTTCATTAGCTCAGGAAAGAACACCCTACCCATGATAAATATTGACCTTCTTGTGGTCCTTATGTGTAACTGTACAGGTTTCCTACCGCTGTTTTTAGTAAAATGTGATCTCTGGACCTGCTTTCAGATACTGTCATTCCTTGTGCCTCAACAAAACATTTGAGAGTTGTAAATGGAATCCCAACTCAAACAAACGAAGGATGGGTGGTTAGTTTGACATACAGGTAATTATCACTTTGATAAGAAGGACAAAGCATCTAATAGGATATTTGTTTTGGAACTATAGAAAATGTTGATTGTAGTAAGAATATTTGTAATTGCAGTTAAATCCTGTAAAAGAAGGAAATCAGCATTCCTGGAACATCTGGTGTTTCTATAGCTTTCAGTCCATCAATGAAACAGTTATATGTTAGTTATTGCGAACTTGCTTCTAAAGCATACACAGCATTCTAGTCTTTGGATTCTTTAGATCAGCTACTGCAGATCTTTTCATCATTCCCTTAACACCCTGCCTTAAGCTGTTTACTTCACAGATTGAAGAAAATTGAGGTTCATGTCAATATCTGTATTTTAATACCAGTGCATTTAGATATGAAGTATTAGATTCAGGATATACACCCGTGCTTAATTTAGCTTTCTGCTCATAAAACTGCATGAAACTGAAATGTATTTTGTATTAAAAAATAAGTAGGAGCTATAAGGAAATTTCTTTCACTCTGTAAATCAAGACCCTAACATGTACATCTGGAAATGTGTATTACATTATGGCAGATCTTAGTTTGCTACTGTGTAAAAGCCAGAACACAGAGTTACTGCCTCTTGTGTTCATTACTCTTTGGTTAATAACTCATCAGCTAGAAGTATGAATCATAAATGGATAGCAGGAAATAGATCTCAAGGATCTGGTTTTTTTTTTTTTTTTTTGGTCATCTAGTACAGATTACAGTACAGTTTATTACTATTAGCTTATGTCATCCCTTTTAAAAACATGTTTTAACTTAACTAATACTTTCAGGCTAAAGAAAAGACAAAAAGTCTATTTTCTATATTTCTTCATTGCTAGAGAAATGCTGGGAGTCCTCCTCATCTTTGTCAATGTTCCATTCTCATGGGCTCATATCGTAGTGGTCTATATCTTTCTAAAAGTTTAGCAGATGGACGGGAAATAAATTTCTAGAGGAACATCCTTCTATTCCTGGACTAAATAAACATATAGAGGGACTGAAATGCTGAATCACCCTGGAAAAGTTTATCTTGCCACTGTTTTTAAAACAGCCTTGATGGCTGATGAACTTTTAGACAAGAAAGGTGAATTACTTCTGAGTGCCTAAAATGTAAATAGCTGAAGTTAAGCAAATTGACCCTAGGTTATGTGCTATGTTACAGAATTCCATTAAGTAAATGAGTTCATAAATGACTGAAGATGTTTTTTTTGTTTGTTTGTTTGTTGTTGTTTGTTGTTGTTTTCTGTTTGTTTTAAAAGAAGGGATTCCTAAAATACTCCAGATGCAAAATATATTTTTAAGTATTATATAAGTCTAACATGTATGTAAAAAAATGTACTTATATTTTATGTTGTTACCAGGGAAGCAGATAGACTTTTTTCTGAAACAAAATCTTAATGACTCCAATTTTTTTCTTGGAGGGGTAGAGGGTTCATAAATGATTCTGTAATCTAACATTTATTCTGAAAAAGTCTAACTATAACTAACACTTCTCAAAATAGAAGTGCTGTGTCTGAATGGTAAAGTCCTAGTGCTGCTTACAAACTTGTATATCTGCAATCAATGCCCACTTATAAAATTAATTAATTAAATTAATCAATGACATGCTTTCCTATACGTATGATCCAGATTCTGTTATCAAGTATATTTAAATGTGCTCAGGTGGCCAAGAAGGCCAATGGCATCCTGGCTTGTATCAGGAACAGTGTGACCAGCAGGGCTAGGGAGGTGATCGTCCCCCTGTACTCAGCTCTGGTGAGGCCGCACCTCGAGTACTGTGTTCAGTTTTGGGCCCCTCGCTACAAGAAGGACATGGAGGTGCTTGAGCGGGTGCAGAGAAGGGCGACAAAGCTGGTGAGGGGCCTGGAGAACAAGTCCTACGAGGAGCGGCTGAGGGAGCTGGGCTTGTTCAGAAGAGGAGGCTCAGGGGCGACCTTATCGCTCTCTATAGGTACCTCAAGGGAGGCTGTAGCGAGGTGGGGGTTGGTCTGTTCTCCCATGTGCCTGGTGACAGGACAAGGGGGAATGGGCTTAAGTTGAGCCAGGGGAGTTTTAGGTTAGATGTTAGGAAGAACTTCTTTACTGAAAGGGTTGTGAGGCATTGGAACAGGCTGCCCAGGGAAGTGGTGGAGTCACCATCCCTGGAAGTCTTCAAAAGACGTTTAGATGTAGAGCTTAGGGATATGGTTTAGTGGGGACTGCTAGCGTTAAGTCAGAGGTTGGACTCGATGATCTTGAGGTCTCTTCCAACCTAGAAATTCTGTGATTCTGTGATTCTGTGATATTTGGAGGAATTTCATCCATTCCAGGAAATCAGCTTTGGATTTTGTGCTACATTTAAATAAGAAGTATAACCTTCATCTGTCTACTTGTCAGTCTGGTAAAGCAGATGATGAAATCTTTTAAAGTTGCATTGATAAATAATGATATACATGTATACATGAAAGAACCACATTTATGTTCCTTTTTGTGACATTTTTATAGTAAAACTGGACAGAATCAAGATTTTATAGACCCCAGCCTCTCCGACCAGACAGTCTGTTCCTCAACCAAAATACAACCTAAAATAATAATAATAAAATAATAATAAAAATGACCCCCCAAAATAAAACAAAATGAAAACAAACAAACAAACAACAACAAACAACAAAAATCAAAAAACACAAAATAGGAAAGCATCTGTGTTATTCTGCTTTCTTTAAACTCTATACAGAGACTGGACTTCTTCCAACAATTCCTGTAAAGCTGTGAACATTTGTGTGATTTGAATTTATAATTTGTAAGATTTCAAGCTTCTCCCAAATTGCTAACAATTTTATTCACTTTCCAAAGAGCTGTAGAAAATAAATGTGATTTTAGAGGCACAAAGAAGGAAACTAATTAATTTGCATTCCAATGTCAGCTTTATTTTTGAAGAAAATGTCATGTTTTATTGTTTTAATTTTGCTTGATATATTATACAGCAGGTTTTCTATAATCATGTGTAGGATGTCATACATTGCAGATTGCTTCCAACTGAAGCATGTGGGAATGGAAATCTCATAGGACTGGTAATCAAATAGTAACTCTCTACCTTGAGGTCAATGCTTTGAATAATACTTACTTGAAAAATGTTGTTTACATCTGTTGGCAGTTTGGGGTGTTGATTGAAAGTTTCAGTCCAGTTCCTATTACAAAGAAGTCCACTTCTTATTATTTATTTTATTTTATTTTATTTATTTTATTTTATTTTATTTTATTTTATTTTATTTTATTTTATTTTATTTTATTTTATTTTATTTTATTTTATTTTATTTTATTTTATTTTATTTTATATTTATTTTTAAAGATAGCTCTCTTAATTTAAACCCATCTGTGAAAACACTAAATAAATAAAGTAAATGATTTTCTGTTTCTTCCCGGTTTATAAAAACTGAATCAAATCTGGAAAGTCATGCTACTACATGTATTCAAAATGTATAGCAAATGGACAGTGAAATGTTTTCACAGGCTGTCATCCAGCCACCTTTCCCTACACCTGAGGAATACATAAATGAAAGCTGACAACAACACTCTTTAGAGATTTTGTCCAGGTAGAAAGAAAGATATAAATATATATATAATTTATTTATTTATTTTTCAGGAATAAGCATATCTGTGGAGGTACTTTGATAAAGGAAGAGTGGGTTCTAACAGCAAGACAGTGTTTCCCTTCTCGGTACAGTAGTCTGTAGTTTTGCAATATTGAAATATACGTATCTTCTGTTATTTAAAAGCACAACAATTCATTAAATTAAATGGAACAGTTTTCACTCCTTTTTGGCTTTAACACTACTCACCTGATATAAAAATTCCTGTGAGACCTTGCCATTTTCTGTTTTTATTATTGTTAAGCTAAAACTTTATTTTACATAGAGGTATGAATGTTTTCCAAGTGTAAGAGTTACACAATAGCCTCTTTATGAAAATAATCCCATGCTTCTGCTGAACTAGACACAATAAAATAGAATTCTTAAGCAAATCTTGAAAAGTTTCAAGGTCCATAATTTCCAAGCCTCCAGATGTTCAGATACTAGTAGAAAACAAAAATTACATTTTAGTCATGGTTAACAATAAAATTATGTAGTAACTTTAGACCAAAAGCATACATTTGAGCATGTTGATTTTGGAGTAACAATTGGCAGTGTAGAACCACTTCTAGTGAAGACTGTTAGTTAAGATCTTCTGGTACAATCATAGTAAGCTGAAATTTTTGAGTTATTCTGTTACACATTCAGCAAAATTCTAACCAGCTTTGCCTACTTTAGGTACAAAGATTTGAAAGACTACAAAGCCTGGCTTGGAGTCCATAATATCAAAGGAAAGGGAGAGGAGAAGCACAGACAAGTTCTGAATATCTCTCAGCTGGTATATGGTCCTGCAGGGTCAGATTTGGTCTTGCTGAAACTTAGCAGGTTAGTAGCTACTACTGCTAATTCCAGGATTTTCAGCTACTGTCTGAAATTCTTCCTAAATAAGCATTGCAAATTCAGTTCTGTACAATCATGGTATTGCAGATGACATCTCTAAAGTTTAAGCTTCTAATAGTAAGATGTTCATGTCAGTTGTTCCTGGGCACATAAAGAAATGATATATTAAGTGGATGGATTTCACTTGATATACACAAATATTAATCTTTATTCACTTTACTCAGAACAGATGTTACTTCTGAAATATAGTGCCTAAATACTTTTTTCCCCGATAACCAGGTTTAATTTACAGTGCGTTATATATATATATATATATATATATATATATATATATACACACACACTCATTGGCTAGTATACGCTTTTCATTTATAGAATAAGCAGCAGATTGCAACTAAGATATCTGTGTACATATAAGCTTTCAAACTTTCTCTGTATTAGCAAAACTATATATCCAAATGAAATGTCATCATTACTTACTTTTGAAGATGAAAACCCAAGTTAAATAGTGTAAAAGTAGTGACAGAATTTCAAGAAATTTTTTGACAGTTCACAGCTGTAACACAAAAAATAGGTAGAAGAATCCATCATATTCTTCAAAGAAGGAAGAGAGAGGTAAAGAATTGGCACAGTTTTTAACTGCTGTGGTCTATAAAGGCACTTAAAATCATTTTTAGGGTAGATTATAGAATGTGAAGTAAAATTCCTTACGTCTGTTGTTCATTTTCTCTTTTCAGACCTGCCATATTGACAACTTATGTAGAAATAATTCGATTGCCCATTTCTGGATGTACCATTCCAGAGAAGACCAGTTGCAGTGTTTATGGATGGGGATACACTGGATGTAAGAGACTATTTTTAAAAACTAAATGAAAACATTGACAGCTAACTTCCTTCCTCTTGTTATCATAGGTGAGGCTGATGATATTGCCTCATGCCATGCTTGTCCAACACTTTTTATTATAAAATGCAGTTTCAACTTTTTTAAAAATTTATTTTGCTTTGTAAACCTTTAAACCTTTGAGCATTTTATTTAAGATGATTTCATTTGAAATATTTTCTACCCCATCTTTTATTTATTTTTTTCCTCCAAAGACTGGCAAAATGATTCAAATGCTTCAAAGAACAAACTATAAAAATGTTTTACATGTTTGAAAAATCTGTCAGAATTGGTTTGAAGAGTTCTAACCCTTTTTTGAAAAATTCTTCTTCATCTACTTGAGCACCTTTTTTCTATATCCCAAAGCAGGCCACCCTGTGGAAAAATTAATACAGGATAATGTAATCAAAGACATTATTATAATTAACGTACACAAAGACAGTATATTAAGGATACACAGGCATCCCTCTCTGGCATTTCCTAACTTTTGAGTACTTGACTTTGCAGCCTTACTGATGTTCATTAAGCACAGTTTTTTGTGTGAAGTAAATACAAATATGTGACAGAACAGACATTTATTTAGTCTGGTAAATACTCTATCTGTCTAATGATGTGTTGATGATAAAGTTAATAGCTGCCAGTTGACAGTAATTATTGCAATAATTACTGTGCTCAAATGTTATTTTGCCACAGACCTTGAGTAAGCAGCAGCAATGTACTCATGCTGTCCTGGACGCAGAGCAGAAAGTAGATTGTAATTCCGAGGTTCTCTCCCTTGTAACCATTACTCCACATTTCTTTGTGGGTGGCAAGTAATCTGTACCAGTCCTTCTCCAGATGACTGCCTTTGATGTTCCCAGTGTTATTAGTATATTAGCCTTCTTCTGAGGGGAATGGCTATCTGGGGGACAGGGAAGTAGGGCTGGGGCAGCATCACAGAAAAGCTTGGCTTAAGAGAATTGATAATGGAATTTGCTATGCTGTGGAGTTACGTAATACTATAAATATGTAACATCTATCATCTAAGGACTTCGTACTATATTTTATATGCTACTTAATATAATACTCATAGCATCCCAGTCAGGGAAGGAAAAAGTGTTACACCCTTTTTATTTATTTATTTATTTTGATTTCTTCTTTAAGAACACAGGATAACAATTTAGTGAAGGGCAAGGTTGGCATTTTTTGATAGCTGTGAAGAGAATGGGCAGGTCTGGGCCTTCTATTTGTCTTTGCAGCTTGTACAGAGTTGTCTTTTGCCATGTAGAACAAGAACAAGCTCCACAGGGCTCCTGCTTTCTGACCTTGACGCTGATGAAAGGAGATTGCATAGAGCTGTGGCTCTGTCCTTGCAGGCACGAAGTCATTCAGTGTAGCTGAGCCAGCACTAAATGAGAAAAACTCTGCACTGTAATAGTATTTTTCAGGTCACATGTTCTTCCCTAGGCTGGAGCAGCCACTGTTGCCCATTAACCCCTGCTTAAGGCATGGAGTGAAATCCTTGTTCTGCTGATGACAGTGACAACATTTCTCACTTTTCCTGCTATTAATGATGTGCTGAGTCAAGTTGGTACTGAATTGTAGAATAACCCCAGTTATCTAGCCATTTCTTCTAATACAAAAAATATCTCCAGATATTCTCAGAGAACTGAAGAGACACGGCACAAAGCAAATTTCTTGCAAATTTTGTTTGTACCAAATATACAAAATCCAAAAGACTCTCATGATATGTTTGATTATATGCATGATAACAATGAGGATGAATGAAAATGTGAGTACCAGGGAAAAGTGCAAAGAATAAAGTTATGTGAGTAAACTTATCCAGCCTGGATCTTCAATACTCTTTTTTTTTTTTTTTTTTTTTTTTTTCCCTACAAGAGAGTAAAGTTTTCATTCTCTTTTCAATCCTAGTAGTTAACTATGATGGCCTTCTCCGAGTAGCAAACCTGTTTATTTTGGGGAATGAGAAATGCAATCAATATCTCAAAGGGAAGATCACAGTGAATGAGTCAGAAATCTGTGCCGTGGCTGAAACCATTGGTGCTGGGCCTTGTGAGGTAAATATTACATTTCCTATGAGTGTATTAAAGCCATCAACATGGTTATTTCTTTCTCAGAAATAATTTACTAGAGTTTTTATAATTGCGTCAAACTTGTACGCAATACACATAATCACAGAATACATATGTGAATCTTCTGCATTGGAAAATGATTTGCATTTCTAGTGATCTATTTTCTGCCAGTGTGGGAAGAAGTTTCTTTGCTTCAATGGCACTGTACTTCCACATCAGCAAAGGGCTTACGTACGTGTTAAATATACTCGCGCCTAAACACTTTGCTAGTCTGACATAAATTTGCTTTCTACTCAATCAAAATAAGTTGTTACTGCTAGCCCACAGGCCATTTTAACACTTATTGTACAGAACACAAAGATTGGAGCAAGTTTAACTGTTTAGCTGAAGTTTTGCACACAAAATAAAGAATAAGAACATATAAATAAACAAAACCAAAAAGTCACTGCTCAGTGGAGTTAGTAAAGTTATGAAAGAAAGATCCAAAAAACATGAGATTCAGTATTAGACAGAAGAGAGGAGGATTTTTTCTCCCTAATCAAGCCTGAGCCATAATATATTGAGTAGGGGAGAAAGCACTTCAGTGATAGTGTAATTTGATACAGTTGGTTTTCTTGGGACTAGTGTTGATGTTGGAGAAAGGACATCTGAGGAGAAATGCAATAAATCATATCTTTGAATGGAAGATATCTTTGTGTGTGGAAAATCTGCCTGAAGAAGTGACATGTAGAAAGAAGGCAGTCCTGAGTATTATTATGTATTCAATACCCGGAGAAAAAGAGATTATTTCTTAATACCAGTGTTAACCAAACAGTGAAGTTTTCCCTACCCAGAAGTACTACCAAACCATGGTGAAACTAAGTCTTCATCAGGCTGAGGCCTCTTCCTTTTATTATTAATATCCCATAGGATCCTCTTATTACAGCAAAGTGTAGTTTTTGTTTTGTTTTGTTTTGTTTTGTTTTCCTTCAGAATCAAATATTTCATCATAGATGGGCTTTTAGACATGTTAAGGTTTATAAATGAAACATCTGCATGGAAGTCTGCTGGGGTTCCTGCACTTTGTTTTCCTGTGCAAGGAGAAATGACTGAATTAATATTAGCAATCAGTCTTAATCACCACATGGTTTCCAGCTCCCTGAGTTCCCCTTTGAAGCTATTTTCCTCAGCAAAGAACAGGCAGAGAAATAAAATCAGATTGGCAGGTGAAACTCCACTCTTAAAAATGTTTTATGAGTAGCTTTGATGATACTGACATAGTTCATTGTTCATGTAGGAACTAATCTGTAATCAGCTGGGGGAAAAAAATAACCAAATAAAGGTCAGGCATTGTTGTTTCTCTGGTGATCCAAAGAGAATACAATGTGAAATATTAGCTTTTATTTTTTGAAACCGTATCTCACTACCTAGCACATTTAATGCCTAGTTTTGCAGCTAGTTTTCTAGATTCAGTGTAAATTTTCCCTGGATAGAAACGACTGTGTTCAAGCCCCAGATCTATGTGAATATAACTAAACTACAGTTTCATACTAAAAACCTTACTATACAGCCTACACCTATGATTCCCCAAAGCCCCCCTTGGAGGCTCAATGCTACTCGGTGCCCTATGACTCAAATCAGGTGAGTATGTTATTATACAGGTTACCTTACCAATAGGGCCCCTATCAGACCAGCTACATTATCTCTTTCTAATCCTATGAGGCACACTAATTACCAACTCAATCTGTCTATAACAAACAGATTTAAAATTGTTTACTTATCCATAAGCCACATGGATCAAGTCATTGCTGCAAGCATAATCCAAACCTTCTGATCATTCTCAGGAGCAATAGTTCTGATAATCTATCACAGACTGACCTCCTCCATACTATTTTGCCTAGCTAACACAAACTAGAAATGCCCACATAGCTGAATTCTCATCCTTAGATGAGGTTTACAACCACTACCACCCCTCAATAGCTACCTGACTATTGCTATCAATCAGATCAAGCTAATTGAACAAATAACAAGCATTGCCACTCTTCTGGTGAGTCAGAGAGAATAAAATGCTAATTGTTAGCTTTTATCTTTTTAAACTGTCTTACTATCCAATACAAACATTTACTGCCTTCTTTTGCCGCTAATTTGCTAGATTAAGCTTTGCTTGATTTAAAACTTCAGTATCTGTGCTCAAGTTATGTATCTATGTGAATTTACCTAAGTTACATTTTGAATCTAATTTAATTTGTATGGATTTTAGTGCTAAATAAGACTGATCTGAGTTGGACATGAACCAATTTTCCACTGAGTACATGCAGAGGTGTATACTTGTCTCATTCACACAGAATAATGAACATGAGTGTTTTAACAAGTTACATTTTTTACACTGCAAAGTACTACTATTTTTTTTCCTGCCTACTAGTACACATAGATTCTCATCCTAATGCCTTGAAATACTGCCAGAGGGATAACCACCTTGTTCTGTCGGTAAGCTTTGAAACAAAGTCTGTTATCACAACAAATATATTTAACAGTCATCTCACTTCCTCATCTCGCTTATTTGCACATAAACAAATATTATACTTGGAGTTAGCTAAAACAGGAGAGTAAGAGCTGGTAGTCTGAAGTTACTAGAATCATATGTAAAGAA
This sequence comes from Aythya ferina, assembly GCF_964211825.1. Classification (NCBI taxonomy): domain Eukaryota; kingdom Metazoa; phylum Chordata; class Aves; order Anseriformes; family Anatidae; genus Aythya; species Aythya ferina. The sequence continues at coordinate 196,537,141 of NC_140296.1, read as the reverse complement.
GGATTACTTGCCTGTAAATTCTGGCTGTGAAAGAGATATTGGAAGCTGTGTTCCAATGGTAAGTATAACTCTAATGCCTGTTCATTAAGCTAGGTCCTACCAAAGAGAAACCAGGCAGTAATGGACAGGTGGGAACTGTTCCTTGTAACACTTTCAGAAATAATAATAATTATTATTATTATTATTATTATTATTTTATTTTTTTTTAGCGTGATTATGGTGGTCCCTTGGTTTGTGAACAAAACAGGCTGAAAATAGTAGTGGGTGTCATTGTTCCTGGCCGTGGATGCGCCATTCGAAATCGTCCTGGGATTTTTGTTCGGGTCTCGTATTATTCCCGGTGGATACACAAGATCATGATGACCTACAGAAAACCCTGAAAAACTCAAGAACTTCCATTCACAGATTTTGGACAGCATAGAATTAATGTGTAATGTAAAGATCAACAATTTTTTAACTACTTGATAGTCAAGTTTGTTGAGATTCTTTTAATATTTATGGATGTTTTTGGTGTTTTGTCTATCAATGTTGTTTTATAAATATTGGAGTGACTTACAGTATATGCAAGTATGGTGACATATCTCCTGAAGATACTTGAATGGGTAAACAATTTTTCAAAAATATTATTACTGTATCATAAATGGTTTTGTAGAAAAAGATCATGTGACCTCTTTTATGCTGCTCTTCAGATTATCTTTAAAGGAGAAACAAATTATAGCTTTATTTTACACATCTTATTCTTTCTGTGAGCCATGTACTTTTCTTCATTTATGTCAAAAGATCTACTGAGTGATAAATACGTCTATCAATGACAGCGTATATGACTCTATTTCTCTTACCCCTTTATGAGAGGTCAAATACTTCAATATTTCATTAAAAAATAGTGTCTTTAGAAATTAGTCTTTTTCATTGTTGACCATTTTGACAAGCCTTCCTTGAGTGGAGCTCTTGTAGAAGTCGGTATCACTTCTTTTTACACAGTACCTGTAAACCCTGGTTTTGCACTTGGTCCCTTTTAATTCTGTACTTGGTCCCACAAGAGATATATCAAAAACCCTCTGGATCAAGGAAGAGATATAGAACTGTGAATTTACAATGCTAAAAAATGTATCTGATAAAATTTAAAAAATTAGAATCATTGAATCATAGAATATCCTGATTTGGAAGGGACCCATAAGGATCATCAACTCTAACTCCCATTAATCTTGATTAACCATTGACAGATTTTTGCCATTAAAAGAAATTTCAACTAAATATGCCCAAATCTTTCTGAAAAGGCAAGTGTAAAAAATTCACATGCTCCTAGGTATTTCTTTAAAATAACTCTGTTTATATCAGGAAGAAGTATAGTTGAATCTAACTCCTGGCTGAAAGACTTAGTACTGGTAAAAGTTAGTTATACATTGATAGTCTTTTCAGAGACTTCAGATATTTCATAAGACCTTAACTTAGTTTGTTCAAAAACATATCCTTTGTATAGTTCCTTTCAGAGTAATAAAATTATTGCAGGGATCTTATCTTGTATGAAATATGAAAAACATCACTAGTTGTTTAGTATCTTGTGTTTCCTGCCTGTATGTAGAACTATCATTCCTTTATGTTGATTGGGAAAGGGAACAATTATTCAGCATCAGATAAGAGCTTGTTCTGCTTCAGGCATTTAGTTGTATGTCTGGAATCATTACACAATTAGCAGATAGCAATGTTATTATAGGGGGTTGTAATTTCTGGAAAGCTGATACAACATAGATCCAGTTATTTTTACTACTGTAATCACTTAAGTAACAGCACTGTTACTTCACGTGTGACTGTGTAATTGTATATGTTTCCAGTAGCAAATTGTAAGGTATACATATCATATCTAACTGCATAGCCACTAAGCTGACATCATGATGTATATATACAAAAGAATATTTCATTTAATTCAAAAAATGCAGGGCTGAATTCTGCCCTGACAGAAAGTAACAGCTTCAGAGGAGCTGTCATGGGAGGCAGCGCTCATGTTGACTCACTAAATTATTTTCTTCAGCAGTGCACTTTGACTTCAGTGGGACTCAGATATGCTTACTTCTGGTGGACTAGGATGAGTTTCGGCCCATGCTTAAGTGGTTTGGCTTGCTGAGATTTGTGTCAAGCATCCAGCAGTTTACTGGTGCATAGGAAGAAGTCTTTTAGCAAGCAGAACTTCTGAAATTTCTCCTGATGTAAATAGTTTTGGACAAGATGCAACTTCCCTGTACAAGGGATCTGAGGTTGTGGATGCTACATGGATAGTCTGTCTTGATCTATTCTGTCTGTCTCTGAAGGCTTTATGCTCCTTTTGGGCTCTCTCACTCACCAGGCCTAAAGAGGGCAGGATTTAGCCTGTTGTATTTACAATTAATTATTTCCATGTATGTTAACGGTGTATTCTTACTAAGTATATACGGACCATAGCATACTGAAAGGATTAACTTTTTAAGAGAGACTTTTGAAAAAACTCCAAGTGAGTTTTGTTATCAATCACAAATAGAATGTGGATGAAATATATAATTCCATGTTCAGTTTTTGTATTCTAAGAATTATGTGCTCACTGTATTATATTTGCAGGCATTTTAAGTCTATCTAAAAAATTGAACCCTAAAATATTTTAGTTATAAGCTTCTGCTGTGCAGAAGACTGTGATTTATATATATATATATACACACACATATATATATATGATAAAAATACTGTTTTTTGTTAGACAACGTGTAAGGATTTTTACCTGTTTGTTCTGGGCAGCACCTCAGTAAAAGTTTTGCAGAGTTGCTGCTCCAGAACTTAACATGTTTGTATGCACTTGCTCATCAGGCATTCTTGTTCTCCCTAACTCAGTATCGAGGGCACATGAGGCTTTGAAGAGCAAGTGAAGAGAAAAATAATGATGTGTGGTAATGAATTTGTACTTCATTTATTCCTGTGAATATTTCTTGTTGGTACCAATGGTACCGTACCAGGCAACTGTTATAACTACAGGATTCTCTTAAGAAAGGACACTCTATAGATACTTTTTTTTTTTTTTTTTTTTTTTTTTTTAATTGTTCTAACATATTTCTCTCTATAATAACAAAGGGACCTGATCTAGTGCCCATCTAAATTTCTGGAAGGCCTCTTACTAACTTCAGTGGGATCTGGAATTTACTTTGTAGATGTGATATTACTCATATTAAAATTAAAGGGTACAGAATTTAAACCCTTGCCTAAGAACATTCTTAGACTCCATTGAATGTCGTCTTCATTTTCCTTATTGCAACTAGTTTGTGGACTCTGAAATGTGTAATAACGATATGAAATGTTGGGATTCAAACCTAAGACCTGATTTGCGCTACTGAAGTTAGTTTGAATTAATTACTGATTTTCTTTGGGCATTGGAACTGACTGACATTTCTTCCTTTCATTAATGAATATATTTTTCCCTTTAAAAAGATTTTTGCCTATTTCTTTTTCTCTCATAAACCTCATGACTCTCAGAGAAACTGTTGCTCTCATTGGGAACTTACTGGTCCAGATTTTTGCTGCTATTGATAAAATCTGCTCTAGCTTAAGACTAAAATTCTCTGAGGCATTCTGCAGATCTTTGTTGTGTATAATGCCAATGTACTTGACAGAGATACTCACTTTTTCAGATGAGGGTCCAAATATGTCTCTGAGGGTCAAAATCTACTCAGGCAAAATGTCCCTTGAAATCAGTGAATATGATTGTCAAAAAGCGGGGGCTGAAATTTGCTCAATGCTTTTCCCTACAGCTGTGCACTGAACTATATGCATCCTTGTACACCAAAAAGCACAGCAGTTCTGGACTTCACAGCAACTGAAACAGCAGGCGAGGCTTTATTGCCATCCTTCTGGAAGGCTGGTTGTAAACCAGTTCACCCCCATGGAACCTGTATAAAACCAGTAGGATTGGTTATTGTCTTCTTTCCATATTGATTATTTTCTTCCTCCTTTATGTGCACTGGTATATTATTGTTTTATGAATGTTGGGGCTGCTGGCAGGAACTGACATGGCTTTTCATCCTAATATTTTATGGTGTTCCTTTTTAGATATACTCTTGGGCATTTATGTATGGTGTTTCCTTGTGTAGGTTCTAACTTCAGGGAGCTACCTGTAGAATTCAGTGTATGATAAGAGTATTTTTTCATATTTAAGTGGGAAAATTAATGCTCCCATTAAAGACAACTAGTTGAAAGCCTAATGAAAAGGGAACACTGTGGTTATAACTTGTATTGCAAATCTTTTGTAATTAATGGCAACTTCATTAGTTAATAAAGTCGGTATTTTTGTAACCTTGTTTATTCTTATTATTCTTAATAAAATATTTTATATTAAAAAAAAAAAAACACCAACATAATTAGCATTATATTTCTTCATGAAGAAGGTTTGGAACTGCATTGCTAGGCTTAGAAAAATGAGTGCCAATGAAAATGAGTGTCTCCCTATACTAATTTCAGCAAGGGATTTTACTGTGCAGCGTAAGGAGGGCTGGTATTTTAAAGACCTTCATGCATCTAATGGCAAGACCACACATGAAAGATAAAACCAAATCCAGAGTTTCATATTGTTGAGTATCCCCAAGAGATTCCTGCTGGAATTCTGCACAGACAATGGCCTAAGCATATTGTGGAGAGAGTGATTTGGGGTGGAAAGGGTGTGTTTAATCTAAACAAGAGCATTTGCCAAAAGAGTTGTAGTTCCTTACAATGTCGGTATGGGAGGCTTGGCATTTTCTCTTAATATACTTAATTACATTTCAGGAAAGGGCTTCCCTCACTAAGTCTCTTAGTCCTACTGGTGGTATTGCTGATGCAAAAGAGAATACCTTGCACAAACCTTGGGGCTATTGCTGCTGCTTCACTTGATATCAAAACCAACCAATAGCAATAGCTAGCAAAAAAGGAGACAAGCATGAGCCTTACCAGCATCACTGGATAAGTGCCTCCATTCAGATGGGTACTGATAAACTCCTGTAGCATCATGGCATTCTGATTTGGAAAGTTCAAGTTAATGGACAGTAAGTTCATAGCTTGTTTTTAATTATCCATCTGAAATTTCTAAGTTCTAAGCATTTCTGGTTTCACTGAAATTTTGGCAATTTAAATATATATTTGCTAACAACTCCAGCTATATCAACAGCGAATCATTCTTCAAATGATCTCATACAGAGTGTTTGAAATCTGATTTTGATCTTTCATGGTAAACACCTCATTCTTTACATTTGTAGTCCAAAAAGGGGATTTTCTAATAAATTAATAAAAACAGTGGTTTTTATCAAAAACTTCTGAAATCAATGGGAAACTTGTCAATAACGTCAAATGTGCAGGAATGCTTCAAAAATTATAAAAGTCTAGAAATAGCCCACATGTCAAAATCAGACCTTGTTACAGTTTTACATTCAAAGTATTAAAGATGTTCAGGTGACTGGTCTACCTCCTGGGAGCCATGAGAATTAACTGCTCGTACAGCAATTTGCGCAACAAAGATTTATAAAGGGATATTTCTTTCTATTACAATCTTCTGTTAAGGTTTTATCTTTTGTAGTTGCAAGAACACTGTACTCTGCAGATGATAAATGATGAAATCCACATCAATGCTCAGAACTTGCTTTCTGCTCTTTGTTATTTAATAAGCCTCATGTAAACAGAGCAGGCCATTTAGAAAAGTTCAGTTGCGTATCAACTCTGCCTTCAAAAGCACCGATTTCTGGACAGCTATGCTCCAATAAAAAGCACTTGCAATAAATATGAAAGAAAACAGCTGGAAGGAAAAAGACATATCATAAAAAGGTCAACAACAAAGTAAGCCCTAAAATGAACAGTTTTTGTTGATTTTTTTTTAATGTTGTCTCAATTTTTATAATACGATATGTGGTGTGAAAAGCTGCAATAGAATATTTTAATATCCCTAGCCTTCCTAAAGCTGATTCACTCTGGTTCAGAACACTTGGAAAGGTGCAATGACTTCTCCATATGGTCAAAGATGTAGTGCATGTTGTGCTTCTGTGTCTGAAGACCTGATCCTACTAGCATTGAAATTAATGTCAAAGAATTATCTAGGGCTAATAGCTAGGTCCTAAGTCCTCCTCCTGAACCCCTCAACCTTCTCATAAACTGTTTCAGATTCTGACTTCGTCAAACACTCAGGGCATGTGTTTTGATCCTAAATGGCAGAGGAGAAAAGCATATGCTTTCTTCAACTGTGGACATCAAAATTCCACTGAAGACTATCAGATTTGTTCAGTCAGAATCTAAATGAATATAAGGATTGTTTCATTTGTTTCTATTCAAATCTTGTTTTCATTAAAATGATGATGGTGATAATAATAACAACAAAAACAACAATGACAACCTGATGGATGCAGTTAGTTTCAATGTAGTTTTTATACACACATATCCTCAAAGTATAAACTTTCCACTAGGGAAAAAAAACCTGTACCACTTCAGAACCCAAGAGTTTTAGGGGATGGCTTGAGATATCTCAAGTTGTGTCTATTTAAGCTGGTGTTGCCCTCAGCTGGATTGTTTAATATATCTTACTGGGAGAAGTTATACAGGAGAGTGCAATTCAAAACAATTTATTAAAAATAAGGAAGGAAATATGGCATAGGGTTCACACATGGGATTAGGTGAGGCTAGTGTACAGCACAAAAAGTCCTTTCCACTTGAGGGAAGATTTCCCTGGAGTAACATGTGAGTTTATAGTATTTAATTCAGTTCAGATTATGCTAACTGAAATTTTTCCAGATGGTTTTCTTTCCTTGTGGATTAATGTCAGGATGATACACATGCTGAGGAAATAGGCATTTAGATCAACATTGCTATTACAAACCATGTCAACAATAGTCTCATATACTGGGTGTAAATATGCCATCTGCTGTTCAGCATTCAGTTTAACAGTACTGTAACTTCATAGAGCAGCAACTATATAACTATAACTATAAACTGTAACTATATAATTTCTTCTCTCTCCCTCTCCTTCTCCCTCTCTTCCTTAAATGAAAGCTCAGAAAAGTTGCTGCTTGTGGTAGTTTTGTATCAAGCATTCATTTGAAAGTTGTTATTTTCCCTGTGCATCCCCAGATGAATCTCCATTATTGCCTGATCCTATACTTCTTTGAAGTTTAATTTTCTGTTGCCAAAGTCCCCACATAGCCTTAATTTTTGCTGTTGAACATCTAAGGAATATGTCTATAAGAATGCCTGTAGGAGGGGAGATGTTGTTGCGGTCTTGAAATATTCGCAGCTTTCAGACTGCAAATATCCTCATTAATGTTCCTTGCTTGCTCTCAGGTATATTAAAGCAGGGAAGGGTAGATGCTATGGGTTAAATGTCTTCTACATATGCTACATTAGTGAGGTTCAGTTATCCCTAGGGAGATGCTCTGCAGCCATCCACACCAAACTATTCATATGTAGCCAGAGGCTTGATGTGACTGAGCACTAAACCACACAGAGGGACACACAAACGTATGCACACCACACCCATACAAATTCATACAGATAACTAGTTGATCCAAACCAATCAAATCACTTCTGCACTGGCAGCCTATTTACATGTACATATATGTCTTTGTGCCTATTTGTGTGTTTGCATATGCATATGTAGCTATTCTGTCTAAAGCACTATATGGGTCCTGTCATTGGAAGCAAATGAGTAAATCTGGTTAATGTTCAACCAGTTGTATTCAGTTTTGGACTCATCAGTGCAACTATAGTCTGCACACTGAGGCCCTAAAAGTTAGAAGTGAACAAGCTCAACCATGGCTCTTAAGATATCCAAACCCTCTAGACAATAAGTACTAACCATTTGCATCCACATTGCTTATTGAATTGGTGCACATGCCCTTGGAGACCCTTCCAGATGCTTTTTTTCCTTCTTATTATACTTTAGTATTGTTAGCTATCAGTAGAGACAGGATTTAGTGTTAATTCTATCTTTAAGTTTTTTTGTTATTGTTTTGTTTTGTTTTTTCCCTGTAGAAACCTGATTCCTTACTGGAGCTCTTTTTGGGTTGCCATCTTATCGACTTTGATTATAAGCCTCTTCTACAATGCTGGATGGATTTCCAGGCTGGTATCTTAACTTTACATGTATGTAGCACAGAGGCTGGGCTGTATTTGTAAACATGGTATTTTTTGATCCCCTCTGATACTATTTACTCCTAGTGACTCCTTAGTGCATATAACTCCCTAACACTAATCCCTTTCTACTACTTTCTACTACTGAAATTTCTCATTTCTCATTTATCTGTATCTTCCTGTCTGGCTTACACATGTGCTTAAAAACAAACAAAACTTTTTTTTTTTTTTTTTTTTTTTTTTGGTTAGCATTGCGTTAAATCTACTATAAAATGTTCTTATCAGTAAGCCTTCCATCATGACATGAAGATCTTACCAACTCAGTCTACAAGATTATGTCATTTTTACTACCATGTTTGACAGAGACCAGGCTGGTTCCCAACTGAAATCTATTTGTTTTCCCTCTGGTGTGTTTGCCTACCTTCCCAGGCTCACTCTCTCTGCAGCTTCCTCCAAAGAGGTATTTCCCTGCCTGGGGATTGTACATTCCCTTTTAAAAGCAGGGTTTTTTATCGTTCCCACCCTTTCAGAGTTAGAGCAGGCTCCTGAGAGGCTGTTCATAACAATTCAAACCTCTCCACACTGAGAAGAGAAATTGTTTCCCTTTTCCTTGACAAGTTCTTCACTGCATAAAATGTTCCTTATCTTTCAAACAATTTCTAACTAAATGCAGGAGGGAATTTATGAAGCTGATGTGAGCTCAAGCAACCGAGGTTTACAGTGTCTACCTCACTAGGGCATAAAGCAGAAATTTTGGATGTGCATCTGTTTGCAAAATTTAAATATAGTCTTAAAATTCTCATATTTTTATGAATGGTTATTTCTGACACTTAAGATAACTTCATGAATTCTCCTCTTGTAATGGACATGGAAGATTCAGTGATATTTTCACAAGCAGTGGTACAATGCAGTCCAAGGGACTCCTCAACACTGCTGAGAGACAAGGACTCAAATTCTTTTTCTTCTTTACTTTTCTTTCTTGCTTATTTTCTTATTTTTATTGTTTGCTTGCATGCTGCTTTATTATTCCATTTTAACACTGACAAGAAGAAAATAAACAGGGAAGAGTAAGACTGGTGTAAGTGACGTGTTTGAACTGTTCTGGGTAAGATTTATAGCCTGCTAAAGGCAGCTTTTTGGAATGTCCTTCTCTTCACTCCTCTCTTGGAAGTTTTCTTGGCCTACTTAGTTGTCTGAAGACATTTCACTTTCTCTATCTGGAAAGTGCTTTCTTTATTATCTTCTTTGTAAGGACAGAAGTGATGAAGTCATTTAGTCATTTTGCCTCTCTCCTTTTTTTTTTTTTTTTTTCCTCTTTCCTCTCCACATTGTTCTATGTGTGCCTCAGCACAGATGCAGCAACAGTACTGAACATTTCCACTGCAGGACACTTTCATTCTGCAGAGTACAGAGTAAAGAACTACTTGGGCATGTTGTGAAGAATGAAATGCTGCAAATGCACTGAGTGACATTTCTACATTTGCTTTCCTCTCTTCAGACAGCATACGTGCAAAGACAAAGCTCTGTGATGTGTGGGAGAGAAGAAAAGGTAAAGTCACTGGAAAAGAGAAAAACTTTTAGAAGAGACTGCTGCTTATACAGTAAGCTTTTGATTTCTTTTCAAGATGGACTACTATTTGCACATGAGTAGGGAATGGAAGCCTGATTTGAAACAGAAGTTCTGTAGAGACCAAGGAGAAAATCTTTTCAGGGCTACCCTCAGGGAGTTTTAGACATGAGAAAGCAGGGCAATAATTTTAAGTCCCAGGCCATAGGAGTGGCCACTGAACTATAAGGAAGCAGTTTAGGACACGCAGCTTCTGACCATAGGTTATGATCTCTGTAGTTGTCAGGCCTCATTCTCTGGAAGATCCACCTACAAGAAACAGCTTAAACAGAGAAATTACAGCACACTTCCCTGAGATCAGCTCTCTGTACATGGGGCTTAAAGCTATCTTGGTTTCGTTTGACTAGGTTTCTGCAATGGGAAGATTGAAAAAGTGTCCTGAACCACTTCATGTCTGTATGTCCATTTAGCTGGTCTTTTGACTTCAGTTTAGGAGAGGAAAATCAAGGAAAGAGGAATTTAAAAATAAATATATATGTATATATTTTTTTTTCAGCCACATCCTTCCTATTGCTTTCCCAGTTTCACACATTCATTAAAAGTGGAAATATACTGCATACAGAAAACAAACCAACCTCTCCAAGTTAAATCATATAGCTATTCAGAAACAAATATAGTATTCAGAAACACTCCTTTTAAGGCATAGGGTATATAAAAACCACACCAAGAGAATACTGTACTCTGTGGTCATTCATTCGTAAAGCTGACAGGAAATCAAAACTGAAAGGATTCTTCTGTAACTGCCAACTTGCTGTAATGGAAGCCAAGGGAAATATAATTATCTGTTTACTTGACTAAGAAGAAAGAAACCAAAACATATTTTCCTTCAATAGTACAGGGGGATTAGACTGTTACTAGTCACTTGTGTGCTAGACTTCCCTCCAGGCCTTTCCTAATGTCTTACACTCAAAACAAATAAAATATCAGCTCTATGGAAATGAAGATATGTTTAATAGAATAGAACAGAAAGATCGTCAAGTAACTGACTTTTCACCTTTACAACCTTAGGGATGTTGTTCAGTACTTCATATTATTGAGAACTATCTTTGCATATAATATTTTTGCACACACAAAAAAATAAATAAAACAAAAAATGTACATGCCTGCAATCTGGCATAAAATTGCAGCTCCAAAGACGGACAGTCCATTTAGAGGTGCATTAAGGGATGACTCATTAGGCTGGGCTTTCCCCAAAATTGCAATGTTTATTTCAGTAAAATAGATTTCACGAAGTAGAATGTCTGATTACAGGAGGCTGTCACTTTACTTAGTACTTATTGTAATATGTAGTAGAGGGTCACTCAGCTGTGCCATATAGGATTGATGTTAATGCTGATAAAGGTGATAGTTAGGACCACTGTAAGAAACAGTTAAACGACAATGTGAAGAATAAAAATAATCTGAGATATGCTAAAGTCAGGCTCAGCAGCAGATTTTGTCTTTGCTGTGTTCCTCTGATGATACAGAGCTGCCATAAATTTCTTCAACTGCTATGTTTACAGCAGTTTTCCACTGCCACATAGCAGTCAAAACCAGCTGGCAAATCTCATCAAAGGTATTTCATTTGATTAATTCTTGTGTCTGGGCAGATGAAGTGTAGTCTGTCAAACCATGAAAATAAATAAAAAAAAAGATTAAGATATAGTTCCTAAAAATTCTGCTTCTAGCTGTGTGAAGCTTTGTTAGCTGGAAGAGTGCAAGAATCAAAGATGGATATTTCTCCTAAGAGGATATCTTTGATGTGAATTCTAACAACACTGCTTTTGGGCATGTTGCATGAGAGAAAGCAGCCATGTACAAGATAGCTGAACTAGATAACTAATGCATATGTTTTTGTTCACTTTAAACATTCTACAGCTCAATACATCATACTTCAAGCAAGAGATGAATCTGTACGACATCATCATGCTGTGTGTTTTTATGCTTTTTGAAATTCTGTTGTAATGTTCAAAATGTTGAGAGAGAATCTCCTATGCATGAGATGAATGGATAATACTGTAACACACCAGTTAAGGTCTTGGGAAGGGTCCCTAATTAAACATATGTGTAGCTTCAAGCATAAATTTAAGTCCCATTGATTTCCTTTGGAGACACAAATAAACCAGTGAAATTTGTAAAGCTGGCATTATGGCTTTGGCTAAATGTCATTAAGGATTGTTGGAGGGACTTGTTTATAGAGTACCTAATCCAGAAACAACATAAACATAAAAAGAGTTCTAAAACTAACTTTAAAATGTTAATGTATCCCTCATATTCCTCTTCTCTTTTTTAAGATGTAAAATGAACTGACACTCAAAGTCTTAACAACTGGAACTCTATGTAGGAGGACACAGATTCAAATTTACTTCTAGTTTAACCACAGTTTGTGAAACTCCTGTGGAAGTAGGTGTGGTTATTTGGTATCCAGAGACTTATTATATGTCTTTATGTAGTTGAAAGACAATGCAGAGGAAATACTAATATGGTTGCATTTTAATGGTATGCAGTCCAATTACTTCAGAGTCCATGGGGAGCACCTATAACTGGCCTCTGCTCTGGAGCAGAATTTAGAGTGTATATCTCTGCAGCATCTATAATACTTGTCTAGACGTATCTCTTCGAATGCAAAATTACAAATGACAGATTGTATATAAGACCTGACATTTATTTGATAGAATGTAAAGATATATTTATAACATGATGATAACTGTTTCTGAAGTGTGCTTCATCTAAGATCAGAATTAAATCTAAAACTTTCACATGTGGCAGGGTTGAAACCTTTTTATGATTACATTATAGAATGCAAGTATATGTGTGCATTTACAAAAGTCCCAAATCTTTTTTTTCCCAAACTTCTCTGAATTCAACTTTAGTCCACTCTGGTAAGGAATTTTGAAGATTGAAAAAGAATTGAAGGAAAAGTATAGTACAAACACTAAAGTAATATGAACTATTTGATCAAGCCAATTGAATAGTTTAAAAAACAAAGAAACAAACAAAACAAAACAAAACAAAACAACCATTCATTAAGTGAAGATCAATTCCACAGCTCTACAAACAGGGCAAAAGCTTTGCAATGAACATGGAAGCTTTGTGGACTGAAAACAAATGTTGATAACAACTGGTGGATTCATGGGGAAAAACCTGAAGATATAATCTTCCATAGATATTGTCAAATGAGTTCTTAAATCATCCTTTGTGATCAGTGTATATATCAATTCTTCATAACCATTAAACTATATATTTTTATGACAATACAAAACCCTTTCCCTTAGGCTCCCCCAACCATGGCATAACATTCAAGCACCTGGGACCTTCCCTAGTAAAGGCCACAGAACACTGTTTCCAGCCCTACCAAAACCCTACCTCGAACTGTTTAGGCCTTAGTACACATGGAGGCACCCCATTTTCTGCAGCTGGGACTGTCCCAGCTGCCTCCATCCTGTCATGGTCCTGGCTGAGGATGATAGGCCTAGTCCGCTGAGGTCTGCCACATGGTGTCCTTGCTGTCCCCTGGGCCACGGGAGCTCCCATCAATACTTTATTTGTAAATAATTATAATACATTTTTCTTTACTTTAAAGGACAAAGTATAAAATTAAGAAGAAACTTTCTGACACTACTTCTGAATGTTTTGTGCCTATGTGAAGGATCATCCACCTGAACTTTGATATGAAACATCTTTCATGGTCTCCCTTCTGCCCAGTAATTTAAGGCTTCAGAGTCTGTTTTGTTTGTTTGTTTGTTTGTTTGTTTGTTGTTGTTTTTTTTTTTTCCTAATAATGGTTATTTTTTAAGTGACAGGTATTTTTTTGTTGTTGTTATTTGTTTATTCAAAATGGAAATCAAAGACTGACCATTAGAAAATGTTGAAATAAAATTTCTTGGAGCTTCCTCAAAATAACTTTTCCTTTTAGAAATCCCCCCTTTTTAACAAATATCTTTCATCTTAATTCAGCCACAATTTCATCTAATTCAAATACAGACATTTCCTTCTCTGTGTTGGAGCTTTGAGTTCAATGACAAAACTTTATAAGAACTCTGTGTTATGTTTAATGCTTTGAAGTGCTCTTCATTGCCTTCTGAATCCTCACAAGACAATAGAAAGATAATTAGCTGATATTGCCTTTATTTTACAAAAGAAGACAGCTGAAAGCTGTTCTAACACATGTATAACTATTCATAGTAATAAATTTGAATAAAACATTAAAAACTTGAGAAAACTAGTAGAGGTAACTATAAGGTAGATGAGAACCTAAAGATCACTAAAACCCTTGACTACATATATTAAAAAAAAGAGAGTAAGTGCTGTCTATGTATTTGTTTATCTGTGTTTTCTATAGATTATTTTACAGATTTCGGAATTATTAACTAGCAGGATTTTTTAATGCATTTGACTGTAATTAAGCAAGCAGAGTTACTGATATAAATATGTGAATATCAACAAAAGAGAGGTCTAACATGCCTCTGGTTTAGTAATTGTTAGTAAGACAATAATTTTAAACATCTTTCAGAGAAAAAGAAATCTAATATCACTGTTTCTCTTTGACAGTGATTACAGCTCCACCTACTCAATACTAACAATACAAACAATTATAGATATTTCAGAATATTGTAGGATTTTCGTTTCACTTCAGGCTTTTCACACAGGGCTTTTCAGAATAATTCTCATATTGGCAAATTAACTAAATGCAATTGCTGCTGCATCCACCACATTTTTTACAGCAGCTATGTACAAAAGCGTGGTACATGTAGTAAAGTATCCATGTTATATTTAAAATATAAGGGAAATTCTAAGGAGGTAGAATGTAAGAAACATTGAAAGTTGGCAAAGATATTACACAGTTTAACACAAGCTGTTCCCCTCTAATATCATAGTGACAGTTTCATATAAATGACATTTCAAGAGTAATAAAATGACAAATACATCATTAAAATTAGAGACAGATTGCTAAATGGATTAGACTGCAAGTACCTTATTTTTTTTCTTTCTTGCACATGCATATTTCATCTTGCTGAAAAATTATCTGCCAATGGTGTTCAGATTGCCAGATCTTAAAATGAGTTTTAAAATTCATTCAGTTCTATCATGAAACAGCTCTTCAGCTCTTTGAGGAAAGGAAATTCAGCACTGATTTTATTATTATTATTATTATTATTTTTTAGTATTCTTGAACATCCACCTCAAACTGTGTTCTGAGAACTCTTAAATGTGAGAAGGGTCAGGAACATTTAGGGGCCCGGTACATATAGAAAGTAATTACATAGCAAAGAAAGGGTCTATCTTTTTACAGCTTTCAAATATAAAATCTTCTTTAAGACTTAGGTAAAACCTCAAACACTATTGTTATAAAAATACATATGGAGTTTTAGAAGGAACCAATCGAACCACACGCACATAATTACTATACCAAAGACAAGCAACAACAACAAACCGAAGAAAATAGACACATCATTAAAAAAAAATAAGAGACTGACAAGCATGTTTTCAAAATAAAACATTGCATAGCCCTTTAGAAGGATTTGTAAAGAAGTTATATATAAAGACATGCAAAGAAAGTTTTATAACAGAATGTCACAATTCTGTGGTATAAAAATATAATTTGGGTAGGGATAACATAGTTTAGTGTAATATTTGTTTAATATTATTTATTTATTATTATTATATTTGTTTAATATTATTTATTTATTTATTTATTTATTATAAATTATTTCTATTTAAATTCTCCAGGAGTCTGCTAATTTCAGGGAATATTTCAAAAGTTTTAAACACTGTTGGATCCTGATGGAATCACTACCGAAAAAGAAGCTAGTAAACTTATATGTGATTTAATATCAGACCTCTTCCTTTCAATTAAATTTCTCGTTATGTGACTGGATTCAAAATTTGAGTGACTTGTCATAAATTTATTTAAATTTATATTCTGTTATGTCTATAGCCCAAATAATAACAATAAACAAAATATTTTTCTGTTAATACTCTTGGAGCATCTGAAATATAAGGAGAGGCTGAGGAAACTGGGGTTGTTCAGATTCAGGAAGAAAAGACTCAGAGGGGATCTTATCAGTGAGTATGAATGGGAACATGTAAAGAAGAGGGAGGCAGACTCTTTTCAGTGGCATCCAGTGACAAGAAAAGAGGTAATGGACACAAACTGAAATACATGAATTTACATTAAAGATAAGAGAAGTATGTTTTTATTGTGAGGGTGGTTGAACACTGGCAGAAGTTGCCTAGAGAGATTTTGGAACCTCTCTTCTTGGAAGGACAACCATCTTTGGCAACTTGCTCTTGGTGACTGTGCTTTGAACAGGGAATTCTGGACAAAATGTCATCCAGAGGTCCCTTCCAACATCAAACATTCTGTCACTATCTGAACCTGTGAGATCTGTTTCCATAGGAAACCTATCTAAACACATGTGTCAAATCTTTACAATATCTGTGCAAGGTGTTTTTGTTTTGTTTTGTTTTGTTTTTTTGGTGTTAATGGGAATTTTATCAGGCAACCTTCTTTGTGGCATACCAGTGGACAAAAACAGGGACTTTTTAGAATTACTGAGTGCAAGGGAAAGGAACTGAAAAAATTTTGGACTCATTCTCTAGAAAAAAATTACTTTAGACTGTTAAGTTTATATATTCTGAAGATAATGGCAACATGTAGGAGTAAACTTAATTTACTTTGAAAGTGTTTCTATCTTTGTTGAATTTGCAAGCTATTACAAAGGAAGGGAAGGCTCCATCAAATTAGCCATAAGGAAATACAAACATCATGTACAAACAAGGGCTATGTACGCTCCACTTCTTGTTAGTGGATTACAGAAATGAATAATTGTCAGACTTGGCCAAGGAATAATGTTTAAAATCATCTTCAGGAGTTCATGGTTGTTGGACAATTGTTCATTGTCTTTATGTCACGGCACAAGTGAGAGAAACTACACTGAAAATTAGTAGGACTGGATCATGGCAGGTACCAATTCCATCTGGTGAAGGACTAAGGACCCTTGGCTTCAGACAAAGAAAAAATCTATGCTGAATGAAAACCTCATTCCGTAAAATAATCTTCTGATTAAGCATGTGCTATTTTCTCCTCTTCTAAAATGAGTCTGTGCACATTAACATCTGTAAATGTCAGACAAGTGATCTGCAGTATTGAGCAGTCTCAGTTTAAATCTGTCTAATGCATGCCTTGTCTAAGTCAAGATACAGATGCTTTCTGTAGACCTATAAAAATGTTTAATGATGAATGGGAGAGTTTATAGTTCCAATTACTCTTGTTTCCTTTGAAGCAGGGAAACTGGCAACCCCTTATCTAGACTTTAACAGGTTGAGATAAACCTTGATAACTAAAAGTATCTGGATTGTCAGAGCTTTTAGCAACAGTAAACTACTTAAACTAAAAGCAGCTGTTAGTCAAAAAAAGAACAATACCCATTCATTTGTAAGATGTTCTGTAGTAGCTAGGATACTATTTAATGAGGTTTTTCTTCAGATGAGACTACTATAAAAAATCTGTTATACACACGAACACTCACATGCACAAACATGCTCAAACAGTGATATAAATCTTAGTTTTTGAAGAAACCTTATTTGGCTAACACACAGTAGTCATTTGGAGGAAATGAACCATGGAGACCATTGCATTCAGAAAACTATTCTTTAGATCCAACAATATAACTGTCAGATTACATTCATTATTATGAAAATATTATTGTTGTCTCTACAGATCTATTATTCCCATGTGATGTCTGGAATAGTAAAAATATCCTCAGTGAGAAGTACTATTCTGTCTGTTTCTTTTTTGTTCTTAAATATATTAAAATTACGTGGACTGTGCAGACTTCTATCATGGTTTTTGAATTATTACCGATGCATTTCATTGTGTTATATAAGACAGTAATTCTGACCAATCTTTCTGACTCCCTGTGGGTTTTGTACTGTGTTTCTGCCAAGTTTCTATAAGGCTTTCTAGTGTAAATTTAAGCCTGTGCTTTAGTTAATATGGCAAAAAGGGAAAGGTATTAATTCAATTCATAGTATATCTTCACCGTTCTTACTGTGTTTATGAAACACTGTTCAGCAGTCTTAAATTCTATGTGGACTTGTTTTGTTGAGGATGATGAAGCCACCTGTGTTTCTGTAATACCTCCACCCGGGTCTCTGAAAATGTTTATATTATGCACACCATTTCTCTAGTTTCCCAAAGTAGTCTCCTGGAAATATGAATAAGGTAATCTACAGGACCAAAACTGTAGCTGACACATGGTGGCAACAGTCCACTGGATACCAGTGGAGTAAAAATTTATACTGATTAAATCCTCCATTTCAACCTTGAAGCCATGGTCTGCTGTACCTGTATCACCATGCAGACACTGACTGGGGCCAGTTAGAGAATGTATGAAATGCATCTGTCCTCTATCAAGGTTGGCTGAAATTACAGCAGTGTAAAACTTTTGGGGTTGCTCCAGAACACAAACAGATTTCTAGTGTGGTTGCCCCTAAACTTTAATGCTTTTGCTTGTGTTTAAGAGACTGTCATCTATCTCATCAGAAGTACTTGGGATCAACTTGAGCTCAAGGCTGTGAAGAAAGGTAGTTCACAAATACAGGATTAGGTTGTCCTGGAAAATCGAACTGCTGATTTGAATGTGGTAGGCTGTGGAGATATAAATCCCAGATCCCAGCTGCTGCGAGATTTCTGGCATTATTATTATTATTATCATTTTTATCATTATTATCATCATTATCATCATCATCACTATCATTATTATTCGTCCTACATTATGATAGCATTATGACATCATAGCATTATGATGTTTATGTGGGAGAGGGAATAAAGCAAAAGAACATCTTCTTCTGACTCTTTTGTCCTTCCTCATCAGATACCTGCTGTTGGTAAATACAACACACCTTGTTAGGCATGAATGATGAATACAGGTGCATCAATTCATACTCATGAGCAAAATCTACCTGAGTTCTGCAATCTTTATAACTCAAATTATTTATTCCATCTTGTGCCACAGTTCCCTATGTGGCAATAACATAAGACAATCTCATATATCAAGGTGGCTGAGTGAGAGAAACCTAATTTTAAAAATATGAGTAAAAGGTGTAAGTGATAGAAAAAGAGAAAAAATACAAACTTGTGTCTTTTAAGTATTATATATAAATATATATATATATATCCAATATTTTTATTGCTATAATGTCAGAGATTCTGATACTGCCAAAGCCAATCATATTTGTTGAGAATATGGTCTAGAGCCAGGAAATAGGTGTAAACATCAGACCTCATTAGATTTTCCTGAAATGTATTGAAATCGAGGTTTATTTTATGCCATGTATGATTAGACATTTATGGTAATTATTCCAATTTATTTCACATCAAGACCCTTGCATTGTATCCTTCAAATCTCCTGTACCCCAAGGCAGATAAAAACAAAATTTGTCATGTCTTATCCATCTAAAGGACAATTAGCATTTGTATCTGTCCTTCAATAACAGCCAACTCCTGATGCTTCAAATGATGACAGAATTTCAGCAGAACACAGCATGTTTGTAGATGACATCTGAACATGAGAAAGGGAGGATCTGCCTTTCCTAAAGGGTCATTTAAGATGGTAATCATTCATTCATTTCTAAACTACTTTATCAACAGAGTCCATCTTGAAATGTCTTTTAAATATACAGAAAAATGATTATGTAAAACTAAACTAAATTGAATGCTTTGTGCATAATTTTTTGTATTAAATTAGAAAGCCTTTTCTGTCTGCCATCCTTTCATGCATGGGATGCAATTCTAGGATTTTTGACAAACTTATGCTAACTGTGTTTGTCTATTTAAATAGACAAATGGTCATGCTTTAAAGAGCATGGAACTACATCTACAGACAGCATCAGAACTCTGAAGCCAGTGCATCAAAAAGAGTAATAAAGATATTGTTTTCCTAATGAAATCCTAATGAAGTCATATATGTTGAGAAGGGGGGTGTCATTTCTTATTTATGCTGTTTTCTACTGCAAATTCTTGTGTCTGTTGTCCATCTGTCTGTCTTTATTGAATTCTAGACCAAAGTCTGCTTCTTTCCAGGTTTTAGCTATTGTGGTCTGTCTGCACAAACCTGGAAGGTAATTTGACCCTTGAAGGTAATTTGGAGTAAGAGATAGGAAGAAAAGATATTTACCAATAATCCCAGATTATATAAGCGTGAGATCTGCAAGAGTTTCAGAAGCAGACTAAGAGAAATCACAGAAGCTCCACGTGCAAAGCATCATTAGAATTGGAAATCTGCAGTGGGAATAAGGGGAATATATGGACAAATAGGTCCCATTCTGGTGATTCATAATGTTTTTAATTTATAAAATAACTTGAGGACAATAATAGCAGTGCTTTTAGATTACAGTCCTGTTGGTTATTACCAACAATAGCCAAAAGGATAGTTCTTTTCATGATATGCTTGTCTAGCACTTTGCCTTTGATTAAATGTAGCTAGAAAGGTTGGATGAATCAACTTTTCTTCAGAAATTAGAAACAAAGTCATGCAAACCCAGACTGAAAAAGTGTCATAACTCCAGTTTATCACTTGTATAAATAAATTCTTATTGCTTTGTCTCAGTGTTCCTCCATGACTATCAGAGGATCACATGAACTTTGTTAAAGAAAGTTCCCCAGTGACTCCATCAGAAAAGTGAATGATCCACAGAGCCACTTGTCATTAGCTCTGTCCTGGTTTCGGTTAGGATAGAGTTATTTTTCCTCCTAGTAGCTGGTAGGGTGCTATGTTTTGGATTAGGATGAGAAGAGTGTTGATAACATGCTGATGTTTTAATTGTTGCAGAGCAGTGCTTACACTAAGCCAAGGACTTCTCAGCTTCTTGTTCTGTCCTGCCAGCGGGCTTACTGGGGATGCAGCAGGAGCTGAGAGAGGACAGACCCAGGACAGCTGATCTAAAGTGGCCAAAGGGGTATTCCATACCATCTGACGTCATGTTAAACAATATATAGGGGTGACTAGCCGGAGTGGGAGGGCCATCTGCTCAGGGATAGGCTGAGCGTCAGTTAGCCGGTGATGAGCAATTGCATTGTGCATCACTTGTTCTGTACACATTATTATTATATTGTATATTATATTATAACATAATAATAATAATAATAATAATAATAATAATAATAATAATAATAGCTTTCCTGTCTTAATAAACTGTCTCTATCTCGACCTTCACTTTCCCATTTCTCTTCCCCATCCCAGAGAGGGAGGGGAGAGGGTGAGCGAACGGCTGTGTGGTGTTTAGCTGCCAACCGGGTTAAGCCACAACAATACCAAAGACACAACAGCTTATTTGAGACAAAAGTCCTGATTCCAAGGTCCATATTTTAATTCCATTCTTTTTCATGGAATCTCTTAAAATATGGACTGAAAAATTAAAAGCAAAGAAACCTTTGTATTGTTTAGTCCCTCCTTTTATTTCTTTTTTTGACAATGTAAGTCTTCTCACAGAGCTGATGCAAAGTAAGATAACATTGCCCTCAACGGCAGCCAAGGTAGAGAGAAAATCTATCCCAAAACATGTACCCATAGTTGTGTCTATGTTTTGATACCACTGGTAATGTAACATTATCAATTCTCTTACAGTAGCTTTTTATTGTCATGAAAATTCTTATTAGGCTTACATTGTATTTTAAACATATTTTCACACTTGTTTCCACAGCCTTTAGGGCAAAATGCCCTCATCCTCTACATGCCTTAGTCTGATTTCATTTTGTAAAAATTAAACCAGCTTCAGTAAAAAATGGAAAAATAAAAAAAAAGAGAGAAAATTTGTACTTTCTTTCTCCCTATTTATGCTCTCTCCCCAAAGGGTTTACTACACAGCACACTGAATAATACTTCTTAGTCATACTGTAATGTGAAGGTCATGAGTTTAAGTTGCATTTTGTAACACCGGAGTAAAAATCTGAATGCGCCATCATCCAACGGATCAAGTAGAAAAAAGGCTGGTGTCGAGGAAGGGCTTCATTACAGACATCCTCCTGTAATTCTGACTTGCATGTACTCTGAAATCACTTGTTAGCAAACATCAGAGGGTCAAAAACTCCTGTTTTGTAAGTCTGACAGGAATAAAGTATGAGACAGCTGCTAAGCAAATTTACAATATTTTACTCAAAATAAGCATGCCTTAGAGCAGAATTCTAAAGACTTCACAAGAAAAAATCAGGAACAGAAAGGTCTTAAGTGCTTGTGTGAGAATTTTGGAAAGTGAGCAATTTAGACAAGACCCTTGTATTTAAATTTGTTAAAGCTAAGTGAGATGAACCCACTAACAGTTTCTACTAGGAGTTGAACTTACATGTTAGTGTGTTTTGTGAGAAAGGCCAAAGTGCTTGTCATGGTTAAAAGTTATTTGAGACCTTCTAGGGGCTAGATCACTGGAGACTTATTCAAAGAGTTGAGTCCTCACATTCTCATTTAGCTAATGTCAAAGGCACTTCAAAGAAAGGTCAAAAAATTGACCAACTCTTTTCAGCTTATCTGTTCCACACCATTTTCATATTATCACAGCAGTACAAGAGGATGATTCCTCATTACTTAAATTGGTTGTCTGAGATTAAAGCTTAGTTGTGGAATGGAGGTCCATCGTCAGCTAATTTGTTTGTCTGCATGGCAGGCTATTATTTGCTGTGCTAAAACCTTAAGCCCACAGTATAATGGCATTACTGTCTGGTATTTGTAATTCTAGCTGCACAGTCCTCTTTCTTGAAAATTCATCTGCTCATTATTTGTTGAAGCCAACTTCATTTTTCTGCAAGATGAAACAATAAGTAAACAACATATGTTATTGCTTCAAAGAATTAACATAAGTGATTTATTTTTTTTTTTTTTTATGCTAAAAACCTTATCTGTTGAGAGTGTGCAATATACTTTCTGCTTTTGTTAATTTCTCTGCTTCTACTAAGTTCTTTCAGAAGCTGAAAAGTGCTTAGATGTTAATTACACACTTGTTTTCAGTCATGAATCTGTCCTTCCAAATATATCCTATATACACTCACACGAACTCTTTTTTTCTTAATCTATCTGTCATGTCACTGTAGAAACAGTAAAAATACAAACATTTGTTTTGATCTTTAGGAAACTCTTGTGTATGTTTGGGTAAACTGAAGTTCCTATGTTCTGTACTGGAGTTTGATTTCATCCCTGAATGAGTGACGCTATGTTTACTATACATGACTTATATGTGCTCTACTAGCAGCCAGCAACTTGAGCCTGCTCTTACTGTTTTCAGTAAGACATTGTTTTCAGTGGAGCAGAATTGTTACAAAAATAGCATCACATTTACCTTCTTAGGATTCCAGATATATCATAAATGTGATAGTGGTGCCATAAACTTTTGCATTGTGCCCAAACCTATGTTGAATAACTTAATACTAAAATCAGTAAATAATGTTTAGCTAAAATATATAAATGGAAAAATCCAATTGATTTTTTGGATAGCCCTTTTCAGTAAGCCCTTTTCAGTGTGCTCAGTCTTTTCCATTAATCTTACCCACTTACCCAGTTTGCAGGAAAGATTCTGATTCATATATTTACTAATATTGTCCAAAACTTACTTTGTTCAAATTGTTCTTTGGCTTAAAAGAACATTTTTGTCAATATAGTGTTTATGCATGTGTACCTCCAAATCTCAATTGACAGAAATATTTATGTACAAAATTATAATTAAATACCAGTAAACATCAGTTAAACAGTGAGCCATACAGGAGATAGAGCCATGTGAGATGTAGTTGGCCAATTGGTGTGAGTAATCTATAATGAGTCAAATGAACAGTTTCAGAACAAGAAGATGGCAAAAAATCAGTGTCTGAAAATAACATAATCAGAAGTAGAAATGAACTTAATATTGAAAAATCAAAGGATCTCAGTTAGTAAACAAGTTAATTTTACTGAGATCCTTTATAATTTCACAAGCACTTTGTTAAAATCTTTATCTGAATATCAAACTTATTTTCTCAGTATTCACTGTTGTACTTGTTACTGGTAAAATATTCTCTTGGCTTTATAAAGAGAATTGTCTTTTGCTAGCACTAGAAATCCTTCTGCATCCAAACATATCCTTTAGATATCTACACTGTATATATCTAGATATATACATATCCCTGTATGTATCCCAGCTACATGTAGATATAACTATCTACATACCTTATGGACATAGGACATTCTCTATAATGCATGAATTCATACCTGTGTAATACAGCAGATGGTTTATAATGTTTAGTTCTTTGAAACTATGTGAATAAGGTAGGTGAACCTACCAGAATTCAGAAGGTTATGTTTAGTATTTGTTCTTCAAAGTACTGAGACATATCTATATATTCAGTACTCCTGAACTATGACAATAGATTGTGAAAATGATTAGGGTAGAAAAAACTATACCGTCCCTTTATTTAACCCGTGTTCTTCAATAGACACTGAGACACATTTTATATAGGATCAGTATAGTAAAGATATATATATATATAAATATATATATGTATCAATTATTATTCAAGAGGATGGAGCCAATCTCTTTTCAGTTGTGTTCAGTGATAGGAAAAGAAGCAATGGGCACAAACTGAAGCACAGGAAGTTCTGGCTGAATATGAGAGGGCATATCTTTACTGTGAGGGTGACGGAGCACTGGAACAGGTTGTCCAGAGAGGTTGTGCAGTTTCCTTCTCTGGAGATATTCAAAACCTGCCTGGATGCCATCCAATGTGCTTTAGGTGATCCTGCTTGGCAGGGGGCTTGGACTAGATGATCATTAGGGGTCCCTGCCAACCTCAACTGTTCTGTGATTATAGGAAAGTTCCATGGAACTGCAGAAGTAAATAAGACAATTGATTTACAAGTACCACAGACTTTTTTTTTTTTTTTTTTTTTTCCCTCCAAATATTCTATGATTCTTTACTGATATTCACTGTTAGGAATATTTTAAAATGCATATTTATGGTTTGGTTTAGGATAAAAATATCTATGTAATCACCAAAACCATATTTCCAGTCTACAAATAACAAATGCTTAATTCTAATGGTGCTAGCCCATCAAAAATAAGAGAATAAGAATATTATATGTCCAATTTAATCATTAATTCCACAATTTCACAAGATGTTTGTGCATGTATATGTAACTCATTTACATTCATCACACAACCAACAGGTAGATACTGTGCATTTAAACTATACATACCCAATTGTATAGAATATTATTGACTGATAATATTATTGCATTATCATATAGTCTGCATTTCATTGTCTCCATATACTCAATTGTTTCTAAGCTTTCTTGACTTCTTGTTCATGAAGACCTGTCTAAAATCAGGCATCTGTTTTTGATTAGAATCAGTTGTGATTTACACATATCAACTTCTAATCTTGCTTTAGACATTCGGCCTTCGTGTGGTCACTAGTCCCTACTGGCTGAATGATTTCTAATTTGATTATCCTGCATTAGTCACCATCTACCAGATGTAGACATGAAAAATTTCCCAGTAGGTTTATAAAGTCATTTACGACAGGAAACAATTTTTCAGTGCATTCATCACTTCTGTCTCTATCATGCCATTTCTTTCAACAAAGAGTTTTTGAAATGTAATACCAAAAAAGGAGAAATCATACAGTTCCATCTAACTGTAATTGTGATGTCTGCAAGTTCTTGATATAGCTAAAACTCAGCTGGGCTGTTCATAGAAAAGTTACTCTTCTATTTTCTAAATAACTAAATTCTGTACTTTTTTTTTTTTTAATATAATTTTCAGTGATTGCTATATTTTTGAATACATTAAATTTCAGTGGTTTTATAGTATAATTCTGGTCAGCAGCTAAGCACCACACAGCTGCTTTCTCACTCCATCTGCATAGGAATGCAGAAGAAATAAAACCATGAAAACTCGTGGGTTGAGATAAAGACAGTTTAATGTTTTGTGGTGTATTTTTTTTGTTTGTTTGTTTTTTTGTTTTTGTTTGAACATGATGTTATTTGTTATGAAGCACTTCTTTGGTCACTTGGGGTCAGCTGTCCTGACTGTGCGTCCTTCCCACTTTGTGCATCCTCAACCTACTTGCTGACAAGACAGAGTGAGAAATAGAAATGGCCATGTGTACTGGGTATGGCTGGGATGTTAACATTCCCTGCAGCAGCCCATACAGTGCTGTGCTCTGCACTTGCAGCTAGAACAGCAGTGGTATCACACCAGTGTTGTATCTGCTGCTGAGCAGTGCTGGCACAGCATCAGGACTCTCTCTAACCCTCCTAGGGGGTGGGCAAAAAAGTGAGAAAAGAAACATCACCAGGGCAGCTGACCTAAACCAGCCAAAGGGATATTCCATACCATATGATGTCACACTCAGCAATAAAAAGTAGAAAAGGAAGAAGAGGGGAGGGGTGGGCTCTTGTGAAAACATCCGTCCTCCTCCTGAACACCGGCTACGTGTGTTGAGGGCCTGCTTCAAGGACGTGGTTAAGCATCACTTATTTGTGGGAAGTAGAGAGTAATTTCTTTCCTCTGCACTTCCACATAGCCTTTTTTTTTTTTTTTTTTTTGCCTTTTTTCCCTTTCCCCCTCCATTTTCCCCTTTCTTTTTTTTTTTTTTTTCTTTTCCCTTTAGTTACATTGTTTAGTTAATAATAATCTTTCCTTAACAATTATTATTTTTTGTCCTTTAATTAAATTATCTTTGAGTCAAATTATCTTAATTTAAATTTAATTAAATTATCCTGTGAGTTGTTCTTTGTTTTACTTCTTCCCCTCCTCATCTAAGGAGGGGGAATGAGAGAGCGGTTGTGCTGTTTAGCTGCCTGGAACAGTAAAATCACCACACCATGGCAGCGTGCAAGCACTGCTTAGCAATAGGTAAATAATCAGTGTGTTCTCAGAATCACAGAACCACAGAATGGTTAAGGTTGGAAGGGATCTCTGGAAGCCATCTGCTCCAACCCCCTGCTAAGGCAGAGTCATTCAGAGCAGATTGTTCAAGAGCATGTGAAGATGGCTTCTGAAGATCTCCAAATTGTTAGGGACCACGGCTCATAACTTTAGCATATTTTGACTTCCAATTTTATATTTAAATCTACTCTGTCTTGATGGCCTTCTATGAGTATTTTTGTATTTAAAGCAAAGTGAAACAAATATTCTCCTTTTTCATCCTCACAAGTGAAAATTTCATGTAAAAATACCGTGGATATCACATTTTCTCTGCCTTTAATGGCAAACAAGTTTGAGAATTTTAGGAACTTCCCAGCAAGTTGAAACTGGGGTTGGTGTCAAAAGGCACAGGAGGACAGCTGACAACTTTGAGGTATTTCACACTGGAATATATATATAGAGAGAGAAGACAAGTAGAAATAAATTATTTAGAATGAGTAATAGAAAAGAAACTATTTACATCCAATAACTGATAACTTAAACCTTGGAAATTCGTCCTATCCCTGAAATCATAAGCTATACAAACACATCTACCTTATATGACTTTAGTACCTTATATTACTATTATAGTTGATCACCCTACTTTTATTGAATGGGGCAGATTACAGAAAACATCATCAGCCATGGAATAAAATGAATTCCTGAAGTACTTTTTTTTTTCTTTTTTCTTTTCTATGTATTCTTCTTAAAAAGTGAAATTTTATATAAAAAAATTCTATTCAAATAGAATGTGAATAGCACATATGGGTAAAAACATGTGTGTGCCTTCTAAATGTAATAATCATAATATATTAACATCAATCACAGATTCACAGAATTGTCTAGGTTGGAAGAGACCGCAAGATCATCGAGTCCAACCTCTGACCTAACACTAACAAGTCCTCCACTAAACCATATCACTAAGTTCTACATCTAAACATCTTTTAAAGACCTCCAGGGATGGTGACTCCACCACTTCCCTGGGCAGCCCATTCCAATGCCTCACAACCCTCTCAATAAAGAAGTTCTTCCTAGTATCCAATATTAGTTCTTCCTAATATCCAATATATTCCTAATACCCCTGGTGCAACTTTAGCTCATTTCCCCTCGTCCTGTCACCAGACATGTGGGAGAATAGACCAACTACCACATCGCTACAGTCTCCATTAATGTGGCTGTATGGCTTATAAAAAGCGATAAGGTCGCCCCTGAGCCTCCTCTTCTCCAGGCTGAACAAGCCCAGCTCCCTCGGCTGCTCCTCGTGGGACTTGTTCTCCGGACCCCTCACCAGCATCATCGCCCTTCTCTGGACTCACTCGAGCACCTGGATGTCCTTCTTGTAGCAAGAGGCCCAAAAATGAACACAGTACTCGAGGTGTGGCCTCACCAGAGCCGAGTATAGGGGGATGATCACTTCCCTAGATCTGCTGGCCACACTGCTTCTTATGCAAGCCAGGATGCTGTTGGCCTTCTTGGCCACCTGAGCACACTGCTGGCTCATATTCAGCTGACTATCCACCAATACTCCCAGGTCCTTCTCCGCCTGGCAGCTTTCTAGCCACTCATCTCCCAGCCTGTAGCTCTGCTTGGGGTTATTGCACCCCAGGTGCAGGACCCGGCACTTGGCCTTGTTGAACTTCATACAGTTGACCTCAGCCCATCAGTCCAGCCAATCCAGATCCTCCTGCAGAGCCTTCCTACCCTCGAGCAGATCGACACAAGAGCCTAACTTGGTGTCATCTGTGAATTTACTGAGGGTGCACTCGATCCCGTCATCCAGATCATCGATAAAGACATTAAAGAGGACCGGCCCCAGTACTGAGCCCTGAGGAACGCCACTAGTGACCGGCCTCCAGCTGGATTTGACTCCATTCACCACAATTCCTTGGGCCTGGCTATCCAGCCAGTTTCTAACCCAAAGAAGCGTATGCCAGTCCAACTCACGAGCACACAGTTTCTTGAGGAGAATGCTGTGAGAAATGGTGTCAAAAGCCTTACTGAAGTCAAGGTAGACCACATCAATAGCCTTTCCCTCACCCACCAAGCGCGTCACTTTGTCATAGAAGGAGATCAGGTTCTTCAAGCAGGACCTGCCTTTCATAAGGCATAACCCATGCTGACTGGGCCTGATCACCGGGTTGCCCTGTAAGTGCCACATGATGACACTCAAGATAATCTGCTCCATGAGTTTCCCTGGCACTGGGGTCAAACTGACAGGCCTATAGTTCCCCGGGTCTACCCTCCGGCCCTTCTTGTAGATGGGCGTCACGTTTGCTAGCCACCAGTTGACTGGGACCTCCCCTAAAAGCCAGGACTACTGATAAATGATGGTTAGTGGCTTGGCCAGCTCCTCCGCCAGTTCTCTCAGTATCCTCGGTGGATCCCATCTGGCCCCATTGACTTGTATACATCCAAGTGCCGTAGTAAGTCACCAACCTCATGAATAGTGAGGGCCACATTCTGCTCCCCATTCCCTTCCACCAGTTCAGGGTACTGTGTATCCAGAGAACAACTGGTTTTGCTGCTATACACTGAGGCAAAGAAGGCATTAAGCACCTCTGCCGTTTCCTCATCTTTTGTAACTAAGTTCCCCCCCACATCCAGTAAAGGACGGAGACCCTCCTTAGTCCTCCTTTTTGCATTGATGTATTTGTAAAAACATTTTTTGTTGTCTTTAATGGCAGTAGCCAGACTGAGCTCCCAATGAGCTTTGGCCTTTCTAATTTTGTCCCTGCACTGTCTCACAACATCCTCATAGTCCTCCCGAGTGGCCTGCCCTCTTTTCCAAAGATTGTAAACCCTCTCTTTCCTGCTAAGCTCAAGCCACAATTCTCTGTTCAGCCAGGCCGGTCTTCTTCCCCACTGGCTCATCTTTGGGCACGTGGGGACAGACTGCTCCTGCACAATTAACATTTCCTTCTTGAAGAGCGCCCAGACTTCCTGGACTACTCGTCTCTTCAGAACCACCTCCCAAAGGACTCTACTAACCAGTGTCCTGAACGGTTCAAAGTCGGCCCTCCAGAAGTCTAATACAGCGATTTTACTGGTTCCCTTCTTGGCTTCTCCAGGAATGGAGAACTACCATTTCATGGTCACTCTGCCCAAGACAGTTTCCAACTACCACATCTCCCACAAGTCCTTCTCTGTTTGTGAAGAGAAGGTCTAGCAGGGCACTTCCCCAGGTAAGCTCACTAACCAGCTGCGTCAGGAAGCTATCTTCCATTCTCTCCAGAAACCTCCTAGATTGCTTTCTCTGGGCTGTGTTGTGCTTCCAGGATATGTCTGGGAAGTTGAAGTCCCCCACGAGAAAAAGTGCTGACGATTTTGCAACTTCTGTCAGCTGCCTGTAGAACTTCTAATCAGTCTCCTCATCCTTGTTCGGCTGTCTATAACAGACCCCCACCAGGATGTTTCCCTTGTTGGCCTTCCCACTGATCCTAACCCAAAGGGACTCAACCTTATCATTCCCAGACTCAAGTTCCATGACATCAAAACACTCTCCGATATAGAGAGCCACACAACCACCCCTTCCGTGCTGCCTGTCCTTTCTTTAGAGCCTATAGCCAGTCATTGCAGCACTCCAGTCGTGAGAGTGGTCCCACCACGTTTCCATGATGGCAACCAAGTTACAGCCTGCCTTCCGCGTGATGGCTTCCAGCTCCTCCTGTTTGTTACCCATGCTGTGTGGCCATTCCGTTGGGCCATTGCCTTCTCTCTGAGCCTTGCACAGCTCTAACAAGCCTTATTTCAGCCCCGTCCCTCTTCTTACCTAGTTTAAAGCCCTCTCAATGAGCCCCACCAGCTCCTGGCCTAGGATCTGTTTTTCCCTTAGAGACAGGGACCCATCTGCGGCCATCAGACCGGGTGCCGAGTAAAGAGCCCCATGGTCAAAAAAAAACAAAATTTCTGTGTTGGCACCAGCCTCTGAGCCACGTGTTTATCAGGTGTGCTTTCCATGTCCTCTCTGTACCCCTCCCTGCATCTGTTGGGATATATGACACCACCACCTGTACTCCTGCTCCATCCACTAACTGTCCCAGCCCCCTAAATCCCATTTGATGGTCTTCAGGCTTCTCTCTTCAATGTCATAACTGACAGCCTGGACTATTACAAGAGGAGAATAGTCAGAGGGGCAAACCAGGTTGGGAAGCTTTCTGGCAATGTCCCTGACCTTGGTCCCAGGGAGGCAGCAGACTTCCCTACGGGTAGGGTCAGGCCGACAAATAGGTCCCTCTGTTTCCCTGAGAAGGGAGTCACCCACAACAATCACCCTTCTTTCCTTCTTGGAGGAGGCAGTCCTAAGGCATGGAGTTGACTTCGTCACCCTAGGAATCCTCCTGGGAAGACTTTCTACCTCTTCCTCAGCTACCAGTCTCAAGCTCCAGGGCCTCAAACATGTTGTGTAAGGGCACCTGGGAAGGGGGGGGCAGTGGGGGGGGCATCACCTGTGATGTTGAGCAGGGACCTGTTTCCATTCCTCTTCAGCTTCTAGGTCCCCTCCCTCTGCCCTACAGCGACAGGAGAGGGAGTCCACCCCCATTTGAGGTGTCTCACCCCGGTACCTGTCCTTCAGGTCGCGCAGGGAGTTGCTCCACAAGTCTATCTCCTGCTCACACTCCCTGATATCCCTCAACGTCTTGACTTCCTCCTTGAGTTCTGCCACCAGGCGGACCATTTTGTACACCTGCTTACACCTCATTTACACAGTCTCTCTGCCCCCCACAGGTGGTAGCAACAGGCTCAGGCACTCCCTGCACCCAGAGACCTGAACTGCTGCAGTTTTGAGCGGGCAGTCAGTCTGGGTGTGTACAGACTTCCTAGAGAGAGCACTGTGCCTGGTGGAGACCATTGCAGCTGACCTAGCGGTAGACTGCCATTAGAGGAGGTGTTCGTATGGGCAGGGGGGAACGCTCTGTCCTGCCTGTGTGAACTGCCACACCACTCCCTTCTGACATGCCATGCCCTGTTTGCCCATCCTGATCGCCGCACTCCTGGTCACTCGTGCTCCCAAAGGGCAGCTTTTGAAAGGCCTGGGAGGGGCCTCTGCTGGCTCCGCCTATGCCTCGTTTGCCTCCCTCGCGAGGGCTGATGGGTCCTGGTGGCTCCCTCAAGTGGGCTTGATGCTGGAAAAATTAGCCCTGCCTGTCCAATCCCCTGCTCTATTGTAGAATGCATCTGTCCCGGAGCCGATTGCCTTGGCAAGCGTCCAATCAAATCAAATAAATATTTATCCTTTAAATTTAAAACCAAGATAGCTAAGTGCAAGTCCTGGCAATAACTATGAGATTCCAGGGAAAAAAAAAAAAAAAAAAAAAAAAAAAAGTAAAACTGAAAACTGTAAAACTGTTGCTAAATGTGGATCTTTTAAAAACATATAGTCTACAGCATAATAGGAATGAGCACTTGTATTATCATCCAGTTATTCACATGTATAAACTTGCAATTAGAACAGTGCATATTGAAGCATCACTGTATATCCATTAAATTTGTAATACTCATTTTAACTTGTCTGATTTTTATTTAAACTTCATTTCACTTGAAACTTATTTTAGTTCTTTTTATTTGTTTACTTTATTTTGTTTTATGGGCACTTTACATATGAATCCCTCCAGCAATTCCTTTCTATTTCTTTGTAATGAAGAGTGAGGACAGTGATTGTCCCATTCACAGAAGAACTTAGAAGCTGTTCAAGTACTTCATCTGAGAAAAGAACATTTGGTGAGCTACTAAGGTCTACTAAGGACTCATAACTCATGTCTTATATTGAAAGAATTTTAAGAAAAATATTAATATTAACTTTTCATCCAAGAAGAACAAGATGTACCTTACAGATAGGACATTTAAATATCACGCCTGAAATTCTGTCAGACATTCAAGACTTCCTTTTCTCACTTCAGGAAAGTTAGTTCACCTGTTTTTTCCTGTAATATTTTATTCCTCCATGTGTAGCTAAGGAATAACACCAAAGCAGGCTGACCTGAAAATGTGTAGCTTTTGTTGAATGTCTGAATGAAGACAAAATTACATTTTATGAAGTTGAGAATGGAGTATGATTAAGGGGGAGCAAAAGAAAGACAGGAAGTAGAAGCAGTAATATAATTCCTTTTCTGAGTTTTCTTCCTGGTAGGCATTGTCCAAAGATAATTTGTTAATATATACGCTTTTACTGAAATGATGGAGTAGTAAGGAAAAAAAAAAAACTTCAATAATTTTCTAAACACTTTGATATTATTTTATTTATTTATTTATTTATTTATTTGTGGGGGAGTGGGGGTGGGCTGGAGACAGTCTGAATAGACTAACTTAAATACTGTACATGTAGCTTGTCTTTGTGCTCTGTGTAATTAAGGGATGGAGATTGCTAATCACTTGTAACAAAGAGTATTTTTTTCCTTACTCACTTCCATTATTTTCTTTATTCCCATAAGCTATTTTTATTATTCCTAACAGGTTAAATAGACATCTCTGAAAAATCTGTTTAGTTATAGCAATGGAAATCCGTTATAATTTGCTGGACCTTGTTGCAAGCTTCAGTTCTTCATGGCTGTTATATCCAGTGACAGGAGAATACCATGAACAGTTTGAAATGCAGTATTCTTGGCCTTGAATTCTGTGGCTTATTTTGATATAAGGTAATTAAGCATTGCCTAAGGCAAGGGGAAGTGTGCATTTTTTTTTTATTTTTTTTTTTCAGGGGTACATTGGTAATAGCATGAGCTGGGTTGCTCTTGGAAGGCTTTTCTGTTTATTCTCGTACTCAGCACCAGCTCATATTTCTGTTTGTTTCTCCATGGGCCACTTTGAGTAAAGCAGATATGTATTTACTCTGTGATCTACAGCTAAGGCATATTTCCGTAGCTGGGAACTGGCTGATTCTGAGCTGAAATCTGACATGTGGTTTATTTTAATGGGAAATTTCTTTTGTTTCATCATGGTATTTGTCATCTCAAAGTAACTGCAAGTTGTGCTCATACATCCTCTCTCTTGTGTGGGATTTCCCCTGTGATAGGAAAAAAATAGCAGTATGTCATGAAATTGGAGTACTGAAAGGGAACACCTTTTCTCAATCTTCAACTATTTGAAATTTAAAGTAATAACATCCCAGCAAGAAGACAGGCAGGTGATTATCAAAGTACTTTTTTTTTTTTTTTTTTTTTTTTTTTTTTTCACTTTGACATAGAAATGGAATGACACAGAGGCTGCTGTGAGACACCTAGAAAAAAACATATCTCCCAACTCTCTCCAAAAGAAAATGTATGCCAACATTTTCAAACATAGGACATCTGTCTTGAAGCACCTAAATAATCTTACCTGCTTTTCAGGTTTAAGTTTTCATCTAGAGAATGTCAGTAGAAGGATCATTGTTCATTGCATGTGAAAATCAGGATGTGTTTCTGTAGGTTAACATTTTTCCACCAAACTGTGAAATTATAGCCATACATGAAGATGTTGAAGATACTACCCAGTTTATGCATGACAGATTTTGAGAACTGGCTTCAGGGACCTAAAAAAAAACCCACACGTTTATACATTCTGGAACTTTGACATATGCAAATTGGTCAATGGATTTGAGTCTATAATAGTGACTTAATTGCTTGCTGATTTTTTTTTTTTTTTCAGATGAGGTTGTTCTGTGAAGTAAACATGGAAGCACATTCTACAAAAGCTCTTACATTTTTGACAGCAATACCAAGAAATGAATATTGGTCTCTTATTGGAAAAAAAAATAAATGACATTTTCTAAAACATTGATTAGCCTTTCGCCAGTTCCCTGACAATTAAGATTCGGAATAAAAAAAGTCCCCCTGAAAATGCTGGCAATGAACTACAAGGTATTATGGTGCAGAAGAAATTTCTACTTGACTGACCCCCTTCATCTGTATCTGGAGAAAAGCATAAGCCTTCCTGAACTCTTGTACAAGGGAGGAGGGCAGTTATGTGCGTGGACCAAAAAGGGAAAGATGGGGCTAAAGGCATACCTAACAGAGTGAAATCAATGGACAAAAGATGATGACCTACACTCTACAAAATATTTAGTAACATGTAGCATAATCAAACCGTGTTATTGCATCTTACCTCAATTTCCAGGATGGCCAAGTGCATTTGTTATGCTTTGCAAGCATTTACTTTCTGTATCTAAAGCAACAGTGCTGAACAGGATATTGATACCTTCTCTACTCTTTAAATGAACCTGATAGGTTTGGGTTAATCACAGAATCACAGAAAGGCTGAGTTTCGAAGGGACCTCTAAAGATCTAAAGTCCAACCCCCTTATTATTATGTATTTCATAGTGCTACTTCTGAGCTGGGTATACTGATTAGTTTTTGTAGAATGATATGTATACAAATACTATAAAGTATCTGGAATAAAGTACTGTGCTGTATGATGAAAAAATAAAAACAAAAACAAAAACAAAAAAAAAGAAAAAAAAAAAGAAAAAGAAAAACAACCCACACCTGAACACTATGCTGCTGCTTCTTAGCTTGGTTGGGTCTTGTCTATCAGTTATGAAAAAAAACTTCATGGCACTTTTAGTTAAATTCCTTATAAATTATGACTATTTTTCTCTTCAGTAGCATTTTTCTGCCATTCGAAGACAAGTAAACAGGATAATGAATGAATACATTTTCAATGCTTTATTCATATTATTCAAATATAGGAGGCTCAAAATGTAGGTCAAAAGTAAAAATAAAACTGAACATTTTTCACATGTGGAAATATGTTATACATATAAAAAATTCTAGATCTTTATGGTCATGGGCAGTTCTAGTCTTAACAATCATCAGCAATGATTTCATCTTCTTTTTTAACTCAGTGTTAATAGTTTCCCTCCCTGTTTCTAAGTATCTTCTCTTTCTTCTCAACACATATTTTTATTATTATAATTATTATTTTTTAGGAAAGGCAAAGAAATCTAAAACTACTTTACCACCCAGATCTGCCCTACCCAAGTGTTATAATGGAACTGAGATGCCTATTTTAAAACCATTGTGGCAAAGGGAAAGAGAAAAATTTCTATAGGGAAAAAATGTGGTCCTGGTTGGACTCATTTGACCTACAACTGTTGTTACTTTCTCTTCATGGGGATAATCCATGGGATCAATATAAAAGAGATGTGGTGAATGGAGCCAAGTCCAGTTGGAGGCCAGTCACTAGTGGCGTCCCCCAGGGCTCGGTGCTGAGGCCGGTTCTCTTTAATATCTTCATCGATGATCTGGACGAGGGCATCGAGTGCACCCTCAGTAAGTTTGCAGATGACACCAAGTTAGGTGCATGTGTCGATCTGCTTGAGGGTAGGAAAGCTCTGCAGGAGGATCTGGATAGGCTGCACCGATGGGCTGAGGTCAACTGCATGAAGTTTAACAAGGCCAAGTGCCGGGTCCTGCACCTAGGGCGCAATAACCCCAATCAGAGCTACAGGCTGGGAGATGAGCGGTTGGAGAGCTGCCAGGCAGAGAAGGACCTGGGAGTGATGGTGGATAGTCAGCTGAATATGAGCCAGCAGTGTGCTCAGGTGGCCAAGAAGGCCAACGGCCTCCTGGCTTGTATCAGAAACAGTGTGACCAGCAGGGCTAGGGAGGTGATCGTCCCCCTGTACTCAGCTCTGGTGAGGCCACACCTCGAGTACTGTGTTCAGTTTTGGGCCCCTCGCTACAAGAAGGACATGGAGGTGCTCGAGCGGGTGCAGAGAAGGGCGACGAAGCTGGTGAGGGGCCTGGAGAACAAGTCCTACGAGGAGCGGCTGAGGGAGCTGGGCTTGTTCAGCCTGGAGAAGAGGAGGCTCAGAGGTGACCTTATTGCTCTTTACAGATACCTTAAAGGAGGCTATAGCGAGGTGGGGGTTGGTCTATTCTCCCACGTGCCTGGTGACAGGACGAGGGGGAATGGGCTTAAATTGAGCCAGGGGAGTTTTAGGTTAGATGTTAGGAAGAACTTCTTCACTGAAAGGATTGTGAGGCATTGGATTGGGCTGCCCAGGGAAGTGGTTGAGTCACCATCCCTGGAAGTCTTCAAAAGACATTTAGATGTAGAGCTTAGGGATATGGTTTAGTGGGGACTGCTAGCGTTAGGTCAGAGGTTGGACTCAATGATCTTGAGGTCTCTTCCAACCTAGAAATTCTGTGATTCTGTGATTCTGTGAGAATATGCATATGAAACATATAGATGATAAATTAAGCTGGATGAAGATTGTCACTGTTTGTCAGGAATTGTGCTCAGTGTAATGGGAACTCAGTAGAAACTGGAAAAAAAAAATAAGGAACATAAGAACATCTGTTTTTATTCAGATTGAAAAGTCATCTGTGCCAATATTGCATTCTTGATAGCAGTCAGCAAATGGTTCAGTAACTGCACAGCCATGAAGCATCCAGTCAACACTGGTTGGGGATTTCTCAAACTGAAGATTGCACCACATCATCAGGTTAATTAGATTCTGATGGATCTTCCATTCCTTAATTTGTTTAATGTGCTTTTGAACCCATTTACACTTCTGGCAATGAAAGCAATCTGTGGCAGTGAGTTCCACGATATGATGAGGTGTTGTGTGAAAAAGTACTCCTTTTATTTCCTTTAGACTTACTGCCTGATAATTCTACTTGGTGTTTTCTCATTCTCAAGCTATAAGGTATAGTGAATGATTATTCCCCTGTCACTTTCTTTATCCCATTCTTGATTTTCCAACCTATCACATCACCCTCAGTTGTCTCAGTTTTATCTCTTTCATTTATTTATTTATTTATTTTTCTGAGAGGAGTTCTGGTCTATTTAAAATATTTTCATATGGGAAGCATTCCTTACCTCTCATTATCCTTGTCACAGCTCTCTATACTTTTACAGCTTTTTTTTTTTTTTTTTTAATATATCTATATCTATCTATATCTATCTATATCTATATCTATATCTATATCTATATCTATATCTATATCTATATCTATATCTATATCTATATCTATATCTATATCTATATCTAATCTATATCTATATCTAATCTATATCTATCTATCTATATCTATATCTATATCTATATCTATATCTATATCTATATCTATATCTATCTATACCTATTTGGAGAGGAGGATAAGGAGTACTTTACATGGAATGGAAGGCCAGAGTTTGCTATGGCTTTATACAGTGGTTGCAAGGCTCCTTATTCTGTCTTTTAGCATTCTATTTTTCTCTGATTGTGGGTGATCACTGATCTGATGTTTGCAGAGAAGTAACAATGATCCGAACATCCACATTGACAGCATTGTAGAGTCTATCATGATGTGTAAGTAGTTAGGTTTTCTTTCAACTATTTTGTATTTGTCAACACTTAATTTTCATTTGACCTTTTAATATCCAATCATCTAGTATCATGAAATCAATCTTCAACTATTTGCAGTCAGCTTCTGGCATGACAGCTTTGAATACACGTATATCAATAAATAAATAATCTTGTGCTTTTCTTCACCTCAAGCCATTTATGTTTAGCCATATGCATTGAAATGTAGATCCTCATGGTCTTCCAACAGTAACATTTCTAAACTAATTAATTATTTTCATTATGTATTTCCCAGATTATAACCAACCATTAATCTGAGAGGGGACTTTTCCTTATAGGCTAAGAAGTTTGGTGAGAAAATTTTGAAAGGTCTTTGAAAACCTAAGAAGAAGGTATGTATCAATTATCTCATCTGTAATCCTAGATTCTCTCAATCTTCAGTGAAGCATGATTCTGCCCCCTCTCTCCTTCCCCCCCCCAGTCATGTTCAGTATTCCCTATTACATCATATTTTTTTCATGTGTTTAGTTATGCAGTCCAGCTGCTTGGTTCAGGACAAAAGAGGCTTACTGGTGTGTATTTTCCTGGATTTCTTATGACAGCTTCCTTGAAGACTCAGCTTTTCATTCAGCAACTTCTGGTATCCAAGCTGATTGGAGCAATTCTGACAATATCAAATATAATCAATTTTTGAATTTCAGGGGAAAACTACTTAGCTCTCTTCATGTTATCAATGATAAATAGCTCATCAGAACACTGAAAATTATCTAAGCACTCTTCAGTTTTAGATATTTACTTGGACGTGTTTGCCATAAGGAAAGGCTCAGTGTCAGGGTATACCTATGTTCCTCCATAGTGAACACCAAAGTAAATCACTATTGCTGCTCTGGTTGTATCTTGTTGGAGAAATTATTTTATATTGTTTATACTATCTATCAACCCTGAAGAAAAAAGGGCAAGGATCCTGGTTTTGATGTGTTTAAAGTTGTTTTATTAGTAGTCTTTATCCTAGTATTATTCAACAAAGTGATCTTATTCCAGACACAATCACAGAATCACAGAATTGTCTAGGTTGGAAGAGACCTCAAGATCATCAAGTCCAACCTCTGACCTAACACTAACAAGTCCTCCACTAAACCGTATCTCTAAGCTCAACATCTAAACATCTTTTAAAGACCTCCAGGGATGGTGACTCAACCACTTCCCTGGGCAGCCCATTCCAATGCCTCACAACCCTCTCAATAAAGAAGTTCTTCCTAATATCCAACCTAAAACACCCCTGGTGCAACTTTATGCTGTTCCCCCTTGTACTGTCACCGGGCACATGAGAGAATAGACCAAGCTCCACCTCACTAAAGCCTCCTTTAATGTACTTATAAAGAGCGATAAGGTCACCCCGAGCCTCCTTTTGTCCAGGCTGAACAAGCCCAGCTCCCTCAGCCGCTCCTCGTAGGACTTGTTCTCCAGACCCTTCACCAGCTTCGTTGCCCTTCTCTGGACTCTTTCCTACACCTCTGTCCTTTTTGTAGCGAGGGGCGAGACTACCCAGAGTTTACAGATTATTCCATTTCCTTTTCTTGAAAGTATTTTCCACTTTTCCACTTCTTGATGAATACCTTTCTTTTTCTAATACATTGTGTTATTCTTTTGTGGTTAATGTCTGTGGATCTTTTAAGGTCTCTTTGGATAGGACATACATGCTTACTATGGGTCTTATACCATTTTAAAACAATATTCTTGCCACTTGTAAGCAGTTGTCTGCAGAGAGTGTGGGAGGCAGATATCTGCTAATAACATGTTTAAAGACAAGAAAGTTTTTTTATTACAGAAGCTCAATTATTTCACCATATCTGAGACTAGGATTCACAGCTTTGAAAACTATTTAAATTATCCCTGTTGAAACAAATTAAAACAAAAAAACAAACAAACAAGACAATGCTAATATAAAGAAAAAGTCGTTAACAAAAAATGCAACAGTAGAAAGATTGTTTCAGGTCATACGAAATGTTCATTGATCTTACTGCTGAAAGGATCAATATATTATCTTACTTCTTTAAGGGAAATGTTTAATAATTTATTGAATTAAGAAAGGATCATGATTGCCCTACAGAAAAGATGGCGAAAAAATAAAAAAATTTGAAAAGGATTTAGTATTTCTCCAGAGCTTTCTATGCATGATACACAAGGAAGCATCATGTAAAACTGCTGAGGGTTAACCCCAGTAGGTAGCGAAGCACCACACAACTGCTTTCTCACTCCATCTGCATTGGAATGCAGATTAAAACTGGAAGGGTAAAACCAAGAAAACTCATGGGTTGAGATAAAGACAGTTTAATAGGTAAAGCAAAAGTTGCAT
This sequence comes from Aythya ferina, assembly GCF_964211825.1. NCBI lineage: Eukaryota > Metazoa > Chordata > Aves > Anseriformes > Anatidae > Aythya > Aythya ferina. The sequence continues at coordinate 196,496,886 of NC_140296.1, read as the reverse complement.
GTGCAAGCAAACTAATACGTAAATAAATAAATAAATAAATAAAGGAATTAATTCATTACTTCTCATTGGCAGGCAAAGGTTTAGCTATTTCCAGGAAAGCAGGGCTCCATCACACACAACAGTTACTTGGGAAGATAAACACCATAACTCCAAACATCTCCCCTTTTTTTCTTCTTTCCCCTAGCTTTCTATCTATTAATTTATTTTATTAGTTTATTTTATTTATTTATTTTTGCTGAGCATGATGGTATATGGTATGGAGAACCACTTTAGTCAATTGGGGTCAACTGTGCCTCCTTCCCAATTTATGCATGCCCAACCTACTTGGTGACAAGACAGAGTGAGAAATAGAAAAGGCCATGGCAGTGTGTATGCACTGTTTAGAAGTAGTTAAAACATCTGTGTATTCACTCTTCTGGTCACAAATCCAAAACATAGCAGCATAAGAGCTATTGTGAAGAAAATTAACTCTATTCCAGCCGAAATCAATACAAAAGCACAGAAACAGTAACTGGAACATAATGTTTTATCAAGTGCACACTTTGTTCATTGACTGTGAGAATTAAGTTTCTTTGCTCTAGCTCCAGAGAGAAGCTGTTTCAGGAAGCGCAGCCAGAATGAGCAGGCAACATCTTATGATTTTGGCATTTGGGATCCTCTTCTTGAAAGAGGACTATATGTAGTAGAGTTCACTTTTGAGGAACTTTGAATACAGGTTTCTTGCGTCTAAGTATTTGATCTGGCATGTGATAAACATCAAGAGAAGAACATAGCTGCTGCTTCTCTGGCAGCTGTCCTTCTGAATGAATGCCTGTGGCATTTGTGTTTTCAGAAGAAATCAGCACTTCTAACTAGAATTAAATGTTTTCTGAACCCATAACTGGGGCTTTCATGACAAATTATGCAAAATATTTGACATATGGTCTTTTATTTAAATTGACAATTAAAGGTGCCATTCAAAACCATGTAATTAATATGTGATGTGGAACAGTTCTTCAGTTTGGAGGGATCTTTCCAGTTCAATAGATAGCATAACTTGGTCGAGTAGATCATCTTACTTTTGTTAAATAAAATGAAATATATTTTTACTGTGAAAAAGTCTCCTGCAATACACTTTTCTGTCCTGAAAAGCTAACTTCAGATTAACATTTCTCAGTATATTACCTATTCTCTCTAAATATCTTCTTCAGGATGATCATAAATGAGGTCAAATCCAGTTTATCTACTTTATAAAAAATCCTGCTTTTTTTTTTTTTTTTTTTTTTTTACTAAGTGCCCTTTTTTTAATTAGAAATGTGAACAGTATTCAGTAGACAGGAAATAAATGTCTTCTTTTCCAAGAAATGGCTATAAATTTTGCTATATAGTAAGAATCTTGTGCCTTTTGTTAGGGGAAAAAAAAAAAAACATTAAATATAAAGAACACTATTTTTGTTGTTTTAATTAAAACAGAATGTTTTCACCTAGTTAACTGTCATGAGCTAAAAAAAAAAAAAAAAAAAGCATATTCCAATTTCCATTTTCTATGGCACATCATAATTTCAGTAAGAATTGGCTCCAAAAGTATGAAGCAGTAAAGTCCCAAAATTAGTATGGATAAATTGGATGGAGTAATATTGACTTTAATGATCTCTTGTTCTCTACGTGGGCTTACACATTCAGAAAGGACAACAAGTTCTACATCTTTCAGCTGCTGAGTTTTGGATTTAGTCTTATTTTTAAGATTCTTTCCACTCTACTATTTTGTCGAACTGTAACCAGCAATCTAGATCTTTCTCCCAAAGCTATCAAATGGAGATATAAACATAAAGTTTAATTTTCAAAAAAGTTTAGAGCTGCTGAAGTCAAATGTTCATTAAGTGAAAAAAGATATTTTCTTTGGTTCTAAGGTTCAGCAGCCTCACCTCAGTGCCTGGGAAGATTATGGAAAATAATCTTCCCTGGAAGCAATGTCAAGGCGTATGCAAGACAAAGCATCTTGGAGATCTAGGTGATATCTTGGTGATCCAAGACAGCCAGCATGGCTTCACCAAGGGTGAATCATGCCTGACCAATCTGGTGTCTTTCTACGATGGAGTGACTGCATCAGTTGACAAAGGAAGACCAACTGATGTCATCTATCTGGACTTCTGCCAGGCCTTTGTCACAGTCACACATGACATCCTAATCTCTAAATTGGAGAGATATGGATTTTATGGATGGACTATTCAGTGGATAAGGAACTGGCTTGAAGATCACACCCAGAGAGTGGTGATCAATGGATCTATGTCTGGTGACAAGTGGTGTACCTCAGGGGGTCTTCCCTCAGACTGGTACTGTTTAATATCTTCATCAATGACATAGTAAGATCGACTGCACCCTCAGCAAATTTGAAGATGACACCAAGCTGAGTGGTATGATGGAAGGAAGGGATACCATTTAAAGGGACCTGGACAGGCTTGAGAAGTGGGCCAATGTTAACCTAATGAGGTTCAACAAGCCTAAAAGCACCTGGGCTGTGTAATCCTGGACATGAGTACATACTAGGAGAGTTCATTGAGACCAGCCCTGAGGAGAAGAACCTGGGGGTTCTGATGGATGAAAAGCTCAACATGAGTCAGCAGTGTGTACTTGCAGTTCAGAAGGCCAACTTCATCCTGGGCTGCATGAAAAGAGGAATGGCCAGCAGGTTGAGGGAGCTGTTTGTTCCCCTCTACTCAGTCCTTGTGAGGTTCCACTTGGAATACTGTGTCCACGTCTGGAGCCCCCAGTAAAAGAAGGATGTAGAGCTGATAGAGCAGGTCCAGAGGAGGGCAACAAAGATGATCAAGGGACTAGAACACCTCTCCTACAAAGATACAAAGATAGTCTGAGAGAGCTGGGTCTGTTCAGCCTAAAGAAGAGAAGGCTCCAGGGTGACCTCACTGCAGCCTATCAAGACATAAAGAGATCTTATAAAGAGAGTGGAGAAGGACTCTTAACTTGGGAAGGTCAAGGGGGAATGGTTTTGAACTAAAAGAGGAGAGATTTAGATTAGAGTTTAGAAGGAAATTTTTCACTCAGAGGGTGTTGAGGCGCTGGAACATATTGCCCAGATGAGGCCCTGAGCAACCTGATTTAGTGGATGGTGTCCCTGCCTATATGGCAGGGGGGTTGGAGAAGATGATCTTCGAGGTCCCTTCAAACCCAGGCCATTCTATGATTCTGTGATGATTTTATAATCCCATGTGCTTGTAACCTCCCCTTCATACACTAGAGTTGTATTCAAAAAGTAGGATGTTGGAATCAGATCAAGCAGAAGGAATCTTTACACTGTAACTTAGTGGTTAAGGAGAAAAATGACCAGAAACTTTCTGGTTAGAGGAAGCTGCTGCATCTCTTCCCAGGATTTCTTAGAAAGATGCTAACTGCCTGGCACTGGATAGAGATGTAGGATATGGACCTCAAGCAGAGGTACATAAAAGTCCTGTAATTACAGGATCTTCCTCTGCTCATTATACTCTCTTTCAGGATTACTGTTCAAAGGTATCTAACTCCCTCTGTTGGCTCTTTTTTTTTTTTTTTTTTTTTTTTTTAATGTATGGGTCAGGCTGCTAAGTGTGCAAAACAAACTGGTTGGATCTTTGAAGATCTTGATCTTATTCTTTTGTGTCACTAAAGACTATTACAGGATAGCAGGCCCTGCCACAGAGCTCCTTTGCACTAATCTTTCCTGAGATAAATGTTGAAAAAGGAGAGTGAAGAAATAAGATATTTTGCATAAGCCATGGGACAGTCTGCTATCTAAAATCTGTAAAGCCTCTCTAGATCTCTAAATAAAATAATATGAAAATCTGATAAGATGTGCAAGACTTGGTTTTCTTCATTGTCTAGTGTAATTTCCAGTTCTATGGGAATATTGCTTTGTCTATAGCTTCTGTATTAGGGGAACACAAGTCCTATAAGTCCTTTGGTAGTGGTGGATGAAGTCTCTAAGCAACTATCCATCGTACCTGAGAAGTCATGGAGTCTGGTGGAGTTACTACTGACTGGAAAAGAAAAGGAAATATGACCCCACTTTTAAAAAAAGGAAAAAGAAACAGTGAGGGAACTCCAGGCTAGGCAGTCTCACCTCTGTGCCTGACAAGATCATTGAGCAGATCCTCCTGGAAAATATGCTAAGGTGTGTGGAAAATAAAGAGGTCACTGGTGACAGCCAACATGGCTTCACTAAGGGCAAATCATGCCTGAAAAAATTTGTGGCCTTCTACAATGGGGTTACAGCATTTATGGATAAGGGAAGAGCAACTGATGTCATCTACCTGGACTTGTGCAAAGCATTCGACACTGTCCTGCACAACATCTTTGTCTCCAATTTGGATAGGCATGTATTTTATGCATGGACCACTTGGTGGACAAGGAATTGGCTGGATGGTCACACTAGGCTGCAGTCACCAGCTCAGTGCTCAGGTGGAGACGGGCAACAAGTAGTGATCCTCAGGGGTCAGTACTGGGACTGCTATTATTCAACATCTTTATCAGCAATATGAACAGTAGGATTGAGTGCATCCTCAGCAAGTTTGTGGATGACACCCAGATAAGTGGTTGACATGCTACAGGGAAGGGATGCCTCCCAGTGGGACCATGACAGGCTTGAGAGATGGACCTGTGTGAACCTCATGAAGTTCAACAGTGCCAACTGCTAGATCCTGCACCTGGATCAGAACAATTCCAAAAATGAATACAGGCTAGGAGATGAGTGGATGCACAACATCCTGTTGGAGAAGGACTAGGGGTACTGGTGGAAGGACTAGGTACATGGGCTGGTAATATACACAGAAAGCTCACAATTTTGATGAGCTATATCAAAAGAAGAGTGACCAGCAGGTTGAGGAAGGTGATTCTCCATGTCTATTCTGTTCAATACATTCAGCTCTGGGTCCTGTAACATAAGACAGACATATATACCTGGTACAGTATGTCCAGAGGAGGGGAACAAGGGTGTTCAGAGGGCTGGAGCAGGTTATCTATGAAGACAGGCTGAAGGAGTTGTGGTTGTTCAGCCTGGAGAAGAGAAGGCTCTGGGGAGACCTCATTGCAGGCTTCCAGTACCTAAAAGGGACCTATAGAAAAGCTGGGGAGGGACTCTTTCAGGGGGTGTAGTGATAGGACAAGGTGGAAAGGCTTTAAACTAAAAAGGGTAGATACACATTAAACATTAGGAAGAAGTTCTTTACTCTGAGGGTGATGTGACACTGGAACAGATTTCCCAGAGAAGTTGTGGATGTCCCATCCCTGGAAGTGTTCGACACCAGATTGGATGGGACTTGGGGCAACCTGATCTAGAGGAAGGTGTCCCTGCCCATGGCAGGAGGGAATTAGATGATCTTTAACTTCCCTTCCAACCCAAATCGTTCTATGAATCTATGTTTTTCTACAGTTTTATAAGTCACTAGCAATGAATCCCAGTGCATAGACCTCCTAATTATTGATTTCTTACCAACAATCCCAAACAACATATCTGGAAGTAGAAATGGTTCCATATGTGAAAGATATAAATATTCCTTTACTCAAAGAAGAAATGGTTCCACATTTGAAATGTATAGATGTTCCTTTACTGAAATATCATGTTTAGAACCCAGAGTTTTTATTTCTTTTATTGTAAAATAAAGACAAATTGTAACTCCTATGTTTTCTGTTGCCTCATGGTAATAGTAATTTTAGAAAATCACTGGTAGAACAACAGCATAAATAGCAACTCATGGTATATGACAGTAAAAAAATAAATTTGCTGCTCTTTTTGTGTTATGACACATAGAAACTGTTCACAAACTAATCTGTATTTGCCTTTTAAGAGGCACCTGCTGATCTTTTTCCCTGTGAGCTCCTGTCACCTGCACATTCTGGCAGGATAGACATCTTTCTGCTGCTGTACTGTTGTACACTCCTGTCTGCATGAGAGAAGGAAATTGCTGAAGGAATAAACTCCTTATAAGTTAAATATTTTATGTCAAACATTTAATGCATTAAATGGTTTACTTATGCTTTGAAGGGTGTAAGTTTATGGTTTTTTTTTTTTTTGTTTGTTTGTTTTATATATATTTGAAGTAATTGTGTGCTTTTTTTTTTTTTTTTTTTTTTTCCTTGTACCTTTAATCCTCTGTCCTTTGAGTCTGTTACATAATCATTGATTTAATTTATCATTTGCATTGTCTGTCCTTAAAGCTTTACCACACAACAAAAAGAACACTTTAAGGAGTCAGAATACTGACACCAAAAAATTTCCCCTGAAATCCTCTGTACATAAAGGATGATTAATTTCACAGCTGTGAATAAGGCCTGGCCTTACTTAGTGTGTACAATGTATAAACAATGCATGTACAAATTTATATGAACTGAAACAAAAAAAAATAGCATAAAGTTTATTTGGCTAAGAACAAACATTACATCAGTCTAATATTCGAAATTCCCCAGAGATAGGATGTATTCCCCGGCTTTGCAAAATGATAATTTGATGGTCTAATAGTTTTTTATAGAGACATTATAATACTAGGCAGATGTTTAATTCAGATATAGTCCATAGTACTAAACTCATGTGTTTGCTTTTAATATAGCTACACCAAGATGCAGTAGATACATTGGGTTTTAATCAGGAAGTTTTGGTTTCAAACAGCATGCTGTTTCACAAAATAATGTATGGAATAAGAACACAATGTTTTTCAAGTTATCTCAGTCCAATCTCTATAACTGAGAGAAGTGATAAGAAAGGGATCAAACCTGTGACATCTATCTTTATAACTGGGTTTGGATATTGGGCTTTAATTTTGGTCATTGCCACATGCTGTAAGTTTTGATTTTAAGTACCAAATGCTGCAGATGTCACAGGCTCTGCTGTTGTGCATTCACAAATCTGCCTCAATGTTAGTACAGAGAAACCTGACATCTATTCTAAGTTTAAAATCCTACTGGGGTTTGAAAAACAGGGATAAGATCCAACTCATAACCTGAAACATCTAAACATGCCTACATCTGAAATAAGCATCTCAGCTCCCATTACAGTTTGCGTCCGTAATCCAACACAAGCTTGTAGTGACATTTGGGATGGTTGCTCTAGGGTAACCCAAATGACCATGTGGATGAGACAGGTCAGATACACAATCCAGAGGAACATAGTCCTCTTTTGGACCATTGGCTGGAGTCAATGAAGGCATCATAGATGGCATTAAACACCCCAGTAAAAAAATGACTTGAATCTTTATACAGTGTAGTCAATGACACCTAGGGGGCTATTCATCTCATCCTAAAGTAAATACCTTCAAAGTAAATGGGCAAGATTTGTTTTAAGAGCATGTGCAGTTAATTTTTTAGATATGTTAGGGTAACTGGTTCAGTTGTATGGAGGTGGCAGATATGATGCAGAACTTCTGGGACAGTCATATTCTTCTGGCAGCTGGAAGCAAGGTAAGGTACCCTAAGTATCTCCAGTGGCATTTCTTGCCTATGACTATGTGTGGGTCTCTGAATCCCATACCAAACAACTCTCCAGATTCCGTTGATGTTATCTTTTCTTTTACCTCACATATTGTGTGGCATTTAAATCTAGGTGTTTTTGTGAGATAGATTTCAGCCTAGAGGTTTTCTCTGCCTGTATGTCAATTGGCTGTCACATATGAGACATCCTAATAATGTGTCTGTGGTGGTTTTACTGTGCTGGGCAGCTAAACCCCACAACCGCTCTCTCACTCCCCCTCCTTTAGATAAGGAGGGGGAGAAGTAAAGCAAAGAACAACTCACGGGTTGAGATAAGGATAATTTAATTAAAGGGAAATAATTATAATAATTAAATAAAGACTACCATGAACTAAACAATTTAACTAAGGGGAAAATAAAAGGGAAAGGGGAAAAAGGGAGGAAAACAAACAAACAAAATAAATGAAAGCTATATGGAAGTGCAGAGGAAAGAAATTACTCTCTACTTCCCACAAATGAGCGATGATTGACCACGTCCTTGAAGCAAGGCCTCAACGCACGCAGCCGGTGTTCGAGAGGAGGACCGACGTCTTCTCAACGAGAGCCCACCCCTCCCCTCCTCTTCCTGTTTCCACCTTTTATTGCTGAGTGTGACACCACATGGTATGGAATATCCCTTTGATTGGTTTAGGTCAGCTGCCCTAGTGATGTTTCTCTCCTCACTTTTTTGCCCACCCCCTAGGAGGGTTAGAGAAAGGCCCAATGCTGTGCCACTGCTGCTCAGCAGTAGACACAACACTGGTGTGATAACACTGCTGTTCCAGCTACAAGTACAGAGTACGGCACTGAATGGGCTGCTGCTGGGAAAGTTAACATTCCAGCCAGACCCAGTCCAACCTCCACCCCTTATTCCATAACATTTGTGTCACACTCAGATCCCCATACTTTAGCATACAAGCATTCTCATCATTATCCCTTATCCTTTAACAGGACAAGGATTTAACAGGACAGGATTAATAGGCAGATGTATCTTTTCATTCCATAGGTCTTTCTTGGAAAATGTTCATAAGAACTGTTGATGATTAGGTCTTCATCTGCCAAAGTGGCCACTCAAGGCAGGCGGAGTTGGATGTCTGGACACCAGCACCAGCTTAGTTTAAGTCCTTGTTGCACTGCCCGGCTCCTTGCAAAGTTGACCTGTCGTTGATCCTACAGCATCTTCCTACAACATATAACTTAGATTATAGATTAGTTTTCTCTCAATGTCAAATCTCCTTGAGGCACACACTTGATATCCCCATTCTTTTGCATGACCCACCAGGTATACCCTGGCCCTTGGGCGAAGACAATCCCATGAGTGGGTTTGCCTTTTCCCGAGGCAGGAGCAACCCACACTGCCTTCCCCATCCACCTTCCTATATGCACTACGGGAACCTTAGCTCCTTTCACAGTGTGTAGGGGTTTTGTTTCGGCAGGACCAGCACGGCTGTCAGACCCCCTATTGTTAACTAGCCAAGTAGCTTCTGGTAGATTTGTGTCCCATTGTTTCCACGTCCCAGCACCTAATGCTCTTAACATAGTCTTTAACAGTCCATTGTACCTCTCAACCTTCCCAGAGGCTTGTGGGTGGTAAGGGATGTGGTACACCCACTCAATACCATGCCTCTTTGCCCAGGAGGTAACAAGATTGTTTCGGAAATGACTCCCATTGTCAGACTCAATTCTCTCTGGTGTACCATGACGCCACAATACTTGTCTTTCCAGGCCCAAGATAGTGTTTCGGGCTGTGGCATGGTTTACAGGGTATGTTTCCAGCCACCCAGTAGTTGCTTCTACCATGGTGAGTATGTACCGTTTGCCTTGGCGAGTTTTTGGGAGTGGTCCGATATAGTCAATTTGCCAGGCCTCACCATATTGAAACCCTAACCATCTCCCCCTGTTCCAGGGAGATTTTACCTTCATGGCTTTCTTGATTGCAGCACAGGTCTCACACTCATGGGTAACCTGTGTGATGGCCTCAATGGTCAAGTCCACCCCTCGATCACGAGCCCATCTGTAAGTGGCATCTCTCCCCAGATGTCCTGATGTTTCATGGGCCCATCGAGCTACAAACAGCTCACCCTTACGTTCCCAGTCTAGGTCCACCTGAGCCACTTCAATTTTCGAAGCTCGATCCACTTCTTTGTTGTTCTGATGTTCTTCAGTAGTGCGACTCTTGGGCATGTGGGCATCTACATGACGTACTTTAACATCCAGGTTTTCTACCCGGGCAGCAATATCTTGCCACAGGGTAGCAGCCCAGATAGGCTTACCTCTGCGCTGCCAGTTGCTCTCTTTCCATTGCTGCAGCCACCCCCACAGAGCATTTGCCACCATCCATGAGTCAGTATAAAGATACAATACTGGCCAATTTTCTCTTTCGGCGATATCTAGGGCTAGTTGTATGGCTTTTACTTCTGCATACTGACTCGACTCACCTTCCCCTTCCATGGCTTCCACAACTCGTCGTATGGGATTCCACACAGCAGCTTTCCATTTCCGATGGCTCCCTATCACACGGCAGGATCCGTCAGTAAACAACGCATACTGCTTTCTGTCTTCTGGCAACTCATTGTATGGTGGTGCCTCTTCAGCACGGGTTACCTCTTCTGTTGGCACTCCGAAATCTCTGCCTTCCGGCCAGTCCATAATCTCTTCCAGAATTCCTGGGCGATTGGGTTTTCCCATTCGAGCCCGCTGTGTAATTAACGCTATCCACTTACTCCATGTAGCATCAGTTGCATGGTGTGTAGTGGGAATTTTCTCTTTGAACATCCAATGTAACACAGGTAGCCGCGGTGCCAAGAGGAGCTGTGCCTCTGTACCCACAACTTCTGAAGCAGCTCGAACACCCTCATATGCTGTGAGTATTTCCTTTTCAGTTGGGGTGTAATTGGCTTCTGATCCTCGATAGCCCCGACTCCAGAAGCCCAGAGGTCGACCTCGAGTTTCTTCTGGGGTTTTCTGCCAAAGGCTCCAGGTGAGCCCATGCTCCCCAGCTGCAGTGTACAGTATATTTTGCACAGCTGGTCCAGTACGGACAGGCCCAAGGGCTACTGCACGAGCTATTTCTTGTTTGATTTGTTCAAATGCCTGTTGTTGCTCAGGGCCCCACTCAAAATAGTTTCTCTTTCGAGTCACTCGATATAGAGGACTCACAAGCTGACTATAGCCTGGCACATGCATTCTCCAGAATCCCACGAGGCCTAGGAAAGCTTGCGTTTCCTTTTTGCTAGTTGGCGGAGACATTGCTGTTATTTTATTGATCACATCCATTGGAATATGGCGACGTCCATCCTGCCATTTTACCCCCAAGAACTGGATTTCCTGTGTAGGCCCCTTGACCTTGCTCCTTTTAATGGCAAAACCAGCTTTCAGGAGAATTTGGATTATTTTCTTCCCTTTCTCAAAAACTTCTTCTGCTGTGTTGCCCCACACGAGGATGTCGTCAATGTACTGAAGATGCTCAGGAGCTCCCCCTTGCTCCAGTGCAGACTGGATCAGTCCATGGCAAATGGTAGGGCTGTGTTTCCACCCCTGGGGCAGCCGATTCCAGGTGTATTGGATGCCCCTCCAAGTGAAAGCAAACTGCGGCCTGCATGCTGCTGCTAAAGGGATGGAGAAAAATGCATTAGCAATATCAATTGTGGCATACCACTTGGCTGCCTTTGACTCTAGTTCGTACTGAAGTTCTAGCATGTCTGGCACTGCAGCACTCAGTGGTGGCGTGACTTCATTCAGGCCTCGATAGTCCACTGTTAGCCTCCACTCGCCATTAGACTTTCGTACTGGCCATATAGGACTATTAAAGGGTGAGCGAGTCTTGCTGATTACTCCCTGATTCTCCAGTCGGTGAACCAACTCATGGATGGGAATCAGGGAGTCTCGGTTGGTGCGATATTGCCGTCGGTGCACCGTTGTGGTAGCAATTGGTACCTGTTGTTCTTCAACCTTCAGCAATCCTACAACAGAAGGGTCTTCTGAAAGGCCAGACAGGGTAGACAGCTGCCTAATCTTCTCTGTGCTCAAAGCAGCTATGCCAAAAGCCCACCGGTATCCTTTTGGATCCTTGAAGTACCCTCTCTTGAGATAGTCTATGCCAAGGATGCACGGAGCCTCTGGGCCAGTCACAATGGGATGCTTTTGCCACTCATTCCCAGTTAGACTCACTTCAGCTTCCAGTACAGATAGTTGTTGGGATCCCCCTGTCACTCCAGAGATACAGGTGAGTTCTGTCCCTTGGTAGCCTGATGGCATTATGGTACATTGTGCGCCAGTGTCCACTAAAGCTTTGTATTCCTGTGGTTCTGATGTTCCAGGCCATCGGATCCACACAGTCCAATAAATCCGGTTATCCCTCTCCTCTACCTGGCCAGAGGCAGGGCCCCTCTAGTCCTGGCTGGAGCGTCTGCCACTTAATTCTTGCAAATGCACAAATTCTGGCAAATGAGAGGTAGAGGTCCCTTCATCGTGGTCAAGAATAACATCAGCTCTTCTACTGCCTCTGGGGTACTGCCCAATAGAAACTGGAGCAGCATTTCTCTTAGGAGCCCCTCTTCTTGCTGCTGTATTTCCTTTTAGTTCACGTACCCGAGCAGCTAGGGTTGAAGTAGGTACACCATCCCATTTCCTCATATCTTCCCCATGGTCACGCAGATAAAACCACAAGGTGCCACGTGGTGTACGTCTTGGGTACTCTCTCTCTTGAGCAGGCGAATGCTGATTCTTAGTGGCTGAAGTATCACTCTGTCTAGATGAGGGGGAATGTACTTTCTCCACAAGCTTGTCAAGTCCTTTAGACAATTTCTCCACAGCTGAGACACAGGACTGTAGCGGAGCAGAGAGATTGTCTTCATATTTTTGAAGTTGGCAGGAGACATCATACATTGTTGGTCCCATCCCCTCATCCCAGTGAATTGCTGCCAGGGTACTGGCATGTGCTGCTGGTGCGCTCCGCACAAATTTACGCCACATGGATGTTGTGCACTGGACTTCATCGGGGTCTTGAGGTGTCTGGGCATTGTCCAAATCACTATAAATCATCTCCCGCACAGCTAATTCCCGCAGATGTTGGAGACCTTTATCCACAGTGGTCCACTTGCCTATGTGATATACAATATCTTCCTTATGGGGATATCTTTCTTTGATAGCTGCCAGGAGTCGTCTCCAGAGGCTGAGGGCCTGTGCTCCTCTCCCGATTACTTTGTCGATTACCCTTTCTCTAGAGAGGGATCCCAGCTGCTTGGCTTCATTGCCTTCTAATTGTAGGCTACTGGCCCCAGCATCCCAGCATCGGAGCAGCCAAGTGAGGATGTGTTCACCTGGGCGTCGACCATAATCCTTTCGTATTTCTCGCATCTCACTCAGGGATATGGATCGAGTGATTTCTGATTCCTTTATGATTTCCGTCTCGTCTTCCTGCTGTTTTTGTGATGGCTCTGCTTTAGAGGTGCCTGCCAATTCCCCTTCTCCCTCCTTCTTAGGAGAGCCTTCTTCCCTTACTAAACGAGCTGACCTCTGTTTCCATTGTTTTGACTTGACTATGGGGGCGACTGATACCATAGTTGGTTGGTCCTCTGGGTCAGCCACAGCATGTGTTACTTGGTCATCAGATTCAGAGACTTCCTCCCTCTCTTCAAGTTGCTGGATGATGTTAAACAGTGTTTGATAGGAATAAACCAGGACCCAGCACACTGCTGCAAGCTGTTGTTCTCCAGCATTATCAGGATCAGGACATACAACTCTCAAACATTCTACCAAGTTTTTAGGATTTAGCACTTGCTCAGGGGTGAAGTTCAAAACTATTGGAGGAGACACTCGTGACAGGTATCTGCTAACATCATCCCACACACCGTGCCACTCACCACGAGACTGTTTCGGGACAGATTCCCAAATAAGTTTTCTAAACAATCGACTAATCTTAGAGAGAAAATGAAACCTGTTATTCAGAATTAGAAATAGCAATACATGGATTACAGATGGATCTTCAAAATACTCCCAAACTGTTGTAATTAGCCCACTGTGAAAGAAGGGAAAGGTACCATTCCTGATATTATTAATAAACTGGTGTCCAGATGAGAAAAGGAAGGCAGTGTAGTTCTGAATATTCTCTGAAAGATAGTTTCCATGGGACCCAAATGATAACAGCGCAGAGCCTGAATTCCAGAGTAAAACCAAGGTCAGTGCTTGGCAGCACAACGAATTAAAAAAAGTGAACACAGATTGTAGCACTTGGTCGGATCGGATATATAGGAGAAAGGAGAATATGACATGAATTGCATGACATATGAACAAAGCCATTATTATTAACAGGGCAAGGAACATGGTTACTAGCAAGCAAGTGTGTTAGTTGTATGCGTTTAATCAATTCTATTGTTATCTCAACCCTTCGAGCCCCACGTTGGGCGCCAAAAAGGACTGTGGTGGTTTTACTGTGCTGGGCAGCTAAACCCCACAACCGCTCTCTCACTCCCCCTCCTTTAGATAAGGAGGGGGAGAAGTAAAGCAAAGAACAACTCACGGGTTGAGATAAGGATAATTTAATTAAAGGGAAATAATTATAATAATTAAATAAAGACTACCATGAACTAAACAATTTAACTAAGGGGAAAATAAAAGGGAAAGGGGAAAAAGGGAGGAAAACAAACAAACAAAATAAATGAAAGCTATATGGAAGTGCAGAGGAAAGAAATTACTCTCTACTTCCCACAAATGAGCGATGATTGACCACGTCCTTGAAGCAAGGCCTCAACGCACGCAGCCGGTGTTCGAGAGGAGGACCGACGTCTTCTCAACGAGAGCCCACCCCTCCCCTCCTCTTCCTGTTTCCACCTTTTATTGCTGAGTGTGACACCACATGGTATGGAATATCCCTTTGATTGGTTTAGGTCAGCTGCCCTAGTGATGTTTCTCTCCTCACTTTTTTGCCCACCCCCTAGGAGGGTTAGAGAAAGGCCCAATGCTGTGCCACTGCTGCTCAGCAGTAGACACAACACTGGTGTGATAACACTGCTGTTCCAGCTACAAGTACAGAGTACGGCACTGAATGGGCTGCTGCTGGGAAAGTTAACATTCCAGCCAGACCCAGTACAGTGTCTTATATACATTAAAACAACAACCTTTATATTTAGTGACCAGATTTTTATTTTTTTTTTAGGTATTGAGTGAAGCATATCTCATATAATATTTCTCTTCCATTAGTTTCAAAGTGAATCAGAAGGACATTTGTAAAGTGACAGAAGTAGAAATGGGTGGTCTGTAATTACCAAATGAGCCAGTGGCAGAGCCAGAATGAGCAGATAAGTCTTCATAATCTCTGGAAAGTCCTGATGGGTGCACAAAGTCCCCCTGTAAGGGCTTCAATCATTTTGTGTGTCTTAAGCCTTCAATGTTTATTACCTAAGGTAATTCTACAAATCTTGGTCATTGTGTTCAGCATGTAACTTCATCTTTCTCTTTGCAAAAAGAATGTTTAGTTTTTTTGTTTTGTTTTGTTTTGTTTTTTCATGTTTCAAATTCATTTATGCAATATCCTGATAGATTAATATCTTGCTAACATAGAAATCTGTGCATTTAATGAATCCAAATCAAACAAACAAACAAACAAACACACTTGTTTATCAGGGGAAAAAAAAAAGAAAATCACTGTTTTTCTTCTTGGGCTACTTAAGTTATCAGTTCAGAAAATCTCCAGTTTGCAAAGTCTGAACTTTTGCTGGGGAAAAAAAAAAAAGAAAAAACACACCATAACAGAGTGATTCACTGACTGAGTCAGAGCTCCCTTTCTCCCTCTTCCTTTCTCCCTCCCCATTACTCTCCCCATGCACTCCTGCCCCTCTTAAAATGTTTCTTTTCTTTTGAAAGCTGAAAATAAATGATTGATAGCAGCAAGCTACTTGGCTGCTCTGGCTCAGTCCTCTGTTCCTAGTAACAGATTCAATCCTGTTTTCAGCTGTTCTAAGGAAGTCTGAGACTTGCATGTGTTGGTGAGTGCTGTCTGGAATAGTCACTCTGCATCTGTGAGTTATAGTCCTGGAAAAGCACAGCCAGACTGAAGCTAGGTTATTTCTATATGGTAAAGAAAGGGCAATGCCAGATTTTGGCACACCATAGCCACTGAGTATCTGACTTTGAAACTTAATATGATTTTCATGCAAGGGCTTTATTTTGATGACAATATTGTATATAAAAACACCTGGGAATCTACTGACCTCGTTTGAGGGTGTGTCTGATAACTTTTCAATAAAGCCTGAAGGGAATAATTCTCACCTCTCAGGCAAGTATTTAAGGCTTAATTCATATTTGAAGCTTGCTCTTTGAATAGCATAAGTGATTTTATAGTTACCTAACATGACCAAAAGAGATAGAATTTGATCCTAGTATAATATGTGTGTGTGCAAGAGAGAAAAAGAGATGCTGGAAACATTTTTGTGAAACTGGAGTCTTGTTGTTTTTAGCATTCCTATTTACAGTGGAAATCCTTTCCCTACAGTCAA
This sequence comes from Aythya ferina, assembly GCF_964211825.1. Lineage (NCBI taxonomy): Eukaryota > Metazoa > Chordata > Aves > Anseriformes > Anatidae > Aythya > Aythya ferina. The sequence continues at coordinate 196,480,924 of NC_140296.1, read as the reverse complement.
TCCAAAACCTATTCAACTCAATAGGTTTTTGGATCTCTGTCATCTGCAGCTATGGCAGACAAACAAACTTTTATTAACTGTAATATGACCTTAGTACTTTCAGCCTGTTAGGAAAAATAAAATAAAATAAAATAAAATAAAATAAAATAAAATAAAATAAAATAAAATAAAATAAAATAAAATAAAATCTGGCTTTGGGTCATTTCAGGGAGCTTACTGAAGTGTTTGTTTCTAATGTGTTTTGTTTCTAAGCAATTTCCAAGCAGAGGGAAGCAGGAGAACATGTAAGCACACATTTAGTTGTTTTAAGTGTCTTGTGCAGGAGCATGTTTGAATACAGTTTCAAAACACTTTGTTTCCCTGATATTCCTTTATTCATCAGCAAGCTTTACAGCACTTCGAGGTCAGAAAATCACCAAAAGTCCAAATAAATAAATAATTAAAAATAAATTATGCTTGAAAACATCCAAAGGAAATATTCATGCCATTGAGCTGGCATGAGCTGTTGCTTCCTTGATACACTGGCTAGGACCCAGCCTGAAGTGTTTCATTTTGTCCACATGCTTGAGATTTGTGGCAACGAGTCCATGAAAGTATCATTATTCTTGTTTATGAAAGTTCAAATATTCTGAAGATGAAATAACAAAGCTTAAGATGGAGTCAACAACTGACAAGCTTCAAATTGTTCTCTTTCCTCTGCAAACTCTTGGGGTACCTACTCATTTTTAACTGAAAAAAAGCTGGATAGTTATGTGCTTTTGGAGGTTAATTTCTTGGTAGTTGAAAGAGAGAAAAAATAGAGAATGTGAATACTGCTACTTTGTCCCTGGTTGACATAAGGTGCTTAATGAGTTCACAAGAATATTGTAATGAGAGATATAATGCAAAAAATGTAACATTAAAAATATATTAAGTAAATCACTAAGGTCACTAAAATAAGCTATTAAAATCCACAGGATTAAAATCCACACCTCTGGAAAATCTAGCTGTGATGTTTTTAACACAGTGTCTCTGTCTATTTTTTTACCTTACCACTTTGCTGGACAGTCTAGAAATGAGTGATAGAAGAAATGTGTTTGCAACTGAAGCTAGAAGTGTTGGAGTTGCACCAATGAATCTGTATTGAGGCATAAACATATTTGCTTCTATTACCCCTGGTTCTGTTGCATAACTTCTGGCATAAAAACAAAGCAGAAACATGAGGGGTTTAAACCTTAAACTGATGCAGCTGTTTAGTCTGGTGCAATGAAGTCAGTGCCTGCATAAGATGTTCAGCTAGGAGACTGAATTCTTGCCACAAGTAAGAACTAGCAGTGAGGTTCAGTTTACTTTCTGTGTTACTCCAGTCAACCAAACCTGCACAAAGATGGCACAGTCTTCCTCTGTATTTAAAAGGATTTTCACTTGCTCCTTTCTTTATTTATCATGATTCCTAAGATTACAGATGATCTCATTATTTATCATTAACTCAGTGAATCTCAGTAAGATCAAGCTTATACCTAAGCCAAGTTTATGATTCTGCTGCTGTTGGAAGGAAAAAATCTTACTGAATTTTTGGCAGCTCACAAGAACTCAACACTGACTCGAGTAAGCTCTGGATTTTCTTTCTACTCAATCATTTCTGATTAGCATCTATTTCAAGTACATTTCTGATTAGCATCTTCACTGGACAAAGTCAGATTTGGAATCTGTGTTCATTCCATGAATGCAGCTTCCAAAATATTTTATTTTTACAAAAGACATTCCACAAGCATGACTAAGCACACTCGTGTTCTACTACAAGCTACTTTATTAAAGGAAACTTTTTATAAGTTTATGTAGAAGTGTCAGTAAAAATAGGCAGAAGTCCTTTTAATGAGCCACAGTTCTACAAATCCTTAAGTCCTTCAGGAATTTTTACTATTTTAAAACAGGGGGCTCAAGGATAGGTTTAAAATTACAGTTTATATATAAAAACTGATTTAGGACAGACTAATCTAGATTGTGCCATTGACGCTCAATCCCAAGTCTTTTGAACCTTTTGCTGAAAGAAGAGGTAAAATTTTGGAACCTTACCTCCCACGTGTGCCTCCTTTGCTTGATATAGTAGACTTTTGCCTAATGAATTTAGTTTAATTATATCCCAACAAAATTTCATTTATAAATGTGACATTCCAAAATATTAAATACTTTATATAAATAATACATGCATTAAATACTATATTAAAAGAAAAATTTTCAGGTCTCAAGAAAAGTATGCATATTTTCTAAATATGCTTATCTACATTTTTATTGTATTGTATTGTATTGTATTGTATTGTATTGTATTTTTCTTTTCCAAGTGCTCATGTCATTACAAATATCAGCAAATTCAGTTTGGAAACTGATGTAAAGAGTATGAACTGACAATCTAAAATAATAGGTTTTATTTGTTTGTTTGTTTCCACAGGGAAAGGAAGAACTTCATAATCAACATTTTTGACTTTCCTGATAAAACAAGACATAACTGATCCTAAATTTATTTAAAGGAAAATACTTTTCCTTTGCAAGCAGTGAAATATGAATGACAAGAGCATTCTGAGAGGAAAAAAGTCCTGCCTGACCTGAGTCAGAGACATACATCATGACCTTTCAAGAAATAATCCAGGAACTCTCCTAGGACAGTACCTTGGGGATGTTCCTAGGCAAGCATCCTGTCTGGCCTGTTTAAAGGCAGTCATAGGGCAATATCATATTAACATTTACAGATGGGTTTCCCCTGGGGTGCAAAATCCGTCCAGGAGAGTGCTACTGAAGGTAAATCAGGTATAGAAATGAAAATTTGTTCATTAGTTTTGACTCAGGGACAATTCTGCAATATACATAATGAAAGTCTTGAAATATCCCAGTACTTTTCTGCTAAAAGATCACAACATAATTTATGGAGACTTATTCCATATTTAGAAGAAAACTTCAGTCCTCTTGAGCATTCAGAATTTAATTTGACTTTGAGAATGTTCAGAAAAAAATTTTCACTTAGCTAGTGCTTATTGTAATGACGTATACCTTCATCCATTGACAGCATAATTTTTCCAGGGACTCAACCACTTCCTAAAAAAAATAAAAATAAAATTAATCCCTGGAGGTCTTTAAAAGACGTTTAGATGTAGAGCTTAGTGATATGGTTTAGTGGAGGACTTGTTAGTGTTAGGTCAGAGGTTGGACTCGATGATCTAGAGGTCTCTTCCAACCTAGAAATTCTGTGATTCTGTGATAACTGGAAACTAGGAACTAATCATTTAAAGATTAATTTTCTGGATTCCTAATTCAATTTAAATAGCTTCAGATTTTTCACATTAGTATATAGACTGAGCCCATCATTTAACATACAGTGTATACATGGAAAAACACATCAATAATTCCTCTCTATTATTATTAGCATAGAAAAATCAGGACAGAATCTGATTAGTAGAAATCTGTTGATAAACTGAATGGAAATAATACCTTCTGTCCATTCACATTAAATTTATAGATAAGGATAATTCTGGATTGGCTTACAATAACACCTTTTTTTTTTTTTTTTTTTTTCTCTAAAAGTATATGGGTATTGATTAGTATTAATTAAAATTCAGCAACAACTAAGGTGATTAAAGTTGTCATTCACTTGCCTGTGTTATGAAAAACAGATAAGAAAGCTTTTGAGTTAGGATCTGGCTTTAGCTGGATTTCTAAATCTGTCCCAGATCAGCTTTCATAAGACTTCCAATAGAAAAAGAAGCATGCACACATACATGTGCATTAACAGTCAACAGAGTGACTAGAGTTATAATGTTTAGAATAGAGTTCTTTTGGGGAACTAATTCTTCCTTCCTAGATGCCCTGAATTCTGAGATGCTATTGGTGATAACTGTGACTAAGTAATATAGAATAGATCTTTATTTAGTATGCAAAACCACCTCATTTCACCTAGTAAAAAAAAATGTTCACATAAGAGTGGTTGCAAAAGTCCAGTCTGGAAGTAAAAAAAACACTGCTGCTTTCTCTAGAGTAAATAAACCTTTGGTGTAGGTTGTTCTTTGAGCATTCTATTAATGTGTCTGAAAATAAAATTACTGGAAAGAATCTAAGAAGATTAAAAAGAACAGACAGAGATATAAATAGTGTAATCACCTGTTCATTTTCAAATACAATGTTTTACTTGGATACTAGCAAGTCCAATATTTTCTGTTTCTATGTATGAATGATAAGATTTTGGTTTCTAAAGAAGAGTTTTTAGATTCAAAAGGTTAATGTTTATTTAGCATTTAAGAGAGAAATGAGATCAGTATTAGTACTGCAAACATTTTTCATTATGAAAATTTAGTTATTGGCTGGTTTAGAAGTTGAAAATACCATGAGGAAAGCACAGGACACTAATCTCCTTCATGACAGTGACAATTCCCAGAACTGTTTAATACCAGTAAATGCTCTCATATATTTGAAAAAGAGCAGTATTTCGTATGGATAGAATCCAAAATACCACAGTTATTCACATTTTAAAAGCATATTTTTGAGTTTGTTCTCACTCAGTTGGTAGTCTTATATTTTTTGTCAAAAAGTAGATTGCAGGTTGAATTTTGGCAGGTATTTATTGTTATTCAAAGTCAGCAGATCTAGAACAATATACCCTGAGGAGTTACAGTTGAGGAACCACCCTAGAGAGCTTCCAAAATATCATCTCTGTTTAGCAGATTTGATAGCTTTCTCCTTTCTTCAACACAGTTCTTTGAAGCCCAGCTGTCTTTTCCTGTTTCTAAAACAGTGTTATAAGCTTCTATTTTTCTGTATGTTTTCAATCTAGCTATTGATTCTCTTTACATCATCTCTCACATATTCATTTTATTCGGGATAACTTCTGAACTTATTTTACCTTAGGACCTTCCAAATAAAAGATATTATTTTCCAGCTTCTAAAATATTTCAGTTTTTGGAGCATCAGCTTTTAAGCCTTGATTCAATATTTTCTTGATTTCAGTTCAAGAATAAAACTAATCTTTTTTTTTTTTTTTTTTTTTTTTTTTTTTTTTCCCATAAGTGGAATTTCATGAGTTCCAAGGATTCCTCATGGCTTTCATAAAATAGATTTCAACTAAGAATTTCAGTACTAAAATAATGTTGGTACCAAAGTAAGAATTAATACCCATGTTTCCATCTGCTCACCTGTTTTTGTTCTTTACTACTATGAAATTTCAATTAAAAAAACATTGGCAATAATAATGTTAACATTTTGTTTGTTTGTTTGTTTGTTTTATGTTCATAAATACTTTTTTAAAAAGCACTCCCTAACTAGCACTCCTGATATACTTCAATGAGATCTTGCTCATTTCCCTTTCATAATAAATAGATAGATTAGATAGATAGATAGATAGATAGATAGATATTATCAGGCAAGTATGATAATGCTTCTTCATCCTGTTTGAAAATCTTGAAAAGCCTAAAGTTCACCCAGTGCCTCTGGAACTGAGAGACACCAGATTTATTTATTTAGTTATTTATTTAGTTAGTTAGTTAGCTATTTTTTATTTTTACTTCTAAATACTAACAAATAATGTGAATGTAAACCAATTTTTTCTACATAAGCAATCAAATTAACATTGAATTTCAAAGTATATTCATTAGAACAACAGTGTGATTCAAACGCAAATACGTGTGCAGGGAAGGAAACGTTTATAGACAATGACTTCATAGTTCTCATGTTGCCTTTGTTATAGGTAGTAAAACTTAAATGGTACAACCAACAGAAGACTGTTAATATGACAAGGAGAAAACAAATCCTATAGCATACTATATGACAGCCAAAGATAAATAAACAATGAAAGGTACTATTACTATACCATTTGTTACATTTCATCATGTCTGTTCAGATAACTCCTTGAGAAAAATTAGATGTAGTCATGTAAAGTTCAAGTAGATTGAATCTATTTAGGTGGAGTGCATTGGAACTGAAGATCTGAATCACCCCTGCCAATATACATGTCTTTCACATAACCCCTCACTTCAGAGTCACTTTTTAAAACATGGCCTGGTTATATTTCCTTTCTTCTAGCTGCAGTAAGGGTCATGGGTACAGGATTTTTTTGAACAAGTGCCCTGGACTCTCTTTTGAGGTATTAAGCCAACTTTCTCTAGCGGCCAACTTAGATTTGTCTTGGAGAATTTTTCTAGGGTGCAAAAAACAAGTATGCTGTGCAAAATTTTACTATAGTCTCCTTAGTCTCTTCGTGCTTTATTTGCATTATATATATAGTGCAATTTGGTAAATGCAATATTTTATACATTTTCATATTCATATCATATTCAGATAACTCTTCCGCTGTAATGAAGGTAGACAGAATGTTTGTTTAATAACAAAAACCCAAATCAATGCCTTACATTAATTAGCACCTGATTCAATGGACCAGAAGCACAGTATGCCAGGTATTTTAGGGCACAAAATAGCATCTGAGCTATAGCTTAAAACAAGAAATATGCTACGCTTGGTAAATTGCAGGGACACACAATTCAGCATTGCTATATTTTATATAATTTTATGTAGCAATTTTTAGCTAAATGATACATTTAAGGAACAGAGTGGAGGAACGTCATGAGATAGTAATGGGAATGTTTGTGGGAAAACCTTTCTAACCAAGACAGGTAAGTAAGAAACTGACCAAGGTGGTGATGCAGAATAACATCATAAATCCAAGGGATTAAAGAGATGACTTTCTGATGCTGAATGAGAAATAGCAGAAATTAAATGAGACTTGTATAATTGTCTAAATTGAATACACTTTCATCTGCTCTGAAGGGAATAAGCAGAGGAACAATTCTCCATTTAAGATCAGAGAATCGTAGAATGGTTTGTGTTGGAAGGCACCTTAGAGATCACCCACTTCCAACCCCCCTCACCCTGCAGGATCATTATCTGATAGGCATCTGGAAGGTCTATACTAGCTCTGTTTTCTGTTCTTGGCTTTGTGCTCTGAGAGGTTTTAAGGTTAAATTATGCCAGTGAATGCTTGTATTTAAGAAATGGGCGAAAGTTAGTACATCATCAATTTTAGCCCTCAGTCTCTGAATTGACTTTTACTTTATTATACCATGTACAGCCTTTGTTGGACAAGGATATTTAACTATGCCTGGGTGTTTAGTCATTTTTTTTCTTGGAACTAATTAAATTCAATATGTTTGTTTGTGTTTTTTTTTTTTGTTTGTTTGTTTGTTTTGTTTTAAATTAATTTAATTGAAATAAATATTGAAATAAATTAATGTTTATTCAGCTTTTGTCTCATGACCAGAGATATTCAGTGCTGACAGTATTTATACAATAGATATTTATATATAAAAACTTGATTCAGTCAAACTAAATTGTCCCATCTGCTATTTTATTCCAAGGCATTTTAGTGTCAAGTCCTGAAATGTATACCACCTCAGTAGCTGTGTATACAGTTGTTGCAAGAGATCCATATCCTGAAGAAACTATTGAAATAGATTATAATACATGCTCAAAAAAATGTTATGTAACCAATAGTGCACATTCGGTAACCTGATTTCTCATTGGGCATGCCTAGATGGAAACCTCCCATGTGGAGACTGCTAAGATGAAGCAGTATGAATCTTCTCCATTAAAGCAGGAGGTGCTGAGAGGCAGGACTTCAGAAATTCTGTGCAGTACTCCACAGTGCATCATAGATATGCCCTGCTTCAACTTCTCTGTCTGAAAAAAAGCCAAAGATAAACAGAAGTTCCTCTAAATCTTTGTGAAAACTGTGAGGGAGGTATCAGTGGAAAGATGATGTAGCCTGTTAAGTCTGTGAAACTAAACTGGAATGCCATTGATTGAAACGTCACTTAACAGAAGGATTACTGAACAGGAATGCCATTTAGATGCAAGGATTAGGACATTCACATATCAGTGTAAAGGACATATTTTGCAAGAGATAAATTATGCTTTAAGAATGGATTTTTGGTTAATTATACATGTGAATGAATGAAAATGTCAATCATTTTAATTACTGTTTTATAAAATGAGCATTTTTTCATTTACTCTCTCCCCCCCACATCCCCACACACACACTTCCTCCCCCTCCCCCCCCCCCCCCCTCATTTCATTGCATTTGTATTGCAATGGAAATTGGGCAGACATCTGTGTTTGAGTGTAACTTTGATTTCAGTGATCTTCTGTAGGTATGTTAGACTGTTCAACAGAAAATGTTGTAGGATCAAGACCCTGGAAATCCTACCAATGTTCCTAGCTCATATTAGTCTTCTCTTAACTTTAAAAGAGAAGAAAATGCCACTTTGGAGATTGCAGTCTTTAGATTTCATGTGTTCCTTATCTTTCTCTTTTTTTACCTAGTCATTCCAGGGCAGAATCATGAAACTTGTGGTGCTCTTGTGAAATTGTCTTGTCTGACAGCAGAAGAATGGTTGATATGTATAAGACTGAAGATGTGTTCTTCAATTTCATTGAAAACAAATTCAAGTAACTATATTTAAACATTTTCCATGAAAACTCAGAGACACCATAAAATGAAGAGAGTTACATTTTCTTGTATTTGTCATTGCCTTCAGAGACTAATTTGTCTTCACTATAATGGCTTGAATAGATACCTGATAGACCTTTGATATTTTTTATCACCCTTCTTGCTCACAGTTCTAAATTTTCATCATGTAAAGTGTCACATACCTTTATAAAAAAAATAAAAAATAAAAATCCAGTGATTGCAGAACAGTCTTGGTTGGCTGTTACACTACAGAATTCTAGTTGGGTCAATGAAATCTATATAAATTGTACACATATTCTACCAAATTATTTAAATGTTTAAGTGTATTAGAAACAAAAGAAAACTTTATAATAATTTAGCCCCATTGCTAGATGGAGACTTTTTTTAAATTTCCCATTTTTCTCGCATTTTTCTAATGTGAGGAAGACAGGTATATTTAGTGTTTCTGCGATATATTTGAAAAGCAGCAAGCTTCTTCAACTGCAGTGATAGGAGATTTTTTTTTTTAATGAAAATTCTTTTCTTTTAAGTGACAAATTCTTGACAAATGCATAGTAATTTGCATTGGAAAACGGTAACTGAGGTCCACAGCAGAATTTTGGACTGAAGACAAATAAATAAATAAAGATTTTAAAACCTAAGAGAACAAGTGCCCAGACTGGGAATTAACTGAGAATAAAGTTAATAGAAATTCATGTTAAACTGGGAATAGTTGATCTTTTGCCTGTGAGTCTCACAGTAAACTGCAATTCCAAAACAGAAACAGAATGGAGTAAATGACCCATATATATTGTAATACCATTCTTCTTTCTCTGAGCCAAGAACTTATTGTTCAAAGTTCAAGTAAAATAACATACCAGATCTTCCCAACTGACGCTGACTAGCCATACCTAAGCAAGGACACTTTCATATATTTTTGTGTTATCATGCTTGCATAAGGAAAGATTTTCTTCTGCTAGTATGTAATTCCAAACAGTAGAGCATACAAATAGGAAACAGATTTTCTTCTGTATTCATACATCCTAAGACTCAAGGTCTGTAAAATAAAATGATTTATGGTTCTGAGCATTATCAAAAATAAATTTTACAATATAAAAATAATTGGAAAGTATGGAAATGAAAATTTAACAGGATTCACAGTTCTTCTGAAGTTTGGAATTAGATCTTTTTTTTTTTTTTTTTTTTATGGTCTGTCCTCATATGATTAATATCAACTCACAGTATGCTATTTTCAAGAGCACTTTCTAAAACAGCTTAAGGAAAAAAATCATATTGCTCATTTAACCATTTTGTTTTTCATTTTTCTTTCTGCATTCTTTAGCTAAAACAGCTACATTCTTTTTAGTTGATCCAGATAGTGAATGATTTATAAAAGCTCTGAACCAGCTCTGGATTATGAAACCAACTCTAGAGTAAGACTAAAAAATGATCTGTAAACAATGTTTATTCCAAAGAGTGTTTCTTTGTTAAACTCTTCCTGTTTCTTTCTATTGATTTTAAAGAAGAATTTTGCTTTAAGATGTATTGTGCAATAAAAGTCCCGTGGAGAGGGGAAGAGGATTAGACAATAGGAGTGGCAATGCTTCAGGAAGAATTTACTCCAACCATTTCCACTACCCCTTTTTGTATCTGACACTTACCTTGCAGTTAAATGGTTAAAATAAAAAATATTTTTATATTTATAAAAGTATGTTTTCAGTTCAAGACTATGTACTAACATTCATTTTTACTACAAACTCCTCAAAACTGAAGTTGAGGAGAGATGCCTTGGAAAGTCACAGCTTACAAAAACAAAGATTAAATACAATTCCAGTGCACATACTTGGGACAGTTTCTGTTGATTTTATTAGGGTTCAAACTGAGTCATAAGATATTTAACACAAACTCTAAATGGATTCTGTCAAAAATCTGAAGTACCACAGAAAAATTATTTGTGTATCAGAAGCTCCTCACTATGGCAGATATAAAATAATCCAACATAACCTGTGGAATGAAACACTGTTAGAGTCTGCAGAAAGACAGAGATGGAGAAGACACATGCAGGGAAACATTCAATTGAATTTTAGATGTTTAGATGTCTAAATTTGAACTAAATAAACCTTAATTGTATTTATTTGTATGTATATATGTATGTATTTTTTATTTGTATGTATATATGTATGTATTTTTATTTCATTAATCATAATCATGTCCTATATTTTTTTTTTTTTTACAACTTTTTATTTTATTTTTTTAAACAAGATAATATACATTCATCTTCATGAAAGTATGCTGTATCATATGTGTGTCATGCCATGTGTCCCCTGAGGCAAAGATGTCCTTCCTGGATCTCACTAGGCATAAGAAAGGAATGCAAGAATGTTTTACAGCTGCTCAGAGGAGAGGGAAAAATTGTAAATAATTTCTGGAAAGATATATAAATTATAATATGTCTTTGCTGTTCTAGTTTTTAGTCATGTTTTAACTAACCCAATGAAAATATTCATATCCAGTTTTATCTCTGATGTTCTACCTGAGGAAAACATGGTGAATTTTTTAGACAGATGGTAACATATATCTCCACTAAGAGTATGTGAAAGGAGATGAGCACTCGGTAGGGATTTAGAGTTTGTCTTGACTGTTTTTAAAGCAATCAGTAACTTTTAAGTTTTCATAGCAGAATCAGCTTATGGGTAAGCTCTTCTCCCCCTGCAGCTTCTGTAGAGTCTCCATTTCTCAGCTTTTCATACTATTTGTTCAGCCAGTTTGGGGAATTTTCTATGGAAATAACTATAGATATGTATCCATTACTTTCTTAAATTCCAGTTTCTGTCTCCACTGCTGTTGTCTTTTGTTAACTTCACGTCAATCAGGGAGAGAAGAGACTAATGTCCACCTAATACTTTGTAAAGGAATCAAGGAAAGCCTTTGCCAGTTAAGACTTAAAGATCTTTGCTGGAATGCAGGCTGTAAGATCTCAAAACTCTTTCTGCAAAGGAAGGAATGGTTTGCCTGGGATGAGATCCCAAAGCTTGTGGCTGAAGTTATCCCTTGAGGCACCAAGATTTTGGTCTCATGTATCAGATTTTGTAACCAAGCTTTAATCAAGTTCACTGTTGTTCTCTATTATATGACATAGACAAGAACATTAAATTTGTGGAAAAATTGCATAGTCAAAAGAATGAGCTTGCTTTAGTAATATTGTATTTTGTTTTTTCTTAAATAAGTGTTGTTTACAATTCTCAATTTGCTTACAAGAATGAAGAAAAATATCCTAATCTAAACTGCATACATCCCCTGGATTTCCTTTAAAGAGATAGTTTTTAATTGGCTGAAGCGTTTGTTAATTCAGAATTATATCCGTAAGTCTCATGATGATGATGAACAATTACAAAAACAAAATGCAAAAGATAGTTGAGGAGTGCAAATTTCATAAAAATGTATAGCCCCAAATGAAGAAAGTTTGAAGAATGGGTTTATTGTTTCTGCATGTGTCTTATTTATTTTATGCACTTTAACATGTCCAGATGGCAAGTTGTTGTTTCAGAGACAAAATCAATAACAGAACAGAAAGAAAGAAACAAACAAAAAATATCAACAACAATACAAATAAACCACCTAAATCATACACTGATAGAATCACAGTAAAAAACAAAATCATAAATAATGAGGATGTATTTTTGTGTAGGTAAGTAATTCCTGCATCTTCTTTTTGGAATTATGTTTAACCACATAATAAATAGACAACTAAGAAATCATTTTTATTATTATTTTTTTTCTCTTCATTATTAATTTTAATAAACTCAAAATTCATAGAATCATAGAATCATAGAATCATAGAATATCCTGAGTTGGAAGGGACCCTTAAGGATCATCAAGTCCAACTCTTGACATCGCACAGGTCTACCCAAAAGTTCAGACCATGTGCCTAAGTTCACAGTCCAATCTCTTCTTAAATTCAGGCTCGGTGCAGTGACCACTTCCCTGGGGAGCCTGTTCCAGTGTGCAACCATCCTCTCTGTGAAGAACCCCCTCCTGACGTCCAGCCTAAATTTCCCCTGCCTCAGCTTAACCCCGTTCCTGCGGGTCCTGTCACTAGTGTTAATGGAGAAAAGGCCTCCTGCCTCTCGACACCCCCTTACGAGGAAGTTGTAGACTGTGATGAGGTCTCCCCTCAGCCTCCTCTTCTCCAGGCTGAACAGGCCCAGTGACCTCAGCCGTTCCTCGTACGTCTTCCCCTCAAGGCCTTTCACCATCTTCGTAGCCCTCCTCTGGACACTTTCCAACAGTTTCATGTCCTTTTTATACTGTGGTGCCCAGAACTGCACACAGTACTCGAGGTGAGGCTGCACCAGCGCAGAGTAGAGCGGGACAATCACCTCCCTTGACCTACTAGCGATGCCGTGCTTGATGCACCCCAGGACACGGTTGGCCCTCCTGGCTGCCAGGGCACATTGCTGGCTCATATTCAACTTGCTGTCTACCACGACCCCCAGATCCCTCTCTTCTAGGCTGCTCTCCAGCGTCTCATCGCCCAGTCTGTACATGCAGCCAGGGTTTCCCCGTCCCAGGTGCAGGACCCGGCACTTGCTCTTATTGAACTTCATGCGGTTGGTGATCGCCCAGCTCTCCAACCTGTCCAGATCCCTCTGTAAGGCCTTTACGCCCTCATTTGAGTACACAACTCCTCCAAGTTTGGTGTCATCAGCAAACTTGCTCAAAATACCCTCTATTCCTACATCCAGATCGTTTATAAAAATATTGAAAAGTACCGGCCCTAAAATGGAGCCTTGAGGGACCCCACTGGTGACCGCCCACCAGCCTGACACAGCCCCATTTACCATAACCCTTTGGGCCCTGCCCGTTAGCCAATTGCTCACCCATTGTATGATGTTTTTATTTAGCTGTATGGTGGACATTTTGTCCAGTAGGATCCTATGGGAAACCGTGTCAAAAGCCTTGCTGAAGTCCAAAAAAATCACATCAGCTGGTTTCCCTTGGTCCACCATACGGGTGATCTTATCATAAAAGGAAATCAGGTTAGTTAGGCAGGACCTACCCTTCACAAACCCATGCTGGCTGGGACCAATGACTGCTTTGTCCCCCAGGTGCGCCTCAATAAGTCCGAGAACCAACTTCTCCATGATTTTACCAGGCACTGACGTGAGACTGACAGGCCTGTAATTGCTAGGGTCTTCTTTCTGACCCTTCTTGAAAATCGGCACAACATTTGCCAGCTTCCAGTCTACCGGGACCTCTCCAAATTCCCAGGATCGTTGAAAAATAATTGAAAGAGGTTCCGCGATGACATCCACCAGCTCTTTCAGCACCCGGGGATGAATCCCATCCGGACCCATGGACTTGTAGGGATCCAGGTGGAGTAGCAAATCCCGCACACGTTCAGGGTCAGTTGGGAGTTTGTCGTCCCCACCGTCCCGGCCCACCAGCTCAGGGCACCCTGGGTCCCGAAGCCCATCATCGGCATTGAAGACAGAGACAAAGAAGGCGTTAAGCGTCTCTGCTTTGCCTACGTCATCGTCTGTGAGGAGACCTTCCCTATCAAGGAGCGGCCCTATGTATTCTTTAGTTCTCCTTTTTCCATTTACATATCTAAAAAAACCCTTTTTATTTTCTCTCACAGACACAACCAGCTTCAACTGTAGCTGTGCTTTGGCCACTCGAACTTTCTCCCTACAAACACGAACAGCATCCCTGTATTCTTTCCATGACGCCTGGCCCTCCTTCCAGTAGCGAAACACTCTCTGTTTCCGCCTAATCTCCATTAGAACATTCCTGGTCAGCCACGCCGGCCTCCTGCCCCGCCTACCTGACTTGCGATATTTTGGAATTGCCTTATCTTGTGCTTCTAGGAGGCATCGCTTAAAGAGTGACCAGCACTGGTGGACATCGAGGCCTTCAAGAGCAGTTTCCCAGGGGACCTTGCTGACTAGTTCCCTGAGCAGCCTGAAGTCCGCTTTCCCCATATCTAGGGATGAGGTTTTGGTGGCACTTTTCCTTCTGTCACCATAAATTTTGAACTCAACCACTTCATGGTCGCTATGACCGAGGCGGCCACCAATCACCACATCTCCCACCAGACCCTCTCTGTTTTCTAGCAACAGGTCTAGGAGGGCACCTTTCCTAGTTGGCTCCGTTAGCACCTGCACCAAGAAGTTATCATCTAGGTGCTTCATGAACCTCCTGGACTTGCTCGTGTCAGCCATGTGGCACTCCCAGTTAACGTCCAGCAAGTTGAAGTCCCCCATAAGGACAAGGGGAGTTAATCTCGAGGCCTCTCTTAGTTCTGTAAAGAATAATTTATCGGCGCTATCGTCCTGGCCAGGCGGTCTGTAATAGACTCCCACAACGACATCCCCTTTATTCGTTCGTCCCTTGATCCTTACCCAGAGGCTCTCAACTTTGCCATCGCCGACCTGAAGTTCCACACAGTCCAGCCCCTGCTTCACATACATCGCCACCCCACCACCTTGCCTACCCTGCCTGTCCCTCCTGAAGAGCCTGTAACCATCTATCGCAACACCCCAGTCACAGGACTCATCCCACCAGGTTTCGCTTATGCCGATGATGTCATAGTTGCGGGACTGGGCCAGGACTTCTAGCTCATCTATTTTATTCCTCATACTGCGTGCGTTTGTGTAAAAGCATTTCAAGTGCATCTCCTTACACTCAGCACCTTGTGGATCTGACCAAAGGACCTCACTGGCACACAGCCCCTCTGATTCTAGCGTACCATCCCTTAGGTCTTCACCGGCGTTCCTGGTTTTAGCCCCTTCCCCCTTCGACTCTAGTTTAAAGCCCTATCTATCAGCCCTGCCAACTCCTGACCAAAGATCCTTACCCCTCTCCGAGAGAGGCGCATCCCATCCGGTGCCATCAGGCCCGGTGTAGCGTAGACCTTCCCATGATCAAAGAAACCGAAATTCTGCCGTCAATTTTATTGTTTTAAAGAAAAAAATCCCAAATATGAAAAAAATCAGTTTCATTATCACATCACCATAATTTAATCATCAGTTACTTGTACTAGTTACAATTCTTAAGCATTTTGGAATACGTAGTGGTGTGAAAAGATGATATATAGGTTATTTACACTGCATTGTGTGTACTGAAAACATGGGCTTGCAAAAATCCAAATGGTGTTAGGCATTAAACATATTTTATCCCTTTACTTCATGAAAAAAATTAAGAGGAAGGTATACTGAACATAGAAAAGACTAGGAAGTAATATGAGAAGATAAAACAGAAGAGAAATATGGGAAGTTATTAAAAATGTGAGAAATCTGGAAAAAATAGGAAAGAAATAATATGAAGAAAAAGAAGTGAGAACTGTAGAAAGACAATGTGAAAAGAGGCTGAGATGAAGGCACACATTTAATATTGTTAGTAAAGTATTTCCAGACTAAAGTAATGCATCTGTAGTATTTTATCTTGATTATATTTATTATAAACCGTAATTCCATGGTGTAGTGGACTTCCATGCCTGTGCTCCAATCTTCAGATTTTTGTCACTTTTTGGATCTTCCTTTCTACAATGATAGTCTCCAAGAAGTCATTATATGTTTTGCTGAGCTAAAGTTTTTGTCATATTTATGCAGCTTCCATTTAGAATCAATCGGACATAAAATTGCATGGTTAGCTTGTAATACAAATTTTATTTTATAGGGGAAAAAAATAATTCTTGCATAAATTCTGGCTAGGACAAATGGGTGTAGGAACAGTCCCAAAACATATGGGTTAAATTAGCGCCTGCTGAGTTGCAGTGCCAGCAGTTGTCTGATTTAATGACATAATTTTAAATAATTAGAGGGGGGTCTTGAGCATCCTCCATGTGATTTTCTGATGGATTAATTTTAAACAGAGACACAGGGAACATTTGGGACAACTAGTGTGAATGTGTTTCTGTTGGTTAACAGTTAATAATTGCCCTAGTTTCTTGTTCCATTTCTTCTTCAGAAAAACATAATTAATTCAAGTGTGCTGGCCAGTGATATACATAGCATGTGCTTCAAAAAGATAACTTCTGCAATAAAAAAAAAAAAAAAAGAGATGGTCAGAGTGGGACAGGAAGCAGGACTGAATCAAGATGAAATGGATTGATCAAGCAAAGTCTATTACATCTTCTTAGGCCAGGAATATGAAGTTATTTACAATCTAATACTTACAACAAAGTAAAATAACCTTAGAATTGTCATTTTAGATACTGATCATGCTTCTGAGGTTTAGGAGTGAAAATAAAGCGAGAAAGTCTGGTTTGCTTGTGCCTGAGGAGCTCTTCCTAAGAGATGAATTAAATTTAATCTCAATGTTATTTTCAATGATTGCTGCAAAACCGTTCTTTTGTTTCAGCTTCAAAAAATATCTTTTGTTTCTTGATGTTAGATGTTATCTGTTTTTAGAGGGTACTTTTCATGTTCTTAAGACTAAAAGAATACTGCAAGAATACTGGAGTTTCAGTTAGGTAACTGAGATCAGAATCTGACCCAAAAATTATTTTATGAAAATGTTATAAAAGAATGTAGGTATATGTATTGAACATAGAGAGTCATTTAGAAAGTGAATGTGAAGAATCAGAATTTAAATTCAAATTTCGATGTACCAAATCACCCTAATATGGATTACTGGAATCTAGAAATAAAAACTACAGGGACAGAAGGCTGGATGTTTTCTGAATGAAATATTTAGCATATTTAGCTCATGAGTTGATAATAATTTTGAAACTTGAGTAAAACAGTTTGAATTGATAATTTTTACTTTGCAAAATTTTTACTATTTTTTGAAAAAAACAATGGGTTTCTTGACAGATTTGTGTGTGTGTGTGTGTGGGGGGGGTTATTAATTAAAGAATTCCTACTTTTTACCTTTCAATGTACTTACAGACTCCGAGAAATTTCCCTTATTTACATTTTTAGATTACTTTCTCTGTACTTGTGTATGCTTAGTCAAATGAAGTAATAGAAGAAATGAAAATGAATGGAAATCTTTCATTTTCCAAGTGATATCACTGTCAGAAATAAATTTTTAGGAAAATTAATTTTCAGTACAACCAGAATGAACTTTATTCACTTAAAAATATGTTGGCAAAGCAATTCCAAACAGTTGCACTCAAAAATAGTGACATCTGTATGATCTCCTGCATCAATATCATATCATTTACACAGACTTAGAGGTGGTAAATCAACATATTAAGGACAAATGTTGTTTTAATTATACTTGCTTCCATCTTGAAAAAGTTAATTGTGTTCTTGTATTAAAAATAAATAAATACATAAGTAATCATTAGCAATAATTTTACAAGCTTTAAAGCCGGAAAGGACCTCCTCAATCAGCTGCTCTGTTTTTTCTTTAGCACACTCCAAATTAGTATGGTAGGGAACTGAGAGCAGTCCAGATTCTGACCTCAACTGTCTGACCTGATTTTCAGATGAACTGAACACTCAAAATTTAAGCTAAAGTTAGCAGGTCGTGCAGCTATTTGGTTTGCTTGCCAATCAGCCTGTTGGCCTGAAAATAAGAAAGCAGCATCAAACTGGCTAAGAACTGGCAAAGACCAACACTGATTATTAACAGTAATAAAAAGGTATTACTTTTATAATGGCTTGACCTACTTTATTTTAAGAAAGAATATTCAGTATAGTTAATTTATTTTGGAATACATCATCATGAAACTTAAATGGAAGTTTTAACTCATTTTAGATAGTAGCATTCATATTACAATACCTAGTGTAATGTTGTAGACTTGATAGGAAAACACTGTCCAATCTCTGTGATTTTCACAAGGGGCTTGCGACAGTGTCAAAATATGTTTTTTCATTTTACTGAACTTTTTTTGTGTGACACAGCTTTTCAAGAGTCCGAAAGTTTATTATCTATACAAACTGCATTATAAAATTGGTTATTAATGTACTGCTTAACTTTCTTAGAATAAAACTGGTGAAGTAATAGAAAGATTGTATTCCCAAATGTGAGATTCAGAACAATTTCTTTGAGAATCAAAATCTGCACAGTTTAAAATATCTACTGCTTTCTTGGTACAGTGATGGAGCACATATAACACATTCAGTTGCATTAGATGCTATCTAAAGATTACAATTAAAGATTGTTCATTAAACTGGTAGGTACATAATAAATACCCATCCAGAGGGACCCTGACAGGCTTGAGAGGTAGGCCTCTTTCTCTTCATGAAAACATCATGAAGTTCAGCAAGGCCAAGTGCAAGGTCTTGCATTTGGACCAGGCAATCCCAAGTACAAATACAGACTGGGTGGAGAATGGATTGTGAGCAGCCCTGAGGAGAAGGATCTGGAAGTGCTGGTGGATAAGAAGCTCAACATGAGCTGGCAATGTGTGTTTGCAGCTGAGAAAGACAACTGTATCCTGGGCTGCATCAAAGGCAGCGTGGCTAGCAGGTTGAGGGAGGTGATTCTTCCCCTCTTGTGAGACCCCACCTGGAGTACTGTGTTCAGCTCTGAAGCCCCCAGCACAAGAAAGATACAAACATATTAGGAGTCCAGACAATGGCCACAAAGATGATCAAAGATCTGGAGAACCTTTCCTATGAAGACAGATTTACGGAGATGGGATTGTTCAGCCTTGGGAAGAGAAGGCTCTGGGAGACTTTATAGGAGCCTTCCAGTACCTAAAAGGGGCCTACAGGAAAGGTGGGGAGGGACTCTTTTTTGGGGGGTGTAGCAATAGAACAAGGGGTAATGGCTTTAAACTAAAAAAGGTAGATTTAGATTAAATATGAGGAAGAAATTCACTCTGAGGATGATGAGATACTGGAACAGGTTACCCAGAGAAGCTGTCAATGCCCCATCCCTGGAAGCATTTGAGGTCAGGTTGGATGAGACTTGGGGTAACCTCATCTAGAGGAAGGTGTCCCTGCCCATGGCAGGGGGATTGGATTTAGATGATCTTTAACTTCACTTCAAACCCCAACCATTCTGTTACTCTATTACTATATGATTATATGATGCTTTCCATGTGCTCTTTTCTGCATGCTCTCTGTTCTCCACTAGTCTTCAATGAACACAGTGAAGTAAGCTTAAAATAGCTGCCCATGTGCAGAACAGCCCTTCACTCATTCTTTATTAGAGCAAATGTATAAATGAAATTGTTTTCAGCAAAATCAGCCATATCCACTGTAATCCACTTTGTCTCTACTATCAGATGGGAGAGTTTCTAGAAAGCTTGGGCCATGGGAAGGTGAAGTCATGCTATGTTTAATTTTCCTCTGACGTCAAATTTCTTGCAAGGATTTTTCTTCCATAGTCTAAAAGCCAGTTTTCATGAATCCATTGCATTTCTTAATTAGTCCCAGGAACAGATCTTAGATGTACAAGATGATTTTATATATATATATATATATATATATATATTTATTTATTTTTCTGAAAATTCAACTCAGGGAATACAATAACAGCAAAATATACTTTCTAAGAAAAAAAAAAAAAAGACTTTTAGAAGGAGACCTAAATAAAATCCAGAGCAGAACTTAAAGATGAGATGGGAAGTGAAGAGAGGAGAGGAGAGGAGAGGAGAGGAGAGGAGAGGAGAGGAGAGGAGAGGAGAGGAGAGGAGAGGAGAGGAGAGGAGAGGAGAGGAGAGGAGAGGAGAGGAGAGGAGAGGAGAGGAGAGGAGAGGAGAGGAGAGGAGAGGAGAGGAGAGGAGAGGAGAGGAGAGGAGAGGAGAGGAGAGGAGAGGAGAGGAGAGGAGAGGAGAGGAGAGGAGAGGAGAGGAAGCAAAGCAAAGATATATTTTTTCCTGTACTTTTTAATGATTGCATTGATTACAAAGGACTGTTTGGGAATTGTTGAACAGGAACACAAAATCACCTACTTTATTGATCTGGAAAAAAGCTATGTGATTACTGTTAAATTTTACTCTCTTAAATGGGTGAAAGAGTAAATAAGTACTGCCAAGATCTGAAACAATACTTAGCAGTTTTTGTAGGCTAAATGTGCTTTTCCTTACATCAACTGGCATACAATGCTACAGTGAATGTTCAAATAATCAAAACAGGATTTTTCCCATTTCAATGGTTCCTTGAGGCTTGTGTTCTGTTTTCTTTTTGGCTCTATGCAGGATACCTCAAAATAAATTTTAGTACTTTTACTTCTGTGTTATCTACTTATTTGCTCTTAATATCTATCATTTCGATACAGTTATATTATTGCTACTTTCTTTGGACTATGAAGTCCTTGCTACTTCTCACTAGAGGAGTTCAGAAGTCTGAGGCAATGATAGCAATAGAATGCATTTTATATCTGCAGAAGTAGCTGTTATTTCAAATGGTGTGTCTGATAAAACTTTTATTATTACTATTATTTTTTCAGAACTTTCCTGTGCTGTGTCACCCCACAACCAGCTAGAACATCAGGCAAACAACAACATTGCATTTTGCATTAAGTATACTTGTGAAAATTGGAAAAATAACAAGAAAAACACATGGCTTATCTGCGTAAGACACAGAGACTATATTTACTTCCAACTCACTGAGAGTCAATAGCAGCAGATGGAGTCCATAATTCACTATGTCTGGGGCTTCCATTAACTTTGAATGAGAGACTCAAGCCAAATCCTCATATTTCTTTGATTGTTTAGTTAGTTTTTCTAGCAAAGCAATCTACAGTGAAGAACATCCAGTCTGAGACCTGCTGTTTGCTTCTCTAGGTCATCACTGCTACTCAGTCAGGGTAGATATAGCCTACCAAGGTCTTTCTGAAGGGAAAACATATCTTTTTATCTAGCTAGTTCTCAATGACTCCTCCTCAGTCCTCATAGCTGGGATGATAAGGGCTGAAGGTTCAGCTGAACCTTAATTTCTTTGTTTTCTTCTTTCCCTCCCCCCTCCCTGCCCTCCTCTCTTCCTCTCTCCCTTCACCTTCCCCCTCTCCTCCCCCCACGTCTTCCTTCCCTTTCTCCATCTCTCTTTTGTGTGTGTGTGTGTGAAGGGTTGAGTGGGAAGAGAGGTGAATCATGTTGCTCCCAATTTTTTAGCAAGCATCTAGCCTTTTTGCTGAAGTGTTAAAATATTCACAGTGCCACAAATTCAGACAGTTGGGGAATCTCAGGGATGATTCCCTTAGCAAGGTGCAAAGGTCGATCCACAAGTGACATTAGATGTCAGGTCAATAATTACTTTCACTGTACATGGAAATTTCATGACAGCTGCAACTAAATGCCCTTTTAATGACAGCACATGGTCGGTAAATTAACAGTGATTGTGTGTGTGTCCACATAGTTTATGGAAATAAAATTTGCAGTCTCCTGAGTGCCTGTTCAAATTAAATAATTAACTTATCCTTTTATCTTAGATGAACTAGTGACACTATATTGGTGTTAATTATTTTTCCCAGGCAGAGAATTTGGCAAAAGTTATATCACCATGTTATTGGTATGTTTATGGGACAAACAATCCCCTGCTGTGGGTAGCATCTGAATGTCTTCCTCAAGCACATAGTGTTGACCTTCCCAAAACAGTTTGTCTCTGAGTCCTTCTAGTTACCTTTCTAAGTGAGGGTAGAGGTAAAACAGGCTCCAGTAACCTTCTCCCCTTGTGAGTTTTCTGATTTAAAAATTATTTTGTCTACTAATTAAATTAAAATAAGTATCTCAGTCATGTTGCCTGATTTATGACGACACTTGTTCGTAAATAAATAAAGTCTGTACTGCTTGTCTTTCACTCATGAGAACAACTTGTGACTCCATTTGGGATGCCGTTCAAAGTGATGAGAGAAGTACTGGAAATAGTCCATATACTGGAAAAGGTTTGTTTGAATGGTGGATGGGCATGCTGAGCCTTTAACCTCTTCATCAATCTCATGATTTCTCTTGGGAATGAGCAAGCACTTTCCTTTCAAAGGATTCCTTGGCAAAGACTGTGCATACATTCATCTTGCCTATGGCCTCCAAAACCCACAAACAGCTTATCTGTGAGCCATCCTTTAAAGAATGTATAGCAATCTCACTCTTTGGTTAGGCAGTAAAGTCTGCCTAACTACTGATGAATTTTTGACAAATACTGGTATTAATAGCTGAGCAACATTTTTGTCTGTTTTGAACCTCACATGGAAATTAGCTTCTTACTTAGAATTAAGTTCAAACCAAACTGGTATCTTAAAATTGTTGTATGCTACTACATACCAGCTAACATGACGAGCATATGCTGAACTGGAAACATTTTCAACCAGTCTGTCTCTGTAATGTATAATAATACTAGGTCTATAATGGCAAATAAAACAGACTCCTCTGTTTGATATCTATAAAACAAATGGAAAAGAAAATAGGATTCTTCTCTGGCCCTTAGGCCAAATATGTTGTCATAGTTTACATATGAATTATGATTTCCCCCAAACCTCCGAAATGGTATGGCCACATCTAATCTGCACTGGGCTTGTGATATTCCCTAAAGTGCCTCTAAACACTGTAGTGTCCCACACCATGTCCAGTAGACGTGGTCCAAAACCATAGCAGAGCATTTTTTTTTAACCTGTATGCATGACTGTGGGCCAGTTTGTGCACTGGATATGTTTCATTTGCCTATATCATCATACAGCCTAATTATCTGCAAGGTGCTAAACTGAAGTAAAGAGATACTTTGCATGTGTGGGAGAAATATAAAAAACAGATAATGTTTTTTAACCCCTCTGTCATGGATGAGAAACACAGGGGTATAATCTGATTCCAATTACATTCATAAGAAACAAAAAATCACTTCCAGGCAGGAAACTCACAGCCCATTTCCAGCTTTAAGCAAAATGTCATGGCCAACTTATAAACTGCTTAAAAATGGCTTTATATAATGAAAGTGCTGACAGACCTTTAATTATATCCGTGAGTGTGACTATATAGCAGAATAATTTTGAATTCTTCTTTGATTCTTGAAGTCTGAAGCAATTTTAATTCACTGTGAAGTGACATCTACCAGAATACTAGTGTGAGACAATTTATTTTAATACTTAACATATGGAATTACAAACTGATCATTTCCTAAATGTCCATAACTTCTGCCTGGGCTCCAAATTAATCCATTAAATGAAAAGTATTACTATTAATAACAAATTGATTCCTTTAACAGTGGTACAGAGGAAATATTATATTATTAATCCTACTGATTTTTACGTAACATATTCTACATAATAATTGTCATTACAGCTACAGGAAAAAAAAAAATCCATATAGCATTACCTAATGCTTTAAGGTGTATGGCCTTTATCAACATATTATACTTCTGCCAGAATTTAACAGTTTGTTGCAGATTTGCCCCTGCCAACTATCTGCATGTCTGAAGGATTTTTCTTTTCTTTGCTTTCTGTCTCTTTTTATAATTTAAGTGTTACAAGTTACTCAGTTAAATGCGAATTGTAAAGCTGTGATGAACTAGAAACTCATGTATATGCTTAAGCCTCACCCCAGCAAAGAATTATATATTTTTGTAATGTTATTCCATGTAAATAATCTAGCTGATTTTGATAATATACATTTATGTTGTGTAAAATAAAGCATGTCTGGACCTATCTTATCTTATCTAGTTAAAAGGAATAAATTTTTTACTTGGAGGGTGGGGAGACACTGGAACAGGTTGCACAGAGAAGCTATGGATGCCTCATCCCTGGAAGCGTTCAAAGCCACATTGGATGGGGCTTTGGGCAACCTGGTCTACTGGAAGGTATCCTTGCCCTTGGCAGGGTGGTTGGAATTAGACCTCTTTAAGGTCCCTTCCAACCCAAACCATTCTATGATTCTGTGATTCTATCTCACAGTACCTTACAGTACATATTAGCAGTGTAATAATTTCAGCTTAATGGAATAGAAGTGCAAATGAAGGACATATGATCTTTCATGTAGGATCCAGCTGATAAAGCTTAGATGCAAGGATAAGAGAACACTGAAATGTATTTAAACATATATAATAATATTTATCTCCCCTCAAAATCCAGTGCAAATGCCATTCCAAAAAAATGTACTAGTCCTAGATACCTGACAAAATATTAATATATTTAAACTTTACCAAAGATTGTCTAGACATTTAAGTTGTGATTTTCACACTTTTGCAAGAATTCATTGTTAGCACACTAGTGCCTCATGTATCTGATGGAAGGATGCTATCACAAACAAAGAGGTCATTTGCAATCCTTGGAAATAATTAGAGGATGTAAGTTGTACTAACTTTCACACAAAAGATATATATGCTCAAAATGTTTGTTAAAATATTTTGGGAAAGTTTTGCTAGTGTGGAATATAACAATCAGTATGAAATAAATATATAAAACAACACTTCCCCGCAAAATTTGATATTTCATACCAGACACTTTTGATCAGCTTGGCTAAACATCCTTATCTCTTAAAGTCTACTTAAATTCATTACTTCTCTGTGTAAATATATTTTTATATATGATGAGATATATTTTTATACAGATAAGCTGTAGCTGTTGATAGCACTGCAACATTTTTAGCTAGTGTAAAAGGCTTTAATTCCACTTACTTCAAAGTGGAAAACTAGTTTTGATTTCAAACACTGCTGAGGCCAAGATGGGTGATTCCAATGATGCTAGTGGACATAGGTTCACTTATTGCATCTTTTTGTATATCTAAGCAGTGATAGTAGTTGACATAGAGATCCATAAGCTCTAAAGGTATTTGTGGGAAAACAAGATGATATATATAAAACAATATATATATATATAAAACAATATATATATTTCCAGATATACCTTGACATTACAGAGAAGGGTGCAGATAAAATCTTATGAAGTTTAACAAAGAGAAGTGCAGTGTCCTGAACATGGAAAGGAACAACCCCAGGCACCAGTACATGCTGAGGGCTGCACAGCTGGAATAAAGCTTTGCAGAAAATGAACTATGAGTCTCGGTGGACTCCAAGGCAATATACAAAGGATGCAAAGATGGCTAATAGCATTCTTGTTTGCATTAGGCAAATTATCACCAGCAGGTCAGGAGAAGTGATCTTGATCACCCTTTATTCAGAACCAATGAGACCACACCTGGAGTGCTGTGTTCAGTTCTGGGCCCCCAATACAAGACAGACATAGGCATACTGGAACAACAGGGGGTCACTAAGATAATCAAGGGACTGGAGCACTTCTCTTGTGAGGAAAGGCTGAGAAAGTTGGGACTGTTAAGCCTTGAGAAGAGGAGTCTCAGGGGGATCTTATCATGTCTGAAAATGTCTGAAGGGAAGATGCAATGAAAAAGTAGCCAGGCTTTTTTCAGTGATAACCAGTTTCAGGAGAAGAGTCAATGGGCACAAACTGGAACACAAGAGGTTCCATCTAAACATCAGGAAGCACTTCTGTATTGTGTGTATGATGGAGCACTAGAATAGATTGCCCCGAGAAGTTGTGGAGTCTTCTTGGAGGTTTCCAAAAGCCATCCGGACATGATCCTTGGCAACCTTCTCTGGGTGTCCGTGCTTGAGCAGGGGCAGAAGACCTCTAAAATTTTATTCTAACTTTACTATTCTATGATTCCAACTACAAAAAAACATTAAATTCATATAGTCATATTCTTTGACTTAATAGTTGTTGGGTGAAGTCACTAATTCAACTTCTTTCAGGCTTTTTTCAAGGCATTTGTCCAGGCAAAATGCACTATACTCCCATATAGTTTAAAAAAACACAACAAAACAAAACAAAAACAAAAACCCCCACTCTTCCGTATGAGAAGGCTTGGTTTTTATTTATTTTTGGAGGGGGGGAGAGACAGGTGGTAAAACTGCAAATTAATGCAGTTTTCAACATCTGAGGTAAGAACAAGAATATCATTATAAAATCTAAACATCAGGAATCAATAAAATATTTCTGTATTTTACAATAGCCCAAATGCTGTCTACTGAACATGTAAATTGCTGATAGGTTTTTAAATATCCTTAATCTTGGCTATATAATTTATATGTATATATATTTTTATATAATATATTTAAATAAAAACAAACAATCCATTAGTTTAAAGCAGCATATTTCTATGTGGAGATTGCTTTAATTCAGACTAACTAATTGGATCTGGACTCAGCACAATTGTTGGAGAATTTAGGGCACATTGGGGTCCTTTTTGATGAGGAGCACAGGCAGAGAGGTCACAATGTTAAGGTCAGCTGACAAACTCTGGCAACATCAGTCTCATTAGAATAGCACTGCTATTCTAATGCCTTGGGCTGAGGCTGAGCAGGCTCCACAGCTGCCACACAGAATCTCTCCCTGGAGAGACACCCAGGTTCATGCAGTGCCATGAGGTAGAGTATACAACAGGCTGTGCAGTAGATGGAATGTATTCAGGGAAGTACATAAATGTATATATGGAGCAAAACAAGCAGGAGTTTTTCTTTCAGGGCTGCTTAAAAGCTGCGAGAATTATTTATTTTTTCACCCATCTATCTATTTTGTCAAATTTCTTCTGTTTATTTATTTATTTATTTATTTTTATTGTCTTGTCTCTCAGAATGCGTATTCATGATGACAATCATAAATTGACTTACATTTCTGGCACAGTTACTGTTAAAGGGATTTGTGTTATTAAGTACGCTTCCAGTACTTACACAAACCTGTTTAATGGTTTTGACAATAGCCACCCAGATTCCCAGTTTGGGAGAGTTGTAGTTACAGATCAGGCCTGGACAGCTTCAACAAGCTCACGTACTCTGTTTCTGGAAACAGTTTAGGAAACCCTCTTGGGTTTTACATGGAGCTCTATATAGACTCTATCCATTCTTAAAAATCTGTACAGCTTAATTTGACAGAGTAAACTTTTTTTTTTCCTTTCATAAATATTTTTTTTTTTATCCTTTAATCTTTCCATTGTACTATAAGTGATAGTTTAAAATTCTGTGAATCTGACAATATTCAAAATCATACATTGAAGTAAGGTTTAGTTAGATTAGATCTTTTGCATTCCATCTTATAATTAATAAAAGACCTGGATCACAAATAATATACAGTTATTTACTCTTCCACGTACATAAAGATTTTAATTGCATTGCAAAGTGAAACAAAATCTCAGTATTCTCTCACAGGCAGAACCTGAATATCAAACCTATTCCCATCAAACACAAAGATGCCTTTGATGTCATCACAGTCAGTGTTCTGGTACCTACAACTATTTTTTTGTCCCCACCTGCAGTATGATTAAACATGTGTGTGCACACAAATAAATTCTTAACAGGCAGAAAATAATAGTAAGACAAAAGAAATAAAATTGGTATGATGTAAGGTTGCAGTTAGACTTTGTGAGTATAAATCTAATCTTTTCAGGTTTTGTGCTTCCATACTTTTATAAGAACCAGCTTCAAAGCTACTGTGTAGCTTTAAACTAACTTTAAAGCTACTGTGTAGCTCTCCATAATAAGGAGATCCACTGTGAAAAAAAATCTCATATATACATTGATACATTATATACTATTGGAAACTTAAATTTATTAATGTTATTTTCTCTAAGCCATTACTGTTTTATTCAAATTAAGATTTGTGTGTGTGAAAACAATAGTTGCAGAAATGTGAGATTATATTGTACAACAGAAACAATATTATGCAGAATATGTAACTAACTACTATTCCATTTCCTGACCACATAGAGGATATAACTTCATATCTTCATATCTTCATATCCTTCATAGAGGATATAACTTCATATCTGTGCCTATAGACACAAAACAATAGATCCCTCTTGTTGACTAAAAAGAATATGACACACAAATGCACAATAAGGACAGATTCTACAGGTATACTATTAGTGTAAAATAAACTAAATATTAAAGTTCAAAATAAATAGAAGTATTTTAAAGATTTTACTTTGTAACAAAGCAATACTGTTCTAACATACACACAAATGCAACCTAGGGAACACATTCCCCATATTTATTTTTCAGTTTAACAAAATGTAATCATGTTTCTTATATAGCACTGCAATTCTTTCTTTTGTGCATCAGTATATTGACTTCTATTTTGAACTACTGTTTTATGCTTTAAGCATATTTTTCACATCTTGTCATGCAGAATACAGTTTCATCACTGCAAATGATAATTGATTAAAACCCAATGAATGATCAGATTCAGGACTGGTGCTTACATAGATATCTTTACTAAACTCAGTGGAGTTAAGTAGATTAACAGATGTGAGTATCTGTCCCTGACTAAAAGTTGTGAAAAACAGTATATTGTAATATTAAATTGTTATTTATGAGAATAGCAGGATTCTAACTTCGATGAATGGAGTTCTCCAGAGAAAATACAGAAAGAAAATATTTATAGGGCAGAAGCGGGGAGGGTCTACCCAGGAGTAATGTAGATGGATCATAGAATCATAGAATATCCTGAGTTGGAAGGGATCACGAAGGATCATAGGATCATAGAATCATAGAATTGTAAGGGACCCACAAGGATCATCGAATCCAACTCCTAGGTCTCCAAAGGACCACCCCAAAATCAGACCATATGTCTGAGAGCATTGTCCAAATGATTCATGAACTCTGGCAGGTTTGGGGCTGTGACCATTTTCCTGGGGATCCTGTTCCAGGGCTTGACCACCCTCTCAGTTAAGAACATTTTCCTAATATCCAGCCCTGTTGAACCTCCCCTGTTGCAGCTTCATGCCATTCCCTCAGCTCTCGTCACTGTCACCAGAGAGCACCTGTCCTTCTGCTCACCCTCATGAGGAAATTGTAGGCTGTGATAAAATCTCCCCTCAATCTCCTCTTCTTCAGGCTGAATAATCCAAAGGACCTCTGCTGCTCTTTGTACATCTTCCTCTCTAGATCCTTCACCATTTTTTTGGCCCTTCTTTGTAAAATGTCTAATAATTTTATACCCTTTTTATACCATGGTGTCCAAACCTACACACCAGGTGTAGGTGAGGTGAGGCCACACCAGCACAGAGTAGAGTGGGACAGTCATTTCCCTTTACTGGCTAGCAATGTTGTGCCTGATGCAAATCAGGATACTAGTTGACCCTTTTGGCTGCCAGGGCACACTGTTGACTCACATTCAATTTGTCGACCAAAATGCCCAGACCCCTTCCTGCAGGGCTGCTCTACAGCCTCTCAGCCCCCGGTCTATAGGTACAGCCAGGGTCTTTCCAGGTGCAGAATCTGGCATTTGCTCTTATTAAATGTCATATTGTTGGTGATTACACAGTTTTCCATGTAAAAAATAAAAATAAATAAAATAAAAAAATCAAGATTTTTCTGCAAGGCCTCTCTACCACTGACACATTCAAGAGACCCTCCTAATTTAGTATTATCTGCAAACTTACTCAAAACACCTTTTAGTCCTACATCCATATTTAATATCGTCAAGCTCTGGCCTTACACAAAGTGTGTTAGCTCTCTGAGAATGCTTTAAACCTATTGAAGCTCATACAGTTAGATCTATGATTACTGTTATGAGGTCAGCTACAGTCCTGCATAAGTGGAGTTCAATTATTAGCAAGAAAACCTGACCCATATGAAACTCTTTTTGTACTGCTTGTGATCATTTTAAACCAGCTCAGATATTTCTATGCTCCACTGAAATTTGAGATACAGAAAACTTTTTTTTCAAACTGTTTAGAAAGTCACACCCATACTTACAGTCTTATGATACTATAATCTGTTTGTGTTTTCCTTCTTTTCCTTTTCTTTTTTTTTTCTTTTTCCCCCTTTTTCCTTTTATCATTTTTTTCCTTTTTTTTTTCTTTTTCATTTTTTTCTTTTTCTTTTTTTTTTTTTTCATTTTTTCTTCTTTTTCCTTTTTTTTTTTCCTTTTTTTTTGTTTGTTTGTTTTTGTTTTTCCTTTTTTCCCATTCCCTTTCCCCTTCCCTTTTTCTTGTTTCACCATCATAAATGTTTGCTTTAGTTTGGGGATTACAGATGTTTACTTCTGTCGAGTAAGCACAGCAAAACAAAGACTTGTGGAAGGAAGATTTTGTGATCTGTGAGTAGGGTTGGCCGTCTGATTTTTTTATTATTATGATTATATGGTCACAGCTAATATTAAAGTTTATTATATAAAGGATTAATAAACTTTAAATACAATTCTGTCAAATTCTAGATGTCAGTAAAACGATTTATCACACTTCTAATGCTGACCTTCTGACTCTCTACAAGACATAACAGCCATACTCACAAAATCTGTCTACATTTACTCATCAGCTTTTTACCTTTTATCAACAACTTCTCAACAGAACTTTCATTTGATTTCAGATTTCAACTTTAATATTTGTCAGACAGTATCATTCTAATTTATACACTGGATATTTTTAATAGTTGTCTTTACTGAGGGATTCAGAGGTGTGATTTTTTAATATTGTTCTTTCTTTTATTTTTCCACATAAGAGAACTATTTTCCATGAAAACTTCAAAATTCTATATCATAGGATTTTAGGAGCCAGTACCTACCCTCTTAATAAGGCTTGCTTCTTGAACTCCCAACAGTTCTGTTTTTAATTGTGAGTATCTGCACAACCAGATTCCATTATTCCTGTCATGTTTAGTAAACAAGCATGATTTTAATACAGCCAGAGTTTTAATTTTGCAATTTCTGATTTTATTTAATGAAAAAAAAAGTAAAAATATGGGTTTGATTCTCATTTTATGAACACACCACATCATAAAAGATTCTTTGCAAGGATTAAATTATATAAAATGCTAAGAAGTGTACATGCAAATAGTGTTTAATAGATGAAAATTAACCATGAGCAGAAGGTTAACACTATGAATAAATGTGCCACTTGTTCCACTTATATTTATTTTCAGTAAAGTGTATCTCAGGCCTAATAGATACATTTTGTGGCTTCCAAGGCTGGATTTTATTGGGTTTTATTGTGTCATTATTAACTCTATCGTACTATCCATGACTATCTGTAACAGTGGGAACTATGAGCTCCTCTCTCCTCTCTTCTCCTAGAAATGTTCTCTCCATATCCATTATTAGCAGGTTTCCACGCTGTTTATCAGTCTTTACCTTGTGATCTTGTAGTGAGA
This sequence comes from Aythya ferina, assembly GCF_964211825.1. NCBI lineage: Eukaryota > Metazoa > Chordata > Aves > Anseriformes > Anatidae > Aythya > Aythya ferina. The sequence continues at coordinate 196,449,472 of NC_140296.1, read as the reverse complement.
AAAACCTTCTTATAAATATAATTTTCTTCTATGATTTATTTAATAAATTTGCCACCCAGAAAACTCAAAAAATATCATGATGATGGAAACATCTTTGGTGCAGACTAAGTAGGATTCAGATATGAAAATAAAATTGTTATAAAAGAAAATTACACAATATGCCCACCCACTATTGAGGAATCCTTTAACCTCAAAGTGTTTAAAGTCTCATCCCAATCAAGCAAACAGAAGTTTTTGCCAAGTCTTGTGTTATACACAAAACTGACATTGAAGCAGTCTGCAAGGAGTCCTTTGAGAAAAGTGAAATATTGTAGACTTCCAGGAAGGCAAGTACATGTATATCTTAAAAATGGGGAAAGCCAAATTAAAACTTTCCATTTAGCAATGAAATGCTCTCTGGAAGGCTGTGTCTGAACAAAACAAAAGAGGTAAGCATGTGGAGGTCTGCACAGACTATCTCACAGCATGTTGGAAAGACTGGTCTTTTAACATAAGACAAACAAAAGTAAGGCTCTGGCCAACACAATGTGCTGACACCAGATTAACCTGGAGTAGAGGGTTGTTTATGTTTCAGATGACTAATTATCATTGATGGAAGAATACTTATGTAGTACAGAGGTAGCCAAATTTAAAAAAAATTTCCCAGTAAAGCAAAAAAGTGAGCTGCAAGAATTTCTAAGTAATAAATCCAAGACCAGAAGTACCAATGAGTACTTTGATGAGAAATACCAAACCACAAAGCTAGCTATAGCTACTTCTGTAGCAAATATAAAGCAGTGATACAGATGAATCTGTGACCACTATTTCAAAACAAACTTTTTTTGAAAAAAAGTAATTTTATAGTTAGTTTAATTCTCTATAAAACTGTAAATAAAATAAGGAGGATGATGGCACAAAAGTAAAAAGAGAAGTTGTGAGATGTATTTCAGGGAAATATAAAATTATTTTCTTTTAAAACAGAATTCTGAAAAACTTATTACAAGCATCAATATATGATGCTGGCAGACTTTTTTTTATTATTATTACTATTATTTTATTTTTTATATAACTAACATCACTTCAGTATGCCTTTGCCAGACAGAGTTTTGAATAATTCATTAATGAGATGACACAGAAGTCTACCAAATTTCTAAAACTATATGATTGACAGATCATTGATGCCCAAAATGAAGGAATGAACTTTCTTTACCTCCTTGATCCTCCAGCTGGAACAATGATGGGAAAAGGAGATCAAATAGTCTGATGTCTGTTTGATTTTGGATATAACAGCAGCGCTTAGTAGACGAAGATCTGATATACAGGCACAAGGTTTATTTAACGCAAGAAACTATCCTGAAAATGCTGATTTTAAGATGGGATGAATCACTCTCTGACCTTCATACCTAAAGAGAATGTACATGATATTATATTACATGTCTGAATTTTGAATAAAAGAAATACATCTTCTTGAAACTCAAGATTAAATTTAAATCATGTTACACTTGTGTTTGTCTATTGTTTTTCCTCATTCTAAGAACAGTTATGTTGCCGAGGTAGTTCAGCTCAGAACTCCTCAGCCCTGCTTAAATTAGCTGGTGCTTATTCTTTTCACAGTATAACATGTTGTCATCACTAATACGGTTGTTGAGTAAAATAGCCACAAACAATTCAGTGAGTACTGTGCACCCAATAATAGATGTAAATAAAACTACAGTTGCAAAAAAAAAAATAGTTACGTATGCTCTTTAAATGAAAAACACCTTTTCAGAAATGTTGTTAGTATGTACACACTAAGTGATTTGCACACCTGTTTTTAGTTCAAATAGATGTCAGGTTACTATTACAGCTATCTTAGAAACAACATTATTTTGAAAAAGTACTTAACTTAAAAGTACTTAAAAAGTTCACACGGCATGCCGTGTGAATCAAACATGCTTTGAAATACTTTTCAAAGTTCTTTCACATGCAGATCTGTGTATTTAAATTGGAGAAATACACTGTCAGAAGTATATGTTCTTCACTTACTGTCAATTTTGAAAGCAATTTCATCATAAAGACTGGTTATGCTATTTTTCAAATACAGGCTAAGCAAAAAAAAAAAAAAAAAAAAAAGACTGTTGAGGGAGGGGGCTTTAGTAAAATGCTCTAGCTCTGAATTGCCTTTTATTGGTACAATGGGTCAAAAGAAATAAACTTTGTATGAATAGTTCTGATATTGTTTGAGTTAGTGTTGTGATAGAATGAACAACAGAAGTGAGCAAGTACTGGTATACAGTTCTGTATAGCATTTTCAGAAATGTATTTTGTAATTAAGAAAAAGAATCCAGCTGATTTTATCAATATGGCTTGGGCCTTTTGGTGGTAAAATGCCTTTAACATTTGACATAGCAAAAGCATAACAGAGCAAATGGATCTGAGGCTAAAGAGAGCTATTTTGATTCCTGAATACTGTGCTGGCAACTACAAAATTCAGGCCAGATTTTGCCATCTTGTCAATGGATATTATTGCCACACTCTCTTTTATAAAGACTCTTTTTTAGGGAGTGTAGCGATAGGACAAGGGGTAATGGTTGTAAACTAAATCTTCTAGGGTAGATATAGATTAGATATAAGGTATAAATTCTTAGAGGGTAGTGAGGCACTTGAACAAGTTGCCGAGAGAAGTTGCAGATGCCCCATTCCTGGAAGTGTTCAAAGCCAGGCAGGATTTGAGTAACCTGGTCTAGAGAGAGGTGTCCCTGCCACGGCACTAGATGGTTCTTAAAGTCCCTTCCAACTCAAACCATTTTGACTCTGGAAGTGTCTCTTCTAAGCATTAAACCTGTGGCTGGCAGTGCAACCTTTGGAGTTTATTACTGGTGGTTACCTTTGAATATTAATCCAATGATACATAGCGATAGACAAGTAGTAATTCACTTTCATCACAGGCTGATTTTATATAAATGCCCTTTTAGTTCTGTGCAATTGGAGACAACGAAGAGCAGAATTCAGCTTTTCCTTGATAGACATTGACAAATACTTATTAAGGCATACTCTAAAAATTAGGGCATATATATAGACTAAACATGAGGTGTGTTTAGGAAAATTAGTGTGTTATTCTACCTGGTAATAGGAAACCCATTGAGTCATGGCAGCTCTCTAGCCAAGTCTAGCCAAGATAGCTCTCTGCCAAGTCTAATTTGGCTCACAGCCCTGGAATATTCTGTACAAGTTTAGACAACAGGAAAAGCATTGAAGAAAAGAAGGGGAAGGGAAGATTATTAACAGGAGGCAGGTTCAGTTTGTTGTTACTGTTGAAAAGGGACATTTTTGTGCATTGCAGTGGAAAATGTGGACAAAAGAGAATGGACGATTTGTTTTTTCGTGTAACATAAATTTTAACTTTTCTGCAAAATGCCCTGGAAGATGTCTGCCCACTACTTGATAGTTATTGTAGAAATGTGCTAGGAAATACTAATATTCACATAAATCATCAGGCAAAGTTGAATTTCTAATGTCTTTGAAGCTAGAGATCATTATTCACAATGCCTGAAAAGGAAAAGAACTCTTAAATCTTAACCCAGCACTTTAACTCTTCTCAGTGATTGGCAGTTCTGGAGAACATTTTAGCCATCCAAAGGATGTGAGACAAAAAAAAAGTCATTAATATCCCATATTATCTATCATACTTACTGCCTCAGATGAAAGTTTGTGCTTGGATGCACTCACAAATTTTTACATTAATTATGATCTGAAACTTCAGCAATGGATGTAATAGAAAATGTGCATTTTTAATTATTTTAAAACAGACTATGAAGTGTTATTCTAAACTGGACTATGAAGTGTTATCTTTTATGTATTGTGTGAAATATGACCAAAGCCAAATTGACATTTTCAGTGATAATATTTTGAACATTAAGAAAACATTCAAAAGCAGGTAGCCATATAATACATTGTCATTTCTAGAAGCAAGTCACTATCTTTGTACCTGAGTTTGCAAGGCTTGAGAACATAAGTTTGTAGATTTGCTTGTTTAAATTTTTCTTTCCTTGCCTGAGTTCTTTTTAAAATTAATTTAGTTACATTATTTATTATTATTATTGTTATTGTTGTTGTTGTTGTTGTAATTATTATTATTATTATTATTACGAACAGATCACCATGGCTAGCTTGTTTTATGTTTACTTATAAGTGTATGGTACAGCCATAGTTCCATAGAAAGTGTAGTGACAGGTAATTATTTTGTGCTGAATTACATATTTTCAAAGTCAACAAAATGACGTCAGGTAGAGATAGCACAATAACAGAGACCTTGAGAGGCAGAGAGACAGGATGCTATGTGGAGGAGCACAGGGCTGGTATGCGAAGAGATGGGAAACAGGCTGCTACCCCATGGCTGTAAATAACTTGTCAGTTAAAGAAATACAAACTCAGCACTAGCCAAACCTAGTTTAAAGGTTAACCTAGAGAACAGAGAAGTATTTAACATATGAAAAATTCACCATATAGAGTAAATTCAGATGTAGCATGAGCAACGCAGAATGAGCAAAGATGTAAAGAATGTGTTAGCAAACATAAAAAACATGCTGGAGTGATAAAGAATAAACCTGAATGTTATCTTTCTCCCAGAGAAGACACCAGAAAACTCACTATAACTGCCCTCAGTACCTGGGCAGTTATCACTGACCTGGGATCCAGAGGAACAAGGAAAACGGTGATTACATCAGGAAAAAGAGTAGAACCTAAGATTATTACTTTTTTTTTTTTCTGCAGAAAAAATTAAACCCTATTATTATTGTTATTTTAATGTTTTAATGACACTTTTTCTCACTTGTTTTTCTTCATAGCATTACTTGTATTTTATTTTATTTTATTTTATTTTATTTTATTTTATTTTATTTTATTTTATTTTATTTTATTTTATTTTATTTTATTTTATTTTATTTATTTTTAATTTTTTTATTATTATTTTTTTAAGGTTAGTGTTGATAGTGTTTCCTTATTAGACACTTAAGACTTATTTATGCTAACAATAAATTCCCTGCCTTATGTATGAGGTGAACTTCCTCTTTTCCTATAAACAAAATTTTGAGCATAATATTAAAAATATAATATCTTAGTCTAATAAACCTCATTTTATAAATTACAGATTTTTGACATTAACAGATTAAAATACACAGGAAAAGAGAGAAATCAAAGAACACAACCATGAAACTGTGAAAGACATTTAAAATATTCCCCACTTTATCAATATTTATTCATGGACAGTAGTCAACAGTCTCTCTGAAACTGGAAGTCCAGATTTAAACAGATGCTTTTGTTCCATATTAACCTCTTTATTGTGAAATCATTGGGATTTGAAATAAATTGTTGCATGTATGAATTTATCGTTACTATTTAAATGCTGTCTAACCTGTCCCATAGGTAGCTTCATTCTCTTAAGGGTGTCATTCTAAGTATATACAGTAACAAAAGATAATTACTGATTTCTAATGTCAAATAAAATAGAATGATAACAATTTGACATGTATGTTTGAGAGGTCGAAGCAGGAAAATCATCAAAGATTATGCAAGCAGTTGTTTATTTTTATGTTTTATAGGATGGGAACATTGAACCTCCCATTAGTATTCTGATATATAAAATAATATTTCATGGGTGAGAGCTATATTTTCCATTTGGAATGTTTGAATAAATATTTACTTAATTATGTTACATTTTATTATGAGAAATATTAATGACATGCCTTTGTTATTAATAACAAATCTCTGTTACTCCATAAAATTTCTCAGAGGAAGTCCAAACTGAAATGTTATTATTTGCAGACAGTAGATCCTGTAAGCTTAGAAACTAGGAGAACAGCATGATAAAACAACAACAACAACAAACTTGGCATTTAATCTTCTGTGTTTGTTGTTGTTGTTGTTGTTTGTCTGTTTGTTTGTTTTGCCCTTACAACCTCATTATTTCCAGACAATAAAAATAAGTAGTTCACACTCCTTCTCTGGCAACTGCTTATATTTTCCAGTGGGATTCATTTTGAACAAATCATATTCCATTTATAGCTACTGATTGAAGTGACTGTTGAATTAGATGGAAACAAAGCCATCCAGCTGACCTCAATAGAAACTATATTGGTACATTTGGTTCCAAGAATGGCTGTTCTGCTTACTGTTAGCATCAACATGACCGTGGCTGCAATATGTGTGTATGATTTTTCTTTGAAACAACATCAGACATTTTTCACACCAGTCACTGAGTATATGAAAATTTCAATTCAGATTATCTGAATGTGTCGTGTTGGTATAAAAGATACATTGTCTTCTGTTTTCTCCTATTCATCATGACAAATCAGACTCCTAATTTTTCCCAGTTAGCATCTTATTCTCTGAGTGGCCAGTCTGTTCTGTTCAGCATTTGTAAAGAGATCAGAAAGTGATTTTTTTATCTGAATTTAATACCATAAGTGCACACTGCTGATATAAAATCTTTGTCTGTGATTTCACAATAGTTTGGTATGATCTCATTATATATATATACATACAGAGAGAGAGATTTTTCAGAAGCTGAGAACTATTTCTCAATTACAGTCTTAAGGTCTTAAAAATCACATTTAGGAGAAAAGAAGACTTTCAAAGGAACACAGGATTATGTTCTTATTTTGCAAATCTTCCTACATAGAAGTTTACTTAATAAAGTGTATTGAAATGTGTATGGAAAGTCTATGTCAACTGCATTCCTAATTTAGATGCTAAATTAGTTGCCTAAAATTAAGTGAGAAAAATCTGGATCAAGCTCTTTGGATCTCTAAAGCTGTTGGAAGAAATTTGACAATTCAACACCGTGTGTGCTTTTCTATAGCCTAAAACTTATCCATTAAGAGGGAGGCCTTCTCTGTCTTGGATAAGATGTAAACCAGGAACAGTTGATTTTTTGTTTGTTTGTTTGATTGTTTTGTTTATGATGATATATCAATTTTAGCAAAAATTTGAAACTTAACATTAGTATCTTTGCCAAATCTCAGTATGGATATGTATATTCTATTTTCTTGTATTTCCCTACAAGTTCTGCTTGGTATCACACTTGCCTTCTTGTCATTGCTTGTTCTGCTGTGTCAAAGAATACTAATATCATTTTTATAAGTAAACATTATATTAGTATTCTTTACTAGTATTGCTCTTGTATGTCAGTGTCCTTATTTTATCTTTACAAATGGATCATCTACCTCTTTCTTAAAGACAAACTTTTTAGTTACTAATTCCAAAAGCATCAATGGTGTTTTGATAGTGATATTTGTGGTATGAATCTGCCACTGTACAAGAAAGTAGCATCTGCCTCATACAAACCATGGTAAGCACCATCTGTGTTTAATCTGCTGTCATATTAGACTGGTCAAAAAAAAAAAAAAAAAAAAAAAAAAAGCTGGTAGCTGGTGTGGTACCAAAATTTGTGGATATTTGGCCAAAGGAAAAACTGATAGCCTACTTATTTATGAAGTCATGACCAGCATCAGAACAACATGCACATCTTGCAACAGCCAACCCAACTATGTTACAGCAGCTGTTAAATATAGAATTATCATAGAATCATAGAATGGCTCAGGTTGGAAGGAACCTTAAAGATCATCTAACTCCAACACCACTGCCATAGACAGGGATGCCCTCTAAATCAGGTCTTCCTTTCCTCTTTAAAAATGGGAATGATGTTTCCCTTTTTCCAGTCACTGGAGACTTCCTGAGTACCATGATTTTTCAAATATGATGGCCAGTGATTTGGCAGATACAACAGCCAATTCTCTCAGGAATCTGGGATACATATCATCAGGGACCATACATAGAGTTGTAGTTGTTAAGTTGTTTCAGGAGGTCCTGAACTTGACCTTTGCTTACAGTGGGAGGGACTTTGCTCCCCCATCCCTCACCTAATGGTTCAGAGACATGAGAGATGTGGGAAGCTAGACCATTTGTGAAGACTGAGGCAAAGAAGTTGTTAAGTACCTCTGCCTTCTCCACATCTGTAATTACCAGTTCTCTGTCTTCATTTCTCAGAGGTGCTACATTCTTCCTAGTCTTTCTTTTGTGGCCAGTGTACCTGTAGAACCCCTTCTTGTTATCCTTTGCATCCCTCACCAAGTTTAGTTCTGTCAGTGCCACGGCTTTCCTGATCCCATACCTGCACATCTGGACAGCATTTCTGTACTCTTCCCAGAGCACATGGCCCTGTTTCTTTCTGTGCATTTCCTTCTTTTGCCTAAGTTTGACCAGCAGATCTTTATTTGACCATACCAGTTTCCTACCCTCCCTGCTTGATTTATTACATATAGAAATAGAGAGCTCTTATGCTCCAAGGAAAATATCCTTAAAGAGTTGCCAGCCCTGATCAGCTCCTCTGTGCCTAAGGACTGTGGCCCATGGGATATCATCCACTAATTCTTTGAAAAACTGGAAGTTGTCTCTTCTGAATTTCAGTGTCCTGACTTTGCTCTTACCAGGCCTGTACCCCTCAAGATCACACGCTCAACCAGGGCATGGTCACTGCAACCTAGGCTTCCTTGAATCTTAAGTTCTTTAATGTGTTCTTCTGCACTGGTGAACACAGGTCCAGTAACGTTTCTCCTCTGATTGGTTTGTCTAATACTTGGACAAGGAAGTTGTCCTCAATGGACTCCAGGAGTCTTCTGGATTGTTTACTTCCCTCCATATAGATTGTTTACTTCCCTCCCAACAAACATTTGTGTGGTTGAAATCCCCCAGAGGAATGAGAGCCTGTGAGCATGACGCTTCCTGTAGTTGTAGCAAGAAGGCCTTAACAACAGGCTCTTCTTGATCAGTTGGTATGTAGTATACCCCAACCACAAGGTAACCTTTGTTGGTCCAGTCCTTAATTTTTACCCACAGGCTCTTATCCTGCTCTTGACTGTTTCTTAGAGGGAACTCTTCACAGTCTAGCCATTTCTTAACACGCATGGCAACACCCCCACCTTTCCTTCCCTGCTTGTCTCTCCTGCAAAGCTTGTAGCCCTCTATTCCAAACTTCCAGCTGTGTGATTTATCCCACCATGTTTCTGTGATGGCAATTAGATCATAGTTTTCTAGTTGCACTATGGCCTCCAATTCCTTCTGCTTGTTTCCCATACTGTGTGCATTAGCATATAAGCATTTCAGGAAGCTGAAATGCTTATTTCTCATGCTGCATGTATAAGAAAACTTCAGATGTCTTTTATAAAACCCAGCCCCTCTTGCGGCAGACTGACAGACCTCTCTAACACGCAGTTCCTCAAAAATTGATGTGCAGTCCTGTAGCTTATCACTGGTGGACCTGGTTTTGTTCCTTTCTCCCTTCAAACATAGGAGACAGCATATAATTATATGTTATCCTGTGCTTTGCTACAGCTTATGCAGAAATTTCAGATATGTCTCCACGTTCAGGCCTACATTTCCATACTTGTTCTTTGAGAGGACAGAAGTGGGTTTGTTTTTCTCTGACTGCAATAACCTAAGGTACAAGTTGCTCCTCTTATCTTTTAAAAATAATCTAATAAGAAAGAAGATTAATAAAATGCCTGGGTATGCTGACCTGAGATTCATGGCATCTTCAGAATTTTATATCCAGCTCTAGGATGGTGGTGGAAGTTGCAGGGTTTGGAGAGATGTTTGGGGGGAGTGCTAATGTTTTAGGGTATTATTTGGGGGGGGGGGGGGGGGGGGGGGTGGAGAAAGGGTGGAACTGTCTCTCTCACTTTTATTAACTTAGCTTCTTGGATCTGGTCACTCAGAGAACTTTACTGATGTTTTCCAGCTGGAGCTTGGCCCTCGACAGCTCAGGCCAAGGCAGCCCTGAACAGGGATATCTTTGGGTGCCTGGAGAATCTGGAGGCCAAGTGGTGAAGAGTCTGGGAATTGTCAGGGTTCAGAGCTCAGTACCTGTGTGTGAATCACAGGTACATGAACCATGAATCACAGCTTTGGATCTGCTTCTTTCAATTCCACTGAAATGATTTGATTTTTTAAACACTTTTTTTTTTTTTTTTTTTTTTTTTTTCAGGAGCAAAGCTGAAATGGCTTCACTCATCCAGTGAGGGAAGTAAAAGGCTTGCAAACAGCTCAGTGAAACTGGATAAGGCCCAGTCCTGCATAAAATCACTTAGTTTATTCTTTCTGTATAGTATCTATTTCTGGTTATTTCCTCAAGATACACTGTTCCCAAGGATACTTTCACTTTTTTTTATAACCTGTTCAAATTTCTAAAAATAATACAATCCTGAGAGAGATAACCATCTAAGCAACTAAGACAACAAACCTGAAAATCAAATTAAAAAGCCATAGCCATAAGAACTTTGAGTGTCAGGACACTTACAGACTAGACAGAACAAATGGTAACTGTCTAAATCCTTTAATTCCGTTGTTTGGTGACATAATATTGAAATAAATCTCTTTCTTTCTCACACATACCTATACTTTTGCAGACATCCCAAGTAAGAATTCAAAGCCTGCTAATTCAGCTTTCTGTTCACCTCTAACCAATTATTTCAGTACTGAATACTGATAAAACATTATTAAAATATTTCTGAACTAGCCCTTGGCTGTATAATAATTATAGCCTTTCTCTGGTACCTCCTGTCCTGCATGTGAATGCTGCCTGCTAAGAGCAACAGCATGGAGCTGGGATACTGCTCCATGGTATAGACATTGCAGCATGCACTAGACTTGCATGAATGGGATAAAAAGCTTCAGGAAACTGTTCTTGGAGAACAAAACAAACACACACACACACACAAAATAAAAAAGAATAACTAAAAAATTATTGAAAAGATTGGCAGTAGCAAATCTGAGAGAATTAGAGGCTGAAGAAGATGGTATATCCATGATACAGACAGAAGAGAAAAAGAACTATGAAATCAAACAGAAAATAAGAAACTATTTCATGTTCCATAAAACAAATACTACAGAAGATATCACCAGAGGAACTATACAAATATTACCATGTCAACAGAGGGCCACTAGTATGAGCACCTTCCCTTTGAAGACAGGCTTAGAAAATTGTGGTTGTTTAGTCTTGAGAAGAGAAAGCTGCAGGGAGACCTTACAGCTTCCTTCCAGTACATAAACGGGGCCTACAACAAAGCCAGGAAAGGACTCTTTGTCAGGGATTGCTGCAATAGGACAAGTAGTAAAGGCTTTGGGGTGTAGATTTTGATTAAATTATTCGAAAGAAATTGTTTACTCAGAGAGTGAAGAGGCACTGGAACAGGTTACTCAGAAAAGCTGTGGATGCCCCATCCCTGGAAGTGTTCAAGACCAGGTTGGATAGGGCTTGGAGCAACGTGGTCTAGTGGGAGGTGTTCCTGCCCATGTCAGGAGGGTTGGAATTAGATGATTTTTAAGGTCCCTTCCAACCCAAACCATTCTACGTTTCTATGTAATCTGATGGACACCTTCTGCAGAGTGCATAGATGAGTAGTTATTAATTAATGGACGCTAACAAGGTAGGTGTGAGGATGTGCTACCAAATGGAAGCAGAGAACAAACTTGGCTTGCTCCTCAGACACCTCTTTGCAATGATTAAATGAAAAACTGCAGGAAACTCATGAAACAAATAATGACTTTTTAGAATGTAGATATTAATTCTGTAATACAAAAGATACTGCACCCAGCATTAGAAGACCATATTTTAGGCCTCATTATAGGATATAAAAATAAGTTAATAAAAGCTTTGGAAGGTTATGACTGCCCAGGGACTTGTGATCATGCTTTTATTATACTCAGTACAAGTAAACATATCTGATTGTGTGCATTTGATAGGGTATCTTTCTAAAGAATTGACAAACAGAGCTGAATGAAATAAATGTAATGATAAAAATGAAAAAAAAAATCTTTCTCACATGGCTAAAAGACACTTATGAAACTAAAAAGGAAAATAAAAGAAGGGAAGGGAAGGGAAGGGAAGGGAAGGGAAGGGAAGGGAAGGGAAGGGAAGGGAAGGGAAGGGAAGGGAAGGGAAGGGAAGGGAAGGGAAGGGAAGGGAAGGGAAGGGAAGGGAAGGGAAGGGAAGGGAAGGGAAGGGAAGGGAAGGGAAGGGAAGGGAAGGGAAGGGAAGGGAAGGGAAGGGAAGGGAAGGGAAGGGAAGGGAAGGGAAGGTGTCGTGTTTTAACCCGGCTGGCAGCTAAACACCACGCAGCCGTTCGCTCACCCTCCCCCCTCCCTCTCTGGGACGGGGGAGAGAAATGGAAAGTGAAGCCCGTGAGTTGAGATAAAGACAGTTTAATAAGACAGGAAAATAATAATAACAAAATAATAATAACAATAATAACAATAATAATAATAATACAATGGTGATAAACCCAGCGCAAGCTGAAGAAAAAAAATAATGATTTTAAAATGATTTTAGTAATAAAATGTTGAAAAACTGTAACGGTCTGTTATCGAATGGAGAGAATGGTGATCATCAGTGTTGCAGATATCCTCTATAAATATTTCTGTTCTTTATTTGGAAAGAAGTATGCTGACATACTTATGAGACTAATGTAGTTCTTTGCAGATCCACCACATTTACAGGGAATTAACTTTTTTAAAAGAAGGGATTAAACCATCCATTGACACTTCTGGAGATATAGAGGATGTATTAGGGGACAAGGTTAATCACAGAATCACAAAATTGGAGGGTTTGTGAGACCTCAGGAGATCATCGGGTCCAACCCCCCTGCCAAAGCAGGTTCCTCAGAGCAGGCTGCCCAGGTAGGTGTCCAGATGGGCCTTGAATATCTCCAGAGAATGAGACTCTGCAATTTCCCTCGGCAGCCTATTTCAGTGCTTCATCAGTCTCACTGTAAAGAAGTTCTTTCACATATAGTTGTGGAACTTCCTGTGCTCCACTTTGGGGCCATTGCCCCTTGCCCTGTCCCCACACACTACTGAAAAGAGGTTGGCCATATCCCTTTGTCTCCCACAATACAGGTATTTATAAACATAGATAAGATCCACTCTTAGTCTTTTTTTCTCCAGGCTGAACAGACCCAGGTCTCTCAGCCTTTCCTCACAGGGAAGATGCTCCAGGCCCTGTATCATCTTTGTCGCCCTCCGCTGGACTCTTTCCAGGAGATCCCTGTCTTTCTTGTACTGGGGAGCCCAGAACTGGACACAGTACTCCAGGTGAGGCCTTGCTCTTGTTAAACTTCATTTGGTTTCTTTCTGTCCATTTCTCCAGACTGTCCAGGTCTTGATGAATGGCCAAGCAGCACAGCCTTCTGGCATGCAGGCCACTCCTCCCAGCTTTGTGTCATCGGCATACTTGCTGAGTGTGGACATTATTCCCTCATCAAAGTCGTTGATGAAGATGTTGAACAAGACCAGACCCAGCACCGATCCCTGGGGAACACTGTTACTCATAGGTCTCCAGCTGGACTCTGCGCCACCAATCACTATCCTCTGAGCTCAACCAGTCAGCCAGTTCTCAGTCACCCACCATACTCATCTATCCCACACTTTCTCCGCTTTGCTAGCAGAATATCATGGGAGACAGTATCAAAAGCTTTGCTGAAGTCAAGGTAGATGACATCCACCGCTCTCCCGCCATCTACCCAGCTGGTGATGCCATCATAGAAGGCCACAAGGTTGGTCAAGCACAATTTCCCCTTGGTGAATCCATGCTGACTACTCCTCATAACCTTCTTCTCTTCCAATTGCTTGGAGATGGCATCCAGAACAATCTGTTCCATCACCTTTCCAAGGACAGAGGTGAGACTGACTGGTCCATAGTTTCCTGGATGCTCTTTCTTGCCCTTCTTGAAGACTGGAGTGACGTTGGCTATCCTCCAGCCTTAAGGCACCTCTCCTGTTCTCCAAGACCTTTCAAAAATGATAGAGAGCTGTTTGATGATCACCTCTGCCAGCTCCCTCTGCATTTACATGTATATTTTGCAACATTCAGAGGCATTTCTTTAGAGGACTTCAAACTGAAAAGAATACAAAATTTAACTCACATCTGGAAAAATGTAAGGAATCAAACTGTGCTGGTGCATGGGGTCACTCTAACCAAGCATCACTGCTTGCATGTTTGCATGTTCCAATGAAGAAGCTTTGGTTAAATAAATGGATGGGTGGATTGATGCATAGATGGAAGGATAAGTTTGTTTTTGCAGTGTTTTGACCAGAAGAAAAAAGACACCTCTTAGTCTGCAAGAGTTTTGTTTGAGCTCAGTATGACCCATCGTAGTAGCTGCCTCAAGCTACTATAGAAAGACAATCAAAATATTTCCAAAGCAAATTCAAAGTAAATTTGTGAAATTAAATTTAAAAAATCTTTAAATCTTTGACACGTGGGATAAATAATAGAATCATAGAATGGCCTGGGTTGGAAGGGGCCTCATGGATCATCTTGTTCCAAGCCCTCTGCCATAGGCAGGGATGGCACCCACTAGATCAGGTTGCTCAGGGCCTCATTTAACGTGGTCTTGAACACCTCCAGGGATGCCCCATCCACAGCTTCCTCACCACCCTCTGAGTGAAAAATTTCCTTCTAACCTCTAATCTAAATCTCCCCTCTTTTAGTTTAAAACCATTCCCCCTTGTTCTATTCCTTGTAAATTTGGTAAATCAAGTAAATATTGCAGTTTTTGACACTGACTGTATTAGACCACAGATTCACTTCCATATTTGCAACACATATTTGACATAGCAACATTCATTGATTCCATGTCCTATTTGCCTCTTTGATTGTATTAAAGAGAGATATTGACCTTTCTCTGCTCTAGAATACATAAATAATTTCCAAAGGAGCACTATCATTAGAGTGTGGTAGGCTCTGAAACTTGTAGTCCTCTTTCTTGCTTTCTGTAGGACTAAGATTTACGAATTTAAATGTGTTCTTTTCTCAAACACATGAGAATAACCTTCAGAATCCAAAACCTGTTTTGTTCCCCTTCATTAAACACTCCTGTAGTCAATTTATTTATTAAGATTTTGGTGTTAGCTAATACAATATATAAATTTGAAGCCTTAAAGCAATAGACTAATATGACCCTGCATTTTAAAACTTATTTATGAAGCTTCCTAAGCTGACTTCTAAATTTATTTCTTTTTACTTTTAATTTTAGCACTAAAACAATGAATACCATGCTGCAAAACTGGGTAAGCTTTGAAAGATTCTTTAACAGTATGCTACACTACCATCTTCTGGAAAGTGATGAAAATAGGGATTTTAACTATTTATGATCTAAAATTTCCCTCCCCAGCCCCAACCCCTGGGGAGGGGGGGGGGGGGGGGGGGGGGCGTGGAGAGGGGAGAGTTTTGTTTTAATAGGGAAATGGGAGTTTTTTCTTAGTAGGTAAAAAATAAAATTAAATAAAATATTAAGGTTTTTACTTTGCATGTTTAAAAATTTCTCTCCTTCAGAAGGGAGTTTTTCTTTCCTCCCTTTTAAATTGTACTTGGTGTTATAATTCTTGATGCTTTAAGGCTCACTAAGAATTTACTTGCACAGCACAAAATCTTTCCAGATTAAGACATCTTTGCTGTAACAGACCTTTGTATCACCAGTTGAAACTCAGAATTTAGCTCTTTTATGTTGTCATTAAAATCAGCCTAGAAAGCAAAGTTTAAGCTGTATCCAAAGTTGCAAAAATTTCCAGTAAATGTATCCAAGTTTGTGGGTTGGTGTGTTGCAGAGATAAGGCTGTTTACAAAGATCAGTCTTTGGGAGATGAGGATTTTGTGTAGCAAGCCAAAAACAGAAACAATTTTGGATCAAATAAATGATTGTAGTGACTGCAACTGAAACTGCAACATACTTCTTTTGAAATTAAAAGTAGTGCTCCTAAAGAGAAAAAAAAAAAAAACATAAGCAGTATAGCCCTGGTATTAATGCTTGTTTTATTTAATATCTTATGTACTGAATAATTTATAGTACATTAGTTTTCAAAAATTTTTCACATAAAATGATGAAACTTTCTGTTTTGGTGCATGTTTTATTTTGGGCCTATTTCCACAGGGAATGAAAGCATGGTTTGTGCTTGTTAGTATAATCCTTTAATCCCCATTGGCCGCTTATTAGTAATCATTAGGCAGGTGGATCTAAGTTCACCTGTAATATACTGATTTGTGTTTTATTGCTGACTTTCAGGTATAGTTATATGCTTATAATTTATGTGAATTATACTAAATTAAAACATATCTTTGTGTATAAATACCCTGTAATTTTTGAATTTTGAAATAATGTTCTTGGCTTTTATGCTGAGGCTGACCATGCTTTTAACTGCAACTCTGCAGGGGAAGGGAAGGGAAGGGAGGGAAGGAGAGGGGAGGGGAGGAGGAGGGAGGGGAGTGGAGGGGAAGGGAGGTGAGGGGAGGGGAAGCATGGCGAGGCAAGCCTGGCATAGATCACGTCTTTTTCTTTTCCTTTTTTTTTTTTCTCTCTCTCTTTATTTTACCCCCTCTGGAATTAATTTCCTCTGGAATTAATATCACAGAATCACAGAACTGTAAGGGTTGGAAGGGACCTCGAAAGATCATTGGGTCCAACCCCCTGCCAAAGCAGGTTCCTCAGAGCAGGCTGCCCAGGTAGGCGTCCAGACAGGCCTTGAATATCTCCAGAGAAGGAGACTCCACAACCTCCCTAGGCAGTCTGTTCCAATGCTCCGTCACCCTCACTGTGAAGAAGTTCTTTTGCATGTCAGTGCAGAACTTCCTGTGCTCTAACTTGCAGCCGTTGCCCCTTGTCCTATCCCCACAAACCACTGAGAAGAGGTTGGCTACATCCTGCTGTCCCCCACCCCTCAGATATTTATATACACAGAGGAGATCCACTCTCAGTCTTTTTTTCTCCAGGCTGAACAGACCCAGGTCTCTCAGTCTTTCTTCATAGGGAAGATGCTCCAGGCCCCGTATCATCTGTGGCTTGCTGATGGACTCTTTTCAGGAGATCCCTGTCTTTCTTGTAGCAGGAAGCCCAGAACTGGATACAGTACTCCAGGTGAGGCATGACCAGGGCAGAGTAGAGGGGGAGGATCACCTCTCTTGACCTGCTGGCCATGCTCCTTTTAATGCACGCCAGAATCCCATTAGCCCTCTTGGCCACAGGGGCACAGTGCTGGTTCATGGTCAACCTGTCGTTCACCAGGACCCCCAGGTCCTTCTCCTCAGAACTCCTCTCCAGCAGGTCGTCCCCCAGCCTGTACTGATACTTCAGGTTGTGTGATACTTCTTCTCAAAGAGGAAGGGGGGAATGAGAGAGCGGTTGTGGTGGAGTTCGGCTGCCCACCTGAGTAAAACCACCACACCTTCCCAGGTGCAGGACTCTACACTTGCTCTTACGAAATCTCATTTGATTTCTTCCTGCCCATCTCTCCAGCCGGTCCAGGTCTCACTGAATGGCAGCACAGCCTTCTGGCGTGTCAGCCACTCCTCCCAGCTTTGTGTCACTTGCTGAGGGTGTACACTCTTCCTTCATCAAAGTCATTGATGAAGATGTTGAACAAGACTGGACCCAGCACCGACCCCTGGGGAACACCGCTAGTCACAGGCCTCCAGCCAGACTCTGCTCTGCTGATCACCACCCTCTGAGCTCGGCCAGTCAGCCAGTTCTCAACCCACCTTGCTGTCCACTCATCTATCCCACACTTTCTCAGCTTTGCTAGTAGGATGTCATGGGAGACAGTATCTAAAGCCTTGCTAAAGTCAAGGTAGATGACATCCACTGCTCTTCCGCCATCTACCTAGCTGGTGATGCCATCAAAGAAGGCCACAAGGTTGGTTGAGCATGACTTCCCCTTGGTGAACCCATGCTGACTACTCCTCATAGCCTTCTTCTCTTCCAATTGCTTGGAGATGGCATCCATATATTGTCCAGAAATGTAAAATATATAGCCATGTATAAATAAGTATTTAGGGAAAATTGGGACTGTACTGCATGTTTTCAGTAGATGGGAGAAAATGAATAGGTCATGGGTAATTTGAAAGTCAAAAGTAATTATGAGTAGAAATAAAAAAGACTGAAACCAGATGAAATGGAAAATGATTATTTTCTTTTTGAGTCATGATATAATGACTGTGAACAAATAGAAGTTCATGAAAAGGGGTTCTGAAACAAAAATGATAAAAATCTTTCATTTTACAATTGAAAACAATATCATACAGTATAAGCAATGTTATTTTAACAGCTATACAATATGGTCTTCTCTCATAATACTGTGAGCTAAAAAGACTAAATATGCACTTTATGATGTCAACATTCCCGTGATGTATTAGTCCCAGACTTAATCCATCTGCACGGTCAGTATACATATTCCCCTTTAATTGGAAAAGCATGCAGATCCCCCTGGATCCATTCAGCACCAGCAGGGGATTTTGTTATTTTTGTATACATGATGGTTGGTTTGTCAGCTTGGGAAATCTGAGTGTAGTGCTGGCTTGGGAACACCAGATCACCTCTGCTTCACTTGCTCAGGTATAAAATAGAAAAAATATCACAGTCTTGCTCTATAGGAATAGTACAAGGTTGAATGCATTTAGGTTTACTTCCTAAGAAAGTGTGATTGTAAGGACTATAGGAACTCTTTAGTGAGATGTGGGCTCTGAGGGGAGATAAAGAAGGCTCCTTCTGATGTAAGTTATACATGGTATTGCAAAAAACAGGTGCAGATTGAAAAGGCAAAAGAAAGACGACAACTTTTCCTTTGTTTTCAAGAGTTTGTCTCATGTTGTAGAATTAGCGCATGAGATTTTTGTCGGTTTGTTAATACTGTTGCATATTTAGTATCATTTTCTAAATATCCCCACTCTCAAGTGGAAATGCTCACAACATCTGTGGTCAATAACAAGGTTAAATGTAAAACTTTAGGCAGAGTAGTTTAGTATTTTATAATCCTTAAAGAGAAAATAATAAAAGGATCAGAAAATAATTGTATAGTGCTCAAAATAACGTTTATGTCAGAACAGTTTGTAGGTAGAAAATGTTGGCCCAATAAAATTCATAGTTATTCTAAAAATGCTCTTTGTGAATTTATTTAAGCATTCATATGAGAATGAAAAGATTTCTCTTGACTTAATTATTTAAATTATAACTGAAAATTACATATCCTGAAATACTTATTTTTATGAAAAATCCTAAGATTTTGTCTCTTTGTCCTGTTTGGGACAAAACTGAACTTCTGTACTTTTGGGGCTTCATGGTTGCATGATAATAATTTGTATGAAAAAAAAAACAACTATTGTATAGTTCCTCTTTTAATAAAACACTCCAATAGGCTCAGGATTTGTTAAATGATCTTCTTGATGCATTTTGGATATTTACTGGGCAGTTTTATAGTACATTATTTGAGAAACTAAAATAAACAAGATTTATAGACATTATAGACATACATTGATTGTACTGATGTTCCCTGAATGATGGAATACAAATCATAGATGTTTATAGAAGCCTGGCTTGTTGTTGTCCAACAAACACAATTTGTGTGGAGAAATCAGAGGGGAGTGTCTGCTGTGGGAGTTACTGGTCTCTGTGTGGGGAAAAAAAAAAAAAAAAAAAAAAGAAAGAAAAAAAATACTTATACGGTTTAATGACATTTATTTATCTTTCTACAGCCTTCAGTGATTTATGATGGATATACTGTAGGTTCAGGAGAAATGCAACATTAATACATGAACATGAATAAAGCTTTTTTTTTTTTTTTTTTTTTTTTAACTAGCTTCATCAGATATTCTTCTGAAATTAAGAAACTATAGCTAGCTCATATTAAATGTATATATAAGTGTAAAATCATGAACGTTTTCACCATTAAATGAAGAAATAATTTTCTATTAAACATTCCACACATAGAGTTTGCAAGCATAGCTGGCCTCTCTGGCTTCTGGCTCGTTTTACCTTTGTTTCTATTTTGCATTCCCATGAATAAGAATGAACCATTATTTATTCTTGGCTCTTCCACTCCTCAACTGAGCAAAGGAGAAACTTGACTTTTGCCCTTCAGTGTCTCTACCTCCTCCAGTAAGAACAGATGTCATAGGCATGTGCTAGCTTTCAGTCATCCCTTTTATATTTTAATCATGTTCATCTCTGAATTTACTCATTCCCAAGAGTCAACAAATAGTAGTTTAGCAGTAGGAGTAGTTATGGGAAAGAAGAATAAATAGCACAGATGTCAGGAATTAAATCTAGATCATAGTTAAAATCTCTCTTGCTTCTCATGGAGCTCAAATCTCAGTTGCTCTCTTCATAGTCACAAGCCAATGGTTTTATTTTTCTTAAATAAAGAGTCTTAAGTGCAGCTCAGAAAGTAAGACAAACAAGAGAATTGCTCATTTGTGGGTTAAGCCCCACATAACTCAAAGCAGTCTTCCCTTACTAATGGGAGCTCACAGATTTCAGTGAGCTACCGAAGAATCATTGTTATCCTCTACTGACTTCAGTTAGAATCTGTGCTTTATCAGAGGGAACTAAAGAGGTGGGTGATCAAAGTGAAGAGTAGGGCAGAACCACAAAATAATCCGAGTGAAAAAGGAAGTGAACTGAAAAACACATGGAGTTGGATTTCTGTCCTTGGGTGAAACTGACTGCAAGAACATAGCTGTCATCAGCCAGTTTCTAATAAGACATACGCGCACACACACACACACACACACACACACAAAAGTTTAATTTCAGGTTGGCCACCAGATGACACTAGAGAACTATGAATGATACTTTTTTTCAAGAAGCTATAAGGATGAACAAATGGCTTTGGGGATATTTTATGCATGCTTTGTGGCCTGTAGGTTCCTTCTGTGAAGGCAGCAGTGAGATTCATTTTCAGATGGTTTGAAATTCAAAAACTTGAATATAAAAATATCAGTACCATGGCTATGTGCACAAATTATAGGCATAATTGCCTCATCTATACCTTTAGTTGTATCAAGATGTTAAAATATCATCATTTTAACCCTTCGGTTATCATATTTCTCTTGGTAAAATACAGCTAGGTAATGTTATCTGAGCAATGAGTATGTGTTTGTAAACAATTATTCACATTTCCACTGACTGTGAATCAGTTGCTTCACAGAATCACAGAATCACAGAATAGTCTAGGTTGGATAAGATCTCAAGATCATCGAGTCCAACCTCTGACCTAACACTAACAAGTCCTCCACTAAACCATATCACTAAGTCCAACATCTAAACGTCTTTTAAAGACCTCCAGGGATGGTGACTCAACCACTTCCCTGGGCAGCCCATTCCAATGTCTCACAACCCTCTCAGTAAAGAAGTTCTTCCTAACATCCAACCTAAAACACCCCTGGTGCAACTTTAGCCCATTTCCCCTCGTCCTGTCACCAGACACATGGTAGATTAGATCAACCCCCATCTTGCTACATCCTCCTTTAAGGTAATTATAGAGAGCGATAAGGTCGCCCCTGAGCCTCCTCTTCTCCGGACTGAACAAATCCAGCTCCCTCAGTCACTCCTTGTAAGAGAAGCTTCTTCTCCATTATATTATTAGTATTTGAAAATAGTGGACAAATAAGTATTTCTTCATATTTAATTTATATATGTGTGTATGTATTTTGATAAAATCTCAGTTAAAATTGGTTTTGCTGATGTTACTGTTATGCAGATCTTGTATTAACTTTTCATTATGAGAAATTTTTATTCATCATGAACTTTTCATAATAGCTTTTTGTTCTGGTAAATTTGTTTTGCATTTGCAGTAAAAAAAAAAAATAAATTTAGAAATATTAACAGGATTTACATTTGAAATTACAGTACCTGTTTACTTCAGTTCTAAATTATGTAAACAAAATTCAATAAAACAATAATAAATAACTAAAATTTAACATTATATTTCCAATGTTATGTATATTTTAGCTATAATATTGTTGCTTCTTTTGCATTTATATAATAAGTATGCAGTTTTTTTATGGCAAAACCTTTGCAATACAGGTATTGGACAACATGATGTTCATGAAAGAATATTAAATATTAAATAGTCTCAGCATCAAAAATGTGTAGCTCTTTATCTATCTTTTACCAGCGTGAAAATATGCTGTATTATTGAAAATCACATATAAGGTCTCTCTTATAGATACAATAGCAGGATGCCATAATTTAAACACAACTGAACATTTTGCAGCATGCTTTGAATGTAATTTCCATCTTAAATAATATATCAATGTTAATGTTATAAGCTGTTGATATACACATACTTTTTTTTGGTTCCTCTAAATGATTGGCAAAATACCCCAAGGAGGTCAACTAGAATCCTAACTGCATGGACTGCATAATTTTGTCTCAGTCTCCCTAATTAAACAAACAGATGCTTTAAAAATTATTATGTATTAACATTTGACACAATCCCTTCAGTGCACATTTGAACTAGATTTCTACTTTTTTCCTTCTTTTACATTGAACAATTTCAGGTTGTGTTTTTCCAAACATGGGTAAGGTTTAAAAAGAAATGGTTGTCCCTGGGATAAAACTACAAAACATTATTGCTGGTTATTTTCCACCAAAACTATTTTTACAACAGGATATTGAGTTTTCTTCAGAAGGAAATTTCTTGGAATGTGCCTGCCTTCTGCAGATAATTTAATCTTTTATTTTTGTTGGAAAGAGAGAACACCTGACAGCTGAAAATCCTTGGGCTGAAAACAAAACAAAACAAGACATGAAGATTTGGAAATGCCCTCCAGTACCTTACATCACACATCTGGATCAGTCTTCACCCCCAAATGCACTGCAGTCATGAGACTCTTTCAATGCACCCCAACTGTTAGGAGGGTGAAGGTCTTCTGTGGGGAGGCACTGAACTGCAAGGCAAGGAAAAGGGGCAAAATAGAACTTTTATAAACCTCTAAATAAATATTATTAAGCCTTTTTTTTTTTTTTTTTTTTTTTCAGATTGCAATTGAGGTGTGTGATGAATGTTTTCAGATGTTTTGTGGAGAAAACAAAACAAAACAAAACAAAACACATGCATTTTGTGATCTCTTCATTAGTTAATTTATAGTGCCCTCCTTGCACAGAGCAATTCAACAGAGGCCAGGCTGGGATGTCCACAGATGGGGGTCAGGATCAGTTCTGATGAGAGTAACCAGGTCTGGGTTGAGGGGAACCAGGCCTTGAATGGCTGGACAGGGCAATGAGGGAACATGATACGGCCTGGTCTGGATCACGGGTCAGCAATCTGGGCTTTAAATGAGCCAAGTGAACCTCGGCTGCACTATACAGCCAGGATAACTCAGGCTGGGGCAAGCACGAGAACCTCAGCATCAAAGCAAGGAACCAAGGGAAGGTGATACCTCCTGCATGGTGAAAGATTTCTCAGCAGAATTGCTGATGAGAAGCATCCTCTGAGGGATTTTCCATTTTTTTTAATTTTTTTTTTTAAGTGACCCAAAGCTGGCAGAGCCTTCTCAGACATAGAAAAGGAGAATGCCCTCAGCTCTGTTCTGTACTGCAGGCAATCTTTTGAAACACATTGTTCTCAGGAGCAGCAAAGCATTGTTTATGGCAACGCCCTCAAAGTCTAGTGTACAGACACTGTGCTTCTCTATTCCCCCTCATTGGTATCCGTTTCTGGGCATTTTGGGGCCATGCTTGGAAGGATGGGGCAGGTTTAGTGATGCACAAGAAGGTGGCCAAGACATTGTGCTGCACTCTGAAGCACTGTATATTTCTTTCTGGGACCTGTAGCGCAATAGCTTCACAGAATCACAGAATTATCTAGGTTGGAAGAGACCTCAAGATCATCGAGTCCAACCTCTGACTTAACACTAACAAGTCCTCCACTAAACCATATCACTAAGTCCAACATCTATACGTCTTTTAAAGACCTCCAGGGGTGGTGACTCAACCACTTCCCTGGGCAGCCCATTCCAATGCCTCACAACCCTCTCAGTAAAAGAAGTTCTTCCTAATATCCAACCTAAAACATCCCTGGCGCAACTTTAGCCTGTTCCCCCTCATCCTGTCACCAGGCATGTGGGAGAATAGACCAACCACCACTTTGCTACAGCCTCCTTTAATTTACTTTAAAAGAGCGATAAGGTCGCCCCTGAGCCTCCTCTTCTCCAGGCTGACCAAAGTCAGCTTCCTCAGCAACGCCTCCTAGGACTTGTTCTCCAGACCCCTCACCAGATTCATTGCCCTTCTCTGGACTCTCTCAAGCACCTCCATGTCCTTCTTGTAGCAAGGGGCCCAAAACTGAACACAGTACTCGAGGTATGGCTTCACCAGAGCCGAGTATAGGGGGATGATCACTTCCCTAGATCTGCTGGCTACACTGCTTCTTATGCAAGCCAGGATGTTGTTGGCCTTCTTGGCCACCTGAGCACACTGCTGGCTCATATTCAGCCAACTATCCACCAATACTCCCAGGTCCTTCTCTGCCTGGCAGCTTTCTTGCCACTCATCTCCCAGCCTGTAGTTCTGCTTGGGGTTATTGCACCCCAGGTGCAGGACCCGGCACTTGGCCTTGTTGAACTTCATACAGTTGACCTCATCCCATCAGTCCAGCCTATCCAGATCAATTCAGGCATCCTTGCAACCTCTTTTCATTAGTAAAAGCATATTTCCAGTAGCAGCCAGTCAGCAAATCACATACTGTGCTGACTAGATATGTTACGCACTGTAGTTATAATTGCACCAGCCATAATTGTACAGTAGAAATATAACTAGCCTTTGAGATATGAAGTATTAACAGGTCTCAATTCATCCTTTTCCATGCTTGCTTCTGGTTATTCATCCAAGAGGTAAACCTGTTGATGTTGGCTGCAGAGATCCTGGAAGAGATCTTGAAAAGATTTCTTTGTCCAAGGAGACTGAAAGAATCAATGGCAATTCTACAAACGAGTTAAAGCTTGTCTGCTAGAGCACTACAAGACTTTGAGACTTATTTATTTATTTATTCCCAAACCAGCAATAACATATTCAGGAATATGCAAAAATGCATAAACAATAGGAACTTTTGACACAACTGGAAGTGAGTATACCCATGCATGTGCAAGAAAGCTTGATAGCTCTGCTTCCTGTGCTTCAGATACTTGGGTGATGGCTGGTGAAGCCCACAGAGCTTCAGCAATGAGAGGAGGATCTCTGGACCTAAGGTGATACTGCTCAATGGAAGAGTAGGCTGAGAGACTTTGCAGGGTGGGTTGGGAACACAGTGAAATGGAGAGCTAGAGGGGACAAGGATTTTAAGGGGTTCCAAGAGGTTTAAGCCTCTTGGAAATGCTGGAATGTGCTTTTTGTGCTGCGAAAATAAGGCAACTCTGAGAAGCTTTAAGAAGCACTGTTGGCCTGTCAGTCAGGTTCTTTCTTTTTTTTTCTTTTCTTTTCTTTTCTTTTCTTTTCTTTTCTTTTCTTTTCTTTTCTTTTCTTTTCTTTTCTTTTCTTTTCTTTTCTTTTCTTTTCTTTTCTTTTCTTTTCTTTTCTTTTCTTTTCTTTTCTTTTCTTTCCTTTTCCTTTTCCCTTTCCTTTTCCCTTTCCTTTTCCCTTTCCTTTTCCCTTTCCTTTTCCCTTTCCTTTTCCCTTTCCTTTTCCCTTTCCTTTTCCCTTTCCTTTTCCCTTTCCTTTTCCCTTTCCTTTTCCCTTTCCTTTACCCTTTCCTTTTCCCTTTCCTTTTCCCTTTCCTTTTCCCTTTCCTTTTCCCTTTCCTTTTCCCTTTCCTTTTCCTTTTCCTTTTCCTTTTCCTTTTCCTTTTCCTTTTCCTTTTCCTTTTCCTTTTCCTTTTCCTTTTCCTTTTCCTTTTCCTTTTCCTTTTCCTTTTCCTTTTCCTTTTCCTTTTCCTTTTCCTTTTCCTTTCAATTCTGCCTTTGGACTGGCTGTGCTTACCTCTTCCCCAAGACTGTTTTTGCCTTTGTGTCTCTGATGTTCTGGATTAACATTTGGCTTTAATTCTAACTTTTAAAATCACAGTATTAAAATCACAGTTGAAACCATCCATATTACAACTGTTTGTAGGTAAATATTTTTCCTTTAGTCCTCCTTTAAAACATCTGATTTAATTCATTTACAGCTAACAAATGCCATCTAGTGGATTTTTTTGTGTGTGTGTGTGCTTTATTTAGCGTCTAGTAAAATATAGTAGCTCAGCATTGATTGGTATTTGTAAAAATTAAAAACAGCCAATACAGAAAGGAACACTGCAAACTTTGGGCACACTGTTATTATTTCCCCTGCTTTTGTGGACCGAGAGGTAAATGCACATTCATATGCTTGCGTTGATGTGTGATATCTTCTTAATGGCCAACAACTATATAATCATTTGTACAAATGCGGTTAGGGAAATCATTCTCTAATTTTTAAATAAAAAGTATATGTTCACATTGAGACTTTTCCATATGCTTCACACCAGTCTTTACTTCCCTCAAGCAAATATTATGATGATTCATAAGTAGTGTTTGCATATAATTGAAAACAATAGAGAATGAGGCATTCACTGAAAAAACAAAAAATTAAAATAATTTTCAAAAGCAGAGATCCGCAGATACTGTGAACAGCTTTTATATGCATTGGAGTCTATACATATACACATATGTACATTCACAAATCAATAGACTGTGGAAGACTGCAGAGGTATATAGTTATGAGCAGAAAAATTATAGAGACACACAGAAGTTATAATTATTTCTCAGGACACATAAATGATCAAGTGGAAGCTTTAAAAGCAGTATGTTTTCACAATCCACATAGTTAAATTATAGGATACATTTTTTGTGAGATTCTGACCACAAGTGTAAATGAGTTTAAAAAGGGGGTTACATAAATACATCTGAGGTAGATCTATCCATCATCCATCATTCTATGATGGATGGATGTGAATGTGTATCATGCTTAAGTGTAAAGTCTAGTTCAGGATTTCCCACTGTGCTGAATGTAGGCAGAGTAAAGATGAAAATTTAGCCTATGTTTGTCTCTGTTTATGTATTTTTTTCCTTGAGAGATAAATTACATCTGATCGTCTGGTAAAACACTGGGACTTTGCTTCAGTTCTGGGTGTTTCTTCTGATGGTCTTATCTGGCTCTGAAACATATTAGAGACTGTTTGATTTAATAAACAAGCTTTCCTACTTCAATGTTTCCTAAAATAAGTGCATATAATCCTTTACCATAAGGTACCAAATATCCACTGTTTTTATGCAATATATACACCATATATACAATCATTCATTAAAATTTTGCCCTCTTTCACACTTCCCATTTTGACTTTTATTTCTTCTTCCTTTTTCTTGTCTTCATCTATCTCTTTTCCGGCTTGGCTATACAGGCCAAAGTGCTCTTCATACTGAGATTAACATCTCATTTGCACAGCTATGGTGTATGAATAAGGTGATAAAATAAACTGAGTTTGCCTATTGCTACTTGGTGTACAATAAACAAGAAAGAACAGAGT
Source organism: Aythya ferina (assembly GCF_964211825.1). Taxonomy (NCBI): domain Eukaryota; kingdom Metazoa; phylum Chordata; class Aves; order Anseriformes; family Anatidae; genus Aythya; species Aythya ferina. The sequence continues at coordinate 196,422,157 of NC_140296.1, read as the reverse complement.
TCATAAGTAAAATTACTCTGAGGTTTGCCCTTTGCAGCCAGTCTAATGAATCACTTTTCAAAGTATCTGCCAGGTGAATGGGGGTGAAAGATGAAGCTCATGAGCTGGTTCATTGCAGTTCATGGTATGTTAACTCTAAAGAGAAACAGACTTTGAGGGATATCTTAGTCTCAAATTATCCTAATATATCTTGCATTACTACATAATTAAGTTAATTTAAAAACATAAATTGCTGGATGGGGCATAACGATGCAACCATGTCACTAGTGAGTCCAATGAGGGTGCAGAGTACACCAGCACAGCACAAGCATTTCCATCGGCTTGGAAAAAGCTACTAAACCCTGATTAGGTTGCAGTTGTCAGCGCACCATCTCATCACAAACTTTTGGTTTTCAACCAGTCTTTCTGGTTCTCTGAGAATGACACTTGTGGCCTCAACTGGAAATTAAGAAGTGTCTTCATGTTGTTTTAGATTCTAGCGAGCCATCACAAATGCAGTGGGCTAACTTGGGATGACAGCAGTGTTCTGACAGCTCTTCTTGGCTTTTGCAGAATCTAGAGGCAGCTGAACTTTTGATTGTACAAACATTGTGCTGCTGTTTAATAGTATACACTGAAAAAACAGCCTATTATAAGTTCAAGAATGTTTCTCTGTATGTTGTCTATAGAAGAACACCAACTGCTTGCATACTAAATCATAGAATCATAGAATCTTCTAGTCCAAACTTAATGTACCAAAAAATAAAAATAAAAACAAAAGTAGACCCAGATGTGATTTCTCTTATATCATGGAGTACAACAAGACATCTCTGTATTCAGTCATCTTCCTCTGTCTGCCTGCTCTGTCCTTTCTCAGACAACATGGATAAAGGAAGGAACAGATCTGAGCTGCCAAAATCTGCCAAAACCCAGTATCCAGCAACCAAGTCCATCTACTCCTCTTAAATAAATTTAATGCAGTGCATGCCTCCCTGCTAGAAAGAAAGTTTTGCTGAGTGCTGAAGTGCTAGAGGTTTTTTGAAAGGAAACAGATTTATGTTTGAAATGTCAGTAACATTAACTGTTACTTAGCAATTTAAAGGCTATACAGGAAGAGGAGGAGGTTTAAAGGTTTTTCTAGCCTTAAGAGATTTGAAATTTTCATCTCCCACCTCCTTGCAAAGTTCATAACTGTGATGATGAGGTGCATACAGTATTCCTTTTCCTTTTTTTTTTTTTTTTTTTCAATGGCTGGGTCACCGAGAAGTATCTACCTTTCTCTGACAACTTTGTTAGAGCTTGTAAAGATCTTTCAGGACTCACCTTTCTCTCTCTCACAACCGAACTTTTTAAAATACACTGTTACTACATTGTCCAGGTCATTTATCTATTGCCACAGTACTAATGTGCCAACTCTTCCTGTATTGTAATTGCCTTCTAACCCCCATCACACTTTCCCAGTATTGTTGAACTGAAACAATGGCTCAGTGCATTGGCCATAGTCCTTGTAGCAGTAAAGTCAGAGTCAATGCTGGGGCAGTCTACCTGACCCTGCTGTAGGACAGCACTGACTTACCTTCCCTGGAGATACTGAAAAAGAGTAAAATTCCTTTTGTCTAGAACTTGTTAACATAATGACTACTTTCTCTCACTTTATTTTTATTATTACTATAAAATTCCTCAGGAATGCATAGTTTCTACACTGAGTGTTGCCTAGAAGAGTGATTGATGCAGTCCTACATTAAATATACTAAACAGTTCATGAGGTTAAAAGGAAAACATAATAAACACATTTCACAAACTCGCACTTGCTCAACTGTTTACATTCAGGTCTGCAGAAGAAACAAAATCTGATTAATGGAGCTATTCTGGTAGTTTTCATATTAACTGATTGAATCCCTTTTTCTAGACATGAATGTCATAACACAATATAAATGTATATTTTACAAAGTCATTGTGAACTTTATAGCAGAATCGAGGTCACTAATGAGCTGGGTTAGAACTTCTATTCCATTTGGTCTGTGTAAGTCTAAAGACATCCTTTTGCAATAAATGTTCCATATTTACCTTTGTCTTCAATGTGATTACATTAGTAAAGTTGGAAAAAAAAAAAAAAAATGTAAAAACTACAGGGGCAAAATATAACAGGTAAGTTAGTTACATTTGTGGTAACTAACCTTATATTCCAGGTTAGTTATATTCCTTATTTTCAGATAGATACACACTCACTAAACCAAATGAAAGATTTCAGGAATATTGAAAATTTAATCAGCTTTCAGAATTCGTTTCTCAAAGGACAAACTGGCAGTTAAATGTCTGGTGACATCTGCTGATTTCATTTTAAGTGTATACATTTTCATACTGTTCTGTAAGTAATGAAATAAGACATGATGAATCAATGCATCTCATGAAAACAATGAGGATAATGTGATTTTCAATATTATAGTTAAGATGTTTTTTGAATGTGAAAATGATAACAGCTGTGGAACACTATTAAAATGGAATGGTTATTTGCAACATTTTTTGTGATTTGAGTATGAAAAATGGAACGGAATGGGAGTTTCTAGGAATAAGAGCCTTTAGGGATATTTATCTGGCTCATTCCTCAAAGCAGAGATCAACAGTTGTGATTTGATAGGTAGGAGGGGATGAACAAGCATTTAAAAGCATTGTAACATATCCATTTCTGCTCTGATAAAATGTCAACATAAAAACATTTTTAAAAATCTCTAAAGAGAAAAGAGACACATTCAAAAAGTAACAGGTACATACATGTATATACCTTCACAAGCTCATGTTTGGACAAATGTGTTTCAGACACCAGTTCTCTAATTTTCTGTAAAGGTAGGAGCAATGTAATGCATATTTTACATTCAGTACTATGCTTAGGGAAATACACTTGTTTATAGCAACCTATAATCAACTTAGATACAGATATGTAATATTGAAATATAATAAAAGGAAAAGTATGAAGCAAGATTTGAAAACATAACATGAACAAGTACCTATTTACTGAATGAAGGGAACAGTCCTTCAGAAAGCAGAGTATGTGATCATATAACATCTTAGCTATGAGTGATGTAGATAAAGTATTTTCCTAAAAAAGATCTCTCAGTATAAAACAATAGTAACCCACAGAGGTGGAGAAACCTGCATTGTTAGAGATTCTGTCTTTGGGCTTAAACTCAGTTGTGAATGGTCACTGATGGTACTTAAACACATAAAAATTGTGTTCAAGATGATAATGTTTTTCCTTTCAGAATACCGGTTAAAGCTTCAGCTGATACCTTTCACTTCCTTTCCCAGCTCCTTTCTTGAAAGGAATTTCAGGTTGTTGAAATTTCATGGAGGAAATTATTTGAATGAAATATGAAACTTCATTTATGTCAATATATATTTATCAGGTCACAAAGTTGAAGGTTATCATTTATCAATTTTCATGAGTTTCATGAGATTATAAAAGCAATAATCCAATAAATGATTTTTCCCTAGCTGTCCAATGGCAGAATCATAATCAAAGTATTAAGTGTTCATGTCAACAGCATTGAAACTTTTTTTTTTTTTTATACCAGTTGTAAAAGTCTTCTGGTAGAAAATGAAAAATACTATATAAATATTAAATCATATAATTAAAAACACTTTTTTTTTCCCTAGATCATGTGCAGTACTCAAGGATAACTAAGGCTCCTGCCTTACATGTTTTGTTCATAAGGGAGGAATATTGAATGTTGGTGTGATGTTTTTCCAAAAGAAATAGATTAACACATTTTTATACACTTATACAGCTTATATCATTATATATAATCCACTTATATCTTTTCTAATATATATATATTTATTAAGGCATTAGTTTTGTTACATGCCAGTCACATTCATATCATCTATTAGATTTCGATGTCCTTAAAACTCTTACAATATGAAATTGTAAGTACTGCTCAGTCTTCAGAAAAATGATGTGAGATGGGAGTTGTATGAAAGCTCTTAAATTTCATATAATGTTTGAGCTCTGGCATAGTAATTTAAATTTGATGTAAAGCTAAGGTACTGTTGCAAATGCATAAAAATGGAGATCATTTGTGAAAGAATAAATTTTTGAAAAATGTAAATTATGTTAGGGTACTTCCTGATTTGAATGAGATCTCTTTTCATCTCTGGAGATAATCTATTCATTTGCAGATAGAGAGGTCTCATTCAGACCTTAAGTGTTACTTTTCTTGTTTATGCAAATACCTGTTTCACATCAGAGTTTTTGAAGGGGGGACACTGTCTGAGAGAGCATCTAAGCTCTTACTTCTAGAGCTCTGTCCTTGCCAACATCTACCCTGCCTAATGAAATGTTGATCCTCATTTTGGATTATTCTCACTAAAGCTATTTATTTCCCACTGACCTTTTGATAATTGCTTTTATCCAATGTCTGTTAACATATAATGGCACATACATTTTCACTGAGAAATGGGAAAAAATTAAGAAAATTTGTCCCTGTCTAGTCATCCCTGGTTGTGATTTATTGCATCATTCAACATGCAAACACACTGAAATAAACCAATCAGACAACTTCCTGCTACTAAATAAATAAATAAACAAATAATAGCATGGGCAAAAAATCTTATTTCCCTTTACAGCATGACAAGGTACGTGTGTCGATCTGCTTGAGAGTAGGAAAGCTCTGCAGGAGGATCTGGATAGGCTGCACCGATGGGCTGAGGTCAACTGCATGAAGTTCAACAAGGCCAAGTGCCGGGTCCTGCACCTGGGGCGCAATAACCCCAAGCAGAGCTACAGGCTGGGAGAGGAATGGTTGGAGAGCTGCCAGGTGGAGAAGGACCTGGGAGTGATGGTCGATAGTCAGCTGAATATGAGCCAGCAGTGTGCTCAGGTGGCCAAGAAGGCCAACAGCATCCTGGCTTGTATCAGGAACAGTGTGACCAGCAGGGCTAGGGAGGTGATCGTCCCCCTGTACTCAGCTCTGGTGAGGCTGCACCTCGAGTACTGTGTTCAGTTTTGGGCCCCTCGCTACAAGAAGGACATCAAGGTGCTTGAGCGGGTGCAGAGAAGGGCAATGAATCTGGTGAAGGGCCTGGAGAACAAGTCCTACGAGGAGCGGCTGAGGGAGCTGGGCTTGTTCAGCCTGGAGAAGAGGAGGCTCAGGGGTGACCTTATTGTTCTCTATAGGTACCTCAAGGGAGGCTGTAGTGAGGTGGGGGTTGGTCTATTCTCCCACGTGCCTGGTGACAGGACGAGGGGGAATGGGCTTAAGTTGCACCAGGGGAGTTTTAGGTTGGATGAACTTCTTTACTGAAAGGGTTGTTAGGCATTGGAACAGGCTGCCCAGGGAAGTGGTGGAGTCACCATCCCTGGAAGTCTTCAAAAGAAGTTTAGATGTAGAGCTTAGGGATATGGTTTAGTGGGGACTGTTAGCGTTAGGTCAGAGGTTGGACTCGATGATCTTGAGGTCTCTTCCAACCTAGAAATTCTGTGATTCTGTGATAACACATATTACATCAATGTGGTGCATAGTAACCTTAGCTGAGATGTGTTGTCACTGCAATAAATACTTTTTGTGTTATGTTTTTTTCGACAGCTATTGTCAGTCAAAACATACAAATGCTATTGCTTTAAAGCATTATTATTGTTTTGAATTTCCATGGCCCCAGAGAGGGATGGGCTTCAAAACATGTGCATGCAACTCCATAAGTGTTATCACAGCCTCTCAGTAGGCACTGGCCTACTCAGTGTAGACACTGGCTTGTACTGATGAAATCAGTCAAGATAATCCTCCAGTTCCTTTCCAAGTTTCCCTTCCACTGCTACTAAAAAATGCATAACAATTTCAGTGCTGAGAAGCACAGCTTTTGGCTTCTGAAGCAGTTAGTGCATCACGTAAGGAAGTACAATGTGAAAATGTAGGTATCCAATCACGTGTGGCATCTCCCATCTGAGTGTGGCAAAGGCAAGGAGTGGTTGTGTCAGGTTGGTGCTGCAGAAGCCACAGAATTAAATCCCTGCCACTGGTGAAGCAGATGAGACAGGCAAAGTAAAGATTTGATTTGCCATTGATTATAATGTTAAGTGCTTGATTCACCATCCCTGGAGGTCTTTAAAAGACATTTAGATGTAGAGTTTAGTGATATGAGGATAGAGAGGATATGAGGATGAGGATGTGAGGAGGGCTTAGTGATAAGAGGACTGGTTAGTGTTAGGTCAGAGGTTGGACTAGGTGATCTTGGAGGTCTCTTCCAACCTAGATGATTCTGTGATTCTGTGACAACTCATATTGAGCAGTAAACTGCAAGACAAAGTGTCAGCAAGCAGTTGAGAACAGTTAGAAAAGTTAAACAACAACTGTAACAAGAGGGAAAAATGGATGTTAAAATGTACCTTTAAAAGGCAAAAGCAGGTTCAAGTAGTTGGATGAGAAATTTTTGATGTAAGACAAGAATCCACAGGAAATGTGCTAATTCACAAGGTCAGCATTTTGGACAAGAGCATACATTTCTTTCTTAAAAAAAAATAAATATATGTATATACATATTTAAGAAAGAAATGTATATATATGCATATATATGTATGTATATATATATATATAACAACAATAAATATATATAACAACTAGCAGTATGATTTTTCCCTTGAGTGGATTGGTCAAACAAGTTTCCTTGGAGTAAGAAAAAAAATATAGAAAACTTTTCCAGGACTTAATTTATCAAGAATAGTTTAACAAAATGAACTACAAAAAAAAAAAAAAAAAAAAAAAAAAAAAAAAAAAATCCTAAAATGTACAGGTCTGAATTTGCACTTACATGTACTTACATGCACTTACACCTGCTGGCCTTACTAAAGGTCAAATTTAGTTTGCTTTCAATATGTTTCCTTGCATAGTTATTAGTCTTTGTCTATACTTTTGGCTATGATTCCGTTTTCTTAGCTAAGGTTAATCTAACACATCAGCTATTTTATTGCTTCTTTAAAACAAAACAAAGCAAAGCAAAAACCAAACCCAACCAAAACAAACAAACAAAAAAGCTACCTGACATTTATGAGTTATAGTATTTGAAATTCTGTTGTTTGGGATAGTGTGTTAAATTGCCACTAGTTACATAAATAAAATCACAGTGTGCTGTGATTTGTACATTTATACGAAATTAGACATTATTTTGTGGTAAAAATAGCAATCCATACCCTTAACTGCTATAAGACATCACAGATCTGTTGAAGGTATATTGTTTTCTGCTATCTGAGGTTCTAACATGGAAGACTGATTAAATGATCCAGACACATTTTTGGTATTTCACTTATTAAAAGCAACTGCTCTCAGACAAAGTGAGTGAGTGATGGGGTGTTTCTATGAATGAAGGAGTACCTGCTATCCTGTCACTCTGGATCTGACCAAATCAGAATATAATATCACCATGCTGGTGATATTCAGGTACTTATGGCTCTTGCCCTTAAGGTGTGTAGGGTCAGATTTAAGGCTCCATTCAAAATGAAGCATGAATTTGAAACTGTGCATTGGGTATACATGGTATACATGCCTGCAGTGTAGAAACTCACATCTGGAACTCTCTCTAGCTTTGGTGTCCCTGTGTCATCAATATTCAGAAACTGAAACATTTTCTGATACTTTATCTTTTATGTTCTTAAAACAAAAGAGGATGAATTTTTTTTATTTTTTTTTTTTAACAGATATTGCACCATTGTTGGGAAGTCAGAGATTTAAGATTCTCTTCCTTCTTGTATCTCATTGGAATACTCCATATGAGTATTTCTTACAAATGAAGAAGGATGGATGAAAATGGCTACTGGCTATGCTGTTGTTATTGTTGTTGTTGTTGTTGTTGTTTGTTTTTTTCAACCTGAGTTACCATATAGCTAGGAATGAAAAATTCACTGGTTCAGAAAGGCAGCATCATATAGTCTGGTGGAATTCTGGATTTTGGTCTCTCTAATATATTAGCAGGTTAAACAGAAATTGGTTTGAAATAAATATTTCAGGACACAAAATAACACCTTAACATCCACCTAGCTCCTCACATACCACTCAGCTGAAAGTCTTTTGTCAATGTGTTAAATTGTGATTTCAGTCTTTCAGCTCACACAAGGTAAACAAGTTCAAGAAACATTTGCACAACACTCTCAGACATATACTCCGATTTTTGGGTGGTCCTCTGTGGAGCCAGGAGTTGGACTCAATAATCCTTGTGGGTCCTTTACAACTCAGGATGACTCTGTGATTCCATGATCTCATGTCTGAGGCTCTTAATCCAGTTGTGTTGGAAGCTGAACAGAATCACAGAATCACAGAATTTCTAGGTTGGAAGAGACCTCAAGATCATCGAGTCCAACCTCTGACCTAACGCTAACAGTCCCCACTAAACCATATCCCTAAGCTCTACATCTAAACTTCTTTTGAAGACTTCCAGGGATGGTGACTCCACCACTTCCCTGGGCAGCCTGTTCCAATGCCTAACAACCCTTTCAGTAAAGAAGTTCATCCAACCTAAAACTCCCCTGGTGCAACTTAAGCCCATTCCCCCTCGTCCTGTCACCAGGCACGTGGGAGAATAGACCAACCCCCACCTCGCTATAGCCTCCTTTAAGGTATCTGTAAAGAGCAATAAGGTCACCCCTGAGCCTCCTCTTCTCCAGGCTGAACAAGCCCAGCTCCCTCAGCCGCTCCTCGTAGGACTTGTTCTCCAAGCCCTACATTACAGGCACATCTGTCCATACAAGGAAACAGGGCAACCTGAGCAGAATGAAAACAATGGAAGAAGGGAGCAAAACAGAGCCACATGGCTGGAGAAGATGGTTGGAAGAATATCATGCCAGCTGAAAAGGACAAAGAAGAATTAAAAATACATGGGATAAAATGGTTGGGAGAAGTGTCCATGACAGTGTTGCTCAAATCTTATCCTGAAAGCATAATTTATTTTATTGTTTTCTTGTAGATGTTTTCCAGCTTTAATCACAAAATAAAATTAATAATCGTAATGAAATCTGATTCGTACCATTCTGTTAAATCAAGAGCATAAAGTGATTGGGCTTGAAAAGCAGGAAACTGAACATATTTTAATCATAATGAGGATCTTGTAAATGCAGAACCCAAGCCCTGAAAAAGGTCAGAACAGCCTACCTCAGCAGTATTTTTTAATTATTAAATAAAGTATGATCTGATAGTAACTGTAAAGCAGCACGGAATGAAAGGATTGTCTGTAATTTCTGTGAAAAATAGTGCAACAAGAAAATTAAAGTTAATTTGTTACTCATGATTTCATGAGGAAAGTTTTGCTTGTGCACCTGTTTTTCAACTGTGCTTGGATTCAAAGTAGAAGTGCTGGGAGATCAGTTAGATCCCCACATTTATTTATTTATTTATTTATTTATTTATTTATTTATTTATTTATTTATTTATTTTAACTGAGTATTCAGTGAAACCATTTGCTGTTCTGCAATGAGCTTTTTTACTTTTTAAATTATTTTTTAAATATAACAACAGCTATTCAGAAAAGAGAATTTTCAAGAGAACTTTCAAGAGAAATTGTTATTGACCTCAAACTTCAAAACATGGTTTAACTCGATAGAGAATAAGCAAGGCAATCAGATGTAGGTCCATCAGTAATCTTTCCTACTTAAAAATATTATATCTGAAGTAAATGGAAATTTTCCTCTTTAAAAAACACACAAAATACATACAGGGGAGTTTTGTTTATCAAAAATTTAATTAATTACCTCGTCTTCCATGTAATCCAAAAATTACTGACATGAATTGTGAATCAATTGGAAATCTTAGAAGTACTACAGGTAAACTATCACTTTTCAGATAAAAGTGGCAGCTATTTTATAACATTATTTTTACTACCCTTTTGCAGAATAGCACACAACATTCTAATAATGACGATACATTGGGAATTTAATTTTTTTGCTTTATATATATATATATATTTTTTTTTTCGCACATACATCAGACAATTTCAATTAAATTCAATTGGAGCTACAAATATAAAAGGTATACATATGTTTCCAGCATATGTAGAACTGGAGACTTTTCAAATTGGTCAAGGCATCACAGTTGACAAGGAAATTGAATGAGATGGCTTGGAATCCTATATTAAACTAGTAGCAATAGACTGATACATTTTAAAAAATGTATTCATTTTTTTATGATTCTTCCTATGACTGCAGTAAAATCATATTATAATTCCTGAGTGTATAGAGAAAATGATAACTTTATTTATTTATTTATTTATTTACCATTTAATCTCCACTAAATTTTTCAGGCAGAATTTTTGTCAGGCAGATGCAAATACAGTGGTTCCTCTTGTCACTGCGTTTGTCTCATGCTGGCTAAAGCACAACATATGCTTTATGATCAAACCAACAACAGCTGTAATTTTTAAAAGCAAGAAAAGGACTTAATTCTATACACATAGAATTTTCTTTCTAAACAGCCCCCCAAACAACAGAACATCTTCATGGAGCATTCCCTTGAAGTTTCCCAATGTACTTGAGTCATGAGTTATTTGAAATGCTTGCAAACTGGAACAAATCAATTCCAATCATGGAGTAACATCCACAATATAAAGAATGTCAGAAGATAAGCAAATTACAACATACAATAAAGATCTACCCATAACAAACAACTCTGTCCACCACTGAAACAAGCTCTCCTTTGCACTGTAGAAATAAGGGAGGAACAACAATAAGCCCAACAATAAACAAATGCTTATGGCATTTTGTTTGCATTTTTTCTTAAACAATAACTTTCTAAAAGTATCTTTCAGATATACAAGAGAAAGTTATCAGAAAATAAAGTTAAAACGAAAGAAAAGGACTCCAGCTGAGCTGAGTTTGGCCTCTGGCATGGATTTGAATCCATGTCTTGCACATCCCACTCTGGTTTGTCTATTGAATACTTCTCTTGTTTTTCTTCTAGACCAATGAATAAGTAATTATTCTCATACATAATCATCTCCAGCTGACGACTTTGATGTATTCTGTTAACTTAGTCTGGGGCAGCTTTAATGTTTGTTCTCTCTGCTCAAGAACACTTGTTGAACAATTTGTCTTACACACAGAGAGTTTGCACTTTGTCACTTTCTCTGGTTTATTTTCATCAGCTAACGTGATAGATTAATGGTGTATCAACACTCCCTCTGCAGGGACCTGACTGTAGATTTTATCCATTTTGAGCTGCCCTAGACAGCAGACATATATGATCCTCAACAGGGAGGGAGAAGGGAGAGAAATGGAAGAGAACAAAACAAAGAAGACAGATTTTCTTTGAAGCAAAATGTTTAAAAGCCCAAAAGCTCCTGAAAATGGGAAAAAAAAATATTTTCTGTTTAGCATTAGTCCCGAAAATTAGCTGTGCAATGAATTGCATAAATATAATTTGATTAGATCTTTTAAATTTTATTAATGTATTTTAAAATACATTAGTACTTGAATGGGAAGTAGTAGTTTAATAATTGTCTTTTTACTGTCATATATTTCAATGGTAACATGATTTCATTCTACTTAGTAAGTTTTTTTTGTTTGTTTGTTTGTTTTTAATGCATCACAAGCTACTATCACCTCTGACTTCATATGACTAGATGAATACACTTTTTTTTTTTTTTTTTTCCATAGTCAGGAGTTACTCCGTCTCAATGTTTTTCCATACAGCAAGTCCTTCTGTAGGCTTATTTTCTCTGTACAGCATGTAGAAAATCCATAACATTGGGGTGCGCATAGCTATCAGGAGTTTCCTCCTTTTCTGCACAAGTTACCTTTGCATTTTAACTTGTGTCACATCTCATAAACTTGTTTAATCATATCTGTAAAATTAAAAAGGAAAGCTGAGGGTGAAGAAATGGTATATTTTGTGTGACAAATATTTTGAAGATGACATATTTATGTATGGGTGGATGATATTTAAGATCTACATTGTTCATAAATTTTATTCAAAAATATCAACAACAACAACAAAAATGTTTCATACAGTTAGATCCTCTGCAGAAAATCCACTGTAAATGCTTGTCTTTACCCTCCTAAGTAATTACAACCACTGCTGTAATGTCACCTCTAAGCCAGGATAACTTAAGTAAAAGTTCTTTCTTAAAAGCAGGACTTAATGATTTAGGTTTTGGACAAGTATGATGATATTCTTCTACACATTTCTCATAAGCGGAACACTGACATTTGTACTAGAGTTTGTAATCTACAGGTAAACAATGAGAGTTTTCTTTCATAGAACGCTTTGGGTTGGAAGAAGTCTCAAAGATCATCTTGTTCAAACCCCATGACATAGGAAGAAGCACCTCCCACTAGATCAAGTTGCTCAAAGTCTCATCCAACTTAGCCTTGAACGCTTCCAGGGACAAGGCTTCTCTGGGCAAACTCTTCCTGTGCCTCAATACCCCCTGAATAAATATTTTTTTTTTCCTTATATCTAATCTAAATGAACCTTCTTTTAGCTTAAAGCTGCTACCCCTGGTCCTGTCACTACACTCCCTGATAGTCCCTCTCCAGTTTTCTTGTAGGGTCCTTGTAACTCTACAGTTTTCTTGTAGGGTCCACTGGGACATTCAGCTGCAACCAGTGAATTCAGCTAAACTTTATTCTGAAGATAAGTTTCAAGTTGCTGAGTTATTAAGTGAAGACTTTTTTTAAAGACTAGGCTTAAATCTTTATTACTCTTTTTGTGATCAATAGTACCCAAGTACAGTATAGTGAGAAATAAACTGTCATGTTTGTTTAGGTTGTTTTCAAAACCATACATTAAGCAGAGAAACAAAATGCTTTTTCCTTTTTCTTTATGGGAACTTTGCTAGTTAACTGTACATATGCAAATGTCTTCTTGCTTCTCATACAGTTCTATTAAAGTAATTTAGCTATCGATGGAGCATTAATATGAATAAAGAAAAAATGAAGACTGTAGCCAGTAAGTCAAGGAAAAAATTTGTGAGAACATTTGATTTTAATGTGTTAAAAAGGGTGTTTTGTTTGTTTTTAATTAGTATTTTATTTATTTATTTTTACATAAAATATTTCATGAAGCAAGACAAGCTGTTCTTCCAGTTCTGTCTTTCACCTCAACGCTCAGCAGATACTTTACTATACAGCACAGTATTTATAGTGTGCATTGGTTTGCTAATAAAGTACTCAGGGAAAGATGAGAGGTGGTAAAGAAGGTGAGAAGAAAGGAGATACGAAATATTTTACCTGCATTCTTTGAGTCACAAGTATTCACAGACTGTGGCATGCCCTTACCTTTTGTCTAGATGAAAAAAATAAAAACAAAATCATATTTTTAAGTTCGACCATGCACTTAAACCACGTTGAAGTCAACAAGGTCAGATAATAAATAGGAAGCCCTAAAGAATCTGGACGGTGAAAGACATAGGGGATCAGCATGGTAGTTCTCGCACTATGGAAAAACAGTTGGATTTCTCCTTAGGTATTGTCTGTCCCCTGTCATTCTTCTAACATCCACAGGGCCTAGAGGCTGAAAGATGAGGATCTCTTGCAAAAGGCAATCCCAGCTGACTACTCTTGACAGGTTTTTGATGCAGAACAACAACAGCAAGCCAGGCTGGGGAGATCCTCTACATCTGTTTTGAGCAATTAATCCCCTAGAGGTAACACCACTTACATGCAACTAATTTCTCAGTGTTTTAGCTAGAACGTGATTGAATGAGCACACTAGAAATTAAAGAAACTTAGTATTTATTTTGCGGAAACAAATGAAGAGGCCATTAACCTTCTAATAGAACTGATTACAGTGTGTGTTTTAAAATATTATTCCTCCCTTTTGCTCAGCCTTAAGAACTGTGTAACAGCTTTGGTGACAATCAAGTTGATGCTACATGTCAACACTAAGGCATGACAGATTATTGTGATGAGGGAGTCACAACTTTCCAAATATAAACATGAAATGTTATCCCACAAACTCCTATAGCCTCTCTTAGTATCAATCAGCTCTGGGTTAGATTCTCTCTTTCAGAGAAGAAGGTAATCAATGTTTATTTTAGAGTGTATTAAGATCACTGTACCTTGATGAAATAAATGTAACTCTATTAGAAGTGAGTGGCTATTGGGATAAAGCAGCTATTGAATAAAGAATATCAGAGTCCTTGTATTTTCTCTAGAATACCTGGGTTCACAAAAAAATGGTCACTTCTATTGATATGTTTCCATGTTTCCTCATGTTCTTCTGGTTGTATGTGCATTTCTTTTATAATAAATGAGAGTATGAGCGCGACATAGACTTGTAGAGCGACTCCCTGTGCGGCCTGAAGGACAGGAACCGGGGTGAGACACCCCAAATGGGGGTGGACTCCCTCTCCTGTCGCTGTAGGGCAGAGGGAGGGGACCTAGAAGCTGAGGAGGAATGGAAACAGGTCCCTGCTCAATATCACAGGCGATGATGCCCCCCCACCAGCCCCACCTTCCCAGGTGCCCTTACGCAACATGTTTGAGGCCCTGGAGCCTGAGAGACCGGTAGCTGAGGAAGAGGTAGAAAGTCTTCCCAGGAGGATTCCTAGGGTGACGAAGTCAACTCCACGCCTTAGGACTGCCTCCTCCAAGAAGGAAAGAAGGGTGATTGTTGTGGGCGACTCCCTTCTCAAGGAAACAGAAGGACCTATTTGTCGGCCTGACCCTACCCGTAGGGAAGTCTGCTGCCTCCCTGGGACCAAGGTCAGGGACATTGCCAGAAAGCTTCCCAACCTGGTTTGCCCCTCTGACTAGTCTCCTCTTGTAATAGTCCAGGCTGTCAGTTATGACATTGAAGAGAGAAGCCTGAAGACCATCAAATGGGATTTAGGGGGCTGGGACAGTTAGTGGATGGAGCAGGAGTATAGGTGGTGGTGTCATCTATCCCTACAGATGCAGGGAGGGGTACAGAGAGGACATGGAAAGCCCACCTGACAAACACATGGCTCAGAGGCTGGTGCCAACACAGAAATTTTTTTTTTTTTTGACCATGGGGTGCTTTACTTGGCACCTGGCCTGATGACTGAAGAAGGGTCCCTATCTCTAAGAGGAAAAAGGATCCTGGGCCAGGAGCTGGCGGGGCTCATTGAGAGGGCTTTAAACTAGGTAAGAAGGGGGACAGGGCTGAAACAAGGCTTGTTAGAGCTGTGCCAGAGGTAACAATGGCAAGGCCATAAATTGTTATAACTATAACTGATATAGCTATCAGTTATATCTATAACTGATAGAAATGGAAGCAGGTCTGTGCTTAAGAAAGTTTGTCTAGGTAGATTTGTTCTCTAATAGTTTTTGGACTGCTACAGACTGCTCAATTGCTTAG
Organism: Aythya ferina; assembly: GCF_964211825.1. Lineage (NCBI taxonomy): Eukaryota > Metazoa > Chordata > Aves > Anseriformes > Anatidae > Aythya > Aythya ferina. The sequence goes on along the minus strand of NC_140296.1, from coordinate 196,406,885 downwards.
CCTGAGGTAAGTACAGCCATGATGATTTCTACAGGATACTACTTAGATACTTACAGGATACTTAGAAAACAAAGTGTGTTTTCCTGAATACTTTTTTCCCTCAAAGAACATCATTGCTGGAAAGGGACCCCATAAAGAAAATTCCATCTTTACAAGGAGAAATTATGAAAAATGAAGGAACATAACAAAACCACAGAGAGATACCTAATCAATAGCAAACAATAAGTAGACTACTATGTTATCTAAATAATTATTTCCATATTCTACAGTTTTCCTCAGTTAGAGTAACACTGCATGCTATATTTCACCAATTATTATCATGTGCTGAATTCACCGTTTATTTAAAAAAAAAAAATGAATAAATATATAATAAAAAAAGAAACATTGGAAAAAATCCAGGTGAGGATTTACTCCCTTTATGTGAAAAAAAATGAACATATTTAATGATCCCTCATGGGTACCGCAGTTCTTAAACCACATGAATTTTAGTATGAGCGTATGAAACCATGCAGATTTTAATAAGATTTATGAACAAAGTACGCTTTAAATCATCATCTACACCTAACAAAAAATACAATAAATAAATAAATAAAAAATCTGCTCCTTAATTCCTTCTCATGCTGAACTTTCCCTTTAAATCTGAAAAAACAGATAAAAGAAGCTCAGGAGATAACACAAGTTTCAACTGTTTTTCTATCATTAATTCAATGAGATTTCATACATTTTCAGACAATTGACAGTTCTTACATTCCAGTCTGGTTCTGACTATAACAGTCCTAGTGACTGTCACATCCCTGAGTCACATTATTAATACACTACCAGACTCTGTTTGAACTGTCACACTTGTAGAGGAGCCAGCATGAAACTCTCGTGTTTTTTGTTTATTTGTTTTTGACTGCCTGCTAAATCCTTAGTCAATTCCTATTGACTTACTAGGTGCCTAAACTGCAGTAGCATTTAAGTACCAGAGTTACAGACATTAAATATTGCAGACACATCAGAAAAATATTTTAAGATGACAGTGACAACAGAATATTTCTTCTAGTGTACTGATTCAAAGAAATAAATCAGAAATACATCTGAGCAATCAGTTCTAGCTAAGTTGTCTTATCATCTGGTACACTATTAAGTCATTGATGTAAACAATTATTTCACTGACCAGGGCACAGAAGTAACGATACACAATCTGACTGCATTTCTCTCATGAATGGAAGGGATCAAAATCTTAGCTGGTAGCTCACAGGCAGAGATATTATTCAAATCAAGCAGCACAATTAAAGTATAAATTTTTCAAATTTGAACTGTTTTTATTAATAGACTAGTCATAGACCATGAGTCTAAATTCAGAAAGTTTAAAAAATGGGTGGTAAAAATGTAGTGAGGCTGGAGATGAAGGTAGTGTTTCAGTATTGAATCAGAGACGATAGGAGACTCCATAAAATTAAGTCAAGCTTGTACCACTTATATCAAGGAAGATCACAGATAAGGAGAAATGGATTGAACATTGCAATAGCTTTCATATTGGATTTGATATATATGGTTATATTTGGAAAAAAAAAAAAAAAAAAGGAAAGATTTTTTTTATTTATTTTTATATTCCTCTCTCCACATATACAATTTTATATTTTTATATAATAATAATATATTTTTATATAATAATAGTGCAAGATGATGAAAGCCTGAAGAAGAGCTTTAGATGAAAATGGTTTGGAAAGGATGTGTCCTTGGTATATGGAAGACTTGGTATATGGAAGGAACTGTGGTGGTTTTACTTAGGTGGGCAGATGAGTTCCACCACGGCCACTCTCTCACTCCCTCTCCTCAAAGGGGAAAGGGGATAAAACAAGACACAAAGGGCTCAAGGTCTGAGATGAGGATAATTTAATTAAAGGGAGAAGGAAGAGGGAACAAAAAAAAAAAAAAAAAAAAAGGCCATGCATGCAGAAACACAGAGAGAGAAAAGTAGCTCAGGAGGACAGACACTTCCATCATGAGAATGAGAACCCCCCAGCCTCCCACTCCTTCCCCTTTTCCACTTTTTATTGCTGAGTGTGACATCATATGGCATGGAATATCCCTTCGATTGATTTAGGTCAGGTGTCCTAGTGATGTCCCCTCTTGCCCAGCCCCCAGCCTGCTGGCTCTTGGGGGAGTTGGAGGGAGCCAGTATTGTACAGCAACAGACAAAAAACTGGTGTGATACCAGTGCTGTTTTAGCTACAAGGGCAGAGCACAGCACTGTATGGGCTGCTGCAGAGAAAGTTAACTCCATCCCAGCCAGACCCAGCACAGGAACACAAAAACTTTGACATTATTTAGATATCGTGATCTATGGTATAAGTGATCATGCCTATGACCAGCTAAGATCACCCTGCTGACTGTCAACATGAGTGAGGAAAAATGGCAGGGAATCTAGGAAATTTGAAAAGACAGGATCAATCAAAAGGAAAAGAAATAACTGCAAATTATCTATTCAGATCATTCAACTCAATTCATATTTGAAGAAAGATTTAATTACAGAAAGTAGAATAAAATGCAACAAAAGGATCTGGTAGATTGTTCATTGAGACTGGAAAGGAAAAAAGGAGAAAGAACGTCTTATCTACACAGAGAAAAACTAAGTGGAAAAAAAATGCCAAGAAAGTTTAGATCCCCACAACTCAACAGGAAGACAAGTTTTCAAGAAAAACAGAGACAACAGAACCAAAAGCACTGGGGCAACAGGTAGAGAAGAAAAAAGACCGGTGAACCAAATGAATGGTCAGCTCAGAAGATTAGAAGGTGTCCTGGTTTCAGTTAGAACAGAGTTAATTTTCTTCCTAGTAGCTGGTAGAATGCTATGTTTTGGCTTAGGATGAGAAGAGTGCTGATAACACCCCGATGTTTTAATTGTTGCAGAGCAGTGCTTATACTAAGCCAAGGACATCTCTGCTTCTTGCTCTGTCGTGCCAATGGGCAGGCTGGGGGTGCAGCAAGAGCTGGGAGGGGACAGACCCAGGACAGGTGACCCAAACTAGCCAAAGGGGTATTCCATACCATCTGACATCATGCTAAACAATATATAGGGGTGGCTAGCCGTAGGGAGGGGGCCGGACTGCTCGGGGTTAGGCTGGGCATCGGTCAGCGGGTGGTGAGCAATTGCATTGTGCATCACTTGTTTGTACACATTATTATTAGTAGTACTATTATCATCATTGTATTATTATTATTGTTATTGTTATTGTTATTGTTATTGTTATTGTTATTGTTATTGTTATTGTTATTGTTATTGTTATTATTATTTTCCTGTCTTATTAAACTGTCTTTATCTCAGCTCATGGGCTTCACTTTCCATTTCTCTCCCCTGTCCCAGAGAGGGAGGGGGGAGGGTGAGCGAATGGCTGTGTGGTGTTTAGCTGCTGGCTGGGTTAAACCACGACAGAAGGACAAGGTGGACTACAGAATGAGATATCTATAAAGGAAGAAAATGTGGAGGTAAGAGCTAGGTTTATGCCTGTGTGGAAGTGTTGCTATATCTTTTGCATTTTCTGCTGGAGGGAGTCAATGACAGGAGTGGGAAGCTTGAGTAGACATATCTAAAACCAAAATTGCTAGTATGCTTTGGAAGTCTTACATTAGATTTTTGAGTTAAACTCAAAAGTCCAATGCACTGAATCTATTTGAATTCAGGTGTGATTCTTACTGACTTGCATTTTCAGCAGCATAAATAGCCACATTACATTCCGTTGACAGGCAGTGAAGAGAAATAGGGCAACTGGCTGATTAACCTGTGACTCCCCACTTTTGGATGAGATGAGTCAATCTATTATTATTATTTCTGTTCAGTGATTGCAAAGGTGTCCTTGAGTAACCAGTTCCAACTTTAATATTTATCATAGAGATCTAGGGATATGGTTTAGTGGAGGGCTGTTAGCGTTAGGTTGGAGGTTGGACTTGATGACCTTGAGGTCTCTTCCAACCTAGAAAATTCTGTGATTCTGTGATATGATCTAGTTTTGGCCAGGAGAATCCCATCTTTAACTTGATATTTGAAACATATCAATCATAATGAACACCTCTTTGGTCCAAAATAGTAAAAAATCATTTTATAGTTGTTCTGAAGTGTCTGAACAAGTCACACAGGTTGGAATCATAAGAATCCATTGGCAGTATGAGTTATTTCAGCATTTAGTGCTGAAATGTCCTAAGGACATTTACAATGACATTAATTTAGGTCCAGATATTCAGTCTAGTTTTAGTAGTCACCTTTGCATATGCCCAGGTATTATTTTCTTTGTGATGTCACAGAGAATTAAAGAAATGTTTGTCCAAATGTTTACCAAATGCCAAGTAAACAAAAATCTTTCAGAAAAAAAACAGCAGTTTATTTACTTTATTTTGCTTATATATTTCTTTACACTACTGAGGTTCACACTTCTGATTCTGTGTCCTTTTGTATGTAAATATAACTATGTATATATGCAAAGTATATTAAGGCTTTCAGTAGTGATAGAGGAACCAAAAACTCCCTTGATCAAATCCCCTCTAACAGGTTAGTCAGCGAGTTTACCTTTTCATATATACATATATGGGACAAAGTTTTTTGAACTTATTCACCTTTCCAACTATCTGGTCAGATCAGGGAGTACAGAAAAGGTTAATTTCATCCAAAAGACTTTGTCTAGGGATTATATCAAAGAAACATGAATTATGACAGTTATAAAAATGACTACAATCAATCTTTTCTCCTGTGTATATTTGTCATTATTTGCTTTGTATAGATTAAAAAAAAAAAAAAGAAAAAAAAAATTAGGAGAATAGATGTACTGATGCATTCACTCTATTTATGCAGAACACTTATATACTGGGGAGGAAGGCTCAGCACAGCTCTTTTCACTGGTACAACACACATCGAATTTGTTTCCCTTTGTACAGGTTGGAATGGCTCTAAGGGACTTTTAGCTGCTAACTTGAAAGAAACCTGAAACTATAGCAACAGCTATGGATTGCAAGATTAGCAGGCTATGGTTAGGCATTGTTTATTCTGCTCTGTAAGTATAGTCTCAGACTACTTCATTGGCACTGTGCTGCTAGGAGAGCTGTCCTCCAGACATTTCTACTACTTTTCCTTCACTGAAAAATCAGTCCAACCCCCCACTTTCAGCCATTTACAAAGCACTTTTGTTTTCTATTTAGAGAGTTTGAAATTTAGACTGACTTTCTTCATCTCGACACTGTTTAGAAGCACTTCACCTCATTAGCTCAGTATCTGCCAGCACACTGGCATACTGTAAGAGAATTCTTACTTCCAAATACAACAAGTCAAGAACAAAGAAAAAACATAAATTTAATATAAAAATAAATTAATTTTAGTCAGTGATATGTACTCAAATCTGATTCTACACAGCTGTGAATAATTTTTATTTTATTTTTTTTATCTCTCAAAGCAAGAAAAATTAGAAATTATAGAAACAAAGGCTATGGAGAACTTCAAAAAGGACTGTGGGTCTATCCTCAGTGGCTAGACACCACAGGATTACTTAGTCAGAAACAAATGCTTTGATATGAACAAGACTTTATGAGAGATAATTTTCATTATAACAGTCAGAGAAGTGGAGAATTGCTGGGATGAGGTTTGTATAATATAACCATGCTGTCAAACTCAAGATCAGTAGTAAAAGAGGAAAAGGTACAAATTTTTCACAGGGAAAAATAAGAATAAAAAAAAAATAAAAAAAATTGAAGATATCTTTATCAGAATGGAGTTAGATGAAACCCTGAGATCATCCCAAAGTCCTCAATGATATAATCAAAGGGCAAAAATTCCTCTGGAACCTGAATCTGACAGTCATTTGATCCGGAATTCATCAACAAGACATAACATGCACCAATATTTTTATTTACCAAAAGAAAAAGCATTCACTCTTCCAACATTTTATCTGCTATTGACTGCTATGGCTATGATGACTATTCATCATACTTCCTCTCTTCCTCTCAAGATCTTTTTTTTTTTTTTTTTTTCCCCATGATGTAAATATTGGAATTACAGAAACCAAAACCTTGTGTGGGAAAGGACTATAGAAGTCTTTGGCCAACCTCCTGCTCAGAGGAGGGTTAACTTCAAGGTTAGGTTAAGTAACTCGGTGCTTTACCAGGCATATTAAAAGTTTCTGAGGAGAGAGCTTCCACCTGGCCACTGGACAATATTTGAAGCTTCTTACTGAATACAAGGAAGAAAGTTAATAGTCAGAATATCTGCTATTGTAAATTGTGACTTACACTTCATATTACTGCATTGTAGACTTATGAATAGAATTTGGCTCTGTTTTCAGGGAAGTAAATTAGAGCTGTAGAGACCCTGCCTCCAGCCATTAGCCTTCTCTTTCCTGGATCAAACAAATTCAGTTTTCACAGCCCTTTCTTATAGATTTTCCAGTCTAGCCTCTTAACCATTTTAGTCACCCTTCAGTAGATTCTCCCCAGCTTCTCAATTTCCCCCTTGTACTAAGGAAGGGGTGACTGTGTGTGAAACTGGATGCAGTATCACAGAGCAGGTGTCAGAAGCACTAAGTAGAAGAAAATAATCACTTCCCTTGATCTACTGGGTATGCTGTTCCTAAAGTACCCAGTGTGTGGTCAGCCTACATACTGCAAGGACATACTGTTAACATATTTAGCCTATTGATCAAATGTTATTTCCTTACCAGTATTAACTCACAGGGTTAGTGTGTCCTGGATGTAGAACTTTCTACCTTTGTTGAAACATACAGTGCTTCTCCTGGACCATCTCTCTAGCTTTCCAAAGTTTCTTTCCTCAGAAACAGAGCCCTGACCTGCATATTGACACTACCCTGGTACTGTGCCAGCTCTGATTCAGGTAAGGTTGTGTTCCAGTCTCATTCTCTGGGGTTTCAATGTGAACTGTAAATGTGACATAATGCAATAAAAATAAATTCTTGTGATACTACGCCTAGGTACTGGCACAGCAAGTCCTCTGAACTATAGGTAAATGATGTGGCATGAAGAAAATTAGTGTGGTGGACAGATGAGAAAGGCTGTTAGGACACCCATTTATGCTTTAGGAGATTAGAAGAAATGCAGCATATCAGAGCTGAGAATGGTTATGGTTCTTGGCAGATGTAGGAAGCATGTGTTCTATATGCATTCTGTATGGAAGCAGTGAGTGCTCAGTAGAGCTCTGAATCCCCTCAGCCAGAGCCCAGACACTCTGAAATAAAAAAAAAAAAAAACAGACATTGGTCTGGCTGAAAGCATTGGGACTAAGCTGAAAACATATGTGATTACTTGTGTAGGTGACAAGAGAAAATGACTAGACAGTCAACAAAACTGTCTTACAAACTTCCCTTTGTCCTCAGTGAACAGAAACCTCAAGCATAGTTGAACAAAAATGCTGAAAGTTTAAGAAAAAGTCAAAGTAGCTTTTCCCACTAAAAAAAAAAAAAAAAAAAAAAAAAAAGACATATTCAAAATATCTAGAGAATATACATGGCTCTCTAACCTAACCGTGCATCCTGTCTATTCCTGCAGAAGAAGTTACGATATTAAAGGTTTGTTGTTGTTGTTGTTTTCATTTTTGTTTTTTTTTTTCCAATGCATCACTAAAATGTTTTGTAAACTATGCTGCAGGGTTTGGGTGACCAATGACAGCTGTGAAGAGTGTGCTTCTCTACATGATCTTGAAAGGTTCAAAAAGCCTTTATCACCATAAGCATCTCAACACCAGATACAGATAAGAATAGTTTTGAATGAAAGTAGTTTACAACTATTCAGCCAATTTATTTATTTATTTATTTTCCTCTAGAAAAGAATAAGAAAATCAGATGTTTCCTATTGTCAACAAACACCCCTAGTTAAGAAGAGAGGCATAATACTACTATTGTGAAGTGTATGATCATAGGATGGTTTGGGTTGGAAGGGACCTTAAAGATCATTTATTTCCAACCCCCCTGCCATGGGCAGGGCCACCTCCCACTGGATCAGGTTGCCCAAAGCCCCATCCAACCTGGTCTTGAACTCTTCCAGGGATGGGATATCCACAGCTTCTCTGGGCATCACAATGAAAATAGATGGATCAGTTCAAAGAAGCAGCTGACAGTATTTTCATCATGATTGCCATCAGCATTTTTCTCAAGGAAGTAAATGATGTGAACATTCCATATTCACTAAATTATAAAGATATACTAGTTTTCAAGTCAACATTTCTAAATGGTCTATACCTTCATGTGGAAGTGCTGCAGTCATTTGAGCTACCTCACCATGCTTCCATAATACTGTTAAGATTAGCAGCTATACAACTGCATATAGCCTTCTAACTACTCCTGTTTGTTTCCCCCCAAGCTCCATGCACAAATATAAAACCACTTCAGAGATACAGTAGGATCAGTTTTCTAACCTACCCACAAACCTAGATTCAGCTGCAACAGATTCTTCAAACATGCTTTGATGAAGAACAGCTGACAGAGATTGTAAGAAGCAGCTGGAGCCTGCTAAAAGTCATGGCCTCCTGCTATCCTTTCCATGAAGTAGCAAGATACCCTGGTGCCCCTCAAAGAGGACCCTGGTGGTCCCAGAAGTTGTGAGACCTACAAGATTTCAAGGCAGAGACCAGAAACCAATGTGCAAAGTGCCTGTTAGCTGCATTCTGGTGAAGGAAGAAGTCAGTGGGAATCTGAAAATAAGGCAGCCACCCCTGCAATAGGAGCTGGTTTAGAGATGCCTTAAATTACAAGTGAATTATTCTTGGGTGTGTTGGCAGATTCTTGTCCATATTGTAAAGCAACCACCACCTCTTGACACAAATCTGCTTCTTTTCAGGTTAAGGACTAGGATTTGCTGAAAGATGAGAGCATCTTGTAAATTTACACTCAAGCTTACAGTGTTATTAGTCACTCCTTTATAGAATTTCCAGAATTTACCACATTGTAAATAATGTGTCTCATCTGACAGTGAAGGAAAGGGCTTTTTTGAAAGATTGAAGGCACTCAGAGGTAATTACATAGATAGGCAGATACAGAAGGAAAGAAGAAAGAAAACTGGTTCCCTGAACAGTAAAGAAGTATTAGAATCTAAAGAAATTATCAGGACAAAGGCAATCAGGATAGTAAACTGAGTGTTTTTTTTTGTTTGTTTGTTTGTTTGTTTGTTTTTTTTTTTTGGTTTTGTTTTTTTTTTTTTTCCAGAAATCCTTGTAAGATTTTGCACCTCCATGGTGATATTCTTCATGTATTGTTTGGGCTAAATACCAATTCAGTTCCAGAAATTTAACAAGTTGCTTTAAACTTGTCATGCTTTTGTATAATCTTCCCAGACTTTTGCATTGTTATAGAAGTTAGCTAGCATGCCATGCTATGCAAGCTGAACTATAATCACAAATCTTGGTTTCCACTGGGAAAAGTGAATGTGGCAACGGACAAACAATTTCTTTCAAAGATCACACTGCAGAGCAATGAGGGCTTTCCATATACCTTATATAACAGTACATACATGGGGGAGAAGTAATCTAGGTTTTGTGGATTCAGTTCAGACTTTTAATGATAACACTGGTTTGTATTTTCAAATAGTGCGGAAGAAAAATGCCTAATATTGTGCTAGCCCAAATGTTGTGTTTTGTGTAACAACCAGACCCAGGTGGTGTTAATCATGAAAACATTGTCAAGCATCTTCCCCAGTCTGACTTGCACATGTGAAAACTAAGAGGCTCTCCTGCCAGAAGGTCTATCAGAACTGCTGTTGCTTCAACTTCTACTGGAATTCCAGGGGAATCAAAGGAAAAATAAAGAGAATGATAAGAAATTAAAACTATTTAGATTATTTATAGTTCCCTAGCAAGAAAATGAAATCCAGGCCATCAGCACGCTTGAATTGTGCTTGGTTTTACTGCTCTGTGCTGGAATGATGGACTGCATATAACTTTAAAAAATATATAAAAAATAAGCATTTCTCCTTTTGCGACTTCTGCTTTCATCCATATAATATATGAGTCTTTAAGGCTCCTAAGTCCTTACAGAAATTCTCTTTTTATGAGGGTTGAGAGGTTTGAAGTGTTCTTTGGAAGAATGTCTTGCAGGCAGCATGTCCCTTGTTCCACTGTGCAGCAGCAGGCTGGCATGCCAAGCTGCAGCCAGCCTGTGACAGCCTGCAAAACCTGGGAGGGAGATTTGGGGCAAGCCAGAGAGCAGTTGTTGCTGAAGGAGTGCCAAAAATAATGGAGTGTTTGCTCTTTGATGAGAGAAGGAGCTTTACCCCAGTTTCTGTGGATGGCTAAGTGAAAGAATCATCTCTAAACTGTGGAAGTTTAATAGCAGTAGCTACCAGCTTTTTCAGGTATACTTGAACTGTACTTCCACAATGCAGAGAAATGCAAAATAAGTTTAAAAAATTAAGTTGGTCTCAGAGTTAATCTGCTGAGATATAACCTGCAGTATAGACACATCTTTTGATAAGCGTCCTGCTTCTCAACAAGATGTGATTAATGTGATGTACTGGAAAATTTGACAATTCACCACATATCCTTGTATCAATTATACATCTTCAAAAGAGTTCATAAGGCTTTCTACCACATCTCAAGCAGAGAGACAGCTGCCTCTGTATACAACATAATAATGTTCATACAACAGCTAATCTCTTGTATGGAACATAAGCTACTACCACACTACAAATTAGTACTAAGTGCTGATTATTCATATTTGCTGCTAATACCATTAGAAATTGCAGGCAAAATCTCCTAAATGAAGGATGTACAGATGGGATCGTTTTCAAGCTACAATATCACAACCCCCTTTTCCTTCTTCAGTTTTGATTCTGGTGGTTTGTAAGCAGTTGCCATCACAAATGGGAAATGCTCAGTAGGTGGCTGGACATCTTTTATATATATACAAAGACTGCAACGGGTCTAGGTATAGAAATGCTAAAGCCACTGCTCTTTTAAGTGGACAGTGTTAGCTGCCCTTTGTATCTATTTTTATTTGCAGAATAGCCCTGTTTTCTCTCAAACACAGGCTACTAGTCTCCATACTATGTCCACATTTCTCACTCTGTTATGTTGTGCTGGGATCATGATAACAATGCATTCAGCCTGAGGAAGAAATAAGAATGAGGAAATAAGGATGAATATAGAAAATGTGCTTCTGAACATAAATGACTTACTGTACACCAGCGACTGATTAAAATGTCCCTTGTGATCAACAGCAGAGTTAAGCAGCTGGGTAACAGAAGGTGTATTCAAAGGCAGGAAAACAGCTGCAAAAAGCAGAAGTTACTGAAGATCCATTAGTGAAATTTGGACATAGGTCCAGAGGTACTTGGCATAAAGATGCCTTACAGTTCATATAAATGTGAAGGCAGCTCTGTCCAGTAATGTCTGGCTAGTCAAGAGCAAAAGGTAATCTATGGTGAAAAGAGGCACTCACTAAGGACTGCTGAATGAAATTATATGAGACATTTCACCTTTTTTCTTTCCTTTGCTCAGTTTTGTAATAAGAATCACAGAATCACATAACTGTAAGGGTTGGAAGGGACCTCGAAAGATCATTGGGTCCAACCCCCTGCCAAAGCAGGTTCCTCAGAGCAGGCTGCCCAGGTAGGCGTCCAGACAGGCCTTGAATATCTCCAGAGAAGGAGACTCCACAACCTCCCTAGGCAGTCTGTTCCAATGCTCCGTCACCCTCACTGTGAAGAAGTTCTTTTGCATGTCAGTGCAGAACTTCCTGTGCTCTAACTTGCAGCCATTGCCCTTTGTCCTATCCCCACAAACCACTGAGAAGAGGTTGGCTACATCCTGCTGTCTCCCACCCCTCAGATATTTATATACACAGAGGAGATCCACTCTCAGTCTTTTTTTCTCCAGGCTGAACAGACCCAGGTCTCTCAGCCTTTCTTCATAGGGAAGATGCTCCAGGCCCCGTATCATCTTTGTGGCCCTCAGCTGGACTCTTTCCAGGAGATCCCTGTCTTTCTTGTAGCAGGAAGCCCAGAACTGGATACAGTACTCCAGGTGAGGCTTGACCAGGGCAGAGTAGAGGGGGAGGATCACCTCTCTTGACCTGCTGGCCATGCTCCTTTTAATGCACGCCAGAATCCCATTAGCCCTCTTGGCCACAGGGGCACAGTGCTGGTTCATGGTCAACCTGTCGTTCACCAGGACCCCCAGGTCCTTCTCCTCAGAGCTCCTCACCAGCAGGTCGTCGCCCAGCCTGTACTGATACTTCAGGTTGTTCCTTCCCAGGTGCAGGACTCTACACTTGCTCTTATTAAATCTCATTTGATTTCTTCCTTCCCATCTCTCCAGCCGGTCCAGGTCTCGCTGAATGGCAGCACAGCCTTCTGGCGTGTCAGCCACTACCTCCAGCTTTGTGTCATTGGCGTACTTGCTGAGGGCACATGCTATTCCCTCATCAAGGTCATCGATGAAGATGTTGAACAAGACTGGACCCATCGCCGACCCCTGGGGAACACCGCTAGTCACAGGCCTCCAGCCAGACTCTGCTCTGCCAGTCATCACCCTCTGAGCTCAGCCAGTCAGCCAATTCTCTACCCACTTTGCCGTCCACTCATCTATCTCACACTTTCTCAGCTTTGCTAGTAGGATGTCATGGGAGACAGTATCTAAAGCCTTGCTAAAGTCAAGGTAGATGACATCCACTGCTCTCCCGCCATCTACCCAGCTGGTAATGCCATCATAGAAGGCAACGAGGTTGGTCGAGCACGACTTCCCCTTGGTGAATCCATGCTGACTACTCCTCATAACCTTCTTCTCTTCCAATTGCTTGAAGACAGCATCCAGAACAAGCTGCTCCAATACCTTTTCAGGGACAGAGGTGAGACTGACTGGCGTGTAGTTTCCCGGATCCTCCTTCCTGCCCTTCTTGAAGACTGGAGTGACATTGGCTATCCTCCAGTCTTCAGGCACCTCACCTGTTCTCCAGGACCTTTCAAAGATGATAGAGAGTGGTTTTGCGATCACATCTGCCAGCTCCCTTAGCACACGTGGATGCATCCCATCGGGACCCATGGATTTGTGTGCGTTGAGCCCACTTAGATGCTCCTGAAGCACTCCCATGTCCACCAGGAGCCCTCAGTTTCCCAGACCCTTTGTCCTTTTGCCAGGGGCATGGAGTCCCGGGGGAGTGTCCTTGAAGCAAAGACGGAAGCAAAGAAAGCATTCAATATCTCTGCCTTCTCAGCATCTCCCGTGACCAGGACACCCCCCTCATTCTGCAAGGGACCCACATTATCCCTATTCTTCCTCTTGCTGTTTACATACTTGAAAAAACCCTTCTTATTATCCTTTATCTCTTTCGCAAACCTCATCTCTAGGTGGCCTTTAGCCTTCCTCATTGCATCCCTGCAGGCCCTGACAACACATCTATACTCCTCCCAAGAGGACAGGCCCTTTTTCCACATTTCATAGACAATCCTCTTCATTTTGATCTTATTGATGAGCTCCTTGCTCATCCATGCAGGTTTCCTGCCCCCCTTCCCCGATTTCCTATTCTTTGGGATGATCCTGAGCATGGAAGAAGTGCTGCTTAAATGTAGCCCAGCTCTCACAAGCACCCTTGCCTTCTAGCAACCTATCCCATGAGACACTCTCAAGCAGGTCCTGGAAGAGGTCGAAGTTGGCTCTTCGAAAGTCCAGGGTAGCAATCCTGCTTTTAGCCTTACTTCCTTTGCCTAGTTCCATCTGGAACTCCACCATCTCATGGTCGCTGCATCCGAAGCTGCCCCCAACCTTCACATCCCTAACAAGGCCATCCCTGTTGGTAAGAACGAGGTCCAGGAACACGCCCTGCCTCGTTGGCTCCTCCACCACCTGAGTCAGAAAATTGTCCACAACGCATTGTAGGAACCGTTTGGACTGCTCGTGCCTGGCTGAGTTGCTTACCCAGCAGATGTCTGGGTAATTGAAGTCCCCCATTAGGACCAGTGCTCGTGATTGTGAGGCTACTAGCAGCTGCTCGTAGAAGGCCTCATCGACTTCCTCCTCCTGATCTGGAGACCCGTAGTAGTGCCCCACCACGTCTCCCATACCAGCTCACCCCTTAATTCTTACCCACAAGCTCTCTACTTGTCCTTCACCCTCCCCCAGGTGGAGCTGGGTAATTTGACAAAGAAATTTGACAAAGGAATTTGACAAAGAAAGAGCAATATATACATATATAAGTATATATACATATAATGCATGTATAAAAACCTTATTGACAAGCATTACCTTCTGCTGTTGCTATGTAGCAATCACTTCAAAGCACTGGAGCTTTCAATTGCCCTGTCATTCGCATCCATCTCATTACATTTTTTTTGTTAAGGCCATCCCAGAGATAAGTGATGCAAACAGAAGCTAAAAGTAGATTCAAAGTTAAGACAAGTCTCTACAGAGTGGAAAACCCTTTCTCTAGGATAGCACTGTACTAAAAGCTGAAGGGAATCTTGGAAACTATACATACTATAATTTCCTTCACTCTTCAGCTAGAGATGAACCACTAGTTTGCCTTCTTCACAGACACAAGTTACCATACTTACGTCCTATCCACTGTCATCCTTTCTATATTTAGAAAATCACAATCAATTTAATTAACATACAATAAGTGTGATGTGCCCAGCTCTCAGCTTTGGCATCTGTTGCATTCTTAGTTCCTTTTCTCTGAATTTCAGCTTTCACATGAGACCTTTCATCATCATTGTCTTCATGTTACTTTCTTCCCACGGTTACTGAACAGAGTTGTGTATGGGTAAGATATAGAACCTAAGAGTGTTCTTTTGGTTAGGGCTCTTCTTTGCAACCAACACAAACCTATGTTTTGTGGTGCAAAGGGAGGCTCACAGCTACTTATCTAGAGCTTTGTTCAGAGACCCAGCCAATGACCCTGAGTAAGTTTTGAATATATTCCTATTTACAATGCTCTTGGTGAACTACTTATAAGACTACTGTTGCAGTATTTTCAGAGGGAGGGAAAAATATTTCTCTTCATATTTTATTTTTGAAGCCTTCTATCATTACAGAAAAATCAGACTTTTTTTTTTTTTCCCCGCAGTTTGCTGCTTATACCAAATTTAAACTGGTTTCTTAGGTGATTTTAAGTTGCTGTTTGGTTATTTCAAATTGAACAGCTGAGGCAAAAATGATAAGACCTACAATATAGTTGAGTTCTAAGTTGAAAACTAAGCTAGCTATCAAGGAATGCTGCTATAGAATTGCAAAGATCCAGATGAATTTTTACATCCAGATCTGATATCTTCAAAATAATTGCAATATTGATGCTAAAATGGTACTTAGGTATTACTTTGTACTAGAGCTAGTAGTAAGTTTCAGCACCAAGAGGTGCTGAAAGTGGCAGAAGTTGTAGGAATTCCTTCAAGAGCAGGGTGTTATATTCACATATATTGCATTTTCAGTCATGCAGATAGTATGTTATTTTTTTATTTTTATTTTTTACTGTCAATTGCTAAAATCTTCATGAAACTTAGAGACTGATTTTTCCAGCTAAATCTCCAGTACTGGAGATTTCCAACTGATCTTGAGCTCTGTGCTGACATATAACAGCCTGCAGGTAACTGTCAAATTCTTTAGAGACTTGTATATATTTTTGAAATGTGTTTTATGGCTTAAGTGGCTAACTATACAGATTTTTATAGGAGTACATGTGTGTATAGCCAGGTTAGTCCATTATAGAATATATTGAACTAAAGTTTTATGTGCATATATTGACTTGGAAGTAATAAAGTAATACATTCAGGTTTCTCTTCAGCAATTATCTCCTCCAGATGTTATTTTCTATGATATTTTAAAATAAACGTATATGCCATTTCTATACCCCTTAATAGAATACATTGGCACTCTTTTCCTTCATATAGGAAGGAAAAAAAAGTCTTATCAGTTAAATTTTAAATAATTTGCCTTTGGAAAATCTTTTTGATTCTGTATTGAAATATAAATTGTGGAAGTTTGATTTGGAAGAAATTTTATTTTAAGGTTGCATGAGACTGAAGTGAGATTCTAAAATACTTTATTGTGGTGGGTTTAGATACAATCATCCCCTTTCTTTGCCATTACACCATTTTTTTCTCTAGAAAAATTATTTTTTTAGGGAACTAAAAGGACTGTAAAACCCTATATTCTCTTAGCACCCTTTTTCATGTAAAGTATGTATGTAACCTTCCAGCAAGAACTTTCAATGCTTTTATTCCAAATGAATATAGATTTTCAAGTTTTATTGTTTAAAAGCAGCTGATAGCTAAGAATAAGGACTGATCAAATCAGTAAGATCATTTAGCTCCAACCCTCCTGCCTTGGACAGGGACACCTCCCACTAGATCAGATGGCCCAAAGCTCCATCCTGCCTAACCTTGAAAACTTCCAAGGATGGGAGGTATCTGAAGCTTTTCTGGTCAACCTCTTCCAATGTCTCACCACCCTCATAATGAATAATTTATTCCTTATATCTGATATAAATCTATTCTCTTTTAAATTAAAAAAAAATTAGTCTTGTCCTATCTGTACATGCCCCTGTAAAAAGTCTCTCATCAGCTTTATTATAAGCCTGCTTTAAATACTGAAAGGCTTCTCAAAGGTCTCCCTAAAGCCTTCTCCAGTATTAACAACTCCAGCTCAACTTTTAAAGAACTGCCACCTCTGATCAGAACCTTTATCAATAAGGAATTTTTCCCAGGGAATCTCATCCATTAATTCCACAAATAATCAAAACTGCTTCCTAAAAAGAAGAAACATTTATTACGACATAAATGAATTTCTGTATAAAACTGTACCTGCCTAGAACCATTTTTCTTTTAACTTATTAAATATTGCATCCCAGTTCAAAATTTGGGAGTTCAAAATTTTGAACTGGGATGCAAAATTTTATAAGTTAAAAAGGGAAGGGGAAGGGGAAGGGGAAGGGGAAGGGGAAGGGGAAGGGGAAGGGGAAGGGAAAGGGGAAGGGGAAGGGGAAGGGGAAGGGGAAGGGGAAGGGGAAGGGGAAGGGGAAGGGGAAGGGGAAGGGGAAGGGGAAGGGGAAGGGGAAGGGGAAGGGGAAGGCTTTTTTTTAATGTGTCTCTTTCCCTTCCCTTCCCTTCCCTTCCCTTCCCTTCCCTTCCCTTCCCTTCCCTTCCCTTCCCTTCCCTTCCCTTCCCTTCCCTTCCCTTCCCTTCCCTTCCCTTCCCTTCCCTTCCCTTCCCTTCCCTTCCCTTCCCTTCCCTTCCCTTCCCTTCCCTTCCCTTCCCTTCCCTTCCCTTCCCTTCCCTTCCCTTCCCTTCCCTTCCCTTCCCCTTTCCCTTCCCCTTCCCCTTCCCCTTCCCCTTCCCTTTCCCCTTCCTCTTCCCCTTCCCCTTCCCTTTCCCTTTCCCCTTCTCTTTCCATCTCCTCTTTTTTCCTCTTTTTCCTTTCCTTTTCCTTTTTCCTTTCCCTTTTAATTTCCTTTTTTTTTTTTTTTTTCTTTCTAATCACTCAGGTAGAAGATATAAAGTTGCAAATTTTGAACTGGTATGTTTCTGTTGCTGTGTATAACCATGCCAAGCAATGTTAGTAAGGACTTAAATGCTATATATACGGAAAAATAAAATCAGATTTCATAGCAGTTGGAGTCTTTAGAATTATGGACAGATCAAAGTCTTTCCTGTTTCCAAAACTTAAAAATATATATATATTTATATTAAAATATATATTAAATAATATAAATATATATATATAAATAATATATTAAAATATATATATATATATTTATTTTTAAGGATCTGATTAAGGCTTTTAAGAGATACCCATAAAATTTTGCCCATTTATTAAGGGCACAGTACAAAATAAAAACAGTTTATTCAAAGAATTATTTTGAGTCACTTCCTTAAGTCTCTTAGATTTTGTAAACACCTGTAAATGTGTGGTGGTTTTACTCAGGTGGGCAGCCGAGCTCCACCACAACTGCTCTCTCACTCCCCCTCTCCTCAAAAAGGAAGGGGGAGAAAATACAACACAGAGAACTCGAGGTTTGAGATAAGAAAGGTTTAATTAAAGGGAAAGGGAATGGGGAGGAAAAAACAGAAACAAAAGAAACATCAGTCCGCGTGGAAGCACAGAGAGAGAGAAAATTATTCTCTACTTCCCATCAGCGAGCGGTGTTCGGCCACGTCCTGGGAAGCAGGGCCTCAAAACGCGTAGTGGTTGTTCAGGAGGAACAGCCCCCTCCCCCACGAGAGCCCCCCCTTTTATTGCTGAGTGTGACATCAGGTGTTATGGAATATCCCTTTGGTTGGTTTAGGTCAGCTGCCCCGGCAATGTCCCCTCCCCATCACTTGCCCACCCCCAGCCTGCTGGCTCTTGGGAGCTTGGAAGGAGTCCTGATGCTGTGCCAGCACTACACAGCAATAGACACAACACTGGAGTGATATCAGTGCTGTTCCAGCTACGAGTGCAGAGTACAGCACTGTGCGGGCTGCTGCAGGGAAAAGGTGACTCCAGCTCAGACAGACCCAACACAAAATGTCAATTTATCTCCTTTCATTGGAAAGGAAAATTAAATGTCTTAAATGCTCTTGGGAGTTGGAAAGATGAGGTGTCGTCACATGATAAGTGGTAAGATGAAAGTATGTCTTTGGTATATTTTGAAATACATTCTTGACCTGTAATGTAGTGCTACGTTATTTTAAAAACCGCATTTTGAATTATCTACTAAAGCAAGTCTGCTGTTGATCTCTCCAAGCATGTTGATCCCCAAGCATTAACGAACTCTCCTTAGCCATAAACCTTGTCAAATTCCTTCTGTGACCTGCAAAACATTATATAGTATTGTCAGAAATTAAACTTTTTAAAAATATAAGTAACTTGCATAGATGAAATTCACCAAGCAAGTTCAGACCTGCCACAGAGTCAGCTATATTTACCAGATGACAATAACACAAATTTTTTTTCAGATGGATTACAGCAGGTAGACAAGGTGAAAAAGAGTGCAAATGAATGCACCTGGCCTAGGTTACCATAAACAGGCAAAGCCTGGAATCAGGTAAACAGGTAAAGCCTGGAAGTGATGCTTTTTTTTTTTCTTATTTTTCTCCCTCACCCAGTAATTGAGCAGGACAGAATTATGGGGGGAGGGGGGGAAGGGGGAAAGGTTTGATTTACATTTTTGATTGTGTTTATTGATTTCTCATTTTAGCCAGACTACTACAGGGAACAAGAGGTGTTTTGTCAGATTGTTGGATACAAGTTCTCTCAAATACATGGAAGTGTGGCCTTCATCAACTTCATCAACAAAGACTGAGTCCCTATGGGTTAGGATCAGCAGAAAGGCCAACAAGGCAAGCATCCTGGTGGGGGTCTGTTATAGACCACCGAACCAGGATGAGGAGACTGATGAGGAGTTCTACAGGCAGCTGGCAGATGTTGCAAAATTGTCAGCGCTTGTTCTCGTGGGGGACTTCAACTTCCCAGACGTATCCTGGAAGCACAACACAGCCCAGAGAAAGCAGTCTAGGAAGTTTCTGGAGAGAGAGGAAGATAGCTTCCTGACACAGCTGGTTAGTGAGCCTACAAGGGGTGGTGCCCTGTTAGACCTTCTCTTCACAAACGGAGAAGGACTGGTGGGAGATGTGGTAGTTGGAAACCTCTCTTGGGCAGAGTGAGCATGAAATGGTAGAGTTCTCCATTCTTGGTGAAGTCAGGAGGGCGATCACTAAAACCGCAGTCTTGGACTTCTGTAGGGCTGACTTTGAGCTGTTCAGGACACTGGTTGGTAGAGTCCCTTGGGAGGCGGTTTTGAAGGGACGAGGAGTCCAGGAAGTCTGGGCACTCTTCAAGAAGGAAATCTGAATGGCACAGGAGTGGTCTGTTCCCACGTGCCCAAAGATGAGCTGGCGTGGAAGAAGACCGGCCTGGCTGAACAGAGAACTGTGGTTTGAGTTTAGCAGGAAAAAGAGGGTTTACAATCTTTGGAAAAGAGGGTGGGCCACTCAGGAGGACTATAAGGATGTTGCAAGACAGTGCAGGGACAAAATTAGAAAGGCCAAAGCTCATCGGGAGCTCAGTCTGGCTACTGCCATTAAAGACAACAAAAAATGTTTTTACAAATACATCAATGCAAAATGGAGGACTAAGGAGGGTCTCCGTCCTTTACTGGATGCAGGGGGAAACTAAGTTACAAGAGATGAGGAAAAGGCTGAGGTGCCTTCTTTGCCTCAGTCTTCAGCGGTAAGAGCAGTTGTTCCCTGGATACCCAATACCCTGAGCTGGTGGAAGGGAATGGGGAGCAGAATGTGGCCCTCATAATCCACCAGGAAATGTTTGGGAACATGCTACAGCACTTGGATGTACGCAAGTCGATGGGGCCAGGTAGGATCCACCCAAGGATACTGAGAGAACTGGCGGAGGAGCTGGCCAAGCCACTTACCATCATTTATCAGTAGTCCTGGCTATTAGGGAAGGTCCCAGTCAACTGGTGGCTAGCAAACGTGACGCCCATCTACAAGAAGGGCCAGAGGGTAGAGCCGGGGAACTATAGGCCTGTCAGTTTGACCTCAGTGCCAGGGAAACTCATGGAGCAGATTACCCTGAGTGTCATTACGTGGCACTTGCAGGGCAACCCGGTGATCAGGCCCAGTCAGCATGGGTTTGTGAAAGGCAGGTCCTGCTTGAAGAACCTGATCTCCTTCTATGACAAAGTGATGCGCTTGGTGGATGAGGGAAAAGCTATTGATGTGGTCTACCTTGACTTCAGTAAGGCTTTTGACACCATTTCCCACAGCATTCTCCTCAAGAAACTGTGTGCTCGTGAGTTGGACTGGCATACGCTTCTTTGGGTTAGAAACTGGCTGGATAGCCAGGCCCAAAGAATTGTGGTGAATGGAGTCAAATCCAGCTGGAGGCCGGTCACTAGTGCCATCCCCCAGGGTTCAGTACTGAGGCCAGTCCTCTTTAATGTCTTTATCGATGATCTGGATGATGGGATCGAGTGCACCCTCAGTAAATTCACAGATGACACCAAGTTACGTACGTGTGTCAATCTGCTTGAGGGTAGGAAGACTCTGCAGGAGGATCTGGATAGGCTAGACTGATGGGATGAGGTCAACTGTATGAAGTTCAACAAGGCCAAGTGCCGGGTCCTGCACCTGGGGTGCAATAACCCCAAGCAGAACTACAGGCTGGGAGAGGAATGGTTGGAGAGCTGCCAGGCGGAGAAGGACCTGGCAGTATTAGTTGATAGTCGGCTGAATATGAGCCAGCGGTGTGCTCAGGTGGCCAAGAAGGCCAACAGCATCCTGGCTTGTATAAGAAGCAGTGTGGCCAGCAGATCTAGGGAAGTGATTGTTCCCCCGTACTTGGCTCTGGTGAGGCCGCACCTCGAGTACTGTGTTCAGTTTTGGGCCCCTTGCTACAAGAAGGACATCAAGGTGCTTGAAAGAGTCCAGAGAAAGGCAATGACTCTGGTGAGGGGTCTGGTGAACAAGTCCCACGAGGAGCAGCTGAGGGAGCTGGGTTTGTTCAGCCTGGAGAAAAGGAGGCCCAGGGGCAACCTTATTGCTCTCTACAGATACCTTAAAAGATGCTGTAGCGAGGTGGTGGTTGGTCTATTCTCCCACATACATGGTGACAGGACAAGGGGGAATGGGATAAAGTTGTGCCAGGGATGTTTTAGGTTGGATGTTAGGAAGAACTTCTTTACTCAGAGGGTTTTGAGGCATTGGATTGGGCTGCCCAGGGAAGTGGTTGAGTCACCATCTCTGGAGGTCTTTAAAAGATGTTTAGTTGTAGAGCTTAGGGATATGGTTTAGTGGAGGACTGGTTAGTGGTAGGTCAGAGGTTGGACTAGGTGATCTTGGAGGTCTCTTCCAACCTAGATGATTCTGTATGATTCTGTGATTCTGTGAAACCTTAGGGATTGGTCAGTTACAAGATTTCTATCACATTGCCCTGAATAGAGGAAAGAATCAGGAAAAAAGAAAAAAAAAAAAGAGGTAAAACTTGTGGTTTGAGATACAGACAGCTTAAAATAAAAACTGAAAATAAATACAGAAAAAGATGGGAAATAATAATAATTATGCAGAAATAAAATACTAATTATAGCCAATTAGAAAAACGTTTGGTGGTTTGGTTTGTGTAGTAGCTGAGTGGAGGTAAGGAATCATTTTGCCAGCTGGAAATAAATGGAAAGGAAGTTGAAGGAAAGGAAGTATGAAAGAGTTCAGGGATGAACAGGAAAAAGGTTAAGGGAAGAAAATTTGGATTGAACCTTAGGTGGATAAACGGTAAAGAAAAGAGGAAAGCACTCAGATCAGACAACTAAAGAAGGCAGAACAGGAGTAGCTAAGGAATAAAAAAGCTTACAGATATAATTAACATTTACTGTCTATCAGGTTTGCTCCTACCATATATATATTTTTTTTAAGTCTGAGGTTAAAAACCCTAAAAATCTAAAGGGAAACCTAGCCACAACTGGTGTCAGAGAGTCAGTATATTTCAATATGAACAATGAAGAAAAAAGATATTAATGGGAATTAATATCTTAATAATTAATATTTAATAATTAATAATTAATAAAATAATAAAATTAATAATATTTAATAATTAATAAAGATTCTTTCTCTTTGTTGGGACAAACCAGTGCCAGTTGCACTGTACTATCATGCAAAGGTCAAAATAAACTTCTAGTTCTTTAAACATCCAGTTCTTTAAACTTCCTGAAATGGTGTTGCTCTAAAAGTAAATAATGTTTTCCTGTTTCTTTTGTATTATTGCATATTTGTTATTATGTACATACTTTAATGCATGAAATCGTATTATTTTTGTGCATACTTTCTTTCCCCTTCCCCTTCCCCTTCCCCTTCCCCTTCCCCTTCCCCTTCCCCTTCCCCTTCCCCTTCCCCTTCCCCTTCCCCTTCCCCTTCCCCTTCCCCTTCCCCTTCCCCTTCCCCTTCCCCTTCCCCTTCCCCTTCCCCTTCCCCTTCCCCTTCCCCTTCCCCTTCCCCTTCCCCTTCCCCTTCCCCTTCCCCTTCCCCTTCCCCTTCCCCTTCCCCTTCCCCTTCCCCTTCCCCTTCCCCTTCCCCTTCCCCTCATCTTTTCTTTTTCTTTTTCTTTTTCTTTTTCTTTTTCTTTTTCTTTTTCTTTTTCTTTTTCTTTTTCTTTTTCTTTTTCTTTTTCTTTTTCTTTTTCTTTTTCTTTTTCTTTTTCTTTTTCTTTTTCTTTCTTTCTCTCTCTTTCTCTTTCTCTTTCTCTTTCTCTTTCTCTTTCTCTTTCTCTTTCTCTTTCTCTTTCTCTTTCTCTTTCTCTTTCTCTTTCTCTTTCTCTTTCTCTTTCTCTTTCTCTTTCTCTTTCTCTTTCTCTTTCTCTTTCTCTTTCTCTTTCTCTTTCATCATCACTGTGGAAGGGAACAAATTACTTCAATCAAGAAATCTTTTTCTGAAGTACAAAGCAAAACTTGGCTTTTCTCTATTCATAAACTGCAGAGCCTTTTCAAGATACCTGTTCCAGTTGATTCCCCTTTTAAGCATTAAGCATAGTCCATAAATTCTATTTCAAAGTTTAAATTTACAATGGAATCCATTCATAAAACTGTCATGGTAAGTTTTCTAAGAGTATTTTACACTAGTGTGCAGAATGTTTCCAACTAGAGTAAAAGCTGAACTGTTCATACATATCAAATTCTTCTTTATAGACAGATGGTCAGCTTGCTATTGGACCCTTGGAGAGAAGGCAGAGGGAGAAGTGTTAGCTCAGAAGTGCCATATTACAATGAAACTTTTTCATAAAGAACTGATCTATACTCCTTGCTGCCAGTTCAGAACCCATTTTAAGAATATGACCTAGACTTCCGTAAGAGCTGGAACATGCCATATATCTCAAAACAAGCACTTCTCTGGCACAAAGCAACACTACTTGTGAGTTAAGAGTGCACAGCAAAAGGAAAAAAAATCTGTTCTGTTTACTTTTTTGCCATTGTTTTGAAAAAATGTAACCTATTTCATGCCTTCAAAAAAGTATGCATTTGACTAATTAGCTGTTCTAAATTACCACAACTATGACTTCTGTAGAGCTATGGGGAATCATGATTTATTCAAACTTTTGTCCTTTACATTAAGTAGAGCAACAGCAGATGTACAGTGTGCAGACGAGGTAAAGATAATCAAATAATGGCCACAATCCAGTGGCCATTTAATTGCATTTAATTCATTAATTTTATTGTGTTTTTCTTTTCCTAGAATTCTCAGGCAATTACTTGTGACTGTTGTAATGATACTTTTGTTGTTGTTTGTTTGTTTGTTTTTGTTTTGTTGTAAATTTTACCAAAAAGTAACTCACAAACAAAAAACACAGCTTAGAAACATACTATAATAAACTATAAACATACTATAAAATATATATTGTTGTTTAGAAACAATAATTGTAAAAACTGAAACTGAAAAATACATGCAAATGTCCATTACAAACCATATTGCTCTTCATGTAATCATGGTGGAAATATAAGACTTGTATAATGTGGCTTACCAAATATTATTGACATAACTTTGGAAATTTTAGTCTAGATCAAGCTTTTTATTTTCCAGCTTCTCTCTGATCAAGGAATAATAAAGTACTTCACTTCAATATTTCATTTGAAGCCACTTTGTTGGTTACAACCAGAGCTGGGAAAAAACTTGAATTAAACCAGCCTAAATATACTCTGATAAAAACCTTTAACTTCATAAATTTTGTGGGTTTTATAAGCTGAAAAGTCTATCATTACAGTTTTATGAGGATATGATAACTTCAAGAACTTTCATAAACTATACTCATGCTACATTATTCCAAAAGAATGAGAATTTCACAGAAATATACTTTTGGGAATGAGCTGTAGGAATCTATAGGGTACTGTTCCTTTGCCAGACCCATGGCATTTGAAAAACAACGCCAGGGCTTTATTCCCATTTTAAATGGGAATGACTGGCTCATGATGAATTCTTCATCTTGTGGTTACTACAGTACCCTCTTAAATACTTCTTGATTTGTATTTTTATTATTATTTATTTATTTATTGTGAATTTTTTAATAAAATCTGTATTATTTAGGTATGTGAAAGACTCATCTCCAGTGTCAAGTGAGGGTCTTGGAGAAACACAAATTAGACTACTCATATTAGCATACTTAACACTCATATTTATTGTTTTACTTTTTTTTTTTTTTTTCCCTAAGGCAAATCTTTCTAGCTTGTTCTTTTAAAAATTCTAATTGTAATGCTCTTATTTGAACAGTGATATTGGGTTTTATTTTAGATATTAATTAGGAAAAGCAGGATCGATTTTCTATTCCCATCCTATCATATGCTACTCCATTCTGGTCCATTCTGTGAAGGAAATCTTAAAATGTTTTCTTCTATTACGTCTTCTAAGACCTACTGCTGAATACAGGAGGAAAATTACCTCAGTAATAAAAAGAAATACCTTGTATTTGCTCTGTCAATATGATAGACAATGGAATTGGTGGAAAGATCGTAGAATCATAGAATATCTGAGTTAGAAAGGGTCATCTAGTGTAACTCCTGTGTCCCCAGAGGACCACACCCTATCAAATCAAATCAGATCAGATCAAATCAAATCAAATCAAATCAAATCAAATCAAATCAAATCAAATCAAATCAGACCATGCATCTGAGAATATTGTCCAAATGATTCTTGAACTCTGGCAGGCTTGGTGCCATGAACACTTCCCTGGGGAGCCTGTTTCAGTGCCTGACCACTTTTTCAGTGAAGAACCTTTTCCTGCTATCCAGTCTGAACCTCTTGACACAGCTCCATGCCATTCCTTTGGGTCTTATTGCTGGTCACCAGAGAGAAGAGATCAGCGCCTGCCTCTTCACTGCCATTCATGAGGAAGTTGTAGATGGCAATAAGGGCTCCCCTCGGTCTCCTCTTCTCCAGGCTCAATAATCCAAATGACTTAATCTGATCCTCATACATCTTCCCCTTTACCATCTTAGTTGCCTTCCTCTGTTTAACCAGGCACTAAAGTGAGACTGACAAGTCTGCAATTGCCAGGATATTCTTTTTTGCCCTTCTTGAAAACTGGGACCAAATTTACCAGCTTCCAGTCAGATTGGACTTCTCTGTATTCCCAAGTCCACTGAAAAATAATTGAGAGAGGTCCTGTGATGACACAGGATACTTTGAATACTCTGGGGTGAATCCTCTCAGGCCCCATGGACTTGTATGCATCCAGGTGGAGAAGCAAATCCCTCACAAGTTTAGCTTACCCAATGAAAAGAAGAAAAGTATGTGTGGGAAGAATATTTAATGGGGATTTAGTGTGTGTGTGTGTGTGTGTGTGTGTGTGTGTGTGTAACACACTTGGCAATGTACATGTGTTAGAGAAGAAAGAAAAATACATCTTCTTCTGAAATTGGTAAGTGATGACATTTCTCACGGTCTTGAGAGAGATTTAAACCACAAATCTCTGTTCACTGAACAGAAGATCATTATTCTTAGACCCAGAATCGAAAGGCCTGAAATCTGTCTGTCCCTACCCACAGTATTCATTATAATTTACATAACACCTCCTTTTTAAAAACGTCTTTTCCTGGTCTTAGTCTTTTTATATTCACAGAAGTCTACAGTGTCTATCATATAATCAGCTATTTGAAATAATCTTGCAGTTTAGGCTCTAGGGAGAAATATTTTATTTTTATTTTTAATTTTAATTTTAATTTTATTTTGTTTTTAATGCATGTGGATAAGTATACCCTTCTATGTGAATGTGTTTTATTTACTGTGTTGAATTAACATGGCATTATCACAGCAGTTAGAAGAGGAAGAGATTCTGTTCAAACTCTCTTCCCTAAAAGGAAACATATAGTCTCCCAAACACAGGGTAGGTCAGATAGAAATTTTTACATTCCATCTGAACAAAAACATAAAAATACTCTTACAGATTTTCTCATACAAAAATCCAATCCTGATTTTCCTGATTATCATTTTGTTTGAGTCTCAACACTCAGTCTTCTGTCATTTTAATGCATAAACTCTCTGTAGATGATGTTAATACGTGGAGCATGTAAGAGATTTTGTTATTCAAATTGGAGTATTAATATGTCTCGGAGTATTAATATGCTATCTTCATGTTTTGGTGGTAGATCATCTTTAAATTCTACTTTTTTTTTTTTTTTTTTTCTTCTATTGATTCAAATGGCTTTGTCTGTCAGCCAAGGATTTTTCAGGGCCACTGACAGAGATTTTCACGTGCAATATGCCCAGCAGATATATAGCTTCAATATATAGCCACTATAGTTTCAATATAGCCACTGCATGTCCATTTTCTCTGATCCATCTACAGAACAAGTCTAAGTTTCTGGAATGATCCTGACTTAACAAGTCACACTCCTTTTCAAGTAGGAGATTCAGTTGCATTATTTCTATTTAAGCATAAGCTTCAACTGATGTATGAATGTAAACTGTAAATTGTCTGCTGATCCTAGAGCGGGGAGCTGAATTCTCTGTTTCACCTTCTTAAAATAAATGGGAAGTATTCAGCTGAAACAGATATTCTGACTTTTTTGTTTTTAAATGATCTCTGGATTTGCCACATGACAAACATTAATGAAAGGATAGGGATAGCAAAAATGCATAAAAATGTAACAGTGAATTTTACCTTTAAAATGTAAAATGCATAAATATGTTACACTTTTAGGGGCCTATTTGCCAAGCAATGCTTCACCTGATATAAAACATAGTCTATTATACTGTGCCCCATATATATTTTCAGCCAAGAATTCTAAACTGCCAAACTGTAATTTAGAATATGATACTACTCTTACTTAATCTATTTAGAGTTTTATTCAGATGAGTGCAAAACTCCTCTTTTGAGACCAGTATTCTACATACAAACTAAACTCACCTATGAAATCAAGCAACAGAACTACAGTTTCCATTCAGGACAGCAGTAAAGTGATCAGATGTAAATTAATAGTTAATTGGTCCCAAATGAAATGAAGCAATTACTCAAAATTATTATTTTCCTAACTTTTCATTCCACATAAATTTAGTTGTTCATTATCATCATCATCATCATCATCATTCCCTGCCCTTTCAGAAAATGAATTGTGAAAACAGAGTGAGCATTCCACTTTATTCTGAGTACTGATTTACACTCTGGCCTGGTAAAAGCTGATCTTATACAGGAGTTTCCCCTCACTAGCTTTCTTCATCCATCATTAACTGTAGAAAATGTGGAAGCAAATTATAACTCAAATACCACAGACATTAATCACAGGCAATGTTTTAATTGGACACATATTTTGACACCTCAAGAAATGGATATTAGAAAAATATCAGAACCATGATTGAAAACTAAAAGTCAAGAGCTCTTCACACCAATAATCCCAGGATTTTGCAGAATGAAATGAATTAATTAGAATTATTCTCAATTTAAATTTAAGAGCTCTGAGAAAAATGGAAAGTGAGAATCTTAAATATGTTTCTCTGTAAGATTTATTGTTAAAGATTTCACCAAAGAGTTTTAAAAAAGATATATTATTTGGAGTTATTATGATGAATTTGGAGACCAAATTCAGTCATTAAAATGTAAAGAGAGGAATTCAGCCCTCCTTTCTGTCTAAACTAGAATGTAACCTTGACTCACCACTGGTGCCTCAATAATTTTTAAGACCGCCAAACCCCGCAAGTGCTTTCACACTGCATCTTTGTCTTTCTCTTAAATTGAAGGGATAAATGAAGAATTGACTGTTATCTTTGCCATAACACGTCTTCCCCTGATTTGGCTGTGGATTGTTTTAATAAAACATCTATCCTAAGAACAATGTTCATCTCCCACTCTGTTTACTTTGGATTTTATTTATTTATTTATTTTTTTGACTGTTTTATAGGCTCCTTAACTAAACTTATAACAAAGACATAGCTTATTTGATGACTTCAAAAAATATAATAAAGGTTGTGCAATAAAACATTCTAAACTGAGACAAACTTGTATTTCTGTTTCACTTAGATCATCTTTTGTCTCTTGGGAGCTTGGTAACAAAACAACTTAAACATTGCAGTGACTGAATACCATTGCTAGTCACAGTTTACATTTTATTTTAACTTAAACTACAACAAATACCCTTGCTTACTTAGTTGTGAAAATCATAGTATCATAGAATCATTAAGGTTGAAATAGACAACCTGGTTGAAAAAGATCATCTGGTCTGACCTACCACCAATATCACTAAGCCATGTCCCTAAGCACTATGTACAACCTTTTCTTTAACATCCCCAAGGATGTTAAAGAAAACTCCACCACCTTCCTGGGCAACCCAGGAAGGTCAATTATCTTCACCCGGGAAAGGTGCACTCCCTTCCTTTTCTGAGATCTTGTAGAAATGTCCTTCATTATTTATATTTCAGTAGCATTTGTAAAATCATACCAGGCTGTGAGCTTCATGGGTTAGAGTGCATAAATCCATTTAGCCTTTAATTTTAGAGCTATTAGAAGAAATTTAATTAAATAAATCACAGTTAGGAAAATAAGAATAATGTTGAAAGATTAAGGAGTGGCAGAGTTTTCAAGTTGACGACTTTATTAAATCTACATTTACAGCAACTCTCAAGTGCTACTGAAATGGAAGATACTGGCTCAGTAGGTGGCACTATTCCCTCAACTATTCCCTCAAAATAAATATAAAGCTTATTCTTGAAAGGCATTTTGGGCAATATTAAGATTTTTCTGTTTATGGGTTGCAAAAATCTGCATCCAACCACTGTAATTTATAAAGATATTCTGCTTTAAGTAAAACACACATAATTTGCCTTGCCATGTGCATAGCAAAGTAGAGCAACAGTACAATTTAAAAATAGGAAGAAAAAATATTCTAAAATAGAAGGGTCTCTTTGTACATAAGGTATTCCTTCTTTTTTCTTGTCCTTAATTTTTGTTAATTCCTGCAACTCAATGTTTAAATTTACTGTAGAATATAAAATGTCATTATTTTCACTGTATTTGGTTCTCCACTCTTTAAATAATAAAATTTTATATGTATATATGTAAAGGCCTTTACAAGGTCAGATCCCCAAAAAATAGTTTAGGAAAAACAAGATTAGCAAGATTTTTAGAAAAAAAAAAAAAATAATTTGTGTAACAGAATTTGTTAAAACATATTAATATAAAATATATCTTGTATATTTCTTAAAATCTAACAGTCTAAAACAATATCCATAAAACGCTTTAAAAGGTCAATTATCTAAGAAAGCATTGGAAGTGTTAATACCTGGTGAAAATGTATAGTTGAGTACATCTCTGAGAGATACCAGTTGTTCAAGTAATGCAGATGTTGCTTAGTTAAACTTTCATCATATATCTGGATTTGGTATTAGAGTTTTATTTACAAACCAAACAGTTGGAAGCACCTTTTGTAGACTCCTCTACAGTACCACTGTAGAGTAGTGTTCCTTGGTGTAAACAAATAAACATTTTTAATGTTGAAAATAACATCTCTATCAAGATATTCTTGAATTTCATGGTGTACAATACAGTATAAACAAGATAAATGTTAGCTCTATAGTCACTAACTTTATAGGTGCTCTAAGAACCTAGAAAGGTTTCAAAAATATTCATATTTTAATTTGTAATCTCAAATTACAGTTCTCTCAGATTATAGTTTAATGCGTGCAGTACATTGATAAAGAGAGCTATGAAAGACTCAATTTCTTTTCGAAAATGAAGTAATGTATACATAAAGTAAACAGGTGATTTCAATAGTTACAATTTTGTTGTAAGTTTATTAAGGACTCAGGTAAGATTTCCCAGAAAATGTATTCTACATGTTAACACTGCTTTTATTGACTAGAATATCCACTGAACGGAAAATTTTACTAACTAGAATATCATTGATCATCTCAGAAGTTCTTAATTTGTCAGGATACTTCTCTGATACTTCTCTGAAGTGCTTTTAGGAAAATTAAGTCATGTGACATAATAGCAGCAATATTGAAATGCTTGATCCCTTAATTGCAGTTGTTTACTTTTCCATTTTCTAATCCAAGCATTCAGGCACTTTACTGTTTACATGCAGATTTTGCTTGTAAAATAAGCTGTCACATGTGTAACCTATCACACTGAAAGTGAATGAAGCTTTATGGTAACTTTGAGGGCCTTTTATGACTTAGAGAAAAGCCCACAACTACTCTGGTGTTACAGATTGTTAACAGTTGCCATTTGATTTCATCTTAATGGGTAACACCCAATAATTATTTTGCTTTCCACTATGTCTGCAATCCGATATCTATAAGAAATCTTAAATCTAAGAGTCAGCTTAAAATCTTTGCTAAAACACTAAAGAGAATGAATAATAAAGAATCTAATGTTTCTAAAAGCCATATGCCCTATTTTAAATGTCCTAGAGTTCAAGCTATCCCAAGTTTACAATAACATTAACTGCTTGAGCTCAACTTTAGCTTAACTGTAACAAGCAAAAAAAGAAGATTTTTTTCTCACCAACAAGGACGATGGTAGCTATTTCAATAGAGTTTTCTTCTACAAACCTGAGCAAACTATGACAGGTTTTCACACACTTTAAGTCCATTAAAACTTTAGAATTGAAATTAATTCTTAATTTTGGTATTAGTTTTTGGAACCTTAGGAAGATTTGTGAAAATAAAAATAAAAATTTGTAATCATTTCACAGTTGAAAGGGGAAAATTGCCATCACTCATAATATGTCAAACATGGGAGAAACTACTTTAGGAAGACATAATGTCCTTAGCAGTGCATATTTAATACTTAAACTTGTAATATTGGTCTAGTTTTAAAACCCACAGAAAATCTTTATAAAATGAAGAAAAAAATATAGCAGAATAAACAGTATATGTTTTAGGCATAAGATACTCCGTCAAATCATTTACACTCTGATAATTTCTAGTTATTATGTTTAATTACCTTTCAATAAATTCTATCTTTTTTTATTTATTTATTTTTTTCATCTAATTTTACACATATCTCTGGTTATCTCAGTGATAAGTTGCTTCTGCTCATTGTTTTAGTTTTACTATTATTTCACAGTTCTACACTTCATTATAATGTTTGCTGTCTTTTTTTTTTCAAATTGCTTAAGTAATCATTATTATACATCAATCAGCTCACTGATGTATTTCTTTTTACATACAATGTTCAATAACAAGGCTCTCTACTGTAAGGATTTCTGAAAATGCTGCACATTACTCAGGAAATGGGTAATTAGCTGTTTTCTATATGGTTGGTCTAGGCAGAGGAGAAAACTGGATTCGTTCTAATTTTCATATTTCAAAAAGTATGTAGAAGTACAGGTTCAAAAAGTACATAATAGAGAACAGTTGGTTGAAACTTAGTGCTTCCTATTGCAATTTGTTCACATGAGATGGACTTCCAAGTTAGTTCATCTTGCATATTATGAATACTCTCTTCTATTAAAAAGCGTATTTCTTCATTTGCAAACATAGAGTTAGTTTGTTATGAAGGAGAGGGAGACAATTTTTTCCACGTTACAAATTAATTCATTCAGCTCTAATTTTAACCTAAGCCATTTAGATTTCATAAATGTTGAAAATTTACTTTTTTTTTTTTTTTTTTTTTTTTTTCCCCCCAGGAATGAAGATGCTGATAAGCACTTCTTTTTTCTTGTGTGCCTGACAGACACCTGCAATAATATGCCTGGGATTTCAAGTAGAAGACTCCTTATGCATTATTAGAACTGGTATTCTATCAGATTACAAAGCATAGCTATACAACAAGCCTCCGAGAATATTTTCAATCATTGATCAAAAACCAGAAGGAAACAGTTTCAGTTGAAAATACCATCTAGCTGAAAACACACATCTCATTTTATGACTGTGGATAAAGGTCTTTGCTGAAGTATATGTAATTTATGCACTGATTCTTACAAGTGTAATTCCATATGCTGTGCTATATAAAATCATCACAAGCTACCCTTCTATAGTAGACAGTGGAAACTATTAGAATTAAATGTTCTGTGAATGGAGTCCAGTGTTGGAAATCAGTTCAAAGAAACTTTATCTAAGCAAACTGGAATGGGAGATTTCCTTGTAGTTTTACAGTAATTATCAGGCCTATGCTAAACTGCTCAGGAAAATCTGTAGTACCTTTGAAATAAGGTAATGGAAATATCAGTTTCCTTTACTTAGAAAAGTTTAGTAGTATGAAAATATTTTATTTATTTATCTATTAAGTTATTGCATGCTGAACCTTTCTCTAAAACCTCTTTGCATTTAATTACTCTTTTTCCTGCAGGCAGACTTTGAATATTCCTAAATATAAATACTTTGGTTAGCCTACTAACAACAGTAAAAGAAGTCTATTAACTATCCATCATTTATTATCTTAATAAATCGATTGTTTTCTTCAAAGTCTTGCTTCCAATTAGCAAAACACTGCAGCAGTTGGATAAAGAGACAAAAAGCTGAGCTGATCTATTATGAACTGCGAACAAATTTATAGGTGGGCTGACTTTATGACTTTGTATAATAATTCATATTAACTGTTCCATAAGGATTAGCAAATTGCCAAAACAGCCAAAAAGCTAATCTTTAGTGACCTGTAATGTTCTCCATACCTGTAGGATTTGAATTCATGCTATAAAATAATCTCATCTCATGATGAATGAATTCCAGCATGAGAGGACTTAATATTTAATACATTCCTTCCTAATACATTATTTGATTAATGGAAAATATTTTTTTCTGATAGCTTTGCAGACTATTTAGTAATAAAATAAATAAATAATGATAAACTCTATCATAACTTCTACAATACATTGTATTTTTTAATTATGAGACATATTTTGTGATGGTAACAGGCAGATGTCCTCTGAATTATTATCAGTTAATAATCTAGTATTATCTACTATACTACTGAATCTAGTATTATCAGTTCACCACTGCATAAAATTTGGCTTCATGTTCCTAACAAAAGCTCTGTAAATCATGGTGAGTAAAAACATACTGTTTGATGTAGTAGTGCAATGCCCTCTTAGTGGTTACATTGTCCAATGTAGATGCCCTTGCTCTTAGAACATAATACCAGCTTCAGTTTACTCTCTGAGTTATTGAGGACTATGTAATGCAGCACAGTCCAAATGTGCACACACACCTCTTACATATATATAAAAGACATTTTATTAAGTCACATAATGTTTGTAGGTAATCAAACCAGACTCTATAAGAGCCTCGTACCTGATAATTCACACAGTCAGCACACATGTAACATCTGCTACTATAAAGATTTAATACTTTATCCACACAGAATTTGTATATCTCATTGTTCATAAAGGAAGTTAAAACCAAAGAAGTAGAAAACTGCTTCAGTGTAGAAAATAAAAGCATGTGGGTTTTACAAATAACAGATCTTTGTTTATGAGATTAACATGGTCAGGTGTTAATTAGACTGGGCAAAGTTGCAAAGCCAAAGTAATCATTATGTAGAATTCTTACTGAGAAGATAGAAACTCCATGAAGTTTCCCTTCTGATGTATTCCCTTGAAATTTTCCTCCTGTGAAGAAAAAGAATCAGTTTTTCTAGTTGAAGTTTTTCATTGCTGTAAAAGGCAGAAAAAAATCATAATAAAGGCCTTGCATCTGTACATTCTTTATTGACACTGCTTTTGCCATATTTGTATGGATGAAAATGTCTACGTTGTCTGGTACCTTCAGAATTTTTCCTGTTAGAGATTGATTGAGAATATGAACACAGATGCATCCTAACCTACATCAATTTGATCAGCATCACTTTGTATGTACAGGAGTCAAGAAAGTGGAGTAAATGTTTCCTTCCAGGGCAGCTTTTCCCATTTTGTTCTTTCCAAAACAAACAATACCAGAGGTCTAGACAGATCTTTTGTACAACTGCTAAGAGTTTCAAAGCCCAGCTTCTTGGAGTTTTGTCATCTGCTTCTGTTTCTTCTAAGTCTTGGTCAAGTCTGATGACAAATTTCCTCCTACAGAAGCAAAATTTAAATTGATTTTCAGCGATTCCCTTTATATGAACCAATAGGCAGTTATGAAAGCTGAAGACCTGTTGTGGACTTCACACACACATGGCAAAATATGGAAAACTTGAAACATATTTTCAGAATCGTCTAAAGCTTAGACTCTTCACAGCCAGAACTTTTTATATTTTGCAGAACACACTTTCTTAGTAGTAAGCAGCACAATGGAAAACCTAATTGCATAATAAAAACTATCACAGGTTGATCAGTTTGCTTGCTCCAATTTCAGTTTCTTCATTATCCTTTTGACAAACCAAGAAGCTTACATGAATGACAGTCTGCATTTTAATCACCCCTGAGTTTCATGTAACCAATATGTGTTTTTTGATGAAGAAAAATGCCAACAGCTTCATTATCAGTGAGTCCTTAAATGTTAGAATACAATAACTTGTGCATATAAAGCTAACTAGGTTTGTTTCAAATTAACACCTATTTTTATCTATGTTTATACTGGTATCACCTTAAAAAATAGTGCTCTATATTTCTGTTTTATCAATGCCTTAGGCTCTTGCTATTTAAACAGTACTTTGCAGTTTTTCTGGATAGCACTAGAGGGGGAAGTGGTCTGATATTTTAAAACAGAATCTGATCAGGACATGTGGACTGCAGATTTCTGAAAATATTCTGGGATCCCTGAAGGAAAAAAAAAAAAAAATCAGAACAAATCATTTCTAACTTTCATCTAAAATGAAGAAAATTGAGATCATCAGCTAATTTAAATCAGCAGAATCGGACTGAATTCGTTAGAGCTCTGCTGATTCACATCTGTAGGCAATCTGTATAATCATGTTGTCACATGTAACAGTTATATTATGTTCTCATGGCTCCTCCTTAGCTGGATAGAAGTGGCTTTCTGGTCCCTCCACCCCCCCTACCCCACACACACACCAAAAAAAAAAAAAAAAAAAAGTGAGTGCATTTAACACAACCCATTCCATGTTAAATAGATCCTAAAACTAAGCATGTACATACAGCATGTTTAAGTTTTTTGGTTTATATACAAGTGGCAATTGAAACTGATTTTTGTGGTATTTTCAGACAATCAAAACAATTTTTTTTTGCTTGAACAAAATTTTTACCTCAACTTGTTGAAGAACTAATTCAACTGAACACAATTATTGTGTTCAGTAATTTCATTTTCAGTGAGAAAATGAAATATAAGATGGTATTTACTTAACGTACTAGAGGGTTTATATTCCCCGTTCAACTCTGTCAGACAGAGGAGGACCCACATGGCCTACCTCTTCAAGAAGAAACCTAGTTATTTTCAATAACCTCTAGCTTAACAAGAAGTTTTACATAATATATTAAGACTTTAATATTTCAATGCGATCCTTTCTTATTCCTCAAGCATTTTCTAACAGAAAGCAGAAGACCTGAATTTTATCCCACAGTCTAAGTCAGACCAAGACAACATATAAGCACTGGGTTCCTACATCCAGAGTTCCCTAAGCATTGGACTCCTTGGATCTTAAGAAAATGATAACATTAGAGAGTATATGAAATAATTTGGGACGATTCAAATATATCTTGCAATCTTTAATTTTTCAGCTATTTACCCTATGCAACAACAATCCACCAAAAAGAGAGGAATGTTTTAGCAAAAAACTTGCTTGTGGTAGTATAATCCAGGTTCAAGACCTTGCTGTTGTGTTGTTTTTCTAATTTTTATACAAAGGAAAATAGTTCAATTTTAAAGAGTCCTTTAAAATAAACAGCTTCATTAAGGGAGTCTGGGCATTTAATCACCATCATAGATTTTATTGGATAAATATACTTAGTGATCTGCTAACACTTCTATAATTGGAAGAAATGTTCTTTACAATATTGATACACACAGCCAAAAAACAGAATTAGAATATCAATACCATTCCTGCTCCACCAGACTGCTTCAAAACCCTCTGTTATTTCCTATATATTGCATTATATCAAAGTCTTGTGCAGCTGGAAACTCTTCAAGATCTTGTACTCTATGCAATGAGTGGCCTTTCCATGCTTTTTCCAGCAACAAAATAATCACCAACCAGTCTGGCAAGCTTTCAGATCCCGATTGCTTTCCCTAAAAGAGTAATGCTCATTCCTGTGTTCCCAGAGACCTAGGGTAACCTTGTTGTAAAATTTCAAAAATCAGTTTTATTATTTTATTTTATTTTATTTTATTTTATTTTATTTTATTTTATTTTATTTTATTTTATTTTATTTTATTTTATTTTAATTTATTTTAGCTATCAGCCATCACTTTATAAGAGATGTATCCTGAAGTGATCATATCTGTCAACACTTGGAGATCCCAGAAATGTTACTGCTTGATGTCACTGAATATTTATAGTACAAATCAGCCCTCTGATGTCAATGAAATCAAGAAAACAGAGAAAAATACTCTCTTTTTATAAAAGTGATTAATTTAATTGGATTACCTGTACAAGATCTATTATTTTAGAATAATAATTATAAATAATAACTAAATAGGAGAAATATGTTTTTATGCTGAAGCACCCAAATTAGCATAAAAAAAAAACAACAAAAAAAAAAAGTCTAGGATGCCCAATTATTTGATTGCTATGCTGATAACCACTACGAGATTGTTCCATAATGTAGTGCTGAGCACACAGGGAATTAAGACACTGCACTAATTCTATCCCAGAAGCCTGGTTCACAATGAGAGCACATGGCCCTGTTCAAAGCAAAAAAAACTTTCAAGCTGACAAACCAAGACTAGTAGCAAATGCACTACTTTCTGCTATAGCTGTGATTTAGAGTTAAAAAAAAATAAATAGAGAAATCTTTATTGTAATCTTTATAAGCTTTCCCTACAGCATATTATGACTTTTTTTTTTTTTTTTTTTTAATTGAATTCCCATTTCTCATAACTATTATTTTCCCTCACTGCAGTTTCCTGAGTGCTGTGAGCTATCTCGGCGTATTCTGAAAGAATATGCCAGCCTGAAGAACTTGTGAACTGATTTAGTATTGATAAATATGGAGCTTCATTGTTTGAAAAAATTCTGAGCTTCTTCAAAATGAGTTGAGAAAGGTTTTACCTCTGAATTTTGTTTCTCTTATTTGCCTCTTCGCTCAGAGCCAACTGTATTTAAGGCACAACATGACACAGATTTTTTTGATGCTATAAAGAGAGGAAGAACATATAGACTAGTTCTGTGGAGAGAATGAAAAATGGCTTGCTTTATAGATGGAATTAAATTTGTATTATGTAATTTTATTGTTTAAATTCTAAAATGGATGTCTCTGTTTCCTAAAGAGTCAGCAGAGAGAAAGATGCCACTATCCAGAAGTGATTCAGCCTCTGTGCATCATACTACAAATTTTTTTCAACAAGTATAAAGTCTGATGTTTTAGATGATTTACGTATACTTTGTATTTTTAACACCAGTTACCCTCAACAGATACTTAAAGAAAAATTGATTTATAGAGAGATCATAGTAAGACTATATTAAGGAGCCTGGAATAATGCTGTAGATGTTTAACTGAGGTTAGCAAACATTTTCTAGCAAGACATCAGCTTATTGTAAGAATTTTATGCATATCTGTCTTCTTAAAGCACATTTTTAACACTATTACTAGTATTGTTATATTATACCTAAGTCAATTTTGATGCTTACATCAAAATGTTTGGAACACAAAATTCTGAGAATTAGATCAATTAATTGGCAGTTGGAGGTCAGACATTATGCAGTTATGTGTGTCTTTTCACTTCTATAGCCTGCTACATATTCTCTGATGATACACATAAGACTTACGTTGACATAAAATGATACAGTCACCACATTATTTATTCTAACTGCTGCATACATTTGAAAAAATTATTAATTTCTGGTTGATTTGTCTAATGTTGTGATCCACCACTCCAGCTTCACCTGTATGAAATGAAAAATAACATCATTTAATATATATTTTACATTTTCATTTGTAATGACCTTCAAATTGTATTACAAGAGTTTAAACTTGAAGAACACTTTGGAGTATTATGTTTTAAGATTATAAGGATAGCAATCCAGTCATACCAATTATATCTTCTTACTGTGTTTACTTAGCTATGTGATGCTTAAAGAGTGTGCTCCTCGGAAGAATCTGTTGATATCAATAATTGCTGTTTTTTTTTGAACTCTGATCTGGCTAGAATAAGTGAATGTTAATTGTGAAAACAATAGATAATTATAGCAAAACTGATGATGGCTTGAACATAATCATAACTACTTTGAGGTAGTAATAGAAATTTAATTACAACCATTCAGTTATATCTTCACTTGTCTGCTACATAGGCTAAATGCTCATGATATTATAAAAAATATTTATTTCACTGTAGCCAAACATTTAGAAATCTTTTAAATTGAGTAAAAGTAGAGACATAATTTATTTCCCAGAAAAACAAACAAACAAAACTATTTCTCATAATACTTTATTTACATCTGAACATTTTTCAGCTTTGAAAGTCATTAATTTTTAGACATTTTGACCTGTAATTTTGCATAGTTAACACTGTTATTTGATCAAAACTTACAAAGAAAGCTAATATAAGGTGACTTGCAGTCTATTTTTCTATCTTACTGTAGTCTAAGACCATACCTTCCTCTTTTTGAAAAACAGTTTTTCAGTACCATCTGTTACGTACTCTGGGTATGCTTTTATAATTGACTCTGAGTCTCAGCTTAGGTAAATTGCACAATGTTCATTGTGTCAACTTTGTTTCTAAGTCTTAGACTATATTCTAGTCATACCTGTTCAGTTTGATCCTATGTATAATAAAAATTAAATTCTTATATGTTGAGAGGAATTAGAAATAAAATTAAAATATTTTAAACAGCAGACAATCTTAAGTTGAAAAAAAGGAATCATTGGTTCCCGGTTTGCATTTTTATAGAGATCTATTTATGATGCACATATTTCTTCTAATTAATTGTATTATTTTGTTAAGGAAGTAAAAAGAAGTAATGAATTCCACAATTCTGGATTATTCATAAAATTAAAAGGTTCTGATCTGCATCCTATATTACTTTAAATAATCAAAAACAACAATACTTTTTTCTATAATTATTTTCACCATAAAGCTAATAATATGCAAGAAAGACTTCTT
Source organism: Aythya ferina (assembly GCF_964211825.1). Lineage (NCBI taxonomy): Eukaryota > Metazoa > Chordata > Aves > Anseriformes > Anatidae > Aythya > Aythya ferina. The sequence goes on along the minus strand of NC_140296.1, from coordinate 196,366,826 downwards.
ACTTGTCTCAGCACACTCTTATTTTTCTAGACCTTTAAGTTGTCTGTGTAGGCACCTTTTTCTCTATAAAACAATTACCAGCTACTCATTCATATGGAAAAGAAAAAAAAAGAAAAAAAAAATCAATAATATTGATTAATTATCTAAAAAGATTAGACCATGCTATCAGTTTGTGTGATTCACCAGTATCCAGTGCATCCTTCATCAGATCTAATGCAACACATTAACATAACACATAACACAGCTGATCTTTGCATTGCCCTTAGATCACTGCCAAAGGTAACAATGTTGGAAGGAATGGAGCCCATATTGTTTTTTTTGATTAAACAGTTTTTTTCATCAATCTGTAATTTAATTTCATTTATTAAGCATATAACCTATGTTTATTTCCTCCACTCCCAGTCTTAGCCCCCCATGCCTTATTAAGATTTGAATCCTATCCTTGACTGCAGTGCTGATTGAATTAAATTATTTTCTACATAGGACAGAAATAATGGTGTTATTTAGAATAGGAAGAGTAAATAAATTGCTAGGCCTACTAAACTGAAAAACATTCATCAATTATACAGAGAATGTGGATAATGAGGTTATGGTTAGCCACATCAGCAAAAATTCTAGTAATCTTCACCCATGTTGTGGTGTAAAATCTCAAAGCCTCAAGTAACTTAATCCTGTTTAATTCAAAATATTTCTAAGCAGTACACTTTGAGCAATTTGCTCTATTAGACTTACACAGCCACGTTCCAGTTCTTCCATATTCCAGTTCCTCCATGTCACAGAGGGACTTAAAACTGTAAGCAATGGAATTTTCCAGCTATTTTGCTGTTTATATAGTTTGCTAAGGATGGAACCCAAGCACCTGTTCTCATTTCATGGTCTAATGGGAATACACAAGAATATAATAGAAATGATAGTCAGCACTTGCATTAAATTTATTTTTATGTTGTCATGCCATAATAATTTCTTTGCCATCCTTAAATATTTTTCCTCAAGAAACAGTTGTTGATTTGCCCACAGCTAGGCGTAATTCCCTCAGAAGTCATAACCAATGTCGAAAACTATAAACTAGTGAATATTCAACCCTTTTTAGTCTCTATAGTTAGAATTACATTCTTTATAGCATGATCTTTGTGGGGGAGGGATTTTGGAATTTTCTACTGAAGTGCTTTTAAAACAAATATGCCTTGAGCTGTTATGGTTGAAAGGTGTTTGTTAAATTACTTGATGTTACAAATACTTGAAATTGAGTGGATGACTGATTTAATTGCAGTTGTCAGACTGGTTTTAAAAGCATATTTTTCTTTTTGTTCTCGTTTTCAGATCTGCAGAACAGTTGGATTCTGAACATAAAGAAAAGAAACTGGCTGAATATACTAATCACAAAATATAGCTTCTAGTTAATCCAAAGTATATTCTCAAGATGAAATGCTTCACAATATTCAGAATATTCAGTCTGGTCAACAAATTCCACTTTTGAATATTAGTACCCTTGTTGCTTCAGTCCCTGCTTTTATTTTATTTTATTTATTTATTTATTTTCTGAAGAGAAACATCAAAAAATCGTGTCACTGTGTTGCTTATGTATATACATAAGGCTAATATATTTATGAAAAATAGTGAAGGGCTTGGTACTGTAAGTTTGGGCTGAGTATCCTCTCCCCATTTGACAAATCCTATCAGTGTCAAGGTATCCATCAGATTCACTGCCACACTGTTGCTTTGAAGTTTGTTGCTCTAGAAGAAAAAGAATTTAGAACAATACTTTGAAAGTGGTTTGCTTAAACATGATTCTATATCAAAGTACACAAATCAACACTTCTACTTTATTAGTGTACCAGAGTTCTGCAGCTCTGACTGGTTTAAATGCAAAGCATTTAGGGTTAACTTGACCAGAAGGGCTTTAGTTAGGTAATACTAATGCCTGCAATGCCACACTGCTTAAAGTTAGAAAGCTACAGAGAGATTTCTGCTAACAGAACATATGAAATTTCTGCTCAAATATGTTTAGTATATAGCCAGAAATTTGTTTCAGTATTTGAACTTTTGATCTCTATTGTTGAAGCTGTGTGAGTTCTATACCGTGTAGAATAATCACAGGTTTAATGTGCTAGAGAACTGGATTTTACTGTAGGCAATTTACTATGATGAGTCTGTCCAGTAAATGTGGCAGTATTTTAAAGAAAGCAGAGCAGCTGTAATGGGAAATACTCTGATTAAAAAAAATAATAAATAAATAAATAAAAATAAAAACTACCCCACAAGCACAGAATCCAAGCACTGAAACACTTCAGCTTGGATATGAGTCTTCCAGAAAGTTGCAGTAGGTGAGGGGAATCCCTAAATGAAGTGTTGTGGATAAGTAATCTTTTTTCATCCATGGAGTCATGACAGTTAAAAAAGATTTTTATTAAGATTTTATTGTGTATTCATAATAAATTAAGACTGCCTGCTTACCAGTTACATCGGTTCTGCTGATGAGTGGTAACTAATTAATTGAGTGGTTATTTGGTTGATTTTAACATCTGCCCATGTTCCAAATGTCTTTTCTGACACTTTCAAAAATGCTAGTCTTACATCACAAAAATCCTAACCCTTGTTTTTAGACACTTATTAATATGAAAACACTGATTTTACTGGGCTTTGGATCAGCCCCACAAATAATAGGGGAAATCCATAATTTCTTTCATATAATCTCTCACTGGGAAACAAAGACAATTACCTTCAAGCACAGTGTGTTGGTATGGCTTGGTCTTTAGCACTCAGATAAATGGTATTATTGTCTGGTGTCAAAGTGGATTAGAAGAAAAAGGGGTAAGAGGGGGGAAGTTCACAGGAAAACATTTATTGAAACACTGGATAGTCTTAAACTCAAATTTATTTTATTTTATTTTATTTTTTCCACCACAAAGATTTGTATGTGCAGGAATGTATATTAGCAAAGTTTTGCCCTAACTAGTTTTTCAAGGTTTTAGATAAAATGATAGAAATGTCAGGAAACTACAGACACCTCCAGAGTCTTCTGGTTAACCTTTCTAGAAGGAAAAATAGTTTGTCTTGTTTTCCAGGGGTCTAAATCAAAGCTGATTGGAGAATTCTTTCTGCCTTCAATGAGATCTCATTCAAGCCTGTGAGAAACAGTTTAAACTATGCAAGAACAGCTAACACAGATTCAACACGAATGCTGGAAATGGCCTTAAGGATGTGCCATGCTGTCATTCCATAAGTACAGTTACGACACAACAGACATGTAAATGCGTCTTTAATAGCAAACTGTAGATAGCAGAGATACCAAACTGGTTATGGTCATAGGCTATTTGCAATTTCTAAGTGATATAAATTTCTAATTTCTGTCACTTCAAAGCCACAAACAAACAAACAAACAAACAACATGCTAATCAGTAAGCAAAAGATGGTAACTCTATGCAAAAAATACATCAATTAATTATATCCCTAGAGAATTTATTAAAAAAAGGGGAAAAAAATCACTCAAATACATGAGACAAAAAATCAGACACCCCTTATTCCTTACTGTTTAAGTTTGTTTAACACAAATTCCAGTTTTTATGTTCAATCTGTCATATTGTTGCAATTTAGTCAGCATTACAAAGTTCTATACTGTTTATGATGTCAGTAGTTATTCCTGACTACAAGGTTTCTGAGGTTTTCATGAAGTACTTGACTGTAATAAATAAAGCTATTTTTAGTTTTTCTGAACTATCCACTTTAGATCACAGGCTCCTGAATTCAGGAAACACCATAGTTTTACTTTATTTATTTTATTGCCAGATTATTAGGGAATGGTAGAGCTGTGGTCATGGCAGAGGCATATTGACAGCATGCTCTAACAGAGCCTGAAATGCCAAAAATGTTTCTCATGTTAGCCCCTGTTGACGTGGGCTAACAGCTCTCTGTGCAGGTACAGCAGCAGAGCTTGGCATAAGAAGTTGGAGGAGGCACTGAACAAACCCTGGACCATCCTGAATTTAACTCTGAGACCCAAGGAAGCTTAGAGCCTGGGAAAAGCTGGACTTGCTTGGCCTTGGGGGGACTTTCAGTCTTCATTAGCTCAGTGTTTTACTTTTTATTTTTTTTTTATTTTATTTTATTTTATTTTATTTTATTTTATTTTATTTTATTTTATTTTATTTTATTTTATTTTATTTTATTTTATTCATGCTTTTTTGATTTTCAAATATATAGAGGATTGCAGATATATTCAGATATATTCATAAAGGATCAGTGTAGCTCTCCATCTGGACCTTTCCAGAGTATGCAAATTTGAGTCCAATATACCAGATGCAGGCTTTAGCTTCCTGGGGCTTAGTGACAATCATATTTTTCTTTGGCCTCTCTCAGTGTTTCTGGACACCCGTTTTCTTCAGCAAAAGTGAGGTTATCCAGATTAACACCATAGAACCTTGAAACCAGTGATGAACTGTGAGGAGGCAGAGGAGGCACACACTTTCTCAGTGCTTTGACCTCGTGCATTTTTGGATTTACAACTCATCTTTTACAGGGAGGGAAGTAAAATGGTATAGGTAAAGAGACACATTGGATATATCTGAATAAAAGGGACCAGGGTATAGGCAAGTGACCTGGCCAGGGAAAATCAAACCTTATAAATTGTTAGCAATGTCCCAGGCATGGTCTCTGCCTCTGGCCAACTCTCTCAGGCAATGTTTGGGTGTAATTTGTGTGGTAGTGTCAGTTTTAATTAGTTACTTAGTTAATTAGTTAATTAGTTTAATTAAAGTTACTTTTGACTTATCTATGTGCTAAATATCACTCTCCTAAATGTTACCTGCACTGGAAGATAACTCTGTCAGGATCCAAGGCTCTCTGTCATCAGTGAAGAGAGAAAAATGCCAGTAGGGGCCAAGCTGTAAAATTTGTATTAGGAGCTTAACTGTTGCTAAAAAGTGATGTGATGACCACACTCTATAGTCTTGCAAAACACTCTGCAAAGTAGGAACTCTTCCCAATTTGTATCAATCCATAAAGTGTTTCAATTTTTCAAGATTATCTGTGATTTAAATATCTCATGTTAAATATAACTGATATTATGATTTCAATTTTTGCCCCACATATTTTTTTTTCTTCTCTTTTGGATATGCAGAGAATGATTTTTAAGAAATTCAGTTTTTGTTTAGCTTTTATGGAATTAACTCTTCACTGATCAAGGCTGAAAGGTTTCAGGTGAGGAAAGGAAACCTGAAAAAAAGGACAATGAATAATATCTACTGAAATATTATTATTATATTAGCAATGTAATGTTCAGGTTCTATAGACAAACAAACAAGCAAAGAAACAGACCCCAAAACAACTTTCAAAAACCTCTGTAATATATGGATCTTATAATTTACATTGTAATATTCCTAATTAACAAAGACATACTTGTGACGTTAAAGGTTAAAGCTTTGACAGACTGGAAAGTTCATGATTGGACTACAAGTGATATAATCTTTTTGTGTCTGAATTTTCTCATTAATAGGAATGGAATGCCTTATGCAACAGAAACAGTGTTTTTACAGATAATTTATATTTTAATATATATTTTTTTGAGTGACACTTCATAATTCTAGCCATATATGCAAGCATAAATAAATATCTGGCTTCTATTTTGGCCAGGAGGCAGAGTAATGAGTCATGAAAAGCAAGATATATTAGTCTACCAGAAACTTTTAGTTTAAATTTTCTCCTGTCAAATTCTTTCAAAGAAACTGAATCTGCATGTACATAGCCATGGAAAGTGCAGATTACTCTTTGACTAATTTAATTCACTGCATTTTTGCTGAGGTTCTGGCCTGTGGCTTTGCTGTAATAGACACAAATCTTGTGTTGATTTATCCAAGTCTTTCCTGTTTGATTTACTATTTTAATGCATCAGTGATAAACAGCAATAATATACTCCTTGCAGGACTTGAGCATACTCTCCTATTACTGTCATATTGCCTAGAAGTGTGAGATAACACACAACCTCTTCTTAAAATGTGCATTGAACTGGACATTTAAACAAGACATATTTCAAAACCACATGAAAAATAACATGAGTTATATAATGAGATAAGGGCTACTTTATGAGATAGCCATTAAGCTCAGGAGAGCTTGAAGGAACAATAATACCAGTGTCATGGAGAAGCATGTGAAACTCCCTAAATGTGTCTCCACTCCAAATGGGACAACTCTACAACCTGGTACACCACACCTGGATCTCTGAAATCAGGATGTCAGCCAGGAGCATCTAATATTTAATAAGGGAGCCCATCTGTAGGGTCAGATACTAAACCCCAGCTGGAACAAGGGTTCCAAGGAAAAATCCTGAAAACTCTAGTGATCCCTGGAGCTACAGTTCTCATAACACCTAGTCCTCAGCTCCAGGGCAGATGAATTGATTATTTGGCTGGGGACTGTCACCCCTTTTCAAGATATATCTGTCAAATGGATTAGGCTTGTCAGTGATATGTCTATATTTGAGATTTGGTTGATGGATGAAGCTTTGTTTGTATTTAAAGGGATCTGGCTATATGATGTCTTTTATGGAGGTTTTCCAGGAAAACACTTATTTAGGCACAGAAACTGGGTCAATTTAGATACTGCTTCATAAGAAGGTAGTTTAAGAAATAAATAAATAAATAAATAAATTGCTTAAACTCTTTAATTGATTAGTATGGCCTTTCATTTCAAAAACAAACAAAGAAAAACAAACAAAAAATAACCACAACACTTCCCCAGCAACTTAAAACTGTATTAGAGAATAGTATCTTCCCGGAGCTAAGTATGTACAAGTCTTTCTCCTGTTACACTCACAATATGATCATTGGTGGAAGCACTATATTACTAGGCAAATTAAAGACATAATAGATTTGATTTGCTGCACATTTGCAGTGATGGCATTTTAGTGGCCAGAACATTGCTTCAGAAGTAAAAACCTGAATTCTAAACTTTCCTAAACATGTGAGAATTTCAATCCTGAATATTTACATAGAAAAATATTATATATATAATCACCATACTATGAAGTAGAAGTGTATAAGAAGCCAATGTATACCATACATTGGCATTTGAGTGTATACCATACACTCAAAAAGAGAGAACAGTTAAAAGAATTCTGGACCTAGTACAAATCTTAGAGCTCTCAGGTAGGAGTGGAGTAGCAGAGGGTTCTGCTGTCAAGATTTTTTTTTTTTTTTCCCCTGAATTGTTTGAAATAAAATCTTTAAAAACAGAATTTTAGGACTCACTAATAAGAACTGAGTACCTCAAGCCCAGTTTTAGTGAGCTTGAGTTCCCTCTGGGTAACCTTCTCTCTCCTTCATGTTCTGTTTCTACCAAAAAAAAAAGGATAATTATTTTGCTGCTAACTGCATTTATTAATTGGATTATTAATTTTTTTTAAGTTCTTTTCTGTTAGCATAATAATGACTTTACTTTCGGACTTTACTTTCTTGTATAGCAAAGTTATAACAAAACATGATTTGGGGAACCTCCAATTTTTCTTTTGTGTTTGGGTTACTTTGAGCTATTTTGTAGTTGTTTTATTGCTGCCTTTCGTTAAGGTGCCAGTTTAAAGTGCTGTGACCTCTCTCATCATGACCCTTAACCTCAGAAGGACATTTAAAAAACTGCCGTTCAAATATTCACATACATACCTGTTTGCATGAGTGTTTACCACATTTTCACATTCTGGAAATATTTCTGTGAACAATTATTTGCTTGTACAACAGTTCTCAAAAGGTGAATAATATAACTTATGAGCATTATCAAAGCAAACACATGTGGTGCCTGGTACGTGAACATTTATGATCATATTTTTGTAGGACAGAGCCAACACTCACAGGGTTTCAGTACAGTGTACAGAACTGTATTACTACAGAATCAAAGATAGGTGTTACTTTAGCAGCAAGAAGAACATCATTTCTCCTGCAGAGATCTTTGGATGATATCCTACCACTACTAAACTCAGGGGCAAATCTCCTACATTTTGTCATTAAAAGTAGTTTCATATGTCCAGGTTATTACCTTGTTCTTTAATGTCAGTTTATTCTCAGGACATACATTCTCTTATTTGCTTCGATAGTTGCTTGAAAGCAAACAGAAATTAACAGTGACATAATTTTCTTCCAACAACATTCCAGTGCAAAGCCATGAAGTCAAGAGAACAACTTGTCCTGATTCAGAAGGCTTTCAGCCAGCTGCTGATGGCCTACACAGTATCTGAAACAGATTAGCAATACAATTTATAGTGTAAGAACTAGGCCAGTTTTATTTTATCTCATTTAATAAAGTTGAATGCTTCAGAGGAAACGTTCAAATTCAGATACTAAATTTCATCCAGACTAAAGGTAATAGCTGAGAGCTTGCCCTTGAGACTGCATACCTAGCCAGTACTTTTAGAAATACACTTAATGGATCACGATATCATCTATCCCTGATAATGTTTGCAGCATTAAGAACAAATCTACTGCTACTGGTACTGTCCTTGGACAGCAGAGGGAGCATACCATCCAGTAACTCGTTCTCAGTTTTCACGAAGATCTTCGCAATCATTAATATATAAATACATTATTGTGTTCTTTTTATTGACTGGGTTAAAACAAACAAACAATCAAACAAACAAAATAGGCTGGATGACTAGGCCTAAAGAGTCTTTGAGAGTGAAGTTAAATCCAGTTGGCAGCTGGTCGCAAGTACATGTAGGTGTCCCCCAGGGCTCAGTACTGAGGCCAGTTTTGTTTAATATCTCAACGATGATCTGGATGAGAGGATTGGGTGCAACCCCTGTAAGTTTGCTGATGACACCAAGATGCGTAAGAGTGTTGACATGCTTGAGAGTAAGAAGGCTCTGCAGAGGGATCTGTATCAATGGGTGATGCAGTCTGTGGCATTCCGCGAGGCTAAACGCCGGGTTTCTCACCTTTTCAACATTATATCTTTGTCTCCAGACATATCTGTTCAGAAAAATATTTATGGTGTATGTTAGCAGAAGTATCCTCTACTTGGTAGCCACAACACTGGCAGTATTGCCCTTTCTATGATCTTTCCTAACTGGAGAGTTTATTGATTAGCTGAGTGACACTTATTTGAATACTTTTTTTTTTTTTTTTTTCATTAACATTTATTCAGGCAAACTCTGATATTTCAAAAGTTCAAAAGAAACTTTACTGAATGAAGAACATTTGCCTCCAGGTGATACTAATAACTTTGATCCAGCTATCCCATGGTCTGATTAGAACCAGGATGCATTCACATGTCAACGTTAAACCATCCCTCTAAAATCAATAGGAATTTTGTTTCTTCAAAGAGGTGATCACAAAAATGAAAATAGTTTTAGTTGTTCCTGAACTCGGGCTTCAGGCAAGTTAAAATCAAACAAGATTTTGAGCAAAAATTCAGTCTTAAAAGTCATTTACAATACAGCACATCTTCAATGGATTCGTAGTGTTTCTTATTACTTGGTGAGCCATGTAGCTATAGAGTTGGGTAGGTGATAACATGAAGTCTTTGGGTTATAAAAACTCCACACTTCAGCAGAAAGAAGCTGAAAACAATGTCTAAGCTGAATCCTGCTTACCAATGAAATTTTGTGAGCAGGTTGCTTGCTCAGTGAAGCTAAGGATGAGGTTGTGGATGGGTCTGATACGTCAATACTACCTCAAAATCTTAATATATATATGTGTGTATATATTTTTTTTCCTGATATATATATATTCTTGATATGTATACATATTCCCTTCTCTTTCTGTTTCATTTTTTAAATTATTATTATTGTCATCATTATTATTTTCTGTTAATTTCTCACCCTTCTCTGCTTTTGACTGAAATTTTTCTCCCTGTCCCTATTTCTGTTTGAATCAACTTTTCTAACCATTGAGACTACTGGTCAGGAATACATTTGAAATGAGGTGACCATATCACTGTAAATTTTGTAAATAGGCTCAGCAGGTCTCACAAGCATCTTGCAATGCTGGAAGAACTGTGTGATTTCTGAAGGGACGCATTTTTATTTTTCTTTTCTATATCATGAATATACATGTAGTAACTTTTTAAATTCACTAACCTGAATACTCAGGATATCTCATTAAGGTAATTTTCTAAGTATAAATTCTCTGTTCCTGACAGCCACTTGAAGTACCAGAATAAGATGAATACAAAAAAAAAAAAAAAAAAAAAAAAAAAAAAAAAAAAAGCTTAAAATAACAATTAAGAAAAGAAATATATTTGGATATTTGTTACTTGAAGTTTGAAGGCATTTGAAGGACCCCTATGGTTAGATTTTCATTCCATATTTGTCCATCTCTAATCAAAATGAAGTGTGGAGAAGATATATTTGATTTTGAGTAGGCAATATGCAGACCCTGGAATTTGTGGCGGGCACATGCTGGGTTATTTTTATTAAAGAAACAGCAGAATCCATGGATGTTTTGACAAATGCTTATTCTTGCACATTCTTAAAGCTGAAATTAAAAAAAATAATAAATAATAATAATAATAAAAAGCCTGGAACCAAGATACCTGTCTAGAAAATAACCTACAACTTTTAGCAAGTGGTAGGAACGAGTCCAAGTCCTGTTCTCTCTTACACCTATTTAAGTTAATGGGAATGCTGTTGTATAAATGAAAACAAAACAAAACAAAATGAAGCAAAAAGCTTTGCTTCAAAAGGTTCACAATAGCAAACAGAAAGAAAAAGAAAAGAGAAGGAAAGGAAAGAAAAATAAAAGCAAACAAGACCATGTGGAATGAATCTGAGACATCCCATCACAGTAAGAACACTCAGCAGTCCATTTTATTTATTCAGATCAAATGCAGATTATGAGATATACAGACTATGTGAGGATAGGGTGGGAAAGTGAAAATGCTCAAATAAAAGCATTACTTTGGCACTGCTGCTGAGATTAATGTGGGTTATGAAAAGAGCACTTCTGAGACTGGCACTGATACTCTCATTAACTAAGCAGGTTCACAGGGATGAGCTTATTATGACAACCTTAATATCAAGGGAAAGAAAATACAAAACCAGGACTTATATTTTCATATGAAATAATCACATGTTTTACTGAAAGGATTTAATTCAGCCAGAACATTGAGGTTTGCAAATGAACAATAAACTGCCTTTAATAATAATAATAATAATAATAATAATAATAATAATAAAAGCAAAACACATATATAGCAAAGAAAATATGTTGGAATCCTTCAACATTAAGAGTACCTCACAGATAATAAGAACTTATGACCTAAAGCACTTATGTAAAAAAGGGAGGTATAATAGTGTATGGTAATACACTTTTTTTTTTTTTTTTTTTTTTTAATTATGAAAACTGTGGCTCACTACTTCTTCTCAAAGTTAAAAGGGATTAACAGGTTACAGATGCAACCTGTAGGAAATCCAGGTCTTATATTTGCTTGATGTTGCTCTGTAATTATAAGATCACTCCCTTCTTTTCTGATTAATGAAGAGCAACTTCTGCTTCTGACAGCTTTCTCAGAGAACAGGAAATTCTCCCATTTCTTTTTCACTGCTTAGTTTGTAAAAATCAGCTACTGGTATGAAGAGAAATGTTCCAAGGGAAAGGAAGATGTCCAAGGTGGAATTGTACTCATGGAAGACTCAGCTCTCCTGAAGGGCACACCATCAGCAATATGATCCAAGTGAAGCTTTTGGATGTTTAACTGTTTTTTTCCCCACTTTTCCTCTTCCCCTTCCTTCCTTCCTTCCTTCCTTCCTTCCTTCCTTCCTTCCTTCCTTCCTTCCTTCCTTCCTTCCTTCCTTCCTTCCTTCCTTCCTTCCTTCCTTCCTTCCTTCCTTCCTTCCTTCCTTCCTTCCTTCCTTCCTTCCTTCCTTTCTATTCATGTAGTGTTTTTGTTTTTGTTTTTGAGTTAAATTTGAGATAAAATATGTCCTTCCAGAGAGCTACTCATCACATCTGTAGCAATATCCTTACAAATTAGTTGACTAGTCTTTTGACACTCATGTTTTCTCTATGTTGATTATAAAGGCGGTCTACAGTGACTAGCTCAGATACAAATACTGTTGGACATTTTAAATGGGAGAAAGATGGAGTTTTGACCACATGTGGTAAAAAACTAGCTCCCTAAAACATACTTAAAACAGTTTTTTCTCTACTTTTTCAAAAGAACACATAAAAGTAGCTGACCTGAGTTACTTAAATAGAATTTATTTATTTTGGTATAATCATGTAAATATTTTGAAGTTGTTTCAGCTAACTGACCTTTAAAATCATTTAGAGTCTCTCTGCCAAACTGGAGAGTTAGAGCATGATATTATGAGATTATCACTCTCTGAGCTGTGATTTGTAACTGAAAAATCATGACATGGTTTTACTTACACAAATTGGCAAGCTTGAGGGAAGGTAGATATAAAAAATCAGTTAAAAATGCAGAAAGCTGGATACAGAATTTTTAATGGTTGTGGGCATAAGAGTAATTTTTAATTGTTCAGATCTATATTTTTTCATTTCTATTTTATTTAAATAACATGTTGATGGCCCTATGTTGATTGCTTTTTTTTTTTTTTAATTTTATTTTATTTTAAATCCTATTTTTATAAGATGAACATTTATTTTTGCAAGCAATTTTTGTGTTATGGTAGGATTTATGTCAAATGTTTTAAAACCCATCAGAACACGAATTTCATTAGAATCAGCCATATTCCCTCTCTTGTGAGAGGTACTAATTTCTAAACATGTATTACTGAGAAAATTTGAATTATCACAAGGTTGTACAGAAACTCCTTTTTAGTATTTTTATTTGAAAAATCTTTATTATTTATGCTTTATTTATTTATTTATTATTCATTATATTTATTTGGAAGAATATTTATTCTTCCAAATTGTACTAAGTCTTACTGCTTTATACTCAAAATATCTGTTTCTTTACAGTAGGGAATGCATGTTTTCCTTAAGTTAAGTAGTTAATATATTTGACAAAATATTGATGCAGGTAACTATTTGGAAAATCTTAAGTGAAATTAAGATGTAGTAAAAACTGGAAATGTCTTATTAACTAGTGTAAAATACATCTAGTTTCTCTGTATTTCAACTTCAGAATTTAGATAAAAATTAAAGATAGTCCAAAGGGAATTTTCTTAGGGCCTATTTGGCATAGTAAATCAAAGTGGGAAAGAAGGTTTATCTAAGTCTGGGGACTAGACTAAATTGACTAAACAAATATTCTCTACTGAAAAAAAAAAATGAAGTAAATATGATCCATGAAATTAAATATCCTTTCTGCAATAATCATAGAATTACATAGTCTTTAAAAGATGCAAGATTAGACACACCATTCATCAACTTGGCCTGAGTCTGATAGAAAATATTCACAAAATGCATATGGATTTGAGTCTTCACCAATAATAAAAATGTTCCATAACAGCTCAGTAAGCTTGATTTTATCTATTGCTCTATAGATTTGTGCATTTAGCTATGATTCTGAAACCAAGAGGCACTGCTATGTGGCTATGTGTTAGACAATATATTTCTTCTGTATTTTTTTTTTCAGATATACATAAAGGAGGTTGGTTTTGTTTGGCTGTTTTGTGTTTTTTTGTTTGTTTGTTTTGTTTATGTTTTTTGATTGTTTTTTTGTTTTGTTTTGTTTTGTTTTGTTTTCTAGTTATAGCATGTCTACAATAACTCAATTGGTGTTTGAGTCAGAATTGTGTCATTTTTCATTTTCTGCCTTATTATTCTTTATCTCTATTAAAAGTAATAATAATAATTTTATGCATAGAATTTGTCATGTCTTTCTCTTTTAAAATTACATCCAGAAAAGCTTTTCTGAAACTGAAAAATAACACACCAAAAGCATCTTAAAAGCATTAAGTTTTAATGCAAGCAGAAACTTGTTCATCTGCCTGAATACTAACATACTGATGATACAGTTGAGGAGAAATAAACATTTCTTTATGCATAAGATTGAATTTTCTTTCCTCCTAAAACTAAGTCATTCTATAGACATTGTAAAATTAATTAGGATTATTAAATCTAGTGTCTTATCCTGACATCTACATATTATTTATTTTACAGCCTCATTAGGATTAAGAATTGACATATATCGTCATCCTGGAAAGTACAGAATATCCATCTGAAATAATAAATTATGCAGTGCTCATTAGTATAAAGCCCATGTCACTGTGGATGTAAAATCTTATTTTACCACTTTGAAATCTTGATTATGAATATGATTGTATTTACATTTAGTCAAGTTAAAGCAGTATGAAAAAACTCATGCTGATCCTTAAGTGCTCCAAAGAATGGTTCAGTGCATGGTCTTCCTGTATCTCTTCATTATTTTAACATTGAAAGGGTAAAACAAATCCGTATGTATGAACAAATATATCTGGATTTAAGGTCAGGCATAAAATAAATGGTTGATACCTGTGAGAATTATCACATATTTTGAGTCTGCATTTGAATGAAACAATACTTAAGTATTTTGCAGAAATCTAGATTATTTGATTTTTTTCCTTTGCATATAGTGGTCTTGTACTCCTAACTTGGGTATCTTGGGTGCCCTGCTTTTTACTTGATTAAGATCAAGGAGATTAGCAAGAAGAAAAATGATATTCAGGAACAATGTTGCATGCAAATTCTGTTTTAACTAGGACTGCTGAACTCAGAGCACTTAAGTATTACGATGTCTTACCTACTAGATAAGGCTTCTCAAATTTAAAGCATCCCCATAACCAGGAAATTCTTCAAGGCAGACAGATGAGTAAGGAGGTAGGAATTTGGTTAGAAGCTACATCTGACTAATACAAAGACCTGTATTGAAGATAAGCACAGTGAGTCAGAAGAAAAAATCGTTATAATTCCTGGTTCTCCATCCAATATTGTATCCAGTATAGGTCATAATTCTCCCTACTAAGTCAAATTGGCAGCAAAACTGCATAAATTAATGTATACACATTAATTTAAATGAAAAAAAATATCATTATACAATATTTTTTATGCTCATCTCTCTTCTCTTCTCTTCTCTTCTCTTCTCTTCTCTTCTCTTCTCTTCTCTTCTCTTCTCTTCTCTTCTCTTCTCTTCTCTTCTCTTCTCTTCTCTTCTCTTCTCTTCTCTTCTCTTCTCTTCTCTTCTCTTCACTTCTCTTCACTTCTCTTCCTCCTCTTCCTCCTCTTCCTCCTCCTCTTCTTCTTCATTTTTTTTTTGAAAGGTACAATATAGTGCCCATTCTCCAAATTTGTTTAAATTGTTTATTTTTTTTTTTAGTTTAATTTCTGTATATTGTTGGGAAAATAAATATGTTTTAACAAAAGAACATGAGCATATAAAATGGCATAAACCTCTGTCCTTAAATGATAAAAATCAGTGTTTGCTGACCTCTAAATGTAGGTGCCAGCCATGATTTTTACTTTCCCAGGTGACTATTCTTTGGTGACTGAAAGCTGCAGTTTGAAGACAACAAAGAATGAGCTACAAACAAGGAACACTGTTTACATTCAAGTCATTAAATATAGAATCAGCATATTTCCTTTTTCAATTCAACTGTCTGGCCAAATACTTGGGAAACTTTTATAGTCAAAAACATCACAGAATGGTTTGGCAAACTACTCAAAACCTGTCAAAAAGTGTATATTTCAAAAATCAAGTATTGGTCACAGAGTACTGCAGATTTTTCTTCCTAATATTAAATAAAAAGGTCATATGGAAGCAATATCTCTTCCAGGAATTAATAAACTGAACTCACCTTGAGCTTAAATGCATTAGATCATAACACTCTACTTTAACGAAAGGAACATTTTATACAATAGTGTGGTCAGTGAAATAAACTTTTTTGTTTCAAACCTATGTATTTTTAGCAATTCAAAGCAGAAATGTATGATTAGATTGAAAAGATACAATAAACAATGATATCCATGTCACATAAAATTACTACATGAGTTGACTTCTGCCATATCTCCTTGCAGAAAGTGGAGAGAGAAAAAAACTGAAACAATAATTTTTATGCATTGAAGACCAGATCTCCAGAATATCGTGTGATTGGTACATGACTCTTTGACCAAATTGAAAAAAAAATTTCTTTCAAAAGGGGCTAAGAAATGAGGTACATATACACATCATTTTCTGTAGTATTTGTAGGCTTGCTAATAAAAAGATATATCTGTATTCTGCATGTGCAGAAAGCAACATTCTTCATTTGTTAAGCAACATAAATTAAATTTAGGGAGTGCAAACCAGAAGCGTAGATATCTTGGAACAAAGGTCCTTTGTGTGCATGACTAGGCACAGGGAAGGTATACCTATAAAAGCTCTTAGCTTGTTCCAAGATCTCAGTTGGACCAGAGCAGTATACATTATGGCAGTCAGATTTTGGCATTTCAAAATCAAAATATTCTTACTAACAATCCAGTACTAGAACCAGTAAAATACATTCAGGAATCATTTATAATTCCAAAGGATGCAGTGTCTCACAAAGAAAGTAAATGCTGTACCTCCTATAATACTACCATCTAAATCTACTAGTAGATTTTTCTGTACCAATAGTCATTTTAGACTGTTAAGACTATAAATTATTTTGAAATATGGCTGCAAGACTTGTTTGCAAGATTGTCATTACAGATCAAACAGGATAGAGAAATAGGGATATAGCCTGGAAGACTGCCTGGTCTTCCTCCAGTCAGATTTGGTCCCTCGTTTTGGCAGGGAACAGCAGCCCCGGTGGTTATCAGTGCTCATCCACCTCTGTTAAAAATAAGATTTTTAACTACAAAACTGTGACTGAAAATCAAAAACCTTTTTAGACATTCTAGCACTCATAGTTTACATTCATACTTTTGCTTGTGGCTTATGTGTGCTTTATCTTAAATAACCGTCCTAACAGCTTCATTTCTTCTTCTTCTTTTTATATATTTATGTGTAGAAATTATTTTCCTTTATCTTTTTTGCTAAGAGTCTCAATTCCTTAAGTCTTCTCTTAAATATTGGGTTCTCTTTCTTCCTTGATAAGTATTCAGTCTTTGCAAATACTCTGCTTTGAACTGATTTTCCTGAAGAGATTTACTAGATCTGCCCACAGAAGTGGTCATTTGTTGGTCATTGGGATCATTCAGTTACTGGATGATAATTCCAATCTTCCTCTGTCATGATTTTGATTCCTAGTACCTACTGGTTTACATCTATGTGCCATGTTTGAAGTTCCTTATAAGAACTTTAAATAAGATTCTTCTGAAGACTATAAACTGAGAAAATCATTTAAAAGCCTTTTTCCAGCTTGATACCGTCTTCCTCAATCCCTGTCTTCCTTGAACCATCCCTTCGTTCAACATTCAGTTTCTCTGTTAATCCCTATCTTCTCCAGTTTCACAAGGAATTTTCTTAATGTCATTGTGTCAAATCCTTTATCAAAGTAAAGAGACACAAAATCTGTAACATTTCTTTTGGCTTGAAACTCAGTTTCCTCATGAAAATTACCATTTCAAACATCTCTGACAAGATCTGTCTTTGTAAAACATGTGCTGTAGTTTATCTCATTTACTACTGTCTCATGTCTTTAATTAGTTCCTTCACAGCTCATTCTAATATCTGCATAAGACTGAGAAATATATCTAAATTGATCTCTCTCTTTTTTTTATTTATTTTTTTTGCTTTTAATACTCCCATTAGATATCATAATTTCTGATATGACTGTTTCATTAAACAGTCCTTGGTTGGATCAGTGATTTCATGTGTCAATTGTTTTAGGATTTTGGAATGGAGTTTAATCTGTCTTCCCAGTTTGAGAGCTTTTTAACTCTTCGTGCTTTTCTGCTATTAAAATGTTGTATTCATTTCCATATTCTCATTTTCATTTGCCTCTGATTCTGTACGCATAATTCTTCTCACTGAAATCTGATGTTAAGTATTCATTTAGCTTTTGTTATGCTAATGTTCAAACTGCATGCAATGCAGCTTTTTTTTTTTTTTTTCCTTTTGCTTCTTTAGTCTTTAAATGGCAGAAAATAGGAGTTGCTTCAATTTACTGTAACAATATGGAAATTCAATAAAGTACAGGCTATGAATAATGAGACTTTTTTGTATTTCCTCTCATTATTTTCTTCTTCCTTAATTAAAATAATAACAGTTTTTCTCTGTCACGCACGTTTGGTCTTAGCAACACCTTCAGACCTTTGTCCCTCCTTCTTGTGTTCTACCAGTTTTACTCCAGTCTGAAATATTTTTTCCATTGATATTTAAGCCTATTTGGCTTAAATGGTTTGTTATTTTTCTGTTCGCTGTTTCTTGGTTGTCCTGTCCTGTCTCCCTATGATCTGAATCAACCTAAAGAAAGGGTATTTTCTGATACTCTCCAGCCATGTTACACGTTGTTCTTGTCTTCAGCTGTCTATGAAGCATCTGTATCTCATTTCCTTTCTTTGACCTGTCCTTTCCTTTTCTGTTGCTGTATTTTTACTTGCTTTACAGATTAGTTCATTTTTAACCCACCCATTTTATCCCAATACTTTATTTTCTCTTTCTTTGCCTTTTTTTTTTTTTTTTTTTTTTTTTTTCCTGCAAGTCCAGAACTTCCCTTCTAGATTATTTTTTTAACTGTAGTTGAGAGATGTCAACTATTTTTTGGAGGTAATAGTACCAGTGAAATTATAATATAAACTTCAACACAGGCTTAAAGCATGTCTTAAAGCATGTCTAAAATCACTGGTGGGTTTGGGACCTGCACTAAAGCCTATGATGTCATGTCTAATTTGAATGACTACCTACTCGTGGTTGAAATTACCTACAGTAGTGCCTCTGTTTTAGGTTTATCTAGACTAATAATAGACAAAAAATAAGTTTCTGCTCTCTACATCTGTTGTAGACAAAGGAAGCACACCATGTAATATATCTCAGTAATATTTTCTTCCTCTTCTCATTCAAGCACTCATATCACTCAGCAAATTATGACTTTAAGTCAAATTATATGAAGTATTACATTATTAGAGTATAACTGTCAGAACTGGGTGTGAACACGTGTCTAATTTAAAAATAAACAAATATTAAAAAAAAAAACAAAACTTCATAAATAACAAATAAACTTACAGATCTTTCAGAAATAAAGTCTAGTTCTTAAACCTGAAACACATGTTGTAGTTAGAGACAAATATGGAACACCTACAGACCAGGTGAATGTGCTGGCCATCTAGGTAAAGGCCAGTGGGGAGAATTAAATTGTATTCCAGCACTGAATAATTAAGATAATACAAACTGTTTAATAGCATTAAATGAACATTCCCCTTTAAGATATTAATCTAATTTTCTGCAGTCCGGATGAATGGTCTTATTGCATATCTTCTTATACACAGAGTAAAAGTTTACTTCTTCTCCCTTCCACCCTCCTCTTTATGGGAATATTACACTATTTATAAAAAGTTGGAGAGGACAAGTAATATAAACTACAATAAGCTCATCCGGAAAAAGTCCCAAATCATACTCTGATTCAAGTCTCTGGTCTGAAATAAGCCAGACAATCTTCCACGCAAGTTCTTACTCATTTAACCAATAGATTCAGCAATCTGTTCTCCTCAATTTCTCTGCTTTGCTTCTTCCTTTCTTATTTTACTCTCGCACTTGTCTTGATAGATGTTACTTCTTGGCTCAAGGAAGGATATTCTGATAAAAAATATTGATATTGTTACATTACTTTAGGAAGGCTCAGGTTTCACTAATTGATATTGTCTGTAAAAACAATTTGGTGGAATACCCAAAACAGAAAATAGAGTGATTAACTGCATAGAACTAAGACATGAAATTTACTTACAAGAATTAGGACTGGCAAACCTGTGCTGTCAGTCACTTCTCTGAAAAAATAGTCATAACCAATTATAAGTAATCAAATAAATTAGTTCATTTTAAAAGTTGTTAAGGCTATATTTTAAAGCACTCATATTAGGAAAACCCACTTTTACAGCTGCACTTGTTATTTTGTTCTTGTTATTCTATGTTTATTCATTATCATGTAGTCTTTAATTACATAATCTTATGTTATTTATTCCATGCCTCTCTTTGTGTGGAGAATAGTGTGGAGTACTCCCTCAGCTAATCAACTCTACATATTCTCTTCAGTGTTTATTGTTTAGGCAAAGTTGTATTTATTGCACAAAATGCAATAAGATATTAAATTCAGTGTTTTGTCATGGTATTTCTCATTACAGTATCTCAGGCCTTTATGCTTATTTGCCAATTTTCACAACATCTCTGGTGAGGTTGAGAGCTGAGGGAAAGGTCAGAATTATGGAAGCTCATCAGCTTCCACACAGCAAGTAAAAAAAAATATTGTTTAATTAATAATAAATTAAAATCAATTATTAATTAATTATTTATTAATATAATACACCTATAATATAATGTTATTAATATATAATATAATATAATAATGTAATATTGTTAATATTAATATGTAATAAATAAATATTATAGTAATGATTTATTGAATAATTATTTAAGGTGTCAATTATCTAGAGGGTTTTTGTTTGTTTGTTTGCTTGTTTTTTTTTTTGGTGGTGGTGGTGGTGTTTGTTTGTTTGTTCGTTTGGGGTATATACCTTGATAGAACATTCTGACTCTTAAAAGCACACTAAGTGCATCTGCAAATAGCATACCAGAAAATAAGGAATGAGCACACATAAATGTAAAGAATACATATTTAGTGACCTCTAAGACAAATCTCATTGAAGCAGGTTTCTAACACTGATGTCTCTGTGGCAAATGCAGGAAACAGCCTCTTAAGGCAAAGTTCAGCTGTGTTTTATTTTCTGTTTGTCATTCACTACTCATAGAATCATAGAATCATAGAATATCCTGAGTTGGAAGGGACCCTTAAGGATCATCAAGTCCAACTCTTGACACCGCACAGGTCTACCCAAAAGTTCAGACCATGTGCCTAAGTTCACAGTCCAATCTCTTCTTAAATTCAGACAGGCTCGGTGCAGTGACCACTTCCCTGGGGAGCCTGTTCCAGTGTGCAACCACCCTCTCTGTGAAGAACCCCCTCCTGACGTCCAGCCTAAATTTCCCCTGCCTCAGCTTAACCCCGTTCCTGCGGGTCCTGTCACTAGTGTTAATGGAGAAAAGGTCTCCTGCCTCTCGACACCCCCTTACGAGGAAGTTGTAGACTGTGATGAGGTCTCCCCTCAGCCTCCTCTTCTTCAGGCTGAACAGGCCCAGTGACCTCAGCCGTTCCTCGTACGTCTTCCCCTCAAGGCCTTTCACCATCTTCGTAGCCCTCCTCTGGACACTTTCCAACAGTTTCATGTCCTTTTTATACTGTGGTGCCCAGAACTGCACACAGTACTCGAGGTGAGGCTGCACCAGCGCAGAGTAGAGCGGGACAATCACCTCCCTTGACCTACTAGCGATGCCGTGCTTGATGCACCCCAGGGCACGATTGGCCCTCCTGGCTGCCAGGGCACACTGCTGGCTCATATTCAACTTGCTGTCTACCACGACCCCCAGATCCCTCTCTTCTAGGCTGCTCTCCAGCGTCTCATCGCCCAGTCTGTACATGCAGCCAGGGTTTCCCCGAATCATCTTCCACATCTGTGGGAATCAAAGTTGGGATGCAACATTGATACAGCAATCTGACTGATTTTGGATTGATTTTGTAACGGAATTGATTCAGTGCAGTGATTAAGAAATTGCAACTTTGGAAATTTTTGGTTGTGATTACATATGTAAGTCTGTGTCATACTGAGGTTACATGGGGAATACAAACACTGAAATATTCGAGTTAGTGTTTACGTTTCTTGCAGCTCCAATTATGGTCAATCGGACAGGACACAGGGTCTTCATATTGTTAAAAAACTGGCTGGAACACAGAAAACTACCAGCCACTTTTCACAGTAAAGAAAAAATGAAAAAGGAAAGGGGGAAAAAAAAAAAAAATATATATATATATATATATATATATATATATATGTGTGTGTGTGTGTGTGTGTATAAAACAGTGTTGTTAAAATTAAATGATTTAAAATATAAGTAAATGGCAAGGAGAAAACATTTGTAGACATTTAGAGCACTTAAAGTGAAAGCTGACTGTAAAGATTTCCAGAAAAGTCTTGCAATCTTAGGCATTTAGCGCAAGAATGGGAGATGAAATTTGATATTGGTAAATGTAAGTAAACACACAGGAAAAAAAAATAAATCCCAACTTTTCATATACCAAGAGTGGCTCTTATTTTTTATGATGCTGAAATTTGAGACACCAAATTATAACAGATAGGTGATATCCTGTGTTTAACAGGTGGAAAACAAAACAAAGACCTGTTTATGCCTTTGTACAGATCCTTGGTATATCAACTTGTATACAATGTGGAAAAAGGGAAGATTTAGTGAAACTGGGAACAAAAGTATAAAATGTAAAGAATAGCTTCTGAACAGGGAGGTTTGGTTTCATAGAAGAGAACTCTCCGGTTTTACTCGGAGATAACTGAAGGAAGTATGAGAGAAGCATGCAAAACCATGCATGGAAGACTCGCTGAACTGGAAACAGTCAATTGTGTCTTTGACTTCAAGGACAAAAGGTTCTCAGATAGAACTGGAGTGGACAGTGGGGTGTAGGTTTAAAATACAGAAGAGAACTATTTATCCATATGACAGTAATTGGAATTTGCTGCAGAACTCTGTGAATATTAAAATCTTAGCTTCAAGGTAAATATGCTTGTTCAAGAGAAACCTCTTGAAAGTTACACCAGAGTACAGTCATCACTTCTGGCTCTGAAAGTCCCCAGCAATTGTTAGAGGGTGTAGCAAGAAAGTGTAATATATACTTTCTCTCTTATGCCTCTCTTCTCATGTCTATGACCTAATTTGAGAGAAAACATACATACCGGGCTAATGCAAATATATTTCTTTTGTTTCTGGTATGCTTTTATATGAGTTTATAATAGAGAATGCACAGACATAAATGTTTGTATATGTGAAAAATAGGTACGATTTTTGAAAAGTCTTTAGGTATCTGACTTGAAAAAGAAACAGTTTATTTTTCTAAGTATATTATGTATTTGAAATTTACTGTCATTATTTATTTGAAGAAAAAGACATTTTCAAAACCAAAAAATGACTCCCTTACATCAGTCAAACAAGATATCTATTGAAAGATAGATACAGAGGTGTACACGTTCCTACATATTGTTACAGATGTGCAGTTTTTATACCTGACCCATATTCTCATAAATTGTAGGAGGGCATTCACAAAACTTGGAACAAGCAAAGAAGCTGGAAGTAACTCCACCAGCATGACAAGCAGCTCTGCTGTATTTTGTCGCCTATGTAATAATTTGATTTGAACTAGATATTTTAGCATATTTTTGGGCAAACAAATTCAATGGTCCATTGTGATTATTCCAGCAGATGCCAAAAGAAACAAAAATTAAGTCTCTGAACCTTGTTCTTTGTAAAAACAGTTAAAATGTCTTTGGGAGAAGAAAAGTCATAGATCTTGTAATTTAGTGGATATAGTCACTTAGTTCAGTAAGATTATTTCAGGTTCTAGCAGTTGACAATCTGACCTTTTCAATTACAATAGAAGCTTAATTTATGAGTCTCTGAGTCTCTTTTCCTGTCTCTGATTTCAGGGACCAAGGGGGAGATGAGATATTATTCTCTGGATTCTTTTAGAGAATGATAATCTATGTTGAAAGTAACAGAATCACAAACTTTAATTCTGCATATTGGCATAAGAAAGATCCTATCTAAAAGGAAGTTATAATTTCCTCTTCATGAGAACACCTTAAATCTGTGGGATGTGACTGTGAGATAACCATTACACTATCTTTTGGAAATTAATTGTTTTATGTAAAGAAACAGCTTCAACACACAGCAAACATTAAAATACATGTAGATGTTTTGTCATTTGATATCTTCCTTCCTGTTCAAAGTTGAAATCCTATTTAAGGAAACATATTTATGTGTTTTTGTTGTTGCTTGTTTCTTTTGTTTTGTTTTTTTTTTTAAGACCTTCTTCAGGAGTAAAATTCAGCCTTATGGAGAGACACTTAGAAATATGCATGAAGAATTAGTGTCCATGCAAACATGAAGTTCATGATGATCAACAACTCTATAAAAAGTAGTGAAAGGGCTTATAGCTACTGTGAATTTTATTTTTTTTTTTAGATACGAGCATGAAAACTTCCAAATCCTTTCCTTAGAGACCAGATGGCCTTTTTTAAAAAATACATTAAAAAATATCTATATTTCGTTTGCACTTTTTAGAATAATTTTTATCTTAATTTCACTTTCTGTATTTTATATATTTTATTTTTATTTTTAATAAAGAGAAAGAAAAAAAGAAAATGTCTGCTACAATAGCATGGAAACTGAGCATTAGAATTTCTGGAATCAGAATCAAAGGGCATTATGTGCATTTTATGATAAATTAATTACTATTTAATTATCCATATTAAAAATGAAAGAAACTAATTTGAAAATTTCCGTACACACTATATGTAGAAACTGAAATATTGATTATCTAATTTTAATAACTCTTTTTTCTGTTACTTTGGTATAAAACCCAGTTTACAATTATTTATTACTTGAGTCTTTTCATTTTTCTACTGTTTCATAAGTTTTCAGTGATGTTACCTCTTTTCAGTTAGTAGAATATATGTGTAAATTCAATACATTAATGTTAAGATGTTCTGGTTTACAAACTTTATATGTCTGAACTATCTTAAAAGAAGTCCTGCAAGCTTGCCTGACCTATATGAGTGCCTTACACCATTTATCACCAGCAGTCATATTTTGTATCTGGTGGAAGTTTGCGAGCATAGTACATCCAGAATTTCAATTTTTCTTATGGATTGACTGACAGTGACTGTCAGTCAATGTCAGTCAAGGTGTTACCAAGCTGTTACTGAAGCTCTGGGCAGACTCCTTTGATTTTTGGAAAACCAAGAAGTGAACAGATCTGGAAGCAAATCAGTGTGTTGAACACACATGTATTAAAATTTGTAAATAGCTGCAATCATGTATTCATTTTTTTTATCTCCCCCCCCCCAAAAAAAAAAAAAAAATTAAATTATATGTATATACATATATATAATAATTTTATGATATATAGCTGAGATACTAAGGATGACTTAATATTGTCGTTTGTAGGCATATGGATATATGACAAAATTCTTCAATACATTAATGCCTAGCCATTATTTGAAAATGTAAATTGTAGTACAGTTAGTTGCTCAATGCTACAAGCCTGCACTTCTGCACCAGTGAGATAGTTTGTCTGTTCAGATTTAAAGCCAGATTAAGCTGTCATTTGTGGTTCCTATGCCAGAAAAAAAAAAAATAATAATAATAAAAATTCTTGAGTTATATAGTCAGTATATAATCTTCCTTCTGCTGTAATCCTGTTGTCCAGCAAGTACAGAATTACCATTATAGAAGACTACTGGCTCCACATTAAGCTAAGGCAGACCTCAGGTCTGGGGCCATCAGGAATGCTTTGTTTGGACTTGGGTTGATTTACTTTAACTTTAGCTTACTTAGATTTAACAGCAATTGACTGATGACAAGGTGGCTCTTATTTAATTTTAGTTTGTTTAGTATTGGATAGTTATACTAAATGCAATGCCTATTATTAACCATTTTTGTATAGATAGGAACAACAAGCAGTTATGCGATGCAAGAGTGATCTACTTCTGTAACTATGATGCAACTTAAAGGAGGACAGACAGAGTGCCTTGAAGATTTGAGCACCAGATGACAGCAGTTGTCCCAAGACTATCAATAGTTCAGAACTTGCTGATGCAGGTATAAATTTAGGGACTGGACAGAACTAGATTTGGAAGAGAAAAAAAAAAAAAAAAAAAAAAAAAAAGGACAAGGACAAGTATCCAACAAATGTAAACAAAGAACAGGGTGTCAGGGTGTAAAGTATGTAAGAAAAAATACATCAGCGAAGGGACAGGAAGAAACCGTCAACATATTGTTCCTTCCATCTTTAATATCACACCACTCCCAGAAATTGTCTCAGGAAGTTGATGAGTCCCTGTAATTCCCCCTAGATTGAGCTGTTGAATTTAGGCTCCAGAAAGTAGTGGAAAGGTGAGCCTAACACCAGAGACTAAAAAAAGGGTTGATACTAGAAGATTTTTCTAAAGAACAACTTTTGAAATACTATACTATTAATAATATTTGCTTTCTCTTTAGGTTGTATTAGCATCTATGTAAATGCATCTAGACTAATGTTAATAAATGCTTGTTCTACTTTGGTTATACTATTAAAGTTTTCCATTTGTCTAACGGTAAATTCTTGGCTTTACGTAGAAGGTGTGGTCTCCTTTAGCTATAACAAGGGAAGTCTGTTGACTCCCTAGGTGAGAAGACTTTGCTAAGAAAGTCAAGCGCCTGGTACGGCCCACCATCTACCACCCGCTACTGGTCTTTCAGGCTGGTAATGACGAGATAGCATCAAGAATCACGGGAAGGTCTACGTGACACCAGGCCTGCTGGCATAAGACGGGATGCGCCTCTCTCAGAGAGGGGTAAGGATTTTTGCACAAGAGTTGGCAGGGCTGAAAAATAGGGCTTTAAACTAGAGTTGAAGGGAAAAGTGGATAAAACCAGGCACACCGGTGATGAGCACTGGTATGGTGCACTAGAACCAGAGGGACTATGTGCTAGTGAGGTCCTCCAGTTGGCCCCACAAGGTGCTGCATGTAGGGAGGTGCATTTAAAGTGCTTCTACACAAATGCACGCAGTATGAAGAATAAAATGGATCAGCTAGAAGTCTTGGCCCAGTCCCACAGCTATGTAGACATAAGCTATATTGGCATAAGTGAAACCTGGTGGGATGAGTCCTGTGGCTGGTGTGTTGCAATAGATGGTTACAGGCTCTTCAGGAGGGACAGGCAGGGTAGGTGAGGTAGTGGGGATGGCATAGAGGAATAATAAAGGAAAACAATATAATTGCAAAGGAAAACTAGAGCATCAAGACGGGAATTGTGAAAAGGTACAAAAATAAAATTTTAAGATAAATTACTCACTTTACCATTAGGATCTTATATGGGCTCAGTAACCTTGCCCCACCTCCAACCCTGTAATAAATCCTCCTTTGGATAAATTTATTTTTACTTGACATAATAAAAAATAACGAGGTAAAAATAAAGACAGTAAGACTCCAAACTGAATATCAAATATCAAATTCATTGACAATGGACTTGAGGTTTGTGCTGTGTGGCACTTAGTCAAGTTTTTATTTACCTTTTACTTTCTTCAAAGAAACTCTGGTAATAGGTATCTAGTTTGAGTTAAGAAAAAATAGTTTACAGCTGCCTTGGACTACACCCTGATCACATGAGGGACAAGCAAAAGTTAGCAAGGGTTTCAAGCCTATAAATTGTCCCTTCATAAAATAGAATGGTGTGGTTTTACGTGTTTTCAAGTGTAGCTCCTCAATTTCCCTTTTGAGATAACTTCCTGTTGACTATGCTAAGTACTGCTAAAGTGACTGTGTACTCTGTACAAGAAAGAAGAGTATTAATTGTGCAAGCTCAAGGAAATACAAGTAAATTATTTTGATATGGATTTGGTCTTGGATTAATGATAAATTTTGAAATGTTTTACTAGATAGGAGGAAACCTATGAGGACTATTTTGAGACTACTTGGTGTGAAGATAACAAGTAAGGTTAGTATTTCTGACAACATCAAGGTCAAACTGATTTTGATAGTGGTTCACACAATAAAAATTATGTTGAAATAAAAGAAAATAGACTATTAAATAAAGGTTTCTCTGGAACTCAGATATACTTCAAAGGTCTGTTAAGTTCAACAAAGTGTGAAAACTTTTTTTCACCTTATAGATTAAAAGGCAAATACAAACCATGCTGTTTTCTGGCTTCAATTTCCACATATGTGTGAAAAGTTATAGTACCTACACTGAACAATATCCTTCAGAAGAAGAAAAATATTAAATGACAATTTACAGTTTTAGTAGATTAATTCTTCAACCATCCCTATTATCCACTAGAATAGTTATTTCTTTGTATTGTTTATTTTAGTGTGCTTTTAATCAATATTACTTTTCCTACATTTTATTCCCTAAAAAGAAGCTTAGCAAAGCACAAGCCTTGCTATGAGAAAACTTGGAGATGAGCCAAATAAGTTGTTGAAATCATTGTTTTTCATCAACTGACAGGAGAGAAGGAGCATTAGGTACACCCAACATTTATTCTGAGGGATACTGTATTACGGAATGAAAATCAGACCAAAAGCAGGCTTTAGACTCAATGTGCATGTTCAAAGTTTATTGTAACTGGTATCAGTGGCATATACAAGTTGCAGCTTGTATTCCTAAATTTCTGTTGCCTAATCAGCCAAACCAGTGGTTGATCTGTTGAACATATATAATTTAGGTCTGTTTATGTTAGATTTGTAATATGTTTATATTGCAATGGATTGTAAGAATATCAAATAGGTGAGGTATGTAAAGTGATCTCTGTAATTATACTTTTTCTTTTCTTTTTTTCCCTTTTTGTATATTTATTTTATTTATTATCTGACACTGAAGAGTCACCAAGGAACATGATCGAAAAGAAGTCCATGATACACAGAGGGTATGATTGATATACCATGTCTAGAATGTAATCTGAAGTACAAGAGATTTAATTTATTCCAGCCTAAACTTTGTTTTCAGTTTGTTCTGAAATAATGAAAATATATTTGAGTATGTTTCCATTGATTATTGTAACCCACAATGAAATTAAAATACACAATGAATCAAATCAAGGAATATGAAAGATAGCTCGTTTACAGTAGGGAAGTAAAGACTAATGTATACATGAGAAATATGTTAACTATGTTGACTTTTTCCCCTGCACTGCTAGAAAGCAGAGGTTATGATTAATAGATTAAATACCAATGGTTAAACTTACTCACCATGCTATCTTATCTGACTGTCTGAAATGGCATGTGGTGTTAATGTGTTAAATATGATATCTTATTTTTCTTGTGGCCTGTGTTTTTAAGAAGTGATATGTGTATGTACACACATATGAAACCTAGGCAGTCTGCTATTTTCTCATACAAAGTCTAATACCTTGGGTGGGTGAGGTTCTTTTCTTCCAGAACAAAGCTAAGATGTGTACATAGCTTATAATTTTTCTTATTCCTCTGGCTATTTTTCCTTTAGAACACTTTCACTTGTCTGTTATTATATTAGTCAGTGAACACTACAAAATACCTTACACGTCTTAAGGCTTTTTGGAGTCAGAAATGAAAGGAATGGGGAAGCATCATGCAAGTTAACCCTCTGCTCTCTCCTGTGATATGCTACTATGTAAAAGGTATTGATTCAGAAGGACAAGCAACTAACTTTGTTGAAACAGAAAAAAACTTCCCTTACAAGGGGAGCAAAGCATCATTCATGATTCATTCAGGCCTGTGGATCAATTCCTTTTTTTCTGGTCTCAAAGACCAGAAGTATAAACCAAAGCCACAGATTACCAAGTCAGTAATGTGGACAGCTTCAAAGACATTTTGATTCACAAAGCTATGCAAAGCAAAGACTGTTAACTTGGTTAATCAAAAGTGTTTGGAGAAGCCTCTTGAGCACACATTTGCAAAAATGGTGAACAGCATGGCAAATGGAATGGTCAGATACATAGCATTTGACTTCCATAAAGAGTGTGGTTGGATGAGGCGGGATCGACTTTTGATGACTTTGATGGATCAACCAGCAGAACAGCAAGATCCATTTTGATGGATCAACCAGCAAGATGAGTTTAGTTACTTTCTTGTTGATTCAGATGGTAAAATTGTGACTCAGGAGGAAGGAATATTCTGCAATAAGGTTTGTTGTTTTTTTTTTGTTGTTGTTGTTTATTTTACTTTGTTTATATTTGTAATTGTTTTATATTGGATTGACAGGAAAAGACACAGGATTAAATGTGTTTTTAGACTTGTTGAAATACAATATGCATTTAATGCCATTATACGTAAAGAAGATTAAAGCACATTGCTAGTCTGGAGTCAGAAAAAAGTACTACTGAATCCCATTTCTGTAAAGGTAAAAATTCTGTTCTTTATCATGACCTGAATATTGGGCTTGGAATATTATTATATTTAATTATAAATTTTACTATTAATTAAGGAATATTGTATTAAGATTCTCCAGCTAGCTTTGTGGGGAAGGCCAAGTTGCTTGGGAGAAATTGCACAGAAATGGAAAGTGAAATCTGTAGGAGTATGTAAACTTTGTCTTAAGCAATTGGGGTAGGCACTGCTGTGTGATGCCCCCAATATTCAGTAAGCTTCGTAAGTTCTCTGTTCTGCATACTACAATACTATTCATTTACATGAAGAAATTTAGTTTGACTGATTTTTGTTTGTTATTTATTTATTGGTTACCTCAAAGATAGTTTCCTTAAATGTCAGTTAAAAATGGATTTATGGTTACAGAATATTTTGTGGGTTTCCTTTTGGGTGTCATTTGATGGACATATTGGCTTGGAGTCTTCTGTCTTGATGACAGCAAGAATGGAAGAACAGAACGAATTTTCTGTCACGAGCAGCCTATTTTTCCCAGTGCCATTCGAGATGTACATGTATGAAAGAGCTGCTTCCGTTAGGAGGTAGGTTCACCTGGCATAACAATTTTCCTTCATAGAACAGACTTTTCTCACCTCTTTTCATTCCCTGAAAATACTACTGATCTTACAACACTGCAGAAAGTAAATAAATAAATAAATAAACAGATAGATAGATAGATAGATTAAAAATCCTGCCTAGATAATTCAATAATCCAGTTATGCTCCAAAATCACAACCAATTTTAAAATATGTTATTTTACGTTGTAAATGAACCCCACTTGATCCCTTTGGATCATGTTTTCATGGTCATTATTGTAGTTATGACAGAGAGATTGAAGCACCAATAGAAACATCAGTTAAATGTATTAATTCAAAAGGCACCTCAGTGGTGGCCAGTATTGATCTGTATACACAACAGTTGATACTGGCACTCATATTCTTCAGCATATTCACCAACATCTCCGATGGCAACTTAAATTATACCTTTAGTGAAAGTTTGGTAATACCAAGTGGCAGTAACAGGTGTTTCAATCTACAAGGACTCTAAGGACTAAACCAACAAAAAACTCATGAAGTTCTACATGAAAAATTGCAAAGTTCCACACCAGTGGCAGAATATCAGCATGCATAAGTACATGGGAAGAAAGCAATCATACTGAAAAGTAATTAAGAGTTTTGCTTGAGGCAAGGTTAATACATGTGATGAACAGACAAATCACAAATGTCAGAAATTGCATACAGGGTTAAATTAAAAGAAGCATAGCAAGCAGATTTGCGTGAAATTATTTCCTTTAGTGATGATGAGACCACTGCTGGAATATGGTGTCTAGTCTGAGGCCCCTTATTTCCAATAGGATGTCAAGAAACTTGAGAGAGTTTGTAATAGGCCTACCCAGATTGTGACACCCAAGAGCACATGACCTACAAGGAGAAGCTGAGGAAAATATACTTGGTTATCTGATTATAAGGAAGACAAGCAACCATCTAATTGCAGTCCATTGCTATTTGAAGGCTGTTACAGATTTTATACAAATTAAATATAAATATAAATATAAAAGAATAAAAATACAAAATCAGGAACAGATTTTCTTAGTAGTGAAAGAGACCTACAAAGGAGGCCCACAAACTGCAGTCTGTGAGGTTCAGACTGGATATCAGGAAAATTTTATTGGGAACAGGTCACTGAGGGAAGCTGAGAAATCTTGGAGATTTTCAAGATGTGACTATGGAAAGTAACGGTTGACCAGCTCTGACATTGTAATAGTCCCTCTTGACACACATGTAGATCACCTCCAATATTCTGTGATTCTGTGATTTATTTTCAAGACGTAATTTGTGATTCTTGTGCCATCCTATAAGTGAGATCGGTGTGCTCCAAGAATTCACTTATTGGAAGAGGTGGCTTGGAACCTATCACATTGCTAATCAAAAATATCTATCTGTCATATATTCTTGAACAGCTTTTAGTTTCACAGAAGAGTTATAGAGGCCCCTTTTTAGAGATGTAACTGCTATGATTTGTTCTGCCAAATAAAAACTAGCTTTAGGAATTCTGGCTTGCTGAACCCAGTGAAACATGCAAAGGTTTAATCTGTGATAAAGCACCTTCACCTGACGAGGCCCTTAAGACAGTTTTCTGAGACGAAGGAAATAAATCAGCTCATAACAAACTTCTAAGTTCAGTCTGTTACAGTTTACCATAACCTGCCTCCACACATACATTTCTTGTGGATCAGAATGTAAAAACAGAGGTGTGGTTATTATAACAATGTCTCTCTAAGGTATTATAAGGCAAAACATATGGCAAAAAATCTTCATCATATAATTATCTCAGTCTTCTGGTTTCCATGTTACTATATAACATGTGTTTTAAGAAAGATACAATTATTATTAATAATATTTTTAATGCAGGGGTGATTCAGTGCTCAGCTGAGAACATTAAAGCAAATAAATTCTCTACCTTCAGCCAGAAATCAGTATTGTCTTTCAAAGATCACCATAAAACTAAGTATTTCCTTCATGTGAACACTTGCAACAATACTGGAGTCATTATTCCAACTATTAAAAGCTCAAAATATTTTTGGATTCTTTCCTGTAAATGTCACACTCAGATTAGTTTAGCTAAAGATTCCACTCTTCACTTTTATATTTTCTTTTCATTTTGTACTTTTGGCAATAAGTATCAGAAAACAGTGTTTTTCTAAAACACTAAAAAATACTCAAATAATATGTTTCAGTGTGGATAGTATTTGCAATGTTTTAAGAAGTTGTAAGAACAAAAATCACCATATAATGACTGCTCATATACTTTTTACGAATGAGATTATAAATATCAGTGGGCAGTATGTGTCATATGGAAATGTTGTGAACTGTTTACCACAGGTTAAATTATTTGACCTAAGAAATTACTAGGTGAAAGTTTTGTCCAGTGATATTAGATGGAAAGACCATAATGGTCCTGTATTGTCTAGAATCCCTGACTGAATCAGTAACATTAGCCTCCTAAAAAGAAAAAAGATAAGAAAAGATGTTCTGAGTCAGATGAAAATGTCTCTGTGAATGTGAATTCACAGGTACTCTCAGTAAAAGATGTTTTTAGATGTTTGTGTTTGTTTTTGTTGTTGTTCTTATGTTTTTGGTTTTTAAATAAAAAGTAAAGTGATTACCTGTTTTTCTACTTTAAAAAATATAAATAAAAATAAAAATCCAATACTGCCTACATTAGCTTCTTTTAAAGCTTCTTCAATTTGTAAACACGATACACAAACACAAATCTGAGGGATTTTCTTTGTATTTTATAATCAGACATCACTGAGGAAGACTGTGCTTTCTCATGGTGGACCTAGTCTGAATGTTATGTCCATGCTGACAACATCAGCTGTCATGAACATCATATCCTAATGTGACTACTCCTTCTCCATAGACCAATCTGCAGGCAGCTTTTCTGGGCATGTATACATATGTATTAAGCTGCCCTATATCAAGGACTGAGATTGATAACATCTATGGACATGAAGGTGATTTTAGAACTGCGTAGATAGGTGGATATTAAACATGTGAGTGGCCGGAGGCACAGTACTTATTTGTTATATAGGATGCATCATGCACATGAAATTTTCTGGAGTATCAAAAACAGACAACAGCTCTCTTAGTTTTGAGTTCAAGCATTCATGTCATGGTGTGACTATTTATGATAGCAAATTGTTATGCCAAAGCAAATTGTTACGTTAAAGAAGGTAGAGAATTTAAAGGTCATGGCCCAGTTATTAAAAGCAGTAACTCCTGGTGCTCGGCAGTTAGTTCTCGAGAGAGCATTAAAAAATTTGAATTGAGAAAGACTATAGCATAGCAAATACAAGCTTCCAAAATAAGGAGGGAAAGGAGGGGAAATTGGAAATGCTTTAGGAATAAATCTGATAGTTTTATAAATAGAGTAATAAAATAATTATTTAACTCTTTCTATAACTAAAAGAACTAGTAAACCTTTTTTTATTATTTTTTTATTATTATTTTTTTTTTACACCAAATGTGGATATAAAGATGGATGTTGAACAAAAACAGTGTGTAAAGACTTTAGGAAAATGACATTCACTATATCTATGATAGAAAGAAAATCAAGAAAATACGATTGTGCTGAAAGCATAAAACAAGATACTTTGCACTACAGAATTTTTAAAAAATGGCATGTGAAACTCAGATATGAAGATGTGTACATCTTCATCTACACTCAGATGTACATCTGTGTACATCTACACTCAGATGACCACATGAAGTCAGTTGGAAATCTGAAAATGTACTAGCTATGTACAAGAGAAGGAAAAGCAGGATTCAGACACACATAAACACTTAGTAGTTTGTAAAACAAATTTGCAGGAACAGTTTTATCAAAGTAGTAGCATACTGTATATCAGAGAGTCAATAATATATGAGAAAAGCTTTAAGAGAAAAACAATGTAATTTAATAAATAATTAATAATTAAATGTTGGAAATAAATGGCCAATGAGATAAGCTAAAATGTATAAGAGGCATTAGTCCATTATATATAGTGAAAATGCAGTTTTCCTGGATTAAGAAAATTAGGAATTTAACTCTAGGATAGGTAATTATTGACAAGGACAAGCAACGATGAGTTGTGCTGAATTAAACTGGAAATTCTTTTAAAGAGTTCCTCAAGATGTGGCCTCGAGATCAGAGAAAAATTTCAGTGATGAATTTAGGACAATGGCCATGACTACCAGCAAATTTTAGTGACAGAGAATTTAAAAAATATTGTTAATACTGTCAAAATATTGTTAATAAAGGACAGAGATCACATGTGGTTTTATTTTCTTTTAGATATTCTTTTGAACATAAGTATTAGAAGTGGAGTAATATATTATACACTGTGAAGAAATATGAGATTCATTTTAATAGGGCAAGAGAAATGACAGTTAAAAAGTCAAGATAACAAAGAACTGATGTTACAAAGGAAAATTAAAACTAAGCTCTCATTCAGTTTAAGAGAATAAATTCTGAAAAAGAATGTGAGTGGCTGTACAGATATGTGAAGGAATAATACAGCTGGGTGGGGGAAAGATCATCTATGCTAAAATGTAGCAGCACATAGGAAAAACTATTGATACTATGTTTGCTAAAAGAAAAATAAAATCTCTTCACAGCTATTCTTCGCTGTTATAGATGAGAAAGTCTGGAGCAGCCCTCTACCAAGTATAGTTAGGAGAAAAACATCAAGATTTTCTTTGGATCATTTTCTCTCTCTGGAGGCTGAGTTTAAGGGGGTTTCTTTTTTAATCGTTTGTTCCTTTACTGTTTGTTCTCTCACTAGAAAAACTCTATGTAAATATTTACTTGCTGAAAGTGGGTCATTACTATCACAACCTTTTCAGGGAAAATAACTCCACGCACCAAAAACACTTTCATGTATAGGCTGCATGCAGTCAGTATACCTATAGTTCTGCTTTCCAGATATAGGTTATTTACTTCTTAAAACATTCTACTTTCTCTGAAATATTTATTACCCTTAATCTGCATCTTTTATAAAAAGTCAATGGCAATGTCTTCAATTAATTGCAGCAGCATGGTGTGTTACAACCATCTTTGGCAATGACACAGTGGGACAAAGACGCATAGTTGTGATTACACTAAAAGGCTTTTCCCAGAGCCTGTGATAAAGTTAAAAAAAAAAAAAAAAAAAAAAAAAGTAAAATCTTTTTTTTCTTCTTCTTCTTTTTTTTTTTTTTTTTTTAATTTTTTGTCAAAGTGACAATGTTCTTCCACGCTTAGTAAGTGACAAACTCTAAGCTGGGTTCCAGCAATCTGCAGTCACCTAAAGCTGACTTCTCTACCAAGAGTTTCTAAACATTAAGAGAATCATGGATTTAAGTGAAATATTCAAGAGACATAGAGGTAAAGTTATAGAGTTTAGGAATAAAATCTAATCTACCCCCTAAACAGGAGTGACATATTACAGAATAGAAATAAAACAATGCCTGAACTAATCCATAATAATGAAAGATAAATTAAGAAAATCTAACAATTATGGTATTCCAGGTCTCAAACTAATTTGAGTTTGTATCCTTCAAGAGAGCCAAAACAAGGATTCATTTTCCTCTTACCATTCACACATCCAGGTGCTAAAGGTCATCCCATCTTACTGTAGGGTGGAATAC
The DNA here is from genome assembly GCF_964211825.1 of Aythya ferina. Classification (NCBI taxonomy): domain Eukaryota; kingdom Metazoa; phylum Chordata; class Aves; order Anseriformes; family Anatidae; genus Aythya; species Aythya ferina. The sequence continues at coordinate 196,330,621 of NC_140296.1, read as the reverse complement.
ACAGTCTGAGGTTTTTCCTTAGTTCTTTGTCTCCGTTTTTTCTCACTCTTTTTAGTGACATCTCTCAGCACTTCATTAGGATAATTGTTTTTACTGATTCCTCCAGACATCTTCTTCATTGTCATCCACTAATGGTAGATTCTCTCATCACAGACCTGGGAACCATTTAATTACCTTTCATCTTTTAATCTCTTCTCTAAGAGCCTCAGGTTGATTCCCTTGTCTTTATCACCACTGAAGGGTCAAGATCACCCTCTAAAATCAGCTTTTCAGAGGTGGAAATTACTTGCCTCATTGTTGCTCAGAAATCTCACACCTCCTCAGGCTCTAGATTTTCACAAAGCATATTGAAGGCTCTCCCTCTGTTCCAGGCAGAATATGGGAAATTTTTGTAACTGGGCTGGAAACTGCAGATGAGAAATAAAATAAAATAAAATAAAATAAAATAAAATAAAATAAAATAAAATAAAATAAAATAAAATAAAATAAAATAAAATAAAATAAAATAAAATAAAATAAAATAAAATAAAATAAAATAAAATAAAAGTTAAGGCAGTTTTTCCTGACTATAAATATAGCAGGGTCACAGCAGGCTGTAGAAGAGTGCTATTTATATTATACAAAATATAAGAAAGAGCAACAACAATAAAAAATAAAAATTTTGCAGAATATCCTAGAAAATGATTGCCATCTTTATGAATGTTTTCAAATAAATGTGTTAAAAAGCTGTCATTGGAAGGATGCTGTACTGTTAATGCTGTACTTCAGTCAGTAGAGGAAATTACAGAGGTAGGTAGATTTATGTTGAACTGGAGGTGGTCTTCATTCTGAACTTGTTTGCAATATAGTCTAGTGTGTACATCTATATACATGTATATAGATGTATATATGCTTGTGTATAGAACCCAGATTTTCCTGTTTAATTTGTTTGCAAACAGTAGCAGGAAGTTTGACCACAGTCAATAATCGACTCAATGCAATGGTTCTTATTACTTTGAAAAAAAAGCTAACTTACAGTAGCTTTGACAGATGTAAACAAAGTATATGCCATATTGTGAAAAGATTGCATGGGTGTGCATTTACATAGGTATGTCACCTCCTCCTGGTACTCCATTTGGCTAGAAAACCCAGGTGTTGCACACATTTTTCCATAAAGTTTTTCTGCTCTTGCAAATAAATTTACAGAAAAGAGTAGATACCACTTTAAAACATAGTCCAATGTTGTTCTTGGGAAATACAGAAGTTTAATATTCATAAAATCACATGTGTATATATATATGTATACATATATTTACACACACACATATCTACACATAATCACAGAACATTTTAGGTAGAAAAAGATCTCCTGAGGTCATCTTGTCCAAACCCCTTGTTCATGCAAGACCAGGTAGCAGCTTACTCAGGGCCAAGTCCACTCAGGTTTTGAAAGGTAGAGACTCCATGACCACTTCAACCTGTTCCAGCACATGTTCATCTTTATAGTAAATAATAAATAAATAAAGGTTTCTTGTCTTTAGATAGGATTTTATGTGTTTTAACTTGTTAGATTTAGTTAACTTGACAGAGTTGGGCTCTGTCTTTCGTTAATGAAAACGTTGAACACTATTGACTGAGATATCAAACTCAGATACACAACTAGTGACTGCCCTCTGACTTGACCTTGTGCTGAGGGGATTTCACAAGGGTGCAAGATGACCACAACCTCCTAGGACCAGTCATTCCACAAGTTTTTAGTCCACTTATCTAACCCATATTTTTTCAGCTTGTCTATGATGACATGGAGCAGGGTCAAAGTCTACTAAAGTTGAGGTAAACAGTATTCTCTGATCTCCCCTTTTCCACCAAGATAGTCACTTTACTGTAGAAGAAAATGAGATTGGTCAAGCATGATTTCCCCTTTGTAAATTAATTTTGGCTATTCCCAATCACCTTGTCATTCATGTATTTGGAAATGGTTTCCAGATTTTTTTTTTGAATTCTTATGGAATACTCTTCTCAGGGAATAAGGTGAGTTGACAGACCTATATTTCTTTCTTGTCCTTCTTGAGTATAGGGGTGAAATCTGCTCTCTTCCAATCTTCAAGAACCTCTCCCAGTCACATTCAAAGATGATAAAGAGAGACCTTGCAATGACATCAGCCAGTTTACTCAGCCCTCATGGGTACAATGTATATCCTATAACCTAAATTGATTCTAGTATAGTGACCATGACAAACCAAGGTAGTACCTATGCCAAATATTTTATAACATTAGTTATGCAAGTGAGAACCTACCAACAGAAAAAAAAATGCTACATTTGCAATATATATGGCAAAAAGAAATATTTGGATATAAATGGATATTCATTTCTATATTTTGGAGGAAAGGCCTGCCCCTCCTTCAAAGTTTTCTGTGTTTTAATAAAAATGAGTGAATTTGTATGGATTTTGTTTTACTTGAATTGTTTCATTTTTTGTTGAAAATAAATGAAAAGTGAAGAATCATTAACTCATTTTATCATTTAAAATTTGTCCAAGACAATGAGTGAATCAACCTAGGACAGAATAATGTGTTGTAAGGGTGGACGGTTTCAAAAAACAAACAAACAAACAAAACCTTCCAAAAAGATGTTAGAAAAACATGCACCTATTAATTAATATATATATGTATCATACCTTATTTATCACATTGTTTTTTAATTATCAAAATAATGGACATTTGGATATGTTTCTATAATATACTGAAACTTAAATAAAGGTATTAGTGTGTTTTAGTGTGTTTATTACAATTTAATGAAATATCTTCTGAATTTCTTTTGTCAGATGTATGATAAATAACATTCAGTTCTAGCATGCATTTTCAATGTGTATTTATTTTCCATAAAATGAAGAATAAGCACAAGATGATTAATTTTGAATTCATGTGTATTTATTGATTTATTTTTAAATAAAATCCATATCCACTTTGTTTAAACTGTTTATAACTACATTTTTGTCTCACTTAAACCACTCCAGTTTACTTAATCTTCCTGGGAAAAGAATAGCCATTGTATCAGAACTAGTTTCAAAACAAACAAAGAAACAAAACAAGAAACAAGTTTTCCAAAGGCTAGAATATAAAACTAAGTTAGCATATCTGAACATAAAAAATTGCTGCAGAAAATTCCTTAATGGAATTTCCTATTTTGAAAAAGATAGTTATTGGAAAGTTTGAATTTGAATTATACATCATTTGAGACCAACTGAAACTTAAGACTTTTGTCAACATGCTACTATTCCTGAAAAATAGTCATTATCAGACTTCCAAAATAGTTTATTTTAGTATGAATGCATTTTTTAAAACTTCTTTCTCACAGGATCAATTGATTTATGTTGTTGTGTAAATTTAAACAAAACCAGTATTGAAATCTGAAGAATTTGCTTTTATAAACATATTTCACATTTCTAAGTATTCTTTCCTATTGACCTAGGAAAGTTGTATTGAACTGTATAAGACTTGACTGTATAGAGAGAGTTATATAGATTTTATTGAAAGGTGTCATTTGGGGGTAAATCCTCATTTCCTAAATCCTCACTGATAGTACAAGAATCTGTATCTCAGCACCTAGTCCTCCTAACAGTCTCTGTCTTACCAAAAAAAAAGACAAATAATAAATTTCTTACATAGGAAGAAAAAGAACTTCAGAGTTTTATCAAGACTGCTGGCAAATCTCTAGCAGTTCACTCTTCCTAGCAGCATCTTTTATGCCGTCTTCTCTTCAGCTACACAAAAATTTCTAAGCATTACCTATTCCTATCTCCAGGCTAATAAGCTACTCTGAAAATTTTGCTTGTATGCTCATGATTTAACCCTATAACCAACAGTTATTTTTACAACAATCACTGAATAGCCTTCAGCTGGTATAAAATATAGATCTTGGATTTCAGTAATACCAGTTACTGAAATTAGAAGAACATCTATGATACTAAAAACAATCTGAATAGTTTATCCAGGGATAATGATCCCAAACCTACATACTGTATGCTACAAGTATTAAAAGGGGCCCTCAGAATTCTAATCTTCAATGGCCAAGCCAGCTAAATTTTCTTTGTTTGAAAGAATGTTCCCTGGTTCTGCTTTTTGCATTGGGCAGAACTGTTGTCCTTTGAACAACAACTTGTCCCTATCCCCTTCCAATCTATGGAGCTTCAGATCACAGGAGGTGGGTGGCTGGAAGCAGGATTTCAGAGCTTACATATCACATACTGACTTAGCAAGGCTCCTCTAAATGAAAGTCTGCTTGTTTTCAGTTTAAAATGTAGACAAAGTAGGAGGAAATCTTGTCAACCTGTTTACAGGTTCAGCAGTGATTATCTGTGGAATGATCCCTGCAGGGGTTTGGCCCAGTTGTGCCCCAGCATGCAGCAAGCTGATATTCCTTGGGCGAGAGGGTCCTGCAATACTGCATGGCAGGAAAGGTTCAGAGACACTTTATCTCTAAGGCAGCACCTCAGAAACTTCCCAGAGATAACTGTGCTTAAATGTCACAACTTAATGCTCTCTGATACTATGTTGGAAAGCTCTGTATGTTTCAGATAATTTATTACTCCTTCAGAATTAATACCTCTTTTCTACGCAGTTGCTAGTTTTGGTGCTGGTTTTGTACAGTTTTCTGATCACAGCATACTTGTCATGGCAAGAGTGCTCATCCTCCTGCAGCTTCTGGTTTTCCAATCCTTTGTCACATTGTCTTCTATTATCAGGTGTCCATAACTGGTTAAGATATGATAAGATAAAAAATGGTGGATAGACAGTTTTGAGAGGATGTGCTTAAGCTAGTGCACAGGTTGGAAGGCCTGAACCAGATTACACAATGCAAGTAACTTAAATAAAATTTCAAATTTCTTAGCAAGTTTTTTTTTTTTTTAAATAAAAATAAAAAAATTACTAATACAAAATAACAGGAATCATTAGTGAAATAACTTGTTTTTCATATTTGCTTTACAAATGTTTGAAATAACAATAAAAATGTTCAGAACTGTTGCCAAACTCAAGTAGTAGGTTTGACTGTTACATGCACACACCAAAGCAATGTAAGCTTTTATGCAGCATAAGCATAAGTAAATCATTTGAAACTGTTCCCCATGATATCCTTGTCTCTAAATTGAAGAGACATGGATTTGATGAATGGACCACTTGGTACGTAAGGAATTAGCTGGATGGTTGCACTCAATGAGTTGTAGTTAATGGCTCCGTGTCCAGGTAGATATCAGTAACAAGTGGTGTTCCTCAGGGGTCAGTATTGGGACTGGCGCTGTTTAACATCTTTGTCAGTGACATAGACTTCGAGTGTACCCTCAGAAATTGAGTGCACCCTCAGAAAGTTTGCCAATAACACCAAGCTGTGTGATGCTGTTGACCCGCAGGAGGGAACGGATACCGTCCAGAGGGACCTGGGCAGGCTTGAGAGGTGGGCCTTTGCAAACCTCATGAGGTTCAACATGGCCAAGTGCAAGGTTCTACATCTGGGTCAGGGTAATCCCTCATACTAATACAGGCTGGGTGGAGAATGGACTGAGCAGCCCTGAGGAGAAGGACCTGGGGATGTTTGGATGTTCGCGCAGGGAGGGCAGAGGGTTCCCCCCCCCCGCCCATACGAACAACTTCTCTAACAGCAGTCTCCCGTTAGCTAGGCTGCAATGGTTTCCACCAGGCGTGGTGCTCCCTCCAGGAAGTCAGTACACACCCAGGCTTACTGCCCGTCCAAAAATGCAGCAGTTCAGGTCACTGGATGCGGGGAGTGTCTGAGCCTGTTGCTGCCTTCGGTGGGAGGCAGAGAAACTGCGTGCATGAGGTGCAGGCAGGTGGACAACCTGGTCCGCATGGTGGCAGAACTCAAGGAGGAGGTGGAGAGGTTGAGGGCTACCAGGGAGTGCGAGTGGGAGATAGACTGGTGGAGCAACTCCCTGCAGGGCCTCAAGGAGAGGTACGGGGGTGAGACACCCCAAATGGGGGTGGACCCCCTGCCCTGTCGCTGTTGGGCAGAGGGAGGGGACCTGGGAGTTGAGGAGGAATGGAGGCAGGTCCCTGCTCAACCTTGCAGGTGATGCCCTCCCCTTCCAGCCCCGCCTTCCCAGGTGCCCTTATACAACAGATTTGAGGCCCTGGAGCTTGAGAGACCCATGGGTGAGGAAGAGGTAGGAAGCCTACCCAGGAGGACGCCTAGGGCGAGGAAGTCAACTCCATGCCTCAAGACTGCCTCCACCAAGAAAGAAAGAAGGGTGATTGTTGTAGGCGAGTCCCTTCTCAGGGGAACAGAGGGCCCTACCCGAAGGGAAGTCTGCTGCCTCCCTAGGGGCCAGGATCAGGAACATTGCCAGGAAGCTTCCCAACCTGGTTCACCCCTCTGACTGTTACCCTCTTTTGATAGTCCATGTTGGCAGTGATAACGTTGTAGAGAGAAGCTTCAAGGCTATCAAACAGGACTTTATTGGGCTGGGACGATTAGTAGAGGGAGCGGGAGTACAGGTGGTGTTTTCATCTATCCCTACGGTGGCAGGGAGGGGTACAGAGAGGACACGGAAAGCCCACCTGATAAACACATGGCTCAGAGGCTGGTGCCAACACAGAAATTTTTTTTTTTTTTGACCATGGGGCGCCTTACTTGGCACCCGGCCTGATGGCCGCAGATGGGTCCCTATCTCTAAGGGGAAAACGGATCCTAGCCCAGGAGCTGGCAGGGCTCATTGAGAGGGATTTAAACTAGGTAAGAAGTGGGATGGGGCTGAAAAAACGCTTGTTGGAGTTGTGCCAGGGGGAACAATGGCAAGGCTGGGGGAGAAGGCAATGGCCTAACTGAAGTGCATCTACACTAACACACGCAGCATGGGTAACAAACAGGAGGAGCTGGAAGCCATTGTGCAGCAGGCAGGCTACGACTTGGTTGCCATCATGGAGACGTGGTGGGACCACTCTCACGACTGGAGTGCTGCAATGACTGGCTATAAGCTTTTCAGAAGGGACAGGCAGCACAGAAGGGGTGGTGGTGTGGCTCTCTATATTAGAGAATCTTTTGATGTTGTGGAGCTTGAGGCTGGGAATGACAAGGTTGAGTCCCTTTGGGTTAGGATCAGTGGGAAGGCCAACAAGGCAAGCATCCTGGTGGGGGTCTGTTATAGACTGCCGAACCAGGATGAGGAGACTGATGAGAAGTTCCACAGGCAGCTGACACAAGTTGCAAAATCATCAGCACTTTTTCTCGTGTGGGACTTCAACTTCCCAGACATATCCTGGAAGCACAACACAGCCCAGAGAAAGCAATCTAGGAGGTTTCTGGAGAGCGTGGAATATAGCTTCCTGACACAGCTGGTTAGTGAGCCTACAAGGGGTGGTGCCCTGCTAGACCTTCTCTTCACAAACAGAGAAGGACTGGTGGGAGATGTGGTGGTTGGAAGCTGTCTTGGTGACCACGAAATGGTAGAGATCTCTATTCTTGGCAAGGCCAAGAAGGAGACTAGTAAAACTGCTATATTGGACTTCCGGAGGGCTGACTTTGAGCTGCTCAGGACACCAGTTGGTAGAGTCCCTTGGAAGGCGGTTCTGAAGGGCAGAGTCGTCCTGGAAGGCTGGGCGCTCTTCAAGAAGGAAATCTTAATGACACAGGAGCGGTCCATCCCCACGTGCGCAAAGACAAGCCGGCATGGAAGAAGCTCAACTGAGAGTTGCAGCTTCAGCTTAGGAGATAAAAGAGGGTTTATAATATTTGGAAAAAAAGGTGGGCCACTCAGGAGGACTATAAGGATGTTGCGAGACAGAGCAGGGACAAAATTAGGAAGGCCAAAGCTCATCTGGAGCTCAATCTGACTACTGCCATTAAAGACAACAAAAAATCTTTTTACAAATACATCAACGCAAAACAGAGGACTAAGGAGAATCTCCATCCTTTACTGGATGCGGGGGGAAACTTAGTTACAAGAGATGAGGAAAAGGCTGAGGTGCTTAATGCCTTCTTTGTCTCAGTTTTTAGTGGCAAAACCAGTTGTTCTCTGGATACCCAGTACCCTGAGCTGGTGGAAGGGCATGGGGAGCAGAATGTGGCCTTCCCTATCCATGAAGAAATGGTTGGCAACCTGCTACGGCACTTAGATGTGCACAAGTTGATGGGGCCGGATGAGATCCACCCGAGGATACTGAGAGAACTGACAGAGGAGCTAGCCAAGCCGCTTTCCTGGCTGTTGGAGGAGGTCCTGGTTGACTGGCGGCTAGCAAACGTGATACCCATCTACAAGAATGGTAGACCCGGGGAACTATAGGCTTTGACCTCACTTCGACCTCAGTGCCAGGGAAACTCATGGAGCAGATTATCTTGAGTATCATCACGCAGCACTTACAGAGCAAGCAGGCGATCAGGCCCAGTCAACATGGGTTTATGAAAGGCAGGTCCTGCTTGACGAACCTGATCTCCTTCTATGACAAAGTGATGCGCTTGGTGGATGAGGGAAAGGCTGTGGATATGGTCTACCCTGACTTCAGTAAGGCTTTTGACACCGTTTCCCACAACATTCTCCTCAAGAAACTGGCTGCTCATGGCTTGGACTGGCATATGTTTCGTTCAGTTAGAAACTGGCTAGATAGCCGGGCCCAAAGAGTCATGGTGAATGAAGTCAAATCCAGCTGGAGGCTGGTCACCAGTGCCATCCCCCAGGGTTCAGTACTGAGGCCAGTCCTCTTTAATATCTTTATCGATGATCTGGATGAGAGCATTGAGTGCACCCTCAGTAAGTTTGCAGATGACACCAAGTTAGGTGTGTGTGTCAATCTGCTCGAGGGTAGGAAGTCTCTGCAGGAGGATCTGGATAGGCTGGACTGATGGGATGAGGTCAACTGTATGAAGTTCAACAAGGCCAAGTGCTGGGTCCTGCACCTGGGGCACAACAACCCCAAGCAGAGCTACAGGCTGGGAGATGAGTGGTTGGAAAGCTGCCTGGCAGAGAAGGACCTGGGAGTGATGGTTGATAGTCAGCTGAATATGACCCAGCAGTGTGCTCAGGTGGCCAAGAAGGCCAACAGCATCCTGGCTTGTATAAGAAGCAGTGTGGCCAGCAGGGCTAGGGAAGTGATTGTCCCCCTGTACTCAGCTCTGGTGAGGCCACACCTCGAGTACTGTGTTCAGTTTTGGGCCCCTCGCTACAAGAAGAACTTGGAGGTGCTCGAGTGAGTCCAGAGAAGGGTGATGAAGCTGGTGAGGGGTCTGGAGAACAAGTCTTACAAGGAGTGGCTGAGGGAGCTGGGCTTGTTCAGCCTGGAGAAGAGGAGGCTCAGGGGCAACCTTATTGCTCTCTACAGATACCTTAAAGGAGGCTGTAGTGAGGTGGGGGTTGGTCTGTTCTGCCACGTGCCTGTGACAGGACAAGGAGGAATGGGCTAAAGTTGCACCAGGGGAGTTTTAGGTTAGATGTTTGGAAGAACTTCTTTACTGAAAGGGTTGTGAGGCATTGGAACGGGCCGCCCAGGGAAGTGGTTGTCACCATTCCTGGAGGTCTTTAAAAGACGTTTAGATGTAGAGCTTAGGGGTATGGTTTAGTGGAGGACTTGTTAGCGTTAGGTCAGAGGTTGGACTCAATGATCTTGAGGTCTCTTCCAACCTAGAAATTCTGTGATTCTGTGTTATTCTGTGAGAACCTCAACATAGGCCAGAAATGTCTGCTTGCAGCCCGGAAATACAAACATATCCTGGGCTGCATCAAAAGAAGTGTGACCAACAGGTCAAGGGAGGTGATTCTCCCCCTCTACTCTGCTCTCATGAGACCACACCTGGAGCGCTCAGTTCTGGGCAGCCCAGCACAAGACCTGTTGAAGCAAGTCCAGAGGAGGGCCACAAGGATGGTCAGAGGGCTGGAACACCTCTCCTATGAAGACAGGCTGAGGGAGTTGGGGTTGTTCAGCCTGGAGAAGAGAAGGCTACAGGGACACCTTATAGCATCCTTCCAGTACCTAAAGAGGAGGGAAGTACTTCTGGGGAGGGACTCTTTGTCAGACAGTGTAGGGAGAGGACAAGGGGGAATGGGTTTAAAATAAAGAGGGCAGATTCAGATTACATATAAGGAGGAAATAAGTCAATAAGGATCTCATCTTCTAAAAATGCAGTTTTAATTTAAAGGATTTAGACTTTTGCACAAGGTAACATTCCAAAAGTACAAAGGGTTTATTTTTTTGTTATTTGACACTAGGCAGGGTACAAAAGTTATTCTTAACCAGAGAGGAATTGTGATAATGTAAAGTAAAAATAAATAAATAATTAAAATTATACATACATATATATGTGTGTGTTTGTAATGTCAGAGGATTTACAGGAAAAAAAAATCTGAAATTATTAGAGTAAAATATTAGATAGGTTTAAGGAAGGAGGGAAAGGTCAAGTGGAAAGAGTCTACTTCCTGCATGGACAAACAAGCAGCTTCTGGCCAAACTCTAACAGAAAAAAAAAAAAAATGAGGCCTACAAAGAGTAAAAGCAAGGATAGATAGCCTGGGTGACAATGTCCAGAGACATTTTTTCAGCAGCCAGGGATCAGATTAGGAAAGCCAAAACCCTGTTAGAATTAAATTTGTCCAGGGACATCAAGAGTAACAAAAAAGCTTCCCTAGCTACATCAACGATAAAAGGAAGTCTAGGGAAAGTGGGGTCCTCTCGGGAAGGAAATGGGAGACCTGGTCACCTGAGATAGGAAGAAAGCTGAGATACTCAATGACTTTTTTGTCTCAGTATTAACCAGTAAATGCTCTATCCACACTGCCCAAGTCACAGAAGACAAAGCTAGGGACTGAGGGAATGAAGTCCACTGTAGGTGAAGAAAGCTGGAAAGATGCATGGCAGAAAAGGACCTGGGGGTATTGGTTGATAACTGGCTGAATATGAGCCAGCAGTGTGCTCAGGTGGCCAAGAAGGCTAACAGCATCCTAGATTGTATCAGAAATAGTGTGGCCAGCAGGAACAGGGCAGTGATTGCCCCCCTGTACTTGGCTCTGGTGAGGCAGCACCTTGAGTACTCTGTTCAGTTTTGGACCCCTCACTACAAGAAAGACATTGACATTTTGGAGCATGTCCAAAGAAGGGCAACAAAGGTTGGTGAAGGATCTAGTGAACAAGTCTTATGAGGAGCAGCTGAGGGAGCTGGAGTTGTTTAATCTGGATAAAAGGAGACTCAGGAGAGACCTTATTCTCTACAATTACCTTAAAGGAGGCTGTAGCGAGGTGTGCATCAGTGTTTTTTCCCAAGCAGTAAGTGATAAGCTAAGAGAAAGTGGCCTTAAGTTGTAACAGGGAAGGTTTAGGATGTACTAGAATGAGTCCAGAGAAGAGTCATGATTGATTATAAAGGGACTGGAGCACCTCTCCTATGAAGACAGGCTGAAGGAGTTAGGGTTGTTCAGCCTGGAGGCTCTGTGGAGACCTTATAACAGTCTTTCAGTACCTACAAAGAGCTTATAGGAAAACTGGGGAGGGACTCTATCAGGAAGTGTAGTGATAAGACAAGGAGTAATGGCTTTAAACTAAAAAAGTGTAAATTTAAATTAGACATTAGGAATAAGTTTTTTTTTTTTTTAACTCTGAGGATGGTGAAGCACTGGCAGAAGTTGCTCAGAGAAGCAGTGGATGCCCCATCCCTGGAAGTGTTCCAGACCAGGCTGGATGAGGCTTGGAGCATCCTGGTCTAGTGGGAGGTGTCCCTGCCCATGGCAGGGGGTTGGAATTAGATGATCTTTGAAGTCCCTACCAAACCAAACCATTCTATGATTCTACTTTCCAAAGTGAAAGAATCTCTACATTTAGTAGTGCTATCCCTTATATATATATTAATAATGCTAAAGATGGTAAACACAATTGAACGATTATCAAAATGCTTCATCCCTCTTTGCATTAGTTAAAACCTGTATTTATGCATCCTGATTCAAGATGTGTCGTTATCCACAACATATTATGAGGCTGCTTCTTTCCTTTGGAAGTGTTAAGTGAGACAGAGATGGTAGCTGTCTTGAGTCCAATGACTGCTGCTGAAAATAAATAAATTAAAAACGGGTAACGTTGTCTGGGGGAAAATAAAAGACCAGCATGTCACAGGCAAGAAGATAGGTTAAGTTGAACATTAATGGGTGGCAGATGTGTGGGGAGTGGGTGGCTGAAAGTCCAAACTTAATCCCTGAACTCTCAATTTTTTGTGCTTTCAAGTAGCATTAGCTTGCTACTTGCAAGCTGCAGCTGGTACGGACTATTTGTAAATTTAAGGTGGTACCTGAACTAGAAATAATTGGCAAGGAGAATCCTCCAGTTAGTAGCAGAACATGGGACAGAACGACCAATGTAACACTTGCAGTTCTTCTATCTGTTAACTATTAAGACTGGGAAAAGTAGGGATTAGTGGGTATGGGAAGACTCACATGTGCCCAAAGTAAGGGTTCCTAAAAAGAGGTGGCCTTGGAAAGAGGAAGGGTGTCAATGCCTGAGTGCACTCCCTGGCTCTAATGTCTCTGCTTGGGGCTCCCCTGACCCTGCCCACAGCCCAGGACCCACTCCATTCCTTGGAGCCATGGGTCCCTGCCCTAGAAAGGCCATAAGATGTCCCCAGCCCCACCACAGCTCTGCCAGCTCCACAACCCACTCAGCACCCTGCTCACCTTCTCCTGGCCCAGCTCCTGCTGCTCCCTGGGCAAGGTAAGTAGAAAGAAATAGGGACACCAGGAGCAGACAGGACATCCTGCCCAGCCCTCCCCAGATAGCTGTGACTGCCTTGTTCTGTTTTGCCACTGCTGTCAGAAATGGGATTTGGTCCCATAACTCCTGAGGTGTCTCACAGATAAGACCACAGAAGCTTGTCCACAGGAAATCTAGGTATGGGGCTGTGTCTGAGCCCAAAAAAGGGCATAGACCTTACCCTGCCTGTTCTCTCATGCTCTTTCACTCCTGGCCCAGTACCACTTTCCCTTCCCTTCTAGACCCCACTGCTTGGGAAAGTTGGGCAGGACACGATGTACTTGTAGCACTAATTAATGAGCAAATAACCAAAGTTAAAAAATATAAATCAGGCCCTGATTTAAAATAAATATAAATCAGGCTTCTTGTTGTTGATTGTTTGTTTGTCATGCAAGTAGTACCCAAAAATTAGGAACTGGCATGGCCTTGGTGATAAAACCAATTGCTGCTTCAAATATTTTGGGTGGGATAATCTGCTGACAAGTTTCATTAAACTTCTCCCTTTCCCCAAGTTCTAAGAACAGAGTGGTATGACAGTCTTATAAGATCCTTATTGAGCCATTTGTCTCTGTTCCCAATTTTGTGCACTGATGCTGAAAGGCCAGACTTTGCCATTGGGTGAGCTCATCCATCTTTTGAGGAAACGGCCAGCTCTTTGGCTGCCTCCTGAGGTTGTCTGGGTGTGACCAAGAGCAACTCCTGGCCCTAGAAATCAAGTAAAGAACTTTCTGCTCTGGGCTGACACTAATGATTGGCCTTTGCTCACACTAAAAATATGCACACTTCAGCAGAGGGTGCATTAAGGAATTCTACAGTCCAATGTGCATCAAAAAAGTCTCCCTGTGAAGCCAAATATCTGAGCCTGTAAAGTGTGTTTAAACACATTTAAAATTTTTAAAATCCAGGTAAGATGTTTGATATTTTAAAGCTTTCACTAGAAACATTACATTTTTAATACATTAACATGACACATTCTGTTTCCTAAACCTGAAGTTTTCCTCTAAGAGACTCATTGATCTTAAATCTAGTCATGTCAAGTACTGTGCTTCATGGTAATAACCATGAAGGGATAAATCAACAGTTACTGTTTGAAATCTTCAAATCTTTGAGCCATTAGAAATCTCAGTCTATTACACTCTCCCAGATCTTTTAAACAATAGACCTTGTGTGATACTTCAGATGACGTTTTGATAGTTCAAGGAACATCTACGAAGTAGAACTCATAATGATTTAAAGATGTAGCTTGTCCTTTCTATTCAGACTACAGCCATGCCTTTCCATAACTGATGCAGATCTTATATAGAATAATTGCATTATAAGACTCTGCATATGTATAGCTTTTTTTCTTTTCTTTTTTTTTTTTTTTTTTTTTAAGAAAAAAATAATTATTATTTGGAACATTAGTTCTGCATCTGCATAGAAATATTACTGCATGGTTAAAACATGTCCAATGTGTATCATTTATAAAATAAAAAGCTGCTGAATAGATTAATATCAATAAATGCTAAATTTTATAGATGAATTGATAAATTATAAATTAAACTATAATGCTGAAAAGCAATAACTTCATTCAACATGAAAACTGATATTACCTTGGTTTAAATATTCCTGCATTCTACTTCCTTGTTTTTGTCAAATTATTGAATTCTTTTTCATGTGCATACATAGTGCTCCATAAAATTCTTCAGTTCAAAGTATTTCACTATTGAATTCAAACCTTTCTAATAAAGCCAGTATTTCTCGTTTCCTCCACTGGGGATCTTTTTTTTTTTTTTTTTTTTTCTTACTACATATCAAAAATGAAATGATTCCACAACTGCAGTTTTAGACTGATTTCAAATCACTATATAATGTTAAAAGTAAAATATATTTTACTGGTCTAATCTCCACACTTTTAGTGCCTCAGAAATACTAGCAAATTGAAAAAGACACACGTATTTTTCCACAGTTAAAATGAATATTCTTAGTGCCACAGCTATAAAATGTAGGCTAAACTTGAATTTAGAGTAATATTACCTTGAAGATTTCCTTCTGTAATATATATATATATATTTTTTTTTTTTTTTCAAATTGCCAAGCCATTAGCAGCTAATTTTCTTTAAATAAATTATTTGAAATGTTTAGGCTGTCTGAGTTAACCTGAGTTGTCTACAGCATGTTAACATTTGAACTTGTCTCTTTTGTTCTCCCCTTCTACAGTGTTGTACGGAAATCATCACTTTGAAAGGACAACTAATTTAATTTACAGAACTTTCACTATTGACATTAGTTGAGTGAATGAGACACCACAGTCAGATGTCCACCTTTAGTCAGGTTATTTCCTGTGACATTTGTGGTATAAGTTTCCAAAAATACAGAAAGCATAGGATTAACATGTGATTATGCATGCATGCATAGGATTAACATGTGATCAAAGCATAGGATGGACATGTGATCCATAGTGCAAAGGGGGCTCCCATAATGTGCAGATTGAACATCTATGTATGTATGTTTTACAGTCAGAGGAGACCAAATGGCATATTTCAATATTCTTATTAAAAAATGACAGGAAGCAACTTTTAGAAGGTATAGGTATAAGGGATAGGTATAAGGTAGAAGGTATAAGGGATATTCCTCCCCTTATCCAACTGTCCTCTTGTCCTTACTTTTTTCAGATATTTGAATTTAGTCCCATGCTTATGGTTATCAAGAATCTCAACCAAAATGCTGTATTCAACCTTTCTCCTGCCTACCAGCTCATAACTTTCTGATTTGGTGTCCAACCATGAGAATCAGGTCATCTCCATCTCTAGTTTTAAAAAGAAGCAGGTGATGTTTTCATAGCTGAGCTGTATTAGAATTAAAAATAATAATGTTACATTAAATGAAGTCTTCTGATTTCTGAAGTAATTTAATACACAGGGAAATCTTTTGGATTAATATTTGTATGACTAGTTCCAGCACTGCTGACTGTGATCAGCTGTGTATCAGGTTAGGGGCTTTCATTTCTGGCATTCTCCCATCTTACTCTGTACTCTCAATCTGTTTCCAATGATTTGTTCATTTTGTTGTTAAGGTTTAAATCACCACAAGTGTTTAAAAGGATATCTCTTTGTAGTATTGCAGTTAATAAAATTCAAACTGATTTTAAAAAATTCATGGGAACATGAGAAAATAGAAAAATAAAAATCTGAGGGCTCATAAATTATAATGCTTGCAATTTTAAGAATGGACAATATGTTGTTCTGTTTTGAATTCCCAACCAAGAGATACTACCATAATCTCCAATACATGTTTCTCTTATTTTTTAACTGTTATAATAGCACAGTAGGTCCAAAATTGTTTTTGGCGTTTTTCTCCACCAACGAATTTGCCATAACTTCATATAACTCCATAGTCTAGCAGGTGTTGATCGTATCAGAGGGATAGGTGGCAGACTCAGAAGTCTTCTCTGTGTTTGAAGATATCTCTACCTTGTCTGGAGGAATTATTATTTTTACTTTTTCCTGACATGACATGGCAAATTCTATATGGAAGAAACTCTCCTGTACTCCTCTCCTCTCTTTCCATCTATCAGCAAACAATTTTACTATTTTTATCACAGGTAGATGGCTTTTGTAATCATCAGCTAATTAGGTAAATTAGACTTGATTTTTCTGACTAAAAATCATGTAAAAATCTAAATTTCTGTTACTCTTCCACTGTTGCAATTACACAGAGTAGAAATTAATCTGAAGCTAGATTAATAGAATAATGTTATCTATAGTCTGAAACTGACATACACAGAAAATGGCCATTAAGGAAAAAAATCATTTTAGAATTGCTTTTTTTTTGAGTAAGATTTTTTTTTTTTTTTTTTTTTTTGGTCAAAGATAGCATTTGTCAAGATAGTAATTTTCATTGAAATCATGATTCAATTTAAGAAGCAAACATAAATATGAAATCTTAAATAATACTGGGAAAAAAATCAGATTGAAACCAGAGATACCACTGATAATACCATTATACCATCATACTTACAGAACATTTTACATGGCTCCAGACCTCTTCTTTCTGCAGGCAAAGTTAGGGCTTTAATAATTGATTAACATGATCTTTACAGATTACAAAAACATTGAGGATTTTTGCCAAATCCTGGATGCCAACACAGTTATGTTAGCACATAAAAATATCATGTTCAGTAGGCATTAAAATGATGTATAGTATCCACAAATGATGTAAAATTTTCTGAAAGCTTTATAGGCAAAATAGTTGAAAGGGATATAGCCATAATTAATTGTCTCCAAATCCATACCTTAATAAAAGAAAGAATAGGCAAAATTTTGAGTGAACATTGCAATCTGTAAAATACTCCTGACAAATGTACTTTAGTTTTAATTAAAAACTGTCAGCTTTCCAAGAACTTCCCATCAAAATTACTTAGCTGTCTGGACACCACTCATTGCAGACTCTATAATCTTTTACTGTTGCTCGAGTTCACAGGAAAAGCTTTCGAGCTCTGTAATACAAGACAACCTGCAAGTAAGATGAAGATATTTAGAAAATATTCTTGCTCACTATTTTTATTTTATGGAAGGCAGGGCATTGTCTCATTTCTAACATGAAGTAAAACACATTTTTCAGTCCCAGCTACATTCATTCTGAATTTCTTCTTTGTACCAGTTTTAACGCTCAAATCTTCATACATATTCCTCTAAATAACATATTATAGCCATCTATTCACCACAAAACAGTTCTAAACAAAAAAGGGATGGAAATTCCTCTAGTGAAGTACTCAGAAGCCATCATATGTTTGCTGTCACACACTGAAATTTTACCAATAAAATACTTTTTCCAAAACAGAACTCAACTTTGTTCTTTATGGTGGACTTGAGAAATAATAGAGGCTAGACAAAGAATGGGAGGTAAATACCGTGTTTATTGGGTTGAAAGGCAGCTAGCCTATAAATTGAGTGGAAGGTAAGAAAAATGGCCGTGGAGGGAAGAGGAAAACAGTCTCGAGAGGATGGGAGAAACCTGGAGGAATCCTCTGTGAGGAAAATCAGCTGTCTGTAGGAAATAATGAGAAGACAGTTAAGATGAGTAATGCAAGAGAGCGTACCAACCCTGGGAGAAGACAGTCTTTAAAGACAATACTTAAAATATTATACAAGTTTGCTTTTTTATGTTACTCTTCACATACCAGTGCCCTGCTCTAACAATTTTTCCTTTCCACTGAGTTGCAGTAAGCACATGAGATCTCACAGATTGCTTTTTCCAGTGAAGGAAAAATCACAGTAAAAAAAAAAAAAAAAAAAAAAAAAAAAAAAAAAAGCTTATATAAAGTATATTATTTGTATTCACAGCTGCCCTGCAAAAGAGATGAAAAAAGCATTCAAGACATACTCTTCTTTGAGGATACTTTATTTTTCACACACTCAATACCAACTTCTCATGGAGTAAATCTACATCAAGGACTGAATGCAAACAAAACTCAAACTGAAACATCTCTTAGTACTTATACGTCTCCACTTGTTTAACTCAGATACCACCTTCTTATATTTTTCCAAGATCAATCATTTTTTCTACTAAACAAACAAACAAAAAAATTATTTGCAGTATTGCAATTTCTAATGAGTACAGCTGATTCTATGTCTTTTTGCTTTCTTCGTGCTGACATCTGCTCTTAGGGAGGACAGCACGCAGACTTCATCCTTCTTTTTTCTTTTGTAAAAAATATAGCTTCTCAATGTTTTCCTGTTATTTTTTTATTATTATTTTATTTTATTAAAGTTAATAACACCTACAACCAATTATAGTTGTAGGGACAATACTGAATAGTGGATACTTATAATTTTTTTTTTCTTTTTTAATTTGCATTCTCAGTTAAACTTTTTCACATTTACTTGGAGGATTTCCTCTTTTTTTTTTTTTTTTAATTGTCACAGAATCATAATCCCTTTCATTGATCATCCTTATCTTAGGATAACGATGGATGGGATGGATAGAATGGAAAGGATAAAAATGATTTCCAATAAATGTTGAACATTTGAACAACTCTTCTGGAAACAAACTTGGTATAAATTTATCCCAGATGTATTCAATCTGACACCAGTTTTACAAAACCTTACAAAACACTTGAAGTGAAGGTCTGGAGGGTTCAAAAGTGTTACCTCTTGGGAGTTCATTGTGTTACTGTAACTTTGTTTGACATGAGCTCTACACAGAGCTCATAAATCAGTGCAGAAGAGCATGGTGACAGGAGATTTGGGCTTATTTGGTTCACAGAGATAACCCTTTTCCTGTCATTTCACCACCAAAGTAAGTCTTTTCTTTCCTCCCTCCCTCCCTCCTTCCCTCCCTCCTTTCCTCCCTTCCTCCC
This sequence comes from Aythya ferina, assembly GCF_964211825.1. Classification (NCBI taxonomy): domain Eukaryota; kingdom Metazoa; phylum Chordata; class Aves; order Anseriformes; family Anatidae; genus Aythya; species Aythya ferina. The sequence continues at coordinate 196,311,570 of NC_140296.1, read as the reverse complement.
TTCCTCTCTTCCTCCCTTCCTCCCTTCCCTTCCTTCATTTAAACTCAAAGTGAAGATGAAACAACATTTGTTTTTCAAAGTTCTATATTTGAAAAATATGTTAACTTGTTAAATCTAGAATACTGCTATTCAATATCTTTTTTTTTTTTTTTTTTAGTTCTGTTACTGTAACAAACTTTATATGTATCATGCAATCTGAAATGTTGCTAATGAAGCAAACCAACTGTGTGGTCTTTGCACTTGATGTTTGCTAGATCTGATTGTATACATTTCTGAGCAACCTTCTAGTGCTGTTCTATAATGATCTTCAATATCATTTAACTTTAGTTAAATGATATATCATTAAATTTAGCAAAATTTAGTTAAATGAAATATCATTTACCTTTAGCATGTACCCCTAATTATATCAAAACTTCCATGGTACATGTCATCCCAACATTCTACCTCTAACTCAAGCTTTTTTTGTGAAACTAAAAAGATTCAAGGACATTTTTGCTCAAATCTAGGTCATGTAACAGAAACTGAATACCACCCCAAATTGTGCCTAAAGATTTTCCTAGCATGATGAAACAATTGTGTACTCTAGGACTAATAAACTAATGCTGACTCATTAGCCTGATAAGTATTCTGTAAGGGTTCATGGACTGAGTGGAACAGTAACCCATGCTGTAGAAGAATTAAGAAATGCAAAATGCATAATGGCATGGCATTCAGAACACCTTAAGGAGATTTCAGAACTGGTGTTCTTTACCTATCGGTACGGAGTCAGAGAATATTACACACTCCTGAAGACATATGGAAAATTTAGGGGGAAAGTAAAATTGAAAATTCAGTAAAATATTACGAGCATTTTGCAAGGATTTTTTTTTTTTTTTTTGTCTTGGAAGTGCTTACTACTAGCTTTTTCCCAGACAAATAAAACGCTCTTCTGTTTTAGTTTTCTGATTTCTGTGTTTTCTACGTTGCTTTCTGTGCATGTGTTGCATTGAAATGTGTGTCACCATGCATCATCATATCTATATAAACGCATGAAAAATCCTTGTGCTAGTAACCTCAAATAGAGATTTTCCGTGTAAACATAGAAAATGACTTTACCTCATGAATTAAATGCAAATCTATAAAGTAAATATAGTGCAGTTTACATGTATGTCCAAATAATACATTACATGGCACAAGATCTGTTTTCTGTAATTATAATTTCATTTGTCCAGGAGAAGCCACAAAGATGATGAAAGAACAAGAGCACCTCTCTTATGAGGGAAGGCTGAGAGCTGGCACTGTTTAGGCTAGAAAAGAGAAGGCTCAGGGAGATCTCATCGATGTATGTAAATATCTGAAACAAGAATGGAAAGAGGACAGATCTACACTCTTTTCAGTGATGCCCAGGGGGACAAACTGTACAAACTGCAGCACAGGCAGTTACATCTGAACTTAAGGAAACACTTTTTTTTTTTTTTTCAATGTGACCAAGTGGTGACCAAACACCACTGGAACATGTTGTCCGTAGCAGTTGTTCAATCTCCATGCTTGGAAATATCCAAAATCTGGATGACTCCGCAACTAATCTTTGTCATCAGAGCACAGCAAAATGTGAGTGGAGGGAGTTATATAAGGATTGTTGAGACTTCCAGTTATTTCTCTGGGTTCTTCCCCAGAAGATTCATAAAATATCTGCTTCTATTCAACAAAAAGAGGAACTGAGGATAAGTAAGTGGAACAGTTAAAGTAGCCACTATTTGTGAGGTGAATGCTGACAGAATTATAGAGGTAATATTGTCTGTATCTGGTATATAATTTCACTGCTTTCCAACACCACAAAGAAGCTAGCATGAAGGAACTCTGCAGTCCACTGTCCATATTTCAAAATCCATTTAGGTTATCCAAGATTTTGTTTCTCGCTACTTTTTTTTTTTTTTTTTTTTTGGTGTGTGCTATGTGTTTTTTTGTTTTGTTTTGTTTTTATTTGTTTAAAGAAAACATATGCTACTTCATCCACAAAAGATGTGAAAATTTCCTATGCCATGTGCAATGGAAACAGCTCTTATTATTTCTAAGACTCTTGTGACTCATCATGTACACACCAAAGGAAATTGTAATTTAAGTTATGTAATGGTTTCAGTAAACCCAAATAACTTTGGGGTCTTATCAGAACACTGCTCACTGATGGCAAGAAGTGAAACACAAGATTCCATTTATTACAATAAAAATTTCCCAGAATCAGGGATAAAAAGACCATGAAGCTAACACTTAACTATACCTCCATCTTTCTTTGTACTGCTCTTCTCACACTTATTTATGTGTTAGAAAAATATAAACTCTACAGGTATCACCAGATACCTTTGTAAATTTTTTCAGAATTATAAGGATGAAATAGAAATAACAATATAAATGCTCAGGAAATTCAACAAAGCTCTATCAACATCCTCGGGAAAGATAAATAAAACAGAATGTGAGCAATGTGAAGTATATCTTATCTTGCACTTGAAACGTACTGCAAATATTTCAAATATTGGGCAGCTATAGAGAGGTAAGGTTTCTGCAAACTGTAGGGACTATTAATTAACATTTATCTTAGATGGAATGCTATGACTTTACTTCAAACTAAGTACCTAAATTTTGGGAGGAGGAGGTAGATACATAGCGGAGATATCTTTAGTGAAGTTTAACAAAGAAATGATTGTCTGTGAGGTATCAGACTTTTTCTCTCCTTAATTATATTGCTATAAGAGCTGACTTGAAGCAAACTGAAGTTAGAGGAAGTATTTCCACTTGTTTTTGTGGACTTCTGATCTTACTTAACATATTAAAGAATGTTGGTTAAGTAATTGTAAATACTGCTATAGTGATAGCAGTCAGATGAAAATGGAGTCCATTGTTCCTTAACATTCTCTTTTTGAGATCAATGTATTAGAGATAATTTTCACAGCCCATTTGACTAGCTAGACCTTTTCTTCTTTTCTTCTTGGTAACTTTTGTTTTCTCTTTTGTTCTTATGGTGTTGTTATTGTTTATTTGTTTGTTTGTTTCTTCTTGGAAAAATGAGAATATCTTTGAACTTATATTAAAAAAATATGTAACTTTAAATGGTCTCAGAAAACATTATTAATTGCAGATTTCTTAAATTAATTGCAGATTTCTTAAATTACTCTGGGAAAACATGCATGTTAATGAGAAAGTTTCTGATGTATGTTCTTAGAAATAATGTTAAGATGAACAAACAAAATGCAAATTAAGGCATTTTAAAAGAATCAGGAATATTTATGTATTGTGTTATTTTAATAGAACTTTCAAATAGATTGTGAAGGCAATGTTCCAGAATTCATAGAAAAGAGAGAAGAAAAATCCAGTTATTTTATTAAACAAATTATTTCAAGAATGTTTATGGCCTTGTTTTTCTTTATAATTGATTAAAGCTAAAGATGAAAAACCTGGATACAGTTCAGAATTTCTGACTTTAAAGGGAGTAAGTACTTGATCTGTAACCAGTGAAAATGTTCCCAATTATATGTCCCAGTTTTAACTATAAGAGTTTAAATAGTTATATAACTATATATAGTTATATATATATATATAGTTATATATAGTTATAGGTATAACTATAATAGTTTAAATATTCATCTGAATGTGAATATAACTGTTCTCTTATTTCTCTTAATTTTTTTCAACACATTTGTAAGTCAGAGGCTGCATTTTTATTTTTAAAGTATCTATATGAACAGGTTAAACAAACAAACGTATATCACTGACAACCAACAGCCTGACACGAGCCATACAATAAGTTCTGTAAACATTTTTTCAGTCCTCTTTTGTTTCCTAAATTTCCTCAGACTGAATAGACTACTGAAAGCCACTCATTCAGTACGGTGGTAGTGTGCAAAAAAGAGGCCAGGATCTATTTGTGAAAAATAATTACCCGATACCAGGGAACCTACTGTTTGCATGTGTGTGTTTAGCCATTAAAAAGTTATTAAAAAGGGTATTATACTAGCAAAACATATACTAGCTTCCATTATAGATAGCCTAAAAGAAAAAAAAAAGAGAAAAAAAAAAGAGAGGGAGAGACCAAAAGCAGGGCAGGAAACACAACTCATTTGAGAGAGAGCAGGAAAGGAGAGCCTCAGTTTACAAGCACCAACATTAAAAGGTCCCATCATAGGTTTTTATATTTATTTATGAGCTTATACATATGGTCATAATGCCTGACATATATTCTTGCTCTGCAGAGATATTACCTTCTTTTGTTCTCTCGTCTTTGATTATTCTTTCTGTCTTCTTTAGTGAAATGAAACATTAATGAAAACCCCTTGTTCCCAAAGAAAACAATTGTACCCAACATGAGGAGTGCTGTGTAAGGTTCTAAAGTTTAAAATACTCATGTATTTAATTAATTTAATAAAGAATCTTACTGAGATCATTACAACTATTTGCATATACAATGGAAAATATATGGGTGAACAGTAGGAATCTTAGGAATCTTACTTGAATCTCTATTGTATTTAATAGAGGATGCTGATAATTTTTTAGCAAAAACAACAACAACAAAAAAAATTATGGTATGGTGGTGGAAACAAACAAAATGTAAGATCAGAAGTGCACAATATTATATCACTGCTGAGTGCAAGATGAAGAACTGACAGAGGGAAATAACCAAGAAAAAAGTATGTGATTAGAAACCAAACAAAACCAATTACTGTAAATTAAATACTCTTTAGGGAGAAAAATATTTTTCAACCTACCCAGTATAATCATAGATCAGAAAAAACATTGGGAAGAATTTCTGGAAAAAATATGAAGAGGTGTCAATAAATGGAAATGCAATTAAAATATTAATTATTAAAATTAGTAAATATTTTGTTTTCTGCACTTTATTTAGGAAAAAAAGAAAGAAAAAAAAAGGTTAATAACTACTTAAGATGCCTCATTTTTTTTTATTTTTCTTACACCAGAATCCCCATTCCTTTTTCAGAGTGTTATTTTCAGGATTTTTAAAATTACATGACATGAAATAACTTATGTTTCTGATTTTTCATAAAGAGTGGAGTTGTGATCTCACATGCATTTGGTGTGTGTGTATGTGTGTGTATGCATGTAGAATATTGAGTTCAAACATTTTTTTAGTATACTTTAGAAACTTCCTGAAACAAGCCAGGAGGAACTGGAGGAGCCAGAAGGAGCTAGTAGGAGAAAGGATGAGATATTAAAATATTTATTGTTATTTTTACTGCACAGAAAAATATTTCTGTTGTGAATATTCATTAAAAGATTGGCTGACACCGAAAGGGCATCATATTTTGTAAGGTGACAGATGGACTGCTAAAGTAAAATTAATGGCACACTTGGAAAAAAAAAATCTTTTCATGCTATTATTGCCAGAATATATATATGTAATATATATATAACTATATATAATAATATATAGTTATAATTATAATTATATATATAACTGCAGAAAGGTAGCTGGCCATAGTATTTTGTAAAATACCAGTTGGACAAATGGGTTTGAAAATTTCCAAAGTAAAAATCAATATAAAAAAATAAAATAAAATGAAATGAAATGAAATGAAATAAAATAAAATAAAATAAAATAAAATAAAATAAAATAAAATAAAATAAAATAAAATAAAATAAAATAAAATAAAATAAAATAAAATAAAATAAGGCAAGTAAACTATATCCAAATTTTATTTTACAGCTCATAGACCAAAACTATTCATTCATCTCATATTACACCTGGCAGCCAGGTCTTCTTTTTTTTTTTTTTTTGATAACATTTCTGCCCTACTTATCCATTTCCCCAGTATATTGTTAAATATTAAATTAAAGCATAGCTGAATCCTTGCTTATCATTGAATTTTCCATGGCACTAGCTACTATGGACTTGTCCAGAGCACGAGTCCATGTACAGGAATTACAAGGCGTTCCACAGCATGAGTAACCAAGTGACCTGTAACAACACATACGTTGTCTCCACATGTTTCTGAAATACTTTGTCCAGCTGTCTCAATGCATACATTATGCTGGCAGACAGCTGGCCAGCCTTCTGAGAAGCAAGCCGAAGCACATAGCTGCTCTCTCTTGACCCCTTATATATATTGTGCTACCCTGAAAAACACACCTTGGCATTCAGCTTGCCATTAAGTGAACTCCTGGATGGACAGGCTTTTGCTCCCATGCTGAGGGAAAAATGGAAGGATTTCTTATGATAAAATACTGCTAGCAGCACAGCAGAATGGATGGTAAAACACTCACAGTTCAGGACAGGATGAACTGTATTATGTCCATGAATGCTAGGAAAAATTTCAGGAACTAGGATTTGATTTGATATAATTTTGTGGTGTGGTCCACAGTTTGGAAACTAGAACCCCTAAATTCTGATTTCACCTCTGCCACTCATTGAAGCTTGACAATGGGCCCAATCATGTAATTTAAACAACCTTCTTAAAAAAAAAATAATAAATAATAATTAAATAGAGGAAACTGATGCTACTGACCTGTGTGAGAACTATTTTTTTCAGCACTTTGAGTAGGTAAGGATTTAATAATTTAATTTCACAGTATCAATTCTTTAACTGAGTATAGCATGTCTTTGTTGTACAAGAGGAGGAGACATCTTTCACCAAACGATAAGAGGCTTTCCTGCATTCATGAACAATGTGTGAGTAGGTCGGTCTGCAGTTGCTTTTATTCAGGGTTGGACAAGGTCCCCTCAGCTTTGAATTCTTCCCTATCTCTACTGCACTAAGTACCTTCAGAGTCAATGTGTCTCAGACACAATTAATTCCTCTTATCCTTTCTCATTTGTTTAAACATATTTTAAATCCATTTATTCCCTTCTCTGATGGCTATATTGAATACATTTATGCTGGCTTCACTTTATATCTTAGCATTTCTGCCATATGAAATAGCCTACCTGAATTAATCTTTAAACCATGCACTGAGGGCTATATTTTCATTCTTCCACAAATTCTCTAGAGAGAATATATAATATAGTTTCAAATTTCAAATATGATAATGTACAGTGTTCAGTGTTACTGTCCTGTAATTTCCTTAGTGGAGCAGAATGATACTGTTAGGTTTTTATACCTGACTTACCTGCTGACATGGTGTGTCACAGATATGCATCTCAAAGAGTAATGGTTGGATAAAATAAGCTGTTATACAAATAGCTGATATTATATTCATAAAAAAAAAAGTGTAATTAAAAGACCCCAGAACACTGACTATTCCTATAACATATATGGTTAGTTTACTAATACCCTATTTTAAAATTAGAAGTGTTTGAACACAAAATTAGAAATTTTTCTCTGGAAAAAAAAAATAGTAATAATAACAAAAAAAAAAAAAAAAAAAAAGAAGAAGTAATAGAGAAAAAGTTAAGGGGAAGTGATTTTGCTGAGAGTGCAACACAAAATAGCTCAGCCTATCTAAACAATATTTAATATTGAGCCACATGCTGTGATTTCAAGTGTAATAACTTTTCACCCTTTCATTCATTGTACTACTGACTTGCTTCATGAAAAGATGTGCATCTGTAATTTTAATTACAGTCAAGTACAAAGCTTACTGAAATCAGTGACTATCTTCCCATTGATTTCAATGATGTTGGATCAGGCCCATCAGGTCCATCTGCGGCTGGACTGATTTTCAAGATGGATTTTAGAAATGTACTAAATTTAAAAAAAAATAATAATAATACAAAAGGCTGTAATTACGTCTCAAGGATGGTAACAATCTACAACATATTTCCCATTGTAGCTGAAGTATATTAACCCCTATAGACTGCAGGTGCTGCCCATTCTGAAAAAAAAAATGTTGATAAAATTCCCGCCTGTTTCTGTAATATCAAACTACAGATGCTTGTAATATATTAAAACTTTGAGCAGTCTTTTTTTTTTAAAAAAAAAAAAAAAAAGTTTTTTTCTTTAAGCCTTTGTTAGTTTATATTTCTGAATTTGGTTAACAGAGCATGGAAACAGAAAAGGATCAGAAGAAAGAAATAGAATAGCAACACTGACCTAATGAACACATATCTAAAAGAAATCTAAGTGTTTATATTCACAATTTAATGAGCACAAATATATGCATATATTTAATTTTGTAATTTTTGTAAACATAATTTGATTATGATTTCTGATTATGGGGCTGTAAGTCAGAAATACCCTGGCTTGGAAATGGACATGGTGATATATTATATATATATATATATTAATATTTATAATATTTATATATAACCATGTAGTGGTGATACTGGTAACATAAATTAAAGGTTAACATAGTAAATGATGATTCCAAAACATTTCCACATCTTTCTCATCCTCACTTGTTGAAATAACAGCGATTGCACTATTTTAGTAACACATACACACTTTGCTTATTTTAAGTTAGGAAGAGTTACATGTCCTTGGTTTTGTTCTCTTGATCAGTTTCATTTCTACTTTAATTTCTGAAGAAGAAAGAAATTGGATAATGACCCATGGATAACTAAATTTCTGAAGTAAATCTCAAATTCAAAAATAGAAAGGCAAACAAAAGGACAAATATTGTGGCCTATATGTAAATAAATATGTTTATTTACATATGTTGTCATATTGTGAAAGACAATTTCTGTTATCCAAATGGTCACATCATATAACGGAGAATATTTTTTCACTGTAATTATGCACAGGATGTAAAAGCAACTAACTATGCAGAATGCGTCTGGGCAATGTCCAGAATGCACTAAGCATTCTGTTACTGGTATTGCTATAAAAAAATAAATAAATAAATAAAATAAAAAATAAGAGCAAAGAATATTAGAGAAAGCAGATAACTTTGAGATTTCTACAGAAGGAAAGCAGAAAAGGCTGTTTGTTAGTCTCTCATACATTGAAGGGGACTGCATTATCCCTAGACTGTGGACATGTTTTTACTAAGAGCTGAAAACAAAACCTGTTAACAAAGCTAAAATAGTCAGTCATGGCAGGCCCCAGTATTAGGAGCAGTGAGGGGAGTGGTAAGGAGTGGTTAACAGAAGTAGAGCAGCTTAAATTGGATCTTCTATCTGCAAAGATTTGACAGCCCCAAAGTGTGAGTGAGGTATTATCATAGGAAGGGGGAAAGAACCAGCTGTCTTAGCAGTTGCCTCATCAAAGAAGACTGTGACATGGAATTAGTAATGCATGACAATTAGGTATTGTATGCTGCCCTGTTTATGGCTTTGTTAGGACTTTATTTTTTTTTTATTTTCTTCCTTTTATGCTGTTATAAAATGTTTATTAAGACAATGGATTTCAATTGAGGAAATTAGCATACTAGGAAAAGTACGTGTATTACATTTTTCTAGGTTTCAGAGAAATTCCAGACAATGCTTTTTTAGTACTACCTTTACGTATGAATCCAGCCCGTGTTGCTAACACTCAAGAAAGCTTTTTTCTGGTTAACCAAACCAGAAATATCTGATATGGAAATCTACTACATTTCAAAAATATATTATCATATCTTTTGAGGCAATACATTATTATTGAGGAGTGAAATATTGTATTTCCTGCTTAGATCAATGAAATATAGGAATCACTTATCTGGATAATACCCCAAATACATCTAGTCCTAAAGCTTACTTTTGACCTGTACTAAATGTTGTAAGGAAGCTGTAGGAGAAAGGACTTGTTTGTTTTAATCTGATAATGTTTTATTTTTATCCCATAGGTGTTATTGATTTAATTTCTTATTCATTTCCTTTGCTGGGTCATATTTTTTTCTTAATTATATGCTATGGATTTATTTTTTTTTAAGACTATTAAGTGACTCTCCTCAGTGCAGTTTTCCATATATTTGACAAGTCTTTTGCTATTCTGTGAACTTGTTGAACTTTGTTATTTCTTAACATTTAAAAAACAAAACAAAACAAAACAAAACATTATTGTTTCTTGTGGGAGACCCTGCATGACATAAGTTGATGTAGGTCCATCAGTTTCCACAGAGACAATAGACTATCCTCTACAGCCTTGCCCATCCTCTTTCTGAAATACCTTACATATTGTTTGCTTTTTAACCATAGCTCACCCAGAGCAGAGGACTACAGAAATAACATGATGTCCTTTTAACATGTGAAGAACTGTATGATATGGTGTGACATAAAGAGATATTAGACACCACAGATATTAAGTAAAGCACCATAAGTGCACCATAATGCGCTAGAAGTCTTGCCTTTAGTCTTGCCAATGTATGTATGCATTGCAAAAAGCAAAACACAAAGTATTACTGTTGTCTTAAATTGTTTAAGTGTATTTAAATATTAATCTTTATGGAAACAGTGCTCCACTATCAACATCAAAAAAGGTAATATATGCCTCGATGTACTACTTTTCAGGTGAGACACAAAACTAGAAAATAGACTAGAGTAGACTTAGAAAGAATAGTAGACTATTATACTATATTATAGTAGACTATATTATACTATATTATAGTAGACTATTATAGTAGACTATAGTAGACTATAGAAAGAATATATGCAGTAAATTAAACTTTATTTTCTCCTGGAAGGTCACGCACAGGATTATTATAACTTTCTCAGGTGTAAACAAGAATACCCCTCATCCTCATTTTAACATATGCTGAATATGTTAAATTCTGTTTTTATATGCAAAGTTTTTTCTAATAAAAAAGTGATTATCGTTGAGAGAAAAAATATAGATAACACAGCTTTAATTTTGAATCGCTGTAGAATAAATATGTTTTCATAATTTTATGATTAGATTATGAGTATCTTCAAAGTAAGTGTGGTGATTAGTTATGATGGAAGAGCATTTTTGAGAAAAGTTATCTCATCAGTTCTACCAACTGTATTCAGAGATATTATTTTTGAAAGTCTTAGTACTTAGAGTAAATTGTATTAGCTTCACAAAAACGTTAAAAATGAACATTAGCTATAATATGGAGAGATTTAAACCACAGAAATAAGACACATACAAGAGCTATTAAATTCTATGTACATCTCTGACAGGAAGAATTATTTCTAATGATAAATTTCCTTATATTTTTTTCCCAGTTACTGATGAATGTTCAAAATACCTGGGGCACTACTGCTTGCCTATGGGATATTTCACACATCCCAAAGTATTGTCACAAATTTTGTCTTTTATTTTACATTTTTAATTTCATAGTTTTAATCTTTTAGTCCAAACCACCAACTGGGCCATCACTCTTAGTGTTTCCTTTCTTCACATTTCCCATATTCAATTTCTATGCTCTTTTTCCCCTTCATTTATCTCATAGTTGTTTGTTTGTTTGTTTGTGCATTTTTTTCTTCTGTAGTCAACCTGAATTTGATATCAAGACAGTTTAAAATTTTCATGTTCTCTGTAGTAAAGAACAGGACATGCCAGCATTCCTTTTCCCAAATCTACTTAACTGTTAAGAACAATAAAATTGGGGGAAAAAAATATTGCAATGTTGCTAAAAATGTCTATTTTATAATCTCACTAGTTCCACCAACTAGATGCATTCTATGTACATTCATCAAGATGAATTCAAAGCAAGTAATTTTTCAATAAAATGTTAACATAGTGCTCCTCATGTCTAGCAGTTACAGTTGCCATTTAAGAAATAATGGCAAGGATGTATTATATAAGCTAAACTAAGGTGTTTCACATAAATTTAATAGTCAAACATTATAAGTCCTATCTTGGTGTGTGATTAAAGAATAGATTCCTGCAGTGAAATTTAACAAAGAATTGCTTCAGTTCAAAATGGAAAAGTGTAATATTTAATTGGTCTGGATGCCAGCATATCATATTCATAGCTTTCAAACTGAATATGGTTCTCTAATTCAATACAGATGCTTATAATATGTCATTCAGTGTCTGAGTGATACAATAAACATTTTGCTGGTTAACTAAAAATCTTAATAATTGCTTCACTTATTCATCATGAGCTGATGAATACAGAAATAGTCCTCAGTTTAAACTTGATCTTTCTTTTCCATCATCAGTCATTTGTATTAGGTAGCCAAGTGTGTCATAAACATGTCTTTCATTTTGGATGTAAGGTTGCAAAGTTAAGCGATAGGAGTTTCATTAAGAATGTTTATTTCTCTAAATATGCATTAACTGATGAAGTGCTACGTGCATTACTTTTATAGCATATGCTGCAATGACTGAGAAAACACTTAAGTCTATCACTTCTGAGAGAGTCTCTAACAGCAACATTTAGACCACATAGATTCCATCTGTGTTGTGATTTACACAGAATGGAAGTATTAAAAACATATAAGGTACAGTTTGCATTTCTAGTGATACTTAAGGGATGATATTCTGACTTGGTTCTCTTTTCCTGTGACAGAGGTGCGACCACTACATGAAACATGTCCTAGGTGTGGCCGCAGTTCTTAATTTTTTGACAGACCAAGTTCCCAAAGCAGAATAAGAACATGGTTCCCTCCTCCCTCTGGGATACCCAATTTCACTGAGTTGTGGAACTTCCCTTTTCTGTTTTTACTTTTCCTTTGTCCACAACAGTCTTTACTTCCCAACAGCCCAAGTTCAGAAGTTTTGAACAGAAGTTATTGGCATTTTCACACCTGGAGAAAAAGGCTGCCTCAGGATGTGGGAGCTGTACCTTTCCACCCTCTCGAAAAGGCAAAAGTATTGAAGAAATCTTCCCATTTCCAAAATGCATATGTTGACACTTTCATTTTCAGCTGATCTGAAAAGAGATACCTTTGCACACACCTAAGAAAAGACTTAGAGTAATTCTGAATTATGAAAGTGGGGTCAGGTTGTAAAGGTCTGACTCAGATACTTGATTTGTAAAGAAGATAGCCCACCTCTGTTACCATTTTTTTTAGTTGACTAATTATAAATGAGTAATTGTTGCTGCAACCACCTTACAGAGACCATTATACTGAGCAAGCAGTCAAAGAGAGGTATAAGCATCTTGAATCTACACAGCTGGCAGACAGAACAGAGATCTGTACTAAATAAATTTTATACCTGGATTAATCTAACAGGAATGAGATAAATATTCTGGACACCTAAAATAGGCTACCCAAATATTATTTTTATCCTTAAACCAAAAAGTGTCTTCAGTGCTTTTACTAATGTGCTTGTAAAATTCATGTATGAAGTTATGGACAAAGAAGTGTAATTTTTATCTCATCTTGAAGTCTTTACTTATAAACTGAGCCCAAATATGTGTGCTTTTAATATACTATGGAAATATAAGAGAAATTTTTTAATCCTTGCCAGCAATACTAAACTCTACAGTTTAGGAGAGAAGTGAAGAAAGATCTCCTTTAATGATCCTGTAGATACAAAAATAACATGGAATATTACCCCATCTGAATTACCCAAACAGATTCAAATTACCCAATTTAAAACTTGTTCAGAAGCCAAGTTTAACGTTTCATGTACTATTGTAAGCAGTGCTGTGAGATCTTTTAATGATCAAAGGTGCCTGACTTTGTTTAAATGATTTATTCATAGCATGTCATGCTCCAGCACCATTATAGGTCACAGATGAAGTATCAGTTCACAAAGAAGGCTTTAACTACTAAATTGCTCAGGCTACTTCCTCATCATTTAGATCTTCTTTGTAGACATATAACAGTCTAAGAAATATTAAGCTTGAAATTGTATGATTATGATAAACAATATGTTTAGCAACTTCATTTCTCATAATCTGAGAACTCACAATACTCACTCTATTCTATACAATGGTGAAGTCATCTACAGCTTACATATGGTACAAATATATATTTATGCATAAGTATCAGCAGACGATACAAGCTACCTGCCAGGCTACCTACCATACTTAATATCAGATGCTTCTGACTTTAAAGAAAGTTATAGCTTGCATTTCTGAAATTTATACAAGACCAGGAAACCAAAATTGCTTTTAAAAGAAACTCCATCAAATATCTTATTGTTTGTGATTGAAAGTTAACACAACATCTTTCTTTTAAAATTAGCCAGGTAACTCTAGACAGATTGGATAGACCTACAAGTTTTGGTAATAGTTTGATAGTTTCCAGTGTGAGAAGGTATCAGTGAAAACACTTCAGTTCTAACTACTTGCAGTTTAGCAACATTTAGGTAAAGTGCTAAGGGCTTGTGACATGTCAGTTCCTTTCAGTCATGTCCTTTTCTCACTGTTATTAGCATAATTTAATATCAAAGAAATATTATTTGCAGTATGGACAGACTATGAGATTACAAAAGCTGAAAATAATATTTCATTGTCATTTCGAGAATTTTGTTTCATATGTGGAAATTGATAAGAATCTATATTGATTTTAACATAAATTAGAACAACCTCTTTTATTTTTAATCTGGAGTGTCCAGTGGAGGCAGGTCTTTCATGATCCCTGGCAATTCAAAAACTGCTATTGGCCTGCAGGCAATTGAAGTAGTATTTATGTGGAGAGTTAACAAGCCACAGGGGACCTGGAACATGAGCAAAGGCATAACCATCACAACAAGCCCATGTTTTCTTACAGCTTGCTTGCTGTTGTAGGGTCAAAGGCTGTTAAGCTGTGGTTAGTGAGAGAAATTAGTCATGAAAACGGCATAACACAATGGGGATTTATAATATATGAATCAAATCTGATTTTTCTTTGTTTAAAAGAAGCTGACTTGAAAACAAACAAACAAACAAAAAATTCTTAGCTGTATCCTTGTTGCATAAACCCATGTTAGAGAATGTTTCTATAAATGCATCGTGTTGACAGGTTTCACTTAGAAGACATAACAATCCAAAAGCAAGAATAATAGAGGATTTCAGTGCCCTGAACATTCAATTTCAGTCAGGAAAACAACCACACCTAGTATAAGAAACTACACTGTACTTTTACTTTGAAAGCCACAAACACTTCTAAATGCAATTTTTTCCATGGGGTGGTGCCCACTGTGCAAGACAATGCAGAATTCATCTACAAGACTTAGAACTGTCAAAAGCTCAACAATGATTTAAAACCAGTAATAATTTGAGATATCTGTGTAGCTGCACTACTAATAGAGTGTCACTGAAGTACCTATCTCAAGATGATTCAGGGCCATAAACACCTACATTAAACATGACTAAAGCAAGAAACTTGCTTGTATTTTAAAAGGAGAAATGACAGCTTGAAAAACAAAAGTTGTTACCAGACAGCAGCCTGGCTCTAGTACCATGTCTCAGGTGCTAGAAACTAGGTACTTTCGTCCCTTAGGAGGAAATAATAACATAGCAAATGCAGCAGTGGGGGAATTGCCTCTGCCATTACAACAACTAGGAAACAGCTGGGCTTAAAATAGCAGTTCAAAGCATGATAAGAAATGTCTGTAGAGTTCATTAGGTAATTAGGCAGGTGTCCACCTTCTCCCCCAGTTTCTTAAAGCAGTGGACAGTAAGCAGATCTTTGCTCACTGTGATAATTTTTGCATGTTCCAGAACCTTTTTTGTAGGCTCAACTCGTAAGCTGAGACACAGACACGTTTTTATTAAAGAAAGGTGCACACCAGCTGAAAGGATAACACCTGTGAATTACATTGGATATAATTGTTTAATGTAATTAATAAAAAGGTAGATGGAAGGAGACATCATAAATATCTTCAAATGAATAAAGATTAGTTACCAAAAAAAAAAAAAAAAAAAAAGGAATTCAGCTATTCTCCACACTTACTGAGAACAGGGTATAAAGGCACTTCTAAGGAGACAAGCAAGGAGACTGAGGTTAAACAGAAAGTAATAATAATAATATAATAATATAATAGTACGAATAGGTAAATGTTGAAATAATTTGGTTAGGAAACTTGTTGAACTTCTATTACTGAAATGTTTAAGTCTGGACTTGAATAACGCCATTTGGAAATGACCTGTCATGATATCTCCTAGTTCTATTTTTTTGTTAACCTAAATTTAAATACATCCAAGATAGGATAAGTTATATATATCTTTGCAAGGGTTTGTAAATTCACTAATACTGAGTTGAAGATGCAAGATTACATCTTTACATCTCAATCAATTATCTCTTTTTTCTGGATCATGGGTAAGAGCTGTATCTCTGCAACTGGCAAATGCATGTTTGAAAGGTCTTCAGGTACGTAGAAGAAAGCATGTGTCATGATAAGAATCTTCCTTTGCTATCAGTAAAGCTCCAAGTAACAGTACGTATGACTAAATTACACAAGAGAAAGACACTGCACGGAATGAAAGTGGTTCTTTATCATTCTCAGTGGGACTATTCACCACAGGGTATTACAAATCAGAGGGGCAAACTAGGCCATGTACACAAACACGGTTATTTCATATCCTGGAAGTAAGAAGGTAACTTGTGTTTTGTTATAAATTCTTGAACATGACATTACCTATCAAAAGTCTCAGACAAAGTAGTATGTTATAATAGGTGGTTAAAATGAAAAAATACATTTTTTCCCCCTCCTGGGTGGCAAAACCATTTAAAAACTACAATTAGGAATACTTTTTTTTTTTTTTTTTTTTTTTTAGTTCATGTTATTTTTATACAAATAATGTTAAGAGAAGATGACTGTGATAATTTCAAATATTTCTTTAGCAGTCTTAATTTATTTATATTTATTTATTTTATTAGTAATATCTTGATAAATAAAATGTTGAGATTATCATCTTAAATGCATTACAGTTGTTACTGTGTTGTGTTATATATATATGTAAATTTTATTCTCAAGAAAAAGAGAGAGGAATGGAAAAAGAACAAAGAGATCAGAAAAAGAAAGCTTTTCTTAAGCATGGAACAAAGTAAACAAGAGGATACATAGTTCAGTATTTCAGAAAAAAAAAAAAAAAAGAATAAAAAATATGAAAAATAATTCAATTGAGTAAATAAGACTAGCTTTTCAAGCATAATATAGCACTGAATAAAACTATTAGAGATAGGAACTTATCAATCTATTTTGATTACTTTAAAATAGGTATTTAAATATATAAAATAGGCCAGTGAAACATTCTACATTGTATACAAAATCCTCAGAGTACTCTGAGGTCTCATAGTGTTCATCAGTTTCATCTCTGCAGTTATGCTGGGGAAATTACCTCCATTGCCACATAACTGTAGGAATCTTCCTTCCCTCCTTCTCTCCTTCCTTTTCTTTGCAGATGCAGCATAATAATACCAATTTCATTCTTTAATTCTTGGAAATAATATAACTATAACATAATTACCTTGTGTGATATTAGTTCATTCTAATTGATTCTTGCAAACTGTAGTGGTTAAACATTCATTTTGGTCTCTCTCAAAGATGAGGGCCTTGTGGGTATATCTGAGTTCATGATGTAAATTGAATAACTAAAGTAAATGAACTGAAATTCTTCAGATAAAGTACATTAGGCTTGCAGAGACCTATTCATCAGTATTCATAATTCAAGGGAATAGTTTGTTACAGAGCTAATGAAAAGCTTCTTATCTTTATGCTATATGGATTTACTAAAAGCCTAATAAAGATTGAATATATCTAACTTCCAGCAGTTTATTCAAGGAGCTTTACCATTTATATTATGCAAAATACTATAGTAAGGGGCTACATCACACTTATATCCTTGAGCAGTTGAGCAATTATGAAGAAAATTTATGAGAAATAAAGCTCTTTTGAAATGTAGTGGAACAAACAGAGTTCAAGTTCAGAAGTACTGAAGGAAGGAGTAGGCAGTAGTAATCTTAGATAAGTGACAGTGACACTACCGCACTCTCCAAATTACTTAAAAATTCCCCTTTTGGGGAATAAAGGAAAGGTTTCAGAAAAATGTCATTGTATTTTTAAGACTCTTATTCAATTCTTATTGCTGTATTTAGGGGTGTTGCTATTTCAACTATAAACCTCTGGTTTTAAGGAGATACAACAAAAATCCTTCTGCGCAAAAATTTGCCATGTAATAGATCATCTTAGGAATCCATCTTATTATTTTGGGAGAAAATATTTATTTATATATTTCACAGTAAATAAAAATGAACATGCTATCTTAGCATTTTTGTTCATTTGTTTTGTTTTTTGTTTTTTAAACATCATGAGTTATGATAACATTCTGGTTTCCACTAAAGAAACATCTCATAAGAAATTTGATAGTTAGTTAAACTCGACCATCCATTGTTTGGAATTCAGCCCTTACAAGAATGTTGACATTGATAATCTAAAAATTGATAAATTTCAAACAGATCAACCAGCAATTTTTATTAGAGATAGACTAGTTGTCAGTATGAAGAAGATGTGCTACAGGTGCAGTTTGTATCAGTGGATGACCCTAGACAAGAGGGCAGCAATGAAATGACTAAGAATTAAGACCAGGCCATGACTGCATTGGCTAAGTTTGTACCAGCAACCTGAACATGAGTAGTATTATAGTGCAATAAGACTAAGAGGAAAGATTGCTAGGCACATTGAATAATAGGTTTATTAATCAAAAGAATAATTTTGTTTATTTATTATCTTTTACAGAAGAATTAAGTCTTGTACTAACACCAGACTGAAATAATCAGGAAGGTTGGTGAGAAAGTCTCAACCTGTTGATGTTGTGTTACATGGCAATGTAACACCTATTCCTTGCAACAGGAACAGGAATGCCCATTCCCTGCAGTGCCCTACAGACTCACCTGTAGCAGCTGATATCAAGCCAGGGCTCCACAGGAAAAGCACATCATAATTTCATGAGGGAGACATGTTCCCATCACATAACACATCATAGAATGAATGTTCCCTTATCACAGTTTCCAAATGCTGGGTATAGCTCACTCCCACCAAAATTAAGACTGCTTCTGTCCCTTCCAATATCAAGAATTTTCTGTCTCAATTTTATAGCTGTAGTTCTATTTGTGACCAGTGAAAATATTGCTGGCATTGTAGAGTATTTCCTTTCTCTGCTATCTTGTTTGATCCGTGCTGTTCTTCAGTCCATTGGCAGAGTTCAGACTCGTTGTTAAATATGCTATTGATTCATCTACATACTCCACAGTGTCCTGGTATTTCCTTTCCTTCCTTTCCTTCTCATTCAAGGAAATGACTCATCTGCCATGAATAACTTCTTAAAGATTATTTTATGACTTATATTTGATATATGAACCTCCTGTAGATTGTTAAAGAAAATTTGGACTGCAGTTTATCTGTTTCATTAGTTATCATGTTATATTTCAAGATCTTCTCATCATAATCTCTTAAATTACCTTGTAGCTGGACATCTGTAATAATCTGTTACATTGTCTGGGCAGCTTGCTAATTAAATACCCAGGAAATACTAAGCTAATTTAAAATGTGAGGTTTAGTGACCATAGTGAGGAATTGGATATATTTATAAGGCTAGAAATTTGAAAGGGGAAAAAAGTTCAGTCTAGACATGAAAAAAATAACCGGGGAAAATAAGCGTGAAAAGCTATTGCTTAACTCTCAGGGTAGTAAGCATTTGCAGCAGTGTAATTGCTCAGTTACAGTTCAGTGAATGCTAAGTACCTTACAATTTGGCAACTTAACAGGTAAGGTGTTGTTGTAAAATATGCTAATGGAGAGACAACAAACAATTTACAATTGCTACTGTTTTGAGTATTTTATTGTTTTTATTTTGTATATTTTGTATTGTTATGTGTTGAGTGGTATTTGGAGACACGAAGGTAGGCATAATGCTCAGAAATGAATATTCAGATTCATTTCAGTCACATTCTGATGCAAACTTGAAATGCAAATCGATAAAATTAAAACTCACAAAGAAATAATGAAGAGGATAAGGAAGATTTTGAAGTTCACGGAATCTTGGAATCATAGAATGGTTTGGGTTGGAAGTGATTTTAAAGATCACCTAGTTCCAACTCCACTGCCATGGGACACCTCCCACTAAACCAGGTTGCCCAAAGCCCCATCCAGCCTGGCCTTGAACACTTCCAGGGATGGGACATCCACTGCTTCTCTGGGCAACCTGGTCCCATGCCTCACTGCCCTCAGAATGTCTTCCTTCTATCTAATCCAAATCTATACTCTCTCTTAAAGCCATTACCATTTGTCCTATCACTACACTCACTGACAGAGTGTCTGTCTGGCTTTCCTGTGGAACCCCTGTAGGCTTCTATAAGGTTTCCCCAGAACCTTCTCTTCTCGAGACTGAACTACCCCAACTCCCTCAGCCTGTCTTCATATGAAAGAAGCTCCAGCTAGTTATCTTCATGTCCCTCTTCAGGACTCACACCAACAGATCCATGTCCTTCTTATGCTGGAGACCCCAGAGCTGGATGAAGTATGCAGGTTGTGTCTCAAAAAAGCAGAGTAGAAGGGAAGAATCAACCAGTATACCATTGGCTTTCTGATCTGCAAGCACACATTGCTGGCTCACGTTGAGCTTCCTGTGAAGCAACAGGCCCAGGTTTTCCTCAGGGATGCTCTCAATCCATTCTCCACCCATCCTGTCTGTATTTGTGCTTGGGATTGCCCCGGCCCAGATTCAGGACATTGCACTTGGCCTTGTTGAACTTCATGAGGTTCACACCATCCTACTTCTCAGGCCTGTCAATGTCCCTTTGACATCCCTTCCCTCCAGGACATTGACTTTACCACACAGCTTAGTGTTGTCAGCAAAATTGCTGAGTGTGCACTTGGTCCCACTGTTCATGCTACCAACAGAGATGTCAAACAACACCGGTCCCAATAGGAACTGGTTCTGATCATTCAGGAATGCCACTCATCACTGGCTTCCAGTTGGATGTCAAACCATTGACCTCAACCCTTTGAGTGTGACCATCTGGCAATTTCTTATCCACCAAATTTATGTTAATCCATCAAATTTATATCTTTGCAATTTAGAGACAAGTGTATCATGGGGGACAATGTCAAATGTTTTGCACCTGCACCTGTTTTGGAAATGACAGGTCCAGGTAGATGACATCAATTGATATTCTTTCATCCACCAATGTGTAACCCTGTCATAGAAGGCCACCAGATTTGTTAGGCACGATTTGCCTTTAGTGAAACCATGTTGGGTGTCACCAATCACCTCTCTGTTCTCTGTGTGCCTTAGCATGGTTTCCAGGAGGATCTTCTCCATGATCTTGTTGAGCACAGAGGGGAGACTGACTGGCCCGTAATTCTGTGGGTCTTCCTTTTTTCCCTTTTGAAAAATGGCATTCTGCTTCCCCTCGTCCAGTAAGTAAAAGTTTCACCATATTTCTCAAATATGATGGATAGTGGCTTAATAACTTCATCTTCTAGTTCCCTGAGGACCCATATTATTTCATGATGTCCCTTGGACTTGTGCACCTTCAGAGTTCCCTAGATAGTCTGAAATATGATCTCCTACACTGCGCAGTTCTTCATTCCCCTAGTCCCTGCCTTTGTCTTCTGTGACTTGGGCAGTGTGGATAGAGCATTTGCTGGCTAAGACTGAGGCAAAAAAGTCATTGAGTACCTCAGCTTTCTTCCTATTTCAGGTGACCAGGTCTCCCATTTCATTCCAGAGAGGGCCCACAATCTCCCTAGTCTTCCTTTTATCAATGAAGTACCTATAGAAGCTTGACATATTGCCCTTGATGTCTCTGGCCAGATTTCATTTTATCAGGGATTTAGTTTTCCTATCCTAATCCCTGGCTGCATGGACAATGTCTCTGTATTCCTCCCAGGCTACCTGTTCTTGTTTCCAGTCTCTGTAGACTTCATATTTTGTGTTTGAGTTTGTCCAGGAGCTCCTTATTCATACACACAGGCCTTCTCACATTTTTACCTGACTTCTGCTTTGTTGGGATGCATTGCTCCTGAGCTTGCAGGAGGTAGTGATCCTTGAATATCAACCAGCTTTCTCAAGCCCCTCTTCCCTCCAGGGCTTTATCCCATAGTACTTTAAGAAACAGATCCGTGAAAAGGTCAAAGTCTGTTCTCCCAAAGTCCAGAGTGGTGAGCTTGCTGTGTTCCCTCCTCACTGTCTTAAGGATTTTGAACTCCACTGGTTCAAGGTCACTGCAGCCAAGGCTGCCCGTGAGTATCACATTCCCCATCAGCCCGTCATTGTTGGCGAGAATGAGGTCCAGCATTGCACATCTCACTGGGGGATGACCTGATGGAGAGGAGCTCGTCAGAGAAGGACATGGGGGTCCTGGTGGACCACAGGTTGTCCATGAGCCAGCAGTGTGCCCTGGTGGCCAAGAAGGCCAACGGGATGCTGGTGTGCATTAAAAGGAACGTGAACAGCAGGTCAAGGGAGGTGATCCTGCCCCTCTACTCTGCCCTGGGCAGGCCTCATCTGGCATACTGTATTCAGTTCTGGGCTTTCCAGTACAAAAAAGACAGGGAGCTCCTGAAAAGAGTCCAGTGGAAGGCCACAAAGATGATACAGGGCCCGGAGCATCTCCCCTATGTGGAAAGGATGAGAGACCTGGGTCTCTTCAGCCTTGAGAAAAGAAGACTGTGGGGACATCTTATCAATGTTTATAAATACTTTAAGTGTGGGAGCCAAAGGATATGGCCAACCTCTTTTCAGTGATTTGTGGGGACAGGACAAAGGGCAATATCCAAAAAATGGATCACAGGAAGTTCCACACCAATATGCGAAATAATTTCTTCACAGTGAGGGTGATGGAGCACTGGAATAGGAAGATTGTGGAGTCTCCTCTGGAGATATTCAAGACCTGTCTGGACACCTACCTGGGCAACTTGCTCTAGGGAACCTGCTTTGGCAGGGGGTTGGACCTGATATCTCTCGAGATCCCTTCCAGCCCCTACAATTCTGTGATTCTGTGATCCCCTTGTTGGCTCCTCTATCACTTGAAGATGGAAGTTACCATTGATGTATTTCCAGGAACCCGTTGTATTGCTTATACCCCTCCATGTTGTCCCTACAGCAAGTATTTGGGTGGTTGAAATGGCTTGAGAATGTGGAGCTGTTCCTATCTATAGAGGACCTCATCTGCTCAGTCTTCCTAGTCAGGAGGCCTGTAGTAGACCCCCACTATAATGTCACCTGTTCTTGTCGTCCCCTTAAGCTCTCAGTGAGCTCTCCTGAACCATAACCTCATCCATCCCTAGGCAGAACTCCATGCACTCTAGCTTCTCATTAACATAGAAGGCAACACCCTCTGCCTGTTCTTCCTGAATAAACCATACTCTTTCATTCCACTACTCCAGTCATATGAGCCATCCCACTACTTCTTGGCATCCTGCGGTGATGCCAATAATATCATAGTCCTACAAGTGTGCACATGTTTATTGTTTATTCTTGTTCATGTATTAAACATTTATTTTTGCATTTCAATAGTAAAGTAGAATAATAATTACAAATGACATTAAGCCACAAATACTGTATGTAAATTTCCAAAGCGAGAACTAATATATACCTGAAAAGAGATCTGGAAATATTGTAACTAGATAGTGTTAAAGATTCACTTAAATTTAGAGCTGCAAGTCAGCCGCTGAGATCTAGGTCTTTGAACTGACTGAGCTCTTCAGGAATGTTTGATTTCTTTTGTTTGTTTGTTCTTGTTTCCTTATTTCATGGTTCTGTTAAATTATATTTAACTTACACAAATATTGTGGGACTTAAAAGTGGGGTCATGAGTTCCACCTGATTTTCTTTTAGAGATGTGAATACAAATTTTTGATCCTCTGTAAATGACCATCAGCATTCAGAGGTACCTGAACTCGACCTCTCCCCTGATGGTCTTTGTTCTAACTAGCATAGGTCAAGTGTTTGTTTACATTGCATGGCCATACAGAAAACTGTTTGGAATTCAGGTTTGTGCCCCACCTCTGAATAATGAAAAAGCTGGACAGAAATGCAATACCTATTTTTTTTAGGTTATCCTGTAACCCAGAGGGAGGGGCAAGCTGTTTTTGTTTTTGTTTTTGTTTTTGTTTTGTGGTTTCTGAGGCTTCAGAACCTATATTCTAAACATATCATAGAATCATAGAATCATAGAATATCCCGAGTTGGAAGGGACCCGTAAGGAACATCAAGACCAACTCCTGGCACTGCACAGGTCTACCCAAAAGTTTAGACCATGTGACTAAGTGCACAGTTCAATCGCTTCTTAAATTCAGACAGGCTTGGTACAGTGACTACTTCACTGGGGAGCCTGTTCCAGTGTGTGACCACCCTCTCAGTGAAGAACCTCTTCCTGATGTCCAGCCTGAACCTCCCCTGCCTCAGCTTAACACCATTCCCACAGGTCCTATCACTGGTGATTACGGAGAACAGGTCACCTGCTTCTCCACTCCCCCTCGCGAGGAAGTTTTAGACTGCAGTGAGGTCCCCCCTCAGCCTCCTCTTTTCCACACTGAACAGGTCCAGTGCCCTCAGCCACTCCTCATACATCTTCCCCTCTAGGCCCTTCACCAGCTTTGTTGCCCTCCTCTGGACACTCTCCAACAGTTTAATGTCCTTTTTGTACTGTGGTGTCCAGAACTGCACACAGTACTCGAGGTGAGGCCACACCAGCACTGAGTAGAGTGGGACAATCACTTCCCTCGACCGACTAGCAATCCCAAGCTTGATGCATCCCAGGATACGGTTGGCCCTCCTGGGTGGGCATACTGTTGGATCATATTCAACTTGAATTTAAGTAAAATATTAAACTCTTTTTAAGAAATGAAAAATAATCTTCAAAAATTTTGCTTTTTCTTTCTTTTGAATTTCTATTAAAAATGCTGATACAGAAAGGACAAAATTATAAATTCTGACACATATCAATCATTTATTTATATAACTGGGATCACTGGCTTCTATATCAGTGTCAAGAATGAGACAAGGCAGATGATATGAGAATGTCCTGATTTCAGTTAGAACAGAGTTAATTTTCTTCCTAGAAGCTGGTAGAATGCTATGTTTTGGCCTAGGCTGAGAAGGGTGCTGATAACACCCTGATGTTTTAATTGTTGCAGAGCAGTGCTTATACTAAGCCAAGGACATCTCTGCTTCTTGCTCTGTCGTGCCAATGGGCAGGCTGGGGGTGCAGCAAGAGCTGGGAGGGGACAGACCCAGGACAGGTGACCCAAACTAGCCAAAGGGGTATTCCATACCATCTGATGTCATGCTAAACAATATATAGGAGTGGCTAGCCGGGGGAGGGGTCCGGACTGCTTGGGGTTAGGCTGGGCATCGGTCAGCAGGTGCTGAGCAATTGCATTGTGCATCACTTGTTTGTACACATTATTAGTAGTACTATTATCATCATTGTTATTATTATTATTGTTGTTATTATTATTGTTGTTATTATTATTTTCCTGTCTTATTAAACTGTCTTTATCTCATCTCACAGGCTTCACTTTCCCATTTCTCTCCCCCATCCCAGAGAGGGAGGGGGGAGGGTGAGCGAATGGCTGTGTGGTGTTTAGCTGCTGGCTGGGTTAAACCATGACAGAGATAAATTATTTTTTTAGTTTTCTCTTTGTTTAATTTTGCAGTATTCAGAGTAAAGTGATCTTCTGCAACGGTAGTTCAGAATCCTCTTACTACTCAGTGTGTTAGATACCTATAATTATTATTTTTCCTTTTAATGCAAAAGGTCTTACATTTGCCAGTATTACATTTCCTTTATATCTGTCATTATTCCATTTACGAAACAGATTCCTTTGAAATTTAACTGTAAAAGGCTCGATACTTGTCTGTTTCTGTCCCTCTCCTCCTCCCTACATACTCAAACTATTGAAAGCTTAACAAGTAATCAAAATTAAAAGTAGTAAAGAACCAACTGCTGTACTCAACAGGACAACACTCTATTATCTTTCACATCTAATCATAATATGTTGCAGAATCACAGAATGGCTCAGGTTGGAAGGGACCTTAAAAATCACCTAATTCCACCTTCCCTGCCATAGGCAGGTATACCACCCACTAGATCAGGTTGGCCTTGTATAAGTGTTTGGTCTTGTTTCATTTTGCTTTTTAAGGCAGGACTTCATGATTGATGTTTTCCATGTGAATCAATTACAAGGTATCTGAAAGTTCAAAAGTTATCAGTTTCAGCACAACTGTTAAAACTCACTTTCTGTAACCTAACTGATGAATGGCTATAAATGATTCTGTAAGTCACATTCTGGTAAGTCACAACAGGATTTATATAGGCATACACGTGGGAAGAGACATATCTTGCCTCCTATGTACTGATATGCAGCAACTGTAATATACCATGCAAGCACAGTACTCTGAAAAGACAAGGAATATGAGACAGAAGAACCAAAGTGGATGTCTGAATCAAGTACTCCTGAGTTTGTACTGACAACATACAAACTCTTGAGAAGGTAACTTTGCTAAATGTATCCGTCACTTTTTCTTTATTTCCAATATCTATTCTGCATAAACATAAACAAAGTGATTAAATAAGACTTTTTGTGAGTAAACTAGAAAATAAAGATTTTATTTGTGCAAAAAGACAAGTTTGTCCTTGGCACAGATTAAATAATAATAATAATAATAATAATAATTATTATTATTATTATTATTATTGTTATTGTTATTGTTATTGTTATTATATTATTAATAATAATATTAATATTATATTATTAGTAGTATTAGTATTGTTATTGTTATTATTATTGTTATTATTGTTATTATTATTATTATTATCTTTCTTAGATTTCCAAATGATGTAACAAAATCAGCTTATATTTTCTCCAGGAGTAAAAAATGTTATTTTACAATGTTTTTAACTTTCAAGGCTATCAGTATTCCTTAAAGTGTTACCACCAAGTTATAATATACAATACTGACTCTACTAATGTTATTAAAAGAAATTCATGGAGCATAAACACACTCTGAATCAGAATCCTACTGCTTTACATCAAAGGATAGCTTGAAGTTTTAATAGTTTTAATACAGTAGAGTGTGTAAGTGCCTAGTTGCATAAACCAAGTTAGCATGCTTTGTCCACATGTTGCATTCCTCTGATATTTTGGCTGATCTTCTGTTACTAAAATGCCTTCCAGATGCCATCATTGCTATTGCAGATTTAATCCAAGTTTAGAATACCTTAACACAAAACAAAACAAAACAATAATAATAAAACTAAAGTAAATTCTTTGGGGGGTTGGGTAATCACTTCAAAATGTTGTTTAAGCCTCTGTCCCACATTTATACTTCTGTGATAAAATAACATTAATAATTAATAATTATAATAATAATTATAAGAATAATAATGATCTAAGAAACAGAAGAACAGCTTTATCAGGATTTTATGATGCTTTCGTATGTGTTATTATTTTGTGATTGAATAGACCTCCTTCAGACCACTGAAAAATAGAGATCTTATAATTCTGATTTATTCAGAATTGTACTGTGGTGTCCAGGAGAAGATAAAGTTATAAAAAGTTGCATTTCCTTATAATGGAAATTAAATAAAGAACAGCATTTATTCTTATTTTTTTCCTTAGACAATAAAATAAATGTAGTGCCTTTCAGATGCTATTTTATTTTCAGTCCTATAAGCTGCATTTGAAGCTAACCTTAACCAGAATATTAGGTTGATAATATATCAAAACGGTGTTGTCAGAATGCAGTAAGACTGATGCTGACACTTGGAAAGAGATGAATAATCCCAGATGTATTTATTCTCAAATGAAGTCAAAGAAATACAAGTAAATATGTTATATATAGAGAGAGAGACTTTTTAAAGGAATGATAGAATCATTTCACCCATGCAGAATATATTACAATGTTTGTATACATTCTTTAAGGCTTGCTACTCGTATAAAATAGTAACATTTTTATGAATAGGAGTTACTCAGAAAATATTCTCCTGTGTATAAAGGATAAGGCGTGTATTTTCAAAGTGTATTTGAAAATGTCCCAAATTGTACTGATGAGGCTAATTTCTGTATCAAAGTGCTACATAAAAGAATCAAAACTGTTTACTGTGAAGCAAAGAAATGTTCTCAAAAATGTTCTATTTTATTACTGCAATACAACATAGTTATCCTTCCTCTGTGTGATCATGGTTACATGAAAGGTTACATTATTTTTTATTGAACAGATAGGAAATTACTGCTTTCTGTCCTAAACCTAAAAGACTGAAGACCACACAGATTCAACTCTACAGGGCTAACTTGGGTCATACATGATATAAACAAGTAGAATCTGTACAGAAATCCTAATATTTGAGTTATGTAAGTAAATGGCTCAGATGACTCAGATGGCACCACAGTATTTTACATCAGGCCAGGTAAACAAAGAGAGATACATGGTTTCAGTATTCTTATTTTGTCAAAGGGAGATAAAAGCTGAAGGAGATAGGAAAAAAAAAAAAAAAAAAAAAAAAAAAAAAAAAAAAAAAAGACACAAAACCATTTGTTTAGGGAAAAGTACATGAACTGTTAAGTATAGAAAGCCTACCACATTGCTGCAGCTCAATTCATCCAAGCATGATAAGTGTCCTCCTTGTCTCACACTTTTCTGTAATATAATGATGGTTAAGTCATCTCTTCATAATGTACTAAGCATCATAATTCTACAGGGAGGAAGCAAAGCAACTTATGGTCTGAAATTCAAATTTAAACCTAACAAGTGTTACTGTGAAAGTCACACGTACAAAGCCTGGACTGGGTCCATAGTGACAGTGAAGGGGATACTGATAGGTTTGTGTCTGTAATGTAATTATTCCAAGATGCCCTTCTGTGCATGATATATAATGTGGTTAGAATGGGAGGGGGGGAAGAAATAGATATATATTTTTTTAATTGGCAGTTCTTGTCAGTATTATGCTTCAGCCCATAAAGGACCTGATTCTAATCTTTGGTGCCTGTGATAATACCTTAATATAAATTGTATTTGTTATGCATCCACAGTGACTTCATTATGCAAATGGATAAACTCTGCTTGCAGCTCTTCTGTTTAGATGTAGTTTTGGACTTGACCAGAACTTGGTGGAACCTTATCAGTTTGCAGTTTTTTCAACTCTTCTGTCACATACACACATGCAAACACATGTAAGCAGTATCTTTTCTTAGAACAAACGAAACATCTCCCCTTTATCTCTTTGAAGTTTTAAAAATAATGACCAACTGAAAAGCAAGTTTAACCCATTTGAGATTAAACCTAAATTTCTGTTCTTAATTGTACTCTGAATATAGTAACACATAAATATTTATATTTCTTGATCAAAGTGGAAGCTACTAAGTATGAAAACCCTTTAAGTGTTTCTTCTTTCCCCTTTGTTTGTTTTTAAAAAAACTTTGCAAAAAACCTTCTCAGGTAATCAAAGCTTATGTTTTTATTATGAGACATAACGAGAGAATATGGATATCTTTTTGTATATTAAGAGGTTTCCAGACGTTTTATTAACTAAGATGAACAGTGACAGTGAAGGGCATGCTGACAGCCTGTAATGTAATTAATACAGATTATCATAATTAATACATATATATATTTTCTTGAAAGTAGTGAATATGTAAACCGAGAATTAAATCTAACCAGTTTTTCGAAGTGACTGATCCTAATTAATTTTGCTTTTCAGATCCTAATTTAGTGACAGCAGGATTTTTTTCCACACCAGTAAATGAATGACAGTTCAGGGAACCTATAAAAGAGTATGGGCTCATGTCACTGCAAAACTTTATTTTCAGCTATGAGAGCACTGGTCAAATTAATAGCCATTGTGATTTTTATAATTATTAATATTTTTAGATTTATCTAGTAAGGTAAATGACATGCTTGACATATAATGACATGCTTGAATTATTAGCTTTGGATTAATTTTAAGAGATTTATTCTTGCACTGCTCAAGTAAATAGAAGCCCAGACAATGACATTACATTTTTGGGTTTAAGATCAAGTTCAAATAGCATTCAACATTTTTATTTTTTTCTTGATCATGTGTGCCTTTGGCTGGCAATGGTATCTGATGTGGAAAGGTTGTACTTAAAAAAGAAAAAAAAAAAAAGTCAACAGAAAAAAAAAAAGCCCCTTTTTTATCTTACAATACCTATGAAGTAGCTTTAATTTTATTTAATGGGTCACAAAATGTGTCTCATTATCTCTGTTTTACAGTTCAGACAACAAAAACACAGCAATGAAAAAGATCAATAATACATGTGAGAAACATAAGCTTGTTCCTCTCCTATGGCTAGAATAATGTCTATTAATGTGAGAGATCTTTATGATTTTACATAAATGTATTTTAGAAATACTCTTCTCTTTCTCTTTTTTTTTTTTTTTTTTTTTTTTTCTACTGAGGTGTTCTAAATAGTACTTTAAAGGTGTCACAGTCTCTGAAAATAAGGATTGAAAAGTCTGATTCGAACAAGGGGAGTTGACAGTTCCTAACTGTAGCTTATAATTATGATCTTTCCACACTCCGAAGCCATATATTTAAAAGAAGGTAATGCTCAATTTATGTTTGAGATGAAGCCATTTTCTTAGCACAACAAGCCAGGAGGCAGTTTACTCCTGGTTGTAAATAAGGTGCTATAAGAAATGGTTTCTCAAGCAAGAGATCAAATTCTGTGGTGCCCTAAATATACTACAGATCATTGCACTGGCAGACCAAGGTTACTTTAGATAAACAACCCTGCCTAAAATGAGATTTGTTCCTGTCTTACAAAAGTGTTTTATTTATTGCTGGAACAGTTTGTTACTGGAAAAAAACATGGCTGAGGCAAAGTCATTAATCTAAAGAGAAGGCTCTTTTATGGTCCAAAGTTATGGCACTGTTTATTGAAAAATGCAGAAAACTCCATTGAATGTTCCAGCTGAGTCTATTCCTGGGCAGATTTGCTCTGTTTATACAGTTTTGGCATCACCAGAAGCATCAAGACCAAACCATGTGATTGGCTCTGTTTCATAGTTCTTACTGTTCTCTTTCGTCCCTTACCTGACAGGTGAAACCTGTAAGACAGTGAACCTCAGGAGCCTTTCTGTCATACAACAACCTATATACACTGCCATTCATGCTCCAGACATCCTAGTATTTACCATCTTGAGTCTGTTAATACATATTGCAAAGCATGCCATCAAACAGTGTCCATTTACCAGGAAAATAAGCTCTCAAGGAAAAAAGGCTGGTTTTCTGTCTACTGAAGGAATACCTTGGAACCTACAGGTCTGAAAAGACTTATCCCAACAAGGACATGCAGTTGTAAACATGAATAACAAACAGGATCAACAGGTCCATAATAGACTGAACATCACTGATGTAAGAACATGAAAGGTATACCAAGTCAACCTGGGGAATATGAAGGAGGAAGAGGGATCTCTAAGTATCAGGTCATCCAGAAGGTCTTTAGCTAGGTGCTCATCAATTATGTTCATACCCTCAGTAGTAGAAAGAAGAAATGTCAGAATGCCAAAATGAGAAGAAAATAATGATGAAATATTTGGCACATACTGATAGCTCTGAGGGTTTTTACTAGAGCACTGACTTATGACCATGTCAAGATACTAACGGATATGATCAGCTCTGCTAGTCAAAAGTCATCTCCATTATTAAACGATCCTCCTTTTGTTTCCACAAAACACTTAGCAACACAACCAAGACTTATTCACCTCCCAGGGCTGATCGAAGGGTCTTCTACGGTATTGCCACCAGTGTCATCCGAGGGAAGATAGGGAATGCTAATAAGTTTTTTTTCACATCACCTTATCTTGTGACAATTGAAAAAGGGATTCCAAAGCAAGAGTTGGACATACTTCTTGAACACTGACTACATAAGAGGAGACAAAGGAAGATATAGTCTCAAACATCAGTCTAGCATCAAGGTCTTCTGCAAAGCATTGTGCATGGCATAATTATGTGGCAAAGCCACTGATGTGACGCTTTAAGAGGAAGTATCTCAGCCACATTTCAGGAGACTGAGCAAACAGAAATTAGCATGTGGAAATTCATCCTGTAGAAAATCTGTTCCAGTCCTCATAAGACAGAAGATTTCTTGTGAAAGGAGGGCAAATGCCAAGGAACTGCAGTGATTCATCCAACTTGCTTAAATGTTTGCACTTGAAGTGTGAGGAAGAAGGAGGGCTTGTAAACACCATAAATTCTAGGAAGTAAGAATTCAACTGTCAGCGTTAGAGGTGGGTCCAATTTTGGGGGGGCCGCAGGTGACTTTGAGTATTCCAAAGATTTTCTGCAGGCAGGCTAAGTGAATTAGTTGGCTTTACAGCTATAGATAAGGGGAATCATCTGGTCATCAGAGTCACCGTCTCAGCAGCACAGTTAGCACCCATGGAGATGAGGAAGGTTTTGGACTTAATTTTGTTTTACTGTATAGTACAAAATGCTTTAATTCTCAGGTGCATTGAAGGACCAAGACAGAATTTGCCCTGTCTTTACATTCTCTTTTTGTAACCTGCCATACCCTAAAGACTTCTGGGTACATTTATCTGAATGGAATATGATGTTTTAGATGGGTAGAGCAGGCAAGAGCAAAATGAAACACGGTTACATACCAAGGCTTTATGCCTGACTTGATCTTAAAACTTGGCTTTCCTGTTATATTTGGACTGCATTTAATGTACACTGTCTACAGAAAAAAGGACTGAACTACATGTAAATATTGTTTCTCTTTCAAAAAATATTTCAAAACATTAAAAAGTCCCTGTTTTGCAATGTGGGCTGATTTGTAAAATTTACTTTTTGTCAGCAGCCTCACTATGTGAGGCCAATAAAGTTTGCTTGTATTTGACAATGGAAAAAAGCTTTTGTATTTGATGACAGGAAAGTATTATAGTAAATTATAACACATGCTTGTTCTTTTGACTCCATGTTTCCTGGGAAGGAAATCTCTTAGTGCTGTAGTGAACTATATTACTCTAACTGATAACTGATTAGTCAGTAATCATATCAAAATAATTAGTTTATTAGTTGATGCAGAAATCCAAGTCCTGTTTAGAGAAGGGAAATCAAAGACATGCTTTAGCAAAGAAAAGTAAAATACATAATTAGAAAGGACTGGTTGGCAGCATGATTTAAGAATGGAGCAAGAAGGAATTTCACTATTCTGATTAACTTACATTACAGGAAATACAGGAATGTTTTATCTTATGGATAACTGGTGTCCCAAAAAAGATGTAATCAAATGAAGTTCCTTTCTTTCTAGAGTACGCATTCTTATATCCCAAAATACCACTTCAGAGTACTTTAATTATCTTCCTAGTCAACCTGCCATGACAGAGGCAAAAGATCAAAAGTGAGAAAAATTGTCAGTTCTCTGGAGGTTATGTCTACCTTATAAAACATGCATTCATTTACTACCTCTACTTTTAGAATAAATGAGTTATTATGTAAATAAGGGAAGAATATTTAACTTCAGTTCATAGGGCTGCCATACAGCCTTAGTGTAAAAATCAAGTTTACTGACATAGAAAAAAAAATATTTTTAATTTGTTGCTCTATAACATTTAACATTTTCCATATACACTTTTATAAATTTGGAAAAGTACATATCATCCCCTAATTCACACATTCTTTCATTTTCAGTGTCAGATGTTTACCACTACAACTTTAATGATGTGACAGAAATGATTGGTGTATCATTACTGTTGGGAAGTGAAAGTCAAAAAAAAAAAAAAAAAAGATTTTAAACAAGAGAATACTTGACTGTCTGAATATACGTATTTAGTGTATTAACATGAGTTACTTTCATACTGTTTCATTCATTTAGTCAAAAACTCTTAACTGAATTTGAATCTTTCCCAGGCAATGGTCTTCTTTTGGATCTATATGACTGTTGTATCGGCTAACTGCATAATTTTCTTAAATATATATTTTCTGTGATGCAATATTATTGGTCTTACCAGGAATATAAGTTTGTTCTTCTTTTGGTCCATACTCTTTAATCAGTCCAAGTCAGTAGTTTATATATGTTATGACACAGATCTCAGGGCACTGTAACATAAAAACTTTCTAAACTCAAGAGCTGGCTTCAAAACAAGGAATGCAAATATAGCTAACACTTGGAAAACTCAGTTCTACCATAAATCAGATGCAAAAGCTGAAGACCCCAAACTTTGCTTGGGTATATGGAAAGTCTCTTGTACCTCTGAATCAGCTTGAGCTATCAAAATCCCATCACTCTCTATTAACCGTATAGAACATTATGATGATACAAATAAATAACATTTGCTATTCAGAAAGATATAGAAAGATATAGTGTCATGCAATATTACCCTCTTTGGAGCTTTGCTCATTTATCTGTGACAAAAAAAAAAAAAAAAAAAAAAAAAAAGGTAAGGATTCACCTAACAGCAAGAAGTTTTACCTATGTCTTTCAAACGTCATCTATTTGGAGACCATTTCAATCCTGACTTGATTTTGTGCTGGGTACTGAATAGACAGTAGTGTACAGAAAAGTTCTGCTAAGTCCTCATCAATTTCTCTGTCTGATTAAGAAAGAATAAAAAAAACACCTTTGCTTACTTTTTTTACTCTTCTAACTGTAGCTTTTATCCCAGTAAAATACAAACACATGTAGGTGACCACAGTGAACAATTTATGTGTTCTGTGCACATAACACATTTTACAAATAAAGTAAAATACTGGTACATTTTTTTTTAAGAAAGCAGTCTTCGCATGGAAAAAAAGAAAAAAAATAGAAAAGAAAAAAAAAAGAAATAAAAGAAAAATAAAGAGGAAACAAAACCTTATTTACAGATAACCAGAGGTATTTGGGGCCTTTAGAATTAGAAATAAAGCTAACAATAAACCAGCTCCATACATTCTCAGCAAAAAAGTGGAGTAGCAAAAAGGATGTATTTCAAGTCTGCAATCTGTTATAATCTGTTATACGATTTTATTAATTTATCTTGCTATAATGCCTTTGGGACTGAAATTCATAGCTTCTTCATCTTTTTACTTTTTACTTTTTATTTTTTATTTTTTTAAATATTTTCCTAGAATTAACATTTCTGCAGCACCATAGCTAGCAAGAGGAGAAAAAACAAACAAACAAACAAAAACTTACTAATGAATACTAAGAATTACTTAGCAAAATCCTCAGGATTTATTTCAAATATTGAGAACAAATGCATATTTAACAGAATATCAGACTGTCCTGGTTTCAGCTGGCATAGAAATAATTTTCTTCCTTGTAGCTTGTATGTTGCTGTGTTTTGAATTTAGGATGAGAATAATGCTGATAAAAACCTGATGTTTTAGTTGTTGCAGATCAGGGCTTACCCAGAGCCAAGGACTTTTCAGCTTCTAGTGCTGCCCTGCCAGTGAGGGGGCAGGGGGTGCACAAGGAGCTGGGAGGGTACAGAACCAGGACAGGTGACCCAGACTGGCCAAAGGCAGTTTCCATACCTTATGACATTATGCTCAGTAATAAAACTGTGGAGGGATTGTTTAAGGAAGGGTGGCTGCTGTTTGGGGCATCGGCCAGCTGGTGGTAAGCAATTGCATAATGTATAACTTGTATTGTATGTGCCTTTCTCTTTATTACTATTATTATTGTTGTTGTTATTCCCTTCCTTCTCTGTCCTATTAAACTGTCTTTATCTCAGCCCATGAGTTTTACCTTTTTTTCTGATTCTCTTTCCTATCCCACTGGGCTAGGTAGGATGGCTGTGTGGTAAAAGGCTGTGTGGTGCTTAGCTGCCTGCTGTGTTAAACCACAACATAGACTATTATATCAAAGTTTCTGGAGATTAATATACAATAATTCATCGATAACCACAGCCTTGTTGTCTGTAACACAGATGGAATTAAAGGCACAGAAACATCTGGATTAGTTTAATCATTTCTCAGTTATAACAAGGAATGAAAGAGACAACTAAGTTGATTTTTGTTGTTTATGAACATCTGGAGTTTCTGACCATTCTCGCTGTAAATAATATTGGATCCAAAATATTTCACATTCTGCATATTAAAATAATATATCCAAAGATCAAAAGAGAATATCTAAAAAACAATAACAATAAAAACACTGACATTAGGAAAGAATTAACTTTTTAAAGAAGAAATGAGCTTAGCTTCTTGTCTAGTTCAAGATACATGTAGCCAAAAGATACATATAATACCAGTGATGATAAGACTGGTTAAAAATTGTTCACCCAAAAGATTTACACTATTTCTTAGTAGAATTCTGATGTTTTGATAATGAATATTTTTGTGGGATTCCCCACAAATAAGAAAGATAATTTCATTGTTATTTCCTCCATAGAAAAGATGAACTTTTAAGTGGTAGGAAGTGTTAATTATCTTTAATAATGATCTGAACTGTATTAGCATTAGGAAGATTAACATATTTGATCT
This sequence comes from Aythya ferina, assembly GCF_964211825.1. Classification (NCBI taxonomy): domain Eukaryota; kingdom Metazoa; phylum Chordata; class Aves; order Anseriformes; family Anatidae; genus Aythya; species Aythya ferina. The sequence continues at coordinate 196,275,446 of NC_140296.1, read as the reverse complement.
CTGAATGACTGGGATGATCAAAGTTGCTGCTGGAATACTTTGAATTATAAAATTATTTAGGACTACTTGTCTCCATACCTCCTGCCATTTATCTCACTACAAACAGGATCTAAATACAAGCATCAGTCTGAAAAGCTCCAAATTTTCCTCTCTCTGTGTTTTTTTTTTTTTTTTCTCTTCAATCAAGATTACTGAAATTTGAATATCTTCTTTCCCTAAGACATCTTCTTAAATGTAGAGATAAGCCTGCTGCATTTAGTTTTGGACTTGACTTGTTATGTCTTTCTTGATAACCTGGGACATAGTTTAGTAATGGGATTTTGTAGGCTGTGTTGATGGTTGGACTCAGTGATGTTAAAGGTCTTTTCCAACCTATTTGATTCTATGATTATACAATAACTGTCCAGTAAGTCCATATTTAGGATTTTCTGTTTTTTGGCAGAAGCAGATATGAAGGAACACATTCCATATACATTATGCCTGTCTCTGGTAAGAAATCCTCAGTGAGGGAAAATGCTATGTTTTAGGTGTAACATATCCAATTAAAATGTATGGAAACAAATCTTTGTGATGTTTTCTATTTATGTTATTTATTTCATTTGAGCAGAGTAAATAGGTCCTGAACATTTTTACTTCAGCCAGCAAGTAGGAATGGGTACAAAGTACAGCAAAAGAACTTCTGACTAGACAATGAGGACATTTCACAATGAGGCTGCTCAAACATGGGAACAGGTTTCCTGGAACAGCAGTGAAAATTTATATCTTTGCAGGTATTCAAAATTTATTTAGATAGGACCCTGAGCAACCTGATCTAACTTTTAACTTGGATCCAACTTTGAAGCTGGTCCTGCTTTGAAGGGAAGAAGTGGATTTGGACCAGATAACCTCCAGAAATATGTTCCAAGCGAGACTTTGTGATTCTATGATTTAACTCAATTTATCTTTGATGTGTTACTAATCAATTCCATTAAGTACAAGTGAGCACCGTTACAATAATATTTTTGGAATTTGCAATAAAAATGAAGGTGTTTTCTTATGATTGTATTTCATTCTTTTCTATTATAGCTCCCACCTCGTCAATATATTGCAGTAGTAAAATTTGAACACAAGCACAAAAGAATGCCAATGCACAGACTAGGGTCACTTTGGTTAAATGAATAAGTAGATCAACAAACTCTGGCACTAGGCTTATATCCTTTTTCTGAGTGTAAGTTATAAAGAGAATACGACAAATACTATGTCATAATGTTATGTTTAGAATATTAACTATAATTATTTCCCACTTCAACTTTTTATTATTATTATTATTTATTATTATTAAAGTAATATTCTAATACATGGGGAAAAATCTAATAATTATGACATGGAAACATTTTAACATAAAAGGCATGAATTTTATGCCTTTTACAAATTTTAATAGAGATGGAATATTACTGAAACTAATTACTATTACATATTATGAATATAGATTCAAGTAGAACAAATCTACAAAATCATTTGTGTTGGTGTTTCTTTTTAGATGAGTGATTCTGTTATTAGTTAGCAACAGGATTTACAAAAATGTTTTGAAAATTTGGTAGATTGTTTTAGCCAAATTCTCCCACTGAAGTTACTGGCACAGAATCCACTCTTAGCGGTACCTATGAGTCTATCAAAAATTCTTATATTACTTTTCTTGTCTTTTATCTGCAACAGTGTTAAGGAGAATGGAATAGATTCATTAACTAAGCTTCTCAGCAACCTGAAAATTAATATTTCTTGAACACATTACTCTATTTTGAAAACAAAGAAACTCTTCTACTCTCATGTCCATAACACCAGTTTTATGAATGGATTAATAAATTAAAATAAATAAATGAATTAATAAAGTCTCTCTAATTACTATTTTAATTTCTAGGACCGTGTAGTCTACTTCTGGAGCCAGTAATTTCATGTCTCTCTTTCTCTCTCTTTCCCTCTCTCTCTCTTTTTTTTTTTTTTTTTTTTACTATAAAATATTAATATATTTAAGTTATGGTTTTTTGTTCTCTTTTCCTAGGTCTGCTTTGAAAACCTTTTCTTTATCCCAGCCTGTTTGAACCATATGTTGATTTAACATGTGTTTTGCAATTACTCTACCAAGATGATCCAAAATCCCTCTTCTGTATCCTTGATAACTGCCTGGTATTTAGTACCCTCTCTAGTATTTTGTTTCAGTAAACCCAACATATTTGCAGCTGGTTTCTCTGTCTGTATCATTCATGCAGATGAGAAACATAAAAAGATTTGGAGTTATGGCACCTGTTGGGCTTCACTCCGTATTCATTTGCAGATTGACATGTAATCTGCTTTCTCTTTCAGCATAGTTTCCTTTCTTTCAACACATTTGTTCCTTTCCTTTTCTCATTTCTGTATCAGAAAGCATCACTCACAACGAAGACACAAAAAAAGACATGAATAAAAACTTGTTCTAGAGACTTACAACCTTTGGAGTAATTTCCAAAAGCAATATTAATTAGTAATAACACTGTACCTGTTTTCGATTTTATTTAAGTTTTTGTTAACATTATTATAATTATCATTGCAGTTATCATCGTCACTGTTGTGATTATTGTTATTATTACTCTCAATAATATTTTTTTAAAAAAGTGGAAGAGTTAATATAACAGCTATCAGTAGTGATTCATACTTCAAAGCATGTCACTCTTACTATTTCATTTTTCCTATTATAAGAAGCAATGGAGAAATTCAAATATTTTTTAAAAGAAACTTTGTTCTACATGTGCACTGAGTGCAATTTCTGCCATTTTCTTCTGGAAAATTCTTTAAAGCAAATTCTCTATTGTCTCGACTCCCATGTATTCTTTCCCTTTATATTATTCACTCAAGTTTATATAACCCATTGAGTTGGACTAGTTTTCTTTTGAGCACAAAAATATTCTTTTCTTTGAAATGTAAAATGATTTTATGTATGTTAAGAAGGATTTTTGCACCTGTCTATGCTTTTGTGCAGTACAACTATCAGGGCCCCTTGATAGTTGACTACAAGTTGACTATAAAAGACTACATTTTCTACTAATTCCATTCTATTTAACCATTGGGTGACCAATGGACTCTAGCTGAGATGATTAATGCCACAAATGTACTTTTTTTTTTTTTTAATCCTGTCTAGAACACATTGAAGTATTTACTTTACCTTGGCTGCCCTACAAGCTTTTGCAGCTTTCATATGTCCTTAAAACTCAATTCAAATTAAAATGATTTCATCTGATTTTTATTGTCATCCTGGAAATGATGATGGACTCTGTGGGCCCGAGTCTAGCTAGTGAAATGGTGAAATGATGAAATGGTATGTTTAGGAAGTCCTTGGAACTTTAAAAATGTATGCATCAAATACAGTATTTCTGGTTAGAATATATGAAAATTCAAAAAATTTTGCTGAGAAACATGTTTTCATAGAGTTCTCCCCAAGTTTCACAAACACTTCTACTTATTCGAAGATATTTTCCCAAGATATGATGGATCTGCTTAACACGAAGATGAGAGTAAGTGAAGTGCAAAACATTGGCTAGATAGTTGAAATCAAGTATTCTAAGCCATTTATGAAAGATTGGAATGACGTGATGCCAGGCTTCAAAATAGTTCTTTTAAATTCATTCCAGAAAGACAACATAAGCTAAAAAATTATTAATTTTTTCTTTATTTCTACTATGCTTTTATGTTTGCTAGGATGAGAAGTAATTTTCCTTGTTTCTGTCTTGAGTTATAAATACTACCATGAAGGAATAAACCTTTCATTTTTCTGCTTGTGGAGAAAACTGTTTCATTTGAGTGCTACCAAGATACAAGCACACGCACAAAAGGCCAGGTACTATTTGAGCTTTTCATATGAAGGAAAATATTTACAAAACATTTCTGAAGAAGACATTGTTCTGATTTGCATTTTAAAACATGTTAAACTTGTAGGATATTTTTAATGGAAAAAAAAAAATATCACTTTCAACAAGGTATTTATTTAGTTTGATTTACTTTTTTTGCTTTTTGTATTTATATGTCTATAGTATGTTTCAGAAGATGTTTACTTCTTTATTAACAAGAGAGATTTTCAAAAACACACTTAGTTTATATCTATTTTCACTGACTAAAAGATACAGAAATTCTAGTATTGTGGATTTTCTATTCTGTCTTAGGCACCTCTTAGGTTAGAACTTTTTAATAAAAATTTATAGGTGCTACTAAATTTTATATTAACCTTTCAGCTGGTTATAGTCACTCTAATAAATGCAATAAATTCAAGCAAATAAATATAAAAGGACAGAACTTCCAACAGTATGTTTGATATAACATCAAATAATGTTGTATATTTAGCATTTTAGTGTCTTAAAACATTCATATTAAGTAAAGATGTGCATATCACTCAACAAAAGTTGGCCATAAAACAGCAGAAAGTTTAATCCACCCTAATCTGCCTCAGCTTTTTCTTATCCTTGTTCACATTATACTAGGAATTAATTTAAGATTCAATGAACAGTTTTCTCCAACAACCTCTGTGCCAAATATCCTTAACCTAAAAATACATCTCAATCCATAGTGTCTATTAATAGAATGCAAGTTTGATACGTAATATAAAACATTTGGATTCTCCCTAATGTAAGACAGATTTTAAACTGCAGTACATTTTGGATGTACATATGCCTCATCATGATAAGGAAATACTTTTTAAAAGTCCACAGGCTCTTGACATCAATGAGGTTGCATGAAGTATAAGTCAGAACAGCACAGGCCCCAGGAATTTTTATGAGGCATTACTTCCTACAAATTGAAACTTTTTAATGTAATTCCACCATTTGTTGACTAAGTGAGATAAAAAAGAATTAGTTTCACAAATGTCACTTTCCACTTTTCAGTAAAAGATCTACAGTCAGAAATAAAATTAGACTCACTTACCATGATCGATTTAGTTTGTATAAAAAGGATTAAAATACACATTCTATATATTAACAAAAGAAATGATAGCAAGACAAGAATGATTTTTTTCAGTTCTATAGGAAATTACCAAGTTATTTTTTCCATGAAATAACACATTTTTGGAAAATATGGAAATACTATGTAGTTATGTTGTATGCAGTGTATACATTCATTTTCAAAAGAGTCACTCATGTTTGACATGGAATATATAGATATAAAAACACTGGAGATATAAAAATAACAATAGACATTAAAAGCATACTAGAATATAACATGCTGGAATGCTGGGATTCTTTACACTTTACAATAGACACTGTACGCTGTCACATAGGCTGTTTCATTCACTTAATTTGGAAAATAAGCCATTGCTACTCTCTCTGATGATATTGCAGAATACAAAAGTGTTATAAGGGAAAGAAGTGTCATGTAAGAAATGATGTTGTAGCTATGAGATTCTACCCAAATTAACCAAACATATTTTGAAGAATTTGATACCAGACTACAGAGGGTAACTTTGGTGACCTTTAAAAATGAAGCAAATGATGAGACAAATCTGGATTTGGGTTCATAGAAACTGGTAAAGTGGGCTCTCAATACTATATCTTTTTGATAACATCATATAACCAATTGTCTGTATTAACTAATATCAAACCACCATACACTTAAATGTTAATTATCCTATTTTCTTCAACAGTTAAGGAATGTTCCTGGAGCACATTCTTCTGACATATAAACTTTGCTTTCTGCTATCCAGTTAAATTTATGTGCAGTTTTTAATTATTTATACTCATTCTTTTCATAAATCATGTCTCCACTCAATTTTTGCTTTTAGAATGTGAATAGAATACCTGTTTTAGCTGAGAGTACCAGATCTCTACTTATGTTAGCAGTCCTTTCTGCTTCTATTCTAATGTAAAATGTTTTTTTGTTTGTTTGTTTTTGTTTGTTTGTTTGTTTGTTGTTTGTTTGTTTAGTTTTTTTTGTTGTTGTTGTTGTTGTTTTTTTCCAGAGGGTGTCTTATTAGTGCTTTATGCAGTGACCTTTATTGTGAATGAAACCTAGGGAGAACCTCTATAAAATGACTTCAAAAAATAAGGACACTGAAAGAGAATTTGTGTGGTTGTGTAGCCATTTCCCTATCTGGAATCATGGAATCAAAGAATCATACAATGTCTCAGGTTGGAAGGGACTTTAAACATCATCTAACTCCAATCCCCCTGCCATAGACGGGGATGTCACCTGCTAGATCAGGTTGGCCAAGTCTTCATCAAGCCTGGCCTTGAACACCTCTAGGAATGGGGCATCAACAGCCACAACCTCTGTGTGCAACCTGTTCCAGTGCCTCACTACCCTTACAGTGAAGCATTTCCTCCTAACGTCTAGTCTAAATAAACCCTCTTTTAGTTTAAGGCCTTGTCCTATCATTATCTACCCAAGAGTCCTTCTCTATCCTTTTTAGAAGACCCCTTTAATTATTGAAAGGCCACAATGAGGTCACTCCAGAGCCTTCTCTTGTCCAAGATGAACATCCCCAGCTATCTCAGGTTTTCTTCACTCCAGCCCTCTGATCCAGCCCTCCGATCATCTTTGTAGCCCTTTTCTGGACTTACTTTAACAGGTCCATGTCCTTCTTGCACCAGGGGCCCCAAACCTTGACACAGTATTCCAGGTGGAGCCTCACAAGGGCAGAGTAGATGGGGACAATCACCTCCCTTGACCTGCTGACCACTCCTTTTTTGATGCAGCCCAAGATGCAGTTGGCTTTTCATCCACCAGAACCCCCAAGTCTCTCTCTGCAGGGCTGCTCTCAATGAGTTCTTCTTCCAGTGTATACTCCTGTCTGGGATTGCCCCTATTCAATTGCAGCACCTCTTTGACTCTTTGACTTGTTTAACCTCATTAGGTTCACATGGGCTAGCTTCTCCAGCCTGTCCAAGTCCCTTTGAATGGAATCTCTTCCTTCTGTTGTAGCAACTCAGCTTGGTGTCATCTGCAAACTTGCTGAGGGTGCACTTGATCCCATCATCTATGTCATCGATGAAGATAATGAAAAGCACCGGTCCCAGGACAGACCCCTGAGGGACACCGCTTGTCTGCACCTGGACATAGAACTATTGGCCACTGCTCTCTGGATGCAGCCACCAGGACAATTCCTTATCCGCTGGATGGTCCACCCTTCAAATCCATATCTTTCCAATTTAGACTTTAGGATGTCATGTAGGACCATGCCAAATGCCTTGCAGAAGTTCAAGTAGATGACATCATATGGTCTTCCCTTGTTGACTGATGCAGTCAACCATTGGAACTGAGCTTGACATCTGGACAGACATATGAGCAGGATTTCAAGTCCTGCTGTGTATCTTCCGTGCAATTTAGATAGAATTTAAATCATGGAGATTCGTTTTGTCCTTGTGGCTTAGCCTACATTAGTGAGTAAAGCACTTCAACACAATAGAGTTATAGAACTTTGGTTCTGAGGTCCTGAGGATGCAGTCTTCACACAACATGCATCCCAAGGTTTGTATTTCAGAATACCTCTTTCTTAGTCCCATAGCTTCAAAATGCTGATTAGAGGACACTAAACATCCTTAAGGACTTTCTCTTTTGATTCATTTACTCTGTAAGGAATCCAGTTGTCATGCTTTGAGGCTGATCTTGGTTGCAAACTGCTGCACTAGAATTGCAACATACAAGACATTTTTTTCAAAAGTACATTACTGATTCTGATTAAAATGAGAACAATAGATTCAGCTTTCATGTCCCTTTCCTACAGTAAACTATTGGAGTGGTGTTTATCTTGCCATTGATTCTTGGTAGTGTCAATATTTGTGTGATCCTATATGGTGTAGAATAAACCATATGGGACACTTCTGGAAAAAACAAATAAATATATAAATCATGATATTGAAGCAGTAATATGTAACTGATGGTGTGAATTAAAATGAATAATGAATACAGCTTGAAGTAGAAATAAGTGAATAACATATTTTCTTTATTGTTTACTAGGATGTGATGATTTTCCTGATTTGCTTATAAAAATAGAGAGCTCCTCTTTGAATTTGTTTTTCTTGTTTCACTCTTCATTTGATCAACAGTGATTGGTCATCATGGCAGGGATGGAGGAGCAGATAATACAATGTTCTGTTCTAAAGGACATATGTAACTTCTTAAAAAATATATTTAGGACTACATTTTAATGTTTAGACACAACCCATATGCAGGGTGTGGTATGGATCTGGATAAGATTGAAGCTTCTTGGCACCTAAAGTCCTTGGTTTACAGTGGCCCTATACAGTTTCCAGATTTCTTGGAGTTTGTCCTGGAATTCATACTGATCTGGATGAGGGGGAACATATGGAGATATTATTTCTTGTACTCATATAAGCTTCACCATTGAAAATATAGTTACATGTCCACTTTCCCTGAGATATAAGCTGGTATAACTTGATGATTATTAGAAAGGTTAGAAATCTGGTTATTGATCTTCAATCATAAACCTTGTTAGGACAGCAGCATGAGAAGTTAATCCTTACTCACAGCAATGAGCAAGGCAAAGTCTGTAAGGAACAGTGAAACTGATAATGCTTTGAGACCTTAAAACACTTGGTGTATTTATTTTCACAGAATTTAATTTATTTTGTAGCTTTTGAAGCAATCTTTAAAATATGGAAATTACATTCTGCAAGGTGCCTTTATGTGGTGTATATCTGCACAGTGTCTCAAGTTACACTTTTGAACCTCCACTTTTAGCATGATGCTAGAAATGTTCATTAAATATGGAGATGTGTGTGTGCCAACCTTTCAAACATTTTGAACTGTTCTACAATTCTGGTGGGTAAGATGTTCTGCCAAATTATTTTGGAATTCCCAATTTATTTAATTTCTATATTTTGCATCACTAATCAAGTCTTAAAACTAACAATCAGTAAAACAGATTCTGCTCTCAGTTATATTTGTAATTAGGAGTAGATTCTTTAAATTTATATGATTGAAGTCAATTACTTGTGCTGAACTCTATGGTCAACAGTCACCATGTTGTTTATAAATCCAGTGCATATCTGTAAGTTTCAGTCTGTGCTGATATGCCTACATGTCATATCATGGTTTTAGCTGAGATAGAGTTAATATTCTTAGTAAAGGCTTATATGATGCTGTGTTTCAGATTTTTGATGAAAGTAACCACCATGATAGCACACTGATGTTTTAGATGTTACAGAGCTGTGTTTACACAGTCAAGGCCTTTTCTGCTGTTCGTGCTGTCCTGCCAGCGAGGAGGCTGGGGGTGCACAAGATGCTGGGAGCGGACACAGCCAGGACAGCTGACCCAGACTGACCAAAGAAAGATTCCACACCATATGGTGTCATGCTCAGCAATAAAATTTGGTAAAGAAGAAGGAAGGATGGGGACATTCAGAGTGATGGCATTTGTCTTCCCAAAGAACTGTTATGCATGAAGAGCCCTGCTTCCCTGGAATTGGCTGAACTCCTGTCTGCCAATGGGAAGTAGTGAATTCTGTGTTTTGCTCTGTTTATACACGAGCCTTTTTCTTTACTTAGTAATCACATATCACATAAAGTCATTATCTCAACACAAGATTTCTTGCACTTTTGCCTTTCTGATTCTCTCCTTCATGCCACCTAGAGAGTGAGTGAGCAGCTGTGTGGTGCTGAGCTGCTTGCTGGGGTTAAATCCCATATATACACTGGTATTATAATTGATTGTTAGCCTTTTATGGTCTACAGCATCAAAGTCTGCAAGTTCTGTTGTAACCCCAGAAAACCAAAATATTTTTGAATTTGTTACTAATCTTATGGGTTCTCTGATTTTGGTCTTGTGAGAGCCACATGAAAGTGTGACATTTTCATTGCCTTGGGAAAGAAATGGAACAGCCAGTCCACTCCACATGAGGAGAACTGATTGGTGTGAAGAACATCTACTTTCAAAAACTAAACATTGTTTAAATTGCAGCACTATCTTGATCATAGAAGGGTTGTTGTTAACCATCTAAACAAATATTGTGCCTGAATGAAAAGTATAATTAACCACAGAACTCAGAGGAATTAAGTATAAAGTAGCTACTGTAGGTTTGTTTATGCTCAGAGTTTTTTTCCAGAACATTGAAATTTGTTATTGCAAGGCTGCGAATGACAGAAGACATTATTCTCTACATGATCTAACTGAGAGTTAACTATCATGCCTAAAACACATTTTCCAGCCATGTGTATTGCTGTTGTTATTGTTTTTCCAGGAATTATGAAATGACTATAGCTAAAACTTATTGTTTCTTTTTTTTTTTTTTTTTTTAGACAACCTGTCAGTAAATAGACAACCTGTCAGTATGAATTTTTTAGACAGCCTGTCAGTATGAATCTGTATTAACAAAATGAACTTGTTATACCTCTGGTAAAAAGAAGGTTTAGATAGAAAAACTGTCACATATATCAGCCAGTTACCTTTTCATTCATTTATTTATTTATTATTTTTTATGCATTACCCTTACTGTATGGGTTTGTACAATTTTTTTTAAGTACATCTATATATCAATATTACTACATTTATTTTTTCAAAGATTAATGGACTTTGAAGGCAATGGGTGATTTCAAATCATCAACTCTGAAAAACTTCAACTAATTATTTTGTACAAGGTCTATAACTGCAATCTGAACTATCTGTTGGATCAGTATAAAGTCTTGACTCTAGAAGTGAAAGTGTTGGAAAATCTCACAGCAAACACTGTCAGTAGGAAATTGCTTTCACTGCTAAAAAATATTTTCCTTAATTTTAGTTCAAAATAGACTTATTAATAAAGAGTAGCTCCAGATATAATTTTCTGATTTTTTTAAACATCTGTTTTATTCTATAATACAATTTGGAATGCTTGATTTCCACTTTCTGTGACAAAATAAAAGCATATGATATTGTCACACCTCTCAAAACAGGATTTAACAAAAAAGGCTAATATTTTTACTTCTACTTCTGTGCTTGAACTCAGTTACTGGGCAAGTTACATTTCTGACCTTTCCTTATTTCCTTGGGTACACTCCTCATATGTTTCTGGATATTAAGTATTAACTGGCTTAGTACAGAATCACACAATCCTTTGCTCTAAAGTTGGGTCATGGTACTAAGGATCATTATATGAACAGTCCTGACTTAGATTCAAGCCCTTCATTCTGCCCCCTTTGAGGCATTGATTATGATAAACACTAGCCATCCACGTGACTTTAAGTTAAATATCATGTTTAGTAGAAAATACTAATCCAAAAACCCTCGAGTAGACTGTGCATTTTATCAACTTGTAAGACATTTACCTGCCTTCCAAGCTCGTAGCTATAAACTGGTAGCTATAAACAGATACAGAGCAGAGAGCTTTATATATTATACGGTCTAGAGACCAATTCCAACTTGCAAAGCTTTCTTCTTTTCTAAGGGAACTTAAAACTTTTCTGTAGTAGTCTGAAAGTAGCCTGAAAGTCTCCTCTAATTAAGTAGTTTATGAAAGCAGAGTTCATCTCAGTACAGAAAATTTGAAGAAAATAATTCCCCAAAATCATTATCAGCAGTAACAACACCAGCAGCTTCAACATATGAAAAGAGGAAAATAACACTGTGTATATTCAGGTTATACTGTAACAGTCATAGAAGTATACAGGGATAGCCATTATTTAGCTATGGAGTTTAGCCTCTAGATGCTGTGATAAAAGGGTAGTGTCTAGGCTGGAAGGAGATCCGTGTGTCTGCTGCCAGACTAATCTAGCCAGATACATCTAGGATCTGAATCAGAAGCCAGTCCAGTCCAGAGGAATACCTTTGGAAATAATGAAAGGTAATTTGGGGATAAAGGACCTACAGAGTATATCAGCATCTTAAAGAGCTGAAGAATGTTCTTTGTTTCTGGAACACAGGTTGAGGAAGAAATTCTCATATAAGACACAATGAGATTCTCAGTCGTAGGAAAACTAATGTAAATTGTCATTTTGCATAGTGGTGATATGTATCACAGTAGAAAAAATGGCTTGTATTATTTGAAACTGAACTGTGTAACTTTTATATATTGGTAAATATATATTCACTATCCCATTTGAAATTTATAGGTTTGTGTCTTGGCTGGTTTGTAAGCACTGCACGGTTAGACTGTCCTATTTAGACTTGCCAAAATGTATGTTTACTTGCTAGACATGTGGTTCCCTTTTTGATTCAAAATATGGACTCTTATAAAGGTAAGAAAGTACTTTCCAATGAGTTAGAAATTTCTTGAAGATTTTTAAACCTCCTGAGCCTGATTTCCTTTTTGTGAACAATTGAATAAAACAGGCAGAATTCCATGGCAACTGGTGAGGAGAGACAGCTCCATCTGGAGCTCTGAAATATTGTTGTAATAGCAATGTAAAACTGCTGGATTTAACTAATGCTTAAAACAAATTGCTGCCAATAACTTCTCAAAATTGATGACACCCCATTACCTTTTCTCATTTCTATATTTATTCTCTACTTTCCTCACCCCTCTCTTTTGAGAGAGCAAAAAATGGACACAGTAATAATCCTAAGGCCAACAGTTCTTGTTCTGATGTACTCATAGAATAAAAATCAAGCAGATGAAAAATTAACTCCACCTCTGTTAGAATCCAAGGCCTACACTGTTGTGCTTTTATTGTATCTAATGAATCAATGATACATCTGTCACAATTTTCACACCTACCAATAACTTGGGATTCAGTGCAACTCAGACAATAAAAGGCAGATCCTCCATGTGCAAGCTTGTCCCAATGGCATGAGACAATTCCATATTGCCTACATTACAGTAATTCACTTTCAAATGAGCTGAGTGACTTCAAGATCTGCATTTGAAAATCACCAAAAGTTTTGAGCTTCTAACAAACACAAATTATAAAGGAATGCTTACCATCTACAAGTCCATGCACTGCCATAGATCTCAAGGGGTAACAAAAGTGTAAATACGAAACCTTATTTGATAGTTTAGAACTTTTCATGTACTATTAACACAACAAATATGCACTGGCATATAATATTTTTTGTCTAAATGAAGTTTAGACAGATGTAGCAATATATAATACGTGTAGTAATAACTGCATTGCTACAGTTACTGCATTTCTTCAGCTGTTACTACAGACACCTTGTATATGTCTTCCAAAAAAAACTTCTTGTAAATGTTTTTTGTATGAATGTGAATAATAATTATTTCAGGGACTGTGCAAATATATCCAAAATACATTTGAACACTTGCTGTAAACAGGATAAGTCATTTCCCTAATGGAGTCCACTATAAGATGTATATGTTTATTTGTATAGAAAATGTAACAATTATTTTCTGTGGTGTTTTTCACTGATTGCCAGTCTTCAGATGATAATATATATATATATATATATGCAGATATATGCTCAAAAAATTAGCATTAGCTTTTCATTGTCCACTTTGCACTGTGACAAGTATTCAAATTTATCAAATTGAAATTGCATTCTATTCCACTGGGTTCTGCATGTACACATAATAACAATCTTAGATTAATAGAACAAACAGGTGATTCTGCTGCTATATTTAGTGTTGGTGTGGCCTTGCCTTGGGCATTGTGTACAGCTCCACAATATATAAAGGATGTTAAGGTTGAAAGCATCCCAAGGAATGTAACAAAGCTGGTAAAGGGACTGGAAGGCATGTCTGATGAGGAAAAGCTCATTAGTTAAATAACTCATGAGTTATTTAAACTGGAGAAAAGGAAGCTGAGAGGTAACCTCGCTGTTGCCTAAAATTTCACTGGATCAGGCTTCCTACACAGGTAGTTGATGCCCCATGTCTGTCAGTGTTCGAAAGCTGCTTGGATAATGCGGCTTATAATAATAATAATATTCTTTAGCTTTAATTTAGCACTGAAGTGGTCAAACAGTTGGACTGGATGATCTTTGAAGGACCCTTCCAACTGGGCTATTCTGTTGTATTCAATTTAGTTCCAAACAAATTATTTTATTTTTCTCTTATTCATTTTCATGGTCAAATGAGAAAGATTTGTCCTTGAGGAACAGTATTCCCAAAGAAATAATTGGTGAATTACCTCCTCTATATGCTGTACAATTTTGGGGAAGTAACAAGATTTTAATTGGAAAATTGACTATGTCACTTAAGCGGCAATTTATTGACTGATTATTAAGTCAACTTAAGATTTTTATAAAATAAATTGTTGGACAGTTTATTAAGTTTGATGGTTTTATTAAGTCAGTGGAAGAAGGCCAGGTGATTTTATTGCTGGCCAGTGTTATAAATAGGCAGATTAATACACATGAGAATGGTATGAAAGACAACCACAAAGATGTTATTCAGTCCCCATTGAAAGAAAAATTTAAATTTAAAGAAAAATTTAAATTTAAAGAAAAATCAATTTACTTGATTTGTAAAACCTGTGGATTTGCAAAGGGATATCTCCAGATATGGAGAGTGAGATGCACAGGTATCTCAATTGTGTTGCATATTACAACACTGTGACTTTGCAAATACTATTTTTTATTTAACCCTGCTTGAGTTACAAATAATTTCAAGGGTGCTCCTGATTAGAAAGGTGACTACCCAGAAGCATATTCACAACCTTGTTTAACAAGTCACTAAGATAGAGAGTGGCTGAGTTGTCTTTCAATGATAGGAATAAGAGCGAGTCTGTCACAAGGCACAGGGATCTCTCAAAGATCTTAGGAAATTTGTGACAGAAATCAAGAAAGAAAGTAGAAATATAATAGCCTACCTTGAAAATCCATCATCATCGTTGCTTGAATAAAGTAGAACATCTGAAAATATATCCTCACAGAAGCTATGTGTATTTTTTATATATTTTTTTAAATGTAGATTCAAGTAATTTCTTCATCTAATCCTATTTGTGATATTCACACTGTGAAGTGGAGAAAAATGTAGTGTTAATTCCAACCAGCAGCACACTCTCCCATAATAGGATCACTGCAGTTTCTTTCTGAAGTATTCCTCTTGGAAAGTAGTCATTTCTTGGCTAGCACTGAAGGCAGTTTGAAGACCAGAAGTATCTGGGCCATTATTTGGAATCAATAAAGGAATTAGAAATGGCAATGTCCAGTTATTAACTGGCAAACTGGGTTTATGTGATATGTAAAACTAATTTGACTACATTTACTGGCTAATTTATTTTTTAGCTGAATTAGATCATACTAAAAGAAATGCATAAAATTAGTCTACAATGCTCCCATTGTGCAATATTAAGTTTCAGGAAGTGCTGTGTTACTTCTATGTATGCTATGGTTGAGATAATAGGCCAAAGCTAAAGAAACATTAATATGTGTACCAAGAATACTCCAACCCTTCCTGAAAAACATTCTAATGATACATAGCAGTATGTTACTTGTTAGGAGTCACAGATTTCATTACTCTG
Organism: Aythya ferina; assembly: GCF_964211825.1. Taxonomy (NCBI): domain Eukaryota; kingdom Metazoa; phylum Chordata; class Aves; order Anseriformes; family Anatidae; genus Aythya; species Aythya ferina. The sequence continues at coordinate 196,260,095 of NC_140296.1, read as the reverse complement.
ACATCTATGTTGGTCAGAGAATTAAACTGAAAGACAAGTGTGCATGCATACATACAAAATGGAGGTGCTGCAGTGCTTGATCTGCATATGAGTATGGTGCAATACCTATTAACAAGGTTTATTTCAAACTGCAATTGCTCAGAGTCCACCCATGAAGGACCATGATTCCAAGCCCTCTCAAGCAGTAGGCATATTTACACAGAGTTCATCCTGAGAAGGATTTTTTGTATTCTATAGAACTGCTTTCACAGAATGTTTTGATAAAGCCTGATCTCTAGCCAATAAATGATTTTTGCTGGTCCTGTACATGGCTATTTAAAAGAGAAACTATTGTATGCCAGTTCTGGAACACACATAATACTTTTCTGAAAGTGGCTTTTGCAGTCATCTTAGGGAACTGAGGTGCAGAAAATCTACTAAGCTGGATTTCATGAAAGGACCAAAAGGGTTCCAGGACACATACTAAAATTCTGCTTTTTTTTTTCTGAAGATACCCTTACAGATAAATAAAAACACATGGTATACTTTCAAGATACATTTTCTCTTCTAAACAGATTTAGTTTAGTATAGTTATATATACTTTCTATACAATATATAAATAATAAGTTTAGTATAAGAAATATGTTTTATCACATAATGTATGGACATGCAATGTCAAAGAGAATGGATCATACAAAATATATTTGTAAATTAACTTTGTCATCCTGGGACAGAAGATAGGAGGACTACACACCAATCAGATTTGTCTCCATGATTAGCACTTTGATTCACCTTATCTTGTTAAGTTCTTGTCAACTGTAAACCAGATATGATCTTGGAGTATATTATATCCCTTAAATAAAGGTAACTGTTTTTCAGATTGCATTTTTAATTAAACATTGAGCTGAAAAGGGAGTGTAAATAATATTATAATGTAATATTAAACATATATATATTTATTTATTATAAGTTTTGATTCAAGCAAAGGCTTATTTCCAGGAAACAAACAAACAAACAAAAAAACAGTAGAAACATAAATAATGAATTTCCTACAATTTGAAAAATTAAGACAGAGATTGCCCTTTTCCCATTTCCTTACCAGATACCTCTTGCAGAGAATGCAATTACCATTACCTCTTGCAGAGAATGTGTAAAACTAGAATTCAGTTCTCTTCTTTGGAAGACTCCACAGATATTCTCCAAATATTGCAAAGATGTGATGAATCTTTCTTGCCACTTTTTTAACACATATTTGAACAGATATTGACAGTTTTACTGTGGTTACTGTTCAGAATTCAACATAGTTTTCTTTCACAAATGTATTGGGTACCCAAACTAGTAGGCCAAACCTCCATTTCATATATGTATAAGGATACATATATGTGTGTGTAAGTTATTATGCCCAGTTATTAAGATAATCATGTGTAAAGTAACATCCTGTCTTTTTCTGGGGCAGTTTATCATGCAAAAGCTGAAGTTTTTTTCCCCGCGTAATAGGGGAGAAAAGAGTAAGACTCCTTAAACTAAGAAAAGAGAATACACCCCCAGCATCATAGCCAAGTGACTGCTTTGGTACTACTGTACTACTGTACTATAGCTCTTATTGAGGAATGGAGGTTTGGCCTGATCTGAAATTAGTTATTACTTTTTCTTCTTAGGGGTCATACCTTGATACTTACAGGTTACCTGAATAGCGATGATCCTCTACATAGGTGTCACTAGGTCTATGGGAGAAATGTCACCACTATTAGAAAAATGTTTATTTGCAAAAATGGCAGAATATCAGTGTCATTTTTTTTTTAATATTTTATGTCAAATGAACAGAACAGACCCAGGATTCATCAAACACATGTGAATCATTTTGAAAGCAGACTGATTTGAAGGGAATGTAAATGTGATCATGTTTGCACCTACTAAAGCACTTTTGTTGAGAACAATCCATGTTCTGTTTTTCTCTTTTCTTTCTCTTTCTCTCTCTCTCTCTCTCTCTCTTTCTTTCTTTCTTTCTTTCTTTCTTTCTTCCTCTTGTCAGATTCTGAAAGTTATTACATTTGTTAACTGTATTATCGACATTTGTTAAAATAGACACATAGGAATGGAATTTATCATGGTATGGACACAATTCCCTTCATGAACTAAACAATATGTGATAATATATAGATATATAGAGAGAGATATATAGATATTTTATTTTCCCCCGGGACTTTGTCATTCTAATATTAACATTAAACCATCTGACTTAATAGGTATGCAAACTAAAATAAATTTAGTTAATAATTAAGTCATAAACTGAAGTTAGAAAAAAAAAAATGTATTGGAAACTCTTATATGTAAGTGAGGAACAATTATTTTGCATATATTGGAAGTCAAAAGCATAAACTTCATTTGTTTTCCTAAGAAATTCTGTGCTTAGACAAGGTCAAAATAGAGAAAAAGAAATATAGCAGATATCAGCATTTCTCATCTCTGCTATTTTTCTGGAAATATCAAATCAGTAATCATAAACAATATTATCATTATTCTGTCATTTACATCACCTTCAAGAAAATGTATTTCCATATAATTTATTAAATCAAATGAAACATAGGGTCATAAGGTCCCAGAACTACTGCAAGCCATCTCTCTTTCCTGAGAGGAAATATATCTAGACCATCTCCATTTGTCTGACTTATCAAGCCCTTTCCGTGACATGAGTACCATAACTTCCTACAGAATGTACTATCTCTCTATCATAGGAAAAAAAAAAATAAAAATCACTAAGATCCACAGTAATCCTTTCTTGTTATAGAGTAACTTGCCATTTCTTGCTGTACTCAAAATGGGCATAGAGAATTACTGATAGCTGTCTTATTTGCTATTCTGGACTAAAAAATATATTTTTGAGCTTTCTTTTTTTAAGAGTTAGAATGCATGTCAAAGAACAGTTAATGAAAAAGATAAAATGAGGACCACAAGGGAAGAAGAAATATAAAGATGTACAGAATCTCTTTAGCTGAAGACGCTCTCAGATCTTTAACCTGAAGGTGGGAAGATCATTCTGCATTAATCAGCACAAGTTCTGGAGTAATTTGCAGATTTTGTCTTACAATTCCTTGCCTTCAACAGCTAAGTTGAAGGCTTTCAGTATGGGTCATGGCTGAAACGTTTTGGGAACAAATAGAAATTCAACAGCAGGTGTGTGGAGCCTGGAGTTGGACTCAATGATCCTTTTTTCTGACAATATGCATACACAAAACTCAGAAATAAAAAAAAAAGTAGAGAGAAACATTTTGTGTGTGTGTGTGTTCTGTTGTTGATGTTGCTTGTTTTTAATATGGTTATGACTGTCAAAGTTATATAAGTGAAGTCTTATAACATGGGTGTTAATTACTTTTGTGATCAGTCAAAGAATTAAAGTGCCTGGACACAAGACATAAAATAATTTATGTGAAAGCTGGCAAAAGAAAAAAAAAAAAATCAAAGCAAAGGGAAGCCAGGTTTCTTTCCATATTTAATATTTATTTTGGTTTTGAAAACTTTTCAAGCAAGGTTTTGAATGAAAACCAAACTGAATTACAAATAGAAAGTTCTTTCCAACTGATCAAGTGTGTCTCAGATGCTTGAGTTATGATTGAAATGATTTTTAATGCTCAGGTTTAAATTTTAGAAGAATTGAATGGTAACAAACTTCCTAGAAGTCATGATAAGTATGTATGTGAGTTTCCATAACAGCAGAATTGCTACCAGTATTATGCTATAAGTACCTATCTCTGCATTTATATTTGAGCTCAGGTTTTATTAAATATATTTATATATTATATATTTATATATTTTATATTTAATAAAACCTGAGCTCAGGTTTTATCATAATTAAAAGGAAAAATGGTCTATAAAATCAGAAGGCTGTTGAGTAAATCCAGGAACTGAAAAGTCACCTGTTTAAAGATATAGAAGTTACCTAGAAGTATTTTAGTTCAAGAAAATGTAACAACATTTACACATTATCTTTAACAATACTATGAAAGTATACAATCTAGCCTTACAGATTAACAGAGGGTACCTGAAGTTTATGTCAATTTTCATGTTTTTCAGAGTTTGTTAAAAGTCATAGAATCATAGAATCAGAATGGTTTGGCTTGGAAGGGTCCTTAAGGATCATCTAGTTCCAAGCCCCCTGCCATGAGCAGGGACACCTCCAAACAGACCAGGTTACCCAGGGCCCATCCAACCTGGCCTTGAACACTTCCAGGAATGGGGAATACATGGCTTCTCTGGACAACCTGGTTCAATGCTTCACCACCCTCGGAGTAAAAAAAAATCTTCCTCATATCTAATCTAAACCTACCCTCTAAAACCATTACCCCTTGTCTTATCACTGCATTCCCTGATAATGGGTCCTTGCCCAGCTTTCTTGTAGGTACCCTGTAGTTAGCAGAAGGCCACTGTAAGGTCTCCCCAGAGCCTTCTTTTCTCCAAGCTGAATGCCCTCACTCCCTCAGCCTGTCTTCACTGGAGAGGTGCTCCAGACATGGCCTTTCTTTAGACTTGCTCCAAGAAGTACATGTCCTTCTTATGCGGGGGGCCACAGAGCTCAGAGCAGAATGCAGTGCTCTCCAGGTGGGGGGAGAAAAAGAAATCTGTATTTTTGGATTTTTCTTAGAAACTTTGATTGTTAATATAATCAAACCATATTTTTCCATGGATGTCTAAACACATTGGGCATTTTTGTATGAAAAGACAGCTAAAGTACCAAAAGTTCTGAACTTTTTGTATTTGCTGATGCATGACAAAAATTATTCAGTTTAATATAGTTTTTGAGGGAAACAGAAATAATTCTTTATCCCAATAAAACCTATGCTGGAACCCTACAATCATGCTATAATATAGTGCATGAAGTGTTTCAAGTCACAATAAATAAAAAGTACAAGTTTCACCTATGAGGAAAAAAGAAACATACTATATGAACATGTAGAGCAGAGAAGCCCACTTTCTTAAAAGCAAGTGGGCTCAGCCCTTATGTTTCTCCATTTCAGTACTAAGATGTAGTTTTTTATTTTCTATTTTCTATGCCTTCTTTGTGCTATTAGGACACAAAGCTCAGACTGAAGACATTTGTCAGATTTCTCTAATGACTTTAAAGGTTCTTATTTATGGTAAAAGTGGTGGGGTTTGGGGAGTTGTTTATTTGTCTAATATCTCTGTGTTGTATCCTTATAGTCTTACTTCATCTAATTTGTATTTGCTTAGCAGGATAACTACCAGCTGTTAAAATGCTAGCATAGTCTCCTACTAAATTGTTTCTCTACTTGACCTGTGTCCCATGAAATGATGCAGATGTGCAGAGGGGTTAAATCTGAAAAGAAACTAGGTTTGCATTATGTATGTGTGTGTGTGGTGGGGGAAGTCAGAATTCTGTCTTCCTGAGGAAGGTCTTTTTTAGAAATTTTTGTGTGTTTGTTTGTTTTTGTTAACTTTTTACTGTATGGATCCTGAATTATACTTCAGTAACATTCTCCCAATCTCTAGTTGTTAATTTATCTTCCATGTAGACCCTGTTCTACAGCAGATTTGTGTCATTAGTGACTTTTTTATTTTATTTTATTTTATTTTATTTTATTTTAGTACAGTGCTGGCAATAAGTGGCTTCTAAACATGATTCCATCAGATCATATTTATCTCTTACATTCTTTCTGACTTTCACTGTATACTTCATGCCAGACTGAAACCATAGAGACAGATAAGCTCAGCATAGATCCTCCTGAGAATTTGGGATGAGTAAAATGATACTGGTATGTCTGTCAGATTTATGGTCAGGGTTCACTTCAGGGAATGTTATATGTCATCCATGAAAGTCCACCTAGGCTTCTAACACAGTGTGTTTCATAAATATTCCACATGAAAACAACACACAGATTCTTCTGATGGAGAAATCCTGTCACTTCATTGCATGTAATATCACTGAAACCATTGAGACAACAAAATTTCATTTGAAGTAAAAATGGAACATGCCAGCAGTCAGCATACAGAATTTAGAGCATGACTTTACGCAAGAAAAATTGTATTATTGGACTGATGAACTTTTAAATTATCATAAATCCATTCCTAGTAATGCAAAATGAGGTATAACCTACCTTCCTCTTAATAATTAGAAATATTTTATTCAAAAAAAAGGGATGGGTTAGAAATTTTCCAGTATACTGTTCTTGAGGAAAGACTAATTTGATGGAGACTTGTCTCATCAAGACAAGATAAAAATTACATTAAAAAATGATATTGATAATGGTGTTTTTATATTGTTATAATATAAATAATATTTTTAATATTATTTAATTTTATTTTTAACTTTAATATTATTTTTAAAAGTCTGACATTTATTTTGTATTTTATTACTACCTAGAAATTTGTTGTAAATACCCAATCAGAATCAAATCTTTCAGATTACAAAACAAAACAAACCAAACAAACAAAAACAAACAAACAAACAAACAAACAAAACCACATCGTAACTAGAAGCAAAATACACTATCTTCAGTATGCATTTTTGAGAAAGGTTGGCTTATAGTTTGGTACCATTGTATACAGTTTAGCATGGAAAAGACCTCTAAGATCTCCTAGTTTTAAAGAACAATTCATTTTTATTTTACCTACAGAATTCCAAAATTCAATTTATTTTGTGACTACTCTGTAAAAAATAGATTAACCAGTGCAAACAAACACTTAAATACACAATTTCTTAACTGTAGGAGTTATAAATCTCATTTCATTTACCTAAATCATGTTTATGTCATTAGTTAACATCTGAAATAATTACCATAGACTCCTTTGCTAGTCAGTCAAGCACAATAGAGACCTATTTTTTGCTGGATACTAAGATATCTCAACTGAAATATGCTCTAAAATCTTCTGTTTTTCACCACAAACTACAAATAGATGTTAGTGAAACAATAATCAGAAGAAGACATTTACATTAATTTAACTGCAACTGTCTATAGAAAAACTTCTGTTTTAAAGAAATTATTTCATTTTTTGTGTCTAATGTACTGGTCTTGGTGTGAAATCTGTGTTAATCAGGTAATGTCTTAAAAAAATTTAAATCTGGATTTGAAAAATATATATATATATTGAAATTTTATTTGAAAACCATCTACTTCACATAATTTAATGGAAATATTGCATCATCTAAATCAATGCATGTATGAGGAAGGAAATATATATATATGTATAATGATGTAAATTTGAAAGTATGGAGGAAGTATTCAGCCTATGTCTGTACATACAAGAAGAAATTATATCTGTATAAGTATGAAAGTATGTATTTAGTATACATAACTCCTTCATAACTGTTAATCTTTGTCAAATCCATTTATATTAGCCATTTGTTTTAGTCTGTATGAACTATGCAACTGTTATTAAACACAACTCCAAATTTAATAGAATACTTATTATTTAAGATTTATTTGTGGAATAACTACTTTCCAAATATTTATTGAAAGCATGTATAGTTTACAAAGTTTTGATGATTCTTTTGGAAAACTGTATCTGTTAAGTTTCAATGAATATTTGTTTAAAATCATACATTGGATTTTCATAGGCATTCATGCCAAACTCCATATAAGATATACTCATGCTGTGACTGATTCATCTCTTATTTTTTGCAGATGTAATGTACTGCTTGTACTGCTTGTACTGCTGTCATGTGACAAGGATGCGTTAAAATGAAATAGACAATGCCAGTGCAATGCCTACATTAAATGTTGACCATTTGCAGCAACAACTCAAGTGATTTTTTTTTTTCCACAAGACCAGAAATTCTATTTAATACATTCAGTGTCTCTCATTAATTCTACCAAGGTTATGTAAAAACAAATATAAATATGAAAAATATATATATATATAATTACAGAATAGTTAGGTTGGAAGGGACATCTGGACGTCATCTTGTTCAACCACTCTGCTCAAGCAGGGACACCTAGAGCAGGTTGCCCAAGTCTATGTCTGGTATAATAGATAATGTAGAAAATAATAGATAATGTACATAATAACCCAATTTCAACTTACAATAGTTTATAATCACATTAAAAAGCTATTTCAGTTGTACTTCAGATGTGAATTCAAAGTACAGGAAAAAAGGTAACATTCTCAAGTAAGGTTTAAAGCTCTAATAAACTAAGAAGCCAGTAAACTGAGAAAGGACAAACAAAGATTTAAGCATGGAGAAGGTTTGGAATTTCTCTAAACCAAAAAGGCACAAGTGATCTGGAATTACCACTCCAACTAAGCCAAACAGAATTGGGAAGAGAACTCCAGGAGTAACTCAATGAATTGTCTCAAGAAAGATATAAGGAGTGAGTAAAGAATGCAACACGAGATATGAGGAAGTAATAAAAAACTAATGGGAAGTGTTTCTTTAGTCATATTAAATGAGACATTAAATTAAAGACCAAAGTGAAGACTGGTAAAGTTTAAAACAGTTTTGATAATATCTAGTAATAAACTTTTTGTCTTTGTTTCCAATAAGAATCTTGCTGTATGACATGGAAGGTAAATCTTTTGATAGAAATGAAGGTAGAAAACTGATAATAAATGTTAAAAATCCAAACTTCAGAGACTGTGCCATTTCACAACTAGCTGTTGAGCACACTCACTAATGCCACCTCTGGAACAGGGAGAGAAAATAAGCATGAGAGAGAAAACTTGTGGGTCAAAATGAAGACAGGAAAATCACCTACCACTTACTGTTACAAGCAAAACAGACTTGACTGGTAGAACTGAAGTAATTTTATTGCCAATTAAAATAAGCTAAACATTTAATTACTGATTCAGACATAGGGAAACAAGGAAGACAAACCTTTCAACACTCCATCTCCTCTCCACCACGCTACGATAAACCTTGCCATTTACACTTAGTATATATGCCCAAATGAGAATAAATAAATAAATAAATAAATGTTTAGTTGTTATTTTTCTTATAGATTTTATTTTTCTTACTGATTGTATTTCCTATTTCCAATAAACTGAATTTGATGTACTCTGGGAGAAAACAAACAAACAAAGAATACAACCAACCAAAAAAAAAAAAAAAAAAATTCCAACAATTCTTGCCCAGTGTCTTCAACAAAGTTTTGTTTGAAAAATACATTTAACTGTTACTTTGCTTCAGACCTTTTTATAGGTTTGGCCCCCAGAAGTTTTCTTACACCTAAAATGACCACAGCTGAATAGGTCAATCCTTTCAACTCAATGAGCACACTGAACTTCTAAAGAGAAAAAAAAAAAAAAATCTTAAAAATTGGAGAAATGGTGGAGGTTAGTTGTTAGACAAGAAGGAATTCTGTTACATGTTCTCAAGTTCTGCAAACATTAACGGAGGATCTGGTAGCTCCTCTTTTACAGGGAAGAGTAAAAGCTGAGTAATCTGTTTGATATAGATTTTATGTTTACTCTTGGTAGACTTCAAGCCAGGAAACTATAAAAAGAATTATAATATTTCAGCCATTTTAGTATCAACACGGTTGGTGTACCTTAGTTCTTTTGATGGAACTTTGAGGGTTTCATGTTTTAACTTCATCATATTTCAAACACTGTGTGAGCACATCAACTGTGTAACTCCCCTGCATGTGTTTTCATTATCTGGAGAAAGAAAACAGTCTTCTTTTTGCTTGCTTTCCTGGTTTGGTTAGGTTTGTGGGTTGGTGTTTTTTGAAGTTGATGGTGTTTGTTTCTCATTATTATTATTGTTTCCTACTGGTGAAATAAGATTAAACCAATGGGAAATGTGGCTAAAAGATATAATGTAGGAACTCGTGTGTGTGTAGCTTTAATTTTAATCTATTTCTCTCAGAAACTGATTAAAACTATACATTTATCATGTCCTCCTTTTTCTTGTCCTAACACAACACTAACACATTCTGACGTTTTGGTTCTCGTTATCTTTCCCTGCTCCCTAGAGCACCCAAAAAGTGAGAAGGGGTTTGGTTTAAAAATTATATAGGGTTAAGAATGGCTGTAGAAAGCTTTGAAAACTAAGAGAAAGAAGTCTTGAAACTTGAGAGAAAATATATATCATTGTTCAAACCTGATCGTTTCACAAAAATATGCCCGGGTTTGTGAATATGAATATGATCTTTTGGAATTCCAAACTAGCTTTATGGAACTGATTCTTTTCTCAGAAATTAAATCACTTTAAGAACACAAATATTTCAATAATTCAGCCTATAATTCAGAATAAGGTACACTTATTATTGCCATTTCATATTTTACAAGTTGGAACTCGATTTATTGAAATATCATTGACATAAGTTGTATACTAGCTGTACATTATATACTGTATGTTGTATATATACTATATACAACTCCTTGACATGAGTTGTATGCTAGCCATATTTATAAATCATATGCTATTTAACTTAGCTTATATTTTTGTATCCATAATACTTCACATACTTCAAGTCAATACTTGTCTCTCACTTTTGGTTGTATCACCTGCTTCTGAGAAATTTCAAATCTATATGAGAATCTATATAAATTTATCTATATATTTTTTTTAATCTAAACAAAATCTCTTAAGTAGAATAAATATACTAAAAGTTGTCAAAAATGATATATCATATCAGTTATTTTACTAGGTATGCTCAATAGTGCATCTTTGTTTCTTCTTACTTAAAAATAAATAAATAAATATAGAAAGAGTCCCTGCAATTTTAAAAGTTTATCATCCTATCTTTAACACACACAAAAAAAATTTTAAAAAACTGCTTGTCTTCTCAACTAATTCTATGGTAATAAAATCTTAATTTTTCTCAATAAGATTAGTGCAGAAAAGAGTGACTTCATATACATACATTCTTGATTCTAAACAAAAATAACTGATGAACATATATATATACATACTTAGTAGAAATTATCACAGACAAAGAACAGCTGTCAAAGTTAGAGTAGATCAAACATTTGACAGTTCAACAATATGATTCACTTCAGCCCATTTACTTCAAATTCTTAACTTCTGTAAACAATCTAAGCAATAAAAGCATATTCATTGATTTCAGATGAGGTCTTGAAGTCTGGTTGAAGGAAATCTGGGGAAATTTAAGTGATATGTGAGTTCAAACCACAATCAGAAAATCTGAGAATCTTGATTTAGGAATACTTAGAAATTTTCAAAATTACAAACCAGTTACTTCTCTGAAATTCTGTCCACTGTCTTTGAATGTCAGTAGTGTTGTTTCAAATGTAATAAGAAAAAGAGTATGTTTAGAATAGACATTGTCTTGCTCAAGTACCATTTTTCTGAAGCATAATGAGCTACTTGAGTGCAAGCACTCTTTAAGGACACAAACACTGCAAATATATTATTTTTTCAGTCTGAAAAAGGAATAAAAGAAGATAAAGGAACAGGGGAAATACTCAACATTCTGTCAATCTCATTCGACAGGATACACTCATACCAATGATGAGAAGCTCAGATTAAAATTTGACATCTCCTGAATTAATCACTGCTTAAGCTTGTTTTCTTTTGATTTTCATATATAGTCTATAGATTCTTATGTCTGCATATTGAGATAGATGTATTCCTATTATTGTCAATTACTTGTATAGCTGTGAATTCCTATGTTTATAAACTATAAAAGTTTTACATTTGATTCAGAATGACTGAGTCTAAAAATAATTAAAATTCATTAAACTCAAGCTATATAATTTTTCTCTCAGGTATGCAGACATCAGACTAAATATAGTGGAAGCCTACAAAAATAATAATAATAATAATAAAAAAAGCTAAAACTGAAAGTTAATATACTATATTGTACTACAAGGGACATTCTGTCTTTGGTACATAACTAAATGACCTAAGGTCTTCTCATTCTCTAACTTTTCTTATATTATAGACTCTGGTCCTGTAAAATTATTACAAACATAATTTGCTTTAGCAAATAATTGGCTACAAATTTTGAAATAAAAAATTAGCTGATAATATCATGTTTTAAAGGCCACCTGTTAATTTCATGAATGACAATAAAACTGAGCTTCAAAGGAAAAGTAAACACATTCACTGATCCTTTTTTATTTTTTTTTTCAAATTTATTACATCCAGTGTCTATGAAAATTGGTATTTTGAAGTATCTAAAGAAGTAAATATAAAACAGAAGAAATGAGTGTGCTAATGAAATATAGGCACAATTCTTTGCATGCTTTTCAGCAATCAGTTCTTTTGAATTTATAAAATTAAAATTAATGAAGGCAAAGAAATCAAGCCAAGTAGTGTTAATTATTGTGGGTCAAAATATGCAATTTTTATTCATATGAAGCGACATTTTTCTTAACTAATTAAATTTAAGCTAAACATTTTGCTTTCCACCCAAACGGTCTTCCACATAAGGAAGGAAGACCAAGCACAGGCCTAGAAAGAATTGCTCACTGAGTCCCTTGTATGTTCCTTGAGACTTGGGTGGGATTACACAAGGGAGGGAGAGTTTCCCACTGTGACTAACATTTATAACCTGGCCCAGTACCACTTTGACTGAGCAAATGAAGTCACCATGTAATAAGGCCTAAAATGTCCTCAGATCATTATTCAGGAAGTGTGTATGGAAGAGTCAGACAAATAGCTAATCCTGAATCATTTCAGTGAATTGCTCAATATGAACTCAATGACTCATCTCCTTTGCTCTTTATGTTCAACTGTATGTGATTGCCTTTGGATAAATTCCTTTCCTCCTTTGATTATGTTACTCTTACTAGTAGTAAAAGTAACCTGCTAGTGTTGCCGCAGATTTCTCCTGTCATTTTTCCTTAGTATAAACCAGTACTTTGAGTACTGTTTGGCAAGAACACCTCGGCTTTAGTGGTTTGGACAGAACATAGATCAACTCAGTTCTAGGACAACAATGGCCCTAAGAAGAAGCAGGTGACTTGCTGGAGAAGGAAGTCAGAAAAATGTCAGAAGGTCAGTTCAATTCTATATCAATTATAAAAGTAAACAGTAAAATAATCCTTAAAAGGCTTAATTTAGTCAGAACAGACACCTGCAAAAAATACATTTTAGTCTCATTTAAATCTTTAAGGTAGAGTCTAAATAGGATTTGAATAATCAATATTTCTGGTACTGGCTCTCTGAATGGAGACAAACAGCATGATACAATTTACTGTAAACTTAATTAAATTTCCCAGTATCCTGCATTTAAACCTTAGCTAAGCATCCCACATTTCTATTATATATATGTGACTAATGGAAGAGACTATTATTTTGTCTATATCTTGTAACAGTACAGTTCTTTAAAGTGCAGCTTGTTAAATAAATATTTTCTAGCTGTTTTATCAATAGAAGTTTCTCAGCTATTACAAATAACTAAAAAAGTTGAATAGTCTGAAAGTTGATCAACACTTAAAGGTTTCGAGAGCTGTAGTGTTTCCATTAAGGAAAACACATCTGTAATATTTGAAAAGAGTACACTTCGAAATTATATTTCTACATATGCAGATAATAAAGCTGTTTTCTCAGTAACTGACAGAAAAAAAAAAAAAAAAAAAGTAATGTAATCTTTCAAACAAAACTTGTTGCAACAGAATATAATCTGTTTTGATTCAGTCTCCATATCTTGAAATTATGAGCAGTAGGTCAAGTTATCCAAAGTCTAACTCAGGTGCAGGCAAGTAAGGCCAAGTCCCAATTGATGCGCCTGGTCTTTTATTATTATTATATATATATATATATATATTTTTTTTTTTCTTTCATGTGTGTCTGTGTGTGATGTGATAAAGAGATTTTATGGTACTACAGAATGTTTTCTGGTAATAGTGCTTGAGGTATTGACTTTGCTTCCTCAACAGGTCAGCTTTGGTGTGAAGGTCAGTTCTTTTGTAGCAATTGCTAATCATCTGAACACAATTTTCTCTTTCTGATTTTCCCCAGCTTGTTTCATTCAAGATAAATTCGTATGATATTTGGCTTGGTTCAGGTTATTTCTTCACCTAGGCCACTCATCTGTTTCCAGAAATATTCTGGATGATTTCTGCAGCTTAATAATTAGAAAAAAAGCAGACCTATAAAGAATAGGTTGTAAAATCCTATGTGATACCATAAAAACAGACAGTAGTATGTCTTTCATATTCATAATTTGTTTGCACTTATAAGCAAAAAGGTTAAATATTTTATCTGTTTTGAATTGATGAGTAGTCCGCAAACATTAAATAAAAATTCTGGCTAACTGGCTCAGACAACTGAAACCCAATAAAACTTTTGCCAATAGTTCCATGCACAGTCCAGCTTTGTTGACCAAAGCAGATGAGTGATTAGTAGCCTAAAGAATCCAGCAAAACACAAAGTGCAGCCAGCTGGTAACTGATTTCTGGTTCGTCTACAGTTTCTACTAAGTCCATAGGCTTGTTTTTTAGGGATAATATATTTACACAGCAATGTATCCAAAGAGTATCACTGGTACCTTGTTAGCTTTGATCCAAATAGTGTACTAAAAATCTGTGTTATATACAACAAGTTGTATAGGATATTTACTCTGCTTTATACAAAGGCTGCAACGTGGTTAACCTTAGATAAAGTCTAGCTTTATATAACAGCATAGGTAATGTATGTTATTTACTGTCTTATTGTATAATATAAAAACTCATGCAATCTATAACATATGTCCTTAAAGACCTGATAGTTCCTGACTTTTAGGGTGTATCACATTACATTTCCTCCACAGAAAGTCCAGCTGCAGCTAAAGCAACCCTTTATAATATGTCTTGGAGATTTGGCCATAGAGTATTGCTTGGAACAGAAAAAAAATAAATTCTTCAACACTACTAACAGAATGTCTTTTTCTAGTGTTTTTTTTTTTTTTTTTTTTTTTTTCACAATTTTTTTTCAGCAGTTATATTCTGAACCTTGGTGCCGGTCCATTGTGATGGAGATCAAAAGAGATGGATTTTGTTTCAGCCAAAAGAAAGCCTGGTCATAGAAAGGTAGAGGGGCTAAAAAGTCAAAGTCTATGAAAATCACATAGCTTATGACAAGTGCTGAATTTTCTGCTACTTGCTGTGCAATCTAATCTATGGCATCAGGACAGAGATTTGTCCCTTAGAGTTGCTACTATAAAAGCTACTTGTGCTTTCTTTTTTTAACTTTCTTATGAAAGATTCCTATCTCATTCTTCAGTTATTCAAGACATCAATTCTATATGTAGCTTCCCCAAAAATATCTTTGTGTTTTATCTAATTTAGGGCCAGTTCTATTTTAACATTTTCATAAATAACTTGGACGCAGGGCTCAAATATATACTAAGTAGTTTGTAGATGACACTAAATAAGGAGGAACTATACATTCCTTAGAGGGTAGAGAGACTTGCAGAGCAAAGATGTCTTGATAAATTAGACAACTGGGCAATCACCAACTGCATGAAGTTTAACTGAGAGATTCTGCACCTGGGAAGGATCAACCTTAGCTATATGTACAGACTGGGTGATGAGAGGCCAGAGAGCAGCCCTGCGAAAGGGACCTGGAAGTTCTGGTTGACTGCAAGTTGATTACGAGTCAACAGTATGCCCTGGCAGCCAAAAGGACAACCTGTGTACTGGGTGCATCAAGCACAGCATTGGTAGCCGGACACGGAAAGCGATTGTCCTGCCCTTCTCTGTACCGGTTTGGCCTCACCTTGAGTTCTGTGTGCAGCTTTGTGCAACACAGTATAAATAGCTGTGCTGGTTTTACTCAGCTGGGCAGCTTAGCTCCACCACAACTGCTCTCTCACTCCCCTTACTCAAAAGGAAAAGTGGAGAAAATACAATGAAAAGAGCTCAGGTATTGACATAAGAACAGGGATATCACTTAACAGCTATCATCACTGGCAAAACAGACTCAGCATAGGGAGATTAATGAAATGTATTACCTATTACTAACAAGCTAGAGCAATGAGAAACTCAAACTAGAAATACCTACTCTCCCCCTAACCCCTCCCCCCAAGCAAGGAATGGAGACTGCGGTCAGTCCTTGACATTTCATCTCCACCACTCCTTCACAGTCACTCTCTGCCCCTGCTCCACATGGGGTCCCTCCCATGGGATGCCATCCTTCTCGAACTGATCCTGTGGGGGTTTTCACAGGCAGCAGCTCTTCAAGAACTGCTCCAACATGGCTCCATACCATGGGGTCCATCCGTCAGAAGCAAACTGCTCCAACATGGGTTCCTCATGGGCAGCAGCTCCCCCCAGACACCCTGCCTCTGCATGGGCTCCTCTCCACAGGCTGCAGCTCTGGCCTGGGGCCTGCTCCAGCAGGGGTTCTCCATGGGGTGCAGCCTCCTCCAGGCCACCTCCACCTGCTCCGTCAGAGGCTCCTCCACAGGCTGCAGCATGGAGATCTGCTACATGTGGGACCCATGGGCTGCAAGGGGACAGCCTGCTTCACCAGGGGTCTCTCCACAGGCCACAGCAGAATTTCTGCTGCAGTGCCTGAAGCACCTTCTGCTCTCCTTCTGCACTGACCTTGGTGTCTGCAGGGCTCTTTTTCACTCGTTGCTCTCTCAGTAGCTGTTGCACAGCACGTTTTTTCCCTTTCTTAAATTTGCTCTCCAGGTGTGCAAACAACATCACTTATTGGCTCAGCTCTGATCAGTGGCAGGTCCTTTTGGAGCTGGATGAAGCTGGTCCTTATCTAACATGCAGCAGCTTCTGGATTCTTCTCACAGAGGCCACCCCTGCAGTCCTCCGCTACTAAAATCTTGCCATGTTAACCCAATACAGAAGGATATAAAACTATTCAAGAGTGTTCAAAGGAGAGCTGCAAAGATGGTGAAGGGTCTAGAGGGGAAGACATATGAAGAGCAGCTGAGGTCACTTGGTTTGCTCAGTGTAGAGGACACTGAGGGGAGGCCTCACAGAAACCTACAGCTTCATCTCAAGGTGAGCGAAGGGGCAGGTGCTAAGCTCTTCTCTTTGATGACCAGCAATAGGACTTGAGGAAACTGCATGAAGTTGGATCAGGGGAGATTTAAGTTGGATGTTAGGAAAATGTTCTTAACCTTAGGGGTCAGGCAGTGGAACAAGCTCCCTAGGGAAGTTATCACAGCATCAAGCCTGCTGAAGTACAAGAAATGTTTGGACAACACTCTCAGAAATACGGTTTGATTTTTGGGTAGTCCAGTGTGGAGTTATGATTCTATCATATGAATAATTTTGGAATACTAATAATTTTGGAATTTTGGAATAACTGCATACAATTTTGATCATTAGCTTTTTGTAAGTGTTAGTTATTTGCTAATTTATCTTTTAAAGTAGACTGGCTAGCTCACTTTTGGACAAAACCTGGATGTAGCTCCCAAAGAAGTTCAGTCTCAGTTCTTCTTCTAATAGACTGAAAAATTTATTCCTATTCTCTTAAAAATATTTGTTTGTTTGTCTATTTGTTTTTGCTTTAAAAACATTACCTGGGAAAATGCAATATTGTTTTTCATTATGTGGTTTAAACTAAAATAAACTAAAATCCCTAAATATACATTAAGAATAGAAATGTATAGGAAAAGTGGAATAAATTAGGCTGCTGTTGCCATATGACAAGGTTGTGCCTGTTAGGACATTCACCAAGGGTAAACAAGAGCCTTGTGCCAAGGTATCTGCATGAGTCAACTGAAGAATGAAAAGAATGCAAGCTCGAATGGACCAAAAAGACAAGATTGAAGAAAATTTATGCTTCTGTAGCTTATTTAGAATCATAGAATGGTTGGAAGGGACCCCAAATATCATATTGTTCCAACTTCCCTGTCATGGGCAGGGACGCCACCCACTAGATCAGGTTGCCTTGTCCAACCTGACCTTGAACACCTCCAGGTATGGGGCGCATCCACAAACTCTGGACAACTTGGTCCAGTGCCTCTGAGAATTTCCTCTTAACCTCTAATTTAAATCTGCCTTCTTTTACTTTAAAACCATTCCCCTGTCATTATCCAATTCAGTGCATTTCAAAGAGTATCTCAACAGCCAAAAACTACAGCTGTTAGTAAAACAGCTTCTCATGCAAGTTGAGAAAGAGCCCATATGATATCAATCAAATTCCTATTTCCTTCAAAGACCAGATAAGCAAACAAAGAAACAAATAGGAGAGTCTTTGATCATATCATGAAATATTATTTATTATAATATGTTTAAATTACCCATATTCAAAATCAATGACTTTCGTGATCTGATGATCATCACTATAGAAGGAGTAAATAGTGAATGCCAATATATAATGTATAAAAAATGGACTTTAATGGATAGAAATACAAACCTCTGTACAACAGAGGAATATAGATGTTTGTAGAAAGCTTCCACAGGACAATATTATGCCTTTGATCTGTCTGGCCACAAACAGTGACCAAAAAGCATAAGTATTATGAGCAGCCACAAACAAAAGAATCTCTTAGTGAAAAAGGTGTTTCTGTTCCCATACGTTGTCTGAGCACATCAGCTTTGTGTTCAACCATTTTAACATTACACCACCATATAACTGTAAAATGCTCTAATGACATCCAACAATTCCAATGGCCTGTTAACATACTGATATCTTGCTAAATTTGAATTTCCAATATATTCTCAGAATAGATAGGAACCTTTTTACAATTTTTGAGAGTCCGACATTTAACAAGAGAAAGTGAAAAAGAAATGGCATTTTGCCAAAGATGCCAAGAGAAAGAAAAATGCAGTGACAGCAGAAAGGAAGGTACAGAGTCAGTTTATTGTACAGCTGTCTGTCTACACTCTGTTATTTTTATTCTTAAGTACTTTGCCAATATATAAATATTTATATGCATTTTGTCTCACTGGAGTGGTGAAAACTATGAACTGAACTGTGTCAACTACAGTACTGGCACAGTGCTATCTACCATGACACTCAAAACTATGGTGAGAGATTTTGTAAAGTCATCGGAACACTGAAAAAAAACCCTAAGCCATGAAAAACAATATTTTTTTTCTTGTTTGCCATAAAACATTGGCTGCGTATTGCTCACTCTAACATCAAAAGGCAATAATAATCAAGTACATTGCATTAATAATAACAATACAACATTATTTTTTTTTTCCACATCGTTTTCTTATTCATAAGAAAAGCTGTGACTTGCCATGTCATAATAGATCCTGAAGAAGTCAAATGAGTCTGGGTTTGCTGTTTGGGATAGACTGGGATAAATGGTTAAAAAATTGGAAAATAGGCAAACAAAAGTTTCTGCAAATTTACTCTTGGAGCAAGTGTGGATTCAAATCCTAATTATCTTGACCACAGACAGTTCTCATTTACCAGTGTAATCACTATGCTTACTTTTTTCCCCCTATCCCAGAGATGGAAATAGTTATTTTTTTCCAAGGGAGTTCAATGGAATTTTGGTAAGGAAATTAGTTGAAAGAATTACAAGGAATCAGAGCTTTCTGTTCCAACTTTTAAACATTCTTTTTATTTTTTTCTGAAGTACTAAATGCACTGAAATTGTTCACTTGGTGGTCCATATATGTCTGTTCAATGACTTTTTTTCAAAAACCAAATGCCACTGCCTTTGCAAACTCATCTATAGTGTACTGTGCATTTATGTGGGAATCAAAAGGAGCAGAGGACAAACTTCTGAAATGTCTGAAATTTAAAATATCAGAAAGATGTCAGATGGGAATACCATTTTTCCCCTTCACAAAAGTGAGGAAGAATTTGTACTGTATTTTTGAGAAACAAAAATAAACACAGTAATTGATTTCAGTGATAGGGTGTGATTTTAGCTGGAACAGTTATCTATCCAAATCTCCATTTGTTTCAGGGTTAGTGCCTGCTTTCTTCAACAGTGGATGTTACCTTTCCCTTCCCACTGGTCTGTCCATCATACAGTTTGTCCAATCAAGTTCCAATTCAAATACTCGTGGTGATATTCTTGTATGAAATGTCTATGGATTTCCTTTCTAAAGTATTCCCATTTTCTTCCTTGAATTTCCAAAGAGATTAAGCTAGGAAAATGCCCATTAAAATGAAAAGTATTTATAATTTCCTGAACTGGAATGAATACAGCTCAGATTTATCTTGATAGCTATAATCAGAATGTAGTCCAAATTCCATTCTTATCTCTAGGATTTTTGGCAGACCAGAGTGAATCAGAGACAAAAAGCAGCATGCCATTAGACACACAAATGTTTTTCTTTCTTTGAATGTGTTCATTTAGCCACAGATACCCAATCAGCACAGTATATCTGGCTAAATGCATGTTTACATAACAGAAATGACACAAATTACAGTTATTGTAGTGCAGTTATACAAAGAAATGGAAAAGAAGGAAGTAATTTCTTCTTTGCCTCCTGTTTGAGGAATTCCTGGATGCTGTTCCTGGATGTACCATTGACATAGCACAGGGGGAAAAACAAAACAAAGCAAAAACAAACAAAGAATAACAACACAAGCAAACAACAACAACAAAAAACACTAGTTGTTGTTTTTGCCTACCCAGGCAAAATAGAATATATAAAATCATTTTGAATAAAAACATCTAGACGTCTCAAATCTGCAGTTCTATAATAAGACCTGAGATGGGTGTGTTAACCTCTATCAGACCTGAGTATTTGTTAAGGTACTTCATGTAATACAGAGAAGTTTGTAAATAATTTTGGATTTTAAGTGTCATACCAGGTAAATAAATGCTGTTAAATTAAAAATCAAAATCCTTAGAAGCTGCATGAAATTATAGCATCAATTTTTATAACAGACAGAACAGATACCATATACCTTGGCATTTGTAAAGCATTTGATACTGTCCTGCACAACATTCTTGTCTCTAAAACGTAGAAATATGGATTTGATGGGTGGGCCAGTTGGTAGATAAGGAATTGGCTAGATGGGCACAATCAAAGGGTTGACGTTGATGGCTCAATGTCCAGGTAGAGACCAGTGACAAGTGGTGGCCTTTAGGGGTCTGTATTGTAACTGGTACTATTTAACATTTTTGTCATCAATATGGGCAGTGGGATTGAATGTACCCTCAGCAAGTTTGCTGATAACACTAGGCTGTGTGGTGCAGTTGACACACTGGAGGGATCCAGGTGGACCTCGACAGGCCAGAGAGGTGGGCCTATGCAAACCTCATGAGGTTCAACAAGGCCAAGTGCAAGGTCCTACATCTGGGTCAGGGCAGTCCCTAGTGTTGGGACTGCCCTGACCTATACCCTACACAGACTGGGTGGAGAATGGATTGAGAGCAGCTGCAAGGAGAACTTAGGGGTACTGCTTGACAAGAAGCACAATGTGAATCAGTAGTGTGTGCTTCCAACACAGAGAACCAACTGTAACTTACGCTGAATCAAAAGAGGAGTGGCCAGCAGGTCAAGGGAGGTGATTGTACTCTGGAGGAGAAGAGAGGTACTCTGCTCTCATGAGACTTGACCAGTAGTACTGCATTCAACTCTGGGTCTCATAGCATAAGAAAGATGTGGACCTGTTAGAGCAGATCCAGAGGAGGGCTATGAAGATAATCTAAGGGCTGGAGCACCTTTCTTGTGAACAGACTGAGGGAGTTAGGGTTGTTCAGCCTGGAGAAGAGAAGGCCCCAGGCAGACCTTATAGCTGCCTTCCAGTACCTAAAGGAGGCCTACAGAAAAGATAACGAAGGCCTTTTGATCAGAGAGTGTAGCAATAGGACGAGAAGTAATGGTTTTAATCTAAAAGAGGGTAGGTTTAGATTAGATATAAGGATGAAATTCCTTACTCTGAGGGTGGTGAGGCACTGGACCAAGTTGCCCAGAGAAGCTGTAGATTCCTGGAAGTGTTCAAGGCCAGGTTGGATGGGGCTTGGGGCAACCTCATCTAGTGGGGTGTCCCTGCCTATGACAAGCAGGTTGGATCTTTAAGGTCACTTCTAGCCCAAGCTTATCTATGCTTTTATGATTCTATGAAATCTACTATTGGACATAACAAAGTGCATAAAAATTATACCAGTCTCAAAGATAAATATTTTTTACATCTAAGAATGGTTGAACAAAATGTAAAGCCAAGCTCAGGTTTGATTCATTACAGTGAAAAATGTCATTAACATTTTGTTTTTGCAATTATATTTAGTTAAATGGCTACTGTAATTATCCTTGAATATGGCTTTGTGAAAATCTAGCTATCTGAAATAGCTATCTGAAATTCTTGTGAAAAAAAAATAGCATTATTTAAGTATGACTAGTCATACTCTGAAACCTGAATACGTTTAGAAGAGTTGAACTAATCAGATGCATACCTAGGGCCTACAAGAGAGGTAGAATACACCTACAGGCAGGTGTTGAACATACCTTTCTTTTGAGATTTTTTTTTGTTATTTGAAAATAAACCCTTATCGTACTTCTTGCTTCTTTCAAAAGTGAATCAAAAATTTAGACAATTTAATTTATTTGTTTCATGTTTTTCATGTTTTCTTACTTTTTAAAGGGCAAACTATCAAAACTATCCTAGCAATATTTGGCAACACTAACAAACTGCAAGTTGTAAACTGCCATCAGTAACTACTCCTCCCTTGACCTTTCCAATGGCATAACCACCCTTGCTGGAAATTGTGTGGATACTTATGGCAGCTTTGTGTAAAAGTAAGGGAAATTTCTGTGCTACAGTAGGGACAGAAACAGTTAACTGATTTCCAGTAAGTCTCCTAAACAGACATTATATATTAAATATATACATGTCATTATTACCAACTTGGAACTGATTCAAACAAATAACCTATATTCAATTAATAAACATCTGAAGCATCCAGTCCTCAGACTCTATAACTTTTCCATGTGTAATCTAAAATATTGAGAACATATTTATAATTTAACACAGTTATTGTGATCCTGTGCCAACTATTAGCTCATGGATATAACTTGAACACAAGGTTATAGGATAATCAGAATCTACAGAAATGTTTGGGTTTTTTACCCACAAAATCTCTACAAATTACAGTTTTGTGCTTTAAACATATTAATTTCTATTTTTGTTCTTACTGTAAAATGATAGAAGATTTGTATGAAAGCAGTACAATATGCAAGAAACACTGCCATCATGTGAGTATGTGTGTTCAAACAGTACATTTAGCATAACATCAATCAATAGGCTTTTCCTGCCTACAACCTACAAAGTACCTAAGGGTACTTTGTAAGGATGTGCTAGTTTGATAAAATGCACATTGCACTTTAATTTGTGGAGCTAATTATTAAGAACTAAAATGCTGAATCAAATGTGAATGTTAAGAAAAACTGGATTCATTTTCAGAATGAGAGAAACCTGGGCCCATTTCAGGTCTATAGTAACTTTAATTTTGACTTGACTTTACTAGAGTCAAGACTTTATCCAGCAGTTTTAAAAGAAACCAAAGAATGTGGCCTGGCTTACGGTACTATGGATTGTCATATAAGGATTATGGCCACAGCAGCACCATTTTGTTGCTGATTGTTCAAAAGAATCCCAGCCATCTAGTCACGCATAAAATGTCACAGCTGTTGCATCTGTCTTTATCCAAATATTTTTTCACAACATAGAATGCACATAGCATTGTGTGAATTGCCTTTAAATTAGTAGTTCGAAAAGGCACTGCAACTCATTTATGACACATTTTTCATTAAGTACAGATCTCAATATCATTTATTTTAGTTTCCATATCAAAATAGTACTTGATCTATCTTCAGGAAAACTACAGACCAGGAAGCCAGAGAAAGGAGTATTCACTCACTAGAATGTTTTCTTTCTGCTGTAACTGTAATAGAGCTTATTAAAAACAGAATTGCTTCAGTATCGAGCATATATAATTATTTGAAACTAATTTGTACTTGTTTTATTTCTAAATAAGGTCTTGCAATGCAGAAATATACAGCTTCTCTAAAAAGCAATTTTTAAAGGTTGGAACAAAAGGATCAGAAATCATATTGATATTCAGAAGATAGTTTAATTTTGAACTGTTTTCCTAATAATATGCCTATAGCCTGCAATTTTGTTTCATAATGTATGTCATGATTTTTCATTTGTCAGCCAGAAATTAGTCATATTCCATGATATTTTGTCATTACTCCCAAATTTACAGATATCCTATTTTGATTCTGAAAACTTATTATTTTTATTGTTTGGATTTACATAATAGTTATAAAGCATTTTCATTTATGTTAAATACTTTTTTTTTTTCTTAGTACAGATCTTTTTCCTCATTTCACCTCTTAGAAAGTCATTTTTTAACAACATTTATGATTCAACACAGGAAGGTAAGTGGCCTGATAGAGTGGGCTTGTCATTAAATACTAGAAAGAAGGATAATAAGTAGTTGCATGGCAAATTGGAATGGGTAATTTAATTTTCTCTCTCATTTTTTTCCTTTCCTCTTTTTGCTGACAGTATTGTCTGATTATTGTGTTTTCATATGAAAAATAGCTGATAGTAGTCATCTCAGTCCTTCTTATCATCATCTGAGTTTGGAGATCCTGTTTTTATTTCTAGTGTACTCATCTACCAAATACATTTCTCTTCAAATTTGGAATCAGAAAAATTTATTCCTTCTTGTTTACAGTTTGTGTATAACTTCTTTTTATCTCTTTCAGTTCTGAATTTACAAAACAGACCTTCATTTAATGACTTAAAAAAAGAAAAAAAAAAAAAGAAACAACATCAAGCATGCTGTTGCATACCTGAAGAATGTGGGATTTAGAAAAAAATTAAGAATTATAAGATCAAACTGAAGTTTGAAATCAATGTAACATTTTTATTCCTCATCCTTTAATTTTATTTAATATCCGTTACAATATTTCATTTCAATCTAAGCCTATTCTGGAACTGTATCATATCATTAAATTTTACAGATACTACCATTTCAAACATCTCTTTAGGACTGCAGTAGAAGAGGTGAAGAACAATGTGTCCTTGGGTGCCTGTGATGTGCAGAAGCCTTGGAATACATTACTTCAGTGCAGCTGGACATCTGCTACACAGAATGTAGCACATCCACAAAGAAAAACCTTCTGGGATTCATTTTGAAGGAACATGTTCAGGCTTTGAGAGAGGCTGATGCAGAACAGGCTGAAGAACTGGATCTAAGATCATGAATTGAAGCTTAGGAAGGATCCAAGTAGAAATATATTGCCAAGGAGAGAATGGAGAGAGACCAGGTTTGGTCAAAGATTTGGTGCAATACACTACTTCTTCCAAAACTTTATTGATTTCCAGGCATTTGAGGTTCAGGACATTGCTCACTTATGAGATGCCCTGTGACATCTTTGTTGAACTTCAGCTGCTATTCTGAAATGAATATTTCCCACAGACTAAATTACATGGATGTCTCAGGCTTACATAGATATCTCAAACAGCATTAGATGTCTGTGTGTAAGCACTTGAAAAAATCCTTCGCAGATATGTTCAGGTCCAGATTCAGGCACATAAAGGTGCCTGCAATGTCTTTATTTACACGTGAATTTGGTATTTAAGCTTCCGTTGTCTGCCCGCTATGGAGGCTAAAGATCTACTCAGTTCCCCCAAAAACAGTCCTGCATCTGACTGGCTGTAGCTCTTTAGACTTGACTGACTGTGTTGACAAGGGGTTTAACTCACTTGTCTGGACAGAGGTAGCCAGTGGAATTTCGCTCATTCTTGATGTTCAGTATACCTACACAGATGGAGCATGGAGGAGCCCTACAGCAGCCCATGTTCCTCTGGAGCAGCAACTGGAGTCCAGGCACAAAAAAAAAAAAAAAAAGGTTGGGTCACCTCAGGTGACGGGAGCTGTCTGTGTGCTGACGACTGAGTCATCCATGTGGATATCTCTGCTGTCTGTAACAGGAGCTGAGATATCTAATTTGCACGTTAACATCTATACTTAGGCTTTTAAATTTAGCTATTTTTCTTTTCATGGTGAATCCCACCATTGATGTTTCTCCTTTATTATTTGTCAGTATTGCAGTTAAATTTGTCATTTAACCTTGTTAGCTAGTGTGAGCCTGGACTCCCATTGGACTACTTTATTCTCCAAAACTGCTGTCTCCTGCTTGCATTGTGCTACTAGACACCTGCAGTTGCAGCAAGTATCATTTCATATCTTCCTTAGAGGAAAACAGAACAAGCTCCTCTCTTCTCACAGAATCACAGAATCATCTAGGTTGGAAGAGACCTCAAAGATCTCAAAAGTAGCTATGACTCTGAATACATTTGCTTGTAGAAAGGATAACACATCATCATAAAGTTATAGAATCAGAGTGGTTTGGGTTGAAAAGGACCTTAAAAACTATCTAGTTCCAACCCACTGCCATAGGCAGAAATGCCACCCACTAGATCAGGTTGCCTAGGGCCTAATCCATCCTGACCTTGAACACCTCCAGGGATGAGGCATCCACAGTATCTCTGGGAAACCTGTTCCAGTGACTCACCACCCTCTGAGTGAAGTATTTCCTCCTAATCTCTAATCTAAATTTGCCTTCTTTTACTTTAAATTTTACTTTAAAACTATTCCTCCTTGTACTGTCATTATCTGCCTGAGCAAAAACTTGTTCTCCATCTTTTTTATAACTCCTCTCCCTCCTTTAAATATTGAAAAGCTGCTATGAGGTCACCCCAGAGCCTTCTCTTTAGGCTAAACATCCCCAACTCCCTTAGCCTGTCTTCATAGGAGAGGTACTCCGGACCTTTGTTCATCTTAGTGGCCCTCCTCTGGACTCATTCTAATACTTCCATGTCCTTCTGAAGCATAAAACTCTGTTATACATCATGAATTATTTGAGAGTTGCATTTATGCTAAAATAGTAAACAGGGCAAGACCCAAAGTTCAAACACTGGTATATGGTACTGTGTAGTGGCCAACACGTCTTTTGGTGTGTTTTTGGCTTGTGACAACTTTTCCCAGATAATACTAAGAACAGATCAATCTCCAACAGACAGCATGTATAAGGGTGTTGCTGCAGGAGAGATTTTTACAATATAGACATGTATTACAGACACTTGGTGCCTGTGGGCTGAAGAACAAACCCTGTGCTCTCTTACTTTTAAATACTGATGGAGTATAAAGGAAAATCAATAAGCTAACTGAGGCTGAAAGTTATTACAAATAAACTGCAGAATCAGTATTTGTGTCTTTGTGTCAATTGCAAGTTTAAAAGAATCATTTGAGGGAAACTCATGAACAGATTAAAAGAGCTGTGCTTGTCAGACAAATCTTTCTCAGTCATAATTGAGCCAAGTTAAGTTTGGTCCTTTGCTTCTTTAGGAGCTAAGATTTGTTTATCTGAAGACTGAAGATTGTAAATGTTCCAAAGAATTTACTAGGGGGGAAATTATACTGCAGAAATGTTAAACATGATATACTTCCATCATTATGATAAAGGAATGCTGTGTACATCAGTAAATTTTACATAAAGGAAGTGATTCTAGGGCTTAAAATTTCTTTTTGCTATGAAATTTAATAGAAATAAGAGACATCATTAAAGCAAGTTCTTGATAATTTGAGCATGATTTATTGTGGTATCTTCAGATATGCTAAATGCCTCAAGGACTAAAGGAAATGAAAATAAGAAATGTGTTTAAAAAATAAAACTCCTCAGTGTACTTAAAACATTCATGGGTGGTGGATGCACTTTGGGCTGTAATGATTCTAGCAGCTGGTTACAATAGCTTCTTACAAAACAGAGACTTTCTTTTGTCTGAGAAGTTTTCTCTTTCAGACAAAGATAACGATATTCCAAACTACTGCTTAAAATTTGGGTGACTTGAACACGTCAATTGAACAAAATAATAATAATTTTTAAAAGTTTCAAATGTTGCTCAGGCTTGCTTGTAGACTGTTTATTATGATAACAGGTTAATCTTAATTGAAACATAAAAATGGTGTGTATGGATTTTTTTTTTTTTTTTTTTTTTGAGTAAGCATATACTGAATGAGAACAATGTATTCCCTTTTCCTGAAAACATGAAGTAAGGTAATAACAACAAAATTATCAGACATCATAGTATCCTAATAAAAGGTACTTTTAACAAGATAAGTAAATAAATTAGGTTACTAATTGCTTTGAGATATTAGGGGGTACAAATATCTAACTTGATTCCAAGAGATATTGGACAAATTCACAGAGGATCAAGGACTCAGGACTGTCCAACATGGGGCAAATTTAACTTGAAGAAGTGTCCAAACCAACAACTTCCAGAGGCTTGATGGTAAGGGGAAGTGGCAGCCTGTACTTTTACTGCTTTTATTTTTTCTTAATTTTTGATAGCGGCTCTGTTAAACACAAAATGTTGGATAAAATTGATATTTCATTGGACAGAATAAAGTGGATTTATGCCTGTAAAGATGCTCATCACTCTATCTTGTTATGCCATCTAATATAGGTTAAAGGGGGTTGGACCCAATGATCTTTTGTGTCCCTTCCAACCCCTACAATTCTGTGATTCTGTGAAAGTTTGTATGCATAGTCTTTTTGAGGGGTGAGAAAAATATATACTAAATATAGTAGAAGATACTCATAAGCCACTTCATATTCAATGTATATCTGAGTTTAAACATATAATGACTGTAAATGGAAATTTAAAATCAGATATTAAATTTAGAAGGAAATAACTGGTGCTCTATTTTGGTATCCTGTCTTACATTAGGATAATGTTGAAAATTATATAGAATCATAGAATCATAGCATGGTTTAGGTTGGAAGAGACCTTAAAAATCATCTAATTTCAACCTCCTGCCATGGGCTGGGATAGCTTCTGCTAGACCAGGTTACCTCAAGCCCCATCTGACCTGGCCTTGAACACTTCCAGGGATGGGGCAACCACAGCTTCTCTGGACAACTTGGTCCAGTGCCTCACCACCCTTAAAGAATTTCTCCCTTGTGTCTAATCTAAATCTACCCTCTTTTACTTTAAAAATTACTGCTTGTCCTATCACTAGAGTTCCTCACAGAGTCCCTCCCCAGCTTTCCTGTAGATCCTATTTGGTATTGGAAGGTTGTTATAAGGTCTTCCTGGAACCTTCTCTTTTTCAGGCTGAACAACCCCAACTCTCTCTGCCCCTTTCCATTAAGAGAGGTGCTACAGCTCCTTGATCATCTTTGTGGCCATTCTCTGGAATTATTCTAATATTTCTATGTCCTTCTTGTGCTTGGGGTACCAGAGTTAAATGCAGTGCAGCAGTACACAGCAGTCCCCACAGTACAGATGGGGTCTCATGGGAAGAGAGAAGAGGGGGAGAATAACTTCCGTCGATTTGCTGGCTGTTTCTTTTGATGCAGCACAGGGCACAGAAAAAATAAGTTTCTTCTAATATCCAACCTAAACCTCCCCTGGCTCAACTTTAGGCCATTTCCCCTTGTCCTATCACTGGGACCATGGAAGAATAGACTAACCTTCATCTCTCTACAGACTCCTTTAAGGTACCTGTAGAGAGCAATAACATCGCCCCTGAGCCTCCTCTTCTCCAGGCTAGACAACCAAAGTTCCCTCAGCTGCTCCTCATAACACTTGTTCTCCAGACCCCTCACCAGCTTTGTTGCCCTTCTCTGGACTCTCTCGAGCACATCGATGTCCTTTTTGTAGCAAGGGGCCCAAAACTGAACACAGAACTCAAGGTGCAGCCTCACCAGAGCTGAGTACAGGGAGACAATTACTTCCCTAGACCTGCTGGTCACACTGCTTTTCATGCAGGCCAGGATGCTTTTGGCCTTCTTGGCCACCTGAGCACACTGCTGGCTCATATTCAGCTAACAACTAATACTCCCAGCTCCCTCTCTGCCAGGTAGCATTCCAGCCACTCTTTCCCCAGCCTGTAGTGCTTCTTGGGGTTGTGCCCCAAGTGCACCTGACACAGCACCTGGCCTTGTTGAACTTCATACAGTTGACCTCAGCCCATCAGTCCAGCCTTTCTACACCCTCCTGCAGAGCCTTCATACCCTTGAGCAGATCAACTTGCTGTCGTCTACAAAATTACTAAGGGTGCTCTCTATCCCCTCATCCGGACCACTGATAAAGATATTGAAGAGAACTGGCCCTAATACTGAGCCCTGGGGGACACCAACAGTGACCAGCCTCCAACTTGATCCAACTCCATTTACCACAACTCTTTGGGCCTAGCTACCAAGCCAATTTTTAACCTGACAAAGCATATGCCAGTTCATGCCAATAGCAGCCAGTTTCTTCAGGATAACACTGTGGGAAATGGTGTCAAAAACCTTACAGAAGTTGATAGACCACATCCACAGCATTTCCCTCATCCACTAAAAGCATCACTTTGTCATAGAAGGAGATCGAGTTCGTCAACCCATGCTGACTGGGCCTGATCGCCTGGTAAATGAGATGTCAGGAGTGGGATTTGAACCCACGCCTCCAGGGGAGACTGCGACCTGAACGCAGCGCCTTAGACCGCTCGGCCATCCTGACAACTTATTATATTCTTGTCCCACTAGCCATTATTATTTTTGCCTGATAAACAAGCACCTTGATAGCAGTGAGCTTAAAAAGACAATTAATTGAATCATACATAAAGTTTCAATGTCTTGGGTATTTTTCTTCATTTTCTTCCCTGACAGTCTAGGCAGTTCAGCCACTTAGAATATAAGACAGTAAACAATGGATTGGACATCAAAATTTTGTATTAAAATAAGATCAAAAAGGATAGACATATGAAGTCTTAGTTGAAAACCCTCCACAATTTCATAATGTATTTTAAATATATTTTGTTTCCATTTTTCTCATTTAGAGGGTCACTTGGTTTCTGTCTCCAATAGTAAATGAATAAATAGATAAATAAATAAATGAAACTCAAGTCAGTGTCAATTTATTTATTATTATTATTGCAATATATTATATATTTATTACATATATTATCATAATATATTTTATTATACTATAATGTATATAATTGCACATATATTATGATTTATTTATATATTTTATTGCAATAACAATAAATGAATTATTATTAAATAAATATATTTTTTTCTTAATAAAAGTGCCATAAACATTAATTCTATATTAAAATTTATTCCTTACCCTTTAGGAATTCTGTCCCTTGTTTTTAAAATGAGATATGGAAGACATCTGTGTGCATGTGTTCTCATTGGTCTCCTTTAAAAAACAAATCCAAAAAAAAAAAAAAAAGTGGAAAATTGGAGTCTTTTTGCCATGTTTATTACTACTTCAGAAATATAGGGAAGTTTTTGGAAAAAGCAGACTCCATAATTTGTTGTTAACAAAGCATTAATTTTGTGCTTTTGTTTTCAACTTTGTTTTCAATTAGTATTCCGGGGATAGAGAACTACGAGTGACAATACTACCAATGTATATTTTCATAGCCATAAAAAGTGTTTTCCTTAGTTATTTTGTAGTAAATATAACAGTAATATGATGCTATTTCTAAAACCAAGGATAACTTCAGGTCTGATCAAAATTAACAATTTATTATTAGTATTTTAAGCTCTGGCAATTGGACCTTTTTATGGGGATTTATGATTATCTGACTCTTTTTGGATAACTTACTTATACAGTGGACTAACTGGTCTAATGCTAAATGTCAGAAAACAGCTATGAAATCTGTGGAGTAGAATTGAGGCGTAACTATGTCTCTGGAGTATGAGTAATTATGTCACATATATTAGAAAAAAAATGTATATGTATCAGAGTGTAAGCATCCAAATGGCTGCCTTGTTGCTTCCCTTGACTCATACAAACTGGACTGTGTTACCAACTCACTAAAGAGCATTGCTATATAGGACTGTGCAACTTATCCTGCTTTCAGCATGTGCTGCAAAAAAGGGTAAAGCTCCTTTAGTTTATATAGCTACCTTTTTCATTTGAAAAAATAATTTGAGACTGAGTAGTTTTCAGAAAGATATATATGTGTGAAAAAAACATGTGTGAGCTTGATACCTAAGTTGCAGGGAAAGATTCTGTAGCCTGTATCATGCTGGATGTGAGATTACAGCTTTGTGAAAGGTACAAACCAACCAGACAAGATCTCCTGTCTTATATGCAGACTTCCTCCAGCTAAACGTACAGAGCTACTTAGAAAAAAGTTTGCAGATGTCAGGTCCTTAATTCTAATCTGTGTTTCTAGTGTTATATGAAGAAACTTTTAACTGTCATTCTATTTGCTTTTTTGTTGTTGTGCTTGCGGTTATTGTTGGTTTGTTTGATTGATTGATTGTTTTTTAATGAAAATAATCTATCTGCATCTTGCTATTAATTTTTATAGTGATTCTTCATCATTATGAAAGATTTAGAATTGTTTTGCTGTTCAAACATCATTTTACATTTTTTTTCTGGATAAGAAAAAATTTTTTATCTTCTTCTCATGCAGTCTCTCAGAGGATATTCAAGGGTTTGAAACATCTTTATTTTGGTTTATTGGATTGCAAATTTGATCTGATGTTATTTTTAGCTAAATATTGAAAAGAAAAAAAAAAAAACACACAATAGTAACACACACACAAAAAAAAAAAAAAAAGCTGTTGAGATTAGTACTGAAACTAAATATCTATAAACTGTAACCTATTTATCAATACCGATATAACAGAATATACATTGGAGTCACAAGACAGATTCTTCTAAGTGTCTCTAAGATTGTAAGAAAAACTACAGTACTAGAATCCAAGGACTTTTGGAAAAAAATAAATACCATTGAATAAGTATAGATTTAAATGTTTGCATAGTTTCAGAAAAAGCGTGTATAAATATTCACTACAACATGCAAAATAGTATCCATTCTACACACAATTACTTTTTCTATATATTGTTAAACTGTGCTCAGACTTATCTAAATGGAACAGGTTCAAGAAAAAAAAATTAAACTCTGTTATAGAATTCTCCATAAAATGTAGGATATATTTTCTACCAGTTAGCTGGGCTTTTTTCCATTAGAAATGAACATAGAGAGGGAGATGCACTCCAGAAAGTGATTCATCCTCTCTCTAAAGTAAGACAAATTTTCTGGACACAGTTTTCTCTTTCTGTTGACTAAAGGGGGTGCGGTGTATATGGAAAATACTAAAATGTCCTGCTTTTTTCTTCTCAAGTGCCTCACTGCTACATTTTCCTCATTCTAATGATTATCCTGCATACAAATTGTAGCCAGTATACATTAAAGTCTGCCTCTGCTGCATTCACCATGCATAGCTTTTGTCAGTTATTTTAATTATTTATTTGCTCTTGAAGACCTCACTAGCAGCTGAAATTACAGTCTGTGATTCCTTTCCTGAATCCTTTTAATAAGCATTTAGTATACAACCAATTTGCCAGCTTCTCTGCAACTATGCAGAGAAGCTCAAGCACATACCAATAATTTATTTGGAGATGTGTTCAAAGAAAAACAGACTAGTCTAATTTAGCTAACAGAGCAATGTGAATCTACAACACAGCATGTTTCTAAACTAAGTTACCAATGCCTTGCGACTTTTTGAGCTTGGAGGATAATTTTCTCTCATGCTTAGCATGCTGTTTTTTCTCCCATCCCTAAAGCTAACCATTCCCATTCACCATTTCAGTGGTAGCTCTTTTCCCTGGGCCACTTATCTTAATTCATTCTACACAAGAAGAAATACATATAAATACATATAAAAGGAATATATATTGTACAGAAACATGCAGAATTACACCTTTATAAAGTGCAGCTTTCTTTCTTTTATAGCAGTTATCTGTATATCTGTGTGAACATCTGGATGAGTTCTTGAGTAGAATGAGCATATTAACTTTTTATTTATACTTGTAATCAATGTAGAATATGAAATAAAGGAATTCATAATGTATGTATTACTTATATATTATACATATTACATTATATTTATGCCCTCAGAGACCTTCATTTTCTCTCTTCCAACTCCTTTACTAATATCAGCTTTATTTTGTGAGGCTTTCTTAAGTACCATAGATACCCAGTGGTTTTGAGGGTTGATTAGCAAAAATGTATAAACCACACATGCTTGTGAGACTTCCTTCTAAATGCACCAGGGAATATTCAGCTTTGCCTGGGGAAGTAATTTGAAAGGATAACTGATCAGGTCAAGTTCAAGAGATCTTTTTCTAGTCTTTTGATATAAATTAGGTGACCTTGGAGAGATCCTGGCCTGAGTATAAAGTCTGTGGGTCTTGTGAGGCTTTGGGGGAGAAGACAAGGATGAAGTCATCAAACAAGCTCTTATTTCTGACTAAGCTGCAGAAAATTGATTTTAAGTATACAGCTTATTTTTCAAGATCTAATCCTGATAATGATAGCTTAAAAAAACAACAAAATCCATTTGCCATCTCTTTGATAACAGTAGCACATTCGCAATAGAGAAATTGTTCATTATAGGTGTCATCTAAAGGTCTCGTCTAAATTTTGCTTTTGGCGAATTAGGTAGCTGAAGAAAACCGAAGAGGAAAGAAAAAACAATCATAGCTCTGACATCATTCCTGATATTCTCTTCCCACTTCTGCCCCTTTCCCATCCCAAAGGTGGAGAACAGATTTGCCTCTATTGTTGGAAATTTCTAACTATTCCACTCTGCTGTCAGCACTAGCGTGGTGTGTGCTTTGACCCTGAAACAGTCAGGGTATTTCTGATCTGGCAACAGCTCTGTTAAGTTGTGCAGCATCCTGGTGAAGAAGAATGATGCTAGCCTGGGGATAACTGTGTCGTATAAACACACACTTATATTTCCATATGTCTGCCGAGAGCATAACTCTAATTGTTGTATGAAATCATCTCACTTCATAACTTCACAAGCATTGAAATGAAATGCCAATACGTTTATAATTTTAATTCCCTTCATTGTATTAGGCAATGTCTAGACAGAAAAAAACTGAATCTTCTTTTACAGTGGCTAGTTTTAAGTTCCGTAATAGTTTTAACAAAAGTGTAGGATCTCATAGCTTTTTTGAGGGTTAATATCCTATTATAATAATAATGTTATAGCACTAATAGTGTAATAATGTTAGCTTCCACTAGCTGATGGCAAGTTGTGCTATTGCAGTTTTTAAAAATATTAATTTCTGTATTGTTGTTATTGGTTTGCATTCAGCAAATTTAAAATTAGGCACATAAATATACTTGCTATAACTCCCATGTAATATCTAGAAGAGAATTAAAAAAGCAGAACACCTGACTGAGGCAATATTATAAGATGTTCTATGTGGAGAGAGGGTGAAGATACAGGATAATAAAAATGCATTTGAAATTTAATATTATAGGGGAAATACATATATATCACATATTACTAATGCATGCATATCAGTACTGGGGGAACAAAACTTGAACAGAAAAGAGATCCTTGATAAATAACTATTCTCTATTATGACCATGGGAAATTTGAGATTCAAAGTGTGGAATAAGGTTACAAATCTAGTATCCAGTATCCAGTATATCCATAATCAAAGTGTGTTGGCTCTGATGTTATTAATATCTAAATAATGATGAGCCCACTGGAGAAAATCACAATTTTCTGGTAGCCCAGGTTTCAACTTTTGATGCATGTCAGAAAAAAAGAAAGTCTGTAACAGAAAAACAGCATTAGCAAAATCAAACAGGATTATTTAGTTAGACGAGTGCTTCCATCTGCAACACTGACATTTGTACCAATGCTGTAAAGATTCAATATTCCCATAGATTCATATTAAAGCCCAAAGTAATGCAACTGTAGGAAAAAAAAAAGAAAAAAAAAAAAAAAAAAAAAGCATTTGTGGTGCTCTTCTGTACAAAACTCAGTATCTGATGAAATATTGAAATATTTGATGCTTGTGAACAGTACAACATGGAAGGAACAAACCTGTCATAAAAAATTAATTCATACGAAATTCACTTTTTCTTTTCCCTGATCATCAAGATTTTGAAAAGAAGATGGATCAGTCAGGATCTCCTTAGATCCATCTGCTTTTCTGTTAGTACAACCCAGAGACTGCTCTAGACCTACCCTCTAGACCTACCTTCTACCCTACCCTTCTGTTCTCTAAGGAAGTGGGCATCAGCTGTGAGATAACAAACAGGTCCAGGTCTATCCCAATATAGAGAGTGAGGAATTGGCAGTCTACCTAAAATATCTTCACAGAGAAAAGAACATGAAGAATTTTGCTTGTAGATTTGGCTATGGTAAATAAATAATCTCTGAAATAAGAAGGGAGTAGAAGAACATACTTTATGCTGCTGCAGTTTAGACAATAGAATCTGTTTAATATTCATTGAAGTAGCATCAGATAGTCAACATTCTTTATTTTCAACAGTCTAGAATAATAAAGAATGCATAACCTACCCCTTAATCAATCAACCTCACCTTCACTGTGTATTTGCTGATACTTGCAAAGATTTAGGATAAACTGGAGGAGATTTGTAAAAACATCTTCAATTCTTTTATTTATTTATTTATTTATTTATTTATTGTGAAACATTTGGTTCACACTTTTGAAAACCAGAATGTTTTGTAGTGAGGCAAAATCTTCTGTACAAGGACTGGCATTGGTCTTTGCCATTTCTTCAAACTAAAGATGATTCTGAAACATTTACTTATGTTTATTACTGTTTTTCCCCATAAATGGTCCCTTTGAGCAAATATATTTCTTTAGCCTTTCCTGAGCACAGTATACATGT
Source organism: Aythya ferina (assembly GCF_964211825.1). Lineage (NCBI taxonomy): Eukaryota > Metazoa > Chordata > Aves > Anseriformes > Anatidae > Aythya > Aythya ferina. The sequence continues at coordinate 196,223,625 of NC_140296.1, read as the reverse complement.
GGCCATGTATAACGCAGCACTGTTTGCCTAACCTCTCCTTGTCTGCTTCTGTTGCATTTTTACTGGAAAATTTCCAAAAATTTTGTTAAAAGCTGTTCACAATTAGATCAACAGAACACTTGAGCTTTGTTGGAGTACTGCTTAGGAAACATGCATGAATAGTATTGCCTGTATAAAAACATGTTAAATACAAAACTGAATAAAACAAAATTCACGATTATAGAAGAACATATAGAAGAACTACTCATCTGAAGTCCCAAAGGTAACATAATCACACAGGCTATGAAGCCAACTATAACCCCAGTACAAATGAAACTACACTTTAGTATCAATGAGTAACTGTTGGGTCACAATTTTCTAAGGAATATTCAGAAAATAGACAGCAAATTATGAGTGGAGAAGTATGTGAAATACATCAATATTCAGAGAAAAAACTGAAACAAGAATTAATTAACATGTCTGCTCTACAGATTCTGACTAATCATTTAGTACAATGCTAGAGAACAAGATACTGAAACAAAGGTTGTACTAGGATTATTGAATTTTATAGTAAAATTGATCAAGCTCAGATTGGAAAAAAAAAAAAAAAAAAAAAAAAAAAAAAACAGATAATGGTTTATTAACCACTTAACAACCTGTTCAGCTACTCTGAGAATATCCATACTTACCACAGACTGTACAGCTATCACCAGTCACAACCGTTCTTAGATATCCATCAGATGTTACAAGGTATCCAGCAGAAAATAAGAGATGGGATTCTTCTAATCTAATTTAACTATCAAAAAAATAAGCATCCAATGTCTAAGCCCAGAGACTCTCAGTACACTGAAACAGATATCACGAAGAAGCTGTTTATGGTGTATTAAGACAGGCATCTAAGACAATTCAGATAAATAACTACCTGGAGATCCTAGCACCGTTTTTATGACCACAAAGGAGATGATGTAGTTAGTTTAGACTGAGAAACTCTAGTATGGTCAGAACAGTGAATGAAACCCACCTGAATATTTGACCTCCCAGTGTCTCTACTGACTCGCTGAATGCAGGGTGCTGTCATCTTTCATTTGTGTGCAATAAATGGGATACTACAGAGGCCATTGTTGCAAGCTTGCCATTACCTAAAGTAGATTCTTTTGTAGATTAACCTACAGAATAAGTTCCTGCTTTCTCATGTAATCACAATTCAAGTATAAATAAAGGATTGATTCCTCACTAGGGATATAGTCTTCTAATACTTTGAGCCAAGAAAGCAAGGCCATCATCTTCTTGAGAGCTTAAAAAAGTAAGAAACAAGCTATAGAGTTTTGTACATTTTGGTTTGAAAACAATGGAAAAAGCAGGAAATCCATCCAAAAGACCAATATAGTAGTCTAGACAGGAAATAGCTAGGGCATGAACCATTATTTTGGCCCTTGATAAAGCAAAAAAAAAAAATCTGAATTGTTGCTATAGTAAGCACATTTAATGTGAGTGATCTGGCAGTTGTACCAGTAAGAGTAGCAACATTTAGTGCAGTGTGAAATCACTGATTCTTAAAGATGAAACATGAATTAGGTGTGAAGAAATGAGTCTGAGAAGCTTTCTTTGACATTGCTGGAGCCAGGATTTCCCCTGTGAGTGGAAGCCATACCACATTATAACAGAAGCATTATACATCTGCTTACACTCATTTTGCCCAGGTGTGACCTGATTAGAGTCAGATACGTAAATCTTTTATAGGAAAAAAATATATATATATATTCCCAGCATTGTGGAATTGCTTTGTAAATACATATTCATCTTGTTAAGAAAAAAATTAACATTTAAATACTTTAAAAACAGAGCCCTTTGAAATAGCTTCCTATCTGACAATTACTCTTTAGTTTCTTAGAAATGTAGGATGTTTTTAAAAGCTTGAGAATGAAACAAAATATTTGGTTTTCACAAAACAGAATGTTTTAAATAATTTAAACCATATCTTTTACAATTTTGTTTTATAGAAATCTCAGAAATCCTGCCTTTTCCATAAAAGAAAAAGTTTGAAAAGTTTGAAATTGACAACAAACTTCCAAACACACACACACATATATATATATATTGCCAAAGTTGTACTATGTATTAAGTATCTGAAATGTATGGGTGATTAGAGAGACCTAAAATTTGTTTATTTTTTTAAATCATCCTCCTTTTATGAACTGAATGAAATTGCAGCTAGAAATATATAGATATTTTTTGCATATATGGAAGAGATACAACAGTAAACAGTAAACCCCTTTGAAAATATTTTAGCTTAAGACTGTAAACAGTTATGCACCACTTATTTAATATTTAATAAATCCTAATTATGTAGGACCAATGTACATTTTCTGCAGAAAGGTCATTGTAAAAACAGTTTCCAAACACACATTTTGCAGCTAAAGATTAATTGGACATTAGCCTGAAAGATCTAAGAAAATACCAGTGTCTGTCCTGTGTGCACATGCACGTGTGTGCACGTCCTGTGTGCAAACATCTTCGCAATGGCAACTGAAAGATGTTGTTTAACTGAAGGCCCAGAAAGTGGGCATTCTTTTCATTCTTTTTGATGGCCAGCTAAGCTATCCCTTAGCTAAGTCCTCCCTAACACAGTGTGTTCCTTAGTCCTGCTATTCCTGTGCTCACAAGCAGCCCAAATGACAATGCAGCCATATTAGGTAGGAGAGTAAGATTCTCAATACTTGTTACTGATAGGGGTGAGCATTTCTTTTAAAACAATAGTAAACATTTAGTGGTTCATGTTCATTGATACCTGATTTATGCACTAAAAAGCAATAGGAGTCTGAACTCTGTCTGGTGTGACCGGTGTGATCATGTTTCTGTTGTGGCATGTGTGCTGTGCCAGATCATAGCTTGGGCTTGGGCTGCCTTTGTGTAGCTGCACGAGAACAGATGATACTTGATCTGATCCCGAGGCTGCCAGGACAAAATTACCCTATCAAAATATTTAGAAAAAAAAATGAAGCAGCAGTATGAACATGTACCAGATCTGTATTTAGTGGTGTGTGGCTTCAGCTCTTTTGATCAATTACTAGAAGTTTTAAAATTGTTTTAATCTTCTTTGAATGTCTATTTAATTATTTGGAAAAAAAAAAAAAAAAAAAAAGGAAGGAAGGAAGGAAGGAAGGAAGGAAGGAAGGAAGGAAGGAAGGAAGGAAGGAAGGAAGGAAGGAAGGAAGGAAGGAAGGAAGGAGGGAAGGAGGGAAGGAAGGAGGGAAGGAAGGAAGGAAGGAAGGAAGGAAGGAAGGAAGGAAGGAAGGAAGGAAGGAAGGAAGGAAGGAAGGAAGGAAGGAAGGAAGGAAGGAAGGAAGGAGGGAAGGAAGGAGGGAAGGAAGGAAGGAAGGAAGGAAGGAAGGAAGGAAGGAAGGAAGGAAGGAAGGAAGGAAGGAAGGAAGGAAGGAAGGAAGGAAGGAAGGAAGGAAGGAAGGAAGGAAGGAAGGAAGAGAAAGAAAGAAAGAAAGAAAGAAAGAAAGAAAGAAAGAAAGAAAGAAAGAAAGAAAGAAAGAAAGAAAGAAAGAAAGAAAGAAAGAAAGAAAGAGAAAGAAAGAAAGAAAGAAAGAAAGAAAGAAAGAAAGAAAGAAAGAAAGAAAGAAAGAAAGAAAGAAAGAAAGAAAGAAAGAAAGAAAGAAAGAGAAGATTTTCTAATGCTGAGTTTCATACAGCAAAAGCACAAAGTAGTAAGACCTGTTCTTAGAAGAATGTCAGGCTTTTGGCTGGGATAGAGCTAATTTTCTTCCTAGTAGCTGACTTGCTGCTGTGCTTTGGATTTAGGAGAATAACACTGATAACATGCTGATGTTTTAGTTGTTGCAGAGCAGTGCTTCCATAAAGCCAAGAACTTTTCAGCTTCTCATGCTGTCCTGCCAGGTGCACAAGGAGCTGGGAGGGGAAAGATGAAGACAGATGACCCCGACTGGCCAAAGAGAGGTTCACAAAGAGCCTCATTCATGATGACATCATTCACATATGATGTCATCTCAACTATAAAACTGTGTGAAGTTGGCCATGGGGGCTTCTGTTACACAGGGACTCTGGGCATCAGTTGGCTAGTGGTGAGCAATTATTAAGTATTGTGCATGACATACTTTGTTTATAATAATTGTTATTTATTATTCTTATCATTTTCTTTACTGTTTTCTTTACTAAACTGAAATTATCTCAACCCATGAGGCCTTTCATATTTCTCTTTAATTTTCTCCCCTGTTCCTCGGGGGGGGAGCAAGCAAATGGCTCTGTGTTTTTTTTTCTTCCTACCATGTTAAACCACAACAAGGGGGAAAGGAAAAAAATTTCCTCGATCCAGCTGATTTTCATTTTCATCCAAGGCAAAAATAAAATGTTGACTATGAACTACATGCATGTCTAAAATAAAATAAAATAAAATAGATTTGGAACCTAGACCTCATTTGTTAAATGTGAAAGCTTTCATAACCACACCCACATTTCCCAGAGATTAAGAGGTTAGGAAAAAAAATAGATTTTTTACTTGGACTATCTCATTCTTTTAGAGCCTTTAATAAAAAAGGGATATACTTTTTTTTTTTTTTTTTGTCTTCTCTCTTTTTTATTTTTTATTTTATTTATTGTTTTGCTTTGTTTTGTTTTATTTTATGTGTCTGCATTTTTGGCATCTGTCTATGTGCAGAAAATAATGTCCTCAAATTTTATAGAAAGTCTGTGCTTTATCTTTATTCAACTACTTTATTATTCTGCTTTGGGTGAGTTAAGATTTGCTTAAGTAAGGACATGAGAACATGGAGACCTGGAATCACACCTGCAGCTGGTGCATGCAATCTCATTTCCTGGGATTTCCAGACCAAAGAAGTTCTAATTTTGTTTAACTGACCCCTCAAACCTGTTAAATTTTAGCTTAATTAATTTCATATCATTTCAGTCAGTTCTCAAAAGAGAATGAAAAAAACATGATTGAATTGTTTGATTGAAAACATGATCTTGCATTGCAGAAGAACACGGGGATAGATCACAGCCAGGAAGACCAGGAAATTAAAAAACAGGTGAAATTTCTACAAAATGTCTATTTTAACCACATCCGAAGTATTTTTATTTTTTCCCCTCAAACATGTACACTAATTCTCTTTGCTTTTTTTTTTTTTTTTTTGGGGGGGGGGGATGGGGTGGAGTGGGGTGGGGAGGTGTTGATTGTTTTATGATCAAGCCCCTTTTAAAAGATGGAAACATCAAGCCCAGCTTCTTTTAGCTGCTGCTCATTTGTTTCCACTTTTTCCTCTTACCAGTTTTGTTTATTTGAATGTTTTAATGAACTTGATTTGGGGATCTACATATAGCCATATGTGGTGGCAAGCTAGAATTACTCCTCAGGTCACACACTAAAGAGTTTGGTCCATTGAATTTGAGGTCTCTGAAATCTAATCCTGCTTTTGCACTGTCAAGTCTTGCATGGCTGACAGCAAATCAGCAGTAACGAAAGGTCAGCTTGGAAGTCAAAGACTTACAACCTCTAAGTCTCTTTGTCTGGAGATCATGAAGTCTTATTTCTTTCCCAGTATTTAAAAATAAGAAGGTGTATTCAAGAAACCACCTGCTTTAAAAAAGGTCCTTATTCATTTCCTTGTAAATTACAATTTGGGTTTAAAATAGATATAAATTAAATGTAAACAAAATGCAAGTTAAAAATAACAATCAGAACTTTTGCCACTAGTCTTCCAGGATGAAACTCAGTGGACTAAAAGTCAGTGCTCTGTTATCTCCCTTGTGGCTTCTGCTGCAGTCCTTGACTCTAGTGTTTCACAAATTGCACTGCACTAGTGGTAGCCTGTGTGTCTCTTTTTCTTTAGAGAAATAAGCTTGCTGTTTCATTCCTGCTCTGAACTTCATCAACGGGAAGTTACAGCACTCTTAGTTGTTGGCTTCATTTTGCTAGCAAATGTCTTTTGAGATGGAATTGAGGATCCTCTCATTCCCCATATTTTGTGTCCATTTGCTTGAGGAGAAATTGTAAGGTCAGAGAAACCTAAAAAAAAAAAAAAAATGTATCTTGGGATAGGCACGTGCAGGACTTTATTTGACTTTATACCCATGTATAGTCATATAAATCAACTCCCTATAATTTAGCACAATATTAGATCCAAGAATAAATCTAAATGACGATGAGATCTTCGTCATGAGACCAGAGGTAAAGCTGAGGATTTTAAAAGTTTTAGACTTTGTTCTTTAATCCTGATGATTCATAAATTTTTGTAGAGATCCAAAGAGCTAAAAGAAGGGATGAGAAGGGATGCACATATTCCTTCTGCTATTTCCCTGAAAGCAGTATACACACGTGAGGATTGTTACTTCTTTCTCCACAGGTTTATTTTCTCTACAGTATATGGAAGTTGGCTTTAATTTCCAATATTTATTACAAAAGGTTTTATATGTGTATTCAGGGTTTTGGAATAACAACATATTTCTAAGTAGCTTGAAATAAATAGATAAAATGAATGGCCTTGTATTTTACTGTTACTCTTTGGTTTATGCAGAATACTCAGAGCAATATATCCTTTCCCATTTTCTTTTCATTTTTATTTCTTTCATGCTACATTTCAAACCATGAAGGAGGAAAAGAATAGAAATTTGAAAACTGTAACAGCTGTACCAGAATCAGAATAATGCCATGGTTCATTTCAGTACTTCTTTCAGAAAAATAAATAAATAAATAAAATAAATTAACAGTCTTTCTCTCCTCCTATGGCTGCTTAATATGGAAATTATTTAATTTAATTATTATAAATGATCCTGTCAAATAAAGAAAATCACCATAGCCCAAACAAGTCATGACAGTATTACAGCTTCCTAATTAGAACAAATCACTAGTCTCAATTAAAAATGAATGTCTGTATCAAGAATCAAAGAAGCTTTTATTCCTCACTCATATTTATATTTGGGAACACATCTGGTCTGTTTTAAATGTTTTCTTCAGTGCTAAAAAGGGTAGAATCTTATAGCTAAGTTATACAAGCTCTGACCCTGAAGGTCTTTCCCTACAAGGCTCTGAGATGAGCCATGATCCTGTTATGAACTTCAAGGGAAAAGACCCTGCAGCTCATCCTCAGCTTGCTAGATTTGGTCTTAGGTTTGCATGTTGCAAAACCACATATTAAAAACAGACAAACAAACAACAATAACAAAACTGTTTTCTGTCAGCTCAGTGCAGGGTATGCTTTATGGCTCAGCAGGGTACGCATGAAGCAGAAAGGGTTTTTTTTAGCATAGTACATCCTGGTTTCAGCTGGGATAGAGTTAATTTTCTTCTTAGTAAGATATGGCACTGTTCTTTGGATTTAGGATGAAAACAATGCTGATAACACGGCAATGTTTTAGTTGTTGCAGTCAAGGACTTTTCAGCTTCTCATACTGCCCTACTAACAAGGAGTCTGGGGGCACACAAGGAGCTGGGAGGGGACAGAACCAGGACAGCTGACCCAGACTGGCCAAAAGGAGGTTCTATACCATATGGTGTTATGCTGAACAGTAAAAATGGGGAGGCTTGGCCCTGGGGAGGCTGCCACTGCTCAGGGTTGGGCTGGGCATTGGTCAGCAAGTGGTAAGCAATTGCATTGTACATCACTTGCTTTGTATTATTGTTATTATTACTATTATTAGTAGTATTCTCCCTTCATTTTCTGACCTATTAAACTGTCTTTATCTGAACCAATGAACTTCTTACTCTTTTATTTTGATTCTTTTCCCCATCACACTGGGGGGGCTGGGTAGAGAGGGAGTGAAAGTCTGTGTGGTGTTTAGACTGCTGGGTTAAACCATAACAAACAGCAAGTGAAAAAAAAAAAAAAAAAAAAAAAAAAAGAATAAAGAAAGAAAAAAAAGGAAATAAAATAATATATATAAAAAAAAAACTTTGGATAAGAAACAGATTTATAAAAGGCTTTAAAATATGAGAATAGATAGGCAGGATCAAAAATACAAGGATAGATGGACAGATTTCCACTCGCACTGGCATTGTTCTTTTATTTTAATCACTAGGAATACAGCTTCAATGAGCTTCAATGAAGAAGTCTTAGTTACTTTTGTTCATGGGAAACTCTGTTTGTAAAGTGAATACTGAATACTAAAAAAAAAAAAAAAAAAAAAAAAAAAAAAAAAAAGAGGTAAGAATGTTTATTTAATGAAAGTAGATTAAATATGTGGTTTCATTCTTCCTGCTAGTACTAAAACTTTACTGAATAAAATTTCTTGGAAAACTTTCATTGGTGTAATCAACTTCAAGTCCCCATATAAAATCATAAATGTTTATCACAAATCATTCCCCTCAAATATTTTAAATGAAATGGTTCTTCCACTAGAAACACACATTCATCTATCCTAGTTGGATCCTAAACTTCAGCATCAGAAGACTTTATTTTTGAAAGTAAAGAATTTTCTTGGTTAAATAGGAAAGTGGTACTGTATCTATGCTGTATTCAGAGTAACCAGAAAAAAATGTTCTGTATAATGTAATCAATGGGCAAGAAATATGCAAGACCACACACATGAATAAAACAAACAGAATATTCTCTAATATTATACAAGATATACTTTTTTTTTTTTTTTTTTTTTTTCCCTAGGCCACACAACTTGATCGCTCATCTTTTTGTAGTTTCTCTGATCATCCAAAGCAGTCCTGGACCAACTACTTGGAAGGCTCATTGCAACCAAGAAGGTAAGGTAAAAGGAAAGATAAGTAAGAAACGCTTATCCCAAAATGTTATGTTGCTCATTCAGGACTTGTGTATATGCATACAGACTAGCCTAATAGCAGAGTCAAAGCTACAGACTTCGTTCGGATGGAAAAAAATGTGTCTTTCCATTTTTGTTACTTTTTATCAAGAGGTGAAAATTGGGATGTCATCATAAACAGAGGAAAAAAACATCAACAATTGCAAAATAAGAATTTAAACTACAGAAAAAGATTCTTTTTTTTTTTTTTTTATTGGGGGACAGGGAGTGGGGGTGGCTAAGGATGTTTCTAACAATTCTTTGTATATAAAACTCTCTTGCCTTTTTTAATCTGTACCTTTCTTTAACTAGTAAAAATATTATGTATTTATTGCATCAATTATGTTTATGTTGATGGCTAAACTTTATCTTACCCTGAGGATAACAAGATTTTTGAGATGTTTTGGAAAGCACTGAACATTCAGTGGAACTAATTTATGTGTGTATTTATAGCTATATTTACACTTCACATCAGAGTCCTATTATATCTATAAATTCCAAATCATAGAATGTCTTAAAGATCATCTGTTTCCAATCCACCTCTCACTAGAGCAGGTTACCCAAAGCCCCATCCTGCCTGGGCCTGGTCTTGAACACTTCCCGGGATGAGGCATCTGCAGTTTCTCTGGGCAACCTGGTCCAATGCCTTACCATCAGACTAAAAAAAAACTTCTTTCTAATGTCTAATCTAACTATGTTATGTTATGTTGTGTTGTGTTGTGTTGTGTTAAGTTATGTTATATGTTTGTTATGTTATGTTATGTTATGTTATGTTATGTTATGTTATGTTATGTTATGTTATGTTATGTTATGTTATTATTTTTGTGTGTGTGTAAATCCATTCTCCTTTGTCCTATCCCTAAAATCCTGACAAAGAATCCCTCCCCAGCTTTCCTGTAGGCCCCGTTAAGGTACTGGAAGGTGTCTATAAGGTGTACCTGGAGCCTTCTCTTTTCCAGGCTGAACAACCTCACCTCCCTCAGCCTTTCTTCATTGTAGATGTGCTCCAGCCCTTTGATCATCCTCATGGCTCTCCTCTGGACTTGTTCTAATAGGTCCATGTCCTTCTTTTGCTCAGTGACAAAACAAATTGTGTGGATACTGCATGTCCAAAGAAGGGCAATGAAGCTGGTGAAAGGTCTAGAGAACAAGTCTTATGAGGAGCAGCTGAGGGAGCTGGGGTGGTTTAGCTTGGAGAAAAGAAGACCTAGGGCCTTCTTGTACTTCACAGTTAAAGGAAATTGTAGCAAGGTGATGATTGGCTTCTTCTTCCAAGCACCAGGTGATAAAAGTACAAATGGCCTCAAGTTGCACTAGGGGAAGTCTAGGTTGGATTTTAGGAAAAAGTATTTTTGAAAGGATTGTGCAGCATTGGAATAAACTGCCCATGGACATGGTTGAGTCACTTTCCCTGAAAGTCTTCAAGAAATGTGTAGATGTGGTGCTTAGGGACATGGTTTAGTGGTGGACTCATTGGTACTAGGTTAAAGGTTGGATTAAATGATCTTAGAGGTCTTTTCAAACCTATATGATTCTATGATAAAAACAGTATATACTACATTCTCTATGGAGACAATTTCTGACAGTTTATGTAGGTAATAGAAGAAAATATATATCAACTATGATGTATGATGACTAGGAGAAAAAAAATGTTTCTCATTGTCTGACATATTTTGGAATTATAATTTGATCCAGATTTAGAAATTACCAGCTTTATTAAAATCTTTAATTAATTCTTTAGTGATATAAATACCTAGATCTTATTTTAATGTTTTATATTTCTATATGAATTCTAACAACAAAAAAAATCTCCTTTACAATTATTTCTACCATAATTAGGTCCATCTTCCTTAAACATTTTGTGGGCTCATATTTGAGGAAGGAAAAATTACTTTCTGTGCTTCTTACCATGGAGGCTGAGAGGTATTCTGGTATATGCCTACTACATATATAAATATATATATATACATATATATATATATATGCTGCTCATGGCTTGAACTGGTGTACGCTTCGTTGAGTTAAAAACTGGCTGTATAGCCAGGCCCAAGGAGTTGTGGTGAATGGAGTCAAATCCATCTGGAGGCTGGTCACTATTGGCATCCCCCGGGACTCAGCACTGGGGCCAGTCCTCTTTAATATCTTTATTGATGATCTGGATGAGGGCATTGAGTGCACCCTCAGTGACTTTGCAGATGACAACTAGTTAGGTGCATGTGTCGATCTGCTCAAGGGTAGGAAGTGTCTGGAGGTTCAGGAGGATCTGGAAAGGCTGGACTGGTGGGCTGAGGTCAACTGTATGAAGTTCAACAAGGCCAAATGCTGGGTCCTGCACCTGGGGTGCAATAACCCCAAGCAGAGCTATGGACTGGGAGAGGATTGGTTGGAGAGCTGCCTGGCGGAGAAGGACCTGGGAGTATTGGTGGATAGCCAGCTGAATATGAGCCAGCAGTGTGCTCAGGTGGCCAAGAAGGCCAACAGCATCCTGGCTTGTATAAGAAGCAGTGTGGCCAGCAGGGCTAGGGAAGTGATTGTCCCCCTATACTCGGCTCTGGTGAGGCCACACCTCAAGTACGGTGTTCATTTTTGGGCCCCTTGCTACAAGAAGGACATCAAGGTGCTCGAGTGAGTCCAGAGAAGGGCGATGAAGCTGTTGAGGGGTCTGGAGAACATGTCCCACGAGGAGCAGCTGAGGAAGCTGGGTTTGTTCAGCCTGGAGAAGAGGAGGCTCAGGGGCAACCTTATTGCTCTCTACAGGTACCTTAAAAGAGTCTCTAGCGAGGTGGGGATTGGTCTATTCTCATACATGCCTGGCGACAGGATGAAGGGGAATGGGCTAAAGATGCGACAGGGGAGGTTTAGGTTGGATATTAGAAAGAACTTCTTTACTGAAAGGGATGTTTGGCATTGGAGTGGTTTGCCCAGGGAAGTGGTGGAGTCACCATCCCTGGAGATCTTTAAAAGATGTTTAGATGTAGAGCTTAAGGATATGGTTTAGTGGAGGACTTGTTAGTGTTAGGTCAGAGGTTGGACAAGGTGATCTTGGAGGTCTCTTCCAACCTAGATGATTCTGTGTGATTTTGTGATTCTATTATAATATTAGTTATGGAATGCCTGAACCATTTTCCAGTCTGTCAGATCCAGAATCCTTCTGAGCAAGCTGAGGAAGGAGGTGATTTTGGACCATGTACTGTGTGCAGCTGAGGCCCCTCTCTCTCAGAAGTAAAGCTCTGGAAACCTTATGAAGCATCTGAAACATGCTCAAATTTGGTGGCATTATATGTGAATATGACACAAGATGTATTTGGACTTAGATCTCATCTTTGCAACCACTGTATAGGGATTGACCTGGCATACGTCTGCAAAACAGGCAGAAAATTTTGAGATAGGCATTACTGTGGGAAGACCCATTGAAAAGAAAACAGGCTGCACAGTAGACGATAGGAAATTCATGCACTGGCCTTGAAACTGTAGCAGTCCTTCTCTGCACTTTGACTCTTCCTGTCCCCTATTTTTTCTGGTAGGTAATGATGGCTGCCTTAATAACATCAGCCAATAGCCATAAGATCAGGGAGATCAATAGGTGTGTTATAACTTTCTGTATCTTCCTCTTATGTGCTCATAAACATTTACAATACATTGCTTGCATTGTGTCACAGACAATAATCATCTATTAACCCTTCATATACATATGAAAATAATAGAAAGCATAATTTTATTTTTTTTAATGATAATAAACATAACCTAAAACAGAATAAGATCAGAACTCTGATCAGAATAATAATAAATTATAAGAATAAAAAAATAAGATCAGAACAGTGGAGATATGTGATTTCCCCCATTCAGGGTAAGGATTGAGGCATATCTCTGAAGTTTTCCAATAAAGAAACACTCCAACTGAACCACCAAGAGAAGCAAACTAAGCACTACTGGTTCAGATGGTCGCTTTGATCAAATCAGTCTCTGTTATTTCACTGTCCTGAAATTATCCCTCATCCTAAGCTTCACTTGAAGTAATTGGTTGAGGTTTATTGATTTCTTTATATAAATACTTTAATTTAGGCACTGCAGATCTCAGCATATCACTTGTCAGACCCACTTAGATAAAACTCACACATCGTACTAAACGGGGGGTTGAGACCAGCATTTGCTTTGACATGAGGATTTGGAGTCAGTGCTGCCATGTATGTGGTGAACCACAAAGCTTAGCTCTGTTATTCTTGCCTTCTTTTCAATGTTTGATTACACAGTGCAAGACACATTGTGGTAGGTCTATGTGAGGAAGATTGGCAATATGGAAAGAATGAAAAAAACATCTTTACCCATGGTTCGGAATGTGTTCAGGAACCGTTTCTAAGCATGGCAGAGCATAATCTAAAGGGATACAGCTACAAACAAAGAATACAAAAGAGCTTTTAAAAAACAATGAGAATCCTTAAAATCTAGTTCACCCCAGTACCCGGACCCTAATTGTGCAGGTCAAATCATAGACACATTTGTCTTTAGCCCTGGGGTTGAAGCTTCCATAAAGGTGGAGCAGTCCCTGCTGCCTTTGCAGCACAGGAACTCAGATACCACTGGAAGGGAGGCTGTAAAGTCTCACATTGGCCATTTAAGCCTTTGTTCATGCTTTCTGGCAGTATGACACACTTTCATGGCAGGGTTAATCTTTTTCTGTCACTCACGAGCTCAAGTGTAATAAAGGCTCTTGGTCTTACAGTCTCCAAGTCATATAGATAAGATATATTAGATTAGAAAGTAAAATGAGTTTGTAGCTTCCTCCACCAAAGGCTGTGCTGAGGGCAGGCTCCATATCCAGTTCCTCTGTCTGTATGGCTCCCAGCTGTATCCATCACATGAAGAGTCAAAACATAAGTGTTGCACAATTTATGGCCTTTTTACTGGGAAAGAAGATACCTGTGAAAGGCACATTGTACCTGAGTTGCTCCCGAAAGGCTGAAAGTCAAGAGACAGATCTGTATCAGTCCTCATAATGACTACACAACCAGCTGAACACAGGAGCACAGTTTTGGTACATTGATGCCAATAGGCCCTAGTCCCCACACACACAAGAGTCTTGGCACCTTTATCACTTCTGTTCCAGCCTCCCAGCAGGAGAGGGAGCAGCTCCATTGTAGTAGCCCCTGGAAGGGATGCCCAGAGGCTGATGGCAGGTCTTTGGAAGCACAGCTCCTAATAAACAAGAACCCCCCCCCCCATGTTTGGGGCAGGAGGGTGGAGGGGAAAAAGTTTTCTTCAAGCTAAATCTCATTCTGGTTCTGAAAAGATGTAAATTCTCCAGGAAGTTTCACTTTTAAAATTCAGTTTGAGGAATGGGTGGGAAAAAAATGGACATGGAGGATAAAAAATTATCTGGAGAAAGAAAAGAACAGACAAGCAGTAGTGAAGAAATCCTTATGAAAGGTCATTTATTAGAGAGAAAAGGAAGGGCTGAGATCAGAATCGTGATCTTAACAAGATCCAGTCCAGGGTGGTATTTCTTAATGTAAAACTTCTGACAGATCGCAGGGGGAAACAGTCTGAAAACTCTGCTTCCCAAAGGCCCTCACGTGATTTTGATTTGAGAGCATGAACGGTACTGGACCCAAATGGCAGGACATCTGCTGACTAAACCCTAAGAGAGTGCTTTCAATTTCCAGTCATTTCTCAGTTACAGTGAATTTCCCCATACTTTATAATGTCTGTTAACTGTTTCTCCTCCATATTCTAAAATACATGTTAATGTGAAGTTTTAAGGAAAAAAATTAATTAATATATAAAAATATGTATTACCTCAGTTGTTTATTTTTTCCCAAGATAACTGTAGGTTTTGCACTATCTTACATCCAGGTTAGTAGCGTTGTGAAGTAATATCTATGTTCATTTAGCTTACATGCAACTTGCTTCACATTTCTGTGACAGTCGCGATTTTGTTACATTACCTATGGCATAAAATTATCTGCTGACAAGTGACAAGGCATTCAATTTTTATTTTGTATTTTGGTTCTAAAAGTGATAAAAAGAAGTAGTTTTTCACATTCATTTCGATATTTAACTTGTGCCTTAGCTCTAGTATATGCACCTGCATACATTATATGCTGACATCTTTATGCTCTAGATGATATACATATGGCAAAGTTTGTAAGAAAATTGTGAAACATGTTGGCTATAAGTGTTAATAGCATCTCCAGGTTACTAGATGCATCTAATATCACAAATATGCTGAAGTACTCAGCAGTTTCTGTTTCATGGGACACTGATAGTTGCAACTTAAATGAAGGAAACCAAATATTAATCTTCAACTTTGGTGTCTTCTGGTGGGCTTAAAACTGAGCAACTGCAGCATTCTTGTTTGCTGCAGACTTGGTCTGATCTGACACTTCCAACAGGTGTTTTTGCTCTGCAGATGGGGGGTGCTGGCACAGACCCTCCCCTCCATTCCTGCCTCCATACCCCTGCTTTCACAGCTTTGGGACCAGATGCCTACAGAAATGACAATTCTCAAAGGTATCATTTACCAAGAGAAACAAACAGTGTGAGTCTGTGAAGCCAACAGATGGATCCTATTTACAGTGGTGTAAATCAGTGGTATGCCTCTAGGTGAATGGAGTAAGCAGGAAGATAGGAAGAGACAGGAGAATCCAGATCAGTTTATCCATGTCTGTGTTTACTTAACAACCAATAAGTGGCAACTAGGAGGGACTGTATATTTTCTGAGACAAGCTACTTATGGCCAAGCCTGAATAATGTCCATTGGAGAAAAAAAAAAAAAAAAAAAGGAGAGGGGGAGGGGGGAGAGGGAGGGAGAAAGGGGGAGGGGGGGTCCAAGAGGAGGATCAAGAGAATGAAAAAGAATAAGAATTGTTGACCATCCATCTCTAAGGAAAGTCCATAAGCTTCTTCAGGACTACATGCTGAGACTGATTCTGAGTGATACGAGCCCACACTGGTCTTTCTGAAAGGGCAAAAGCATCTTTTACAGCATATATTTTGATTTCCTTGAATCCAGCAAAAGTGTACTCATTTAGTAGTTGTGTAAATATAGTAACTAGTAGGAAGGAGGGCCCCGGGACCTGCTTGGTGACTTAGGGAATTACTGCAACTGCAACTTAACTCAAAAATACACAGTTGACATATGTCAACTGTTATCAAAGCATTTAGCCTAATTTATTCTAAACCATCAACTCATAAGAAAGCATCTGTTTACCAGCTGGCTTGGTAGCTACCCAAACTAATCTGAATGACCTTAGCTGGAACAGGGCTGACCTCCGTCAAGTTGAAGAGTTGATTCCTCCAGTGCGTACGGATTCAGCAGTGATTTTGAACTACAGCCTTAGAAACCCATCTTCTGCCCTCTCTACCATATTACATTACTTAGGAATGCTGTTACTTCTCCCTTCTTCTATTTTCATCGCTTCTCTTGAAACCCTTTTATGCACAATAAAATTGGACAATTTTCTCATTTGGAAACCCATATTCCTATAATGTTCGTCTGCAAAGAGAAAAAAAAAAAAAAAAAGCATCTAACCTTATCCTTCATTTAGTATTGCCACATTATATAGATTTTTTTATTATACTAAAACATGATACTAGTGGCAAGACAGAAAGACGCTTTCATAACGTCTGCCTTGGGATTTATAACAGTTGGATTTTGTTCTTACTGCTCTTTGTAGAACAGGGGAGGTTTGTCTTCCAGGTGCAGGTTATTTCCTCCTTGACAGAAAAATGAATGTCCACCTTTGTGCTAATGTGTAAGTCCTTACATCCTTTTACACCAATAATAAATGGGAAAGTAGTGACTGGTAAATTTAGAGATTTTAAGCATGTCTAAGACTCTCACATCAGCTTGCATTCAGGCACCTTCTTCATGGTGGCTGCTCCTAGACACTAATCCAATTACATTTTTTCATTTACTTTTGTGAAAACTTTCAGCCTTAAAGACCTGTTAGCATAGGGCCCTTTATCCTGAAAATGCTGCTCAAATACTTTATTAGGTTCTGGGGGCCTATCCAGCTATGACTAAGTGCATAACTCCCTCTATCCCCATGTTGCACATGTGATTAGATGTTTTGCAATGGTAAATGACCTCAAAAGTCATAGAGTGAAAATTTCTCTTCATACACGCAAAGTATACAGAAAGTTACAAACAAACAAACAAAAAAAACCCTTACAATTCAGAATTAAAATATTGGCAATTCATTTTAGACAGGCACACAAGGTGCAAAAGAGGAAGTGGTCCCACAGTGTGCTCATTTCTGTAACCACCACAATCTAGTAATTTCTGAAATATGTAAGACTCATATGCAGATCACTTGGGGTAGTTTTTGTTTTGTTTCATATGTTAGTTTGTTTGCTTTTGTTTTGGTTTTGGTTGGTTGGTTTTGTTGACATTGTAATATTCTTCCTCTTTCTTCTTTTTTCATTTTGATCCAGAAAAACTTATTTACACAAAAGAGATAGTAAAAGGGAGGGAGGGAAGGATAGAGGGAGGGACTGAGACAAAGATAAGAAAGGGAGGAAGGGAGGAAGAAAGGACGGGGGAGAGAAAAAGGGAGGCAATGAAGAAGGCAATGAAAGGAGAGGCAAAGCTGATTCCAACATGTCCTGTTTATAACATTGCCTACTTTTATTAACCAGAAACACACTACAAAAGTTAAAATGATCCTGCAAAATCAGATTCAAAGAAGATAAATAACTCAAAATGCAGAAAATTAAAACCAGAAGAAAGTCCAGTATGAAAATCATTGTTGGCTTTAGCTGGACATGAAGTGATCTCTTACATTTGTTCTTTTTGCTTATCCGGACTCCCCAAAGGTTCAGCAGGCTTCACTGGATAGAGGTTCAGCCATTCAATGACTTAATACTGAATCCTACAATATGTTGTCATGGTTAGAAAATCTCCACTAGTGGAAAACACTTCTAAACAAGGACAACTCCTTCTTTATTTATTGTTTGAATCTAATCATATGGTTTCCTGCCTTGCACATCTGGTCTTAGATAGTCAGATCTGGACACGATAGCTTTTTACATTGTTAACCCCACCCTGCAATGTCAGTAAGGAGTTGATCCAAATCCCAGCTGGAGTATTTTCTACTGACTACAGTGGAACTGGATGGGGCCCCCACTGATTTGCTTTCTGTGGTGCACTAGAGATTAAGAAAAGTTTTGAGGAAAACCTCTGTTCTGTCTTGTGCTGGTAAGGAACCAGGGATTCTTTACTTGAAGCAACTAGTACAAATTCTGTATAAGAGAAATCTTCATTTGTCCCTTGGTATTCGTTAAACTATCTCACTGTACTGAGATGTTAAAATATGATTTATTTAGGAAATTAACAATAGAGTTGATGCTTTTATTATGTGTCATTCCATATTTAACTTATTTGTCTCAAATACAGATTGATCTTATCACCATATTCTTCTTTAAAAGACTCCTAAGTCTCATCACAGTTAATTAAAATGAGTTTCTTGAAGAAGAAGAAGAAGAAAAAAAAATGTTTATTGATGCTACTGGTGATAAAACACGACTGTAATAACACGTTATGAATGCACAATACATTTAGATTGAACCTGAGTCAGTTATTTTCACTCAGAAGAGTAAGATCTGGAGAGGGCAGAGTACAATTTCCATTTGCTCCTCTGTCATAATGACATTTTTAAGAATAAAAAGTAGTCTGCTTTTAAGACCATGTAAAGTAATAGTAACAGCAGCCCACTGTGGATAAGGATTCAGATTTGGTTGGGTTTCTGGATAGTTTCTTTTCCTAGAACCACTATTCAGAGTTAAGGTAAAGAGAAAGTGCTGTCATCCTTCTGGAATTCTGCCCATGAAGAACAGATATAGGCCTAAAAGACTACAACCACAGGACAAAGAGCATGAGGTCAGCAATATTCCCTAGTTACCTAACTAGAAATAAAAAGAAAAATACTACTTTTCTTGCACAATAATTTGTCCCTATTTTAAATAAAAATGTTGTGTTTCTCTATTACAGGGACCACATATGTCCCTTTTGTAAACCATTCAACATGGCAGAATCTGTTACTATGGAACAAAAATTATTTTTATGTTTACCTGGGCTATGGTTCAACAAGACAGAAAACTTGGCTCTGGGGCTCTTCCTATCAAATCCAAAACTCCTTGGCTGCACGTCACAAAGCACCGATCCAGTGTAAACCCACTCTTACTGGTTAAGATTTGTTCAAAATATTTTGAAGTATTAACCAGTGGCCTATGTGCTGACCAGGTCTATGTGCTATCTGTTCTCGCATAGCCACTAAAAATCTGTCATAAAATCACAAAAGCCAGCTAATACAGTTCTAATGAGTTCGGTTTGCACATGTTCTGGATTATATCTGTGCTGCTGAGTGATCTACCATTGTCCAACATTGAAATCAGGGCTAATGGAACTGTAGCAGTGAGTAGGCTGCTCACTGTTACTGCAAAGGTATCTCTGAACTGCTTTGCTTTTGCACCACCACTTCCAAGTTACATCCTTTATTCCCTTCCCAGTAAATATCCAAGCAGAAAAAGTGTGCCAGAAGTAGGACAGACAGTTAACAATAGCATTTGACCAACCCCTCCCCAGAATGTTACCTAAAGAGATATGTTAAAACAAAAGATAACCTTGAGTTTTCTGAGATTTGTGACTTGATAAATTTGTTTATGTTCAGCTTTAAAAGTGTCTATCACTCAATCCTAAGAACAAAACTGTAAATATTTGAAGTCATAATGCTTCCTGTTCCATATTAAAAGAATTACAGAATCACAGAATCACAGAATTTTCTAGGTTGGAAGAGACCTCAAGGTCATCGAGTCCAACCTCCAACCTAACGCTAACAGCCCTCCACTAAACCATATCCCTAAGCTGTACATCTAAGCGTCTTTTGAAGACTTCCAGGGATGGTGACTCCACCACTTCCCTGGGCAGCCTGTTCCAATGGTCAAATGGGTTCCAATTAGTCACATCATTTACTACTCTCCTGTTATCTCTGGCTTGAATGTAGAGGTGCAATTTTCTTCTATATTAAGAAGACCATAAATAAGGCTTTTCCAAGCTCGCTTAAATTATAGACCATCTTACTACTTATGTCAGTGATCCTATAGACTAGAGCCTATAGCCTATTCAATGAGTGAACTGAGCTGAATACCCAATGCCTTGTTCACACAGATCTCAAAAAGTGTGATTGATAGTAAATATAACCTCTAACAACTGTTCCTGTGAAACTGCTGTTGTAGGAGAAACTAATTTGATTGTATGAGGTTTGTTTGATCTTCTGAGCATTTGTTTTTTCTTTGAAACTCTTAGGATCAAAAGGGTTTGCTTGAAACTCCTTCTTGGGAGCCCAGAAACAACGTTCACCTAGTTTTGTAACAGTATACCCAAGACTTCACAGAAACTACTGACTCACATTTATACCAGTAAAATGTTTTTAAATATTTCACCAGGGGCTAAGCAGGAAAATGATGTAGTTCTGGTGGTTCAACCTAGGATTTCATAGCTACACATCATTAACTCTATAAAATGATCTGTTTCATTTATTTTTTTCATTTATATTTCTCTCACTTCTCCTTTATCAGATCTCCAGAGATTTTTCTTACCATTCCCTTGTATTCTTAAAGCTGGAAAAAGAAGATTTTATAATTATTACTTACTCACCTGAATGAAAGATTTAGTGCTTCAGAAGGTGAAAAATCTCAAGTGATCTTTTCCTTCTCAGTGCTCATCTCTGTCTTTTCTCTGACAAAATTTTAGTATTTATTTATTTACTTATTTATAAATTCCACCTGTTCTGAAAAGAAGACTGCTTTGGAGGAAAACTGAGCAATTCTGAAGCAACATAGTATAGAATTGATGGATTAAAAATAGAAAGGACAGTTTAACATGCCCAAATGTTACTTCAGTGCTCAGGTCTTGGTGTTTTACTGGATTTCCTTACTCTTGTATTCCCAGTACAAGAGGCACACAGAACCACTGGAGTGAATCCAGAGGAGGGCTATGAAGATGATTAGAGGATTGGAGCACCTGTCATGTGAGGACAGGCTAAGAAAACTGGGCCTTTTTAACCAGACATTCTATTATTCTATGAAATATCTGTGGGGAGGGTGTTGAGAGGATGGAGCTGGTCCATTTCAGTTGTGCCCAGTGCAATGGGCACAAACTGAAGCACAGGAGGCTCCTGCTGAATATGAGGGAGCACTTCTTTTCTGTGAAGGTGACAGAGCACTGGGACAGATTTCCCAGAGAGGTAGTGGACTCTCCTTCTCTGGAGATATTCAAAACCTGCCTCGATGCCATCCTATGCAATGTGCTCTTGGTGATCCTGCTCAGCAGTGGGGTTGGACTAGATGATCTTCAGAGGTCCCTTTTAACCTCAGCCATTCTGTGGTTCCACATAATTTTTTGATTCTTACAATTCATATGTGAATTTACAACACTGAATCATGTATAACAGAAAAAGCCATCCAGAAATGATTACATCAACTCTCAAACAAGGAGTAATATACATGTGGCACTGTATCTATGATAACAGTCATAGTTTATTCATTTAGCAACAACATTGCTCTCATGTGGTACTACTATTTTGAAACTAAGCTGATACTGTTCTGGGATGCAGAGTGTAGTGCACTGTGTCCTTTGCCCTACTGACTTGATTTGCTTGGACGTTTCTGGACCACACTACAGGTGCCCATAGCAGAAACAAAGTTACATCAGAAAGCAAACTGAGTTTTTTTCAATGTTTTACCCAGAAGGAAATAACTCACGTTACACAGAACCCTATGTAAACATTTTCCCTATATTCTTATTCTCTTTTAAGAGAAAAAAATGTTTTCCACTTTTTTTTTTTTTTTTCCCTATGTTAATCACAAAGGTTCCTATTTTCTGGTTTCATGCTCTGTTACAGTTTTGTCCTTAATTCCTTTGTGTTGTTTTCAAAGGAAATTCTTGAAAGTTGGAAGATTCCAAGTTGTGCCTTTAGGTTCACAGATGTACTAGTAATGCAGAAGTCTGTACTCTGTTCAACACTTGAAGGACAAAGAAGATCAATGTAACACCACTCTCCTTGCAAAGCATTTTATTTTATTTATTGTCACATTTCTCCTCTATGAATATTTTGCACTTGAACCTTGACCTTTAGGAGACAAGCACCAATCTGTGGAATTACTCTGCATAAATAGGAGTTGCAGATTAGTCCTGTAACGAAATCAACCCGTCTGGTCAAATCCGCTCAAGAATAATTTTCAAAAGTTTAAATTATAACTGCTTTAAATTTGGGAACCAAGCACATTCTATGAACAGACTGTAGGAGTACTTGTGTAGTAAGTTCAAACGTCTATATGTGAAGCAATCCTGTCTATTTCATTTTAAATAGAGATCCATTTAATAATCTCTGGTTATTGTTTCATGATAGTTTTGGAGGCAAAATCAATCTAAGGCCCTCTCCTTTCCACCTTCAGATGATTGCTCCCATTTTCATATTACATGCTTCTATTTGATCCAGCTGATACCACTGTTCTTATAGCTGTGCTTTAATTTGGATAACTTAAATGATCAAGGTTAAAAATAACTCCAATCTGAAAATAAAGAAACAAAAAAAATATTTTAAACTCCCTTTGCTGAAGTCAGTCCACTATGTCTGTACATCTTTTGTGAGCAATAAACTGACCTCTGCTTTTGACAGAGGCCACATGAAGTCCAACATATTCCTGAGTGATTTTGGAGAGAAATAATTTAGCTTGTATTGATACCAATGTAAACCACATGCCAATCAGTGAGATCATGCCAGATATATGCCAGAGTGAACATGCCCTTTGGGACATAGTGATGAAGTTTTAGTCGCTGCATGTGGTACTGTGAGGATGGTAACCAACATCTTGGATGGCATAATTGAGACTGCACAGGCCAAGCAGAAGATCCTTACAAGGAGGCCAGAGACCCAGCACTTAGGATGTTAGAAACATTATTAAGGATGGTATGCTGTTTTTCTAGCTGTTTAGAAGGTTAGAGTTGAAAAATCAGTGTCAGAAACCTTTATGAACTTCTAAACTGACTAACAAATGGAGAGCAATGGCTCCTGATCACTTTGTTCCTCGAGTTTGCAATCTGCTGCTTGAATTCAGCCAAATGACTGATTTTGTGCATGTTATATGCAGCACCTGCTGCTCTCTGTAATAATGTGGAGAAAGCCAGGCAATCTGAATACACATTTTTTCCTCATGACTTCATGCTAACTAAAAGCCTGTGACATACAGAACTTCACATTTTTACAAGAACTGCTCCAGAGTAAGGACCTCTCCCTCTCTCAGGGGGGGGGACAAAAGTTTGAGCTGGAAACCTGGGCTCCAAATATCTCTTAATCTGTTTTTTTTTGTTTGTTTGTTTGTTTTTGTTTTTGTTTTTCAAAGAATCCTGAAGAAAATCCTCTGTTTGCAGTATACCAGAGTTGCTACATTAATGAATGGGGCTTTCCTTTCCTTTCCTTTCCTTTCCTTTCCTTTCCTTTCCTTTCCTTTCCTTTCCTTTCCTTTCCTTTCCTTTCCTTTCCTTTCCTTTCCTTTCCTTTCCTTTCCTTTCCTTTCCTTTCCTTTCCTTTCCTTTCCTTTCCTTTCCTTTCCTTTCCTTTCCTTGCCTTGCCTTGCCTTGCCTTGCCTTGCCTTGCCTTGCCTTGCCTTGCCTTGCCTTGCCTTGCCTTGCCTTGCCTTGCCTTGCCTTGCCTTGCCTTGCCTTGCCTTGCCTTCCCTCCCCTCCCCTCCCCTCCCCTCCCCTCCCCTGCCCTCCCCTGCCCTCCCCTCTCCTTTCTTACTATGCATTGCTCAACACTTATGGTAGGAGCTAGAAGTAGCGGCTGGACATACTCCTCATAACAGAAATCATTTTGACAATCTCTGAGTGTTTTCTATATAATAATACTATTTATTTTTTATTTTGTTTATACCAATAAGAATTGATAATAACAGGAAATATATAAAGCAATAAATCATGCCTTTGTTATACAGACAAGAAAGAACATCACAGTTTTATTATTGTGTATTTCTAAGACAATCCTAATACTGTTTGCAATCAGAAACATCTCATCAGCATCCCTGCAGCCACATTAGAAAAGCTGTGATGTCCAAATTGTAAGGCCCTAGATCAGGATGCATAAAATCTCTACTGGAGGAAAAAAAATAAAAAATCTTCATGAATCTCCACTGAGATTGACTCATGGAGATTCATGAAGCTTGTGTGGAGTGCTATTTGTTGCCATTCTTCTTATACATGTATAACAACTAGTTTTCATCAAAAGAGGTCAAATTTCATCATAAGGCTAAGCTGCTATGGTCTTCTGGATAAAGAGAAAAAAGTTTTTGTTTCCCTACTCTTCCTTGCTGGCCTGAGCAAACAGCTTCTCTTTCTGATCTTTGTAGCTGTGCATGTACGGTTTTGTATCACAGAATCACAGAATTTCTAGGTTGGAAGAGACCTCAAGATCATCGAGTCCAACCTCTGACCTAACGCTAGCAGTCCCCACTAAACCATATCCCTAAGCTCTACATCTAAGCGTCTTTTGAAGACTTCCAGGGATGGTGACTCCACCACTTCCCTGGGCAGCCTGTTCCAATGCCTCACAACCCTTTCAGTGAAGAAGTTCTTCCTAACATCTAACCTAAAACTCCCCTGGCTCAACTTAAGCCCATTCCCCCTCATCCTGTCACCAGGCACGTGGGAGAGCAAACCAACCCCCACCTCACAGAATCACAGAATCACAGAATTTTCTAGGTTGGAAGAGACCTCAAGGTCATCGAGTCCAACCTCTGACCTAACGCTAACAGTCCCCACTAAACCATATCCCTAAGCTCTACATCTAAACGTCTTATAAAGACCTCCAGGGATGGTGACTCCACCACTTCCCTGGGCAGCCTGTTCCAGTGCCTCACAACCCTTTCAGTGAAGTTCTTCCTAACATCTAACCTAAAACTCCCCTGGCTCAACTTAAGCCCATTCCCCCTCGTCCTGTCACCAGGCACGTGGGAGAACAGGCCAACCCCCACCTCGCTACAGCCTCCCTTGAGGTACCTCTAAAGAGCGATAAGGTTGCCCCTGAGCCTCCTCTTCTCCAGGCTGAACAAGCCCAGCTCCCTCAGCCGCTCCTCGTAGGACTTGTTCTCCAGGCCCCTCACCAGCTTCGTTGCCCTTCTCTGCACCCGCTCAAGCACCTCCATGTCCTTCTTGTAGCGAGGGGCCCAAAACTGAACACAGTACTCGAGGTGCAGCCTCACCAGAGCTGAGTACAGGGGGACGATCACCTCCCTAGCCCTGCTGGTCACACTGTTCCTGATACAAGCCAGGATGCTGTTGGCCTTCTTGGCCAGATACAAGCCAGGATGCTGTTGGCCTTCTTGGCCACCTGAGCACACTGCTGGCTCATATTCAGCCGACTATCCACCATCACTCCCAGGTCCTTCTCTGCCTGGCAGCTCTTCAACCGCTCATCTCCTAGCCTATAGCTCTGCTTGGGGTTATTGCGCCCCAGGTGCAGGACCCGGCACTTGGCCTTGTTGAACTTCATGCAGTTGACCTCCGCCCATCGGTGCAGCCTATCCAGATCCTCCTGCAGAGCTTTCCTACCCTCAAGCAGATCGACACATGCACCTAACTTGGTGTCATCTGCGAACTTACTGAGGGTGCACTCAATGCCCTCGTCCAGATCATCGATGAAGATATTAAAGAGGACCGGCCCCAGCACCGAGCCCTGGGGGACGCCACTAGTGACTGGCCTCCAACTGGACTTGGCTCCATTCACCACGACTCTTTGGGCCCGGCTATCCAGCCAGTTTCTAACCCAACGAAGCGTGCGCCAGTCCAAGCCAAGAGCAGCCAGTTTCTTGAGGAGAATGCTGTGGGAGACAGTGTCAAAAGCCTGGCTGAAGTCAAGGTAGACCACATCCACAGCCTTTCCCTCATCCACCCAGCGCGTCACTTTGTCATAGAAGGAGATCAGGTTCGTCAAGCAGGACCTGCCTTTCATAAACCCATGCTGACTGGGCCTGATCGCCTGCTTGCCCTGCAAGTGCTGCGTGATGACTCTCAGGAGGATCTGCTCCATGAGCTTCCCTGGCACTGAGGTCAAACTGACAGGCCTGTAGTTTCCCGGGTCTGCCCTCTGGCCCTTCTTGTAGATGGGCATCACATTTGCTAGCCGCCAGTCAACTGGGACCTCCCCCGATCGCCAGGACTGCTGATAAATGATGGACAAATGATCTCAAGTATACATGATCTCAAGTTTTGAAGATACAGTGTTTTAAATGAGCATATGAATATGATGAGGGAGAAAGACAGATGAATAACCATCAGTTCACTACAAGTGCAAATTTATAGGTGTACTAGGTGTACGATCAGCATTGTACTCCACTGTACCTTTGCAAGAATATCATCACGAAGTCAGCATTTCTCAGCAATGCCACCCTAGAGTATCTGATAGATTGTCTTTGTGTCTCTGAGTAGGATAATTGCTGAATTAGAGTAGGGACTCTGAAAGGGTTTTTTTTTGTTGTTTTTTTTTTTTTTTGTTTTTTTGTTTTTTTTTTTAATGGCAGCTACTATAATATGATCTCTGTCCTTAAT